>NC_090925.1:14694991-17307491 GCF_040938575.1 Ambystoma mexicanum | reverse complement strand
TGGATGGCTACTGAGTCCATATTAAGCGTGTCCAGGGTCTGCGGGCTCCCAGCCTTCATATGGATGGCTACTAAATCCATATTAAGCGTATCCAGGGTCTGCGGGCTCCCAGCCTTCATATGGATGGCTACTGAGTCTCAATTAACCGTGTCCTGGGTCTGCGGGCTCCCAGCCTTCATATGGATGGCTACTGAGTCCATATTAAGCATGTCCAGGGTCTGCGGGCTCCCAGCCTTCATATGGATGGCTACTGAGTCCATATTAAGCATGTCTAGGGTCTGCGGCCTCCCAGCCTTCATATTGATGGCTACGGAGTCCATATTAAGCGTGTCCAGGGTCTGCGGGCTCCCAGCCTTCATAGGGATGGCTACTGAGTCCATATTAAGCATGTACAGGGTCTGCGGGCTCCCAGCCTTCATATGGATGGCTACTGAGTCCATATTAAGCGTGTACAGGGTGTGCGGCCTCCCAGCCTTCATATGGATGGCTACTGAGTCCATATTAAGCAAGTCCAGAGTCTGCTGGCTCCCAGCCTTCACATGGATGGCTACTGAGCCCATATTAAGCATGTCCAGGGTCTGCAGGCTCACAGCCTTCATATTGATGGCTACTGAGTCCATAGTAAGCGTGTCCAGGGTCTGCTGGCTCTAAGCCTTCATATGGATGGCTACTGAGTCCATATTAAGCGTGTCCAGGGTCTGCGGGCTCCCAGCCTTCATATGGATGGCTACTGAGTCCATGTCAGATACCAGATTTGCCCTCGTAGTGTAGCCGATGAATTCTTCTTCCCAATGTACCCCTCTGGTTTTGACTAGAAAGAACCAGAGAGATCTATTGGAGAAAAGAATGGATGCCAATGGAAATCCTGGAGTCTCCGTGGAACAACTCGGGTTGAAATGCGGGATGTCAAGGAGACTTGGATAAGGGTATCATGCAGCAATTCGGAACCAAACCTGCATAGGTGAGATAACAACACACCACAACCACAAGATTTGTAAATGTGATACCGAAGATATACCATGCAAATCAAAAAGGAAGGTTTTGTAATAACAACTGCCAGTAACAATAAGACAAAGACCACCCCCCTCCTTCTACCCAGTCTTATCAGAAAAAGGTTAACCGCTTACCGGTGTTTGTGTCCTAGGAGAAGGATAGTATTCGCAGGCGGAATCCAAGCCATCCACAAGAAGCAGTCCAAGACTATCCCGATGGCACGAGGACGCCTAATAACACCCTGACCCGACGGCACGAGGACGCTAGTACACACAGGAAGTCTCTAGTCCGTGTACCACTACTACAGTTCAAAGTTCCAGAAATCCCAAGAACGAAATACTGAAGAGGATGAGGTCTGACCTGAAGAAAACGAGGTATCCAATGGAGGAGGCAAGAGAGGTCCAATAGCAATCCGAGATCAAGAAACCAGACGAGGCAATTCCAGGCAAGGCGACAAGAAAAAGGCAATCCAACAAACAGTCCGCGTCGAGGAGCCAAGGTGAACAATCACTGTGGAGGAAAGAACAGGGTAACAAGGACAGGAACGGGGAGAACAAGAACCAGATATGGGTAAACAGAATTCCAAACGCCACTAATCTGTGATCAGAAGCACCGAACCAGTAGGAGGAGGCGCTAATAAGGAAGCAATTCACGTGACAATCCGGCGCACTACTCGACGTGGTCCGAGGGAGGAGTAGAGTGGACGCCAGCGTTGCCATGCCAATTTCCAGGTACCAGGTTTCGCCTTCCTTAAAGGGAAACGAGCCCGTGGTTTAGCGAGGAACGAGTGCCCATACATAACAGTATCCTCCCGCAAAGGGGACCTCACCCCCCGAGAGGACCAGAAACGGGCCATAAGGACAGGGGCATGAATGTTTTCAGTTGGTTCCCATGTGCGGTCCTCTGGACCATAGCCCTTCCAATCGACCAAGTACAAACGCCGTCCCCTGCACACTTTGGTATCCAGGATAGCAGCCACCTCGTATTCGTCGAACCCCTGTACTCTGACAGGAGACGGGTGTAAAGGCAGTTTGGTCAATGGGTGACAAGGTTTTACCAAGGATACATGAAACACCGGATGTATCCTCCAGGTAGGAGGGAGAGCTAGACGGAGCACTGCAGGATTTATGACTTGCAGAACCTTATAGGGACCCACAAAGCGTGGTAACAAGGTCCGTCGACCTGACAATCGTAGGTTCTTCGTAGACAACCAGACCTTCATGCCAGGAGTATACAAAGGAGCCGAGGAGCGTTGTGCATCCGCATATTTCTTTGAACGCTTCTGGGCCAGAACCAGTTGATTCTTTACTAAGGCATGAGTGTCTGAGAGTCTCTTAAAACAATTTAAGGCAGCGGGATTGTGCAAGGGTGGCTCAGCATCAAGAGGCAAGGACCGTGGATGTCGACCATACATAGCGTAAAATGGGGACATGTGGGTCGCGGAGTGGAGGGAATTATTGTAGGCAAATTCCGCCAACGGCAATACGGAGACCCAGGTACCTTGACGTTGAAGAGTGTGGCAACGGAGGTACTGCTCCATGGTGGCATTAAGCCTCTCCGTTTGGCCATCTGTTTGAGGGTGATAGGCGCTGGAGTATCTGCCATCGATACCTAAGGTTGTGGTCAAAGACCTCCAAAAGCGAGAAGTAAACTGCGGTCCCCGATCCGTAATGATCATAGTGGGTAGGCCGAACCTTTTAAACACATTTTTCAGGAATAGATCCGCCAGTACCGGAGCAGTAGGGACACCATGGCACGGTACAAACATAGCCATCTTGGTAAAGTAGTCAATCACTACCCAGATAGTGTTGTAACCTTCCACCAAAGGAAGCTCCACGACAAAATCCATGGAAAGCATCTTCCACGGGGCTTCAGGTATAGGCATGGGTTGTAGTAGACCCACAGGTTTACCACGTTGATGTTTGCACTGGGCGCAAACGGCACAAACAGCTATGTATTCCCTCACATCCTTGTTCATAGAAGGCCACCAGCACCACCTTCCCAAGAGGTCCAAGGTCTTACCAACCCCCGGATGGGCCGCTATAGCAGCATCATGACACCATTGCATGGCGGTACGCCGAGTATCAACATCTGGCAGAAATATCTTGCCCTGTTTATAGGGTAGTGAATGAACCAGCTCCAGACCAAGGCTTGCCAACTCGGAGGGATGGTTATTCACCCAGTCCTTGATTGCCAAGTTTAATGGAGGACGTAACGTGCAACCACACACTACTTGAGTAGGCAGTAACATAGAGCCGTGAAGGTTAGAGGGCGTCGGAGGTCCATGAAGCCGCGAAAGGGCATCTGCTTTAGAATTCAAGGAACCGGGACGGTAGGTGATGGTGAAATTGAACATCGAAAAGAATTCATGCCACCTAGCATGGCGAGCCGTGGTGCATTTCACCGACTGCAGGGCTAAGAGATTCCTGTGATCCGTAAAGACTTGTACCGGTTCGGGAGAACCCAACAGATGGTGCCTCCATACCAAGAATGCGTCTCTGACAGCCAATAACTCAAACTCCGTGATAGTGTAATTTCTTTCATAGGGCGTAAGTTTCCTGGAGTGATAAGCCACTGGATGGAGAGTCTTGGTATCTGGACAATGTTGGGATAAAACAGCGCCCAAGGCTATATCCGAGGCATCGGCTTCAACAACAAATGGTGTGTTCATATCTGGATGCTGAAGAACAGGAGCGGAAGTGAAAGTGGGCTCCCAGCCTTCATATGGATGGCTACTGAGTCTAAATTAAGCGTGTCCAGGGTCTGCGGGCTCCCAGCCTTCATATGGAAGGCTACTGATTCCATATTAAGCATGTCCAGGGTCTGTGGGCTCACAGCCTTCATATGGATGGCTACTGAGTCCACTTTAAGCACTTATGGGTCTGCGGGCTTCCAGCCTTCATATGGATGGCTACTGACTCCACTTTAAGCACTTGCAGTTCTGTGGGCTCCCAGCCTTCATATGGATTGCTACTGAGTCCACTTTAAGCACTTGTGGGTCTGTGGGCTCCCAGCCTTCATATGGATGGCTACTGATTCCATATTAAGCATGTCCAGGGTCTGCGGGCTCCCTGCCTTCATATGGATGGCTACTGAGTCTACTTTAAGCATGTCCAGGGTCTGCGGGCTCCCAGCCTTCATATGGATGGCTACTGAGTCCATATTAAGCATGTCCAGGGTCTGCAGGCTTACAGCCTTCATATGGATGGCTACTGAGTCCATATTAAGCATGTCCAGGGTCTGTGGGCTCCCAGCCTTCATATGGATGGCTACTGAGTCCATATTAAGCGTGTCCAGGGTCTGCGGGCTCCCAGCCTTCATATGGATGCCTACTGAGTCCATATTAAGCATGTCCAGGGTCTGCGGGCTCCCAGCCTTCATATGGATGGCTACTGAGTCCACATTAAGCAGGGCCAGGGCCTGCGGGCTCCCAGCCTTCATATGGATGGCTACTGAGTCCACATTAAGCATGTTCAGGGTCTGCGGGCTCCCAGCCTTCATATGGATGGCTACTGAGTCCATATTAAGCGTTTCTAGGGCCTGCAGGCTCCCAGCCTTCATATGGATGGCTACTGAGTCCATAGTAAGCCTTTCCAGGGCCTGCGGGCTCCCAGCCTTCATATGGATGGCTACTGAGTCCATAGTAAGCGTGTCCAGGGTCTGCTGGCTCTAAGCCTTCATATGGATGGCTACTGAGTCCATATTAAGCGTGTCCAGGGTCTGTGGACTCCCAGCCTTCATATGGATGGCTACTGAGTCCATAGTAAGCGTGTCCAGGGTCTGCGGGCTCCCAGCCTTCATATGGATGGCTACTGAGTCTCAATTAAGCGTGTCCTGGGTCTGCGGGCTCCCAGCCTTCATATGGATGGCTACTGAGTCCATATTAAGCATGTCCAGGGTCTGCGGGCTCCCAGCCTTCATATGGATGGCTACTGAGTCCATATTAAGCATGTCTAGGGTCTGCGGCCTCCCAGCCTTCATATTGATGGCTACGGAGTCCATATTAAGCGTGTCCAGGGTCTGCGGGCTCCCAGCCTTCATATGGATGGCTACTGAGTCCATATTAAGCGTGTCCAGGGCCTGCGGGTTCCCAGCCTTCATAGGGATGGCTACTAAGTCCATATTAAGCATGTCCAGGGTCTGCGGCCTCCCAGCCTTCATAGGGATGGCTACTGAGTCCATATTAAGCGTGTCCAGGGTCTGCGGGCTCCCAACCTTCATATGGATGTCTACTGAGTCCATATTAAGCGTGTCAAGGGTCTGCGGGCTCCCAGCCTTCATATGGATGGCTACTGAGTCCATATTAAGCGTGTCCAGGGTCTGCGGGCTCCCAGCCTTCATATGGATGGCTACTGAGTCCATATTAAGCAAGTCCAGAGTCTGCTGGCTCCCAGCCTTCACATGGATGGCTACTGAGCCCATATTAAGCATGTCCAGGGTCTGCGGGCTCCCAGCCTTCATATTGATGGCTACTGAGTCCATAGTAAGCGTGTCCAGGGTCTGCTGGCTCTAAGCCTTCATATGGATGGCTACTGAGTCCATATTAAGCCTGTCCAGGGTCTGCGGGCTCCCAGCCTTCATATGGATGGCTACTGAGTCCATATTATGCGTGACCAGGGTCTGCGGGCTCCCAGCCTTCATATGGATGGCTACTGAGTCCATATTAAGTGTGTCCAGAGTCTGCGGGCTCCCAGCCTTCAGATGGATGGCTACTGAGTCTAAATTAAGCGTGTCCAGGGTCTGCGGGCTCCCAGCCTTCATAGGGATGGCTACTGAGTCCATATTAATCGTGTCCAGGGTCTGCAGGCTCCCAGCCTTCATAGGGATGGCTACTGAGTCCACTTTAAGCACTTGCGGGTCTGCGGGCTCTCAGCCTTCATAGAGATGGCTACTGAGTCCACTTTAAGCACTTGCGGGTCTGCGGGCTCAAAGCCTTCATATGGATGGCTACTGAGTCCACTTTAAGCACTTGCGGGTCTGTAGGCTCCCAGCCTTCATATGGATGGCTACTGAGTCCATATTAAGCATGTCCAGGGTCTGCGGGCTCCCAGCCTTCATATGGATGGCTACTGAGTCCATATTAAGCATGTCTAGGGTCTGCAGGCTCCCAGCCTTCATATGGATGGCTACTGAGTCCATATTAAGCATGTCCAGGGTCTGCGGGCTCCCAGCCTTCATATGGATGGCTACTGAGTCCATATTAAGTGTGTCCAGGGTCTGCGGGCTCCCAGCCTTCATATGGATGGCTACTGAGTCCATATTAAGCATGTCCAGGGTCTGCAGCCTCCCAGCCTTCATATGGATGGCTACTGAGTCTACTTGAAGCATGTCCACGGTCTGTGGGCTCACAGCCTTCATATGGATGGCTACTGAGTCTACTTTAAGCATGTCCAGCATCTGCGGGCTCACAGCCTTCATATGGATGGCTACTGAGTCCACATTAAGCATGGCCAGGGCCTGCGGGCTCCCAGCCTTCATATGGATGGCTACTGAGTCCACATTAAGCATGTTCAGGGTCTGCGGGCTCCAAGCCTTCATATGGATGGCTACTGAGTCCATATTAAGCGTTTCCAGGGCCTGCGGGCTCCCAGCCTTCATATGGGTGGCTACTGAGTCCATAGTAAGCTTTTCCAGGGCCTGCGGGCTCCCAGCCTTCATATGGATGGCTACTGAGTGCATAGTAAGCATGTCCAGTGTCTGCTGGCTCTAAGCCTTCATATGGATGGCTACTGAGTCCATATTAAGCGTGTCCAGGGTCTGCGGGCTCTCAGCCTTCATAGGGATGGCTACTGAGTCCACTTTAAGCACTTGCGGGTCTGCGGGCTCAAAGCCTTCATATGGATGGCTACTGAGTCCATATTAAGCATGTCTAGGGTCTGCGGCCTCCCAGCCTTCATATTGATGGCTACGGAGTCCATATTAAGCGTGTCCAGGGTCTGCGGGCTCCCAGCCTTCATATGGATGGCTACTGAGTCCATATTAAGCGTGTCCAGGGCCTGCGGGTTCCCAGCCTTCATAGGGATGGCTACTAAGTCCATATTAAGCATGTCCAGGGTCTGCGGCCTCCCAGCCTTCATAGGGATGGCTACTGAGTCCATATTAAGCGTGTCCAGGGTCTGCGGGCTCCCAACCTTCATATGGATGTCTACTGAGTCCATATTAAGAGTGTCAAGGGTCTGCGGGCTCCCAGCCTTCATATGGATGGCTACTGAGTCCATATTAAGCGTGTCCAGGGTCTGCGGGCTCCCAGCCTTCATATGGATGGCTACTGAGTCCATATTAAGCAAGTCCAGAGTCTGCTGGCTCCCAGCCTTCACATGGATGGCTACTGAGCCCATATTAAGCATGTCCAGGGTCTGCGGGCTCACATCCTTCATATTGATGGCTACTGAGTCCATAGTAAGCGTGTCCAGGGTCTGCTGGCTCTAAGCCTTCATATGGATGGCTACTGAGTCCATATTAAGCGTGTCCAGGGTCTGCGGGCTCCCAGCCTTCATATGGATGGCTACTGAGTCCATATTATGCGTGACCAGGGTCTGCGGGCTCCCAGCCTTCATATGGATGGCTACTGAGTCCATATTAAGTGTGTCCAGAGTCTGCGGGCTCCCAGCCTTCATATGGATGGCTACTGAGTCTAAATTAAGCGTGTCCAGGGTCTGCAGGCTCCCAGCCTTCATAGGGATGGCTACTGAGTCCATATTAATCGTGTCCAGGGTCTGCGGGCTCCCAGCCTTCATAGGGATGGCTACTGAGTCCACTTTAAGCACTTGCGAGTCTGCGGGCTCTCAGCCTTCATAGAGATGGCTACTGAGTCCACTTTAAGCACTTGCGGGACTGCGGGCTCAAAGCCTTCATATGGATGGCTACTGAGTCCACTTTAAGCACTTGCGTGTCTGTAGGCTCCCAGCCTTCATATGGATGGCTTCTGAGTCCATATTAAGTATGTCCAGGGTCTGCGGGCTCCCAGCCTTCATATGGATGGCTACTGAGTCCATATTAAGCATGTCCAGGGTCTGCAGGCTCCCAGCCTTCATATGGATGGCTACTGAGTCCATATTAAGCATGTCCAGGGTCTGCGGGCTCCCAGCCTTCATATGGATGGCTACTGAGTCCATATTAAGTGTGTCCAGGGTCTGCGGGCTCCCAGCCTTCATATGGATGGCTACTGAGTCCATATTAAGCGTGTCCAGGGTCTGCAGCCTCCCAGCCTTCATATGGATGGCTACTGAGTCTACTTGAAGCATGTCCACGGTCTGTGGGCTCACAGCCTTCATATGGATGGCTACTGAGTCTACTTTAAGCATGTCCAGCATCTGCGGGCTCACAGCCTTCATATGGATGGCAACTGAGTCCACATTAAGCATGGCCAGGGCCTGCGGGCTCCCAGCCTTCATATGGATGGCTACTGAGTCCACATTAAGCATGTTCAGGGTCTGCGGGCTCCAAGCCTTCATATGGATGGCTACTGAGTCCATATTAAGCGTTTCCAGGGCCTGCGGGCTCCCAGCCTTCATATGGATGGCTACTGAGTCCATAGTAAGCTTTTCCAGGGCCTGCGGGCTCCCAGCCTTCATATGGATGGCTACTGAGTGCATAGTAAGCATGTCCAGTGTCTGCTGGCTCTAAGCCTTCATATGGATGGCTACTGAGTCCATATTAAGCGTGTCCAGGGTCTGCGGGCTCTCAGCCTTCATAGGGATGGCTACTGAGTCCACTTTAAGCACTTGCGGGTCTGCGGGCTCAAAGCCTTCATATGGATGGCTACTGAGTCCATATTAAGCATGTCTAGGGTCTGCGGCCTCCCAGCCTTCATATTGATGGCTACGGGCGTCCATATTAAGCGTGTCCAGGGTCTGCGGGCTCCCAGCCTTCATATGGGTGGCTACTGAGTCCATATTAAGCGTGTCCAGGGCCTGCGGGTTCCCAGCCTTCATAGGGATGGCTACTAAGTCCATATTAAGCATGTCCAGGGTCTGCGGCCTCCCAGCCTTCATAGGGATGGTTACTGAGTCCATATTAAGCGTGTCCAGGGTCTGCAGGCTCCCAACCTTCATATGGATGTCTACTGAGTCCATATTAAGCGTGTCAAGGGTCTGCGGGCTCCCAGCCTTCATATGGATGGCTACTGAGTCCATATTAAGCGTGTCCAGGGTCTGCGGGCTCCCAGCCTTCATATGGATGGCTACTGAGTCCATATTAAGCAAGTCCAGAGTCTGCTGGCTCCCAGCCTTCACATGGATGGCTACTGAGCCCATATTAAGCATGTCCGGGTCTGCGGGCTCACATCCTTCATATTGATGGCTACTGAGTCCATAGTAAGCGTGTCCAGGGTCTGCTGGCACTAAGCCTTCATATGGATGGCTACTGAGTCCATATTAAGCGTGTCCAGGGTCTGCGGGCTCCCAGCCTTCATATGGATGGCTACTGAGTCCATATTATGCGTGACCAGGGTCTGCGGGCTCCCAGCCTTCATATGGATGGCTACTGAGTCCATATTAAGTGTGTCCAGAGTCTGCGGGCTCCCAGCCTTCATATGGATGGCTACTGAGTCTAAATTAAGCGTGTCCAGGGTCTGCGGGCTCCCAGCCTTCATAGGGATGGCTACTGAGTCCATATTAATCGTGTCCAGGGTCTGCGGGCTCCCAGCCTTCATAGGGATGGCTACTGAGTCCACTTTAAGCACTTGCGGGTCTGCGGGCTCTCAGCCTTCATAGAGATGGCTACTGAGTCCACTTTAAGCACTTGCGGGTCTGTGGGCTCAAAGCCTTCATATGGATGGCTACTGAGTCCACTTTAAGCACTTGCTGGTCTGTAGGCTCCCAGCCTTCATATGGATGGCTACTGAGTCCATATTAAGCATGTCCAGGGTCTGCGGGCTCCCAGCCTTCATATGGATGGCTACTGAGTCCATATTAAGCATGTCCAGGGTCTGCAGGCTCCCAGCCTTCATATGGATGGCTACTGAGTCCATATTAAGCATGTCCAGGGTCTGCGGGCTCCCAGCCTTCATATGGATGGCTACTGAGTCCATATTAAGTGTGTCCAGGGTCTGCGGGCACCCAGCCTTCATATGGATGGCTACTGAGTCCATATTAAGCATGACCAGGGTCTGCAGCCTCCCAGCCTTCATATGGATGGCTACTGAGTCTACTTGAAGCATGTCCACGGTCTGTGGGCTCACAGCCTTCATATGGATGGCTACTGAGTCTACTTTAAGCATGTCCAGCATCTGCGGGCTCACAGCCTTCATATGGATGGCTACTGAGTCCACATTAAGCATGGCCAGGGCCTGCGGGCTCCCAGCCTTCATATGGATGGCTACTGAGTCCACATTAAGCATGTTCAGGGTCTGCGGGCTCCAAGCCTTCATATGGATGGCTACTGAGTCCATATTAAGCGTTTCCAGGGCCTGCGGGCTCCCAGCCTTCATATGGATGGCTACTGAGTCCATAGTAAGCTTTTCCAGGGCCTGCGGGCTCCCAGCCTTCATATGGATGGCTACTGAGTGCATAGTAAGCATGTCCAGTGTCTGCTGGCTCTAAGCCTTCATATGGATGGCTACTGAGTCCATATTAAGCGTGTCCAGGGTCTGCGGGCTCTCAGCCTTCATAGGGATGGCTACTGAGTCCACTTTAAGCACTTGCGGGTCTGCGGGCTCAAAGCCTTCATATGGATGGCTACTGAGTCCACTTTAAGCACTTGCGGGTCTGTAGGCTCCCAGCCTTCATATGGATGGCTACTGAGTCCATATTAAGCATGTCCAGGGTCTGCGGGCTCCCAGCCTTCATATGGATGGCTACTGAGTCCATATTAAGCATGTCCAGGGTCTGCAGGCTCCCAGCCTTCATATGGATGGCTACTGAGTCCATATTAAGCATGTCCAGGGTCTGCGGGCTCCCAGCCTTCATATGGATGGCTACTGAGTCCATATTAAGTGTGTCCAGGGTCTGCGGGCTCCCAGCCTTCATATGGATGGCTACTGAGTCCATATTAAGCATATCCAGGGTCTGCATCCTCCCAGCCTTCATATGGATGTCTACTGAGTCTACTTGAAGCATGTCCACGGTCTGTGGGCTCACAGCCTTCATATGGATGGCTACTGAGTCTACTTTAAGCATGTCCAGCATCTGCGGGCTCACAGCCTTCATATGGATGGCTACTGAGTCCATATTAAGCATGTCCAGGGTCTGCGTGCTCCCAGCCTTCATGTGGATGGCTACTGAGTCCACATTAAGCATGGCCAGGGCCTGCGGGCTCCCAGCCTTCATATGGATGGCTACTGAGTCCACATTAAGCATGTTCAGGGTCTGCGGGCTCCAAGCCTTCATATGGATGGCTACTGAGTCCATATTAAGCGTTTCCAGGGCCTGCGGGCTCCCAGCCTTCATATGGATGGCTACTGAGTCCATAGTAAGCTTTTCCAGGGCCTGCGGGCTCCCAGCCTTCATATGGATGGCTACTGAGTGCATAGTAAGCATGTCCAGTGTCTGCTGGCTCTAAGCCTTCATATGGATGGCTACTGAGTCCACTTTAAGCACTTGCGGGTCTGCGGGCTCTCAGCCTTCATAGGGATGGCTACTGAGTCCACTTTAAGCACTTGCGGGTCTGCGGGCTCAAAGCCTTCATATGGATGGCTACTGAGTACACTTTAAGCACTTGCGGGTCTGTAGGCTCCCAGCCTTCATATGGATGGCTACTGAGTCCATATTAAGCATGTCCAGGGTCTGCAGGCTCCCAGCCTTCATATGGATGGCTACTGAGTCCATATTAAGCATGTCCAGGGTCTGCGGGCTCCCAGCCTTCATATCGATGGCTACTGAGTCCATATTAAGCATGTCCAGGGTCTGCAGGCTCCCAGCCTTCATATGGATGGCTACTGAGTCCATATTAAGCATGTCCAGGGTCTGCGGGCTCCCAGCCTTCATATGGATGGCTACTGAGTCCATATTAAGTGTGTCCAGGGTCTGCGGGCTCCCAGCCTTCATATGGATGGCTACTGAGTCCATATTAAGCATGTCCAGGGTCTGCAGCCTCCCAGCCTTCATATGGATGGCTACTGAGTGTACTTGAAGCATGTCCACGGTCTGTGGGCTCACAGCCTTCATAT
This sequence comes from Ambystoma mexicanum, assembly GCF_040938575.1. Lineage (NCBI taxonomy): Eukaryota > Metazoa > Chordata > Amphibia > Caudata > Ambystomatidae > Ambystoma > Ambystoma mexicanum. The sequence continues at coordinate 17,295,391 of NC_090925.1, read as the reverse complement.
GGATGGCTACTGAGTCTACTTTAAGCATGTCCAGCATCTGCGGGCTCACAGCCTTCATATGGATGGCTACTGAGTCCACATTAAGCATGGCCAGGGCCTGCGGGCTCCCAGCCTTCATATGGATGGCTACTGAGTCCACATTAAGCATGTTCAGGGTCTGCGGGCTCCAAGCCTTCATATGGATGGCTACTGAGTCCATATTAAGCGTTTCCAGGGCCTGCGGGCTCCCAGCCTTCATATGGATGGCTACTGAGTCCATAGTAAGCTTTTCCAGGGCCTGCGGGCTCCCAGCCTTCATATGGATGGCTACTGAGTGCATAGTAAGCATGTCCAGTGTCTGCTGGCTCTAAGCCTTCATATGGATGGCTACTGAGTCCATATTAAGCGTGTCCAGGGTCTGCGGGCTCTCAGCCTTCATAGGGATGGCTACTGAGTCCACTTTAAGCACTTGCGGGTCTGCGGGCTCAAAGCCTTCATATGGATGGCTACTGAGTCCACTTTAAGCACTTGCGGGTCTGTAGGCTCCCAGCCTTCATATGGATGGCTACTGAGTCCATATTAAGCATGTCCAGGGTCTGCGGGCTCCCAGCCTTCATATGGATGGCTACTGAGTCCATATTAAGTGTGTCCAGGGTCTGCGGGCTCCCAGCCTTCATATGGATGGCTACTGAGTCCATATTAAGCATGTCCAGGGTCTGCAGCCTCCCAGCCTTCATATGGATGGCTACTGAGTCTACTTGAAGCATGTCCACGGTCTGTGGGCTCACAGCCTTCATATGGATGGCTACTGAGTCTACTTTAAGCATGTCCAGCATCTGCGGGCTCACAGCCTTCATATGGATGGCTACTGAGTCCATATTAAGCATGTCCAGGGTCTGCGTGCTCCCAGCCTTCATGTGGATGGCTACTGAGTCCACATTAAGCATGGCCAGGGCCTGCGGGCTCCCAGCCTTCATATGGATGGCTACTGAGTCCACATTAAGCATGTTCAGGGTCTGCGGGCTCCAAGCCTTCATATGGATGGCTACTGAGTCCATATTAAGCGTTTCCAGGGCCTGCGGGCTCCCAGCCTTCATATGGATGGCTACTGAGTCCATAGTAAGCTTTTCCAGGGCCTGCGGGCTCCCAGCCTTCATATGGATGGCTACTGAGTGCATAGTAAGCATGTCCAGTGTCTGCTGGCTCTAAGCCTTCATATGGATGGCTACTGAGTCCATATTAAGCGTGTCCAGGGTCTGCGGGCTCCCATCCTTCATAGGGATGGCTACTGAGTCCATATTAAGCGTGACCAGGGTCTGCGGGCTCCCAGCCTTCATATGGATGGCTATTGAGTCCATATTAAGTGTGTCCATGGTCTGCGGTCTCCCAGCCTTTATGTGGATGGCTACTGAGTCTAAATTATACGTGTCCAGGGTCTGCGGGCTCCCAGCCTTCATGTGGATGGCTACTGAGTCCATATTAAGCGTGTCCAGGGTCTGCGGGATCGCAGCCTTCATGTGGATGGCTACTGAGTCCATATTAAGCGTTTCCAGGGTCTGCGGGCTCCAAACCTTCATGTGGATGGCTACTGAGTCCATATTAAGCGTGTCCAGTGTCTGCGGGCTCCCAGCCTTCATGTGGATGGCTACTGAGTCCATATTAAGCGTGTCCAGGGTCTGCGGGCTCCCAGCCTTCATGTGGATGGCTACTGAGTCCATATTAAGCGTGTCCAGGGACTGCGGGCTCCCAGCCTTCATACGGATGGCTACTGAGTCCATATTAAGCGTGTCCAGGGTCTGCGGGCTCCCAGCCTTCATGTGGATGACTACTGAGTCCATATTAAGCGTGTCCAGGGACTGCGGGCTCCCAGCCTTCATATGGATGGCTACTGAGTCCATATTAAGCGTGTCCAGGGTCTGCGGGCTCCCAGCCTTCATATGGATGGCTATTGAGTCTAAATTAAGCGTGTCCAGGATCTGCGGGCTCCCAGCCTTCATATGGATGGCTACTGAGTCCATATTAAGCGTGTCCAGGGTCTGCGCGCTCCCAGCCTTCATATGGATGGCTACTGAGTCCATATTAAGCGTGTCCAGGGTCTGCGGGCTCCCAGCCTTCATATGGATGGCTACTGAGTCCATATTAAGCGTGTCCAGGGTCTGCGGGCTCTCAGCCTTCATATGGATGGCTACTAAGTACATATTAAGCGTGTCCAGTGCCTGCGGGCTCCCAGCCTTCATAGGGACGGCTACTGAGTCCATATTAAGCGTGTCCAGGGTCTGCGGGCTCCCAGCCTTCATATGGACGGCTACTGAGTCCATATTAAGCGTGTCCAGGGTCTGCGGGCTCCCAGCCTTCATATGGACGGCTACTGAGTCCATATTAAGCGTGTCCAGGGTCTGCGGGCTCCCAGCCTTCATATGGACGGCTACTGAGTCCATATTAAGCGTGTACAGGGTCTGCGGGCTCCCAGCCTTCATATGGACGGCTACTGAGTCCATATTAAGCGTGTACAGGGTGTGCGGCCTCCCAGCCTTCATATGGATGGCTACTGAGTCCATATTAAGCAAGTCCAGAGTCTGCGGGCTCCCAGCCTTCATATGGCTGGCTACTGAGTCCATATTAAGTGTGTCTAGGGTCTGCAGGCTCCCAGCCTTCATAGGGATGGCTACTGAGTCCATATTAAGCATGTCCAGGGTCTGAAGGCTCCCAGCGTTCATAGGTATGGCTACTGAGTCCATATTAATCGTGTCCAGGGTCTGCGGGCTCCCAGCCTTCATAGGGATGGCTACTTGAGTCCACTTTAAGCACTTGCGGGTCTGCGGGCTCTCAGCCTTCATAGGGATGGCTACTGAGTCCACTTTAAGCACTTGCGGGTCTGTAGGCTCCCAGCCTTCATATGGATGGCTACTGAGTCCACTTTAAGCACTTGCGGGTCTGTGGGCTCCCAGCCTTCATAGGGATGGCTACTGAGTCCATATTAAGCGTGCCCAGGGTCTGAAGCCTCCCAGCCTTCATATGGATGGCTACTGAGTCCATATTAAGCGTGTCCAGGGTCTGCAGGCTCCCAGCCTTCATATGGATGGCTACTGAGTCCATATTAAGCAAGTCCAGAGTCTGCTGGCTCCCAGCCTTCACATGGATGGCTACTGAGCCCATATTAAGCGTGTCCAGGGTCTGCAGGCTCCCAGCCTTCATATGGATGGCTACTGTCCATATTAAGCGTGTACAGGGTCTGCGGGCTCCCAGCCTTCATATGTATGGCTACTGAGTCCATATTAAGCGTGTCCAGGGTCTGCGGGCTCCCAGCCTTCATATGGATGGCTACTGAGTCCATATTAAGCAAGGCCAGAGTCTGCGGGCTCCCAGCCTTCATAGGGATGGCTACTGAGTCCATATTAAGCGTGTCCAGGGTCTGCAGGCTCCCCGCCTTCATAGGGATGGCTACTGAGTCCATATTAATCATGTCCAGTGTCTGCAGCCTCCCAGCCTTCATAGGGATGGCTACTTGAGTCCACTTCAAGCACTTGCGGGTCTGCGAGCTCACAGCCTTCATAGGGATGGCTACTGAGTCCAGTTTAAGCACTTGCGGGTCTGTAGGCTCCCAGCCTTCATATGGATGGCTACTGAGTCCACTTTAAGCACTTGCGGGTCTGTGGGCTCCCAGCCTTCATAGGGATGGCTACTGAGTCCATATTAAGCGTGCCCAGGGTCTGCAGCCTCCCAGCCTTCATATGGATGGCTACTGAGTCCATATTAAGCATGTCCAGGGTCTGCGGGCTCCCAGCCTTCATATGGATGGCTACTGAGTCCATATTAAGCATGTCTAGGGTCTGCGGCCTCCCAGCCTTCATATTGATGGCTACGGAGTCCATATTAAGCGTGTCCAGGGTCTGCGGGCTCCCAGCCTTCATATGGATGGCTACTGAGTCCATATTAAGCGTGTCCAGGGCCTGCGGGTTCCCAGCCTTCATCGGGATGGCTACTAAGTCCATATTAAGCATGTCCAGGGTCTGCGGCCTCCCAGCCTTCATAGGGATGGCTACTGAGTCCATATTAAGCGTGTCCAGGGTCTGCGGGCTCCCAACCTTCATATGGATGTCTACTGAGTCCATATTAAGCGTGTCAAGGGTCTGCAGGCTCCCAGCCTTCATATGGATGGCTACTGAGTCCATATTAAGCGTGTCCAGGGTCTGCGGGCTCCCAGCCTTCATATGGATGGCTACTGAGTCCATATTAAGCAAGTCCAGAGTCTGCTGGCTCCCAGCCTTCACATGGATGGCTACTGAGCCCATATTAAGCATGTCCAGGGTCTGCGGGCTCACATCCTTCATATTGATGGCTACTGAGTCCATACTAAGCGTGTCCAGGGTCTGCTGGCTCTAAGCCTTCATATGGATGGCTACTGAGTCCATACTAAGCGTGTCCAGGGTCTGCGGGCTCTAAGCCTTCATATGGATGGCTACTGAGTCCATATTAAGCGTATCCAGGGTCTGCGGGCTCCCAGCCTTCATATGGATGGCTACTGAGTCCATATTATGCGTGACCAGGCTCTGCGGGCTCCCAGCCTTCATATGGATGGCTACTGAGTCCATATTAAGTGTGTCCAGGGTCTGTGGGCTCCCAGCCTTCATATGGATGGCTACTGAGTCTAAATTAAGCGTGTCCAGGGTCTGCGGGCTCCCAGCCTTCATAGGGATGGCTACTGAGTCCATATTAATCGTGTCCAGGGTCTGCGGGCTCCCAGCCTTCATAGGGATGGCTACTGAGTCCACTTTAAGCACTTGCGGGTCTGCGGGCTCTCAGCCTTCATAGGGATGGCTACTGAGTCCACTTTAAGCACTTGCGGGTCTGCGGGCTCAAAGCCTTCATATGGATGGCTACTGAGTCCACTTTAAGCACTTGCGGGTCTGTAGGCTCCCAGCCTTCATATGGATGGCTACTGAGTCCATATTAAGCATGTCCAGGGTCTGCGGGCTCCCAGCCTTCATATGGATGGCTACTGAGTCCATATTAAGTGTGTCCAGGGTCTGCGGGCTCCCAGCCTTCATATGGATGGCTACTGAGTCCATATTAAGCATGTCCAGGGTCTGCAGCCTCCCAGCCTTCATATGGATGGCTACTGAGTCTACTTGAAGCATGTCCACGGTCTGTGGGCTCACAGCCTTCATATGGATGGCTACTGAGTCTACTTTAAGCATGTCCAGCATCTGCGGGCTCACAGCCTTCATATGGATGGCTACTGAGTCCACATTAAGCATGGCCAGGGCCTGCAGGCTCCCAGCCTTCATATGGATGGCTACTGAGTCCACATTAAGCATGTTCAGGGTCTGCGGGCTCCAAGCCTTCATATGGATGGCTACTGAGTCCATATTAAGCGTTTCCAGGGCCTGCGGGCTCCCAGCCTTCATATGGATGGCTACTGAGTCCATAGTAAGCTTTTCCAGGGCCTGCGGGCTCCCAGCCTTCATATGGACGGCTACTGAGTCCATATTAAGCGTGTACAGGGTGTGCGGCCTCCCAGCCTTCATATGGATGGCTACTGAGTCCATATTAAGCAAGTCCAGAGTCTGCAGGCTCCCAGCCTTCATATGGATGGCTACTGAGTCCATATTAAGTGTGTCTAGGGTCTGCAGGCTCCCAGCCTTCATAGGGATGGCTACTGAGTCCATATTAAGCATGTCCAGGGTCTGAAGGCTCCCAGCGTTCATAGGTATGGCTACTGAGTCCATATTAATCGTGTCCAGGGTCTGCGGGCTCCCAGCCTTCATAGGGATGGCTACTTGAGTCCACTTTAAGCACTTGCGGGTCTGCGGGCTCTCAGCCTTCATAGGGATGGCTACTGAGTCCACTTTAAGCACTTGCGGGTCTGTAGGCTCCCAGCCTTCATATGGATGGCTACTGAGTCCACTTTAAGCACTTGCGGGTCTGTGGGCTCCCAGCCTTCATAGGGATGGCTACTGAGTCCATATTAAGCGTGCCCAGGGTCTGCGGCCTCCCAGCCTTCATATTGATGGCTACGGAGTCCATATTAAGCGTATCCAGGGTCTGCAGGCTCCCAGCCTTCATATGGATGGCTACTGAGTCCATATTAAGCGTGTCCACGGTCTGCGGGTTCCCAGCCTTCATAGGGATGGCTACTAAGTCCATATTAAGCATGTCCAGGGTCTGCGGCCTTCCAGCCTTCATAGGGATGGCAACTGAGTCCATATTAAGCGTGTCCAGGGTCTGCGGGCTCCCAACCTTCATATGAATGTCTACTGAGTCCATATTAAGCGTGTCGAGGGTCTGCGGGCTCCCAGCCTTCATATGGATGGCTACTGAGTCCATATTAAGCGTGTCCAGGGTCTGCGGGCTCCCAGCCTTCATATGGATGGCTACTGAGTCCATATTAAGCAAGTCCAGAGTCTGCTGGCTCCCAGCCTTCACATGGATGGCTTATGAGCCCATATTAAGCATGTCCAGGGTCTGCGGGCTCACAGCCTTCATATTGATGGCTACTGAGTCCATAGTAAGCGTGTCCAGGGTCTGCTGGCTATAAGCCTTCATATGGATGGCTACTGAGTCCATATTAAGCGTGTCCAGGGTCTGCGGGCTCCCAGCCTTCATATGGATGGCTACTGAGTCCATATTATGCGTGACCAGGGTCTGCGGGCTCCCAGCCTTCATATGGATGGCTACTGAGTCCATATTAAGTGTGTCCAGAGTCTGCGGGCTCCCAGCCTTCATATGGATGGCTACTGAGTCTAAATTAAGCGTGTCCAGGGTCTGCGGGCTCCCAGCCTTCATAGGGATGGCTACTGAGTCCATATTAATCGTGTCCAGGGTCTGCGGGCTCCCAGCCTTCCTAGGGATGGCTACTGAGTCCACTTTAAGCACTTGCGGGTCTGCGGGCTCTCAGCCTTCATAGGTATGGCTACTGAGTCCACTTTAAGCACTTGCGGGTCTGCGGGCTCACAGCCTTCATATGGATGGCTACTGAGTCCACTTTAAGCACTTGCGGGTCTGTAGGCTCCCAGCCTTCATATGGATGGCTACTGAGTCCACTTTAAGGACTTGCGGGTCTGTGGGCTCCCAGCCTTCATAGGGGTGGCTACTGAGTCCATATTAAGCGTGCCTAGGGTCTGCGGCCTCCCAGCCTTCATATGGATGGCTACTGAGTCCATATTAAGCATGTCCAGGGTCTGCTGGCTCCCAGCCTTCATATGGATGGCTACTGAGTCCATATTAAGCATGTCTAGGGTCTGGGTCCACTTTAAGCACTTGCGGGTCTGTGGGCTCCCAGCCTTCATATGGATGGCAACTGAGTCCACTTTAAGCACTTGCGGGTCTGTGGGCTCCCAGGCTTCATAGGGATGGCTACTGAGTCCACTTTAAGCACTTGCGGGTCTGCGGGCTCACAGCCTTCATATGGATGGCTACAGAGTCCACTTTAAGCGCTTAGAGGTCTGCAGGCTCCCAGCCTTCATATGGATGGCTACTGAGTCCACTTTAAGCACTTACGGGTCTGCGGGCTCCCAGCCTTCATATGGATGGCTACTGACTACACTTTAAGCACTTGCGGGTCTTTGGGCTCCCAGCCTTCATATGGATTGCTACTGAGTCCACTTTAAGCACTTGTGGGTCTGTGGGCTCCCAGCCTTCATATGGATGGCTACTGATTCCATATTAAGCATGTCCAGGGTCTGCGGGCTCACAGCCTTCATATGGATGGCTACTGAGTCCACTTTAAGCACTTACAGGTCTGCAGGCTCCCAGCCTTCATATGGATGGCTACTGAGTCCACTTTAAGCACTTATGGGTCTGCGGGCTCCCAGCCTTCATATGGATGGCTACTGACTCCACTTTAAGCACTTGCGGTTCTGTGGGCTCCCAGCCTTCATATGGATTGCTACTGAGTCCACTTTAAGCACTTGTGGGTCTGTGGGCTCCCAGCCTTCATATGGATGGCTACTGATTCCATATTAAGCATGTCCAGGGTCTGCGGGCTCCCTGCCTTCATATGGATGGCTACTGAGTCTACTTTAAGCATGTCCAGGGTCTGCGGGCTCACAGCCTTCATATGGATGGCTACTGAGTCCATATTAAGCATGTCCAGGGTCTGCGGGCTTACAGCCTTCATATGGATGGCTACTGAGTCCATATTAAGCATGTCCAGGGTCTGTGGGCTCCCAGCCTTCATATGGATGGCTACTGAGTCCATATTAAGCATGTCCAGGGTCTGCGGGCTCCCAGCCTTCATATGGATGGCTACTGAGTCCACATTAAGCAGGGCCAGGGCCTGCGGGCTCCCAGCCTTCATATGGATGGCTACTGAGTCCACATTAAGCATGTTCAGGGTCTGCGGGCTCCCAGCCTTCATATGGATGGCTACTGAGTCCATATTAAGCGTTTCTAGGGCCTGCAGGCTCCCAGCCTTCATATGGATGGCTACTGAGTCCATAGTAAGCCTTTCCAGGGCCTGCGGGCTCCCAGCCTTCATATGGATGGCTACTGAGTCCATAGTAAGCGTGTCCAGGGTCTGCTGGCTCTAAGCCTTCATATGGATGGCTACTGAGTCCATATTAAGCGTGTCCAGGGTCTGCGGGCTCCCAGCCTTCATATGGATGGCTACTAAGTCCATATTAAGCGTATCCAGGGTCTGCGGGCTCCCAGCCTTCATATGGATGGCTACTGAGTCTCAATTAAGCGTGTCCTGGGTCTGCGGGCTCCCAGCCTTCATATGGATGGCTACTGAGTCCATATTAAGCATGTCTAGGGTCTGCGGCCTCCCAGCCTTCATATTGATGGCTACGGAGTCCATATTAAGCGTGTCCAGGGTCTGCGGGCTCCCAGCCTTCATAGGGATGGCTACTGAGTCCATATTAAGCATGTACAGGGTCTGCGGGCTCCCAGCCTTCATATGGATGGCTACTGAGTCCATATTAAGCGTGTACAGGGTGTGCGGCCTCCCAGCCTTCATATGGATGGCTACTGAGTCCATATTAAGCAAGTCCAGAGTCTGCTGGCTCCCAGCCTTCACATGGATGGCTACTGAGCAGCCCATATTAAGCATGTCCAGGGTCTGCGGGCTCACAGCCTTCATATTGATGGCTACTGAGTCCATAGTAAGCGTGTCCAGGGTCTGCTGGCTCTAAGCCTTCATATGGATGGCTACTGAGTCCATATTAAGCGTGTCCAGGGTCTGCGGGCTCCCAGCCTTCATATGGATGGCTACTGAGTCCATGTCAGATACCAGATTTGCCCTCGTAGTGTAGCCGATGAATTCTTCTTCCCAATGTACCCCTCTGGTTTTGACTAGAAAGAACCAGAGAGATCTATTGGAGAAAAGAATGGATGCCGATGGAAATCCTGGAGTCTCCGTGGAACAACTCGGGTTGAAATGCGGGATGTCAAGGAGACTTGGATAAGGGTATCATGCAGCAATTCGGAACCAAACCTGCATAGGTGAGATAACAACACACCACAACCACAAGATTTGTAAATGTGATACCGAAGATATACCATGCAATGCAAAAAGGAAGGTTTTGTAATAACAACTGCCAGTAACAATAAGACAAAGGCCACCCCCCTCCTTCTACCCAGTCTTATCAGAAAAAGGTTAACCGCTTACCGGTGTTTGTGTCCTAGGAGAAGGATAGTATTCGCAGGCGGAATCCAAGCCATCCACAAGAAGCAGTCCAAGACTATCCCGACGGCACGAGGACGCCTAATAACACCCTGACCCGACGGCACGAGGACGCCAGTACACACAGGAAGTCTCTAGTCCGTGTACCACTACTACAGTTCAAAGTTCCAGAAATCCCAAGAACGAAATACTGAAGAGGATGAGGTCTGACCTGAAGAAAACGAGGTATCCAATGGAGGAGGCAAGAGAGGTCCAATAGCAATCCGAGATCAAGAAACCAGACGAGGCAATTCCAGGCAAGGCAACAAGAAAAAGGCAATCCAACAAACAGTCCGCGTCGAGGAGCCAAGGTGAACAATCACTGTGGAGGAAAGAACAGGGTAACAAGGACAGGAACGGGGAGAACAAGAACCAGATATGGGTAAACAGAATTCCAAACGCCACTAATCTGTGATCAGAAGCACCGAACCAGTAGGAGGAGGCGCTAATAAGGAAGCAATTCACGTGACAATCCGGCGCACTACTCGACGTGGTCCGAGGGATCTGTGATCAGAAGCACCGAACCAGTAGGAGGAGGCGCTAATAAGGAAGCAATTCACGTGACAATCCGGCGCACTACTCGACGTGGTCCGAGGGAGGAGTAGAGTGGACGCCAGCGTTGCCATGCCAATTTCCAGGTACCAGGTTTCGCCTTCCTTAAAGGGAAACGAGCCCGTGGTTTAGCGAGGAACGAGTGCCCATACATAACAGTATCCTCCCGCAAAGGGGACCTCACCCCCCGAGAGGACCAGAAACGGGCCATAAGGACAGGGGCATGAATGTTTTCAGTTGGTTCCCATGTGCGGTCCTCTGGACCATAGCCCTTCCAATCGACCAAGTACAAACGCCGTCCCCTGCACACTTTGGTATCCAGGATAGCAGCCACCTCGTATTCGTCGAACCCCTGTACTCTGACAGGAGACGGGTGTAAAGGCAGTTTGGTCAATGGGTGACAAGGTTTTACCAAGGATACATGAAACACCTGATGTATCCTCCAGGTAGGAGGGAGAGCTAGACGGAGCACTGCAGGATTTATGACTTGCAGAACCTTATAGGGACCCACAAAGCGTGGTAACAAGGTCCGTCGACCTGACAATCGTAGGTTCTTCGTAGACAACCAGACCTTCATGCCAGGAGTATACAAAGGAGCCGAGGAGTGTTGTGCATCCGCATATTTCTTTGAACGCTTCTGGGCCAGAACCAGTTGATTCTTTACTAAGGCATGAGTGTCTGAGAGTCTCTTAAAACAATTTAAGGCAGCGGGATTGTGCAAGGGTGGCTCAGCATCAAGAGGCAAGGACCGTGGATGTCGACCATACATAGCGTAAAATGGGGACATGTGGGTCGCGGAGTGGAGGGAATTATTGTAGGCAAATTCCGCCAACGGCAATACGGAGACCCAGGTACCTTGACGTTGAAGAGTGAGGCAACGGAGGTACTGCTCCATGGTGGCATTAAGCCTCTCCGTTTGGCCATCTGTTTGAGGGTGATAGGCGCTGGAGTATCTGCCATCGATACCTAAGGTTGTGGTCAAAGACCTCCAAAAGCGAGAAGTAAACTGCAGTCCCCGATCCGTAATGATCATAGTGGGTAGGCCGAACCTTTTAAACACATTTTTCAGGAATAGATCCGCCAGTACCAGAGCAATAGGGACACCATGGCACGGTACAAACATAGCCATCTTGGAAAAGTAGTCAATCACTACCCAGATAGTGTTGTAACCTTCCACCAAAGGAAGCTCCACGACAAAATCCATGGAAAGCATCTTCCACGGGGCTTCAGGTATAGGCATGGGTTGTAGTAGACCCACATGTTTACCACGTTGATGTTTGCACTGGGCGCAAACGGCACAAACAGCTATGTATTCCCTCACATCCTTGTTCATAGAAGGCCACCAGCACCACCTTCCCAAGAGGTCCAAGGTCTTACCAACCCCCGGATGGGCCGCTATAGCAGCATCATGACACCATTGCATGGCGGTACGCCGAGTATCAACATCTGGCAGAAATATCTTGCCCTGTTTATAGGGTAGTGAATGAACCAGCTCCAGACCAAGGCTTGCCAACTCGGAGGGATGGTTATTCACCCAGTCCTTGATTGCCAAGTTTAATGGAGGACGTAACGTGCAACCACACACTACTTGAGTAGGCAGTAACATAGAGCCGTGAAGGTTAGAGGGCGTCGGAGGTCCATGAAGCCGCGAAAGGGCATCTGCTTTAGAATTCAAGGAACCGGGACGGTAGGTGATGGTGAAATTGAACATCGAAAAGAATTCATGCCACCTAGCATGGCGAGCCATGGTGCATTTCACCGACTGCAGGGCTAAGAGATTCCTGTGATCCGTAAAGACTTGTACCGGTTCGGGAGAACCCAACAGATGGTGCCTCCTTACCAAGAATGCGTCTCTGACAGCCAATAACTCACGCTCCGTGATAGTGTAATTTCTTTCATAGGGCGTAAGTTTCCTGGAGTGATAAGCCACTGGATGGAGAGTCTTGGTATCTGGACAATGTTGGGATAAAACAGCGCCCAAGGCTATATCCGAGGCATCGGCTTCAACAACAAATGGTGTATTCATATCTGGATGCTGAAGAACAGGAGCGGAAGTGAAAGTGGGCTCCCAGCCTTCATAGGGATGGCTACTGAGTCCATATTAAGCGTGTCCAGGGTCTGCAGGCTCCCCGCCTTCATAGGGATGGCTACTGAGTCCATATTAATCGTGTCCAGTGTCTGCAGGCTCCCAGCCTTCATAGGGATGGCTACTTGAGTCCACTTCAAGCACTTGCGGGTCTGCGGGCTCTCAGCCTTCATAGGGATGGCTACTGAGTCCATATTAAGCGTGTCCAGGGTCTGCGCGCTCCCAGCCTTCATATGGATGGCTACTGAGTCCATATTAAGCGTGTCCAGGGTCTGCGGGCTCCCAGCCTTCATATGGATGGCTACTGAGTCCATATTAAGCGTGTCCAGGGTCTGCGGGCTCTCAGCCTTCATATGGATGGCTACTAAGTACATATTAAGCGTGTCCAGTGCCTGCGGGCTCCCAGCCTTCATAGGGACGGCTACTGAGTCCATATTAAGCGTGTCCAGGGTCTGCGGGCTCCCAGCCTTCATATGGACGGCTACTGAGTCCATATTAAGCGTGTCCAGGGTCTGCGGGCTCCCAGCCTTCATATGGACGGCTACTGAGTCCATATTAAGCGTGTCCAGGGTCTGCGGGCTCCCAGCCTTCATATGGACGGCTACTGAGTCCATATTAAGCGTGTACAGGGTCTGCGGGCTCCCAGCCTTCATATGGACGGCTACTGAGTCCATATTAAGCGTGTACAGGGTGTGCGGCCTCCCAGCCTTCATATGGATGGCTACTGAGTCCATATTAAGCAAGTCCAGAGTCTGCGGGCTCCCAGCCTTCATATGGCTGGCTACTGAGTCCATATTAAGTGTGTCTAGGGTCTGCAGGCTCCCAGCCTTCATAGGGATGGCTACTGAGTCCATATTAAGCATGTCCAGGGTCTGAAGGCTCCCAGCGTTCATAGGTATGGCTACTGAGTCCATATTAATCGTGTCCAGGGTCTGCGGGCTCCCAGCCTTCATAGGGATGGCTACTTGAGTCCACTTTAAGCACTTGCGGGTCTGCGGGCTCTCAGCCTTCATAGGGATGGCTACTGAGTCCACTTTAAGCACTTGCGGGTCTGTAGGCTCCCAGCCTTCATATGGATGGCTACTGAGTCCACTTTAAGCACTTGCGGGTCTGTGGGCTCCCAGCCTTCATAGGGATGGCTACTGAGTCCATATTAAGCGTGCCCAGGGTCTGAAGCCTCCCAGCCTTCATATGGATGGCTACTGAGTCCATATTAAGCGTGTCCAGGGTCTGCAGGCTCCCAGCCTTCATATGGATGGCTACTGAGTCCATATTAAGCAAGTCCAGAGTCTGCTGGCTCCCAGCCTTCACATGGATGGCTACTGAGCCCATATTAAGCGTGTCCAGGGTCTGCAGGCTCCCAGCCTTCATATGGATGGCTACTGTCCATATTAAGCGTGTACAGGGTCTGCGGGCTCCCAGCCTTCATATGTATGGCTACTGAGTCCATATTAAGCGTGTCCAGGGTCTGCGGGCTCCCAGCCTTCATATGGATGGCTACTGAGTCCATATTAAGCAAGGCCAGAGTCTGCGGGCTCCCAGCCTTCATAGGGATGGCTACTGAGTCCATATTAAGCGTGTCCAGGGTCTGCAGGCTCCCCGCCTTCATAGGGATGGCTACTGAGTCCATATTAATCATGTCCAGTGTCTGCAGCCTCCCAGCCTTCATAGGGATGGCTACTTGAGTCCACTTCAAGCACTTGCGGGTCTGCGAGCTCACAGCCTTCATAGGGATGGCTACTGAGTCCAGTTTAAGCACTTGCGGGTCTGTAGGCTCCCAGCCTTCATATGGATGGCTACTGAGTCCACTTTAAGCACTTGCGGGTCTGTGGGCTCCCAGCCTTCATAGGGATGGCTACTGAGTCCATATTAAGCGTGCCCAGGGTCTGCAGCCTCCCAGCCTTCATATGGATGGCTACTGAGTCCATATTAAGCATGTCCAGGGTCTGCGGGCTCCCAGCCTTCATATGGATGGCTACTGAGTCCATATTAAGCATGTCTAGGGTCTGCGGCCTCCCAGCCTTCATATTGATGGCTACGGAGTCCATATTAAGCGTGTCCAGGGTCTGCGGGCTCCCAGCCTTCATATGGATGGCTACTGAGTCCATATTAAGCGTGTCCAGGGCCTGCGGGTTCCCAGCCTTCATCGGGATGGCTACTAAGTCCATATTAAGCATGTCCAGGGTCTGCGGCCTCCCAGCCTTCATAGGGATGGCTACTGAGTCCATATTAAGCGTGTCCAGGGTCTGCGGGCTCCCAACCTTCATATGGATGTCTACTGAGTCCATATTAAGCGTGTCAAGGGTCTGCAGGCTCCCAGCCTTCATATGGATGGCTACTGAGTCCATATTAAGCGTGTCCAGGGTCTGCGGGCTCCCAGCCTTCATATGGATGGCTACTGAGTCCATATTAAGCAAGTCCAGAGTCTGCTGGCTCCCAGCCTTCACATGGATGGCTACTGAGCCCATATTAAGCATGTCCAGGGTCTGCGGGCTCACATCCTTCATATTGATGGCTACTGAGTCCATACTAAGCGTGTCCAGGGTCTGCTGGCTCTAAGCCTTCATATGGATGGCTACTGAGTCCATACTAAGCGTGTCCAGGGTCTGCGGGCTCTAAGCCTTCATATGGATGGCTACTGAGTCCATATTAAGCGTATCCAGGGTCTGCGGGCTCCCAGCCTTCATATGGATGGCTACTGAGTCCATATTATGCGTGACCAGGCTCTGCGGGCTCCCAGCCTTCATATGGATGGCTACTGAGTCCATATTAAGTGTGTCCAGGGTCTGTGGGCTCCCAGCCTTCATATGGATGGCTACTGAGTCTAAATTAAGCGTGTCCAGGGTCTGCGGGCTCCCAGCCTTCATAGGGATGGCTACTGAGTCCATATTAATCGTGTCCAGGGTCTGCGGGCTCCCAGCCTTCATAGGGATGGCTACTGAGTCCACTTTAAGCACTTGCGGGTCTGCGGGCTCTCAGCCTTCATAGGGATGGCTACTGAGTCCACTTTAAGCACTTGCGGGTCTGCGGGCTCAAAGCCTTCATATGGATGGCTACTGAGTCCACTTTAAGCACTTGCGGGTCTGTAGGCTCCCAGCCTTCATATGGATGGCTACTGAGTCCATATTAAGCATGTCCAGGGTCTGCGGGCTCCCAGCCTTCATATGGATGGCTACTGAGTCCATATTAAGTGTGTCCAGGGTCTGCGGGCTCCCAGCCTTCATATGGATGGCTACTGAGTCCATATTAAGCATGTCCAGGGTCTGCAGCCTCCCAGCCTTCATATGGATGGCTACTGAGTCTACTTGAAGCATGTCCACGGTCTGTGGGCTCACAGCCTTCATATGGATGGCTACTGAGTCTACTTTAAGCATGTCCAGCATCTGCGGGCTCACAGCCTTCATATGGATGGCTACTGAGTCCACATTAAGCATGGCCAGGGCCTGCAGGCTCCCAGCCTTCATATGGATGGCTACTGAGTCCACATTAAGCATGTTCAGGGTCTGCGGGCTCCAAGCCTTCATATGGATGGCTACTGAGTCCATATTAAGCGTTTCCAGGGCCTGCGGGCTCCCAGCCTTCATATGGATGGCTACTGAGTCCATAGTAAGCTTTTCCAGGGCCTGCGGGCTCCCAGCCTTCATATGGACGGCTACTGAGTCCATATTAAGCGTGTACAGGGTGTGCGGCCTCCCAGCCTTCATATGGATGGCTACTGAGTCCATATTAAGCAAGTCCAGAGTCTGCAGGCTCCCAGCCTTCATATGGATGGCTACTGAGTCCATATTAAGTGTGTCTAGGGTCTGCAGGCTCCCAGCCTTCATAGGGATGGCTACTGAGTCCATATTAAGCATGTCCAGGGTCTGAAGGCTCCCAGCGTTCATAGGTATGGCTACTGAGTCCATATTAATCGTGTCCAGGGTCTGCGGGCTCCCAGCCTTCATAGGGATGGCTACTTGAGTCCACTTTAAGCACTTGCGGGTCTGCGGGCTCTCAGCCTTCATAGGGATGGCTACTGAGTCCACTTTAAGCACTTGCGGGTCTGTAGGCTCCCAGCCTTCATATGGATGGCTACTGAGTCCACTTTAAGCACTTGCGGGTCTGTGGGCTCCCAGCCTTCATAGGGATGGCTACTGAGTCCATATTAAGCGTGCCCAGGGTCTGCGGCCTCCCAGCCTTCATATTGATGGCTACGGAGTCCATATTAAGCGTGTCCAGGGTCTGCAGGCTCCCAGCCTTCATATGGATGGCTACTGAGTCCATATTAAGCGTGTCCACGGTCTGCGGGTTCCCAGCCTTCATAGGGATGGCTACTAAGTCCATATTAAGCATGTCCAGGGTCTGCGGCCTTCCAGCCTTCATAGGGATGGCAACTGAGTCCATATTAAGTGTGTCCAGGGTCTGCGGGCTCCCAACCTTCATATGAATGTCTACTGAGTCCATATTAAGCGTGTCGAGGGTCTGCGGGCTCCCAGCCTTCATATGGATGGCTACTGAGTCCATATTAAGCGTGTCCAGGGTCTGCGGGCTCCCAGCCTTCATATGGATGGCTACTGAGTCCATATTAAGCAAGTCCAGAGTCTGCTGGCTCCCAGCCTTCACATGGATGGCTTATGAGCCCATATTAAGCATGTCCAGGGTCTGCGGGCTCACAGCCTTCATATTGATGGCTACTGAGTCCATAGTAAGCGTGTCCAGGGTCTGCTGGCTATAAGCCTTCATATGGATGGCTACTGAGTCCATATTAAGCGTGTCCAGGGTCTGCGGGCTCCCAGCCTTCATATGGATGGCTACTGAGTCCATATTATGCGTGACCAGGGTCTGCGGGCTCCCAGCCTTCATATGGATGGCTACTGAGTCCATATTAAGTGTGTCCAGAGTCTGCGGGCTCCCAGCCTTCATATGGATGGCTACTGAGTCTAAATTAAGCGTGTCCAGGGTCTGCGGGCTCCCAGCCTTCATAGGGATGGCTACTGAGTCCATATTAATCGTGTCCAGGGTCTGCGGGCTCCCAGCCTTCCTAGGGATGGCTACTGAGTCCACTTTAAGCACTTGCGGGTCTGCGGGCTCTCAGCCTTCATAGGTATGGCTACTGAGTCCACTTTAAGCACTTGCGGGTCTGCGGGCTCACAGCCTTCATATGGATGGCTACTGAGTCCACTTTAAGCACTTGCGGGTCTGTAGGCTCCCAGCCTTCATATGGATGGCTACTGAGTCCACTTTAAGGACTTGCGGGTCTGTGGGCTCCCAGCCTTCATAGGGGTGGCTACTGAGTCCATATTAAGCGTGCCTAGGGTCTGCGGCCTCCCAGCCTTCATATGGATGGCTACTGAGTCCATATTAAGCATGTCCAGGGTCTGCTGGCTCCCAGCCTTCATATGGATGGCTACTGAGTCCATATTAAGCATGTCTAGGGTCTGGGTCCACTTTAAGCACTTGCGGGTCTGTGGGCTCCCAGCCTTCATATGGATGGCAACTGAGTCCACTTTAAGCACTTGCGGGTCTGTGGGCTCCCAGGCTTCATAGGGATGGCTACTGAGTCCACTTTAAGCACTTGCGGGTCTGCGGGCTCACAGCCTTCATATGGATGGCTACAGAGTCCACTTTAAGCGCTTAGAGGTCTGCAGGCTCCCAGCCTTCATATGGATGGCTACTGAGTCCACTTTAAGCACTTACGGGTCTGCGGGCTCCCAGCCTTCATATGGATGGCTACTGACTACACTTTAAGCACTTGCGGGTCTTTGGGCTCCCAGCCTTCATATGGATTGCTACTGAGTCCACTTTAAGCACTTGTGGGTCTGTGGGCTCCCAGCCTTCATATGGATGGCTACTGATTCCATATTAAGCATGTCCAGGGTCTGCGGGCTCACAGCCTTCATATGGATGGCTACTGAGTCCACTTTAAGCACTTACAGGTCTGCAGGCTCCCAGCCTTCATATGGATGGCTACTGAGTCCACTTTAAGCACTTATGGGTCTGCGGGCTCCCAGCCTTCATATGGATGGCTACTGACTCCACTTTAAGCACTTGCGGTTCTGTGGGCTCCCAGCCTTCATATGGATTGCTACTGAGTCCACTTTAAGCACTTGTGGGTCTGTGGGCTCCCAGCCTTCATATGGATGGCTACTGATTCCATATTAAGCATGTCCAGGGTCTGCGGGCTCCCTGCCTTCATATGGATGGCTACTGAGTCTACTTTAAGCATGTCCAGGGTCTGCGGGCTCACAGCCTTCATATGGATGGCTACTGAGTCCATATTAAGCATGTCCAGGGTCTGCGGGCTTACAGCCTTCATATGGATGGCTACTGAGTCCATATTAAGCATGTCCAGGGTCTGTGGGCTCCCAGCCTTCATATGGATGGCTACTGAGTCCATATTAAGCATGTCCAGGGTCTGCGGGCTCCCAGCCTTCATATGGATGGCTACTGAGTCCACATTAAGCAGGGCCAGGGCCTGCGGGCTCCCAGCCTTCATATGGATGGCTACTGAGTCCACATTAAGCATGTTCAGGGTCTGCGGGCTCCCAGCCTTCATATGGATGGCTACTGAGTCCATATTAAGCGTTTCTAGGGCCTGCAGGCTCCCAGCCTTCATATGGATGGCTACTGAGTCCATAGTAAGCCTTTCCAGGGCCTGCGGGCTCCCAGCCTTCATATGGATGGCTACTGAGTCCATAGTAAGCGTGTCCAGGGTCTGCTGGCTCTAAGCCTTCATATGGATGGCTACTGAGTCCATATTAAGCGTGTCCAGGGTCTGCGGGCTCCCAGCCTTCATATGGATGGCTACTAAGTCCATATTAAGCGTATCCAGGGTCTGCGGGCTCCCAGCCTTCATATGGATGGCTACTGAGTCTCAATTAAGCGTGTCCTGGGTCTGCGGGCTCCCAGCCTTCATATGGATGGCTACTGAGTCCATATTAAGCATGTCTAGGGTCTGCGGCCTCCCAGCCTTCATATTGATGGCTACGGAGTCCATATTAAGCGTGTCCAGGGTCTGCGGGCTCCCAGCCTTCATAGGGATGGCTACTGAGTCCATATTAAGCATGTACAGGGTCTGCGGGCTCCCAGCCTTCATATGGATGGCTACTGAGTCCATATTAAGCGTGTACAGGGTGTGCGGCCTCCCAGCCTTCATATGGATGGCTACTGAGTCCATATTAAGCAAGTCCAGAGTCTGCTGGCTCCCAGCCTTCACATGGATGGCTACTGAGCAGCCCATATTAAGCATGTCCAGGGTCTGCGGGCTCACAGCCTTCATATTGATGGCTACTGAGTCCATAGTAAGCGTGTCCAGGGTCTGCTGGCTCTAAGCCTTCATATGGATGGCTACTGAGTCCATATTAAGCGTGTCCAGGGTCTGCGGGCTCCCAGCCTTCATATGGATGGCTACTGAGTCCATGTCAGATACCAGATTTGCCCTCGTAGTGTAGCCGATGAATTCTTCTTCCCAATGTACCCCTCTGGTTTTGACTAGAAAGAACCAGAGAGATCTATTGGAGAAAAGAATGGATGCCGATGGAAATCCTGGAGTCTCCGTGGAACAACTCGGGTTGAAATGCGGGATGTCAAGGAGACTTGGATAAGGGTATCATGCAGCAATTCGGAACCAAACCTGCATAGGTGAGATAACAACACACCACAACCACAAGATTTGTAAATGTGATACCGAAGATATACCATGCAATGCAAAAAGGAAGGTTTTGTAATAACAACTGCCAGTAACAATAAGACAAAGGCCACCCCCCTCCTTTTACCCAGTCTTATCAGAAAAAGGTTAACCGCTTACCGGTGTTTGTGTCCTAGGAGAAGGATAGTATTCGCAGGCGGAATCCAAGCCATCCACAAGAAGCAGTCCAAGACTATCCCGACGGCACGAGGACGCCTAATAACACCCTGACCCGACGGCACGAGGACGCCAGTACACACAGGAAGTCTCTAGTCCGTGTACCACTACTACAGTTCAAAGTTCCAGAAATCCCAAGAACGAAATACTGAAGAGGATGAGGTCTGACCTGAAGAAAACGAGGTATCCAATGGAGGAGGCAAGAGAGGTCCAATAGCAATCCGAGATCAAGAAACCAGACGAGGCAATTCCAGGCAAGGCAACAAGAAAAAGGCAATCCAACAAACAGTCCGCGTCGAGGAGCCAAGGTGAACAATCACTGTGGAGGAAAGAACAGGGTAACAAGGACAGGAACGGGGAGAACAAGAACCAGATATGGGTAAACAGAATTCCAAACGCCACTAATCTGTGATCAGAAGCACCGAACCAGTAGGAGGAGGCGCTAATAAGGAAGCAATTCACGTGACAATCCGGCGCACTACTCGACGTGGTCCGAGGGATCTGTGATCAGAAGCACCGAACCAGTAGGAGGAGGCGCTAATAAGGAAGCAATTCACGTGACAATCCGGCGCACTACTCGACGTGGTCCGAGGGAGGAGTAGAGTGGACGCCAGCGTTGCCATGCCAATTTCCAGGTACCAGGTTTCGCCTTCCTTAAAGGGAAACGAGCCCGTGGTTTAGCGAGGAACGAGTGCCCATACATAACAGTATCCTCCCGCAAAGGGGACCTCACCCCCCGAGAGGACCAGAAACGGGCCATAAGGACAGGGGCATGAATGTTTTCAGTTGGTTCCCATGTGCGGTCCTCTGGACCATAGCCCTTCCAATCGACCAAGTACAAACGCCGTCCCCTGCACACTTTGGTATCCAGGATAGCAGCCACCTCGTATTCGTCGAACCCCTGTACTCTGACAGGAGACGGGTGTAAAGGCAGTTTGGTCAATGGGTGACAAGGTTTTACCAAGGATACATGAAACACCTGATGTATCCTCCAGGTAGGAGGGAGAGCTAGACGGAGCACTGCAGGATTTATGACTTGCAGAACCTTATAGGGACCCACAAAGCGTGGTAACAAGGTCCGTCGACCTGACAATCGTAGGTTCTTCGTAGACAACCAGACCTTCATGCCAGGAGTATACAAAGGAGCCGAGGAGTGTTGTGCATCCGCATATTTCTTTGAACGCTTCTGGGCCAGAACCAGTTGATTCTTTACTAAGGCATGAGTGTCTGAGAGTCTCTTAAAACAATTTAAGGCAGCGGGATTGTGCAAGGGTGGCTCAGCATCAAGAGGCAAGGACCGTGGATGTCGACCATACATAGCGTAAAATGGGGACATGTGGGTCGCGGAGTGGAGGGAATTATTGTAGGCAAATTCCGCCAACGGCAATACGGAGACCCAGGTACCTTGACGTTGAAGAGTGAGGCAACGGAGGTACTGCTCCATGGTGGCATTAAGCCTCTCCGTTTGGCCATCTGTTTGAGGGTGATAGGCGCTGGAGTATCTGCCATCGATACCTAAGGTTGTGGTCAAAGACCTCCAAAAGCGAGAAGTAAACTGCAGTCCCCGATCCGTAATGATCATAGTGGGTAGGCCGAACCTTTTAAACACATTTTTCAGGAATAGATCCGCCAGTACCAGAGCAATAGGGACACCATGGCACGGTACAAACATAGCCATCTTGGAAAAGTAGTCAATCACTACCCAGATAGTGTTGTAACCTTCCACCAAAGGAAGCTCCACGACAAAATCCATGGAAAGCATCTTCCACGGGGCTTCAGGTATAGGCATGGGTTGTAGTAGACCCACATGTTTACCACGTTGATGTTTGCACTGGGCGCAAACGGCACAAACAGCTATGTATTCCCTCACATCCTTGTTCATAGAAGGCCACCAGCACCACCTTCCCAAGAGGTCCAAGGTCTTACCAACCCCCGGATGGGCCGCTATAGCAGCATCATGACACCATTGCATGGCGGTACGCCGAGTATCAACATCTGGCAGAAATATCTTGCCCTGTTTATAGGGTAGTGAATGAACCAGCTCCAGACCAAGGCTTGCCAACTCGGAGGGATGGTTATTCACCCAGTCCTTGATTGCCAAGTTTAATGGAGGACGTAACGTGCAACCACACACTACTTGAGTAGGCAGTAACATAGAGCCGTGAAGGTTAGAGGGCGTCGGAGGTCCATGAAGCCGCGAAAGGGCATCTGCTTTAGAATTCAAGGAACCGGGACGGTAGGTGATGGTGAAATTGAACATCGAAAAGAATTCATGCCACCTAGCATGGCGAGCCATGGTGCATTTCACCGACTGCAGGGCTAAGAGATTCCTGTGATCCGTAAAGACTTGTACCGGTTCGGGAGAACCCAACAGATGGTGCCTCCTTACCAAGAATGCGTCTCTGACAGCCAATAACTCACGCTCCGTGATAGTGTAATTTCTTTCATAGGGCGTAAGTTTCCTGGAGTGATAAGCCACTGGATGGAGAGTCTTGGTATCTGGACAATGTTGGGATAAAACAGCGCCCAAGGCTATATCCGAGGCATCGGCTTCAACAACAAATGGTGTATTCATATCTGGATGCTGAAGAACAGGAGCGGAAGTGAAAGTGGGCTCCCAGCCTTCATAGGGATGGCTACTGAGTCCATATTAAGCGTGTCCAGGGTCTGCAGGCTCCCCGCCTTCATAGGGATGGCTACTGAGTCCATATTAATCGTGTCCAGTGTCTGCAGGCTCCCAGCCTTCATAGGGATGGCTACTTGAGTCCACTTCAAGCACTTGCGGGTCTGCGGGCTCTCAGCCTTCATAGGGATGGCTACTGAGTCCAGTTTAAGCACTTGCGGGTCTGTAGGCTCCCAGCCTTCATATGGATGGCTACTGAGTCCACTTTAAGCACTTGCGGGTCTGTGGGCTCCCAGCCTTCATAGGGATGGCTACTGAGTCCATATTAAGCGTGCCCAGGGTCTGCAGCCTCCCAGCCTTCATATGGATGGCTACTGAGTCCATATTAAGCATGTCCAGGGTCTGCGGGCTCCCAGCCTTCATATGGATGGCTACTGAGTCCATATTAAGCATGTCTAGGGTCTGCGGCCTCCCAGCCTTCATATTGATGGCTACGGAGTCCATATTAAGCGTGTCCAGGGTCTGCGGGCTCCCAGCCTTCATATGGATGGCTACTGAGTCCATATTAAGCGTGTCCAGGGCCTGCGGGTTCCCAGCCTTCATCGGGATGGCTACTGAGTCCATATTAAGCATGTCCAGGGTCTGCGGCCTCCCAGCCTTCATAGGGATGGCTACTGAGTCCATATTAAGCGTGTCCAGGGTCTGCGGGCTCCCAACCTTCATATGGATGTCTACTGAGTCCATATTAAGCGTGTCAAGGGTCTGCGGGCTCCCAGCCTTCATATGGATGGCTACTGAGTCCATATTAAGCGTGTCCAGGGTCTGCGGGCTCCCAGCCTTCATATGGATGGCTACTGAGTCCATATTAAGCAAGTCCAGAGTCTGCTGGCTCCCAGCCTTCACATGGATGGCTACTGAGCCCATATTAAGCATGTCCAGGGTCTGCGGGCTCACATCCTTCATATTGATGGCTACTGAGTCCATAGTAAGCGTGTCCAGGGTCTGCTGGCTCTAAGCCTTCATATGGATGGCTACTGAGTCCATATTAAGCGTGTCCAGGGTCTGCGGGCTCCCAGCCTTCATATGATGGCTACTGAGTCCATATTATGCGTGACCAGGGGATGCGGGCTCCCAGCCTTCATATGGATGGCTACTGAGTCCATATTAAGTGTGTCCAGGGTCTGTGGGCTCCCAGCCTTCATATGGATGGCTACTGAGTCTAAATTAAGCGTGTCCAGGGTCTGCGGGCTCCCAGCCTTCATAGGGATGGCTACTGAGTCCATATTATTCGTGTCCAGGGTCTGCGGGCTCCCAGCCTTCATAGGGATGGCTACTGAGTCCACTTTAAGCACTTGCGGGTCTGCGGGCTCTCAGCCTTCATAGGGATGGCTACTGAGTCCACTTTAAGCACTTGCGGGTCTGCAGGCTCAAAGCCTTCATATGGATGGCTACTGAGTCCACTTTAAGCACTTGCGGGTCTGTAGGCTCCCAGCCTTCATATGGATGGCTACTGAGTCCATATTAAGCATGTCCAGGGTCTGCGGGCTCCCAGCCTTCATATGGATGGCTACTGAGTCTATATTAAGCATGTCCAGGGTCTGCAGGCTCCCAGCCTTCATATGGATGGCTACTGAGTCCATATTAAGCATGTCCAGGGTCTGCGGGCTCCCAGCCTTCATATGGATGGCTACTGAGTCCATATTAAGTGTGTCCAGGGTCTGCGGGCTCCCAGCCTTCATATGGATGGCTACTGAGTCCATATTAAGCATGTCCAGGGTCTGCAGCCTCCCAGCCTTCATATGGATGGCTACTGAGTCTACTTGAAGCATGTCCACGGTCTGTGGGCTCACAGCCTTCATATGGATGGCTACTGAGTCTACTTTAAGCATGTCCAGCATCTGCGGGCTCACAGCCTTCATATGGATGGCTACTGAGTCCACATTAAGCATGGCCAGGGCCTGCAGGCTCCCAGCCTTCATATGGATGGCTACTGAGTCCACATTAAGCATGTTCAGGGTCTGCGGGCTCCAAGCCTTCATATGGATGGCTACTGAGTCCATATTAAGCGTTTCCAGGGCCTGCGGGCTCCCAGCCTTCATATGGATGGCTACTGAGTCCATAGTAAGCTTTTCCAGGGCCTGCGGGCTCCCAGCCTTCATATGGACGGCTACTGAGTCCATATTAAGCGTGTACAGGGTGTGCGGCCTCCCAGCCTTCATATGGATGGCTACTGAGTCCATATTAAGCAAGTCCAGAGTCTGCAGGCTCCCAGCCTTCATATGGATGGCTACTGAGTCCATATTAAGTGTGTCTAGGGTCTGCAGGCTCCCAGCCTTCATAGGGATGGCTACTGAGTCCATATTAAGCATGTCCAGGGTCTGAAGGCTCCCAGCGTTCATAGGTATGGCTACTGAGTCCATATTAATCGTGTCCAGGGTCTGCGGGCTCCCAGCCTTCATAGGGATGGCTACTTGAGTCCACTTTAAGCACTTGCGGGTCTGCGGGCTCTCAGCCTTCATATGGATGGCTACTGAGTCCATATTAAGCATGTCCAGGGTCTGCGGGCTCCCAGCCTTCATATGGATGGCTACTGAGTCCACATTAAGCAGGGCCAGGGCCTGCGGGCTCCCAGCCTTCATATGGATGGCTACTGAGTCCACATTAAGCATGTTCAGGGTCTGCGGGCTCCCAGCCTTCATATGGATGGCTACTGAGTCCATATTAAGCGTTTCTAGGGCCTGCAGGCTCCCAGCCTTCATATGGATGGCTACTGAGTCCATAGTAAGCCTTTCCAGGGCCTGCGGGCTCCCAGCCTTCATATGGATGGCTACTGAGTCCATAGTAAGCGTGTCCAGGGTCTGCTGGCTCTAAGCCTTCATATGGATGGCTACTGAGTCCATATTAAGCGTGTCCAGGGTCTGCGGGCTCCCAGCCTTCATATGGATGGCTACTAAGTCCATATTAAGCGTATCCAGGGTCTGCGGGCTCCCAGCCTTCATATGGATGGCTACTGAGTCTCAATTAAGCGTGTCCTGGGTCTGCGGGCTCCCAGCCTTCATATGGATGGCTACTGAGTCCATATTAAGCATGTCTAGGGTCTGCGGCCTCCCAGCCTTCATATTGATGGCTACGGAGTCCATATTAAGCGTGTCCAGGGTCTGCGGGCTCCCAGCCTTCATAGGGATGGCTACTGAGTCCATATTAAGCATGTACAGGGTCTGCGGGCTCCCAGCCTTCATATGGATGGCTACTGAGTCCATATTAAGCGTGTACAGGGTGTGCGGCCTCCCAGCCTTCATATGGATGGCTACTGAGTCCATATTAAGCAAGTCCAGAGTCTGCTGGCTCCCAGCCTTCACATGGATGGCTACTGAGCCCATATTAAGCATGTCCAGGGTCTGCGGGCTCACAGCCTTCATATTGATGGCTACTGAGTCCATAGTAAGCGTGTCCAGGGTCTGCTGGCTCTAAGCCTTCATATGGATGGCTACTGAGTCCATATTAAGCGTGTCCAGGGTCTGCGGGCTCCCAGCCTTCATATGGATGGCTACTGAGTCCATGTCAGATACCAGATTTGCCCTCGTAGTGTAGCCGATGAATTCTTCTTCCCAATGTACCCCTCTGGTTTTGACTAGAAAGAACCAGAGAGATCTATTGGAGAAAAGAATGGATGCCGATGGAAATCCTGGAGTCTCCGTGGAACAACTCGGGTTGAAATGCGGGATGTCAAGGAGACTTGGATAAGGGTATCATGCAGCAATTCGGAACCAAACCTGCATAGGTGAGATAACAACACACCACAACCACAAGATTTGTAAATGTGATACCGAAGATATACCATGCAATGCAAAAAAGAAGGTTTTGTAATAACAACTGCCAGTAACAATAAGACAAAGGCCACCCCCCTCCTTCTACCCAGTCTTATCAGAAAAAGGTTAACCGCTTACCGGTGTTTGTGTCCTAGGAGAAGGATAGTATTCGCAGGCGGAATCCAAGCCATCCACAAGAAGCAGTCCAAGACTATCCCGACGGCACGAGGACGCCTAATAACACCCTGACCCGACGGCACGAGGACGCCAGTACACACAGGAAGTCTCTAGTCCGTGTACCACTACTACAGTTCAAAGTTCCAGAAATCCCAAGAACGAAATACTGAAGAGGATGAGGTCTGACCTGAAGAAAACGAGGTATCCAATGGAGGAGGCAAGAGAGGTCCAATAGCAATCCGAGATCAAGAAACCAGACGAGGCAATTCCAGGCAAGGCAACAAGAAAAAGGCAATCCAACAAACAGTCCGCGTCGAGGAGCCAAGGTGAACAATCACTGTGGAGGAAAGAACAGGGTAACAAGGACAGGAACGGGGAGAACAAGAACCAGATATGGGTAAACAGAATTCCAAACGCCACTAATCTGTGATCAGAAGCACCGAACCAGTAGGAGGAGGCGCTAATAAGGAAGCAATTCACGTGACAATCCGGCGCACTACTCGACGTGGTCCGAGGGATCTGTGATCAGAAGCACCGAACCAGTAGGAGGAGGCGCTAATAAGGAAGCAATTCACGTGACAATCCGGCGCACTACTCGACGTGGTCCGAGGGAGGAGTAGAGTGGACGCCAGCGTTGCCATGCCAATTTCCAGGTACCAGGTTTCGCCTTCCTTAAAGGGAAACGAGCCCGTGGTTTAGCGAGGAACGAGTGCCCATACATAACAGTATCCTCCCGCAAAGGGGACCTCACCCCCCGAGAGGACCAGAAACGGGCCATAAGGACAGGGGCATGAATGTTTTCAGTTGGTTCCCATGTGCGGTCCTCTGGACCATAGCCCTTCCAATCGACCAAGTACAAACGCCGTCCCCTGCACACTTTGGTATCCAGGATAGCAGCCACCTCGTATTCGTCGAACCCCTGTACTCTGACAGGAGACGGGTGTAAAGGCAGTTTGGTCAATGGGTGACAAGGTTTTACCAAGGATACATGAAACACCGGATGTATCCTCCAGGTAGGAGGGAGAGCTAGACGGAGCACTGCAGGATTTATGACTTGCAGAACCTTATAGGGACCCACAAAGCGTGGTAACAAGGTCCGTCGACCTGACAATCGTAGGTTCTTCGTAGACAACCAGACCTTCATGCCAGGAGTATACAAAGGAGCCGAGGAGCGTTGTGCATCCGCATATTTCTTTGAACGCTTCTGGGCCAGAACCAGTTGATTCTTTACTAAGGCATGAGTGTCTGAGAGTCTCTTAAAACAATTTAAGGCAGCGGGATTGTGCAAGGGTGGCTCAGCATCAAGAGGCAAGGACCGTGGATGTCGACCATACATAGCGTAAAATGGGGACATGTGGGTCGCGGAGTGGAGGGAATTATTGTAGGCAAATTCCGCCAACGGCAATACGGAGACCCAGGTACCTTGACGTTGAAGAGTGAGGCAACGGAGGTACTGCTCCATGGTGGCATTAAGCCTCTCCGTTTGGCCATCTGTTTGAGGGTGATAGGCGCTGGAGTATCTGCCATCGATACCTAAGGTTGTGGTCAAAGACCTCCAAAAGCGAGAAGTAAACTGCAGTCCCCGATCCGTAATGATCATAGTGGGTAGGCCGAACCTTTTAAACACATTTTTCAGGAATAGATCCGCCAGTACCAGAGCAGTAGGGACACCATGGCACGGTACAAACATAGCCATCTTGGTAAAGTAGTCAATCACTACCCAGATAGTGTTGTAACCTTCCACCAAAGGAAGCTCCACGACAAAATCCATGGAAAGCATCTTCCACGGGGCTTCAGGTATAGGCATGGGTTGTAGTAGACCCACATGTTTACCACGTTGATGTTTGCACTGGGCGCAAACGGCACAAACAGCTATGTATTCCCTCACATCCTTGTTCATAGAAGGCCACCAGCACCACCTTCCCAAGAGGTCCAAGGTCTTACCAACCCCCGGATGGGCCGCTATAGCAGCATCATGACACCATTGCATGGCGGTACGCCGAGTATCAACATCTGGCAGAAATATCTTGCCCTGTTTATAGGGTAGTGAATGAACCAGCTCCAGACCAAGGCTTGCCAACTCGGAGGGATGGTTATTCACCCAGTCCTTGATTGCCAAGTTTAATGGAGGACGTAACGTGCAACCACACACTACTTGAGTAGGCAGTAACATAGAGCCGTGAAGGTTAGAGGGCGTCGGAGGTCCATGAAGCCGCGAAAGGGCATCTGCTTTAGAATTCAAGGAACCGGGACGGTAGGTGATGGTGAAATTGAACATCGGAAAGAATTCATGCCACCTAGCATGGCGAGCCATGGTTCATTTCACCGACTGCAGGGCTAAGAGATTCCTGTGATCCGTAAAGACTTGTACCGGTTCGGGAGAACCCAACAGATGGTGCCTCCTTACCAAGAATGCGTCTCTGACAGCCAATAACTCACGTTCCGTGATAGTGTAATTTCTTTCATAGGGCGTAAGTTTCCTGGAGTGATAAGCCACTGGATGGAGAGTCTTGGTATCTGGACAATGTTGGGATAAAACAGCGCCCAAGGCTATATCCGAGGCATCGGCTTCAACAACAAATGGTGTGTTCATATCTGGATGCTGAAGAACAGGAGCGGAAGTGAAAGTGGGCTCCCAGCCTTCATAGGGATGGCTACTGAGTCCATATTAAGCGTGTCCAGGGTCTGCAGGCTCCCCGCCTTCATAGGGATGGCTACTGAGTCCATATTAAGCGTGTCCAGGGTCTGCAGGCTCCCCGCCTTCATAGGGATGGCTACTGAGTCCATATTAATCGTGTCCAGTGTCTGCAGCCTCCCAGCCTTCATATGGATGGCTACTGAGTCTACTTGAAACATGTCCACGGTCTGCGGGCTCTCAGCCTTCATAGGGATGGCTACTGAGTCCACTTTAAGCACTTGCGGGTCTGTAGGCTCCCAGCCTTCATATGGATGGCTACTGAGTCCACTTTAAGCACTTGCGGGTCTGTGGGCTCCCAGCCTTCATAGGGATGGCTACTGAGTCCATATTAAGCGTGCCCAGGGTCTGCAGCCTCCCAGCCTTCATATGGATGGCTACTGAGTCCATATTAAGCGTGTCCAGGGTCTGCAGGCTCCCAGCCTTCATATGGATGGCTACTGAGTCCATATTAAGCAAGTCCAGAGTCTGCTGGCTCCCAGCCTTCACATGGATGGCTACTGAGCCCATATTAAGCGTGTCCATGGTCTGCAGGCTCCCAGCCTTCATATGGATGGCTACTGAGTCCATATTAAGCGTGTACAGAGTCTGCGGGCTCCCAGCCTTCATATGTATGGCTACTGAGTCCATATTAAGCGTGTCCAGGGTCTGCGGGCTCCCAGCCTTCATATGGATGGCTACTGAGTCCATATTAAGCAAGGCCAGAGTCTGCGGGCTCCCAGCCTTCATAGGGATGGCTACTGAGTCCATATTAAGCGTGTCCAGGGTCTGCAGGGTCCCCGCCTTCATAGGGATGGCTACTGAGTCCATATTAATCGTGTCCAGTGTCTGCAGGCTCCCAGCCTTCATAGGGATGGCTACTTGAGTCCACTTTAAGCACTTGCGGGTCTGCGGGCTCTCAGCCTTCATAGGGATGGCTACTGAGTCCACTTTAAGCACTTGCGGGTCTGTAGGCTCCCAGCCTTCATATGGATGGCTACTGAGTCCACTTTAAGCACTTGCGGGTCTGTGGGCTCCCAGGCTTCATAGGGATGGCTACTGAGTCCATATTAAGCGTGCCCAGGGTCTGCAGCCTCCCAGCCTTCATATGGATGGCTACTGAGTCCATATTAAGCATGTCCAGGGTCTGCGGGCTCCCAGCCTTCATATGGATGGCTACTGAGTCCATATTAAGCATGTCTAGGGTCTGCGGCCTCCCACCCTTCATATTGATGGCTACGGAGTCCATATTAAGCGTGTCCAGGGTCTGCGGGCTCCCAGCCTTCATATGGATGGCTACTGAGTCCATATTAAGCGTGTCCAGGGTCTGCGGGTTCCCAGCCTTCATAGGGATGGCTACTAAGTCCATATTAAGCATGTCCAGGGTCTGCGGCCTTCCAGCCTTCATAGGGATGGCTACTGAGTCCATATTAAGCGTGCCCAGGGTCTGCAGCCTCCCAGCCTTCATATGGATGGCTACTGAGTCCATATTAAGCATGTCCAGGGTCTGCGGGCTCCCAGCCTTCATATGGATGGCTACTGAGTCCATATTAAGCATGTCTAGGGTCTGCGGCCTCCCAGCCTTCATATTGATGGCTACGGAGTCCATATTAAGCGTGTCCAGGGTCTGCAGGCTCCCAGCCTTCATATGGATGGCTACTGAGTCCATATTAAGCGTGTCCAGGGTCTGCGGGTTCCCAGCCTTCATAGGGATGGCTACTAAGTCCATATTAAGCATGTCCAGGGTCTGCGGCCTTCCAGCCTTCATAGGGATGGCTACTGAGTCCATATTAAGCGTGTCCAGGGTCTGCGGGCTCCCAACCTTCATATGAATGTCTACTGAGTCCATATTAAGCGTGTCGAGGGTCTGCGGGCTCCCAGCCTTCATATGGATGGCTACTGAGTCCATATTAAGCGTGTCCAGGGTCTGCGGGCTCCCAGCCTTCATATGGATGGCTACTGAGTCCATATTAAGCAAGTCCAGAGTCTGCTGGCTCCCAGCCTTCACATGGATGGCTACTGAGCCCATATTAAGCATGTCCAGGGTCTGCGGGCTCACAGCCTTCATATTGATGGCTACTGAGTCCATAGTAAGCGTGTCCAGGGTCTGCTGGCTATAAGCCTTCATATGGATGGCTACTGAGTCCATATTAAGCGTGTCCAGGGTCTGCGGGCTCCCAGCCTTCATATGGATGGCTACTGAGTCCATATTATGCGTGACCAGGGTCTGCGGGCTCCCAGCCTTCATATGGATGGCTACTGAGTCCATATTAAGTGTGTCCAGAGTCTGCGGGCTCCCAGCCTTCATATGGATGGCTACTGAGTCTAAATTAAGCGTGTCCAGGGTCTGCGGGCTCCCAGCCTTCATAGGGATGGCTACTGAGTCCATATTAATCGTGTCCAGGGTCTGCGGGCTCCCAGCCTTCCTAGGGATGGCTACTGAGTCCACTTTAAGCACTTGCGGGTCTGCGGGCTCTCAGCCTTCATAGGTATGGCTACTGAGTCCACTTTAAGCACTTGCGGGTCTGCGGGCTCACAGCCTTCATATGGATGGCTACTGAGTCCACTTTAAGCACTTGCGGGTCTGTAGGCTCCCTGCCTTCATATGGATGGCTACTGAGTCCACTTTAAGCACTTGCGGGTCTGTGGGCTCCCAGCCTTCATAGGGGTGGCTACTGAGTCCATATTAAGCGTGCCTAGGGTCTGCGGCCTCCCAGCCTTCATATGGATGGCTACTGAGTCCATATTAAGCATGTCCAGGGTCTGCGGGCTCCCAGCCTTCATATGGATGGCTACTGAGTCCATATTAAGCATGTCTAGGGTCTGGGTCCACTTTAAGCACTTGCGGGTCTGTGGGCTCCCAGCCTTCATATGGATGGCAACTGAGTCCACTTTAAGCACTTGCGGGTCTGTGGGCTCCCAGGCTTCATAGGGATGGCTACTGAGTCCACTTTAAGCACTTGCGGGTCTGCGGGCTCACAGCCTTCATATGGATGGCTACAGAGTCCACTTTAAGCACTTAGAGGTCTGCAGGCTCCCAGCCTTCATATGGATGGCTACTGAGTCCACTTTAAGCACTTACGGGTCTGCGGGCTCCCAGCCTTCATATGGATGGCTACTGACTACACTTTAAGCACTTGCGGGTCTTTGGGCTCCCAGCCTTCATATGGATTGCTACTGAGTCCACTTTAAGCACTTGTGGGTCTGTGGGCTCCCAGCCTTCATATGGATGGCTACTGATTCCATATTAAGCATGTCCAGGGTCTGCGGGCTCACAGCCTTCATATGGATGGCTACTGAGTCCACTTTAAGCACTTACAGGTCTGCAGGCTCCCAGCCTTCATATGGATGGCTACTGAGTCCATATTAAGCATGTCCAGGGTCTGCGGGCTCCCAGCCTTCATATGGATGGCTACTGAGTCCACATTAAGCAGGGCCAGGGCCTGCGGGCTCCCAGCCTTCATATGGATGGCTACTGAGTCCACATTAAGCATGTTCAGGGTCTGCGGGCTCCCAGCCTTCATATGGATGGCTACTGAGTCCATATTAAGCGTTTCTAGGGCCTGCAGGCTCCCAGCCTTCATATGGATGGATACTGAGTCCATAGTAAGCCTTTCCAGGGCCTGCGGGCTCCCAGCCTTCATATGGATGGCTACTGAGTCCATAGTAAGCGTGTCCAGGGTCTGCTGGCTCTAAGCCTTCATATGGATGGCTACTGAGTCCATATTAAGCGTGTCCAGGGTCTGCGGGCTCCCAGCCTTCATATGGATGGCTACTAAGTCCATATTAAGCGTATCCAGGGTCTGCAGGCTCCCAGCCTTCATATGGATGGCTACTGAGTCTCAATTAAGCGTGTCCTGGGTCTGCGGGCTCCCAGCCTTCATATGGATGGCTACTGAGTCCATATTAAGCATGTCCAGGGTCTGCGGGCTCCCAGCCTTCATATGGATGGCTACTGAGTCCATATTAAGCATGTCTAGGGTCTGCGGCCTCCCAGCCTTCATATTGATGGTTACGGAGTCCATATTAAGCGTGTCCAGGGTCTGCGGCTCCCAGCCTTCATAGGGATGGCTACTGAGTCCATATTAAGCATGTACAGGGTCTGCGGGCTCCCAGCCTTCATATGGATGGCTACTGAGTCCATATTAAGCGTGTACAGGGTGTGCGGCCTCCCAGCCTTCATATGGATGGCTACTGAGTCCATATTAAGCAAGTCCAGAGTCTGCTGGCTCCCAGCCTTCACATGGATGGCTACTGAGCCCATATTAAGCATGTCCAGGGTCTGCGGGCTCACAGCCTTCATATTGATGGCTACTGAGTCCATAGTAAGCGTGTCCAGGGTCTGCTGGCTCTAAGCCTTCATATGGATGGCTACTGAGTCCATATTAAGCGTGTCCAGGGTCTGCGGGCTCCCAGCCTTCATATGGATGGCTACTGAGTCCATGTCAGATACCAGATTTGCCCTCGTAGTGTAGCCGATGAATTCTTCTTCCCAATGTACCCCTCTGGTTTTGACTAGAAAGAACCAGAGAGATCTATTGGAGAAAAGAATGGATGCCGATGGAAATCCTGGAGTCTCCGTGGAACAACTCGGGTTGAAATGCGGGATGTCAAGGAGACTTGGATAAGGGTATCATGCAGCAATTCGGAACCAAACCTGCATAGGTGAGATAACAACACACCACAACCACAAGATTTGTAAATGTGATACCGAAGATATACCATGCAATGCAAAAAGGAAGGTTTTGTAATAACAACTGCCAGTAACAATAAGACAAAGGCCATCCCCCCCCCTTCTCCCCAGTCTTATCAGAAAAAGGTTAACCGCTTACCGGTGTTTGTGTCCTAGGAGAAGGATAGTATTCGCAGGCGGAATCCAAGCCATCCACAAGAAGCAGTCCAAGACTATCCCGACGGCACGAGGACGCCTAATAACACCCTGACCCGACGGCACGAGGACGCTAGTACACACAGGAAGTCTCTAGTCCGTGTACCACTACTACAGTTCAAAGTTCCAGAAATCCCAAGAACGAAATACTGAAGAGGATGAGGTCTGACCTGAAGAAAACGAGGTATCCAATGGAGGAGGCAAGAGAGGTCCAATAGCAATCCGAGATCAAGAAACCAGACGAGGCAATTCCAGGCAAGGCGACAAGAAAAAGGCAATCCAACAAACAGTCCGCGTCGAGGAGCCAAGGTGAACAATCACTGTGGAGGAAAGAACAGGGTAACAAGGACAGGAACGGGGAGAACAAGAACCAGATATGGGTAAACAGAATTCCAAACGCCACTAATCTGTGATCAGAAGCACCGAACCAGTAGGAGGAGGCGCTAATAAGGAAGCAATTCACGTGACAATCCGGCGCACTACTCGACGTGGTCCGAGGCATCTGTGATCAGAAGCACCGAACCAGTAGGAGGAGACGCTAATAAGGAAGCAATTCACGTGACAATCCGGCGCACTACTCGACGTGGTCCGAGGGAGGAGTAGAGTGGACGCCAGCGTTGCCATGCCAATTTCCAGGTACCAGGTTTCGCCTTCCTTAAAGGGAAACAAGCCCGTGGTTTAGCGAGGAACGAGTGCCCATACATAACAGTATCCTCCCGCAAAGGGGACCTCACCCCCCGAGAGGACCAGAAACGGGCCATAAGGACAGGGGCATGAATGTTTTCAGTTGGTTCCCATGTGCGGTCCTCTGGACCATAGCCCTTCCAATCGACCAAGTACAAACGCCGTCCCCTGCACACTTTGGTATCCAGGATAGCAGCCACCTCGTATTCGTCGAACCCCTGTACTCTGACAGGAGACGGGTGTAAAGGCAGTTTGGTCAATGGGTGACAAGGTTTTACCAAGGATACATGAAACACCGGATGTATCCTCCAGGTAGGAGGGAGAGCTAGACGGAGCACTGCAGGATTTATGACTTGCAGAACCTTATAGGGACCCACAAAGCGTGGTAACAAGGTCCGTCGACCTGACAATCGTAGGTTCTTCGTAGACAACCAGACCTTCATGCCAGGAGTATACAAAGGAGCCGAGGAGCGTTGTGCATCCGCATATTTCTTTGAACGCTTCTGGGCCAGAACCAGTTGATTCTTTACTAAGGCATGAGTGTCTGAGAGTCTCTTAAAACAATTTAAGGCAGCGGGATTGTGCAAGGGTGGCTCAGCATCAAGAGGCAAGGACCGTGGATGTCGACCATACATAGCGTAAAATGGGGACATGTGGGTCGCGGAGTGGAGGGAATTATTGTAGGCAAATTCCGCCAACGGCAATACGGAGACCCAGGTACCTTGACGTTGAAGAGTGAGGCAACGGAGGTACTGCTCCATGGTGGCATTAAGCCTCTCCGTTTGGCCATCTGTTTGAGGGTGATAGGCGCTGGAGTATCTGCCATCGATACCTAAGGTTGTGGTCAAAGACCTCCAAAAGCGAGAAGTAAACTGCAGTCCCCGATCCGTAATGATCATAGTGGGTAGGCCGAACCTTTTAAACACATTTTTCAGGAATAGATCCGCCAGTACCAGAGCAGTAGGGACACCATGGCACGGTACAAACATAGCCATCTTGGTAAAGTAGTCAATCACTACCCAGATAGTGTTGTAACCTTCCACCAAAGGAAGCTCCACGACAAAATCCATGGAAAGCATCTTCCACGGGGCTTCAGGTATAGGCATGGGTTGTAGTAGACCCACATGTTTACCACGTTGATGTTTGCACTGGGCGCAAACGGCACAAACAGCTATGTATTCCCTCACATCCTTGTTCATAGAAGGCCACCAGCACCACCTTCCCAAGAGGTCCAAGGTCTTACCAACCCCCGGATGGGCCGCTATAGCAGCATCATGACACCATTGCATGGCGGTACGCCGAGTATCAACATCTGGCAGAAATATCTTGCCCTGTTTATAGGGTAGTGAATGAACCAGCTCCAGACCAAGGCTTGCCAACTCGGAGGGATGGTTATTCACCCAGTCCTTGATTGCCAAGTTTAATGGAGGATGTAACGTGCAACCACACACTACTTGAGTAGGCAGTAACATAGAGCCGTGAAGGTTAGAGGGCGTCGGAGGTCCATGAAGCCGCGAAAGGGCATCTGCTTTAGAATTCAAGGAACCGGGACGGTAGGTGATGGTGAAATTGAACATCGGAAAGAATTCATGCCACCTAGCATGGCGAGCCATGGTGCATTTCACCGACTGCAGGGCTAAGAGATTCCTGTGATCCGTAAAGACTTGTACCGGTTCGGGAGAACCCAACAGATGGTGCCTCCTTACCAAGAATGCGTCTCTGACAGCCAATAACTCACGCTCCGTGATAGTGTAATTTCTTTCATAGGGCGTAAGTTTCCTGGAGTGATAAGCCACTGGATGGAGAGTCTTGGTATCTGGACAATGTTGGGATAAAACAGCGCCCAAGGCTATATCCGAGGCATCGGCTTCAACAACAAATGGTGTGTTCATATCTGGATGCTGAAGAACAGGAGCGGAAGTGAAAGTGGGCTCCCAGCCTTCATAGGGATGGCTACTGAGTCCATATTAAGCGTGTCCAGGGTCTGCAGGCTCCCCGCCTTCATAGGGATGGCTACTGAGTCCATATTAAGCGTGTCCAGGGTCTGCAGGCTCCCCGCCTTCATAGGGATGGCTACTGAGTCCATATTAATCGTGTCCAGTGTCTGCAGCCTCCCAGCCTTCATATGGATGGCTACTGAGTCTACTTGAAGCATGTCCACGGTCTGCGGGCTCTCAGCCTTCATAGGGATGGCTACTGAGTCCACTTTAAGCACTTGCGGGTCTGTAGGCTCCCAGCCTTCATATGGATGGCTACTGAGTCCACTTTAAGCACTTGCGGGTCTGTGGGCTCCCAGCCTTCATAGGGATGGCTACTGAGTCCAT
Source organism: Ambystoma mexicanum (assembly GCF_040938575.1). Lineage (NCBI taxonomy): Eukaryota > Metazoa > Chordata > Amphibia > Caudata > Ambystomatidae > Ambystoma > Ambystoma mexicanum. The sequence goes on along the minus strand of NC_090925.1, from coordinate 17,258,088 downwards.
ATTAAGCGTGCCCAGGGTCTGCAGCCTCCCAGCCTTCATATGGATGGCTACTGAGTCCATATTAAGCGTGTCCAGGGTCTGCAGGCTCCCAGCCTTCATATGGATGGCTACTGAGTCCATATTAAGCAAGTCCAGAGTCTGCTGGCTCCCAGCCTTCACATGGATGGCTACTGAGCCCATATTAAGCGTGTCCATGGTCTGCAGGCTCCCAGCCTTCATATGGATGGCTACTGAGTCCATATTAAGCGTGTACAGAGTCTGCGGGCTCCCAGCCTTCATATGTATGGCTACTGAGTCCATATTAAGCGTGTCCAGGGTCTGCGGGCTCCCAGCCTTCATATGGATGGCTACTGAGTCCATATTAAGCAAGGCCAGAGTCTGCGGGCTCCCAGCCTTCATAGGGATGGCTACTGAGTCCATATTAAGCGTGTCCAGGGTCTGCAGGGTCCCCGCCTTCATAGGGATGGCTACTGAGTCCATATTAATCGTGTCCAGTGTCTGCAGGCTCCCAGCCTTCATAGGGATGGCTACTTGAGTCCACTTTAAGCACTTGCGGGTCTGCGGGCTCTCAGCCTTCATAGGGATGGCTACTGAGTCCACTTTAAGCACTTGCGGGTCTGTAGGCTCCCAGCCTTCATATGGATGGCTACTGAGTCCACTTTAAGCACTTGCGGGTCTGTGGGCTCCCAGGCTTCATAGGGATGGCTACTGAGTCCATATTAAGCGTGCCCAGGGTCTGCAGCCTCCCAGCCTTCATATGGATGGCTACTGAGTCCATATTAAGCATGTCCAGGGTCTGCGGGCTCCCAGCCTTCATATGGATGGCTACTGAGTCCATATTAAGCATGTCTAGGGTCTGCGGCCTCCCACCCTTCATATTGATGGCTACGGAGTCCATATTAAGCGTGTCCAGGGTCTGCGGGCTCCCAGCCTTCATATGGATGGCTACTGAGTCCATATTAAGCGTGTCCAGGGTCTGCGGGTTCCCAGCCTTCATAGGGATGGCTACTAAGTCCATATTAAGCATGTCCAGGGTCTGCGGCCTTCCAGCCTTCATAGGGATGGCTACTGAGTCCATATTAAGCGTGCCCAGGGTCTGCAGCATCCCAGCCTTCATATGGATGGCTACTGAGTCCATATTAAGCATGTCCAGGGTCTGCGGGCTCCCAGCCTTCATATGGATGGCTACTGAGTCCATATTAAGCATGTCTAGGGTCTGCGGCCTCCCAGCCTTCATATTGATGGCTACGGAGTCCATATTAAGCGTGTCCAGGGTCTGCAGGCTCCCAGCCTTCATATGGATGGCTACTGAGTCCATATTAAGCGTGTCCAGGGTCTGCGGGTTCCCAGCCTTCATAGGGATGGCTACTAAGTCCATATTAAGCATGTCCAGGGTCTGCGGCCTTCCAGCCTTCATAGGGATGGCTACTGAGTCCATATTAAGCGTGTCCAGGGTCTGCGGGCTCCCAACCTTCATATGAATGTCTACTGAGTCCATATTAAGCGTGTCGAGGGTCTGCGGGCTCCCAGCCTTCATATGGATGGCTACTGAGTCCATATTAAGCGTGTCCAGGGTCTGCGGGCTCCCAGCCTTCATATGGATGGCTACTGAGTCCATATTAAGCAAGTCCAGAGTCTGCTGGCTCCCAGCCTTCACATGGATGGCTACTGAGCCCATATTAAGCATGTCCAGGGTCTGCGGGCTCACAGCCTTCATATTGATGGCTACTGAGTCCATAGTAAGCGTGTCCAGGGTCTGCTGGTTATAAGCCTTCATATGGATGGCTACTGAGTCCATATTAAGCGTGTCCAGGGTCTGCGGGCTCCCAGCCTTCATATGGATGGCTACTGAGTCCATATTATGCGTGACCAGGGTCTGCGGGCTCCCAGCCTTCATATGGATGGCTACTGAGTCCATATTAAGTGTGTCCAGAGTCTGCGGGCTCCCAGCCTTCATATGGATGGCTACTGAGTCTAAATTAAGCGTGTCCAGGGTCTGCGGGCTCCCAGCCTTCATAGGGATGGCTACTGAGTCCATATTAATCGTGTCCAGGGTCTAAGGGCTCCCAGCCTTCCTAGGGATGGCTACTGAGTCCACTTTAAGCACTTGCGGGTCTGCGGGCTCTCAGCCTTCATAGGTATGGCTACTGAGTCCACTTTAAGCACTTGCGGGTCTGCGGGCTCACAGCCTTCATATGGATGGCTACTGAGTCCACTTTAAGCACTTGCGGGTCTGTAGGCTCCCAGCCTTCATATGGATGGCTACTGAGTCCACTTTAAGCACTTGCGGGTCTGTGGGCTCCCAGCCTTCATAGGGGTGGCTACTGAGTCCATATTAAGCGTGCCTAGGGTCTGCGGCCTCCCAGCCTTCATATGGATGGCTACTGAGTCCATATTAAGCATGTCCAGGGTCTGCGGGCTCCCAGCCTTCATATGGATGGCTACTGAGTCCATATTAAGCATGTCTAGGGTCTGGGTCCACTTTAAGCACTTGCGGGTCTGTGGGCTCCCAGCCTTCATATGGATGGCAACTGAGTCCACTTTAAGCACTTGCGGGTCTGTGGGCTCCCAGGCTTCATAGGGATGGCTACTGAGTCCACTTTAAGCACTTGCGGGTCTGCGGGCTCACAGCCTTCATATGGATGGCTACAGAGTCCACTTTAAGCACTTAGAGGTCTGCAGGCTCCCAGCCTTCATATGGATGGCTACTGAGTCCACTTTAAGCACTTACGGGTCTGCGGGCTCCCAGCCTTCATATGGATGGCTACTGACTACACTTTAAGCACTTGCGGGTCTTTGGGCTCCCAGCCTTCATATGGATTGCTACTGAGTCCACTTTAAGCACTTGTGGGTCTGTGGGCTCCCAGCCTTCATATGGATGGCTACTGATTCCATATTAAGCATGTCCAGGGTCTGCGGGCTCACAGCCTTCATATGGATGGCTACTGAGTCCACTTTAAGCACTTACAGGTCTGCAGGCTCCCAGCCTTCATATGGATGGCTACTGAGTCCATATTAAGCATGTCCAGGGTCTGCGGGCTCCCAGCCTTCATATGGATGGCTACTGAGTCCACATTAAGCAGGGCCAGGGCCTGCGGGCTCCCAGCCTTCATATGGATGGCTACTGAGTCCACATTAAGCATGTTCAGGGTCTGCGGGCTCCCAGCCTTCATATGGATGGCTACTGAGTCCATATTAAGCGTTTCTAGGGCCTGCAGGCTCCCAGCCTTCATATGGATGGCTACTGAGTCCATAGTAAGCCTTTCCAGGGCCTGCGGGCTCCCAGCCTTCATATGGATGGCTACTGAGTCCATAGTAAGCGTGTCCAGGGTCTGCTGGCTCTAAGCCTTCATATGGATGGCTACTGAGTCCATATTAAGCGTGTCCAGGGTCTGCGGGCTCCCAGCCTTCATATGGATGGCTACTAAGTCCATATTAAGCGTATCCAGGGTCTGCAGGCTCCCAGCCTTCATATGGATGGCTACTGAGTCTCAATTAAGCGTGTCCTGGGTCTGCGGGCTCCCAGCCTTCATATGGATGGCTACTGAGTCCATATTAAGCATGTCCAGGGTCTGCGGGCTCCCAGCCTTCATATGGATGGCTACTGAGTCCATATTAAGCATGTCTAGGGTCTGCGGCCTCCCAGCCTTCATATTGATGGCTACGGAGTCCATATTAAGCGTGTCCAGGGTCTGCGGGCTCCCAGCCTTCATAGGGATGGCTACTGAGTCCATATTAAGCATGTACAGGGTCTGCGGGCTCCCAGCCTTCATATGGATGGCTACTGAGTCCATATTAAGCGTGTACAGGGTGTGCGGCCTCCCAGCCTTCATATGGATGGCTACTGAGTCCATATTAAGCAAGTCCAGAGTCTGCTGGCTCCCAGCCTTCACATGGATGGCTACTGAGCCCATATTAAGCATGTCCAGGGTCTGCGGGCTCACAGCCTTCATATTGATGGCTACTGAGTCCATAGTAAGCGTGTCCAGGGTCTGCTGGCTCTAAGCCTTCATATGGATGGCTACTGAGTCCATATTAAGCGTGTCCAGGGTCTGCGGGCTCCCAGCCTTCATATGGATGGCTACTGAGTCCATGTCAGATACCAGATTTGCCCTCGTAGTGTAGCCGATGAATTCTTCTTCCCAATGTACCCCTCTGGTTTTGACTAGAAAGAACCAGAGAGATCTATTGGAGAAAAGAATGGATGCCGATGGAAATCCTGGAGTCTCCGTGGAACAACTCGGGTTGAAATGCGGGATGTCAAGGAGACTTGGATAAGGGTATCATGCAGCAATTCGGAACCAAACCTGCATAGGTGAGATAACAACACACCACAACCACAAGATTTGTAAATGTGATACCGAAGATATACCATGCAATGCAAAAAGGAAGGTTTTGTAATAACAACTGCCAGTAACAATAAGACAAAGGCCACCCCCCCCCCCTTCTCCCCAGTCTTATCAGAAAAAGGTTAACCGCTTACCGGTGTTTGTGTCCTAGGAGAAGGATAGTATTCGCAGGCGGAATCCAAGCCATCCACAAGAAGCAGTCCAAGACTATCCCGACGGCACGAGGACGCCTAATAACACCCTGACCCGACGGCACGAGGACGCTAGTACACACAGGAAGTCTCTAGTCCGTGTACCACTACTACAGTTCAAAGTTCCAGAAATCCCAAGAACGAAATACTGAAGAGGATGAGGTCTGACCTGAAGAAAACGAGGTATCCAATGGAGGAGGCAAGAGAGGTCCAATAGCAATCCGAGATCAAGAAACCAGACGAGGCAATTCCAGGCAAGGCGACAAGAAAAAGGCAATCCAACAAACAGTCCGCGTCGAGGAGCCAAGGTGAACAATCACTGTGGAGGAAAGAACAGGGTAACAAGGACAGGAACGGGGAGAACAAGAACCAGATATGGGTAAACAGAATTCCAAACGCCACTAATCTGTGATCAGAAGCACCGAACCAGTAGGAGGAGGCGCTAATAAGGAAGCAATTCACGTGACAATCCGGCGCACTACTCGACGTGGTCCGAGGGAGGAGTAGAGTGGACGCCAGCGTTGCCATGCCAATTTCCAGGTACCAGGTTTCGCCTTCCTTAAAGGGAAACGAGCCCGTGGTTTAGCGAGGAACGAGTGCCCATACATAACAGTATCCTCCCGCAAAGGGGACCTCACCCCCCGAGAGGACCAGAAACGGGCCATAAGGACAGGGGCATGAATGTTTTCAGTTGGTTCCCATGTGCGGTCCTCTGGACCATAGCCCTTCCAATCGACCAAGTACAAACGCCGTCCCCTGCACACTTTGGTATCCAGGATAGCAGCCACCTCGTATTCGTCGAACCCCTGTACTCTGACAGGAGACGGGTGTAAAGGCAGTTTGGTCAATGGGTGACAAGGTTTTACCAAGGATACATGAAACACCGGATGTATCCTGCAGGTAGGAGGGAGAGCTAGACGGAGCACTGCAGGATTTATGACTTGCAGAACCTTATAGGGACCCTCAAAGCGTGGTAACAAGGTCCGTCGACCTGACAATCGTAGGTTCTTCGTAGACAACCAGACCTTCATGCCAGGAGTATACAAAGGAGCCGAGGAGCGTTGTGCATCCGCATATTTCTTTGAACGCTTCTGGGCCAGAACCAGTTGATTCTTTACTAAGGCATGAGTGTCTGAGAGTCTCTTAAAACAATTTAAGGCAGCGAGATTGTGCAAGGGTGGCTCAGCATCAAGAGGCAAGGACCGTGGATGTCGACCATACATAGCGTAAAATGGGGACATGTGGGTCGCGGAGTGGAGGGAATTATTGTAGGCAAATTCCGCCAACGGCAATACGGAGACCCAGGTACCTTGACGTTGAAGAGTGAGGCAACGGAGGTACTGCTCCATGGTGGCATTAAGCCTCTCCGTTTGGCCATCTGTTTGAGGGTGATAGGCGCTGGAGTATCTGCCATCGATACCTAAGGTTGTGGTCAAAGACCTCCAAAAGCGAGAAGTAAACTGCAGTCCCCGATCCGTAATGATCATAGTGGGTAGGCCGAACCTTTTAAACACATTTTTCAGGAATAGATCCGCCAGTACCAGAGCAGTAGGGACACCATGGCACGGTACAAACATAGCCATCTTGGTAAAGTAGTCAATCACTACCCAGATAGTGTTGTAACCTTCCACCAAAGGAAGCTCCACGACAAAATCCATGGAAAGCATCTTCCACAGGGCTTCAGGTATAGGCATGGGTTGTAGTAGACCCACATGTTTACCACGTTGATGTTTGCACTGGGCGCAAACGGCACAAACAGCTATGTATTCCCTCACATCCTTGTTCATAGAAGGCCACCAGCACCACCTTCCCAAGAGGTCCAAGGTCTTACCAACCCCCGGATTGGCCGCTATAGCAGCATCATGACACCATTGCATGGTGGTACGCCGAGTATCAACATCTGGCAGAAATATCTTGCCCTGTTTATAGGGTAGTGAATGAACCAGCTCCAGACCAAGGCTTGCCAACTCGGAGGGATGGTTATTCACCCAGTCCTTGATTGCCAAGTTTAATGGAGGACGTAACGTGCAACCACACACTACTTGAGTAGGCAGTAACATAGAGCCGTGAAGGTTAGAGGGCGTCGGAGGTCCATGAAGCCGCGAAAGGGCATCTGCTTTAGAATTCAAGGAACCGGGACGGTAGGTGATGGTGAAATTGAACATCGAAAAGAATTCATGCCACCTAGCATGGCGAGCCATGGTGCATTTCACCGACTGCAGGGCTAAGAGATTCCTGTGATCCGTAAAGACTTGTACCGGTTCGGGAGAACCCAACAGATGGTGCCTCCATACCAAGAATGCGTCTCTGACAGCCAATAACTCACGCTCCGTGATAGTGTAATTTCTTTCATAGGGCGTAAGTTTCCTGGAGTGATAAGCCACTGGATGGAGAGTCTTGGTATCTGGACAATGTTGGGATAAAACAGCGCCCAAGGCTATATCCGAGGCATCGGCTTCAACAACAAATGGTGTGTTCATATCTGGATGCTGAAGAACAGGAGCGGAAGTGAAAGTGGGCTCCCAGCCTTCATATGGATGGCTACTGAGTCTAAATTAAGCGTGTCCAGGGTCTGCGGGCTCCCAGCCTTCATATGGATGGCTACTGATTCCATATTAAGCATGTCCAGGGTCTGCGGGCTCACAGCCTTCATATGGATGGCTACTGAGTCCACTTTAAGCACTTACAGGTCTGCAGGCTCCCAGCCTTCATATGGATGGCTACTGAGTCCACTTTAAGCACTTATGGGTCTGCGGGCTTCCAGCCTTCATATGGATGGCTACTGACTCCACTTTAAGCACTTGTGGTTCTGTGGGCTCCCAGCCTTCATATGGATTGCTACTGAGTCCACTTTAAGCACTTGTGGGTCTGTGGGCTCCCAGCCTTCATATGGATGGCTACTGATTCCATATTAAGCATGTCCAGGGTCTGCGGGCTCCCTACCTTCATATGGATGGCTACTGAGTCTACTTTAAGCATGTCCAGGGTCTGCGGGCTCACAGCCTTCATATGGATGGCTACTGAGTCCATATTAAGCATGTCCAGGGTCTGCAGGCTTACAGCCTTCATATGGATGGCTACTGAGTCCATATTAAGCATGTCCAGGGTCTGTGGGCTCCCAGCCTTCATATGGATGGCTACTGAGTCCATATTAAGCGTGTCCAGGGTCTGCGGGCTCCCAGCCTTCATATGGATGCCTACTGAGTCCATATTAAGCATGTCCAGGGTCTGCGGGCTCCCAGCCTTCATATGGATGGCTACTGAGTCCACATTAAGCAGGGCCAGGGCCTGCGGGCTCCCAGCCTTCATATGGATGGCTACTGAGTCCACATTAAGCATGTTCAGGGTCTGCGGGCTCCCAGCCTTCATATGGATGGCTACTGAGTCCATATTAAGCGTTTCTAGGGCCTGCAGGCTCCCAGCCTTCATATGGATGGCTACTGAGTCCAAAGTGAGCCTTTCCAGGGCCTGCGGGCTCCCAGCCTTCATATGGATGGCTACTGAGTCCATAGTAAGCGTGTCCAGGGTCTGCTGGCTCTAAGCCTTCATATGGATGGCTACTGAGTCCATATTAAGCGTGTCTAGGGTCTGCGGACTCCCAGCCTTCATATGGATGGCTACTGAGTCCATAGTAAGCGTGTCCAGGGTCTGCGGGCTCCCAGCCTTCATATGGATGGCTACTGAGTCTCAATTAAGCGTGTCCTGGGTCTGCGGGCTCCCAGCCTTCATGTGGATGGCTACTGAGTCCATATTAAGCATGTCCAGGGTCTGCGGGCTCCCAGCCTTCATATGGATGGCTACTGAGTCCATATTAAGCATGTCTAGGGTCTGCGGCCTTCCAGCCTTCATATTGATGGCTACGGAGTCCATATTAAGCGTGTCCAGGGTCTGCGGGCTCCCAGCCTTCATATGGATGGCTACTGAGTCCATATTAAGCATGTCCAGGGCCTGCGGGTTCCCAGCCTTCATAGGGATGGCTACTAAGTCCATATTAAGCATGTCCAGGGTCTGCGGCCTCCCAGCCTTCATAGGGATGGCTACTGAGTCCATATTAAGCGTGTCCAGGGTCTGCGGGCTCCCAACCTTCATATGGATGTCTACTGAGTCCATATTAAACGTGTCGAGGGTCTGCGGGCTCCCAGCCTTCATATGGATGGCTACTGAGTCCATATTAAGCGTGTCCAGGGTCTGCAGGCTCCCAGCCTTCATATGGATGGCTACTGAGTCCATATTAAGCAAGTCCAGAGTCTGCTGGCTCCCAGCCTTCACATGGATGGCTACTGAGCCCATATTAAGCATGTCCAGGGTCTGCGGGCTCACAGCCTTCATATTGATGGCTACTGAGTCCATAGTAAGCGTGTCCAGGGTCTGCTGGCTCTAAGCCTTCATATGGATGGCTACTGAGTCCATATTAAGCGTGTCCAGGGTCTGCGGGCTCCCAGCCTTCATATGGATGGCTACTGAGTCCATGTCAGATACCAGATTTGCCCTCGTAGTGTAGCCGATGAATTCTTCTTCCCAATGTACCCCTCTGGTTTTGACTAGAAAGAACCAGAGCGATCTATTGGAGAAAAGAATGGATGCCGATGGAAATCCTGGAGTCTCCGTGGAACAACTCGGGTTGAAATGCGGGATGTCAAGGAGACTTGGATAAGGGTATCATGCAGCAATTCGGAACCAAACCTGCATAGGTGAGATAACAACACACCACAACCACAAGATTTGTAAATGTGATACCGAAGATATACCATGCAATGCAAAAAGGAAGGTTTTGTAATAACAACTGCCAGTAACAATAAGACAAAGACCACCCCCCTCCTTCTACCCAGTCTTATCAGAAAAAGGTTAACCGCTTACCGGTGTTTGTGTCCTAGGAGAAGGATAGTATTCGCAGGCGGAATCCAAGCCATCCACAAGAAGCAGTCCAAGACTATCCCGACGGCACGAGGACGCCTAATAACACCCTGACCCGACGGCACGAGGACGCTAGTACACACAGGAAGTCTCTAGTCCGTGTACCACTACTACAGTTCAAAGTTCCAGAAATCCCAAGAACGAAATACTGAAGAGGATGAGGTCTGACCTGAAGAAAACGAGGTATCCAATGGAGGAGGCAAGAGAGGTCCAATAGCAATCCGAGATCAAGAAACCAGACGAGGCAATTCCAGGCAAGGCGACAAGAAAAAGGCAATCCAATAAACAGTCCGCGTCGAGGAGCCAAGGTGAACAATCACTGTGGAGGAAAGAACAGGGTAACAAGGACAGGAACGGGGAGAACAAGAACCAGATATGGGTAAACAGAATTCCAAACGCCACTAATCTGTGATCAGAAGCACCGAACCAGTAGGAGGAGGCGCTAATAAGGAAGCAATTCACGTGACAATCCGGCGCACTACTCGACGTGGTCCGAGGGAGGAGTAGAGTGGACGCCAGCGTTGCCATGCCAATTTCCAGGTACCAGGTTTCGCCTTCCTTAAAAGGAAACGAGCCCGTGGTTTAGCGAGGAACGAGTGCCCATACATAACAGTATCCTCCCGCAAAGGGGACCTCACCCCCCGAGAGGACCAGAAACGGGCCATAAGGACAGGGGCATGAATGTTTTCAGTTGGTTCCCATGTGCGGTCCTCTGGACCATAGCCCTTCCAATCGACCAAGTACAAACGCCGTCCCCTGCACACTTTGGTATCCAGGATAGCAGCCACCTTGTATTCGTCGAACCCCTGTACTCTGACAGGAGACGGGTGTAAAGGCAGTTTGGTCAATGGGTGACAAGGTTTTACCAAGGATACATGAAACACCGGATGTATCCTCCAGGTAGGAGGGAGAGCTAGACGGAGCACTGCAGGATTTATGACTTGCAGAACCTTATAGGGACCCACAAAGCGTGGTAACAAGGTCCGTCGACCTGACAATCGTAGGTTCTTCGTAGACAACCAGACCTTCATGCCAGGAGTATACAAAGGAGCCGAGGAGCGTTGTGCATCCGCATATTTCTTTGAACGCTTCTGGGCCAGAACCAGTTGATTCTTTACTAAGGCATGAGTGTCTGAGAGTCTCTTAAAACAATTTAAGGCAGCGGGATTGTGCAAGGGTGGCTCAGCATCAAGAGGCAAGGACCGTGGATGTCGACCATACATAGCGTAAAATGGGGACATGTGGGTCGCGGAGTGGAGGGAATTATTGTAGGCAAATTCCGCCAACGGCAATACGGAGACTCAGGTACCTTGACGTTGAAGAGTGAGGCAACGGAGGTACTGCTCCATGGTGGCATTAAGCCTCTTCGTTTGGCCATCTGTTTGAGGGTGATAGGCGCTGGAGTATCTGCCATCGATACCTAAGGTTGTGGTCAAAGACCTCCAAAAGCGAGAAGTAAACTGCGGTCCCCGATCCGTAATGATCATAGTGGGTAGGCCGAACCTTTTAAACACATTTTTCAGGAATAGATCCGCCAGTACCGGAGCAGTAGGGACACCATGGCACGGTACAAACATAGCCATCTTGGTAAAGTAGTCAATCACTACCCAGATAGTGTTGTAACCTTCCACCAAAGGAAGCTCCACGACAAAATCCATGGAAAGCATCTTCCACGGGGCTTCAGGTATAGGCATGGGTTGTAGTAGACCCACAGGTTTACCACGTTGATGTTTGCACTGGGCGCAAACGGCACAAACAGCTATGTATTCCCTCACATCCTTGTTCATAGAAGGCCACCAGCACCACCTTCCCAAGAGGTCCAAGGTCTTACCAACCCCCGGATGGGCCGCTATAGCAGCATCATGACACCATTGCATGGCGGTACGCCGAGTATCAACATCTGGCAGAAATATCTTGCCCTGTTTATAGGGTAGTGAATGAACCAGCTCCAGACCAAGGCTTGCCAACTCGGAGGGATGGTTATTCACCCAGTCCTTGATTGCCAAGTTTAATGGAGGACGTAACGTGCAACCACACACTACTTGAGTAGGCAGTAACATAGAGCCGTGAAGGTTAGAGGGCGTCGGAGGTCCATGAAGCCGCGAAAGGGCATCTGCTTTAGAATTCAAGGAACCGGGACGGTAGGTGATGGTGAAATTGAACATCGAAAAGAATTCATGCCACCTAGCATGGCGAGCCGTGGTGCATTTCACCGACTGCAGGGCTAAGAGATTCCTGTGATCCGTAAAGACTTGTACCGGTTCGGGAGAACCCAACAGATGGTGCCTCCATACCAAGAATGCGTCTCTGACAGCCAATAACTCACGCTCCGTGATAGTGTAATTTCTTTCATAGGGCGTAAGTTTCCTGGAGTGATAAGCCACTGGATGGAGAGTCTTGGTATCTGGACAATGTTGGGATAAAACAGCGCCCAAGGCTATATCCGAGGCATCGGCTTCAACAACAAATGGTGTGTTCATATCTGGATGCTGAAGAACAGGAGCGGAAGTGAAAGCGGATTTCAGGGCTTCAAATGCGGTTTGTGCCTGTGCATTCCACTTAAACGGATGTTTCGTGCTGGTGAGAGCCGTTAGTGGAGAAGCTAGGGCAGAATAATCTTGAATAAACCGCCGATAGAAATTAGCGAAACCAAGGAAAGACTGCAAGGCTTTCAATGTGTTGGGACGCGGCCAGTCCAAAATAGCAGCGACCTTGGAACGGCTCATTTGCACACCCTGATTAGTAATGCTATAGCCCAGAAACTCCACCTCAGTGACATGAAACATGCACTTCTCCAGTTTGGCGTATAGACGATTTTCCCTCAATCGTTGCAATACGTTGGAAACATGAATGACATGAGAGGCAATCGAAGGAGAATAGATCAAGATGTCATCCAAGTATATGACAACGTAATGGTCTAACATGTCATGGAATACCTCATTGATGAAGAACTGAAAGGTAGCTGGAGCGTTACACAGGCCAAAAGGCATAACACAATACTCGAAGAGACCATACTTGGTTTTGAAAGCAGTTTTCCATTCGTCGCCTTCGCGGATCCGTACAAGATTGTATGCACCCCTTAAGTCCAGTTTAGTAAACACCTTGGCCGACCCCAATTGATCCAGTAAAACCGAAATCAGAGAGATCGGATATTGGTTCTTGATTGTGACTGCATTCAATGCCCGATAGTCGATGCAAGGACGAAGGTCTCCCTCCTTCTTCGGAACGAAAAATAATGGGGAGGCAGCAGGTGAACGTGAAGGGCGTATAAATCCGGAGTCCAAGGAACTCTGAATATAGTCCTTCAAAATCAGGTCTTCCTTTGGGGTCAAGGAGTAAATACGTCCTGAAGGTACCTTGGCCCCAGGGACCAAGTCAATAGGACAGTCCTAAGGTCTATGGGGTGGAAGTACCTCCGCCCCCTGAGCATCGAAAACATCCTTGTACTTTTGGTAAGCCACAGGAAGCGTAGTATTGATAACTGCCCCTACGGTACCAGCTAGTTCAGAGAGAACGCGGCCTGGATTGACCATGGCAGGGGTTTTTAGACAATGAGTATCACAGTAATCAGAGAGAAAACACACGTCCCCTGAATACCAGTCCACTGATGGGTTATGCAGTCTGAACCAGGGCAGACCTAATATAAATCTGAACTGTGGGGCGGCAATAAGATCAAAGGATATACTTTCCTGATGCCCACAATCCGTGGTCATTACCAAGTCAATAGTGCGTTCTGTCACTAGCCCAGACACCAGAGAAGAACCGTCCACAGCATTCACCATTTCCGGACATGGTTTAAGGACAATCGGGAGACCCAATGCCCTCGCATGGGAGGCATCCACGTAATTCCCTGTGGCTCCAGAGTCCAATACCATGTTAACCTGCTTTCTTTCAACACCGGAGGCCATGAGTGACACGTTCAGACAATAAGGGCTACACAAAGAAGGATCTGTAGATGAAATACCCGGCGTCTGGATCCCTTCAGTCACCGGGTTTTGGCGTTTCCCTGTTTCTTGGTAGGTCTTTTGGAGCAATCCCTGAGCAAGTGATCGGAAGCTCCACAATAAAAACATAGACCGTTCTTTTTACGGTGTTCCCTGATTTCTGCTGATAAAGGACTTCTCAGAGCCCCTATTTGCATAGGTTCAGAGGATCCCGAAGCAGGAACAGGAACAGCAAGAGAAACCGGGGGAGCTGTTCTTTTCTCTCCTTTCCTCGCTGCCTGTCTGGAATCGATCTGAAGAACCAAATCCAAAAGTTCGGGGAATGTCTTGGGTATCATTGGCACAGTTTCTAGTGTGTCCTTCAAGGAATCAGACAAGCCCTTATAGAAAAGGGAGGCCTTCTTTTCTTCAGGCCAACCGGTCTCTGCCACCAACTGGTTAAATTTGGCCACGTAGGCTAGCAGAGAGAGACCTCCTTGTTGCAGATTGAGCAGTTCTAAGTCAGTAGCTTGTGTCGCATAACGTGTGTCAAAGATGCGACTCATGGCATCTATTAATGCGTCACAATTATATAGAAGATGACTCCCTTCTTCCAACAGTGGATTCGCCCAGGCGGCAGCAGTGCCCCCTAAATGGGACAACAGAAACGCTGCCTTGGTAGTAGCATCAGGAAAAGAGGCAGGACGACAAAGAAAGTGCAGTCTACACTGATTCAGGAAGGTCCTGAATGTTTTGGGGTCTCCATGGAACCGTTCAGGAGGAGCCAAGGGGAACTGTGCCGTCATATATACAGGACCCGTGCCCTGTTGAGATAGGAGAGGAGCTGCGTCAGGTATACCCGCAAAAGGAGCCGCCTCGGCCCCCCGAGGCGACAACCCTGCTTGCAAATCATCTATGCGCCGCTGCGTAGCAGTATGGGCAGCAGTCATATCATTGCGGAGATCGGCCACCAATTGCAAGATGGTGGCCAATGTTTCATTGGCATCCATTAAGGCTTCTGATTCTGTCAGATACCAGATTTGCCCTCGTAGTGTAGCCGATGAATTCTTCTTCCCAATTTACCCCTCTGGTTTTGACTAGAAAGAACCAGAGCGATCTATTGGAGAAAAGAATGGATGCCGATGGAAATCCTGGAGTCTCCGTGGAACAACTCGGGTTGAAATGCGGGATGTCAAGGAGACTTGGATAAGGGTATCATGCAGCAATTCGGAACCAACCCTGCATAGGTGAGATAACAACACACCACAACCACAAGATTTGTAAATGTGATACCGAAGATAAACCATGCAATGCAAAAAGGAAGGTTTTGTAATAACAACTGCCAGTAACAATAAGACAAAGACCACCCCCCTCCTTCTACCCAGTCTTATCAGAAAAAGGTTAACCGCTTACCGGTGTTTGTGTCCTAGGAGAAGGATAGTATTCGCAGGCGGAATCCAAGCCATCCACAAGAAGCAGTCCAAGACTATCCCGACGGCACGAGGACGCCTAATAACACCCTGACCCGACGGCACGAGGAAGCTAGTACACACAGGAAGTCTCTAGTCCGTGTACCACTACTACAGTTCAAAGTTCCAGAAATCCCAAGAACGAAATACTGAAGAGGATGAGGTCTGACCTGAAGAAAACGAGGCATCCAATGGAGGAGGCAAGAGAGGTCCAATAGCAATCCGAGATCAAGAAACCAGACGAGGCAATTCCAGGCAAGGCGACAAGAAAAAGGCAATCCAATAAACAGTCCGCGTCGAGGAGCCAAGGTGAACAATCACTGTGGAGGAAAGAACAGGGTAACAAGGACAGGAACGGGGAGAACAAGAACCAGATATGGGTAAACAGAATTCCAAACGCCACTAATCTGTGATCAGAAGCACCGAACCAGTAGGAGGAGGCGCTAATAAGGAAGCAATTCACGTGACAATCCGGCGCACTACTCGACGTGGTCCGAGGGAGGAATAGAGTGGACGCCAGCGTTGCCATGCCAATTTCCAGGTACCAGGTTTCGCCTTCCTTAAAGGGAAACGAGCCCGTGGTTTAGCGAGGAACGAGTGCCCATACATAACAGTCCATATTATGTGTGACCAGGGTCTGCGGGCTCCCAGCCTTCATATGGATGGCTACTGAGTCCATATTAAGTGTGTCCAGAGTCTGCGGGCTCCCAGCCTTCATATGGATGGCTACTGAGTCTAAATTAAGCGTGTCCAGGGTCTGCGGGCTCCCAGCCTTCATAGGGATGGCTACTGAGTCCATATTAATCGTGTCCAGGGTCTGCGGGCTCCCAGCCTTCATAGGGATGGCTACTGAGTCCACTTTAAGCACTTGCGGGTCTGCGGGCTCTCAGCCTTCATAGGGATGGCTACTGAGTCCACTTTAAGCACTTGCGGGTCTGCGGGCTCACAGCCTTCATATGGATGGCTACTGAGTCTACTTTAAGCACTTGCGGGTCTGTAGGCTCCCAGCCTTCATATGGATGGCTACTGAGTCCACTTTAAGCACTTGCGGGTCTGTGGGCTCCCAGCCTTCATAGGGATGGCTACTGAGTCCATATTAAGCGTGCCTAGGGTCTGCGGCCTCCCAGCCTTCATATGGATGGCTACTGAGTCCATATTAAGCATGTCCAGGGTCTGCGGGCTCCCAGCCTTCATATGGATGGCTACTGAGTCCATATTAAGCATGTCTAGGGTCTGTGTGCTCCCAGCCTTTATATAGATGGCTACTGAGTCCACTTTAAGCACTTGCGGGTCTGTGGGCTCCCAGGCTTCTTAGGGATGACAACTGAGTCCATATTAAGCGTGTCCAGGGTCTGCGGGCTCCCAGCCTTCATATGGATGGCTACTGAGTCCACTTTAAGCACTTGAGGGTCTGCGGGCTCACAGCCTTCATATGGATGGCAACTGAGTCCACTTTAAGCACTTGCGGGTCTGTGGGCTCCCAGGCTTCATAGGGATGGCTACTGAGTCCACTTTAAGCACTTGCGGGTCTGCGGGCTCACAGCCTTCATATGGATGGCTACAGAGTCCACTTTAAGCACTTAGAGGTCTGCAGGCTCCCAGCCTTCATATGGATGGCTACTGAGTCCACTTTAAGCACTTACGGGTCTGCGGGCTCCCAGCCTTCATATGGATGGCTACTGACTACACTTTAAGCACTTGCGGGTCTGTGGGCTCCCAGCCTTCATATGGATTGCTACTGAGTCCACTTTAAGCACTTGTGGGTCTGTGGGCTCCCAGCCTTCATATGGATGGCTACTGATTCCATATTAAGCATGTCCAGGGTCTGCGGGCTCACAGCCTTCATATGGATGGCTACTGAGTCCACTTTAAGCACTTACAGGTCTGCAGGCTCCCAGCCTTCATATGGATGGCTACTGAGTCCACTTTAAGCACTTACGGGTCTGCGGGCTCCCAGTCTTCATATGGATGGCTACTGACTCCACTTTAAGCACTTGCGGTTCTGTGGGCTCCCAGCCTTCATATGGATTGCTACTGAGTCCACTTTAAGCACTTGTGGGTCTGTGGGCTCCCAGCCTTCATATGGATGGCTACTGATTCCATATTAAGCATGTCCAGCGTCTGCGGGCTCCCTGCCTTCATATGGATGGCTACTGAGTCTACTTTAAGCATGTCCAGGGTCTGCGGGCTCACAGCCTTCATATGGATGGCTACTGAGTCCATATTAAGCATGTCCAGGGTCTGCGGGCTTACAGCCTTCATATGGATGGCTACTGAGTCCATATTAAGCATGTCCAGGGTCTGTGGGCTCCCAGCCTTCATATGGATGGCTACTGAGTCCATATTAAGCGTGTCCAGGGTCTGCGGGCTCCCAGCCTTCATATGGATGGCTACTGAGTCCATATTAAGCATGTCCAGGGTCTGCGGGCTCCCAGCCTTCATATGGATGGCTACTGAGTCCACATTAAGCAGGGCCAGGGCCTGCGGGCTCCCAGCCTTCATATGGATGGCTACTGAGTCCACATTAAGCATGTTCAGGGTCTGCGGGCTCCCAGCCTTCATATGGATGGCTACTGAGTCCATATTAAGCGTTTCTAGGGCCTGCAGGCTCCCAGCCTTCATATGGATGGCTACTGAGTCCATAGTAAGCCTTTCCAGGGCCTGCGGGCTCCCAGCCTTCATATGGATGGCTACTGAGTCCATAGTAAGCGTGTCCAGGGTCTGCTGGCTCTTAGCCTTCATATGGATAGCTACTGAGTCCATATTAAGCGTGTCCAGGGTCTGCGGGCTCCCAGCCTTCATATGGATGGCTACTGAGTCCATATTAAGCGTGACCAGGGTCTGCGGGCTCCCAGCCTTCATTATGGATGGCTACTGAGTCCATATTAAGCGTGTCCAGGGTCTGCGGGCTCCCAGCCTTCATATGGATGGCTACTGAGTCTCAATTAAGCGTGTCCAGGGTCTGCGGGCTCCCAGCCTTCATATGGATGGCTACTGAGTCCATATTAAGCGTGTCCAGGGTCTGCGGGCTCCCAGCCTTCATGTGGATGGCTACTGAGTCCATATTAAGCGTGTCTAGGGTCTGCGGGCTCCCAGCCTTCATATGGATGGCTACTGAGTCCATATTAAGCGTGTCCAGGGTCTGCAGGCTCTCAGCCTTCATATGGATGGCTACTGAGTCCATATTAAGCGTGTCTAGGAACTGCGGGCTCCCAGCCTTCATATGGCTGGCTACTGAGTCCATATTAAGTGTGTCCAGGGCCTGCTGGCTCCCAGTCTTCATATGGATGGCTACTGAGTCCATATTAAGCGTGTCCAGGGTGTGCGGGCTCCCAGCCTTCATATGGATGGCTACTGAGTCCATATTAAGCGTGTCCAGGGACTGCGGGCTCCCAGCCTTCATATGGATAGCTACTGAGTCCATATTAAGCATGTCCAGGGTCTGCGGGCTCCCAGCCTTCATATGTATGGCTACTGAGTCCATATTAAGCGTTTCCATGGCCTGCGGGCTCCCAGCCTTCATATGGATGGCTACTGAGACAACATTAAGCATGGCCAGGGCCTGCGGGCTCCCAGCCTTCATATGGATGGCTACTGAGTCCACATTAAGAATGTCCAGGGTCTGCGGGCTGCCAGCCTTCATATGGATGGCTCCTGAGTCCATATTAAGCATTTCCAGGGCCTGCGGGCTCCCAGCCTTCATATGGATGCTACTGAGTCCATATTAAGCATGTCCAGGGTCTGCGGGCTCCCAGCCTTCATATGGATGGCTACTGAGTCCATATTAAGCGTGTCCGGGGCGTGCGGGCTCCCGGCCTACATATGGATGGTTACTGAGTCCATATTAAGCGTGTCCAGGGACTGCGGGCTCCCAGCCTTCATATGGATAGCTACTGAGTCCATATTAAGCATGTCCAGGGTCTGCGGGCTCCCAGCCTTCATATGGATGGCTAGTGAGTCCATTTTAAGCGTTTCCAGAGCCTGCGGGCTCCCAGCCTTCATATGGATGGCTACTGAGTCTACTTGAAGCATGTCCAGGGTCTGCGGGCTCACAGCCTTCATATGGATAGCTACTGAGTCTACTTTAAGCATGTCCAGGGTCTGCGGGCTCACAGCCTTCATATGGATGGCTAATGAGTCCATATTAAGCATGTCCAGGGTCTGCGGGCTCACAGCCTTCATATGGATGGCTACTGAGTCCACATTAAGCAGAGCCAGGGCCTGCGGCCCCCAGCCTTCATATGGATGGCTACTGAGTCCACATTAAGCATGGTCAGGGTCTGCGGGCTCGCAGCCTTTATATGGATGGCTACTGAGTCCATATTAAGCGTTTCCAGGGCCTGCGGGATCCCAGCCTTCATATGGATGGCTACTGAGTCCATAGTAAGCGTTTCCAGGGCCTGCAGGCTCCCAGACTTCATATGGATGGCTACTGAGTCCACATTAAGCATGTTCAGGGTCTGCGGGCTCCCAGCCTTCATATGGATGGCTACTGAGTCCTTATTAAGCGTTTCTAGGGCCTGCAGACTCCCAGCCTTCATATGGATGGCTACTGAGTCCATAGTAAGCGTTTCCAGGGCCTGCGGGCTCCCAGCCTTCATATGGATGGCTACTGAGTCCATATTAAGCGTGTCCAGGGTCTGCTGGCTCTAAGCCTTCATACGGATGGCTACTGAGTCCATATTAAGCGTGTCCAGGGTCTGCGGGCTCCCAGCCTTCATACGGATGGCTACTGAGTCTAAATTAAGCGTGTCCAGGGTCTGCGGGCTCCCAGCCTTCATATGGATGGCTACTGAGTCCATATTAAGCGTGTCCAGGGTCTGGGGGCTCCCAGCCTTCATGTGGATGGCTACTGAGTCCATATTAAGCGTGTCCAGGGTCTGCAGGCTCCCAGCCTTCATGTGGATGGCTACTGAGTCCATATTAAGCGTGTCCAGGGTCTGCGGGCTCCCAGCCTTCATATGGATGGCTACTGAGTCCATATTAAACGTGTCCAGGGTCTGCGGGCTCCCAGCCTTCATGTAGATGGCTACTGAGTCCATATTAAGCGTGTCCAGGGTCTGCGGGCTCCCAGCCTTCATGTGGATGGCTACTGAGTCCATATTAAGCGTGTCCAGGGCCTGCTGGCTCCCAGTCTTCATATGGATGGCTACTGAGTCCATATTAAGCGTGTCCAGGGTGTGCGGGCTCCCAGCCTTCATACAGTTGGCTACTGAGTCCATATTAAGCGTGTCCAGGTACTGCGGGCTCCCAGCCTTCATATGGATAGCTACTGAGTCCATATTAAGCATGTCCATGGTCTGCGGGCTCCCAGCCTTCATATGTATGGCTACTGAGTCCATATTAAGCGTTTCCATGGCCTGCGGGCTCCCAGCCTTCATATGGATGGCTACTGAGACCACATTAAGCATGGCCAGGGCCTGCGGGCTCCCAGCCTTCATATGGATGGCTACTGAGTCCACATTAAGCATGTCCAGGGTCTGCGGGCTCCCAGCCTTCATATGGATGGCTCCTGAGTCCATATTAATCATTCACAGGGCCTGCGGGCTCCCAGCCTTCATATGGATGCTACTGAGTCCATATTAAGCATGTCCAGGGTCTGCGGGCTCCCAGCCTTCATATGGATGGCTACTGAGTCCATATTAAGCGTGTCCGGGGCGTGCGGGCTCCCGGCCTACATATGGATGGTTACTGAGTCCATATTAAGCATGTCCAGGGACTGCGGCCTCCCAGCCTTCATATGGATAGCTACTGAGTCCATATTAAGCATGTCCAGGGTCTGCGGGCTCCCAGCCTTCATATGGATGGCTAGTGAGTCCATTTTAAGCGTTTCCAGGGCCTGCGGACTCCCAGCATTCATATGGATGGCTATTGAGACCACATTAAGCATGGCCAGGGCCTGCGGGCTCCCAGCATTCATATGGATGGCTACTGAGTCCATATTAAGCATGTCCAGGGTGTGCGGGCTCCCAGCCTTCATATGGATGGCTACTGAGTCCATATTAAGCGTGTCCAGGGACTGCGGGCTCCCAGCCTTCATATGGATAGCTACTGAGTCCATATTAAGCATGTCCAGGGTCTGCGGGCTCCCAGCCTTCATATGTATGGCTACTGAGTCCATATTAAGCGTTTCCATGGCCTGCGGGCTCCCAGCCTTCATATGGATGGCTACTGAGACAACATTAAGCATGGCCAGGGCCTGCGGGCTCCCAGCCTTCATATGGATGGCTACTGAGTCCACATTAAGCATGTCCAGGGTCTGCGGGCTCCCAGCCTTCATATGGATGGCTCCTGAGTCCATATTAAGCATTTCCAGGGCCTGCGGGCTCCCAGCCTTCATATGGATGTTACTGAGTCCATATTAAGCATGTCCAGGGTCTGCGGGCTCCCAGCCTTCATATGGATGGCTACTGAGTCCATATTAAGCGTGTCCGGGGCGTGCGGGCTCCCGGCCTACATATGGATGGTTACTGAGTCCATATTAAGCGTGTCCAGGGACTGCGGGCTCCCAGCCTTCATATGGATAGCTACTGAGTCCATATTAAGCATGTCCAGGGTCTGCGGGCTCCCAGCCTTCATATGGATGGCTAGTGAGTCCATTTTAAGCGTTTCCAGAGCCTGCGGGCTCCCAGCCTTCATATGGATGGCTACTGAGTCTACTTGAAGCATGTCCAGGGTCTGCGGGCTCACAGCCTTCATATGGATAGCTACTGAGTCTACTTTAAGCATGTCCAGGGTCTGCGGGCTCACAGCCTTCATATGGATGGCTAATGAGTCCATATTAAGCATGTCCAGGGTCTGCGGGCTCACAGCCTTCATATGGATGGCTACTGAGTCCACATTAAGCAGAGCCAGGGCCTGCGGCCCCCAGCCTTCATATGGATGGCTACTGAGTCCACATTAAGCATGGTCAGGGTCTGCGGGCTCGCAGCCTTTATATGGATGGCTACTGAGTCCATATTAAGCGTTTCCAGGGCCTGCGGGCTCCCAGCCTTCATATGGATGGCTACTGAGTCCATAGTAAGCGTTTCCAGGGCCTGCAGGCTCCCAGACTTCATATGGATGGCTACTGAGTCCACATTAAGCATGTTCAGGGTCTGCGGGCTCCCAGCCTTCATATGGATGGCTACTGAGTCCTTATTAAGCGTTTCTAGGGCCTGCAGACTCCCAGCCTTCATATGGATGGCTACTGAGTCCATAGTAAGCGTTTCCAGGGCCTGCGGGCTCCCAGCCTTCATATGGATGGCTACTGAGTCCATATTAAGCGTGTCCAGGGTCTGCTGGCTCTAAGCCTTCATACGGATGGCTACTGAGTCCATATTAAGCGTGTCCAGGGTCTGCGGGCTCCCAGCCTTAATACGGATGGCTACTGAGTCCATATTAAGCGTGTCCAGGGTCTGCGGGCTCCCAGCCTTCATGTGGATGGCTACTGAGTCCATATTAAGCGTGTCCAGGGCCTGCTGGCTCCCAGTCTTCATATGGATGGCTACTGAGTCCATATTAAGCGTGTCCAGGGTGTGCGGGCTCCCAGCCTTCATATAGATGGCTACTGAGTCCATATTAAGCGTGTCCAGGTACTGCGGGCTCCCAGCCTTCATATGGATAGCTACTGAGTCCATATTAAGCATGTCCATGGTCTGCGGGCTCCCAGCCTTCATATGTATGGCTACTGAGTCCATATTAAGCGTTTCCATGGCCTGCGGGCTCCCAGCCTTCATATGGATGGCTACTGAGACCACATTAAGCCTGGCCAGGGCCTGCGGGCTCCCAGCCTTCATATGGATGGTTACTGAGTCCACATTAAGCATGTCCAGGGTCTGCGGGCTCCCAGCCTTCATATGGATGGCTCCTGAGTCCATATTAATCATTCACAGGGCCTGCGGGCTCCCAGCCTTCATATGGATGCTACTGAGTCCATATTAAGCATGTCCATGGTCTGCGGGCTCCCAGCCTTCATATGGATGGCTACTGAGTCCATATTAAGCGTGTCCGGGGCGTGCGGGCTCCCGGCCTACATATGGATGGTTACTGAGTCCATATTAAGCATGTCCAGGGACTGCGGCCTCCCAGCCTTCATATGGATAGCTACTGAGTCCATATTAAGCATGTCCAGGGTCTGCGGGCTCCCAGCCTTCATATGGATGGCTAGTGAGTCCATTTTAAGCGTTTCCAGGGCCTGCGGACTCCCAGCCTTCATATGGATGGCTATTGAGACCACATTAAGCATGGCCAGGGCCTGCGGGCTCCCAGCATTCATATGGATGGCTACTGAGTCCACATTAAGCATGTTCAGGGTCTGCGGGCTCCCAGCCGTCATATGGATGGCTACTGAGTCCTTATTAAGCATTTCCAGGGCCTGCGGGCTCCCAGGATTCATATGGATCGCTACTGAGTCCATAGTAAGCGTTTCCAGGGCCTGCGGGCTCCCAGCCTTCATATGGATGCTACTGAGTCCATATTAAGCGTGTCCAGGGTCTGCGGGCTCCCAGCCTTCATATTGGTGGCTACTGAGTCCATATTAAGCGTGTCCAGGGTCTGCGGGCTCCCAGCCTTCATTTGGATGGCTACTGAGTCCATATTAAGCAAGTCCAGAGTCTGCTGGCTCCCAGCCTTCACATGGATGGCTAGTGAGTCCATATTAAGTGTGTCCAGGGTCAGCGGGCTCCCAGCCTTCATAGGGATGTCTACTGAGTCCATATTAATCGTGTCCAGGGTGTGCGGGCTCCCAGCCTTCATAGGGATGGCTACTTGAGTCCACTTTAAGCACTTGCGGGTCTGCGGGCTCTCAGCCTTCATAGGGATGGCTACTGAGTCCACTTTAAGCACTTGCCGGTCTGCGGGCTCACAGCCTTCATATGGATGTCTACTGAGTCCACTTTAAGCACTTGCGGGTCTGTAGGCTCCCAGCCTTCATATGGATGGCTACTGAGTCCACTTTAAGCACTTGCAGGTCTGTGGGCTCCCAGCCTTCATAGGGATGGCTACTGAGTCCATATTAAGCGTGCCCAGGGTCTGCGGCCTCCCAGCCTACATATGGATGGATACTGAGTCCATATTAAGCGTGTCCAGGGTCTGCGGGCTCCCAGCCTTCATGTGGATGGCTACTGAGTCCATATTAAGCATGTCTAGGGTCTGCAGCCTCCCAGCCTTCATATGCATGGCTACTGAGTCCATATTAAGCGTGTCCAGGGTCTGCAGGCTCCCAGCCTTCATATGGATGGCTACTGAGTCCATATTAAGCGTGTCCAGGGCCTGCTGGCTCCCAGCCTTCATAGGGATGGCTACTGAGTCCATATTAAGCGTGTCCGGGGTCTGCGGGCTCCCAGCCTTAATAGGGGTGGCTACTGAGTCCATATTAAGCGTGTCCAGGGTCTGCGGGCTCCCAGCCTTCATATGGATGGCTACTGAGTCCATATTATGCGTGTCCAGGGTCTGTGGGCTCCCAGCCTTCATATGGATGGCTACTGAGTCCATATTAAGCGTGCCCAGGGTCTGCGGGCTCCCAGCCTTCATATGGATTCCTACCGAGTCCATATTAAGCAAGTCCAGAGTCTGCTGGCTCCCAGCCTTAACATGGATGGCTACTGAGCCCATATTAAGCGTATCCAGGGTCTGCAGTCTCCCAACCTTCATATGGATGGCTACTGAGTCCATATTAAGCGTGTCCAGGGTCTGCGGGCTCCCAGCCTTCATATGGATGGCTACTGAGTCCATATTAAGCGTGTCCACGGTCTGCAGGCTCCCAGTCTTCATATGGATGGCTACTGAATCCATATTAAGCAGGTCCACAGTCTGCGGGCTCCCAGCCTTCATATGGATGGCTCCTGAGTCCATATTAAGCGTGTCCAGGGTCTGCGGGGTCCCAGCCTTCATAGGGATGGCTACTGAGTCCATATTAATCGTGTCCAGGGTCTGCGGGGTCCCAGCCTTCATAGGGATGGCTACTGAGTCCATATTAATCGTGTCCAGGGTCTGCGGGCTCCCAGCCTTCATAGGGATGGCTACTTGAGTCTACTTTAAGCACTTGCGGGTCTGCGGGCTCTCAGCCTTCATAGGGATGGCTACTGAGTCCACTATAAGCACTTGCAGGTCTGCGGGCTCACAGCCTTCATATGGATGACTACTGAGTCCACTTTAAGCACTTGCGGGTCTGTAGGCTCCCAGCCTTCATATGGATGGCTACTGAGTCCACTTTAAGCACTTGCGGGTCTGTGGGCTCCCAGCCTTCATAGGGATGGCTACTGAGTCCATATTAAGCGTGCCCAGGGTCTGCGGCCTCCCAGCCTTCATATGGATGGCTACTGAGTCCATATTAAGCGTGTCCAGGGCCTGCAGGCTCCCAGCTTTCATAGGGATGGCTACTGAGTCCATATTAAGCGTGTCCAGGGTCTGCGGGCTCCCAGCCTTCATAGGGATGGCTACTGAGTCCATATTAAGCGTGTCCAGGGTCTGCGGGCTCCCAGCATTCATATGGATGGCTACTGAGTCCATATTAAGCGTGTCCAGGGTCTGCAGGCTCCCAGCCTTCATCGGATGGCTATTGAGTCCATATTAAGCGTGTCCAGGGTCTACGGGCTCCCAGCCTTCAGAGTGATGGCTACTGAGTCCATATTAAGCAAGTCCAGAGTCTGCTGGCTCCCAGCCTTCACATGGATGGCTACTGAGCCCATATTAAGCGTGTCCAGCGTCTGCAGGCTCCCAGCCTTCATATGGATGGCTACTGAGTCCATATTAAGCGTGTCCAGGGTCTACGGGCTCCCAGCCTTCATATGGATGGCTACTGAGTCCATATTAAGCGTGTCCAGGGTCTGCGGGCTCCCAGCCTTCATATGGATGTCTACTGAGCCCATATTAAGCAATTCCAGAGTCTGCGGGCTCCCAGCCTTCATATGGATGGCTACTGAGTCCATATTAAGTGTGTCCAGGGTCTGCGGGCTCCCAGCCTTCATAGGAATGGCTACGGAGTCCATATTAAGCGTGCCCAGGGTCTGCGGGCTCCCAGCCTTCATAGGGATGGCTACCGAGTCCATATTAATCGTGTCCAGGGTCTGCGGGCTCCCAGGCTTCACATGGATGGCTACTGAGGCCATTTTAAGCGTGTCCAGGGTCTGCAGGCTCCCAGCCTTCATATGGATGGCTACTGAGTCCACTTTAAGCACTTACGGGTCTGCGGGCTCCCAGCCTTCATATGGATGGCTACTGACTACACTTTAAGCACTTGCGGGTCTGTGGGCTCCCAGCCTTCATATGGATTGCTACTGAGTCCACTTTAAGCACTTGTGGGTCTGTGGGCTCCCAGCCTTCATATGGATGGCTACTGATTCCATATTAAGCATGTCCAGGGTCTGCGGGCTCACAGCCTTCATATGGATGGCTACTGAGTCCACTTTAAGCACTTACAGGTCTGCAGGCTCCCAGCCTTCATATGGATGGCTACTGAGTCCACTTTAAGCACTTACGGGTCTGCGGGCTCCCAGTCTTCATATGGATGGCTACTGACTCCACTTTAAGCACTTGCGGTTCTGTGGGCTCCCAGCCTTCATATGGATTGCTACTGAGTCCACTTTAAGCACTTGTGGGTCTGTGGGCTCCCAGCCTTCATATGGATGGCTACTGATTCCATATTAAGCATGTCCAGCGTCTGCGGGCTCCCTGCCTTCATATGGATGGCTACTGAGTCTACTTTAAGCATGTCCAGGGTCTGCGGGCTCACAGCCTTCATATGGATGGCTACTGAGTCCATATTAAGCATGTCCAGGGTCTGCGGGCTTACAGCCTTCATATGGATGGCTACTGAGTCCATATTAAGCATGTCCAGGGTCTGTGGGCTCCCAGCCTTCATATGGATGGCTACTGAGTCCATATTAAGCGTGTCCAGGGTCTGCGGGCTCCCAGCCTTCATATGGATGGCTACTGAGTCCATATTAAGCATGTCCAGGGTCTGCGGGCTCCCAGCCTTCATATGGATGGCTACTGAGTCCACATTAAGCAGGGCCAGGGCCTGCGGGCTCCAAGCCTTCATATGGATGGCTACTGAGTCCACATTAAGCATGTTCAGGGTCTGCGGACTCCCAGCCTTCATATGGATGGCTACTGAGTCCATATTAAGCGTTTCTAGGGCCTGCAGGCTCCCAGCCTTCATATGGATGGCTACTGAGTCCATAGTAAGCCTTTCCAGGGCCTGCGGGCTCCCAGCCTTCATATGGATGGCTACTGAGTCCATAGTAAGCGTGTCCAGGGTCTGCTGGCTCTTAGCCTTCATATGGATAGCTACTGAGTCCATATTAAGCGTGTCCAGGGTCTGCGGGCTCCCAGCCTTCATATGGATGGCTACTGAGTCCATATTAAGCGTGACCAGGGTCTGCGGGCTCCCAGCCTTCATTATGGATGGCTACTGAGTCCATATTAAGCGTGTCCAGGGTCTGCGGGCTCCCAGCCTTCATATGGATGGCTACTGAGTCTCAATTAAGCGTGTCCAGGGTCTGCGGGCTCCCAGCCTTCATATGGATGGCTACTGAGTCCATATTAAGCGTGTCCAGGGTCTGCGGGCTCCCAGCCTTCATGTGGATGGCTACTGAGTCCATATTAAGCGTGTCTAGGGTCTGCGGGCTCCCAGCCTTCATATGGATGGCTACTGAGTCCATATTAAGCGTTTCCAGGGTCTGCAGGCTCTCAGCCTTCATATGGATGGCTACTGAGTCCATATTAAGCGTGTCTAGGAACTGCGGGCTCCCAGCCTTCATATGGCTGGCTACTGAGTCCATATTAAGTGTGTCCAGGGCCTGCTGGCTCCCAGTCTTCATATGGATGGCTACTGAGTCCATATTAAGCGTGTCCAGGGTGTGCGGGCTCCCAGCCTTCATATGGATGGCTACTGAGTCCATATTAAGCGTGTCCAGGGACTGCGGGCTCCCAGCCTTCATATGGATAGCTACTGAGTCCATATTAAGCATGTCCAGGGTCTGCGGGCTCCCAGCCTTCATATGTATGGCTACTGAGTCCATATTAAGCGTTTCCATGGCCTGCGGGCTCCCAGCCTTCATATGGATGGCTACTGAGACAACATTAAGCATGGCCAGGGCCTGCGGGCTCCCAGCCTTCATATGGATGGCTACTGAGTCCACATTAAGAATGTCCAGGGTCTGCGGGCTGCCAGCCTTCATATGGATGGCTCCTGAGTCCATATTAAGCATTTCCAGGGCCTGCGGGCTCCCAGCCTTCATATGGATGCTACTGAGTCCATATTAAGCATGTCCAGGGTCTGCGGGCTCCCAGCCTTCATATGGATGGCTACTGAGTCCATATTAAGCGTGTCCGGGGCGTGCGGGCTCCCGGCCTACATATGGATGGTTACTGAGTCCATATTAAGCGTGTCCAGGGACTGCGGGCTCCCAGCCTTCATATGGATAGCTACTGAGTCCATATTAAGCATGTCCAGGGTCTGCGGGCTCCCAGCCTTCATATGGATGGCTAGTGAGTCCATTTTAAGCGTTTCCAGAGCCTGCGGGCTCCCAGCCTTCATATGGATGGCTACTGAGTCTACTTGAAGCATGTCCAGGGTCTGCGGGCTCACAGCCTTCATATGGATAGCTACTGAGTCTAATTTAAGCATGTCCAGGGTATGCGGGCTCACAGCCTTCATATGGATGGCTAATGAGTCCATATTAAGCATGTCCAGGGTCTGCGGGCTCACAGCCTTCATATGGATGGCTACTGAGTCCACATTAAGCAGAGCCAGGGCCTGCGGCCCCCAGCCTTCATATGGATGGCTACTGAGTCCACATTAAGCATGGTCAGGGTCTGTGGGCTCGCAGCCTTTATATGGATGGCTACTGAGTCCATATTAAGCGTTTCCAGGGCCTGCGGGATCCCAGCCTTCATATGGATGGCTACTGAGTCCATAGTAAGCGTTTCCAGGGCCTGCAGGCTCCCAGACTTCATATGGATGGCTACTGAGTCCACATTAAGCATGTTCAGGGTCTGCGGGCTCCCAGCCTTCATATGGA
Organism: Ambystoma mexicanum; assembly: GCF_040938575.1. Lineage (NCBI taxonomy): Eukaryota > Metazoa > Chordata > Amphibia > Caudata > Ambystomatidae > Ambystoma > Ambystoma mexicanum. Next base: position 17,229,236 of record NC_090925.1, on the reverse strand, counting down.
TGGCTACTGAGTCCTTATTAAGCGTTTCTAGGGCCTGCAGACTCCCAGCCTTCATATGGATGGCTACTGAGTCCATAGTAAGCGTTTCCAGGGCCTGCGGGCTCCCAGCCTTCATATGGATGGCTACTGAGTCCATATTAAGCGTGTCCAGGGTCTGCTGGCTCTAAGCCTTCATACGGATGGCTACTGAGTCCATATTAAGCGTGTCCAGGGTCTGCGGGCTCCCAGCCTTCATACGGATGGCTACTGAGTCTAAATTAAGCGTGTCCAGGGTCTGCGGGCTCCCAGCCTTCATATGGATGGCTACTGAGTCCATATTAAGCGTGTCCAGGGTCTGGGGGCTCCCAGCCTTCATGTGGATGGCTACTGAGTCCATATTAAGCGTGTCCAGGGTCTGCAGGCTCCCAGCCTTCATGTGGATGGCTACTGAGTCCATATTAAGCGTGTCCAGGGTCTGCGGGCTCCCAGCCTTCATATGGATGGCTACTGAGTCCATATTAAGCGTGTCCAGGGTCTGCGGGCTCCCAGCCTTCATGTAGATGGCTACTGAGTCCATATTAAGCGTGTCCAGGGTCTGCGGGCTCCCAGCCTTCATGTGGATGGCTACTGAGTCCATATTAAGCGTGTCCAGGGCCTGCTGGCTCCCAGTCTTCATATGGATGGCTACTGAGTCCATATTAAGCGTGTCCAGGGTGTGCGGGCTCCCAGCCTTCATACAGTTGGCTACTGAGTCCATATTAAGCGTGTCCAGGTACTGCGGGCTCCCAGCCTTCATATGGATAGCTACTGAGTCCATATTAAGCATGTCCATGGTCTGCGGGCTCCCAGCCTTCATATGTATGGCTACTGAGTCCATATTAAGCGTTTCCATGGCCTGCGGGCTCCCAGCCTTCATATGGATGGCTACTGAGACCACATTAAGCATGGCCAGGGCCTGCGGGCTCCCAGCCTTCATATGGATGGCTACTGAGTCCACATTAAGCATGTCCAGGGTCTGCGGGCTCCCAGCCTTCATATGGATGGCTCCTGAGTCCATATTAATCATTCACAGGGCCTGCGGGCTCCCAGCCTTCATATGGATGCTACTGAGTCCATATTAAGCATGTCCAGGGTCTGCGGGCTCCCAGCCTTCATATGGATGGCTACTGAGTCCATATTAAGCGTGTCCGGGGCGTGCGGGCTCCCGGCCTACATATGGATGGTTACTGAGTCCATATTAAGCATGTCCAGGGACTGCGGCCTCCCAGCCTTCATATGGATAGCTACTGAGTCCATATTAAGCATGTCCAGGGTCTGCGGGCTCCCAGCCTTCATATGGATGGCTAGTGAGTCCATTTTAAGCGTTTCCAGGGCCTGCGGACTCCCAGCATTCATATGGATGGCTATTGAGACCACATTAAGCATGGCCAGGGCCTGCGGGCTCCCAGCATTCATATGGATGGCTACTGAGTCCATATTAAGCATGTCCAGGGTGTGCGGGCTCCCAGCCTTCATATGGATGGCTACTGAGTCCATATTAAGCGTGTCCAGGGACTGCGGGCTCCCAGCCTTCATATGGATAGCTACTGAGTCCATATTAAGCATGTCCAGGGTCTGCGGGCTCCCAGCCTTCATATGTATGGCTACTGAGTCCATATTAAGCGTTTCCATGGCCTGCGGGCTCCCAGCCTTCATATGGATGGCTACTGAGACAACATTAAGCATGGCCAGGGCCTGCGGGCTCCCAGCCTTCATATGGATGGCTACTGAGTCCACATTAAGCATGTCCAGGGTCTGCGGGCTCCCAGCCTTCATATGGATGGCTCCTGAGTCCATATTAAGCATTTCCAGGGCCTGCGGGCTCCCAGCCTTCATATGGATGTTACTGAGTCCATATTAAGCATGTCCAGGGTCTGCGGGCTCCCAGCCTTCATATGGATGGCTACTGAGTCCATATTAAGCGTGTCCGGGGCGTGCGGGCTCCCGGCCTACATATGGATGGTTACTGAGTCCATATTAAGCGTGTCCAGGGACTGCGGGCTCCCAGCCTTCATATGGATAGCTACTGAGTCCATATTAAGCATGTCCAGGGTCTGCGGGCTCCCAGCCTTCATATGGATGGCTAGTGAGTCCATTTTAAGCGTTTCCAGAGCCTGCGGGCTCCCAGCCTTCATATGGATGGCTACTGAGTCTACTTGAAGCATGTCCAGGGTCTGCGGGCTCACAGCCTTCATATGGATAGCTACTGAGTCTACTTTAAGCATGTCCAGGGTCTGCGGGCTCACAGCCTTCATATGGATGGCTAATGAGTCCATATTAAGCATGTCCAGGGTCTGCGGGCTCACAGCCTTCATATGGATGGCTACTGAGTCCACATTAAGCAGAGCCAGGGCCTGCGGCCCCCAGCCTTCATATGGATGGCTACTGAGTCCACATTAAGCATGGTCAGGGTCTGCGGGCTCGCAGCCTTTATATGGATGGCTACTGAGTCCATATTAAGCGTTTCCAGGGCCTGCGGGCTCCCAGCCTTCATATGGATGGCTACTGAGTCCATAGTAAGCGTTTCCAGGGCCTGCAGGCTCCCAGACTTCATATGGATGGCTACTGAGTCCACATTAAGCATGTTCAGGGTCTGCGGGCTCCCAGCCTTCATATGGATGGCTACTGAGTCCTTATTAAGCGTTTCTAGGGCCTGCAGACTCCCAGCCTTCATATGGATGGCTACTGAGTCCATAGTAAGCGTTTCCAGGGCCTGCGGGCTCCCAGCCTTCATATGGATGGCTACTGAGTCCATATTAAGCGTGTCCAGGGTCTGCTGGCTCTAAGCCTTCATACGGATGGCTACTGAGTCCATATTAAGCGTGTCCAGGGTCTGCGGGCTCCCAGCCTTAATACGGATGGCTACTGAGTCCATATTAAGCGTGTCCAGGGTCTGCGGGCTCCCAGCCTTCATGTGGATGGCTACTGAGTCCATATTAAGCGTGTCCAGGGCCTGCTGGCTCCCAGTCTTCATATGGATGGCTACTGAGTCCATATTAAGCGTGTCCAGGGTGTGCGGGCTCCCAGCCTTCATATAGATGGCTACTGAGTCCATATTAAGCGTGTCCAGGTACTGCGGGCTCCCAGCCTTCATATGGATAGCTACTGAGTCCATATTAAGCATGTCCATGGTCTGCGGGCTCCCAGCCTTCATATGTATGGCTACTGAGTCCATATTAAGCGTTTCCATGGCCTGCGGGCTCCCAGCCTTCATATGGATGGCTACTGAGACCACATTAAGCCTGGCCAGGGCCTGCGGGCTCCCAGCCTTCATATGGATGGTTACTGAGTCCACATTAAGCATGTCCAGGGTCTGCGGGCTCCCAGCCTTCATATGGATGGCTCCTGAGTCCATATTAATCATTCACAGGGCCTGCGGGCTCCCAGCCTTCATATGGATGCTACTGAGTCCATATTAAGCATGTCCATGGTCTGCGGGCTCCCAGCCTTCATATGGATGGCTACTGAGTCCATATTAAGCGTGTCCGGGGCGTGCGGGCTCCCGGCCTACATATGGATGGTTACTGAGTCCATATTAAGCATGTCCAGGGACTGCGGCCTCCCAGCCTTCATATGGATAGCTACTGAGTCCATATTAAGCATGTCCAGGGTCTGCGGGCTCCCAGCCTTCATATGGATGGCTAGTGAGTCCATTTTAAGCGTTTCCAGGGCCTGCGGACTCCCAGCCTTCATATGGATGGCTATTGAGACCACATTAAGCATGGCCAGGGCCTGCGGGCTCCCAGCATTCATATGGATGGCTACTGAGTCCACATTAAGCATGTTCAGGGTCTGCGGGCTCCCAGCCGTCATATGGATGGCTACTGAGTCCTTATTAAGCATTTCCAGGGCCTGCGGGCTCCCAGGATTCATATGGATCGCTACTGAGTCCATAGTAAGCGTTTCCAGGGCCTGCGGGCTCCCAGCCTTCATATGGATGCTACTGAGTCCATATTAAGCGTGTCCAGGGTCTGCGGGCTCCCAGCCTTCATATTGGTGGCTACTGAGTCCATATTAAGCGTGTCCAGGGTCTGCGGGCTCCCAGCCTTCATTTGGATGGCTACTGAGTCCATATTAAGCAAGTCCAGAGTCTGCTGGCTCCCAGCCTTCACATGGATGGCTAGTGAGTCCATATTAAGTGTGTCCAGGGTCAGCGGGCTCCCAGCCTTCATAGGGATGTCTACTGAGTCCATATTAATCGTGTCCAGGGTGTGCGGGCTCCCAGCCTTCATAGGGATGGCTACTTGAGTCCACTTTAAGCACTTGCGGGTCTGCGGGCTCTCAGCCTTCATAGGGATGGCTACTGAGTCCACTTTAAGCACTTGCCGGTCTGCGGGCTCACAGCCTTCATATGGATGTCTACTGAGTCCACTTTAAGCACTTGCGGGTCTGTAGGCTCCCAGCCTTCATATGGATGGCTACTGAGTCCACTTTAAGCACTTGCAGGTCTGTGGGCTCCCAGCCTTCATAGGGATGGCTACTGAGTCCATATTAAGCGTGCCCAGGGTCTGCGGCCTCCCAGCCTACATATGGATGGATACTGAGTCCATATTAAGCATGTCCAGGGTCTGCGGGCTCCCAGCCTTCATGTGGATGGCTACTGAGTCCATATTAAGCATGTCTAGGGTCTGCAGCCTCCCAGCCTTCATATGCATGGCTACTGAGTCCATATTAAGCGTGTCCAGGGTCTGCAGGCTCCCAGCCTTCATATGGATGGCTACTGAGTCCATATTAAGCGTGTCCAGGGCCTGCTGGCTCCCAGCCTTCATAGGGATGGCTACTGAGTCCATATTAAGCGTGTCCGGGGTCTGCGGGCTCCCAGCCTTAATAGGGGTGGCTACTGAGTCCATATTAAGCGTGTCCAGGGTCTGCGGGCTCCCAGCCTTCATATGGATGGCTACTGAGTCCATATTATGCGTGTCCAGGGTCTGTGGGCTCCCAGCCTTCATATGGATGGCTACTGAGTCCATATTAAGCGTGCCCAGGGTCTGCGGGCTCCCAGCCTTCATATGGATTCCTACCGAGTCCATATTAAGCAAGTCCAGAGTCTGCTGGCTCCCAGCCTTAACATGGATGGCTACTGAGCCCATATTAAGCGTATCCAGGGTCTGCAGTCTCCCAACCTTCATATGGATGGCTACTGAGTCCATATTAAGCGTGTCCAGGGTCTGCGGGCTCCCAGCCTTCATATGGATGGCTACTGAGTCCATATTAAGCGTGTCCACGGTCTGCAGGCTCCCAGTCTTCATATGGATGGCTACTGAATCCATATTAAGCAGGTCCACAGTCTGCGGGCTCCCAGCCTTCATATGGATGGCTCCTGAGTCCATATTAAGCGTGTCCAGGGTCTGCGGGGTCCCAGCCTTCATAGGGATGGCTACTGAGTCCATATTAATCGTGTCCAGGGTCTGCGGGGTCCCAGCCTTCATAGGGATGGCTACTGAGTCCATATTAATCGTGTCCAGGGTCTGCGGGCTCCCAGCCTTCATAGGGATGGCTACTTGAGTCTACTTTAAGCACTTGCGGGTCTGCGGGCTCTCAGCCTTCATAGGGATGGCTACTGAGTCCACTATAAGCACTTGCAGGTCTGCGGGCTCACAGCCTTCATATGGATGACTACTGAGTCCACTTTAAGCACTTGCGGGTCTGTAGGCTCCCAGCCTTCATATGGATGGCTACTGAGTCCACTTTAAGCACTTGCGGGTCTGTGGGCTCCCAGCCTTCATAGGGATGGCTACTGAGTCCATATTAAGCGTGCCCAGGGTCTGCGGCCTCCCAGCCTTCATATGGATGGCTACTGAGTCCATATTAAGCGTGTCCAGGGCCTGCAGGCTCCCAGCTTTCATAGGGATGGCTACTGAGTCCATATTAAGCGTGTCCAGGGTCTGCGGGCTCCCAGCCTTCATAGGGATGGCTACTGAGTCCATATTAAGCGTGTCCAGGGTCTGCGGGCTCCCAGCATTCATATGGATGGCTACTGAGTCCATATTAAGCGTGTCCAGGGTCTGCAGGCTCCCAGCCTTCATCGGATGGCTATTGAGTCCATATTAAGCGTGTCCAGGGTCTACGGGCTCCCAGCCTTCAGAGTGATGGCTACTGAGTCCATATTAAGCAAGTCCAGAGTCTGCTGGCTCCCAGCCTTCACATGGATGGCTACTGAGCCCATATTAAGCGTGTCCAGGGTCTGCAGGCTCCCAGCCTTCATATGGATGGCTACTGAGTCCATATTAAGCGTGTCCAGGGTCTACGGGCTCCCAGCCTTCATATGGATGGCTACTGAGTCCATATTAAGCGTGTCCAGGGTCTGCGGGCTCCCAGCCTTCATATGGATGTCTACTGAGCCCATATTAAGCAATTCCAGAGTCTGCGGGCTCCCAGCCTTCATATGGATGGCTACTGAGTCCATATTAAGTGTGTCCAGGGTCTGCGGGCTCCCAGCCTTCATAGGAATGGCTACGGAGTCCATATTAAGCGTGCCCAGGGTCTGCGGGCTCCCAGCCTTCATAGGGATGGCTACCGAGTCCATATTAATCGTGTCCAGGGTCTGCGGGCTCCCAGGCTTCACATGGATGGCTACTGAGGCCATTTTAAGCGTGTCCAGGGTCTGCAGGCTCCCAGCCTTCATATGGATGGCTACTGAGTCCATATTAAGCGTGTACAGGGTCTGCAGGCTCCCAGCCTTCATATGGATGGCTACTGAGTCCATATTAAGCGTGTCCAGGGTCTGCGGGCTCCCAGCCTTCATATGGATGGCTACTGAGTCCATATTAAGCAAGTCCAGAGTCTGCGGGCTCCCAGCCTTCATTTGGATGGCTACTGAGTCCATATTAAGCAAGTCCAGAGTCTGCTGGCTCCCAGCCTTCACATGGATGGCTAGTGAGTCCATATTAAGTGTGTCCAGGGTCAGCAGGCTCCCAGCCTTCATAGGGATGTCTACTGAGTCCATATTAATCGTGTCCAGGGTGTGCGGGCTCCCAGCCTTCATAGGGATGGCTACTTGAGTCCACTTTAAGCACTTGCGGGTCTGCGGGCTCTCAGCCTTCATAGGGATGGCTACTGAGTCCACTTTAAGCACTTGCCGGTCTGCGGGCTCACAGCCTTCATATGGATGTCTACTGAGTCCACTTTAAGCACTTGCGGGTCTGTAGGCTCCCAGCCTTCATATGGATGGCTACTGAGTCCACTTTAAGCACTTGCAGGTCTGTGGGCTCCCAGCCTTCATAGGGATGGCTACTGAGTCCATATTAAGCGTGCCCAGGGTCTGCGGCCTCCCAGCCTACATATGGATGGATACTGAGTCCATATTAAGCATGTCCAGGGTCTGCGGGCTCCCAGCCTTCATATGGATGGCTACTGAGTCCATATTAAGCATGTCTAGGGTCTGCAGCCTCCCAGCCTTCATATGCATGGCTACTGAGTCCATATTAAGCGTGTCCAGGGTCTGCAGGCTCCCAGCCTTCATATGGATGGCTACTGAGTCCATATTAAGCGTGTCCAGGGCCTGCTGGCTCCCAGCCTTCATAGGGATGGCTACTGAGTCCATATTAAGCGTGTCCGGGGTCTGCGGGCTCCCAGCCTTAATAGGGGTGGCTACTGAGTCCATATTAAGCGTGTCCAGGGTCTGCGGGCTCCCAGCCTTCATATGGATGGCTACTGAGTCCATATTATGCGTGTCCAGGGTCTGTGGGCTCCCAGCCTTCATATGGATGGCTACTGAGTCCATATTAAGCGTGCCCAGGGTCTGCGGGCTCCCAGCCTTCATTCGGATGCCTACCGAGTCCATATTAAGCAAGTCCAGAGTCTGCTGGCTCCCAGCCTTAACATGGATGGCTACTGAGCCCATATTAAGCGTATCCAGGGTCTGCAGTCTCCCAACCTTCATATGGATGGCTACTGAGTCCATATTAAGCGTGTCCAGGGTCTACGGGCTCCCAGCCTTCATATGGATGGCTACTGAGTCCATATTAAGCGTGTCCACGGTCTGCAGGCTCCCAGTCTTCATATGGATGGCTACTGAATCCATATTAAGCAGGTCCACAGTCTGCGGGCTCCCAGCCTTCATATGGATGGCTACTGAGTCCATATCAAGTGTGTCCAGGGTCTGCGGGCTCCCAGACTTCATAGGGATGGCTACTGAGTCCATATTAAGCGTGTCCAGGGTCTGCGGGGTCCCAGCCTTCATAGGGATGGCTACTGAGTCCATATTAATCGTGTCCAGGGTCTGCGGGCTCCCAGCCTTCATAGGGATGGCTACTTGAGTCTACTTTAAGCACTTGCGGGTCTGCGGGCTCTCAGCCTTCATAGGGATGGCTACTGAGTCCACTATAAGCACTTGCAGGTCTGCGGGCTCACAGCCTTCATATGGATGACTACTGAGTCCACTTTAAGCACTTGCGGGTCTGTAGGCTCCCAGCCTTCATATGGATGGCTACTGAGTCCACTTTAAGCACTTGCGGGTCTGTGGGCTCCCAGCCTTCATAGGGATGGCTACTGAGTCCATATTAAGCGTGTCCAGGGTCTGCAGGCTCCCAGCCTTCATAGGGATGGCTACTGAGTCCATATTAAGCGTGTCCAGGGTCTGCAGGCTCCCAGCCTTCATATGGATGGCTACTGAGTTCATATTAAGCGTGTACAGGGTCTGCGGGCTCCAAGCCTTCATATGCATGGCTACTGAGTCCATATTAAGCAAGTCCAGAGTCTCCGGGCTCCCAGCCTTCATAGGGATGGCTACTGAGTCCATATTAAGCGTGTCCAGGGTCTGCAGGCTCCCAGCCTTCATAGGGATGGCTACTGAGTCCATATTAATCGTATCCATGGTCTGCAGGCTCCCAGCCTTCATAGGCATGGCTACTTGAGTCCACTTTAAGCACTTGCAGGTCTGCAGGCTCTCATCCTTCATAGGGATGGCTACTGAGTCCACTTTAAGCACTTGCAGGTCTGTAGGCTCCCAGCCTTCATATGGATGGCTACTGAGTCCACTTTAAGAACTTGCGGGTCTGTGGGCTCCCAGCCTTCATAGGGATGGCTACTGAGTCCATATTAAGCGTGTCCAGGGTCTGCAGGCTCCCAGCCTTCATCGGATGGCTATTGAGTCCATATTAAGCGTGTCCAGGGTCTGCGGGCTCCCAGCATTCATATGGATGGCTACTGAGTCCATATTAAGCGTGTCCAGGGTCTGCAGGCTCCCAGCCTTCATCGGATGGCTATTGAGTCCATATTAAGCGTGTCCAGGGTCTACGGGCTCCCAGCCTTCAGAGTGATGGCTACTGAGTCCATATTAAGCAAGTCCAGAGTCTGCTGGCTCCCAGCCTTCACATGGATGGCTACTGAGCCCATATTAAGCGTGTCCAGGGTCTGCAGGCTCCCAGCCTTCATATGGATGGCTACTGAGTCCATATTAAGCGTGTCCAGGGTCTGCGGGCTCCCAGCCTTCATATGGATGGCTACTGAGTCCATATTAAGCGTGTCCAGGGTCTGCGGGCTCCCAGCCTTCATATGGATGTCTACTGAGCCCATATTAAGCAATTCCAGAGTCTGCGGGCTCCCAGCCTTCATATGGATGGCTACTGAGTCCATATTAAGCGTGTCCAGGGTCTGCAGGCTCCCAGCCTTCACATGGATGGCTACTGAGTCCATATTAAGCGTGTACAGGGTCTGCAGGCTCCCAGCCTTCATATGGATGGCTACTGAGTCCATATTAAGCGTGTCCAGGGTCTGCGGGCTCCCAGCCTTCATATGGATGGCTACTGAGTCCATATTAAGCAAGTCCAGAGTCTGCGGGCTCCCAGCCTTCATAGGGATGGCTACTGAGTCAATATTAAGCGTGTCCAGGGTCTGCAGGCTCCCAGCCTTCATAGGGATGGCTACTGAGTCCATATTAATCGTGTCTAGGGTCTGCAGGCTCCCAGCCTTCATAGGGATGGCTACTTGAGTCCACTTTAAGCACTTGCAGGTCTGCAGGCTCTCAGCCTTCATAGGGATGGCTACTGAGTCCACTTTAAGCACTTGCGGGTTTGTAGGCTCCCAGCCTTCATATGGATGGCTACTGAGTCTACTTTAAGAACTTGCGGGTCTGTGGGCTCCCAGCCTTCATAGGGATGGCTACTGAGTCCATATTAAGCGTGCCCAGGGTCTGCAGCCTCCCAGCCTTCATATGGATGGCTACTGAGTCCATATTAAGCGTGTCCAGGGTCTGCGGGCTCCCAGCCTTCAGAGGGATGGCTACTGAGTCCATATTAAGCAAGTCCAGAGTCTGCTGGCTCCCAGCCTTCACATGGATGGCTACTGAGCCCATATTAAGCGTGTCCAGGGTCTGCAGGCTCCCAGCCTTCATATGGATGGCTACTGAGTCCATATTAAGCGTGTCGAGGGTCTGCGGGCTCCCAGCCTTCATATGGATGGCTACTGAGTCCATATTAAGCGTGTCCAGGGTCTGCGGGCTCCCAGCCTTCATATGGATGGCTACTGAGTCCATGGCTACTGAGTCCATATTAAGCGTGTCCAGGGTCTGCGGGCTCCCAGCCTTCATATGGATGGCTACTGAGTCCATATTAAGCGTGTCCAGGGTCTGCGGGCTCCCAGCCTTCATATGGATGGCTACTGAGTCCATATTAAGCGTGTCCAGAGTCTGCGGGCTCCCAGCATTCATATGGATGGCTACTGAGTCCATATTAAGTGTGTCCAGGGTCTGCAGGCTCCCAGCCTTCATATGGATGGCTACTGAGTCCAGGGTCTGCGGGCTCCCAGCCTTCATATGGATGGCTACTGAGTCCATATTAAGCGTGTCCAGGGTCTGCGGGCTCCCAGCCTTCATATGGATGGCTACTGAGTCCATATTAAGCAAGACCAGAGTCTGCGGGCTCCCAGCCTTCATATGGATGGCTACTGAGTCCATATTAAGTGTGTCCAGGGTCTGCGGGCTCCCAGCCTTCATATGGATGGCTACTGAGTCCATATTAAGTGTGTCCAGGGTCTGCAGGCTCCCAGCCTTCATATGGATGGCTACTGAGTCCAGGGTCTGCGGGCTCCCAGCCTTCATATGGATGGCTACTGAGTCCATATTAAGCGTGTCCAGGGTCTGCGGGCTCCCAGCCTTCATATGGATGGCTACTGAGTCCATATTAAGCAAGTCCAGAGTCTGCGGGCTCCCAGCCTTCATATGGATGGCTACTGAGTCCATATTAAGTGTGTCCAGGGTCTGCGGGCTCCCAGCCTTCAGAGGGATGGCTACTGAGTCCATATTAAGTGTGTCCAGCGTCTGCGGGCTCCCAGCCTTCATAGGGATGGCTACTGAGTCCATATTAATCGTGTCCAGGGTCTGCGGGCTCCCAGCCTTCACATGGATGGCTACTGAGCCCATATTAAGCGTGTCCAGGGTCTGCAGGCTCCCAGCCTTCATATGGATGGCTACTGAGTCCATATTAAGCGTGTACAGGGTCTGCGGGCTCCCAGCCTTCATATGTATGGTTACTGAGTCCGTTTTAAGCGTGTCCAGGGTCTGCGGGCTCCCAGGCTTCATATGGATGGCTACTGAGTCCATATTAAGCAAGTCCAGAGTCTGCGGGCTCCCAGCCTTCATAGGGATGGCTACTGAGTCCATATTAAGCGTGTCCAGGGTCTGCAGGCTCCCAGCCTTCATAGGGATGGCTACTGAGTCCATATTAATCGTGTCCAGGGTCTGCAGGCTCCCAGCCTTCATAGGGATGGCTACTTGAGTCCACTTTAAGCACATGCAGGTCTGCGGGCTCTCAGCCTTCATAGGGATGGCTACTGAGTCCACTTTAAGCACTTGCGGGTCTGTGGGCTCCCAGCCTTCATAGGGATGGCTACTGAGTCCATATTAAGCGTGCCCAGGATCTGCAGCCTCCCAGCCTTCATATGGATGGCTACTGAGTCCATATTAAGCGTGTCCAGGGTCTGCGGGCTCCCAGCCTTCATAGGGATGGCTACTGAGTCTATATTAAGCGTGTCCAGGGTCTACGGGCTCCCAGCCTTCAGAGGGATGGCTACTGAGTCCATATTAAGCAAGTCCAGAGTCTGCTGGCTCCCAGCCTTCATATGGATGGCTACTGAGCCCATATTAAGCGTGTCCATGGTCTGCAGGCTCCCAGCCTTCATATGGATGGCTACTGAGTTCATATTAAGCGTGTACAGGGTCTGCGGGCTCCAAGCCTTCATATGTATGCTTACTGAGTCCATATTAAGCGTGTCCAGGGTCTGCAGGCTCCCAGCCTTCATAGGGATGGCTACTGAGTCCATATTAAGCGTGTCCAGGGTCTGCAGGCTCCCAGCCTTCATATGGATGGCTACTGAGTTCATATTAAGCGTGTACAGTGTCTGCGGGCTCCAAGCCTTCATATGCATGGCTACTGAGTCCATATTAAGCAAGTCCAGAGTCTCCGGGCTCCCAGCCTTCATAGGGATGGCTACTGAGTCCATATTAAGCGTGTCGAGGGTCTGCGGGCTCCCAGCCTTCATATGGATGGCTACTGAGTCCATATTAAGCGTGTCCAGGGTCTGCGGGCTCCCAGCCTTCATATGGATGGCTACTGAGTCCATGGCTACTGAGTCCATATTAAGCGTGTCCAGGGTCTGCGGGCTCCCAGCCTTCATATGGATGGCTACTGAGTCCATATTAAGCGTGTCCAGGGTCTGCGGGCTCCCAGCCTTCATATGGATGGCTACTGAGTCCATATTAAGCGTGTCCAGAGTCTGCGGGCTCCCAGCATTCATATGGATGGCTACTGAGTCCATATTAAGTGTGTCCAGGGTCTGCAGGCTCCCAGCCTTCATATGGATGGCTACTGAGTCCAGGGTCTGCGGGCTCCCAGCCTTCATATGGATGGCTACTGAGTCCATATTAAGCGTGTCCAGGGTCTGCGGGCTCCCAGCCTTCATATGGATGGCTACTGAGTCCATATTAAGCAAGACCAGAGTCTGCGGGCTCCCAGCCTTCATATGGATGGCTACTGAGTCCATATTAAGTGTGTCCAGGGTCTGCGGGCTCCCAGCCTTCATATGGATGGCTACTGAGTCCATATTAAGTGTGTCCAGGGTCTGCAGGCTCCCAGCCTTCATATGGATGGCTACTGAGTCCAGGGTCTGCGGGCTCCCAGCCTTCATATGGATGGCTACTGAGTCCATATTAAGCGTGTCCAGGGTCTGCGGGCTCCCAGCCTTCATATGGATGGCTACTGAGTCCATATTAAGCAAGTCCAGAGTCTGCGGGCTCCCAGCCTTCATATGGATGGCTACTGAGTCCATATTAAGTGTGTCCAGGGTCTGCGGGCTCCCAGCCTTCAGAGGGATGGCTACTGAGTCCATATTAAGTGTGTCCAGCGTCTGCGGGCTCCCAGCCTTCATAGGGATGGCTACTGAGTCCATATTAATCGTGTCCAGGGTCTGCGGGCTCCCAGCCTTCACATGGATGGCTACTGAGCCCATATTAAGCGTGTCCAGGGTCTGCAGGCTCCCAGCCTTCATATGGATGGCTACTGAGTCCATATTAAGCGTGTACAGGGTCTGCGGGCTCCCAGCCTTCATATGTATGGTTACTGAGTCCGTTTTAAGCGTGTCCAGGGTCTGCGGGCTCCCAGGCTTCATATGGATGGCTACTGAGTCCATATTAAGCAAGTCCAGAGTCTGCGGGCTCCCAGCCTTCATAGGGATGGCTACTGAGTCCATATTAAGCGTGTCCAGGGTCTGCAGGCTCCCAGCCTTCATAGGGATGGCTACTGAGTCCATATTAATCGTGTCCAGGGTCTGCAGGCTCCCAGCCTTCATAGGGATGGCTACTTGAGTCCACTTTAAGCACATGCAGGTCTGCGGGCTCTCAGCCTTCATAGGGATGGCTACTGAGTCCACTTTAAGCACTTGCGGGTCTGTGGGCTCCCAGCCTTCATAGGGATGGCTACTGAGTCCATATTAAGCGTGCCCAGGATCTGCAGCCTCCCAGCCTTCATATGGATGGCTACTGAGTCCATATTAAGCGTGTCCAGGGTCTGCGGGCTCCCAGCCTTCATAGGGATGGCTACTGAGTCTATATTAAGCGTGTCCAGGGTCTACGGGCTCCCAGCCTTCAGAGGGATGGCTACTGAGTCCATATTAAGCAAGTCCAGAGTCTGCTGGCTCCCAGCCTTCATATGGATGGCTACTGAGCCCATATTAAGCGTGTCCATGGTCTGCAGGCTCCCAGCCTTCATATGGATGGCTACTGAGTTCATATTAAGCGTGTACAGGGTCTGCGGGCTCCAAGCCTTCATATGTATGCTTACTGAGTCCATATTAAGCGTGTCCAGGGTCTGCAGGCTCCCAGCCTTCATAGGGATGGCTACTGAGTCCATATTAAGCGTGTCCAGGGTCTGCAGGCTCCCAGCCTTCATATGGATGGCTACTGAGTTCATATTAAGCGTGTACAGTGTCTGCGGGCTCCAAGCCTTCATATGCATGGCTACTGAGTCCATATTAAGCAAGTCCAGAGTCTCCGGGCTCCCAGCCTTCATAGGGATGGCTACTGAGTCCATATTAAGCGTGTCCAGGGTCTGCAGGCTCCCAGCCTTCATAGGGATGGCTACTGAGTCCATATTAATCGTGTCCATGGTCTGCAGGCTCCCAGCCTTCATAGGCATGGCTACTTGAGTCCACTTTAAGCACTTGCAGGTCTGCAGGCTCTCATCCTTCATAGGGATGGCTACTGAGTCCACTTTAAGCACTTGCAGGTCTGTAGGCTCCCAGCCTTCATATGGATGGCTACTGAGTCCACTTTAAGAACTTGCGGGTCTGTGGGCTCCCAGCCTTCATAGGGATGGCTACTGAGTCCATATTAAGCGTGCCCAGGGTCTGCAGCCTCCCAGCCTTCATATGGATGGCTACTGAGTCCATATTAAGCGTGTCCAGGGTCTGCGGGCTCCCAGCCTTCAGAGGGATGGCTACTGAGTCCATATTAAGCAAGTCCAGAGTCTGCTGGCTCCCAGCCTTCACATGGATGGCTACTGAGCCCATATTAAGCGTGTCCAGGGTCTGCGGGCTCCCAGCCTTCACATGGATGGCTCCTGAGTCCATATTAAGCGTGTCCAGGGTCTGCGGGCTCCCAGCCTTCATATGGATGGCTACTGAGTCCATATTAAGCGTTTCCAGGGTCTGCGGTCTCCCAGCCTTCATATGGATGGCTACTGAGTCCATATTAAGCAAGTCCAGGGTCTGCGGGCTCCCAGCCTTCATATGGATGGCTACTGAGTCCATATTAAGCGTGTCCAGGGTCTGCAGGCTCCCAGCCTTCATATGGATGGCTACTGAGTCCATATTAAGCGTGTCCAGGGTCTGCGGGCTCCCAGCCTTCATATGGATGGCTACTGAGTCCATATTAAGCGTGTCCAGGGTCTGCGGGCTCCCAGCCTTCATATGGATGACTACTGAGTCCATATTAAGCGTGTCCAGGGTCTGCGGGCTCCCAGCCTTCATAGGGATGGCTACTGAGTCCATATTAATCGTGTCCAGGGTCTGCGGGCTCCCAGCCTTCACATGGATGGCTACTGAGCCCATATTAAGCGTGTCCAGGGTCTGCAGGCTCCCAGCCTTCATATGGATGGCTACTGAGTCCATATTAAGCGTGTACAGGGTCTGCGGGCTCCCAGCCTTCATATGTATGGTTACTGAGTCCATTTTAAGCGTGTCCAGGGTCTGCGGGCTCCCAGGCTTCATATGGATGGCTACTGAGTCCATATTAAGCAAGTCCAGAGTCTGCGGGCTTCCAGCCTTCATAGGGATGGCTACTGAGTCCATATTAAGCGTGTCCAGGGTCTGCAGGCTCCCAGCCTTCATAGGGATGGCTACTGAGTCCATATTAATCGTGTCCAGGGTCTGCAGGCCCCCAGCCTTCATAGGGATGGCTACTTGAGTCCACTTTAAGCACTTGCAGGTCTGCGGGCTCTCAGCCTTCATAGGGATGGCTACTGAGTCCACTTTAAGCACTTGCGGGTCTGTAGGCTCCCAGCCTTCATATGGATGGCTACTGAGTCCACTTTAAGAACTTGCGGGTCTGTGGGCTCCCAGCCTTCATAGGGATGGCTACTGAGTCCATATTAAGCGTGCCCAGGGTCTGCAGCCTCCCTGCCTTCATATGGATGGCTACTGAGTCCATATTAAGCATGTCCAGGGTCTGCGGGCTCCCAGCCTTCATAGGGATGGCTACTGAGTCCATATTAAGCGTGTCCAGGGTCTACGGGCTCCCAGCCTTCAGAGGGATGGCTACTGAGTCCATATTAAGCAAGTCCAGAGTCTGCTGGCTCCCAGCCTTCATATGGATGGCTACTGAGCCCATATTAAGCGTGTCCAGGGTCTGCAGGCTCCCAGCCTTCATATGGATGGCTACTGAGTTCATATTAAGCGTGTCCAGGGTCTGCGGGCTCCCAGTCTTCATATGGATGGCTACTGAGTCCATATTAAGCGTGTCCAGGGTCTGCGGGCTCCCAGCCTTCATATGGATGGCTACTGAGTCCATATTAAGCGTGCCCAGGGTCTGCAGCCTCCCTGCCTTCATATGGATGGCTACTGAGTCCATATTAAGCGTGTCCAGGGTCTGCGGGCTCCCAGCCTTCATAGGGATGGCTACTGAGTCCATATTAAGCGTGTCCAGGGTCTACGGGCTCCCAGCCTTCAGAGGGATGGCTACTGAGTCCATATTAAGCAAGTCCAGAGTCTGCTGGCTCCCAGCCTTCATATGGATGGCTACTGAGTCCATATTAAGCGTTTCCAGGGTCTGCGGGCTCCCAGCCTTCATAGGGATGGCTACTGAGTCCATATTAAGCGTGTCCAGGGTCTGCGGGCTCCCAGCCTTCATAGGGATGGCTTCTGAGTCCATATTAATCGTGTCCAGGGTCTGCGGGCTCCCAGCCTTCACATGGATGGCTACTGAGCCCATATTAAGCGTGTCCAGGGTCTGCAGGCTCCCAGCCTTCATATGGATGGCTACTGAGTCCATATTAAGCATATCCAGGGTCTGCGGGCTCCCAGCCTTCATATGTATGGCTACTGAGTCCATATTAAGCATGTCTAGGGTCTGCGGCCTCCCAGCCTTCATATGGATGGCTACTGAGTCCATATTAAGCGTGTCCAGGGTCTGCGGGCTCCCAGCCTTCATATGGATGGCTACTGAGTCCATATTAAGCGTGTCCAGGGCCTGCGGGTTCCCAGCCTTCATAGGGATGGCTACTAAGTCCATATTAAGCATGTCCAGGGTCTGCGGCCTCCCAGCCTTCATAGGGATGGCTACTGAGTCCATATTAAGCGTGTCCAGGGTCTGCGGGCTCCCAGCCTTCATATGGATGGCTACTGAGTCCATATTAAGCGTGTCCAGGGTCTGCGGACTCCCAGCCTTCATATGGATGGCTACCGAGCCCATATTAAGCGTGTCCAGGGTCTGCGGGCTCCCAGCCTTCATATGGATGGCTACTGAGTCCATATTAAGCAAGTCCAGAGTCTGCTGGTTCCCAGCCTTCACATGGATGGCTACTGAGTCCATATTAAGCGTGTCCAGGGTCTGCGGGCTCCCAGCCTTCATATGGATGGCTACTGAGTCCATATTATGCGTGACCAGGGTCTGCGGGCTCCCAGCCTTCATATGGATGGCTACTGAGTCCATATTAAGTGTGTCCAGGGTCTGCGGGCTCCCAGCCTTCATATGGATGGCTACTGAGTCTAAATTAAGCGTGTCCAGGGTCTGCGGGCTCCCAGCCTTCATAGGGATGGCTACTGAGTCCATATTAATTGTGTCCAGGGTCTGCGGGCTCCCAGCCTTCATAGGGATGGCTACTGAGTCCACTTTAAGCAATTGCGGGTCTGCGGGCTCTCAGCCTTCATAGGGATGGCTACTGAGTCCACTTTAAGCACTTGCGGGTATGTAGGCTCCCAGCCTTCATATGGATGGCTACTGAGTCCACTTTAAGCACTTGTGGGTCTGTGGGCTCCCAGCCTTCATAGGGATGGCTACTGAGTCCACTTTAAGCACTTGTGGGTCTGTGCGCTCCCAGCCTTCATATGGATGGTTACTGATTCCATATTAAGCATATCCAGGGTCTGCGGGCTCCCAGCCTTCATATGGATGGCTACTGAGTCTACTTTAAGCATGTCCAGGGTCTGCGGGCTCACAGCCTTCATATGGATGGCTACTGAGTCCATATTAAGCATGTCCAGGGTCTGCGGGCTTACAGCCTTCATATGGATGGCTACTGAGTCCATATTAAGCATGTCCAGGGTCTGTGGGCTCCCAGCCTTCATATGGATGGCTACTGAGTCCACATTAAGCGTGTCCAGGGTCTGCGGGCTCCCAGCCTTCATATGGATGGCTACTGAGTCCATATTAAGCATGTCTAGGGTCTGTGGGCTCCCAGCCTTTATATAGATGGCCACTGAGTCCACTTTAAGCACTTGCGGGTCTGTGGGCTCCCAGCCTTCATAGGGATGACTACTGAGTCCATATTAAGCGTGTCCAGGGTCTGCAGGCTCCCAACCTTCATATGGATGGCTACTGAGTCCACTTTAAGCACTTGCGGGTCTGCGGGCTCACAGCCTTCATATGGATGGCTACTGAGTCCACTTTAAGCACTTGCGGGTCTGTGGGCTCCCAGGCTTCATAGGGATGGCTACTGAGTCCACTTTAAGCACTTGCGGGTCTGCGGGCTCACAGCCTTCATATGGATGGCTACTGAGTCCACTTTAAGCACTTACAGGTCTGCAGGCTCCCAGCCTTCATATGGATGGCTACTTAGTCAACTTTAAGCACTTACGGGTCTGCGGGCTCCCAGCCTTCATATGGATGGCTACTGACTCCAGTTTAAGCACTTGCGGGTCTGTGGGCTCCCAGCCTTCAAATGGATTGCTACTGAGTCCACTTTAAGCACTTGTGGGTCTGTGGGCTCCCAGCCTTCATATGGATGGCTACTGATTCCATATTAAACATGTCCAGGGTCTGCGGGCTCCCTGCCTTCATATGGATGGCTACTGAGTCTACTTTAAGCATGTCCAGGGTCAGCGGGCTCACAGCCTTCATATGGATGGCTACTGAGTCCATATTAAGCATGTCCAGGGTCTGCGGGCTTACAGCCTTCATATGGATGGCTACTGAGTCCATATTAAGCATGTCCAGGGTCTGTGGGTTACCAGCCTTCATATGGATGGCTACTGAGTCTACTTTAAGCATGTCCAGGGTCTGCGGGCTTACAGCCTTCATATGGATGGCTACTGAGTCCATATTAAACATGTCCAGGGTCTGCGGGCTTACAGCCTTCATATGGATGGCTACTGAGTCCATATTAAGCATGTCCAGGGTCTGTGGTCTCCCAGCCTTCATATGGATGGCTACTGAGTCCATATTAAGCGTGGCCAGGGTCTGCGGGCTCCTAGCCTTCATATGGATGGCTACTGAGTCCATATTAAGCATGTCCAGGGTCTGCAGGCTCCCAGCCTTCATATGGATGGCTACTGAGTCTACTTGAAGCATGTCCAGGGTCTGCGGGCTCACAGCCTTCATATGGATGGCTACTGAGTCTACTTTAAGCATGTCCAGGGTCTGCGGGCTCACAGCCTTCATATGGATGGCTACTGAGTCCATATTAAGCATGTCCAGGGTCTGCGGGCTCACAGCCTTCATATGGATGGCTACTGAGTCCACATTAAGCAGGGCCAGGGCCTGCGGGCTCCCAGCCTTCATAGGGATGGCTACTGAGTCCATATTAATTGTGTCCAGGGTCTGCGGGCTCTCAGCCTTCATAGGGATGGCTACTGAGTCCACTTTAAGCACTTGCGGGTATGTAGGCTCCCAGCCTTCATATGGATGGCTACTGAGTCCACTTTAAGCACTTGTGGGTCTGTGGGCTCCCAGCCTTCATAGGGATGGCTACTGAGTCCACTTTAAGCACTTGTGGGTCTGTGCGCTCCCAGCCTTCATATGGATGGTTACTGATTCCATATTAAGCATGTCCAGGGTCTGCGGGCTCCCAGCCTTCATATGGATGGCTACTGAGTCTACTTTAAGCATGTCCAGGGTCTGCGGGCTCACAGCCTTCATATGGATGGCTACTGAGTCCATATTAAGCATGTCCAGGGTCTGCGGGCTTACAGCCTTCATATGGATGGCTACTGAGTCCATATTAAGCATGTCCAGGGTCTGTGGGCTCCCAGCCTTCATATGGATGGCTACTGAGTCCACATTAAGCGTGTCCAGGGTCTGCGGGCTCCCAGCCTTCATATGGATGGCTACTGAGTCAATATTAAGCATGTCTAGGGTCTGTGGGCTCCCAGCCTTTATATAGATGGCTACTGAGTCCACTTTAAGCACTTGCGGGTCTGTGGGCTCCCAGCCTTCATAGGGATGACTACTGAGTCCATATTAAGCGTGTCCAGGGTCTGCAGGCTCCCAACCTTCATATGGATGGCTACTGAGTCCACTTTAAGCACTTGCGGGTCTGCGGGCTCACAGCCTTCATATGGATGGCTACTGAGTCCACTTTAAGCACTTGCGGGTCTGTGGGCTCCCAGGCTTCATAGGGATGGCTACTGAGTCCACTTTAAGCACTTGCGGGTCTGCGGGCTCACAGCCTTCATATGGATGGCTACTGAGTCCACTTTAAGCACTTACAGGTCTGCAGGCTCCCAGCCTTCATATGGATGGCTACTTAGTCAACTTTAAGCACTTACGGGTCTGCGGGCTCCCAGCCTTCATATGGATGGCTACTGACTCCAGTTTAAGCACTTGCGGGTCTGTGGGCTCCCAGCCTTCATATGGATTGCTACTGAGTCCACTTTAAGCACTTGTGGGTCTGTGGGCTCCCAGCCTTCATATGGATGGCTACTGAGTCTACTTTAAGCATGTCCAGGGTCTGCGGGCTCACAGCCTTCATATGGAAGGCTACTGAGTCCATATTAAGCATGTCCAGGGTCTGCGGGCTCCCTGCCTTCATATGGATGGCTACTGAGTCTACTTTAAGCATGTCCAGGGTCTGCGGGCTCACAGCCTTCATATGGATGGCTACTGAGTCCATATTAAGCATGTCCAGGTTCTGCGGGCTTACAGCCTTCATATGGATGGCTACTGAGTCCATATTAAGCATGTCCAGGGTCTGTGGGCTCCCAGCCTTCATATGGATGGCTACTGAGTCTACTTTAAGGATGTCCAGGGTCTGCAGGCTTACAGCCTTCATATGGATGGCTACTGAGTCCATATTAAACATGTCCAGGGTCTGCGGGCTTACAGCCTTCATATGGATGGCTACTGAGTCCATATTAAGCATGTCCAGGGTCTGTGGTCTCCCAGCCTTCATATGGATGGCTACTGAGTCCATATTAAGCGTGTCCAGGGTCTGCGGGCTCCTAGCCTTCATATGGATGGCTACTGAGTCCATATTAAGCATGTCCAGGGTCTGCAGGCTCCCAGCCTTCATATGGATGGCTACTGAGTCTACTTGAAGCATGTCCAGGGTCTGCGGGCTCACAGCCTTCATATGGATGGCTACTGAGTCTACTTTAAGCATGTCCAGGGTCTGCGGGCTCACAGCCTTCATATGGATGGCTACTGAGTCCATATTAAGCATGTCCAGGGTCTGCGGGCTCACAGCCTTCATATGGATGGCTACTGAGTCCACATTAAGCAGGGCCAGGGCCTGCGGGCTCCCAGCCTTCATATGGATGGCTACTGAGTCCACATTAAGCATGGTCAGGGTCTGCGGGCTCGCAGCCTTTATATGGATGGCTACTGAGTCCATATTAAGCGTTTCCAGGGCCTGCGGGCTCCCAGCCTTCATATGGATGGCTACTGAGTCCATAGTAAGCGTTTACAGGCCGTGCAGGCTCCCAGACTTCATATGGATGGCTACTGAGTCCACATTAAGCATGTTCAGGGTCTGCGGGCTCCCAGCCTTCATATGGATGGCTACTGAGCCCATATTAAGCGTTTCTAGGGCCTGCAGGCTCCCACCCTTCATATGGATGGCTAGTAAGTCCATAGTAAGCGTTTCCAGGGCCTGCGGGCTCCCAGCCTTCATATGGATGGCTACTGAGTCCATATTAAGCGTGTCCAGGGTCTGCTGGCTCTAAGCCTTCATACGGATGGCTACTGAGTCCATATTAAGCGTGTCCAGGGTCTGCGGGCTCCCAGCCTTCATACGGATGGCTACTGAGTCCATATTAAGCGTGTCCAGGGTCTGCGGGCTCCCAGCCTTCATGTGGATGGCTACTGAGTCCATATTAAGCGTGTCCAGGGCCTGCTGGCTCCCAGTCTTCATATGGATGGCTACTGAGTCCATATTAAGCGTGTCCAGGGTGTGCGGGCTCCCAGCCTTCATATAGATGGCTACTGAGTCCATATTAAGCGTGTCCAGGTACTGCGGGCTCCCAGCCTTCATATGGATAGCTACTGAGTCCATATTAAGCATGTCCATGGTCTGCGGGCTCCCAGCCTTCATATGTATGGCTACTGAGTCCATATTAAGCGTTTCCATGGCCTGCGGGCTCCCAGCCTTCATATGGATGGCTACTGAGACCACATTAAGCATGGCCAGGGCCTGCGGGCTCCCAGCCTTCATATGGATGGTTACTGAGTCCACATTAAGCATGTCCAGGGTCTGCGGGCTCCCAGCCTTCATATGGATGGCTCCTGAGTCCATATTAATCATTCACAGGGCCTGCGGGCTCCCAGCCTTCATATGGATGCTACTGAGTCCATATTAAGCATGTCCATGGTCTGCGGGCTCCCAGCCTTCATATGGATGGCTACTGAGTCCATATTAAGCGTGTCCGGGGCGTGCGGGCTCCCGGCCTACATATGGATGGTTACTGAGTCCATATTAAGCATGTCCAGGGACTGCGGCCTCCCAGCCTTCATATGGATAGCTACTGAGTCCATATTAAGCATGTCCAGGGTCTGCGGGCTCCCAGCCTTCATATGGATGGCTAGTGAGTCCATTTTAAGCGTTTCCAGGGCCTGCGGACTCCCAGCCTTCATATGGATGGCTATTGAGACCACATTAAGCATGGCCAGGGCCTGCGGGCTCCCAGCATTCATATGGATGGCTACTGAGTCCACATTAAGCATGTTCAGGGTCTGCGGGCTCCCAGCCGTCATATGGATGGCTACTGAGTCCTTATTAAGCATTTCCAGGGCCTGCGGGCTCCCAGGATTCATATGGATCGCTACTGAGTCCATAGTAAGCGTTTCCAGGGCCTGCGGGCTCCCAGCCTTCATATGGATGCTACTGAGTCCATATTAAGCGTGTCCAGGGTCTGCGGGCTCCCAGCCTTCATATTGGTGGCTACTGAGTCCATATTAAGCGTGTCCAGGGTCTGCGGGCTCCCAGCCTTCATTTGGATGGCTACTGAGTCCATATTAAGCAAGTCCAGAGTCTGCTGGCTCCCAGCCTTCACATGGATGGCTAGTGAGTCCATATTAAGTGTGTCCAGGGTCAGCGGGCTCCCAGCCTTCATAGGGATGTCTACTGAGTCCATATTAATCGTGTCCAGGGTGTGCGGGCTCCCAGCCTTCATAGGGATGGCTACTTGAGTCCACTTTAAGCACTTGCGGGTCTGCGGGCTCTCAGCCTTCATAGGGATGGCTACTGAGTCCACTTTAAGCACTTGCCGGTCTGCGGGCTCACAGCCTTCATATGGATGTCTACTGAGTCCACTTTAAGCACTTGCGGGTCTGTAGGCTCCCAGCCTTCATATGGATGGCTACTGAGTCCACTTTAAGCACTTGCAGGTCTGTGGGCTCCCAGCCTTCATAGGGATGGCTACTGAGTCCATATTAAGCGTGCCCAGGGTCTGCGGCCTCCCAGCCTACATATGGATGGATACTGAGTCCATATTAAGCATGTCCAGGGTCTGCGGGCTCCCAGCCTTCATGTGGATGGCTACTGAGTCCATATTAAGCATGTCTAGGGTCTGCAGCCTCCCAGCCTTCATATGCATGGCTACTGAGTCCATATTAAGCGTGTCCAGGGTCTGCAGGCTCCCAGCCTTCATATGGATGGCTACTGAGTCCATATTAAGCGTGTCCAGGGCCTGCTGGCTCCCAGCCTTCATAGGGATGGCTACTGAGTCCATATTAAGCGTGTCCGGGGTCTGCGGGCTCCCAGCCTTAATAGGGGTGGCTACTGAGTCCATATTAAGCGTGTCCAGGGTCTGCGGGCTCCCAGCCTTCATATGGATGGCTACTGAGTCCATATTATGCGTGTCCAGGGTCTGTGGGCTCCCAGCCTTCATATGGATGGCTACTGAGTCCATATTAAGCGTGCCCAGGGTCTGCGGGCTCCCAGCCTTCATATGGATTCCTACCGAGTCCATATTAAGCAAGTCCAGAG
Organism: Ambystoma mexicanum; assembly: GCF_040938575.1. Classification (NCBI taxonomy): domain Eukaryota; kingdom Metazoa; phylum Chordata; class Amphibia; order Caudata; family Ambystomatidae; genus Ambystoma; species Ambystoma mexicanum. The sequence continues at coordinate 17,204,871 of NC_090925.1, read as the reverse complement.
TCTGCTGGCTCCCAGCCTTAACATGGATGGCTACTGAGCCCATATTAAGCGTATCCAGGGTCTGCAGTCTCCCAACCTTCATATGGATGGCTACTGAGTCCATATTAAGCGTGTCCAGGGTCTGCGGGCTCCCAGCCTTCATATGGATGGCTACTGAGTCCATATTAAGCGTGTCCACGGTCTGCAGGCTCCCAGTCTTCATATGGATGGCTACTGAATCCATATTAAGCAGGTCCACAGTCTGCGGGCTCCCAGCCTTCATATGGATGGCTCCTAAGTCCATATTAAGCGTGTCCAGGGTCTGCGGGGTCCCAGCCTTCATAGGGATGGCTACTGAGTCCATATTAATCATGTCCAGGGTCTGCGGGGTCCCAGCCTTCATAGGGATGGCTACTGAGTCCATATTAATCGTGTCCAGGGTCTGCGGGCTCCCAGCCTTCATAGGGATGGCTACTTGAGTCTACTTTAAGCACTTGCGGGTCTGCGGGCTCTCAGCCTTCATAGGGATGGCTACTGAGTCCACTATAAGCACTTGCAGGTCTGCGGGCTCACAGCCTTCATATGGATGACTACTGAGTCCACTTTAAGCACTTGCGGGTCTGTAGGCTCCCAGCCTTCATATGGATGGCTACTGAGTCCACTTTAAGCACTTGCGGGTCTGTGGGCTCCCAGCCTTCATAGGGATGGCTACTGAGTCCATATTAAGCGTGCCCAGGGTCTGCGGCCTCCCAGCCTTCATATGGATGGCTACTGAGTCCATATTAAGCGTGTCCAGGGCCTGCAGGCTCCCAGCTTTCATAGGGATGGCTACTGAGTCCATATTAAGCGTGTCCAGGGTCTGCGGGCTCCCAGCCTTCATAGGGATGGCTACTGAGTCCATATTAAGCGTGTCCAGGGTCTGCGGGCTCCCAGCATTCATATGGATGGCTACTGAGTCCATATTAAGCGTGTCCAGGGTCTGCAGGCTCCCAGCCTTCATCGGATGGCTATTGAGTCCATATTAAGCGTGTCCAGGGTCTACGGGCTCCCAGCCTTCAGAGTGATGGCTACTGAGTCCATATTAAGCAAGTCCAGAGTCTGCTGGCTCCCAGCCTTCACATGGATGGCTACTGAGCACATATTAAGCGTGTCCAGGGTCTGCAGGCTCCCAGCCTTCATATGGATGGCTACTGAGTCCATATTAAGCGTGTCCAGGGTCTACGGGCTCCCAGCCTTCATATGGATGGCTACTGAGTCCATATTAAGCGTGTCCAGGGTCTGCGGGCTCCCAGCCTTCATATGGATGGCTACTGAGCCCATATTAAGCAATTCCAGAGTCTGCGGGCTCCCAGCCTTCATATGGATGGCTACTGAGTCCATATTAAGTGTGTCCAGGGTCTGCGGGCTCCCAGCCTTCATAGGAATGGCTACGGAGTCCATATTAAGCGTGCCCAGGGTCTGCGGGCTCCCAGCCTTCATAGGGATGGCTACCGAGTCCATATTAATCGTGTCCAGGGTCTGCGGGCTCCCAGGCTTCACATGGATGGCTACTGAGGCCATATTAAGCGTGTCCAGGGTCTGCAGGCTCCCAGCCTTCATATGGATGGCTACTGAGTCCATATTAAGCGTGTACAGGGTCTGCAGGCTCCCAGCCTTCATATGGATGGCTACTGAGTCCATATTAAGCGTGTCCAGGGTCTGCGGGCTCCCAGCCTTCATATGGATGGCTACTGAGTCCATATTAAGCAAGTCCAGGGTCTGCGGGCTCCCAGCCTTCATTTGGATGGCTACTGAGTCCATATTAAGCAAGTCCAGAGTCTGCTGGCTCCCAGCCTTCACATGGATGGCTAGTGAGTCCATATTAAGTGTGTCCAGGGTCAGCAGGCTCCCAGCCTTCATAGGGATGTCTACTGAGTCCATATTAATCGTGTCCAGGGTGTGCGGGCTCCCAGCCTTCATAGGGATGGCTACTTGAGTCCACTTTAAGCACTTGCGGGTCTGCGGGCTCTCAGCCTTCATAGGGATGGCTACTGAGTCCACTTTAAGCACTTGCCGGTCTGCGGGCTCACAGCCTTCATATGGATGTCTACTGAGTCCACTTTAAGCACTTGCGGGTCTGTAGGCTCCCAGCCTTCATATGGATGGCTACTGAGTCCACTTTAAGCACTTGCAGGTCTGTGGGCTCCCAGCCTTCATAGGGATGGCTACTGAGTCCATATTAAGCGTGCCCAGGGTCTGCGGCCTCCCAGCCTACATATGGATGGATACTGAGTCCATATTAAGCATGTCCAGGGTCTGCGGGCTCCCAGCCTTCATATGGATGGCTACTGAGTCCATATTAAGCATGTCTAGGGTCTGCAGCCTCCCAGCCTTCATATGCATGGCTACTGAGTCCATATTAAGCGTGTCCAGGGTCTGCAGGCTCCCAGCCTTCATATGGATGGCTACTGAGTCCATATTAAGCGTGTCCAGGGCCTGCTGGCTCCCAGCCTTCATAGGGATGGCTACTGAGTCCATATTAAGCGTGTCCGGGGTCTGCGGGCTCCCAGCCTTAATAGGGGTGGCTACTGAGTCCATATTAAGCGTGTCCAGGGTCTGCGGGCTCCCAGCCTTCATATGGATGGCTACTGAGTCCATATTATGCGTGTCCAGGGTCTGTGGGCTCCCAGCCTTCATATGGATGGCTACTGAGTCCATATTAAGCGTGCCCAGGGTCTGCGGGCTCCCAGCCTTCATTCGGATGCCTACCGAGTCCATATTAAGCAAGTCCAGAGTCTGCTGGCTCCCAGCCTTAACATGGATGGCTACTGAGCCCATATTAAGCGTATCCAGGGTCTGCAGTCTCCCAACCTTCATATGGATGGCTACTGAGTCCATATTAAGCGTGTCCAGGGTCTGCGGGCTCCCAGCCTTCATATGGATGGCTACTGAGTCCATATTAAGCGTGTCCACGGTCTGCAGGCTCCCAGTCTTCATATGGATGGCTACTGAATCCATATTAAGCAGGTCCACAGTCTGCGGGCTCCCAGCCTTCATATGGATGGCTACTGAGTCCATATCAAGTGTGTCCAGGGTCTGCGGGCTCCCAGACTTCATAGGGATGGCTACTGAGTCCATATTAAGCGTGTCCAGGGTCTGCGGGGTCCCAGCCTTCATAGGGATGGCTACTGAGTCCATATTAATCGTGTCCAGGGTCTGCGGGCTCCCAGCCTTCATAGGGATGGCTACTTGAGTCTACTTTAAGCACTTGCGGGTCTGCGGGCTCTCAGCCTTCATAGGGATGGCTACTGAGTCCACTATAAGCACTTGCAGGTCTGCGGGCTCACAGCCTTCATATGGATGACTACTGAGTCCACTTTAAGCACTTGCGGGTCTGTAGGCTCCCAGCCTTCATATGGATGGCTACTGAGTCCACTTTAAGCACTTGCGGGTCTGTGGGCTCCCAGCCTTCATAGGGATGGCTACTGAGTCCATATTAAGCGTGCCCAGGGTCTGCGGCCTCCCAGCCTTCATATGGATGGCTACTGAGTCCATATTAAGCGTGTTCAGGGCCTGCAGGCTCCCAGCTTTCATAGGGATGGCTACTGAGTCCATATTAAGCGTGTCCAGGGTCTGCGGGCTCCCAGCCTTCATAGGGATGGCTACTGAGTCCATATTAAGCGTGTCCAGGGTCTGCGGGCTCCCAGCATTCATATGGATGGCTACTGAGTCCATATTAAGCGTGTCCAGGGTCTGCAGGCTCCCAGCCTTCATCGGATGGCTATTGAGTCCATATTAAGCGTGTCCAGGGTCTACGGGCTCCCAGCCTTCAGAGTGATGGCTACTGAGTCCATATTAAGCAAGTCCAGAGTCTGCTGGCTCCCAGCCTTCACATGGATGGCTACTGAGCCCATATTAAGCGTGTCCAGGGTCTGCAGGCTCCCAGCCTTCATATGGATGGCTACTGAGTCCATATTAAGCGTGTCCAGGGTCTGCGGGCTCCCAGCCTTCATATGGATGGCTACTGAGTCCATATTAAGCGTGTCCAGGGTCTGCGGGCTCCCAGCCTTCATATGGATGTCTACTGAGCCCATATTAAGCAATTCCAGAGTCTGCGGGCTCCCAGCCTTCATATGGATGGCTACTGAGTCCATATTAAGTGTGTCCAGGGTCTGCGGGCTCCCAGCCTTCATAGGGATGGCTACGGAGTCCATATTAAGCGTGCCCAGGGTCTGCGGGCTCCCAGCCTTCATAGGGATGGCTACTGAGTCCATATTAATCGTGTCCAGGGTCTGCGGGCTCCCAGGCTTCACATGGATGGCTACTGAGGCCATATTAAGCGTGTCCAGGGTCTGCAGGCTCCCAGCCTTCACATGGATGGCTACTGAGTCCATATTAAGCGTGTACAGGGTCTGCAGGCTCCCAGCCTTCATATGGATGGCTACTGAGTCCATATTAAGCGTGTCCAGGGTCTGCGGGCTCCCAGCCTTCATATGGATGGCTACTGAGTCCATATTAAGCAAGTCCAGAGTCTGCGGGCTCCCAGCCTTCATAGGGATGGCTACTGAGTCAATATTAAGCGTGTCCAGGGTCTGCAGGCTCCCAGCCTTCATAGGGATGGCTACTGAGTCCATATTAATCGTGTCTAGGGTCTGCAGGCTCCCAGCCTTCATAGGGATGGCTACTTGAGTCCACTTTAAGCACTTGCAGGTCTGCAGGCTCTCAGCCTTCATAGGGATGGCTACTGAGTCCACTTTAAGCACTTGCGGGTTTGTAGGCTCCCAGCCTTCATATGGATGGCTACTGAGTCCACTTTAAGAACTTGCGGGTCTGTGGGCTCCCAGCCTTCATAGGGATGGCTACTGAGTCCATATTAAGCGTGCCCAGGGTCTGCAGCCTCCCAGCCTTCATATGGATGGCTACTGAGTCCATATTAAGCGTGTCCAGGGTCTGCGGGCTCCCAGCCTTCAGAGGGATGGCTACTGAGTCCATATTAAGCAAGTCCAGAGTCTGCTGGCTCCCAGCCTTCACATGGATGGCTACTGAGCCCATATTAAGCGTGTCCAGGGTCTGCAGGCTCCCAGCCTTCATATGGATGGCTACTGAGTCCATATTAAGCGTGTCGAGGGTCTGCGGGCTCCCAGCCTTCATATGGATGGCTACTGAGTCCATATTAAGCGTGTCCAGGGTCTGCGGGCTCCCAGCCTTCATATGGATGGCTACTGAGTCCATGGCTACTGAGTCCATATTAAGCGTGTCCAGGGTCTGCGGGCTCCCAGCCTTCATATGGATGGCTACTGAGTCCATATTAAGCGTGTCCAGGGTCTGCGGGCTCCAGCCTTCATATGGATGGCTACTGAGTCCATATTAAGCGTGTCCAGAGTCTGCGGGCTCCCAGCCTTCATATGGATGGCTACTGAGTCCATATTAAGTGTGTCCAGGGTCTGCAGGCTCCCAGCCTTCATATGGATGGCTACTGAGTCCAGGGTCTGCGGGCTCCCAGCCTTCATATGGATGGCTACTGAGTCCATATTAAGCGTGTCCAGGGTCTGCGGGCTCCCAGCCTTCATATGGATGGCTACTGAGTCCATATTAAGCAAGTCCAGAGTCTGCGGGCTCCCAGCCTTCATATGGATGGCTACTGAGTCCATATTAAGTGTGTCCAGGGTCTGCAGGCTCCCAGCCTTCATATGGATGGCTACTGAGTCCAGGGTCTGCGGGCTCCCAGCCTTCATATGGATGGCTACTGAGTCCATATTAAGCGTGTCCAGGGTCTGCGGGCTCCCAGCCTTCATATGGATGGCTACTGAGTCCATATTAAGCAAGTCCAGAGTCTGCGGGCTCCCAGCCTTCATATGGATGGCTACTGAGTCCATATTAAGTGTGTCCAGGGTCTGCGGGCTCCCAGCCTTCAGAGGGATGGCTACTGAGTCCATATTAAGTGTGTCCAGCGTCTGCGGGCTCCCAGCCTTCATAGGGATGGCTACTGAGTCCATATTAAGCGTGTCCAGGGTCTGCAGGCTCCCAGCCTTCATATGGATGGCTACTGAGTCCAGGGTCTGCGGGCTCCCAGCCTTCATATGGATGGCTACTGAGTCCATATTAAGCGTGTCCAGGGTCTGCGGGCTCCCAGCCTTCATATGGATGGCTACTGAGTCCATATTAAGCAAGTCCAGAGTCTGCGGGCTCCCAGCCTTCATATGGATGGCTACTGAGTCCATATTAAGTGTGTCCAGGGTCTGCGGGCTCCCAGCCTTCAGAGGGATGGCTACTGAGTCCATATTAAGTGTGTCCAGCGTCTGCGGGCTCCCAGCCTTCATAGGGATGGCTACTGAGTCCATATTAATCGTGTCCAGGGTCTGCGGGCTCCCAGCCTTCACATGGATGGCTACTGAGCCCATATTAAGCGTGTCCAGGGTCTGCAGGCTCCCAGCCTTCATATGGATGGCTACTGAGTCCATATTAAGCGTGTACAGGGTCTGCGGGCTCCCAGCCTTCATATGTATGGTTACTGAGTCCGTTTTAAGCGTGTCCAGGGTCTGCGGGCTCCCAGGCTTCATATGGATGGCTACTGAGTCCATATTAAGCAAGTCCAGAGTCTGCGGGCTCCCAGCCTTCATAGGGATGGCTACTGAGTCCATATTAAGCGTGTCCAGGGTCTGCAGGCTCCCAGCCTTCATAGGGATGGCTACTGAGTCCATATTAATCGTGTCCAGGGTCTGCAGGCTCCCAGCCTTCATAGGGATGGCTACTTGATGCCACTTTAAGCACATGCAGGTCTGCGGGCTCTCAGCCTTCATAGGGATGGCTACTGAGTCCACTTTAAGCACTTGCGGGTCTGTGGGCTCCCAGCCTTCATAGGGATGGCTACTGAGTCCATATTAAGCGTGCCCAGGATCTGCAGCCTCCCAGCCTTCATATGGATGGCTACTGAGTCCATGTTAAGCGTGTCCAGGGTCTGCGGGCTCCCAGCCTTCATAGGGATGGCTACTGAGTCTATATTAAGCGTGTCCAGGGTCTACGGGCTCCCAGCCTTCAGAGGGATGGCTACTGAGTCCATATTAAGCAAGTCCAGAGTCTGCTGGCTCCCAGCCTTCATATGGATGGCTACTGAGCCCATATTAAGCGTGTCCATGGTCTGCAGGCTCCCAGCCTTCATATGGATGGCTACTGAGTTCATATTAAGCGTGTACAGGGTCTGCGGGCTCCAAGCCTTCATATGTATGCTTACTGAGTCCATATTAAGCGTGTCCAGGGCCTGCAGGCTCCCAGCCTTCATAGGGATGGCTACTGAGTCCATATTAAGCGTGTCCAGGGTCTGCAGGCTCCCAGCCTTCATATGGATGGCTACTGAGTTCATATTAAGCGTGTACAGGGTCTGCGGGCTCCAAGCCTTCATATGCATGGCTACTGAGTCCATATTAAGCAAGTCCAGAGTCTCCGGGCTCCCAGCCTTCATAGGGATGGCTACTGAGTCCATATTAAGCGTGTCCAGGGTCTGCAGGCTCCCAGCCTTCATAGGGATGGCTACTGAGTCCATATTAATCGTGTCCATGGTCTGCAGGCTCCCAGCCTTCATAGGGATGGCTACTTGAGTCCACTTTAAGCACTTGCAGGTCTGCAGGCTCTCATCCTTCATAGGGATGGCTACTGAGTCCACTTTAAGCACTTGCAGGTCTGTAGGCTCCCAGCCTTCATATGGATGGCTACTGAGTCCACTTTAAGAACTTGCGGGTCTGTGGGCTCCCAGCCTTCATAGGGATGGCTACTGAGTCCATATTAAGCGTGCCCAGGGTCTGCAGCCTCCCAGCCTTCATATGGATGGCTACTGAGTCCATATTAAGCGTGTCCAGGGTCTGCGGGCTCCCAGCCTTCAGAGGGATGGCTACTGAGTCCATATTAAGCAAGTCCAGAGTCTGCTGGCTCCCAGCCTTCACATGGATGGCTACTGAGCCCATATTAAGCGTGTCCAGGGTCTGCGGGCTCCCAGCCTTCACATGGATGGCTCCTGAGTCCATATTAAGCGTGTCCAGGGTCTGCGGGCTCCCAGCCTTCATATGGATGGCTACTGAGTCCATATTAAGCGTTTCCAGGGTCTGCGGTCTCCCAGCCTTCATATGGATGGCTACTGAGTCCATATTAAGCAAGTCCAGGGTCTGCGGGCTCCCAGCCTTCATATGGATGGCTACTGAGTCCATATTAAGCGTGTCCAGGGTCTGCAGGCTCCCAGCCTTCATATGGATGGCTACTGAGTCCATATTAAGCGTGTCCAGGGTCTGCGGGCTCCCAGCCTTCATATGGATGGCTACTGAGTCCATATTAAGCGTGTCCAGGGTCTGCGGGCTCCCAGCCTTCATATGGATGACTACTGAGTCCATATTAAGCAAGTCCAGAGTCTGCTGGCTCCCAGCCTTCACATAGATGGCTACTGAGCCCATATCAAGCGTGTCCAGGGTCTGCAGGCTCCCAGCCTTCATATGGATGGCTACTGAGCCCATATCAAGCGTGTCCAGGGTCTGCGGGCTCCCAGCCTTCATATGGATGGCTACTGAGTCCATATTAAGCGTGTCCAGGGTCTGCGGGCTCCCAGCCTTCATAGGGATGGCTACTGAGTCCATATTAATCGTGTCCAGGGTCTGCGGGCTCCCAGCCTTCACATGGATGGCTACTGAGCCCATATTAAGCGTGTCCAGGGTCTGCAGGCTCCCAGCCTTCATATGGATGGCTACTGAGTCCATATTAAGCGTGTACAGGGTCTGCGGGCTCCCAGCCTTCATATGTATGGTTACTGAGTCCATTTTAAGCGTGTCCAGGGTCTGCGGGCTCCCAGGCTTCATATGGATGGCTACTGAGTCCATATTAAGCAAGTCCAGAGTCTGCGGGCTTCCAGCCTTCATAGGGATGGCTACTGAGTCCATATTAAGCGTGTCCAGGGTCTGCAGGCTCCCAGCCTTCATAGGGATGGCTCCTGAGTCCATATTAATCGTGTCCAGGGTCTGCAGGCCCCCAGCCTTCATAGGGATGGCTACTTGAGTCCACTTTAAGCACTTGCAGGTCTGCGGGCTCTCAGCCTTCATAGGGATGGCTACTGAGTCCACTTTAAGCACTTGCGGGTCTGTAGGCTCCCAGCCTTCTTATGGATGGCTACTGAGTCCACTTTAAGAACTTGCGGGTCTGCGGCCTCCCAGCCTACATATGGATGGATACTGAGTCCATATTAAGCATGTCCAGGGTCTGCGGGCTCCCAGCCTTCATATGGATGGCTACTGAGTCCATATTAAGCATGTCTAGGGTCTGCAGCCTCCCAGCCTTCATATGCATGGCTACTGAGTCCATATTAAGCGTGTCCAGGGTCTGCAGGCTCCCAGCCTTCATATGGATGGCTACTGAGTCCATATTAAGCGTGTCCAGGGCCTGCTGGCTCCCAGCCTTCATAGGGATGGCTACTGAGTCCATATTAAGCGTGTCCGGGGTCTGCGGGCTCCCAGCCTTAATAGGGGTGGCTACTGAGTCCATATTAAGCGTGTCCAGGGTCTGCGGGCTCCCAGCCTTCATATGGATGGCTACTGAGTCCATATTATGCGTGTCCAGGGTCTGTGGGCTCCCAGCCTTCATATGGATGGCTACTGAGTCCATATTAAGCGTGCCCAGGGTCTGCGGGCTCCCAGCCTTCATTCGGATGCCTACCGAGTCCATATTAAGCAAGTCCAGAGTCTGCTGGCTCCCAGCCTTAACATGGATGGCTACTGAGCCCATATTAAGCGTATCCAGGGTCTGCAGTCTCCCAACCTTCATATGGATGGCTACTGAGTCCATATTAAGCGTGTCCAGGGTCTACGGGCTCCCAGCCTTCATATGGATGGCTACTGAGTCCATATTAAGCGTGTCCACGGTCTGCAGGCTCCCAGTCTTCATATGGATGGCTACTGAATCCATATTAAGCAGGTCCACAGTCTGCGGGCTCCCAGCCTTCATATGGATGGCTACTGAGTCCATATCAAGTGTGTCCAGGGTCTGCGGGCTCCCAGACTTCATAGGGATGGCTACTGAGTCCATATTAAGCGTGTCCAGGGTCTGCGGGGTCCCAGCCTTCATAGGGATGGCTACTGAGTCCATATTAATCGTGTCCAGGGTCTGCGGGCTCCCAGCCTTCATAGGGATGGCTACTTGAGTCTACTTTAAGCACTTGCGGGTCTGCGGGCTCTCAGCCTTCATAGGGATGGCTACTGAGTCCACTATAAGCACTTGCAGGTCTGCGGGCTCACAGCCTTCATATGGATGACTACTGAGTCCACTTTAAGCACTTGCGGGTCTGTAGGCTCCCAGCCTTCATATGGATGGCTACTGAGTCCACTTTAAGCACTTGCGGGTCTGTGGGCTCCCAGCCTTCATAGGGATGGCTACTGAGTCCATATTAAGCGTGTCCAGGGTCTGCAGGCTCCCAGCCTTCATAGGGATGGCTACTGAGTCCATATTAAGCGTGTCCAGGGTCTGCAGGCTCCCAGCCTTCATATGGATGGCTACTGAGTTCATATTAAGCGTGTACAGGGTCTGCGGACTCCAAGCCTTCATATGCATGGCTACTGAGTCCATATTAAGCAAGTCCAGAGTCTCCGGGCTCCCAGCCTTCATAGGGATGGCTACTGAGTCCATATTAAGCGTGTCCAGGGTCTGCAGGCTCCCAGCCTTCATAGGGATGGCTACTGAGTCCATATTAATCGTATCCATGGTCTGCAGGCTCCCAGCCTTCATAGGCATGGCTACTTGAGTCCACTTTAAGCACTTGCAGGTCTGCAGGCTCTCATCCTTCATAGGGATGGCTACTGAGTCCACTTTAAGCACTTGCAGGTCTGTAGGCTCCCAGCCTTCATATGGATGGCTACTGAGTCCACTTTAAGAACTTGCGGGTCTGTGGGCTCCCAGCCTTCATAGGGATGGCTACTGAGTCCATATTAAGCGTGTCCAGGGTCTGCAGGCTCCCAGCCTTCATCGGATGGCTATTGAGTCCATATTAAGCGTGTCCAGGGTCTGCGGGCTCCCAGCATTCATATGGATGGCTACTGAGTCCATATTAAGCGTGTCCAGGGTCTGCAGGCTCCCAGCCTTCATCGGATGGCTATTGAGTCCATATTAAGCGTGTCCAGGGTCTACGGGCTCCCAGCCTTCAGAGTGATGGCTACTGAGTCCATATTAAGCAAGTCCAGAGTCTGCTGGCTCCCAGCCTTCACATGGATGGCTACTGAGCCCATATTAAGCGTGTCCAGGGTCTGCAGGCTCCCAGCCTTCATATGGATGGCTACTGAGTCCATATTAAGCGTGTCCAGGGTCTGCGGGCTCCCAGCCTTCATATGGATGGCTACTGAGTCCATATTAAGCGTGTCCAGGGTCTGCGGGCTCCCAGCCTTCATATGGATGTCTACTGAGCCCATATTAAGCAATTCCAGAGTCTGCGGGCTCCCAGCCTTCATATGGATGGCTACTGAGTCCATATTAAGCGTGTCCAGGGTCTGCAGGCTCCCAGCCTTCACATGGATGGCTACTGAGTCCATATTAAGCGTGTACAGGGTCTGCAGGCTCCCAGCCTTCATATGGATGGCTACTGAGTCCATATTAAGCGTGTCCAGGGTCTGCGGGCTCCCAGCCTTCATATGGATGGCTACTGAGTCCATATTAAGCAAGTCCAGAGTCTGCGGGCTCCCAGCCTTCATAGGGATGGCTACTGAGTCAATATTAAGCGTGTCCAGGGTCTGCAGGCTCCCAGCCTTCATAGGGATGGCTACTGAGTCCATATTAATCGTGTCTAGGGTCTGCAGGCTCCCAGCCTTCATAGGGATGGCTACTTGAGTCCACTTTAAGCACTTGCAGGTCTGCAGGCTCTCAGCCTTCATAGGGATGGCTACTGAGTCCACTTTAAGCACTTGCGGGTTTGTAGGCTCCCAGCCTTCATATGGATGGCTACTGAGTCTACTTTAAGAACTTGCGGGTCTGTGGGCTCCCAGCCTTCATAGGGATGGCTACTGAGTCCATATTAAGCGTGCCCAGGGTCTGCAGCCTCCCAGCCTTCATATGGATGGCTACTGAGTCCATATTAAGCGTGTCCAGGGTCTGCGGGCTCCCAGCCTTCAGAGGGATGGCTACTGAGTCCATATTAAGCAAGTCCAGAGTCTGCTGGCTCCCAGCCTTCACATGGATGGCTACTGAGCCCATATTAAGCGTGTCCAGGGTCTGCAGGCTCCCAGCCTTCATATGGATGGCTACTGAGTCCATATTAAGCGTGTCGAGGGTCTGCGGGCTCCCAGCCTTCATATGGATGGCTACTGAGTCCATATTAAGCGTGTCCAGGGTCTGCGGGCTCCCAGCCTTCATATGGATGGCTACTGAGTCCATGGCTACTGAGTCCATATTAAGCGTGTCCAGGGTCTGCGGGCTCCCAGCCTTCATATGGATGGCTACTGAGTCCATATTAAGCGTGTCCAGGGTCTGCGGGCTCCCAGCCTTCATATGGATGGCTACTGAGTCCATATTAAGCGTGTCCAGAGTCTGCGGGCTCCCAGCATTCATATGGATGGCTACTGAGTCCATATTAAGTGTGTCCAGGGTCTGCAGGCTCCCAGCCTTCATATGGATGGCTACTGAGTCCAGGGTCTGCGGGCTCCCAGCCTTCATATGGATGGCTACTGAGTCCATATTAAGCGTGTCCAGGGTCTGCGGGCTCCCAGCCTTCATATGGATGGCTACTGAGTCCATATTAAGCAAGACCAGAGTCTGCGGGCTCCCAGCCTTCATATGGATGGCTACTGAGTCCATATTAAGTGTGTCCAGGGTCTGCGGGCTCCCAGCCTTCATATGGATGGCTACTGAGTCCATATTAAGTGTGTCCAGGGTCTGCAGGCTCCCAGCCTTCATATGGATGGCTACTGAGTCCAGGGTCTGCGGGCTCCCAGCCTTCATATGGATGGCTACTGAGTCCATATTAAGCGTGTCCAGGGTCTGCGGGCTCCCAGCCTTCATATGGATGGCTACTGAGTCCATATTAAGCAAGTCCAGAGTCTGCGGGCTCCCAGCCTTCATATGGATGGCTACTGAGTCCATATTAAGTGTGTCCAGGGTCTGCGGGCTCCCAGCCTTCAGAGGGATGGCTACTGAGTCCATATTAAGTGTGTCCAGCGTCTGCGGGCTCCCAGCCTTCATAGGGATGGCTACTGAGTCCATATTAATCGTGTCCAGGGTCTGCGGGCTCCCAGCCTTCACATGGATGGCTACTGAGCCCATATTAAGCGTGTCCAGGGTCTGCAGGCTCCCAGCCTTCATATGGATGGCTACTGAGTCCATATTAAGCGTGTACAGGGTCTGCGGGCTCCCAGCCTTCATATGTATGGTTACTGAGTCCGTTTTAAGCGTGTCCAGGGTCTGCGGGCTCCCAGGCTTCATATGGATGGCTACTGAGTCCATATTAAGCAAGTCCAGAGTCTGCGGGCTCCCAGCCTTCATAGGGATGGCTACTGAGTCCATATTAAGCGTGTCCAGGGTCTGCAGGCTCCCAGCCTTCATAGGGATGGCTACTGAGTCCATATTAATCGTGTCCAGGGTCTGCAGGCTCCCAGCCTTCATAGGGATGGCTACTTGAGTCCACTTTAAGCACATGCAGGTCTGCGGGCTCTCAGCCTTCATAGGGATGGCTACTGAGTCCACTTTAAGCACTTGCGGGTCTGTGGGCTCCCAGCCTTCATAGGGATGGCTACTGAGTCCATATTAAGCGTGCCCAGGATCTGCAGCCTCCCAGCCTTCATATGGATGGCTACTGAGTCCATATTAAGCGTGTCCAGGGTCTGCGGGCTCCCAGCCTTCATAGGGATGGCTACTGAGTCTATATTAAGCGTGTCCAGGGTCTACGGGCTCCCAGCCTTCAGAGGGATGGCTACTGAGTCCATATTAAGCAAGTCCAGAGTCTGCTGGCTCCCAGCCTTCATATGGATGGCTACTGAGCCCATATTAAGCGTGTCCATGGTCTGCAGGCTCCCAGCCTTCATATGGATGGCTACTGAGTTCATATTAAGCGTGTACAGGGTCTGCGGGCTCCAAGCCTTCATATGTATGCTTAATGAGTCCATATTAAGCGTGTCCAGGGTCTGCAGGCTCCCAGCCTTCATAGGGATGGCTACTGAGTCCATATTAAGCGTGTCCAGGGTCTGCAGGCTCCCAGCCTTCATATGGATGGCTACTGAGTTCATATTAAGCGTGTACAGTGTCTGCGGGCTCCAAGCCTTCATATGCATGGCTACTGAGTCCATATTAAGCAAGTCCAGAGTCTCCGGGCTCCCAGCCTTCATAGGGATGGCTACTGAGTCCATATTAAGCGTGTCGAGGGTCTGCGGGCTCCCAGCCTTCATATGGATGGCTACTGAGTCCATATTAAGCGTGTCCAGGGTCTGCGGGCTCCCAGCCTTCATATGGATGGCTACTGAGTCCATGGCTACTGAGTCCATATTAAGCGTGTCCAGGGTCTGCGGGCTCCCAGCCTTCATATGGATGGCTACTGAGTCCATATTAAGCGTGTCCAGGGTCTGCGGGCTCCCAGCCTTCATATGGATGGCTACTGAGTCCATATTAAGCGTGTCCAGAGTCTGCGGGCTCCCAGCATTCATATGGATGGCTACTGAGTCCATATTAAGTGTGTCCAGGGTCTGCAGGCTCCCAGCCTTCATATGGATGGCTACTGAGTCCAGGGTCTGCGGGCTCCCAGCCTTCATATGGATGGCTACTGAGTCCATATTAAGCGTGTCCAGGGTCTGCGGGCTCCCAGCCTTCATATGGATGGCTACTGAGTCCATATTAAGCAAGACCAGAGTCTGCGGGCTCCCAGCCTTCATATGGATGGCTACTGAGTCCATATTAAGTGTGTCCAGGGTCTGCGGGCTCCCAGCCTTCATATGGATGGCTACTGAGTCCATATTAAGTGTGTCCAGGGTCTGCAGGCTCCCAGCCTTCATATGGATGGCTACTGAGTCCAGGGTCTGCGGGCTCCCAGCCTTCATATGGATGGCTACTGAGTCCATATTAAGCGTGTCCAGGGTCTGCGGGCTCCCAGCCTTCATATGGATGGCTACTGAGTCCATATTAAG
This sequence comes from Ambystoma mexicanum, assembly GCF_040938575.1. Lineage (NCBI taxonomy): Eukaryota > Metazoa > Chordata > Amphibia > Caudata > Ambystomatidae > Ambystoma > Ambystoma mexicanum. The sequence continues at coordinate 17,189,791 of NC_090925.1, read as the reverse complement.
CAAGTCCAGAGTCTGCGGGCTCCCAGCCTTCATATGGATGGCTACTGAGTCCATATTAAGTGTGTCCAGGGTCTGCGGGCTCCCAGCCTTCAGAGGGATGGCTACTGAGTCCATATTAAGTGTGTCCAGCGTCTGCGGGCTCCCAGCCTTCATAGGGATGGCTACTGAGTCCATATTAATCGTGTCCAGGGTCTGCGGGCTCCCAGCCTTCACATGGATGGCTACTGAGCCCATATTAAGCGTGTCCAGGGTCTGCAGGCTCCCAGCCTTCATATGGATGGCTACTGAGTCCATATTAAGCGTGTACAGGGTCTGCGGGCTCCCAGCCTTCATATGTATGGTTACTGAGTCCGTTTTAAGCGTGTCCAGGGTCTGCGGGCTCCCAGGCTTCATATGGATGGCTACTGAGTCCATATTAAGCAAGTCCAGAGTCTGCGGGCTCCCAGCCTTCATAGGGATGGCTACTGAGTCCATATTAAGCGTGTCCAGGGTCTGCAGGCTCCCAGCCTTCATAGGGATGGCTACTGAGTCCATATTAATCGTGTCCAGGGTCTGCAGGCTCCCAGCCTTCATAGGGATGGCTACTTGAGTCCACTTTAAGCACATGCAGGTCTGCGGGCTCTCAGCCTTCATAGGGATGGCTACTGAGTCCACTTTAAGCACTTGCGGGTCTGTGGGCTCCCAGCCTTCATAGGGATGGCTACTGAGTCCATATTAAGCGTGCCCAGGATCTGCAGCCTCCCAGCCTTCATATGGATGGCTACTGAGTCCATATTAAGCGTGTCCAGGGTCTGCGGGCTCCCAGCCTTCATAGGGATGGCTACTGAGTCTATATTAAGCGTGTCCAGGGTCTACGGGCTCCCAGCCTTCAGAGGGATGGCTACTGAGTCCATATTAAGCAAGTCCAGAGTCTGCTGGCTCCCAGCCTTCATATGGATGGCTACTGAGCCCATATTAAGCGTGTCCATGGTCTGCAGGCTCCCAGCCTTCATATGGATGGCTACTGAGTTCATATTAAGCGTGTACAGGGTCTGCGGGCTCCAAGCCTTCATATGTATGCTTACTGAGTCCATATTAAGCGTGTCCAGGGTCTGCAGGCTCCCAGCCTTCATAGGGATGGCTACTGAGTCCATATTAAGCGTGTCCAGGGTCTGCAGGCTCCCAGCCTTCATATGGATGGCTACTGAGTTCATATTAAGCGTGTACAGTGTCTGCGGGCTCCAAGCCTTCATATGCATGGCTACTGAGTCCATATTAAGCAAGTCCAGAGTCTCCGGGCTCCCAGCCTTCATAGGGATGGCTACTGAGTCCATATTAAGCGTGTCCAGGGTCTGCAGGCTCCCAGCCTTCATAGGGATGGCTACTGAGTCCATATTAATCGTGTCCATGGTCTGCAGGCTCCCAGCCTTCATAGGCATGGCTACTTGAGTCCACTTTAAGCACTTGCAGGTCTGCAGGCTCTCATCCTTCATAGGGATGGCTACTGAGTCCACTTTAAGCACTTGCAGGTCTGTAGGCTCCCAGCCTTCATATGGATGGCTACTGAGTCCACTTTAAGAACTTGCGGGTCTGTGGGCTCCCAGCCTTCATAGGGATGGCTACTGAGTCCATATTAAGCGTGCCCAGGGTCTGCAGCCTCCCAGCCTTCATATGGATGGCTACTGAGTCCATATTAAGCGTGTCCAGGGTCTGCGGGCTCCCAGCCTTCAGAGGGATGGCTACTGAGTCCATATTAAGCAAGTCCAGAGTCTGCTGGCTCCCAGCCTTCACATGGATGGCTACTGAGCCCATATTAAGCGTGTCCAGGGTCTGCGGGCTCCCAGCCTTCACATGGATGGCTCCTGAGTCCATATTAAGCGTGTCCAGGGTCTGCGGGCTCCCAGCCTTCATATGGATGGCTACTGAGTCCATATTAAGCGTTTCCAGGGTCTGCGGTCTCCCAGCCTTCATATGGATGGCTACTGAGTCCATATTAAGCAAGTCCAGGGTCTGCGGGCTCCCAGCCTTCATATGGATGGCTACTGAGTCCATATTAAGCGTGTCCAGGGTCTGCAGGCTCCCAGCCTTCATATGGATGGCTACTGAGTCCATATTAAGCGTGTCCAGGGTCTGCGGGCTCCCAGCCTTCATATGGATGGCTACTGAGTCCATATTAAGCGTGTCCAGGGTCTGCGGGCTCCCAGCCTTCATATGGATGACTACTGAGTCCATATTAAGCGTGTCCAGGGTCTGCGGGCTCCCAGCCTTCATAGGGATGGCTACTGAGTCCATATTAATCGTGTCCAGGGTCTGCGGGCTCCCAGCCTTCACATGGATGGCTACTGAGCCCATATTAAGCGTGTCCAGGGTCTGCAGGCTCCCAGCCTTCATATGGATGGCTACTGAGTCCATATTAAGCGTGTACAGGGTCTGCGGGCTCCCAGCCTTCATATGTATGGTTACTGAGTCCATTTTAAGCGTGTCCAGGGTCTGCGGGCTCCCAGGCTTCATATGGATGGCTACTGAGTCCATATTAAGCAAGTCCAGAGTCTGCGGGCTTCCAGCCTTCATAGGGATGGCTACTGAGTCCATATTAAGCGTGTCCAGGGTCTGCAGGCTCCCAGCCTTCATAGGGATGGCTACTGAGTCCATATTAATCGTGTCCAGGGTCTGCAGGCCCCCAGCCTTCATAGGGATGGCTACTTGAGTCCACTTTAAGCACTTGCAGGTCTGCGGGCTCTCAGCCTTCATAGGGATGGCTACTGAGTCCACTTTAAGCACTTGCGGGTCTGTAGGCTCCCAGCCTTCATATGGATGGCTACTGAGTCCACTTTAAGAACTTGCGGGTCTGTGGGCTCCCAGCCTTCATAGGGATGGCTACTGAGTCCATATTAAGCGTGCCCAGGGTCTGCAGCCTCCCTGCCTTCATATGGATGGCTACTGAGTCCATATTAAGCATGTCCAGGGTCTGCGGGCTCCCAGCCTTCATAGGGATGGCTACTGAGTCCATATTAAGCGTGTCCAGGGTCTACGGGCTCCCAGCCTTCAGAGGGATGGCTACTGAGTCCATATTAAGCAAGTCCAGAGTCTGCTGGCTCCCAGCCTTCATATGGATGGCTACTGAGCCCATATTAAGCGTGTCCAGGGTCTGCAGGCTCCCAGCCTTCATATGGATGGCTACTGAGTTCATATTAAGCGTGTCCAGGGTCTGCGGGCTCCCAGTCTTCATATGGATGGCTACTGAGTCCATATTAAGCGTGTCCAGGGTCTGCGGGCTCCCAGCCTTCATATGGATGGCTACTGAGTCCATATTAAGCGTGCCCAGGGTCTGCAGCCTCCCTGCCTTCATATGGATGGCTACTGAGTCCATATTAAGCGTGTCCAGGGTCTGCGGGCTCCCAGCCTTCATAGGGATGGCTACTGAGTCCATATTAAGCGTGTCCAGGGTCTACGGGCTCCCAGCCTTCAGAGGGATGGCTACTGAGTCCATATTAAGCAAGTCCAGAGTCTGCTGGCTCCCAGCCTTCATATGGATGGCTACTGAGTCCATATTAAGCGTTTCCAGGGTCTGCGGGCTCCCAGCCTTCATAGGGATGGCTACTGAGTCCATATTAAGCGTGTCCAGGGTCTGCGGGCTCCCAGCCTTCATAGGGATGGCTTCTGAGTCCATATTAATCGTGTCCAGGGTCTGCGGGCTCCCAGCCTTCACATGGATGGCTACTGAGCCCATATTAAGCGTGTCCAGGGTCTGCAGGCTCCCAGCCTTCATATGGATGGCTACTGAGTCCATATTAAGCATATCCAGGGTCTGCGGGCTCCCAGCCTTCATATGTATGGCTACTGAGTCCATATTAAGCATGTCTAGGGTCTGCGGCCTCCCAGCCTTCATATGGATGGCTACTGAGTCCATATTAAGCGTGTCCAGGGTCTGCGGGCTCCCAGCCTTCATATGGATGGCTACTGAGTCCATATTAAGCGTGTCCAGGGCCTGCGGGTTCCCAGCCTTCATAGGGATGGCTACTAAGTCCATATTAAGCATGTCCAGGGTCTGCGGCCTCCCAGCCTTCATAGGGATGGCTACTGAGTCCATATTAAGCGTGTCCAGGGTCTGCGGGCTCCCAGCCTTCATATGGATGGCTACTGAGTCCATATTAAGCGTGTCCAGGGTCTGCGGACTCCCAGCCTTCATATGGATGGCTACCGAGCCCATATTAAGCGTGTCCAGGGTCTGCGGGCTCCCAGCCTTCATATGGATGGCTACTGAGTCCATATTAAGCAAGTCCAGAGTCTGCTGGTTCCCAGCCTTCACATGGATGGCTACTGAGTCCATATTAAGCGTGTCCAGGGTCTGCGGGCTCCCAGCCTTCATATGGATGGCTACTGAGTCCATATTATGCGTGACCAGGGTCTGCGGGCTCCCAGCCTTCATATGGATGGCTACTGAGTCCATATTAAGTGTGTCCAGGGTCTGCGGGCTCCCAGCCTTCATATGGATGGCTACTGAGTCTAAATTAAGCGTGTCCAGGGTCTGCGGGCTCCCAGCCTTCATAGGGATGGCTACTGAGTCCATATTAATTGTGTCCAGGGTCTGCGGGCTCCCAGCCTTCATAGGGATGGCTACTGAGTCCACTTTAAGCAATTGCGGGTCTGCGGGCTCTCAGCCTTCATAGGGATGGCTACTGAGTCCACTTTAAGCACTTGCGGGTATGTAGGCTCCCAGCCTTCATATGGATGGCTACTGAGTCCACTTTAAGCACTTGTGGGTCTGTGGGCTCCCAGCCTTCATAGGGATGGCTACTGAGTCCACTTTAAGCACTTGTGGGTCTGTGCGCTCCCAGCCTTCATATGGATGGTTACTGATTCCATATTAAGCATATCCAGGGTCTGCGGGCTCCCAGCCTTCATATGGATGGCTACTGAGTCTACTTTAAGCATGTCCAGGGTCTGCGGGCTCACAGCCTTCATATGGATGGCTACTGAGTCCATATTAAGCATGTCCAGGGTCTGCGGGCTTACAGCCTTCATATGGATGGCTACTGAGTCCATATTAAGCATGTCCAGGGTCTGTGGGCTCCCAGCCTTCATATGGATGGCTACTGAGTCCACATTAAGCGTGTCCAGGGTCTGCGGGCTCCCAGCCTTCATATGGATGGCTACTGAGTCCATATTAAGCATGTCTAGGGTCTGTGGGCTCCCAGCCTTTATATAGATGGCCACTGAGTCCACTTTAAGCACTTGCGGGTCTGTGGGCTCCCAGCCTTCATAGGGATGACTACTGAGTCCATATTAAGCGTGTCCAGGGTCTGCAGGCTCCCAACCTTCATATGGATGGCTACTGAGTCCACTTTAAGCACTTGCGGGTCTGCGGGCTCACAGCCTTCATATGGATGGCTACTGAGTCCACTTTAAGCACTTGCGGGTCTGTGGGCTCCCAGGCTTCATAGGGATGGCTACTGAGTCCACTTTAAGCACTTGCGGGTCTGCGGGCTCACAGCCTTCATATGGATGGCTACTGAGTCCACTTTAAGCACTTACAGGTCTGCAGGCTCCCAGCCTTCATATGGATGGCTACTTAGTCAACTTTAAGCACTTACGGGTCTGCGGGCTCCCAGCCTTCATATGGATGGCTACTGACTCCAGTTTAAGCACTTGCGGGTCTGTGGGCTCCCAGCCTTCAAATGGATTGCTACTGAGTCCACTTTAAGCACTTGTGGGTCTGTGGGCTCCCAGCCTTCATATGGATGGCTACTGATTCCATATTAAACATGTCCAGGGTCTGCGGGCTCCCTGCCTTCATATGGATGGCTACTGAGTCTACTTTAAGCATGTCCAGGGTCAGCGGGCTCACAGCCTTCATATGGATGGCTACTGAGTCCATATTAAGCATGTCCAGGGTCTGCGGGCTTACAGCCTTCATATGGATGGCTACTGAGTCCATATTAAGCATGTCCAGGGTCTGTGGGTTACCAGCCTTCATATGGATGGCTACTGAGTCTACTTTAAGCATGTCCAGGGTCTGCGGGCTTACAGCCTTCATATGGATGGCTACTGAGTCCATATTAAACATGTCCAGGGTCTGCGGGCTTACAGCCTTCATATGGATGGCTACTGAGTCCATATTAAGCATGTCCAGGGTCTGTGGTCTCCCAGCCTTCATATGGATGGCTACTGAGTCCATATTAAGCGTGGCCAGGGTCTGCGGGCTCCTAGCCTTCATATGGATGGCTACTGAGTCCATATTAAGCATGTCCAGGGTCTGCAGGCTCCCAGCCTTCATATGGATGGCTACTGAGTCTACTTGAAGCATGTCCAGGGTCTGCGGGCTCACAGCCTTCATATGGATGGCTACTGAGTCTACTTTAAGCATGTCCAGGGTCTGCGGGCTCACAGCCTTCATATGGATGGCTACTGAGTCCATATTAAGCATGTCCAGGGTCTGCGGGCTCACAGCCTTCATATGGATGGCTACTGAGTCCACATTAAGCAGGGCCAGGGCCTGCGGGCTCCCAGCCTTCATAGGGATGGCTACTGAGTCCATATTAATTGTGTCCAGGGTCTGCGGGCTCTCAGCCTTCATAGGGATGGCTACTGAGTCCACTTTAAGCACTTGCGGGTATGTAGGCTCCCAGCCTTCATATGGATGGCTACTGAGTCCACTTTAAGCACTTGTGGGTCTGTGGGCTCCCAGCCTTCATAGGGATGGCTACTGAGTCCACTTTAAGCACTTGTGGGTCTGTGCGCTCCCAGCCTTCATATGGATGGTTACTGATTCCATATTAAGCATGTCCAGGGTCTGCGGGCTCCCAGCCTTCATATGGATGGCTACTGAGTCTACTTTAAGCATGTCCAGGGTCTGCGGGCTCACAGCCTTCATATGGATGGCTACTGAGTCCATATTAAGCATGTCCAGGGTCTGCGGGCTTACAGCCTTCATATGGATGGCTACTGAGTCCATATTAAGCATGTCCAGGGTCTGTGGGCTCCCAGCCTTCATATGGATGGCTACTGAGTCCACATTAAGCGTGTCCAGGGTCTGCGGGCTCCCAGCCTTCATATGGATGGCTACTGAGTCAATATTAAGCATGTCTAGGGTCTGTGGGCTCCCAGCCTTTATATAGATGGCTACTGAGTCCACTTTAAGCACTTGCGGGTCTGTGGGCTCCCAGCCTTCATAGGGATGACTACTGAGTCCATATTAAGCGTGTCCAGGGTCTGCAGGCTCCCAACCTTCATATGGATGGCTACTGAGTCCACTTTAAGCACTTGCGGGTCTGCGGGCTCACAGCCTTCATATGGATGGCTACTGAGTCCACTTTAAGCACTTGCGGGTCTGTGGGCTCCCAGGCTTCATAGGGATGGCTACTGAGTCCACTTTAAGCACTTGCGGGTCTGCGGGCTCACAGCCTTCATATGGATGGCTACTGAGTCCACTTTAAGCACTTACAGGTCTGCAGGCTCCCAGCCTTCATATGGATGGCTACTTAGTCAACTTTAAGCACTTACGGGTCTGCGGGCTCCCAGCCTTCATATGGATGGCTACTGACTCCAGTTTAAGCACTTGCGGGTCTGTGGGCTCCCAGCCTTCATATGGATTGCTACTGAGTCCACTTTAAGCACTTGTGGGTCTGTGGGCTCCCAGCCTTCATATGGATGGCTACTGAGTCTACTTTAAGCATGTCCAGGGTCTGCGGGCTCACAGCCTTCATATGGAAGGCTACTGAGTCCATATTAAGCATGTCCAGGGTCTGCGGGCTCCCTGCCTTCATATGGATGGCTACTGAGTCTACTTTAAGCATGTCCAGGGTCTGCGGGCTCACAGCCTTCATATGGATGGCTACTGAGTCCATATTAAGCATGTCCAGGTTCTGCGGGCTTACAGCCTTCATATGGATGGCTACTGAGTCCATATTAAGCATGTCCAGGGTCTGTGGGCTCCCAGCCTTCATATGGATGGCTACTGAGTCTACTTTAAGGATGTCCAGGGTCTGCAGGCTTACAGCCTTCATATGGATGGCTACTGAGTCCATATTAAACATGTCCAGGGTCTGCGGGCTTACAGCCTTCATATGGATGGCTACTGAGTCCATATTAAGCATGTCCAGGGTCTGTGGTCTCCCAGCCTTCATATGGATGGCTACTGAGTCCATATTAAGCGTGTCCAGGGTCTGCGGGCTCCTAGCCTTCATATGGATGGCTACTGAGTCCATATTAAGCATGTCCAGGGTCTGCAGGCTCCCAGCCTTCATATGGATGGCTACTGAGTCTACTTGAAGCATGTCCAGGGTCTGCGGGCTCACAGCCTTCATATGGATGGCTACTGAGTCTACTTTAAGCATGTCCAGGGTCTGCGGGCTCACAGCCTTCATATGGATGGCTACTGAGTCCATATTAAGCATGTCCAGGGTCTGCGGGCTCACAGCCTTCATATGGATGGCTACTGAGTCCACATTAAGCAGGGCCAGGGCCTGCGGGCTCCCAGCCTTCATATGGATGGCTACTGAGTCCACATTAAGCATGGTCAGGGTCTGCGGGCTCGCAGCCTTTATATGGATGGCTACTGAGTCCATATTAAGCGTTTCCAGGGCCTGCGGGCTCCCAGCCTTCATATGGATGGCTACTGAGTCCATAGTAAGCGTTTACAGGCCGTGCAGGCTCCCAGACTTCATATGGATGGCTACTGAGTCCACATTAAGCATGTTCAGGGTCTGCGGGCTCCCAGCCTTCATATGGATGGCTACTGAGCCCATATTAAGCGTTTCTAGGGCCTGCAGGCTCCCACCCTTCATATGGATGGCTAGTAAGTCCATAGTAAGCGTTTCCAGGGCCTGCGGGCTCCCAGCCTTCATATGGATGGCTACTGAGTCCATATTAAGCGTGTCCAGGGTCTGCTGGCTCTAAGCCTTCATACGGATGGCTACTGAGTCCATATTAAGCGTGTCCAGGGTCTGCGGGCTCCCAGCCTTCATACGGATGGCTACTGAGTCCATATTAAGCGTGTCCAGGGTCTGCGGGCTCCCAGCCTTCATGTGGATGGCTACTGAGTCCATATTAAGCGTGTCCAGGGCCTGCTGGCTCCCAGTCTTCATATGGATGGCTACTGAGTCCATATTAAGCGTGTCCAGGGTGTGCGGGCTCCCAGCCTTCATATAGATGGCTACTGAGTCCATATTAAGCGTGTCCAGGTACTGCGGGCTCCCAGCCTTCATATGGATAGCTACTGAGTCCATATTAAGCATGTCCATGGTCTGCGGGCTCCCAGCCTTCATATGTATGGCTACTGAGTCCATATTAAGCGTTTCCATGGCCTGCGGGCTCCCAGCCTTCATATGGATGGCTACTGAGACCACATTAAGCATGGCCAGGGCCTGCGGGCTCCCAGCCTTCATATGGATGGTTACTGAGTCCACATTAAGCATGTCCAGGGTCTGCGGGCTCCCAGCCTTCATATGGATGGCTCCTGAGTCCATATTAATCATTCACAGGGCCTGCGGGCTCCCAGCCTTCATATGGATGCTACTGAGTCCATATTAAGCATGTCCATGGTCTGCGGGCTCCCAGCCTTCATATGGATGGCTACTGAGTCCATATTAAGCGTGTCCGGGGCGTGCGGGCTCCCGGCCTACATATGGATGGTTACTGAGTCCATATTAAGCATGTCCAGGGACTGCGGCCTCCCAGCCTTCATATGGATAGCTACTGAGTCCATATTAAGCATGTCCAGGGTCTGCGGGCTCCCAGCCTTCATATGGATGGCTAGTGAGTCCATTTTAAGCGTTTCCAGGGCCTGCGGACTCCCAGCCTTCATATGGATGGCTATTGAGACCACATTAAGCATGGCCAGGGCCTGCGGGCTCCCAGCATTCATATGGATGGCTACTGAGTCCACATTAAGCATGTTCAGGGTCTGCGGGCTCCCAGCCGTCATATGGATGGCTACTGAGTCCTTATTAAGCATTTCCAGGGCCTGCGGGCTCCCAGGATTCATATGGATCGCTACTGAGTCCATAGTAAGCGTTTCCAGGGCCTGCGGGCTCCCAGCCTTCATATGGATGCTACTGAGTCCATATTAAGCGTGTCCAGGGTCTGCGGGCTCCCAGCCTTCATATTGGTGGCTACTGAGTCCATATTAAGCGTGTCCAGGGTCTGCGGGCTCCCAGCCTTCATTTGGATGGCTACTGAGTCCATATTAAGCAAGTCCAGAGTCTGCTGGCTCCCAGCCTTCACATGGATGGCTAGTGAGTCCATATTAAGTGTGTCCAGGGTCAGCGGGCTCCCAGCCTTCATAGGGATGTCTACTGAGTCCATATTAATCGTGTCCAGGGTGTGCGGGCTCCCAGCCTTCATAGGGATGGCTACTTGAGTCCACTTTAAGCACTTGCGGGTCTGCGGGCTCTCAGCCTTCATAGGGATGGCTACTGAGTCCACTTTAAGCACTTGCCGGTCTGCGGGCTCACAGCCTTCATATGGATGTCTACTGAGTCCACTTTAAGCACTTGCGGGTCTGTAGGCTCCCAGCCTTCATATGGATGGCTACTGAGTCCACTTTAAGCACTTGCAGGTCTGTGGGCTCCCAGCCTTCATAGGGATGGCTACTGAGTCCATATTAAGCGTGCCCAGGGTCTGCGGCCTCCCAGCCTACATATGGATGGATACTGAGTCCATATTAAGCATGTCCAGGGTCTGCGGGCTCCCAGCCTTCATGTGGATGGCTACTGAGTCCATATTAAGCATGTCTAGGGTCTGCAGCCTCCCAGCCTTCATATGCATGGCTACTGAGTCCATATTAAGCGTGTCCAGGGTCTGCAGGCTCCCAGCCTTCATATGGATGGCTACTGAGTCCATATTAAGCGTGTCCAGGGCCTGCTGGCTCCCAGCCTTCATAGGGATGGCTACTGAGTCCATATTAAGCGTGTCCGGGGTCTGCGGGCTCCCAGCCTTAATAGGGGTGGCTACTGAGTCCATATTAAGCGTGTCCAGGGTCTGCGGGCTCCCAGCCTTCATATGGATGGCTACTGAGTCCATATTATGCGTGTCCAGGGTCTGTGGGCTCCCAGCCTTCATATGGATGGCTACTGAGTCCATATTAAGCGTGCCCAGGGTCTGCGGGCTCCCAGCCTTCATATGGATTCCTACCGAGTCCATATTAAGCAAGTCCAGAGTCTGCTGGCTCCCAGCCTTAACATGGATGGCTACTGAGCCCATATTAAGCGTATCCAGGGTCTGCAGTCTCCCAACCTTCATATGGATGGCTACTGAGTCCATATTAAGCGTGTCCAGGGTCTGCGGGCTCCCAGCCTTCATATGGATGGCTACTGAGTCCATATTAAGCGTGTCCACGGTCTGCAGGCTCCCAGTCTTCATATGGATGGCTACTGAATCCATATTAAGCAGGTCCACAGTCTGCGGGCTCCCAGCCTTCATATGGATGGCTCCTAAGTCCATATTAAGCGTGTCCAGGGTCTGCGGGGTCCCAGCCTTCATAGGGATGGCTACTGAGTCCATATTAATCATGTCCAGGGTCTGCGGGGTCCCAGCCTTCATAGGGATGGCTACTGAGTCCATATTAATCGTGTCCAGGGTCTGCGGGCTCCCAGCCTTCATAGGGATGGCTACTTGAGTCTACTTTAAGCACTTGCGGGTCTGCGGGCTCTCAGCCTTCATAGGGATGGCTACTGAGTCCACTATAAGCACTTGCAGGTCTGCGGGCTCACAGCCTTCATATGGATGACTACTGAGTCCACTTTAAGCACTTGCGGGTCTGTAGGCTCCCAGCCTTCATATGGATGGCTACTGAGTCCACTTTAAGCACTTGCGGGTCTGTGGGCTCCCAGCCTTCATAGGGATGGCTACTGAGTCCATATTAAGCGTGCCCAGGGTCTGCGGCCTCCCAGCCTTCATATGGATGGCTACTGAGTCCATATTAAGCGTGTCCAGGGCCTGCAGGCTCCCAGCTTTCATAGGGATGGCTACTGAGTCCATATTAAGCGTGTCCAGGGTCTGCGGGCTCCCAGCCTTCATAGGGATGGCTACTGAGTCCATATTAAGCGTGTCCAGGGTCTGCGGGCTCCCAGCATTCATATGGATGGCTACTGAGTCCATATTAAGCGTGTCCAGGGTCTGCAGGCTCCCAGCCTTCATCGGATGGCTATTGAGTCCATATTAAGCGTGTCCAGGGTCTACGGGCTCCCAGCCTTCAGAGTGATGGCTACTGAGTCCATATTAAGCAAGTCCAGAGTCTGCTGGCTCCCAGCCTTCACATGGATGGCTACTGAGCACATATTAAGCGTGTCCAGGGTCTGCAGGCTCCCAGCCTTCATATGGATGGCTACTGAGTCCATATTAAGCGTGTCCAGGGTCTACGGGCTCCCAGCCTTCATATGGATGGCTACTGAGTCCATATTAAGCGTGTCCAGGGTCTGCGGGCTCCCAGCCTTCATATGGATGGCTACTGAGCCCATATTAAGCAATTCCAGAGTCTGCGGGCTCCCAGCCTTCATATGGATGGCTACTGAGTCCATATTAAGTGTGTCCAGGGTCTGCGGGCTCCCAGCCTTCATAGGAATGGCTACGGAGTCCATATTAAGCGTGCCCAGGGTCTGCGGGCTCCCAGCCTTCATAGGGATGGCTACCGAGTCCATATTAATCGTGTCCAGGGTCTGCGGGCTCCCAGGCTTCACATGGATGGCTACTGAGGCCATATTAAGCGTGTCCAGGGTCTGCAGGCTCCCAGCCTTCATATGGATGGCTACTGAGTCCATATTAAGCGTGTACAGGGTCTGCAGGCTCCCAGCCTTCATATGGATGGCTACTGAGTCCATATTAAGCGTGTCCAGGGTCTGCGGGCTCCCAGCCTTCATATGGATGGCTACTGAGTCCATATTAAGCAAGTCCAGGGTCTGCGGGCTCCCAGCCTTCATTTGGATGGCTACTGAGTCCATATTAAGCAAGTCCAGAGTCTGCTGGCTCCCAGCCTTCACATGGATGGCTAGTGAGTCCATATTAAGTGTGTCCAGGGTCAGCAGGCTCCCAGCCTTCATAGGGATGTCTACTGAGTCCATATTAATCGTGTCCAGGGTGTGCGGGCTCCCAGCCTTCATAGGGATGGCTACTTGAGTCCACTTTAAGCACTTGCGGGTCTGCGGGCTCTCAGCCTTCATAGGGATGGCTACTGAGTCCACTTTAAGCACTTGCCGGTCTGCGGGCTCACAGCCTTCATATGGATGTCTACTGAGTCCACTTTAAGCACTTGCGGGTCTGTAGGCTCCCAGCCTTCATATGGATGGCTACTGAGTCCACTTTAAGCACTTGCAGGTCTGTGGGCTCCCAGCCTTCATAGGGATGGCTACTGAGTCCATATTAAGCGTGCCCAGGGTCTGCGGCCTCCCAGCCTACATATGGATGGATACTGAGTCCATATTAAGCATGTCCAGGGTCTGCGGGCTCCCAGCCTTCATATGGATGGCTACTGAGTCCATATTAAGCATGTCTAGGGTCTGCAGCCTCCCAGCCTTCATATGCATGGCTACTGAGTCCATATTAAGCGTGTCCAGGGTCTGCAGGCTCCCAGCCTTCATATGGATGGCTACTGAGTCCATATTAAGCGTGTCCAGGGCCTGCTGGCTCCCAGCCTTCATAGGGATGGCTACTGAGTCCATATTAAGCGTGTCCGGGGTCTGCGGGCTCCCAGCCTTAATAGGGGTGGCTACTGAGTCCATATTAAGCGTGTCCAGGGTCTGCGGGCTCCCAGCCTTCATATGGATGGCTACTGAGTCCATATTATGCGTGTCCAGGGTCTGTGGGCTCCCAGCCTTCATATGGATGGCTACTGAGTCCATATTAAGCGTGCCCAGGGTCTGCGGGCTCCCAGCCTTCATTCGGATGCCTACCGAGTCCATATTAAGCAAGTCCAGAGTCTGCTGGCTCCCAGCCTTAACATGGATGGCTACTGAGCCCATATTAAGCGTATCCAGGGTCTGCAGTCTCCCAACCTTCATATGGATGGCTACTGAGTCCATATTAAGCGTGTCCAGGGTCTGCGGGCTCCCAGCCTTCATATGGATGGCTACTGAGTCCATATTAAGCGTGTCCACGGTCTGCAGGCTCCCAGTCTTCATATGGATGGCTACTGAATCCATATTAAGCAGGTCCACAGTCTGCGGGCTCCCAGCCTTCATATGGATGGCTACTGAGTCCATATCAAGTGTGTCCAGGGTCTGCGGGCTCCCAGACTTCATAGGGATGGCTACTGAGTCCATATTAAGCGTGTCCAGGGTCTGCGGGGTCCCAGCCTTCATAGGGATGGCTACTGAGTCCATATTAATCGTGTCCAGGGTCTGCGGGCTCCCAGCCTTCATAGGGATGGCTACTTGAGTCTACTTTAAGCACTTGCGGGTCTGCGGGCTCTCAGCCTTCATAGGGATGGCTACTGAGTCCACTATAAGCACTTGCAGGTCTGCGGGCTCACAGCCTTCATATGGATGACTACTGAGTCCACTTTAAGCACTTGCGGGTCTGTAGGCTCCCAGCCTTCATATGGATGGCTACTGAGTCCACTTTAAGCACTTGCGGGTCTGTGGGCTCCCAGCCTTCATAGGGATGGCTACTGAGTCCATATTAAGCGTGCCCAGGGTCTGCGGCCTCCCAGCCTTCATATGGATGGCTACTGAGTCCATATTAAGCGTGTTCAGGGCCTGCAGGCTCCCAGCTTTCATAGGGATGGCTACTGAGTCCATATTAAGCGTGTCCAGGGTCTGCGGGCTCCCAGCCTTCATAGGGATGGCTACTGAGTCCATATTAAGCGTGTCCAGGGTCTGCGGGCTCCCAGCATTCATATGGATGGCTACTGAGTCCATATTAAGCGTGTCCAGGGTCTGCAGGCTCCCAGCCTTCATCGGATGGCTATTGAGTCCATATTAAGCGTGTCCAGGGTCTACGGGCTCCCAGCCTTCAGAGTGATGGCTACTGAGTCCATATTAAGCAAGTCCAGAGTCTGCTGGCTCCCAGCCTTCACATGGATGGCTACTGAGCCCATATTAAGCGTGTCCAGGGTCTGCAGGCTCCCAGCCTTCATATGGATGGCTACTGAGTCCATATTAAGCGTGTCCAGGGTCTGCGGGCTCCCAGCCTTCATATGGATGGCTACTGAGTCCATATTAAGCGTGTCCAGGGTCTGCGGGCTCCCAGCCTTCATATGGATGTCTACTGAGCCCATATTAAGCAATTCCAGAGTCTGCGGGCTCCCAGCCTTCATATGGATGGCTACTGAGTCCATATTAAGTGTGTCCAGGGTCTGCGGGCTCCCAGCCTTCATAGGGATGGCTACGGAGTCCATATTAAGCGTGCCCAGGGTCTGCGGGCTCCCAGCCTTCATAGGGATGGCTACTGAGTCCATATTAATCGTGTCCAGGGTCTGCGGGCTCCCAGGCTTCACATGGATGGCTACTGAGGCCATATTAAGCGTGTCCAGGGTCTGCAGGCTCCCAGCCTTCACATGGATGGCTACTGAGTCCATATTAAGCGTGTACAGGGTCTGCAGGCTCCCAGCCTTCATATGGATGGCTACTGAGTCCATATTAAGCGTGTCCAGGGTCTGCGGGCTCCCAGCCTTCATATGGATGGCTACTGAGTCCATATTAAGCAAGTCCAGAGTCTGCGGGCTCCCAGCCTTCATAGGGATGGCTACTGAGTCAATATTAAGCGTGTCCAGGGTCTGCAGGCTCCCAGCCTTCATAGGGATGGCTACTGAGTCCATATTAATCGTGTCTAGGGTCTGCAGGCTCCCAGCCTTCATAGGGATGGCTACTTGAGTCCACTTTAAGCACTTGCAGGTCTGCAGGCTCTCAGCCTTCATAGGGATGGCTACTGAGTCCACTTTAAGCACTTGCGGGTTTGTAGGCTCCCAGCCTTCATATGGATGGCTACTGAGTCCACTTTAAGAACTTGCGGGTCTGTGGGCTCCCAGCCTTCATAGGGATGGCTACTGAGTCCATATTAAGCGTGCCCAGGGTCTGCAGCCTCCCAGCCTTCATATGGATGGCTACTGAGTCCATATTAAGCGTGTCCAGGGTCTGCGGGCTCCCAGCCTTCAGAGGGATGGCTACTGAGTCCATATTAAGCAAGTCCAGAGTCTGCTGGCTCCCAGCCTTCACATGGATGGCTACTGAGCCCATATTAAGCGTGTCCAGGGTCTGCAGGCTCCCAGCCTTCATATGGATGGCTACTGAGTCCATATTAAGCGTGTCGAGGGTCTGCGGGCTCCCAGCCTTCATATGGATGGCTACTGAGTCCATATTAAGCGTGTCCAGGGTCTGCGGGCTCCCAGCCTTCATATGGATGGCTACTGAGTCCATGGCTACTGAGTCCATATTAAGCGTGTCCAGGGTCTGCGGGCTCCCAGCCTTCATATGGATGGCTACTGAGTCCATATTAAGCGTGTCCAGGGTCTGCGGGCTCCAGCCTTCATATGGATGGCTACTGAGTCCATATTAAGCGTGTCCAGAGTCTGCGGGCTCCCAGCCTTCATATGGATGGCTACTGAGTCCATATTAAGTGTGTCCAGGGTCTGCAGGCTCCCAGCCTTCATATGGATGGCTACTGAGTCCAGGGTCTGCGGGCTCCCAGCCTTCATATGGATGGCTACTGAGTCCATATTAAGCGTGTCCAGGGTCTGCGGGCTCCCAGCCTTCATATGGATGGCTACTGAGTCCATATTAAGCAAGTCCAGAGTCTGCGGGCTCCCAGCCTTCATATGGATGGCTACTGAGTCCATATTAAGTGTGTCCAGGGTCTGCAGGCTCCCAGCCTTCATATGGATGGCTACTGAGTCCAGGGTCTGCGGGCTCCCAGCCTTCATATGGATGGCTACTGAGTCCATATTAAGCGTGTCCAGGGTCTGCGGGCTCCCAGCCTTCATATGGATGGCTACTGAGTCCATATTAAGCAAGTCCAGAGTCTGCGGGCTCCCAGCCTTCATATGGATGGCTACTGAGTCCATATTAAGTGTGTCCAGGGTCTGCGGGCTCCCAGCCTTCAGAGGGATGGCTACTGAGTCCATATTAAGTGTGTCCAGCGTCTGCGGGCTCCCAGCCTTCATAGGGATGGCTACTGAGTCCATATTAAGCGTGTCCAGGGTCTGCAGGCTCCCAGCCTTCATATGGATGGCTACTGAGTCCAGGGTCTGCGGGCTCCCAGCCTTCATATGGATGGCTACTGAGTCCATATTAAGCGTGTCCAGGGTCTGCGGGCTCCCAGCCTTCATATGGATGGCTACTGAGTCCATATTAAGCAAGTCCAGAGTCTGCGGGCTCCCAGCCTTCATATGGATGGCTACTGAGTCCATATTAAGTGTGTCCAGGGTCTGCGGGCTCCCAGCCTTCAGAGGGATGGCTACTGAGTCCATATTAAGTGTGTCCAGCGTCTGCGGGCTCCCAGCCTTCATAGGGATGGCTACTGAGTCCATATTAATCGTGTCCAGGGTCTGCGGGCTCCCAGCCTTCACATGGATGGCTACTGAGCCCATATTAAGCGTGTCCAGGGTCTGCAGGCTCCCAGCCTTCATATGGATGGCTACTGAGTCCATATTAAGCGTGTACAGGGTCTGCGGGCTCCCAGCCTTCATATGTATGGTTACTGAGTCCGTTTTAAGCGTGTCCAGGGTCTGCGGGCTCCCAGGCTTCATATGGATGGCTACTGAGTCCATATTAAGCAAGTCCAGAGTCTGCGGGCTCCCAGCCTTCATAGGGATGGCTACTGAGTCCATATTAAGCGTGTCCAGGGTCTGCAGGCTCCCAGCCTTCATAGGGATGGCTACTGAGTCCATATTAATCGTGTCCAGGGTCTGCAGGCTCCCAGCCTTCATAGGGATGGCTACTTGATGCCACTTTAAGCACATGCAGGTCTGCGGGCTCTCAGCCTTCATAGGGATGGCTACTGAGTCCACTTTAAGCACTTGCGGGTCTGTGGGCTCCCAGCCTTCATAGGGATGGCTACTGAGTCCATATTAAGCGTGCCCAGGATCTGCAGCCTCCCAGCCTTCATATGGATGGCTACTGAGTCCATGTTAAGCGTGTCCAGGGTCTGCGGGCTCCCAGCCTTCATAGGGATGGCTACTGAGTCTATATTAAGCGTGTCCAGGGTCTACGGGCTCCCAGCCTTCAGAGGGATGGCTACTGAGTCCATATTAAGCAAGTCCAGAGTCTGCTGGCTCCCAGCCTTCATATGGATGGCTACTGAGCCCATATTAAGCGTGTCCATGGTCTGCAGGCTCCCAGCCTTCATATGGATGGCTACTGAGTTCATATTAAGCGTGTACAGGGTCTGCGGGCTCCAAGCCTTCATATGTATGCTTACTGAGTCCATATTAAGCGTGTCCAGGGCCTGCAGGCTCCCAGCCTTCATAGGGATGGCTACTGAGTCCATATTAAGCGTGTCCAGGGTCTGCAGGCTCCCAGCCTTCATATGGATGGCTACTGAGTTCATATTAAGCGTGTACAGGGTCTGCGGGCTCCAAGCCTTCATATGCATGGCTACTGAGTCCATATTAAGCAAGTCCAGAGTCTCCGGGCTCCCAGCCTTCATAGGGATGGCTACTGAGTCCATATTAAGCGTGTCCAGGGTCTGCAGGCTCCCAGCCTTCATAGGGATGGCTACTGAGTCCATATTAATCGTGTCCATGGTCTGCAGGCTCCCAGCCTTCATAGGGATGGCTACTTGAGTCCACTTTAAGCACTTGCAGGTCTGCAGGCTCTCATCCTTCATAGGGATGGCTACTGAGTCCACTTTAAGCACTTGCAGGTCTGTAGGCTCCCAGCCTTCATATGGATGGCTACTGAGTCCACTTTAAGAACTTGCGGGTCTGTGGGCTCCCAGCCTTCATAGGGATGGCTACTGAGTCCATATTAAGCGTGCCCAGGGTCTGCAGCCTCCCAGCCTTCATATGGATGGCTACTGAGTCCATATTAAGCGTGTCCAGGGTCTGCGGGCTCCCAGCCTTCAGAGGGATGGCTACTGAGTCCATATTAAGCAAGTCCAGAGTCTGCTGGCTCCCAGCCTTCACATGGATGGCTACTGAGCCCATATTAAGCGTGTCCAGGGTCTGCGGGCTCCCAGCCTTCACATGGATGGCTCCTGAGTCCATATTAAGCGTGTCCAGGGTCTGCGGGCTCCCAGCCTTCATATGGATGGCTACTGAGTCCATATTAAGCGTTTCCAGGGTCTGCGGTCTCCCAGCCTTCATATGGATGGCTACTGAGTCCATATTAAGCAAGTCCAGGGTCTGCGGGCTCCCAGCCTTCATATGGATGGCTACTGAGTCCATATTAAGCGTGTCCAGGGTCTGCAGGCTCCCAGCCTTCATATGGATGGCTACTGAGTCCATATTAAGCGTGTCCAGGGTCTGCGGGCTCCCAGCCTTCATATGGATGGCTACTGAGTCCATATTAAGCGTGTCCAGGGTCTGCGGGCTCCCAGCCTTCATATGGATGACTACTGAGTCCATATTAAGCAAGTCCAGAGTCTGCTGGCTCCCAGCCTTCACATAGATGGCTACTGAGCCCATATCAAGCGTGTCCAGGGTCTGCAGGCTCCCAGCCTTCATATGGATGGCTACTGAGCCCATATCAAGCGTGTCCAGGGTCTGCGGGCTCCCAGCCTTCATATGGATGGCTACTGAGTCCATATTAAGCGTGTCCAGGGTCTGCGGGCTCCCAGCCTTCATAGGGATGGCTACTGAGTCCATATTAATCGTGTCCAGGGTCTGCGGGCTCCCAGCCTTCACATGGATGGCTACTGAGCCCATATTAAGCGTGTCCAGGGTCTGCAGGCTCCCAGCCTTCATATGGATGGCTACTGAGTCCATATTAAGCGTGTACAGGGTCTGCGGGCTCCCAGCCTTCATATGTATGGTTACTGAGTCCATTTTAAGCGTGTCCAGGGTCTGCGGGCTCCCAGGCTTCATATGGATGGCTACTGAGTCCATATTAAGCAAGTCCAGAGTCTGCGGGCTTCCAGCCTTCATAGGGATGGCTACTGAGTCCATATTAAGCGTGTCCAGGGTCTGCAGGCTCCCAGCCTTCATAGGGATGGCTCCTGAGTCCATATTAATCGTGTCCAGGGTCTGCAGGCCCCCAGCCTTCATAGGGATGGCTACTTGAGTCCACTTTAAGCACTTGCAGGTCTGCGGGCTCTCAGCCTTCATAGGGATGGCTACTGAGTCCACTTTAAGCACTTGCGGGTCTGTAGGCTCCCAGCCTTCTTATGGATGGCTACTGAGTCCACTTTAAGAACTTGCGGGTCTGTGGGCTCCCAGCCTTCATAGGGATGGCTACTGAGTCCATATTAAGCGTGCCCAGGGTCTGCAGCCTCCCTGCCTTCATATGGATGGCTACTGAGTCCATATTAAGCATGTCCAGGGTCTGCGGGCTCCCAGCCTTCATAGGGATGGCTACTGAGTCCATATTAAGCGTGTCCAGGGTCTACGGGCTCCCAGCCTTCAGAGGGATGGCTACTGAGTCCATATTAAGCAAGTCCAGAGTCTGCTGGCTCCCAGCCTTCATATGGATGGCTACTGAGCCCAAATTAAGCGTGTCCAGGGTCTGCAGGCTCCCAGCCTTCATATGGATGGCTACTGAGTTCATATTAAGCGTGTCCAGGGTCTGCGGGCTCCCAGTCTTCATATGGATGGCTACTGAGTCCATATTAAGCGTGTCCAGGGTCTGCGGGCTCCCAGCCTTCATATGGATGGCTACTGAGTCCATATTAAGCGTGCCCAGGGTCTGCAGCCTCCCTGCCTTCATATGTATGGCTACTGAGTCCACTTTAAGAACTTGCGGGTCTGTGGGCTCCCAGCCTTCATAGGGATGGCTACTGAGTCCATATTAAGCATGCCCAGGGTCTGCAGCCTCCCAGCCTTCATATGGATGGCTACTGAGTCCATATTAAGCATATCCAGGGTCTGCGGGCTCCCAGCCTTCATATGTATGGCTACTGAGTCCATATTAAGCATGTCTAGGGTCTGCGGCCTCCCAGCCTTCATATGGATGGCTACTGAGTCCACTTTAAGAACTTGCGGGTCTGTGGGCTCCCAGCCTTCATAGGGATGGCTACTGAGTCCATATTAAGCATGCCCAGGGTCTGCAGCCTCCCAGCCTTCATATGGATGGCTACTGAGTCCATATTAAGCATGTCCAGGGTCTGCGGGCTTCCAGCCTTCATAGGGATGGCTACTGAGTCCATATTAAGCGTGTCCAGGGTCTACGGGCTCCCAGCCTTCAGAGGGATGGCTACTGAGTCCATATTAAGCAAGTCCAGAGTCTGCTGGCTCCCAGCCTTCATATGGATGGCTACTGAGTCCATATTAAGCGTGTCCAGGGTCTGCGGGCTCCCAGCCTTCATAGGGATGGCTACTGAGTCCATATTAAGCGTGTCCAGGGTCTGCGGGCTCCCAGCCTTCATAGGGATGGCTTCTGAGTCCATATTAATCGTGTCCAGGGTCTGCGGGCTCCCAGCCTTCACATGGATGGCTACTGAGCCCATATTAAGCGTGTCCAGGGTCTGCAGGCTCCCAGCCTTCATATGGATGGCTACTGAGTCCACTTTAAGAACTTGCGGGTCTGTGGGCTCCCAGCCTTCATAGGGATGGCTACTGAGTCCATATTAAGCATGCCCAGGGTCTGCAGCCTCCCAGCCTTCATATGGATGGATACTGAGTCCATATTAAGCATATCCAGGGTCTGCGGGCTCCCAGCCTTCATATGTATGGCTACTGAGTCCATATTAAGCATGTCTAGGGTCTGCGGCCTCCCAGCCTTCATATGGATGGCTACTGAGTCCATATTAAGCGTGTCCAGGGTCTGCGGGCTCCCAGCCTTCATATGGATGGCTACTGAGTCCATATTAAGCGTGTCCAGGGCCTGCGGGTTCCCAGCCTTCATAGGGATGGCTACTAAGTCCATATTAAGCATGTCCAGGGTCTGCGGCCTCCCAGCCTTCATAGGGATGGCTACTGAGTCCATATTAAGCGTGTCCAGGGTCTGCGGGCTCCCAGCCTTCATATGGATGGCTACTGAGTCCATATTAAGCGTGTCCAGGGTCTGCGGACTCCCAGCCTTCATATGGATGGCTACCGAGCCCATATTAAGCGTGTCCAGGGTCTGCGGGCTCCCAGCCTTCATATGGATGGCTACTGAGTCCATATTAAGCAAGTCCAGAGTCTGCTGGTTCCCAGCCTTCACATGGATGGCTACTGAGTCCATATTAAGCGTGTCCAGGGTCTGCGGGCTCCCAGCCTTCATATGGATGGCTACTGAGTCCATATTATGCGTGACCAGGGTCTGCGGGCTCCCAGCCTTCATATGGATGGCTACTGAGTCCATATTAATTGTGTCCAGGGTCTGCGGGCTCCCAGCCTTCATAGGGATGGCTACTGAGTCCACTTTAAGCAATTGCGGGTCTGCGGGCTCTCAGCCTTCATAGGGATGGCTACTGAGTCCACTTTAAGCACTTGCGGGTATGTAGGCTCCCAGCCTTCATATGGATGGCTACTGAGTCCACTTTAAGCACTTGTGGGTCTGTGGGCTCCCAGCCTTCATAGGGATGGCTACTGAGTCCACTTTAAGCATTTGTGGGTCTGTGCGCTCCCAGCCTTCATATGGATGGTTACTGATTCCATATTAAGCATGTCCAGGGTCTGCGGGCTCCCAGCCTTCATATGGATGGCTACTGAGTCTACTTTAAGCATGTCCAGGGTCTGCGGGCTCACAGCCTTCATATGGATGGCTACTGAGTCCATATTAAGCATGTCCAGGGTCTGCGGGCTTACAGCCTTCATATGGATGGCTACTGAGTCCATATTAAGCATGTCCAGGGTCTGTGGGCTCCCAGCCTTCATATGGATGGCTACTGAGTCCACATTAAGCATGTCCAGGGTCTGCGGGCTCCCAGCCTTCATATGGATGGCTACTGAGTCCATATTAAGCATGTCTAGGGTCTGTGGGCTCCCAGCCTTTATATAGATGGCTACTGAGTCCACTTTAAGCACTTGCGGGTCTGTGGGCTCCCAGCCTTCATAGGGATGACTACTGAGTCCATATTAAGCGTGTTCAGGGTCTGCAGGCTCCCAACCTTCATATGGATGGCTACTGAGTCCACTTTAAGCACTTGCGGGTCTGCGGGCTCACAGCCTTCATATGGATGGCTACTGAGTCCACTTTAAGCACTTGCGGGTCTGTGGGCTCCCAGGCTTCATAGGGATGGCTACTGAGTCCACTTTAAGCACTTGCGGGTCTGCGGGCTCACAGCCTTCATATGGATGGCTACTGAGTCCACTTTAAGCACTTACAGGTCTGCAGGCTCCCAGCCTTCATATGGATGGCTACTTAGTCAACTTTAAGCACTTACGGGTCTGCGGGCTCCCAGCCTTCATATGGATGGCTACTGACTCCAGTTTAAGCACTTGCGGGTCTGTGGGCTCCCAGCCTTCAAATGGATTGCTACTGAGTCCACTTTAAGCACTTGTGGGTCTGTGGGCTCCCAGCCTTCATATGGATGGCTACTGATTCCATATTAAACATGTCCAGGGTCTGCGGGCTCCCTGCCTTCATATGGATGGCTACTGAGTCTACTTTAAGCATGTCCAGGGTCAGCGGGCTCACAGCCTTCATATGGATGGCTACTGAGTCCATATTAAGCATGTCCAGGGTCTGCGGGCTTACAGCCTTCATATGGATGGCTACTGAGTCCATATTAAGCATGTCCAGGGTCTGTGGGCTCCCAGCCTTCATATGGATGGCTACTGAGTCTACTTTAAGCATGTCCAGGGTCTGCGGGCTTACAGCCTTCATATGGATGGCTACTGAGTCCATATTAAACATGTCCAGGGTCTGCGGGCTTACAGCCTTCATATGGATGGCTACTGAGTCCATATTAAGCATGTCCAGGGTCTGTGGTCTCCCAGCCTTCATATGGATGGCTACTGAGTCCATATTAAGCGTGTCCAGGGTCTGCGGGCTCCTAGCCTTCATATGGATGGCTACTGAGTCCATATTAAGCATGTCCAGGGTCTGCAGGCTCCCAGCCTTCATATGGATGGCTACTGAGTCTACTTGAAGCATGTCCAGGGTCTGCGGGCTCACAGCCTTCATATGGATGGCTACTGAGTCTACTTTAAGCATGTCTAGGGTCTGCGGGCTCACAGCCTTCATATGGATGGCTACTGAGTCCATATTAAGCATGTCCAGGGTCTGCGGGCTCACAGCCTTCATATGGATGGCTACTGAGTCCACATTAAGCAGGGCCAGGGCCTGCGGGCTCCCAGCCTTCATAGGGATGGCTACTGAGTCCATATTAATTGTGTCCAGGGTCTGCGGGCTCCCAGCCTTCACAGGGATGGCTACTGAGTCCACTTTAAGCAATTGCGGGTCTGCGGGCTCTCAGCCTTCATAGGGATGGCTACTGAGTCCACTTTAAGCACTTGCGGGTATGTAGGCTCCCAGCCTTCATATGGATGGCTACTGAGTCCACTTTAAGCACTTGTGGGTCTGTGGGCTCCCAGCCTTCATAGGGATGGCTACTGAGTCCACTTTAAGCACTTGTGGGTCTGTGCGCTCCCAGCCTTCATATGGATGGTTACTGATTCCATATTAAGCATGTCCAGGGTCTGCGGGCTCCCAGCCTTCATATGGATGGCTACTGAGTCTACTTTAAGCATGTCCAGGGTCTGCGGGCTCACAGCCTTCATATGGATGGCTACTGAGTCCATATTAAGCATGTCCAGGGTCTGCGGGCTTACAGCCTTCATATGGATGGCTACTGAGTCCATATTAAGCATGTCCAGGGTCTGTGGGCTCCCAGCCTTCATATGGATGGCTACTGAGTCCACATTAAGCGTGTCCAGGGTCTGCGGGCTCCCAGCCTTCATATGGATGGCTACTGAGTCAATATTAAGCATGTCTAGGGTCTGTGGGCTCCCAGCCTTTATATAGATGGCTACTGAGTCCACTTTAAGCACTTGCGGGTCTGTGGGCTCCCAGCCTTCATAGGGATGACTACTGAGTCCATATTAAGCGTGTCCAGGGTCTGCAGGCTCCCAACCTTCATATGGATGGCTACTGAGTCCACTTTAAGCACTTGCGGGTCTGCGGGCTCACAGCCTTCATATGGATGGCTACTGAGTCCACTTTAAGCACTTGCGGGTCTGTGGGCTCCCAGGCTTCATAGGGATGGCTACTGAGTCCACTTTAAGCACTTGCGGGTCTGCGGGCTCACAGCCTTCATATGGATGGCTACTGAGTCCACTTTAAGCACTTACAGGTCTGCAGGCTCCCAGCCTTCATATGGATGGCTACTTAGTCAACTTTAAGCACTTACGGGTCTGCGGGCTCCCAGCCTTCATATGGATGGCTACTGACTCCAGTTTAAGCACTTGCGGGTCTGTGGGCTCCCAGCCTTCATATGGATTGCTACTGAGTCCACTTTAAGCACTTGTGGGTCTGTGGGCTCCCAGCCTTCATATGGATGGCTACTGAGTCTACTTTAAGCATGTCCAGGGTCTGCGGGCTCACAGCCTTCATATGGATGGCTACTGAGTCCATATTAAGCATGTCCAGGGTCTGCGGGCTCCCTGCCTTCATATGGATGGCTACTGAGTCTACTTTAAGCATGTCCAGGGTCTGCGGGCTCACAGCCTTCATATGGATGGCTACTGAGTCCATATTAAGCATGTCCAGGGTCTGCGGGCTTACAGCCTTCATATGGATGGCTACTGAGTCCATATTAAGCATGTCCAGGGTCTGTGGGCTCCCAGCCTTCATATGGATGGCTACTGAGTCTACTTTAAGGATGTCCAGGGTCTGCAGGCTTACAGCCTTCATATGGATGGCTACTGAGTCCATATTAAACATGTCCAGGGTCTGCGGGCTTACAGCCTTCATATGGATGGCTACTGAGTCCATATTAAGCATGTCCAGGGTCTGTGGTCTCCCAGCCTTCATATGGATGGCTACTGAGTCCATATTAAGCGTGTCCAGGGTCTGCGGGCTCCTAGCCTTCATATGGATGGCTACTGAGTCCATATTAAGCATGTCCAGGGTCTGCAGGCTCCCAGCCTTCATATGGATGGCTACTGAGTCTACTTGAAGCATGTCCAGGGTCTGCGGGCTCACAGCCTTCATATGGATGGCTACTGAGTCTACTTTAAGCATGTCCAGGGTCTGCGGGCTCACAGCCTTCATATGGATGGCTACTGAGTCCATATTAAGCATGTCCAGGGTCTGCGGGCTCACAGCCTTCATATGGATGGCTACTGAGTCCACATTAAGCAGGGCCAGGGCCTGCGGGCTCCCAGCCTTCATATGGATGGCTACTGAGTCCACATTAAGCATGGTCAGGGTCTGCGGGCTCGCAGCCTTTATATGGATGGCTACTGAGTCCATATTAAGCGTTTCCAGGGCCTGCGGGCTCCCAGCCTTCATATGGATGGCTACTGAGTCCATAGTAAGCGTTTACAGGGCCTGCAGGCTCCCAGACTTCATATGGATGGCTACTGAGTCCACATTAAGCATGTTCAGGGTCTGCGGGCTCCCAGCCTTCATATGGATGGCTACTGAGCCCATATTAAGCGTTTCTAGGGCCTGCAGGCTCCCACCCTTCATATGGATGGCTAGTAAGTCCATAGTAAGCGTTTCCAGGGCCTGCGGGCTCCCAGCCTTCATATGGATGGCTACTGAGTCCATAGTAAGCGTGTCCAGGGTCTGCTGGCTCTAAGCCTTCATATGGATGGCTACTGAGTCCATATTAAGCGTGTCCAGGGTCTGCGGGCTCCCAGCCTTCATATGGATGGCTACTGAGTCCATATTAAGCGTGACCAGGGTCTGCGGGCTCCCAGCCTTCATATGGATGGCTACTGAGTCCATATTAAGCGTGTCCAGGGTCTGCGGGCTCCCAGCCTTCATATGGATGGCTACTGAGTCTCAATTAAGCGTGTCCAGGGTCTGCGGGCTCCCAGCCTTCATGTGGATGGCTACTGAGTCCATATTAAGCGTGTCTAGGGTCTGCGGGCTCCCAGCCTTCATATGGATGGCTACTGAGTCCATATTAAGCGTGTCCAGGGTCTGCAGGCTTTCAGCCTTCATATGGATGGCTACTGAGTCCATATTAAGCGTGTCCAGGAACTGCAGGCTCCCAGCCTTCACATGGATGGCTACTGAGTCCATATTAAGCGTGTCCAGGGCCTGCTGGCTCCCAGTCTTCATATGGATGGCTACTGAGTCCATATCAAGCGTGTCCAGGGCGTGCGGGCTCCCAGCCTTCATATGGATGGCTACTGAGTCCATATCAAGCGTGTCCAGGGACTGCGGGCTCCCAGCCTTCATATGGATAGCTACTGAGTCCATATTAAGCATGTCCAGGGTCTGCGGGCTCCCAGCCTTCATATGTATGGCTACTGAGTCCATATTAAGCGTTTCCATGGCCTGCGGGCTCCCAGCCTTCATATGGATGGCTACTGAGACCACATTAAGCATGGCCAGGGCCTGCGGGCTCCCAGCCTTCATATGGATGGCTACTGAGTCTCAATTAAGCGTGTCCAGGGTGTGCGGGCTCCCAGCCTTCATATGGATGGCTACTGAGTCCATATTAAGCGTGTCCAGGGTCTGCGGGCTCCCAGCCTTCATGTGGATGGCTACTGAGTCCATATTAAGCGTGTCTAGGGTCTGCGGGCTCCCAGCCTTCATATGGATGGCTACTGAGTCCATATTAAGCGTGTCCAGGGTCTGCAGGCTCTCAGCCTTCATATGGATGGCTACTGAGTCCATATTAAGCGTGTTCAGGAACTGCGGGCTCCCAGCCTTCATATGGATGGCTACTGAGTCCATATTAAGTGTGTCCAGGGCCTGCTGGCTCCCAGTCTTCATATGGATGGCTACTGAGTCCATATTAAGCGTGTCCAGGGTGTGCGGGCTCCCAGCCTTCATATGGATGGCTACTGAGTCCATATTAAGCGTGTCCAGGGTCTGCAGGCTCCCAGCCTTCATATGGATGGCTACTGAGTCCAGGGTCTGCGGGCTCCCAGCCTTCATATGGATGGCTACTGAGTCCATATTAAGCGTGTCCAGGGTCTGCGGGCTCCCAGCCTTCATATGGATGGCTACTGAGTCCATATTAAGCAAGTCCAGAGTCTGCGGGCTCCCAGCCTTCATATGGATGGCTACTGAGTCCATATTAAGTGTGTCCAGGGTCTGCGGGCTCCCAGCCTTCAGAGGGATGGCTACTGAGTCCATATTAAGTGTGTCCAGCGTCTGCGGGCTCCCAGCCTTCATAGGGATGGCTACTGAGTCCATATTAATCGTGTCCAGGGTCTGCGGGCTCCCAGCCTTCACATGGATGGCTACTGAGCCCATATTAAGCGTGTCCAGGGTCTGCAGGCTCCCAGCCTTCATATGGATGGCTACTGAGTCCATATTAAGCGTGTACAGGGTCTGCGGGCTCCCAGCCTTCATATGTATGGTTACTGAGTCCGTTTTAAGCGTGTCCAGGGTCTGCGGGCTCCCAGGCTTCATATGGATGGCTACTGAGTCCATATTAAGCAAGTCCAGAGTCTGCGGGCTCCCAGCCTTCATAGGGATGGCTACTGAGTCCATATTAAGCGTGTCCAGGGTCTGCAGGCTCCCAGCCTTCATAGGGATGGCTACTGAGTCCATATTAATCGTGTCCAGGGTCTGCAGGCTCCCAGCCTTCATAGGGATGGCTACTTGATGCCACTTTAAGCACATGCAGGTCTGCGGGCTCTCAGCCTTCATAGGGATGGCTACTGAGTCCACTTTAAGCACTTGCGGGTCTGTGGGCTCCCAGCCTTCATAGGGATGGCTACTGAGTCCATATTAAGCGTGCCCAGGATCTGCAGCCTCCCAGCCTTCATATGGATGGCTACTGAGTCCATGTTAAGCGTGTCCAGGGTCTGCGGGCTCCCAGCCTTCATAGGGATGGCTACTGAGTCTATATTAAGCGTGTCCAGGGTCTACGGGCTCCCAGCCTTCAGAGGGATGGCTACTGAGTCCATATTAAGCAAGTCCAGAGTCTGCTGGCTCCCAGCCTTCATATGGATGGCTACTGAGCCCATATTAAGCGTGTCCATGGTCTGCAGGCTCCCAGCCTTCATATGGATGGCTACTGAGTTCATATTAAGCGTGTACAGGGTCTGCGGGCTCCAAGCCTTCATATGTATGCTTACTGAGTCCATATTAAGCGTGTCCAGGGCCTGCAGGCTCCCAGCCTTCATAGGGATGGCTACTGAGTCCATATTAAGCGTGTCCAGGGTCTGCAGGCTCCCAGCCTTCATATGGATGGCTACTGAGTTCATATTAAGCGTGTACAGGGTCTGCGGGCTCCAAGCCTTCATATGCATGGCTACTGAGTCCATATTAAGCAAGTCCAGAGTCTCCGGGCTCCCAGCCTTCATAGGGATGGCTACTGAGTCCATATTAAGCGTGTCCAGGGTCTGCAGGCTCCCAGCCTTCATAGGGATGGCTACTGAGTCCATATTAATCGTGTCCATGGTCTGCAGGCTCCCAGCCTTCATAGGGATGGCTACTTGAGTCCACTTTAAGCACTTGCAGGTCTGCAGGCTCTCATCCTTCATAGGGATGGCTACTGAGTCCACTTTAAGCACTTGCAGGTCTGTAGGCTCCCAGCCTTCATATGGATGGCTACTGAGTCCACTTTAAGAACTTGCGGGTCTGTGGGCTCCCAGCCTTCATAGGGATGGCTACTGAGTCCATATTAAGCGTGCCCAGGGTCTGCAGCCTCCCAGCCTTCATATGGATGGCTACTGAGTCCATATTAAGCGTGTCCAGGGTCTGCGGGCTCCCAGCCTTCAGAGGGATGGCTACTGAGTCCATATTAAGCAAGTCCAGAGTCTGCTGGCTCCCAGCCTTCACATGGATGGCTACTGAGCCCATATTAAGCGTGTCCAGGGTCTGCGGGCTCCCAGCCTTCACATGGATGGCTCCTGAGTCCATATTAAGCGTGTCCAGGGTCTGCGGGCTCCCAGCCTTCATATGGATGGCTACTGAGTCCATATTAAGCGTTTCCAGGGTCTGCGGTCTCCCAGCCTTCATATGGATGGCTACTGAGTCCATATTAAGCAAGTCCAGGGTCTGCGGGCTCCCAGCCTTCATATGGATGGCTACTGAGTCCATATTAAGCGTGTCCAGGGTCTGCAGGCTCCCAGCCTTCATATGGATGGCTACTGAGTCCATATTAAGCGTGTCCAGGGTCTGCGGGCTCCCAGCCTTCATATGGATGGCTACTGAGTCCATATTAAGCGTGTCCAGGGTCTGCGGGCTCCCAGCCTTCATATGGATGACTACTGAGTCCATATTAAGCAAGTCCAGAGTCTGCTGGCTCCCAGCCTTCACATAGATGGCTACTGAGCCCATATCAAGCGTGTCCAGGGTCTGCAGGCTCCCAGCCTTCATATGGATGGCTACTGAGCCCATATCAAGCGTGTCCAGGGTCTGCGGGCTCCCAGCCTTCATATGGATGGCTACTGAGTCCATATTAAGCGTGTCCAGGGTCTGCGGGCTCCCAGCCTTCATAGGGATGGCTACTGAGTCCATATTAATCGTGTCCAGGGTCTGCGGGCTCCCAGCCTTCACATGGATGGCTACTGAGCCCATATTAAGCGTGTCCAGGGTCTGCAGGCTCCCAGCCTTCATATGGATGGCTACTGAGTCCATATTAAGCGTGTACAGGGTCTGCGGGCTCCCAGCCTTCATATGTATGGTTACTGAGTCCATTTTAAGCGTGTCCAGGGTCTGCGGGCTCCCAGGCTTCATATGGATGGCTACTGAGTCCATATTAAGCAAGTCCAGAGTCTGCGGGCTTCCAGCCTTCATAGGGATGGCTACTGAGTCCATATTAAGCGTGTCCAGGGTCTGCAGGCTCCCAGCCTTCATAGGGATGGCTCCTGAGTCCATATTAATCGTGTCCAGGGTCTGCAGGCCCCCAGCCTTCATAGGGATGGCTACTTGAGTCCACTTTAAGCACTTGCAGGTCTGCGGGCTCTCAGCCTTCATAGGGATGGCTACTGAGTCCACTTTAAGCACTTGCGGGTCTGTAGGCTCCCAGCCTTCTTATGGATGGCTACTGAGTCCACTTTAAGAACTTGCGGGTCTGTGGGCTCCCAGCCTTCATAGGGATGGCTACTGAGTCCATATTAAGCGTGCCCAGGGTCTGCAGCCTCCCTGCCTTCATATGGATGGCTACTGAGTCCATATTAAGCATGTCCAGGGTCTGCGGGCTCCCAGCCTTCATAGGGATGGCTACTGAGTCCATATTAAGCGTGTCCAGGGTCTACGGGCTCCCAGCCTTCAGAGGGATGGCTACTGAGTCCATATTAAGCAAGTCCAGAGTCTGCTGGCTCCCAGCCTTCATATGGATGGCTACTGAGCCCAAATTAAGCGTGTCCAGGGTCTGCAGGCTCCCAGCCTTCATATGGATGGCTACTGAGTTCATATTAAGCGTGTCCAGGGTCTGCGGGCTCCCAGTCTTCATATGGATGGCTACTGAGTCCATATTAAGCGTGTCCAGGGTCTGCGGGCTCCCAGCCTTCATATGGATGGCTACTGAGTCCATATTAAGCGTGCCCAGGGTCTGCAGCCTCCCTGCCTTCATATGTATGGCTACTGAGTCCACTTTAAGAACTTGCGGGTCTGTGGGCTCCCAGCCTTCATAGGGATGGCTACTGAGTCCATATTAAGCATGCCCAGGGTCTGCAGCCTCCCAGCCTTCATATGGATGGCTACTGAGTCCATATTAAGCATATCCAGGGTCTGCGGGCTCCCAGCCTTCATATGTATGGCTACTGAGTCCATATTAAGCATGTCTAGGGTCTGCGGCCTCCCAGCCTTCATATGGATGGCTACTGAGTCCACTTTAAGAACTTGCGGGTCTGTGGGCTCCCAGCCTTCATAGGGATGGCTACTGAGTCCATATTAAGCATGCCCAGGGTCTGCAGCCTCCCAGCCTTCATATGGATGGCTACTGAGTCCATATTAAGCATGTCCAGGGTCTGCGGGCTTCCAGCCTTCATAGGGATGGCTACTGAGTCCATATTAAGCGTGTCCAGGGTCTACGGGCTCCCAGCCTTCAGAGGGATGGCTACTGAGTCCATATTAAGCAAGTCCAGAGTCTGCTGGCTCCCAGCCTTCATATGGATGGCTACTGAGTCCATATTAAGCGTGTCCAGGGTCTGCGGGCTCCCAGCCTTCATAGGGATGGCTACTGAGTCCATATTAAGCGTGTCCAGGGTCTGCGGGCTCCCAGCCTTCATAGGGATGGCTTCTGAGTCCATATTAATCGTGTCCAGGGTCTGCGGGCTCCCAGCCTTCACATGGATGGCTACTGAGCCCATATTAAGCGTGTCCAGGGTCTGCAGGCTCCCAGCCTTCATATGGATGGCTACTGAGTCCACTTTAAGAACTTGCGGGTCTGTGGGCTCCCAGCCTTCATAGGGATGGCTACTGAGTCCATATTAAGCATGCCCAGGGTCTGCAGCCTCCCAGCCTTCATATGGATGGATACTGAGTCCATATTAAGCATATCCAGGGTCTGCGGGCTCCCAGCCTTCATATGTATGGCTACTGAGTCCATATTAAGCATGTCTAGGGTCTGCGGCCTCCCAGCCTTCATATGGATGGCTACTGAGTCCATATTAAGCGTGTCCAGGGTCTGCGGGCTCCCAGCCTTCATATGGATGGCTACTGAGTCCATATTAAGCGTGTCCAGGGCCTGCGGGTTCCCAGCCTTCATAGGGATGGCTACTAAGTCCATATTAAGCATGTCCAGGGTCTGCGGCCTCCCAGCCTTCATAGGGATGGCTACTGAGTCCATATTAAGCGTGTCCAGGGTCTGCGGGCTCCCAGCCTTCATATGGATGGCTACTGAGTCCATATTAAGCGTGTCCAGGGTCTGCGGACTCCCAGCCTTCATATGGATGGCTACCGAGCCCATATTAAGCGTGTCCAGGGTCTGCGGGCTCCCAGCCTTCATATGGATGGCTACTGAGTCCATATTAAGCAAGTCCAGAGTCTGCTGGTTCCCAGCCTTCACATGGATGGCTACTGAGTCCATATTAAGCGTGTCCAGGGTCTGCGGGCTCCCAGCCTTCATATGGATGGCTACTGAGTCCATATTATGCGTGACCAGGGTCTGCGGGCTCCCAGCCTTCATATGGATGGCTACTGAGTCCATATTAATTGTGTCCAGGGTCTGCGGGCTCCCAGCCTTCATAGGGATGGCTACTGAGTCCACTTTAAGCAATTGCGGGTCTGCGGGCTCTCAGCCTTCATAGGGATGGCTACTGAGTCCACTTTAAGCACTTGCGGGTATGTAGGCTCCCAGCCTTCATATGGATGGCTACTGAGTCCACTTTAAGCACTTGTGGGTCTGTGGGCTCCCAGCCTTCATAGGGATGGCTACTGAGTCCACTTTAAGCATTTGTGGGTCTGTGCGCTCCCAGCCTTCATATGGATGGTTACTGATTCCATATTAAGCATGTCCAGGGTCTGCGGGCTCCCAGCCTTCATATGGATGGCTACTGAGTCTACTTTAAGCATGTCCAGGGTCTGCGGGCTCACAGCCTTCATATGGATGGCTACTGAGTCCATATTAAGCATGTCCAGGGTCTGCGGGCTTACAGCCTTCATATGGATGGCTACTGAGTCCATATTAAGCATGTCCAGGGTCTGTGGGCTCCCAGCCTTCATATGGATGGCTACTGAGTCCACATTAAGCATGTCCAGGGTCTGCGGGCTCCCAGCCTTCATATGGATGGCTACTGAGTCCATATTAAGCATGTCTAGGGTCTGTGGGCTCCCAGCCTTTATATAGATGGCTACTGAGTCCACTTTAAGCACTTGCGGGTCTGTGGGCTCCCAGCCTTCATAGGGATGACTACTGAGTCCATATTAAGCGTGTTCAGGGTCTGCAGGCTCCCAACCTTCATATGGATGGCTACTGAGTCCACTTTAAGCACTTGCGGGTCTGCGGGCTCACAGCCTTCATATGGATGGCTACTGAGTCCACTTTAAGCACTTGCGGGTCTGTGGGCTCCCAGGCTTCATAGGGATGGCTACTGAGTCCACTTTAAGCACTTGCGGGTCTGCGGGCTCACAGCCTTCATATGGATGGCTACTGAGTCCACTTTAAGCACTTACAGGTCTGCAGGCTCCCAGCCTTCATATGGATGGCTACTTAGTCAACTTTAAGCACTTACGGGTCTGCGGGCTCCCAGCCTTCATATGGATGGCTACTGACTCCAGTTTAAGCACTTGCGGGTCTGTGGGCTCCCAGCCTTCAAATGGATTGCTACTGAGTCCACTTTAAGCACTTGTGGGTCTGTGGGCTCCCAGCCTTCATATGGATGGCTACTGATTCCATATTAAACATGTCCAGGGTCTGCGGGCTCCCTGCCTTCATATGGATGGCTACTGAGTCTACTTTAAGCATGTCCAGGGTCAGCGGGCTCACAGCCTTCATATGGATGGCTACTGAGTCCATATTAAGCATGTCCAGGGTCTGCGGGCTTACAGCCTTCATATGGATGGCTACTGAGTCCATATTAAGCATGTCCAGGGTCTGTGGGCTCCCAGCCTTCATATGGATGGCTACTGAGTCTACTTTAAGCATGTCCAGGGTCTGCGGGCTTACAGCCTTCATATGGATGGCTACTGAGTCCATATTAAACATGTCCAGGGTCTGCGGGCTTACAGCCTTCATATGGATGGCTACTGAGTCCATATTAAGCATGTCCAGGGTCTGTGGTCTCCCAGCCTTCATATGGATGGCTACTGAGTCCATATTAAGCGTGTCCAGGGTCTGCGGGCTCCTAGCCTTCATATGGATGGCTACTGAGTCCATATTAAGCATGTCCAGGGTCTGCAGGCTCCCAGCCTTCATATGGATGGCTACTGAGTCTACTTGAAGCATGTCCAGGGTCTGCGGGCTCACAGCCTTCATATGGATGGCTACTGAGTCTACTTTAAGCATGTCTAGGGTCTGCGGGCTCACAGCCTTCATATGGATGGCTACTGAGTCCATATTAAGCATGTCCAGGGTCTGCGGGCTCACAGCCTTCATATGGATGGCTACTGAGTCCACATTAAGCAGGGCCAGGGCCTGCGGGCTCCCAGCCTTCATAGGGATGGCTACTGAGTCCATATTAATTGTGTCCAGGGTCTGCGGGCTCCCAGCCTTCACAGGGATGGCTACTGAGTCCACTTTAAGCAATTGCGGGTCTGCGGGCTCTCAGCCTTCATAGGGATGGCTACTGAGTCCACTTTAAGCACTTGCGGGTATGTAGGCTCCCAGCCTTCATATGGATGGCTACTGAGTCCACTTTAAGCACTTGTGGGTCTGTGGGCTCCCAGCCTTCATAGGGATGGCTACTGAGTCCACTTTAAGCACTTGTGGGTCTGTGCGCTCCCAGCCTTCATATGGATGGTTACTGATTCCATATTAAGCATGTCCAGGGTCTGCGGGCTCCCAGCCTTCATATGGATGGCTACTGAGTCTACTTTAAGCATGTCCAGGGTCTGCGGGCTCACAGCCTTCATATGGATGGCTACTGAGTCCATATTAAGCATGTCCAGGGTCTGCGGGCTTACAGCCTTCATATGGATGGCTACTGAGTCCATATTAAGCATGTCCAGGGTCTGTGGGCTCCCAGCCTTCATATGGATGGCTACTGAGTCCACATTAAGCGTGTCCAGGGTCTGCGGGCTCCCAGCCTTCATATGGATGGCTACTGAGTCAATATTAAGCATGTCTAGGGTCTGTGGGCTCCCAGCCTTTATATAGATGGCTACTGAGTCCACTTTAAGCACTTGCGGGTCTGTGGGCTCCCAGCCTTCATAGGGATGACTACTGAGTCCATATTAAGCGTGTCCAGGGTCTGCAGGCTCCCAACCTTCATATGGATGGCTACTGAGTCCACTTTAAGCACTTGCGGGTCTGCGGGCTCACAGCCTTCATATGGATGGCTACTGAGTCCACTTTAAGCACTTGCGGGTCTGTGGGCTCCCAGGCTTCATAGGGATGGCTACTGAGTCCACTTTAAGCACTTGCGGGTCTGCGGGCTCACAGCCTTCATATGGATGGCTACTGAGTCCACTTTAAGCACTTACAGGTCTGCAGGCTCCCAGCCTTCATATGGATGGCTACTTAGTCAACTTTAAGCACTTACGGGTCTGCGGGCTCCCAGCCTTCATATGGATGGCTACTGACTCCAGTTTAAGCACTTGCGGGTCTGTGGGCTCCCAGCCTTCATATGGATTGCTACTGAGTCCACTTTAAGCACTTGTGGGTCTGTGGGCTCCCAGCCTTCATATGGATGGCTACTGAGTCTACTTTAAGCATGTCCAGGGTCTGCGGGCTCACAGCCTTCATATGGATGGCTACTGAGTCCATATTAAGCATGTCCAGGGTCTGCGGGCTCCCTGCCTTCATATGGATGGCTACTGAGTCTACTTTAAGCATGTCCAGGGTCTGCGGGCTCACAGCCTTCATATGGATGGCTACTGAGTCCATATTAAGCATGTCCAGGGTCTGCGGGCTTACAGCCTTCATATGGATGGCTACTGAGTCCATATTAAGCATGTCCAGGGTCTGTGGGCTCCCAGCCTTCATATGGATGGCTACTGAGTCTACTTTAAGGATGTCCAGGGTCTGCAGGCTTACAGCCTTCATATGGATGGCTACTGAGTCCATATTAAACATGTCCAGGGTCTGCGGGCTTACAGCCTTCATATGGATGGCTACTGAGTCCATATTAAGCATGTCCAGGGTCTGTGGTCTCCCAGCCTTCATATGGATGGCTACTGAGTCCATATTAAGCGTGTCCAGGGTCTGCGGGCTCCTAGCCTTCATATGGATGGCTACTGAGTCCATATTAAGCATGTCCAGGGTCTGCAGGCTCCCAGCCTTCATATGGATGGCTACTGAGTCTACTTGAAGCATGTCCAGGGTCTGCGGGCTCACAGCCTTCATATGGATGGCTACTGAGTCTACTTTAAGCATGTCCAGGGTCTGCGGGCTCACAGCCTTCATATGGATGGCTACTGAGTCCATATTAAGCATGTCCAGGGTCTGCGGGCTCACAGCCTTCATATGGATGGCTACTGAGTCCACATTAAGCAGGGCCAGGGCCTGCGGGCTCCCAGCCTTCATATGGATGGCTACTGAGTCCACATTAAGCATGGTCAGGGTCTGCGGGCTCGCAGCCTTTATATGGATGGCTACTGAGTCCATATTAAGCGTTTCCAGGGCCTGCGGGCTCCCAGCCTTCATATGGATGGCTACTGAGTCCATAGTAAGCGTTTACAGGGCCTGCAGGCTCCCAGACTTCATATGGATGGCTACTGAGTCCACATTAAGCATGTTCAGGGTCTGCGGGCTCCCAGCCTTCATATGGATGGCTACTGAGCCCATATTAAGCGTTTCTAGGGCCTGCAGGCTCCCACCCTTCATATGGATGGCTAGTAAGTCCATAGTAAGCGTTTCCAGGGCCTGCGGGCTCCCAGCCTTCATATGGATGGCTACTGAGTCCATAGTAAGCGTGTCCAGGGTCTGCTGGCTCTAAGCCTTCATATGGATGGCTACTGAGTCCATATTAAGCGTGTCCAGGGTCTGCGGGCTCCCAGCCTTCATATGGATGGCTACTGAGTCCATATTAAGCGTGACCAGGGTCTGCGGGCTCCCAGCCTTCATATGGATGGCTACTGAGTCCATATTAAGCGTGTCCAGGGTCTGCGGGCTCCCAGCCTTCATATGGATGGCTACTGAGTCTCAATTAAGCGTGTCCAGGGTCTGCGGGCTCCCAGCCTTCATGTGGATGGCTACTGAGTCCATATTAAGCGTGTCTAGGGTCTGCGGGCTCCCAGCCTTCATATGGATGGCTACTGAGTCCATATTAAGCGTGTCCAGGGTCTGCAGGCTTTCAGCCTTCATATGGATGGCTACTGAGTCCATATTAAGCGTGTCCAGGAACTGCAGGCTCCCAGCCTTCACATGGATGGCTACTGAGTCCATATTAAGCGTGTCCAGGGCCTGCTGGCTCCCAGTCTTCATATGGATGGCTACTGAGTCCATATCAAGCGTGTCCAGGGCGTGCGGGCTCCCAGCCTTCATATGGATGGCTACTGAGTCCATATCAAGCGTGTCCAGGGACTGCGGGCTCCCAGCCTTCATATGGATAGCTACTGAGTCCATATTAAGCATGTCCAGGGTCTGCGGGCTCCCAGCCTTCATATGTATGGCTACTGAGTCCATATTAAGCGTTTCCATGGCCTGCGGGCTCCCAGCCTTCATATGGATGGCTACTGAGACCACATTAAGCATGGCCAGGGCCTGCGGGCTCCCAGCCTTCATATGGATGGCTACTGAGTCTCAATTAAGCGTGTCCAGGGTGTGCGGGCTCCCAGCCTTCATATGGATGGCTACTGAGTCCATATTAAGCGTGTCCAGGGTCTGCGGGCTCCCAGCCTTCATGTGGATGGCTACTGAGTCCATATTAAGCGTGTCTAGGGTCTGCGGGCTCCCAGCCTTCATATGGATGGCTACTGAGTCCATATTAAGCGTGTCCAGGGTCTGCAGGCTCTCAGCCTTCATATGGATGGCTACTGAGTCCATATTAAGCGTGTTCAGGAACTGCGGGCTCCCAGCCTTCATATGGATGGCTACTGAGTCCATATTAAGTGTGTCCAGGGCCTGCTGGCTCCCAGTCTTCATATGGATGGCTACTGAGTCCATATTAAGCGTGTCCAGGGTGTGCGGGCTCCCAGCCTTCATATGGATGGCTACTGAGTCCATATTAAGCGTGTCCAGGGACTGCGGGCTCCCAGCCTTCATATGGATAGCTACTGAGTCCATATTAAGCATGTCCAGGGTCTGCGGGCTCTCAGCCTTCATATGTATGGCTACTGAGTCCATATTAAGCGTTTCCATGGCCTGCGGGCTCCCAGCCTTCATATGGATGGCTACTGAGACCACATTAAGCATGGCCAGGGCCTGCGGGCTCCCAGCCTTCATATGGATGGCTACTGAGTCCACATTAAGCATGTCCAGGGTCTGCGGGCTCCCAGCCTTCATATGGATGGCTCCTGAGTCCATATTAAGCATTTCCAGGGCCTGCGGGCTCCCAGCCTTCATATGGATGCTACTGAGTCCATATTAAGCATGTCCAGGGTCTGCGGGCTCCCAGCCTTCATATGGATGGCTACTGAGTCCATATTAAGCGTGTCCGGGGCGTGCGGGCTCCCGGCCTACATATGGATGGTTACTGAGTCCATATTAAGCGTGTCCATGGACTGCGGGCTCCCAGCCTTCATATGGATTGCTACTGAGTCCATATTAAGCATGTCCAGGGTCTGCGGGCTCCCAGCCTTCATATGGATGGCTAGTGAGTCCATTTTAAGCGTTTCCAGGGCCTGCGGGCTCCCAGCCTTCATATGGATGGCTATTGAGACCACATTAAGCATGGCCAGGGCCTGCGGGCTCCCAGCATTCATATGGATGGCTACTGAGTCCATAGTAAGCGTTTCCAGGGCCTGCGGGCTCCCAGCCTTCATATGGATGCTACTGAGTCCATATTAAGCGTGTCCAGGGTCTGCGGGCTCCCAGCCTTCATATTGGTGGCTACTGAGTCCATATTAAGCGTGTCCAGGGTCTGCGGGCTCCCAGCCTTCATATTGGTGGCTACTGAGTCCAAATTAAGCGTGTCCAGGGTCTGCGGGCTCCCAGCCTTCATTTGGATGGCTACTGAGTCCATATTAAGCATTTCCAGAGCCTGCGGGCTCCCAGCCTTCATATGGATGGCTACTGAGTCCATAGTAAGCGTTTCCAGGGCCTGCGGGCTCCCAGCCTTCATATGGATGCTACTGAGTCCATATTAAGCGTGTCCAGGGTCTGCGGGCTCCCAGCCTTCATATTGGTGGCTACTGAGTCCATATTAAGCGTGTCCAGGGTCTGCGGGCTCCCAGCCTTCATATTGGTGGCTACTGAGTCCAAATTAAGCGTGTCCAGGGTCTGCGGGCTCCCAGCCTTCATTTGGATGGCTACTGAGTCCATATTAAGCAAGTCCAGAGTCTGCTGGCTCCCAGCCTTCATATTGGTGGCTACTGAGTCCAAATTAAGCGTGTCCAGGATCTGCGGGCTCCCAGCCTTCATTTGGATGGCTACTGAGTCCATATTAAGCGTGTCCAGGGTCTGCAGGCTCCCAGCCTACATATGGATAGCTACTGAGTCCATATTAAGCGTGTCCAGGGTCTGCGGGCTCCCAGCCTTCATATTGGTGGCTACTGAGTCCAAATTAAGCGTGTCCAGGGTCAGCGGGCTCCCAGCCTTCATAGGGATGTCTACTGAGTCCATATTAATTGTGTCCAGGGTGTGCGGGCTCCCAGCCTTCATAGGGATGGCTACTTGAGTCCACTTTAAGCACTTGCGGGTCTGCGGGCTCTCAGCCTTCATAGGGATGGCTACTGAGTCCACTTTAAGCACTTGCCGGTCTGCGGGCTCACAGCCTTTATATGGATGGCTACTGAGTCCACTTTAAGCACTTGCGGGTCTGTAGGCTCCCAGCCTTCATATGGATGGCTACTGAGTCCACTTTAAGCACTTGCGGGTCTGTGGGCTCCCAGCCTTCATAGGGATGGCTACTGAGTCCATATTAAGCGTGCCCAGGGTCTGCGGCCTCCCAGCCTTCATATGGATGGATACTGAGTCCATATTAAGCATGTCCAGGGTCTGCGGGCTCCCAGCCTTCATATGGATGGCTACTGAGTCCATATTAAGCATGTCTAGGGTCTGCGGCCTCCCAGCCTTCATATGGATGGCTACTGAGTCCATATTAAGCGTGTCCAGGGTCTGCGGGCTCCCAGCCTTGATATGGATGGCTACTGAGTCCATATTAAGCGTGTCTGGGGCCTGCGGGCTCCCAGCCTTCATAGGGATAGCTACTGAGTCCATATTATGCGTGTCCGGGGTCTGCGGGCTCCCAACCTTAATTGGGGTGGCTAATGAGTCCATATTAAGCGTGTCCAGAGTCTGCGGGCTCCCAGCCTTCATATGGATGGCTACTGAGTCCATATTAAGCGTGCCCAGGGTCTGCGGGCTCCCAGCTTCATATGGATGGCTACCGAGTCCATATTAAGCAAGTCCAGAGTCTGCTGGCTCCCAGCCTTAACATGGATGGCTACTGAGCCCATATTAAGCATGTCCAGGGTCTGCAGTCTCCCAGCCTTCATATGGATGGCTACTGAGTCCATATTAAGCATGTCCA
The DNA here is from genome assembly GCF_040938575.1 of Ambystoma mexicanum. Lineage (NCBI taxonomy): Eukaryota > Metazoa > Chordata > Amphibia > Caudata > Ambystomatidae > Ambystoma > Ambystoma mexicanum. The sequence goes on along the minus strand of NC_090925.1, from coordinate 17,148,486 downwards.
GGGTCTGCGGGCTCCCAGCCTTCATATGGATGGCTACTGAGTCCATATTAAGCGTGTCCACGGTCTGCAGGCTCCCAGTCTTCATATGGATGGCTACTGAGTCCATATTAAGCAGGTCCACAGTCTGCGGGCTCCCAGCCTTCATATGGATGGCTACTGAGTCCATATCAAGTGTGTCCAGGGTCTGCGGGCTCCTAGCCTTCATATGGATGGCTACTGAGTCCATATTAAGCATGTCCAGGGTCTGCAGGCTCCCAGCCTTCATATGGATGGCTACTGAGTCTACTTGAAGCATGTCCAGGGTCTGCGGGCTCACAGCCTTCATATGGATGGCTACTGAGTCTACTTTAAGCATGTCCAGGGTCTGCGGGCTCACAGCCTTCATATGGATGGCTACTGAGTCCATATTAAGCATGTCCAGGGTCTGCGGGCTCACAGCCTTCATATGGATGGCTACTGAGTCCACATTAAGCAGGGCCAGGGCCTGCGGGCTCCCAGCCTTCATATGGATGGCTACTGAGTCCACATTAAGCATGGTCAGGGTCTGCGGGCTCGCAGCCTTTATATGGATGGCTACTGAGTCCATATTAAGCGTTTCCAGGGCCTGCGGGCTCCCAGCCTTCATATGGATGGCTACTGAGTCCATAGTAAGCGTTTACAGGGCCTGCAGGCTCCCAGACTTCATATGGATGGCTACTGAGTCCACATTAAGCATGTTCAGGGTCTGCGGGCTCCCAGCCTTCATATGGATGGCTACTGAGCCCATATTAAGTGTTTCTAGGGCCTGCAGGCTCCCACCCTTCATATGGATGGCTAGTAAGTCCATAGTAAGCATTTCCAGGGCCTGCGGGCTCCCAGCCTTCATATGGATGGCTACTGAGTCCATAGTAAGCGTGTCCAGGGTCTGCTGGCTCTAAGCCTTCATATGGATGGCTACTGAGTCCATATTAAGCGTGTCCAGGGTCTGCGGGCTCCCAGCCTTCATATGGATGGCTACTGAGTCTCAATTAAGCGTGTCCAGGGTCTGCGGGCTCCCAGCCTTCATATGGATGGCTACTGAGTCCATATTAAGCGTGTCCAGGGTCTGCGGGCTCCCAGCCTTCATGTGGATGGCTACTGAGTCCATATTAAGCGTGTCTAGGGTCTGCGGGCTCCCAGCCTTCATATGGATGGCTACTGAGTCCATATTAAGCGTGTCCAGGGTCTGCAGGCTTTCAGCCTTCATATGGATGGCTACTGAGTCCATATTAAGCGTGTTCAGGAACTGCAGGCTCCCAGCCTTCACATGGATGGCTACTGAGTCCATATTAAGTGTGTCCAGGGCCTGCTGGCTCCCAGTCTTCATATGGATGGCTACTGAGTCCATATAAAGCGTGTCCAGGGTGTGCGGGCTCCCAGCCTTCATATGGATGGCTACTGAGTCCATATTAAGCGTGTCCAGGGACTGCGGGCTCCCAGCCTTCATATGGATAGCTACTGAGTCCATATTAAGCATGTCCAGGGTCTGCGGGCTCCCAGCCTTCATATGTATGGCTACTGAGTCCATATTAAGCGTTTCCATGGCCTGCGGGCTCCCAGCCTTCATATGGATGGCTACTGAGACCACATTAAGCATGGCCAGGGCCTGCGGGCTCCCAGCCTTCATATGGATGGCTACTGAGTCTCAATTAAGCGTGTCCAGGGTGTGCGGGCTCCCAGCCTTCATATGGATGGCTACTGAGTCCATATTAAGCGTGTCCAGGGTCTGCGGGCTCCCAGCCTTCATGTGGATGGCTACTGAGTCCATATTAAGCGTGTCTAGGGTCTGCGGGCTCCCAGCCTTCATATGGATGGCTACTGAGTCCATATTAAGCGTGTCCAGGGTCTGCAGGCTCTCAGCCTTCATATGGATGGCTACTGAGTCCATATTAAGCGTGTTCAGGAACTGCGGGCTCCCAGCCTTCATATGGATGGCTACTGAGTCCATATTAAGTGTGTCCAGGGCCTGCTGGCTCCCAGTCTTCATATGGATGGCTACTGAGTCCATATTAAGCGTGTCCAGGGTGTGCGGGCTCCCAGCCTTCATATGGATGGCTACTGAGTCCATATTAAGCGTGTCCAGGGACTGCGGGCTCCCAGCCTTCATATGGATAGCTACTGAGTCCATATTAAGCATGTCCAGGGTCTGCGGGCTCTCAGCCTTCATATGTATGGCTACTGAGTCCATATTAAGCGTTTCCATGGCCTGCGGGCTCCCAGCCTTCATATGGATGGCTACTGAGACCACATTAAGCATGGCCAGGGCCTGCGGGCTCCCAGCCTTCATATGGATGGCTACTGAGTCCACATTAAGCATGTCCAGGGTCTGCGGGCTCCCAGCCTTCATATGGATGGCTCCTGAGTCCATATTAAGCGTGTCCAGGGTCTGCAGGCTCTCAGCCTTCATATGGATGGCTACTGAGTCCATATTAAGCGTGTTCAGGAACTGCGGGCTCCCAGCCTTCATATGGATGGCTACTGAGTCCATATTAAGTGTGTCCAGGGCCTGCTGGCTCCCAGTCTTCATATGGATGGCTACTGAGTCCATATTAAGCGTGTCCAGGGTGTGCGGGCTCCCAGCCTTCATATGGATGGCTACTGAGTCCATATTAAGCGTGTCCAGGGACTGCGGGCTCCCAGCCTTCATATGGATAGCTACTGAGTCCATATTAAGCATGTCCAGGGTCTGCGGGCTCTCAGCCTTCATATGTATGGCTACTGAGTCCATATTAAGCGTTTCCATGGCCTGCGGGCTCCCAGCCTTCATATGGATGGCTACTGAGACCACATTAAGCATGGCCAGGGCCTGCGGGCTCCCAGCCTTCATATGGATGGCTACTGAGTCCACATTAAGCATGTCCGGGGTCTGCGGGCTCCCAGCCTTCATATGGATGGCTCCTGAGTCCATATTAAGCATTTCCAGGGCCTGCGGGCTCCCAGCCTTCATATGGATGCTACTGAGTCCATATTAAGCATGTCCAGGGTCTGCGGGCTCCCAGCCTTCATATGGATGGCTACTGAGTCCATATTAAGCGTGTCCGGGGCGTGCGGGCTCCCGGCCTACATATGGATGGTTACTGAGTCCATATTAAGCGTGTCCATGGACTGCGGGCTCCCAGCCTTCATATGGATTGCTACTGAGTCCATATTAAGCATGTCCAGGGTCTGTGGGCTCCCAGCCTGCATATGGATGGCTAGTGAGTCCATTTTAAGCGTTTCCAGGGCCTGCGGGCTCCCAGCCTTCATATGGATGGCTATTGAGTCCACATTAAGCATGTCCAGGGTCTGCGGGCTTCCAGCCGTCATATGGATGGCTACTGAGTCCATATTAAGCATTTCCAGAGCCTGCGGGCTCCCAGCCTTCATATGGATGGCTACTGAGTCCATAGTAAGCGTTTCCAGGGCCTGCGGGCTCCCAGCCTTCATATGGATGCTACTGAGTCCATATTAAGCGTGTCCAGGGTCTGCGGGCTCCCAGCCTTCATATTGGTGGCTACTGAGTCCATATTAAGCGTGTCCAGGGTCTGCGGGCTCCCAGCCTTCATATTGGTGGCTACTGAGTCCAAATTAAGCGTGTCCAGGGTCTGCTGGCTCTAAGCCTTCATATGGATGGCTACTGAGTCCATATTAAGCGTGTCCAGGGTCTGCGGGCTCCCAGCCTTCATATGGATGGCTACTGAGTCTCAATTAAGCGTGTCCAGGGTCTGCGGGCTCCCAGCCTTCATATGGATGGCTACTGAGTCCATATTAAGCGTGTCCAGGGTCTGCGGGCTCCCAGCCTTCATGTGGATGGCTACTGAGTCCATATTAAGCGTGTCTAGGGTCTGCGGGCTCCCAGCCTTCATATGGATGGCTACTGAGTCCATATTAAGCGTGTCCAGGGTCTGCAGGCTTTCAGCCTTCATATGGATGGCTACTGAGTCCATATTAAGCGTGTTCAGGAACTGCAGGCTCCCAGCCTTCACATGGATGGCTACTGAGTCCATATTAAGTGTGTCCAGGGCCTGCTGGCTCCCAGTCTTCATATGGATGGCTACTGAGTCCATATAAAGCGTGTCCAGGGTGTGCGGGCTCCCAGCCTTCATATGGATGGCTACTGAGTCCATATTAAGCGTGTCCAGGGACTGCGGGCTCCCAGCCTTCATATGGATAGCTACTGAGTCCATATTAAGCATGTCCAGGGTCTGCGGGCTCCCAGCCTTCATATGTATGGCTACTGAGTCCATATTAAGCGTTTCCATGGCCTGCGGGCTCCCAGCCTTCATATGGATGGCTACTGAGACCACATTAAGCATGGCCAGGGCCTGCGGGCTCCCAGCCTTCATATGGATGGCTACTGAGTCTCAATTAAGCGTGTCCAGGGTGTGCGGGCTCCCAGCCTTCATATGGATGGCTACTGAGTCCATATTAAGCGTGTCCAGGGTCTGCGGGCTCCCAGCCTTCATGTGGATGGCTACTGAGTCCATATTAAGCGTGTCTAGGGTCTGCGGGCTCCCAGCCTTCATATGGATGGCTACTGAGTCCATATTAAGCGTGTCCAGGGTCTGCAGGCTCTCAGCCTTCATATGGATGGCTACTGAGTCCATATTAAGCGTGTTCAGGAACTGCGGGCTCCCAGCCTTCATATGGATGGCTACTGAGTCCATATTAAGTGTGTCCAGGGCCTGCTGGCTCCCAGTCTTCATATGGATGGCTACTGAGTCCATATTAAGCGTGTCCAGGGTGTGCGGGCTCCCAGCCTTCATATGGATGGCTACTGAGTCCATATTAAGCGTGTCCAGGGACTGCGGGCTCCCAGCCTTCATATGGATAGCTACTGAGTCCATATTAAGCATGTCCAGGGTCTGCGGGCTCTCAGCCTTCATATGTATGGCTACTGAGTCCATATTAAGCGTTTCCATGGCCTGCGGGCTCCCAGCCTTCATATGGATGGCTACTGAGACCACATTAAGCATGGCCAGGGCCTGCGGGCTCCCAGCCTTCATATGGATGGCTACTGAGTCCACATTAAGCATGTCCAGGGTCTGCGGGCTCCCAGCCTTCATATGGATGGCTCCTGAGTCCATATTAAGCGTGTCCAGGGTCTGCAGGCTCTCAGCCTTCATATGGATGGCTACTGAGTCCATATTAAGCGTGTTCAGGAACTGCGGGCTCCCAGCCTTCATATGGATGGCTACTGAGTCCATATTAAGTGTGTCCAGGGCCTGCTGGCTCCCAGTCTTCATATGGATGGCTACTGAGTCCATATTAAGCGTGTCCAGGGTGTGCGGGCTCCCAGCCTTCATATGGATGGCTACTGAGTCCATATTAAGCGTGTCCAGGGACTGCGGGCTCCCAGCCTTCATATGGATAGCTACTGAGTCCATATTAAGCATGTCCAGGGTCTGCGGGCTCTCAGCCTTCATATGTATGGCTACTGAGTCCATATTAAGCGTTTCCATGGCCTGCGGGCTCCCAGCCTTCATATGGATGGCTACTGAGACCACATTAAGCATGGCCAGGGCCTGCGGGCTCCCAGCCTTCATATGGATGGCTACTGAGTCCACATTAAGCATGTCCGGGGTCTGCGGGCTCCCAGCCTTCATATGGATGGCTCCTGAGTCCATATTAAGCATTTCCAGGGCCTGCGGGCTCCCAGCCTTCATATGGATGCTACTGAGTCCATATTAAGCATGTCCAGGGTCTGCGGGCTCCCAGCCTTCATATGGATGGCTACTGAGTCCATATTAAGCGTGTCCGGGGCGTGCGGGCTCCCGGCCTACATATGGATGGTTACTGAGTCCATATTAAGCGTGTCCATGGACTGCGGGCTCCCAGCCTTCATATGGATTGCTACTGAGTCCATATTAAGCATGTCCAGGGTCTGTGGGCTCCCAGCCTGCATATGGATGGCTAGTGAGTCCATTTTAAGCGTTTCCAGGGCCTGCGGGCTCCCAGCCTTCATATGGATGGCTATTGAGTCCACATTAAGCATGTCCAGGGTCTGCGGGCTTCCAGCCGTCATATGGATGGCTACTGAGTCCATATTAAGCATTTCCAGAGCCTGCGGGCTCCCAGCCTTCATATGGATGGCTACTGAGTCCATAGTAAGCGTTTCCAGGGCCTGCGGGCTCCCAGCCTTCATATGGATGCTACTGAGTCCATATTAAGCGTGTCCAGGGTCTGCGGGCTCCCAGCCTTCATATTGGTGGCTACTGAGTCCATATTAAGCGTGTCCAGGGTCTGCGGGCTCCCAGCCTTCATATTGGTGGCTACTGAGTCCAAATTAAGCGTGTCCAGGGTCTGCGGGCTCCCAGCCTTCATTTGGATGGCTACTGAGTCCATATTAAGCAAGTCCAGAGTCTGCTGGCTCCCAGCCTTCATATTGGTGGCTACTGAGTCCAAATTAAGCGTGTCCAGGATCTGCGGGCTCCCAGCCTTCATTTGGATGGCTACTGAGTCCATATTAAGCGTGTCCAGGGTCTGCAGGCTCCCAGCCTACATATGGATGGCTACTGAGTCCATATTAAGCGTGTCCAGGGTCTGCGGGCTCCCAGCCTTCATATTGGTGGCTACTGAGTCCAAATTAAGCGTGTCCAGGGTCAGCGGGCTCCCAGCCTTCATAGGGATGTCTACTGAGTCCATATTAATTGTGTCCAGGGTGTGGGGCTCCCAGCCTTCATAGGGATGGCTACTTGAGTCCACTTTAAGCACTTGCGGGTCTGCGGGCTCTCAGCCTTCATAGGGATGGCTACTGAGTCCACTTTAAGCACTTGCCGGTCTGCGGGCTCACAGCCTTTATATGGATGGCTACTGAGTCCACTTTAAGCACTTGCGGGTCTGTAGGCTCCCAGCCTTCATATGGATGGCTACTGAGTCCACTTTAAGCACTTGCGGGTCTGTGGGCTCCCAGCCTTCATAGGGATGGCTACTGAGTCCATATTAAGCGTGCCCAGGGTCTGCGGCCTCCCAGCCTTCATATGGATGGATACTGAGTCCATATTAAGCATGTTCAGGGTCTGCGGGCTCCCAGCCTTCATATGGATGGCTACTGAGTCCATATTAAGCATGTCTAGGGTCTGCGGCCTCCCAGCCTTCATATGGATGGCTACTGAGTCCATATTAAGTGTGTCCAGGGTCTGCGGGCTCCCAGCCTTGATATGGATGGCTACTGAGTCCATATTAAGCGTGTCTGGGGCCTGCAGGCTCCCAGCCTTCATAGGGATAGCTACTGAGTCCATATTATGCGTGTCCGGGGTCTGCGGGCTCCCAACCTTAATTGGGGTGGCTAATGAGTCCATATTAAGCGTGTCCAGAGTCTGCGGGCTCCCAGCCTTCATATGGATGGCTACTGAGTCCATATTAAGCGTGCCCAGGGTCTGCGGGCTCCCAGCTTCATATGGATGGCTACCGAGTCCATATTAAGCAAGTCCAGAGTCTGCTGGCTCCCAGCCTTAACATGGATGGCTACTGAGCCCATTTTAAGCGTGTCCAGGGTCTGCAGTCTCCCAGCCTTCATATGGATGGCTACTGAGTCCATATTAAGCATGTCCAGGGTCTGCGGGCTCCCAGCCTTCATATGGATGGCTACTGAGTCCATATTAAGCGTGTCCACGGTCTGCAGGCTCCCAGTCTTCATATGGATGGCTACTGAGTCCATATTAAGCAGGTCCACAGTCTGCGGGCTCCCAGCCTTCATATGGATGGCTACTGAGTCCATATCAAGTGTGTCCAGGGTCTGCGGGCTCCCAGCCTTCATAGGTATGGCTACTGAGTCCATATTAAGCGTGTCCAGGGTCTGCGGGGTCCCAGCCTTCATAGGGATGGCTACTGAGTCCATATTAATCGTGTCCAGGGTCTGCGGGCTCCCAGCCTTCATAGGGATGGCTACTTGAGTCTACTTTAAGCACTTGCGGGTCTGTGGGCTCTAAGCCTTCATAGGGATGGCTACTGAGTCCACTTTAAGCACTTGCAGGTCTGCGGGCTCACAGCCTTCATATGGATGACTACTGAGTCCACTTTAAGCACTTGCGGGTCTGTAGGCTCCCAGCCTTCACATGGATGGCTACTGAGTCCACTTTAAGCACTTGCGGGTCTATGGGCTCCCAGCCTTCATAGGGATGGCTACTGAGTCCATATTAAGCGTGCCCAGGGTCTGCGGCCTCCCAGCCTTTATATGGATGGCTACTGAGTCCATATTAAGCGTGTCCAGGGCCTGCGGGCTCCCAGCTTTCATAGGGATGGCTACTGAGTCCATATTAAGCGTGTCCAGGGTCTGCAGGCCCCCAGCCTTCATAGGGATGGCTACTGAGTCCATATTAAGCGTGTCCAGGGTCTACGGGCTCCCAGCATTCATATGGATGGCTACTGAGTCCACATTAAGCGTGTCCAGGGTCTGCGGGCTCCCAGCCTTCATCGGATGGCTATTGAGTCCATATTAAGCGTGTCCAGGGTCTACGGGCTCCCAGCCTTCAGAGGGATGGCTACTGAGTCCATATTAAGCAAGTCCAGAGTCTGCTGGCTCCCAGCCTTCACATGGATGGCTACTGAGCCCATATTAAGCGTGTCCAGGGTCTGCAGGCTCCCAGCCTTCATATGGATGGCTACTGAGTCCAAAATAAGCGTGTCCAGGGTCTGCGGGCTCCCAGCCTTCATATGGATGGCTACTGAGTCCACATTAAGCGTGTCCAGGGTCTGCGGGCTCCCAGCCTTCATATGGATGTCTACTGAGCCCATATTAAGCAAGTCCAGAGTCTGCAGGCTCCCAGCCTTCATATGGATGGCTACTGAGCCCATATTAAGTGTGTCCAGGGTCTGCAGGCTCCCAGCCTTCATAGGGATGGCTACTGAGTCCATATTAAGCGTGTCCAGGGTCTGCGGGCTCCCAGCCTTCATAGGGATGGCTACTGAGTCCATATTAATCGTGTCCAGGGTCTGCGGGCTCCCAGCCTTCACATGGATGGCTACTGAGCCCATATTAAGCGTGTCCAGGGTCTGCAGGCTCCCAGCCTTCATATGGATGGCTACTGAGTCCATATTAAGCGTGTACAGGGTCTGCGGGCTCCAAGCCTTCATATGTATGCTTACTGAGTCCATATTAAGCGTGTCCAGGGTCTGCGGGCTCCCAGCCTTCATATGGATGGCTACTGAGTCCATATTAAGCAAGTCCAGAGTCTGCGGGCTCCCAGCCTTCATAGGGATGGCTACTGAGTCCATATTAAGCCTGTCCAGGGTCTGCAGGCTCCCAGCCTTCATAGGGATGGCTACTGAGTTCATATTAATCGTGTCCAGGGTCTGCAGGCTCCCAGCCTTCATAGGGATGGCTACTTGAGTCCACTTTAAGCACTTGCAGGTCTGTGGGCTCTCAGCCTTCATAGGGATGGCTACTGAGTCCACTTTAAGCACTTGCGGGTCTGTAGGCTCCCAGCCTTCATATGGATGGCTACTGAGTCCACTTTAAGAACTTGCGGGTCTGTGGGCTCCCAGCCTTCATAGGGATGGCTACTGAGTCCATATTAAGCGTGCCCAGGGTCTGCAGCCTCCCAGCCTTCATATGGATGGCTACTGAGTCCATATTAAGCGTTTCCAGGGTCTGCGGGCTCCCAGCCTTCATAGGGATGGCTACTGAGTCCATATTAAGCGTGTCCAGGGTCTACAGGCTCCCAGCCTTCAGAGGGATGGCTACTGAGTCCATATTAAGCGTGTCCAGGGTCTACGGGCTCCCAGCCTCCAGAGGGATGGCTACTGAGTCCATATTAAGCGTGTCCAGGGTGTGCGGGCTCCCAGCCTTCATATGGATGGCTACTGAGTCCATATTAAGCGTGTCCAGGGTCTGCAGGCTCCCAGCCTTGTGTCCAGGGTCTGCGGGCTCCCAGCCTTGATATGGATGGCTACTGAGTCCATATTAAACGTGTCCGGGGCCTGCGGGCTCCCAGCCTTCATAGGGATGGCTATTGAGTCCATATTATGCGTGTCTGGGGTCTGCGGGCTCCCAACCTTAATAGGGGTGGCTACTGAGTCCATATTAAGCGTGTCCAGGGTCTGCGGGCTCCCAGCCTTCATATGGATGGCTACTGAGTCCATATTAAGCGTGTCCAGGGTCTGCGGGCTCCCAGCCTTCATATGGATGGCTACTGAGTCCATATTAAGCGTGCCCAGGGTCTGCGGGCTCCCAGCTTCATATGGATGGCTACCGAGTCCATATTAAGCAAGTCCAGAGTCTGCTGGCTCCCAGCCTTAACATGGATGGCTACTGAGCCCATATTAAGCGTGTCCAGGGTCTGCAGTCTCCCAGCCTTCATATGGATGGCTACTGAGTCCATATTAAGCGTGTCCAGGGTCTGCAGGCTCCCAGTCTTCATATGGATGGCTACTGAGTCCATATTAAGCAGGTCCACAGTCTGCAGGCTCCCAGCCTTCATATGGATGGCTACTGAGTCCATATCAAGTGTGTCCGGGGTCTGCGGGCTCCCAGCCTTCATAGGGATGGCTACTGAGTCCATATTAAGCGTGTCCAGGGTCTGTGGGGTCCCAGCCTTCATAGGGATGGCTACTGAGTCCATATTAATCGTGTCCAGGGTCTGCGGGCTCCCAGCCTTCATAGGGATGACTACTTGAGTCTACTTTAAGCACTTGCGGGTCTGTGGGCTCTCAGCCTTCATAGGGATGGCTACTGAGTCCACTTTAAGCACTTGCAGGTCTGCGGGCTCACAGCCTTCATATGGATTACTACTGAGTCCACTTTAAGCACTTGCGGGTCTGTAGGCTCCCAGCCTTCATATGGATGGCTACTGAGTCCACTTTAAGCACTTGCGGGTCTATGGGCCCCCAGCCTTCATAGGGATGGCTACTGAGTCCATATTAAGCGTGCCCAGGGTCTGCGGCCTCCCAGCCTTCATATGGATGGCTACTGAGTCCATATTAAGCGTGTCCAGGGCCTGCGGGCTCCCAGCTTTCATAGGGATGGCTACTGAGTCCATATTAAGCGTGTCCAGGGTCTGCAGGCTCCCAGCCTTCATAGGGATGGCTACTGAGTCCATATTAAGCATGTCCAGGGTCTGCGGGCTCCCAGCATTCATATGGATGGCTACTGAGTCCATATTAAGCGTGTCCAGGGTCTGCGGGCTCCCATCCTTCAGAGGGATGGCTACTGAGTCCATATTAAGCAAGTCCAGAGTCTGCTGGCTCCCAGCCTTCACATGGATGGCTACTGAGCCCATATTAAGCGTGTCCAGGGTCTGCAGGCTCCCAGCCTTCATATGAATGGCTACTGAGTCCATATTAAGCGTGTCCAGGGTCTGCGGGCTTCCAGCCTTCATATGGATGGCTACTGAGTCCATATTAAGCGTGTCCAGGGTCTGCGGGCTCCCAGCCTTCATATGGATGTCTACTGAGCCCATATTAAGCAAGTCCAGAGTCTGCAGGCTCCCAGCCTTCATATGGATGGCTACTGAGCCCATATTAAGTGTGTCCAGGGTCTGCGGGCTCCCAGCCTTCATAGGGATGGCTACTGAGTCCATATTAAGCGTGTCCAGGGTCTGCGGGCTCCCAGCCTTCATAGGGATGGCTACTGAGTCCATATTAATCGTGTCCAGGGTCTGCGGGCTCCCAGCCTTCACATGGATGGCTACTGAGCCCATATTAAGCGTGTCCAGGGTCTGCAGGCTCCCAGCCTTCATATGGATGGCTACTGAGTCCATATTAAGCGTGTACAGGGTCTGCGGGCTCCAAGCCTTCATATGTATGCTTACTGAGTCCATATTAAGCGTGTCCAGGGTCTGCGGGCTCCCAGCCTTCATATGGATGGCTACTGAGTCCATATTAAGCAAGTCCAGAGTCTGCGGGCTCCCAGCCTTCATAGGGATGGCTACTGAGTCCACTTTAAGCACTTGCAGGTCTGTAGGCTCCCAGCCTTCATATGGATGGCTACTGAGTCCACTTTAAGAACTTGCGGGTCTGTGGGCTCCCAGCCTTCATAGAGATGGCTACTGAGTCCATATTAAGCGTGCCCAGGATCTGCAGCCTCCCAGCCTTCATATGGATGGCTACTGAGTCCATATTAAGCGTGTCCAGGGTATGCGGGCTCTCAGCCTTCATAGGGATGGCTACTGAGTCCATATTAAGCGTGTCCAGGGTCTACGGGCTCCCAGCCTTCAGAGGGATGGCTACTGAGTCCATATTAAGCGTGTACAGGGTCTACGGGCTACCAGCCTCCAGAGGGATGGCTACTGAGTCCATATTAAGCAAGTCCAGAGTCTGCTGGCTCCCAGCCTTCACGTGGATGGCTACTGAGCCCATATTAAGCGTGTCCAGGGTCTGCAGGCTCCCAGCCTTCATATGGATGGCTACTGAGTCCATATTAAGCGTGTCCAGGGTCTGCGGGCTCCCAGCCTTCATATGGATGGCTACTGAGTCCATATTAAGCGTGTCCAGGGTCTGCGGGCTCCCAGCCTTCATATGGATGGCTACTGAGTCCATATTAAGCAAGTCCAGGGTCTGCGGGCTCCCAGCCTTCATAGGGATGGCTACTGAGTCCATATTAAGTGTGTCCAGGGTCTGCAGGCTCCCAGCCTTCATAGGGATGGCTACTGACTCCATATTAATCGTGTCCAGGGTCTGCAGGCTCCCAGCCTTCATAGGGATGGCTACTGAGTCCACTTTAAGCACTTGCGGGTCTGTAGGCTCCCAGCCTTCATATGGATGGCTACTGAGTCCATATTAAGCGTTTCCAGGGTCTGCGGGCTCCCAGCCTTCATAGGGATGGCTACTGAGTCCATATTAAGCGTGTCCAGGGTCTACGGGCTCCCAGCCTTCAGAGGGATGGCTACTGAGCCCATATTAAGCGTGTCCAGGGTCTGCAGGCTCCCAGCCTTCATATGGATGGCTACTGAGTTCATATTAAGCGTCTCCAGGGTCTGCGGGCTCCCAGTCTTCATATGGATGGCTACTGAGTCCATATTAAGTGTGTCCAGGGTCTGCGGGCTCCAAGCCTTCATATGGATGGCTACTGAGTCCATATTAAGCGTGTCCAGAGTCTGCGGGCTCCCAGCCTTCATATGGATGGCTACTGAGTCCATATTAAGCGTTTCCAGGGTCTGCGGGCTCCCAGCCTTCATAGGGATGGCTACTGAGTCCATATTAAGCGTGTCCAGGGTCTGCGGGCTCCCAGCCTTCATAGGGATGGCTACTGAGTCCATATTAATCGTGTCCAGGGTCTGCGGGCTCCCAGCCTTCACATGGATGGCTACTGAGCCCATATTAAGCGTGTCCAGGGTCTGCAGGCTCCCAGCCTTCATATGGATGGCTACTGAGTCCACTTTAAGAACTTGCGGGTCTGTGGGCTCCCAGCCTTCATAGGGATGGCTACTGAGTCCATATTAAGCGTGCCCAGGGTCTGCAGCCTCCCAGCCTTCATATGGATGGCTACTGAGTCCATATTAAGCATATCCAGGGTCTGCGGGATCCCAGCCTTCATATGTATGGCTACTGAGTCCATTTTAAGCATGTCTAGGGTCTGCGGCCTCCCAGCCTTCATATGGATGGCTACTGAGTCCATATTAAGCGTGTCCAGGGTCTGCGGGCTCCCAGCCTTCATATGGATGGCTACTGAGTCCATATTAAGCGTGTCCAGGGCCTGCGGGTTCCCAGCCTTCATAGTGATGGCTACTGAGTCCATATTAAGCGTGTCCAGGGTCTGCGGCCTCCCAGCCTTCATAGGGATGGCTACTGAGTCCATATTAAGCGTGTCCAGGGTCTGCAGGCTCCCAGCCTTCATATGGATGGCTACTGAGTCCATATTAAGCGTGTCCAGGGTCTGCGGGCTCCCAGCCTTCATATGGATGGCTACTGAGCCCATATTAAGCGTGTCCAGGGTCTGCGGGCTCCCAGCCTTCATATGGATGGCTACTGAGTCCATATTAAGCAAGTCCAGAGTCTGCTGGTTCCCAGCCTTCACATGGATGTCTACGGAGCCCTTATTAAGCATGTCCAGGGTCTGCGGGCTCACAGCCTTCATATTGATGGCTACTGAGTCCATAGTAAGCGTGTCCAGGGTCTGCTGGCTCTAAGCCTTCATATGGATGGCTACTGAGTCCATATTAAGCGTGTCCAGGGTCTGCGGGCTCCCAGCCTTCATATGGATGGCTACTGAGTCCATATTATGCGTGAACAGGGTCTGCGGGCTCCCAGCCTTCATATGGATGGCTACTGAGTCCATATTAAGTGTGTCCAGGGTCTGCGGGCTCCCAGCCTTCATATGGATGGCTACTGAGTCTAAATTAAGCGTGTCCAGGGTCTGCGGGCTCCCAGCCTTCATAGGGATGGCTACTGAGTCCATATTAATTGTGTCCAGGGTCTGCGGGCTCCCAGCCTTCATAGGGATGGCTACTGAGTCCACTTTAAGCAATTGCGGGTCTGCGGGCTCTCAGCCTTCATAGGGATGGCTACTGAGTCCACTTTAAGCACTTGCGGGTCTGCGGGCTCACAGCCTTCATATGGATGGCTACTGAGTCCACTTTAAGCACTTGCGTGTCTGTAGGCTCCCAGCCTTCATATGGATGGCTACTGAGTCCACTTTAAGGACTTGCGGGACTGTGGGCTCCCAGCCTTCATAGGGATGGCTACTGAGTCCACTTTAAGCACTTGTGGGTCTGTGCGCTCCCAGCCTTCATATGGATGGTTACTGATTCCATATTAAGCATGTCCAGGGTCTGCGGGCTCCCAGCCTTCATATGGATGGCTACTGAGTCTACTTTAAGCATGTCCAGGGTCTGCGGGTTCACAGCCTTCATATGGATGGCTACTGAGTCCATATTAAGCATGTCCAGGGTCTGCGGGCTTACAGCCTTCATATGGATGGCTACTGAGTCCATATTAAGCATGTCCAGGGTCTGTGGGCTCCCAGCCTTCATATGGATGGCTACTGAGTCCATATTAAGCATGTCCAGGGTCTGTGGGCTCCCAGCCTTCATATGGATGGCTACTGAGTCCACTTTAAGCACTTGCGGGTCTGTGGGCTCCCAGCCTTCATAGGGATGACTACTGAGTCCATATTAAGCGTGTCCAGGGTCTGCGGGCTCCCAACCTTCATATGGATGGCTACTGAGTCCACTTTAAGCACTTGCGGGTCTGCGGGCTCACAGCCTTCATATGGATGGCTACTGAGTCCACTTTAAGCACTTGCGGGTCTGTGGGCTCCCAGGCTTCATAGGGATGGCTACTGAGTCCACTTTAAGCACTTGCGGGTCTGCAGGCTCACAGCCTTCATATGGATGGCTACTGAGTCCACTTTAAGCACTTACAGGTCTGCAGGCTCCCAGCCTTCATATGGATGGCTACTGAGTCCATATTAAGCATATCCAGGGTCTGCGGGATCCCAGCCTTCATATGTATGGCTACTGCGTCCATATTAAGCATGTCTAGGGTCTGCGGCCTCCCAGCCTTCATATGGATGGCTACTGAGTCCATATTAAGCGTGTCCAGGGTCTGCGGGCTCCCAGCCTTCATATGGATGGCTACTGAGTCCATATTAAGCGTGTCCAGGGCCTGCGGGTTCCCAGCCTTCATAGGGATGGCTACTAAGTCCATATTAAGCATGTCCAGGGTCTGCGGCCTCCCAGCCTTCATAGGGATGGCTACTGAGTCCATATTAAGCGTGTCCAGGGTCTGCAGGCTCCCAGCCTTCATATGGATGGCTACTGAGTCCATATTAAGCGTGTCCAGGGTCTGCGGGCTCCCAGCCTTCATATGGATGGCTACTGAGCCCATATTAAGCGTGTCCAGGGCCTGCGGGCTCCCAGCCTTCATATGGATGGCTACTGAGTCCATATTAAGCAAGTCCAGAGTCTGCTGGTTCCCAGCCTTCACATGGATGGCTACTGAGCCCTTATTAAGCATGTCCAGGGTCTGCGGGCTCACAGCCTTCATATTGATGGCTACTGAGTCCATAGTAAGCGTGTCCAGGGTCTGCTGGCTCTAAGCCTTCATATGGATGGCTACTGAGTCCATATTAAGCGTGTCCAGGGTCTGCGGGCTCCCAGCCTTCATATGGATGGCTACTGAGTCCATATTATGCGTGACCAGGGTCTGCGGGCTCCCAGCCTTCATATGGATGGCTACTGAGTCCATATTAAGTGTGTCCAGGGTCTGCGGGCTCCCAGCCTTCATATGGATGGCTACTGAGTCTAAATTAAGCGTGTCCAGGGTCTGCGGGCTCCCAGCCTTCATAGGGATGGCTACTGAGTCCACTTTAAGCAATTGCGGGTCTGCGGGCTCTCAGCCTTCATAGGGATGGCTACTGAGTCCACTTTAAGCACTTGCGGGTCTGCGGGCTCACAGCCTTCATATGGATGGCTACTGAGTCCACTTTAAGCACTTGCGTGTCTGTAGGCTCCCAGCCTTCTTATGGATGGCTACTGAGTCCACTTTAAGAACTTGCGGGTCTGTGGGCTCCCAGCCTTCATAGGGATGGCTACTGAGTCCATATTAAGCGTGCCCAGGGTCTGCAGCCTCCCTGCCTTCATATGGATGGCTACTGAGTCCATATTAAGCATGTCCAGGGTCTGCGGGCTCCCAGCCTTCATAGGGATGGCTACTGAGTCCATATTAAGCGTGTCCAGGGTCTACGGGCTCCCAGCCTTCAGAGGGATGGCTACTGAGTCCATATTAAGCAAGTCCAGAGTCTGCTGGCTCCCAGCCTTCATATGGATGGCTACTGAGCCCAAATTAAGCGTGTCCAGGGTCTGCAGGCTCCCAGCCTTCATATGGATGGCTACTGAGTTCATATTAAGCGTGTCCAGGGTCTGCGGGCTCCCAGTCTTCATATGGATGGCTACTGAGTCCATATTAAGCGTGTCCAGGGTCTGCGGGCTCCCAGCCTTCATATGGATGGCTACTGAGTCCATATTAAGCGTGCCCAGGGTCTGCAGCCTCCCTGCCTTCATATGTATGGCTACTGAGTCCACTTTAAGAACTTGCGGGTCTGTGGGCTCCCAGCCTTCATAGGGATGGCTACTGAGTCCATATTAAGCATGCCCAGGGTCTGCAGCCTCCCAGCCTTCATATGGATGGCTACTGAGTCCATATTAAGCATATCCAGGGTCTGCGGGCTCCCAGCCTTCATATGTATGGCTACTGAGTCCATATTAAGCATGTCTAGGGTCTGCGGCCTCCCAGCCTTCATATGGATGGCTACTGAGTCCACTTTAAGAACTTGCGGGTCTGTGGGCTCCCAGCCTTCATAGGGATGGCTACTGAGTCCATATTAAGCATGCCCAGGGTCTGCAGCCTCCCAGCCTTCATATGGATGGCTACTGAGTCCATATTAAGCATGTCCAGGGTCTGCGGGCTTCCAGCCTTCATAGGGATGGCTACTGAGTCCATATTAAGCGTGTCCAGGGTCTACGGGCTCCCAGCCTTCAGAGGGATGGCTACTGAGTCCATATTAAGCAAGTCCAGAGTCTGCTGGCTCCCAGCCTTCATATGGATGGCTACTGAGTCCATATTAAGCGTGTCCAGGGTCTGCGGGCTCCCAGCCTTCATAGGGATGGCTACTGAGTCCATATTAAGCGTGTCCAGGGTCTGCGGGCTCCCAGCCTTCATAGGGATGGCTTCTGAGTCCATATTAATCGTGTCCAGGGTCTGCGGGCTCCCAGCCTTCACATGGATGGCTACTGAGCCCATATTAAGCGTGTCCAGGGTCTGCAGGCTCCCAGCCTTCATATGGATGGCTACTGAGTCCACTTTAAGAACTTGCGGGTCTGTGGGCTCCCAGCCTTCATAGGGATGGCTACTGAGTCCATATTAAGCATGCCCAGGGTCTGCAGCCTCCCAGCCTTCATATGGATGGATACTGAGTCCATATTAAGCATATCCAGGGTCTGCGGGCTCCCAGCCTTCATATGTATGGCTACTGAGTCCATATTAAGCATGTCTAGGGTCTGCGGCCTCCCAGCCTTCATATGGATGGCTACTGAGTCCATATTAAGCGTGTCCAGGGTCTGCGGGCTCCCAGCCTTCATATGGATGGCTACTGAGTCCATATTAAGCGTGTCCAGGGCCTGCGGGTTCCCAGCCTTCATAGGGATGGCTACTAAGTCCATATTAAGCATGTCCAGGGTCTGCGGCCTCCCAGCCTTCATAGGGATGGCTACTGAGTCCATATTAAGCGTGTCCAGGGTCTGCGGGCTCCCAGCCTTCATATGGATGGCTACTGAGTCCATATTAAGCGTGTCCAGGGTCTGCGGACTCCCAGCCTTCATATGGATGGCTACCGAGCCCATATTAAGCGTGTCCAGGGTCTGCGGGCTCCCAGCCTTCATATGGATGGCTACTGAGTCCATATTAAGCAAGTCCAGAGTCTGCTGGTTCCCAGCCTTCACATGGATGGCTACTGAGTCCATATTAAGCGTGTCCAGGGTCTGCGGGCTCCCAGCCTTCATATGGATGGCTACTGAGTCCATATTATGCGTGACCAGGGTCTGCGGGCTCCCAGCCTTCATATGGATGGCTACTGAGTCCATATTAATTGTGTCCAGGGTCTGCGGGCTCCCAGCCTTCATAGGGATGGCTACTGAGTCCACTTTAAGCAATTGCGGGTCTGCGGGCTCTCAGCCTTCATAGGGATGGCTACTGAGTCCACTTTAAGCACTTGCGGGTATGTAGGCTCCCAGCCTTCATATGGATGGCTACTGAGTCCACTTTAAGCACTTGTGGGTCTGTGGGCTCCCAGCCTTCATAGGGATGGCTACTGAGTCCACTTTAAGCATTTGTGGGTCTGTGCGCTCCCAGCCTTCATATGGATGGTTACTGATTCCATATTAAGCATGTCCAGGGTCTGCGGGCTCCCAGCCTTCATATGGATGGCTACTGAGTCTACTTTAAGCATGTCCAGGGTCTGCGGGCTCACAGCCTTCATATGGATGGCTACTGAGTCCATATTAAGCATGTCCAGGGTCTGCGGGCTTACAGCCTTCATATGGATGGCTACTGAGTCCATATTAAGCATGTCCAGGGTCTGTGGGCTCCCAGCCTTCATATGGATGGCTACTGAGTCCACATTAAGCATGTCCAGGGTCTGCGGGCTCCCAGCCTTCATATGGATGGCTACTGAGTCCATATTAAGCATGTCTAGGGTCTGTGGGCTCCCAGCCTTTATATAGATGGCTACTGAGTCCACTTTAAGCACTTGCGGGTCTGTGGGCTCCCAGCCTTCATAGGGATGACTACTGAGTCCATATTAAGCGTGTTCAGGGTCTGCAGGCTCCCAACCTTCATATGGATGGCTACTGAGTCCACTTTAAGCACTTGCGGGTCTGCGGGCTCACAGCCTTCATATGGATGGCTACTGAGTCCACTTTAAGCACTTGCGGGTCTGTGGGCTCCCAGGCTTCATAGGGATGGCTACTGAGTCCACTTTAAGCACTTGCGGGTCTGCGGGCTCACAGCCTTCATATGGATGGCTACTGAGTCCACTTTAAGCACTTACAGGTCTGCAGGCTCCCAGCCTTCATATGGATGGCTACTTAGTCAACTTTAAGCACTTACGGGTCTGCGGGCTCCCAGCCTTCATATGGATGGCTACTGACTCCAGTTTAAGCACTTGCGGGTCTGTGGGCTCCCAGCCTTCAAATGGATTGCTACTGAGTCCACTTTAAGCACTTGTGGGTCTGTGGGCTCCCAGCCTTCATATGGATGGCTACTGATTCCATATTAAACATGTCCAGGGTCTGCGGGCTCCCTGCCTTCATATGGATGGCTACTGAGTCTACTTTAAGCATGTCCAGGGTCAGCGGGCTCACAGCCTTCATATGGATGGCTACTGAGTCCATATTAAGCATGTCCAGGGTCTGCGGGCTTACAGCCTTCATATGGATGGCTACTGAGTCCATATTAAGCATGTCCAGGGTCTGTGGGCTCCCAGCCTTCATATGGATGGCTACTGAGTCTACTTTAAGCATGTCCAGGGTCTGCGGGCTTACAGCCTTCATATGGATGGCTACTGAGTCCATATTAAACATGTCCAGGGTCTGCGGGCTTACAGCCTTCATATGGATGGCTACTGAGTCCATATTAAGCATGTCCAGGGTCTGTGGTCTCCCAGCCTTCATATGGATGGCTACTGAGTCCATATTAAGCGTGTCCAGGGTCTGCGGGCTCCTAGCCTTCATATGGATGGCTACTGAGTCCATATTAAGCATGTCCAGGGTCTGCAGGCTCCCAGCCTTCATATGGATGGCTACTGAGTCTACTTGAAGCATGTCCAGGGTCTGCGGGCTCACAGCCTTCATATGGATGGCTACTGAGTCCACTTTAAGCACTTGCGGGTCTGTAGGCTCCCAGCCTTCATATGGATGGCTACTGAGTCCACTTTAAGAACTTGCGGGTCTGTGGGCTCCCAGCCTTCATAGGGATGGCTACTGAGTCCATATTAAGCGTGCCCAGGGTCTGCAGCCTCCCAGCCTTCATATGGATGGCTACTGAGTCCATATTAAGCGTTTCCAGGGTCTGCGGGCTCCCAGCCTTCATAGGGATGGCTACTGAGTCCATATTAAGCGTGTCCAGGGTCTACAGGCTCCCAGCCTTCAGAGGGATGGCTACTGAGTCCATATTAAGCGTGTCCAGGGTCTACGGGCTCCCAGCCTCCAGAGGGATGGCTACTGAGTCCATATTAAGCGTGTCCAGGGTGTGCGGGCTCCCAGCCTTCATATGGATGGCTACTGAGTCCATATTAAGCGTGTCCAGGGTCTGCAGGCTCCCAGCCTTGTGTCCAGGGTCTGCGGGCTCCCAGCCTTGATATGGATGGCTACTGAGTCCATATTAAACGTGTCCGGGGCCTGCGGGCTCCCAGCCTTCATAGGGATGGCTATTGAGTCCATATTATGCGTGTCTGGGGTCTGCGGGCTCCCAACCTTAATAGGGGTGGCTACTGAGTCCATATTAAGCGTGTCCAGGGTCTGCGGGCTCCCAGCCTTCATATGGATGGCTACTGAGTCCATATTAAGCGTGTCCAGGGTCTGCGGGCTCCCAGCCTTCATATGGATGGCTACTGAGTCCATATTAAGCGTGCCCAGGGTCTGCGGGCTCCCAGCTTCATATGGATGGCTACCGAGTCCATATTAAGCAAGTCCAGAGTCTGCTGGCTCCCAGCCTTAACATGGATGGCTACTGAGCCCATATTAAGCGTGTCCAGGGTCTGCAGTCTCCCAGCCTTCATATGGATGGCTACTGAGTCCATATTAAGCGTGTCCAGGGTCTGCAGGCTCCCAGTCTTCATATGGATGGCTACTGAGTCCATATTAAGCAGGTCCACAGTCTGCAGGCTCCCAGCCTTCATATGGATGGCTACTGAGTCCATATCAAGTGTGTCCGGGGTCTGCGGGCTCCCAGCCTTCATAGGGATGGCTACTGAGTCCATATTAAGCGTGTCCAGGGTCTGTGGGGTCCCAGCCTTCATAGGGATGGCTACTGAGTCCATATTAATCGTGTCCAGGGTCTGCGGGCTCCCAGCCTTCATAGGGATGACTACTTGAGTCTACTTTAAGCACTTGCGGGTCTGTGGGCTCTCAGCCTTCATAGGGATGGCTACTGAGTCCACTTTAAGCACTTGCAGGTCTGCGGGCTCACAGCCTTCATATGGATTACTACTGAGTCCACTTTAAGCACTTGCGGGTCTGTAGGCTCCCAGCCTTCATATGGATGGCTACTGAGTCCACTTTAAGCACTTGCGGGTCTATGGGCCCCCAGCCTTCATAGGGATGGCTACTGAGTCCATATTAAGCGTGCCCAGGGTCTGCGGCCTCCCAGCCTTCATATGGATGGCTACTGAGTCCATATTAAGCGTGTCCAGGGCCTGCGGGCTCCCAGCTTTCATAGGGATGGCTACTGAGTCCATATTAAGCGTGTCCAGGGTCTGCAGGCTCCCAGCCTTCATAGGGATGGCTACTGAGTCCATATTAAGCATGTCCAGGGTCTGCGGGCTCCCAGCATTCATATGGATGGCTACTGAGTCCATATTAAGCGTGTCCAGGGTCTGCGGGCTCCCATCCTTCAGAGGGATGGCTACTGAGTCCATATTAAGCAAGTCCAGAGTCTGCTGGCTCCCAGCCTTCACATGGATGGCTACTGAGCCCATATTAAGCGTGTCCAGGGTCTGCAGGCTCCCAGCCTTCATATGAATGGCTACTGAGTCCATATTAAGCGTGTCCAGGGTCTGCGGGCTTCCAGCCTTCATATGGATGGCTACTGAGTCCATATTAAGCGTGTCCAGGGTCTGCGGGCTCCCAGCCTTCATATGGATGTCTACTGAGCCCATATTAAGCAAGTCCAGAGTCTGCAGGCTCCCAGCCTTCATATGGATGGCTACTGAGCCCATATTAAGTGTGTCCAGGGTCTGCGGGCTCCCAGCCTTCATAGGGATGGCTACTGAGTCCATATTAAGCGTGTCCAGGGTCTGCGGGCTCCCAGCCTTCATAGGGATGGCTACTGAGTCCATATTAATCGTGTCCAGGGTCTGCGGGCTCCCAGCCTTCACATGGATGGCTACTGAGCCCATATTAAGCGTGTCCAGGGTCTGCAGGCTCCCAGCCTTCATATGGATGGCTACTGAGTCCATATTAAGCGTGTACAGGGTCTGCGGGCTCCAAGCCTTCATATGTATGCTTACTGAGTCCATATTAAGCGTGTCCAGGGTCTGCGGGCTCCCAGCCTTCATATGGATGGCTACTGAGTCCATATTAAGCAAGTCCAGAGTCTGCGGGCTCCCAGCCTTCATAGGGATGGCTACTGAGTCCACTTTAAGCACTTGCAGGTCTGTAGGCTCCCAGCCTTCATATGGATGGCTACTGAGTCCACTTTAAGAACTTGCGGGTCTGTGGGCTCCCAGCCTTCATAGAGATGGCTACTGAGTCCATATTAAGCGTGCCCAGGATCTGCAGCCTCCCAGCCTTCATATGGATGGCTACTGAGTCCATATTAAGCGTGTCCAGGGTATGCGGGCTCTCAGCCTTCATAGGGATGGCTACTGAGTCCATATTAAGCGTGTCCAGGGTCTACGGGCTCCCAGCCTTCAGAGGGATGGCTACTGAGTCCATATTAAGCGTGTACAGGGTCTACGGGCTACCAGCCTCCAGAGGGATGGCTACTGAGTCCATATTAAGCAAGTCCAGAGTCTGCTGGCTCCCAGCCTTCACGTGGATGGCTACTGAGCCCATATTAAGCGTGTCCAGGGTCTGCAGGCTCCCAGCCTTCATATGGATGGCTACTGAGTCCATATTAAGCGTGTCCAGGGTCTGCGGGCTCCCAGCCTTCATATGGATGGCTACTGAGTCCATATTAAGCGTGTCCAGGGTCTGCGGGCTCCCAGCCTTCATATGGATGGCTACTGAGTCCATATTAAGCAAGTCCAGGGTCTGCGGGCTCCCAGCCTTCATAGGGATGGCTACTGAGTCCATATTAAGTGTGTCCAGGGTCTGCAGGCTCCCAGCCTTCATAGGGATGGCTACTGACTCCATATTAATCGTGTCCAGGGTCTGCAGGCTCCCAGCCTTCATAGGGATGGCTACTGAGTCCACTTTAAGCACTTGCGGGTCTGTAGGCTCCCAGCCTTCATATGGATGGCTACTGAGTCCATATTAAGCGTTTCCAGGGTCTGCGGGCTCCCAGCCTTCATAGGGATGGCTACTGAGTCCATATTAAGCGTGTCCAGGGTCTACGGGCTCCCAGCCTTCAGAGGGATGGCTACTGAGCCCATATTAAGCGTGTCCAGGGTCTGCAGGCTCCCAGCCTTCATATGGATGGCTACTGAGTTCATATTAAGCGTCTCCAGGGTCTGCGGGCTCCCAGTCTTCATATGGATGGCTACTGAGTCCATATTAAGTGTGTCCAGGGTCTGCGGGCTCCAAGCCTTCATATGGATGGCTACTGAGTCCATATTAAGCGTGTCCAGAGTCTGCGGGCTCCCAGCCTTCATATGGATGGCTACTGAGTCCATATTAAGCGTTTCCAGGGTCTGCGGGCTCCCAGCCTTCATAGGGATGGCTACTGAGTCCATATTAAGCGTGTCCAGGGTCTGCGGGCTCCCAGCCTTCATAGGGATGGCTACTGAGTCCATATTAATCGTGTCCAGGGTCTGCGGGCTCCCAGCCTTCACATGGATGGCTACTGAGCCCATATTAAGCGTGTCCAGGGTCTGCAGGCTCCCAGCCTTCATATGGATGGCTACTGAGTCCACTTTAAGAACTTGCGGGTCTGTGGGCTCCCAGCCTTCATAGGGATGGCTACTGAGTCCATATTAAGCGTGCCCAGGGTCTGCAGCCTCCCAGCCTTCATATGGATGGCTACTGAGTCCATATTAAGCATATCCAGGGTCTGCGGGATCCCAGCCTTCATATGTATGGCTACTGAGTCCATTTTAAGCATGTCTAGGGTCTGCGGCCTCCCAGCCTTCATATGGATGGCTACTGAGTCCATATTAAGCGTGTCCAGGGTCTGCGGGCTCCCAGCCTTCATATGGATGGCTACTGAGTCCATATTAAGCGTGTCCAGGGCCTGCGGGTTCCCAGCCTTCATAGTGATGGCTACTGAGTCCATATTAAGCGTGTCCAGGGTCTGCGGCCTCCCAGCCTTCATAGGGATGGCTACTGAGTCCATATTAAGCGTGTCCAGGGTCTGCAGGCTCCCAGCCTTCATATGGATGGCTACTGAGTCCATATTAAGCGTGTCCAGGGTCTGCGGGCTCCCAGCCTTCATATGGATGGCTACTGAGCCCATATTAAGCGTGTCCAGGGTCTGCGGGCTCCCAGCCTTCATATGGATGGCTACTGAGTCCATATTAAGCAAGTCCAGAGTCTGCTGGTTCCCAGCCTTCACATGGATGTCTACGGAGCCCTTATTAAGCATGTCCAGGGTCTGCGGGCTCACAGCCTTCATATTGATGGCTACTGAGTCCATAGTAAGCGTGTCCAGGGTCTGCTGGCTCTAAGCCTTCATATGGATGGCTACTGAGTCCATATTAAGCGTGTCCAGGGTCTGCGGGCTCCCAGCCTTCATATGGATGGCTACTGAGTCCATATTATGCGTGAACAGGGTCTGCGGGCTCCCAGCCTTCATATGGATGGCTACTGAGTCCATATTAAGTGTGTCCAGGGTCTGCGGGCTCCCAGCCTTCATATGGATGGCTACTGAGTCTAAATTAAGCGTGTCCAGGGTCTGCGGGCTCCCAGCCTTCATAGGGATGGCTACTGAGTCCATATTAATTGTGTCCAGGGTCTGCGGGCTCCCAGCCTTCATAGGGATGGCTACTGAGTCCACTTTAAGCAATTGCGGGTCTGCGGGCTCTCAGCCTTCATAGGGATGGCTACTGAGTCCACTTTAAGCACTTGCGGGTCTGCGGGCTCACAGCCTTCATATGGATGGCTACTGAGTCCACTTTAAGCACTTGCGTGTCTGTAGGCTCCCAGCCTTCATATGGATGGCTACTGAGTCCACTTTAAGGACTTGCGGGACTGTGGGCTCCCAGCCTTCATAGGGATGGCTACTGAGTCCACTTTAAGCACTTGTGGGTCTGTGCGCTCCCAGCCTTCATATGGATGGTTACTGATTCCATATTAAGCATGTCCAGGGTCTGCGGGCTCCCAGCCTTCATATGGATGGCTACTGAGTCTACTTTAAGCATGTCCAGGGTCTGCGGGTTCACAGCCTTCATATGGATGGCTACTGAGTCCATATTAAGCATGTCCAGGGTCTGCGGGCTTACAGCCTTCATATGGATGGCTACTGAGTCCATATTAAGCATGTCCAGGGTCTGTGGGCTCCCAGCCTTCATATGGATGGCTACTGAGTCCATATTAAGCATGTCCAGGGTCTGTGGGCTCCCAGCCTTCATATGGATGGCTACTGAGTCCACTTTAAGCACTTGCGGGTCTGTGGGCTCCCAGCCTTCATAGGGATGACTACTGAGTCCATATTAAGCGTGTCCAGGGTCTGCGGGCTCCCAACCTTCATATGGATGGCTACTGAGTCCACTTTAAGCACTTGCGGGTCTGCGGGCTCACAGCCTTCATATGGATGGCTACTGAGTCCACTTTAAGCACTTGCGGGTCTGTGGGCTCCCAGGCTTCATAGGGATGGCTACTGAGTCCACTTTAAGCACTTGCGGGTCTGCAGGCTCACAGCCTTCATATGGATGGCTACTGAGTCCACTTTAAGCACTTACAGGTCTGCAGGCTCCCAGCCTTCATATGGATGGCTACTGAGTCCATATTAAGCATATCCAGGGTCTGCGGGATCCCAGCCTTCATATGTATGGCTACTGCGTCCATATTAAGCATGTCTAGGGTCTGCGGCCTCCCAGCCTTCATATGGATGGCTACTGAGTCCATATTAAGCGTGTCCAGGGTCTGCGGGCTCCCAGCCTTCATATGGATGGCTACTGAGTCCATATTAAGCGTGTCCAGGGCCTGCGGGTTCCCAGCCTTCATAGGGATGGCTACTAAGTCCATATTAAGCATGTCCAGGGTCTGCGGCCTCCCAGCCTTCATAGGGATGGCTACTGAGTCCATATTAAGCGTGTCCAGGGTCTGCAGGCTCCCAGCCTTCATATGGATGGCTACTGAGTCCATATTAAGCGTGTCCAGGGTCTGCGGGCTCCCAGCCTTCATATGGATGGCTACTGAGCCCATATTAAGCGTGTCCAGGGCCTGCGGGCTCCCAGCCTTCATATGGATGGCTACTGAGTCCATATTAAGCAAGTCCAGAGTCTGCTGGTTCCCAGCCTTCACATGGATGGCTACTGAGCCCTTATTAAGCATGTCCAGGGTCTGCGGGCTCACAGCCTTCATATTGATGGCTACTGAGTCCATAGTAAGCGTGTCCAGGGTCTGCTGGCTCTAAGCCTTCATATGGATGGCTACTGAGTCCATATTAAGCGTGTCCAGGGTCTGCGGGCTCCCAGCCTTCATATGGATGGCTACTGAGTCCATATTATGCGTGACCAGGGTCTGCGGGCTCCCAGCCTTCATATGGATGGCTACTGAGTCCATATTAAGTGTGTCCAGGGTCTGCGGGCTCCCAGCCTTCATATGGATGGCTACTGAGTCTAAATTAAGCGTGTCCAGGGTCTGCGGGCTCCCAGCCTTCATAGGGATGGCTACTGAGTCCACTTTAAGCAATTGCGGGTCTGCGGGCTCTCAGCCTTCATAGGGATGGCTACTGAGTCCACTTTAAGCACTTGCGGGTCTGCGGGCTCACAGCCTTCATATGGATGGCTACTGAGTCCACTTTAAGCACTTGCGTGTCTGTAGGCTCCCAGCCTTCTTATGGATGGCTACTGAGTCCACTTTAAGAACTTGCGGGTCTGTGGGCTCCCAGCCTTCATAGGGATGGCTACTGAGTCCATATTAAGCGTGCCCAGGGTCTGCAGCCTCCCTGCCTTCATATGGATGGCTACTGAGTCCATATTAAGCATGTCCAGGGTCTGCGGGCTCCCAGCCTTCATAGGGATGGCTACTGAGTCCATATTAAGCGTGTCCAGGGTCTACGGGCTCCCAGCCTTCAGAGGGATGGCTACTGAGTCCATATTAAGCAAGTCCAGAGTCTGCTGGCTCCCAGCCTTCATATGGATGGCTACTGAGCCCAAATTAAGCGTGTCCAGGGTCTGCAGGCTCCCAGCCTTCATATGGATGGCTACTGAGTTCATATTAAGCGTGTCCAGGGTCTGCGGGCTCCCAGTCTTCATATGGATGGCTACTGAGTCCATATTAAGCGTGTCCAGGGTCTGCGGGCTCCCAGCCTTCATATGGATGGCTACTGAGTCCATATTAAGCGTGCCCAGGGTCTGCAGCCTCCCTGCCTTCATATGTATGGCTACTGAGTCCACTTTAAGAACTTGCGGGTCTGTGGGCTCCCAGCCTTCATAGGGATGGCTACTGAGTCCATATTAAGCATGCCCAGGGTCTGCAGCCTCCCAGCCTTCATATGGATGGCTACTGAGTCCATATTAAGCATATCCAGGGTCTGCGGGCTCCCAGCCTTCATATGTATGGCTACTGAGTCCATATTAAGCATGTCTAGGGTCTGCGGCCTCCCAGCCTTCATATGGATGGCTACTGAGTCCACTTTAAGAACTTGCGGGTCTGTGGGCTCCCAGCCTTCATAGGGATGGCTACTGAGTCCATATTAAGCATGCCCAGGGTCTGCAGCCTCCCAGCCTTCATATGGATGGCTACTGAGTCCATATTAAGCATGTCCAGGGTCTGCGGGCTTCCAGCCTTCATAGGGATGGCTACTGAGTCCATATTAAGCGTGTCCAGGGTCTACGGGCTCCCAGCCTTCAGAGGGATGGCTACTGAGTCCATATTAAGCAAGTCCAGAGTCTGCTGGCTCCCAGCCTTCATATGGATGGCTACTGAGTCCATATTAAGCGTGTCCAGGGTCTGCGGGCTCCCAGCCTTCATAGGGATGGCTACTGAGTCCATATTAAGCGTGTCCAGGGTCTGCGGGCTCCCAGCCTTCATAGGGATGGCTTCTGAGTCCATATTAATCGTGTCCAGGGTCTGCGGGCTCCCAGCCTTCACATGGATGGCTACTGAGCCCATATTAAGCGTGTCCAGGGTCTGCAGGCTCCCAGCCTTCATATGGATGGCTACTGAGTCCACTTTAAGAACTTGCGGGTCTGTGGGCTCCCAGCCTTCATAGGGATGGCTACTGAGTCCATATTAAGCATGCCCAGGGTCTGCAGCCTCCCAGCCTTCATATGGATGGATACTGAGTCCATATTAAGCATATCCAGGGTCTGCGGGCTCCCAGCCTTCATATGTATGGCTACTGAGTCCATATTAAGCATGTCTAGGGTCTGCGGCCTCCCAGCCTTCATATGGATGGCTACTGAGTCCATATTAAGCGTGTCCAGGGTCTGCGGGCTCCCAGCCTTCATATGGATGGCTACTGAGTCCATATTAAGCGTGTCCAGGGCCTGCGGGTTCCCAGCCTTCATAGGGATGGCTACTAAGTCCATATTAAGCATGTCCAGGGTCTGCGGCCTCCCAGCCTTCATAGGGATGGCTACTGAGTCCATATTAAGCGTGTCCAGGGTCTGCGGGCTCCCAGCCTTCATATGGATGGCTACTGAGTCCATATTAAGCGTGTCCAGGGTCTGCGGACTCCCAGCCTTCATATGGATGGCTACCGAGCCCATATTAAGCGTGTCCAGGGTCTGCGGGCTCCCAGCCTTCATATGGATGGCTACTGAGTCCATATTAAGCAAGTCCAGAGTCTGCTGGTTCCCAGCCTTCACATGGATGGCTACTGAGTCCATATTAAGCGTGTCCAGGGTCTGCGGGCTCCCAGCCTTCATATGGATGGCTACTGAGTCCATATTATGCGTGACCAGGGTCTGCGGGCTCCCAGCCTTCATATGGATGGCTACTGAGTCCATATTAATTGTGTCCAGGGTCTGCGGGCTCCCAGCCTTCATAGGGATGGCTACTGAGTCCACTTTAAGCAATTGCGGGTCTGCGGGCTCTCAGCCTTCATAGGGATGGCTACTGAGTCCACTTTAAGCACTTGCGGGTATGTAGGCTCCCAGCCTTCATATGGATGGCTACTGAGTCCACTTTAAGCACTTGTGGGTCTGTGGGCTCCCAGCCTTCATAGGGATGGCTACTGAGTCCACTTTAAGCATTTGTGGGTCTGTGCGCTCCCAGCCTTCATATGGATGGTTACTGATTCCATATTAAGCATGTCCAGGGTCTGCGGGCTCCCAGCCTTCATATGGATGGCTACTGAGTCTACTTTAAGCATGTCCAGGGTCTGCGGGCTCACAGCCTTCATATGGATGGCTACTGAGTCCATATTAAGCATGTCCAGGGTCTGCGGGCTTACAGCCTTCATATGGATGGCTACTGAGTCCATATTAAGCATGTCCAGGGTCTGTGGGCTCCCAGCCTTCATATGGATGGCTACTGAGTCCACATTAAGCATGTCCAGGGTCTGCGGGCTCCCAGCCTTCATATGGATGGCTACTGAGTCCATATTAAGCATGTCTAGGGTCTGTGGGCTCCCAGCCTTTATATAGATGGCTACTGAGTCCACTTTAAGCACTTGCGGGTCTGTGGGCTCCCAGCCTTCATAGGGATGACTACTGAGTCCATATTAAGCGTGTTCAGGGTCTGCAGGCTCCCAACCTTCATATGGATGGCTACTGAGTCCACTTTAAGCACTTGCGGGTCTGCGGGCTCACAGCCTTCATATGGATGGCTACTGAGTCCACTTTAAGCACTTGCGGGTCTGTGGGCTCCCAGGCTTCATAGGGATGGCTACTGAGTCCACTTTAAGCACTTGCGGGTCTGCGGGCTCACAGCCTTCATATGGATGGCTACTGAGTCCACTTTAAGCACTTACAGGTCTGCAGGCTCCCAGCCTTCATATGGATGGCTACTTAGTCAACTTTAAGCACTTACGGGTCTGCGGGCTCCCAGCCTTCATATGGATGGCTACTGACTCCAGTTTAAGCACTTGCGGGTCTGTGGGCTCCCAGCCTTCAAATGGATTGCTACTGAGTCCACTTTAAGCACTTGTGGGTCTGTGGGCTCCCAGCCTTCATATGGATGGCTACTGATTCCATATTAAACATGTCCAGGGTCTGCGGGCTCCCTGCCTTCATATGGATGGCTACTGAGTCTACTTTAAGCATGTCCAGGGTCAGCGGGCTCACAGCCTTCATATGGATGGCTACTGAGTCCATATTAAGCATGTCCAGGGTCTGCGGGCTTACAGCCTTCATATGGATGGCTACTGAGTCCATATTAAGCATGTCCAGGGTCTGTGGGCTCCCAGCCTTCATATGGATGGCTACTGAGTCTACTTTAAGCATGTCCAGGGTCTGCGGGCTTACAGCCTTCATATGGATGGCTACTGAGTCCATATTAAACATGTCCAGGGTCTGCGGGCTTACAGCCTTCATATGGATGGCTACTGAGTCCATATTAAGCATGTCCAGGGTCTGTGGTCTCCCAGCCTTCATATGGATGGCTACTGAGTCCATATTAAGCGTGTCCAGGGTCTGCGGGCTCCTAGCCTTCATATGGATGGCTACTGAGTCCATATTAAGCATGTCCAGGGTCTGCAGGCTCCCAGCCTTCATATGGATGGCTACTGAGTCTACTTGAAGCATGTCCAGGGTCTGCGGGCTCACAGCCTTCATATGGATGGCTACTGAGTCTACTTTAAGCATGTCTAGGGTCTGCGGGCTCACAGCCTTCATATGGATGGCTACTGAGTCCATATTAAGCATGTCCAGGGTCTGCGGGCTCACAGCCTTCATATGGATGGCTACTGAGTCCACATTAAGCAGGGCCAGGGCCTGCGGGCTCCCAGCCTTCATAGGGATGGCTACTGAGTCCATATTAATTGTGTCCAGGGTCTGCGGGCTCCCAGCCTTCACAGGGATGGCTACTGAGTCCACTTTAAGCAATTGCGGGTCTGCGGGCTCTCAGCCTTCATAGGGATGGCTACTGAGTCCACTTTAAGCACTTGCGGGTATGTAGGCTCCCAGCCTTCATATGGATGGCTACTGAGTCCACTTTAAGCACTTGTGGGTCTGTGGGCTCCCAGCCTTCATAGGGATGGCTACTGAGTCCACTTTAAGCACTTGTGGGTCTGTGCGCTCCCAGCCTTCATATGGATGGTTACTGATTCCATATTAAGCATGTCCAGGGTCTGCGGGCTCCCAGCCTTCATATGGATGGCTACTGAGTCTACTTTAAGCATGTCCAGGGTCTGCGGGCTCACAGCCTTCATATGGATGGCTACTGAGTCCATATTAAGCATGTCCAGGGTCTGCGGGCTTACAGCCTTCATATGGATGGCTACTGAGTCCATATTAAGCATGTCCAGGGTCTGTGGGCTCCCAGCCTTCATATGGATGGCTACTGAGTCCACATTAAGCGTGTCCAGGGTCTGCGGGCTCCCAGCCTTCATATGGATGGCTACTGAGTCAATATTAAGCATGTCTAGGGTCTGTGGGCTCCCAGCCTTTATATAGATGGCTACTGAGTCCACTTTAAGCACTTGCGGGTCTGTGGGCTCCCAGCCTTCATAGGGATGACTACTGAGTCCATATTAAGCGTGTCCAGGGTCTGCAGGCTCCCAACCTTCATATGGATGGCTACTGAGTCCACTTTAAGCACTTGCGGGTCTGCGGGCTCACAGCCTTCATATGGATGGCTACTGAGTCCACTTTAAGCACTTGCGGGTCTGTGGGCTCCCAGGCTTCATAGGGATGGCTACTGAGTCCACTTTAAGCACTTGCGGGTCTGCGGGCTCACAGCCTTCATATGGATGGCTACTGAGTCCACTTTAAGCACTTACAGGTCTGCAGGCTCCCAGCCTTCATATGGATGGCTACTTAGTCAACTTTAAGCACTTACGGGTCTGCGGGCTCCCAGCCTTCATATGGATGGCTACTGACTCCAGTTTAAGCACTTGCGGGTCTGTGGGCTCCCAGCCTTCATATGGATTGCTACTGAGTCCACTTTAAGCACTTGTGGGTCTGTGGGCTCCCAGCCTTCATATGGATGGCTACTGAGTCTACTTTAAGCATGTCCAGGGTCTGCGGGCTCACAGCCTTCATATGGATGGCTACTGAGTCCATATTAAGCATGTCCAGGGTCTGCGGGCTCCCTGCCTTCATATGGATGGCTACTGAGTCTACTTTAAGCATGTCCAGGGTCTGCGGGCTCACAGCCTTCATATGGATGGCTACTGAGTCCATATTAAGCATGTCCAGGGTCTGCGGGCTTACAGCCTTCATATGGATGGCTACTGAGTCCATATTAAGCATGTCCAGGGTCTGTGGGCTCCCAGCCTTCATATGGATGGCTACTGAGTCTACTTTAAGGATGTCCAGGGTCTGCAGGCTTACAGCCTTCATATGGATGGCTACTGAGTCCATATTAAACATGTCCAGGGTCTGCGGGCTTACAGCCTTCATATGGATGGCTACTGAGTCCATATTAAGCATGTCCAGGGTCTGTGGTCTCCCAGCCTTCATATGGATGGCTACTGAGTCCATATTAAGCGTGTCCAGGGTCTGCGGGCTCCTAGCCTTCATATGGATGGCTACTGAGTCCATATTAAGCATGTCCAGGGTCTGCAGGCTCCCAGCCTTCATATGGATGGCTACTGAGTCTACTTGAAGCATGTCCAGGGTCTGCGGGCTCACAGCCTTCATATGGATGGCTACTGAGTCTACTTTAAGCATGTCCAGGGTCTGCGGGCTCACAGCCTTCATATGGATGGCTACTGAGTCCATATTAAGCATGTCCAGGGTCTGCGGGCTCACAGCCTTCATATGGATGGCTACTGAGTCCACATTAAGCAGGGCCAGGGCCTGCGGGCTCCCAGCCTTCATATGGATGGCTACTGAGTCCACATTAAGCATGGTCAGGGTCTGCGGGCTCGCAGCCTTTATATGGATGGCTACTGAGTCCATATTAAGCGTTTCCAGGGCCTGCGGGCTCCCAGCCTTCATATGGATGGCTACTGAGTCCATAGTAAGCGTTTACAGGGCCTGCAGGCTCCCAGACTTCATATGGATGGCTACTGAGTCCACATTAAGCATGTTCAGGGTCTGCGGGCTCCCAGCCTTCATATGGATGGCTACTGAGCCCATATTAAGCGTTTCTAGGGCCTGCAGGCTCCCACCCTTCATATGGATGGCTAGTAAGTCCATAGTAAGCGTTTCCAGGGCCTGCGGGCTCCCAGCCTTCATATGGATGGCTACTGAGTCCATAGTAAGCGTGTCCAGGGTCTGCTGGCTCTAAGCCTTCATATGGATGGCTACTGAGTCCATATTAAGCGTGTCCAGGGTCTGCGGGCTCCCAGCCTTCATATGGATGGCTACTGAGTCCATATTAAGCGTGACCAGGGTCTGCGGGCTCCCAGCCTTCATATGGATGGCTACTGAGTCCATATTAAGCGTGTCCAGGGTCTGCGGGCTCCCAGCCTTCATATGGATGGCTACTGAGTCTCAATTAAGCGTGTCCAGGGTCTGCGGGCTCCCAGCCTTCATGTGGATGGCTACTGAGTCCATATTAAGCGTGTCTAGGGTCTGCGGGCTCCCAGCCTTCATATGGATGGCTACTGAGTCCATATTAAGCGTGTCCAGGGTCTGCAGGCTTTCAGCCTTCATATGGATGGCTACTGAGTCCATATTAAGCGTGTCCAGGAACTGCAGGCTCCCAGCCTTCACATGGATGGCTACTGAGTCCATATTAAGCGTGTCCAGGGCCTGCTGGCTCCCAGTCTTCATATGGATGGCTACTGAGTCCATATCAAGCGTGTCCAGGGCGTGCGGGCTCCCAGCCTTCATATGGATGGCTACTGAGTCCATATCAAGCGTGTCCAGGGACTGCGGGCTCCCAGCCTTCATATGGATAGCTACTGAGTCCATATTAAGCATGTCCAGGGTCTGCGGGCTCCCAGCCTTCATATGTATGGCTACTGAGTCCATATTAAGCGTTTCCATGGCCTGCGGGCTCCCAGCCTTCATATGGATGGCTACTGAGACCACATTAAGCATGGCCAGGGCCTGCGGGCTCCCAGCCTTCATATGGATGGCTACTGAGTCTCAATTAAGCGTGTCCAGGGTGTGCGGGCTCCCAGCCTTCATATGGATGGCTACTGAGTCCATATTAAGCGTGTCCAGGGTCTGCGGGCTCCCAGCCTTCATGTGGATGGCTACTGAGTCCATATTAAGCGTGTCTAGGGTCTGCGGGCTCCCAGCCTTCATATGGATGGCTACTGAGTCCATATTAAGCGTGTCCAGGGTCTGCAGGCTCTCAGCCTTCATATGGATGGCTACTGAGTCCATATTAAGCGTGTTCAGGAACTGCGGGCTCCCAGCCTTCATATGGATGGCTACTGAGTCCATATTAAGTGTGTCCAGGGCCTGCTGGCTCCCAGTCTTCATATGGATGGCTACTGAGTCCATATTAAGCGTGTCCAGGGTGTGCGGGCTCCCAGCCTTCATATGGATGGCTACTGAGTCCATATTAAGCGTGTCCAGGGACTGCGGGCTCCCAGCCTTCATATGGATAGCTACTGAGTCCATATTAAGCATGTCCAGGGTCTGCGGGCTCTCAGCCTTCATATGGATGGCTACTGAGTCCATATTAAGCGTGTTCAGGAACTGCGGGCTCCCAGCCTTCATATGGATGGCTACTGAGTCCATATTAAGTGTGTCCAGGGCCTGCTGGCTCCCAGTCTTCATATGGATGGCTACTGAGTCCATATTAAGCGTGTCCAGGGTGTGCGGGCTCCCAGCCTTCATATGGATGGCTACTGAGTCCATATTAAGCGTGTCCAGGGTCTGCAGGCTTACAGCCTTCATATGGATGGCTACTGAGTCCATATTAAACATGTCCAGGGTCTGCGGGCTTACAGCCTTCATATGGATGGCTACTGAGTCCATATTAAGCATGTCCAGGGTCTGTGGTCTCCCAGCCTTCATATGGATGGCTACTGAGTCCATATTAAGCGTGTCCAGGGTCTGCGGGCTCCTAGCCTTCATATGGATGGCTACTGAGTCCATATTAAGCATGTCCAGGGTCTGCAGGCTCCCAGCCTTCATATGGATGGCTACTGAGTCTACTTGAAGCATGTCCAGGGTCTGCGGGCTCACAGCCTTCATATGGATGGCTACTGAGTCTACTTTAAGCATGTCCAGGGTCTGCGGGCTCACAGCCTTCATATGGATGGCTACTGAGTCCATATTAAGCATGTCCAGGGTCTGCGGGCTCACAGCCTTCATATGGATGGCTACTGAGTCCACATTAAGCAGGGCCAGGGCCTGCGGGCTCCCAGCCTTCATATGGATGGCTACTGAGTCCACATTAAGCATGGTCAGGGTCTGCGGGCTCGCAGCCTTTATATGGATGGCTACTGAGTCCATATTAAGCGTTTCCAGGGCCTGCGGGCTCCCAGCCTTCATATGGATGGCTACTGAGTCCATAGTAAGCGTTTACAGGGCCTGCAGGCTCCCAGACTTCATATGGATGGCTACTGAGTCCACATTAAGCATGTTCAGGGTCTGCGGGCTCCCAGCCTTCATATGGATGGCTACTGAGCCCATATTAAGCGTTTCTAGGGCCTGCAGGCTCCCACCCTTCATATGGATGGCTAGTAAGTCCATAGTAAGCGTTTCCAGGGCCTGCGGGCTCCCAGCCTTCATATGGATGGCTACTGAGTCCATAGTAAGCGTGTCCAGGGTCTGCTGGCTCTAAGCCTTCATATGGATGGCTACTGAGTCCATATTAAGCGTGTCCAGGGTCTGCGGGCTCCCAGCCTTCATATGGATGGCTACTGAGTCCATATTAAGCGTGACCAGGGTCTGCGGGCTCCCAGCCTTCATATGGATGGCTACTGAGTCCATATTAAGCGTGTCCAGGGTCTGCGGGCTCCCAGCCTTCATATGGATGGCTACTGAGTCTCAATTAAGCGTGTCCAGGGTCTGCGGGCTCCCAGCCTTCATGTGGATGGCTACTGAGTCCATATTAAGCGTGTCTAGGGTCTGCGGGCTCCCAGCCTTCATATGGATGGCTACTGAGTCCATATTAAGCGTGTCCAGGGTCTGCAGGCTTTCAGCCTTCATATGGATGGCTACTGAGTCCATATTAAGCGTGTCCAGGAACTGCAGGCTCCCAGCCTTCACATGGATGGCTACTGAGTCCATATTAAGCGTGTCCAGGGCCTGCTGGCTCCCAGTCTTCATATGGATGGCTACTGAGTCCATATCAAGCGTGTCCAGGGCGTGCGGGCTCCCAGCCTTCATATGGATGGCTACTGAGTCCATATCAAGCGTGTCCAGGGACTGCGGGCTCCCAGCCTTCATATGGATAGCTACTGAGTCCATATTAAGCATGTCCAGGGTCTGCGGGCTCCCAGCCTTCATATGTATGGCTACTGAGTCCATATTAAGCGTTTCCATGGCCTGCGGGCTCCCAGCCTTCATATGGATGGCTACTGAGACCACATTAAGCATGGCCAGGGCCTGCGGGCTCCCAGCCTTCATATGGATGGCTACTGAGTCTCAATTAAGCGTGTCCAGGGTGTGCGGGCTCCCAGCCTTCATATGGATGGCTACTGAGTCCATATTAAGCGTGTCCAGGGTCTGCGGGCTCCCAGCCTTCATGTGGATGGCTACTGAGTCCATATTAAGCGTGTCTAGGGTCTGCGGGCTCCCAGCCTTCATATGGATGGCTACTGAGTCCATATTAAGCGTGTCCAGGGTCTGCAGGCTCTCAGCCTTCATATGGATGGCTACTGAGTCCATATTAAGCGTGTTCAGGAACTGCGGGCTCCCAGCCTTCATATGGATGGCTACTGAGTCCATATTAAGTGTGTCCAGGGCCTGCTGGCTCCCAGTCTTCATATGGATGGCTACTGAGTCCATATTAAGCGTGTCCAGGGTGTGCGGGCTCCCAGCCTTCATATGGATGGCTACTGAGTCCATATTAAGCGTGTCCAGGGACTGCGGGCTCCC
Source organism: Ambystoma mexicanum (assembly GCF_040938575.1). Lineage (NCBI taxonomy): Eukaryota > Metazoa > Chordata > Amphibia > Caudata > Ambystomatidae > Ambystoma > Ambystoma mexicanum. The sequence goes on along the minus strand of NC_090925.1, from coordinate 17,110,955 downwards.
AGCCTTCATATGGATAGCTACTGAGTCCATATTAAGCATGTCCAGGGTCTGCGGGCTCTCAGCCTTCATATGTATGGCTACTGAGTCCATATTAAGCGTTTCCATGGCCTGCGGGCTCCCAGCCTTCATATGGATGGCTACTGAGACCACATTAAGCATGGCCAGGGCCTGCGGGCTCCCAGCCTTCATATGGATGGCTACTGAGTCCACATTAAGCATGTCCAGGGTCTGCGGGCTCCCAGCCTTCATATGGATGGCTCCTGAGTCCATATTAAGCATTTCCAGGGCCTGCGGGCTCCCAGCCTTCATATGGATGCTACTGAGTCCATATTAAGCATGTCCAGGGTCTGCGGGCTCCCAGCCTTCATATGGATGGCTACTGAGTCCATATTAAGCGTGTCCGGGGCGTGCGGGCTCCCGGCCTACATATGGATGGTTACTGAGTCCATATTAAGCGTGTCCATGGACTGCGGGCTCCCAGCCTTCATATGGATTGCTACTGAGTCCATATTAAGCATGTCCAGGGTCTGCGGGCTCCCAGCCTTCATATGGATGGCTAGTGAGTCCATTTTAAGCGTTTCCAGGGCCTGCGGGCTCCCAGCCTTCATATGGATGGCTATTGAGACCACATTAAGCATGGCCAGGGCCTGCGGGCTCCCAGCATTCATATGGATGGCTACTGAGTCCATAGTAAGCGTTTCCAGGGCCTGCGGGCTCCCAGCCTTCATATGGATGCTACTGAGTCCATATTAAGCGTGTCCAGGGTCTGCGGGCTCCCAGCCTTCATATTGGTGGCTACTGAGTCCATATTAAGCGTGTCCAGGGTCTGCGGGCTCCCAGCCTTCATATTGGTGGCTACTGAGTCCAAATTAAGCGTGTCCAGGGTCTGCGGGCTCCCAGCCTTCATTTGGATGGCTACTGAGTCCATATTAAGCATTTCCAGAGCCTGCGGGCTCCCAGCCTTCATATGGATGGCTACTGAGTCCATAGTAAGCGTTTCCAGGGCCTGCGGGCTCCCAGCCTTCATATGGATGCTACTGAGTCCATATTAAGCGTGTCCAGGGTCTGCGGGCTCCCAGCCTTCATATTGGTGGCTACTGAGTCCATATTAAGCGTGTCCAGGGTCTGCGGGCTCCCAGCCTTCATATTGGTGGCTACTGAGTCCAAATTAAGCGTGTCCAGGGTCTGCGGGCTCCCAGCCTTCATTTGGATGGCTACTGAGTCCATATTAAGCAAGTCCAGAGTCTGCTGGCTCCCAGCCTTCATATTGGTGGCTACTGAGTCCAAATTAAGCGTGTCCAGGATCTGCGGGCTCCCAGCCTTCATTTGGATGGCTACTGAGTCCATATTAAGCGTGTCCAGGGTCTGCAGGCTCCCAGCCTACATATGGATAGCTACTGAGTCCATATTAAGCGTGTCCAGGGTCTGCGGGCTCCCAGCCTTCATATTGGTGGCTACTGAGTCCAAATTAAGCGTGTCCAGGGTCAGCGGGCTCCCAGCCTTCATAGGGATGTCTACTGAGTCCATATTAATTGTGTCCAGGGTGTGCGGGCTCCCAGCCTTCATAGGGATGGCTACTTGAGTCCACTTTAAGCACTTGCGGGTCTGCGGGCTCTCAGCCTTCATAGGGATGGCTACTGAGTCCACTTTAAGCACTTGCCGGTCTGCGGGCTCACAGCCTTTATATGGATGGCTACTGAGTCCACTTTAAGCACTTGCGGGTCTGTAGGCTCCCAGCCTTCATATGGATGGCTACTGAGTCCACTTTAAGCACTTGCGGGTCTGTGGGCTCCCAGCCTTCATAGGGATGGCTACTGAGTCCATATTAAGCGTGCCCAGGGTCTGCGGCCTCCCAGCCTTCATATGGATGGATACTGAGTCCATATTAAGCATGTCCAGGGTCTGCGGGCTCCCAGCCTTCATATGGATGGCTACTGAGTCCATATTAAGCATGTCTAGGGTCTGCGGCCTCCCAGCCTTCATATGGATGGCTACTGAGTCCATATTAAGCGTGTCCAGGGTCTGCGGGCTCCCAGCCTTGATATGGATGGCTACTGAGTCCATATTAAGCGTGTCTGGGGCCTGCGGGCTCCCAGCCTTCATAGGGATAGCTACTGAGTCCATATTATGCGTGTCCGGGGTCTGCGGGCTCCCAACCTTAATTGGGGTGGCTAATGAGTCCATATTAAGCGTGTCCAGAGTCTGCGGGCTCCCAGCCTTCATATGGATGGCTACTGAGTCCATATTAAGCGTGCCCAGGGTCTGCGGGCTCCCAGCTTCATATGGATGGCTACCGAGTCCATATTAAGCAAGTCCAGAGTCTGCTGGCTCCCAGCCTTAACATGGATGGCTACTGAGCCCATATTAAGCATGTCCAGGGTCTGCAGTCTCCCAGCCTTCATATGGATGGCTACTGAGTCCATATTAAGCATGTCCAGGGTCTGCGGGCTCCCAGCCTTCATATGGATGGCTACTGAGTCCATATTAAGCGTGTCCACGGTCTGCAGGCTCCCAGTCTTCATATGGATGGCTACTGAGTCCATATTAAGCAGGTCCACAGTCTGCGGGCTCCCAGCCTTCATATGGATGGCTACTGAGTCCATATCAAGTGTGTCCAGGGTCTGCGGGCTCCTAGCCTTCATATGGATGGCTACTGAGTCCATATTAAGCATGTCCAGGGTCTGCAGGCTCCCAGCCTTCATATGGATGGCTACTGAGTCTACTTGAAGCATGTCCAGGGTCTGCGGGCTCACAGCCTTCATATGGATGGCTACTGAGTCTACTTTAAGCATGTCCAGGGTCTGCGGGCTCACAGCCTTCATATGGATGGCTACTGAGTCCATATTAAGCATGTCCAGGGTCTGCGGGCTCACAGCCTTCATATGGATGGCTACTGAGTCCACATTAAGCAGGGCCAGGGCCTGCGGGCTCCCAGCCTTCATATGGATGGCTACTGAGTCCACATTAAGCATGGTCAGGGTCTGCGGGCTCGCAGCCTTTATATGGATGGCTACTGAGTCCATATTAAGCGTTTCCAGGGCCTGCGGGCTCCCAGCCTTCATATGGATGGCTACTGAGTCCATAGTAAGCGTTTACAGGGCCTGCAGGCTCCCAGACTTCATATGGATGGCTACTGAGTCCACATTAAGCATGTTCAGGGTCTGCGGGCTCCCAGCCTTCATATGGATGGCTACTGAGCCCATATTAAGTGTTTCTAGGGCCTGCAGGCTCCCACCCTTCATATGGATGGCTAGTAAGTCCATAGTAAGCGTTTCCAGGGCCTGCGGGCTCCCAGCCTTCATATGGATGGCTACTGAGTCCATAGTAAGCGTGTCCAGGGTCTGCTGGCTCTAAGCCTTCATATGGATGGCTACTGAGTCCATATTAAGCGTGTCCAGGGTCTGCGGGCTCCCAGCCTTCATATGGATGGCTACTGAGTCTCAATTAAGCGTGTCCAGGGTCTGCGGGCTCCCAGCCTTCATATGGATGGCTACTGAGTCCATATTAAGCGTGTCCAGGGTCTGCGGGCTCCCAGCCTTCATGTGGATGGCTACTGAGTCCATATTAAGCGTGTCTAGGGTCTGCGGGCTCCCAGCCTTCATATGGATGGCTACTGAGTCCATATTAAGCGTGTCCAGGGTCTGCAGGCTTTCAGCCTTCATATGGATGGCTACTGAGTCCATATTAAGCGTGTTCAGGAACTGCAGGCTCCCAGCCTTCACATGGATGGCTACTGAGTCCATATTAAGTGTGTCCAGGGCCTGCTGGCTCCCAGTCTTCATATGGATGGCTACTGAGTCCATATAAAGCGTGTCCAGGGTGTGCGGGCTCCCAGCCTTCATATGGATGGCTACTGAGTCCATATTAAGCGTGTCCAGGGACTGCGGGCTCCCAGCCTTCATATGGATAGCTACTGAGTCCATATTAAGCATGTCCAGGGTCTGCGGGCTCCCAGCCTTCATATGTATGGCTACTGAGTCCATATTAAGCGTTTCCATGGCCTGCGGGCTCCCAGCCTTCATATGGATGGCTACTGAGACCACATTAAGCATGGCCAGGGCCTGCGGGCTCCCAGCCTTCATATGGATGGCTACTGAGTCTCAATTAAGCGTGTCCAGGGTGTGCGGGCTCCCAGCCTTCATATGGATGGCTACTGAGTCCATATTAAGCGTGTCCAGGGTCTGCGGGCTCCCAGCCTTCATGTGGATGGCTACTGAGTCCATATTAAGCGTGTCTAGGGTCTGCGGGCTCCCAGCCTTCATATGGATGGCTACTGAGTCCATATTAAGCGTGTCCAGGGTCTGCAGGCTCTCAGCCTTCATATGGATGGCTACTGAGTCCATATTAAGCGTGTTCAGGAACTGCGGGCTCCCAGCCTTCATATGGATGGCTACTGAGTCCATATTAAGTGTGTCCAGGGCCTGCTGGCTCCCAGTCTTCATATGGATGGCTACTGAGTCCATATTAAGCGTGTCCAGGGTGTGCGGGCTCCCAGCCTTCATATGGATGGCTACTGAGTCCATATTAAGCGTGTCCAGGGACTGCGGGCTCCCAGCCTTCATATGGATAGCTACTGAGTCCATATTAAGCATGTCCAGGGTCTGCGGGCTCTCAGCCTTCATATGTATGGCTACTGAGTCCATATTAAGCGTTTCCATGGCCTGCGGGCTCCCAGCCTTCATATGGATGGCTACTGAGACCACATTAAGCATGGCCAGGGCCTGCGGGCTCCCAGCCTTCATATGGATGGCTACTGAGTCCACATTAAGCATGTCCAGGGTCTGCGGGCTCCCAGCCTTCATATGGATGGCTCCTGAGTCCATATTAAGCGTGTCCAGGGTCTGCAGGCTCTCAGCCTTCATATGGATGGCTACTGAGTCCATATTAAGCGTGTTCAGGAACTGCGGGCTCCCAGCCTTCATATGGATGGCTACTGAGTCCATATTAAGTGTGTCCAGGGCCTGCTGGCTCCCAGTCTTCATATGGATGGCTACTGAGTCCATATTAAGCGTGTCCAGGGTGTGCGGGCTCCCAGCCTTCATATGGATGGCTACTGAGTCCATATTAAGCGTGTCCAGGGACTGCGGGCTCCCAGCCTTCATATGGATAGCTACTGAGTCCATATTAAGCATGTCCAGGGTCTGCGGGCTCTCAGCCTTCATATGTATGGCTACTGAGTCCATATTAAGCGTTTCCATGGCCTGCGGGCTCCCAGCCTTCATATGGATGGCTACTGAGACCACATTAAGCATGGCCAGGGCCTGCGGGCTCCCAGCCTTCATATGGATGGCTACTGAGTCCACATTAAGCATGTCCGGGGTCTGCGGGCTCCCAGCCTTCATATGGATGGCTCCTGAGTCCATATTAAGCATTTCCAGGGCCTGCGGGCTCCCAGCCTTCATATGGATGCTACTGAGTCCATATTAAGCATGTCCAGGGTCTGCGGGCTCCCAGCCTTCATATGGATGGCTACTGAGTCCATATTAAGCGTGTCCGGGGCGTGCGGGCCCCCGGCCTACATATGGATGGTTACTGAGTCCATATTAAGCGTGTCCATGGACTGCGGGCTCCCAGCCTTCATATGGATTGCTACTGAGTCCATATTAAGCATGTCCAGGGTCTGTGGGCTCCCAGCCTGCATATGGATGGCTAGTGAGTCCATTTTAAGCGTTTCCAGGGCCTGCGGGCTCCCAGCCTTCATATGGATGGCTATTGAGTCCACATTAAGCATGTCCAGGGTCTGCGGGCTTCCAGCCGTCATATGGATGGCTACTGAGTCCATATTAAGCATTTCCAGAGCCTGCGGGCTCCCAGCCTTCATATGGATGGCTACTGAGTCCATAGTAAGCGTTTCCAGGGCCTGCGGGCTCCCAGCCTTCATATGGATGCTACTGAGTCCATATTAAGCGTGTCCAGGGTCTGCGGGCTCCCAGCCTTCATATTGGTGGCTACTGAGTCCATATTAAGCGTGTCCAGGGTCTGCGGGCTCCCAGCCTTCATATTGGTGGCTACTGAGTCCAAATTAAGCGTGTCCAGGGTCTGCTGGCTCTAAGCCTTCATATGGATGGCTACTGAGTCCATATTAAGCGTGTCCAGGGTCTGCGGGCTCCCAGCCTTCATATGGATGGCTACTGAGTCTCAATTAAGCGTGTCCAGGGTCTGCGGGCTCCCAGCCTTCATATGGATGGCTACTGAGTCCATATTAAGCGTGTCCAGGGTCTGCGGGCTCCCAGCCTTCATGTGGATGGCTACTGAGTCCATATTAAGCGTGTCTAGGGTCTGCGGGCTCCCAGCCTTCATATGGATGGCTACTGAGTCCATATTAAGCGTGTCCAGGGTCTGCAGGCTTTCAGCCTTCATATGGATGGCTACTGAGTCCATATTAAGCGTGTTCAGGAACTGCAGGCTCCCAGCCTTCACATGGATGGCTACTGAGTCCATATTAAGTGTGTCCAGGGCCTGCTGGCTCCCAGTCTTCATATGGATGGCTACTGAGTCCATATAAAGCGTGTCCAGGGTGTGCGGGCTCCCAGCCTTCATATGGATGGCTACTGAGTCCATATTAAGCGTGTCCAGGGACTGCGGGCTCCCAGCCTTCATATGGATAGCTACTGAGTCCATATTAAGCATGTCCAGGGTCTGCGGGCTCCCAGCCTTCATATGTATGGCTACTGAGTCCATATTAAGCGTTTCCATGGCCTGCGGGCTCCCAGCCTTCATATGGATGGCTACTGAGACCACATTAAGCATGGCCAGGGCCTGCGGGCTCCCAGCCTTCATATGGATGGCTACTGAGTCTCAATTAAGCGTGTCCAGGGTGTGCGGGCTCCCAGCCTTCATATGGATGGCTACTGAGTCCATATTAAGCGTGTCCAGGGTCTGCGGGCTCCCAGCCTTCATGTGGATGGCTACTGAGTCCATATTAAGCGTGTCTAGGGTCTGCGGGCTCCCAGCCTTCATATGGATGGCTACTGAGTCCATATTAAGCGTGTCCAGGGTCTGCAGGCTCTCAGCCTTCATATGGATGGCTACTGAGTCCATATTAAGCGTGTTCAGGAACTGCGGGCTCCCAGCCTTCATATGGATGGCTACTGAGTCCATATTAAGTGTGTCCAGGGCCTGCTGGCTCCCAGTCTTCATATGGATGGCTACTGAGTCCATATTAAGCGTGTCCAGGGTGTGCGGGCTCCCAGCCTTCATATGGATGGCTACTGAGTCCATATTAAGCGTGTCCAGGGACTGCGGGCTCCCAGCCTTCATATGGATAGCTACTGAGTCCATATTAAGCATGTCCAGGGTCTGCGGGCTCTCAGCCTTCATATGTATGGCTACTGAGTCCATATTAAGCGTTTCCATGGCCTGCGGGCTCCCAGCCTTCATATGGATGGCTACTGAGACCACATTAAGCATGGCCAGGGCCTGCGGGCTCCCAGCCTTCATATGGATGGCTACTGAGTCCACATTAAGCATGTCCAGGGTCTGCGGGCTCCCAGCCTTCATATGGATGGCTCCTGAGTCCATATTAAGCGTGTCCAGGGTCTGCAGGCTCTCAGCCTTCATATGGATGGCTACTGAGTCCATATTAAGCGTGTTCAGGAACTGCGGGCTCCCAGCCTTCATATGGATGGCTACTGAGTCCATATTAAGTGTGTCCAGGGCCTGCTGGCTCCCAGTCTTCATATGGATGGCTACTGAGTCCATATTAAGCGTGTCCAGGGTGTGCGGGCTCCCAGCCTTCATATGGATGGCTACTGAGTCCATATTAAGCGTGTCCAGGGACTGCGGGCTCCCAGCCTTCATATGGATAGCTACTGAGTCCATATTAAGCATGTCCAGGGTCTGCGGGCTCTCAGCCTTCATATGTATGGCTACTGAGTCCATATTAAGCGTTTCCATGGCCTGCGGGCTCCCAGCCTTCATATGGATGGCTACTGAGACCACATTAAGCATGGCCAGGGCCTGCGGGCTCCCAGCCTTCATATGGATGGCTACTGAGTCCACATTAAGCATGTCCGGGGTCTGCGGGCTCCCAGCCTTCATATGGATGGCTCCTGAGTCCATATTAAGCATTTCCAGGGCCTGCGGGCTCCCAGCCTTCATATGGATGCTACTGAGTCCATATTAAGCATGTCCAGGGTCTGCGGGCTCCCAGCCTTCATATGGATGGCTACTGAGTCCATATTAAGCGTGTCCGGGGCGTGCGGGCTCCCGGCCTACATATGGATGGTTACTGAGTCCATATTAAGCGTGTCCATGGACTGCGGGCTCCCAGCCTTCATATGGATTGCTACTGAGTCCATATTAAGCATGTCCAGGGTCTGTGGGCTCCCAGCCTGCATATGGATGGCTAGTGAGTCCATTTTAAGCGTTTCCAGGGCCTGCGGGCTCCCAGCCTTCATATGGATGGCTATTGAGTCCACATTAAGCATGTCCAGGGTCTGCGGGCTTCCAGCCGTCATATGGATGGCTACTGAGTCCATATTAAGCATTTCCAGAGCCTGCGGGCTCCCAGCCTTCATATGGATGGCTACTGAGTCCATAGTAAGCGTTTCCAGGGCCTGCGGGCTCCCAGCCTTCATATGGATGCTACTGAGTCCATATTAAGCGTGTCCAGGGTCTGCGGGCTCCCAGCCTTCATATTGGTGGCTACTGAGTCCATATTAAGCGTGTCCAGGGTCTGCGGGCTCCCAGCCTTCATATTGGTGGCTACTGAGTCCAAATTAAGCGTGTCCAGGGTCTGCGGGCTCCCAGCCTTCATTTGGATGGCTACTGAGTCCATATTAAGCAAGTCCAGAGTCTGCTGGCTCCCAGCCTTCATATTGGTGGCTACTGAGTCCAAATTAAGCGTGTCCAGGATCTGCGGGCTCCCAGCCTTCATTTGGATGGCTACTGAGTCCATATTAAGCGTGTCCAGGGTCTGCAGGCTCCCAGCCTACATATGGATGGCTACTGAGTCCATATTAAGCGTGTCCAGGGTCTGCGGGCTCCCAGCCTTCATATTGGTGGCTACTGAGTCCAAATTAAGCGTGTCCAGGGTCAGCGGGCTCCCAGCCTTCATAGGGATGTCTACTGAGTCCATATTAATTGTGTCCAGGGTGTGCGGGCTCCCAGCCTTCATAGGGATGGCTACTTGAGTCCACTTTAAGCACTTGCGGGTCTGCGGGCTCTCAGCCTTCATAGGGATGGCTACTGAGTCCACTTTAAGCACTTGCCGGTCTGCGGGCTCACAGCCTTTATATGGATGGCTACTGAGTCCACTTTAAGCACTTGCGGGTCTGTAGGCTCCCAGCCTTCATATGGATGGCTACTGAGTCCACTTTAAGCACTTGCGGGTCTGTGGGCTCCCAGCCTTCATAGGGATGGCTACTGAGTCCATATTAAGCGTGCCCAGGGTCTGCGGCCTCCCAGCCTTCATATGGATGGATACTGAGTCCATATTAAGCATGTTCAGGGTCTGCGGGCTCCCAGCCTTCATATGGATGGCTACTGAGTCCATATTAAGCATGTCTAGGGTCTGCGGCCTCCCAGCCTTCATATGGATGGCTACTGAGTCCATATTAAGTGTGTCCAGGGTCTGCGGGCTCCCAGCCTTGATATGGATGGCTACTGAGTCCATATTAAGCGTGTCTGGGGCCTGCAGGCTCCCAGCCTTCATAGGGATAGCTACTGAGTCCATATTATGCGTGTCCGGGGTCTGCGGGCTCCCAACCTTAATTGGGGTGGCTAATGAGTCCATATTAAGCGTGTCCAGAGTCTGCGGGCTCCCAGCCTTCATATGGATGGCTACTGAGTCCATATTAAGCGTGCCCAGGGTCTGCGGGCTCCCAGCTTCATATGGATGGCTACCGAGTCCATATTAAGCAAGTCCAGAGTCTGCTGGCTCCCAGCCTTAACATGGATGGCTACTGAGCCCATTTTAAGCGTGTCCAGGGTCTGCAGTCTCCCAGCCTTCATATGGATGGCTACTGAGTCCATATTAAGCATGTCCAGGGTCTGCGGGCTCCCAGCCTTCATATGGATGGCTACTGAGTCCATATTAAGCGTGTCCACGGTCTGCAGGCTCCCAGTCTTCATATGGATGGCTACTGAGTCCATATTAAGCAGGTCCACAGTCTGCGGGCTCCCAGCCTTCATATGGATGGCTACTGAGTCCATATCAAGTGTGTCCAGGGTCTGCGGGCTCCCAGCCTTCATAGGTATGGCTACTGAGTCCATATTAAGCGTGTCCAGGGTCTGCGGGGTCCCAGCCTTCATAGGGATGGCTACTGAGTCCATATTAATCGTGTCCAGGGTCTGCGGGCTCCCAGCCTTCATAGGGATGGCTACTTGAGTCTACTTTAAGCACTTGCGGGTCTGTGGGCTCTAAGCCTTCATAGGGATGGCTACTGAGTCCACTTTAAGCACTTGCAGGTCTGCGGGCTCACAGCCTTCATATGGATGACTACTGAGTCCACTTTAAGCACTTGCGGGTCTGTAGGCTCCCAGCCTTCACATGGATGGCTACTGAGTCCACTTTAAGCACTTGCGGGTCTATGGGCTCCCAGCCTTCATAGGGATGGCTACTGAGTCCATATTAAGCGTGCCCAGGGTCTGCGGCCTCCCAGCCTTTATATGGATGGCTACTGAGTCCATATTAAGCGTGTCCAGGGCCTGCGGGCTCCCAGCTTTCATAGGGATGGCTACTGAGTCCATATTAAGCGTGTCCAGGGTCTGCAGGCCCCCAGCCTTCATAGGGATGGCTACTGAGTCCATATTAAGCGTGTCCAGGGTCTACGGGCTCCCAGCATTCATATGGATGGCTACTGAGTCCACATTAAGCGTGTCCAGGGTCTGCGGGCTCCCAGCCTTCATCGGATGGCTATTGAGTCCATATTAAGCGTGTCCAGGGTCTACGGGCTCCCAGCCTTCAGAGGGATGGCTACTGAGTCCATATTAAGCAAGTCCAGAGTCTGCTGGCTCCCAGCCTTCACATGGATGGCTACTGAGCCCATATTAAGCGTGTCCAGGGTCTGCAGGCTCCCAGCCTTCATATGGATGGCTACTGAGTCCAAAATAAGCGTGTCCAGGGTCTGCGGGCTCCCAGCCTTCATATGGATGGCTACTGAGTCCACATTAAGCGTGTCCAGGGTCTGCGGGCTCCCAGCCTTCATATGGATGTCTACTGAGCCCATATTAAGCAAGTCCAGAGTCTGCAGGCTCCCAGCCTTCATATGGATGGCTACTGAGCCCATATTAAGTGTGTCCAGGGTCTGCAGGCTCCCAGCCTTCATAGGGATGGCTACTGAGTCCATATTAAGCGTGTCCAGGGTCTGCGGGCTCCCAGCCTTCATAGGGATGGCTACTGAGTCCATATTAATCGTGTCCAGGGTCTGCGGGCTCCCAGCCTTCACATGGATGGCTACTGAGCCCATATTAAGCGTGTCCAGGGTCTGCAGGCTCCCAGCCTTCATATGGATGGCTACTGAGTCCATATTAAGCGTGTACAGGGTCTGCGGGCTCCAAGCCTTCATATGTATGCTTACTGAGTCCATATTAAGCGTGTCCAGGGTCTGCGGGCTCCCAGCCTTCATATGGATGGCTACTGAGTCCATATTAAGCAAGTCCAGAGTCTGCGGGCTCCCAGCCTTCATAGGGATGGCTACTGAGTCCATATTAAGCCTGTCCAGGGTCTGCAGGCTCCCAGCCTTCATAGGGATGGCTACTGAGTTCATATTAATCGTGTCCAGGGTCTGCAGGCTCCCAGCCTTCATAGGGATGGCTACTTGAGTCCACTTTAAGCACTTGCAGGTCTGTGGGCTCTCAGCCTTCATAGGGATGGCTACTGAGTCCACTTTAAGCACTTGCGGGTCTGTAGGCTCCCAGCCTTCATATGGATGGCTACTGAGTCCACTTTAAGAACTTGCGGGTCTGTGGGCTCCCAGCCTTCATAGGGATGGCTACTGAGTCCATATTAAGCGTGCCCAGGGTCTGCAGCCTCCCAGCCTTCATATGGATGGCTACTGAGTCCATATTAAGCGTTTCCAGGGTCTGCGGGCTCCCAGCCTTCATAGGGATGGCTACTGAGTCCATATTAAGCGTGTCCAGGGTCTACAGGCTCCCAGCCTTCAGAGGGATGGCTACTGAGTCCATATTAAGCGTGTCCAGGGTCTACGGGCTCCCAGCCTCCAGAGGGATGGCTACTGAGTCCATATTAAGCGTGTCCAGGGTGTGCGGGCTCCCAGCCTTCATATGGATGGCTACTGAGTCCATATTAAGCGTGTCCAGGGTCTGCAGGCTCCCAGCCTTGTGTCCAGGGTCTGCGGGCTCCCAGCCTTGATATGGATGGCTACTGAGTCCATATTAAACGTGTCCGGGGCCTGCGGGCTCCCAGCCTTCATAGGGATGGCTATTGAGTCCATATTATGCGTGTCTGGGGTCTGCGGGCTCCCAACCTTAATAGGGGTGGCTACTGAGTCCATATTAAGCGTGTCCAGGGTCTGCGGGCTCCCAGCCTTCATATGGATGGCTACTGAGTCCATATTAAGCGTGTCCAGGGTCTGCGGGCTCCCAGCCTTCATATGGATGGCTACTGAGTCCATATTAAGCGTGCCCAGGGTCTGCGGGCTCCCAGCTTCATATGGATGGCTACCGAGTCCATATTAAGCAAGTCCAGAGTCTGCTGGCTCCCAGCCTTAACATGGATGGCTACTGAGCCCATATTAAGCGTGTCCAGGGTCTGCAGTCTCCCAGCCTTCATATGGATGGCTACTGAGTCCATATTAAGCGTGTCCAGGGTCTGCAGGCTCCCAGTCTTCATATGGATGGCTACTGAGTCCATATTAAGCAGGTCCACAGTCTGCAGGCTCCCAGCCTTCATATGGATGGCTACTGAGTCCATATCAAGTGTGTCCGGGGTCTGCGGGCTCCCAGCCTTCATAGGGATGGCTACTGAGTCCATATTAAGCGTGTCCAGGGTCTGTGGGGTCCCAGCCTTCATAGGGATGGCTACTGAGTCCATATTAATCGTGTCCAGGGTCTGCGGGCTCCCAGCCTTCATAGGGATGACTACTTGAGTCTACTTTAAGCACTTGCGGGTCTGTGGGCTCTCAGCCTTCATAGGGATGGCTACTGAGTCCACTTTAAGCACTTGCAGGTCTGCGGGCTCACAGCCTTCATATGGATTACTACTGAGTCCACTTTAAGCACTTGCGGGTCTGTAGGCTCCCAGCCTTCATATGGATGGCTACTGAGTCCACTTTAAGCACTTGCGGGTCTATGGGCCCCCAGCCTTCATAGGGATGGCTACTGAGTCCATATTAAGCGTGCCCAGGGTCTGCGGCCTCCCAGCCTTCATATGGATGGCTACTGAGTCCATATTAAGCGTGTCCAGGGCCTGCGGGCTCCCAGCTTTCATAGGGATGGCTACTGAGTCCATATTAAGCGTGTCCAGGGTCTGCAGGCTCCCAGCCTTCATAGGGATGGCTACTGAGTCCATATTAAGCATGTCCAGGGTCTGCGGGCTCCCAGCATTCATATGGATGGCTACTGAGTCCATATTAAGCGTGTCCAGGGTCTGCGGGCTCCCATCCTTCAGAGGGATGGCTACTGAGTCCATATTAAGCAAGTCCAGAGTCTGCTGGCTCCCAGCCTTCACATGGATGGCTACTGAGCCCATATTAAGCGTGTCCAGGGTCTGCAGGCTCCCAGCCTTCATATGAATGGCTACTGAGTCCATATTAAGCGTGTCCAGGGTCTGCGGGCTTCCAGCCTTCATATGGATGGCTACTGAGTCCATATTAAGCGTGTCCAGGGTCTGCGGGCTCCCAGCCTTCATATGGATGTCTACTGAGCCCATATTAAGCAAGTCCAGAGTCTGCAGGCTCCCAGCCTTCATATGGATGGCTACTGAGCCCATATTAAGTGTGTCCAGGGTCTGCGGGCTCCCAGCCTTCATAGGGATGGCTACTGAGTCCATATTAAGCGTGTCCAGGGTCTGCGGGCTCCCAGCCTTCATAGGGATGGCTACTGAGTCCATATTAATCGTGTCCAGGGTCTGCGGGCTCCCAGCCTTCACATGGATGGCTACTGAGCCCATATTAAGCGTGTCCAGGGTCTGCAGGCTCCCAGCCTTCATATGGATGGCTACTGAGTCCATATTAAGCGTGTACAGGGTCTGCGGGCTCCAAGCCTTCATATGTATGCTTACTGAGTCCATATTAAGCGTGTCCAGGGTCTGCGGGCTCCCAGCCTTCATATGGATGGCTACTGAGTCCATATTAAGCAAGTCCAGAGTCTGCGGGCTCCCAGCCTTCATAGGGATGGCTACTGAGTCCACTTTAAGCACTTGCAGGTCTGTAGGCTCCCAGCCTTCATATGGATGGCTACTGAGTCCACTTTAAGAACTTGCGGGTCTGTGGGCTCCCAGCCTTCATAGAGATGGCTACTGAGTCCATATTAAGCGTGCCCAGGATCTGCAGCCTCCCAGCCTTCATATGGATGGCTACTGAGTCCATATTAAGCGTGTCCAGGGTATGCGGGCTCTCAGCCTTCATAGGGATGGCTACTGAGTCCATATTAAGCGTGTCCAGGGTCTACGGGCTCCCAGCCTTCAGAGGGATGGCTACTGAGTCCATATTAAGCGTGTACAGGGTCTACGGGCTACCAGCCTCCAGAGGGATGGCTACTGAGTCCATATTAAGCAAGTCCAGAGTCTGCTGGCTCCCAGCCTTCACGTGGATGGCTACTGAGCCCATATTAAGCGTGTCCAGGGTCTGCAGGCTCCCAGCCTTCATATGGATGGCTACTGAGTCCATATTAAGCGTGTCCAGGGTCTGCGGGCTCCCAGCCTTCATATGGATGGCTACTGAGTCCATATTAAGCGTGTCCAGGGTCTGCGGGCTCCCAGCCTTCATATGGATGGCTACTGAGTCCATATTAAGCAAGTCCAGGGTCTGCGGGCTCCCAGCCTTCATAGGGATGGCTACTGAGTCCATATTAAGTGTGTCCAGGGTCTGCAGGCTCCCAGCCTTCATAGGGATGGCTACTGAGTCCATATTAATCGTGTCCAGGGTCTGCAGGCTCCCAGCCTTCATAGGGATGGCTACTGAGTCCACTTTAAGCACTTGCGGGTCTGTAGGCTCCCAGCCTTCATATGGATGGCTACTGAGTCCATATTAAGCGTTTCCAGGGTCTGCGGGCTCCCAGCCTTCATAGGGATGGCTACTGAGTCCATATTAAGCGTGTCCAGGGTCTACGGGCTCCCAGCCTTCAGAGGGATGGCTACTGAGCCCATATTAAGCGTGTCCAGGGTCTGCAGGCTCCCAGCCTTCATATGGATGGCTACTGAGTTCATATTAAGCGTCTCCAGGGTCTGCGGGCTCCCAGTCTTCATATGGATGGCTACTGAGTCCATATTAAGTGTGTCCAGGGTCTGCGGGCTCCAAGCCTTCATATGGATGGCTACTGAGTCCATATTAAGCGTGTCCAGAGTCTGCGGGCTCCCAGCCTTCATATGGATGGCTACTGAGTCCATATTAAGCGTTTCCAGGGTCTGCGGGCTCCCAGCCTTCATAGGGATGGCTACTGAGTCCATATTAAGCGTGTCCAGGGTCTGCGGGCTCCCAGCCTTCATAGGGATGGCTACTGAGTCCATATTAATCGTGTCCAGGGTCTGCGGGCTCCCAGCCTTCACATGGATGGCTACTGAGCCCATATTAAGCGTGTCCAGGGTCTGCAGGCTCCCAGCCTTCATATGGATGGCTACTGAGTCCACTTTAAGAACTTGCGGGTCTGTGGGCTCCCAGCCTTCATAGGGATGGCTACTGAGTCCATATTAAGCGTGCCCAGGGTCTGCAGCCTCCCAGCCTTCATATGGATGGCTACTGAGTCCATATTAAGCATATCCAGGGTCTGCGGGATCCCAGCCTTCATATGTATGGCTACTGAGTCCATTTTAAGCATGTCTAGGGTCTGCGGCCTCCCAGCCTTCATATGGATGGCTACTGAGTCCATATTAAGCGTGTCCAGGGTCTGCGGGCTCCCAGCCTTCATATGGATGGCTACTGAGTCCATATTAAGCGTGTCCAGGGCCTGCGGGTTCCCAGCCTTCATAGTGATGGCTACTGAGTCCATATTAAGCGTGTCCAGGGTCTGCGGCCTCCCAGCCTTCATAGGGATGGCTACTGAGTCCATATTAAGCGTGTCCAGGGTCTGCAGGCTCCCAGCCTTCATATGGATGGCTACTGAGTCCATATTAAGCGTGTCCAGGGTCTGCGGGCTCCCAGCCTTCATATGGATGGCTACTGAGCCCATATTAAGCGTGTCCAGGGTCTGCGGGCTCCCAGCCTTCATATGGATGGCTACTGAGTCCATATTAAGCAAGTCCAGAGTCTGCTGGTTCCCAGCCTTCACATGGATGTCTACGGAGCCCTTATTAAGCATGTCCAGGGTCTGCGGGCTCACAGCCTTCATATTGATGGCTACTGAGTCCATAGTAAGCGTGTCCAGGGTCTGCTGGCTCTAAGCCTTCATATGGATGGCTACTGAGTCCATATTAAGCGTGTCCAGGGTCTGCGGGCTCCCAGCCTTCATATGGATGGCTACTGAGTCCATATTATGCGTGAACAGGGTCTGCGGGCTCCCAGCCTTCATATGGATGGCTACTGAGTCCATATTAAGTGTGTCCAGGGTCTGCGGGCTCCCAGCCTTCATATGGATGGCTACTGAGTCTAAATTAAGCGTGTCCAGGGTCTGCGGGCTCCCAGCCTTCATAGGGATGGCTACTGAGTCCATATTAATTGTGTCCAGGGTCTGCGGGCTCCCAGCCTTCATAGGGATGGCTACTGAGTCCACTTTAAGCAATTGCGGGTCTGCGGGCTCTCAGCCTTCATAGGGATGGCTACTGAGTCCACTTTAAGCACTTGCGGGTCTGCGGGCTCACAGCCTTCATATGGATGGCTACTGAGTCCACTTTAAGCACTTGCGTGTCTGTAGGCTCCCAGCCTTCATATGGATGGCTACTGAGTCCACTTTAAGGACTTGCGGGACTGTGGGCTCCCAGCCTTCATAGGGATGGCTACTGAGTCCACTTTAAGCACTTGTGGGTCTGTGCGCTCCCAGCCTTCATATGGATGGTTACTGATTCCATATTAAGCATGTCCAGGGTCTGCGGGCTCCCAGCCTTCATATGGATGGCTACTGAGTCTACTTTAAGCATGTCCAGGGTCTGCGGGTTCACAGCCTTCATATGGATGGCTACTGAGTCCATATTAAGCATGTCCAGGGTCTGCGGGCTTACAGCCTTCATATGGATGGCTACTGAGTCCATATTAAGCATGTCCAGGGTCTGTGGGCTCCCAGCCTTCATATGGATGGCTACTGAGTCCATATTAAGCATGTCCAGGGTCTGTGGGCTCCCAGCCTTCATATGGATGGCTACTGAGTCCACTTTAAGCACTTGCGGGTCTGTGGGCTCCCAGCCTTCATAGGGATGACTACTGAGTCCATATTAAGCGTGTCCAGGGTCTGCGGGCTCCCAACCTTCATATGGATGGCTACTGAGTCCACTTTAAGCACTTGCGGGTCTGCGGGCTCACAGCCTTCATATGGATGGCTACTGAGTCCACTTTAAGCACTTGCGGGTCTGTGGGCTCCCAGGCTTCATAGGGATGGCTACTGAGTCCACTTTAAGCACTTGCGGGTCTGCAGGCTCACAGCCTTCATATGGATGGCTACTGAGTCCACTTTAAGCACTTACAGGTCTGCAGGCTCCCAGCCTTCATATGGATGGCTACTGAGTCCATATTAAGCATATCCAGGGTCTGCGGGATCCCAGCCTTCATATGTATGGCTACTGCGTCCATATTAAGCATGTCTAGGGTCTGCGGCCTCCCAGCCTTCATATGGATGGCTACTGAGTCCATATTAAGCGTGTCCAGGGTCTGCGGGCTCCCAGCCTTCATATGGATGGCTACTGAGTCCATATTAAGCGTGTCCAGGGCCTGCGGGTTCCCAGCCTTCATAGGGATGGCTACTAAGTCCATATTAAGCATGTCCAGGGTCTGCGGCCTCCCAGCCTTCATAGGGATGGCTACTGAGTCCATATTAAGCGTGTCCAGGGTCTGCAGGCTCCCAGCCTTCATATGGATGGCTACTGAGTCCATATTAAGCGTGTCCAGGGTCTGCGGGCTCCCAGCCTTCATATGGATGGCTACTGAGCCCATATTAAGCGTGTCCAGGGCCTGCGGGCTCCCAGCCTTCATATGGATGGCTACTGAGTCCATATTAAGCAAGTCCAGAGTCTGCTGGTTCCCAGCCTTCACATGGATGGCTACTGAGCCCTTATTAAGCATGTCCAGGGTCTGCGGGCTCACAGCCTTCATATTGATGGCTACTGAGTCCATAGTAAGCGTGTCCAGGGTCTGCTGGCTCTAAGCCTTCATATGGATGGCTACTGAGTCCATATTAAGCGTGTCCAGGGTCTGCGGGCTCCCAGCCTTCATATGGATGGCTACTGAGTCCATATTATGCGTGACCAGGGTCTGCGGGCTCCCAGCCTTCATATGGATGGCTACTGAGTCCATATTAAGTGTGTCCAGGGTCTGCGGGCTCCCAGCCTTCATATGGATGGCTACTGAGTCTAAATTAAGCGTGTCCAGGGTCTGCGGGCTCCCAGCCTTCATAGGGATGGCTACTGAGTCCACTTTAAGCAATTGCGGGTCTGCGGGCTCTCAGCCTTCATAGGGATGGCTACTGAGTCCACTTTAAGCACTTGCGGGTCTGCGGGCTCACAGCCTTCATATGGATGGCTACTGAGTCCACTTTAAGCACTTGCGTGTCTGTAGGCTCCCAGCCTTCATATGGATGGCTACTGAGTCCACTTTAAGGACTTGCGGGTCTGTGGGCTCCCAGCCTTCATAGGGATGGCTACTGAGTCCACTTTAAGCACTTGTGGGTCTGTGCGCTCCCAGCCTTCATATGGATGGTTACTGATTCCATATTAAGCATTTCCAGGGTCTGCGGGCTCCCAGCCTTCATATGGATGGCTACTGAGTCTACTTTAAGCATGTCCAGGGTCTGCGGGCTCACAGCCTTCATATGGATGGCTACTGAGTCCATATTAAGCATGTCCAGGGTCTGCGGGCTTACAGCCTTCATATGGATGGCTACTGAGTCCATATTAAGCATGTCCAGGGTCTGTGGGCTCCCAGCCTTCATATGGATGGCTACTGAGTCCATATTAAGCATGTCCAGGGTCTGCGGGCTCCCAGCCTTCATATGGATGGCTACTGAGACCATATTAAGCATGTCTAGGGTCTGTGGGCTCCCAGCCTTTATATAGATGGCTACTGAGTCCACTTTAAGCACTTGCGGGTCTGTGGGCTCCCAGCCTTCATAGGGATGACTACTGAGTCCATATTAAGCGTGTCCAGGGTCTGCGGGCTCCCAACCTTCATATGGATGGCTACTGAGTCCACTTTAAGCACTTGCGGGGCTGCGGGCTCACAGCCTTCATATGGATGGCTACTGAGTCCACTTTAAGCACTTGCGGGTCTGTGGGCTCCCAGGCTTCATAGGGATGGCTACTGAGTCCACTTTAAGCACTTGCGGGTCTGCGGGCTCACAGCCTTCATATGGATGGCTACTGAGTCCACTTTAAGCACTTACAGGTCTGCAGGCTCCCAGCCTTCATATGGATGGCTACTGAGTCAACTTTAAGCACTTACGGGTCTGCGGGCTCCCGGCCTTCATATGGATGGCTACTGACTCCACTTTAAGCACTTGCGGGTCTGTGGGCTCCCAGCCTTCATATGGATTGCTACTGAGTCCACTTTAAGCACTTGTGGGTCTGTGGGCTCCCAGCCTTCATATGGATGGCTACTGATTCCATATTAAACATGTCCAGGGTCTGCGGGCTCCCTGCCTTCATATGGATGGCTACTGAGTCTACTTTAAGCATGTCCAGGGTCTGCGGGCTCACAGCCTTCATATGGATGGCTACTGAGTCCATATTAAGCATGTCCAGGGTCTGCGGGCTTACAGCCTTCATATGGATGGCTACTGAGTCCATATTAAGCATGTCCAGGGTCTGTGGGCTCCCAGCCTTCATATGGATGGCTACTGAGTCCATATTAAGCGTGTTCAGGGTCTGCGGGCTCCCAGCCTTCATATGGATGGCTACTGAGTCCATATTAAGCATGTCCAGGGTCTGCAGGCTCCCAGCCTTCATATGGATGGCTACTGAGTCTACTTTAAGCATGTCCAGGGTCTGCGGGCTCACAGCCTTCATATGGATGGCTACTGAGTCCATATTAAGCATGTCCAGGGTCGGCGGGCTTACAGCCTTCATATGGATGGCTACTGAGTCCATATTAAGCATGTCCAGGGTCTGTGGGCTCCCAGCCTTCATATGGATGGCTACTGAGTCCATATTAAGCGTGTCCAGGGTCTGCGGGCTCCTAGACTTCATATGGATGGCTACTGAGTCCATATTAAGCATGTCCACGGTCTGCAGGCTCCCAGCCTTCATATGGATGGCTACTGAGTCTACTTGAAGCATGTCCAGGGTCTGCGGGCTCACAGCCTTCATATGGATGGCTACTGAGTCTACTTTAAGCATGTCCAGGGTCTGCGGGCTCACAGCCTTCATATGGATGGCTACTGAGTCCATATTAAGCAGGTCCAGGGTCTGCGGGCTCACAGCCTTCATATGGATGGCTACTGAGTCCACATTAAGCAGGGCCAGGGCCTGCGGGCTCCCAGCCTTCATATGGATGGCTACTGAGTCCACATTAAGCATGGTCAGGGTCTGTGGGCTCGCAGCCTTTATATGGATGGCTACTGAGTCCATATTAAGCGTTTCCAGGGCCTGCGGGCTCCCAGCCTTCATATGGATGGCAACTGAGTCCATAGTAAGCGTTTCCAGGGCCTGCAGGCTCCCAGACTTCATATGGATGGCTACTGAGTCCACATTAAGCATGTTCAGAGTCTGCGGGCTCCCAGCCTTCATATGGATGGCTACTGAGTCCATATTAAGCGTTTCTAGGGCCTGCAGGCTCCCAGCCTTCATATGGATGGCTACTCAGTCCATAGTAAGCGTTTCCAGGGCCTGCAGGCTCCCAGCCTTCATATGGATGGCTACTGAGTCCATAGTAAGCGTGTCCAGGGTCTGCTGGCTCTAAGCCTTCATATGGATGGCTACTGAGTCCATATTAAGCGTGTCCAGGGTCTGCGGGCTCCCAGCCTTCATATGGATGGCTACTGAGTCCATATTAAGTGTGACCAGGGTCTGCGGGCTCCCAGCCTTCATATGGATGGCTACTGAGTCCATATTAAGTGTGTCCAGGGTCTGCGGGCTCCCAGCCTTCATATGGATGGCTACTGAGTCTAAATTAAGCGTGTCCAGGGTCTGCGGGCTCCCAGCCTTCATGTGGATGGCTACTGAGTCCATATTAAGCGTGTCCAGGGTCTGCGGGCTCCCAGCCTTCATGTGGATGGCTACTGAGTCCATATTAAGCGTGTCCAGGGTCTGCGGGCTCCCAGCCTTCATATGGATGGCTACTGAGTCCATATTAAGCGTGTCCAGGGTCTGCGGGCTCTCAGCCTTCATATGGATGGCTACTGAGTCCATATTAAGCCTGTTCAGGAACTGCGGGCTCCCAGCCTTCATATGGATGGCTACTGAGTCCATATTAAGCGTGTGTAGGGCCTGCTGGCTCCCAGTCTTCATATGGATGGCTACTGAGTCCATATTAAGCGTGTCCAGGGTGTGCGGGCTCCCAGCCTTCATATGGATAGCTACTGAGTCCATATTAAGCATGTCCAGGGTCTGCGGGCTCCCAGCCTTCATATGTATGGCTACTGAGTCCATATTAAGCGTTTCCATTGCCTGCGGGCTCCCAGCCTTCATATGGATGGCTACTGAGACCACATTAAGCATGGCCAGGGCCTGCGGGCTACCAGCCTTCATATGGATGGCTACTGAGTCCACATTAAGCATGTCCAGGGTCTGCGGGCTACCAGCCTTCATATGGATAGCTCCTGAGTCCATATTAAGCATTTCCAGGGCCTGCGGGCTCCCAGCCTTGATATGGATGCTACTGAGTCCATATTAAGCGTGTCCAGGGTCTGCGGGCTCCCAGCCTTCATATGGATGGCTACTGAGTCCATATTAAGCGTGCCCGGGGCGTGCGGGCTCCCGGCCTACATATGGATGGTTACTAAGTCCATATTAAGCGTGCCCAGGGACTGCGGGCTCCCAGCCTTCATATGGATAGCTACTGAGTCCATATTAAGCATGTCCAGGGTCTGCAGGCTCCCAGCCTTCATATGGATGGCTAGTGAGTCCATTTTAAGCGTTTCCAGGGCCTGCGGGCTCCCAGCCTTCATATGGATGGCTATTGAGACCACATTAAGCATGGCCAGGGCCTGCGGGCTCCCAGCATTCATATGGATGGCTACTGAGTCCACATTAAGCATGTCCAGGGTCTGCGGGCTCACAGCCTTCATATGGATGGCTACTGAGTCCACTTTAAGCACTTGCGTGTCTGTAGGCTCCCAGCCTTCATATGGATGGCTACTGAGTCCACTTTAAGGACTTGCGGGTCTGTGGGCTCCCAGCCTTCATAGGGATGGCTACTGAGTCCACTTTAAGCACTTGTGGGTCTGTGCGCTCCCAGCCTTCATATGGATGGTTACTGATTCCATATTAAGCATTTCCAGGGTCTGCGGGCTCCCAGCCTTCATATGGATGGCTACTGAGTCTACTTTAAGCATGTCCAGGGTCTGCGGGCTCACAGCCTTCATATGGATGGCTACTGAGTCCATATTAAGCATATCCAGGGTCTGCGGGCTTACAGCCTTCATATGGATGGCTACTGAGTCCATATTAAGCATGTCCAGGGTCTGTGGGCTCCCAGCCTTCATATGGATGGCTACTGAGTCCATATTAAGCATGTCCAGGGTCTGCGGGCTCCCAGCCTTCATATGGATGGCTACTGAGACCATATTAAGCATGTCTAGGGTCTGTGGGCTCCCAGCCTTTATATAGATGGCTACTGAGTCCACTTTAAGCACTTGCGGGTCTGTGGGCTCCCAGCCTTCATAGGGATGACTACTGAGTCCATATTAAGCGTGTCCAGGGTCTGCGGGCTCCCAACCTTCATATGGATGGCTACTGAGTCCACTTTAAGCACTTGCTGGGCTGCGGGCTCACAGCCTTCATATGGATGGCTACTGAGTCCACTTTAAGCACTTGCGGGTCTGTGGGCTCCCAGGCTTCATAGGGATGGCTACTGAGTCCACTTTAAGCACTTGCGGGGCTGCGGGCTCACAGCCTTCATATGGATGGCTACTGAGTCCACTTTAAGCACTTACAGGTCTGCAGGCTCCCAGCCTTCATATGGATGGCTACTGAGTCAACTTTAAGCACTTACGGGTCTGCGGGCTCCCGGCCTTCATATGGATGGCTACTGAGTCCATATTAAGCGTGTCCAGGATCTGCGGGCTCCCAGCCTTCATGTGGATGGCTACTGAGTCCATATTAAGCGTGTCTAGGGTCTGCGGGCTCCTAGCCTTCATATGGATGGCTACTGAGTCCATATTAAGCGTGTCCAGGGTCTGCAGGCTCTCAGCCTTCATATGGATGGCTACTGAGTCCATATTAAGCGTGTTCAGGAACTGCGGGCTCCCAGCCTTCATATGGATGGCTACTGAGTCCATATTAAGTGTGTCCAGGGCCTGCTGGCTCCCAGTCTTCATATGGATGGCTACTGAGTCCATATTAAGCGTGTCCAGGGTGTGCGGGCTCCCAGCCTTCATATGGATGGCTACTGAGTCCATATTAAGCGTGTCCAGGGACTGCGGGCTCCCAGCCTTCATATGGATAGCTACTGAGTCCATATTAAGCATGTCCAGGGTCTGCGGGCTCTCAGCCTTCATATGTATGGCTACTGAGTCCATATTAAGCGTTTCCATGGCCTGCGGGCTCCCAGCCTTCATATGGATGGCTACTGAGACCACATTAAGCATGGCCAGGGCCTGCGGGCTCCCAGCCTTCATATGGATGGCTACTGAGTCCACATTAAGCATGTCCAGGGTCTGCGGGCTCCCAGCCTTCATATGGATGGCTCCTGAGTCCATATTAAGCATTTCCAGGGCCTGCGGGCTCCCAGCCTTCATATGGATGCTACTGAGTCCATATTAAGCATGTCCAGGGTCTGCGGGCTCCCAGCCTTCATATGGATGGCTACTGAGTCCATATTAAGCGTGTCCGGGGCGTGCGGGCTCCCGGCCTACATATGGATGGTTACTGAGTCCATATTAAGCGTGTCCATGGACTGCGGGCTCCCAGCCTTCATATGGATTGCTACTGAGTCCATATTAAGCATGTCCAGGGTCTGTGGGCTCCCAGCCTTCATATGGATGGCTAGTGAGTCCATTTTAAGCGTTTCCAGGGCCTGCGGGCTCCCAGCCTTCATATGGATGTCTATTGAGACCACATTAAGCATGGCCAGGGCCTGCGGGCTCCCAGCATTCATATGGATGGCTACTGAGTCCACATTAAGCATGTCCAGGGTCTGCGGGCTTCCAGCCGTCATATGGATGGCTACTGAGTCCATATTAAGCATTTCCAGAGCCTGCGGGCTCCCAGCCTTCATATGGATGGCTAGTGAGTCCATTTTAAGCGTTTCCAGGGCCTGCGGGCTCCCAGCCTTCATATGGATGGCTATTGAGAGCACATTAAGCATGGCCAGGGCCTGCGGGCTCCCAGCATTCATATGGATGGCTACTGAGTCCACATTAAGCATGTCCAGGGTCTGCGGGCTTCCAGCCGTCATATGGATGGCTACTGAGTCCATATTAAGCATTTCCAGAGCCTGCGGGCTCCCAGCCTTCATATGGATGGCTACTGAGTCCATAGTAAGCGTTTCCAGGGCCTGCGGGCTCCCAGCCTTCATATGGATGCTACTGAGTCCATATTAAGCGTGTCCAGGGTCTGCGGGCTCCCAGCCTTCATATTGGTGGCTACTGAGTCCATATTAAGCGTGTCCAGGGTCTGCGGGCTCCCAGCCTTCATATTGGTGGCTACTGAGTCCAAATTAAGCGTGTCCAGGGTCTGCGGGCTCCCAGCCTTCATTTGGATGGCTACTGAGTCCATATTAAGCAAGTCCAGAGTCTGCTGGCTCCCAGCCTTCATATTGGTGGCTACTGAGTCCAAATTAAGCGTGTCCAGGATCTGCGGGCTCCCAGCCTTCATTTGGATGGCTACTGAGTCCATATTAAGCGTGGCCAGGGTCTGCAGGCTCCCAGCCTACATATGGATGGCTACTGAGTCCATATTAAGCGTGTCCAGGGTCTGCGGGCTCCCAGCCTTCATATTGGTGGCTACTGAGTCCAAATTAAGCGTGTCCAGGGTCAGCGGGCTCCCAGCCTTCATAGGGATGTCTACTGAGTCCATATTAATTGTGTCCAGGGTGTGCGGGCTCCCAGCCTTCATAGGGATGGCTACTTGAGTCCACTTTAAGCACTTGCGGGTCTGCGGGCTCTCAGCCTTCATAGGGATGGCTACTGAGTCCACTTTAAGCACTTGCCGGTCTGCGGGCTCACAGCCTTTATATGGATGGCTACTGAGTCCACTTTAAGCACTTGCGGGTCTGTAGGCTCCCAGCCTTCATATGGATGGCTACTGAGTCCACTTTAAGCACTTGCGGGTCTGTGGGCTCCCAGCCTTCATAGGGATGGCTACTGAGTCCATATTAAGCGTGCCCAGGGTCTGCGGCCTCCCAGCCTTCATATGGATGGATACTGAGTCCATATTAAGCATGTCCAGGGTCTGCGGGCTCCCAGCCTTCATATGGATGGCTACTGAGTCCATATTAAGCATGTCTAGGGTCTGCGGCCTCCCAGCCTTCATATGGATGGCTACTGAGTCCATATTAAGCGTGTCCAGGGTCTGCGGGCTCCCAGCCTTGATATGGATGGCTACTGAGTCCATATTAAGCGTGTCTGGGGCCTGCGGGCTCCCAGCCTTCATAGGGATAGCTACTGAGTCCATATTATGCGTGTCCGGGGTCTGCGGGCTCCCAACCTTAATTGGGGTGGCTAATGAGTCCATATTAAGCGTGTCCAGAGTCTGCGGGCTCCCAGCCTTCATATGGATGGCTACTGAGTCCATATTAAGCGTGCCCAGGGTCTGCGGGCTCCCAGCTTCATATGGATGGCTACCGAGTCCATATTAAGCAAGTCCAGAGTCTGCTGGCTCCCAGCCTTAACATGGATGGCTACTGAGCCCATATTAAGCGTGTCCAGGGTCTGCAGTCTCCCAGCCTTCATATGGATGGCTACTGAGTCCATATTAAGCATGTCCAGGGTCTGCGGGCTCCCAGCCTTCATATGGATGGCTACTGAGTCCATATTAAGCGTGTCCACGGTCTGCAGGCTCCCAGTCTTCATATGGATGGCTACTGAGTCCATATTAAGCAGGTCCACAGTCTGCGGGCTCCCAGCCTTCATATGGATGGCTACTGAGTCCATATCAAGTGTGTCCAGGGTCTGCGGGCTCCCAGCCTTCATAGGTATGGCTACTGAGTCCATATTAAGCGTGTCCAGGGTCTGCGGGGTCCCAGCCTTCATAGGGATGGCTACTGAGTCCATATTAATCGTGTCCAGGGTCTGCGGGCTCCCAGCCTTCATAGGGATGGCTACTTGAGTCTACTTTAAGCACTTGCGGGTCTGTGGGCTCTAAGCCTTCATAGGGATGGCTACTGAGTCCACTTTAAGCACTTGCAGGTCTGCGGGCTCACAGCCTTCCTATGGATGACTACTGAGTCCACTTTAAGCACTTGCGGGTCTGTAGGCTCCCAGCCTTCACATGGATGGCTACTGAGTCCACTTTAAGCACTTGCGGGTCTATGGGCTCCCAGCCTTCATAGGGATGGCTACTGAGTCCATATTAAGCGTGCCCAGGGTCTGCGGCCTCCCAGCCTTCATATGGATGGCTACTGAGTCCATATTAAGCGTGTCCAGGGCCTGCGGGCTCCCAGCTTTCATAGGGATGGCTACTGAGTCCATATTAAGCGTGTCCAGGGTCTGCAGGCCCCCAGCCTTCATAGGGATGGCTACTGAGTCCATATTAAGCGTGTCCAGGGTCTACGGGCTCCCAGCATTCATATGGATGGCTACTGAGTCCACATTAAGCGTGTCCAGGGTCTGCGGGCTCCCAGCCTTCATCGGATGGCTATTGAGTCCATATTAAGCGTGTCCAGGGTCTACGGGCTCCCAGCCTTCAGAGGGATGGCTACTGAGTCCATATTAAGCAAGTCCAGAGTCTGCTGGCTCCCAGCCTTCACATGGATGGCTACTGAGCCCATATTAAGCGTGTCCAGGGTCTGCAGGCTCCCAGCCTTCATATGGATGGCTACTGAGTCCATAATAAGCGTGTCCAGGGTCTGCGGGCTCCCAGCCTTCATATGGATGGCTACTGAGTCCACATTAAGCGTGTCCAGGGTCTGCGGGCTCCCAGCCTTCATATGGATGTCTACTGAGCCCATATTAAGCAAGTCCAGAGTCTGCAGGCTCCCAGCCTTCATATGGATGGCTACTGAGCCCATATTAAGTGTGTCCAGGGTCTGCAGGCTCCCAGCCTTCATAGGGATGGCTACTGAGTCCATATTAAGCGTGTCCAGGGTCTGCGGGCTCCCAGCCTTCATAGGGATGGCTACTGAGTCCATATTAATCGTGTCCAGGGTCTGCGGGCTCCCAGCCTTCACATGGATGGCTACTGAGCCCATATTAAGCGTGTCCAGGGTCTGCAGGCTCCCAGCCTTCATATGGATGGCTACTGAGTCCATATTAAGCGTGTACAGGGTCTGCGGGCTCCAAGCCTTCATATGTATGCTTACTGAGTCCATATTAAGCGTGTCCAGGGTCTGCGGGCTCCCAGCCTTCATATGGATGGCTACTGAGTCCATATTAAGCAAGTCCAGAGTCTGCGGGCTCCCAGCCTTCATAGGGATGGCTACTGAGTCCATATTAAGCCTGTCCAGGGTCTGCAGGCTCCCAGCCTTCATAGAGATGGCTACTGAGTTCATATTAATCGTGTCCAGGGTCTGCAGGCTCCCAGCCTTCATAGGGATGGCTACTTGAGTCCACTTTAAGCACTTGCAGGTCTGTGGGCTCTCAGCCTTCATAGGGATGGCTACTGAGTCCACTTTAAGCACTTGCGGGTCTGTAGGCTCCCAGCCTTCATATGGATGGCTACTGAGTCCACTTTAAGAACTTGCGGGTCTGTGGGCTCCCAGCCTTCATAGGGATGGCTACTGAGTCCATATTAAGCGTGCCCAGGGTCTGCAGCCTCCCAGCCTTCATATGGATGGCTACTGAGTCCATATTAAGCGTTTCCAGGGTCTGCAGGCTCCCAGCCTTCATAGGGATGGCTACTGAGTCCAT
Source organism: Ambystoma mexicanum (assembly GCF_040938575.1). Classification (NCBI taxonomy): domain Eukaryota; kingdom Metazoa; phylum Chordata; class Amphibia; order Caudata; family Ambystomatidae; genus Ambystoma; species Ambystoma mexicanum. The sequence goes on along the minus strand of NC_090925.1, from coordinate 17,082,530 downwards.
ATTAAGTGTGTCCAGGGTCTACAGGCTCCCAGCCTTCAGAGGGATGGCTACTGAGTCCATATTAAGCGTGTCCAGGGTCTACGGGCTCCCAGCCTCCAGAGGGATGGCTACTGAGTCCATATTAAGCGTGTCCAGGGTGTGCGGGCTCCCAGCCTTCATATGGATGGCTACTGAGTCCATATTAAGCGTGTCCAGGGTCTGCAGGCTCCCAGCCTTGTGTCCAGGGTCTGCGGGCTCCCAGCCTTGATATGGATGTCTACTGAGTCCATATTAAACGTGTCCGGGGCCTGCGGGCTCCCAGCCTTCATAGGGATGGCTATTGAGTCCATATTATGCGTGTCCGGGGTCTGCGGGCTCCCAACCTTAATAGGGGTGGCTACTGAGTCCATATTAAGCGTGTCCAGGGTCTGCGGGCTCCCAGCCTTCATATGGATGGCTACTGAGTCCATATTAAGCGTGTCCAGGGTCTGCGGGCTCCCAGCCTTCATATGGATGGCTACTGAGTCTATATTAAGCGTGCCCAGGGTCTGCGGGCTCCCAGCTTCATATGGATGGCTACCGAGTCCATATTAAGCAAGTCCAGAGTCTGCTGGCTCCCAGCCTTAACATGGATGGCTACTGAGCCCATATTAAGCGTGTCCAGGGTCTGCAGTCTCCCAGCCTTCATATGGATGGCTACTGAGTCCATATTAAGCGTGTCCAGGGTCTGCAGGCTCCCAGTCTTCATATGGATGGCTACTGAGTCCATATTAAGCAGGTCCACAGTCTGCAGGCTCCCAGCCTTCATATGGATGGCTACTGAGTCCATATCAAGTGTGTCCGGGGTCTGCGGGCTCCCAGCCTTCATAGGGATGGCTACTGAGTCCATATTAAGCGTGTCCAGGGTCTGTGGGGTCCCAGCCTTCATAGGGATGGCTACTGAGTCCATATTAATCGTGTCCAGGGTCTGCGGGCTCCCAGCCTTCATAGGGATGACTACTTGAGTCTACTTTAAGCACTTGCGGGTCTGTGGGCTCTCAGCCTTCATAGGGATGGCTACTGAGTCCACTTTAAGCACTTGCAGGTCTGCGGGCTCACAGCCTTCATATGGATTACTACTGAGTCCACTTTAAGCACTTGCGGGTCTGTAGGCTCCCAGCCTTCATATGGATGGCTACTGAGTCCACTTTAAGCACTTGCGGGTCTATGGGCCCCCAGCCTTCATAGGGATGGCTACTGAGTCCATATTAAGCGTGCCCAGGGTCTGCGGCCTCCCAGCCTTCATATGGATGGCTACTGAGTCCATATTAAGCGTGTCCAGGGCCTGCGGGCTCCCAGCTTTCATAGGGATGGCTACTGAGTCCATATTAAGCGTGTCCAGGGTCTGCAGGCTCCCAGCCTTCATAGGGATGGCTACTGAGTCCATATTAAGCGTGTCCAGGGTCTGCGGGCTCCCAGCATTCATATGGATGGCTACTGAGTCCATATTAAGCGTGTCCAGGGTCTGCGGGCTCCCATCCTTCAGAGGGATGGCTACTGAGTCCATATTAAGCAAGTCCAGAGTCTGCCGGCTCCCAGCCTTCACATGGATGGCTACTGAGCCCATATTAAGCGTGTCCAGGGTCTGCAGGCTCCCAGCCTTCATATGAATGGCTACTGAGTCCATATTAAGCGTGTCCAGGGTCTGCGGGCTTCCAGCCTTCATATGGATGGCTACTGAGTCCATATTAAGCGTGTCCAGGGTCTGCGGGCTCCCAGCCTTCATATGGATGTCTACTGAGCCCATATTAAGCAAGTCCAGAGTCTGCGGGCTCCCAGCCTTCATATGGATGGCTACTGAGCCCATATTAAGCGTGTCCAGGGTCTGCGGGCTCCCAGCCTTCATAGGGATGGCTACTGAGTCCATATTAAGCGTGTCCAGGGTCTGCGGGCTCCCAGCCTTCATAGGGATGGCTACTGAGTCCATATTAATCGTGTCCAGGGTCTGCGGGCTCCCAGCCTTCACATGGATGGCTACTGAGTCCATATTAATCGTGTCCAGGGTCTGCGGGCTCCCAGCCTTCACATGGATGGCTACTGAGCCCATATTAAGCGTGTCCAGGGTCTGCAGGCTCCCAGCCTTCATATGGATGGCTACTGAGTCCATATTAAGCGTGTACAGGGTCTGCGGGCTCCAAGCCTTCATATGTATGCTTACTGAGTCCATATTAAGCGTGTCCAGGGTCTGCGGGCTCCCAGCCTTCATATGGATGGCTACTGAGTCCATATTAAGCAAGTCCAGAGTCTGCGGGCTCCCAGCCTTCATAGGGATGGCTACTGAGTCCACTTTAAGCACTTGCAGGTCTGTAGGCTCCCAGCCTTCATATGGATGGCTACTGAGTCCACTTTAAGAACTTGCGGGTCTGTGGGCTCCCAGCCTTCATAGAGATGGCTACTGAGTCCATATTAAGCGTGCCCAGGATCTGCAGCCTCCCAGCCTTCATATGGATGGCTACTGAGTCCATATTAAGCGTGTCCAGGGTCTGCGGGCTCCCAGCCTTCATAGGGATGGCTACTGAGTCCATATTAAGCGTGTCCAGGGTCTACGGGCTCCCAGCCTTCAGAGGGATGGCTACTGAGTCCATATTAAGCGTGTACAGGGTCTACGGGCTACCAGCCTCCAGAGGGATGGCTACTGAGTCCATATTAAGCAAGTCCAGAGTCTGCTGGCTCCCAGCCTTCACATGGATGGCTACTGAGCCCATATTAAGCGTGTCCAGGGTCTGCAGGCTCCCAGCCTTCATATGGATGGCTACTGAGTCCATATTAAGCGTGTCCAGGGTCTGCGGGCTCCCAGCCTTCATATGGATGGCTACTGAGTCCATATTAAGCGTGTCCAGGGTCTGCGGGCTCCCAGCCTTCATATGGATGGCTACTGAGTCCATATTAAGCAAGTCCAGGGTCTGCGGGCTCCCAGCCTTCATAGGGATGGCTACTGAGTCCATATTAAGTGTGTCCAGGGTCTGCAGGCTCCCAGCCTTCATAGGGATGGCTACTGAGTCCATATTAATCGTGTCCAGGGTCTGCAGGCTCCCAGCCTTCATAGGGATGGCTACTGAGTCCACTTTAAGCACTTGCGGGTCTGTAGGCTCCCAGCCTTCATATGGATGGCTACTGAGTCCATATTAAGCGTTTCCAGGGTCTGCGGGCTCCCAGCCTTCATAGGGATGGCTACTGAGTCCATATTAAGCGTGTCCAGGGTCTACGGGCTCCCAGCCTTCAGAGGGATGGCTACTGAGCCCATATTAAGCGTGTCCAGGGTCTGCAGGCTCCCAGCCTTCATATGGATGGCTACTGAGTTCATATTAAGCGTCTCCAGGGTCTGCGGGCTCCCAGTCTTCATATGGATGGCTACTGAGTCCATATTAAGTGTGTCCAGGGTCTGCGGGCTCCAAGCCTTCATATGGATGGCTACTGAGTCCATATTAAGCGTGTGCAGAGTCTGCGGGCTCCCAGCCTTCATATGGATGGCTACTGAGTCCATATTAAGCGTTTCCAGGGTCTGCGGGCTCCCAGCCTTCATAGGGATGGCTACTGAGTCCATATTAAGCGTGTCCAGGGTCTGCGGGCTCCCAGCCTTCATAGGGATGGCTACTGAGTCCATATTAATCGTGTCCAGGGTCTGCGGGCTCCCAGCCTTCACATGGATGGCTACTGAGCCCATATTAAGCGTGTCCAGGGTCTGCAGGCTCCCAGCCTTCATATGGATGGCTACTGAGTCCACTTTAAGAACTTGCGGGTCTGTGGGCTCCCAGCCTTCATAGGGATGGCTACTGAGTCCATATTAAGCGTGCCCAGGGTCTGCAGCCTCCCAGCCTTCATATGGATGGCTACTGAGTCCATATTAAGCATATCCAGGGTCTGCGGGATCCCAGCCTTCATATGTATGGCTACTGAGTCCATATTAAGCATGTCTAGGGTCTGCGGCCTCCCAGCCTTCATATGGATGGCTACTGAGTCCATATTAAGCATGTCCAGGGTCTGCGGGCTCCCAGCCTTCATATGGATGGCTACTGAGTCCATATTAAGCGTGTCCAGGGCCTGCGGGTTCCCAGCCTTCATAGTGATGGCTACTAAGTCCATATTAAGCATGTCCAGGGTCTGCGGCCTCCCAGCCTTCATAGGGATGGCTACTGAGTCCATATTAAGCGTGTCCAGGGTCTGCAGGCTCCCAGCCTTCATATGGATGGCTACTGAGTCCATATTAAGCGTGTCCAGGGTCTGCGGGCTCCCAGCCTTCATATGGATGGCTACTGAGCCCATATTAAGCCTGTCCAGGGTCTGCGGGCTCCCAGCCTTCATATGGATGGCTACTGAGTCCATATTAAGCAAGTCCAGAGTCTGCTGGTTCCCAGCCTTCACATGGATGTCTACTGAGCCCTTATTAAGCATGTCCAGGGTCTGCAGGCTCACAGCCTTCATATTGATGGCTACTGAGTCCATAGTAAGCGTGTCCAGGGTCTGCTGGCTCTAAGCCTTCATATGGATGGCTACTGAGTCCATATTAAGCGTGTCCAGGGTCTGCGGGCTCCCAGCCTTCATATGGATGGCTACTGAGTCCATATTATGCGTGACCAGGTTCTGCGGGCTCCCAGCCTTCATATGGATGGCTACTGAGTCCATATTAAGTGTGTCCAGGGTCTGCGGGCTCCCAGCCTTCATATGGATGGCTACTGAGTCTAAATTAAGCGTGTCCAGGGTCTGCGGGCTCCCAGCCTTCATAGGGATGGCTACTGAGTCCATATTAATTGTGTCCAGGGTCTGCGGGCTCCCAGCCTTCATAGGGATGGCTACTGAGTCCACTTTAAGCAATTGCGGGTCTGCGGGCTCTCAGCCTTCATAGGGATGGCTACTGAGTCCACTTTAAGCACTTGCGGGTCTGCGGGCTCACAGCCTTCATATGGATGGCTACTGAGTCCACTTTAAGCACTTGCGTGTCTGTAGGCTCCCAGCCTTCATATGGATGGCTACTGAGTCCACTTTAAGGACTTGCGGGACTGTGGGCTCCCAGCCTTCATAGGGATGGCTACTGAGTCCACTTTAAGCACTTGTGGGTCTGTGCGCTCCCAGCCTTCATATGGATGGTTACTGATTCCATATTAAGCATGTCCAGGGTCTGCGGGCTCCCAGCCTTCATATGGATGGCTACTGAGTCTACTTTAAGCATGTCCAGGGTCTGCGGGTTCACAGCCTTCATATGGATGGCTACTGAGTCCATATTAAGCATGTCCAGGGTCTGCGGGCTTACAGCCTTCATATGGATGGCTACTGAGTCCATATTAAGCATGTCCAGGGTCTGTGGGCTCCCAGCCTTCATATGGATGGCTACTGAGTCCATATTAAGCATGTCCAGGGTCTGTGGGCTCCCAGCCTTCATATGGATGGCTACTGAGTCCACTTTAAGCACTTGCGGGTCTGTGGGCTCCCAGCCTTCATAGGGATGACTACTGAGTCCATATTAAGCGTGTCCAGGGTCTGCGGGCTCCCAACCTTCATATGGATGGCTACTGAGTCCACTTTAAGCACTTGCGGGTCTGCGGGCTCACAGCCTTCATATGGATGGCTACTGAGTCCACTTTAAGCACTTGCGGGTCTGTGGGCTCCCAGGCTTCATAGGGATGGCTACTGAGTCCACTTTAAGCACTTGCGGGTCTGCAGGCTCACAGCCTTCATATGGATGGCTACTGAGTCCACTTTAAGCACTTACAGGTCTGCAGGCTCCCAGCCTTCATATGGATGGCTACTGAGTCCATATTAAGCATATCCAGGGTCTGCGGGATCCCAGCCTTCATATGTATGGCTACTGCGTCCATATTAAGCATGTCTAGGGTCTGCGGCCTCCCAGCCTTCATATGGATGGCTACTGAGTCCATATTAAGCGTGTCCAGGGTCTGCGGGCTCCCAGCCTTCATATGGATGGCTACTGAGTCCATATTAAGCGTGTCCAGGGCCTGCGGGTTCCCAGCCTTCATAGGGATGGCTACTAAGTCCATATTAAGCATGTCCAGGGTCTGCGGCCTCCCAGCCTTCATAGGGATGGCTACTGAGTCCATATTAAGCGTGTCCAGGGTCTGCAGGCTCCCAGCCTTCATATGGATGGCTACTGAGTCCATATTAAGCATGTCCAGGGTCTGCGGGCTCCCAGCCTTCATATGGATGGCTACTGAGCCCATATTAAGCGTGTCCAGGGCCTGCGGGCTCCCAGCCTTCATATGGATGGCTACTGAGTCCATATTAAGCAAGTCCAGAGTCTGCTGGTTCCCAGCCTTCACATGGATGGCTACTGAGCCCTTATTAAGCATGTCCAGGGTCTGCGGGCTCACAGCCTTCATATTGATGGCTACTGAGTCCATAGTAAGCGTGTCCAGGGTCTGCTGGCTCTAAGCCTTCATATGGATGGCTACTGAGTCCATATTAAGCGTGTCCAGGGTCTGCGGGCTCCCAGCCTTCATATGGATGGCTACTGAGTCCATATTATGCGTGACCAGGGTCTGCGGGCTCCCAGCCTTCATATGGATGGCTACTGAGTCCATATTAAGTGTGTCCAGGGTCTGCGGGCTCCCAGCCTTCATATGGATGGCTACTGAGTCTAAATTAAGCGTGTCCAGGGTCTGCGGGCTCCCAGCCTTCATAGGGATGGCTACTGATTCCACTTTAAGCAATTGCGGGTCTGCGGGCTCTCAGCCTTCATAGGGATGGCTACTGAGTCCACTTTAAGCACTTGCGGGTCTGCGGGCTCACAGCCTTCATATGGATGGCTACTGAGTCCACTTTAAGCACTTGCGTGTCTGTAGGCTCCCAGCCTTCATATGGATGGCTACTGAGTCCACTTTAAGGACTTGCGGGTCTGTGGGCTCCCAGCCTTCATAGGGATGGCTACTGAGTCCACTTTAAGCACTTGTGGGTCTGTGCGCTCCCAGCCTTCATATGGATGGTTACTGATTCCATATTAAGAATTTCCAGGGTCTGCGGGCTCCCAGCCTTCATATGGATGGCTACTGAGTCTACTTTAAGCATGTCCAGGGTCTGCGGGCTCACAGCCTTCATATGGATGGCTACTGAGTCCATATTAAGCATGTCCAGGGTCTGCGGGCTTACAGCCTTCATATGGATGGCTACTGAGTCCATATTAAGCATGTCCAGGGTCTGTGGGCTCCCAGCCTTCATATGGATGGCTACTGAGTCCATATTAAGCATGTCCAGGGTCTGCGGGCTCCCAGCCTTCATATGGATGGCTACTGAGACCATATTAAGCATGTCTAGGGTCTGTGGGCTCCCAGCCTTTATATAGATGGCTACTGAGTCCACTTTAAGCACTTGCGGGTCTGTGGGCTCCCAGCCTTCATAGGGATGACTACTGAGTCCATATTAAGCGTGTCCAGGGTCTGCGGGCTCCCAACCTTCATATGGATGGCTACTGAGTCCACTTTAAGCACTTGCGGGGCTGCGGGCTCACAGCCTTCATATGGATGGCTACTGAGTCCATATTAAGCAAGTCCAGAGTCTGCGGGCTCCCAGCCTTCATAGGGATGGCTACTGAGTCCACTTTAAGCACTTGCAGGTCTGTAGGCTCCCAGCCTTCATATGGATGGCTACTGAGTCCACTTTAAGAACTTGTGGGTCTGTGGGCTCCCAGCCTTCATAGAGATGGCTACTGAGTCCATATTAAGCGTGCCCAGGATCTGCAGCCTCCCAGCCTTCATATGGATGGCTACTGAGTCCATATTAAGCGTGTCCAGGGTCTGCGGGCTCCCAGCCTTCATAGGGATGGCTACTGAGTCCATATTAAGCGTGTCCAGGGTCTACGGGCTCCCAGCCTTCAGAGGGATGGCTACTGAGTCCATATTAAGCGTGTACAGGGTCTACGGGCTACCAGCCTCCAGAGGGATGGCTACTGAGTCCATATTAAGCAAGTCCAGAGTCTGCTGGCTCCCAGCCTTCACATGGATGGCTACTGAGCCCATATTAAGCGTGTCCAGGGTCTGCAGGCTCCCAGCCTTCATATGGATGGCTACTGAGTCCATATTAAGCGTGTCCAGGGTCTGCGGGCTCCCAGCCTTCATATGGATGGCTACTGAGTCCATATTAAGCGTGTCCAGGGTCTGCGGGCTCCCAGCCTTCATATGGATGGCTACTGAGTCCATATTAAGCAAGTCCAGGGTCTGCGGGCTCCCAGCCTTCATAGGGATGGCTACTGAGTCCATATTAAGTGTGTCCAGGGTCTGCAGGCTCCCAGCCTTCATAGGGATGGCTACTGAGTCCATATTAATCGTGTCCAGGGTCTGCAGGCTCCCAGCCTTCATAGGGATGGCTACTGAGTCCACTTTAAGCACTTGCGGGTCTGTAGGCTCCCAGCCTTCATATGGATGGCTACTGAGTCCATATTAAGCGTTTCCAGGGTCTGCGGGCTCCCAGCCTTCATAGGGATGGCTACTGAGTCCATATTAAGCGTGTCCAGGGTCTACGGGCTCCCAGCCTTCAGAGGGATGGCTACTGAGCCCATATTAAGCGTGTCCAGGGTCTGCAGGCTCCCAGCCTTCATATGGATGGCTACTGAGTTCATATTAAGCGTCTCCAGGGTCTGCGGGCTCCCAGTCTTCATATGGATGGCTACTGAGTCCATATTAAGTGTGTCCAGGGTCTGCGGGCTCCAAGCCTTCATATGGATGGCTACTGAGTCCATATTAAGCGTGTGCAGAGTCTGCGGGCTCCCAGCCTTCCTATGGATGGCTACTGAGTCCATATTAAGCGTTTCCAGGGTCTGCGGGCTCCCAGCCTTCATAGGGATGGCTACTGAGTCCATATTAAGCGTGTCCAGGGTCTGCGGGCTCCCAGCCTTCATAGGGATGGCTACTGAGTCCATATTAATCGTGTCCAGGGTCTGCGGGCTCCCAGCCTTCACATGGATGGCTACTGAGCCCATATTAAGCGTGTCCAGGGTCTGCAGGCTCCCAGCCTTCATATGGATGGCTACTGAGTCCACTTTAAGAACTTGCGGGTCTGTGGGCTCCCAGCCTTCATAGGGATGGCTACTGAGTCCATATTAAGCGTGCCCAGGGTCTGCAGCCTCCCAGCCTTCATATGGATGGCTACTGAGTCCATATTAAGCATATCCAGGGTCTGCGGGATCCCAGCCTTCATATGTATGGCTACTGAGTCCATATTAAGCATGTCTAGGGTCTGCGGCCTCCCAGCCTTCATATGGATGGCTACTGAGTCCATATTAAGCATGTCCAGGGTCTGCGGGCTCCCAGCCTTCATATGGATGGCTACTGAGTCCATATTAAGCGTGTCCAGGGCCTGCGGGTTCCCAGCCTTCATAGTGATGGCTACTAAGTCCATATTAAGCATGTCCAGGGTCTGCGGCCTCCCAGCCTTCATAGGGATGGCTACTGAGTCCATATTAAGCGTGTCCAGGGTCTGCAGGCTCCCAGCCTTCATATGGATGGCTACTGAGTCCATATTAAGCGTGTCCAGGGTCTGCGGGCTCCCAGCCTTCATATGGATGGCTACTGAGCCCATATTAAGCCTGTCCAGGGTCTGCGGGCTCCCAGCCTTCATATGGATGGCTACTGAGTCCATATTAAGCAAGTCCAGAGTCTGCTGGTTCCCAGCCTTCACATGGATGTCTACTGAGCCCTTATTAAGCATGTCCAGGGTCTGCAGGCTCACAGCCTTCATATTGATGGCTACTGAGTCCATAGTAAGCGTGTCCAGGGTCTGCTGGCTCTAAGCCTTCATATGGATGGCTACTGAGTCCATATTAAGCGTGTCCAGGGTCTGCGGGCTCCCAGCCTTCATATGGATGGCTACTGAGTCCATATTATGCGTGACCAGGTTCTGCGGGCTCCCAGCCTTCATATGGATGGCTACTGAGTCCATATTAAGTGTGTCCAGGGTCTGCGGGCTCCCAGCCTTCATATGGATGGCTACTGAGTCTAAATTAAGCGTGTCCAGGGTCTGCGGGCTCCCAGCCTTCATAGGGATGGCTACTGAGTCCATATTAATTGTGTCCAGGGTCTGCGGGCTCCCAGCCTTCATAGGGATGGCTACTGAGTCCACTTTAAGCAATTGCGGGTCTGCGGGCTCTCAGCCTTCATAGGGATGGCTACTGAGTCCACTTTAAGCACTTGCGGGTCTGCGGGCTCACAGCCTTCATATGGATGGCTACTGAGTCCACTTTAAGCACTTGCGTGTCTGTAGGCTCCCAGCCTTCATATGGATGGCTACTGAGTCCACTTTAAGGACTTGCGGGACTGTGGGCTCCCAGCCTTCATAGGGATGGCTACTGAGTCCACTTTAAGCACTTGTGGGTCTGTGCGCTCCCAGCCTTCATATGGATGGTTACTGATTCCATATTAAGCATGTCCAGGGTCTGCGGGCTCCCAGCCTTCATATGGATGGCTACTGAGTCTACTTTAAGCATGTCCAGGGTCTGCGGGTTCACAGCCTTCATATGGATGGCTACTGAGTCCATATTAAGCATGTCCAGGGTCTGCGGGCTTACAGCCTTCATATGGATGGCTACTGAGTCCATATTAAGCATGTCCAGGGTCTGTGGGCTCCCAGCCTTCATATGGATGGCTACTGAGTCCATATTAAGCATGTCCAGGGTCTGTGGGCTCCCAGCCTTCATATGGATGGCTACTGAGTCCACTTTAAGCACTTGCGGGTCTGTGGGCTCCCAGCCTTCATAGGGATGACTACTGAGTCCATATTAAGCGTGTCCAGGGTCTGCGGGCTCCCAACCTTCATATGGATGGCTACTGAGTCCACTTTAAGCACTTGCGGGTCTGCGGGCTCACAGCCTTCATATGGATGGCTACTGAGTCCACTTTAAGCACTTGCGGGTCTGTGGGCTCCCAGGCTTCATAGGGATGGCTACTGAGTCCACTTTAAGCACTTGCGGGTCTGCAGGCTCACAGCCTTCATATGGATGGCTACTGAGTCCACTTTAAGCACTTACAGGTCTGCAGGCTCCCAGCCTTCATATGGATGGCTACTGAGTCCATATTAAGCATATCCAGGGTCTGCGGGATCCCAGCCTTCATATGTATGGCTACTGCGTCCATATTAAGCATGTCTAGGGTCTGCGGCCTCCCAGCCTTCATATGGATGGCTACTGAGTCCATATTAAGCGTGTCCAGGGTCTGCGGGCTCCCAGCCTTCATATGGATGGCTACTGAGTCCATATTAAGCGTGTCCAGGGCCTGCGGGTTCCCAGCCTTCATAGGGATGGCTACTAAGTCCATATTAAGCATGTCCAGGGTCTGCGGCCTCCCAGCCTTCATAGGGATGGCTACTGAGTCCATATTAAGCGTGTCCAGGGTCTGCAGGCTCCCAGCCTTCATATGGATGGCTACTGAGTCCATATTAAGCATGTCCAGGGTCTGCGGGCTCCCAGCCTTCATATGGATGGCTACTGAGCCCATATTAAGCGTGTCCAGGGCCTGCGGGCTCCCAGCCTTCATATGGATGGCTACTGAGTCCATATTAAGCAAGTCCAGAGTCTGCTGGTTCCCAGCCTTCACATGGATGGCTACTGAGCCCTTATTAAGCATGTCCAGGGTCTGCGGGCTCACAGCCTTCATATTGATGGCTACTGAGTCCATAGTAAGCGTGTCCAGGGTCTGCTGGCTCTAAGCCTTCATATGGATGGCTACTGAGTCCATATTAAGCGTGTCCAGGGTCTGCGGGCTCCCAGCCTTCATATGGATGGCTACTGAGTCCATATTATGCGTGACCAGGGTCTGCGGGCTCCCAGCCTTCATATGGATGGCTACTGAGTCCATATTAAGTGTGTCCAGGGTCTGCGGGCTCCCAGCCTTCATATGGATGGCTACTGAGTCTAAATTAAGCGTGTCCAGGGTCTGCGGGCTCCCAGCCTTCATAGGGATGGCTACTGAGTCCACTTTAAGCAATTGCGGGTCTGCGGGCTCTCAGCCTTCATAGGGATGGCTACTGAGTCCACTTTAAGCACTTGCGGGTCTGCGGGCTCACAGCCTTCATATGGATGGCTACTGAGTCCACTTTAAGCACTTGCGTGTCTGTAGGCTCCCAGCCTTCATATGGATGGCTACTGAGTCCACTTTAAGGACTTGCGGGTCTGTGGGCTCCCAGCCTTCATAGGGATGGCTACTGAGTCCACTTTAAGCACTTGTGGGTCTGTGCGCTCCCAGCCTTCATATGGATGGTTACTGATTCCATATTAAGAATTTCCAGGGTCTGCGGGCTCCCAGCCTTCATATGGATGGCTACTGAGTCTACTTTAAGCATGTACAGGGTCTGCGGGCTCACAGCCTTCATATGGATGGCTACTGAGTCCATATTAAGCATGTCCAGGGTCTGCGGGCTTACAGCCTTCATATGGATGGCTACTGAGTCCATATTAAGCATGTCCAGGGTCTGTGGGCTCCCAGCCTTCATATGGATGGCTACTGAGTCCATATTAAGCATGTCCAGGGTCTGCGGGCTCCCAGCCTTCATATGGATGGCTACTGAGACCATATTAAGCATGTCTAGGGTCTGTGGGCTCCCAGCCTTTATATAGATGGCTACTGAGTCCACTTTAAGCACTTGCGGGTCTGTGGGCTCCCAGCCTTCATAGGGATGACTACTGAGTCCATATTAAGCGTGTCCAGGGTCTGCGGGCTCCCAACCTTCATATGGATGGCTACTGAGTCCACTTTAAGCACTTGCTGGGCTGCGGGCTCACAGCCTTCATATGGATGGCTACTGAGTCCACTTTAAGCACTTGCGGGTCTGTGGGCTCCCAGGCTTCATAGGGATGGCTACTGAGTCCACTTTAAGCACTTGCGGGTCTGCGGGCTCACAGCCTTCATATGGATGGCTACTGAGTCCACTTTAAGCACTTACAGGTCTGCAGGCTCCCAGCCTTCATATGGATGGCTACTGAGTCAACTTTAAGCACTTACGGGTCTGCGGGCTCCCGGCCTTCATATGGATGGCTACTGACTCCACTTTAAGCACTTGCGGGTCTGTGGGCTCCCAGCCTTCATATGGATTGCTACTGAGTCCACTTTAAGCACTTGTGGGTCTGTGGGCTCCCAGCCTTCATATGGATGGCTACTGATTCCATATTAAACATGTCCAGGGTCTGCGGGCTCCCTGCCTTCATATGGATGGCTACTGAGTCTACTTTAAGCATGTCCAGGGTCTGCGGGCTCACAGCCTTCATATGGATGGCTACTGAGTCCATATTAAGCATGTCCAGGGTCTGCGGGCTTACAGCCTTCATATGGATGGCTACTGAGTCCATATTAAGCATGTCCAGGGTCTGTGGGCTCCCAGCCTTCATATGGATGGCTACTGAGTCCATATTAAGCGTGTTCAGGGTCTGCGGGCTCCCAGCCTTCATATGGATGGCTACTGAGTCCATATTAAGCATGTCCAGGGTCTGCAGGCTCCCAGCCTTCATATGGATGGCTACTGAGTCTACTTTAAGCATGTCCAGGGTCTGCGGGCTCACAGCCTTCATATGGATGGCTACTGAGTCCATATTAAGCATGTCCAGGGTCTGCGGGCTTACAGCCTTCATATGGATGGCTACTGAGTCCATATTAAGCATGTCCAGGGTCTGTGGGCTCCCAGCCTTCATATGGATGGCTACTGAGTCCATATTAAGCGTGTCCAGGGTCTGCGGGCTCCTAGCCTTCATATGGATGGCTACTGAGTCCATATTAAGCATGTCCACGGTCTGCAGGCTCCCAGCCTTCATATGGATGGCTACTGAGTCTACTTGAAGCATGTCCAGGGTCTGCGGGCTCACAGCCTTCATATGGATGGCTACTGAGTCTACTTTAAGCATGTCCAGGGTCTGCGGGCTCACAGCCTTCATATGGATGGCTACTGAGTCCATATTAAGCAGGTCCAGGGTCTGCGGGCTCACAGCCTTCATATGGATGGCTACTGAGTCCACATTAAGCAGGGCCAGGGCCTGCAGGCTCCCAGCCTTCATATGGATGGCTACTGAGTCCACATTAAGCATGGTCAGGGTCTGTGGGCTCGCAGCCTTTATATGGATGGCTACTGAGTCCATATTAAGCGTTTCCAGGGCCTGCGGGCTCCCTGCCTTCATATGGATGGCAACTGAGTCCATAGTAAGCGTTTCCAGGGCCTGCAGGCTCCCAGACTTCATATGGATGGCTACTGAGTCCACATTAAGCATGTTCAGAGTCTGCGGGCTCCCAGCCTTCATATGGATGGCTACTGAGTCCATATTAAGCGTTTCTAGGGCCTGCAGGCTCCCAGCCTTCATATGGATGGCTACTCAGTCCATAGTAAGCGTTTCCAGGGCCTGCAGGCTCCCAGCCTTCATATGGATGGCTACTGAGTCCATAGTAAGCGTGTCCAGGGTCTGCTGGCTCTAAGCCTTCATATGGATGGCTACTGAGTCCATATTAAGCGTGTCCAGGGTCTGCAGGCTCCCAGCCTTCATATGGATGGCTACTGAGTCCATATTAAGTGTGACCAGGGTCTGCGGGCTCCCAGCCTTCATATGGATGGCTACTGAGTCCATATTAAGTGTGTCCAGGGTCTGCGGGCTCCCAGCCTTCATATGGATGGCTACTGAGTCTAAATTAAGCGTGTCCAGGGTCTGCGGGCTCCCAGACTTCATGTGGATGGCTACTGAGTCCATATTAAGCGTGTCCAGGGTCTGCGGGCTCCCAGCCTTCATGTGGATGGCTACTGAGTCCATATTAAGCGTGTCCAGGGTCTGCGGGCTCCCAGCCTTCATATGGATGGCTACTGAGTCCATATTAAGCGTGTCCAGGGTCTGCGGGCTCTCAGCCTTCATATGGATGGCTACTGAGTCCATATTATGCGTGACCAGGGTCTGCGGGCTCCCAGCCTTCATATGGATGGCTACTGAGTCCATATTAAGTGTGTCCAGGGTCTGCGGGCTCCCAGCCTTCATATGGATGGCTACTGAGTCTAAATTAAGCGTGTCCAGGGTCTGCGGGCTCCCAGCCTTCATAGGGATGGCTACTGAGTCCACTTTAAGCAATTGCGGGTCTGCGGGCTCTCAGCCTTCATAGGGATGGCTACTGAGTCCACTTTAAGCACTTGCGGGTCTGCGGGCTCACAGCCTTCATATGGATGGCTACTGAGTCCACTTTAAGCACTTGCGTGTCTGTAGGCTCCCAGCCTTCATATGGATGGCTACTGAGTCCACTTTAAGGACTTGCGGGTCTGTGGGCTCCCAGCCTTCATAGGGATGGCTACTGAGTCCACTTTAAGCACTTGTGGGTCTGTGCGCTCCCAGCCTTCATATGGATGGTTACTGATTCCATATTAAGAATTTCCAGGGTCTGCGGGCTCCCAGCCTTCATATGGATGGCTACTGAGTCTACTTTAAGCATGTCCAGGGTCTGCGGGCTCACAGCCTTCATATGGATGGCTACTGAGTCCATATTAAGCATGTCCAGGGTCTGCGGGCTTACAGCCTTCATATGGATGGCTACTGAGTCCATATTAAGCATGTCCAGGGTCTGTGGGCTCCCAGCCTTCATATGGATGGCTACTGAGTCCATATTAAGCATGTCCAGGGTCTGCGGGCTCCCAGCCTTCATATGGATGGCTACTGAGACCATATTAAGCATGTCTAGGGTCTGTGGGCTCCCAGCCTTTATATAGATGGCTACTGAGTCCACTTTAAGCACTTGCGGGTCTGTGGGCTCCCAGCCTTCATAGGGATGACTACTGAGTCCATATTAAGCGTGTCCAGGGTCTGCGGGCTCCCAACCTTCATATGGATGGCTACTGAGTCCACTTTAAGCACTTGCGGGGCTGCGGGCTCACAGCCTTCATATGGATGGCTACTGAGTCCACTTTAAGCACTTGCGGGTCTGTGGGCTCCCAGGCTTCATAGGGATGGCTACTGAGTCCACTTTAAGCACTTGCGGGTCTGCGGGCTCACAGCCTTCATATGGATGGCTACTGAGTCCACTTTAAGCACTTACAGGTCTGCAGGCTCCCAGCCTTCATATGGATGGCTACTGAGTCAACTTTAAGCACTTACGGGTCTGCGGGCTCCCGGCCTTCATATGGATGGCTACTGACTCCACTTTAAGCACTTGCGGGTCTGTGGGCTCCCAGCCTTCATATGGATTGCTACTGAGTCCACTTTAAGCACTTGTGGGTCTGTGGGCTCCCAGCCTTCATATGGATGGCTACTGATTCCATATTAAACATGTCCAGGGTCTGCGGGCTCCCTGCCTTCATATGGATGGCTACTGAGTCTACTTTAAGCATGTCCAGGGTCTGCGGGCTCACAGCCTTCATATGGATGGCTACTGAGTCCATATTAAGCATGTCCAGGGTCTGCGGGCTTACAGCCTTCATATGGATGGCTACTGAGTCCATATTAAGCATGTCCAGGGTCTGTGGGCTCCCAGCCTTCATATGGATGGCTACTGAGTCCATATTAAGCGTGTTCAGGGTCTGCGGGCTCCCAGCCTTCATATGGATGGCTACTGAGTCCATATTAAGCATGTCCAGGGTCTGCAGGCTCCCAGCCTTCATATGGATGGCTACTGAGTCTACTTTAAGCATGTCCAGGGTCTGCGGGCTCACAGCCTTCATATGGATGGCTACTGAGTCCATATTAAGCATGTCCAGGGTCTGCGGGCTTACAGCCTTCATATGGATGGCTACTGAGTCCATATTAAGCATGTCCAGGGTCTGTGGGCTCCCAGCCTTCATATGGATGGCTACTGAGTCCATATTAAGCGTGTCCAGGGTCTGCGGGCTCCTAGCCTTCATATGGATGGCTACTGAGTCCATATTAAGCATGTCCACGGTCTGCAGGCTCCCAGCCTTCATATGGATGGCTACTGAGTCTACTTGAAGCATGTCCAGGGTCTGCGGGCTCACAGCCTTCATATGGATGGCTACTGAGTCTACTTTAAGCATGTCCAGGGTCTGCGGGCTCACAGCCTTCATATGGATGGCTACTGAGTCCATATTAAGCAGGTCCAGGGTCTGCGGGCTCACAGCCTTCATATGGATGGCTACTGAGTCCACATTAAGCAGGGCCAGGGCCTGCAGGCTCCCAGCCTTCATATGGATGGCTACTGAGTCCACATTAAGCATGGTCAGGGTCTGTGGGCTCGCAGCCTTTATATGGATGGCTACTGAGTCCATATTAAGCGTTTCCAGGGCCTGCGGGCTCCCTGCCTTCATATGGATGGCAACTGAGTCCATAGTAAGCGTTTCCAGGGCCTGCAGGCTCCCAGACTTCATATGGATGGCTACTGAGTCCACATTAAGCATGTTCAGAGTCTGCGGGCTCCCAGCCTTCATATGGATGGCTACTGAGTCCATATTAAGCGTTTCTAGGGCCTGCAGGCTCCCAGCCTTCATATGGATGGCTACTCAGTCCATAGTAAGCGTTTCCAGGGCCTGCAGGCTCCCAGCCTTCATATGGATGGCTACTGAGTCCATAGTAAGCGTGTCCAGGGTCTGCTGGCTCTAAGCCTTCATATGGATGGCTACTGAGTCCATATTAAGCGTGTCCAGGGTCTGCGGGCTCCCAGCCTTCATATGGATGGCTACTGAGTCCATATTAAGTGTGACCAGGGTCTGCGGGCTCCCAGCCTTCATATGGATGGCTACTGAGTCCATATTAAGTGTGTCCAGGGTCTGCGGGCTCCCAGCCTTCATATGGATGGCTACTGAGTCTAAATTAAGCGTGTCCAGGGTCTGCGGGCTCCCAGACTTCATGTGGATGGCTACTGAGTCCATATTAAGCGTGTCCAGGGTCTGCGGGCTCCCAGCCTTCATGTGGATGGCTACTGAGTCCATATTAAGCGTGTCCAGGGTCTGCGGGCTCCCAGCCTTCATATGGATGGCTACTGAGTCCATATTAAGCGTGTCCAGGGTCTGCGGGCTCTCAGCCTTCATATGGATGGCTACTGAGTCCATATTAAGCCTGTTCAGGAACTGCGGGCTCCCAGCCTTCATATGGATGGCTACTGAGTCCATATTAAGCGTGTGTAGGGCCTGCTGGCTCCCAGTCTTCATATGGATGGCTACTGAGTCCATATTAAGCGTGTCCAGGGTGTGCGGGCTCCCAGCCTTCATATGGATAGCTACTGAGTCCATATTAAGCATGTCCAGGGTCTGCGGGCTCCCAGCCTTCATATGTATGGCTACTGAGTCCATATTAAGCGTTTCCATTGCCTGCGGGCTCCCAGCCTTCATATGGATGGCTACTGAGACCACATTAAGCATGGCCAGGGCCTGCGGGCTACCAGCCTTCATATGGATGGCTACTGAGTCCACATTAAGCATGTCCAGGGTCTGCGGGCTACCAGCCTTCATATGGATAGCTCCTGAGTCCATATTAAGCATTTCCAGGGCCTGTGGGCTCCCAGCCTTGATATGGATGCTACTGAGTCCATATTAAGCGTGTCCAGGGTCTGCGGGCTCCCAGCCTTCATATGGATGGCTACTGAGTCCATATTAAGCGTGCCCGGGGCGTGCGGGCTCCCGGCCTACATATGGATGGTTACTAAGTCCATATTAAGCGTGCCCAGGGACTGCGGGCTCCCAGCCTTCATATGGATAGCTACTGAGTCCATATAAGCATGTCCAGGGTCTGCGGGCTCCCAGCCTTCATATGGATGGCTAGTGAGTCCATTTTAAGCGTTTCCAGGGCCTGCGGGCTCCCAGCCTTCATATGGATGGCTATTGAGACCACATTAAGCATGGCCAGGGCCTGCGGGCTCCCAGCATTCATATGGATGGCTACTGAGTCCACATTAAGCATGTCCAGGGTCTGCGGGCTCACAGCCTTCATATGGATGGCTACTGAGTCCACTTTAAGCACTTGCGTGTCTGTAGGCTCCCAGCCTTCATATGGATGGCTACTGAGTCCACTTTAAGGACTTGCGGGTCTGTGCGCTCCCAGCCTTCATATGGATGGTTACTGATTCCATATTAAGCATTTCCAGGGTCTGCGGGCTCCCAGCCTTCATATGGATGGCTACTGAGTCTACTTTAAGCATGTCCAGGGTCTGCGGGCTCACAGCCTTCATATGGATGGCTACTGAGTCCATATTAAGCATATCCAGGGTCTGCGGGCTTACAGCCTTCATATGGATGGCTACTGAGTCCATATTAAGCATGTCCAGGGTCTGTGAGCTCCCAGCCTTCATATGGATGGCTACTGAGTCCATATTAAGCATGTCCAGGGTCTGCGGGCTCCCAGCCTTCATATGGATGGCTACTGAGAGCATATTAAGCATGTCTAGGGTCTGTGGGCTCCCAGCCTTTATATAGATGGCTACTGAGTCCACTTTAAGCACTTGCGGGTCTGTGGGCTCCCAGCCTTCATAGGGATGACTACTGAGTCCATATTAAGCGTGTCCAGGGTCTGCGGGCTCCCAACCTTCATATGGATGGCTACTGAGTCCACTTTAAGCACTTGCGGGGCTGCGGGCTCACAGCCTTCATATGGATGGCTACTGAGTCCACTTTAAGCACTTGCGGGTCTGTGGGCTCCCAGGCTTCATGGGGATGGCTACTGAGTCCACTTTAAGCACTTGCGGATCTGCGGGCTCACAGCCTTCATATGGATGGCTACTGAGTCCACTTTAAGCACTTACAGGTCTGCAGGCTCCCAGCCTTCATATGGATGGCTACTGAGTCAACTTTAAGCACTTACGGGTCTGCGGGCTCCCGGCCTTCATATGGATGGCTACTGAGTCCATATTAAGCGTGTCCAGGATCTGCGGGCTCCCAGCCTTCATGTGGATGGCTACTGAGTCCATATTAAGCATGTCCAGGGTCTGCAGGCTCCCAGCCTTCATATGGATGGCTACTGAGCCTACTTTAAGCATGTCCAGGGTCTGCGGGCTCACAGCCTTCATATGGATGGCTACTGAGTCCATATTGAGCATGTCCAGGGTCTGCGGGCTTACAGCCTTCATATGGATGGCTACTGAGTCCATATTAAGCATGTCCAGGGTCTGTGGGCTCCCAGCCTTCATATGGATGGCTACTGAGTCCATATTAAGCGTGTTCAGGGTCTGCGGGCTCCCAGGCTTCATATGGATGGCTACTGAGTCCATATTAAGCATGTCCAGGGTCTGCAGGCTCCCAGCCTTCATATGGATGGCTACTGAGTCTACTTTAAGCATGTCCAGGGTCTGCGGGCTCACAGCCTTCATATGGATGGCTACTGAGTCCATATTAAGCATGTCCAGGGTCTGCGGGCTTACAGCCTTCATATGGATGGCTACTGAGTCCATATTAAGCATGTCCAGGGTCTGTGGGCTCCCAGCCTTCATATGGATGGCTACTGAGTCCATATTAAGCGTGTCCAGGGTCTGCGGGCTCCTAGCCTTCATATGGATGGCTACTGAGTCCATATTAAGCATGTCCACGGTCTGCAGGCTCCCAGCCTTCATATGGATGGCTACTGAGTCTACTTGAAGCATGTCCAGGGTCTGCGGGCTCACAGCCTTCATATGGATGGCTACTGAGTCTACTTTAAGCATGTCCAGGGTCTGCGGGCTCACAGCCTTCATATGGATGGCTACTGAGTCCATATTAAGCAGGTCCAGGGTCTGCGGGCTCACAGCCTTCATATGGATGGCTACTGAGTCCACATTAAGCAGGGCCAGGGCCTGCGGGCTCCCAGCCTTCATATGGATGGCTACTGAGTCCACATTAAGCATGGTCAGGGTCTGTGGGCTCGCAGCCTTTATATGGATGGCTACTGAGTCCATATTAAGCGTTTCCAGGGCCTGCGGGCTCCCAGCCTTCATATGGATGGCAACTGAGTCCATAGTAAGCGTTTCCAGGGCCTGCAGGCTCCCAGACTTCATATGGATGGCTACTGAGTCCACATTAAGCATGTTCAGAGTCTGCGGGCTCCCAGCCTTCATATGGATGGCTACTGAGTCCATATTAAGCGTTTCTAGGGCCTGCAGGCTCCCAGCCTTCATATGGATGGCTACTGAGTCCATAGTAAGCGTTTCCAGGGCCTGCAGGCTCCCAGCCTTCATATGGATGGCTACTGAGTCCATAGTAAGCGTGTCCAGGGTCTGCTGGCTCTAAGCCTTCATATGGATGGCTACTGAGTCCATATTAAGCGTGTCCAGGGTCTGCGGGCTCCCAGCCTTCATATGGATGGCTACTGAGTCCATATTAAGTGTGACCAGGGTCTGCGGGCTCCCAGCCTTCATATGGATGGCTACTGAGTCCATATTAAGTGTGTCCAGGGTCTGCGGGCTCCCAGCCTTCATATGGATGGCTACTGAGTCTAAATTAAGCTTGTCCAGGGTCTGCGGGCTCCCAGCCTTCATGTGGATGGCTACTGAGTCCATATTAAGCGTGTCCAGGGTCTGCGGGCTCCCAGCCTTCATGTGGATGGCTACTGAGTCAATATTAAGCGTGTCCAGGGTCTGCGGGCTCCCAGCCTTCATATGGATGGCTACTGAGTCCATATTAAGCGTGTCCAGGGTCTGCGGGCTCTCAGCCTTCATATGGATGGCTACTGAGTCCATATTAAGCCTGTTCAGGAACTGCGGGCTCCCAGCCTTCATATGGATGGCTACTGAGTCCATATTAAGCGTGTGTAGGGCCTGCTGGCTCCCAGTCTTCATATGGATGGCTACTGAGTCCATATTAAGCGTGTCCAGGGTGTGCGGGCTCCCAGCCTTCATATGGATAGCTACTGAGTCCATATTAAGCATGTCCAGGGTCTGCGGGCTCCCAGCCTTCATATGTATGGCTACTGAGTCCATATTAAGCGTTTCCATTGCCTGCGGGCTCCCAGCCTTCATATGGATGGCTACTGAGACCACATTAAGCATGGCCAGGGCCTGCGGGCTACCAGCCTTCATATGGATGGCTACTGAGTCCACATTAAGCATGTCCAGGGTCTGCGGGCTACCAGCCTTCATATGGATAGCTCCTGAGTCCATATTAAGCATTTCCAGGGCCTGCGGGCTCCCAGCCTTGATATGGATGCTACTGAGTCCATATTAAGCGTGTCCAGGGTCTGCGGGCTCCCAGCCTTCATATGGATGGCTACTGAGTCCATATTAAGCGTGCCCGGGGCGTGCGGGCTCCCGGCCTACATATGGATGGTTACTAAGTCCATATTAAGCGTGCCCAGGGACTGCGGGCTCCCAGCCTTCATATGGATAGCTACTGAGTCCATATTAAGCATGTCCAGGGTCTGCGGGCTCCCAGCCTTCATATGGATGGCTAGTGAGTCCATTTTAAGCGTTTCCAGGGCCTGCGGGCTCCCAGCCTTCATATGGATGGCTATTGAGACCACATTAAGCATGGCCAGGGCCTGCGGGCTCCCAGCATTCATATGGATGGCTACTGAGTCCACATTAAGCATGTCCAGGGTCTGCGGGCTCCCAGCCGTCATATGGATGGCTGCTGAGTCCATATTAAGCATTTCCAGAGCCTGCGGGCTCCCAGCCTTCATATGGATGGCTACTGAGTCCATAGTAAGCGTTTCCAGGGCCTGCGGGCTCCCAGCCTTCATATTGGTGGCTACTGAGTCCATATTAAGCGTGTCCAGGGTCTGCGGGCTCCCAGCCTTCATTTGGATGGCTACTGAGTCCATATTAAGCAAGTCCAGAGTCTGCTGGCTCCCAGCCTTCACATGGATGGCTAGTGAGTCCATATTAAGCGTGTCCAGGGTCAGCGGGCTCCCAGCCTTCATAGGGATGTCTACTGAGTCCATATTAATCGTGTCCAGGGTGTGCGGGCTCCCAGCCTTCATAGTGATGGCTACTTGAGTCCACTTTAAGCACTTGCGGGTCTGCGGGCTCTCAGCCTTCATAGGGATGGCTACTGAGTCCACTTTAAGCACTTGCCGGTCTGCGGGCTCACAGCCTTCATATGGATGGCTACTGAGTCCACTTTAAGCACTTGCGGGTCTATAGGCTCCCAGCCTTCATATGGATGGCTACTGAGTCCACTTTAAGCACTTGCGGGTCTGCGGGCTCACAGCCTTCATATGGATGGCTACTGAGTCCACTTTAAGCACTTGCGTGTCTGTAGGCTCCCAGCCTTCATATGGATGGCTACTGAGTCCACTTTAAGGACTTGCGGGTCTGTGGGCTCCCAGCCTTCATAGGGATGGCTACTGAGTCCACTTTAAGCACTTGTGGGTCTGTGCGCTCCCAGCCTTCATATGGATGGTTACTGATTCCATATTAAGCATGTCCAGGGTCTGCAGGATCCCAGCCTTCATATGGATGGCTACTGAGTCTACTTTAAGCATGTCCAGGGTCTGCGGGCTCACAGCCTTCATATGGATGGCTACTGAGTCCATATTAAGCATGTCCAGGGTCTGCGGGCTTACAGCCTTCATATGGATGGCTACTGAGTCCATATTAAGCATGTCCAGGGTCTGTGGGCTCCCAGCCTTCATATGGATGGCTACTGAGTCCATATTAAGCATGTCCAGGGTCTGCGGGCTCCCAGCCTTCATATGGATGGCTACTGAGACCATATTAAGCATGTCTAGGGTCTGTGGGCTCCCAGCCTTTATATAGATGGCTACTGAGTCCACTTTAAGCACTTGCGGGTCTGTGGGCTCCCAGCCTTCATAGGGATGACTACTGAGTCCATATTAAGCGTGTCCAGGGTCTGCGGGCTCCCAACCTTCATATGGATGGCTACTGAGTCCACTTTAAGCACTTGCGGGTCTGCGGGCTCACAGCCTTCATATGGATGGCTACTGAGTCCACTTTAAGCACTTGCGGGTCTGTGGGCTCCCAGGCTTCATAGGGATGGCTACTGAGTCCACTTTAAGCACTTGCGGGTCTGCGGGCTCACAGCCTTCGTATGGATGGCTACTGAGTCCACTTTAAGCACTTACAGGTCTGCAGGCTCCCAGCCTTCATATGGATGGCTACTGAGTCAACTTTAAGCACTTACGGGTCTGCGGGCTCCCAGCCTTCATATGGATGGCTACTGACTCCACTTTAAGCACTTGCGGGTCTGTGGGCTTCCAGCCTTCATATGGATTGCTACTCAGTCCACTTTAAGCACTTGTGGGTCTGTGGGCTCCCAGCCTTCATATGGATGGCTACTGATTCCATATTAAACATGTCCAGGGTCTGCGGGCTCCCTGCCTTCATATGGATGGCTACTGAGTCTACTTTAAGCATGTCCAGGGTCTGCGGGCTCACAGCCTTCATATGGATGGCTACTGAGTCCATATTAAGCATGTCCAGGGTCTGCGGGCTTACAGCCTTCATATGGATGGCTACTGAGTCCATATTAAGCATGTCCAGGGTCTGTGGGCTCCCAGCCTTCATATGGATGGCTACTGAGTCCATATTAAGCGTGTCCAGGATCTGCGGGCTCCCAGCCTTCATATGGATGGCTACTGAGTCCATATTAAGCATGTCCAGGGTCTGCAGGCTCCCAGCCTTCATATGGATGGCTACTGAGCCTACTTTAAGCATGTCCAGGGTCTGCGGGCTCACAGCCTTCATATGGATGGCTACTGAGTCCATATTAAGCATGTCCAGGGTCTGCGGGCTTACAGCCTTCATATGGATGGCTACTGAGTCCATATTAAGCATGTCCAGGGTCTGTGGGCTCCCAGCCTTCATATGGATGGCTACTGAGTCCATATTAAGCGTGTCCACGGTCTGCAGGCTCCCAGCCTTCATATGGATGGCTACTGAGTCCACATTAAGCGTGTCCAGGGTCTGCGGGCTCCCAGCCTTCATATGGATGGCTACTGAGTCCATATTAAGCGTTTCTAGGGCCTGCGGGCTCCCAGCCTTCATATGGATGGCTACTGAGTCCATAGTAAGCGTTTCCAGGGCCTGCGGGCTCCCAGCCTTCATATGGATGGCTACTGAGTCCATATTAAGCGTGTCCAGGGTCTGCGGGCTCCCAGCCTTCATATGGATGGCTACTGAGTCCATATTAAGTGTGACCAGGGTCTGCGGGCTCCCAGCCTTCATATGGATGGCTACTGAGTCCATATTAAGTGTGTCCAGGGTCTGCGGGCTCCCAGCCTCCATGTGGATGGCTACTGAGTCTAAATTAAGCGTGTCCAGGGTCTGCGGGCTCCCAGCCTTCATGTGGATGGCTACTGAGTCCATATTAAGCGTGTCCAGGGTCTGCGGGCTCCCAGCCTTCATGTGGATGGCTACTGAGTCCATATTAAGAGTGTCCAGGGTCTGCGGGCTCCCAGCCTTCATATGGATGGCTACTGAGTCTATATTAAGCGTGTCCAGGGTCTGCGGGCTCTCAGCCTTCATATGTATGGCTACTGAGTCCATATTAAGCCTGTTCAGGAACTGCGGGCTCCCAGCCTTCATATGGATGGCTACTGAGTCCATATTAAGCGTGTCCAGGGCCTGCTGGCTCCCAGTCTTCATATGGATGGCTACTGAGTCCATATTAAGCGTGTCCAGGGTGTGCAGGCTCCCAGCCTTCATATGGATAGCTACTGAGTCCATATTAAGCATGTCCAGGGTCTGCGGGCTCCCAGCCTTCATATGTATGGCTACTGAGTCCATATTAAGCGTTTCCATTGCCTGCGGGCTCCCAGCCTTCATATGGATGGCTACTGAGACCACATTAAGCATGGCCAGGGCCTGCTAGCTCCCAGCCTTCATATGGATGGCTACTGAGTCCACATTAAGAATGTCCAGGGTCTGCGGGCTACCAGCCTTCATATGGATAGCTCCTGAGTCCATATTAAGCATTTCCAGGGCCTGCGGGCTCCCAGCCTTCATATGGATGCTACTGAGTCCATATTAAGCGTGTCCAGGGTCTGCGGGCTCCCAGCCTTCATATGGATGGCTACTGAGTCCATATTAAGCGTGCCCGGGGCGTGCGGGCTCCCGGCCTACATATGGATGGTTACTAAGTCCATATTAAGCGTGCCCAGGGACTGCGGGCTCCCAGCCTTCATATGGATAGCTACTGAGTCCATATTAAGCATGTCCAGGGTCTGCGGGCTCCCAGCCTTCATATGGATGGCTAGTGAGTCCATTTTAAGCGTTTCCAGGGCCTGCGGGCTCCCAGCCTTCATATGGATGGCTATTGAGACCACATTAAGAATGGCCAGGGCCTGCGGGCTCCCAGCATTCATATGGATGGCTACTGAGTCCACATTAAGCATGTCCAGGGTCTGCGGGCTCCCAGCCGTCATATGGATAGCTACTGAGTCCATATTAAGCATTTCCAGAGCCTGCGGGCTCCCAGCCTTCATATGGATGGCTACTGAGTCCATAGTAAGGGTTTCCAGGGCCTGCGGGCTCCCAGCCTTCATATGGATGCTACTGAGTCCATATTAAGCGTGTCCAGGGTCTGCGGGCTCCCAGCCTTCATATTGGTGGCTACTGAGTCCATATTAAGCGTGTCCAGGGTCTGCGGGCTCCCAGCCTTCATTTGGATGGCTACTGAGTCCATATTAAGCAAGTCCAGAGTCTGCTGGCTCCCAGCCTTCACATGGATGGCTAGTGAGTCCATATTAAGCGTGTCCAGGGTCAGCGGGCTCCCAGCCTTCATAGGGATGTCTACTGAGTCCATATTAATCGTGTCCAGGGTGTGCGGGCTCCCAGCCTTCATAGGGATGGCTACTTGAGTCCACTTTAAGCACTTGTGGGTCTGCGGGCTCTCAGCCGTCATAGGGATGGCTACTGAGTCCACTTTAAGCACTTGCCGGTCTGCGGGCTCACAGCCTTCATATGGATGGCTACTGAGTCCACTTTAAGCACTTGCGGGTCTATAGGCTCCCAGCCTTCATATGGATGGCTACTGAGTCCACTTTAAGCACTTGCGGGTCTGTGGGCTCCCAGCCTTCATAGGGATGGCTACTGAGTCCATATTAAGCGTGCCCAGGGTCTGCGGCCTCCCAGCCTTCATATGGATGGATACTGAGTCCATATTAAGCATGTCCAGGGTCTGCGGGCTCCCAGCCTTCATATGGATGGCTACTGAGTCCATATTAAGCATGTCTAGGGTCTGCGGCCTCCCAGCCTTCATATGGATGGCTACTGAGTCCATATTAAGCGTGTCCGGGGTCTGCGGGCCCCCAGCCTTCATATGGATGGCTACTGAGTCCATATTAAGCGTATCCGGGGCCTGCGGGCTCCCAGCCTTCATAGGGATGGCTACTGAGTCCATATTAAGCGTGTCCGGGGTCTGCGGGCTCCCAACCTTAATAGGGGTGGCTACTGAGTCCATATTAAGCGTGTCCAGGGTCTGCGGGCTCCCAGCCTTCATATGGATGGCTATTGAGTCCCTATTAAGCGTGTCCAGGGTCTGCGGGCTCCCCGCCTTAATATGGATGGCTACTGAGTCCATATTAAGCGTGCCCAGGGTCTGCGGGCTCCCAGCCTTCATATGGATGGCTACCGAGTCCATATTAAGCAAGTCCAGAGTCTGCTGGCTCCCAGCCTTAACATGGATGGCTACTGAGCCCATATTAAGCGTGTCCAGGGTCTGCAGTCTCCCAGCCTTCATATGGATGGCTACTGAGTCCATATTAAGCATGTCCAGGGTCTGCGGGCTCCCAGCCTTCATATGGATGGCTACTGAGTCCATATTAAGCGTGTCCACGGTCTGCAGGCTCCCAGTCTTCATATGGATGGCTACTGAGTCCATATTAAGCAGGTCCACAGTCTGCAGGCTCCCAGCCTTCATATGGATGGCTACTGAGTCCATATCAAGTGTGTCCAGGGTCTGCGGGCTCCCAGCCTTCATAGGGATGGCTACTGAGTCCATATTAAGCGTGTCCAGGGTCTGCGGGGTCCCAGCCTTCATAGGGATGGCTATTGAGTCCATATTAATCGTGTCCAGGGTCTGCGGGCTCCCAGCCTTCATAGGGATGGCTACTTGAGTCTACTTTAAGCACTTGCGGGTCTGTGGGCTCTCAGCCTTCATAGGGATGGCTACTGAGTCCCCTTTAAGCACTTGCAGGTCTGCGGGCTCACAGTCTTCATATGGATAACTACTGAGTCCACTTTAAGCACTTGCGGGTCTGTAGGCTCCCAGCTTTCATATGGATGGCTACTGAGTCCACTTTAAGCACTTGCGGGTCTGTGGGCTCCCAGCCTTCATAGGGATGGCTACTGAGTCCATATTAAGCGTGCCCAGGGTCTGCGGGCTCCCAGCCTTCATAGGGATGGCTACTGAGTCCATATTAAGCGTGTCCAGGGTCTGCGGGCTCCTAGCATTCATATGGATGGCTACTGAGTCCATATTAAGCGTGTCCAGGGTCTGCGGGCTCCCAGCCTTCATCGGATGGCTACTGAGTCCATATTAAGCGTGTCCAGGGTCTACGGGCTCCCAGCCTTCATATATGGATGGCTACTGAGCCCATATTAAGCGTGTCCAGGGTCTGCAGGCTCCCAGCCTTCATATGGATGGCTACTGAGTTCATATTAAGCGTGTCCAGTTTCTGCGGGCTCCCAGTCTTCATATGGATGGCTACTGAGTCCATATTAAGCGTGTCCAGGGTCTGCGGGCTCCCAGCCTTCATATGGATGGCTACTGAGTCCATATTAAGCAAGTCCAGAGTCTGCGGGCTCCCAGCCTTCATATGGATGGCTACTGAGTCCATATTAAGTGTGTCCAGGGTCTGCGGGCTCCCAGCCTTCATATGGATGGCTACTGAGTCCATATTAAGCGTGTCCAGGGTCTGCGGGCTCCCAGCCTTCATAGGGATGGCTACTGAGTCCATATTAATCGTGTCCAGGGTCTGCGGGCTCCCAGCCTTCACATGGATGGCTACTGAGAACATATTAAGCGTGTCCAGGGTCTGCAGGCTCCCAGCCTTCATATGGATGGCTACTGAGTCCACTTTAAGAACTTGCGGGTCTGTGGGCTTCCAGCCTTCATAGGGATGGCTACTGAGTCCATATTAAGCGTGTCCAGGGTCTGCGGGCTACCAGCCTTCATAGGGATGGCTACTGAGTCCATATCAATCGTGTCCAGGGTCTGCGGGCTCCCAGCCTTCATAGGGATGGCTACTGAGTCCACTTTAAGCACTTGCGGGTCTGCGGGCTCTCAGCCTTCATAGGGATGGCTACTGAGTCCTATTTAAGCACTTGCGGGTCTGCGGGCTCACAGCCTTCATATGGATGGCTACTGAGTCCACTTTAAGCACTTACGGGTCTGTAGGCTCCCAGCCTTCATATGGATGGCTACTGAGTCCACTTTAAACACTTGCGGGTCTGTGGGCTCCCAGCCTTCATAGGGATGGCTACTGAGTCCATATTAAGCGTGCCCAGGGTCTGCGGCCTCCCAGCCTTCATATGGATGGCTACTGAGTCCATATTAAGCGTGTCCAGGGTCTGCGGGCTCCCAGCCTTCATAGGGATGGCTACTGAGTCCATATTAATCGTGTCCAGGGTCTGCGGGCTCCCAGCCTTCACATGGATGGCTACTGAGCCCATATTAAGCGTGTCCAGGGTCTGCAGGCTCCCAGCCTTCATATGGATGGCTACTGAGTCCACTTTAAGAACTTGCGGGTCTGTGGGCTCCCAGCCTTCATAGGGATGGCTACTGAGTCCATATTTAGCGTGCCCAGGGTCTGCAGCCTCCCAGCCTTCATATGGATGGCTACTGAGTCCATATTAAGCATATCCAGGGTCTGCGGGCTCCCAGCCTTCATATGGATGGCTACTGAGTCCATATTAAGCGTGTCTAGGGTCTGCGGCCTCCCAGCCTTCATATGGATGGCTACTGAGTCCATATTAAGCGTGTCCTGGGTCTGTGGGCTCCCAGCCTTCATATGGATGGCTACTGAGTCCATATTAAGCGTGTCCAGGGCCTGCGGGTTCCCAGCCTTCATAGGGATGGCTACTGAGTCCATATTAAGCGTGTCCAGGGTCTGCGGGCTACCAGCCTTCATAGGGATGGCTACTGAGTCCATATCAATCGTGTCCAGGGTCTGCGGGCTCCCAGCCTTCATAGGGATGGCTACTGAGTCCACTTTAAGCACTTGCGGGTCTGCGGGCTCTCAGCCTTCATAGGGATGGCTACTGAGTCCTATTTAAGCACTTGCGGGTCTGCGGGCTCACAGCCTTCATATGGATGGCTACTGAGTCCATATCAAGTGTGTCCAGGGTCTGCGGGCTCCCAGCCTTCATAGGGATGGCTACTGAGTCCACTTTAAGCACTTGTGGGTCTGCGGGCTCCCAGCCTTCATATGGATGGCTACTGAGTCCATATCAAGTGTGTCCAGGGTCTGCGGGCTCCCAGCCTTCATAGGGATGGCTACTGAGTCCATATTAAGCGTGTCCAGGGTCTGCGGGGTCCCAGCCTTCATAGGGATGGCTACTGAGTCCACTTTAAGCACTTGCGGGTCTGCGGGCTCTCAGCCTTCATAGGGATGGCTACTGAGTCCTATTTAAGCACTTGCGGGTCTGCGGGCTCCCAGCCTTCATAGGGATGGCTACTGAGTCCATATCAATCGTGTCCAGGGTCTGCGGGCTCCCAACCTTCATAGGGATGGCTACTGAGTCCACTTTAAGCACTTGCGGGTCTGCGGGCTCCCAGCCTTCATATGGATGGCTACTGAGTCCATATCAAGTGTGTCCAGGGTCTGCGGGCTCCCAGCCTTCATAGGGATGGCTACTGAGTCCATATTAAGCGTGTCCAGGGTCTGCGGGGTCCCAGCCTTCATAGGGATGGCTACTGAGTCCATATTAATCGTGTCCAGGGTCTGCGGGCTCCCAACCTTAATAGGGGTGGCTACTGAGTCCATATTAAGCGTGTCCAGGGTCTGCGGGCTCCCAGCCTTCATATGGATGGCTACTGAGTCCATATTAAGCGTGTCCAGGGTCTGTGGGCTCCCCGCCTTAATATGGATGGCTACTGAGTCCATATTAAGCGTGCCCAGGGTCTGCGGGCTCCCAGCCTTCATATGGATGGCTACCGAGTCCATATTAAGCAAGTCCAGAGTCTGCTGGCTCCCAGCCTTAACATGGATGGCTACTGAGCCCATATTAAGCGTGTCCAGGGTCTGCAGTCTCCCAGCCTTCATATGGATGGCTACTGAGTCCATATTAAGCATGTCCAGGGTCTGCGGGCTCCCAGCCTTCATATGGATGGCTACTGAGTCCATATTAAGCGTGTCCACGGTCTGCAGGCTCCCAGTCTTCATATGGATGGCTACTGAGTCCATATTAAGCAGGTCCACAGTCTGCGGGCTCCCAGCCTTCATATGGATGGCTACTGAGTCCATATCAAGTGTGTCCAGGATCTGCGGGCTCCCAGCCTTCATAGGGATGGCTACTGAGTCCATATTAAGCATGTCCAGGGTCTGCGGGGTCCCAGCCTTCATAGGGATGGCTACTGAGTCCATATTAATCGTGTCCAGGGTCTGCGGGCTCCCAGCCTTCATAGGGATGGCTACTTGAGTCTACTTTAAGCACTTGCGGGTCTGTGGGCTCTCAGCCTTCATAGGGATGGCTACTGAGTCCCCTTTAAGCACTTGCAGGTCTGCGGGCTCACAGCCTTCATATGGATAACTACTGAGTCCACTTTAAGCACTTGCGGGTCTGTAGGCTCCCAGCTTTCATATGGATGGCTACTGAGTCCACTTTAAGCACTTGCGGGTCTGTGGGCTCCCAGCCTTCATAGGGATGGCTACTGAGTCCATATTAAGCGTGCCCAGGGTCTGCGGGCTCCCAGCCTTCATAGGGATGGCTACTGAGTCCATATTAAGCGTGTCCAGGGTCTACGGGCTCCCAGCCTTCATATGGATGGCTACTGAGTCCATATTAAGCATGTCCAGGGTCTGCAGGCTCCCAGCCTTCATATGGATGGCTACTGAGTTCATATTAAGCGTGTCCAGTTTCTGCGGGCTCCTAGTCTTCATATGGATGGCTACTGAGTCCATATTAAGCGTGTCCAGGGTCTGCGGGCTCCCAGCCTTCATATGGATGGCTACTGAGTCCATATTAAGCAAGTCCAGAGTCTGCGGGCTCCCAGCCTTCATATGGATGGCTACTGAGTCCATATTAAGTGTGTCCAGGGTCTGCGGGCTCCCAGCCTTCATATGGTGGCTACTGAGTCCATATTAAGCGTGTCCAGGGTCTGCGGGCTCCCAGCCTTCATAGGGATGGCTACTGAGTCCATATTAATTGTGTCCAGGGTCTGCGGGCTCCCAGCCTTCACATGGATGGCTACTGAGCCCATATTAAGCGTGTCCAGGGTCTGCAGGCTCCCAGCCTTCATATGGATGGCTACTGAGTCCACTTTAAGAACTTGCGGGTCTGTGGGCTTCCAGCCTTCATCGGGATGGCTACTGAGTCCATATTAAGCGTGTCCAGGGTCTGCGGGCTACCAGCCTTCATAGGGATGGCTACTGAGTCCATATCAATCGTGTCCAGGGTCTGCGGGCTCCCAGCCTTCATAGGGATGGCTACTGAGTCCACTTTAAGCACTTGCGGGTCTGCGGGCTCTCAGCCTTCATAGGGATGGCTACTGAGTCCTATTTAAGCACTTGCGGGTCTGCGGGCTCACAGCCTTCATATGGATGGCTACTGAGTCCACTTTAAGCACTTACGGGTCTGTAGGCTCCCAGCCTTCATATGGATGGCTACTGAGTCCACTTTAAGCACTTGCGGGTCTGTGGGCTCCCAGCCTTCATAGGGATGGCTACTGAGTCCATATTAAGCGTGCCCAGGGTCTGCGGCCTCCCAGCCTTCATATGGATGGCTACCTAGTCCATATTAAGCGTGTCCAGGGTCTGCGGGCTCCCAGCCTTCATAGGGATGGCTACTGAGTCCATATTAATCGTGTCCAGGGTCTGCGGGCTCCCAGCCTTCACATGGATGGCTACTGAGCCCATATTAAGCGTGTCCAGGGTCTGCAGGCTCCCAGCCTTCATATGGATGGCTACTGAGTCCACTTTAAGAACTTGCGGGTCTGTGGGCTCCCAGCCTTCATAGGGATGGCTACTGAGTCCATATTAAGCGTGCCCAGGGTCTGCAGCCTCCCAGCCTTCATATGGATGGCTACTGAGTCCATATTAAGCATATCCAGGGTCTGCGGGCTCCCAGCCTTCATATGGATGGCTACTGAGTCCATATTAAGCGTGTCTAGGGTCTGCGGCCTCCCAGCCTTCATATGGATGGCTACTGAGTCCATATTAAGCGTGTCCTGGGTCTGTGGGCTCCCAGCCTTCATATGGATGACTACTGAGTCCATATTAAGCATGTCCAGGGCCTGCGGGTTCCCAGCCTTCATAGGGATGGCTACTAAGTCCATATTAAGTGTGTCCAGGGTCTGCGGGCTTCCAGCCTTCATAGGGATGGCTACTGAGTCCATATTAAGCGTGTCCAGGGTCTGCGGGCTACCAGCCTTCATAGGGATGGCTACTGAGTCCATATCAATCGTGTCCAGGGTCTGCGGGCTCCCAGCCTTCATAGGGATGGCTACTGAGTCCACTTTAAGCACTTGCGGGTCTGCGGGCTCTCAGCCTTCATAGGGATGGCTACTGAGTCTTATTTAAGCACTTGCGGGTCTGCGGGCTCACAGCCTTCATATGGATGGCTACTGAGTCCACTTTAAGCACTTACGGGTCTGTAGGCTCCCAGCCTTCATATGGATGGCTACTGAGTCCACTTTAAGCACTTGCGGGTCTGTGGGCTCCCAGCCTTCATAGGGATGGCTACTGAGTCCATATTAAGCGTGCCCAGGGTCTGCGGCCTCCCAGCCTTCATATGGATGGCTACTGAGTCCATATTGAGCATGTCCAGGGTCTGCGGGCTCCCAGCCTTCATATGGATGGCTACTGAGTCCATATTAAGCATGTCCAGGGTCTGTGGGCTCCCAGCCTTCATATGGATGGCTACTGAGTCCACTTTAAGCACTTGCGGGTCTGCAGGCTCACAGCCTTCATACGGATGGCTACTGAGTCCACTTTAAGCACTTTCGGGTCTGTGGGCTCCCAGCCTTCATAGGGATGGCTACTGAGTCAACTTTATGCACTTGCGGGTCTGCAGGCTCACAGCCTTCATATGGATGGCTACTGAGTCCACTTTAAGCACTTGCGGGTCTGTGGGCTCCCAGCCTTCATATGCATGGCTACTGAGTCCACTTTAAGCACTTGTGGGTCTGTGGGCTCCCAGCCTTCATAGGGATGTCTACTGAGTCCATATTAAGCATGTCCAGGGTCTGCGGGCTCCCAGCCTTCATATGGATGGCTACTGAGTCCACTTTAAGCCCTTGCGGGTCTGCGGGCTCACAGCCTTCATATGGATGGCTACTGAGTCCACTTTAAGCACTTACAGGTCTGCAGGCTCCCAGCCTTCATATGGATGGCTACTGAGTCCTCTTTAAGCACTTGCGGGTCTGCGGGCTCCCAGCCTTCATATGGATGGCTACTGAGTCCACTTTAAGCACTTGCGGGTCTATGGGCTCCCAGCCTTCATAGGGATGTCTACTGAGTCCATATTAAGCGTGTCCAGGGTCTGCGGGCTCCCAGCCTTCATATGGATGGCTACTGAGTCCACTTTAAGCCCTTGCGGGTCTGCGGGCTCACAGCCTTCATATGGATGGCTACTGAGTCCACTTTAAGCACTTACAGGTCTGCAGGCTCCCAGCCTTCATATGGATGGCTACTGAGTCCACTTTAAGCACTTGCGGGTCTGCGGGCTCCCAGCCTTCATATGGATGGCTACTGAGTCCACTTTAAGCACTTGCGGGTCTATGGGCTCCCAGCCTTCATATGGATGGCTACTGAGTCCACTTTAAGCACTTGCAGGTCTGCAGGAGACCAGTCCAACTTCCGTTATCATCTGTTCAGAACAGTTCAGTGATCAGGGGCTGGCAGGGGCAACATCGGCCTATTCCATGTATGGTGGGGGGCCAGCAAAGCTGCTCCTAGGGGGCACCAGGGGCCACATCGGCCTAGTCCCTAGATAGTGGGGGCAGGCAGCTGTAACTAGAGGTCTCCCCCAGGCAGGAATGTTGCACCTTGCTACAGTGTAAGGTGCACACTCACTCACATGGAGCTGCAACCCTCCATTGTTCCAGCGTTGGGCATGTGCTGGGGCTCCTTCCATGGGGACATCAGCTGATTGCCTCCCTTCCTCTCCACACTCTGGCAGCAGAGCACACGCGCTCAGTTCCTTTCCTTCTCCCCTTTCTTCTTTTCCACCACAGGGGCCCTAGGAATTCACTGGACATCGGGACTTCTGATATCTGAGCTCCGACACCGGAGAATACACATTTTTTCTTGCCCCGCAGGGAGCACTGAGGAACACCCCTCTGGGGCGGTTGAGGGGCTGTCAGGGGCTGTCCTTGTACACCTGCACTGTTGCCACCACCTAATGGATGCAGGTGTTCTCTACATTGGCCCCCAGTCCCGGAGAGGATCAGATTCAAATCCCTCTGTTTGGTTCACTACGGCCAAGGAGCAGAGATTCTACAGGAAAACCTTGTGGTCAGTTAAAAATGTCGACTGGCGTGGGTAGAGGTTTGTCCATGGCTCACCCACTGGCTCAGACTCCCCAGCACTTACCCCTTTTTCCCTCTTCCTCTCTGCACTTGCACGTTCTGAATACCCACTAGGCATAGTAGACTTGTCACCCTCCCTCTTCCCCCTCTTCTTTTAAATATTGTATTGTAATGTATTTCCCACTCTCGCCCCTCCCTGCCCTGTGGACGCTTTGAAACAGTATTTTCTTATTGGATTAGCACCTAACAAGCAAACAATAAATAAATAAATAAATAAATAAATAAATAGGAGGCGGATCCTTCTCAGTCGCGGCTGGAAAACTCCGGAATGCCCTCCCTGCTGCTCTTTGGAGCGTGGAAAACCATCTTCTATTTCGTTGCTGCCTTAAAACTCTCCTATTTAGGCTGGCTGTCTCCTGCTATTAGTATATCGTCCTAGCACCAAGTTGCCCTCGTCTGTATCCGCGCTCTATAACTACAGGAAACAGAACATCTCTAAGAAGTCACACTAGCAGCTGCACCTCCTCAGAGGTATTCTTCCTTTCCTCTCCTTCCCCCAGAAGCTCACTGTCTCCAGAGCTCTGGTTCTCTCTAGGCTGGACTATTGCAACAGCCTCTTTCTAAATCTGCCTGCCTATACTCTCCGCCCACTGCAACTCATCCAGAACAGGACTGCGAGACTTGTCCTTGGCCTCAAGCCCAGGGATCGTATCTCTCCAGGACTGAAATCTCTGCACTGGCTCCCAGTGGCTGCAAGGATTAAGTTCAAAACCCTCTGCATTGTCCACGAGGCCTTCTGGGGCCTGGGGCCTAAATACCTTCAACTCTTTCTTCCTAAATATCTTCCTTCTCAAGCTCTTTGTGAATCCGCCTCCAACTCCCTCAGGGTCAGTCACTTCTCCAAGCAACGAGTTGGTGGTCGATCTCTCTCCGCAGCAGGGGCCTCCCTCTGGAACAGCCTCTCTGAACCTTGAGGAGAATCATCTCCGGTTCCGGAAGCACCTCAAGACCTTCCTCTGTGTTTCTGTTCTCCTCTCCCCTGCTGAATTCCTGGCTGAATCCGAAAATAAATTGGTTACCTGACTACCCTCTGATGTCAGGTCCAGGTCCCTGCCCCGCCAGTTGCACATCTGCACTGTCCCCCTGCAGCCCTTGCACTCAGGGACTCTTTCCTTACCCCTGCAGCCCCTACTAGCACTTGACACCTGATGTCTGCACTTACCCTTGCACTTGCCACCAGTTGGCTGCACTTTTATTTATTGTCTTTATTTATTTTACTGCTGATCCTTTGTATTGGACTGCCCCATACCCATCCTCCTCCCACACTTTCCCTTCCCCCCTCCCCTGCACTTGCGCGATCTCAATGTCACCTGGCCTAGTAAGATCATTGTCTGTCTTCCCTTTGTCCCCCCTCCCTGCCTCGTCGCGCCTTGAAACACTTGTGTATAGGCGCGTTATAATTGCCATATCATATCATATCATAAAATAAGATAGCATAAACACAATGTACAGCAGTGGAAGGGGCCACTACTACACGATTCAGTTCCCCCGCAGTACATTGGGTAGAATTATTTTGT
This sequence comes from Ambystoma mexicanum, assembly GCF_040938575.1. Lineage (NCBI taxonomy): Eukaryota > Metazoa > Chordata > Amphibia > Caudata > Ambystomatidae > Ambystoma > Ambystoma mexicanum. Next base: position 17,045,490 of record NC_090925.1, on the reverse strand, counting down.
GGTCACCAGTGGTGAGGCTGCAATTGGGTCACGTGAGCAGCAGTGACATGGCTGTCTTCCTGTGGAGTATTTCCGGGAGGGAATGAGTACCTGCCCAGCTTTAGTGTTTCCAGACCTGCCTCTGAAGCCTGAATGGCTGCACTCCCTCCACCAGTGCACGAGCCAACAGGCCACTTACTCTTAAGGTCGTGCCTTAACCATAGCTCTGTTAGAACGAGCTGAAGCCCATCCACCCACCATGGCAGACCTTCGCCTGACTGCAGTCTTCCAGCTCCCCTCAAATCTCTGGGAAGCAACTCTGCTTGGAGTCTTGCAAGAGAAGGCCAAGGGATGGAGCAAGGCCCCCAGTGATGGGTAACCTTGGCCCCCCCTTCACACTTCATGTGGCTAGACTTGGGGCACCTGTAGCCCACCATGTACCTCTGAATAGGGGATTTAGAGCATCAACCTCCAGGTGGTTCCTGGGTTTACATAGAACTGTATCAGGGGGTGAAAGCAGCACAGGCAGCTTGTTGGGGGGCAGTCAGGTGGTAACTTCCATTATCTAGCATACCCCTTTATTTGAATCGCCCGGGCCATCCAATTTGCCTCCAAGCTATAGGTGTTGATGCCCAGCCTTGTCCGAGGGTATACCCACAGCCAGGAAGGCTTCAGGGATGTATTTAAATAGATAAAGATTGGGGTTTTGTTGTGCCAACTCTCTTCGGCCCTGTGCCCAGTTCAGCAAATTGTATGACTGTGTCGCGAGTATATGAAGAAAAACAGAGGCAAAGTGCCCTTCCCCGGAATAGAAGAGCAACTGGATGGTTTCTTCACAGAAAGAACTGCGCCACACTTGTTAATTAACTTTACGAACTTTATGAATTGTTATTGAGAGGCGCTTTTTGATTACACGTGTTTCTGCACTGCATGTGCCTTTCTCGAATCAGGGCAAATAAACACATTGAACTCAACTCAGTTAATATGCAAATTCCATCAATTCCATATGCAGACAGTCAAATAAAAATAGCAAGTTTGAACAGACAGACAGACATTAAGGAGGGGTGGTGGGTGGGCTAGGTAGGATTTGCGAGAAAAACAGAAAGAAATGGGTACAATAAGTTAGTGAAAAAGCAATTGTTAGGTGTGATGCATTGTTGTGATCACATTTTCTTCATGAAATGTTTCAGATTATAATAAAATCTGGGCTTTCCCTAATCTTAGAACCATATACTGACAACGGTAAAGACAGGTTTCTTCAAATACATGACATGTCATCTTGCCAGGCTATCACTCTGATTTTCATCTTCATTAGATTTCAGTTTAACAATTCCCAGGGTTCAAATCCCATCTGGAATACATTTTTTCTATAGTTATGCAAATCCTGCGTGTTGAAAACTTCCACTCCGAATGTTATATGTTCATAATCCATTGCATCCAGTCACTGATCCACGAGACATTTAAGCAGGGTTCTAATAATGCCTTTTAGGTCCATTAAGATATTTGGCTGATATTCATGTTTATAGCATTTGTGCCGCCATAATTCCAAGTTCCAAAAATGATTGCTATTATGTAAAAGACCCAATTAAGTGAAAGGTGTATGTTCCTCCACGGGAAATGGCATTTATCTTAATAACGTGGCGTTCTTGCAAGTGCCGAGTAATAAGCATCTTGCATAGTTCTCGTTCATTCTTGCAGGGTGGCTATCAAACGTTCGGCAAATGTTGACATTAACAAATGACCCAATTAAGTTTAAGGTGTACGTTCCTTCACAGAAACGAACACTCCTTTGTTAAGGAAGTGTTCGTACAAGTTCCAAATAATGAGCATCTCGCATGATGTGCCTTTCATTCATGGCGAGTGGCTTTAGAGTTAGGGCTCACCTAAAAAGATACTGGCCCGTCTCCTCGCGTCGGCTTACCCTGTTCTCATGGCGTTAGCAGCCCCGCACCTGGCTTCATCCTGTTCTCGTGGCGTTAGCAGCCACGCACCTGGCTTCACCCTGTTCTCGTGGCGTTAGCAGCCACGCACCTGGCTTCACCCAGTTCTCGTGGCGTTAGCAGCCACGCACCTGGCTTCACCCAGTTCTCGTGGCGTTAGCAGCCACGCACCTGTCTTCACCCAGTTCTCACCCTGTTCTCATCGCGTTAACAGCCACACACCTGGCTTCACCCAGTTCTCATGGCGTTAGCAGCCACACGCCTGGCTTCATCCTGTTCTCATGGCGTTAGCAGCCACACACGCCCCGCACCTGGCTTCACCCTGTTCTCGTGGCGTTAGCAGCCACACACCTGGCTTCACCCAGTTCTCATGGCGTTAGCAGCCACGCACCTGGCTTCACCCAGTTCTCATGGCGTTAGCAGCCACGCACCTGGCTTCACCCAGTTCTCGTGGCGTTAGCAGCCACGCACCTGTCTTCACCCAGTTCTCACCCTGTTCTCATGGCGTTAACAGCCACACGCCTGGCTTCACCCAGTTCTCATGGCGTTAGCAGCCACACGCCTGGCTTCATCCTGTTCTCATGGCGTTAGCAGCCACACGCCTGGCTTCACCCAGTTCTCATGGCGTTAGCAGCCACACACCTGGCTTCACCCAGTTCTCGTGGCGTTAGCAGCCACGCACCTGGCTTCACCCAGTTCTCATGGCGTTAGCAGCCACGCACCTGGCTTCACCCAGTTCTCGTGGCGTTAGCAGCCACGCACCTGGCTTCACCCAGTTCTCGTGGCGTTAGCAGCCACACGCCTGGCTTCACCCTTTTCTCATGGCGTTAGCAGCCACACGCCTGGCTTCATCCTGTTCTCATGGCGTTAGCAGCCACACGCCGGGCTTCACCCAGTTCTCACCCTGTTCTCATGGCGTTAACAGCCACACACCTGGCTTCACCCAGTTCTCATGGCGTTAACAGCCACACACCTGGCTTCACCCAGTTCTCACCCTGTTCTCATGGCGTTAACAGCCACACACCTGGCTTCACCCAGTTCTCATGGCGTTAGCAGCCACACGCCTGGCTTCACCCTGTTCTCATGGCGTTAGCAGCCACACGCCTGGCTTCACCCAGTTCTCATGGCGTTAGCAGCCACACACCTGGCTTCACCCAGTTCTCATGGCGTTAGCAGCCACACGCCTGGCTTCACCCCACACCGGGCTTCACCCAGTTCTAATGGCGTTAGCAGCCACACGCCTGGCTTCACCCTGTTCTCATGGCGTTAGCAGCCACACACCTGGCTTCACCCAGTTCTCATGGCGTTAGCAGCCACACACCTGGCTTCACCCAGTTCTCATGGCGTTAGCAGCCACACACCTGGCTTCACCCAGTTCTCATGGCGTTAGCAGCCACGCACCTGGCTTCACCCTGTTCTCATGGCGTTAGCAGCCACACGCCTGGCTTCACCCTGTTCTCGTGGCGTTAGCAGCCACACACCTGACTTCACCCTGTTGTCATGGCGTTAGCAGCCACACACCTGGCTTCACCCTGTTGTCATGGTTCCCGATAGTCCATTCTCTGTGTCGGGGGATCTAAGGAAGGTACGGAAATATTATAGAGATGAACAAGACTACCAAGAGGAAAGGGCTACAATTTTCAGGAAAAATTCAACCTATTCACTAAGCCCCTATCAAAGGAAAATACTCCTAACACCTCACCCTGGAGTTCGGATGTAGACTCCGATGAGGTTAAAGAAGTGAAAGAGGAAGGGGACAAAACCAAAGAAAGTTCAGGATTCTGAAATCAAATTCGACAATACAGAAAAGGAAGCAGAAATGTTAATACCAAAAAGGTTCGTTTTCAGAAACAACCTTTGCAAGGAGGAGAGGAGGGAGGGGGGAAGCAGATTGCGCAAACCCAGCTGCTCTAGAAGACTACAAGAGACTGACAAGGGCGAGCGCCCGAATGGCAGCAGGGATGAAGAAATCAATCTTTCCAGCAAGCACTGCACTGATGAAGAAATCATGTTACTCAACAAGGGTTTATCCTTTGCACCTTCTCACAAGTACTACAAATCGATCTTACACAAGTGAAGGAACAACATGCAACATCGGAACAGTCAGAAGCCAGCACTTTTACGAATCAAGGAATTGGAAATATACACACTCTAAGAACTTTTGATCAAGAATCAATTGAGATGCATGAAATCTTGCATGAATTACGAATAACACCAGTAAGTATAATGGAAGAAGAAATTAAACCTACGTCGACATTTATGCCACAACTGGGTCAAGAAAACATGATTGATGCCTTCTATGAAGTAGTCTTAAATGACATTAACACAATATCGGAACATCATAGGAAATCTGGGAATAATACAAAGTCTCGAAGTAACCTAAGAAAGAGCGAACAACAGGCACCCAAAAAACGGAAGGAGGATACTGAAATCATCATCAAAGAAGCCTTTAAGGACGGGAAGATCACGATCGTAGACAGAAAAGATTACCTATGGATTGCATTGAACCATTTAGAAGCACCTTTTTGCTATGAAGATTTGTATTCTAATCCCACCATCAATTTCAAGATACAACTAAAAGATCTAATCAATAATTGGGCACGGAAAGGATTGATTTCAGACGATGAAAAGCTTATTGACTTGTGAAGCACCCGACAATATGAACAATATATGTTCTACCAAAAGTGCACAAGACTTTTGAGGACATACCGGAAGGGAGGCCCATTGTGAGTGGTATTGGATGGGCAACCGAAAAAATATCAGAATTTATTGATAATGTCTTACGCCCTGAAGTGCCAAAACGAAAAGCAGACATAAAAGACTCGAAAGATACAATAAAGATCATTGAACGTGTACATTGGCAATCCGCTTACCAATTAGCGACCTAAGACGTTCGAGCGCTCTACGCCTCCGTTAGATATGATTGAGCCATGCAAACCATCAATTATGTATTCAAAGACGAGTCAGCTTCTCATTATCAATGTACTGAAATGGTAAAGGAAATGCTAACTGCCACCCTGGAATACAACATCTTTCTGTTCAATGGTAATTACTATCAACAAAAAAGGGGAGTGGCCATGAGCATGAAATACGCCCCGGCTCTTGCGAACCTGTTTATGAGTATGTTTGAGGACCAACCAGTCTACAAGGATCAATCATTTTCAGACAAGGTCGTACTTTGGGCTCATCACATTGACAATGGCCCTCATTACGACCCTGGCGGAAAGTGACTGACCGGACCGCCACAGCGTAAATAGCGTTTCCGCCATTGCACGATGGAGCAAAGTGCGGCTCATTCCGACCCATCGGGCACGAGCACCACGCCATGGCGGAAGTGCAAAGTCCCCGATGGCGGAAATGACCCCAAAACGGCCCACACCGCCGCCGTACGGCGCCCTAGGTGCAATACCGCCACCCATCTCAGCGGACACCGCAGTGAGCGCCAACCGGAAAGTACGGTGACCGTAAATATACGGAAACGGAAGTAAAAGCATGGTCCCGGAACGGGAAACATCACGCCGTACACCTATAAAACCACTAAATCCACACAACCATTAAAAATACTACCCTGAGACACATCCCAACCCGTCATCCACCCTAGTGAAACCAAGAAAAATGGGAAAAGTAGCGAAGAAAGCGTGCGACCGCAAGCGGCAGGTCCACTTCTCCCGTGAGGAACTCACCGTACTCACAGAGACCCTCCAGGAGAATGCAGCCGCCGTCTTCTCCACGCAAATGACCAGGACGGCACTTGCGAACAAGAAGGCCATATGGGCCCTGGTGGCACAGCGGGTAAGTGCGGTGGGGACCGCACCCCGCAACCCACAGCAATGCAGAAAGCGATGGGACGACCTGCGGATACGCGTCCGTAGCATACTTTCTGCCAACCGCAACATTGCCACAGCCACCGGGGGAGGATCGGAATCACCCATCAAGTTGACCCCCTGGGAAGAAATCTGTGCCTCCACCATAGGAATGGAGAGCATAGAGGGAGTCGGAGGGATGGAGAAAGGAGTGCAGACATCCGAAGAATCAGGTAGGTGGCCCAAATAAAACAATGCCAAAACCACAATGTCCAATCATGTGAAGTACCACGTGCCCACATAGTGCAACAGTAACACATGTCCAGGAGAACGTCCACATACATAGGCCTGATAGCACACTTCAAAACTCACATCAAATACATAAATAATTAAAAATCCTAAAAACACCCTCTACACGTGCAGCAGGCACACCCTAACTGCAGGCTGCCAAACAACTGCACCCTCACTCCACACACAAATGAAACCACTTCCAAGGCCCCGACCCAAATCACCCTCAGGTACCACCCCAATGCATGTGATACATTGCCATTCCAATTCCCACAGACCCATTAATAACGCACGCCCTCCCTTACTCCACCACAGGGTCCGATCCAAACGACGTGCTCCAGGACACCCCTACCAGCACACCTGCAAAGAGGGCCAAGACCAACGGCCAAAGACCCTCCACCTCAGCTGCACGCATCAAGACACAGCAGCAGCACAAATCAAGTGGCAGCACAGAGGAGGGAACTCCAACAGGCACCCCAGCAGCCAGCATGCCCACACCACCACCACCACAGGTCCCCCCAATGGATGCCACAGTAGGCACTGCTTCTGGTGGCAGCAGCACCATAGGTGACACTGCATTAATGGCAGCATGCTCCGACACAGAAAACGGGGATGTCGAAGTCAGATCCATCCATGACCTGTCCCAATCCCCCTGTCTGTTCCATCCCGTACACCATGAGGATACCACGCAGGGGCACCCACAAGACGACGACTGGCCATCCCCCACAAGCCCTGTGGCAGGGCAACATGACGCGAACAGCCACTCTGTGACACCACCGCAAATGGCCATGGCCCAGCAGAGGCAACAGTCCCTCGACCAGTTAATCGTGCAACAGCAGCAACTGGCCACGCTCCTCAAAGACCATGCCGACGAATGTGGGGGCACTAAGGCAGACATAGAAACATCAACTGAGACACTTAGGGCAGAAATGGAGAGAAGTACAGAGACACTAAGGGCACAAATGGAGAGTAGCACCGAGTGCCTGAGAGTCCAAATGGAGAGTAGCACCGAGAGCCTGAGAGTCCAAATGGAGAGAAGCACCGAGAGCCTGAGGGGGGAACTGCATGCGACGTCCAAAGACGTATGTGCCGAACTTGCCGCAGTGCGCCGTGTGCTCACTGAGCTCTCACAAACCCTTAGGGACATGCATGGACGTGAGCAGGCAGAGACATCATCCGTTGCAAGTTCCGTCCAGGGCAGCCCCCAACGTAGATCTGGGAGGAACCTGCGCTCCACAGGCAGGGGTGCCCCTGATACCCGCAGAGGGGGCTTGCAATAGCGACTACCCACTGACAATGAGCATCTCTGGACACTGGTGTTCGGGGGGGAGGTAGGAGGGTGGAGGGGGGGTGTTGGGCTCACTTGGGTGGCGGGTCGATAGGGTGTTTAACATGATATCACATATGCCATAAACAATGCACGATCAACCAATGAGATGTGTGGACATTGATCTTTGTGTACGAGGCCATTATAGGCGTACAGTCCATATTGTGCATGTACCATACACACACAGTGCCACGAGTCCCGTGTCCATGTATCAGCCACCAGGCGTGAGTGCTAGAAGCATGCATCTATGAGATGCTGATGAATGTCACGGCCCTCCTGTGCCTCGCAGACTCCTTGAGGTGCTGCCACATCCCCACCCTCATCATGACCATCTTCAGGTGCTTGCAGTTCTGCGTCAGGGGGCATGGGCACATTTCTACGTACGCACATGTTGTGTAGCATGACACATGCCATCACCATCTTCGCAACCTTCACATGGCGGTACAGGAGTGCCCCGCCAGACCTGCTGAGGCACCGGAAACGAGTCTTCAGTAGGCCGAATGCCTGTTCTATGACTACACGGGTACGTGAGTGGGCATGGTTGTAGTCCTCCTCATGCTGGTCCCGTGGGTTCCGGACTGGTGTGAGGAGCCATCTCTTCAGTGGATATCCGGCATCACCTGTATGTGGACGATAAACGAATCATGTGGAATGCCATTGCTACGTACGCACTCCCCCCCCCCTTCCTGCCAGGTCATTGCCGCATCACATACCCCACATCATCATGCATGAAATGAGACTCACCGAGTAGCCAGGATCTGTTCCCTGCGTGTCGCTCCATGTAGCGTGGTATTGTAGAGTTCCTCAAGATCATAGAATCATGGGTTGATCCAGGGAATCGGGCACAACAATGTGTAATGATCCTGTTGGAGTCACACACCATTTGTACATTCAGAGAATGAAATTGTTTCCGGTTGCGGTACTGGGCCTCCATGGCATGTGGGACGACCAATTCCACATGGGTGCAGTCGATGGCACCAATGCAACCCGGTATGCCGGCAAGTGCATGGAATCCCACTTTTGTGTTCGTAATTTCCTGCTCCGAGCGTGGTAGAGAGATGTAGTCGTCTGCGTGCTTCAGGAGGGCATCGAGCACTTGCAATAGTGTCCGTGAGAACAGTGGCTGTGAAATGCCATGCAACTGTCCGACTGTGTGCTGGTAGGTGCCTGTGGCCAGGAAGTGGAGTACAGACACCACCTTCAGTAGGGGTGGGATGGCGGTTGGGCTATCTATCATGCTGACAAGGTCAGCCTGTGTCATGTCCACAATGGCGGTTATGGTGTCCCGGTCCAAACGGTAGAGGGTGTGGATCTGCTCATCAGTGAGGTTGAACGGATGTGCTCGGAGGCGTGGGATTGCGGGCTGCCTGGGTGGTGGTAGTGGCTGTGCTGGCGGCCCTTGCTGGCCCTGCCTTGCCCTCCTCCTCCTCCTGCGTCTCCTCCGTGCGGCCGGTTGTAGTTGGTGTTCGTCTTCTTCTTGAAGTTGGAGTACTTGCAGTGCTATCAGGTCCCCCAGGGCCAACATAGCTAGTCCTGCCGGTAGCATTTCGGAGTGGTTGTGGGAGGAGACTGGGTGTGCAATTTATGTGTTTTCAGGCTGTATGGCCTCCACCTGTGGTGATTCATTCCACCTGTGCAAGCTGCTCTCCCCTTTGGGCGAGCACGTCCCGCACACAACGCTGCAATTCGACGAATGGCATCTTGCTATTACAATCATGTATTTGTACCCGATGGCAGTGTAACATTGGTTGATATGTTCATTCGGCTATGGTCCCATTGTTTCACATACTATCTTTGCAGTCGCGAACAGACTTGTGAAGGGTCAGTGGAACGTAGTACTCGAGTAACGGTGGACCCTCATGCATCACTGTACCGAGGTTCAACGACGGGCGGGGCGTCCCATTTGTGAGTGAAGGCAGTTGCCATTTTCACACACAGCCGCACTAGATGGATTAATTTGTGATTTCAAGCGGCCACAGATGCCTTTTCGACGTGATGTTGCAAATGAGGAATTCGAAGGGCGGCGCTTTCGGTTTTCAGCTAGCGGCGAGGAGATGCCCACAGGTCTGACTGCAAATATAACGTTCTATTGTTCAATGTCCTTGGGACAGGGGCCATGGCGAGGATGCAATGATTGATATGAATAGTTTGGGATGCGCAATGGCGAAGTGGACGATGAGGCCGGACGTTCCCAAATACATGTTACTTCACAACACTGGAATTACGGGCTGGGGCACAGTGGATTTTTCAGGCTGCATAACGCACAGACTCAATGGAAATTTCACATGTTATGTGAGTATGGAAACAGGCGTTTTCATTACGGGATGAGGGAATGATGAATGGATGCATGGACAGATGAATTGATACAGAGTTTGCCATGTACAGGGCTTCTTGGAATCTGTCCGCCTCCCCTGCGCTATGTGATGCAGGGCTGCCATAGTGGGACCATCGTCTATCTGGCCTTGTTGAGCCCTCCCTGTCTCGACGCGCCTTCAGACACTTGTGTCTATGCACGTTACCAATCCCATCTGATGGATTCTGTTTTAACAGACGCATGCACAGGTACACTCGTTTGTGATGGTGTTTTCACCTCGATATAGATAGTTATGATTCGCAAGTGGTTTTTGGGTGGTGATGATCCTTTGGAGTGGGCTAGCATGCATATGGCTGTGGATTTGGTGTGATCATTGAAGTGAGTAATTCAAATGTAGTTCTGATGGCCATACTATTCTTTTTCATTTCATTTGGTTGACAGGTATCTCCTCCCCTTTTGCCACTGCCATCTGTATGCCACTCCTGCAGATAGATTTTACTCCCGACACCTGCTGCTTCGTGTTAATCAGTGGAGCAGCATTACGATCTTATGGGACGATCGCCAATGGGCCACATGCCCTTACGCAGTACTAGTGGCCTTTCAGCTGGACTAGTGCCTCCCTATTGGGACGGCCCTGCGGTTCTAGGCGCTTCCATGTTGCCTTTTCGTACGAGAATGTAGCCCCTGTGTACCATGAAGGAACAGGGCGTCACACAAGAAGTAGCTGGTCATTTATTGCGGATGCAGCCCACAATGGTGAAATGTGTTTTGGAGTTCATGGCCTAATGGCTGTATGGGCTTGGTGAATTTGTTGTGCATTAAATTTCTATTCTGATATGGACCGTGTAGCGTTCTTCTTTGCAAGTGATGTGGCATATTCCTATTTGGGGAGCGATGTATTGTGAGGAGATCTGCATTGGGTTCCAGCTTCGGAGTATAGTTGCGTGGTACTGTGCTGGGCGCGTTTGCCTACGAAGCCCAGTGAGGTCAGGGATGAGGGCTGCCAATATGACTGTTTTAATGATGTCATGCTCAGGGGCGGGGGATTTGCTTTTGTGTAACAGATGCCGGTCAGCCAGGTGGATTGGTGGAATGATGTGATTTTCGGAATATTGCTGGTCACAGGTGCCTGTGTTTGCGTGCGTTTCTTGGTGGGAAACTGAGGTCATGTCCATTGGGATGGCTTCTGTATTTGTGCCATCTGTGCCCTGCAGCTCCCATTGGCCCCTCTTGAGATTCATTTGTTCGTTGGCAGGCATGGATGACTAGTACATTTCACTGGTTGCATTGTGTGACTTCATTGCACCTACGGGGAGTTGTACAATGTGGCCAGGGAGCGGTGTACAGGCACTCAGTGGGGCCGTTTACGGTTGGTTCGCGATGCCGTACTTCTCACCATGGCGGAATGGTACTTTCCGCCGTGCTTGATGGCGTTAGGTGCATGTCCGCTAGGGTCAGAATTCGCGTACCGTTGCGCCATGGTGGTAATTACGGTTTGGCATGGCGCGCGCGCGCGTACTTGTTGCAGTTAGCGTTGGCGTTCACTACGGTGTCGCTAATGGCATCGTACTTTGCGGTGACGGGTCATAGTCGCACCGAGCGCTATTCGATGGCGGTATTGCATTTCCGCCATCGTTTTTCGATTTCCGCCAGGGTCATAATGAGGCCCAATGTGTTTTTTAAGTTGGAATGGGCATGAACAAGACTTGGATGACTTTAGGCAAAGAATGAATAGTAATGATTTGGGTGTACATTTCACGTGAGTCAAGTCACTGATACAAGTATTGACTTTCTGGATCTAACCATTTATGTAGAAGGCGTTCACCTACAAACAAAAACCTATCGGAAAGCAACAGAGGCCACTCAACACTCCATGCAACCAGTTGCCCCTATCAGTCAGTAAAACAGATCATACCCTCAGGAGAGTTCATTAGAGCGAGGAGAAATTCTAAAGATCCCAACATATTTTTTCAAGAGTGTGAACTACTAAAGATGAGATTCAAACAGAGAGGTTACACCAACAGATGTATTCAAGAAGTCTATCAAAAAGCCAGCAACATGACGAGAGAACAAACTCTTACAACTAACACAAGGAATCAAAAAATGGACAATGATAAAGTACGCTTTATAACCACTTTTTGGGACAATAATTATGAAATCAGGAGAATTCTTGCAAAAAATTGGCATATTCTAAAACTAGATCAACATTTGGATAAATATATTGATGACCAACGGCGATTAATTTACAGGAAAGTAAAAAACCTAAGAATGAACCCAAGTCCTTCCCTTCTCCCTGAGCCACTGTCTGAAACAACCCAAACATGGTTACCATCACAAACATCAGGCTTCAGGAAATGTGGCTCTTGTGGGATGTGCAAACTCGCACATGGAACTACTAAGATTTTTCCAGATGTGAGAGGACCACAATGTGCATAACGGTGTAAGAATGAATATGAAATCAAGAAATGGAGGAATTTGATAAGCATATGTCCTCTTTATGTGAATTCGGACAGAGGGCAAGTCATTCAATACAGAGCATATTCGATAAACTGTAAGTCGTGAAAATGACATTAAGATAATGTTTGAAACAGTGGATTTATATGTATTATTTTAGCATGAGGGGAAATGTTTGCACTAACACTTCTAGCCCACAAAGTGCGCTAGGCAGATATTAATAGTGATGAGAGGCAGTCTCGTTTTCTGTTTTTGGTTCTTTTTCTTGTTTTATTGATTTTTCAAGGTAAATTCAAGGTAACTAACGGATTCATAACCGTTTTGTATCAACATTTTTTATCGAGAACTGGGGGAAGCCAGGTGTGTGGCTGCTAACGCCACAAGAACTGGGTGAAGCCAGGTGTGTGGCTGCTAACGCCACGAGAACAGAGTGAAGCCAGGTGTGTGGCTGCTAACGCCACGAGAACAGGGTGAAGCCAGGTGTGTGTGGCTGCTAACGCCACGAGAACTGGGTGGAGCCAGGTGCGTGGCTGCTAACGGCACGAGAACAGAGTGAAGCCAGGTGCGTGGCTGCTAACGCCACGAGAACAGGGTGAAGCCAGGTGCGTGGCTGCTAACGCCACGAGAACTGGGTGAAGCCAGGTGCGTGGCTGCTAACGCCATGAGAACAGGGTGAAGCCAGGTGCGTGGCTTCTAACGCCACGAGAACTGGGTGAAGCCAGGTGCGTGGCTGCTAACGCCATTAGAACAGGGTGAAGCCAGGTGCGTGGCTGCTAACGCCACGAGAACAGAGTGAAGCCAGGTGCGTGGCTGCTAACGCCATTAGAACAGGGTGAAGCCAGGTGTGTGGCTGCTAACGCCACGAGAACTGAGTGAAGCCAGGTGCGTAGCTGCTAACGCCATGAGAACTGGGTGAAGCCAGGTGTGTGGCTGCTAACGCCACTAGAACAGGGTGAAGCCAGGTGCGTGGCTGCTAACGCCATTAGAACAGGGTGAAGCCAGGTGTGTGGCTGCTAATGCCACGAGAACTGAGTGAAGCCAGGTGTGTGGCTGCTATTGCCATGAGAACAGGGTGAAGCCAGGTGCGTGGCTGCTAACGCCACGAGAACAGGGTGAAGCCAGGTGCGTGGCTGCTAACGTCACGAGAACTGGGTGAAGCCAGGTGCGTGGCTGCTTACGCCACGAGAACAGAGTGAAGCCAGGTGCGTGGCTGCTAACGCCACGAGAACAGGGTGAAGCCAGGTGCGTGGCTGCTAACGCCATGAGAACAGGGTGAAGCCAGGTGCGTGGCTGCTAACGCCACGAGAACAGGGTGAAGCCAGGTGCGTGGCTGCTAACGCCATTAGAACTAGGTGAAGCCAGGTGCGTGGCTGCTAACGCCACGAGAACTGGGTGAAGCCAGGTGCGTGGCTGCTAACGCCACGAGAACAGAGTGAAGCCAGGTGCGTGGCTGCTAACGCCACGAGAACAGGGTGGAGCCAGGTGTGTGGCTGCTAACGGCACGAGAACAGGGTGAAGCCAGGTGTGTGGCTGCTAACGCCACGAGAACTGGGTGGAGCCCGGTGCGTGGCTGCTAACGGCACGAGAACAGAGTGAAGCCAGGTGCGTGGCTGCTAACGCCATGAGAACAGGGTGAAGCCAGGTGCGTGGCTGCTAACGCCATGAGAACTGGGTGAAGCCAGGTGCGTGGCTGCTAACGCCACGAGAACTGGGTGAAGCCAGGTGCGTGGCTGCTAACGCCATTAGAACAGGGTGAAGCCAGGTGCGTGGCTGCTAACGCCACGAGAACAGAGTGAAGCCAGGTGCGTGGCTGCTAACGCCATTAGAACAGGGTGAAGCCAAGTGTGTGGCTGCTAACGCCACGAGAACTGAGTGAAGCCAGGTGCGTGGCTGCTAACGCCATGAGAACTGGGTGAAGCCAGGTGTGTGGCTGCTAACGCCATTAGAACAGGGTGAAGCCAGGTGCGTGGCTGCTAACGCCATTAGAACAGGGTGAAGCCAGGTGTGTGGCTGCTAATGCCACGAGAACTGAGTGAAGCCAGGTGTGTGGCTGCTAACGCCATGAGAACAGGGTGAAGCCAGGTGCGTGGCTGCTAACGCCACGAGAACAGGGTGAAGCCAGGTGCGTGGCTGCTAACGCCACGAGAACTGGGTGAAGCCAGGTGTGTGGCTGCTAACGCCACGAGAACAGGGTGAAGCCAGGTGCGTGGCTGCTAACGCCACGAGAACTGGGTGAAGCCAGGTGCGTGGCTGCTAACGCCATGAGAACAGGGTGAAGCCAGGTGCGTGGCTGCTAACGCCATGAGAACTGGGTGAAGCCAGGTGCGTGGCTGCTAACGCCACGAGAACTGAGTGAAGCCAGGTGCGTGGCTGCTAACGCCATGAGAACTGGGTGAAGCCAGGTGCGTGGCTGCTAACGCCATTAGAACAGGGTGAAGCCAGGTGCGTGGCTGCTAACGCCATTAGAACAGGGTGAAGCCAGGTGCGTGGCTGCTAACGCCACGAGAACTGAGTGAAGCCAGGTGCGTGGCTGCTAACGCCACGAGAACAGGGTGAAGCCAGGTGCGTGGCTGCTAACGCCACGAGAACTGGGTGAAGCCAGGTGCGTGGCTGCTAACGCCACGAGAACTGGGTGAAGCCAGGTGCGTGGCTGCTAACGCCATTAGAACAGGGTGAAGCCAGGTGTGTGGCTGCTAATGCCACGAGAACTGAGTGAAGCCAGGTGTGTGGCTGCCAACGCCATGAGAACAGGGTGAAGCCAGGTGCGTGGCTGCTAACGCCACGAGAACAGGGTGAAGCCAGGTGCGTGGCTGCTAACGCCACGAGAACTGGGTGAAGCCAGGTGCGTGGCTGCTAACGCCACGAGAACAGGGTGAAGCCAGGTGCGTGGCTGCTAACGCCACGAGAACTGGGTGAAGCCAGGTGTGTGGCTGCTAACGCCACGAGAACAGGGTGAAGCCAGGTGCGTGGCTGCTAACGCCACGAGAACTGGGTGAAGCCAGGTGCGTGGCTGCTAACGCCACGAGAACTGAGTGAAGCCAGGTGCGTGGCTGCTAACGCCATGAGAACTGGGTGAAGCCAGGTGTGTGGCTGCTAACGCCATTAGAACAGGGTGAAGCCAGGTGCGTGGCTGCTAACGCCATTAGAACAGGGTGAAGCCAGGTGTGTGGCTGCTAATGCCACGAGAACTGGGTGAAGCCAGGTGCGTGGCTGCTAACGCCATTAGAACAGGGTGAAGCCAGGTGTGTGGCTGCTAATGCCACGAGAACAGGGTGAAGCCAGGTGCGTGGCTGCTAACGCCACGAGAACTGGGTGAAGCCAGGTGCGTGGCTGCTAACGCCACGAGAACAGGGTGAAGCCAGGTGCGTGGCTGCTAACGCCACGAGAACTGGGTGAAGCCAGGTGCGTGGCTGCTAACGGCACGAGAACAGGGTGAAGCCAGGTGCGTGGCTGCTAACGCCATGAGAACAGGGTGAAGCCAGGTGTGTGGCTGCTAACGCCACGAGAACTGGGTGAAGCCAGGTGCGTGGCTGCTAACGGCACGAGAACAGGGTGAAGCCAGGTGCGTGGCTGCTAACGCCATGAGAACAGGGTGAAGCCAGGTGTGTGGCTGCTAACGCCACGAGAACTGGGTGAAGCCAGGTGTGTGGCTGCCAACGCCACGAGAACTGGGTGAAGCCAGGTGTGTGGCTGCTAACGCCACGAGAACAGGATGAAGCCAGGTGCGGGGCTGCTAACGCCATGAGAACAGGGTAAGCCGACGCGAGGAGACGGGCCAGTATCTTTTTAGGTGAGCCCTAACTCTAAAGCCACTCGCCATGAATGAAAGGCACATCATGCGAGTTTCTCATTATTTAGAACTTGTACGAACACTTCCTTAACAAAGGAGTGTTAGTTTCTGTGAAGGAACGTACACCTTAAACTTAATTGGGTCATTTGTTAATGTCAACATTTGCCGAACGTTTGATAGCCACCCTGCAAGAATGAACGAGAACTATGCAAGATGCTTATTACTCGGCACTTGCAAGAACGCCACGTTATTAAGATAAATGCCATTTCCCGTGGAGGAACATACACCTTTCACTTAATTGGGTCTTTTACATAATAGCAATCATTTTTGGAACTTGGAATTATGGCGGCACAAATGCTATAAACCTGAATCTCAGCCAAATATCTTAATGGACCTAAAAGGCATTATTAGAACCCTGTTTAAATGTCACGTGGATCAGTGACTGGATGCAATGGATTATGAACATATAACATTCGGAGTGTAAGTTTTCAACACGCAGGATTTGCATAACTATAGTCCAAATGTATTACAGGTGAGAAAAGAAACAAATACCAACACTCGTACCAACAAGAACACAGGAGACTGCAGGGGCTTCCTCCCCTTTGATCCTATCCAGCACTCATCTATCAGTGCTGCAACAAGAGAGAAATCTCTCTACAAAAACACTCGAAGCGACCACAGTACAGGAGACTGCAGGGGACCTCTCCCCTTTGATCCTACACCTATCAGTGCTGCAACAAGAGAGAAATCTCTCTAAAAGAACCTCTCCAGCATCAAACTACTAGTGTCGTAACAAGAGAGAAACCTCACCACAAGAACCTTCGAAGACACCACAATCCAGGAGACTGTAGGAGACCTCTCCCCCAGATCCTGCTCAACCAGTGCTGCGAAAAAATGACAAACCTCCTCACTCAAATCAACGAGAGCACAGGAGACTGCAGGGATTCCCTCCCCTTTGATCCTTTTCAGCAAATAACTCGCTAGTGCTGCAACAAGACAGAGGTCTCTTCATAAAACCACCTCATCACTCAAATCAACGAGAGCACAGGAGACTGCAGGGATTCCCTCCCCTTTGATCCTTTTCAGCAAATAACGCGCTACTGCTGCCACAAGACAGAGGTCTCTCCATAAAACCACCTCATCACTCAAATCAACGCGAGCACAGGAGACTGTAGGGATTCTCTCCCTTTTGATCCTTTTCAGCAAATAACTCGCCAGTGCTGCAACGAGAGAAGTCTCTCCATAAGACCACTTGAAGCTACCAGAGCACAGGAGACTGCAGGGGTCCTCTCCCCCTTGATCCTGCTCAGCACAATAGACAAACCTCAACCCAAGGTCACTGGAAGACTGCAGGAACCCTCTGTCCTTCAATCCCGCTCATCGACTGGAATGCAAAAAAAACAGAAGACAGGCCCAAACACAAGACTAAGAGGAAAACTCGGCACAGAGGCCACACAAACAACGATGGAACAAGCATTCCAAAAGAAGAAGGCCAACAAACCTCCCTCTGAAAATCGATCCTTCCAGAACAAATCAGAAACACACGCACTAAAGCACAAATCTTACAAACAACTCGCAGAGCCGGAAAAGATTGCCCACCAAAACTCACACGAAGCTCCACCCAACTAAAATGGGATCCAACGCAAAACCCAGATCCAGCAAACCGGTGCGACACAATACCCCCACCAGAAAAGCCAAGCACCCAAGAACTGCAGATCCAAATCAATTGGGACCATACCGAAAACCCGCAACCATTAACCAGGGAAGAACTAAGTGATGAAACAATCCCCAAAGTCCACATAGACGAAAACCAGAAGGAACAGGAGAAAACCCAAAACGAAATACAATATGAGACATCCAAAACAAATAAACAACAGAGAGAGATACCAGCAGAATCCAGTTCCACAAAGACCAAGACAAATCCATCACTGCTGCCCACAAATGAACCTTGTAACGCTCAATGAATCAACCCCAAAACAGACTATACAATGCTAGAACTAACAGAAAAAAACCAGCACCAAAACACGATCCCTACAAGCGAGGAATCACTGAACCAACCAAGCTCAACTCAGACCCCAAGAGTGTCAATATCTGGGATGACAAAGAAAGAAAAAGCAAAACAAGCAAAACTACAATGGCTACAAGCCCACACAGCGCAAAAACTACAGAAGGAATCCTCACAACAGCAACTGAACACAGCAACAGGCAAGGTTGCGCGTCTATCCTTAGACATCACCGAAATAGAATCCATCATGAATAGTGCGTAAAGAAGGAAAGAAATCTTTGGCGATCCATCACACCCAGCAACATCAAACTGCACTTCCACGCCCTTGTTTAAAAACACCAATGCACAGAACTTTGACAAACAAAGGTCAAGCAGAGACCCACCACATCCAGAAATAAAAAAAGGAACAGAGAACGATGCAATTTACGTATGACGCCGAAGAATCATTCCACACACCAGCACAGGAAAACGACACTGATCGCCCGACACCCAAATTAGGCGACACCAAACAGAACAGTGCCCTGAATGACGACATCAATAATCAAAGACTACCAACAACCATTCTAGAACTCCAAAACATGTTGCTGGCAGTGGTCTCCCAATCCATGATACCTTTCCTCAAATTACATGAAGCAACCAAAGACAGTATCTGAGATCAAGCAACACTATTGGCACTGATACATACCAAACAGGTACACACAGATGACTTCATTACAACAATAGAAAAACACCTAGATGCCGAAGCCGAACAATCTCGCATCTGGCAACAAAGACTATTCGAGATAGCACGAGGAGACAGAGAGGAAAAAACTCAACTTACCAAAGAACTCATGGCATGGCTCAAAAGCCAACAACAAAAAACACCAACAATACAGAACATGGTTAAAGAACAACCGAACAATCCCACACCGATCTGCATGATACCAGAAAAACTGAACTTCGATCAACAAAAACACACCCCAATTACGGCACCGGCTTCTTCATCGAACCAAATTACAAACACCTCAAAAGACCACAAAGAAAAACCAAAGCTAACAGACGAATTGGGAAACACAATCGCATCTTCGAGATCTTCGGCCCGGCAAAGAAAACTCTCAAAGAACCCGCCAAAAAGACAACCAAACAACCGCAAAACCGAACTGGCTTGTGAGCCTTTCTATGAAATCTGACAATACCGAAGCCCACTACAGAAAAAAAACCAAAAAACCAAACAAAGAAGTCCACATCAAACCAACCCACGCAATCAGCGCCACCCACAAAAAATACCTATAAAAAACCAACAGCTGCCACTGCAACAATACATAAGTAACGGAGCTTGGAAATAGACGATCTACTCAACTTAACAACACACAAAGAACTACCAACACAAGAAAGTATTAATGGAAAAATACAAATAAACGATTCAAGTCTACTAATATAGTTCGGAGCTTACTACAAAATCGCAGAACAAACAATGGAAGCAGAAGAAAGATGGACGGTGATGCTCAATGGCAAATCAAACAAACTCATCCTCACGATATGCCAATTTCTACAAGAAATACTAAAACTAGACAAACAAGACACAAACTGAAAGGAAAACTTTGCAAAATTGAGACAAATTAAAAGTTTAAAAATTAAACTATAACATTTTACGGAAAAAAAAATTACAGGTGAGATTTGAGCCCTGACAATTGTTAAACTGAAATCTAATGAAGACGAAAATTAGAGTGATAACCTGGTAAGATGACATGTCATGTATTTGTAAGAACTTGTCTGTAACGTTGTCAGTATATGGTTCTACGATTAGGGAAAGCCCAGAATTTATTATAATTTGAAACATTTCATGAAGAAAATGTGATCACAACAATGTATCACATGTAACAATTGCTTTTTTCACTAACTTATTGTACCCATTTCTTTCTGTTTTTCTCACAAATCCTACCTACCCCAACCACCACCCCTCCTTAATGTCTGTCTGTTAAAATTTTTTATTTTTATTTGACTGTCTGCATATGGAAGGGATGGAATTTGCATATTAAGTGATTTGAGTTCAATGTGTTTATTTGCCCTGATTTGAAAAAGGCACATGCAGTGCAGAAACATGGGTAATGAAAAAGGGCCTCCCAATAACAATTCATAACGTTCTTGAAGTTAATTAACAAGTGTGGCACAGTTCTTTCTGTTAAGAAACCATCCCATGTGTATTTAAATAGCACACCATGGCTCTTAATGCGATTGGCTGTGCTTCATAGGATGCAGGCCTCAGGTGACCCAGATCCAAGCTACCCCAAATCGGACACTAGGACTAAGCTCGTGAGCTGTGGGTGAGTGGCCAGTGAGTGAGCACGAGAAGAAACAATAGGGGAAATAATTACATTTGAATTAACGTGTGGGTAACAAGGTGACAGGTAAGACACTCCGAACCCCTCTTTGCTGTTGAGAACTTGGGTTCACATATATAGTCAAGTGAAGTGAAAAGAAATATCTTGGGTCGTGAGTTGGGTTCTTGGCTGGGAGAAGACCCAGATGTCACTCGGGGTAGAGGAAGATGTCATTGGGTCATGAGTTGGGTTCTTGGCTGGGAGAAGTCCCAGATGTCACTCGGGGTAGAGGAAGATGGCATAGGTTCGTGAGTTTGGTTCTTGGCTGGGAGAAAACCCAGATGTCACTCGGGGTAGAGAAAGATTTCATTGGGTCGTGAGTTGGGTTCTTGGCTGGGAGAAGACACAGATGTCACTCGAGGTAGAGGAAGATGTCATTGGGTCATGAGTTGGGTCCTTGGTTGGGAGAAGACCCAGATGTCACTCGGGGTAGAGGAAGATGTCATTGGGTCATGAGTTGGGTTCTTGGCTGGGAGAAAACCCAGATGTCAATCGGGGTAGAGGAAGATGTCATTGGTTCATGAGTTGGGTTCTTGGCTGGGAGAAGACCCAGATGTCACTCGGGGTAGAGGAAGATGTCATTGGTTCGTGAGTTGGCTTCTTGGCTGGGAGAAGACACAGATGTCACTCGGGGTAGAGGAAGATGTAATTGGATCGTGAGTTAGGCCTTGGCTGGGTGAAAACCCAAATGTCACTCGTGGTAGAGGAAAATGTCATTGGGTCGTGAGTTGGGTTATTGGCTAGGAGAAGACCCAGATGGCACTCGGGGTAGAGGAAGATGTCATAGGGTCGTGAGTTGGGTTCTTGGCTGGGATAAGACGCAGATGTCACTTGGGGTAGAGGAAGATGTCATTGGGTCGTGAGTTGGGCTGTTAGCTGGAAGAAGATCCAGATGGCACTCGGGGTAGAGGAAGATGTCGTTGGGCCGTGAGTTGGGTTCTTGGCTGGCAGAAGACCCAGATGTCACTTGGGGTAGAGGAAGATGTCATTGGGTTGTGAGTTGGGTTCTTGGCTGGGAGAAGACCCAGATGTCACTCGGGGTAGAGGAAGATGTCATTGGTTTGTGAGTTGGGTTCTTGGCTGGGAGAGACCAAGATGTCACTCGGGGTAGAGGAAGATGTCGTTGGTTTGTGATTTGGGTTCTTGGCTGGAGAAGACCCAGATGTCACTCAGGGTCGAGGAAGATGGCATTGGGTCGTGAGTTGGGTTCTTGGCTGGGAGAAAACCCAGATGTTACTCGGGGTAGAGGAAGATCTCATTGGGTCATGAGTTGAGTTCTTGGCTGGGAGAAGACGCAGATGTCACTCGAGGTAGAGGAAGATGTCATTGGGTCGTGAGTTGGGTCCTTGGCTGGGAGAAGACCCAGATGTCCCTCGGGGTAGAGGAAGATGTCATTGGGTCATGAGTTGGGTTCTTGGCTGTGAGAAGACCCAGATGTCACTGGAGGTAGAGGAAGATGTCATTGGGTAGTGAGTTGGGCTGTTGGCTGGAAGAAGATGCAGATGTCACTCGCAGTAAAGGAAGATGTCATTGGGTCATGAGTTGGTTCTTGGCTGGGAGATGACCCAGATGTCACTCGGGGTAGAGGAAGATGTCATTGGGTCGTGAGTTGTGTTCCTGGCTGGGCGAAGACCCAGATGTCACTCGGGTAGAGGAAGATGTCATTGGGTCATGAGTTGGGTTCTTGGCTGTGAGAAGACCCAGACGTCACTGGAGGTAGAGGAAGATGTCATTGGGTCGTGAGTTGGGCTGTTGGCTGGAAGAAGATACAGATGTAACTCGCAGTAAAGGAAGATGTCATTGGGTCATGAGTTGGTTCTTGGCTGGGAGAAGACACAGATGTCACTCGAGGTAGAGGAAGATGTCATTGGGTCGTGAGTTGGGTCCTTGGCTGGGAGAAGACCCAGATGTCACTCGGGGTAGAGGAAGATGTCATTGGGTCATGAGTTGGGTTCTTGGCTGGGAGAAAACCCAGATGTCACTCGGGGTAGAGGAAGATGTCATTGGTTCATGAGTTGGGTTCTTGGCTGGGAGAAGACCCAGATGTCACTCGGGGTAGAGGAAGATGTCATTGGTTCGTGAGTTGGGTTCTTGGCTGGGAGAAGACCCAGATGTCACTCAGGGTAGAGGAAGATGTAATTGGATCGTGAGTTAGGTCCTTGGCTGGGTGAAAACCCAAATGTCACTCGTGGTAGAGGAAGATGTCATAGGGTCGTGAGTTGGGTTCTTGGCTGGGATAAGACGTAGATGGCACTTCGGGTAGAGGAAGATGCCATTGGGTCGTGAGTTGGGCTGTTAGCTGGAAGAAGACCCAGATGGCACTCGGGGCAGAGGAAGATGTCATTGGGTCGTGAGTTGGGTTCTTGGCTGGGAGAAGACCCAGATGTCACTCTGGGTAGAGGAAGATGTCATTGGGTCGTGAGTTGGGCTGTTGGCTGGAAGAAGATGCAGATGTCACTCGCAGTAAAGGAAGATGTCATTGGGTCATGAGTTGGTTCTTGGCTGGGAGAAGACACAGATGTCACTCGAGGTAGAGGAAGATGTCATTGGGTCGTGAGTTGGGTCCTTGGCTGGGAGAAGACCCAGATGTCACTCGGGGTAGAGGAAGATGTCATTGGGTCATGAGTTGGGTTCTTGGCTGGGAGAAAACCCAGATGTCACTCGGGGTAGATGAAGATGTCATTGGTTCATGAGTTGGGTTCTTGGCTGGGAGAAGACCCAGATGTCACTCGGGGTAGAGGAAGATGTCATTGGTTCGTGAGTTGGGTTCTTGGCTGGGAGAAGACCCAGATGTCACTCAGGGTAGAGGAAGATGTAATTGGATCGTGAGTTAGGTCCTTGGCTGGGTGAAAACCCAAATGTCACTCGTGGTAGAGGAAAATGTCATTGGGTCGTGAGTTGGGTTATTGGCTAGGAGAAGACCCAGATGGCACTCAGGGTAGAGGAAGAAGTCATAGGGTCGTGAGTTGGGTTCTTGGCTGGGATAAGACGCAGATGTCACTTGGGGTAGAGGAAGATGTCATTGGGTCGTGAGTTGGGCTGTTAGCTGGAAGAAGACCCAGATGGCACTCGGGGTAGAGGAAGATGTCCTTGGGTCATGAGTTGGGTTCTTGGCTGGGAGAAAACCCAGATGTCACTCGGGGTAGAGGAAGATGTCATTGGTTCATGAGTTGGGTTCTTGGCTGGGAGAAGACCCAGATGTCACTCGGGGTAGAGGAAGATGTCATTGGTTCGTGAGTTGGGTTCTTGGCTGGGAGAAGACCCAGATGTCACTCAGGGTAGAGGAAGATGTAATTGGATCGTGAGTTAGGTCCTTGGCTGGGTGAAAACCCAAATGTCACTCGTGGTAGAGGAAAATGTCATTGGGTCGTGAGTTGGGTTATTGGCTAGGAGAAGACCCAGATGGCAGTCGCAGTAAAGGAAGATGTCATTGGGTCATGAGTTGGTTCTTGGCTGGGAGAAGACACAGATGTCACTCGAGGTAGAGGAAGATGTCATTGGGTCGTGAGTTGGGTCCTTGGCTGGGAGAAGACCCAGATGTCACTCGGGGTAGAGGAAGATGTCATTGGGTCATGAGTTGGGTTCTTGGCTGGGAGAAAACCCAGATGTCACTCGGGGTAGATGAAGATGTCATTGGTTCATGAGTTGGGTTCTTGGCTGGGAGAAGACCCAGATGTCACTCGGGGTAGAGGAAGATGTCATTGGTTCGTGAGTTGGGTTCTTGGCTGGGAGAAGACCCAGATGTCACTCAGGGTAGAGGAAGATGTAATTGGATCGTGAGTTAGGTCCTTGGCTGGGTGAAAACCCAAATGTCACTCGTGGTAGAGGAAAATGTCATTGGGTCGTGAGTTGGGTTATTGGCTAGGAGAAGACCCAGATGGCACTCAGGGTAGAGGAAGAAGTCATAGGGTCGTGAGTTGGGTTCTTGGCTGGGATAAGACGCAGATGTCACTTGGGGTAGAGGAAGATGTCATTGGGTCGTGAGTTGGGCTGTTAGCTGGAAGAAGACCCAGATGGCACTCGGGGTAGAGGAAGATGTCCTTGGGTCATGAGTTGGGTTCTTGGCTGGGAGAAAACCCAGATGTCACTCGGGGTAGAGGAAGATGTCATTGGTTCATGAGTTGGGTTCTTGGCTGGGAGAAGACCCAGATGTCACTCGGGGTAGAGGAAGATGTCATTGGTTCGTGAGTTGGGTTCTTGGCTGGGAGAAGACCCAGATGTCACTCAGGGTAGAGGAAGATGTAATTGGATCGTGAGTTAGGTCCTTGGCTGGGTGAAAACCCAAATGTCACTCGTGGTAGAGGAAAATGTCATTGGGTCATGAGTTGGGCTGTTAGCTGGAAGAAGACCCAGATGGCACTCGGGGTAGAGGAAGATGTCATTGGGTCGTGAGTTGGGTTCTTGGCTGGGAGAAGACCCAGATGTCACTCGGGGTAGAGGAAGATGTCATTGGTTCGTGAGTTGGGCTGTTGGCTGGAAGAAGATGCAGATGTCACTCGCAGTAAAGGAAGATGTCATTGGGTCATGAGTTGGTTCTTGGCTGGGAGAAGACACAGATGTCACTCGAGGTAGAGGAAGATGTCATTGGGTCGTGAATTGGGTCCTTGGCTGGGATAAGACCCAGATGTCACTCGGGGTAGAGGAAGATGTCATTGGGTCATGAGTTGGGTTCTTGGCTGGGAGAAAACCCAGATATCACTCGGGGTAGATGAAGATGTCATTGGTTCATGAGTTGGGTTCTTGGCTGGGAGAAGACCCAGATGTCACTCGGGGTAGATGAAGATGTCATTGGTTCTTGAGTGGGGTTCTTGGCTGGGAGAAGACCCAGATGTCACTCAGGGTAGAGGAAGATTTAATTGGATCGTGAGTTAGGTCCTTGGCTGGGTGAAAACCCAAATTACACTCGTGGTAGAGGAAAATGTCATTGGGTCGTGAGTTGGGTTATTGGCTAGGAGAAGACCCAGATGGCACTCAGGGTAGAGGAAGATGTCATTTATTTATTTATTTATTTATTTATTTATTAAATTTATATAGCGCGCAGGCAGCCCAGGGGCATTGTGGCACTGTTACTTGCAAGGAAGACTTAGTTACAATGTGAGCAGGTTGTGCCTTGGGTTACAGTAAGGCAGTGACCTGTGATCAGATATATCACATAATACATCATACAATACAATTATGAGGGCTAGGCCATGTAATTGTTAGATGAACAGGGTCGTTTTCAGGGTTTTCCGAAAGGCGGTCATAGGGTCGTGAGTTGGGTTCTTGGCTGGGATAAGACGCAGATGTCACTTGGGGTAGAGGAAGATGTCATTGGGTCGTGAGTTGGGCTGTTAGCTGGAAGAAGACCCAGATGGCACTCGGGGTAGAGGAAGATGTCATTGGGTCGTGAGTTGGGTTCTTGGCTGGCAGAAGACCCAGATGTCACTTGGGGTAGAGGAAGATGTCATTGGGTTGTGAGTTGGGTTCTTGGCTGGGAGAAGACCCAGATGTCACTCGGGGTAGAGGAAGATGTCATTGGTTTGTGAGTTTGGTTCTTGGCTGGGAGAGATCAAGATGTCACTCGGGGTAGAGGAAGATGTCATTGGGTCATGAGTTGGGTTCTTGGCTGGGAGAAAACTCAAATGTCACTCGTGGTAGAGGAAAATGTAATTGGGTCGTGAGTTGGGTTATTGGCTAGGAGAAGACCGAGATGGCACTCAGGGTAGAGGAAGATGTCATAGGGTCGTTAGTTGGGTTCTTGGCTGGGATAAGACGCAGATGTCACTTGGGGTAGAGGAAGATGTCATTGGGTCGTGAGTTGGGCTGTTAGCTGGAAGAAGACCCAGATGGCACTCGGGGTAGAGGAAGATGTCCTTGGGTCATGAGTTGGGTTCTTGGCTGGGAGAAAACCCAGATGTCACTCGGGGTAGAGGAAGATGTCATTGGTTCATGAGTTGGGTTCTTGGCTGGGAGAAGACTCAGATGTCACTCGGGGTAGAGGAAGATGTCATTGGTTCGTGAGTTGGGTTCTTGGCTGGGAGAAGACCCAGATGTCACTCAGGGTAGAGGAAGATGTAATTGGATCGTGAGTTAGGTTCTTGGCTGGGTGAAAACCCAAATGTCACTCGTGGTAGAGGAAAATGTCATTGGGTCATGAGTTGGGTTATTGGCTAGGAGAAGACCCAGATGGCACTTGGGGTAGAGGAAGATGTCATAGGGTCGTGAGTTGGGTTCTTGGCTGGGATAAGACGCAGATGTCACTTCGGGTAGAGGAAGATGTCATTGGGTCGTGAGTTGGTCTGTTAGCTGGAAGAAGACCCAGATGGCACTCGGGGTAGAGGAAGATGTCATTGGGTCGTGAGTTGGGCTGTTGGCTGGAAGAAGATGCAGATGTCACTCGCAGTAAAGGAAGATGTCATTGGGTCATGAGTTGGTTCTTGGCTGGGAGAAGACACAGATGTCACTCGAGGTAGAGGAAGATGTCATTGGGTCGTGAGTTGGGTCCTTGGCTGGGAGAAGACCCAGATGTCACTCGGGGTAGAGGAAGATGTCATTGGGTCATGAGTTGGGTTCTTGGCTGGGAGAAAACCCAGATGTCACTCGGGGTAGATGAAGATGTCATTGGTTCATGAGTTGGGTTCTTGGCTGGGAGAAGACCCAGATGTCACTCGGGGTAGAGGAAGATGTCATTGGTTCGTGAGTTGGTTTCTTGGCTGGGAGAAGACCCAGATGTCACTCAGGGTAGAGGAAGATGTAATTGGATCGTGAGTTAGGTCCTTGGCTGGGTGAAAACCCAAATGTCACTCGTGGTAGAGGAAAATGTCATTGGGTCGTGAGTTGGGTTATTGGCTAGGAGAAGACCCAGATGGCACTCAGGGTAGAGGAAGATGTCATAGGGTCGTGAGTTGGGTTCTTGGCTGGGATAAGACGCAGATGTCACTTGAGGTAGAGGAAGATGTCATTGGGTCGTGAGTTGGGCTGTTAGCTGGAAGAAGACCCAGATGGCACTCGGGGTAGAGGAAGATGTCCTTGGGTCATGAGTTGGGTTCTTGGCTGGGAGAAGACCCAGATGGCACTCGGGGTAGAGGAAGATGTCATTGGTTTGTGAGTTTGGTTCTTGGCTGGGAGAGACCAAGATGTCACTCGGGGTAGAGGAAGATGTCATTGGTTTGTGAGTTGGGTTCTTGGCTGGAGAAGACCCAGATGTCACTCAGGGTCGAGGAAGATGTCATTGGGTCGTGAGTTGGGTTCTTGGCTGGGAGAAAACCCAGATGTTACTCGGGGTAGAGGAAGATCTCATTGGGTCATGAGTTGAGTTCTTGGCTGTGAGAAGACCCAGATGTCACTGGAGGTAGAGGAAGATGTCATTGGGTCGTGAGTTGGGCTGTTGGCTGGAAGAAGATGCAGATGTCACTCGCAGTAAAGGAAGATGTCATTGGGTCTTGAGTTGGTTCTTGGCTGGGAGAAGACCCAGATGTCACTCGGGGTAGAGGAAGATGTCATTGGGCCGTGAGTTGGGTTCCTGGCTGGGCGAAGACCCAGATGTCACTCGGGGTAGAGGAAGATGTAATTGGGTCATGAGTTGTGTTCTTGGCTGTGAGAAGACCCATATGTCACTGGAGGTAGAGAAAGATGTCATTGGGTGGTGAGTTGGGCTGTTGGCTGGAAGAAGATGCAGATGTCACTCGCAGTAAAGGAAGATGTCATTGGGTCATGAGTTGGTTCTTGGCTGGGAGAAGACACAGATGTCACTCGAGGTAGAGGAAGATGTCATTGGGTCGTGAGTTGGGTCCTTGGCTGGGAGAAGACCCAGATGTCACTCGGGGTAGAGGAAGATGTCATTGGGTCATGAGTTGGGTTCTTGGCTGGGAGAAAACCCAGATGTCACTCGGGGTAGAGGAAGATGTCATCGGTTCATGAGTTGGGTTCTTGGCTGGGAGAAGACCCAAATGTCACTCGGGGTAGAGGAAGATGTCATTGGTTCATGAGTTGGGTTCTTGACTGGGAGAAGACTCAGATGTCACTCAGGGTAGAGGAAGATGTAATTGGATCGTGAGTTAGGTCCTTGGCTGGGTGAAAACCCAATTGTCACTCGTGGTAGAGGAAAATGTCATTGGGTCGTGAGTTGGGTTATTGGCTAGGAGAAGACCCAGATGGCACTCGGGGTGGAGGAAAATGTCATAGGGTCGTGAGTTGGGTTCTTGGCTGGGATAAGACGCAGATGTCACTTGGGGTAGAGGAAGATGTCATTGGGTCGTGAGTTGGGCTGTTAGCTGGAAGAAGACCCAGATGGCACTCGGGGTAGAGGAAGATGTATTTGGGTTGTGAGTTGGGTTCTTGGCTGGGAGAAGACGCAGATGTCTCTCGGGGTAGAGGAAGATGTCATTGGTTTGTGAGTTGGGTTCTTGGCTGGGAGAGACCAAGATGTCACTCGGGGTAGAGGAAGATGTCATTGGTTTGTGAGTTGGGTTCTTGCCTGGAGAATACCCAGATGTCGCTCAGGGTCGAGGAAGATGTCATTGGGTCGTGAGTTGGGTTCTTGGCTGGGAGAAAACCCAGATGTTACTCGGGGTAGAAGAAGATCTCATTGGGTCATGAGTTGAGTTCTTGGCTGGGAGAAGACGCAGATGTCACTCGAGGTAGAGGAAGATGTCATTGGGTCGTGAGTTGGGTCCTTGGCTGGGAGAAGACCCAGATGTCACTCGGGGTAGAGGAAGATGTCATTGGGTCATGAGTTGGGTTCTTGGCTGTGAGAAGGCCCAGATGGCACTCGGGGTAGAGGAAGATGTCATTGGGTCGAGAGTTGGGCTGTTGGCTGGAAGAAGATGCAGATGTCACTCGCAGTAAAGGAAGATGTCATTGGGTCATGAGTTGGTTCTTGGCTGGGAGAAGACCCAGATGTCACTCGGGGTAGAGGAAGATGTCATTGGGTCGTGAGTTGGGTTCCTGGCTGGGCGAAGACCCAGATGTCACTCGGGGTAGAGGAAGATGTCATTGGGTCGTGTATTGGGTTCTTAGCTGGGAGAAGACCCAGATGTCACTCGGGGTAGAGGAATATGTCATTGGGTCGTGAGTTGGGTTTTTGACTGAGAGAAGACCCAGATGTCACTCGGGGTAGAGGACGGTGTCATTGGGTCATGAGTTGGGTTCTTGGCTGGGAGAAGACGCAGATGACACTCGGGGTAGAGGAAGATGTCATTGGGTCGTGAGTTGGGTTGTTGGTTGGAAGAAGACGCAGATGTCACTTGCAGTAGAGGAAGATGTCATTGGGTCATGAGTTGGGTTCTTGGCTGGTAGAAGACTCGGATGTCACTCGCGGTAGAGGCAGATGTCATTGGGTCGTGAGTTGGGTCCTTGGCTGGGAGAAGACCCAGATGGCACTCGGGGAAGAGGAAGATGTCATAGGGTCGTGAGTTGGGTTCTTGGCTGGGATAAGACGCAGATGTCACTTGGGGTAGAGGAAGATGTCATTGGGTCGTGAGTTGGGGCTTTAGCTGGAAGAAGACCCAGATGGCACTCGGGGTAGAGGAAGATGTCATTGGGTCGTGAGTTGGGTTCTTGGCTGGCAGAAGACCCAGATGTCACTTGGGGTAGAGGAAGATGTCATTGGGTTGTGAGTTAGGTTCTTGGCTGGGAGAAGACCCAGATGTCACTCGGGGTAGAGGAAGATGTCATTGGTTTGTGAGTTGGGTTCTTGGCTGGGAGAGACCAAGATGTCACTCGGGGTAGAGGAAGATGTCATTGGTTTGTGAGTTGGGTTCTTGGCTGGAGAAGACCCAGATGTCACTCAGGGTCGAGGAAGATGTCATTGGGTCGTGCGTTGGGTTCTTGGCTGGGAGAAAACCCAGATGTTACTCGGGGTAGAGGAAGATCTCATTGGGTCATGAGTTGAGTTCTTGGCTGGGAGAAGACGCAGATGTCACTCGAGGTAGAGGAAGATGTCATTGGGTCGTGAGTTGGGTCCTTGGCTGGGAGAAGACCCAGATGTCACTCGGGGTAGAGGAAGATGTCATTGGGTCATGAGTTGGGTTCTTGGCTGTGAGAAGACCCAGATGTCACTGGAGGTAGAGGAAGATGTCATTGGTTCGTGAGTTGGGCTGTTGGCTGGAAGAAGATGCAGATGTCACTCGCAGTAAAGGAAGATGTCATTGGGTCATGAGTTGGTTCTTGGCTGGGAGAAGACCCAGATGTCACTCGGGGTAGAGGAAGATGTCATTGGGTCGTGAGTTGGGTTCCTGGCTGGGCGAAGACCCAGATGTCACTCGGGGTAGAGGAAGATGTCATTGGGTCGTGTATTGGGTTTTTAGCTGGGAGAAGACCCAGATGTCACTCGGGGTAGAGGAATATGTCATTGGGTCATGAGTTGGGTTCTTGGCTGGGAGAAGACGCAGATGACACTCGGGGTAGAGGAAGATGTCATTGGGTCGTGAGTTGGGTTCTTGGCTGGCAGAAGACCCAGATGTCACTTGGGGTAGAGGAAGATGTCATTGGGTTGTGAGTTGGGTTCTTGGCTGGGAGACGACCCAGATGTCACTCGGGGTAGAGGAAGATGTCATTGGTTTGTGAGTTGGGTTCTTGGCTGGGAGAGACCAAGATGTCACTCGGGGTAGAGGAAGATGTCATTCGTTTGTGAGTTGGGTTTTTAGCTGGGAGAAGACCCAGATGTCACTCGGGGTAGAGGAATATGTCATTGGGTCATGAGTTGGGTTCTTGGCTGGGAGAAGACGCAGATGACACTCGGGGTAGAGGAAGATGTCATTGGGTTGTGAGTTGGGTTCTTGGCTGGGAGACGACCCAGATGTCACTCGGGGTAGAGGAAGATGTCATTGGTTTGTGAGTTGGGTTCTTGGCTGGGAGAGACCAAGATGTCACTCGGGGTAGAGGAAGATGTCATTGGTTTGTGAGTTGGGTTCTTGGCTGGAGAAGACCCAGATGTCACTCAGGGTCGAGGAAGATGTCATTGGGTCGTGAGTTGGGTTCTTGGCTGGGAGAAAACCCAGATGTTACTCGGGGTAGAGGAAGATCTCATTGGGTCATGAGTTGAGTTCTTGGCTGGGAGAAGACGCAGATGTCACTCGAGGTAGAGGAAGATGTCATTGGGTCGTGAGTTGGGTCCTTGGCTGGGAGAAGACCCAGATGTCACTCGGGGTAGAGGAAGATGTCATTGCGTCATGAGTTGGGTTCTTGGCTGTGAGAAGACCCAGATGTCACTGGAGGTAGAGGAAGATGTCATTGGTTCGTGAGTTGGGCTGTTGGCTGGAAGAAGATGCAGATGTCACTTGCAGTAAAGGAAGATGTCATTGGGTCATGAGTTGGTTCTTGGCTGGGAGAAGACCCAGATGTCACTCGGGGTAGAGGAAGATGTCATTGGGTCATGAGTTGGGTTCTTGGCTGTGAGAAGACCCAGATGTCACTGGAGGTAGAGGAAGATGTCATTGGTTCGTGAGTTGGGCTGTTGGCTGGAAGAAGATGCAGATGTCACTCGCAGTAAAGGAAGATGTCATTGGGTCATGAGTTGGTTCTTGGCTGGGAGAAGACCCAGATGCCACTCGGGGTAGAGGAAGATGTCATTGGGTCGTGAGTTGGGTTCCTGGCTGGGCGAAGACCCAGATGTCACTCGGGGTAGAGGAAGATGTCATTGGGTCGTGTATTGGGTTTTTGACTGAGAGAAGACCCAGATGTCACTCTGGGTAGAGGAAGGTGTCATTGGGTCATGAGTTGGGTTCTTGGCTGGGAGAAGACGCAGATGACACTCGGGGTAGAGGAAGATGTCATTGGGTCGTGAGTTGGGTTCTTGGCTGGCAGAAGACCCAGATGTAACTTGGGGTAGAGGAAGATGTCATTGGGTTGTGAGTTGGGTTCTTGGCTGGGAGACGACCCAGATGTCACTCGGGGTAGAGGAAGATGTCATTGGTTTGTGAGTTGGGTTCTTGGCTGGGAGAGACCAAGATGTCACTCGGGGTAGAGGAAGATGTCATTGGTTTGTGAGTTGGGTTCTTGGCTGGAGAAGACCCAGATGTCACTCAGAGTCGAGGAAGATGTCATTGGGTCGTGAGTTGGGTTCTTGGCTGGGAGAAAACCCAGATGTTACTCGGGGTAGAGGAAGATCTCATTGGGTCATGAGTTGAGTTCTTGGCTGGGAGAAGACGCAGATGTCACTCGAGGTAGAGGAAGATGTCATTGGGTCGTGAGTTGGGTCCTTGGCTGGGAGAAGACCCAGATGTCACTCGGGGTAGAGGAAGATGTCATTGCGTCATGAGTTGGGTTCTTGGCTGTGAGAAGACCCAGATGTCACTGGAGGTAGAGGAAGATGTCATTGGTTCGTGAGTTGGGCTGTTGGCTGGAAGAAGATGCAGATGTCACTTGCAGTAAAGGAAGATGTCATTGGGTCATGAGTTGGTTCTTGGCTGGGAGAAGACCCAGATGTCACTCGGGGTAGAGGAAGATGTCATTGGGTCATGAGTTGGGTTCTTGGCTGTGAGAAGACCCAGATGTCACTGGAGGTAGAGGAAGATGTCATTGGTTCGTGAGTTGGGCTGTTGGCTGGAAGAAGATGCAGATGTCACTCGCAGTAAAGGAAGATGTCATTGGGTCATGAGTTGGTTCTTGGCTGGGAGAAGACCCAGATGTCACTCGGGGTAGAGGAAGATGTCATTGGGTCGTGAGTTGGGTTCCTGGCTGGGCGAAGACCCAGATGTCACTCGGGGTAGAGGAAAATGTCATTGGGTCGTGTATTGGGTTTTTGACTGAGAGAAGACCCAGATGTCACTCTGGGTAGAGGAAGGTGTCATTGGGTCATGAGTTGGGTTCTTGGCTGGGAGAAGACGCAGATGACACTCGGGGTAGAGGAAGATGTCATTGGGTCGTGAGTTGGGTTCTTGGCTGGCAGAAGACCCAGATGTAACTTGGGGTAGAGGAAGATGTCATTGGGTTGTGAGTTGGGTTCTTGGCTGGGAGACGACCCAGATGTCACTCGGGGTAGAGGAAGATGTCATTGGTTTGTGAGTTGGGTTCTTGGCTGGGAGAGACCAAGATGTCACTCGGGGTAGAGGAAGATGTCATTGGTTTGTGAGTTGGGTTCTTGGCTGGAGAAGACCCAGATGTCACTCAGGGTCGAGGAAGATGTCATTGGGTCGTGAGTTGGGTTCTTGGCTGGGAGAAAACCCAGATGTTACTCGGGGTAGAGGAAGATCTCATTGGGTCATGAGTTGAGTTCTTGGCTGGGAGAAGACGCAGATGTCACTCGAGGTAGAGGAAGATGTCATTGGGTCGTGAGTTGGGTCCTTGGCTGGGAGAAGACCCAGATGTCACTCGGGGTAGAGGAAGATGTCATTGTGTCATGAGTTGGGTTCTTGGCTGTGAGAAGACCCAGATGTCATTGGAGGTAGAGGAAGATGTCATTGGTTCGTGAGTTGGGCTGTTGGCTGGAAGAAGATGCAGATGTCACTCGCAGTAAAGGAAGATGTCATTGGGTCATGAGTTGGTTCTTGGCTGGGAGAAGACCCAGATGTCACTCGGGGTAGAGGAAGATGTCATTGGGTCGTGAGTTGGGTTCCTGGCTGGGCGAAGACCCAGATGTCACTCGGGGTAGAGGAAGATGTCATTGGGTCGTGTATTGGGTTTTTAGCTGGGAGAAGACCCAGATGTCACTCGGGGTAGAGGAATATGTCATTGGGTCGTGAGTTGGGTTTTTGACTGAGAGAAGACCCAGATGTCACTCTGGGTAGAGGAAGGTGTCATTGGGTCATGAGTTGGGTTCTTGGCTGGGAGAAGACGCAGATGACACTCGGGGTAGAGGAAGATGTCATTGGGTCGTGAGTTGGGTTGTTGGTTGGAAGAAGACGCAGATGTCACTTGCAGTAGAGGAAGATGTCATTGGGTCGTGAGTTGGGTTCTTGGCTGGGAGAAGACCCAGATGTCACTCGCGGTAGAGGCAGATGTCATTGGGTCGTAAGTTGGGTTCTCGGCTGGGAGAAGACCCAGATGTCACTCGGGCTAGAGAAAGATGTCATCCTCCCACCGAAAGGCTCAGTTTTAGACTCCTTAACGGTCTTTGTTGACCGTACAAGTGCTCAACATGAAATGGTTAATACTGCTGCCGCCTGCTTCCATATTGGGTACTGGACATATTTCTCCTTCTCCCACCTTCTGGGATCCAGTGTTCCAGTAGATTCCCCTGACAGGATGCTAATTGCAGATATAGGATCCCATAGGTTTAGGGCGTGCTGAGCCGTCTCCCTCACAATCTGATCTTCTGTGCAGGCCCTTTGTTACGCTCACCTGGTATCCACGGGGACACCACCCAGCACTGGTTGGATGATTTGCACCGTCAAACCCTCTCCCGGTCCCTTGGTAAGGCCTCTGGTTAAAGATGGGTCTGCAATATATAGGAGAGCTGGATTCAATACCAGATTGTCTTTATTTTTTCCCACCTCCCTTGGCCTCAACTCCTTCCTCCCCCTTGGGCCTTCGCCTAACCTTAATATTGTAAACGGTGGATTCTCTGTCCTGCTCCTCGTGGCAGGGGCACGTAGATGTGGGGTGCGAGCAGCGACCAAGTTACTTGACTGGTGCAAGCCCTCTGTGGGAATCCAGGCCTGCTGTGACTCCGTAGGTTTACTGCTTTACAGTCTTTATTTGCAGTTCTTATGTTCCTCTTAGTTCGAATAATAATGTCTTGCTTCTTTCCTTTTAGGTATGGAAAGGTATTTTGGTATTGTCATGCACTTTATAGATGAGCATGGGCCGGTAGGCGAAAGCGCAGTGTGTGCGATGCTGTTCGGTGAGTAATGAGCGATGCACGGTGCTGTTTCACCTTTTATATTGCTAACATGTGTCTTTTCTCTCCTTCCAGGTCATAATGTTCCTCGCCGAGCGCCGTGATGTTCCAGCGATGATACTGACCAGGAGATGACTACCCAGGTAAGAATTGTGTGGCTTTCTTCGTTGGGGAGGAAACGTGAGTAAATGCTTACTAATGCTGTCTTTCTTTCTCCTCTTTCCAGGTTGTGGTATTCCAGGATGCATGCAGTGCCTAATGATGGAGTGCATACCTTCAGGTGAGTGGAATTGAAGTCGGCGATGGATTGAAGACAAGATACTATTCCAGGTAAGTTTTGTAGTGTTCTTTCTTTCTCTAAAGGTCCTTGGTTTCAGGTAAACTGGCATCAAAGAACTGGACACGGTGAGCGTTACGCTGCCCACAGCAGAATAACGTGAAGCATGGTCTGCTGTTTGGGTGTGGTTTGAATAGTCTCAGGTAAAATAGTCCCACCCCTGCCACACCCAAATGACTAGACCCCATAGCTCATAGTTCCTTTTAACTGAGCTATGTGTGTGCCTCCATGTTGGCTGAACCCCCCAAGTTAAATAGTCCCAAGTAAATAGTCCCATTCTAATGTTGGTCTTCATGAAGGCGATGAGTCTGAAGCCAAAGGCGCCAGGACTGACTCCAAGAGAGTCTTGGATGAGGTTTTAAGGCCTTTGACCTGTCCCTAACTGGAAGGCTGACTTGCCAGTGAGGGCCAGGGGTAAGAGTCATGGCACTCGTCTGAGTAAGGATTCAATCTTCTCAGGATGCCGGGGCTTTGAGGACTGGGTGCTCCATGGGAAGGTGACCATGCCGCTGTCATGATCCCAGTCAGTGAGCATAGTCCTCATTCAGGCAGTCAGGCTAGGCAGGGACATTATATCTATCAGCAGGTCAAAGGTGGGTGTTAGCCTGGCACACATGGCATTGACACCATTCACAGCATCTACTTCCATAGACCTCAGTGATGTTAAATAGTAATGTCATACACTTATATATTTACAGACGGAGCTACTTAAGCCCCGCCTCTGCTGGAACTCGCGCTTCTTGTCTGCTCTGCAGCCATCTGTATCCATAATTCTTTTCCCAAATTCTTTGAACCTGCGAAAAAGAGAAAAAGACAAAAGTAATTAAAAAGAGAGATCTCTCCAACGTAGGAATCAATTCAAGCCCTTAAAGATTACCCTTAAAGATTCACCTGCTAACTTACCCAAAGAGTCATTCTTAAAAGAATAGACCTTTAAAGGCAAGAAGCTACAGAGTTCATCAGCAACCCAAGTTACTATTGATTCTCCATCTCAACGAGCCCCCGTAGAAAAGCAGGATGGAGAGCTCCACAATAATAAAACACAGGTGAGAAGGGAATTCACCCCTAGAGTTAGAAGGGAGTAATTTAAGGGTATACACATCTCATATAGTATTATCTCAGTTAATAGAGGTTATAGCATTTCTATTGTTGTCATTTGTTTGTTCAAACAGAAGAAGAATCCTAAAGGCTCCAAGGTATCAGGTCCACAGGCTGGGAAGGTATTACGCTCCCGAGGAGTCCAGGTAAGCGTTACAGCCGCAGCCTGCAGGCACCTGATGCCACACGTCCTGACTGCTCACCAGACTGGCATCCAAGACCTAGGAACGGGACGAGCCCCCCTTGTCTCAAGCGGAGGATCTCAGCTGGTGACGCGCACCCTGAGCAGTAGAATCTTGACCTAGAAAGGGGACGTAGCTAGTACTGAGGCAACTCCCTTTAGCTTGCATCCTGGCCTGAGTGGAGCTGAGCAGGGAGGCATTGCACGGCCCTGGACATAATTGGGAATCGGCCAGCTTCCTTGAAGGGATGTATCACACTTCCATATCAGATTGCCTCATTCCAAATACCTCCTGTACCATAATGTATTAATAGGCAGTGTTTGTATTACCCAGCCCTCGCTGCACCCACACCCTGGGGGGCAGAGGTGCTCTGAGGACCTCTGCCCTCCCTTTACCCACACCCTGGGGGGCAGTGGAGCTGGGACGACCTCTGCCCCCTCTTTACTCCTGTCCCCGGAGACCAGAGAGGCTCTGTGTGAGTTGGAGGAATTCTGTGCTTACACTTCCGCTCATGCCCCGCGGAGAGAAGGCAGGAAGAGAGCAGTCTGGCAGGTTCTGCCGGGGTGTGTCCGCCCCTCTAGCTACGTGCAAGCATTGCTTGTGTCTTAGGGTAACTTGGCAAGTGCAAGAGCAGGACTGCAGCCATGTCGGGCTGGATAACAGAACAGTCATTTAGTATCCCAGCGTGTATGCACGGAGAAAGGGCGGGGCCTTCTGCTCGCTTCCCAAGGCCAGGGCTGGGCGGTATTGCACCAAAATAACAACAATCAAATGCTGAATGCACTTTATGCTAGAAAATGACGAATCCCAAGGTACCGAACTAGGTGAGCGGGGGTTGCGGGGGTGTCCCCCGCATACATTAAATGCAAAGCGGGGGGACAGAAGAACACAATCTGAAAAGCGTGAGTTGCTAAATGCGACCAAGTCGGCTTCGCCATTTTGAAACTCGAGATGTTCGGAATTTGGTATTTTAACGTAGATCCCGCTGGGCACAGGAAGGAAAACAAGTCTTTCCGGTGAGTTTATTCTTACTACTGGGAGAACAAACTCACCCAAGGGCGCAACCTCCAAAGGGTTCTTCTCCCCAGGCCCATTTGTAGCCCTTGCTTTGTTGGCCCTGGTCTGGGGCCGGGGGGTGCACTTCCTACATCCCAGGCCAGGGACAGATCGCATGAGAAACAGCCACCGCCATGCCACCACCATGCCCACCGCCATGCCACCGCCATGACACCACCAGCCAGCGCCATGCCACCACCATGCTTCTGTCATGCCACTTCCATGCCACTGCCATGCCACCGCCATGCCACCACCATGCCACCGCCATGACACCACCAGCCACTGCCATGCCACAACCATGCCACCGCCATGCCACTGCCATGCCACCACCATTCCAGCGCCATGCCCCAACCATGCCTCTGTCATGCCACTGCCATGCCACCCCCATGCCACTGCCATTCCACCACCATGCCAGCGCCATGCCGCAACCATGCCTCTGTCATGTCACTGCCATCCCACCGCCATTCCACCACCGTGCCACTGCCATGCACCAGACCAACTGGATAGGAAGAGGCGCTGCACCACCTCACAGGAGATGGGTCACCCCTGAGTCCTCACCTTCTTCCCTCACATGTGACACCGAGGGGGTGGGCATTTTAGGGATCCCAACGGGGATCCCTTTTTATTTATTAAACTCAAAACAATAATCCTAACAATATTACCCCATTGAAAAAAAAACGTATTGTTCAATGCTTCCCCTCAAAAAGAGGTGTGAGAGAGTTTTGAGTCAGAACATTCATGAGTTCTCTTGAGTTGGCGTCTTCTTCGTTCTTCATCACTCACTCCCAGATCCGGCAAATATAAGTGTTGCAGTTTGCAATAACTGGTTGTGTCCAGTCAAGGCTTTGGCACCAACAGAAAGTCACAGATGGCCTACAGAACGCACTAACTCCAGAGATGATCAAGGGTTTTCATTGAAAATGCTGACAGGGCATTAAGGGCCGTCCCTCACTCTCAGGTCAAGACATTTCTGTTTCCACCCTAACCCAGGGGTTCTTACCCCTAGGATAGTATCTAGAGCTTAATTCTCCTTAGTGTCTAAGTTCTGACTTAACTATAAACGAGGTCCTAAAAGCAATCAGTCACTGCCCTTGACTCACTCCTCCTTGACGGCTTCAAGATCATCTCCAAGCCTCGACCTCACCGCACTGGTGGTGGGGGGGTTACTTTAATCTGCCCAGAGTGGGTTCCGGTTTCCATCTTACCTACGCAGTCCTAGTCTTCGTTTGAAAGCCTGGTTTGCAAGTTAGTCATCTCTGCCATCTCCACCCTGACCATTGCTACCATTTACCGGCCTCCAGGTGCCACCACCCTGCTCCTCTCTGAATGGACTGACTTCTGCTCTTCCTTACTTTCATCTACCTCTAACCTCCTCCTCCTGGGTGACTTCAACATTCAAGTGGACTCCCCTGGCTCTGCATCCATTCCTTTCACTGACCTCTGCACCTCGCTTTCCCTCTCCATTCTCTCTTCTGGACCAAACCACTCAGCTGGACACACTCTGGATGCCCTCATACACTCTGACCTCTCTCTCTCTCTCCCCTACTAGTCACCCCTCTCTCCTGGACAGACCATTCTCTCCTCTCTGCCCACCTGCGTCCCTTTGGCCCGCTGACCGCCCCCCCTAAATTCCCACCAACCTTGTTCGCTAACATCTGCCTGACGAAACGAGTGACTGTGGCTACCTTTGCCTCCAACTCCATTCCCCCTCCCCCCACCTCTGAGTCTTACTCTGACTCTACCCTCAGCAACCTCCACCTGCCCATCACCAACACTCTTGACATGCTTGCCCCAGTCATGAGGATCTGCTGGAAACCTGCCTCTAAGCGCAACTCCTGGTACGACACTGAACTCGCAGCCCTGAAACGAAAGTGCAGAGCGGTGGAATGGAAGTGGCAAACATCAGGCTCATCCTCGGACAAACTGGCCTGCTGCCTGCCCCCAAAGGCAATACACACTCGCTATCCGTGCCAAGAAAAGGGCCCACATTCAGGCACGAGTCTCTGGCGCATCCAATAACATGGCTGAACTTTTCAAGATCTGCAGGGAACTAGCCAACCCTTCCGCAGTCTCCTCCTCCACTTCTCCTTCCGAGGCCCTCTGCAATGCACTGGCCTCACACTTTGCCACCAAAACTCAGGACATCCTGACCATCCTTTCTACACTCCCTCACAACCCATCCCACACCTCCTCACCTCCACTCCCCATCCTCCCTCCTCCTTCCTCCTTTTCCCCTGTCACACCGGAAGATGTTACCAGAGTTGTCCGCTCCATGAAGGTCTCTTCTAAACAGGTTTCCCATTGCTCATCCAGGACCATCAAGGATAACATCGACTCTCTTGCATCTGCTGTTGCTGATTTCTGCAATCACTCCTTGTCCACTGGATCTTTCCCCTCCCCCTTAAGCCCTCGCTTGTGTGCCTACTCCTGAAAAAACATCCTCAGACCCTACTTGCCCTGCCAGCTACCCCCCCTATTTCCATCACCCCATTCCTGGGGAAACTGCTGGAGAAGCTGTCCTTGCCCCAACTCAAATCTCACACTGAACTTGTTGGTGGCCTCCACGACCATCAATCTGGATTCTGAGCATCCAGAGGCATGGAAACTGCTCTTCTGAACACCTGTGAAGAACTGCTGGCATCCCTGGGCTCCAACTCCCCAGCTATCCTTATCCTTCTCGATCTCTCCTCTCCTCTGCCTTTGACACAGTAAACCACTCCATCCTCATACAAAGGCTCCACGATACCCTTGGTATCTCGGAATGGGCACTGGACTGGCTAACCTCTTTCCTCACTAACCACTCTTCCCAAGTCATCCTGGGCACCTTCTTCTCTCCTCCTTCCCTCTCCAGCTGTGGTGTCCCCCAGGGCTCTATACTCTCCCCTTGGCTCTTTAACATCTACCTTGCTCTCCTTGCATGCCTCATCGCCTCCTTCTTCTCCAACTTCCAGTGTGATGCAGATAACACACAGCTGTTTTTCAAACTCCCTGCTGACCCTCCGGCACCCTCCATCATCCCTGAATGCCTATCTGCCATCCACTCCTGGTGCACCTCCAACGTTCTCTGCCTCAATGCCTGTAAAATTGAGATCCTTCCCATCAGGACCCCTGCTCCTTCCTTCTTCCCCTCACTCTGGCCTTCCTCCTTGGGCTCTCCCACTGCGCCTTCAACTGAAGCAGGAAACCTTGGAGTTATCTTTGACTTCTCTCTCTCCTTCCTCCCTCACACTCAGGACATTGCCAAGAAGTCCCACTTTCGGTTCTTCCTTCTCAAAGAAATTTTACCTTTTCTCACTTTCCCCCAGAAGCTCAATGTTACCCGAGCCCTGGTTCTCACTAGGGTTGACTACTGCAATAGCCTCCTCCTGAATCTACCTTCTTCCACTCTGCGACTCCTCCAGCAAATCCAGAATAGGACAGCAAGACTTATCCTTGGCATTAAGCCCAGGGACCGCATCTCTCCTGCACTAAAAAGTCTTCATTGGTTCCAGGTTGCTGCACGGATTAAATTCAGATCTCTCTGCATCATCCACAAGGCTGTCTGGGGCCAGGGACCACACTATCTACAACTTTATCTGACTAAATACTCTCCCTCTAGACCACTAAGGTCCTCTGGCACCAACTCTTTGTGTGTAAAGTGTTTTGCTAAACAGAGAGTAGGGGGTTGCTCACTTTCCTTTGTGTGCTTCCTCCTATGGAACAGCCTCCCCCTCCCCCTGCCTCTTGAGCAGAATCTTCTCAAATTCCAGAAGCTCCTTAAGACTTTCCTCTTTTGTTCCTCCTTCCCTTCTTCTCTCCTCTTTCCCTATGGGGCCCAATGGGGAAAGTTCGGTGCTATTACTGCTGACGCTATTACCACCAGCGGTAATAGTGCCGAAAATCAGAAACATCGTGGCGGATTTTCCCCCAGCTCAGAGCTTTGCCCCTGCTTTTCGCACCTTAAGGGTATCTCTATAATATCGCAAGTGCTTTTGGCATGAGAATGGCTACTGAAGAGGGAATCTAATACCAATTTCTCCGATTTTTCATTCCAACCACAACCACTCTATCATTAATCTCTTTAAGTTGCCGACATCATTAAATACATTTTTTAAGACTACTAACCATAGGTTACCATCACGGTGTTCGTATTTATTTACCTATCACCCGCACTCAGATGGTTATAGGGACTTCGGTACTACTCACGTTCCTCTTCCCATTCTCACCTAACTGAATGTTATCCCTACGGATCTGTATACATGGCTTTTGCCATTTGTTCCTACTGCAGGTTCCCATATGGGCTTCAGCAAATTACGGGATATTTAACTGCTAGATATCCCCTGTTGACTCAACCCACTATTTGGTTGACTTACTGCGCTACCCGTTCTGACAGGTCAGTGCTTCACCTATAAGCTAGCATATTGGCCTTTACGTCTACTAACATTACTATCCACGATAGGACAGTCTACTGATTCTTATTATGTGTTGTGAGCACATAAATGGCTTTTATAAATAAGCACACTTAGATGCTTATTCTATATTATATATTTTGTAGGACTGATTCCTTCTCCTACACTTACTCATCTTTCGAAGTAGAGAGCCCCCACAAGCACCAGATAAGGTAATTTAACCCTGCTATTTGGTACTCTAGTTCATTTATTTGAACTTTTCAAAGTATTTAGGCTACCCACCAGCTGACCCTTTGTTTTATGTGTTTTTAACCTTACAGGTGCTATGAGACAGACATTGATCTAATCCATGATCCAATAGGAATTAGGTTTTCTCGTAATAACTACCTCCTCCTGATGAATGTTCAATACTTATGTTTAAAGAACAGAAACATGTCGAGACAGTTCTCTGGATTAAAAACAGAGACATGAACTTATGATACACTAATCCTAATGGAGTCTGGTACACTACTATTTGTTTTATATGTACCAAGTGTTTTTTCTGTGAATTTGTTTTAGCTTGCATCTAGAGCCTGTTACGTATTCCTTGTTTCGTATCGGATGTGAAGTTTTGTATTGTGGACCTTCGAATTTAATTATATGGTTTAACTTTGATGACCTATTATTAAAAATGATGTTGATCTTTTAATAGTGGCTGGTCCCTCCCTTCCTTAGTTAAGGTTTATACTCTAGCACCTGTATATCAGCTTTGTCTCCTATTATACATTGGTAAATCCGCCAAGCCTGTGATTTGGCGGACCATTGTATGTGGCGATAATAGCGTTACTGCCGCATTTAAGGGTTACTGCCAAACTCGTGATGAGGCAGTTTGTCCTTGAAGGGACAGCACTGGAGTAAAGTAGGCTGTACCGCACTATATGAATTCATTGAAGCCCACATAGAAATCCATGGGAGAAGACGTTTAAGAGTAACACCGTGCTTCTGGAGACCCTACATCAGAGAGGCTTAGGGTCGCTCAGGGTCACATGATTTTTCTAACTGATGAGACGCTAGGTCAGGATGCTTTCTGGAGAAGTTGCTTTAACTATTCAAGAGAAATGTGCTAATTCAGTGGCCATTTACCAGAGTTAGAGTTTAGGATACTAAACCGTAAACCTCGCCATATCAGAACAGAGTTTTCGTAGAAGCCCCTTAGTTTCCTGACCGAACGTGGAGCCTCTTAGGTCCCAGTGGTCATTGGGTTACTGGGAGGTTTCTGTCCTCCTGCGCCAGCAGCACCTGCACGGTTGGTGGACCCTTGGCGCAGTCTTGTTTGTCTTGGCCAAGTGTCTCCCTGTTTAAACTGTGCTGTCACTCAGAAATATTTGACTAGATGCAGGAAAACATAGGAAGAAGGTGAAATTGGAAGCTGCCGGAAGTCGCGCTGATAGTCCACAAGCAGTCATTTGGTTTGAATTCTGGCCTAAGAGCTGATGAGGTGGGTGGGACCTAGGGACCCGGAAGTGATTCCATTATCACTGCATGCGGGAAGGGTTGTGCCTGAAGCAGATAAGCTGGAGGAATGTGAAAACAAAGAAAAAATATAAATGAGAACATTATACTGACAATGGGAGCACAGACGAAAGCAATTTAAACGTCTTCCCAAAAACTGTGGGCTGTTGGATATAGTTTAAACTTGTGAGGGCTTTACCACTTCTTTGCCAC
This sequence comes from Ambystoma mexicanum, assembly GCF_040938575.1. Taxonomy (NCBI): domain Eukaryota; kingdom Metazoa; phylum Chordata; class Amphibia; order Caudata; family Ambystomatidae; genus Ambystoma; species Ambystoma mexicanum. The sequence goes on along the minus strand of NC_090925.1, from coordinate 17,001,707 downwards.
CAACCACGCAGTTGATTTCACTCACATTTCCCAAGCAACTATGAAGCATAGTTTGCATGGTTTGAAAAAGCATAACAGCTCTCCCAGCCCATAGGATACGAGACAGGGATCCCCAACATGTTTCGGTATCTTTTAAGGGATGTGCAGCAATGGTCCTGACCTTCTTCTGGGTTTTCCACAGACTGATGACCTGGAGAATTAACCCCTCCCATCTGGATGGCTTGGGTATGCCCTCCGAAGTACCACGTTTACCACTTGAAATACTAAATTCAGTTCTTTCATGTGGGACATCTCTGCACTTAGAAACACAGCATCCGCTCCTTTTTGGATGATCTTCTGGTGGGTTGGTGGTGAATTATGAGGCTTTGCCATAAGCTGTACATTCCACATAAGACTGGTAATAAACGCCCATCTTCGATCCCAAGTGACCTCTGACCAAGGAACCGACCCGGGAGAAGATCTACGCCAGGAAGTCAGGCCCAGCCATTGGCTGCAGCTGCATATGCCCACCACCACTGGGCATAAAATAGGTGTGTCCAAAACCACGAAGATGCATTCCCTACTGCTCCAGCAAACAGTCCACCGAAATCTCACCAACTCCAACACTTCCCTGAAAACATCTGGGCCGACTATCAGCAGAGGAAGCGAAGTTCCTCGGGTGGCATGCCTGACCGCTCCGTCTGCTGACAGGCCTGACATGTCCCGGAAAAAGCTACCAGAACTTCAGCTGTTGTTGGTCAGTACAAACTGTGCAGAACCCGGTGTTGATGCAAAGTAATTGTAGGTGCTCAGCTAATGACATCTAATGTGCCAGTTGGGCGACTTCCATCCACTTCCATAACCAGTTCAACAGCTTTCACCAAGACATGTTGGAAAAGAGGTTTCTTCCAGATTGTGAAGGTGCAGTTCTCTGGACTGCAACTTCATCCAGTTGAAGCACAGTGGAGCGAATGCCCCAATTCCTCTTGCTTATAGACTATCAAGGTGCCTTTTGCTTTGACTGTACAGAAATAAAAGATACTTGTATCTTTTCAGCCCGTGATTGGTGTATTTCATTTGTGGTACTAAGCCTCGATATTTCTTTGGTCTTTCAATGTGTCCTGGTTCCTCCACTCTCTGGATCGCCTTCAACAGCTGCGTCAGTTATTTGGTCACTTGCCACGTGTCCCACGGTGGACGCAAGTTTCGCCTCGTTTCAGATCTGCTTCTGGGCCACACGCAGCGCCTGGCGCAACGACACGCACGTCTCTATCGTTTGTCAATTACCAACCATATCATTGTATTTCACATGTTGTTGTTGAGACATAGGATACAAGGCAACATGAAACAAAACACCTTTGTAACAACCTCCTTACAGAGCTGCCACGCAACCTCAAGTTTGTGTAGAGGAATAATGAGATTTCCCTTAAAAACGTAAAACATTGTTTCTCCGATCCCTTCCAACCCGCAATGGGTAAGAGGAAAATGGCCGATAGAAAAAGAAAAGTCTATCTTGTGGGTCTGCCACCATTAGGTGGTTCTAGATTTCTTCCGTGTGTAGGACAGGTGGTACGCAAGAGCCTTTGCTGTTATCCATGACTGCAATAGTGTCTGTCCATTGACATAGCTACACATGAAGAACACAAGTCATACTATAAGTCCACCAGGTGCGAGGACGCACCGGCCCAAGGCCATCCTTCTGTGCACATGGTTCTGTATTGCTGTTACCAGCGTAAAATGGCTCCCCATATAATGACGTCATCTCGTCTTCACTTCTGTTACTATTGTACACGTGGGGGGCTACAGCTCAGAATCTGTTATCCGAAATGGCTGTGTCACCAGGTTTCAGTGACCTCAGAGAGTAGATCCCTTCCTGGGCTGATCTGTGATCCATTCAAACATGGCCGGAGGTGTGGTGCTGCCCGATGACGGGACGCGCACATGGCGGCGTGACGTTGCACGCCGCTGCGTGCAGCATAAATAAACGACTGGGAAGCCCGAATCGCAAGGACGTGTGAGGCTGTGTCCTTGGGGATCCGGGGCTTGCGGACAGCGGTGGGGGGGCGCCAGTAACCCCCAACAGTGGCGACGAGTGGGGGAGACGATGCCTGGGCTCGGCAGTGATTATTGATATACATTTTTTTCACCAAAACAAGGTCGGATTAAGACTTTGTTTCAAGCCGTGGGTAGTGCGTCACCCACGTGGCTGGCGGCCATTTTGTCTATCAGGCCGTGGAACTTCACAAAGCTCCGGTTTGAGCTCTGCAGTGAATCCAGACCTAATTTTTGAAACTTCTGTCAGCAGGCATAGACATGTGCCCAATTTGGGATTTTTTCATTTTCTTGGGTCTCCTACGTCGAGTGCAAGCAAGGAGGAGGGCTAACATGGCTGGGCCTGCATATCCCATTATTCTTTCTTGTCTCAATTTTTGGAACAGTCGAGGGCTGGAGTCTTCTTCATCCTCTTCATCATCACAGAGGTGTGCTGCAGTGACTTTAATATTTCTTCATCAGGCTGAAACCGTCTTCATCCTCTTCATCATCACAGAGGTGTGTTGCAGTGACTTTAATGTTTTTTCATCAGGCTGGAACCATCTTCATCCTCTTCATCATCACAGAGGTGTGTGGCAGTGACTGTTTACCTCCCTGGTGGTGGTTTGAGTCCGAGTTGCAGCCCCCACCTCCCACACTGGGGGTGCCTGTGCGCTCGAGCTCATGAGTGACACTGAGGATCAAGACGGTGCAGCAGCAGCAGGACTGCAGGTGCAGCAGCAGAAGCAGCGGCAGCAGCAGCAGGACAGCAGGTGCAGCAGCCTCTGGGTGGTCAGGCAGGTCCTCCAGGTCCGCTACCTCCTGTGCAGTCGGCGGTGGTACCCGTTCTCCAACAGATTCCTCCAGCTATGGCCCAGCCTTGTGCACAGGCGGCCCTGCAACCAATTCCGGAGTTTTATGTTTCAGGCCCACCTTCCAGCTTGGGGCCCAGATGGAAGAGGTGGGTCGACCGCCTGGACATGTACTTTCGAGCCGCTCAAGTGGCTGATGATGACTCCAGACTGGCAACCATGTTATATTCAGCAGGGCCCTCAGTTCAGGACATTTTTCAATCGCTTCCGCCGGGGGACGGGTCCTACGGTCAGGTGAAGGCCGCCCTTCAAGCTCACTTTCTGCCTCTAGCCAACGTGGACTATAAGTGCTTTGTGATGCTGTCCACCAAACAGAAAGAGGACGAGACTCTGGACACTTTCTATGGATGCCTGAAGTGCCTGTTGTAAGCTTGAGCGTGGGGTGATGCAGAAGATATGATCAGGACCATGCTCATACAGGCGTGTTCTTCAGGAAAGCTCAGGCGACAAGTGCTAAGGGAGCTCGGAATCACACTCCCACGCATCCTTGAACTGGGGAGGTGCCATGAGGTGTCCAAGGCGAGGGCAGCAAGAATGGAGGCTGGGTCGCGCTCCATCAAAACCGAGGAGGTGTGTGCGATGTGGCGTGGTGGCAGGGGCACCAGAAGACCTGGCGGTGGCCCCCGAGACAGAGCTGGGAGGGCAGGAGAGTCTTGCCAGAAGTGTGGCTACGACCTGCCCCACCCAACGGAATGCCTTGCGGCCGGAAAGACTTGTGGACGTTGTGGGCTATCAGACCATTTCTCAAGAGTGTGCAAGGCGGCGATGCCTGTGCTGGTGCCGCGAGGCCACGCCCGGCCCATCTTCATTTGCCAGGGTCGACCGCCCAACTTCGCTCAAGTGGACCAGGGTGAAGAGGATGTCCAGGCAGAGGAGGCTGACGAAGAAGAGGAAGAGAACATTTTCTTTGTCTCAAGTGTGGAGGTCCTGAAAGAAAAGAACAGGAGACAGCCAAGATGTGTGGTGGAGGTAAACCATTCTCCAGTCCCGTTCCTGGTAGACACGGGGGCGTCTGTCAATGTGATGGCCCGTGAACACTATGACGCCATGAACCGGCCTCCCAAATTGGTCGCACCCAAGGCCCGCATCTTCGCATTTGGTGGCATAGACCCTATCCCATTAGACGGCGTCTTCGTGGTGAAGGTGGAGCATGATGGATCCCAAATCACTGCACGGTTCTATGTGACACCAGTGAGCAACAATACCTTGCTGAGCTGTGCAGCGGCGAAGGCCCTTGGCATTGTCAGCTTTGCGTACTCCGTCTATCTAGAAGACATCAATGATTTTCTGGAGAAATATGCCGCACTATTCAAAGGGATTGGACAGATGGCTGGTGACCCAGTGAGGTTGCACATTGACGAATCCGTGCAGCCCATCACCCTGAAACATCGCAGGGTACCGTTTCACCTTTGTGAACATGTCGACAAGGAGCTGGACAACTTGGTCGATCTCGACATCATAGAGAAGGTGGAAGGTCCGACTCCCTGGGTATCCCCAATTGTGGTGGCACGAAAACCCAAACAACCTGATGCCGTCCGGATCTGTGTGGACATGAGGTTGCTGAATAAAGCAATCAAAAGAGAAAGACACCTCACCCCGACGATAGACGACATCATTGCCGAGGTACAAGGCTCTCGCTTCTTCTCGAAGCTGGACCTCCGTGCAGGTTATCACCAGGTCGTCCTCCACCCTGAGTCGAGGTATATTACTACCTTTACCACCCACCGAGGTCTGTACCGTTACAAGAGACTGAGTTTTGGGGTGTCCTCTGCGGCAGAGGTGTTTCAAAACATCATCAGGGGCGCCCTAGCAGAACTGGAGGGTGTCCTGAATATCAGCGATGACATCCTGGTGTTTGCCAGAACGGAGGTAGACCACCTGAGACGCATGGCAAAGACGTTTGAGAGACTGCAGTCCCTGGGCCTCACCCTCCACAAGGAGAAATGTGAATTTCTGTGACCATCAATAGAATTCTTTGGCTTCATGTTTAAGGAGGGGGGTGTCACCTGATCCTAAGAAGGTCCAGGACATCAGAAAGGCGCAGCCTCTTGAATCCGTATCGGATGTGCAGTATTTTCTGGGCATGGTTATTTACTGTGGACGATTCATCCAGAATCTTGCCTCCAGGTCGGAACCGCTCAGGGCACTGACAAGAAAAGACACTATCTGGAACTGGGGCCCGCTTGAACAAGCAGCCTTTGATGACATCAGGGACGCCCTGGCAGCAGAGGACACCATGGCCTTCTTTGATCCTGTGTTACCATCGGAGATCATTGTTGACGCGAGTCCGTTTGGCTTGGGTGCCGTGCTGACACAGATCGACCATGATGGGGGAGTCCGCCCGGTGGCCTACGCCAGCAAGGCGCTATCGGAGGCGGAGCAACGATACTTGCAGATTGACGGCGAGGCGCTGGCCATACTCTGGGGCTGAAGGCACTTCCGGTTCTACGTTCTTGGACGCCCGGTGACGGTGGTGACGGACCACAAACCATTGATTCCCATCCTGGCAGGGTCATCCTCCAAGCCGCCAGCACAAATTGAGGCCGGGGGCAACAATGTGGCAGACTATCTCTCTAGACACCCGGGGGCGCCTGGGGCGGAGGACTATGACAACTGTGCGGAGGAAGCCGTAGAGCATGTCCGGGTGGTGGTGGAGGCGGCCACCCCAAATGCCATGCCCTTAAAGGAACTTGAGACAGCTGCAGCAGATGACGAGTGTTTCAGGATACTAAGGCAATCCATGCAGCAGGGATCCTGGAAGTCGGTGCTGGAGGCCCTAGCGGGGCGCTCCCAGGAGGCCAGAACTGGACTGGAGCAGTTATGGAAGGTCCGGGAGGAGCTATCGTTCTCAACATCTGACCTTCTACTCCAGGGAGATCGAATTGTGGTGCCCCAGTCGAAGGTGGGGGACGTGATTGCCCTTGCACACCGTGGTCACCAGGGCGCTGCCAAGACCAAAGCACGCTTAAGGCTGAAAGTGTGGTTCCTGGAACTGGAGCGGAAGGTGGACGATTTCGTGGCAGCCTTTGTTTGGTGTCAGGCGGCGTCACCCCTGCAGCGTGAACCTGTCATAGAGGCGATGCCTTGAGGGACGCATCCGTGGGAAGTCGTTCATGCATCCACCACGATGGGCACCCACTTCCTCGTGCTGGTTGACGAATACTCAGGGTACCCCGAGGTGGAGTTCGTAGAGTCAGTGGTGTTTGAACATGTCGTGGTGGCCGTGGAAAAGTTGTTTGCGGCCCATGGTTTCCCACATACGGTGTGCTCAGACAACGGGGTGCCGTTCCAGAGTGAAGGGTTCTCGGAACTGATGGAGAGCTATAGGGTGGTGCACAGGAAGATCTCGCCTCTCTGGCCAAGGGCAAATGGTGAGGCAGAACGGATGATGAGAACCTTAAATAAGACATTTCGGATCGCCCAGGGCCAAGGACAGTCCCTCCAAAGAGCCCTATACCAGTATTTGAGGGTGTACCGTACCACGCTGCACGCATCCACTGGAGTGGCCCCGGCAGATGCGTTGTCCAAGCGGTGTCCTCGGGGGCTGTTAACTGAGGTCGAAGAGAAAGAACCGGGGGTGATTGACAATCAACAGGTCGAGGGGGACCGGCGAATAAGGATTGAACAGGAGAACCTTCGGAGGGGGCTTCGCCCACAGCGGCTGGAGCCGAGTGATGAGGTCCTCATTCAAAATAGACATCCCCATGGGAAGCTCTCCCTACCGTACGAGCTGGAGCCGCTGGACATTGTTGCAGTCAAGGGCTCCATGGTGACTGCATCGGATGGCCGGTCTGAGGTAACTCGCAACGTAAGCTTCTTTAAGAAGTTGCGGGATCACAAGACTGATCCACTCCCTGATCCGGACTTGGAGGTCATCCCTGAGGACGAAGGAGAATCACCATGTCTGCCCGAGTCCCCGGCCCGGAGACTGTCTATGGACCGAACACCCGTGCTGGAGGTGAGTAGGAGGTACCCCCAGAGGACTGGGCGAGGGAAACCTGCTCACCTCAGCGACTACGTTCTTGGACAGGTGTCTGATCATCCTGACAATAGGAACGGTTAAGTAAGGGGACCCGGGTGGATGTTAATAAAGGGGTTTTTCAGAACGGGACATGTGAATTGTTATAGACATAGAGGGCCTCATTACACGGACGGCGGTGGACCAAGGTGCTAATAGCACCTTGGTCCATGCCGGTAAAATACCGGCACCGCCTTGGTGGAAAGGGGAATTACTGCCCTATTCCAAGGTTGGTGGGGCGGTAATTCCCCCTTCCCCCATTCTCCTTCCCCATTCCCATTTTTGCCCCATAGGGCATAATGGGAATGGGGAAGGTGCTAATTATGGCACCGCAAATTGCGGTACCGTAATTAGCTCCCTGGTCCCTTTGCGGGTTGGTTTTTAACGCCTGCAAAAAGCAGGCGTTAAATTCTCCAACCCGCAAAGGGACTTCGTAGTAAGGCGGTAAGGGTTTACCAGTACCGGTAAAATACCGGTACCGGTAAACCCTTACCGCCTACCGTGTAATGAGGTCCATAGTGTTTTGGTTTGCAGTGTATAGTTCTTCAATGTTTGTTGTTTGTCCTCCCAAAAAAGGAGGAGTGTGGTGCTGCCAGATGACGGGGCGCGCACGCGGCGGCGTGACATTGCACGCCGCCGTGTGCAGCATAAATAAACGGGGCATTTCCCGGCCGCGCAGAGCGACCGGGAAGCCCAAACCACAAGGACATGTGAGGCTGTGTCCTTGGGGATCCGGGGCTTGCGGACAGCGCTGGGGGGGCCCCAGTAACCCCCAACAAGAGGGCTAAAGGAAAGGAAAGAGACTCTGGGGACGAATTGTGGCCTCCCCCAAATCAGAAAGGTCTTTGAATTGGGGCGTAGACTGCCACTCTCTGGCATGGAGGGTGGCAAGGAGCCTGCAACGCCAGAATCCATGGAATTCAGTTGGGAGATTGTTTAGGAGTAAGTTTATTCACATTCCTTTCTTTTGATGTCATTCTGAACATCATGGTAGGAGGTGGTTTAATGTTACTGCTTCCACCGCCAGGTTGTACTTTACTTAACAGGAGTGAATCCATGGAGCTTAAGATGCAAACACATCATATATGTTCCTGTGGTCTTACAATGACCAGTGAGAAGACCCATTCCGCTCTTTCAGGGGGCCCACAAGCATCTCTCCCCACACTTTATGCTCACACATGGCAATGCGTATTTGGGGATTTTTGAAGTTACTCCTCCTCCATAGAGCAACCCTTATATTTGAGGTCCCTGGTAGATTCATTACTTTAAGAGCAGGTCCATCTGGGCACAATGTTGACACATTACAGGTTTTACTGAGATGTTCCCTCGCTACTCTGTAGCTCACACTATTTTTCAGTTGCTTTTTCATTTTCAATTGAGTCTCCCTGACGAAGGTTATAACTTAGCAAAAGAACTGAAACATGTTGGGACATGGAAAAGTGGGAAGAAGAATTTAGATTTTCTAAAACGAGCATTCATAAAATGGTGAATATGTGTGCATGTGAGGATTGTCTATGCCGCATCCACTTTAGATGCATGAAAACAGTCGATGTATAAGAAACAGTTGAGTTTTGCACAGAGCAGGGTGCATTGCAAATACACGTGTGAGGAATTCATTCTGTGCACTTGGATAAGCAAGGTTCTGCCTCTGGGCCACATCACTGACATTTGTGTCTTTACATGTCTCTGACCTAACCCACGAAAGGGGTCCCTCGCTTTGCATGTTACATTCTGACCCCATTAGCCCAGGCCTCAGCATAAAAAGAACCGAAGCAAACCACATACCCACAGACCAGAGAACATGTCACACCATGCCACGCCATCCCACCTTTATAATGCAAGATGCAGCTCTGTCGGGCTGCTCCTGCTTCAGTAAATTCTGCTATGCCTGCCTGGGGTGGGCAGCCTGCATCCTAGCATTGGCACTTCGTGCCCACCTTTCTAGGGTTAGGGGGCTGTTTCACCCATGCAGGTGCTTCACAGACCTGTTGTACTGCAGCGTCGCTTCAGACCAGCCCCAGAAGAAGCACGTTGTTTTCCCCATAGACCAGCCTTTTTGGCAGCCTCTGTAACCCTTACGGGTCCCTGGCCCAGCACCAATCTACTGCCATTATGAAAGGTGCGCAGGAACTGTTCTTTACACACCAGCGGGCACTGATTGTAGTTATGCGCTCCCCCTTCCGTACCCAACTAACACAGTTAAGATTAATGTTGGTTCTTTGCTGCCTCTCTTTGCATTATAGAGCTAATGCTGCCCCGTGCAGATTGGCAGAGACTTGCGTCACTTTGGCCCAGAAGCTAAAAGAATGACAGAGTTTAGAGTGTTTCCAGCAATTGCAAGTGCGACAGAAGGAGGAATGTTATATCCGCCCTACGTCCCGCTACGTGGTGATGTAGGGCCGTCAAATAAAAGCCCCGCCCCCGGCATCGGGAGGCAGTTCCGGGCGAAGCCAACGAAGCTTGTGGTGTGTGTTTGTTCGCTTTTTATGGCCGCATTGGGCAGGCGCATGTCAATGCAGATCCGGACTTTTCCGGGTTGTTTGGGCTTCCTGGTGACCACCATCGGGGAAACCCACGGTGTGGGTCCCGTGACCTCTTCTATGATGCCGGCAGCTTCTAGTGCCTTCAGCTCTTTCTCCACCTGTTCCCTCATGTGGAATGGTGTTCTCCGGTGTCTCACCGCTCGTGGTTGTACAGATTGATCAATGTGCAGTTTGACGGTCTTGCCCTTGAGACAGCCTATCCCCTTCTGTAGCTTGGGGTGTTGCCTGAGAATGTCTTCAACTTCGGTTGCACTGTCAACCTGGCAGATGAATTTGACCACCCCCAGGTCTTCGGCTGCGTCTCCGCTCAGTAGGCTTTCGATTCCTGCCTTGACGACATATATCTTTGACCACACCTTATTTTTGCCATGTCCTAGGGTTGTGCGGAACCTCCCAATGACTGGCAAAGGTCTCTGGCTGCCGTATGCAAACAGACGGGTGTCTGTATTTTTGAGTTCAGGCGGTGGGCTTAAGGTTTGGAAGACACTGGATGGCATGACGTTCACCGAGGCTCCCGTGTCGATGGTCATCAGGACACCTGACAGTTCTTGACGGTGGTTCCGGACCTTGGTTTAGTGTTGACACTAGGTATACCTTCCGGCCCTTTTCCTAGTTTTCTCTGCCTGCCGTTTGCCGTATGGCTGAGAGATCATCTCCTTCTTCTTCTGTCGAGGAGTTAACTGCTGCGACTCTCCTTGCGCTGGCTTGCTTCTTTTTCTTCGACGACCCCTTTTCCTGAGATCCTTGCGGAGGCTGTAACGGCATGTTCGCTGATCTGCACACTTTCACGTAGTGGTCCTTCCTGCCGCAAGCTCCGCACGTGGTGCCCTGTGCTAGACAGTTTCGTCTACCGTGTCTTTGGCCACCACACCACCCACATTCCGTGGGCCCAGGGAGTCGAGGTTGCCACCTGTTCTGAGTGTGGCCGCCGCCAGCCTCGACTTTTGTGAATTGTCTGTCGGTGATCTGGGCGACCATTGCTGTGGAGAGAGATGGCTGTAGTTTCTGTAATGTAGCTTCCATGTTGGCGGCCCTGTAGTGGGCAAGCTCTCTCTGTCGACCCAGTTCCAGGATGCGTTGTAGAGGTATACCTTTCTCGCTGAGTACTAGCCGCCTCAGCTTCTCCGAATGGATGCCATTTATGATCTATCTCCTAATCTCCCTCTCAGTGTTCGTGAACTCACAAGACATGGCCAGTTTCCTCAGTCGCGTGTGGTAGGCGTCCAACGTTTCATCGATGGCCTGGACGGTCGTGCAAAAGATAAAAGTTCCATAGTCTGGATTCAGTTGTGGGAGAAAATGGGCCGTTAAGGCGTCCTTTGCGCTCAGGTATGCGTCTTGACCATCATCAATGTTCAAGGAGTTGAAGATGCGCAATACCTCGTCGCCCACGCTGAGAAGTAGATGAGCTTTCATTTTTCTGGATGACGTGATGTCCTTGCACTCCATAGCCATCTCGAATTTTTGTAGCCATAACTGCCATCTGGGTCCACTGGATGAGGGGTCAGTGAACGGGTCAAAGAGTTGTATCAGCATTGACGTCTTGCCCTGTGTGCGGGGTGGTGGCGACGCCATCGACAGATTTGCCGCGATTCTGGATGGCGTGGAGGGCCCAGGGGTTGATGTCCCAGCCGCCATGGCGTCACGTGCCTTTGACGCTTTATGTGTGCAGTCTTCGTGACCAGATGTTGTCTTGCGTCATGGGCTTACACGTGCCTTGCTGTGGGAAACGTTCTCTGGTGGTAGATGTGCCCACAGGCACTTTCACAACGTCCGATGGGCGCCTTGTGGTACGTGCACCAGGGAGAAAAAAATATCGACCCGGATAATTAAGGGTGAGAAATTTTTTTTTTTTTTTTTTGGGGGTGGGGGCCACGTTGTCGCTGTGCCCCCCACCGAGTGTCCAAAAATTTGTTTGGGATGTCCGTGGGGCATCCGCGTGCTAGGCTCTCCTGAGCGCGTGATGACTCGAACACCTCCTCGTCGCCATTGTTATGTTGCAATGTCCTGGAGCGCCCCGCACGTGGGGCTGGCTCCGACACAGTAGGCCACACGGCCCGTGGCGCAGCGCCAGCTGGAGCGCGAACAAACACACACCACACGCTTCGTTGGCTTCGCCCGGAACTGCCTCCCGATGCCGGGGGCAAGGCTTTTATTTGACGGCCCTACGTCACCGCGTAGCGGGACGTAGGGCGGATATAACAACGGCGAGACTGCAGGGAAGCGGGGGTGCCTGGCCTATGCCTCACTGCAGGCCTGGGGGGAGGACACAGCATACCCCCCAACCTGTCTACCTGGCCTCTGAAGGGGCCCCCTCTGCCCACCCCACTTCCTTAGCCTCAATGCCTTCCACAGCTGAGATGGGCAGGGAGCGCATAGGTACGGCACATTGCACTGCAGTGCTACCATCGCCCTTGGGCGCTTACCCAACACCCTGGTGCACCCCCACTGCTGCCTGTTTGGCTAAGCAGCAATCCTGCTGTGAGGTCAGCTGACTGGCTGCAAACAGGTGCCTTTTGCTGAAGCCCACATGTTGCTTGGCAATGACGTCGCAATCCCCAGTGCCCACAAGTACCCCCTCCACCGCCTTCCACTGCCTTTCTGAACCCTTCTTGCAGCCCTCGACCAATGACAAGATTGCACACTGTAATGGCACTGGGTTTACATTTTTTTTAAAGTGTTTCAAAGGTTATAAAGTGTGTGTGTGTGTGTGTGTGTGTGTGTGTGTGTGTGTGTGTGTGTGTGTGTGTGTGTGTGTGTGTGTGTGTGTGTGTGTGTGTGTGTGTGTGTGTGTGTGTGTGTGTGTGTGTGTGTGTGTGTGTGTGTGTGTGTGTGTGTGTGTGTGTGTGTGTGTGTGTGTGTGTGTGTGTGTGTGTGTGTGTTAAGAGAGTGTGAAAACGTGTGCGCTCATGTGAATGAGTGAATCTGTGTTCACAAATGCATGCATGTATGTGTATGTGTGTTTGAATGTGTGGTGTGTGTTTGTGCGTGTGAGTGAGTTTGTGTGTGCATGTATTAGTCTGACCTGTACATGTGTGTGTTTGTTTTTGTTTATTGGCAGTGGAAGGGAGGCTGCACCAGCAGTATGAATGTGTTTTACAGTGCTATGCTGGCATATATTGTGTTGAACAGCATGAAAGGGATTTACAGTGGCAATACTGTCATATATTAGGGCACAGGCATCATGAAACATTTTATGAAGGCTTACACTGTGGACACCGGCATCATGAACATTTGCTTGGTCATGTTGGCATAGGCTTTGCACGCAGCATCATTAGTATCTGCTTTACAGAAGCAATGCTGGCATTTGCTGTGTAGACACAGGCATCATCAACATGTGCTTGGCCATGCTGGCATAGGCTCTGAACACAGGCATCATTAATATCTGCTTTACAGAAGCAATGCTGGCATTTGCTGTGTAGACACAGGCATCATGAACATGTGCTTGGCCATGCTGGCATAGGCTCTGAACACAGGCATCATTAATATCTGCTTTACAGAAGCAATGCTGGCATTTGCTGTGTAGGCACCGGCATCATGAACATGTGCTTGGCCATGCTGGCATAGGCTCTGAACACAGGCATCATTAATATCTGCTTTACAGAAGAAATGCTGGCATTTGCTGTGTAGACACCGGCATCATGAACATTTGCTTGGCCATGCTGGCATAGGGTTTGAACGCAGGCATCATTAATATCTGCTTTACAGAAGCAATGCTGGCATTTGCTGTGTAGACACAGGCATCATGAACATGTGCTTGGCCATGCTGGCATAGGCTCTGAACACAGGCATCATTAATATCTGCTTTACAGAAGCAATGCTGGCATTTGCTGTGTAGATACTGCCATCATGAACATGTGCTTGGCCATGCTGGCATAGGCTCTGAACACAGGCATCATTAATATCTGCTTTACAGAAGCAATGCTGGCATTTGCTGTGTAGATACTGCCATCATGAACTTGTGCTTGGCCATGCTGGCATAGACTCTGAACAAAGGCATCATTAATATATGCTTTACAGAAGCAATGCTGGCATTTGCTGTGTAGACACAGGCATCATGAACATGTGCTTGGCCATGCTGGCATAGGCTCTGAACACAGGCATCATTAATATCTGCTTTACAGAAGCAATGCTGGCATTTGCTGTGTAGATACTGCCATCATGAACATGTGCATGGCCATGCTGGCATAGGGTTTGAACACAGGCATCATTAATATCTGCTTTACAGAAGCAATGCTGGCATTTGCTGTGTAGATACTGCCATCATGAACATGTGCATGGCCATGCTGGCATAGGGTTTGAACACAGGCATCATTAATATCTGCTTTACAGAAGCAATGCTGGCATTTGCTGTGTAGACACAGGCATCATGAACATGTGCTTGGCCATGCTGGCATAGGCTCTGAACACAGGCATCATTAATATCTGCTTTACAGAAGCAATGCTGGCATTTGCTGTGTAGACACAGGCATCATGAACATGTGCTTGGCCATGCTGGCATAGGCTCTGAACACAGGCATCATTAATATCTGCTTTACAGAAGCAATGCTGGCATTTGCTGTGTAGATACTGCCATCATGAACATGTGCATGGCCATGCTGGCATAGGGTTTGAACACAGGCATCATTAATATCTGCTTTACAGAAGCAATGCTGGCATTTGCTGTGTAGACACAGGCATCATGAACATGTGCTTGGCCATGCTGGCATAGGCTCTGAACACAGGCATCATTAATATCTGCTTTACGGAAGCAATGCTGGCATTTGCTGTGTAGACACATGCATCATGAACATGTGCTTGGCCATGCTGGCATAGGCTCTGAACACAGGCATCATTAATATCTGCTTTACAGAAGCAATGCTGGCATTTGCTGTGTAGACACAGGCATCATGAACATGTGCTTTACAGAAGGGGTTTATTGTTTTTTTACTTCGGGGGTCTTTTTCCAGTGTTTTCAAAAATGTTCAGAATCTGTGTTTATCAGTGATTTCCCATGTTCCCCCTTCAAAAAATCACAGATAACAGTTTTTTTCCAGTGTAATAACACACATATTCTAATATTGTTTCCTTGTGTGTATAAGTAGTGTACTGTCTCTCAGAGCAAGATGTTGTGACCACTTTCCGGAGAATAAAGGTGAATGTGCTAATCCAGTAATATCTAACTCACTTTGGTGGCGATAAGGATTATTTTGAGTGACAAAAGAAATAAACGCCAAGCAGATAATAACTGTTTATCAAGTGCTGCTCATTACAAAATGAGAAGGGAGTTTCATTAATGTACCCCCAGAGGCTTGACTGGAGGGGGTGAGCAGGGAAAAACTGTTTGTCGGGTGTGGGAATATCAGGGGATAATATAGCAGACTTTTTCAAAGGCAACTCAGCAGGTTAGGCCATTGTTGCTGAGAAGTTTTATGTTTATACCTTCTGGTAAATCATATGGCTTTTTTCTTATTCTTGCTGCAACATAAAATGTGTTGGTTTGACTGGGGATGAGCATGGCTCTCTCGCTCCACTCCGTGTGGGCACGTTTGTCCCCATAGCGAAAATCAAAAGCTAGCACCCATGAATATATACACAGTAAGTGAACATATATTTTAAAGTGAAATATGCAAATGTAGTTCCCCTTAGGAGAAAGTGTGCAAGAGAAAAGAGCATTGGACTTTAAAAAAAAGTAATTAACACCAGAAAAATAACTTCAGAGAGGAAATGCTCCAATAAATGAAAAGTACTTATAACTACAGTAAGGGTATTCACACAAATATATAAATCCTCATAAATCTACGGTAGGGAAAAATAGTACAATTGTGACATTATTCCACCCATCTTGACTGGGAGACTTTAAATACCAGAATGCAATTCAGCAAAAGGCAAATAAATGACCCTTTTGTTTTTGCAAGGCTTATAACTAAATGTAATGTATGAAATTGTTACCTGTGTCTGTTTGACAAATGCAGGTTTCGTCTACGATTTGATGGAAGTATTACGTTCTACCATTTAAATGTTTGCTGTTAAATATTAACATCTGAAAATAATGTAATTAGTTTAAAACTGTTCTGTGTGACATTGGCCTGGAGAACAGCGTAGAATTAGGCAACTAAGTTGTGCTTTCTGTGTGCTTTCAGAATGAAACGCCTATTTGCATTTCTTTACACAGAAATGTTGAGAGTTTCTTGTCCAAAACACTGGTCCCTTAAATGAGCCATCATTTATAAAATGCTCCTAATTTAAAACTCTCCTTCAAGAAAGAAAGTGCTAAGCAGCAATTAAGTGTCCTGCAGATTCTGATGGGCCACTGGGTGCGGGTGCTCTAGATTGCCACAGGAGGTTGGGAGGTGACCGTGACACTGTGGCCTCACGCAAGCCTTGTACATGGAAGACTCACGCAGCTTTCCTTTTAAAGCAGACAGGCAGCTGAAACCTTTAAGCTCTCCTCTAGACAGATACACATACACAGAGGCTCTGTGGCCACAAGCAGACACTGAGAAATCCATGTTAAACCATTTTTGTAAATAGAAATATTTGCCAATAGTCAACGGCTATTCTGAGCAATTTTAGCCAATTTTAAGATGTGAATCGTCAACCACAAACATGGCTCAAATTTGTCTACAATTCCTCAAAATAGCTCTCACCAAATATGAATAAACATATTTTTTACTTACAAAGAAAATGATGTAACATTGAATGTGCAGTGTTTTTGAATCAGGTCAGGGGACAGGTGGGAAGCAATGGGTGAAAGCAAACATGTATGCATTGGGGGAGTAGGGCCCTTTTCCTATTGACTGCCAAGCCCCCTCTCCAGCCGCCCCTTCACCCCCAAACTTCCTCCCATCCCTGCTTACACCAAAGCACCACTGGAATAGAGGAAACAGTGTTTTTCAGTTTAAACCTAGGAGGCACCTTTTCTTCAGGGGTGTGTGGAAATCGATATAATATTATGACCCCAATCGCATCGTTTAAATGTATGTTGGCCTACGCCAAGCTGTCTAAAGGATACTATGTACATAGGTTCCGCGGCAAGGTCTTGACCTTAATGTATCGTGTAAGCCGCCATCTTGGATCTAGCCGCCATTTTAGGTACTCTTGCAGTGTGGAAGTCACCCTGAATCACAAAATGGAGGCTGAATGACATTTCGAGTAAGACTTCGGCCATGGTGACCTCCGCACACGTGAATGAATAATATGTCCGTAGGCTACTTGTTAGGGTCATGAACTAAGACCCTGTCCTCTGTTTAACCTATGTGTAAATATGTAACTGTATCAGCGGAACTGATCTAATGTATGGAAATTGTGTGTTCGACCTGGCTACGAACCCTAGCCATGGTTCCAGAAATGGTTAACTTGTAAGAGGGCTGGCCAATGCAGTACTAAATGTATAAAAACCCAAGCATCCCGATGATCGGTCTCTCCCACTTTCAGTGCGAACCTAACGTTGAAGGTTCGTGTGTTAGTCAGAGGGCCGAATAGCTATTCGCATGTCAATTGAGTTTGGTAACTTTGTAACTTTGAAATAAAGCGCTTTGTATGTCCTTTGTAACCTGTGTTGGTGTGTTTCCTTTTGGGCTTCCCGGCCTCATGTCAATTTCTCTGTTTCCACAGTTGGCGCCCGAATAGGGACCCTCAAGATTGATGCCGGATCATTGAAGGTTGACGCAGACTATCGAATCGGGATCGGACGGTGTGATTCTGCGGGCCCGACCGATCGAGACGCGATACCTCAGCAGCGCTGCACGATCCGATCCTTGGGCGATAGTCGTGCGGTCTGACACGGCATCTTGACGAGGGTCCAATTCCGAGGCGGGCAGATTTGCCGAAACCACCGAACGCAGGTAAAATTTGTTAGTTGAAGTCCTTTGTAAACCGTACGGTCCTCCTTAGGTTTGGTCAGGTGCAGTCGTGACCCGGCTCTTAATTTATCCCTGACAATTTGAATTTGGCGTATTGTATCTGCAGACACAATTATTGGACCAGGTAACACCAATTTTTTTGAGAAATGCCTGGGAAATTGTCTAGCTGCTTTAGGGTTCTGTTCCGCAGCGATCGACAATCTTTGGAATTTAGCCGTCCGGCACCACAGGAGGGGTCGCCGGCGTGTACTATGTACTGTAAGTATGGCATTGGTAGTATTGTATTTAATGACATTTGGCACAGACAGACCAGAAATGCCTCCGAATTTCAGTGGCCAATCAATGGTAGCTTTGAGATCCCCCGTATTGAATACTTAGAGTCGATCTTGCTTAAAAAGAAGGCTAGGCCAGCAGCCTTTGATGTGTTACAAAATTGGAAAAAGGAAGCATTACAGCAGCTTAAAAGTAGGGATAAACATGCACGACGTCATAAAACGAATGCCGAAAAGGCATTGTTGTATGACAAGGAAAAACGATTAGATGAAACCCAGAAGATGGATAGAGCTTTCTCGCTCGGGGTCCAGAAAATTTACCCCTCTAAAGATTTCCATGTTTCCGAGGAGTTTATTGAGAAAATATTAAACGAACGGAGGCCTGATTCTTCAGCGCCACCTCCGTATGCTCCCGTTGTGGGCACCTTGCCCGTTCCTGCTATTGCTCCTATCGTTATTCCTACTCCTCCTGCGCAGCCTACTGCCCCTAGTTCTTTGGTTGTCGCTCCTCTGTCTATTTCGTCTATTACATTACCTCTTTCCCCTGCACCCTTGTTAGGTTCACCTACACCTCCGATTCTGGGGAGTCCCGTGTTCACTAAATCAGATCCCGGTGCAGGGTCGAAAATTGTGACTCGTAGTACTGTTCCTGCGGGCAGGAAACAGGAACTATTTGCTTGGGCTAAACATTGCATGGAAAAAGGTGATCAAACTGATGTACTTTCAACATTATCTAATTTGCACGATTTTCCCGAGAAAAACGTTTTTATTGAAGGACTGGGGATTCATTTAGGTGTAATGTGGGGTAGATTGCAGACTTCGGATCTCCCACAAGGGGTGAGAGATCTGAATGCCTTGGCACTTTCGAGGGATACAGAGCAGAAAGTATATGGACATGTTGACAGATTGTTTGAGTTTAGGAGGGATTTTGAAAGGTTACAAAACGAGGATGATGAGGACGACAGGATGTATGCACAGAAACGGTTCCTTTCGTGCCGAAGTTCAGCACCTGAGGAAGTACGAATTTGTACCAAAGACGCGATTCGATGGATCTCGGATTCATCGATACCGCCAGATGAGGTGTATGACACATATAGTCAATACACGGTAGAGATGCAAAGGAAGGTAATCCAAGTGATGGTACAGCACTTACAGGAGGAATGTATAAGGAAGAAGGTTGGTTGCCCCATAGAGTTATTGGGTATTTGTAAAAGAGCTTTTTCGCCCGACACTTCTACAACTGCTTTAGCGCTCGATCTGGCCTTATTGCTCAGTAAGCGGTCGGAGGTCCCTATATCTCAGTTGCCTATGAGAGAGGTCCCTCCGACCCTTGTCCCAAAATTAGAAATCCCCGCCAACGCGGCGACTGGTGCTGCCGCGGTGGATATCCCTGCACATTACATATCACAGTTTGTTCACGTCCCGTTCTCTCGACAGGAAGTGAACACGATTAGACAATCAGTCCCTGATATCAGGAAGAACCCGACAGGGTTTTACAAAGAAATAGAATCCGTTTTGCAGTCTTCTGTGTTCACCTTAAGTGACATGGATTTATTGTTTCCAGTGCTTTTACCTGTTGATGTATGGAAACAGGTACGAACAATAGATGATGTGCCGGGGTTAGGGGATACATGGGTAAACTTAACTAGAATAGATGGGGAACGACCAGCTGGTGAGAAACCACCCCAGGTAATACTCACTTTACCTGATAGAATAGTTGCCAAATTAAAAACTATAATCCCAGAAAAAAGGATTATTTGGGACAAGCTTACGGCCTGCGTCCAAGGGAAAACTGAAGGTACTACTGAATTCTTTAATAGATTCGAACAGGTGTTCTCCGACTTCAGTGGACAGGATTTAGGTACAGAGTCGGGGAAGAGGTTGTTTGTGGACAAATTTGTGCGTGGATTGTTGCCCGACATCCAGTCACAAATTATGTCCTCAGAGAGCGATTGGCAGGCAAAATCTCAGTCAGAGGTCTTGCATATGGCTCAGTATTACGAGAATCGGGTTAATAACGAAAAAGAGAAAATCGAAAAAAGAAGGGGTGACCTAAAGACTAAGGTATTGTTGCAGCAAATTGTCAGAAACCCCAGAGGAGGTACGACACAGACTAGAGGTCAGTACATTCCAAGAGGAAATACTCCTCCAAATTCTATAAATATTAATCAGTGTGCTTATTGCCGCCAGGAAGGTCACTGGCGAGCACAGTGCCCTGCCCTTCGTCAGAGGTCAGGAGGCACATTTGGAGGTATGGGTAGGCGACCAAGGGGCCGCCCGGAGCAGGGGGCCCTGATAGGGGTCAGCTTCTACAAGATCCCCAGCAACCTTTTTCACGGGAAAATCAGACTCCGAGTATGGACTCGAGAAATATATTTGATCACCCTTCCGCCGCCTATCTTTCTGAGGAACTTCCCTTTGATGAAGTTCTGCCTTACTAGGATTGCCCGAAGCAGCGTTTGGAACCTTTACCTATTCCCGTTATTCAGAAGGGCCCCTATGTTGAATTATTGGTGGGGAATAGGAAACATCAGTTCTTGATCGACACTGGAGCACAAAAGTACTCCATCGACCATTCGAGGGTTCCAAACATCCCACTGTCAGGGCAAACAAACGTCTCTATAGGGTTCTCTGGCATACCAACTGTTTGTCCGGTTTCTGCGCCGGTATCCGTTTCTTTGGGTCCTTTTACAGACCAGTGCCCTTTTCTTCTTACTTCAAACTGTGGAGAAAATTTGCTGGGGTTGAATTTGTTGAAGAAACTGAATGCAGTGATTCATTGTTCCCCTGACGGAATAAGATTAACAGTTTCACCACAGCAACCCTTTAACTCCCAATACTTGACCCGACCTCTACCTCTCGAATTTGACATTGTCCCAGAATGTTTGTGGGCAATAGACAATAATGATGTCGGGATATTGCACATCGATCCTGTTAAGATAATATTGAAACATGGGGTTAAGCTACCGCGCATTCCGCAATATAAAATTTCAATTGAAGGAGAGCGCGCTCTGAAATGCATTGTCTCCGATTTTGTACATCGTGGAGTGATCGAAGAGATTACAGGTAGCCTATGTAATAGCCCGATCTTGCCAGTATATAAGAAAGGCGACAATGCAATTCCGTACCGGTTTATAATAGATCTTCGTGCTATTAACCGGGTGGTAGCCCCACAATTTCCAATCGTGCCTGATGTAACAACGATCTTAACAATGATCCCTGCTACGGCTACACACTTTAGTGTCGTAGATTTAAAAAACGCCTTCTTTAGTATTCCGATACATGAGGAGAGCAGGTATTTGTTTGCGTTCACCTTGGGGGGACGCTCGTTTACATTCACAAGGGCACCTCAAGGGTATACTGAAAGTCCTAGTATCTATAGTAGAGCCTTAAAAGAGAAGCTCGACACCCTTGAATTACCATCTACTTGCACGCTGCTACAATATGTAGACGATTTGCTCCTGGCTGCAGACTCTGAGAAAGCTTGTAAAGAAGGCACTATATTGTTGCTTGTTCATTTAGCTGAAAATGGTCACAAAGCTTCACTTAAGAAATTTCAATATTGTTGTCAGGAGGTTGCCTATCTAGGCTACCTCCTGTCAAAGGAGGGGAGAAGATTGACACCTGAACGAATAAAACACATTTCTGGCATGTCTGTCCCAAAAACACAGAAGGAAGTCAGAGCCCTGATAGGGATGGCGTCCTACTGTAGACTGTGGATCCCGAACTTTGCCCTAGTGGTAAAACCGATGTTGGCTTTGACGAAGAAGGGCATTTCTCTGCCATTGCCATGGGAATCGGAACATCAACGATCATTTGAGCTTCTCAAAGCCGCGCTGTGTTCAGCACCGGTTCTGGGTACACCAAATTACGATAAGGCCTTTGTGTTGTTTGTGCATGAATGTAATGGATGTGCTTTGTCTGTGTTAACACAGGAACATGGAGGGAAGAATAGGCCGTGCGGCTATTATTCCTCCGCCCTCGATCCTGTTGCATGCGCTTTGCCGCGATGTCTGCGCGCTGTTGCTGCTGCCGCTGCGTCTGTAAAACAGAGTGAGGGGATGTTCCTAGGCCACGATTTAATTTTGATGGTACCTCACTCTGTCGATATTCTATTGAATAAAACTCAAACACAACACCTTACTTCTGCCCGGTTGACCAGGTACGAATTAGTTCTATTTGCTCCTCATATCCAAATTAAAAGGTGTTGTGTTCTCAATCCGGCTGAACTTTTTCCTCTCCCGCAAACTACTGCTTGCGGCGATGACGGATCACATGACTGCCTGTATGCCACCGAACAAGAAACAAAGGGCAGAATAGACCTCTCAGATACTCCTTTGGAGAATGCGGAAGGGGAGCTGTTTTGTGATGGCTCCTGTTTTAAACTTCCGAATGGCACGTCTACAGCTGCTTATGCAGTTACTACCTTGAACAAGATCGTAGAAACTAAAAGGATTCCGCATAACTCCGCGCAGGCCGCAGAGATTATAGCGTTGACCCGCGCTTGTGAGCTCTCCCAAGGGCATAGAGTTAACATTTATACGGATAGTCAGTACGCCTTTGGGGTGGCTCACAATTTCGGAAAACTATGGTCGGAAAGAGGGTTTCTGACCTCACACGGGACCAAGATTCAGCATGGTCCCTTAACAGTACAACTACTTTTTGCGCTCTCACTCCCTGAACAATTAGCAATCATGAAATGTGCAGCACATCGCAAGGTCATAGACAATGTGGGAAGAGGAAATGCTTTTGCAGATTTGATAGCTAGACAAACAGCTACAGACCTTAGCACAGACATATACACCTTGAGGGAAGTGAGAGATGGTTGTATAATAGATGAAGGCATTGGGTCTGTGCGAGATATTCAGACTGATGCCTCTGTTGAAGAATCTAGGAAATGGGCTGAAGGCATGGGGAAATTGGATGACGAAGGGTGTTGGGTGGACGCATCTGACGGGAAATGGTTGCTTCCTGATTCTTATGTATTAGCAATGGTCACGATGGCACACGGTCCAACACATGTGTGTGCCCAGCAAATTGCGAAGATATTACAGCAGGTTTGGGTGAATGATAAAATTTTGGAAACTGCAAAAAAATACATCCAGAAATGTATGATTTGCCTGCAGCACAATGTGGGTAAAGGGACAGTGACTCCAAGGGGAAGTTTCGGGCCCCCCTCTGTCCCCTTTGAAACCATTCACCTTGATTTTATTGAAATGGAGCGATGTAATAACTTGAAATATGTTCTTGTTATCATTTGTGCTTTTAGCAAATGGGTCGAGGCTTTCCCCGTCAAAGATGCTACCGCCATGACCACCGCAAAGATCTTGGTAAAAGACTATTTTCCTCGATTTGGGCTCCCGAGGATAATTTGGTCGGACAACGGCCCCCACTTCATCGCAGCCGTAATGTTGCAAATATGTGTTGCCTTAGGGATAGAGAAACGTTTTCATTCAGCTAGGCACCCTCAAAGTGCGGGGTTGGTAGAAAGACACAATGGTATTTTGAAAAACAAACTTGCCAAAACATGTGCCGACACTAAATTAAAATGGCCAGATGCTTTACCTATTGTGTTGTTAGCTATGCGCACCACACCCCAGACTAGAACTGGGCTCTCTCCATTCGAGGTAGTAATGGGAAGGCCTGCTAATATTTGGGGTCTCCCTAAACCTAAAGCCCTGAGGGATGTGGAGAATGTATTGCTCATAGACTATTGTAATCAATTGACTAAAAATCTGTATTTCATTTACCACCAGGTGAATGCTGCCTTACCTGTACGGTTTACGGGCCCAGGACACGATATATTGCCCGGCAGCTGGGTCCTGGTGAAGGCCTACGAAAGGTCTTCCTGTCTCGCGCCTCGCTGGCGGGGACCCTACCAGGTTTTATTGGTCACCAGGACGGCAGTGCGGGTGGCAGGAAAGAAGAACTGGATACATGCAACACATATCAAGAAGATCCCTCACCCGACGCCACACGTTACAGAAGAAACAGAACCCCTCGCTGGTGCTACACTCTCTGATCTCGGAGTAGCAGGCAGCGTTGTGAGTGCGTCGGAGAAGTTCTCTGAGCCTGAGGAGCTCGGGGAGCCGTCCATTTTGTCTCCGCACTCCCTTGATCAATCACTTCCGGAAAACCTTGTTTCAAGCTCTGCGACTTCCGTCGCTACTGATACGACGCTCCCCTCAGGGAGCGACGATACTTTGCTTTTGGATTCAACAAACTTGGGTACCATCCGGTACAACCTTCGACCACGCAAATAAAATCGCCGCACGAGTATCGTGCATCTGGAAGAAAAAGGAGTGATTGAAATACTATCGTCTTCCCTTTTTTTTTTTTTGGAACAAAGAAAAGGGGGGGTTCTGTTGGCCAGGGTTGGGAAGGACTAAGAAGTCGCGCGGCCGAAGTGCCGCCAGCAACGAACATTGGGGCCGTCGATCGGGATAACCATGATGCCTGCCGCCTTCACCGCTGCTCCTCGTATTGAACTATTAGATAAGGAGGTGACCAATTCGAACAATGGACAATGTGCCTGGGCCCCGAAAACGTACTGTTGTGTTCTCGTTTTGATTATTATTAGTTTTGCAACTGCTGCCGTGGGACTTTGGTACTTTGAAGAAATTTATCCTTTGAAGCCTCTGTTACCGACCAAAATTGTACCAACTGTTTTGACTCCCTCTGTACACCTTTACACTCTGTCCCCTAGGGACTCTCGGCATAGACAGAAATATTATAATAACACTTTGATGATAGTGATGAATGCTACGCATGCAATTTTTAATAGGAGTAATTGTTGGGTCTGCACTCACTTACCACAACATGGGCACAAGGGACTGGGATGGTATGTACATCCCTTACCTCTAACAACCTCTTGCTATGCCTCTCTTAGAGCACTCTTTTTTGGCCGATGGAATGATAGCATCCCAGGGAACTTCGATGGGACTAATTTGAATGAATTTGAAAAACGTGAATTGACTCCCCTGGGATGCTCGCTTTTCGCAAATAGGAGTAGACCTAATATCGCTTCTATTAGGCCATCTGATAAACTTTCTTTTCCTTTTCAAAATCTAGTTTCTTTCAAGATGGCTCCGATAGGCAATAAGGATGCCATGCCTCCTTCTTATTCTGTAAATCACAGTCCTGATTCTGTCCCTTTCTGTGTACAAAGAAACGGCACTAGGCCAATGGGAGATTTCGAGCCTTGTATAAATATTGTAAATTTGACTGGGGAAAATAGGCCTTTGTATGTAGGGGG
This sequence comes from Ambystoma mexicanum, assembly GCF_040938575.1. Taxonomy (NCBI): domain Eukaryota; kingdom Metazoa; phylum Chordata; class Amphibia; order Caudata; family Ambystomatidae; genus Ambystoma; species Ambystoma mexicanum. The sequence goes on along the minus strand of NC_090925.1, from coordinate 16,976,893 downwards.
ACCGGTTTATTTTGTGTGTGGTAGTTTAGCTTTTCCCTGGTTGCCCAAGGATTGGCAGGGGACTTGTTATTTAGGGATATTGTTACCAGGTGTATTTATAGCCAGTACCTTAGAGGTATCTAAGGCTCGCCCGCGACGGGATAATGATGGAGATACCCCTGGACAAGTGTTCGGGGATATAGCCAAATCAGTAGTTCCCTTCTGGGGACAAATAGCAAATTCAGAAAACATCAGGGGATTAGCGAGGGTGTTGGAGAAAACAATCAACCGGACCACGGACATACTTTACAATATGACCTTAGAGCAAAAGGCGATAAGATTGGTAGCACTTCAAAATCGAATGGCATTAGATGTCATTTTAGCTGAACGAGGTGGAGTATGTAAATTAGTGGGGTCCGCTTGCTGTGTTTTTGTACCAGATTCTTCACCAACAATATTCAAAGCAATTCAGAATCTACACACTCTTAGTTCTGAAGTCCATATCCCTGTAGGAGACTGGAGCCTTAGTACTTGGTTTTGGGATTCTCTACGATCTTGGGGGTGGAAGGTGCTTTCTGTTATTTTAGGTATTTTAGGGACTCTGTTATTCCTTTGCTGCTGTTTCCAATGCCTCCCGAGTATATGCGGAATGATAGGGGGATGTTGTGCCCAAGTTATGAGCGCAATAGGGCGTAGAATATATACCCCGAAGACAGCATCTAAAGAATTCATGTTGCAAGAAGTTCTTATGAACAACTTTTTGGCTATTGACATTTCAGACAATGATGCGGAACCTATGGATGCTAATGCCCTCAAGTATTTTCAAAAGTATTAGGAAATAATGTTTTAGCACTTGGCATAGGCCAAAAGGAGGGTCTGTGGAAATCGATATAATATTATGACCCCAATCGCATCGTTTAAATGTATGTTGGCCTACGCCAAGCTGTCTAAAGGATACTATGTACATAGGTTCCGCGGCAAGGTCTTGACCTTAATGTATCGTGTAAGCCGCCATCTTGGATCTAGCCGCCATTTTAGGTACTCTTGCAGTGTGGAAGTCACCCTGAATCACAAAATGGAGGCCGAATGACATTTCGAGTAAGACTTCGGCCATGGTGACCTCCGCACACGTGAATGAATAATATGTCCGTAGGCTACTTGTTAGGGTCATGAACTAAGACCCTGTCCTCTGTTTAACCTATGTGTAAATATGTAACCGTATCAGCGGAACTGATCTAATGTATGGAAATTGTGTGTTCGACCTGGCTACGAACCCTAGCCATGGTTCCAGAAATGGTTAACTTGTAAGAGGGCTGGCCAATGCAGTACTAAATGTATAAAAACCCAAGCATCCCGATGATCGGTCTCTCCCACTTTCAGTGCGAACCTAACGTTGAAGGTTCGTGTGTTAGTCAGAGGGCCGAATAGCTATTCGCATGTCAATTGACTTTGGTAACTTTGTAACTTTGAAATAAAGCGCTTTGTATGTCCTTTGTAACCTGTGTTGGTGTGTTTCCTTTTGGGCTTCCCGGCCTCATGTCAATTTCTCTGTTTCCACAGGTGGAGGGGTGATTTTCCGGTGTTTATCGTATTTCACTGAAAACATGAAAGCCTACATATATTGTGGGAAGATTAATCATGAAAATTATATAAAAGGCTCCTGTACACTGTTGGTGACCTGGTATCTGATGTGTTTTGTGAACTCTAGAGGAATGATTGTAAATTGCATGGCTTTTCCCCATTTGTCACAATAATTGTGTGTGCAAAGCATTATTTCAAGCAATTATTTGAAAACTTTTCTTTGGAGGAAACCACTCTTGTACTATCCTAGATTGGTTTGGGCTTCCTTGCTAAGCTTGTCGGCCTGCAGGATGGTGCATTATTATTATGCGTGAAGCGCTATACAAATCAATAAAAATACAAATACAAATTATTCAAACATTATTGACTCTTCCTGCTGAAAGTTATGAAAAATCCTTGTTGATGCAACCAATTACCACGGTCGAGGCTAAATGCCAGGAATTTGCCCAGTGGTTCTCTTATTGGTTTTTAAATGCGGTTCCTGAGAATATTGTGTTGACAAGTGAACTGGTATGGGACAGGGAGGTTTCATCGCCAGAGATTTGCTCGAAGCCAAATAAATAGAATTTTTGCAGCCGAATTCGGCTGCAAATATATGTGGGTGGTGGGTAAGGATAATAATTAAGGTGGGGGCTAGAGGGGATTAACGAGGGTCGCGCTCCTGCATTTATTTGCGGCCAAATAACTTATAAGAAAAACAAATTAAGATGGATTTGATTTTGACCAAATCTCCTCGATGAAATCACATAGAAGCAACTGGTGCAGCCTGGGACTCCTTTGGCCTTTTTGACTTGGACAGAATTAAGTTTATGTCTATAAATAAGCCAACAATTTTACAGGACCATCCTTGCCCTGACACCAAATAAAATTGAATATTTGTTTCTCTTTTTCTCCAACTTGTGAATCTTTTTATTGCCACCGGCTGCTTTCCTGATTCTTGTAAAATGGAACGTGTCTCCTTTTCTTAAAAAGTCTCATTTAGATGCTGAGCGTCCCTGTAATTTTCAGCCAGTGACCTCCTTGCCTTTCATGCGTACATTTTTAGAGAGTGTGCCCTCTAACCAGCTGAGCCTCTGGATTGATAGCAACCAGCTTTGGCTTTCGTCAGGGTTGTAGCTAGCACAGACACTGCCATTTTCCTGATGATGTGCATAGGATATATGCTGGTGCGGGCCCCTGTTTGCTGGTACTGCTTGATCTTTTAGCAGCATTTGACAGATCACCCTTCTGTGCTCCTTGACACCTTATTGGTACAGATGCCATTTGGCGGCAGCTTCTTGAGTGATTGTTTTTATTTTTTGTCCAGTCGATGGCAGCTGGTCACCATGGGGCAAGCTGCTCTTCTGCCCCCCTCCCTGTGCCGCTTGGGGAGACTCAGAGATCGATCTTGTTGCCGATACTTTTTTATATGTATATGGAGCATCTGGGCGATCAGCCAATGAATGATGGGATCCATATTCACCAATATGCTGGTGATACAGCGCTGTACATCAAGATCTCCTCCATATTCACCAATATGCTGGCGATACAACAATGTACATCAAGATCCCGCCTATATTGTCCCATTTGCTGGCGATACACTGCTGTAAAGAGGCACCCTCTGTATCCCCTCATCAGCCTGAAAATCTGTGGACTCTGGTACTGGAACAAGAACAAAGGAAGATGAACGCCCAGATGCGAGTTCACAGTCATCTTTAATAAAAGTTCAGAAAGATACACTGGAAGCACACAGAGCTCCTACAATCAGTTTGCCTTTCATAGACTTTTTGAGAATGAGGCATTACTTCATACAATTTCAGAATACATATCTGATTGGTCCCTTCAGCAAAAAATAAACCCCTTCTTGTCTTCAATTGGTTGGCTCATCTGTCACTCACCATGCCCACATAGCTCATCTTGACAAGTATAGGTTGACTGACACATAGACTTATAAGCTCATTCCAGTCTCAGCTAAACATAATTACACATCTTTTAACTCCTGCCAAGAAACAGTTATTATCTGCTTCTTGAGGTCCTGTCAAATTTACTTGGCAGCTCATACTGTGGGAAACCTCATGAGCCCATTTTATTTGTTGCTAGTTAAGCAGCTGTTCTGTCTAATTTGTAGCTTTCCCATGCCTTTATCGGATTTACTATAAATCATTGTCTGCTTTCCCTACCAACATTTCTAAATATACCTATCCCAGACATGATTATCTACAGTGAACTGCTGCCAAAGAATATTCATTATCTGCATGAGTAAGAACTTTTGACACCTGCTCCCAAAGCCATTTTGTATTTTGGCATCCATCTTAGAAAATATAGCTTGGCTACCAAACGGTAAACCATTTTTTTTTAGCATTACTCATTTTCTATCTGGTTTCTGGACTACATTTTTACATATTCATGATATATGAGTAATACTGGAGACATCCTGAGTCATTCTGACCCCAAAAATATATATCGCCCTATATGCACTCTTTATTTTCAAAAAGCCCTATAATTCTGATTTTCACAATCAGCCCACCATGCCATCTGCACCCAGCTTGGGGGGGGGTCTAGCATCCCCTCTACACTCCTCTCTCTGGTCTGTATTTAGACACCTATTCAATACACAACCACTACACCGAGTGTCCTCCCTCCCCCGCATTCAGTGTACCTATGCTTCCCTGTCCCAGTCACCCAATTGAATATAAATATAACATACACAACAGGTGAATTTCTAGCCACTACGAGAATTGAGAGCAATCATTCCTTGAGGGAACCCACCAGCCCATTTTCCTATTTATTTGTCCATGTGCATCATTTACTGTACACTTTTTCCTTCCTCCCACCCAACTACATTTCCTTGTTTCCTGTCCTTCCCCATTCACATTTTGATTTTGCCCTTTGTCTTCCATTGACACATCTTCCACCTGATCCATCTTGTTTTTGTTTTTTCCGCATCCACTGACTTTCTTTAAGCTCAGTCCATTTTATGTGTCCTTTGGGATGCTTTGCAGCAAGTTCTCAGGCCCTTTACACATAGACCAGTCCTTTTAAGTTCATTGTTAATTTCATCATAAAGTACTTGAATTTCTCACTCTTCTTTATTCAAAATCAGATAGTCAGTGGAGGGGGCATTCAATGGTTTCTGGGGAAAACAAGGAGTTGAGGAGTCTTATTGGGACAACTTTTAAACACAAAGCAACTGTAACAGGGCATCTGGCTGGGTCCCTCGATCTTTTCTCTCTGCTCGCAGGATTGGTTGCTGTCAATCACCTAGTTTGTAGGTATTTCTCGTCCATCTGTAATATAAAACTGAATGAGTTGCATTTGAAAAATAATTGTGTCTTTATCGTCAATACTGTCTCCTCAAACCCAACCTTTAAAATACATATATGTTTTTAAATACTCCTTCCTCCTAAACAATCTCTACTGCATTTTCTTGTCTTCTAATATAACAGGATGCCTGCTCCTTTCTCTCTTTTTGCACATCTTGGTGTTACTTTATACTAAGTACATACTGGCTGATACCAGGACTTGGCTATGATCTGAGGTCATTAAAGATGTTCATTTTTTTTAACTTTTTCTGCATTGCCCTATTTTACATGGGCCTTCTTTTCTGCCAATAACTGCATATTGCACTAAAGGAAACATTTCCTCTAGTTTACATTCTCAAACCAAGGAGTTCAGTCTCCTATTTTATGATAAAATAATAAACAACAAGACAGAAAACATAAAAGAAATTCACAACATATGTTCAAAAAAGGATGTGCTTCTTCAATCACTCCCCTTTTTTCTTCTTGGCGTATCCATAGCTGAAGAAGAAGAAGCTGGTGTGTCTGTAGAAAATGGAAATAGAGGTACAGTCATTTCTTTATGTTAGCAAAGCGATCAATAATTTCCCTAGGGTAGACCTTTGCTCTTTTCTCAAAATAGTTTTACTCAGATCATCTCTTTGGCCTTCTGAGCCCACTGAACTGTAAGCTGCTCTTCTGTAAAGTTAAAAAGAATTGTTGGTGCACATTTAAATGATTTATCATGAGTGTATCAATCAGGCCTGTCTTTCTTTAGTTTTTTCTACCATGATGAGCTTTTTCTCTGCACTTTTGAAGTCCTCCTCCTGCTAGCGTGGGACTGCAGTCTTCTTCTTTCTTTGCTATGTTTATTCTGTTGAGACATAATTGAAATTTTTCATCATCTTATGTACTCTAATCTTGCCTGCCCATGTTATTGGGAACCCAGTACTGTTCCTATTAAGTGCATGCAAGTGTGTTATATAACAAATACATTGTTTTGCCTATCCTAAATATTTTGTGAATTTTGCCAAATGTACCAGAATTACAAAAAGGTTACTCTACCTTCTATCCAAAGTCTTATTTGTTCTTGTTGTTAGATATGGCTATATTCGTACATATATATATGCTATCCTGTGCTCACACCTGTTTGCACCCTTGTTGGGAAAATGCTATCTATCTGAAAGACTGTATCACTTACTGCCTTTCTTCTGTACTCACCTGGGTCCTCTTACTCCTAATAATGATCAATAGTTTGTTTCACACACTTTCTGTGTGAACTGATACTTACCTCTTCCAGCTTTACTTGTCCTCTAGCACTTACCTTTGTCATAACATAATGTTTCTTCCCATTACATTGCTATACTCTGCTAAATTCATGTAGACATTCCTTCCGTGCACAACAATGACAATCATTTTCATCTGTAAAACATAAATCAACATCATCATATTAGTTCAAACAATGTTTTTGTTACTTACACTCATATGTTCTTTTGTGCAGTTCTACTAAAGGTTTTTCTCATATTTGTCAGATCAATCTTGGCATTCCACACTCCTTTAGCCTTTCATTAACCACATTTCATTTTTATTAAATTACACAACACTGTTCATTTATAGCCAGCACCATTCATTGTGCTTATTGTTAACACATCTGAATATCTTATCTGCTTTAATATCCATTCATTCATTCATTTTTTATTTATTTATTTCACCCCCTAAATTGTCCCGTAGTTGTTTCAATAGACCCATGTCATAAGGGCCCGTGGTCCCCAGGTCATTTGGCACTCTCTCCAAGTCTTCCTGAAAATATGCTGAGTGCTGCTGCATTTTTATCATTCGCTGTGGGATTTCCCCGTCTCTCTATTTGTATCCAGTATGTGGTGCTCCTAAAGAACCATCACTTTATCATTTATTTAGTCTTCTCTAAATATGTTGTCATCAATGACGCCAATCAACCTAGACCCTTCCTCAAGAGCTATCACTGTCCTCCATGGTCTCCTCTCATTGTCCATTCCATTGAGCCCTGTCATTTCCCCATATATTTTAATTCTATAGGGATTCTATATGGATAGTCTGTCCCCCCTCTTTGTCCTTAGGTATCTGTAGTCCAAACAAAAATTCATCAAATATTCTCACCATCCTTTACACTAGGCCAAAAAGCCATGTTAATAGAATGCACACCCCATGATAAGAAAATCCTACTGGCTCCACTGAAAACAACTTGCAGAGCCATTTGCCCTGTTTAATGCCATTATAAATTTTCCCACGTTATACATTTTCCCACGTTCGAATAGTGTATTCCAGGACTGCAGTGGAGCATGCTATCCCTTGGTCAATAGATAAAATAATTGTGTTAAGATTTGTCATCCAATCCCTGCCCAAAATATTTAACTAGTGTCTGTCATGAAAATAACAAAGATCAGTCATGTCACACTCTCCTAAAGAGACTGGTAATTCATCAATAAATAGGAACTCAACTTATATCTCCAAAATAAATCCTGATCACCCATGGCAATACCCACCATTGGACACCTTTTCTCCTTCGTTCATGGACATGCAGTTCCAGTGTCTGCCAATAGAGCAAATAATTCACCTCCTACCGTCACATTAACCCTTGGCTTCTCTTGGGGGTGTAATATCACTGATAATTCTGGACACATCATGTCGTCCTGTGAACTTCCTATTGTGGGTGCATCCATACCCCTGTTCATGTGAAAGGATTATCTCCTACCACAGTGGCACCTCCTATTCTGAGTGTCAATACCTGGTCTGTGTATCGCTGCAATGGCCCCTGTAGTGAATTCATTTGCACTTGCTCTAGCTGCTGTACCGGTTGCACTCTTGACGCCTGTGTCTTTTACAGTGTCTCATACCACATATCCAATACACAGGAGGAGCCCCTCTCACTAGTCCCCCTTGGTTAAATGGTCCTTGCGCATTCTGATTATCATTCTGCATATTCTGAAGACTGCCTTGGTTATTCTGCAAGCCACCTCTTCCCCTATTTCCCATTCCTCTGCCTCGTGGCACAAACCCATTCCCTCCTTGATCCATCAGGCGCTGATTATTCGCCTCTGATGCACCCACTGCTGGCTTCATTCCCAGTCCTTCTCCGCTTGTCAACACCGCCCCTTCTATGGCGTACTTTGACAATTTCTTGTGAACTAACTTGGCTTCCTCAAGTTTTCTAGCATCTTCCTTGTCTTTATCCTTCTCCTGTAACAGCCTACAGTGATAGCACTATAGTCACTGTATCTCAGGTTACAGTTTCACTTCCATTCCCACTTGCTTCCCATGAGCCTGTGTACCTGCCCAGGCAATCCCTGACATAAAATGTGGTAAAATACTGCCACTGTTTTCATCTCGGCTTGCGCGCGTCATGAGTTCAGTGCTCCTGAATATAAGCAAGCAGATCCTCATCCTCCTTAAAAAAAGAACATAATATCCCTAACTGGTGTTCCCAACATAAGTGAAAGCACCCTGTATGCGTGTGTGTGTGTGTTCTTATTGAAGTATTAAATCCCTTCTTCTCACAACATTTGTGTGTTTTGTGTGCATTGAGCCTGCAATCCATTGATTGCCTGTACTTCCACAAGATCATTGGCATATGTGTGTGTGTGCCTTCTCATGTGTGTGTGTGCATGCACATGTGTATGCATGTGCATGTGCGCATGTTTGTGTGTGTGCATGTGCGTGTGCATGTGTGTATGCATGTGTGTGTGTATGTGTGTGTCTGTACATATATGTCTCTCCCCCTCTTCTTGTAAACATATCATGACAGAGATTCTAACCTTAATCATCTCTATTTCTTTCCCCAATAAATCAATTCATCACATATAATGTCAGTCAAAAAGTTTATTTCGGATTCCAAAAATCCATAAAACACATAAAACCATCATAATGCATACAATAATAAAACTCATCATTTAAGAGCATCCACAAAAACCACATTGTACTTTTTTAAAACAGTCACAAAGTAAAAAAAATATAAAAATACAATATATACTGCCAATACCGAAGCAATTTTAAATCCCCTATTCCATTCCGCTCGACAGGGGAATCAACAGCAGTCCTCACCCTGAATCCTTAGTATCCCCTTTCTAAAATATATCAATTTATTTTCAAAAGCTGAGTAATGCCCATGCAAACAAAACAGAATCTGCACTTAAAAGAAATAAAATATCCTCTCTGTAATGGCAAATCTTAGACTCCCTAAGAACTGGCAAAATATTAACAAATGTGGCAAATTTTCAATGCTGTACCCACACACCGGGCATGCAGCGGAATCCAGATAGACTTTCCAGTTTACGGTGTTCCCTTGCAAGAGGAGACCGACGAACCTTGCCCGAGTGATTAACCAACTATCTTTATTATGGGCACCCCAGATTAAATAGGGTTCAATCACAATGGGCAGGCTAATCGTTACATGCAGTTTGGCAGGATTATGTTCATACTCCAAAAGTGTTCTCTGCTTAGCAAATCCTTCACCCAGAACAAGTTTGTGCATATTCACCTCTGGTTTAGATAGAAGAGCAGCTGGAGGAAACAGAATACTTAGGTTGGCCTCTCCTAAGGCTTTAGCTGTATAATCCAGCCAAGGAATTTTTTGCTACCCCGTCCTCCCCAAAACAGAACTAATAATGAAGTGACAAAGGGAGGCATGTACATTCGCCCATAACCAGACCCAAAAAAGTATAGGGGCCAATGCCCACTGATCCTCCCAAAATTACATGCCCAATTTTCTATGAATGAATAGAAGTGCACGCTGAAGAGTTAAGGAGTCCCAATAATCTTCTGAAAAATATATTCTCCTTGACTTGTAACCCATCAGCCTTCTGGAAACCCCGTAATGGAGCCCCATATAGTGTAACTGCCTTTGATTGTGCAACGTATATCTTAGATACCACAATAAGCGGTTGACCCTCACAACGGGACATAAAACGAAAAATGCCACCTATTTGTTGACTCATTTTAGCTGACTGTTTCGTTAGGTGTGCCTTCCCCATAAGGGCTTACGAGAATCTAATCCCCAGGACATATAATAATCTATGTCGTCCTAATAATTGTGCCACGCCTTCCTCATTCTTCTTTGTCATGCCTCAGCCTCCTTGTACTTTTTTCATAAATACATTTTACTTAAACAAACCCCACAAAAATCTATATAATGCACTCCTTTTCTTGAAAATCATACTAATCAAGGTGTTTGCTTCTATAATAAATACTCTTATATGCTCAGACTCTTTTAAAAATACTAGTATACTTTCTTGTGTGTTCTTCATAGCTTGATTCCTAAACTGGCATACATTATCTCCTATTTATGAACTGAGGCATCTCCTCAATACAACTTTTAAACATATCATGCCCCTCATCCATATTGGGTGTAACCTTGGTCCTGGTGCATTTGCGAGCACTTCCCCGCATTACTTACTGCTTCCCTAGTTTTAAATAAAAATTTTGCATCAATACATGCACTTCCAATATTTTTGCCAAAAAAGGTGTTTTTATCTTATTTTTTCTTGCTATTCCCTACAAACATTCGCTGTGCTTAGTTCAATGTCATTCACTATTGCATGAGCCTCCCTTTTGATATAATTTTCATTCATAATTGCATTTTTTCTCTCGATACCATGCTTCACAATTTGTGTGATTTTAGAGACATTTTCCTTTTCTTCTTCAAATGCCCCTATATTGCATAGTTATACTGTATGGTGAGGGAAACACTGTCCCCCTTCTTCGCACCTCTCCAATCTGCTCTGGTCTTGGTGTACATGCTTAAACCTGCATGTATGACACCCTTATGATTCTACATTTTATAGTAATGCATAGACCATGCCTTTTCTCTGTCCCCAACTACCAGTATTCTCACTATTGTGGTCACCCACAGCACTCTTCTGTGCTTTCATTTTGCAATCTGTCTTTCTTTTCAAAGCGCACTGAAAACCTCTTTAGCAAACATTTTTTCCTCATATGTCCAATTGGCCCATAAATGCCTTATGAGCTATACTCTTTCCAAATGTCCCATCCTTCATCAACAAGGAATGGCTACTTGCCCTGCCATAAAGTCAACAAATCCCAACATGATCCACTGTGTGCTCAACAAAGAAGCACCCACCACCAATCCCAGAAATAACCAACAACCCCCTTTACAATGGGAAGTGACATGTGTGACCGTAAACAGCGACTCAATGGGGTCTCCCCAGCTCACACATATACAATAACTGGGAACAGCCTCCTATTCTGAACAATATATTTAAAAATAGGTTCAACCACATGTAATTTTCCTATCAAAAATCAACAATTTCTTCAAAATATACACCCTCGCTTGACTTAAACAATCAGGGGTGTGAATTACCCAAAAACATATATTAATCCAATTCCGTGCTTTCCTCAGCACCTGGTTTCAACACTTATGCACTAATGTTTATGAAAACATGTTGTTTCTCAAAGCATACTCATTTGTCAATTTACTCAACATTTTTCAAAACTACACAAGCAAATCACTAAACATGTTTCTTGCACACTAATTAAAAATATTAGCTTCATCCCTACTCATTTTGGTCACATTTCCATAAATCCTCATTCATTTTCCTGTTATTATAGCTTAACATACACATTTTTTGCCATTCTTTCCAACACAAGCAGCAAACTGCTCTTTTAATATATAAAGCTTAGCTCACAGCTGTTCTTATTCACAGGACTTATCCCATGTTTTCAACTTCAAAAGCAACTTCTGTGTTCTTCCTCCAACCATTAATTATTCTCCTGACTCTGCCAACTGTTATCTCTCAGCCTTGAACAAGACCTTTTAACTATTCTCAGCGCGGTTTTAACCATAAATCTTCATTGTGTAGTGTCAGCACTACCCATTGTTAGTTGAGTATTGCATACAAAAGTGATTATATCTGTGCGAAATTTTTTAAAACATGTCATATATCATATTAGCTTCACCTTTCCAAGCAGGAATAGAATCTGGTGTCGTTTTTTGTTTCAATTTATAATAAAAGTGTCTTACTGCGTAGTTGCCTGTCTGAGGCAAGATTAATTTCTCTCGCATATCCAATTTTATCTGCCCTCCGTTTGTATTATGCGCTTGGCAGATTTCTACCGTGCAAGACTTTTTGGTTTCTTAAAGCTGTCAATTATGTAGGTATATAAAAATGAACCCTCTAGCTACCGTCACCCGCCTGCCTCAAGGGTGCAAAGTAGTCACAATGTTTGACTGCAATTCTTTATTTTACCAGTTTTTTTCTCCACAACATTTCAGATAGTTCATGTGAGGGTACTCATCAATGGTTTGCTCACACATCTGCCTTTTCCACTACTTTCTGCCTATTTCTGGGTTGGTGCAAATCACCTTCCCTCAATAAATAATGTAATTTCTTGTCTTCATCTCACTTTGTACTATTTATTGTCGCTCTTCGACACCTTCATTTTAAAACAGACACATAGGGCCTCATTATAACTTGTGCGGAATGGGTTTAACGGTGCCGGTAATGCTGCCGGTGCCGTTAAACCCACTCTGCACTATTACGAGGACCCTCGCGGGACCCGCTCTGGACATCTGGTTTTTCCAGACGTCCATAGCGGGTCCCGGGGGGGGCCAGGGAGCTAACAACGGGCCCGTTCGTAGTGGGACCATTGTTAGCTCCCTCCCCATTCCCATTGAGCCCTATGAGAGCTTGAATGGGAATGGGGAAGGCCCGGGCCCGGCTTCCCTGAAGGAAGAAATACCGGGCCCTCCATACTCGGAATGGCCCAGTATTTCCCCATTCAGGGAACCCAGACCCGGACACGATTTTGGAGGCAGCTATGCCCTTATTAAGGGCATGGCTGCCTCCAAAGTCGTAATGAGGCCCATAGACAGACGCACCAGTTGACTTTTCACATTAATCCTCAGTGCTCTTTGCTTTATCTCTGTCCCTAAATATACCCTGATGGGGGTGTAAATCATCACCTATCATACCCCTGTTTATGTGCGGCCTATTTTACCCCACTTGGGGTTTTGTAATGACTTCTTCTAGACCTTACTTATCTGGGCTTTCAGATGCTCTTCATCTTACAGACACTCTTTGGGCCTCATTACGACCCAGGCGGTAAGTTACCGCCTGGGCCGTGACTTTACCACCATGGCGTAAACTACGTTTACGCCATGGTGGTTGGCGGACTTACCGCCCCATTCCGACCTTGGCGGGGCGGTAAGTCCCCAATCCCCATTTACCCTTCCCCATTCCCATTTTTGCCCCATAGGGCATAATGGGAGTGGGGAAGGCGTTAATTACGCCACCGTAAATTACGGTGGCGTAATTAACTCCATGGTCCCTTAGCGCCATGGATTTTAACACCTGCTAAAAGCAGGTGTTAAAACCTCCATGGCGCTAAGGGACCTCGTAATCAGGCGGTAAGGGTCGGCGCTGTTTACGCTGCCGTAAACCCCTTACCGCCTGAGTCGTAATGAGGCCCTTTGTCTTTTTCTAAACAACACCCCATTACTTTTCTAAAACTACCACAAACCCCTTAATTATATACATAACACATGTTTTTTTCTTTTTTCTTCCTTTGTCTCTGTCCCCCACAATACATACCATAATCCACAAATGTCCAAGCTGTGCCACACTATGCTGACAGCCATACAGAGACTTCCCCCGACAACTGAGGGCACACTGCAGATTCACTTACCCTGTCATTTCTCCTGGGCATCTTCTATCTCCGTCAGTATAGGTCTGGGTTCTTGTCCCTGAAAGATCTTTGGGGTCCCTTCATATGGTTGCCATGTGTAACGGGGGACCCTCTGCATCCCCTCATCAGCCTGGACATCTGTGGACTTTGGCACTGGAACAAGAACAAAGGAAGACTTTCACTGTCATCTTTAATACAAGTTCAGAAAGATACACTGGAAGCACACGGGCTCCTACAATCAGCTTTCATTTTATAGGCTTTTTGAGAATGTGATGCAATAGCTCCTACAATTTCAGAATACATATCTGATTGGTCCCTTCAGCCAAAAATAAACATCTTCTTGTCTTTGATTGGTTGGCTCATCTGTCACGCATAAAGCCCACATTAGCTCATCCTGCTTCGTCATTGGAAGATCCCGGACTATTTTTTAAGAAGTTTAGAATGCTCGGAAGGTTTGGTTATGAAACGCTGCTTTTTAATCACATTTTTATCTTTAAAGTTTCATCTTTTTTTTATCTTGCATTGTTTTCAATAGTGTGTATTTTATTGGATTTTGTGTATGCTTACCGTGTAGTGCTCCGATGCATTAGTGCCTTGTTTGCACTATTTAAAAATCTCCAATAAATAAATAAATAAGCGCAGTCATGTTCCGCGTAGGTCTGCATGCTAGATTTATGTTAATGTGGGTTTGCTGTGCTTACTGGACTGGATGGATTGCAGACATTCCGTGTCAGCTCGGACCATGCAATCTGCTCAGCCTGTGCTTGCTGGGTATGACAGAGTCTGCATTTATGTGATAGAGGGGCATCATGGAAAGTAGTCTGACTGTGGCAACTGGGCAAAGCAGATTCTGGGAAATCTGTGCTAACTTTGCATAATAAAGTCAGGCCTTGCGATATCTAGTGGCCTTATGGAATGAGTCCTTTCTATCTAATGGGGCAATATCCATTCACATATATCACTGCTTCCTGGGCTTAATGTAAACCGAGCATGCTCTGCTGACTGGATGTAATATAAACCGATTATGCTGTGCTGACTGGATTTATTATAAACTGAACATGCTGTGCTGACTGGACGTAATATAAACAGATTATGCTCTGCTGACTAGCTTAATATAAACCGATCATGCTCTGCTGACTGGCGTAATATAAACCGATCATGCTCTGCTGACTGGCTTAATATAAACTGATCATGCTCTGCTGACTGGGTGTAATATAAACCGATCATGCTGTGCTGACTGGGTGTAATATAAACCAATCATGTTGTGCTGACTGGATTTAATATAAACCAATCATTCTGTGCTGACTAGCTTTCATATAAACTGATCATGCTCTGCTGACTGGACGTAATATAAACAGTTAATGCTGTGCTGACTGGGTATAATATAAACCAATCATGTTGTGCTGACTGGCTTTAATATGTACCAATCATTCTGTGCTGACTGGCTTTAATATAGACCAATCATTCTGTGCTGACTAGCTTTCATATAAACTGATCATGCTCTGTTGACTGGACTTAATATAAACTGGTCATGCTGTGCTGACTGGGTATAATATAAACCAATCATGTTGTGCTGACTGGCTTTAATATAAACCAATCATTCTGTGCTGACTAGCTTTCATATAAACTGATCATGCTCTGCTGACTGGACGTAATATAAACTGGTCATGCTGTGCTGACTGGGTATAATATAAACCAATCATGTTGTGCTGACTGGCTTTAATATATACCAATCATTATGTGCTGTCTGGCTTTGATATAAACCAATCATTCTGTGCTGACTAGCTTTCATATAAACCGATCATGCTGCACTGACTGAGCGTCATATAAACCTATCATGCTGTGCTCACTGGGAGTAATATAATCTGGCCTAGATTTGCTAACTGTGAACATGGCTTTGCCACTAAAAGTGAACATAATAGAATATGGCCATCCTCTACTGACTGGGCATAATGTAATTTGGTCTTCCTGTACCAACATGGTATAATGAATGTCATACCTGTTTTTTTTTAACTGGAAATTATCGAATGTGATCATGGTTTACAACATACAAACTGCCCTTAATGTGTACTGCAATGCAGTGCTATCTAGCCATGATGTAAATTGCTTATGCTGTAATAACAGAGACTCGTTTACTGGTCAGTGTTGACTGTGCCTCATGGAAACTGGCCAGAATGCATAATATAAACTGCCCATGCTTTGCTAAATGGCTCTACTGGGCTTTGACCATGTTTTGCGAACTAGACATCAAGGAATGTGTACATGATCTTCAAAATGGGTGTTATGGAATCTAACAGTGCTTTGCTATCTGGGAATAATGTAAACTGAAATAGACCATTATTAGGGCATAGAGGAAAATACCCATTATGTGCTGTGCATAACTCAGTGTGAATAGCCGGGCATGGAATGGCCACCATGGCGCATGGTGTGAATACCTTGTTCTCATCGTCCATCGCAGCAGTAGTGTAAGTGCCTGGACTCTTCACGACAGTCAGTAATGGTTTGAGTGCCTGGCATTTTGATATCAGTACTTGTAAAAGTGTGAATGGTTGGCGCTTTGATGGCAATACTAGTTTTTGGTGGGATTAGCTGGGTTTTTCCTGGCAGTACCTGGTATATGATTTAGATAGATCGGAGCAACACAGCTGTACTTTTGCGAACGTTAAAGACAAGAATTGGAGAAGTGTGCGAATAACTGACCTTATGATGCCAATGTCTCCACAGAAGTTAAAACAATTGGCTTTGCACATGCTTGTTTCTCAAAATCCCAACACTTAATATTATGCCCTGTTTTGTTATTTTGCATTTGTATAGCGCCTACTGCATTACGCCAAACTGTGTATCTGAGCTCACTCTGGGCACTTATTGTGACGTTTTAAAAAGTGCCGCTGGCCGCCCCTTGGCTGCTTCAAAACACTTGAACGCATAGAAATGCTAGAGGTGGAACATTGGTGCAGTAAGACTCCAGCTCGAGGTGCTGTGTAGTCACCAGCCTATAAACACCCGTCACTTCAGCACAGAAATAGAACATAAAATACACAGTCCATTTTTTGTGTTTAAACATTTTATTAAGATCATTAAGAATACAAGAGTTGCACGATAAGTAGAACATCATAGTAAGGCCAATATATGTTTTACGAAACATTGAACAGGATGTTCATTAACAATTAGATTGAGTAGCACATAAATAGCACATATACCTTGCACAATGAATATAAGAGAGTAAGCACCAATGCAGTAAACTGCAAATTAGCATAAACTAGTAGTTATATATGATGATTATAGTGAAAAACATTCAAAACAAACACCAACACACAAGACTAACATGAACATGAAGAGGGGAAGGGAAGGGAACAGTGATTATTAAAATTAGTGATACCAGTGAAATAATCTTTCACAATGCCTATGGCATTATATTACCTAAGAATTGTAAAAATGGTTGCCATTTTAATCCATGTTTATGCAGTAATCTTGGGGACAAAGCATTTCATTTTCCATTCTATGAATGTTGCATACTGAATTCCACCCTAATTTAAAATGGACCCTTTTGAGATCTTTCCAATTAGAAGTAATAGTCTGAATTGCAATGGTCATGAAGAGAGCAAATAGATAACATGTTTTCTTATCTATGGCAGGTTGGATAGCCTTACTTTCATGAAATAGAACTGTAAAGGAAAAAACTAGTTAAATCTGAAAAATGTGCTCTAGTTTTCCACACCTGCATGCATTAAAAAAGAATGTGTTTAAAGTTCCCTGACTACAAAGGCAACTCCAGCATTTGTTATCTTGGGAAAGGCCCTCTTGAAAAGCATTGAAGGAGTGATACACGCCCTATAATGGAAGAAAAACATAGTTTGAAGCAGGCTAGCTGAAATAATCGCCTTGGAAACATTGGTCCACACATAGGGCCAGCAGTTTTGGGGGTTATTTAAGAAGCAGTCTTGATTCCAAGCCTCTAGACATTTATTTAGGTCTCCGTTGGTTGACAAAGATGAGAACGCTTTGTGCAACATAGCCGCGGGGGCATTAGGGCTGGATAGATGAAGTAGTATTTGAGTAGAATAGGTGTTTGCATTACACATTAGCATATTATAGTTTCCCATAATAGAATCTAATAAACTCACATAGTGCTGCAAAAAAGGTATTGGTGCATAACATTTGGCTATAAACTCATCAAAAGTGAGAGGAATACCTTGAATAAACAGCTGTCCCACATATGTAATGCCAAGAGATAGCCATGGTCTCCAACATAACGTTCTTTTGTTCATTTTATTAGGGGGTTCATCCAAATATATTGTGATATGAACTGGGATCTTCTTAGAGTCAGTCATAACAAATAAGATCTAAGATACGTAATGGAGACATTAATAGTAGTACAGTTCAAACGTTTGTTTTTATTTTTGATATAAGGGCAGTCCATAAGGATATGGGGGGAGACCCTCACTCTCCCTATAGTGTACCAATTAGGCACATTAGGATAAGTGGGGATGAACCACAACTGAGATTGTCGCAAAATAAAGGCTGAGTAGTATTTTTCATAATCCGGGAAACCGACTCCTTCCTCAGTTCTAGGGTTCTTAAGCCTGCATAGTAATATTCTTTGTTTCTTTTTCCCCCAGAGAAATGTAAGGATACAAGAGTCTAATGATTTTAAAAAAGAAGCTGGTATGTGGGTCGGGAGCATATATAAGTAATAGAGTATAATAGGGGAGATGATCATTTTAATAGTTTCGAGTCTACCCCATCAAGATAAGAAGAGGGGAGACCATGTATTTGTAAATTCCTTCACTCTATTTAGAATATTGACTGTATGATGTTTAATAATATTTTTAATTGAGGGCGTTCTGTGGATACCTAAATACTTGATACCTGCTGGACACCATTTCATTCCAAACCTTGAGATGTGATGCTTGGTGCAATGTATGTTTTTTGGTAGAATCTCTGATTTGTCCGTATTGAGTTTATAGCCTGATGCCAGAGAGAATCTTGTATTAATGAGAGTCAAATGGTGTAAACACGTATCTGATATATTTTTAAAAAGTACAACATCATCTGCATAGGCCGCCGTTTTAATTTTGATACCTTTGGATTGAATACCACATATGTTGTCATCTTGTACTATTGCTTCTAGGAATGGTTCCAATGCTAAAATGATTAAAAGGGGTGAAAGAGGACAACCTTGGCGAGTACCTCTATAGAGAGGAAAAAAGGGAGATAGATGAATATTTATACACGCTGATGTAGTGGGATCAGAGAAGGGCACTTTAATCATGGATAAAAATGTATTAGGAATACCATGCCAGGTAAGAGTGTCAAACATGAAGTTCCATTCTACTCTGTCGAACGCTTTTTCAGCATCAAGCGCTATTGCCGCATGTGGATTTGAGGAGTTTTGAATGATGGGAAGAATATGGGTAAAGAGTCTGAAGTTGGCAGAGGATGGTCTACCTTTGACATAGCCCACCTGATCATTTTTAATTAAGCATGGAAGGAAGGGGATACGTCTATTAGCTAGGAGTTGGGCAAAAATGTTACAGTCAGTATTAATTAAAGAAATGGGTCTATAATTTTGAACCAATTTGGGATCTTTATTGGGTTTAGGGAATACAAAATACATTGCTTCAGAGAAAAATCTAACAGCTTCCTCATGTGCGATACAAGAGGTATAAAGTTCATCAAGTTTACGGACTAGTATGTCTTTGAAATTAACAAAATAATCAATTGAGAAACCGTCCGGGCATGAAGCTTTACCCCTCTTAAGGTCATACATAGCTCTATGTACTTCGTTAGAGGATATGGCAGAATTTAAATATTGCAGATTAGAATTTGCATAGGAATTACGATGTATATGCTTAAGGCAATCAGTAGCGTTAGTATGATTCGGCAATGCTTGAGAAGTGCTGGGAAAGGGGGGCTGTAGGGATACAGAGACAGTCCCGCAGTGCAGGGGTTGCCAGGAAGGCAGTGCAGGGGAGAGTGGCTGGGCCAAGGACCGAGATTGGTGAGTGGCCCAGTTGCTGATTCAGTACAGTTTCAGTGATTTAACAGGGGAGAGGGGGAGAGAAAGCAGAAGCAAAGAGGAAGGTTTTGAGGTGCTTCCGGAACCGGAGATGGTTCTCGTCAAGTTTCAGGGAGGCAGGAAGGCTGTTCCAGACGGAGGCCCCTGCTGCGGAGAGAGATCTCCCCCCAACTCGTTGCTTGGAGAAGCAGCTGACCCTGAGGGAGTTGGAGGCGGATGAACAAAGTGCTCGAGAAGGAAGATATTTAGGAAGGGAGAGTTGAAGGTATTTTGGCCCCAGACCCCAGAAGGCCTTGTGGACAATGCAGAGGGTTTTGAACTTAATCCTCGAAGCCACAGGGAGCCAGTGTAGCGATTTCAGTCCTGGAGAGATACGGTCCCAGGGCTTGAGGCCAAGGACAAGTCTCGCAGTCATGTTCTGGATGAGTTGCAGAAGGAGGAGAGTAGAGGCAGGCAGATTTAGGTAGAGGCTGTTACAGTAGTCCAGCTTCGAGAGAACCAGGACTCTGGAGACAGTGAGCTTCTGGGGGAAGGAGAGGAAAGGAAGGATACCTCTGAGGAGGTGCAGCTGGTAATGTGACTTCTTAGAAATGTCAGAAATGTGAGGAAAGAAGGAGAGTGTGGAGTCGAAGATGACCCCGAGGTTTTTTGCCTTGCAGGTAGGAGCAGGAAGAGGGCCAAGAGAGCCGGCCAGAGAGCAGCAGGAAAGGAGGGAGTGGGTGTGCCGATGAGTAGAATCTCGGTCTTACTGGCATTAAGGCAGAGGTCGTTGGTGGCACACCATTCCTGGATAGCAGAAAGACAGTCAGAGATGAGGGAAGGAGAAGAGGAGGCCGAGGGTAGCCTGAAAATGAGCTGAGTATCATCCGCATAGCACTGAAAGTTGGGGCAGAGAGCAGCGATGCGGTGGGCGAGAAGTGCCAGATACTGGTTGAACAGCCAGGGAGAGAGGTTAGAACCCTGGGGGACACCACAGGTAGAGAAAAAGATGTCAGACGGGAAAGACCCCAGTTGGACCTGGGAGGGTCGATTTGAGAGGAAAGAGGTCAGCCATGCCAGAGCCTGACCAGCGATACCCAGGTTATCACGGAGACGGTTGAGCAGGATGGTATGGTTGACAGTATCAAAGGCAGAAGAGAGATCAAGCAAAATGAGAACACAAGGAATGTTAGAGTCAAGGTTCGAGAGCAGGTCCTCACAGATGTTCAGGAGAGCAGTTTCCGTGCTTCTGGCAGCTCTGAAACCAGACTGATGGTCATGAAGGCTACCAACAGATTCAGCATGGAGATTAAGCTGGGAGATGGCAAGTTTCTCCAGGAGCTTGCCCAGGAAAGGAGTGATAGAGATAGGGCGATAGTTAGCTGGGCAGGACGGGTCGGAAGAGGGTTTCTTAAGAAGGGGGTGCACAAGGGAGTGCTTGAGAGGGGATGGGAAGACTCCAGAGGCGAAGGAGTGATTGCAGAAGTCAGCAAGGGCAGGAGCCAAGGAGTCGATGTGGTCCTTAATAGTTTTGGAGGAGCAGGGGTGGACCTGTGTTGACGAGACTTTCATAGATCGGACTTGTCTCGAAACCTCATCGGCAGAAAAAAGGGGAAAGGCAGAGAAGGAGAGAGGAGGGGTGGCTGCAGAACGGACAGAAGACGGGCAGGGAATAGAGGGGGGGAGGTGATGGGAGGAGAGTTGTCCTGAGTTTTTGAAATGAAGTGAGAGGCCAGTGCCGTACAGAGGGCCTGGGAGGGGACAGGAGAGGTAGAGACTGCAGCAGGGTTGGCCAGCTCCTTGCAGATTTTAAAGAGTTCAGCCGAATTGTTAGATGCCGCAGTGATGCAGGCTTGGATAAGGGCTCTCTTCTTGGTGAGAACGGAGAGCCGGTATTGCCTTTGGAGCAGGCGACAGGCCAGTTTGTCAGAGGATGAACATGAAGCACGCCATTTCCTCTCTGCCACCCTGCACATGCGTTTGTGGGTGACGAGATCCGAGTCATACCAGGAGTTACATTTGGCTTTGGGCTTCAGGCGGATTCTCATGACAGGGGCAAGGATATCAAGAGTATCAGATATAGCGGAGTGGAGAGTGGAGAGGGCTGTGCCAGGGTGGGAGTCAGCCGAGGGGGGAAGAGGGGGCGAGAAGGTGGCAGCGAAAGCCTCAACTGACACACGCTTCATGGGTTGGATGACCGAGAAGGAGGGTGGCAGTGATGAGGGTGGCTTTGCCTGAGTGGTAGGGAGGTTGAGGTGGGAGGAGAGGAGAAAGTGAGGGGGTAAGTAGCTGCAGATTATGGGTCCGGTTTACATTTTATATAAAATTGATAAAACCCTGATATAGGGTATAGATAGATATGTAGTTGAGCCCCTATACATTTAATTGCACCCTGAAAAGGTAGCTGCCGATGAGTATAACTGATGTTATCGGTCGAAATTGGCCGAAATTGCATTGTGAGAGAAAGAGGGCTTTTTTTATAATGGGAAAAGCACACGCCTTTCTGTTTTCAATGCTTATTTGATCAGTGCTGAGGGATAATACGCGTGGAAGGTCCAGGATATTTGAGAAGGCCACCGCGACTGTTTGCATTAGTTTGTTATGTTGAGCTCTGAAGCTGTAATGACAGAGATATTGCAGTGTAGGATTAAGTCTACACAAACATAGAAGCATTGTGTACACTGCTTAAAGATTGCTGCACCGCCGCTGCAGTACTAGTCCATTCCATGAGACACATCCTCCAAGGAACGCGGGTAGGACAGGCGATGTGCCATAACCCGTGCATCTGTCCATTTTGTACCAATAACATTGTAGATGCTCATTCCTCCGTTCCCCCAGTAATGAGCAGAATGAGCCTTGTCTTTTTTGTTTGGCATAAAAAGGCCGCAGATTTATTTTCACATCATAAAAACACACTGCACACAGTGAAAATAAATCAGAAGATGCGGCGACTGCTCCGTGTCCAACAACCTGCTTCCCCCTTTCTTTCCAAAAGTCCAGTATAGGCCCAACTCTCCCAACCCTTTGCACCCGAGCCTCTCCTGCCTCTGCAGGCCTTCCTGGGCGGGGAGAGCGCCGTTTCCATGGGGGAAGCTGAGCCCCTGTTGTTCCCCCCAGATACCCCTGCCGCTTAGGCTCCCAAGGGGCGCTGGTCCGAGAAGAGCGAAGACCCTTCCAGCTTTCTCCTGGCTCATCCGGAGTCAGTCTCTTGTGCTTGGTCGTCCAAACACCGCCACACCACTTCGCCGTCCTGCGACGTCGACGACCAGGCCTTGCCCAACCTCTTTCCTGCTTGTAGAGTGGATGGGTAGAAAACAAAATCTTTCCTCCATCTCCTGGCGGGTGTCCTACTGCAGGGGCTGGATGCTTCTTGCAGCAAGACGCCTGCCCGTTATAAAGGGCATCCCCCGCCCCTTTCCTTTGTTGGCCCTTTGCAGGCTTTTGCCTGTTTTTGCCACACTTCGGATGGCACCCTCCCCCTTACCCAGGGGGGAGGGAGGATATGGACCCCGCGCGAGTTATCAGGGCGCCTCCTCCATTAGTTTACTTTTTCATCGTCACCTGCATAACCCGTGCATCTGCCCATTTTGTACCAATAACATTATACATGCTTATTCCTCCATTCCCCCAGTAATGTGCAGAATGAGGCTTGTCTTTTTTGCTTGGCATAAAAAGGCAGCAGATTTCATTTTCACAGCATCATAAAACACACTGCACACATTAGTGAAAATACTTCTAAATATGCGGCAACTGCTCCGTGTCCAACAACCTGCTTCCCCTTCTTTCCACAAAGTCCACCGTAGGCACAACTCTCCCAACCCTTTGTATCTAAGCCTCGCCTGCCCTTGCAGGTGTTCCTGAACGGGGAGAGCGCTGTTTCTTTGGGGGAAGCTGAGCCCTTATTGTTACCACTAGATGCCCCTGCCGCTTAGGCTCCCAAGAGACGCTGGTCTGAGAAGAGCGAAGACCCTTCCGGCTTTCTCCTGGCTCATTCGGAGTCTGTCTCTTGTGCTTGGTTGCCCAAAAACCACCACACCACGGGTGGGTTACCATCCACCGTGGCTCCTCCTTTCCTTATGTTATATTTCCAGGAGCTTTGTGCAGATATTCCAATAAAAGAGATCCATCCCCATTGCGGACAAATGTACGCCATCCTTTAGATAATATTCCGGGGATTTCAAGTTAATCAGGCCGTGCCTGATCTGTGGAAACCCTCTGCCCCTGCAGAATTTTGACATCGCACCCCTCCATTCCTGTCTTAGAATTATTTCTGACCAGATGATTTCGGTTTCTCCCAATTGTGCCACCAGATCCTGTAACGAGAACATCATCTCCCTCATGAAAGCCCCCCTCCCCAGGCTCGTCAAATCATTACCTCCTAGTTGTATGACCAAGACGTCCGGTTTTTGCTGCTTACCCAGCAATTTGCTATTGTGCCCCTGTAACTGGGCCCATCTCATCCCGGACACCCCGTGCCACCATATCTGGAATTCGCCGGCTGTCAACTCTTCCGTTTCCGCTGTCCAGATCTCCCCGGCCCTTGACACGAAGGAATGTCCTGTTACCCAGACAGACCTCCTTCTTGTCCATACCGCCGCTAGTGGGATGAGAAGGCAGCAGGTTAACTCTACAGTTTCTCAGGTCTGACATATCTTTTGAAACCCCCTGACTTCCACCTCCCTATTTGTTTAATGCCCTCCGCTCCCAAGCTCATGGCTGCCGCTGAAGTGGCCGCCCCTATCCTAAAGGAATGCGTCCCCAACATCCCCTCCATCACCAATATCTTTCCCAGTGCCATGTCCATGACCCTTCTAAACTGGAAGTGGCTCAATGCGGACCCATCCCTGTAAATGAAAAGGGGAACCCCCTCCCCTGTAGGCGGCCTCTGCTGGAGATAGGTTGTCAGTGCCCTGACTCGGCATACTATACTCCCTTGGATGGGCTGGAGTGATACTGTACACCCCTTCCCCTTCTCGTCGGTTTTAGACCTTTTCAGAAATTTTTTAACCGCCCCTCTGTCATGTGAATATCTCCCATTTATAGAAACCCAGTTCCCTTGGCATCCCTATTCTCCGGGACCCGCTCGCTCACTCTGAATAACCCAAAGAAAGCTAGTGTGAAGGCTGCCGTGAACAATACCCTTGCATATTCGTCCTGGCTCACCTCCCCCAGGCATTTCACCAAGCTATGCAGTTTTACAATGTCGACAGCCGTCTTTCAACTGGCTTCTTCACCACTTGCTTTGCCCAGCCTTTCATGGCCATTACAATGTAATGTTCCTTCGTGGGGGTCACCTTTACCACCTAACCTAAAATAATCGGCTATTTCTGCCAAGTGGTAGGCCATCCAGGCTCTGGTCTTCCCCGACCACCAGCACCAGCCCACAAAGGCCCTTACTTGCAGATCCCTCTGCCCATCCGACAAAACTTCATCTTGGAAGGCCAAGAACCGTTCCCAGCATGCCTTGCATCTTCTTCTCATGCCCGGTGCCAGAGCCGTGTGAATCAGAGAACTCAGATCGCCCCAATCATGCCCCACCACTGAGCCTTGAATGGGGTCATCAGCTCGCTTGCTTCTGGATAATTCCCCCGGAACTTCTCCCACTGTAAACGAGAGAGAGAGTAAGAGGCTATGTTTTTGACCCCAGGAATATGTCGTGCTCTGTCCTCGATGTTTAATGCAAGCAAGCTCTTGGTGAGTTCTCTAAGTAGTTTTAATACCCTTGAATTGCTGGATGACCCTTGTTTTATTATCTGGACCACTGCTAGATTGTTCGAACAGAGCAACACCTTTCTGTCGTTTAACCGTTCACCCCACATTTTAAACGCTACCACAATGGGGATCACCTCGAGCAACGTGATGTCCCTAGTGATCCCTTTTTGATGCGACTCAGTTGGGCAAGTCTTACCACACCAATTGTTGTCCAGAATTGCCCCAAAACCCATGGAACCTGAAGAATCCGTGAATAGTTTGAGCTGGTTGCTGCTGGCCCACTCTTCCCTCCTCAGCAATACCCCATTGAAGTCATCCAAAAACTTTTCCCACATCCCGAGGTCCTCCCTTACTTGGGATCCCAGCCTGACATGCTGGGAGGTATGTTGCAACCCCACTGTTTTCAGCTCGATACTTCTTGCAAACATTTTACCTGCCGGGATTACTTTTCCCGCAAAATTGAGGTTGCCTGCCAGTGACTGGAGCTCTTTCTGGGTCGCCTTGTTCCTCCCCCTCAAAACTGTGATTGTTTCTTTCACCTCATCACCTTGTCCTGGGGCAGCCTGCACTCGCACCTGACAGAGTCAATCTCTATCCCTAGGAATGTCAAGCACGTGACCGGACCCACTGTCAGCCCCTCTGCCAGTGGGACCCCCATAACCAGGGAAGTTGCTAGGTCTGGAAAAGACCCGGGGCTACGCTGATGTCGGAACTGTAGGGACTGGGGGCCAGCTAGTCTTTTGGCTGTAGCTCCTGAGATTCTATCCGGGGCTACAACCAAAAGATCAGGGGTTATAGCCCCCTTAGCCCCCCTAGCAACGCCCCTGCCCATAACCTTCATTAATCCCTAGAATGTGCCCATGAGAGCCCTACACCCCCTGGTCCCCTCTTTGCCGATGAAGAAGAAAATGTTGAGGTAATGCAAGACCCCTCCCTCTTGCACCTTTTGCTTTAATGCAAACTCCAAGAAGGTGCTGAAAGCCTCAAAATATGCACATGAAATGGCACAGCCCATTGACAAACATTTATCATAGAAATACCGGTCTTGTACCTTGAAATCCAGCAAATGATGACTCTCCTTGTAAATAGGTAATAACCGAAATGCAGACTCAATGTTGGCCTTCCCCATTGCCCCTCCTCCTTCTTGGGGACCAACCCCAATGGTGGCACCACAACATTCTCCATAGGTGGGCAAGAGAAAGGCCCAGCAACTCTACCCAGTTTGATTTCTTTTTCCACCTTTAGTGCCACTACTTCCAGCTTCGCCAATGCTGACCGTAAATTGAGTGCCTCCCTGCCCACCTTAATCCCTGAGCAGGGGATTTTGAAACCCCACCTGAAACCTTCCCATAGTATTTTTGCATCTGCACTGATGTGGTACATATTTAAAAAGGGAATCAATACTTGGAGGTTAACTGGTGTGGGCAAACAAGTTTTAATTACATTCTGGATTACCTTTGGGAGGTACACCCTAACATGCGCGCTTTGGTTTTACTCCCGTTTTCCTTTCTCTTTCGGTTTGATGTAAATGCGGGTTACCTTATGTGGGCATGGTCACTTGCAAGTCCAAAACCAGAATTTTCGAACACAGAAGATGTCTCAAAAACAAGATTGAGAATGCCCCGATGGTCAAACACTTTATGGAATTGAACCATGGTTTCGAAGATTTCACATGGACAATCTTACAAACATGCAAAGGTGATGGGGGCACTAGTTTAGGCCAACGCTTACTCCAAATGGAGCAAGAAATGATCTTCAGAATGAGGAGTGATCTTAATGGCCGTAATGGCTCTATCGAATGGCATAAACTTAAGAACTAACACTGTGTTTTGAGAACAAGCTAGTATCTGATTTCATTCCTCCCTTCTCCTTGTCTTCAGGCTCTGTGATTACCTGACAGGTCGATGGTTTCATGGTAACAATTATACACTGTCAACTGTGCTCCAAATTTGATTAAATGTATGAACCACAGGGTTTGTACCAGCACATGATTACACATCTGTAATGTTCTCTATTATGTATACTAATGTTCACAACCTACAACTGTATGATCCAGTTCAAGATAGAACTATACAGAGGGTTGACCTGTTTGTGTTTCAAGTAGGATGACTGCTATGCTATTCTCATTCATTGGTTGGAGCTACATTCACCACCTACGAGGTATGGTATAAACATCCCCCCTTTTTTCGGGCTAACCTATTGCATTATGTCTAGATGCACTGCTCCTTCTCAGGAGGTTCCACTGTCAATGCTGTAGAGGGGTGGTACATTCTATCCAATTTTAGTGTACTGGGGAGACACCCTGCTGGCCCATAGAGTCGGGGTTTGCTCCAGAGTACTTTAAGACAAGATAGCTGCGATGGATGGGGGTGCAGGTTTTCTACTCCAACACCAATCAATAAGGTCAACTCAATGGTTTGGCAAAGGGAGTCCGTGTAATGACAAGTACAAAAAACGGGGAGTCATGGAAATCGACAGTGATGTGATAGTCTGTCTCGCTTCGACTCCTCGAGCTTCATTGAAACAAGAACATTTATACTCAAAACTTGTCATAATTGACGTGTTACACTTAAGAGTTAACATGCAATTCTATTGGTTTGGAAAAGGTAACTTTAATATAGGTACTATATCTGTATATGGTAACGGAGTGAGGGGATTGGATAAACTCTATCAGGTGGGCGTCTAAGCCCTTCCTTCTAACATCACTCTTGTAGACGTCACTAAGAATACAATGTCCCATTGGTTCTACTATCTATAGGACCCTAGATTATTTGGTCCATTGTGATTGGGTTGGCTTCAACCCCATGTATAAATTTCCACTTTACATAGCAGCACGCAGAATGGTCATCCAGAAGCAGGGTGCCCCACAATTCACCCGGCCTTCCTTCAATCAATCATTACTTTAGTGGCTATGTGTCAATTAGATGGCTGTGGTTGGCCTCGAAACTGTGCCTCAGGAAAAGTTATGATATCTCTGTCTGGGCGGCTGCCAAGCGTAGGTGTGAACCCGTGCCTCTTCTTGCTCGGATGGTCATATGCTACTCACACCGTGAATCTGCCTAGTTTCCCTGAATTTGTGCATTTAGTTCTTATTCGGCTTGCCACCTGCCTACGCCTCCTTATCTCAACCTTCCAAAGATAGGATATCCTGTTCTTAAAGGAATGGTTCGGTCAAAAAATATTATTGTCCCTATGGGTCGGCCATGTGCTTTTAATCATAA
Source organism: Ambystoma mexicanum (assembly GCF_040938575.1). Classification (NCBI taxonomy): domain Eukaryota; kingdom Metazoa; phylum Chordata; class Amphibia; order Caudata; family Ambystomatidae; genus Ambystoma; species Ambystoma mexicanum. The sequence continues at coordinate 16,948,469 of NC_090925.1, read as the reverse complement.
TTCGATCAATCGTACAAACATTTCCTATGCACCTTACCCGAGTTTTCGTCTGTTGAACACAAGCAAAATCAGGCAGCAGGGCGCGGCCATTTTGTGATAAACCTATCACTTGCCTCATCGCCCTGGGTGACATGCGTGTGCGGCACTAAATCATATCCCCCGCACCTGAGCCTGACATCACTAGGCGCGTACCGCCCATTTCACAACGCCAAAGCACGTCTCGTGTCAACATTCTCTGCGCTTCAGCTAATGACGTGTCGCCATGGAAACAGCAGGAAGCCTCTTTCCTCGACAAGTATAAACAGAGCGTTTTACAACACACAACAGCAGATTTTATTTTCCATTCCTCTCGCTGTATTTCTTTGAGTATTCTGTGACTCGTTTCTGTGCTCTGGTCAGCTACCTTCGTTGCTTGTAGCCCGTGTGAACAGATACCAGTACGACCGCTATAAATTATTTTCGTTTCTTTTCCAAACAATGGCAACAATAATGCCCTACCTGTATGAGCCTGAGTATTCCGAGGAGGAATTACTGGAAAGAGCAAGCTCTGTAGACGATGGGGATTTGGACAACAGTTGGGCGGACGTTTCAACAGATGAAGAGCCTGGGCCTAGTCGCATGGATGGCGTTTCCACCTGGTGTACCTGCAATCGGTGCGCGCTAATGCCAACCGAGGTGGAGAACTGCTGCTGCCGAGAAAACTCTGGATGCTTGTCTTACATATCGCAAGGCGATCCACAGCCGCAATGCGTTACCGAGCTGCCAGACTTCACGGCAGTCTGTCTCACACGGTCCGTGTTGAGGATTTTGATGATGCTTATGCATGAACTTCGCGCAACAGTTCGCCCTCGTAATCCAAGTAACGAGTAAGTGTAGTCTGGTTGTGATGTCAGTTAGGCCACTATTATTTAACGGTTGTCCCCTATATTCTCGTAACTTCAAGATATCATTGTCATATCCGTTTAGTCTTGCAATTCTCTAGTAATAGTCGCATACAAGTCGTTCAATATTGTGCAGTGTCTAGTTAGCATCTGTCCTGACAAAAATGCCATTGCATACAAGAATTGTCATTGACAACCAAGGTTTAATACACTTATCTTGGTCATTTAAAAAACAGATTGTATCTTTCTCTTTCATAGGTGGTACCGGCTGGTGGCCTATCGTTCGTAAACATGGTGGCTACATGGGAGGCTTGGACACCGCGTTCGACGAGTAATACCCGCCTGTGTCGTTGGCGCCATTAGACAAACTTTCCCCAGCAACAGTGGTCAGTACAGGGGATTTTCCCTCGCCGAGTTGCAACCAGACCTTTACAATGTGCAGTATTTTTGTGCCATCAAAATAAGAAACCAAATAAAACACAACATATTTTTTATCAATGGTTGTTTCAGTTTTTAAGTGAATCAAGTGTGTTTCCATTCAGCAGTGTTCCGGTGCCTTGTCTGTATGCCTCCCGGCCCATCGATCCCACCCCCAATATCAAAGGCAGTTCGCACCAGTGGATGTGCGCTGCCATGGGGGGCTGTCAGGGGCGCAAACGGCCAAGGCGCCAAACAACATGTACACTTCAAAAGGTATCCCACGCCCAGGGGCCATTGCTCACATGGCCTCCTCAGACCCCGTCTCTCCAGGCAGGCCACCCCTGAAGCAGATCTCGCCCCTGCAATCCACATAAGTGTGTCTCCATTCAGCAGTGTTCCGGTGCCTTGTCTGCACGCCTCCCGGCCCATCCATCCCACCTCCCACTATCAAAGGCAGTTAGCACCAGTGGATGTGCGCTGCCATGGGGGGCTGTCAGGGGCGCAAACGGCCAGAGTGCCAAAAAACATGTACACTTCAAAAGGTATCCCACGCCCAGGGGACATTGCTCACATGGCCTCCTCAGACCCCATGTCTCCAGGCAGGCCTCCCCTGAAGCGGGCCGCGCCCCTGCAATCCACATAAGTGTGTCTCCATTCAGCAGTGTTCCGGTGCCTTGTCTGCACACCTCCCGGCCCATCCATCCCACCCCCCACTATCAAAGGCAGTTCGCACCAGTGGATGTGCGCTGCCATGGGGGGCTGTCAGGGGCGCAAACAGCCAAGGTGCCAAACAGCATGTACACTTCAAAAGGTATCCCACGCCCAGGGGACTTTGCTCACATGGCCTCCTCAGACCCCGTGTCTCCAGGCAGTCCTCCCCTGAAGCAGACCGCGCCCCTGCAATATACATAATGCCACGACATAGACACATCATTCATTCACAAACACACCCCTTTTTGTTTTTCTTTATAAACCACTGGAAATTTACCATGAGAACATCCTTGAGCACTGCAAGTCAACTCATGAACGGGCTACTCTGTGACCGCTTTGAGTTAACTCGTCAGTGTGCTACCTGTGAACATCTCCCTGTTCTCCTGCCACTTATTACTCTGCTTGCTGAATCCAACTGTTTGTTGGTCAAGGTAAGGACATGTATCCTAATCATATCTCCTTCATTTGTAAATTTATATCTATTCCTAAGTATCTAACTCTGTGGTGCTATGTTAATTTGTATCGTTGCTATTGACTTGAGTTTCTTTTGTTATGTTATTGGTATATCAATTTTTATCATTGTCAATTGGCATCGTATTGCATCCTTTCGCGGATCGTGCCTATAGTATAAGCATGTTTCATTTTTGTGCATGATAGAACATTCAAGGGACGAGTAACATGTTCTGATTTTTAACACATCAATGAATCGTTTGTGAAATTTATCCTATAATACAGCAGCACACGCTGCACTGGTTTTGCTGTGGTGCCCAAAAGAAAGCGTGCATCAAATGATGTATGGTCCAATTCATTCTTTCGCACATGCTTATGCAAAATAATGTTCTAATAATGTTGACCTTTATTTTACAGAATTTACAACAATGCCTGCATGTTCTATTTTCGGTTGCCCTTCGAAGACCCATGACAAATCCGAAGGCATTACAATGCATGTATTCCCTAAGACTGTTGATCGAATAAGAGAATGGGTCGGACGTTGCAGATATCCACTGGAAGACCTTGAAAGTAGAGTCAACCAAGTCTTGGAGGACAAGAGGGGTCATCGATACCGCATCTGCAGCCTGCACTGCTCACCGGATATGTACGACACATCCTTGTACACAAAGAGGAATCAACCGAGAACAACTCTGCAAATTGCTCCCAAACGATATTCCGACTTTACTCGTGAAAATGCCGCCACAGGTGAGTCACGCTTCCGGATTTAGCTTTACGCCTGTATTTTCTGTGTAAATGCCACTTATAGTACTTTCAATATTAATGTGATAGAATAGCTGTTGAAATAATGACTTTTTTGCTAAACATCAGTCCTTGTTTTGTAGAACCCACTTAGAAAAATGATTCATGGGGATGGATAACTATGCTATATTATGCGTTTCAATAAGTGTCATTATCTCTTATTCAGTCTCCTTACATGCCATTTTGTAATGTTGAAATTTCTAAATCGAATAATACTTTCCCTTTACCACTCCATGACTATCCACCAAATACGAAGGAACAAGATTCAACATCCATGCCTTGCCTGGAGTCATCAACCATTTCGAGCGCATATCAGGTAATCGTACCTAGCTATTCTGTTCCAGACTGGTTTTATGTACGGAATTCTAGATAATGTGATCATATTTCTGCAACGTATCATTGCATTACACAATGTTTCTTTACCACTTTACTGTTGATAAGTACCTATGCGGTCTTTCAAAATTGTGTGTCGCGTTTCCAATCTTTTCGACATCACTAATGAAAGTACTGTGTTTCAGGGAGATGCTGAAGCGTCCACTACAATACGAACACCCCTCGTAGTAGATCCGGTGTCAGAGGTATCGGTCTTCATAGCTCAATAGGACAAGATAATTTTATCATATTTCCGCAACGTATCATTGCATTGCACAATGTTTCTTTGCCGCTTTATTGTTGATATGTACCTTTGTCGTCTTTGTCCCGTTTCCAATCTTTTTGTCCTCACTAATACAAGTACTGTGTTTCAGGGAGATGCTGCAGCGTCCTCTATAATTACATTATCCCTTGTGGTTGTTCCAGAACCAGACCACACAGTTTCTCCGGAGCCAGAGGTATGCGCACTGACAGTACCATCAAATAAAAGAAAGTCGGTCTAATTAGATGTGTAATGCCAATGAATTATTTTAAATGGATACTATTTTTTGTTTGGATGTATACAAGATCTGTATATTGAACCGGAGGAACGTGTATCTGAGTCAGTGCGCCAGTTTGCTGATGTTAGAGTAAAGAAGGTTTCAAAGAAAAGAAATAAAATAAGGTTAGTTATAAACACTTTCTATTGTTGGCAAACGTTTTGTGCCAAGGCCTTCATTATATGTTTTTTTTAATGTCAATTGTACAACACTGTATGTTGGATTTAGACTGAACATCCTGTTTCCTATCTGTCCTGTAGTTGCCCAATCGAGTACGGACTATGCAGACACAGACAGCGATACAAATGACATGATGCTTGCCAAACTGTTTTCACCATGGAGGAACTATTCTTTGAGGTGCGTCGTGTTCACACTCGAGATGCCTATGTCCAAAAAATGCCCCCCAAAAAACAGTCCACATTGATGTTTTCTCCTATCCATCGTCAAGTAACAGATGTTGAAATGACAGAAACTGAAGCATCAACACGATTGACCGACGAAACAGACAAAGATATCGACTATAGTATGTCCTGTTTTGCTGATATGTCCACCACGGGTCAGTCCGAAACAACAATGTTGCCTGATGACAGTATGATAAAAGAGGCCAAATACATAGGATTCGACAGCAGCTTGATGGACATTATAAAGATGCTGAAATGTGCGCATTCAGTGGGAGGGGAAGTATGTGGAAAGCCATTGGTGAGCGTGACTCGTCTAACACAAGGCAGTAACCTGAAAATACATGCCACTTGTGAAAAGTCACATAAAGCATTTTCATGGTCCGCTCAACCAATGCTGGGGAAACTGCCAGCTGGCAATCTACTGTGTGCAGCAGCTTTACTTTTCAGTGGCTCTAGTTTCACGAAGTTATCCAGTTTCTTTCAGTTTGTGGGACTCCATTTCATTTATAAAACGCAATACTACAAATACCAACGTGATTATCTATTCCCTGCCATCAGAGATGCTTTGAAAATTGAACAATTGGCTATTCAAAGTACATTCCCCGACAAACAGTTCAGGCTAGCTGTCGATGGACAGGGTGACAGCCCCGGATTTTCTGCTAAGTACTGCACCTACCATCTGCAGGGCATGGAAAGTAAGAAAATTCTGAATTCGGTGGTCGTGCAGGTGATCCAATGTAAATCCTCGTGGCCATGGAGAAACTTCGTTTTGTAAAATCACTGGAAGATCTACAATCGAGGGGAATACAAATCGACCTCATAGCCACGGACAGACACGTTTTAATAGCCAGGACAATGAGAGAGCAGTATCCAAATATTAAACATCAGTTTGATGTATGGCATGTTGCCAAATCAATTAATAAAAAAATCTCGGCTGCAGGGAAAAAAAAGGTTTTGAAAGTATTTCGCAATGGTCCCAGTCTTTCAGCAACCATCTTTGGTGGAGCTCCAAAACATGTGATGGGTCTGTGGAAATTCTACTGGAAAAATGGCGCTCACTGATGCACCACTGTTCCAACGTTCACCACTGGACAGAAAACCAACATTTCCACCAATGTGAACATGGCCCTTTGTCCCCAGAGCAGGCACGGAAGAAGAAGTGGTTGATACCATCTTCAGCTCCACACAAAGCCCTTGAGAAGATTGTGTTTGATAAAACTCTATCCAGAGATCTGAAGGGACTCACAGAATTCTGTCACACAGGAGATTTGGAGGTGTTCCACAATATGTGCCTAAAGTACAGGCCGAAGAGATTGCATTTTGACATCCAGGGGATGAAATGTCGGACTTTGCTTGCGGTATTAGCGCATAACGAGAATGTGGGCCGGGAACAATCTAGGACTGCAGGAATCTTAGGGATGCTTCGCTACACTATGGCCTTTGCGAAAAGAAGCAAAAAATGGGTTGTCAAACCAGTATATGAGAAAATGGAATTCGAGTTTGTGAAAGATCTTATTGTTAATGTCGTCGAGATGCAAACTCATGGAATCGCACAAAAATCTGTTCAGAGCACACATACATTGCCACAAAACATTGCCGGCGTGCCATGTCCACCCAAAGCAGAGCTTGTTAAATCGTTCAAATCCCGGTTGTAATGATGACCGTCTGTTTTTATTTTTGCAAACAATGTTTCTATAATCTGTATAAATAAAGTATGCATTTTGTCTTTTGAAATCTATCCTCTCAGTCCTTTTCTTAAAAATATATTACAATTATTACATTTCACAGTTTAGTTGAAATACTGTCAGACCTTCATTTTTCGTGTTAATGAACAATGGGTAACAGTGTGTAAGAATATTTGGGTTTTGGCAGTTGACTTGCAATAAGGTTCCGCAAAAAGCTGAATAACTGCTCGACCTACAAAAGGGATTAGACCTAGGCCACAAAACATTCTAGGCACTTAAGAAGTACTGACTGTGAAAACATGCCATGGGGTAGGAGGCCATGAGATAAGCAGAGGTGGCCCTATTGGCAAATTTCACCTACAGCTGAGCAGCGCCACGAAAAACGAGCAGACCCCTATTTCCTGAGCCCGTGTTTCAAAATTCATTTTCTCATGGATGCGTTGACACAGGATGTTGCAAAGCAAGAATGTACGTTAATTTTGAGTGAAGGACACCAGCTTTGAATTTCGGCTTGGGAGCTGTGAGGCCCCACGCGTCCCTAGCACAGTATAAGGTTCTATTGTTTTTTGACCTTGAGAGGCAGGGACCATTCCGAAAGGGATTCAATTGAAGGGGGGTGTAATAACGTATGATATGATAAGGTTACCCATTCCGAAACTTCACCTAGTTACATATAAATTCAGTTTTTGAGAAAACGTTGACAGGAACGGAGGATTCTGCATCACGGTCTGCATTAAACCTAGAGAATGGAAATTGCAAATATAATGTAAGTTTCTCTTTAGACGATTTCATACCAGAACTAATCGAAATATGAATAGCTGACCGTTACTGATGGGTGACATTGTACTTGTTCGTTCTGTTTGGCATATTGCAATGAAGTGCTAGTACTTCTATCTACCGGGCAACAGGCAGAGGCGTAGACAGGGTAGGGCCTGAGGGGCAAGGCCCACCCAAAATTTCTAGACGTTCACTCAGCAGCACTGTGTAGGAATTTACAGATGTTAATATCACTGTGGTAGGCCCAACTACATTAGCTTCAGGCCCCACTTGTTAGATAATCCTGGCCACGCCTCTGGAAACAGGGGCAGGCCAGCATCAAGACGCATGTAGACCACCACTCGTTTCTCCCTGGCTCTACGCTAATAAATCATTACATTGTTTTTGCACCTCGAATTCTTGCCCCAGTTTACGCATTACGGTTAGTGCTCAACATTCTCTTTCGCTCTATCCGCGGAAGCAAATAGCAGAGTACTTTGATATTCCACATTGAATTCTCTCGGTTCACATTGTGTCACCTCTGCGCTAATAAAGGAAATAAATAATTGTAATAAAGATCAGCTACTGAGACACTTTTCGATTTTTATCTTTTGCAAACAGGTACATCGTGCCGTTCTGCGATTGTCATCTATTCCAGACCCTGACCGATGGCTTCTTCAACCGCCAGCTGCAGCTACATGTCAATCGCTGGATCCGTATTTTGGGACGACAGACAAGGTCCAATCTGTCCGTACGCGGTACCGGCGGCTAGGAGCAACATAACAACCTTTACGGTGCTCTAGTGCCAAATTGAAGCACCAGCCTTGCAATTCACTGTGCGACCGAAGTGCTTCGATTACCCAAAACAAAAACACTGTGTACCCAAAAGGAACAGCGCGTGACTCACGATAAACATTTGCGGATTTACTAAACGAGAGCAAAGAAAAAAAGTTTGATGTTAATTGATTAGGTCCCACGCCGATTGTCATCGAAACATTTAATGTGAAATAAATGTACTTTACCAATTGTACAGTCTTGTTGTTTCCTCTTAAAGTACAGTTTCATATTCCTAATTGTGACGCACCACGCTGTGAGATGATGTGTGTTGTTTTCCGGATTCCGTGTCTAGTCACGTAGGTGACGACTGGGCGCGTTTGGCCACGCTGCCCAGCAACGTCACGGAGAGAGGCGGGGAATATAAATGATTTGTTGATGTCAGGCTCAGGGGCGGGGGATATGATTTAGTGCCGCAAACGCAGGTCACCCAGGGCGATGAGGCAATTGATAGGATTATCACAAAATGGCCGCGTCCTGTTGCCTGATTTTGCTTGTGTTCAACAGAAGAAAACTTAGGTAAGATGCATAGGAAATGTTTGTACGATCGATTGAATTAAAACCTCATGGCCGAACCATAGGGACAATAATATTTCTGACCGAACCATTCCTTTAAGTTTCAATTCTGCGAAGCTACTGTTCGCTCCTTCTATTGGTCAGACCTTGGCTCTTTCCTGGCGCAAGTTGCATCTGCTAAGCTTCAATTCAGCCACCTCTTCTTGTTTTGGCTGGAATATGAATCTTGTCCTGTTTGGCCTCCAGTAACCTGAGTTGATTCTGCTTTTGTGTAAAGTGGACTCACACTTACATAATGTGCTTCGTTGAGGTAGTTATGTATAGGTTGCGCTTGCCGCGGTCTATCTTCTACTAAACATAGCAAGCCGCACTGTTTTCTTAGCTTTCTTGCGGTTTCAAGCATATGTACAGGTGTTAGCTGGTTGAATGACTTCATCCTGCTTTACAGCATAAGCTTCTTTGTATTTCAACATCGTCCCTCCTTCTAGGTTCACGATATCCTTATTCATGGCGTTTCGTCTCTGTGTGTTATTTTTTGGTTCTGCACGTTAGTCCGGGCACTCGTGATGTCACCATTCGTCTTCCATAAGGCCTTTTGGGTTTCTTCTGGTACAGCATTTAGGCTATCTTCATTTTGTCTTATTTGCTAGTAGGGTTTTCTCAATGGATACCTTACTGTCCATGGTTTTCTAGGTATCAGTATTTCACTGGGTGTTGTTCTCCTGATAGGCGCTGGGCAGAGCCCTACTGCGGTTCTCTGCTGGTTTATTTGCTCGTCATACGTCACGTAGTTTGGTGTGAACGTTCCTAGTACTTCAAAATGGACGATGGGAGTGCGGGCTTTATTTGGGACCTCCTCTACACTACCCCCTCTGGGCGATTCATGGACCACTTCTACTTCCTCCTCTGGATTCAGCTTACTTGGTTCCTCTGTATTCATCTTCACTCCATTGTCTTAGGTTCATTCCTTCTTCATCTTCTGGGGTGGTACATGATGGTTTGAAGAAGTGTCTCTTTTGAGTCCATATTTTTATTACTCCTTTTAGGCTTCCTGCTGTTCTTACATGTTCGTCTTTATTCCATGTCATAATTGGCATTGTCAATTTGGGCTGCAGTAAATCCATTTTCCCTCATAATTTCTGCATTTCCTGGGATAAAGAAACTTTGTACCTTCTGGTGCATGCTCTCTGGCCTTCACAAAGTCTCTTATTTCATCATCAGTGAGATCTCTAGGCCTCCATCCCGTCTTGACATCAATCATGGTCTTCATCCCTATGGCTTTCTTCGCGGTTTTCTGGCATTGTGAGATTATTATCTTGATGACACAAAATCCTAGTAATATCATCACCAGCAGGGTTCCCAGAAACTTGAATGCATCTGCCATCCATTGTGGAACCCACGAGAATAGTGATCCAAACCAACTGTCATCGTCAGCTTTGTCGGTTTCATTGATCATCTGATTCTATAGATTCGTCAGCATTTCTATGGCTTCTGTTAAAGTTCCATTTTCTTCATCGTGAGAAGGTATAAATGTGCAACATGATTCTACAATTTTTCCACAAACTCCTCCATCCATAGCTGTGATCATGTCAAGGACATATCTGTTCTGGAGAGTCATCAGTCGGATTGCTCTTAACTCTTCCTTAATCGCATTGAATCCTTTTATGGTCATGTTGATTGTCTGTAGCAATTCCCATCTGGTTATCTGCAACCATTTAGTGTTTACTCCAACTTGGATTCGTGGCACGAAGAGCGTCATGAACACTGATGACGTGAGACTGAACAGTCTATGCTCATATGGGATTGCGTGGAATGCTTCTTCCGATTTGGCAGAGAAGTAATTTTCTCTCTTCATTCGAGTTATCAGTTCCACAGATCTCTTCCTTCTCAGGTGAGCGTCTACTTTTGGGAAACTGTCAATGTTCAGGTCGCTTTTCAGGATCACCAGTGCTAGAATGTGGACATTTACTATTGTGCATATGCCTCCCCAGTTTTTTGGCAGTCTGATGTATGCCTTGGGTCTGCATGCCCAACAATGATCCATAATTACTGCGTTCCTGGAGCGTCAAAGATTCGTCCACAGTTCTGATTCTCTCCCATCTTCCTTGTGCCATTGTTCCTGAAGCCTAATGTTGGGCTTTCTAGTGGCACTATCTGCAAGGGTCCTCCTCTGTCTTCGACCCATGTCAGCAGCTTTGCAAGTTTTGGCCATACTGGTTTGCACAGTCTTTGTGAATTCTCAATTGCTTCCTTGCAGGCTCCAACGACCATTCATGTGCGGCATATAACTACTCCTTGTTCCCATCAGTTTGTGAGAGTACTGTTCCCCAAATCTGCATTTAGCCTCTGTTTTTCCAAATTTGAGCCTCTTCTGGAGTTTTTCCTTGGACATTTAGTCTCAGGTTTACTTCCCATCTTATTCCTGCTCCTTTAACTCCAGGCTTCTCGTACCTGATCACATGATTCCTAGTATGAGCTCTATTTCTTGTCTTAATGTCCTGGACATAATCATCTTCATCGGGATAAGCTGTTTCAGTTGCCCTGATCAATGAGGCATCTCTTCCCATGAACTGGCCTCTGGTCTTGCACATTGCTACGTGTGAGAGACAGTGTGCTGTCAGGACATTCATTTCTACAGCTACGAAGATCTTGGACTTCCCCATGCTGTACGGTAGGAGTGGACAAACAAAGCATTCTCCTCCAGAATTTCATCTCCCTACCTCCTTCATGTGCTGGTACCAAATGTTGTTTCCCAGATGTGCTGTGCTATCCAGGTAGTCATTTAGTTCCTTGTCATCTCCATGCATACTTCTTTTGATTCATAATGTTTTCCTGTAGTTGGCTATGACGACATCCCTGAATGCATTGATATGGCTTATTCTTGTTGGAGGATTCTCAGGTATCCTGGTCCATGGTGCAGGTTTCCTCATCTGCGTCATTTGAGTCGACAAGAGTCTAGCAGCTCTTCCCTGGTCCTCATGCATCATTTCTCTGCTGCGTGTAAATGCCCATGCCAACCACCCTGATGCCGGTCCGGTGTATGGCTGTATTGTAGAACTGGTACTTGTCCCCTGGGTTAGGAAATGTGTGCTTGGTAATACAGTCTCTGTGGTTTTGTTCTTCAGTTCCTATTGTAGTTTTCTCACTCTGGCTATGTATGGGAATAATGAGTCTACTATCAGTTGTGTCTGTGCAGAGAGTTTCTCCGAGTTGGCTTTTGTTTTCTCAAGAGTTTCTAATATTACTGCTTCTGTTGGCTCTTCTCTTAATTCTTCTTGTTTTCTCACACTATCTTCTGTGAAGGTTTTAATGGCAGGCAGTCTCTTCTCCTCCACTGCTTTGGTCCGTGGTTCTGCGGTCATTGACACTAGGCCTGTTTCATGTGCATTCAGTGTTTGTGTGTGTGCAGTTGTGAGTGATTTCACTTCATTCATCTCGTGCCGACCCTGTCTCCGGCTTTTCTTTTCATTCGTACCTCAAGTGTCTGTGTATCATTGCTAATCATATTAATTTCAAGTTCATTCACTCCTCCGTCAGATCTCCTAGGGACTGGAATGGCTATATAAGGTCTGGGTGCTTTTGTGGGTTTCATATGTGTATCATCAGGTGGGTGCACTGAAATTGGAACGCTTTGTGCACCAGTAAAGAATGCAGTTCTGATCTTTAATGACAGTAAAATAATGATAAATATGATGCATAAGTACATTATGGTTCTATACGTTAGGTGACAGCATTTCCTTCCAGAGAAGCGGGGTGCCTCTTTGCTTGTGGGAGGACCAGGTTGCTGCTCTGGACCCCCATCTCAATCATTCAACAAATGTCAATGTTATTATTCCCTCACCCAATATCATCTTTCATGTTCTGTGTTTAAGAGTGTCAGGTGGTTCAAAAGTGTACCCCTTCTTGTGAGTGACAAATTGTCTCTTATTTCAGGATGCAGCTCCTTTGCTAGACTATGGGAAGAAAATTCAAATAAAATAATGCTTCAGTGAGTTCCTTTACTGTGCATGTTCAAAGTAAGTAAGCTCCCAGGCCACTCCTCGAATCTGCTTCAGTCCTGAGGACTATTGGACACTGATCAGTATGAAGAAATAGGGAAAGAATGACAATAAATATAACAAATGAAGTTCTTGACTCTGCTCCCTCGATCTGTCCCTTGGCGGAAGGCTTTCTTAGAATCTCCTCAGATAGTCTCTATGATGGTTGGAAAGTTCCACTTGGAGTATGATTCCGTGCAGGAGCATTCCCATCTGTGTGACAGCTGGATCTCTGATGAATATGAGGCCGTCAACATCGATAGGTCTCCCCACTAGCTCTGGGAAGTCAGTGACTAGGCGAAAGTGGACATTGTGTGCCAATCTGCTGTCTTCTGGTGACAGGGACATCTGTCCTGTCTTGCTTGGTTCGGGATTGTATGTTTTTTCCTTGATGAAAACAGGGTCTGAACTGTCTGGTTACGTGGAGTGGGACTAGAATTCTGATCTTATTTAAAAGATGGCTTAAATGTTCAGTGTTTGCTGGCTCTTGAAGAAATGCGAGTGTGCCTGTCATTCTTCCAATAAGAGTTGGACAGTCTTTGATTATGACAAAAGAACAGTGTGTTGACAAGCTCATTCATTTCTGCCTGTGTTGGGAACATTTTATTCTTTCTCACTGTACTCAGGGAGTTGGATAAATTGTTCGGCAATGATGGTGAGGAGTTGTCTTATTGTCTTTTCGTTTTCAGGATCTTGTAAAAAGTCTGTGACACTGGTGAGCCTCCCTACCATTGACGGGTATGACCTCAATACTAAGTTGAAATAGGTGACTAGGACCTTTGTGATATTTCTACTGTGGGACACCATAAGTGATTCTGAATAGAGTTCCGGTTTGGAATGAGTCGGGATACTACATTTGTTTCCAATGTAAGTGTCCTCGATCAAAATGTGGCATATCCTTTTCTTGTCAAGGCTTAAGTGTGCCTCAGTCTGAAGTTCAAAGTCAACAGATTATATTGTGGCTTATGCGTGCAATTTTTCTTCTTCACCCTGCAACTAGGATGCACAGAATGTCCGTTTTTTATGTCCTTATCCCCTTTTTTGCTTAGAGGAAGTGTCCAATTTAAGCCACAATTTGCAAAAAGTTCTTTTGTCTTTACTTTGCTGGTCATGCGTCCTTCTTCCTCATCATGGATCACGTCTGCATGTGCTGTGGTTCTTCCCCGTCGCTTGTCGATTCCTCTCATTGGGGTGCAGGCAGGGGGCCTTCTCCAATGTAGGGTTTGATATCACCGAGAAAAATCCATGCTCTTCTGCTCTGTAGCTTCATAGCGGATGGAGTGCAGTCTTCTACGATAAAAGGACTGTTGAATCTTGACTCATCCCACCTTTTCCTTGTATGGTTTTTCACAAGGACGGCGTCTCCAGGGAAGACGAGAGGTACACGTAAACCTTGAACTGAGTCTGATGCAGTCTCTCCTTATGTGTTCTGTGCTGCGCTGCACCCTTTTCGTCGTCGCTGCAGCTGGTCTGAAATTACAGTAAGGCAAGATGGCATGCAGTTCAGGTACTTTTGCATTTCAGACCCCGAAACCTCCCCTGTTGACTGGGCATCACATCTAACTTTATTCCAGGGTGTCAGGGGAGTTCTCATTCTTCTTCCTGTGGCTATCTTGTGTGGCGTAAGATGATGGTTGGAGCCTGGTTGGTTCCGAAAGTGCATACAGTGCCAATGGAAGGCAGTGCAACCATCCCTTACTTAGAGTAAACTTCAACTTGACTATTCTCTCCTTCAACAAGCCGTTGAGCTTCTCACAGACTCCATTACCTTGCAGATGATAAGCCGACAAGAACTTTTGATTTATACCAAGCAGCAAGTTAATCTGAATGAACAAAGTGAGGGCCATCATCTGATCTCATGACTTTGCATACCCCCCACTGTGGGAACACGTCCCTCACTAACAATTTGGCCGCACAGGTAGAGTTTGGGTGTGTATATGGACCTGCCTCTATCCATCTAGAGAATGGACACACCACAACAATTAAGTATCTGTACCCGTTACATACTTGAATCATGTCGACGTAATCGACATGCAAGTGCTGAAAAGGCCCATTTGGCCTGGGGATGACTCCTCTCATTACTTTTAGTGTGTGCCCAGCGGTGAATTGCTGACAGATCATGCAGTTCACTATAAAGAATGCAACATGCTCTGCTAAATTCGGCATGAACCAGTCTTCCGCGAGCATTGCTGCTAGATTCTCCTTTGTCATATGCACTTGGTAATGTAACTGCTCCAGCGCTATTTTTAATAGGGCTACAGGCATTGCTGGTTTACCAGTGCTGTCTTGTCGCCACAAGCTGTCAGCCGGGTTTAAAGAACATCCTCGACGTTTCCACAAGTTTTTCTCTTCCTGTGGTGCCTCCCCTTAGCTGCGTTTGCCCAAGGCTATTATAGGATTCAGGTGTTGTTCGTGCAACCATCATTCTTTCATTGGTACAGGCGACTTCCACTTCCATAATCGTCTCACTTTGGATGCCATAGCTAAAATCTGTCCCTTTTATGTGGGCGGCGCATTTCATGACCGCTATGCCCACTGGGAGCTCTGGTGCCTTAATCAACCTGTCCAATAGGGCTGCGTGCTGCACTGCCGTGCTGTCTGTTCAGAGGTAGCCCCTCCTTTTCCAGTGCGCTAAGCCTGCGTGTACTGTTGATGTCACATAGGCGGAGTCACTGTACACCGTTACTTCCTGGTCTGCGTGATTCTCAATGGCGAGTATCAACGCCAATAATTCTGCAGCCTGTGCTGAGTAATGGGGAGGTATTCACGCACTAATAAGTACTCGGAATTCCCCATTTGCTATGTGTTTCATTACAGCAACGCCTGTATATCTTTGTCCGTCATTTTGATCAATCCTTGAAGACCCATCAATAAAGACAATCTCTCCTCCTGCCAAGGCATTTTCTTTCACCCTGGGGATTTCATCATAGAATTCTTCATAATTTGCACAGTCATGTATGGGCTCTCCCTCCGTGACTGGCTCTGCTATGAACATGGCTGGGTTCACTATTTTACATCGGACTATTTTTATCGAGGGATTTGATATGATCACTTCATAAGCAGAACCTCTCTGAGATGTCAATGAATGTGTCTTTCGGTTTCTCTAAAATAGCAAATAATGAGTACTTGAAATACAATGTCATTGAGCATCCCATTACAATGGTTGTCGCCTTCTCTATGGCAAATGCTGCAGCAGCTAAAGTTTGTTCGCATGAGAAGTGGCTTCTCATTACTCAGTCCAGATTTCTACTGTAATAAGCCAGCGGCTTGTGCCCCTACAAGGTTCTTTGAGTGAGTACTGCCATCATGACGCTGCCATTTGTGTGTGAAAACAGATAAAATTCCTCTACATAATTAGGGATCCCTAGAACTGGAGCTGTGCAAATAGCTCTTTTGAGTTCAGCAAGCCCTTTCTCCATGGTCTCAGACCATTCAATCTTTTCTTTCGTCACTTGGGGCTTCTTTAGGGCCTGAAGTAAAGGCTTGGTGTAAGAACTGTAGTCGAAGACCCATGACCTGACATAGTTGTATAGGCCTAAAAAGCTCTGCATCTGCTTTATCGTGTGCAGCTTAGCCATGTTCAATATGGCTTCAGGCCTTTCTGGGGTCACTCTCTTTCCTTCATGTGATATCAGCTGGCCTATGTACAGCACTTCTTGTTGACAGTATTGTAACTTTTCCTTGTCAACCTTATAACCTTTCTCAGCCAGTATAGTCAGTAGCTGAATAGAATCGTGCCTGCATTGCTCTTATGTTGTGCTGCAGATCAAGATGTCATCCACATACTACAGGATGACACTTTTTAATGTGTCATTGCTTAAGTCCATCTGCAGGACTCTGTTGAAAATAGCAGGAGACTCACAGTATCCCTGTGGCAGCCTCATGCTTTTTAGGCGCATCTGCCTGAACGTGAATGACGTCAGATCTTGTGAGTCTCGGTGCAACGGGATTGAGAAAAATGCATTTTTCAAGTCAATCACCATGAAATATTTTGCCTCAATGGGTAAATTACATAGGATTGTAGACGGGTTAGGAACTAGAGGGAACTCTGCCTCAATAATATCGTTTATTGGCCTTAGGTCCTGTACTAGCCTCCATGATCCCCCTTTACTTTTTTCGCAGGATACACTGACGTATTACATGGTGACTCTGACGTCACTAAGATGCCCTGGTCCATCATGGCAGAAATTGTCTTGAAAATCCCCTCATCTGCCTCTCTGGACATGGGATATTGTCGGCCTCTGGGTAGAATTGCTCCTGGTTTCAGTTTAATCCTTACTTCTCCAACCCCCTTCAAGAGACCCACGTCATAGGGTCCTGTAGTCCACACTGAGACAGGCACCTTGGCTATATCGCCATCAAAATATTCAGGACGTTTTAGTACCAACATCATTCTCTGAGGTACTTCTCTTTTAATCATCTTTACCCAAAAGGTGAGACTCACTTCCACCATCGTCTCGCACATTTATGCTTGTTCTTCCAACAGATCGTCATCAGTGACATCAGTCACTAGATATCCTTCTTCAATGGCAATTATCGAGCACCATTGTCTGCCCTTGTCATTGTAACCTTCAACCAGGACCACTTTCCCTCGTATTGCAGATGTGTGTATCATCAAGGGAAATACTTGTCCCTTCTCGTCGTGCATCGGTATTCTTGGTCTGAATAAAAACTCATCAGGGGTTCTCATGATTCTGTCTGCAAGGCCTGGTAACCCTGCCTTAAGCACACACATGCCATATGCGAAGATTTCTGGCACTAATGATATGGCCCTCATGGCTACTTGTCTTGAGTATGCTCTAGCCATTTTGCATACATTTGAATAGTGCATTCCTGGAGTGGAACATACTATGCCCTCCTCCGTGAATGAGATTGTCATGTTCAACTTTGTCATTAAGTCTCGACCCAAAATATTTACTGGGGTCTGCCAAGAATATGGTAGAGGTACGTTCATTTCGCAATCCCCTATAGAGACTGGAAGTGCCTTCGTAAGTGGAACTCAACTGGTCGCTACTGTAAAACTCTGAGTATCTATGGCCTCGCCGGACAAGGAAAATTTGCCTTCACGTATGCACGAGCGTGTCGCACCCGTGTCAACTAGGAAGAAACAATCCTTATCCCCTATGATGACATCCACCGTGGATTCCCTGTGAGGGTCTGGTGTCACCGATAGGATAGAACACATAAGGGTTCCCAATGAGCTGTCCTAGCTTATGTATAAATTCGTCCCACTGTGTGCTGGTGGATTTCCCCCATTCCCATTGTTACCTCCCATTCCAGGGTTCATGGTCTGTGATAGTTGCAGCGGTGCCTGTTGGGATTGTCCTTCTGGAAAATTCCCCATGTTTTGCAGTTGCACCCCTTGCTGCGCTCCTTTTGCTTGTTGTTGCACCGTGTGATTCTGTGCACCACCCTGCTGTAAAACTGCAGGTGGATTTGTCATGCCTGCTCCTGTTCCTTGGCCGTTCTGCATCATGCCTTGACTCCTGCATGTCTGTGCCAAATGCCCTGTCATTCCACACAGCCAACAAACTGGTGGTGGTTGGATCATTTGCCCATTTGACATATCTTGGTTACCATTTTGCATATTTTGAAAGCCTCCTTGTTTGTTTTGGAAACCTCCCTGATTGCTCTGCCATCCTCTTTCCCTAAATCCTCTTCCCCTTGGATAAAATCCTGTATTGCCCTGGTTATTTTGCTGTGGACTAGCAACCTGCTGCATGCTTGGTGCAGCTGTACCAGTTTTCATGGCTCCCCAAGAGCATATTTTGACAATTTCTTTTGCACCAACGTCGCTTCCTCACCTTTTCTAGTTGCTTCCTTTTTGCTATTCTTTTCCTGCAACAGTCTACAATAATGTGCGATGGTCAACTGTATTTCAGCCCAAGGTTTGGCTTTGATTCCCACCAGTTTCTTGAGTTGTTTCTGCACCGGCTCTGGCAGCCCTTGGCACAGGATATGGTAAAACACAGGTATAGATTTTGTCCACGATTCATGAGTCTCGAGCACCCATGTGTCTTGGAAATTCTGTATATAAATTAACGGATATTCAGACTCCTTCATTTTTTGAGTCATTGTAGCTCCCATATCAGAAGTATCTGGGTAAAGTACTCATAGCGCTTTACATACTGTGGCTCTACAATTGTTAAATGGCGCTCCCTCATGTGCAGTATTAATTGTGGTTACGCCAGTGTAGCCTGCTCATGCCCACACATCGTCGGCTCTCTCACCAAGTATGGCGATCAGGAGACCTTTGATATCCCCATAGCTAACGTATTTCCTCCTGTCATCTTTTCTTACCCGTGTATCCACTTTCCGGCCCCTGATGTCATCATTGGAAGCTTGTTTTTTTTAATTTTCTCGATCCATGTGTGGCCATGGAATATATTGAGGTCTTATTCCCCCCTTCTCGAGCAACGGAAATTGGAATGTGTAGCCCTCTCTATCTTCTCTCATTGTTCTCCAGTCTATTGAAGGGGTAATATTCCTGCATCACCGTCTACCTGGCAATGACCTTAGTCTGTCCACATAGGGCAGTGAAGACACCCCCTCCTGACCGTAAGATACTTCTTCATATCGGTCAGGCTGCATGGCAGACTCTGATGTTCTCGGTATAGGTTCGCTGTTGTCTGACCACCTTACTCCTTTTTCTCATGGGAGTTGTCTTTCGCTCCAACCCTCTTCCTCATTTTACTCGCACTCCTCACTTTCGGAGTCAGACATTGGTTGCCCCCAACTAGTGCGATGTCTTGTATCCTCTTTGATCCTACTTATTTCCAATCTATCCAGGGATAGCTCTCTTTCCCCACTACTTTGGGTGACATCTTCAGTGTCATACATCTGAGTGCTTTCCAGGCGCTCATCTTCCCCCTCCCCTTGGGGTATTTGTTCTAGCCGCATTTCATCATATTTTCTATCAATCGTTTCTCCGATGCTTCTGGTGTCGAAGTCATCATCAATATTTGTCCTAGACGTGCCTGGCACTGAATTGTACACAGGAAATAATTCCTCGATGTCTTCCCAGTCTAAAACTGGAGTTTTTTTTTATCCTCTCTCCCCAGATATTCACGATTGCATGCTCTTTGTCTTCGCTTACGTTCTATATCATCTTCAAATTCTTTGCACCTCCTCGCCTCTTCTCTGACCCTATCTTCTTCCTTTCTCTTTTAATTTCTACCTTCATCTGCCTTTCGAATTTCCTCATCTCTTCATGTCCTTATTCTTTTTTCACATATTCTCTGCTCTTCTTCTAACCTTTGTTGTTTCTGTCTGTTTTGATCATAGGCTGCTCTTGGGTTGTGGTTGTGGTGTCTTTCTTGCTCTTCGCGATATAGCTGTTCTCGCCTTTGTCTGTCTTTCCTTCTTCTCCTTTCGTCTCTTAACTCCTTTTCTTTCTCCTTCCTCTGTGTCACATCTAACATCTCCTTTTGTTTCACGTCATCAATGCCTTTCCCATCGAGTTTTAATAAAATGTGTCCTCCCATCCATTCGTCTTTCCCGAATGCTATCTCTTCAGTTCTGTCTTCGCTCCCTTTCCATCTCTTCCCTTCTCTCTCTTTGTCGAGAGATGAACTTGTCTGTGCCTGATCTTTTCTTTCGTCATTGCGTTTCCCTTTGTCCCTTGGGACTATGGAGGTAATATTCTTGTCCTTATCCTTCCCTTGATTTTCGTCACTACTATGTGTAGGTGACTCATAGGCGGGGTTGCTATACCCAGTGGCTGCTTTAAGTTCTCTCAACAGGTATAATCCCTCGTCCTTACTTTCTTTGACTTTCACTTCGGGTGGGGCAGGTGGCACGGTAGGCGTCTCATTTTCCATAACTCGAGAACAGCAAGGCGTTTTTCTAACTTCTTGCCTGTATATGTGGCGTGCAAATATGTCGTCATATGTTGCAAGACGGCTTTAGATAGAGACCCATTTTGTGGCCACGGCATAAACATCTTGTGGGCGGTACCTTTAACCCACTCTGTACTATATTTCTTTAGCTTGGATGCGTGCTTTGGCAACTGTTTGCATAAGTGTGCCAATGGAGCTATATCTTCCATGTTTAAATCTGTTCCCTTTCCTCTTATATAACACTTGTCAATGTTTTCATGCGACTTAAACAGCTTCTAACAATATGAGCGAGCACCAAATATCGTAAGCTCCAATCCAAATTTTCCACAAAATGTTATATCTTCCGATTTATTCAATTCACGTGCGATTTTGTCTCAGCTATCAAATCGCATGAAATTTTAAATCAGTTCTCTCAAAAAATGTCCAATACATATGACGTCATTACAGAGAAACATGCAAGACAGACGCTTGACAGACTAGACGGACACCAGCTGGACACAGATATCTCTGCCTCTAATCATTACCCCTTCATGGAGTGTAAATGTACCCCTTTCACGACGTCTTTAAACTTTGTGGTAGTATAATTATGTGGGACTCTGGGTACACGTTTCTTCTAGCCGCTATATTTAAAGTGCAGGAATAAGGCGAATCCTCTCACTTCTCAGGTGTCTGCCCTGGTAGCCTCTCTCTTCTCTGGTGTTTACCCCGGTAACCTCTCTCTTCTCGGGTGTTTACCCCGGTAACCTCTCTCTACTTTTATTACTCTCGAGTCATTATCCCCTTATATATATATATACATATATATATATACAGTCTTCTCTACTTCTAACTATATTTTGTTTTCCCTCCTCCCTCCGTTACCTTTTCCCTTTACTTGTTCTAAGGCATGCATCATTTGCCAGAACATTCAATTTTTGTTTCACTCACCGTTCACATAGTTCCTCTCTGGACCCCCGGGACCACCGCCTTTGTTACCGACTTCTTCAGCTTTTCGCCTGCTCAGCTGCCCGTAGGAATGGGAAGGGATGTGTGGGGAAAACGGGTTCCTTCCGGCCCTTTCTGCAGATTCTTCTTTGGCTACCATTGTCTACGGGGAGCTTCATGATCTCCTCAGCCGAATGGCAAAGGGCTCATGATATTGCCGAAGACCTAGAGTTACTTTATGTCGACGGTCAATAGGAGTCTTACTTTAGTCAATAATCGATAGTCAATAACCATCAAATCTCTGCTACCAAGTGTACTGGGGAGACCCCTGGCCGGCCCATAGAGTCAGGGTTTGCTCCAGAGTACTTTAAGACAAGATAGCTGCACCTTTGAGATGGATGGGGGTGCAGGTTTTCTACTCCAACAACAATCAATAAGGACAACTCAATGGTTTGGCAAAGGGAGTCCATTTAATGACAAGTACAAAAAAGGGAGAGTCATGGAAATCGAGAGTGATGCGATAGTCCGTCTCGCTTCCACTCCTCGAACTTCATTCAAAAAAGAACATTTATACTCAAAACTCATCATAATTGACGTGTAACATTTAAAAGTTAACATGCAATTCTATTGGTTTGGAAAAGGTAACTTTAATATAAGTACTATATCTGTATATGGTAACGGAGTGAGGGGATTGGGTAAACTCTATCAGGTGGGTGTCTAAACCCTTCCTTCTAACATCACTCTTGTAGACGTCACTAAGAGTACAACGCCCCATTGGTTCTACTATCTATAGGACCCTAGATTATTTGGTCCATTGTGATTGGGATGGCTTGATCTCCATGCATAAATTTCCACTTTGCTTAGCAGCACGCAGAATGGTCAGCCAGGTGCAGGGTGCCCCACGATTCACCCGACCGTCCTTCAATCAATCATTACTTTAGTGGCTATGTGTCAATTAGTTGGCTGTGGTTGGCCTCGAAACTGTACTTTCTTTTCAGGAAAAGTTATGAAATCTGTGTCTGGGCGGCTGCCAAGCTTAGGTGTGAACATGTGCCTCTTCTTGCTCGGATGGTCACGTGCTACTCACACAGTGAATCGTCCAGTTTCCCTCAATTTGTGCATTTATTTCTTATTCGGCTTGCCACCTGCCTACACCTCCTTATCTCGACCTTCCAAAGATAGGTTATTCTGTTCTTAAGTTTCAATTCTGTGAAGCTACTGTTCACTCCTTCTTTTGGTCTGACCTTGGCTCTTTCCTGGCGCAAGTTGCATCTGCTAAGTTTCGATTCAGCCACCTCTTCTTGTTTTGGCTGGAATACAAATTTTGTCCTGTTTGGCCTCTAGTAACCTGAGTTGATTCTGCTTTTGTGTAAAGTGGACTCACACTTGTATAATGTGCTTCGTTGAGGTAGATATGTATAGGTGGTGCTTGCCGCGGTCTATATTCTACTAAGCATAGCAACCCGCACTGTTTTCTTAGCTTTCTTGCGGTTTCAATCATATGTACAGGCGTTAGCTGGTTGAATGACTTTAACCTGCTTTACAGCTTAAGCTTCTTTGTATTTCAACATCGTCTCTCCTTCTAGGTTCATGATATCCTTATTTATGGCGTTTCGTCTCTGTGTGTAATTTTTTGGTTCTGCACGTTAGTCCAGGCCCTCGTGACGTCACCATTTGTCTGCCATTGAGGCCTTTTGGGTTTCTTCCGGGACAGCGTTTAGTCTATCTTCATTTCGTCTTATGTGCTGGTAGAGTTTTCTCAATGGATACCTTACTGTCCATGATTTTCCAGGTATCGGTATTTCAACAGGTGTTGTTCTCCTGATAGGCACTGGACAGAGCTCTACTGCGGCTCTCTGCTGGTTTATTTGCTCGTCATACGTCACGTATTTTGGTGTGAATGTTCCTAGTGCTTCAAAATGGGCGATGGGAGTGCAGGCTTTATTTAGGACCTCCTCTACATTTCCATCTACGGTTGAAACACTCCTGAGTCCGTAGGGTGGTGAAACTTGTGATATTCATCTATACAGGAGGGTTCCCCCACATATCATTATGTTTACTGATGTCCTCTGTTAATATGTGACCTACTATTTTTGAAAGTTATTAGTGCTCACTAGGCACAGTGTTATACAACCTTGAGCCATTGTTTAGCACCACACTCATTTTTTTAGGCGGATCGGTCCGTCCCTTTTGCAGACTTATTTAATGCAACACTGTTATTGCTCTGCAGTTCGTGACACTTCGATTTAATATTGTGTGTACATGGTCCACCACTCCTGCAGTAGTTTTACCATTTTACCCCCACTATCTACGTGTACATGTGTGGTTATGCTGTAGCAGATGGTCACACGTCATTTTTTGGGCACAGGCATCTATTCTTCCTTTTTCACTGAAATCTAGGATCATAATGGTTTATCAGCCCGTATTAAACACCCTGGGCTTTTCCCACTAATGGTCTCATTTACCCACTTTCCATCTAGCAATGGCTACTTCGGCTCACTTCTTCATAGGCTTCTTAAGGTGGTTCACTCCTTTCCAACATGGCCGCCAGGTACACCTCTCATATTACCAGCCCTATACACCTGTGGATATAGACGTGGGACTTCACGGTCTGCGGTTTCCCTAGCAACGTCCTAGCATCAGGTTTCATTAGCCGCTTGTAGTCGACTGCGTCTCCCCTTTGATCGCGGAGTTGTGACCGTGCTGAAGAGGTCCGGCTCATTTTTTGAGGTATGTGTGGGGGTTGGAGCCCGTCACTTAGGGACCCTTTACCTTCATTTACTTGCCCTCACAATCGTACTTATACCTAAGGTCTTTTTCATCTCAGCATTCCTAGATTGATCTCGGATAGCAGACCACGAATGCTGTGCATACCTTGCATTCCAGTCTGACAAATACCTCGGGCAACATTCTTAAGGTATTTTCACTTCCTTCCCCTGGGATGAGTTGCCTGATTAGCACTTTAGTTTTTTGCAGTTGGGATTTACCTGATTATTATATAATATATATATATATATATATATTTTATTTTTTTTTCGCCACCAGATATGGATTATCTTCCATTCGAAACGGTACGGCGCAATCCGCTCTACCTGTATATGCTCACTGGGGCATAGGGATATGATATGATATGATATTATCGTTTATTTATATAGCGCCTATACACAATGTGTTTCAAAGCGCTTCAAGGCAAGGGAGGGAACAAGGGAAAATACAACGCCATTCTTACAGGCCATGAACAGTAAGGATGTGAAATTAACTATTGTTCTCGGCCTGACGACATTTCAGATAGTGCAAGAGCTAAGACATAGATAAGGAAGGGAGGGGAAGAGTGGGAAGAAAATGGAAACAGACAGGTGACTACCGTACTAGGCCTGATGACATTTCTGGTAGAGCCGGCAAAAAAAACAAAAGGTGAGGGAGAGGGGTGGAGAAAGGGAGGGGAGGAACAAAACAAGCGACTATTGTACTAGGCCTGACAACGTTTCAGATAGTGCTGGAGGGAGGGGGTGAACAGTAAGGGGATGGAGGAGCGACAGACAAGGTTGCTATCATACTAGGTCCAGGGACAATTCTGATAGAGTAAGTGCATAGAAGAAAGTGAGAAGAGGAGGGGAGGAGATAGGAAAAGGGACAAAGGAATAGGAGGAGAGAACAGAGTAAGCTGTCAAAAAGAGTGGAGAAGCAAGAGGGGAAAGAGAATACAATTGCACAAGTCAGTAGTAACACATAATGTTGCAAGCCAGGATACAAGATGAAGATGGGAGCAGCATGATTAAGGGCCACCATGAGTACAAGATGCAAAGTAAGTCCAGCATGAGAGTTGAGAAAGGGTGACGCACCGTGAATCAATGAAGAACATAAAAGTAAAATCCAGCATTGGCCACAAGACGGTGATGGTGAAACCAGAATGTATCAGGACAGACTCCTGTGTGCCGGAAGGGGGGGGGCACAAGGGAACAGGACAGGGGGACCAGAGAGGGTGGGGATGGCCAGTGGGGACAGTGGGTGTAAACATATGTTGGTGCATGCTTACCTGCTGTTTTAGCAGGGGGTCGGACCCTGGATCCTCCTGGTCCAAACAGGCGTTGCACTTTTCTTTGACTGCCCTTCACTTTGGATGCCTGGGCGAGAGCCGCCCTTGATCTAAGAGTTAAGAGCAGGAAGGAAGAGGCACGACTAAGAAGGTGGGTGGTGCTTAGGCCAGGTGACCTAGATTCACTTACAGCTGCTCCCAAGCTGCCAAGGTAGAGTGGATGGAGGGCTCCTTAAGTAGGGAAAAGAGCGGCAAACAGTTTCAGAATTCAAATGAAATAAAAATAAATGTATGAAAATTAAAATAACAAATTTAAAATTAAAATAAAATTAAAATAATAAATAGAAAGAAGAAGTTGAAATAAAGATAACAAATGAATTAAATACCAATTCAATTTTGCAATTCAGAATGAAATATGAAAAAACAAAAATTAAAAGAAAAAGAAAAATCAAAAATGGCCATGTGTGGACCGGGGGGGTGCCCAGGAGGGAGGAGGTACAGGGTGCACCCCAACACCCACATGCATGGATGTTGAGAAAAAAAAATAAAAAACCCTCCATGGGCTCATGGCCTGCACGGCTACCCTACAGTCGGAGAACTGACGTCGCTGTCATCACCCTCTGGTGGTACATCAGAAGGTGCGCGTGATATGGGAGGCAGACCACACAAAGCCCTGGCATGCTCCTCCATGATAGCAAGCATGCAGATCTGAAAGGTTTGGTTCTGCAGAATGATGGTATAGCGATCCCCATGCAGCACCTCACGGGTAGCACGCATTTCTGCCTGCAAGGCCTCACGTGATGGCCGGATCTCCTCACGGGTTGCCTGGAGCTCAGATGAGAGTGTGCGTGTTAGCTGTTCCAGCTGCTGTTCTGACCTTGTACTCTGGGACACCTCAAGTGCACCCAGAGTATCTCTGAGGGACCTGTGTTCTCACCTCAGGGAATCCCTGTGGGCCTGTGACTCTGCAGATATAGCTGTGCGCAGAGTCTCCAGTCCAGCCCATCAGTCCCTGTTGGACGCAAACATGTTCTCCCTGTGTGAGCGTCACATGGACTCTGTTGCCTGCTGTTGGAGCAGTACCTGTCTTTCAGGGGGGATAATGGAAGTGGCCACCCTATCCATGGCCTGAGCCATCATCTCACACAATTCCCCCTGTTGTGCTGTAATAGTGTACATGGAGTTCTCTCACACAGCATTGCCTGGTGGCGCACAGCCACCGCGTTGGCGGGCACCACAACTGTTTGGGGCAGGGTGATGTGCACCTTGCCATGCTGGCACTGCCTGAGGCTGCAGGACTGCATTCCTCCTTTGATCTGCTGGCCCAGGAACAGGAGCAAATATTCTGGAGTGTGACCCTGCATCCGTAACCGCCACAGGCAGACTTTCCAACACTGAATGCCCCATAGAGGGGTCTACCCCCAGTGCAGGTGGGTTGGACAGAACAGCATCCCTTCCAGAAACACTCATCTGCGACGGGACATATGTCTCAATGTCAGATTCAGCACCTGATTCAGAGAGGTCTCCGGAGGTGTACCCAGAGACACCCATGGATAGGATGGTCTGTAGGAGTAATGGATTTTCACCCACCACCACCCCACGTCCTCCACTGGTGCCTGTTTGTGGCTGTGAGTACTCCTGGCTCTGCGCCATCTCCTCCTCCTCAACAGCATCTAGTGCCTCACCACCTGCAAAAACATAAAAGAAAGGTAATGAAGACACGCATGAGCAGCATAGCCCACACACATAGGCATCACGATGTACACATCGAATACATAAATGACACATGTCACACATGACACTAACTCTGGCATGCATGCACTGGCAATGAAATGGAAGGGGAGCCGACAAACAGACACTGAGGACTCCGAGATGGAAAAGCAACACATGTGCTGCATGCTGCAACAAAGCCAGTGTTCACTAATGCAGTGATGGCAGGCACATGGATACATCAATGGTTGGTCACTTGGACATGTTCAACATTCAAACAGGGCCCCGAAGTGATCATGTGCAGGGCATGTGTAGGTGCACATTACTCAATCAGCCTGATTGATGAAATCATTCCCATAATAAGTAAAGAAATGTGGGCCATTGTGGGGTGTTATCTACATCTGAAGTATGTTAAATATGGGGCACAACGGCACAAAAATGTGTGTTAAACATGCAAAGGATTCCATCAATCAGGCAGAATGAACATGAAAAGAGTATGAAAAATGTTGCGGCATGATGGCGGTTGAAGGGCAAGTGCAGTAATCAGGTGGAAATTGTTAAATGTGGTTAGAAGGGATACTGTAAAACCCAAACCCAAGGCCAGGGGATGTATTGGAGGCACCACATGGGTGACCCATAGCAGTCATGACTACACAGCCTCACCTGGCACTCAATCAGAACACATCACCCAAGCAACATACACATGGTTTGACACACATGCATGGCCACTCACCGGACATTGACTCAAGATCTGGTAGGTCTCCCACGCCTTGGATCTGATCCTCTGTGATGAAGCCTCCACCGATAGACTCATGTTCTGTGAGCACTTCCTCCTCTGGTGGAGACCCACTGCCAGTCACCAGAGTAGAGGCATGATTGGAAGCCAGCTTGTTCTTTGCTCTGCATTTGAGGTCATTCCACCGCTTAGAGCAATCATCAGCTGTGCGCCTCACAAATCCAAGGGAACTAATCCGGTCCGCGATGCACTGCCAGTGGGCCCTACGTTGAGCAGTCATAGTCTTGCACCCTGCAGTCACCAGCATTTTGCGGCCATGGGCCGACACGTAGCCCACAAGTGCGTCTAGTTCCACATAATTGAAACTACGCTTCCTTGAAGTGCCGGTGGGGGGAGCCGTGTCTGGGGTCCCAGCCTCTACCGCAAGAGCACCCTTCCTCCTCTTGAGAGGTGGTGCGTACCCTTAGTGGCTTATGCCGCTCTGGTTGGTAGGGGCTGAAGCACAGGTGGACTGGGCACTGGAAGTAGCCAAAGGCACAATGATCAAAGGTCTCAGTGCAGGCATTGGCTGCTGGGTGATGTTGGCAGGACCAACCTCGGTGTGATGGACTTGGACCAACACTGTCCCGGCTGGGTGACTCGGAGCTAGGGTGGATTGAGGTGCAGCTGCTCTTGCAGCCTCCTCACCCTGGCTATATGGGCAGCAGATGAAATTGCTGCCCCAGATCCACGTGGCCTGGTGACAGCAACTTTCACCGCCACACGTGGCTTTGACTTGGTGACACGGAAGTCAGCCTGGGAGTCATCCTGTGCCAGTTCGGTCGATAATATGGGCTGGGTTAAGATGGCCTGAGCTGGGATAGTGTCAGCTGCATCTCCCTGACCCATCGGGGGAGGGCATAGGTGTCCCTGATTGGTCCTCCACACACTGGCCTCTTGGGCCACCCTGCACATCCTGGCCACGTCCCCTACCGCGGACACCTCTTGTAGGTCGGCCACCTTTGCCTCCCTTACCACTTTGTCGCCTCTCAACCATGGCACTGATGTTCTTGTGCGACTGAGAAGTGCAGTGAACAATTGGGGTGAAAGGGGCAGGGTACTAGATGGAATATGTACCCTAGTGCTCTAGCGAGGCTGTCTGTGACCCCTGGGGGAGATGACAGGTCACGCAAAGCTCAGGCACCCCAAAAACAAAATTTAACGTGCAAGCGACCCCTGGTAGCCTATGTGCATGGAATAAAGAACCTGCACTATGCTGTGGCACCCAGAAACACAAAAATGAGCATATGCGTGGTACACGCAGGCAACAATGACCTCTGAATGGGAACGCTACACACGAGGGCAACCACAGTTGAAAAATACGTGTGCAACTCACCGTCTGCCTGGAAAAAGAATGTGAAAAAGAGGCATGTGTGCGCGTTGGCAACACCCCCGCCAAAAGATGAATTGAACGCTGTCTGAGTATACAAGGAGTACGAACTGGAACCGTTGTGAAGTAATCACGTGTGAACCGACAAGAAGTACAAGAATCACCCGCTCACTCTCCATAAAAAGCATGTACAAGAAAATGGCGTCCTACGCGTACCTTTTAACCCAGCCCACACGTGCAACATCACTTATGCGCGTACGCGCTAAGGGCCTTTCCTCCAATTACATGCAGTGACACGCGCCGACAATGAAGGACGGAAGAGGATCTGGAAGGACATCGTGGCTGCCATCAACGTGGAGGGGGTGGCAGCCCGTGACATGCAACACATCCGGAAGCGCTGGGAGAACTTAAGATCCAGGACCCTCAGCAATGCCTGGCGCCTCTTGAAGGCAAAGCATGCAGGGGGGTGCTGGGTCCACCTTACCAACATCCAGATGGGTGGACCCTCCTTCAGAGGCAGACACGTCCGGAGTCGAGCGGTAAGTGTCCATGCGTACTAATTGGACGCAGTGCATGGTGAGGTGTGCCAGGAGTGTGCAGGTTGAACATATGTCTTGAAAGGCCCATGTATGGATGTGTATGTTAAGGGACATGAGCCAGCCACATGTGAGTCCAGTCATGTGTGAGGCACATCAATGGTGTATGTGTTCAAATGCATGGTACCCAAATGCATGTGTGGGTGCACACATGTTTAGATTTCTGTGTATGTACTGTGGCATGGTTGTGGTGGCTGGTTCCACCTTTATGTATGTGCACAATGTACTTGTGCATGTGTGATGTGTGCCACTGTGATACACCATGGATGCATGTGACACTGACATGTAGGAGGCTGATTGGCAGATGTGACATGGATGTCGATGATTTCACTGCGACAGGTGGTGGAGGTGTACAGATGCATGTATGTCTGGTGGTGTGTGTACATGCGTTTGGCATTCCCCGTGTAGCATGTGACGTCAGGCTGACCTTCGGATGCTCATGCTGGTGTGTGTGCATGGATGCTGCTGCCTGCTGCAGCATTCCTGTTAATTTGCGCATGTGTGTGGATTCAAATGACATGTGTGTTGGGGATTGTGATGGCATGTCTGAAGTTTGACACTGCCACTCATGTGCAACTGTCATGTGTGTATCAGACCATTGTACAGTGCCCTGATGCCTGTGTTCTGTCTCTCCCTGTCTGCAGCGTCGACTGATGAAGAGGGCAGAGACGGTGCTGTGGAGCACAGTGGCAGGGATCCCACCGCCAGCCGGAGACGCAAGGCCCAGCTCCCCTCCCATGTTGTCATCTCGTCGGGGAGTGAGGGGTCTGGTGCCGCAGCCACAGCTGCCGAGGGTAGGTCCAAGAGGCAGAGGTTGGAGGTGGACTCCTCGGCAGCAGAAGGGGCAGCTGAGGCCCCATAGGGGCCTATGGAGGAAGAGGGGCACAGAGTCATCCAGGTTGGTGGGCGATTTGGTTAAGGAGGAGGCCATGGAAGGCCCACGCACGGGGTATGGAGGAGGGGATTCCACTGGTGATAGTGGTGCAGTCCAGGGACAGGGACAGGAGGAAGCACAAGCGGCCGCGGAGGTGCCTGTGTGTAATCCTGTCCCCGATCCTGTGACTGCATCATCCCGCACCAGCAGGGATGCCTTCATCCAGACCTGTTTTCAGGGAGGGGATGGGCAAACAACAACTGGCCTTCCTCTCCCTGCGGACGTGGCAATCTGGGACCGTGTTGAGCCTGTCCTGGCTAGGGTGGCGGTGCATCAACGTGGCATTCGGGATGATGTGCAGGGTTCTCGTGAAGACACTGCACATTATTTCGGATGCCTCGTTGACCGCGTCGACCTACTAGGACGGGTCACCAGTGCTGGGTTCCTCCGTGTGCTGGACCTTATACCGACCCCCTCCTCAACTGAACCCCCTATGCGCCAGTCATCCTCTGTGCCATCTTCCTGCCCAAGTCTCACCTGGGCACCCTGTGTAGCTGCCCCTGAGCCAGCGGCCAGGCTGGTGGAGGACACATCCCTGCCACAGTCGGGAGTCGGAGGTCCAGCAGGGGTGGCCACCACATCAACTGGACCCCAGCAGGAGGAGGACGTGCAGGCATCAACAGGCAGGGCACATGCACGGCAGCAGCAGGTTCAAGGTGGGAGCGATGATGGCTCGGGGCCATCAACATCAGAGGGGCAGGCATCAGCCGGAGGTCAGGCGGACCCTGGATTGGGAGTGTCTTCTGTGTGCCAATGGTTGGGCCGGCAAATAGATGCGGAGCGGCGGCGGGCGGAAGAGGCACGGCTCACTATGGTCATGGCTGAGAACTCCATGCGCAGGGCATTGAGGCGGGCTGAATGCCTCGAGGAAATTCGCTGGGAATTGGAGATGGACATGACTTTATCCCTGCAAGACCTCGGGGCCAGGGAAGAGGCCTGCCTCCAGGACGTTGAAGAGGAGTTTGATGATGCCCTGGCCCAGAACATCAACAAGTGAGCCGTTGGACTTGCCTGCCACCTTTGTAAATAGTTCTATAGGTGTAAGTTTCCTTTCTATTTTTTTTTTCCTTTGGGGCGCACAGACTATGCCCCGCCTTTTTGTATATAGTTATTTATTAGGTAGGATTTTTAGTAGGTTTCCTTTGGATTGTTAGGCTCATGGACCCTGGATTTTTACATTGTATATAGTTCTGGACTGGATTTGGCTTCATTGAATTTTTTTTTACCATGGAGCAATGGTTTGCATATTTTTTAAACTTTGGATTTGCTTTAATGGACGAACGCTTTGGAGCCATTTTAATTTGGATTTAATTGGATTCAGCATTCACATTTTTTCATTCATTTTGGACATCCAGGCTTTTGTTTATTATTTCTTTTCTTGTGTGATTTTCTTTCATTCCTTCAATTTTGTATATAATACATTTTTATTTCATACTTCATTTGTGTGGTATTCTCTCATTGGTTTCATGCATGTCAGGATGTGGGTTTTCTCATTCGCGTGCCCCCATTGAGTGTGTCTGACGGACATGTATTGATGTGCATACTTGTCATTTGGGATCTATCATGACATGGGGATTTCAATATGGAGAGGATGGAATGTTTGGTTGGGTGTTTGGACTGGGGTGGAGTGGGGTGGGATTTGGGTGGCCATAAGGGTCATGAGTGTGGATCGTGATGACGTGTTGGGTGGGGGGACATGAGTCGGGGCTTGCTGGCAGGTGCCCGTCACTGGGGGTGTGGTGGGGGGACATAAGTCGGGGCCTGCTGGCAGATGCCCGTCACTGGGGGTGGGGGGAAATGAGTCGGGCCTGCTGGCAGGTGCCCATCACTGGGGGTAGGGCGGGGGGACATGAGTCGGGGCCTGCTGGCAGGTGCCCGTCAATTTGGGTGGGTGGGTGACATGAGTCGGGGCTCACAAGTGCACTCACAAGTGCATGGTGCCATGTGGGCTGCCTGCAGGGCATGGTGAGGGTTGCAGGGTAGTCCCCTGTGGTGTGGGCTCTCTGCAGGGCATGGGGAGGGGGGAAACGGCACACCCGGGAGGGCCCACGATGCTAAATAGCATGTAAAACTTCCCACGCAACCCCGAAATACACGTACCCCGCTTGCCCAAGGCCTGTCGTGTGTGAAACTCCCCGCGTACCCCCCAAATACACGTACCCCACTCTCGCCTGGATTATCGCATGTGAAACTTCCCTCGTACCCCCCAAATACACGGACCCCGCTCGCACAAGGCCTATCACGTGTGAAACTCCCCGCGTACCCCCCAAATACACATACCCCACTTTCGCCTGGAGTATCGCGTGTGAAACTCCCCGTGCACCCCTGAAATACACATACCCCGCTCGCCCAAGGCCTGTCGCATGTAAAACTTCCCACACACCCGCAAAATACACGTACCCCGCTTACCCAAGGCCTATAGCATGTAAAACCCCCTGCGTACCCCCCAAATACACGTACCCCGCTCACCCAAGGCCTATCGCGTGTGAAACTCCCTGCGTAACCCCCAAATACATGTACCCCACTCGCACAAGGCCTAACGCATGTGAAACTCCCCACGTACCCCCCAAATACACGTATTCCGCTCTCGCCTGGAGTATCGCGTGTGAAACTTCCTGCGTACCCCCCAAATACACGTACCCCACTCGCACAAGGCCTATCGCGTGTGAAACTCCCTGCATACCCCCAAATACATGTACCCTGCTCTCGTCTGGAGTATCTCGTGTGAAACTTCCCGCGCACCCCCGAGATACACGTACCCCACTCGCCCAAGGCCTATTGGAAGTAAAAGTTCCGCAAACCCCCGAAATACATGTTCCCTGCTCGCCCAAGGCCTATCGCGTGTGAAACTTCCTGCGCACCCCCAAAATGCACGCAGGCACCCCACCCACCCTGGGCATGCCCCACAGGCAGCCCACTCACCCTCTCCATGCCCGCAGGCAGCCCATCCACCCTTGGCTTGCCCCACAGGCAGCCCACGCCACAGTGGGGTGCTTTTTCTATGCAGTTTTACAAAGGTAGCGGGCGCCCCTCTCTCGCAAGAACAGACATGATAACCTGTTCAGTGGTTATTAACCACTTGAGAGTTTGCAGCCACTGCTTTTACTCACTGTGCCTTTCACAGATGGGAAATATCCATTTGCATATCAGTCTTTGTCCTGCCCAGGGGCAGTCCAGCACCGAAATACAATGGCAATTCCAATCTGAACGAGAGTACCACCAGCAACCCCATACACGTGTTTCACCCTTGTAGGGGATCATCAGTGAGGTGAAGCTGATGCCTCTCTAAGCACAGTGAGAGGGAGACCACGTCTGGTTGCTCCCTTTTACAAAGGTAGCGGGCGCCCCTCTCTCGCAAGAACAGACATGATAACCTGTTCAGTGGTTATTAACCACTTGAGAGTTCGCAGCCACTGCTTTTACTCACTGTGCCTTTCACAGATGGGAAATATCCATTTTTTTTTTTGCTTTTTCTATGCAATTTACCTGGCGCGAGCGGGGTACACGTATCCTGAGGGGTGCGCCAGTACATTTTCATGCTTTTGGCTGCCGTGAATGGGGTACGTGTAATATTTTCACGCGGTTACAGTGTACCGGCTCTGTAAGCTGCTGCAGGGTTAGCGCGGCCCTTTGCGCTGCATTGGGGATTTCAATGCCTTTTCCTTGCGCAAGGGGCGTTCTTGGGGGCGTAACTGGTGCTGCGGGATGTTCTCTGCGCCAGCGCTCAAAATGGCTTGGAAATTCCATGAATACTTGGTGCGCCAGAATGCTGTTTAGCGCACACGGCAGGCGCAGCTGGTGCACGCTTCCTCTCTGCGCTGCTTGCGTGCGCTGCCTCTGCGCTGCGATCTATGAATTACCCCCTAAGTGTGAAGAACATAATGATTGCAGTGTATTTTATTAACTTGAGTTTACTACGGTCTCTTTAAGTGGGCGCAGAAAGACATTTGAGAGGTAGGAGCCCAAAGGTTCTAACACTCTTGTAATCAGAGTTGATGTTACAAATTCTACTTTTTTTGTTAACTAACATGGCATCTGACATTGCATAGGTTCACTGTAAGTTCTTGTGAAATGATAGAAAATACTTTAAAGAAGATGTTTAAGAAGGTGAGTACTATGATTTCATGCAGCCACAAAGAACAGGTTTTTCCTGAAGACTAAGTGTCTCTTCAAATGTCACTGGTGGTTTTGTGAGAGAAACATAATATACATCATTTTGGTCAACCAACACATCATATTTTGCTTTCCTGACATTTTTCTGTGAACAGTGATTTTTTTTTCTCCATTGTGGCTTTTTATTTGCAAAGCTGTTTTTGCTTTCAATATTTAAAAAATCCTGTTTTCCATGTCACAGGATTCTTTGATTCCTCCTTCTGCTTGTCCATTGATCATGATAGGTAAGCCCCTTTCCACATGGCTCTTTAGCTTTACATGAAACAAAAGCAAAAGCTGTTTTTGTTGCAGTGTTTAAATGCCTGCCATTCATGTGCACACAAAAGCAGAATCCAGGCCATTCTGTTGCAGGGTTTATATGCCTGCCATCCAGGTGAAAGGGACTTTGATTAGGGGCCTTTAAATGCACCCCACAATTACATTGTGGAACATAGCCCATCCCCCCTCTTGGAGCTTGCCAATTTTGCTGCATGCCTCCTCTTCTTCTACATGTTCTGGCTATGTGTCGTGTTCTTCTGCAGTTCCAGCAATGTTGCAGCTGTTTGCCGTTAAATCCTCACTTCCCTGAGGGTTTTGAAGTCCACCTTGTCCTCCTCCTCTAGAACCATTGCCTCTGCCCCTTGGCCAAAAATGTTACCCAATATGATCCGTGGGATACCCTAGATTGCTTTGCTGTACTGATTGTGTCACCTGTGTCACCCCACCTTCATTACACATCAATACAACTCCCTCTATGGCTATTTTTGACATTTTCTAGACTAACTTCGCTTCCTCCTGCTTCCTACTCTCGGCTTTCTTCTTATTTTTCTCCTGCATCAATCGACAGTGAAGCACGATCGTCAATTGTATTTCTGGCATGGGTTTGCTTCCATTCCCACCTGTTTCTTCATCTGCCATTGCACTGACTTGGGCGGCCCCTGACCTAAAATGTGGTAAAGTAATGCCACTGTTTTTTACCACAGCTCACACGTCTCAAGGCGCCAGCTCTGTTGAATCTCTTGAATATAGGCGACAGGGTCTTCATCCTCCCACATTTTCTTAGTCATGACCGCACCCATATCTGATGTATCGGGATATTGTACTCTGAGTGCCATACATCTGTTCGGCAGTTATTAAATGGCGCTCCATCGTGTGTCATTTTTGTGCAATCACACCTGCGTATCGTGCTCGCTTCCAAATGTCATCAGCTCTCTCTCCTATAATGGCAGCTTTCAAGACTTTTATGTCACTGATGGCTAACGTCATTCCTGATGTCATTCTCTCTAATTCATAAATCCATTTCCCGCACCAGAAGTTAAACTCGTTCATTTACATCTTAAATTGTCTTTCTCCATTTGTGAAGAATCTCCAAATTGGGTATGTACCCCTTTTTTTTGTTAACGGGGGACCAGACTTTGAAGCGAAATAAATTGCATATACACAAAGAAAGATTGGTTACCCCTCCCTATGTTCAAATCCTGTTAACTGGTAGACTTTATGTAATAGGTCTACCTTTCTTTGCCATGAAATATGAATGAGACACTAAACCATTATTCAAAAACAATCACTTTAATATATTTAAATCTAAAAACATTATTCATTAATTTCGAATGACCATCAAAGTAATTAAAAAAATATTCAAAAAAATACACCAATATTCAGAATACAAAATTTCAAAACAAGCCATAAATGGCAGGGTTCATAAAAAATACACATATATAAAAACCATATTGTGGGATGAGCTGAAAGGACTCGTCTAAACTTACTGAGACAAAAAACAGTAAACATTGTTAACTTTCTTGTATCATCATTTTTCACGTGTTTACAATCAGCTCCACTCTTCATAGTGTAAATCTCGTTTATACACAACAACACTGTCGTAAAACAGCACAAGTGAGAAAATACAACAAAGACTCTTCATTATTTCAGTCTTTTTGGATTGTCGACAGGTTTCGGCCTTGGTTCCAGGTGAGACACCATCCCTGGTATCCTTAACAGTTGTTCTACTGGCCTTCTTCAGGACATTTAAACACTATTGTCTGTTGTATGATAGACATCTTCTATAACCTCATGGTATACTCATGGTCAATCTAAAAATTAAAAAAGGATAGCGTCACACTTACATATTCCATGCCAATATATGTCATTCTACACGAGAGAAAACATATTCCCGTCTTTCACCACTTGAGACGGTTACTTGTATAATCATATGTTCATATGTTGGCTGCGATATATTGACAATTGTTTTATGATCTGGAAAGGGACCCAAACGGATCTAGAAATGTTCCTCAAATGGCTCCAATTCCCTTCAGCGCCTTCCGAATGTAGGTGGAGTCACATTATCCAATTTAACTAGCCCATCAACAATGGAAGGTGTCAGGTTTGGAGCTGAAAGGGTGCGCCTTGGGAGGCAGCTGTAATCATAGGAGCGACATGCCCTTAATCATGGATTGGGGGCCATTCGACTTCAGCTCTTCCTGTTCTACTCATCAGGATCCAACGGGGCACCTGGAAACGTCGCCATCAGAGGTCAAGGATCGCTCAGTCGCCATCGGAGGCCGAGGATCTCTCAGTAGGCCACATAATTGGGTTCAGTTCTGTCCCGAGCTGGTATAACAGCCCGGGTGGAGACGGCTACTTCTGGCTGATATCCTGGTCAGGGAGACACTAGTGCACTGGTAACTTTAGGGAAATCATGTTAATCTCAGTATTACTAGGAGAGATAAATCCGGTCCCCAACGCCATAATCCTATCCGCTGTCTAGGAACCTTCGATCACAACAAATACGTTCATACAGACGTGATGTGCTTAGCAGAACTAGAAGGCCACGTGATGCAGAGCTGCATCACGTCGACGCTGCCAGTAGGAAGAGCTCTCTGTGGCCATTGTGACCTCAGCTAGTTGCCCAAATCCATCTCTGGATTGTGTATATCAAGGTTTTGTTAGAGATCGAGTCGAGTTTTGAATTGTGTTGATTCATTTTTTACCAAACCGAACCGATCACGGAATTGTGCAAATTAATGTTTTTTAGACTGTGCTGTCAATTGCATATCAATGCTTTGGTGTGTATATTTTTTTGATTTTATGTTTTAATGAGTTCAGTACATGCACTATACGTCTATGACAGTTGCGGAATGATCCGTGTGTTCGATAATGTAACCAGTAGATATATGTTTCATGAGAAATTAACAGATATATATTTTTGTAGGCAAGATGTGTTTTACGTGGCAATTTGAGTGGACTGCTTGAATTAAACTATACATGATGTGTGCGAATGACTGGGAATCGTATCTCGTGCGACACCAATAGTGTTTTCTTAGACCGTACAGGAGTCCCTCCCGGACAGCACCAGAAGGGATCTTCAGGGAAATTCTCATGCCTCCTTTATGGAATCTGTGATCCGTGGGCAAAAGTATTCATGACCTTGGATTGACCTCCCGCCCCTACCCCCTATCAAACCCGTAACCTTTCTGCGCCTCTATCACCCGCACTGTCCTGGCATCCGTGCAGTAGTCGTGTCCTCACGCCAGGAATTTTCGGGCACTCCACGCGGCTTCCTAATTCAGTAGCTTCGCCTTGAGTACATTTATGTCAACCTTCCGGCCTCCTACACACGCACATAAATCTCCGCTAAGTACACACACCTGCTGCCAAATTTCTTAACAGTTGCAAGAACATTGCGAAAGTACCATGGCCCCGGGGAAGCATTCATAATACCTGGGCCATTACTAAAGCTTCCCAACACGGGCCTCAGGCCTGGACCACTGTCCAAGATGACCCAATTATCTGTTCATGCAGATATATTCCATCAAGGTCCATAATTAGGCCTCTTATATCTGAATGCTCTGAATGACTGATCTCTCCTCTTAGCACTTTTAGACCCGGTAAATGTAATACTTCATTCAACCCTTCTGTCTTTTCCTGGGAATTCTGATCCTGAGAGACTAAAGGAGCTACAATACCCTTCTCTAACTCAGCAGACGTTCTTTCTTGCACAGTCCTTTCGCCTCTGAAGGTTTTAAGTAAATGTCAAACGTAACAATAAAAGGCCCACCCACCCCACTTGATGGGGTTCAGGAGGTCTCCCAAAAGGGGCCACAAGTTCCTCCAATATCTGCTCACTCTTTGGGGGATACGTGAATGAATGCTGGATTATGCCTAGTTGATCAATACCATTGCTTTTAAAGTCTCTCAGTAATAAGTTGGCCTCATCAAGGGGTGACAACAATGATCATTTAGTGATCACCTCGTGTTTTGCCAGGCTTGCCCCCAAAATAATAGTATAATTAAAATCAGAAGAAAAGACTTCAAAAACATGTTGGTCAGCTCAAGTCTCGGGAGGATAGATCAGGGGCAACATGCTTGTCTTGGAAGCAAGACAACGCGGAGCAACACAAGTACGACGCGGAGCAACACAAGTTCGATTCCCGGGTCCGCACTTAGAAACCTATGGGTATTAAGCGCGTTATAAATAACCCACTACAAAGTTAATATGTCAAAACCATAATTTAAAGGTTGGTGGGGACAATATTCAGTTCTAGTATTAACACTAAGTTCAACAGAGAGGGTTCAAACCCGATAGCCCATTGGTCAACAATCTCCTATAACCCAAGTACAGTGATCTGTCAACACTCTCCTAGAACCCAACTACCATGTTTGGTCAACACTCTCCTAGAACCTACCTACAGCGATTGGTCAACACTCTCCTAGAACCCAATTACTATGATTGGTGACCACTCGCTTAGAACCCAACTACAGTGATCGGTCAACTCTCTCCTAGAACCTAACTACAGCAATCGGTCAACACTCTCCTAGAACCCAACTACAGTGTTCAGTCAACACTCTCCTAGAATCCAACTACAGTGATTGTGCAGACACTTTGGATCAAATTATTGAATGGTAAGGCCATCATCTGCAGGCAGTAGAGATACTTAAAACTGATCTATCACTGGAGCCGAGGAACGTCCAGCAGCTGGTGAGGCTACCAGAGTCTGTCTCCTCGCGGTGCTGTAGATAGGATTCATAACGGGAACTCTGCCCTGCCTACCTAGAGCCGTAAACAGGTATCCAAGGGCCCTTCATAGGTTCTTCACAAAACAGGCAGATCTTTCTGCATTTTGTCTGAAGATATGGAAGTTATTCCTCTGTCTCATTCAGTCGAGTAAATCTTGGATGCTTCTCTGTAAACCACATCCCCAGCATTTGATAGAAGTGAGGAAGAATCCAGTTGACCCATTACGATCAGTCCCAGCTAGAGATCAGCCACATATTGGCATATGGAGGCCACCTCACTATCCATGGCATTGTAATAAAAAATGCAAGCCCAGCATGGTATGAAGGAAAGCACTTATCAGCTGAGAGAGTAGCACGATAACAGGGTAGGGGGGTTCTTTCTGATATCTGAAAAAGTTAAAGTTTAATAAAACAAATCCATAAATCTAGGGTACAGGTAAGTATAATCAAACTTAGTGGTAGAATGAAGTGTGGTAAATAGCCCCAAAAGCCTGCTTCTGCTTTAAACGTGTGTGAGCAGTTTGTTCGCAGTAAAGGCCACTGCAGCCGGTTCATTAGTACAGAACATGCGATCCTGCCAAGCATTCAGAGGAGCACACAGAAGTTGTTATTTTTCGAGGTCATCGGATTAGAGCGTACAGTGCCAGTGAAAGAGGAACATATGACCATTTTATAATTAAAAATCATTTATGAAATGTGATTTTCTAGCGAAGCCGGCAAGACCCACGGCAGTTTCAAATCACCCGCAGACCATTTTCCCTGGGAAGAGGGTTAGAGTATCCCCAATATGCAACAATTATTCAATATTATGTCTGTGGGTCAAGGCTCTGATGGTTTCGTGGTGGGTAGCCGTTCCCATGAGAGTCAGAAAGAGGTGACTAGGGCAGAATAAAAGCGTTCTGCTGGTCGTCTCAAATGTTTCAATAATATATTTAATGTTGTGAGAATTATGGGTGGATTGTGACATCACATTACTGTAATTGAGGGCAGTCTGGGAAGGTTCATGGACCCAATGATCAATCGCAATGTGTGGAGTTTTGTATGGGTCCAAAGTGCGAGGACCAATCATTTCTGTGTGGGGAGTTTTTTTAATGTCACACGATTGCAAATGCTAATTATTTTGCTTTCTATAAAAGTTTTCATTTCGAGGGCGGTTCTTTGACAGTGCCTTTTCATGCAGTTCTGTCCCGTGTTCTTTTTTAATTTGCTGTCCCAGTTGCGTCTGGGGCCCTGAATAAATTGTGTTACTTTTGCACCTGCAGACACTCTTTTTTGACTACTTTTGTAATTTTTTGGTGAGTTGAAAGCAAGCGTCCCCAAAAGGCAGTACCCTCCCCACAATGAGAGGCAATAAGGACACACCCCAGGAAGGAATGAGACCAAGACCAAGTGCGGGTGATGTAAAAGGGGGTTTTATATAACCAAAATAGGGCATGCAAAGGACTCTGCAGGCTCCGAGAGCGCTCTGTCTGACAATAGCAAAGACAGTCGTATTTATTACAAAGCCACGTCATAAATCATGTATGCTATAGGAGGCACATCGTCTCGGGGTTTGGGTGGCGTCGACTAAGCTATAGGCTGTACAACGATGAGCTGCTCCAGGATTGGTAGACATCTGCGTGGTGCCAACGGCGGGCGGACGGGTCAGCTGGCTTGTCGGGGTGTAGCTGTCAGGCCAGGCATGGTCTGTGTCAATGATTGATGGCTGCACTAACACTTTGCCCTTGTGGCCACACACACGCACAAACACTCATCCTTTAGACGACTCCAGTTGTCCTGTAAATCCTACAGTGTATTACTCTAAGAAGTAATAGGAGACCGGAGAAATAACATGCAATGTGAACCTTCACCAATCAATACATCATTACACAATTACTTTTGACCTATTGACCAGGTGTCATAGGTCTGGGTGTCTTGTCAGAGGGCACAAGGTGATCTGCCTTGTCGTTCTGTTCGGTTAGATGTGGTGAGGGATTGCTTTTTGATATATTAGTACAGGGTTGAATATTTATCTCCAAGGCCCATTAACTTATGGTGAGCTGGAGTACTACTGGATCAGCGAGGGCACTCCTCTGGCCCCTCATGGCGGTGAGGTTTAGGACCAGGTTGTAAATAATTCATTTGGCCGACTACGGCTGCTTCGGACATGGGGGAGGTGAATACTTGAAGCGGGTCCAGCAGAATGAGGGGAGGTGAGGCTGTGCTGCTCAAGCACAAGCAAGCCTGGCGGGCCTTGGCGGGAGGAGGGGGAGATGGCCTTGTGGTTCTACGCGATTCTCTGTGCCTGGGCTGCACAATATATCATACGAGGGAACAGTTAGTAAAGTTAGTAGCATTGGGATGATAACACATTTCTGTTGCTTATACATTTGTTTACTTCTTCGTACATAGCTATGAGAGTCTGGCAGTGGCACATGCATTACATAACATTAGTTGAACACATATTGGTAATTCATAAGGCAACAGATGGATAACACGTGAGGTAGCATCAGGTTGGGTTGTGTACTCAGGAGCATAGAAGCAATACGTTCATATAAGATTGTGCATTTGCATTCTCGGTCATAACACTTAAACGTGTTTCACTGTATGACACACAAGTATTCTTAGTAATGCTTTTTCGCCTTCCTTTGTACATTAGCAGTAATCATTCGTTAGCATTACGTGGGCTCTATCAAGCCCTTTGATTAAGTCTTCAAGGCACATGGTATCTTACAACGGGCTGAGGTCATTCTTATTAACGTTATAAGCTTCATCCCTTCCAACACCCGTATTATAATTTACAAACAACCCTGTGAATCATTGGGCTTTGGTGTGTAGTTAACACTTCATCTCAGCAACCTCGGTCCAGGGCCCAGCCACTCTCCACCTGCACTGCCTCCCCGGCTCCCCCTGCACTGTGGGACTGTCACTGTATCCCTACAGCCCCTTTCCCAGCACTTGCTCTGCACTTACCTCGCACTTGCCACCAGCTGGCCCTTTCTATTTATTATTTATTATTATTTTTTTTTTTTTTTTTTTTTTACGCTACTTACCTTGTACTGCACTTCCCTCCCCACCTCCTCCCCCCTGCACTTCCTCCTTTTCCCCTTACCTCTGCACTTGCGCGATCTGAATGACACCTGGCCTAGTAGGATCGTTTGTCTGTTTTCCCCTTGTTTCCCTCCCTCCCTGCCTCGTCGCGCCTTGAAACACTTGTGTATAGGCGCGTTACAAATACCATATCATATCATATCATATCATATCTGGGGGATGTGGGCAGGGTTTCATTCAGGAAGGATATTCACACCATATATTTTAAATGTTAGGGGTTAAATGCCGGGTCAAGGCCTGTTCAATTGGGATGGTTCTTGCTCTTTTCCAGACTCAAACCACGAGTCAGGTCACTTCGAGGACAGTAATGTACTGCGGAAGGTGAATGATACAGTGTTTGTTCTGATACTCGTTCATGTCTGGTTGCTTGTGAGAACGGGCCTTTTAGCGGATCTGCCATGGGGTGGAGGCGCAGGGGGAGTGCATGGCTCCCTGCGTGCAGTGAGCGGTGGCCGAGCTGCAGCTTTCACAGGCTGGCTGTTTCATTGGGGCTTTGGTCGTTTATATGTAAAATGGAGTCTTGAGGCTTTCAAAATGGTGTCCATGGTATGTTACAGTACAAGTCGATTGGCCCTGTGTGTCGATCAGTAACCACCCTGCCACCCGAGCACAGGTGCATGGGGGGCCGCTGACGAGCCACAAACCTCACGCAGGTGGGGTATGACAGGGAGGGGGTCATGTAGACCTATCCTCCCATACAGAGTTCCACGAGGCAACCCCCCTGACACATATTTGGAGAGTGGACGAAAATAGGGCGATTAAGCAAAGTGGTAAGTACATTGAGTCAGTGGGATTGTTTGAAGAAAGAGTGACATTTTTTAAATTTGTAAAAGGAAGGAAGAAAGTAGGAGAGAAGAATATTTTAATAAGACAGAAATAAGGCAGAGGCAATGATGCCCTACTGGATGGATGCACCATTTAACCAAATGTGTAGGAGGTTGCCCCAATACCACAATAAAATATCAAAATACCATTTTGAGTGGGTACACGACAAAGTGGGCAAGTGTTGTAAAGAATGGCCCGGAGAGGGAATGTTCGATAAATATATTATAGAAAGCATGTACTTAGCAGATATATATAAAGGAGCAAAACTTAAAAAGAGACAGGACATTCTGGGGCTTTGGAAATTATACAAAGAGAAAGAGAAAGAAACAGAGAAAGGAAAGAGGAGGAGAAGCAGGAAAAGTGCACCACCAC
The DNA here is from genome assembly GCF_040938575.1 of Ambystoma mexicanum. NCBI lineage: Eukaryota > Metazoa > Chordata > Amphibia > Caudata > Ambystomatidae > Ambystoma > Ambystoma mexicanum. The sequence goes on along the minus strand of NC_090925.1, from coordinate 16,904,471 downwards.
CCTATACGATATACCCGTTATTAAAACAAGCTGTGGGGTATAGAAATCCTAAACAAGAATGTCAAGACAAGGAAGGAACATATAAAAATGAAGGCAGGGGCAGTACAAACATTATCAGCAAGGACAAAAAAGGGAAGAGGATATATTTGAATGACATAGAAAAGAGTGGCAGTAACAACTTGACAGTGTGTTCAAGGAGGCAGAAAAAGCTATGGAAAGGAAATTGAGGAGATAGGAAAGGAACATGAGAAGGGAACAAATGAGCAGGGGTGGACAGCAGGACACATCAAATTTAAAATAGACAAGTGGGGACGGGACCATAGTGAAACTGACACAGCAGACGAAGGACAAACCATATCGGACTGGGAAGACAGCGCTAACAGCGATCACGGGGTGGGTGAAACAGACACTCACCCTTTGGCAGATAGGAGACGGGAAAAGAGAAGTAATGAAAGAGAAGAGGAGGAAAGGGAAGAATCACTGGGTGACTGTGGAAACAGGCTTCGCAGCAGGAAAACCAAAATAGCGGTAACAAAAAGACCACAACACGATAATAAACGCAGAGCATGCACACAAATATCACTTTTACAGAAAGCAAGGGGCGAGGTTCATTACATACCATTGCAGACAATGGACAGCGATAATCTAGTTCACAGTCTTCCTTCATTGATGGCGGGGCGAGCAAGTGTATTTATGTTTTTGAGAAAGAGATAGCGGGAATACCACTGGGTATAGGAGATATAAATGTTTGTTGACAGTATTGGTTGGGGAGAGAAGTGACAAAATATGGCAACAGGCTGGATACTCCGGGGTAAAATTAAGCGCTAATATACACGATGGAGCGCCTTTCACCAATTAACGAGGACATGTTTTGAAGGCTCTGAGGGAGCTCTATCCAGACACGTCAGACATTTATTTATTTTATTTATTTATTTCATTGATAAAGCGCGCATGCAACCCATAGGCATTGAGGCGCTGTTGCAAGTACAAAGTATTCGTTAGGCTTATTGTAATGCAGGCATAGTTTCATACAAGCACATGGTGAAGAGGAATAACCAAGTGGGAGTTATCATATAAGGCACACCAAATCGTACTTTACATAGGAGTAAAACCAGGTGGCAATTGTCCTCAAAGCATGCAGTTGGGTGGTGGGTCAAAGAGGTTTCTGGGCATAGGTGTGATGGGGAGATTCAGATGTAGGTGAATAGTTCTGTTTTGCAGAATATCCTGTAGGATTTCTCTGCCCTCAGGGAAGGTGGGAGGTTGTTCCATAGCTTGGCAGCAAGCTAAGGGAAGCTAGCGCCTCCGGCTTTGCATCTTTTAACGTTGACCCAATAAGTCTATCTGTGTAAGGGGTCCTAGTGGGTCTGGAGGAATGGGCTTTGACAATTCTTTTGGAGAGGTAGGGTGGTGCTGTGTTTGATAGGCACTTGTGGGTGATGGAGAGGGTTTTGCAAATGGTCCACTCCTGGATGGGGAGCTAGTGGGCATCTCTTCTATCTCTCGAGATGTGCTCTCTTTTTGGGATGTTCAAGGCTGCTCTAGGGGCATTGTTCTGGATTACTTTAAGTTTGAGTACGTTTTTAGAATAAGTGCCATTGAATAGGACGTTGCAATAATCAATCTTTGAGCCAATGATTACAAGGGCAATGGTTGGGCAGTTGTTTTTCGAGAGGAAGGGTCTGGCTGCATTAAGTACCTTGGTTGCATAGGCTGCCAAGGAGGCAATGGCACTTAGATGTCTAGTCACGGTAAGTGATGCATCTAGGGAGATCCCTAGGGTCTTTACTGTGTTAGAGACCAGTATCGAGCAGTTATCAATTGTGAAGGCAGAATATTGGGTATTAAGGGTCTTTAGGGTGCTTGGTGGACTAGCAATGAGGATGTCTGTCTTCTTGCTGTTGAGACGCAGATGATTGGCTGCCATCCAGGTCTGAATTGTGGAGTAGATTGTGTTCAGGGTGTTGAGTCTTCTCTGTAGTTGCCTGAGAGGGGATCAAGATTTGAGTGTCATCGGCATAATTTGTGTACGCAATGCAGAGTGAATCTAGGATGTGGAATAAGGACCTAGTAAATATATTGTACAGCATGGGGGCGATGCAGGATCCTTGTGGCACCCCGCAGGAGACAGGAAAGGGAGAAGACTCTCATCACTCTTCCATTAAGGAAGGATGCTATCCAGGCAGTGGCTGAAGGGGAGAAGTGAGCATGGGTGGTGAGGTGGTGGCAGAGGATCTGGTGGTTGACTAGTTCGAATGCTGCAGATAAATCTAGGAAGAGGAGCAGTGCAGTCTTGCCTTTGTCCCGATCTCATCTAATTTATTTTCTAGATCGAGCAGGGCAGATTCTGTGCCATGCCCTGGGCAGAATCCGGATTAAAGGATTCCTAGGATGTGATTTTTCCTCCAATCACATCCAGACATGGCTTCTAAACTGGCTCGCAAAATTAAGCCTGATGAGGACCCCGCAGAATACATACGATTCACACAGGAAATGTGGACGCAGGAAAATAAGCAGTCCTGGGACAAAAAAAATCTTTGTTCTACTGTATCCTAGTGAGGGGGCTCCCTGTGGATGTACGGGTCTCTTTAGAAAAGAAAATGGGAATTGAGGCAAAGGGGTGGCCTGAGATACACCCGACAATTGTGCACTGTTGCAAGAAAAAACAGCATAAGGATAAGGAGACAGCGGATAATGCTACCAAGGCAGAAAACACATTGGTTCAGAAAACCCTGACGAAAATGCACATGTAGGGAGCATTACTCACAGGGCCAGTAGAGGTTCCACAGGCACAGCATGGGGGGATCCATTGGCTGTGATGATGCCACCAGGAGGCTACACACAGGTGCCACCCAACCAGCAGTGGGGGACGGTACCGATGCAACAGCAACCAGCATTCATAAATATGGAGCAGCCCAGGGTTATGCAGGCAGGTGGGGAGGTGCATACGGGGAGAGGATACTACACACTTGGAAGGGAAATGGGATACAGAGGGATGACTCCACATTTCGGAGTACAGTGCTACGCGTGCAGGAATTCTGGACATGTCATACGAACATGCCCACTAGTTGCACAGGGAGGGCAACAACAGCAGACATACATGCAGGAGTCACCTCAATAGGTGCAGGTGATACTGCGGCAACAACAGACATAAATGACGCAGACCACACACCAAGTACAGGTAATACCACAGCAGCAACAAGTGCAGATACAGCCTGCATAAACACATGGCATTACTAGCCAAGGACAAGTGCAGGTACAAATGTGGAAATGGCGGGAACTCAAGGTACAGTGAGCATGCTTCAGGCACCAGCACAGACATAGATACCCAAAGGGGTAACCATATTGGGGCAGAACACCATATCCCAGTATACTGACAGTGGTCGGTAACCCATTTGCATCATCCGCAAACACTTTTTCCCAATAGGGGTGCCCACAGGGAGTGCAAGTGTGTCCTGTTCTAGCAGTACCTGAAAAACCAGAGGAGAAACCGGAGGTAGCAGTTCAGATAGGACAGAGGGAATGTTCCTTTCTTATAGATACTGCATACAGTAAAGATAGGGCAAAAAAGGGACCTTCTTTTTTGTTGAAGGGGGCTTGACTCGAAAAGGCAAATTACATAAAGGGAAACAAGGAAGATTCAGCAGCTACCGCTGTTCAAAAGTGCAAAATAGGTAGGGCTAGAGCAGCAGTTAGCTAGGTTTAACAAATACTAGCTTTTGGTGGTCACAAAAAGGGCTGGAAAATTGGAGGAAAACACTTCACTGTATTTGTAGGTTTAGACAGACATCTAAAATCTGTAGGTCCACAAGAACAAAATTGAACCTTAAAAAACATGTAAGCCCTAGCGGGCAACAAAGACATTTGAATGTTTATACTCCCCAATCAAGTGAGGGTTAGTAGCATACATTTTTTGTGCAAATTCATATACTACTTTCAAAATAGTAGTATGCTATTGTTGTCGACACATAATCATGTTCGTGTTTCTGTTTCGGGATGGAGTCAGCCTTCACCGAGATCTAAATGATAGCAGATGAAGGCTCGGAACTGTCATCAGGACGTGCTTAAATGTTGACCAAACAATGTGAACGCCTAAGGAAACAGATGACAAATGTGTGTGTCAAAAGATGGGTGACCGCACAGTAATTAGCTATGATAGGGAGCTGCATACCTTTGTAATATCAACGGTGAACTTTAGGTTATTAGGTTCAGTACTGGTCGTAGTACTGGCAGGGGGTCCGTAGTGGTATCTACAGGAAAAGGGTACCATAGGGTTACCTAAGAATATTATGTTAATTCATAATGTGAGAAGGTAATTTTGGCAAAAAACGTACCACTGGCTGTGATTTGACCAAGTCCAACGAAGGTGGCTGGAGTATTCATGGTAGATGAGGAAATACCGTAGTCTCTGGATATGTAGAGAGAAAAAGAAGGATTTGGAGAAATCATGTCTGATAAGCTAGTGCTTACCATGATTAAGGTGCTGCTATTTGGAACTGTGTGGTGAGTAATTGTATGGCCAGGTCAGTCATAGTGCCTATTAGTGATATGGGCCAAGCAAGTAGGTGCAGTGTGCATGGTCAAACACTGCGTGTGGATGCGATGTGCAATTAAGGCACTGAGGTACTCCATGAGAATAAAGCGTGGGTCGCTGTGTGCAGTTAAAGCAACTTAAGCTGTTTCAGGGCGTAATACTGCAACAGACAATGCATATGCGAGCATCATTCCTGCATTAGAAATGGAATACCAGAAAAGCCAATGGTGGCCCATTTTCAAGAGAAGAATCATAGCCACAATGATATGTTCTGGTTCATCCTCCAAACAGTTAAGAATCCGTTCAGAGGTGACGACAGAGACCTATCACTCATCAGTGCACATGAAGTTAAAAGAAGGAGCACTATTGCCACGAGTAAAACAATACCCCCTATCACGAGATGCAGTTGAGGGCATATATGAGACATTGCATGCCCTATGGCAGCAAGGCATAATACAGGTGAGTTCATCAGCTTGCAACACTGCTATCTATCCAATCAAGAAAGCAAAGGGAAGGGGTGGCGTTTTATGCAGGATTTACGCCCTCTGAATGACATTACTGAAGCTGAATATACATTGGTCCCAAACCCTGCGATGATTTTTTGCAGCCTTACTGCAGAGGCTTACTTTTTCACACTGGTTGACATAAAGAATGCTTTTTTCTCCATTTTACTACACCCAGGCTCCAGGTTTAGTTTAGTTTCTTTATTTGTACCATACATCGAACCCTCAGGTAACTTGGTGCCAAAACTTATGCAAGAGTTAAAGACAGTTTAGAGCAACAAGAACATCACAACAACAACATTAAGTGCAGGTCAACCATGGTTACGCAGGAGTCGCAAGTTGAGAGAAACATTGACAATACCAGGCTGCTAGGGTTATGTCTAGAAAGACATAGAGGGTAAAGCAAGAAAAGTATTTTGAAGAGTGAGAAAGCCGTTCACTCATGTTTCTTGCGGAAGAGCTAGCTCTTTACTTTGGCTCTAAAGGTCCAGAACGAAGGTTCCATTCTGAGGGTGAGGGGAATGGCGTTCCACTGTTTGATGGCTAACACCGGGAATCTTGCTCTACCCGCTCTTTTAGGTGGAATCTAGGAACAGCCAGGCAGTGTCAATGCACAGCTCTAGTTGGTCTAGCTGGTTGGCGTTTGTTGACTTTATCTACTAGGTATTTGGGGGCAGAGTTAGAAAGGCATTTGTGAGTGATAATGAGCGTACAAAGGGCGATTCTGTCCCGTACTGGGAGCCAGTGGACGTCCTGTCTGAAACTGGTGATGTGAGTAGATCCAGAGATGCTTAATGCAGATCTTAAAGCATTGTTTTGAAGGACCTGGAGGTTGTTGAGGTTCCGTTCAGAGGTGCCAAGGAAGAGGGTGTTGTAATAGTCAGTTCTGGACAACACTAGTGCCCTAGCTAAGGTAATGCAGCTTCTAGGCAATAAGAAAGCCTTGCAGGCATTGATCAGCTTGTTAGTGTGGGCAGTGGTAGGCATCTACCACCTTTACGTACTGCGGGAGCAGTTCAAACATACTAGAATGCCTCTGAGGTACTGTGAAGGGCCTAGCATCTACAACAGAGTGATACAAATGGACCTGAGCAACCTGCAGGTTGCGAGCACGTTAATACAATACATTGACAACTTGTTAGTGCAGCACAACAGAAGAAGAGTGTAGAAAAGACTCAGTGACACTACTGTTTCCAGTACAGAAAAACAAAACACACAGAAAATGGACGGCTGAAATGGGTGAGAACTGTGAAGAGCTGAAAAGTGAACTAGTGCATGCATGAGGTGTTAGCAACTTCCAAATTACAAGGAAACATTTCACCTGTTCTCGCATTCAGATGGGAAAGCAATGACAGCAGTACTGACACAGAAAAAGGCACAGAGACACGAGCCACTCGTATATTGCAGTGGGTCATTGGATGCAGTAATGCAGGGACACTTCCCATGTGAGCAGGCTCTTTTCGCTTCTGCATTTGCTATCAAAAAGGCTTCCACAATAACCATGGGGTGCCCAGTAGTTCTGTACGTGGAACATGCATTATTTGCAATAATGGAGAAAACAAAATCAACACTGACGGCACAAAGATCTTCAGGGTATGAGGTAATACTATCCAACCAAGCAATAGACGTGATGAGGTGCAGAACAATAAACCCAGCAGAGTTCAATGCAGTAAAAGTAGAAGATGGAGACTGTGTGCATGACTGTGTAGCGTGCATCGACAGGAGCGAAGCTAACCCCCTAGTTAAGGAAAAAGTGATCGAAGGGTGGGGCATGATCTTCATTGACGGGAGTTCCAGCATTGATCAAACCACGGGACAGAGGCACTCAGGGTGCGCAGTAGTGGAGTATGGAAGGGGAGGACAAAAAGCAGAGGCGTTAATAGTGTACTCACAAACGCGATTGCCAAATCATTACTCTGCCCAGGCAGCTGAATTAGTGGATCTAATTGAAGCACTAAACATGTCTGAGGGCCAAGCAGTGAACATCTTCTCATACTCAGCTTATGTCACCTCCACAGTACACTCAGGACTAGCAAGATGGGAAAGGAAAGGGTTTAAAAGAAGTGACGGTACTCCTGTTCAACATGTAGCTGTCATGAACTGGCATTTACAAAAAGACAGAAAACCACTAAGCTATTAGATGAGCAGTCCTTGAAGACAGGAGTAACCCCCCTGAGGAACTTTGCCCGTCTCCGCCTGATAGGATACAGGATGAGGAGAAAGACAACCCCCCCCCATCTGGAGAATAAAACCCTGTGATGGTTTGAGAGCACTGGTTTGTCGGCTGGATCGCACGTGATGGTTCTAGGGTTCACACTCCAAAGTCCTTTTGGTGTGGAGCATGGAGAGAGTCCGAATGATAGAGATGACACTGGTCAGTAATACGGTACAGGGAAGATTCAGAGAAGAGAATAAATATATAGAAGAGCTGCACCTGTAGTAGTGATGAAGGGTGCTTGCAATGAGAATGGGACAGTTTGGCTGAGTTCGGGGTAACCCTGACCAAAGCTACAGAAAGATAAGAACAGAAGAACATGAAGCGCTAGGAAAGAGCCAGGTGAGCGATTTTGCCGTACTCCGAAACAACCTACTTGATGAGGTTAGAGTGTCGGAAGTGAAGATTCTGCAATCTGTACAAGCGGTTCCAGAGTTCAGGGAAGTCTGAGCCATGAACACGTAACACTCGGGTAAGCTTTGAAGGAAAGAATTCTGTTAACTGTCTCTTAGTGGGGAGATGTAAGTTACCGCTAGATCAGGAATCAAAGAGTTGTCCAAGGCTTTCCTGGGATCGAGGCTATGAGAGAGAAGCTCACAACGGCACAGAGAAGGGTCGCAGTCGGGCTTAGATTGTAGCCGCAGATTGCCGTGATCAAACATGCAGTCCGTACTGGTGTAAGACCTGGGAAAGTATAAAGGTGCTAGTGAGAGTGGCTAGATAGAGCAAGAATTAACTTCCCTAGAATGCGCACTTATGAAGCGTCAATGCTGAGAGTAGCGATGCACTGGAGAGATCCAACTATATCCCGTCATGTGACTGCAGAGCCATGGATGCACGGGAGAAGCTGGACTGGGCAGAACAGCTCCACCGGAGCGGGCCTTCCTGGCAGCAATTACAGAGTGAGAAAATGCTACAGAATACCGGCGCCTGCCACAGCGCCACCATGACCACTGCCCATAGTGGGATGTGACAGTATGCCCCCCGCAGAGGTGGATAACGTGGCTTGCCAGGATGGAGCCGATAAAATCTCCTGACCAACCTAGGGGCATGAACCCCAGAGGCCAGCTCCCATAAACGATCCGCAGTGGTGTAGCCCTTCCAATGGACCAGAAACTGCAGTCGAACCCTGAAGTATCTAGAATTGCAGATGCCAGAGACCTCATATTCTGCCTCGCAGGAATAGCCAAAGGGGGAGGACTAACAGAGGAAGATCTACAAAATTGGTCAGAGACATCTACCTTGATCTGGGACAGGTGAAACACTGGATGGATCCTGGACCAAGAAGGAGGAAGGCGCAGATGAACAGCGGCCGCACCAACCAGCTGAACAATGAGGAAGGGTCCAAAGAAACAAAGAAATGGGGGGACAACTTGGAAGGAACCAGGTGACGCGGTAGGAAGCAAGATGCCAACCACACCCTGTCCCCAACAACCACAAAGGAGCGGGCGTCCTCCTTTTGTCGGCATAACGCTTGGCACGGTCTTGAGCTTCCTGGAGTGCCCGCCTGGCCACCTGCTGACCCTGCTGGATATCCGCCACCAATGCATCAATGCCAGGAAATCGAGTGGCCGAAGGGACTGTCAACAGGAGAAAGGAAGGGTGAAAACCATACGAGAAGGGGCTGGAACGCAGCACACTGTGGGGCGCATTGTTATACGCAAATTCTGCAAGAGGCAGCAATTCCACCCAGTCATCCTGAGCTGCCGACACAAAACACTGTAAGTAACCCTCCAGCGTCTGATTCAGTGTCTCAGTCTGCCCATTGGTTTGGGGGGTGAAATCCCAAGCTTAGGGCCCATTGGCTGTGTAGAAGAGAGCACAGCCTTTGCCAAAATCTGGACGTGTACTGCGGACCACGGTCGGAAAAGATGGTGTCAGGCAAAACGTGGTGAGTAAATAGGTCAGAGATGAAGATCCTAGCCATCTGCGTAGCGGTGGGAACCCCTGGCAGAGGAGAGAAATGTACCATTTTGGTAACATAATCAATAGGACTATGATGGCTGTGTGGAAGATGGAGATTTAGACTGAAGACAAGTGGGACAGGCGAGTACGTAGTCTCTTACATCGTTTCTCACAGAGGGCCACCAAAAATGTCTCTGGACTAAGTCCAGCGTAGTGGAGATCCCTCGATGGCTGGCGGCACGAGAGTCATGGCACATTTGGAGCACTTCAAGCTGTATGTCTGTGGTCAGAACTAAGACCTGTTTTCCATGAAAGAAGAGTCCACTGTCTTGAATGAGACCGTGGGTATGAAGCAATTCCATACATGGATTGTGGAGACGGAAAGTGGATTGCTTTATCTTCTGTAAGAAATCAGTAAGTGCATGGAATAAATGTAGAATGGGGAAAGATCCTTTTGGAATGAAATCTGGCCATGGGATGGTCTTTACAAGAAAGAGCATCAGCTCGGAGTTTCAATTGACCAGGTAAGAAGGTGAAACAAATGTTGTATGGTGAAAAGAAGTGAGCCCAACAAGCCTATCGACTATTCGTAGTTTGAGCATATTGGAGTACCTTCAGGTTCTGGTAGTCCGTGTGAACTTCGATGGGATGGGATGAACCTAATAACAAATGTCTAAACTCCTTGAAAGACCGTTTAATTGCCAAACATTCTTTTTCCAAGACCGGGTAATTTACTTCCGAGGAGATAAAGGTCTTGGAGAGATATGCCACCCGCAGTTCCCTACCGTCTGCTGCTTCCTGAACCAGTACTGCACCTAAGGCGTAGTGAGATGCATCAGTTTCCAAGATGAATCTTTTGCTTTGGTCAGGAGTTATCAGGATCGGAGCGGTGGTGAAGTATTCCTTGAGTACATCAAATGACTTCTGGACCTGTGAATCCCACAGGAACGGTACCCCTTTTTTAAGTAGTCTGGTGAGAGGTAGGATAAGTTCAGAAAGTCAAGGGATGAACTTCCTATAAAAGTTAGCAAACCGTACAAATCTTTGGATCTCTTTAACGTTGACGGGAGGAAGCAAATCTGTCACCGCTGCAATCTTTTGCAGATCCATGGAGCCCCCGAGAGCAGATAACACAAATCCTAAGTAAGTGACCTGGGGTCAATGAAATTCACATTTTTCGATTTTGCAATATAATTGGTTGGTTTGAAGCAAATCCAACACAATCATGACGTGTCGTACGTGTTCTTGTATATTAAGGGAGAAGATCAAAATATCATCCAGATATACCACTACGGAGTGTAGTAGCATATCTGCAAATAGGTGGTCCATGAACCGCTGGAATATCGCTGGAGCATTTTAAAGACCAAACGGCATGACATGATATTCAAAATGTCCAAAAGGTGTTCTGAACGCCGCCTTCCATTCATCCCTGGGGCAATACAAATAAGGTGATAAGCCCCTCCCTCGGAGGTCAAGCTTGGTGTATATTGTGGCTCCTGTTACTGCTTCGAGGATGTCTGGTATTAAGGGCATTGGATATTTATCTGCCACTGTGATTCTATTTAGTCCCCTATAATCAATACATGGCTGCAATTCGTCTGTAATCTTTTCAGGAATGAAAAACAGGGAGGCTCCTGCGGGTGACGTGGAATCGGAGATCAGACCGTTCTGCTGATTGGTCTGAAGATATTCTTTGAGGACAGCCTTTTCCTTCTGAGATAACATGTACATACGTCCGAAGAGAATAGGCTGTTCGGGAATCAAATCGATATGACAGTCATCACGTCAATGTGGAGGTAACGTGGAGAACTGAGTTGTGGAAAACGCCTGGGTAAAGGAGACGTACTCATCAGAAAGACCTCCCACATGATTAACAATCGTGGTAGTTTCGGCTTGAGGAATTGGAGCGGTGATATGAATGCCAACTGCATTACTAGGTGAACAATGTGTAACACAGTGTTCTGACCCTAGGAAAAGTGTGCCTGCTGACCAGTTGATAAAGGGGTTGTGTAGGCGAAGCCAGGGGAGGCCTAGGATGATCGGGAAATGGGCAGTCTTTATCAAGTCGAAGCTAATTTCTTCTGTGTGAGAAGAAACATGGTAAGTGATGGGTAACGTCTGTTCTCGGATTGGACCAGACACCAAAGGGCTGCCTTCAACCCCTTGTATGGGGATGGAGACAGGTTTCGGTAGGCGTCTGATCCCTTGTGTCTCAGCCCACTTATCATCAATGAAGTTCCCTGCTGCCCCACAGTCCACAAGAACGGGAACGTTGAGTACTTCATGCCCATCAAGGGAGAGCTTTAATGCAACTATCACCATAGTATTTTCTGTGATATGAGTGTTTTGTGTTGGGACAGGGACGTTAGAGGAACCATCTTGACCGACCCTAACCGCGGTTCCTCTTACGGATGGGCAGGAGCATTTCTCGACTTCCTAGCCTCCTGTCATCTTGGTGGGGCTATGGGACATTCTCTTACCAGATGAGAGGAAGAGCCGCAGTACATACAAAGACCTTGGGTGCGTCTTTGATCGGGTTACTCAGGGGAGGGAGGTCCTCGAGCTGATCCGATTTGTATCGGTTCTTGGGTGGGCACTGCGTTAGGCGGCTTACTGGGATATTCAAATCGAGGTCTCGGCGGGCACCCCTTTCTTCTCTCTTTTTGCCGTTCTTGCAGCCTGTAGTCTATTTGCATGGTGAGAGTAATCATGTCTGCTAAAATGGCAGGACGGTGAACCCGGGACTCTTCATCCTTCAGTTCTTCGGTTAAGCCCCTTTGGAACAATGTAAGTAAGGCGACGTCTGGCCATGCGGTTTCGGAAGACAGTTGTTTGAACAGTGTGATATATGACATTAAGTCCTGTGTTCCCTGCCGGAGGTCGAGTAGCCTTTCTTGCGAGGTTATGGAAATCTCCTGTCGGCTAAACATAGCCTTTAGGCTGTTTATGAAGGCTGCATAAGAATCAAGGATCGGGTTTCCTGAGGTTACTAGATGGGTTGCCTATTTTATCTTTCTCTGTGGGAAAATAATTAGCCTTAAACGTGAATAGTACAACGCAACTGCCCAGATATTCTTTTAGCTTATGCGGCCTACCGTTGTATTTACCAGTAGGCAGCGAGGAAGGAGGAAGCTCTGGGTGGACTCTAGCAACTTGCTGGCGAAGATGGGCATTCTCCTGTTTGAGGTTTTGCACTCATGCAACAAGGACTGCATTGCAGCCATAAGCTGCGGAATTTCTTGCTCCATGGTTTTTGTGTGACTGGTGTCACTATCTGTCATGAACTGGCGTTTACAAAAAGACAGAAAACCACTAACCTATTAGATGAGCAGTCCTTGAAGATGGTAGAAACCCCCCATAGGAACTTTGCCCGTCTCTGACTGATAGGATACAGAACGCAGAGAAAGACAAACCCCCCAGGGAAACCCTCTGGCGAATAAAACCCTGTGATGGTTTGAGTGCTGGTCTGTCGGCTGGATCTCACGTGATGGTTCTACGGTTCACACTCTGAAGTCCCTTTGGTGCGGAGCATATAGAAGAGCTGCAGCTGTAGAAGTGACAAAGGGTGCTTGCAATGAGAATGGGACTGCTAAGGGAGCGTTCAGCTGAGTTCGCAGGAACCCTGACCAAAGCTACAGAAAGATAAGAACAGAAGAACATGAAGCGCTAGGAAAGAGCAGGGTGAGCGATTCTGCCGTTCTCCCAAACAACCTACTTGATGAGGTTAGAGTGTCGGGACCGAAGATTCTGCAATCCGTACAAGCAGTTCCAGAGTTCAGGGAAGTCTGAGCTCTGATCACGGGATACTCGGGTAAGCTTTGAAGGAAAGAATACTGTTAACTGTCTCGAAGTGAGGAGATGTAAGTTACCATTCGATCGAGAATCAAAGAGTTGTACCGGGCTTTCCTGGGATCGAGGCTATGCGAGTGAAGCTTGTGATGGCACAGAGAAGGGTCGCGGTCGGGTCTTGATCATAGCTCCGGATTGCCACGATCGAACATGCAGTCCGTAATGGTGTAAGACCTGGGCAAGTATAAAGGTGTTAGTGAGAGTGGCTAGATAGAGCAAGAATTAACTTCCCTTGAATGTGTACTTACGAAGTGTCAATTCTGAGAGTAGCGACGCACTGGAGCACTGGAAAGATCCAACGATATCCTGTCACCTGACCGCAGAGCTGCGGATACACAGGAGAAGATGGAATGGGCAGAACAGGTCCACCGGAGCGGGCCTTCCCGGTGGCCATTACAGAGTGAGAAAATTCTACAGTATACCGGCACCTGGCACTGTGTCACCATGACCACTGCCCATAGTGGGATGTGACAGCAGCATTATTGAGAGAATTATTGGAAATGTTACCACTCCCTGTAGAATTAGCATTAATAAAGTGCAAAGCCCATACAGGAGGGCAAGATTTTATCTCGCTGGGAAATGAAAGAGCAGAGCAGACAGGGCAGCAAAAAGAGCAGCATATCTGCCAGAGGGATGACATGTGCTGTAGCCTGGCGAGGAAGAAAAGATACCGCTAATAGCAGTACTGAAAGCGAGCAAAGAGGAGGATGCATTGCCAGAGAGTTTAACGCAATGCCAATGTTACAGATAATTGAGCTGCTCTCGGTCTCCGACTGATCTGGTTTGGCGACATGACAGCACATGAAAGGTTGTTATTCCAAGTAAATTGTTACAGTTGACATTGGAACAGCTTCACTGCCCTGCCCGCGTATCCAGAGCATGTGGCTACAGGGATAAGGGATGACTGGTGTGTGCCAAATCTGTATGAATATGTTTCTCAATATGTGAGCAAATGTATGGTGTGTCAGAAGTACTTCATTAGATAAACCAAAAAAGGTCAGAAGGTAAGTGTCACTGTTATTATCCTCATCAATCTCTTGGGTGAGCTTTTAAACAAATAATAGCCCTCCCAGTGTTGACAATCGCATATAAAACAAAATCTAAATTGTATTACACAATTAATAAAAGCAATGATTTTAAATTACTAAAAAAATCAATACATCAATTCTTACATCAATGTCAATTGTATAAAACTGATTACACAATTATGCACATAACACATTAATTACAAGTCGCTGTGACCTAGTTACCAATAGTGTCGGTCCACTAGACACATTTGTCACACTATGTTTCGCTTAGCCCAACTTATACAAGTTTCTTTCCTATATGGTCTGACTCTGCCGGACATTTACCAGGGGCAAAACATGTCTGTATCATGGAATAGCTCGCAATAGATTCCACCTGCTCTCTATCACCCTGGTCTTCCTCAAGATTCCTATAGGGATAAAGACACAATTTAAATATACTTCTGCGGTCTTATAAATAGACCCAGCAGAATAAACCCTTACCCCAAGGGTTCACAGGTGTGTTGTTCAGAAATCTACCTGGGTGGTATTGCTGTGTCGTCCACCTGCAACCATTTGTGTTGCTCGAGCTGTCCTTCCGGTTTGGAGGAGTATCAGCCTGTCTTCATCTCCCTCACATTGAAGGAAAAACAACAACTTAAAAATCTCCCAGCTATCTCTCTATCTCTGTGTCTCTCACACCCATCTTACCTCATACCGTGGTCAGGGTTGTGTGCTCTCTATGGCGAGAGACAAAACATAGTGTGCAATGTATTACACACCTGACCTGGTCAACTATGAATCGCTCTGATCATAACTTTTGACTCTTTAAAAAAACATTTATAAACTTACTTTTATTTTTTATTTTATTGTCTGCTTGTTAGGCGCTTATGAAATAATAATACTGTTTCAAAGCACCCACAGGGCAGGGGAGGGAGCATGAGTGCAGAAAATACATTAAACACAATATTTAATACAGCAACATATTAAAATACATTAAAACACAAAATTAAAGAGCAGTGGGGGGGAGAGGATGAACCTACTATGCCTTGTTAGTATTCAGAATGTGCAAGTGCAGCAAGGAAGAGGGCAGAGGGGATCATGGTGCAGAGTCTGAGCTCAAGGGTGAGCCACAGATGGAGTGCTGGGAATGTTGTGCTTTACGCCCTGGTGCCACTAGAGGTGTAAGTGCAATCCTCCATGGCTGAGGGTGTAAGGGCAAGTGCAGTGGAAGACAGGAGCTGGGCAACATTGGTGTGGGAGGTCAGGACACCGAGGATGCATAAGGGCCCAGACACCAATCGTAGCAACTCAGGGACTAGCAGAGGAGAGACGAAGGGACGGAGGAGGTGAAGAGGAAGGTCTTATAGAGCTTCTGGAATTTCAGAAAACCCTGCTCAAGGTGTAGAGGTAGGGGTGGGCTGTTGCGTAGGAGGGTGCCTGCTGAGGAGTGTGAATGTCCCCCTAGCCCCTGTTTAGCAAAACGCTTTACACACAAAGATTTGGTGCCAGAGGAACATAGTGGTCTAGAGAGAAAGTATTTAGTCAGATAAAGTTGCAGATAGTGATGTCCCTGGGCTGAGACAGCACTGTGGATGATGCAGAGGGATTTGAATTCAATCCATGCAGCAACTGGGAGCCAGTGAAGACTTTTTAGTGCAGGAGAAATGCAGTCCCTGGGCTTAAGGCCAAGGATAAGTCTTGCTGCCCTGTTCTGGGTTAGCTGGAGGGGTCGTGGAGTGGAAGAAGGTAGATTCAGGAGAAGGCTGTTACAATAGTCAAGTCTAGAGAGAACCAGGGCTAGGGTAACATTGAGCCACTGGGGGAAGGTGAAAAACGGTACAATTCCTTTGAGATGGAAGAGCAGATGGTTGGACTTCTTAGCACTGCCTGGAGTGTGAGGAAGGAAAGAAAGAGAGGAGTCGAAGAAGACTAAAAGGTTCCTGGTTTCAGTTCAAGGTGTAGGGGGAGAGCCCAAGGAGGAAGGCCAGGGAAGAAGGAGGGAGCAGGGGTCCCAATGGGAAGGATCTCAGTGTATAATGATACTTTACATCTGGGGCATGTTGACATTCTGACCATTGAATCCATCTGGTGTGTAATGCCTTTGCAATGGGCATGCAAGCTTGTGTGGCCGCCTCAAGTTGAGCTAAAGGTGTAAATCTTCTGAATGCAGGGGTGCAATATACATGTGACTTATATGCAATTGGTTTAGTCTCCCCTAGGTTGCAAACGGTGTATGTGAAAGCATTGTCTCTCACCAACAGATTTGAGAAGTTTTTGTAGCCAGGAACTAGCTCTGATTCTAGTGTTTTAAGTTGTTTCTAGTTTTTGTTTTAAGGCTGCCTTCACAAGATAGCTGCTATTTTGCCACAAGTGAAGTATGACCACAGGATGACCATCGACTGTGTTCGAAGAACAGGGTGTACTGAGAGATACCACTTTTGCTGCCACTTTTGTACTTTTGTAATTTTGTACTTTTGCAATCTTGTAATTGTGTAATCTGTCATTTGGAATGTGACGAGGCGATTTGCAGATCTCGTAATTGGCTTGTTATCCACAACCTTATTGTGACAATATGCCGCACCGTGCAACACAAGTACCATGACACGGAATACCATCACCCCTCCTGGGATGATGGACCTTTGGAATGGAATGAGATTAAACCACAAGCTTTCCATTATAAACTTTCACAACAGCATATAATTATAGCCAGGATCCTGGCATTCAAATACACAAAAGGCATGACCGCATCTTCCTCACGATGGCTTTTGGAATCGAAGAGTCAGCTAGCCTGACTCCAAAATGGACGCCGCTAGGTCAATTCTGGACGGTCATCTTGTGTACCGCACACGTGACGCACAGCAGCACCATGGAAACCATAAACAGAGAGGTCTGGCGAGCCGCAGCGTTGAGAACTCCTTGCGCGCGGCCCGCCAGACCCCTCGGACGAGAGCAAGAGCTAAGACCCTGTTTCGCACAGCTGGTGCTCGTAGTCTCTTCCCCGAGTTGTGGGGGAATCTGACACGCGCTCGGCCTGACATTGAGGACGCAGATGGAATCGTGCAATCAGATCCCGTCTGTTTTGGTATAATTGCAGAAGGAGCAGGCATGCTAGTGTGCAGCCATCTCCACAGTAAACCATTTGCAATCATGGTTCAAAAATGATACAATATGCTAGAATGCCTCCATTAATGCTTGCTCTTGCTAGTGTGATTATGCACTTGAAACTTTATTGAATACTGTATTTGGCTGCTAGGTCCCAGGCCGCCTCACCCTCCCGTGCACAGAACTACTATCTACATGGAAAGGGTAAGCCTCCCCTTCCTCTTATTTTGTACTACTATACGTGCGGTGTGTTAATTAAGAATCACATGAGAGGCTATAAAAGTGGGGACTATTTACCAGCCCCCACCCCCTCTTTTCTCCCTCCCCCTCCTGTCATCCCTACAGGGAGAGGATGTTGAGTAATGCATCCATTGTAACCTAGGAGGCACCCAATCTGATGCCCCCTGTACCACAGAAACCGGTCGGCTGTTGAATGACCTGACCTAGTGCCCATGGAAAGAGCACAGAGTCCGTGTATTCTGAATAAGGATCCTTGTATTAATGAACGCTGAGGGTCCAACAAGATTAAAAATTGTAAAAATTGAAAAAGAGTAATCCACTGAAGAACTCAGTCTGCAGTCGTCAGTATTTTAGGACATACCTGCACCCGCTTGAGGGAGAAAACCTACTAAATACTCAAGAATGTCTTCACCCAGAAAGCAGCAGGCACATGGACAGCCCACAGTGGCTTAAAATGTGTTTTTTAGCACGACATAGTGCACCCACATGTGCTTAAAAGCTAAGATAGAGACACATGCCCATCCTAATCTATCCCAATACAGAAACTGGGTTTACCTTATATGGCCCACTTGTTAGGGAAGGGCATAGTTTTGCCGGTGTTCCGCGTGCTTTTTTGCCACGGACACCGTTTTAAAAACAGCATTTATTATTGTTTACATTGTGACATCACACGTTTTGTTTTGGCCAGATTGCAGTCCGATTCACTTTCTTATTGTATGTATTCACTACCCCAGAAGAGTTGTATACTCATCTTTACTGTATTTCCAGACATAGTAACCCGCTTCTAATTGTTAGCATTATATATTACATATAATGACCTACTACTGATATACAGAGCACCTGCAGCAGGACCCGATTTCCCTGATCAGCTGAGCAATCGTCTATTACCGCTACTTAAACCTAACACGAAATTGCTAATAATGGGAGACCTTAACCTCTGGCTTGGAAATTACTTGGCTGCCACAGCGGGGGCCCTGGAGGTCGCATTGAGCACTCTTGGGTTTCACCATTCGATTAGAGCCCCCACGGATGAAAAGGGACATATTCTGGATTGGGTTGCTTCCCACAATGTTAATATCTCGGATCCCGAAGTTTCGCCTTGTCCCTGGTCGGACCACTCCTGTATTTACTTTCAAATTATTATTGAATGCTTCGCAAGAAAAAGAGGCTATGGCAAGGCCCCGATGCTAGTAAGAAACTGCAAGAAATTAACATCATAAAACTTAAAACCACAAGCTAGCACCCTGACTTCAGAGATCCCAGAATCCGAGACATTGCAAGAGATGACCAGCTCTTCTCTTGAATCCTTTAAGGAAATCTCAGAAGCACTAGCGCCTTTATAGAAAAAGTATTGCTATGATGGACATACGCACAATAATTGGTCTAATGCAGACCTTCAAGAGCTGTTTTTATGCCTGGAGAAAGAGTTTGAACATCACAAGCTTGCAAACTTATAAAAGTGCTCAATCTCGCTGGCTAAAAAAGAATCCTTTAACGATAGAATTGTAAATTCGAAATCCGACAGTAGGGAACTTTTAAGATTCTAAGAGAGCAAGAATCTCCCAACGGACAAGCATGGAACCACTGATGAAAGACGCGGTATGGTGTACCTCTATTCAGGATGCCATGACGGACAAGCGAGAAAAAATTGAAAAAGGTATTGAGGCACAACTGATCATAAAAAAGCAACCAGAGCGAGATTACGTCCAGACTCCAGCCAAATCTGGTACTCAGCAGGTCTTCAATGTGTCACCTAGCTCTAAAGGAGAGTTGTCTAGGGTCATTACACACTTAAAAACTACTAAATGTAAGGAGGATCCTTGCTCCACTACGATCATCAACAGGTGTTCATCCATGCTTATTCCGGCCCTCACTAAATTTGTGAACACTTTGTTTGCCGAAAATGATGTTCTGGAAGGATTAAAGAAAGCTTGGATCACCCCTTTTCTAAAAAAGCCAGATCTCTGTCCTCTGACACCGGCAAAGTATAGGCCGATTACGAATACACCTTTTCTTTTAAAGATCTTGGATAGGGTAGCTTACAATCAGATCTCCTCACACCTTAACAGCTCTTTGATTCTGAATAAGTTTCAATCAGGTTTCCAACAAGACCACGGGACTGAGACCTCTCTCCTGGATCTGAAATCTGAGCTACTGAAATCCATGAACATTGGCCAAGCCTCTCTTCTCATGATCTTGGATCTTTCTGCGGCCTTTGACCTGGTGGATCATTCCATCTTGATCACTTGGTTAAGGGAGGTTGCCTTATTTTCTGATCAGGCTGCACGATGGATCGCATCATTCCTTAGTGAAAGACAGTCCAGAGTTGCCAGTGGGGAGACTGAGGCCAACCCTGTATCGCAAGCTCATGGGGTGCCTCAGGGTGCATGTGTCTCCCCGTCTCTTTATACCATCTTTACGGTGCCTTTTTTTATCTACTAACGCACAATGACATCCTATTTGCTGACTATGCAGATGACACTCAATGTTTCATCCCATTAACAGGGTCCCATTGCCTAAATGAAAGTAACATTAACAAGGCCTATGATATTATCCATAACCTGGATGATACAGAATGAAAAAAACTGAACACATGGTCGTGGGAACAGACAATAAGCTGGGTAAGATAGATCCTCTGTTCAATTGTTTTACCATCGCTAATTGCAAGATTGAGGTAAAAACGAAAGTTAAAACCTTAGGTATAATATTAGATCAGAACTTGATCATGAAATCACAGGTGAGCAATCTTGAATCTACATCAACCTATTACATAAAGTTGCTTGCTCATCTTTCACCTTCCACCGTGTATTTCAGAAACGAATGCTGAGACGATCGCCAGAGCCCTAGTTGGCTCAAAGATCGACTACTGTTGTAGCCTTCTCATCGGCATTTCACAATCAGAGATGAACCACTTGCAGGTCTTTCAGAACAGCGCCGCCAGGCTGGCGAAGGGCCTCAAGTGGAGAGACCTAGTGTCTGAGGCCAGGAGGAGTTTGCATTGGCTCCCAGTGAAAGCAAGAGTCCCATTCAGATTGCTTTTGATCACCCACACATGCTTTATGGGTCGCATGCCGTCCTACTTGATGGAGTGTGCAGTGGAGAAACAGAGTCTGAGATCCAATAACACCAACCAACTGAGATCAATTAACTTCAAAATTAGCAAAGCCCTTAAAGGAGCATTTAGCGTAGCGGCCCCTAAAGCTTGGATATAAGAGAGGTCAAGTCTACTGTCATCTTGAAAACGCTCTTAATCTGCTAGCTCCACTGACCGTCGCAGGGTAATGTCCTGCTCTTTCTTCCGAGTGTGAATTGTTCTTCCACTACTATCTTTGTCTATGTTTGTCTTCTTGACGTGTGCGCCCTTAAGCTCTCGGGTACCTGGTGTGAGGTATAAATGTAAAGGAAAGTAAAGTAAGGTAAAGTATGCGCATATGTTAGCGCCCTATTCATCCGATCCATATTAACATCATAACGGCCATCTTTTCATTCGTAAAGGCACCAGTGCCCAGACAGCATATCAGAAGTACATGCATTATCCAATGTGTGCGCAATTGTACGTTGATAAAGATTAGCCAAATTCTTCCATACATTAACAGAATCGCAAGCGGTTCTTGAGCAACAGGCTAATTCTTCACGATTATATGAGAGTAATTTGAGTAATTCCCTACTGCCTGCCTTGTTGACTATAGCAGTGTGTGCCTATTACGCAAAACATATCACTCATTAAGTCAAACCATAATAGAAACCTACTGTTCACTGTTAACTCGTACATTATACATTTACATGTCTCTATAGATCACAAAGATTGTTCCATTAGTTACGACAGCGTGCAGTTTATATGGTAATATGGGTAACTCATATATGCAAGATCCTGCGAGTCTATGCAGGGCACAGCACCATACAGTAACTAAAAATACCAAGTTTTTCTTAGACAATATCTATTGTAGTATTTGTATCTGGTGACTTGGGAAGTGGTTATTACTAAATGATTGGTTTAATTCTATACAATGGTCTCAAATACATAGTATTAGTTCAATTATCCAATTCCTTTAATTTCCATTATATTTTTGTATGATCACATTGGCCAGTACGTTGTGTAGCTAACAGTAATGATAATTCCAGTTATGACCTTATCGTGATCCGCCATACTTATACTTACTTCCCTATGAATACAATACCTACAGTTCTTGGCTAGTGCTCCATGTTTCATACATCCCAAATTGCTAATTAGGGGCCAGTATGTTGTCCCTTCAGACGATTATTGTCTTGCCTACTATCAAAAAACTTTAATTATTCACATATTCAAATACATTAGTACTTACTCACTTGGTTAACATTATTTGTATTCACAATACAAAAACAAGAACTATACACTACTTAATCATGACTCCACTGGGTTATACCTTTTCTAAAAATGCCACCATCTCATTGTCTGTGTTCAGTCCAAACTCTTTTGTGTGCATTCTTTATATCATTTTAGCCTCCACGTGTCTTAATTTCAATTCCTTGTCCCCTCCTCTTTTACCAAAGGGTGATCTTTTTGAGACCGATGAAGTTAAGGTCCCTCTTAGCATCCATTGTGTGTGAGGCGTGCCAGTGTACGGCAAGTGGGAATTTAGGATCATGACTCCCAAAAGTCGACACATGTTCCTGGATACGGATCCTTAACTCTCTGATCTTAGGTCTTGAGACATTTACAAACAATCGCAAACACAACAAACTTAGTTCTGCAGTTAATCACATCTCGGGTTTAATCTTGACTCCTTGTGTTCCAGTAAACTCTTTAGTATTCCTATGTGCATGTTTCCACATAGTGCCGGCGCCACATCTCGAGAACGCGGTTCGATGGGTTGTAGCCAACTAGCGTTCTGTACTTTCTCCATACTTGATAGATAAGACGGACTTCATTTATTCTTCAGGGTTGGTGCCCTTGTAAAAATAATTCTCAGAGTTTCATCCAATTCCCTTTTAAGTCCTTGTGCAGGTATAGCCGCTGCCAATGCTTCCATAGTAGTTTCATAATCACATTATTGTCCTTGCAATATTTAGTCGCAAATGTAGTAGTTCTTTGAGTTATTTATATCCCGTTCCTTGGGCAGCATAGTCACTTTTCTTTCCATCTTCTGAACTATATGTACCCTGTACCTCAAAAATGAAAACCTTTAAAAAGAAAAGTAATACACATAGAACCTGCAACAGATCTCCCAACAATACAGCTAAAGAAAAAAAGAACAACTGCTTGTCCATCAAATAATACAACCACAAAACTGTCTACTCCAGAATCAACTGCACATCCATCAGAAGACAAAGAGACAAATGTCTCTTCTCAAAAAACAACTGCAGGCCCATCAAAGGATGCAGAGGCACAACTCTCTGGTCCATTTACATTCAGCAACACAACTGGAGTAAATTGCTATGCAAATGTAACAATCAATCTTCTGTTTCAATTGCCAACAATTGTTCACAACATTTACTTAAATGGCTCGGACCCGTTGTGTTTGCAAATGTTCGTCCTTCATACAAATGCCACTAACAATCCTGACAACACTTACAGTATCTCAGGTATAAGGCAAGAATTGGACTACTCTGCAAGAATGGTCAAATTCACCATAAACACACAGGAAGATCCACAAGAATGCCTAATGGACTTATTACAAGTACTAAAAACCAAAAATGTCCCTATAAATGAAAGTATCCAGATTTTATACACATGGAAGAATACATGCACTCTCTGCAACCATGTTTCACAAGACCACATCCCTAATTAACGATTTGTGTATGTATCCATGCCAAATTCTGAATGCATTCCATTTCACCAGCTTCTGCGGAATGCAATTCATGGCATATTATGCCCTTTTTGCAATTAAGACAATCGTTCCAGCATCCAAATAAACTCACATAGCTAGTACGTCATACTAATGCTTCTAAGGTACAATGCAGAGGGTACCAAAAATAACTGTAAGCTCACAAGCTTCACACAGGGCCAAGTATCTCTTGGCAAGAAAACCTTCACAACAGTAGGCATAATATACCACATTGGTGCCAAAACCACTTCAGGCCACAATACTGCATATGCCGTGGTTGGTTTGAATATAACGACACCTCAGTTACTCCAAAACATATGTTACTGGAAAATCTAACAAATGTCTACTTAATATTCCTTCACCCCAAATGTAGTCATTAAAATGTAGCACAATAAATGGTTTGAATACGCCAACAGGTGTCTAACTACATCCATAATACTACAATAGTACTTTTAAGACCTGATTCACAGAAGCGTTTTATAATGGTGCAATCCCATAGGAAAATGCTCTGTGAATCACGCCCTTAAAAGTCAAGATAGTTAGAATACGTCAACAGATATCTAACTACTTCAAAAATACCCTTCATTGCATTACACTTCAAATACGCCATCACAGTTCTTGTTACTGCAATAAAACGCCTTGTAAAGTATAATATAGTTGGAATACGCCAACAGGTATTTAACTACTTTAAACATTCCCTTAATTACAACACTTCAAACAAACACACTATCACACTTACACTCACATAATTATAATAGTTTTTTTTAATCCTCTATGGATTTCTTTTTCTTAATGACCCAATGATTATTTCATGTCGATACAGCAACAGTGTATCATACACTAATGTTGTACTAAGCATAGTACATAGTACATGAGGACCAAAAAAAGTAAATTTATATGTAAAATGGTATGCAATTAAAGCTTTTAAACTATCTTGCTAAACAAATTATACTGGGTTTTTTTCCACAGAGAAAGAACCAGAGATTCCAGCTTTATTACTGTATGCAACTAAGTAACCATACCAAGTATAAACAAATACATATTACATAAGCACTATCCTGAATTGTACTACAACCACAAATGCCATATACACTTCAATTGCATAATTCCACCATATTACAAATACTGCATACTCCCACTACATTACCTATAATTACTATGCACATATTACTGTAGTGTATGTGGCCGGAGGCCGTAGGCCATGCCCCAAAGAATCTGGCCACGGGCCACAACCACCACAATAGAATGAAACTGTATACGCCTTCAAATAACAAAACTCGCCCTGAACCTTTTTCAATTGAAATGATGTCTGCGGACAGCAAAATTGACCGTGGACTCGGCGGCACCTGCACAACCCTTTTTTCAATTAAAAAAACAGCTCCATATCAACCTTATTGCACTCCCCCACCCTTTCCAGCCCCTCTTTCAGGCACCAAATGTGTTTTCCAGACATTTTCCCCACTGCGCTATCCGCGGACACCGGCGGATCCAACATGGTGACCGTTTAAAAAAATATGACGCATCTCACGCTTTTGAGCATCCAATCCGAGGGTGCGTACGATTTCAAATTGTATTGGAGTGTTGTTGTTACTATAGGAACCTAAACATACATAAACATAGGCAATGGCTGCAGCGTGCACCATAGAAGTACAATTATTTTTTATCTGGTAATTTTGGATCATTAATTAATGAATGTTACCTTATAAGAGTTTTGAGTAATGTTAAACATGGAATACACAGCTAATAACTCGACTCACTGCACACTTGTGCTAGTACGAACAACACATATGAAGACCCACAATGCACACAAATCAGAGGCACAGAAACATCACCAGAAAATGTCAATAACATTATATGTCATCATCATGTATACAAATGAATTGTGTGTTTGCGGCGTGCTTATTGCCCCATGTATGTGAACCATGAGCTGAGACCAAACCCTGAGGAAAGTTCTTTAAGAACATACGACAAAGTGAACGTTTAGATATATAGCCAATGTTCATATTCTGAATGTCAGTGAACAAACCCCCTGGCCTAGATATGTCAGTGAACAAAAACAAGTGGCCCAGATATATGATGTCATCAGTGATGTCATCAATGACATTTGTGATGTCATCTTTGATGTCCTGGGTGTTAGTCTTAGCAGTGCACGGTGGTGGCGCGAGTTATGGTTGCTTAGTTTACCATAACTGGCGAATTTCAGGGGGTTTTCGATTTCACTTGTAACCATAACATCCCTTAAACAAAGTTTTTTTCAGTGAATATATATATATATATAAGAGTGGAGGATGGAAGCCACGCACTTGCGCGATCTGAATTGACCCCTGGCCTAGTAGGATCGCTGTCTGTGCTCCCTATGTGCCCCTCCCTTGCCTCGTCGCGCCTTGAAGCACCTGTGTATAGGCGCGTTATAAAGGCCACATCATATCATAGGTTTGTAGTTCAAGGATTTTGCAGCACTTTGGCTGGCTCTGATAGATATCTGCTGGCAGGGCCAACAGGGGGCGCCAATAGGGGATCTGCGGCAAAGAAGTCGCGCTAACACGTCCTGCTTCGGGCTCTGGGGCCCAGAATGCGACCATGCTGGGGGTCTTCAGCTGCAGAGGCTCACACCTAAATGCAGCAACTTCCCCTACACCCTCGTCTGGCTTAACGCTTTCACACCTAGTAGGGACGCTCCCCCGATGTGCACGCACCAGTGACTTAATGAACACTAATGCTGGCAGCTGAGCGCCCTGCAGGGCCCAGGTCATGGCTCCACACCGGATGCGGAACACGTGCACCCCCACTGATATCACCACAATTCACACATACCCCCTGCCTTCTCCCCTAACAGGAACCCCGTCATTTTGAAATACGAATACGGTGCCTGGAGGCGCTACAGTGCACAGTAGGCGCTTTGAACGCACTCCCTCACTCATAGGGCGGCATTCCTTGTGGTCTTTCCCGCAGACCCCCCGCCTTTGTGAGCACGTTATTGCCCCACTTGCTGGCAGTCTCCGAAAAGAGGATGAGACTGGAAGGCGTGTGGAATCGCCCCCACATCTCCTGCACCATGTGCCGGGGCACACCGACCACATGAACCCTGTGCCCTGCGTCACGCGCGCCTGGAAGTGAGCCGGGTGGCAGACAGCACTATCTAGCCACACTCTACCGATGCACACTTTGGCGCTAAATTGCCAAGTGACTGTAAGTTGCATGCAGGGGAACAAGTACATGTGCAATTTGGTGCAAAAGCCTGCCCTCCCTGCAACTTTTATCAGTTGCACTAAGTGCAAAAAGATGAGATTGTCCGTACGCCCCCCCCCCCCTTTGCTACTTTCAGTGCAAGTTGGGGAAACGCTGCTGGGAACGAGGCATCTTCAAAAAAACCACCAGTGTCTGTAGATTTATGAGTCACGCTGGTAAACCCCCGGAGGGGGGAGGGGGGGTAAGGTCGCCTCACCCGCTTGGCGCTCATAGAGAGATGTCGCCCCTTAATTGGGTCCAGTGAAGGCTTTGCCTTTTTAAATTGATATGAAGTGTGCGTTTTTCAGGCAGCTTTATCGCTGACCTTGGGTGTAATATTTGGGACGATCAGCCCCCCAGTCTTGAAAAAGTGCTGAGGTTTCGGCGTAGCCAATAGCATGCCTGCAAAAAAAAGCCAAACAGGTTGTCCTTGCCAATGCTTGTACATTTTCTGTCATCGGGTCACGTGTTATGCCAGATCGCCGCCTCCAGCCTAAATCTATTTTACATATAAGTTCGACTTATCTTCCATGAGGTCTTCGAGGGTCAAAGTGAGTGTGAAGTCACTACTGCGCAGTGATGGCACTACACTGGCTGTGCTACACCACACGCAGGTGCCCCCTGTAGCACATTCCCAGTGTGTAAGAGACCCACACACACACTCACTCACTGGCTTCTGAACTTCTGCACCCTCCTGCTCCCCGGGCACGGCACCGGTGGGTGTTGCTTCACCCTCTGCCTGGGTCCCAGGGACACATCAGCACCTGCCTGAGGTCCACACCCTGGATTAGGAAACACCAGGAAGCACCTTTGCAAGATGTCAAGTTGTTCCCAGGCCGCCCAGACCCCACCCCTCATTAAGGCATCCGTCAAAGTTGCAATTATGAAACAGTGATCTGAATACAGCTCGTCAGGCATCTCCCTGGCTGTTGCATCAGCAGGAGCCGCAGGGACAACACTGCAGGGCACAGGACATGTCTTTGCCAGATCTTTGCCTGCCTGTGCCCTTGGCATTGCTGACTATATAACGGCAGACAAACTCGACTTCCTCGCTGTCACAGAAACGTGGCTCCGTACTGAGTCAGGTCCCTTACTCTCTCTTGCTATTCCGGATAATTATTCCATCATCCGTCAGGACAGAGAATCCAACCTAACCAAAGGAGGGGGTATCGCCTTTATCTCAAAAACCTCACTAGGCTTAAGAATCATTGCCAACCAAACCATGCCATCAGCGGAACTACTAGCCGTTAAGTTACGCATATCACCATCCATCTCGTCTACAGACCTCCTGGCCCCCACATCGACATTGGAAAAGAACATCTCGCTGCTCCTATCAGCCAACGTCAAGACTCATTCTCAAGTTATCCTCATGGGGGATCTGAACCTAGGCTTTCAGGACTCTAAAGACTCCACGGCACTCGCACTCGCCAACACAATCACAGAACTAGGATTCCTGCAACGCATAACTGAACCCACACATAGCAAAGGTAGAACCCCAGACTGGATAGCCGATCTCAACTGCCACATAAAAATAATGTCCAATCCACCCTGTGCATGGTCAGACCACCACACGATCTCCTTTACCATAAAGGAAGGCAACCAGCCCAACCACAGATCCTCGCTCCACCCATGAGCACCAGAAACAAGCGCAACATAACTGCAGAGAAACTACTGCCCTTGCTTCCGCCAATCATTAACACCGCAGCGGCACTTGCGGATCCCACCGCGATAGCTGACCTCTACAATCACACTGTACTCGAAGCACCTCTAAAACTGCGCAAATCTAAACCTCGTGCGCACTTAAACTCTTGGTCTACCCCGCACCTTAGATCCTTACACAAACTTAAAAGAACTGCAGAAGCTCTTTGGAAAAGTCTACCATCAACAGCCAACAAGGATCATTTCTCACTATAAAGAAGCCATAGTTCAGGCCCAAAAAGACAATTATAACGACTGCATCACTAAAGCTAAAACTAGCACCAAGGAACTCTTTCACATCCTCCGAGAGCTAGCATCCCCAGCCCCACCTCCAGACACCTGCGCCAAAGATATTGCCTGGTGTACTAATATTCAGAAAGCGCTACAAGATAAAATCTCAATGCTTCAAAGCAAAATAGAATCCAAAAAACTTAACATCACCAATGCAACCATCACACCCACTACTCCCCCACCACCAGCCCCCAATCCACAAAAGCAATTTAACTTCTCCCTCCTCTCTATTAAAGAGGTCGAGGACATCATCACAAAATGAAAACCCTCTAACTGCCAGGGAGATATTTGTCTGGCGCCCATCATTAAAGAGGCAGGTAAGGAACTCGCCCCATTCATCACTTCCCTTATCAATGCTTCATTTAAATCGGGTACCGTACCCAACACCCTAAAGGAGGCCTCAGTACTGCCACTACTAAAAGAGCCAACATTAGACCCTAATAACCCCTCCAACAACCTATTACCACAGTACCGTTCCTATAAAAAAAACAGGACCGAGTGTCATACCTGCAGATTCTACATCGGTCTCAGACAATCAGGGTTCAGGCCTAGGCACGGGACTGAAACAGCTCTGATTGACCTTAAGACTCAAATCCAAGCTCTAAATGACAAAGGCAAACTTGCCCTTCTCCTCCTACTAGACCCGTCGGCAGTGTTTGACCTACTAAACCACAAAGTCCTATGCAACCACCTAACTTCGGCTGCGCATTTCCCAGATAAAGCTAACGCTTGGATCCAGTCGTTCCTAATGTTAGGGAGAACTCTCATAAATGGTTGATTTCCCTTAACTAAAGAGTCCCCCAGCAGTTTGCTGGATTTCTATGATTTATTTTTTTTGACCTGGTAAGAGTGTAAGCCTTTTTTCCCACTCTTACCTGTGTTTTGCCATGTGTATCTCATCTGTTTTTGTGATTGTGAGCTCTGGAGTTCACCACTTCAGTAGCCCCCTTCTTTTGTGTGTTACACAGCACCTTCAGTGCAGTGACACAGGGTTGTCTTTGAGACTTCCCACTGACTTCATTTTTCTAGGGCTGACTATTGTCCCCCAAAAACCAGTAAAGTTTCCATTAACTTTATATAGTCACTTTAAACCAAAGACCCAGTACACCCCATTGGAAAGGGTTAACTCTTATCCGCTTTTGTCTGTACCTCTTGGAGCATTGTTTCGCTCCCTTAACATTGAGACTTGGCTGGTGGCAGTGGTATCTACCCGAACTTTCCTACCACGATTATCTTATATAATGTGGTAATGTTTTAGGCTATTATACTAGCCTCGAACATAAACCCGCTTGACCAAATACATTTTATTTTGGTTGCGGCTGGGTTTAGTCACCATTTCTTTTTGTTAAAGTCTTTCTCGTGTTTTTCTCTGCGCGCCAAACCGGGGATGATTCCTTTGTTCGCTGTCTTTTTGCAGGCTTTTGCACAGAAGCCCTCCTTAAGGCGCCTGATAGTCTAGGTAGGTAGGATGTGAGGGAGGGATTTTCGGGCCCCTGCCATGGGTACCCTTGATAACCTAAGTCGCACTCTTGTCTGATTGTGGCTGTCCTTGCCAGGCCAGCCACCCTGCTGTGTGATTGACAGCCATGCTGTATGAATGGGGGGAAAATGCATAAAAAGTAGGTCTCTGGGACTAGAAAGACAGAGTCGCCACTGGAACTAAAGAACCAACGAGGAACTGGAAGAAGAGGACCCCTAACACGACTGAACCGCCCGGTGAAGCCCTGCTGCAGATCCGAATCTCCAAATCCGATGACAGAGAAGATCCTCCAGGAAACTTCTTCCCTTGAACTGGTGGGAACAACCAGTTCGCCCAAACTACAAGCCAGGACCCCTCCCCTGTTTGAATTCGCTGTACAGAGCTACAGTGGGCCAGATAGCCAGGAAGGTCAGGCCCTGCTTGGGTTTTAAGATGCGCACCTTTTATTCATTGTTTGGCGCTGCTGCTGCTTTCTTCCCTGGGTGGCGCAGGACCCTCCAGTCTTCCTACTTCTGATCAGTCTAACAGTCGCTTCAGGAACTGGGAGCCTGCAGGAACTACCAGGAACGTCTGCCTCAGCTACAGCCCCCTCTCCGTTTTAAGGTACTGTGCAAATTCAGTTGTGCGTTTGGCTCAGCCATGGTAAAAGTGTTTGAAATCTTTCTCCAATCCGAGGGCTTGTCCTTCTCTTCTCTTTGAACTAACTTTTCTACCAACCAACCTTGTCTGGAATCTGTGCCATAAACTTTACCGCAAACTACCCTGAACTGTGTGATCTTAAGCAAAAGACTTTTGACCTATTGACTTTGGCCCTGAGCCTTTTCTAGCTGATCTCCTCACTGTAGTCTCTCTTGTTCAACTGCTCAGAATACTTACCTGTTGGTTTTGCCTAATTGCTGATAACTTTGCTGGAGTGCCATTTTGCTCCCACTTCATTTTGTGAGCTTAACCTGTCTGGAATTTAAGGGAAGTGGTGTGGTGTATTTATGATTGTGATTTTGACCTTGCTTAGAATAGTGAAATGTTATACAACTGTTGAGTAAATAAATATATATATTCTTTTACTTAGAAACCTTGCGTCAGTCTTTGCCTGAATCATAGTAATTGCTGTCCTTTGTGTAACTATTTGTACTGCTCACTTACTCTTGAGATAAGTCTGGCTGCTCCGCTACTGCTACCGCTATAACTGTGTAGTACAGGCTTGTGCCAAAGGTGAAATTGTACTGTCACTTGTAGTCTTAATTGTGTGTAGTGTTCCCAAAGGGTACTGCATATAATTGTGCCTAACACCTAAACTACAGATCTATGAGGGTCTTTGCATCACCAGCCTCCGCAGAACCAACACCCACCACTTGCGCCATCCCCCAAGGCCCCTGAGTGTCCTCAACTCTTTATAACGTGTTCACTACCTTTCCTCCCCCCTCTCATTCTACTCTCCCTCTCGCTTGCTCCGTTCTGCTGAACACTTCCTACTCACTGTTGCACCCGTACCCTGCGCACTATCCTCTTTCCGTTCCTTCCAACTTCTTGCTCCACTTCACTGGAACTGTCTCCCTCTCACTATCCGCTCCATCACCTCATCATCCTCCTTCCACACTTCTCTAAAATCCCACCTACTCCAATCTCCAACCTGACAATTCTCTATGGTTTTTTGACATCTGTCCTGTCACGCACATGTTTATTCTGATGCTCTCATGGTAACGTATTCCCTATATTGTTCTCTGTTAATGATTAATGATTTATATTTATTTGCTTGTAATGTAATGTTTTTTTCTGTTGTTTCATGTAAAGCGCTTTGGCTAAAAGCGCTATTTAAAATTCAATAAATACAAATACAAAATACCCTGACTATTTGGGTGTCAACTATACGAATTGTGCTGATGACACCCACTGGAGACTATGCAATGGACAGGAAAACGCTTCTCCTTATACAAGCTTGGATGGCCAAGCACGGACTCTGTCTTATCGACGATAAAACAGAGTTGCTCTCCCTAGGAGCACCGGCCAATCTCAACAAACTTGACGAACAATTAATCTCCTTCAACATTGATGCAAACTTAATCAAAACCTCCAAGGATGTAAAAACCCTAGGTGTCTACAGAGACTCGACTCTCACGCTAACACGTCAAACCAATGCTACTGCCTCTTCTGCAGCATATACCTGCAAACGTATCACAGCCTGCAGAACATTCATCCCCACAACGAATTGCATCACAATAGCCAGAGCCTTAGTCCTGTCAAAACTCGACTATTGCAATGCGCTCTATCTAGGAACTACCCAACAGAACATAAACAAGATGCAAGTCATTCACAATAATGCCATCCCGAGATCCCAACACATCTCTGAAACCAGACGCAATCTGAAATGGCTATCCGTTAGACAAAGAATCAAACTCAAAACCTTGTCACTTACACATAAGTGCCTGGCCAACCAGGCACCAAAATATCTCATAAATAGCATTGCACGCAATTTACCAGCCCGTCCCACCAGATCTGCCTAGACTCATTGCCTCAAGATCCCCAGGTTCAATCTACAAAGGGCTGGAGGGATCAGCTTCCCAGTACTAGGAGCAAAAAGTTGGAACGCTTAACACTAAGAGCTGAACCATCCTTCTGCCTGCTCCGGACGAACGTAAAACTTTGGCTCCACGAGACAGAAAGCAGCAGCTTCCATCAACATGCCCACCTGATCTCTTTCACACTGACTGGGCAACAAGATCCCTCACTGACCTTCTTATATCTCAACATCTGCAAATATGGAATGTATGTAAGTCATGTTCTGACTATACCACTGTACCTATCTATGCCATTGTACATAAATGTGCGGTGTCCAGACATTTGGTCGACCTAAAACTGGTCGAGTGACATTTGGTCGACGCAATTTGGTCGAAAACCAAATGGTCGAATTTTTTTTTATTATATATTTATTTTTTGGGTTTTCGTTTTTTACAAAAATGGTTTTTTAGAAAAAAAAGGGGGTTGGGGGGACCCCCCCAAAAAAAAAAAAAAAAGGGGTGAAAATAAAAAATACAAAAATTTGACCATTTGGTTTTTGACCAAATTGGTTCGACCATTTGTCTGGTCGACCAATTTTTTTCGACCAAATGTCTGGTAACCAAATGTATTCATGCTACTATCAACATTGTAATATAAGTGTTTGCAAATGTGTAACTTGTAAGAATAGCGCCCAGATGTCTCAGGCTTGGTGCACTCTACAAATAAACAAACTAAACTAAACATGTACCGTCCCACACTGCTGGGCACAGGACAGTACCGGTACATGCTGCAGGGCCCAGGACATGTACTGGTACACACTGCAGGGCACAGGACATCCAGTACCGGTACACGCAGCAGGGCACAGGACATCCAATACCAGTTCACGCTGCTGGCCACAGAACTTGTACCAGTACACGCTGCAGGGCACATGACATCCAGTACCGGTACACACTGCAGGGCACATGACATCCAATACCGGTACATGCTGCAGGGCACATGACATCCAATACCGGTACATGCTGCAGTGCACCGGACATGTACCGGCACACACTGCTGAGTACAGGACATCCAGTACCGGTACACACTGCAGGGCACATGACATCCAATACAGGTACATGCTGCAGTGCACAGGTCATGTACCGGCACACACTGCTGGGTACAGGACATCCAGTACCGGTACATGCTGCAGGGCACATGACATCCAATACCGGTACACGCTGGAGGGCACCGGACATGTACTGGTACACACTGCAGGGCACAGGACATGTAGCGGTACACATTGCATGGCACAGGACATGTACCGGTAGACACTGCTGGGTACAGGACATCCAGTACCGGTACACACTGCAGGGCACAGGACATGTACGGTACATGCTGCAGGGCACAGGACATGTACCAGTACACACTGCTGGGTACAGGACATCCAGTACTGGCACACACTTTAGGGCACAGGACATGTACCGGTACATGCTACAGGGCACAGAATATCCAGTACGGGTACATGCTGCAGGGCACAGGGCATCCAATAACGGTACACGCAGCAGGGCACCAGACATGTATGGGTATACGCTGCAGGGCACAGGACATGTAGCGGTACACACTGCTGGGCACAGGGCATCCAGTACTGGTACATTCTGCAGGGCACTGGACATGTATGGGTATACGCTGCATGCCACAGGGCATGCACTGGTATATACTGCTGGCCACAGTACATGTACCGCTACACGCTGCAGGGCACTGGAAATGTACAGATATACACTGCAGGGCACAGGCCATGTAGCGGTACATGTTGCATGGCACAGGACATGTACCAGTAGACACTGCTGGGTACAGGACATCCAGTACCAGTACACACTGCAGGGCACAAGACATGTACGGTACATGCTGCAGAACACAGGACATGTACCAGTACACACTGCTGGGTACAGGACATCCAGTACCGGTACACACTGTAGGGCACAGGACATGTACCGGTACATGCTGCAGGGCACTGAACATCCAGTACTGGTACATGCTGCAGGGCACAGGGCATCCAATAACGGTACACGCAGCAGGGCACCAGGCATGTACGGGTTTACGCTGCAGGGCACAGGACATGTACCGGTACACACTGCTGGGCACAGGACATGTACCTGTACACGCTGCTGGACACAGGGCATTCAGTACTGGTACATTCTGCAGGGCACTGCACATGTACGGGTATATGCTGCACGACACAGGGCATGCACTGGTACACACTGCTGGCCACAGGACATGTACCGCTACATGCTGCAGGGCACCGGAAATGTACAGATATACACTGCAGGGCACAGGCCATGTAGCGGTACATGTTGCATGGCACAGGACATGTACCAGTAGACACTGCTGGGTACATGACATCCAGTACCAGTGCACACTGCAGGGCACAGGACATGTACAGTACATGCTGCAGGGCACAGGACATGTACCAGTACACACTGCTGGGTACAGGACATCCAGTACCGGTACACACTGTAGGGCACAGGACATGTACCGGTACATGCTGCAGGGCACAGGACATCCAGTACTGGTACATGCTGCAGGGCACGGGGCATCCAATAGCGGTACACACAGCAGTGTACCAGACATTTACGGGTACACGCTGCCGGGCACAGGACATGTACCGGTACACATTGCTGGGCACAGGACATGTACCTGTACACGCTGCTGGGCACAGGGCATTCAGTACTGGTACATTCTGCAGGGCACTGCACATATACAGGTATACGCTGCACGGCACAGGGCATGCCCTGGTACATGCTGCTGGCTACATGGTATGTACCGTTACATGCTGCAGGGCACCGGACATGTATGGGTATACGCTGCAGGGCACAGGACATGTACCAATACACTCTGCAGGGCACAGGACATGTACCTGTACACACTGCTGGGCACAGGGCATCCAGTACCGGTACATGCTGCAGGGCACAGGGCATCCAATACCGGCACACGCTGCAGGGCACAGGACATCCAATCTGCAGGACACAGGACATCCAGTACTGGTACATGCTGCAGGGCACAGCACATCCAGCACTGGTACATGCTGCAGGGCACAGGGTATCCAGTACCGGTACATGCTGTGTGCACAGGATATCCAAGCTGCAGGGCACAGGGCATCCAGTACTAGTACATGCAACAGGGCACAGGACACCTAGTACTGGTGAATGCTGAAGGGCACAGGACATCCAGTACCGGTACATATTGCTGGGCGCAGGACATCCAGTACCGGTACACGCTGCAGGGCAGTGGGCATCCAGTGCCGGTACACACTGCAGGGCACAGGACATCCAAGCTGCAGGACACAGGACATCCATTACTGGTGCATGCAGTAGGGCACAGGACCAGTACATACTATAGGGCACATGACATCCAGAACCGGTACATGTTGCAGGACACATGACTTCCAGTACCGGTATGTGCTGTAGGGCACAGGATATCCAGTACAGGTACATGCTGGAGGGCACAGGACATCCATTACTGGTACACGCTGGCGAGAACAGGACATCCAATACTGGTGCAGGCTGCAGGGCACAGGACATCCAGTACAAGCGCCTGCTGCAGGGCATAGGCCATCCAGTACCAGGGCCCGCTGTAGTGCACAGGACAGCCAGTACAGGTACACACTGCAGTGTACAGGACATCCAGTACTGGTACATGCAGCAGGGAACATGACATCTAGTACCGGTACACGCTGCAGGGCACAGGACATCCAGTACCGGTACACTCTGCAGGGCACGGCGCATCCAGTACCAGTACACACTGCAGGGCACATGACATCCAAGCTGCAGGACCCAGGACATTCAGTACTGGTATATGCATCTGGGTACAGGACATCCAGTACCCGTACATGCTGCAGGGAACAGGACATCCAGTACCCGTACATGCTGCAAGGAACAGGACATCCAGTACGAGTACACGCTGCAGGGCACAGCACATCGAGCACCGGTACATGCTGCAGGGCACAAGGCATCCAGTACCGGTACACCCTGCACGCACAGGACATCCAAGCTGCAGGGCACAGGACATCCAGTACTGGT
Organism: Ambystoma mexicanum; assembly: GCF_040938575.1. Classification (NCBI taxonomy): domain Eukaryota; kingdom Metazoa; phylum Chordata; class Amphibia; order Caudata; family Ambystomatidae; genus Ambystoma; species Ambystoma mexicanum. Next base: position 16,868,064 of record NC_090925.1, on the reverse strand, counting down.
ACACGCAACAGGGCACAGGACATCCAGTAAAGGTATACGCTGCAGGGCACAGGCCATCTAGTACTGGTGAATGCAGCAGGGCACAGGACATCCAGTACCAATACATGATGCAGGGCAGTGGGCATCCATTGCCGGTACACACTGCAGAGCACAGGACATCCAAGCTGCAGGACACAGGACATCCATTACCCGGTACATGCAGCAGGACACAGGACATCCAGTATCGGTACACACTGCAGGGCACATGATATCTAGTAGCGGTACACTCTGCAGGGCACAGGTCATCCAGTACCAGGGCCTTCTCTAGAGCAAAGGGCATCCAGTACAGGTACACGCTGCAGTGCACAGGACATCCAGTACAGGTACACGCAGCAGGGCACAGGACATCCAGTACAGGTACATGCTGCAGGGCACAGGATATCCGGTACAGGTACACGCTGCAGAGCACAGCACATCCACTACTGGTACATGCTGCAGGGCACAAGACATCCAGTACCGGTACATGCTGTAGGGCCCAGGATATCCAGTATAGGTACATGCTGGAGGGCACAGGACATCTAGTACTGGTACACGCTGGTGAGAACAGGACATCCAGTACTGGTGCGGGCTGCAGGGCACAGGACATCCAGTATAGGTACATGCTGCAGGGCACAGGCTATCCAGTACAGGTACATGTTGTAGGGCCCAGGATATCCAGTATAGGTACATGCATCTGGGTACAGGACATCCAGTACCCGTACATGCTGCAGGGAACAGGACATCCAGTACCCGTACATGCTGCAAGGAACAGGACATCCAGTACGAGTACACGCTGCAGGGCACAGCACATCGAGCACCGGTACATGCTGCAGGGCACAAGGCATCCAGTACCGGTACACCCTGCACGCACAGGACATCCAAGCTGCAGGGCACAGGACATCCAGTACTGGTACACGCAACAGGGCACAGGACATCCAGTAAAGGTATACGCTGCAGGGCACAGGCCATCTAGTACTGGTGAATGCAGCAGGGCACAGGACATCCAGTACCAATACATGATGCAGGGCAGTGGGCATCCATTGCCGGTACACACTGCAGAGCACAGGACATCCAAGCTGCAGGACACAGGACATCCATTACCCGGTACATGCAGCAGGACACAGGACATCCAGTAAAGGTACACACTGCAGGGCACATGACATCCCAAACTGGTACACGCTGCTGGGCACAGGACATCCAGTATCGGTACACACTGCAGGGCACATGATATCTAGTAGCGGTACACTCTGCAGGGCACAGGTCATCCAGTACCAGGGCCTTCTCTAGAGCAAAGGGCATCCAGTACAGGTACACGCTGCAGTGCACAGGACATCCAGTACAGGTACACGCAGCAGGGCACAGGACATCCAGTACAGGTACATGCTGCAGGGCACAGGATATCCGGTACAGGTACACGCTGCAGAGCACAGCACATCCACTACTGGTACATGCTGCATGGCACAAGACATCCAGTACCGGTACATGCTGTAGGGCCCAGGATATCCAGTATAGGTACATGCTGGAGGGCACAGGACATCTAGTACTGGTACACGCTGGTGAGAACAGGACATCCAGTACTGGTGTGGGCTGCAGGGCACAGGACATCCAGTATAGGTACATGCTGCAGGGCACAGGATATCCAGTACAGGTACACGCTGCAGGGCACAGGATATCCAGTACAGGTACACGCTGCAGGGCACAGGATATCCAGTACTGGTGCAGGCTGCAGGGCACAGGATATCCAGTACAGGTATATGCTGCAGGGCACAGGACATCCAGTACCAGCGCCTGCTGCGGGGCACAGGCCATCCAGTACCAAGGCCCGCTGCAGTGCACTGGACAGCCAGTACAGGTACACGCTGCACTGCACAGGACATCCAGTACAGGTGCATGCTGCAGGGCACCCAGTACTGGTACACAGTGCAGGGCACAGGACATCCAGTACTGATGCACGCTGCAGGGCACAGAACATCCAGTACTGGTGCATGCTGTAGGGCACAGTACATCCAGTACCAGTACACGCTGCAGGGCAGAGGACATACAGTACTGGTACACACTGGCGAGAACAGGACATCCAGTACTAGTGCACACTGCAGGGCACAGGACATGTACAGTACATGCTGCAGGGCACAGGACATGTACCAGTACACACTGATGGGTACAGGACATCCAGTACCGGTACACACTGTAGGGCACAGGACATGTACCGGTACATGATGCAGGGCACAGGACATCCAGTACTGGTACATGCTGCAGGGCACGGAGCATCCAATAGCGGTACACACAGCAGTGTACCAGACATGTACGGGTACACGCTGCCGGGCACAGGACATGTACCGGTACACATTGCTGGGCACAGGACATGTACCTGTACACGCTGCTGGGCACAGGGCATTCAGTACTGGTACATTCTGCAGGGCACTGCACATATACAGGTATACGCTGCACGCCACAGGGCATGCCCTGGTACATGCTGCTGGCTACATGGTATGTACCGGTACATGCTGCAGGGCACCGGACATGTATGGGTATACGCTGCAGGGCACAGGACATGTACCAATACACTCTGCAGGGCACAGGACATGTACCTGTACACACTGCTGGGCACAGGGCATCCAATACCGGCACACGCTGCAGGGCACAGGACATCCAATCTGCAGGACACAGGACATCCAGTACCGGTACATGCTGCAGGGCACAGCACATCCAGCACTGGTACATGCTGCAGGGCACAGGGTATCCAGTACCGGTACATGCTGTGTGCACAGGATATCCAAGCTGCAGGGCACAGGGCATCCAGTACTAGTACATGCAACAGGGCACAGGACACCTAGTACTGGTGAATGCTGAAGGGCACAGGACATCCAGTACCGGTACATATTGCTGGGCACAGGACATCCAGTACCGGTACACGCTGCAGGGCAGTGGGCATCCAGTGCCGGTACACACTGCAGGGCACAGGACATCCAAGCTGCAGGACACAGGACATCCATTACTGGTGCATGCAGTAGGGCACAGGACCAGTACATACTATAGGGCACATGACATCCAGAACCGGTACATGTTGCAGGACACATGACTTCCAGTACCGGTATGTGCTGTAGGGCACAGGATATCCAGTACAGGTACATGCTGGAGGGCACAGGACATCCATTACTGGTACACGCTGGCGAGAACAGGACATCCAATACTGGTGCAGGCTGCAGGGCACAGGACATCCAGTACAAGCGCCTGCTGCAGGGCATAGGCCATCCAGTACCAGGGCCCGCTGTAGTGCACAGGACAGCCAGTACAGGTACACACTGCAGTGTACAGGACATCCAGTACTGGTACATGCAGCAGGGAACATGACATCTAGTACCGGTACACGCTGCAGGGCACAGGACATCCAGTACCGGTACACTCTGCAGGGCACGGCGCATCCAGTGCCAGTACACACTGCAGGGCACATGACATCCAAGCTGCAGGACCCAGGACATTCAGTACTGGTATATGCATCTGGGTACAGGAAATCCAGTACCCGTACATGCTGCAGGGAACAGGACATCCAGTACCCGTACATGCTGCAAGGAACAGGACATCCAGTACCAGTACACGCTGCAGGGCACAGCACATCGAGCACCGGTACATGCTGCAGGGCACAAGGCATCCAGTACCGGTACACCCTGCACGCACAGGACATCCAAGCTGCAGGGCACAGGACATCCAGTACTGGTACACGCAACAGGGCACAGGACATCCAGTAAAGGTATATGCTGCAGGGCACAGGCCATCTAGTACTGGTGAATGCAGCAGGGCACAGGACATCCAGTACCAATACATGATGCAGGGCAGAGGGCATCCATTGCCGGTACACACTGCAGAGCACAGGACATCCAAGCTGCAGGACACAGGACATCCATTACCCGGTACATGCAGCAGGACACAGGACATCCAGTAAAGGTACACACTGCAGGGCACATGACATCCCAAACTGGTACACGCTGCTGGGCACAGGACATCCAGTATCGGTACACACTGCAGGGCACATGATATCTAGTAGCGGTACACTCTGCAGGGCACAGGTCATCCAGTACCAGGGCCTTCTCTAGAGCAAAGGGCATCCAGTACAGGTACACGCTGCAGTGCACAGGACATCCAGTACAGGTACACGCAGCAGGGCACAGGACATCCAGTACAGGTACATGCTGCAGGGCACAGGATATCCGGTACAGGTACACGCTGCAGAGCACAGCACATCCACTACTGGTACATGCTGCAGGGCACAAGACATCCAGTACCGGTACATGCTGTAGGGCCCAGGATATCCAGTATAGGTACATGCTGGAGGGCACAGGACATCCAGTACTGGTACACGCTGGTGAGAACAGGACATCCAGTACTGGTGCGGGCTGCAGGGCACAGGACATCCAGTATAGGTACATGCTGCAGGGCACAGGATATCCAGTACAGGTACATGTTGTAGGGCCCAGGATATCCAGTATAGGTACATGCTGGAGGGCACAGGACATCCAGTACTGGTACACGCTGGCGAGAACAGGACATCCAGTACTGGTGCGGGCTGCAGGGCACAGGACATCCAGTACAGGTATATGCTGCAGGGCACAGCACATCCAGTACCAGGGCCCGCTGCAGTGCACTGGACAGCCAGTACAGGTACACGCTGCACTGCACAGGACATCTAGTACAGGTACATGCTGTAGGGCCCAGGATATCCAGTATAGGTACATGCTGCAGTGCACAGGACATCCAGTACAGGTACATGCTGCAGGGCACAGGACATCCAGTACCAGTGCATGCTGCAGTGCACAGGACATCCAGTACAGGTACACACTGCAGGGCACAGGATATCCAGTACAGGTACATGCTGCAGGGCACAGGATATCCAGTACTGGTGCAGGCTGCAGGGCACAGGATATCCAGTACAGGTATATGCTGCAGGGCACAGGACATCCAGTACCAGCGCCTGCTGCGGGGCACAGGCCATCCAGTACCAAGGCCCGCTGCAGTGCACTGGACAGCCAGTACAGGTACACGCTGCACTGCACAGGACATCCAGTACAGGTGCATGCTGCAGGGCACCCAGTGCTGGTACACAGTGCAGGGCACAGGACATCCAGTACTGATGCACGCTGCAGGGCACAGAACATCCAGTACTGGTGCATGCTGTAGGGCACAGTACATCCAGTACCAGTACACGCTGCAGGGCAGAGGACATACAGTACTGGTACACACTGGCGAGAACAGGACATCCAGTACTAGTGCAGGCTGCAGGGCACAAGACATCCAATACAGGTATATGCTGCAGGGCACATCACATCTAGTACTGGTATTTGTATAAGGTCACAGGACATCCAGTACAAGTGCACGCTGCAGGGCACAGGAGATCCAGTACTGCTACATGCTGCAGGGCACAGGACATCCAGTACCAGTACACACTGCAAAGCACAGGACATCCAGTACATGTGGCAGGGCACAGGACATTCAGTACTGGCACAGGTTGCAGGGCACAGGTCATCCAGTACTTGTACAGGCTGCAGGGCCCAGGACATCCAGTACTTGTACAGGCTGCAGGGCACAGGATATCCAGTACCAGTACACGCTGCAGGGCACAAGATATCAGGTACCAGTACATGCTGCAGGGCACAGGACATCCAGTACCGGTGCATGCTGCAGGGCACAGGACATCCAGTACCGGTACACGCTGCCTGGAAGAGGACATCCAACACTGGTACATGTGGCAGGGAACAGATTATCCAGTAAAGGTACATGCTGCAGGGCTCAGGGCATCCAGGACCAATACATGCAGCAGGGCACAGGACATCAGTACAGGTACATGCTGCAGGGCACAGGACACCCAGTACTGGTACACACTGCAGGGCACAGGACACACAGTACCAGTACACATTGCAGGGCACAGGACATCCACATGACATCCAGCACATCCAGTACTGGGGCATGCTGCAGGGTGCAGGTACAAAAAAGCATGAAGCATGTAGTGAAACATGGATGGTTGGTCGAAGCATGAGGTTAAACATGGGTGGTCAAAACATGACGCATCCAGTAAAACAGGAATAATCAAAATATGAAGTATCTAGTGACACATGAATGGTCAAAGCATGAAGCACCTACTGTAACATAGATGGTCAAAGAATGAGGCATCTTGTGAAACATGGACGATCAAAGCATGAAGCAGTGTAACATGGATTGTCCAAGCGTGACGCATCAAGTGAAACATGTATGGTCAAAGCATGGCAATAGAGAAGTAGTCCAACACTTCATGAAGATGGTCCGCAGCCAGGATGAACTAAGATGGTTGGCAATAGAGAAGTAGTTCAACACTTCATGATGATGGGGCGCAGCCATGATGAAATAAAATGGCTGGAAATAGAGAAGTAGTTCAACACTTCATGACGATGGACCGCAGCCAGGATGAACTAAGATGGCTGGCAATAGAGAAGTAGTTCAACACTTCATGATGATGGGGCGCAGCCATGATGAAATAAAATGGCTGGAAATAGAGAAGTAGTTCAACACTTCATGACGATGGTCCGCAGCCAGGATGAATTAAGATGGCTGGCAACAGAGAAGTAGTTCAACACTTCATGACGATGGGGCACAGCCAGGATGAAATAAGATGGCTGGCAACAGAGAAGTAGTTCAACACTTCATGACAATGGGCCGCATCCAGGATGAACTAAGATGGCCGGCAACAGAGAAGTAGTTCAACACTTCATGACGATGGGCCGCATCCAGGATGAACTAAGATGGCTGGCAACAGAGAAATTCTTTAACACTTCATTTTGATGGGCTGCATCCAGGATGAACCAAGATGGCTGGCAACAGAAAAATAGTTCAACACTTCATGACGATGGGGCACAGCCAGGATGAACTAAGATGGCTGGCAACAGAGAAATTCTTTAACACTTCATTTTGATGGCCTGCATCCAGGATGAACCAAGATGGCTGGCAACAGAAAAATAGTTCAACACTTCATGACGATGGGAAGATGGCTGGCAATAGAGAAGTAATTCAACACTTCATGACGATGGGCCGCATCCAGGATGAACTAAGATGGCCGGCAACAGAGAAGTAGTTCAACACTTCATGACGATGGGGCACAGCCAGGATGAAATAAGATGGCCGGCAATAGAGAAATAGTTCAACACTTCATGACGATGGTCCGCAGCCTGGATGAACTAAGATGGCTGGCAATAGAGAAATAGTTCAACACTTCATGGCGATGGTCCGCAGCCTGGATGAACTAAAATGGCTGGCAATAGAGAAATAATTCAACACTTCATGACAATGGGAAGATGGCTGGCAATAGAGAAATAGTTCAACACTTCATGATGATGGGCCGGAGCCAGGATGAACTAAGATGGCTGGCAATAGAGAAATAGTTCAACACTTCATGACGATGGGGCACAGCCAGGATGAACTAAGATGGCTGGCAATAGAGACATAGTTCAACACTTCATGATGATGGGCCGCAGCCAGGATGAACTAAGATGGCTGGCAATAGAGAAGTAGTTCAACACTTCATGACGATGGGGCACAGCCAGGATGAACTAAGATGGCTGGCAATAGAGAAGTAGTTCAACACTTCATGACGATGGGCCGCAGCCTGGATGAACTAAAATGGCTGGCAATAGAGAAGTAGTTCAACACTTCATGACGATGGGGCACAGCCAGGATGAAATAAGATGGCTGGCAATAGAGAAGTAGTTCAACACTTCATGACGATGGACCGCATCCAGGATGAACTAAGATGGCCGGCAACAGAGAAGTAGTTCAACACTTCATGACGATGGGCCGCATCCAGGATGAACTAAGATGGCCGGCAACAGAGAAATAGTTCAACACTTCATGATGATGGGCCGCAGCCATGATGAACTAAGATGGCTGGCAATAGATAAATAGTTCAACACTTCATGACGATGGGAAGATGGCTGGCAATAGAGAAGTAGTTCAACACTTCATGACGATGGGGCACAGCCAGGATGAAATAAGATGGCTAGCAATAGAGAAGTAGTTCAACACTTCATGACGATGGTCCGCAGCCAGGATGAACTAAGATGGCCGGCAATAGAGAAATAGTTCAACACTTAATGACGATGGTCCGCAGCCTGGATGAACTAAGATGGCTGGCAATAGAGAAATAGTTCAACACTTCATGACGATGGGAAGATGGCTGGCAATAGAGAAGTAGTTCAACACTTCATGATGATGGGCCGCAGCCAGGATGAACTAAGATGGCTGGCAATAGAGAAGTAGTTCAACACTTCATGACGATGGGGCACAGCCAGGATGAACTAAGATGGCTGGCAATAGAGAAGTAGTTCAACACTTCATGACGATGGGGCACAGCCAGGATGAAATAAGATGGCTGGCAATAGAGAAGTAGTTCAACACTTCATGACGATGGGCCGCAGCCTGGATGAACTAAAATGGCTGGCAATAGAGAAGTAGTTCAACACTTCATGACGATGGGGCACAGCCAGGATGAAATAAGATGGCTGGCAATAGAGAAGTAGTTCAACACTTCATGACGATGGACCGCATCCAGGATGAACTAAGATGGCTGGCAATAGAGACATAGTTCAACACTTCATGATGATGGGCCGCAGCCAGGATGAACTAAGATGGCTGGCAATAGAGAAGTAGTTCAACACTTCATGACGATGGGCCGCAGCCAGGATGAACTAAGATGACTGGCAATAGAGAAGTAGTTCAACACTTCATGACGATGGGGCACAGCCAGGATGAACTAAGATGGCTGGCAATAGAGAAGTAGTTCAACACTTCATGACGATGGGGCACAGCCAGGATGAAATAAGATGGCTGGCAATAGAGAAGTAGTTCAACACTTCATGACGATGGACCGCATCCAGGATGAACTAAGATGGCTGGCAATAGAGACATAGTTCAACACTTCATGATGATGGGCCGCAGCCAGGGTGAACTAAGATGGCTGGCAATAGAGAAGTAGTTCAACACTTCATGACGATGGGGCACAGCCAGGATGAACTAAGATGGCTGGCAATAGAGAAGTAGTTCAACACTTCATGACGATGGGGCACAGCCAGGATGAAATAAGATGGCTGGCAATAGAGAAGTAGTTCAACACTTCATGACGATGGGCCGCAGCCTGGATGAACTAAAATGGCTGGCAATAGAGAAGTAGTTCAACACTTCATGACGATGGGGCACAGCCAGGATGAAATAAGATGGCTGGCAATAGAGAAGTAGTTCAACACTTCATGACGATGGACCGCATCCAGGATGAACTAAGATGGCCGGCAACAGAGAAGTAGTTCAACACTTCATGACGATGGGCCGCATCCAGGATGAACTAAGATGGCTGGCAATAGAGAAATAGTTCAACACTTCATGACGATGGGAAGATGGCTGGCAATAGAGAAGTAGTTCAACACTTCATGACGATGGGGCACAGCCAGGATGAAATAAGATGGCTAGCAATAGAGAAGTAGTTCAACACTTCATGACGATGGTCCGCAGCCAGGATGAACTAAGATGGCCGGCAATAGAGAAATAGTTCAAAACTTCATGACGATGGTCCGCAGCCTGGATGAACTAAGATGGCTGGCAATAGAGAAATAGTTCAACACTTCATGACGATGGGAAGATGGCTGGCAATAGAGAAGTAGTTCAACACTTCATGACGATGGGGTACAGCCAGGATGAAATAAGATGGCTGGCAATAGAGAAGTAGTTCAACACTTCATGATGATGGGCCGCATCCAGGATGAACTAAGATGGCCGGCAACAGAGAAGTAGTTCAACACTTCATGACGATGGGCCACATCCAGGATGAACTATGATGGCCGGCAACAGAGAAATAGTTCAACACTTCATGATGATGGGCCGCAGCCATGATGAACTAAGATTGCTGGCAACAGAGAAAAAGTTCAACACTTCATGACGATGGGGCACAGCCAGGATGAAATAAGATGGCTAGCAATAGAGAAGTAGTTCAACACTTCATGACGATGGTCCGCAGCCAGGATGAACTAAGATGGCCGGCAATAGAGAAATAGTTCAACACTTCATGACGATGGTCCGCAGCCGGGATGAACTAAGATGGCTGGCAATAGAGAAATAGTTCAACACTTCATGACGATGGGAAGATGGCTGGCAATAGAGAAATAGTTCAACACTTCATGACGATGGGCCGCAGCCAGGATGAAATAAAATGGATGGCAAAAGAGAAATAGTTCAACACTTCATGACGATGGTCCGCAGCCAGGATGAACTAAGATGGCCGGCAATAGAGAAATAGTTCAACACTTCATGACGATGGTCCGCAGCTGGGATTAACTAAGATGGCTGGCAATAGAGAAATAGTTCAACACTTCATGACGATGGGAAGATGGCTGGCAATAGAGAAATAGTTCAACACTTCATGACGATGGGCCGCAGCCAGGATGAAATAAAATGGATGGCAATAGAGAAATAGTTCAACACTTCATGACGATGGGCCGCAGCCAGGATGAAATAAAATGGATGGCAATAGAGAAATAGTTCAACACTTCATGACGATGGGCTGCATTCCTTCCTGTCCCTCCACTCTGGGTGTGATACAAGAAGGCGAGAGCCACCTGAAACCGTGGCAGGTTTTGGACGCTTTACTGCGGGATTGCTTTTGTCCAATCGCTTATGGCCTTTAACCTTTTACAAGGAAGGGTTCTTCCAATCCTTCCTTTATTTATTTGGGACGTCTAAGAATACAAGAAGAATTTGCTGGACCTCTATTGGGAGCACAGTCCACTCCAAAGTCCTCCCGTTGTGAAGTGAAGATAGACTGCTTCCAACATAGAGTCGATGCTCTGTCTACTAACCAACCCCAGGGAACTATGGGGCTGAGCTGCTGTGGACAAAGTCTGCACCCCACAATCTGTACTGGAACTAGGCTCTTCAGTGGAGCGGAAAAATCTACTGGAGGGGCACCCCACGCTCCCTGGACTGAGCGTGAAGAGTAAGAAGGACTCACCCTGCATGGAGCACCAAGACTGGGACTCACCTCAATCGTGGAAGTGACCCCTGGCTCCCCTGCACCTCCGGCCTTTCTTGATGCCGGTTTGGGCACCTTGAACCTCATCCAAGTGGCTGGAAGGGAAGCACCCACCAGAGTCATCCTTGTCCTGGATGCTAGAACACTTTTGTATCTATGTGTTCGCTCAACACTGAAAGTCCACGATCTCTACAACAAGACTCACAAAGTCTTCCAGTGTCCCCAACTCGACACGGCTGCCTGGTCTCTAGCTTCCAAAAGCATCAGCTGAACAAAGCGTCAAGAGCTTGATGCTATATGTAGAGGCAGCCGAGCTGCTCTCTGCCAATGGCCAGTCTCTGCACCCGAGTCCGCTGAGTGCTCCGGCATCACCGGCCAGACACTGCCTACTGACTCCAAGGTCTTTGACCTGCAAGCAGTCCCCCAGGGGTCCTGGCACCGGAGCTCCTTCACTCGATACCCACCTGGTGCTGGAACAGCACAGAGACCAGTTTGATGCCAAATAACATTCTCGCAATGCTGTTGCACACCAAACTAAAAAATACAATACTTTTAAAAGGCCCAGACCCCATGGTCCCCCTTTTAGGAACATAGTCTCTGGTAAGTCTCATTTTGCACCTGTTTCTACAAGAACATTTCCTTCTCAAGTGGCATTATTGCAATGAATTGCCTAGTCATCCCGGCGTCATTACCAATAGTGGTATCACATTTATAATTGCCCAGTCACCCTGGCATCATTACCCAGAGTGCTATCACATTCATAATTGCCTAGTCACCCCGGCATCATTACCCAGAGTGCTATCACATTTATAATTGCCTAGTCACCCCGGCGTCATTACCCATAGTGTTATCACATTTATAATTGCCCAGTCACCCCGGCTTCATTACCCAGAGTGCTATCACATTTATAATTGCCAACTCACCTGGCGTCATTACCCAGAGTGCTATCAAATTTATAATTGCCTAGTCACCCCGGCTTCATTACCCAGAGTGCTATCACATTTATAATTGCCAACTCACCTGGCGTCATTACCCAGAGTGCTATCACATTTATAATTGCCTAGTCACCCCGGCGTCATTGCCCAGAGTGCTATCACATTTATAATTGCCTGGTCATCCCGGCGTCATTATCCAGAGTGCTATCACATTTATAATTGCCTAGTCACCCCGGCATCATTACCCATAGTGCTATCACATTTATAATTGCCTACTCACCTGGCATCATTACCCAGAGTGCTATCACATTTATAATTGCCTAGTTACCCCAGCTTCATTACCCAGAGTGCTATCACATTTATAATTGCCTAGTCACCCCGGCGTCATTACCCATAGTGCTATCACATTTATAATTGCCTACTCACCTGGCGTCATTACCCAGAGTGCTATCACATTTATAACTGCCTAGTCATCCCGGCGTCATTACCCATAGTGCTATCACATTTATAATTGCCTACTCACCTGGCGTCATTACCCAGAGTGCTATCACATTTATGATTGCCTAGTCACCCCGGCTTCATTAGCCAGAATGCTATCACATTCATAATTGCCTAGTCACTGCGGCTTCATTACCCAGAGTACTATAACATTTATAATTGCCTAGTCACCCCGGCGTCATTGCCCATAGTGCTATCACATTTATAATTGCCTAGTCACCCCGGCTTCATTACCCACACTGATATCACATTTATAATAGCCCTGTCTCCCCGGCTTCATTACCCAGAGTGCTAGCACATTTATAATGCCTAGTCACCCCGGCTTCATTACTCAGAGTGCTATCACATTTAAAATTGCCCAGTAACCCCGGCTTCATTACCCAGATTGCTATCATCTTTATAATTGCCCAGTCACCCCTGCTTCATTACCCTGAATTCTATCACATTCATAATTGCCTAGGCATCCCGGCTTCATTACAAAGAGTACTATCACATTTATAATTGCCTAGTCACCCCGGCGTCTTTACCCATAGTGCTATCACATTCATAATTACCTAGTCACCCCAGCCTCATTACCCAGAGTGCTGTCACATTCATAATTACCTGGTCACCCCGGCTTCATTACCGAGAGTGCTATCACATTTATAATTGCCTTGTCACCCCGGCATCATTACCCAGAGTGCTATCACATTCATAATTGCCTAGTCACCCTGGGTTCATTACCCAGAGTGCTATCACATTTATGATTGCCTAGTCACCCCGGCTTCATTAGCCAGAATGCTATCACATTCATAATTGCCTAGTCACTGCGGCTTCATTACCCAGAGTACTATAACATTTATAATTGCCTAGTCACCCCGGCGTCATTGCCCATAGTGCTATCACATTTATAATTGCCTAGTCACCCCGGCTTCATTACCCACACTGATATCACATTTATAATAGCCCTGTCTCCCCGGCTTCATTACCCAGAGTGCTAGCACATTTATAATGCCTAGTCACCCCGGCTTCATTACTCAGAGTGCTATCACATTTAAAATTGCCCAGTAACCCCGGCTTCATTACCCAGATTGCTATCATCTTTATAATTGCCCAGTCACCCCTGCTTCATTACCCTGAATTCTATCACATTCATAATTGCCTAGGCATCCCGGCTTCATTACAAAGAGTACTATCACATTTATAATTGCCTAGTCACCCCGGCGTCTTTACCCATAGTGCTATCACATTCATAATTACCTAGTCACCCCAGCCTCATTACCCAGAGTGCTGTCACATTCATAATTACCTGGTCACCCCGGCTTCATTACCGAGAGTGCTATCACATTTATAATTGCCTTGTCACCCCGGCATCATTACCCAGAGTGCTATCACATTCATAATTGCCTAGTCACCCTGGGTTCATTACCCAGAGTGCTATCACATTTATAATTGCCTAGTCACCCTGGCGTCATTACCCAGAGTGCTATCACATTTATAATTGCCTAGTCACCCGTATTCATTACCCAGAGTGCTATCACATGTATAAGTGCCTTGTCACCCCTGCTTCATTACCCTGAATGCTATCACATTCATAATTGCCTAGGCACCCCGGCTTCATTACAAAGAGTACTATCACATTTATAATTGCCTAGTCACCCTGGTGTCATTACCCAGAGTGCTATCACATTTATAATTGCCTAGTCACCCGTATTCATTACCCAGAGTGCTATCACATGTATAATTGCCTTGTCACCCCTGCTTCATTACCCTGAATGCTATCACATTCATAATTGCCTAGGCACCCCGGCTTCATTACAAAGAGTACTATCACATTTATAAATGCCTAGTCACCCCGGCGTCATTACCCATAGTGCTATCACATTTATAATTGCCTAGTCACCCTGGCGTCATTACCCAGAGTGCTATCACATTCATAATTGCCTAGTCACCCTGGCGTCATTACCCAGAGTGCTATCACATTCATAATTGCCTAGTCACCCCAGCATCATTACCCAGAGTGCTATAACATTTATAATTGCCTGGTCACCCCGGCTTCATTACCGAGAGTGCTATCACATTTATAATTGCCTAGTCAACCCGGCTTCATTACAAAGAGTACTATCACATTTATAATTGCCTAGTCACCCCGGCATCATTACCCATAGTGCTATCACATTCATAATTGCCTAGTCACCCCAGCATCATTACCCAGAGTGCTATAACATTTATAATTGCCTGGTCACCCCGGCGTCATTACCCATAGTGTTATCACATTTATAATTGCCCAGTCACCCCGGCTTCATTACCCAGAGTGCTATCACATTTATAATTTCCAACTCACCTGGCGTCATTACCCAGAGTGCTATCAAATTTATAATTGCCTAGTCACCCTGGCTTCATTACCCAGAGTGCTATCACATTTGTAATTGCCAACTCACTGTCATGATCTCTGCTTCCAAAAGGTCAGGGTTTACCCAACTCCCTTGGAAGCAGATCCATAACCCAGGTTCCGAGTGCCAACCAGCCCCAATTGGGACCTTTTGGACCCAGTCCTGGCGCCAGTGGCACCAGGCTCATAAATATGCCCAGTCCCAGCGCTGGAAGCGCCGGGCTCATAATGCTTGGGTGGACTTACCTGCAGCAGACCATGCTGCTTACTTGCCTGCCAGTTGAGCCTCTGATCCTCTTCTGTTTGGAACTACTTTTCCTGTTGGGTGGGGCAGGAGCCACTCCCTAGATTCAGAACACTGGAACTCTTCTGGAAAGCAGGAACTCTTTTCTTACATAGGCGTGGCTGTGGAAGGAGACACCTAAGCACTACAGGAGGCTATTTAAACCACACCCAATGGATGAATCTTGCTTTGCGTTATTCTGCATCCTCTGCAGCAGAACGCTCATCGTGTCTTCTGCATCTGATCCTGGGCCTAAGGAAAAAGGCTTACCATCCTGAATCCAGTCTTCAGCAACACCTATAAAGACAAGAAAGAACAGGTTAGCATTACGGTCTTCAGTGACAGCTCTTCACTTACCTGGTCCATCGGCTGTCACCAACGCCTCGCGCTGCATTCCGGCATCTTAAAGACAAAGGCTTACCTACTCTTCGTGCGCTCCGGAGGTCTTCACACTGCATTCCGGCATCTGAAAGACAAAAGCTTACCAACTCTTCGCACGCTCCGGAGGCCTTCGGCGCTGCATCCCGCATCTGAAAGACAAAACAAGGTGTGTTTAAAGACATTGGGGAACTTTAATACTCACGTGCCATTACTCCTTTCCACATCTAACCCAGTGGGTATTCCGGCACCCTGCAGCCGCTCCGAACTTGTACCTGCAAAATAAAAAGACAGTTAGAGCGCATCCTGAAGCAGGCAACAAGCGCTTACTTACGTGCTTCCAGGCGCTTCTATTCATCACACGGGCTCCATCTTCAACTCACTTCAGCCCGTCATCCGCCATCGCCGGAACCCTGCAAAACAAGAAACATCATTACTAAAGACTTTAAAGACATTAGAATTACTCGAAACTTACCGTTCGTGCAGTAAACGACGGACAGCAGTCCTCTGAAGTCAAGAGGCCTGCTCCCCTTATCCAGTGAAGAAACTGGTTACAGCACCCTGCCCCGAGGCAGATGGAGAGCACGGCGTTCACTTACCTAAGGTGAGAGCGTTAACCTTTGGGGTTCTACAGGAGAAGAGAAAGGGAAGAAGAGAGAGACATTCAATAACCCAGTTCCTTAATCCCATATTTTCTATCTGCAGACATCTTACCCTTCGAGTCAGACATACAGTGCACAGAGGTCCAGCCCAAAGAGCCAGCCGTGTGTTACACATCACCTTTGAAGATACGGTATATGCCCAGTCAAGACCGGCGCCTCTACGGGAATCAGGTGAGCGTTACAGAACGCAAAGCCTACCACAAAACTCCCGTCCAGGCGCTATGGAAACCTCGGATACCGACCAGCTAGACCAGTTACTTGGGGAACTAAGGGCAGAAGTGCATGCAGCCCGTCAGGAAACGAACACTCTAAGAAGGGAACTGATTATTTCCAAGGAGCGAACAGATGATCTCGCTAGACAATTGCTACAGTCACAAGCCGGACAGACCCCGTTACCCGCATCTGGGGGAAATCTTCCTTCTACATCCTCTATGAATCCAGTGCAGATCAACCTACCTGGGAATGTACCTCTGGCTCCGCCCGAACGATTTTCTGGTGACCCAAAGAGGTTTGCAGTATTTATCAATCAGTGCCGGTTGCATTTCTTATGCCGGCCAGCAGCCTTTCCAACTGATCAAGCTAAAGTAGCTTTCGTGCTTTCGTACCTTAGTGGCAATGTGGAAGACTGGTCGATCCCTCTAGTAAATCAAGATGATCCGGTCCTCCATGATTTTCAAGCTTTTCAGCTCAGTATGGAAAAACTGTTCGCAAGACATTCACAGGGGCAGGCCTTGGACAATGAGCTTCTTTCGTTGCGACAAGGTAATCAAGACATTTTGGCTTATATTGCGTCTTTCAACAGACTGATAGTGGAAACTCAATGGCCTGAGGACAAAAGGATTACGCTGTTTTATAGAGGTCTATGTGGAGAGCTCAAAGATGTGTTAGCCCAAGTAGTGAATCCCCCACAAGATTGTTCGGACTATATAGACTTAGTCGTTCAAATAGATCACAGACTGCAGAACAGGAAGGCCGATCGTTCCAAGTTTGATGCTTGAGTATTTTCCAAACTGCCAACTCCTTCCAAAGGAGTAGACTCCGGGGAACCCATGCAAATAGGGGGTCTGAAAGGTCCTCTAACACAAAAGGAGCGGGAAAGGAGAAAACAGTTGCAATTATGCCTCTATTGCGGAAACTCAGCGCACTTTCTTCGAGACTGTCCGATGAAACCTGCCAAGAAGGCAGTAGGAGCTGTAGTTACCAAAGTTACAAACTCTGAGCAGGGAAACGACCTCGCCCGACAAGAATAGAGGTCCTCTTGCCGAGCGTGAAAACCAGTTCCGTGACCTCGCATTTCGTGATACCTGTGGTCCTCATTAGCCCTGATAATCCGGATCGATTACATGCAATTGAAGCTTACGTCGACAGCGGTGCCATCGGCAATTATGTGGATCATGAAATGGTTTTGAGGATGAATCTAACTCTTTGTCCCAAGGCTGTAAAGGACGTCATTACTACGGTGGATGGTACGGAGATAGCCTCCGGGCCAGTAACGCATACCACTCAAGAGGTGACGCTAGTAATTCAAGATGGACACCATGAGAAGATCGTGTTCGATGTGATCAAGGCCCCTCAGTTTCAGATTATTCTAGGAATACCTTGGTTAGAGAAACACAATCCTCTGATCGATTGGCGAGCAAGAACGGTCCAGTTTCCAGAATGTATCTCTACTTGTCACCCTCCACCTGGTGTTGCACTGGCAGCAATTTCTTCAGAGACTCCCCAGTTACCTCCCGAATACCTAGAATACCAAGATGTTTTCCGGAAGGATCAGGCTAACTCTCTACCTCCTCATAGGTCTTATGACTGCCAGATAGACCTGATACCTGGATCTACTCCTCCTTGTAGTAGAATTTATGCCCTCACCGAGCCTGAGAACCTTCACCTTCGACAATACCTGGATCAATACCTGGCAAATGGGTTTATTCGTCCTTCCAAGTCCCCTGCTTCTTCAGCTTTGTTCTTCGTTCCAAAAAAGGAAGGAGACCTTAGAACTTGTATAGATTATCGCTCCCTGAACCAGATCACCGTTAAGAATAGATATCCGTTACCTTTGATCCCTGAACTCCTGGACCAAGTCAGAAAAGCATGCATATATACAAAGCTGGATCTTAGAGGAGCTTACCACTTGGTACGAGTAAAAGAGGGCGATGAATGGAAGACGGCCTTCCGCACCAAGTATGGGCTATTTGAATATCAGGTCATGCCCTTCGGACTTTGCAATGCCCCGGCCGCCTTTCAATATTTTATGAACGATGTCCTCAGAGAGCTCATAGATGTGTGTGTTGTTGTTTACATTGACAACATCCTCGTTTATTCTTCATCGGAATCTGAACATCGGAAACACGTGAAAATGGTCCTCGAAAGATTGCGTCAACACAAACTTTTCGCTAAGTTGGAAAAATGTGTTTTCAACGTGACTGAAGTTGAATTCTTGGGATTCATATTATCACCTGGCGGAGTACGTATGGATTCAAAGAAGGTTGATGCAGTTCTCAAATGGCCATCACCATCCTCTGTAAAAGGTGTGCAAAGCATGTTAGGCTTCGCTAACTTTTACCGCAGGTTTATCCCCGAATTCTCTCGAATAGTCCAGCCCATCACTGCGTGGTTAAAGAAAAACAAACGTTTTGAATGGTCTACCGAGGCGGAACAAGCTTTCCAGGATTTGAAGACTAAATTTATCTCTGCACCAATCTTAAAACACCCTCACCCCGAACTCCCCTACATCGTGGAAACTGATGCTTCAAGCCTTGCCATGGGGGCAGTTCTATCACAAAAGGACCCGGTAACCAATCAGTTGGATCCCGTGGCATTTTGGTCCCGCAAATTCTCGCCTCCTGAAATCAATTACACGATTACTGACAAGGAACTTCTGGCTATCAAGTCTGCCTTTAAGGCTTGGCGGCATTATCTGCTGGGAGCCCGACACACCGTTACTGTGATTACGGATCACCGAAACCTGCAATATTTGAAAACCGCAAAAGCCCAATCCTCTAGACAACTCCGTTGGGCATTATTCTTTGCCGAGTTTGACTTCATAATTACCTATCGACCTGGTACAAAGAACGGTAAAGCTGATGCCCTTTCTCGGATGGGAGTGGAAGAACACTTGATCAACCCTAAACCTGTACCAATCATTCCCGAACAAAGAATTCTGGGTGTAATCGCCACAGAATCCATAGAGGAAGTTAAGGATAAAGCCAGGCAACTTGTAACTCCAGCAGACATACAGAATTGGCATCTGCAGGGAAAGGACTTTGCAGTAAAGGACAACTTATTGTATTTCCAAGAACGATTATACCTACCCAGCACAGATTTACAGAAAAAAGTAATCTCTTGTTATCACGATTCTTTAATGGAAGGTCATCCCGGTATGGCCAAGACCTCAGAAAAGATCAAGCGCTACTTCTGGTGGCCGTCTTGGAAAAAAGATATCAGAGACTTTATAATGTCCTGTGGAGTATGCGCCCAAAACAAGAGTCAAAAGGAAAGACCAGCAGGCCTCTTACGCCCTATTGACATCCCACCTCGCCCTTGGCATACGCTTTCTATGGACTTCATCACCGATCTACCTCCATGCTCCGGATACAATACGATTCTAGTAATCGTGGACTTATTCTCCAAGATGGCGCATTTCATTCCGCTCAAAGGCTTGCCAACAGCAGCAACTCTGGCCCGAGAATTTCTCGAAAACATCGTCCGACTGCACGGTTTTCCTTCGGTTCTAATTTCGGATCGAGGTAGTCAATTTATTTCTCATTTTTGGCGAAGTTGCTGTCGGTCGGCTCAAATTGATGTGAGACTATCGACCAGTCACCACCCTCAGACCGACGGACAAACCGAGAGGACCAATCAAACTCTGGAACAGTATTTACGCTGCATGCTGCAACAAACTGAAAAAACTTGGAAAGACATCCTTTGGATAGCCGAATATGCCTACAATAACTCTGTCCATTCGGGAACTGGGAAAACCCCGTTTTTTCTTTTGTACGGCAGACACCCTCGAACCTCGGAGTTGGATCCCCTCCAAGATCTTGAAACACCAGCAGTAGACTACCTGCATTCTACAATCACCCAAGCCTTTAAGGAAGCTGTTTCTCACCTTCAAAGGGCTAAAGAACAATACAAGAAAGGAGCAGATCAACATCGGAAGGAAGACCCTCAATATCAAGTAGGGGATCAAGTCTGGTTATCCACCAAATATCTACCTCTAAAAGGGCCACGCACATTCAACCCAATATACCTTGGTCCCTATTCCATCACTACCATAGTAAACCCAGTAGCGGTCAAGTTGGACTTGCCCCCGCACATGAAGATACATCCGGTCTTCCACATCTCTCTATTAAAACCCGTGCAACCTCAAACCCGACTAACTAAATCTCCAAAACCTATCCTAGTTGATGGAGAACTCGAGTTTGAAGTCAAAAGCATTCTGGACTCCAAGATCTCCAAATCTAAACTATTTTACCTAATTGACTGGAAAGGCTACGGCCCCCAAGAGAGATCCTGGGAACCTGCTGAATATGTCCACGCTCCTCGCCTAATCAAAAGATTTCACCGAACATTTCCTGATAAGCCAAAACCCCCGGAGAAGCCCGGTTTGGGAGGGGCCTTGAGGGGGGGTACTGTCATGATCTCTGCTTCCAAAAGGTCAGGGTTTTCCCAACTCCCTTGGAAGCAGATCTATAACCCAGGTTCCGAGTGCCAACCAGCCCCAATTGGGACCTTTTGGACCCAGTCCTGGCGCCAGTGACACCAGGCTCATAAATATGCCCAGTCCCAGCGCTGGAAGCGCCGGGCTCATAATGCTTGGGTGGACTTACCTGCAGCAGACCATGCTGCTTACTTGCCTGCCAGTTGAGCCTCTGATCCTCTTCTGTTTGGAATTACTTTTCCTGTTGGGTGGGGCTGGAGCCACTCCCTAGATTCAGAACACTGGAACTCTTCTGGAAAGCAGGAACTCTTTTCTTACATAGGCGTGGCTGTGGAAGGAGACACCTAAGCACTACAGGAGGCTATTTAAACCAAACCCGATGGATGAATCTTGCTTTGCGTTATTCTGCATCCTCTGCAGCAGAAAGCTCATCATGTCTTCTGCATCTGATCCTGTGCCTAAGGAAAAAGGCTTACCATCCTGAATCCAGTCTTCAGCAACACCTATAAAGACAAGAAAGAACAGGTTAGCATTACGGTCTTCAGTGACAGCTCTTCACTTACCTGGTCCATCGGCTGTCACCAACGCCTCGCGCTGCATTCCGGCATCTGAAAGACAAAGGCTTACCTACTCTTCGTGCGCTCCGGAGGTCTTCACACTGCATTCCGGCATCTGAAAGACAAAAGCTTACCAACTCTTCGCACGCTCCGGAGGCCTTCGGCGCTGCATCCCGCATCTGAAAGACAAAACAAGGTGCGTTTAAAGACATTGGGGAACTTTAATACTCACGTGCCATTACTCCTTTCCACATCTAACCCAGTGGGTATTCCGGCACCCTGTATGCCGCTCCGAACTTGTACCTGCAAAATAAAAAGACAGTTAGAGCGCATCGTGAAGCAGGCAACAAGCGCTTACTTATGTGCTTCGAGGCGCTTCTATTCATCACACGGGCTCCATCTTCGAATCACTTCAACCCGTCATCGGCCATCGCCGGAACCCTGCAAAACAAGAAACATCATTACTAAAGACTTTAAAGACATTAGAATTACTCGAAACTTACCGTTCGTGCAGTAAACGATGGACAGCAGTCCTCTGAAGTCAAGAGGCCTGCTCCCCTTATCCAGTGAAGAAACTGGTTACGGCACCCTGCCCCGAGGCAGATGGAGAGCACGGCGTTCACTTACCTAAGGTGAGAGCGTTAACCTTTGGGGTTCTACAGGAGAAGAGAAAGGGAAGAAGAGAGAGACATTCAATAACCCAGTTCCTTAATCCCATATTTTCTATCTGCAGACATCTTACCCTTCGAGTCAGACATACAGTGCACAGAGGTCCAGCCCAAAGAGCCAGCCGTGTGTTACACATCACCTTTGAAGATACGGTATACGCCCAGTCAAGACCGGCGCCTCTACGGGAATCAGGTGAGCGTTACACTCACCTGGCGTCATTACCCAGAGTGCTATCACATTTATAATTGCCTAGTCACCCCGGCGTCATTGCCCAGAGTGCTATCACATTTATAATTGCCTGGTCATCCCGGCGTCATTACCCAGAGTGCTATCACATTTATAATTGCCTAGTCACCCCGGCATCATTACCCATAGTGCTATCACATTTATAATTGCCTACTCACCTGGCGTCATTACCCAGAGTGCTATCACATTTATAATTGCCTAGTTACCCCAGCTTCATTACCCAGAGTGCTATCACATTTATAATTGCCTAGTCACCCCGGCGTCATTACCCATAGTGCTATCACATTTATAATTGCCTACTCACCTGGCGTCATTACCCAGAATGCTATCACATTTATAACTGCCTAGTCATCCCGGCGTCATTACCCATAGTGCTATCACATTTATAATTGCCTACTCACCTGGCGTCATTACCCAGAGTGCTATCACATTTATGATTGCCTAGTCACCCCGGCTTCATTAGCCAGAATGCTATCACATTCATAATTGCCTAGTCACTGCGGCTTCATTACCCAGAGTACTATAACATTTATAATTGCCTAGTCACCCCGGCGTCATTACCCATAGTGCTATCACATTTATAATTGCCTAGTCACCCCGGCTTCATTACCCACACTGATATCACATTTATAATAGCCATGTCTCCCCGGCTTCATTACCCAGAGTGCTAGCACATTTATAATGCCTAGTCACCCCGGCTTCATTACTCAGATTTCTATCATCTTTATAATTGCCCAGTCACCCCTGCTTCATTACCCTGAATTCTATCACATTCATAATTGCCTAGGCACCCCGGCTTCATTACAAAGAGTACTATCACATTTATAATTGCCTAGTCACCCCGGCGTCTTTACCCATAGTGCTATCACATTCATAATGACCTAGTCACCCCAGCATCATTACACAGAGTGCTATCACATTTATAATTGCCTAGTCACCCTGGCGTCATTACCCAGAGTGCTATCACATTTATAATTGCCTAGTCACCCGTATTCATTACCCAGAGTGCTATCACATGTATAAGTGCCTTGTCACCCCTGCTTCATTACCCTGAACGCTATCACATTCATAATTGCCTAGGCACCCCGGCTTCATTACAAAGAGTACTATCACATTTATAATTGCCTAGTCACCCTGGCGTCATTACCCAGAGTGCTATCACATGTATAATTGCCTTGTCACCCCTGCTTCATTACCCTGAATGCTATCACATTCATAATTGCCTAGGCACCCCGGCTTCATTACAAAGAGTACTATCACATTTATAAATGCCTAGTCACCCCGGCGTCATTACCCATAGTGCTATCACATTTATAATTGCCTAGTCACCCTGGCGTCATTACCCAGAGTGCTATCACATTCATAATTGCCTAGTCATCCCAGCACCATTACCCAGAGAGCTATCACATTTATAATTGCCTGGTCACCCCGGCTTCATTACCGAGAGTGCTATCACATTTATAATTGCCTAGTCACCCCAGCTTCATTACAAAGAGTACTATCACATTTATAATTGCCTAGTCACCCCGGCATCATTACCCATAGTGCTATCACATTCATAATTGCCTAGTCACCCCAGCATCATTACCCAGAGTGCTATAACATTTATAATTGCCTGGTCACCCCGGCTTCATTACCGAGAGTGCTATCACATTTATAATTGCCTAGTCAACCCGGCTTCATTACAAAGAGTACTATCACATTTATAATTGCCTAGTCACCCCGGCATCATTACCCATAGTGCTATCACATTCATAATTGCCTAGTCACCCCTGCATCATTACCCAGAGTGCTATAACATTTATAATTGCCTGGTCACCCCGGCGTCATTACCCATAGTGTTATCACATTTATAATTGCCCAGTCACCCCGGCTTCATTACCCAGAGTGCTATCACATTTATAATTGCCAACTCACCTGGCGTCATTACCCAGAGTGCTATCAAATGTATAATTGCCTAGTCACCCCGGCTTCATTACCCAGAGTGCTATCACATTTATAATTGCCAACTCACCTGGCGTCATTACCCAGAGTGCTATCACATTTATGATTGCCTAGTCACCCCGGCGTCATTGCCCAGAGTGCTATCACATTTATAATTGCCTGGTCATCCCGGCGTCATTACCCAGAGTGCTGTCACATTTATAATTGCCTAGTCACCCCGGCATCATTACCCATAGTGCTATCACATTTATAATTGCCTACTCATCTGGCGTCATTACCCAGAGTGCTATCACATTTATAATTGCCTAGTTACCCCAGCTTCATTACCCAGAGTGCTATCACATTTATAATTGCCTAGTCACCCCGGCTTCATTACCCATAGTGCTATCACATTTATAATTGCCTACTCACCTGGCGTCATTACCCAGAGTGTTATCACATTTATGATTGCCTAGTCACCCTGGCTTCATTAGCCAGAATTCTATCACATTCATAATTACCTAGTCACTGCGGCTTCATTACCCAGAGTACTATAACATTTATAATTGCCTAGTTACCCAGGCGTCATTACCCATAGTGCTATCACATTTATAATTGCCTAGTCACCCCGGCTTCATTACCCACACTGACCTCACATTTATAATAGGCCTGTCTCCCCGGCTTCATTACCCGGAGTGCTAGCACATTTATAATGCCTAGTCACCCCGGCTTCAATACTCAGAGTGCTATCACATTTTAAATTGCCCAGTAACCCCGGCTTCATTACCCAGATTGCTATCATCTTTATAATTGCCCAGTCACCCCTGCTTCATTACCCTGAATTCTATCACATTCGTAATTGCCTAGGCACCCCGGCTTCATTACAAAGAGTACTATCACATTTATAATTGCCTAGTCACCCCGGCGTCTTTACCCATAGTGCTATCACATTCATAATTACCTAGTCACCCCAGCATCATTACCCAGAGTGCTGTCACATTCATAATTACCTGGTCACCCCGGCTTCATTACCGAGAGTGCTATCACATTTATAATTGCCTTGTCACCCCGGCATCATTACCCAGAGTGCTATCACATTCATAATTGCCTAGTCACCCTGGGTTCATTACCCAGAGTGCTATCACATTTATAATTGCCTAGTCACCCTGGCGTCATTACCCAGAGTGCTATCACATTTATAATTGCGTAGTCACCCGTATTGATTACCCAGAGTGCTATCACATGTATAAGTGCCTTGTCACCCCTGCTTCATTACCCTGAATGCTATCACATTCATAATTGCCTAGGCACCCCGGCTTCATTACAAAGAGTACGATCACATTTATAAATGCCTAGTCACCCCAGCGTCATTACCCATAGTGCTATCACATTTATAATTGCCTAGTCACCCTGGCGTCATTACCCAGAGTGCTATCACATTCTTTATTGCCTAGTCACCCCGGCTTCATTACCCAGAGTGCTATCACATTTATAATTGCCTAATCACCCCAGCATCATTGCCCAGAGTGCTATAACATTTATAATTGCCTGGTCACCCCGCCATCATTACCAACACTGCTATCACATTCATAATTGCCTAGTCACCCCGGCTTCATTACCCAGAGTGCTATCACATTTATAATTGCCAAGTCACCCGGCGTCATTACCCACAGTGCTATCACATTCATAATTGCCTAGTCATCCCAGCATCATTACCCAGAGTGCTATCACATTTATAATAGCCTGGTCACCCCGGCTTCATTACCGAGAGTGCTATCACATTTATAATTGCCTAGTCACCCCGGCGTCATTACCCAGAGTGCTATCACATTCATAATTGCCTAGTCACCCTGGGTTCATTACCCAGAGTGCTGTCACATTTATAATTGCCTAGTCGCCCCGGCTTCATTACCCAGAGTGCTATCACATGTATAATTGCCTAGTCACCCCAGCGTCATTACCCAGAATGCTATCACATTTCTGATTGCCTGGTCACCCCAGCGTCATTACCCAGAGTGCTATCACATTTATAATTGCCTGGTCACCCCGCCATCATTACCAACAGTGCTATCACATTCATAATTGCCTAGTCACCCCGGTATTATTAACCAGAGTGCTATCACATTCATAATTGCAGAGTCACCCCGGCGTCAATACCCACAGTGCTATCACATTCATAATTGCCTAGTCACCCCAGCTTCATTACCCAGAGTGCTATCACATTTATAATTGCATAGTCACCCCAGCGTCATTACCCAGAGTGCGATCACTTTTATAATTGCCTAGTCACCCTGGCGTCATTACCCAGATTGCTATCACATTTATAATTGCCCAGTCACCCCGGCTTCATTACCCAGAGTGATATCACATTTATAATTGCCCAGTCACCCCGGCTTCATTACACAGAGTGCTATCACATTTATAATTGCCTATTCACCCCGGCTTCATTACCCAGAGTGCTATCACATTTATAATTGCCTAGTCACCCCGGCTTCATTACCCAGAGTGCTATCACATTTATAATTGCCTAGTCACCCCAACGTCATTACCCACACTGCTATCACATTCATAATTGCCTAGTCTCCCCGAATTGATTACCCAGAATGCTATCACACTCATAATTGCCTAGTCACCCCGGCTTCATTACCCAGAGTGCTATCACATTTATAATTGCCTACTCACCTGGCGTCATTACCCAGAGTGCTATCACATTTATAATTGCCTAGACACCCCGGCATCATTACCCAGAGTGCTATCACATTTATAATTGCCTAGTCACCCCGGCGTCATTACCCATAGTGCTATCACATTCATGATTGCCTAGTCACCCCGGCATCATTACCCAGGGTGTTATCGCATTTATAATTGCCCAGTCACCCCTGCTTCATTAGCCAGAATGCTATCACATTCATAATTGCCTAGTCACCCCGGCTTCATTACCCATAGTGCTATCACATTTATAATTGCCTAGTCACCCCGGCTTCATTACCCAGTGTGCTATCACATGTATAATTGCCTAGTAACCCCCGCGTCATTACCCAGAGTGCTATCACATTTACAATTGCCCAGTCTCCCCTACTTCATTACCCAGATTGCGATCACATTTATGGTTGCCCAGTCACCCCAGCTTCATTACCCAGAGTGCTATCACATTTATAATTGCCCAGTCACCCCAACTTCATTACCCAGAGTGCTATCACATTTATAATTGCCTAGTCACCCCACCGTCATTACCCAGAGTGCTATCACATTTATAATTGCCCAGTCTCCCCGACTTCATTATCCAGATTGCGATCACATGTATAATTGCCTAGTCACCCCAGCGTCGTTACCCAGAATGCTATCACATTTCTGATTGCCTGGTCACCCCAGCGTCATTACCCAGAGTGCTATCACATTTATAATTGCCTGGTCACCCCACCATCATTACCAACAGTGCTATCACATTCATAATTGCCTAGTCACCCCAGCTTCATTACCCAGAGTACTATCACATTTATAATTACCTAGTCACCCTGGCTTCATTACCCAGAGTGCTATCACATTTCTAATTGCATAGTCACCCCAGCGTCATTACCCAGAGTGCGATCACTTTTATAATTGCCTAGTCACCCTGGCGTCATTACCCAGATTGCTATCACATTCATAATTTCCCAGTCACCCCGGCTTCATTACCCAGAGTGATATCACATTTATAATTGCCCAGTCACCCCGGCTTCATTACACAGAGTGCTATCACATTTATAATTGCCTATTCACCCCGGCTTCATTACCCAGAGTGCTATCACATTTATAATTGCCTAGTCACCCCAGCTTCATTACTCAGAGTACTATCACATTTATAATTACCTAGTCACCCTGGCTTCATTACCCAGAGTGCTATCACATTTATAATTGCATAGTCACCCCAGCGTCATTACCCAGAGTGCGATCACTTTTATAATTGCCTAGTCACCCTGGCGTCATTACCCAGATTGCTATCACATTCATAATTGCCCAGTCACCCCGGCTTCATTACCCAGAGTGATATCACATTTATAATTGCCTAGTCACCCCAGCTTCATTACCCAGAGTACTATCACATTTATAATTACCTAGTCACCCTGGCTTCATTACCCAGAGTGCTATCACATTTATAATTGCATAGTCACCCCAGCGTCATTACCCAGAATGCGATCACTTTTATAATTGCCTAGTCACCCTGGCGTCATTACCCAGATTGCTATCACATTCATAATTGCCCAGTCACCCCGGCTTCATTACCCAGAGTGATATCACATTTATAATTGCCCAGTCACCCCGGCTTCATTACACAGAGTGATATCACATTTATAATTGCCTATTCACCCCGGCTTCATTACCCAGAGTGCTATCACATTTATAATTGCCTAGTCACCCCAACGTCATTACCCACACTGCTATCACATTTATAATTGCCTAGTCTCCCCGAATTGATTACCCAGAATGATATCACACTCATAATTGCCTAGTCACCCCGGCTTCATTACCGAGAGTGCTGTCACATTTATAATTGCCTACTCACCTGGCGTCATTATCCAGAGTGCTATCACATTTATAATTGCCTAGTCCCCCGGCATCATTACCCAGAGTGCTATCACATTTATAATTGCCTAGTCACCCCGGCATCATTACCCATAGTGCTATCACATTCATGATTGCCTAGTCACCCCGGCATCATTACCCAGGGTGTTATCACATTTATAATTGCACAGTCACCCCTGCTTCATTAGCCAGAATGCTATCACACTCATAATTGCCTAGTCACCCCGGCTTCATTACCCATAGTACTATCACTTTTATAATTGCCTAGTCACCCCGGCGTCATTACCCATAGTGCTATCACATTCATAATTGTCTAGTCACCCTGGCGTCATTACCCAGGGTGTTATCACATTTATAACTGCCCAGTCACCCCAGCTTCGTTACCCAGAGTGGTATCACATTGATAATTGCCTAGTCACCCCGGCTTCATTACCCAGAGTGGTATCACATTCATAATTGCCTAGTCACCCCGGCATTATTACCCAGAGTGCTATCACATTCAGAATTGCAGAGTCACCCCGGCGTCAATACCCACAGTGCTATCACATTCATAATTGCCTAGTCACCCCAGCTTCATTACCCAGAGTGCTATCACATTTATAATTGCATAGTCACCCCAGCGTCATTACCCAGAGTGCGATCACTTTTATAATTGCCTAGTCACCCTGGCGTCATTACCCAGATTGCTATCACATTTATAATTGCCCAGTCACCCCGGCTTCATTACCCAGAGTGATATCACATTTATAATTGCCCAGTCACCCCGGCTTCATTACACAGAGTGCTATCACATTTATAATTGCCTATTCACCCCGGCTTCATTACCCAGAGTGCTATCACATTTATAATTGCCTAGTCACCCCAACGTCATTACCCACACTGCTATCACATTCATAATTGCCTAGTCTCCCCGAATTGATTACCCAGAATGATATCACACTCATAATTGCCTAGTCACCCCGGCTTCATTACCCAGAGTGCTATCACATTTATAATTGCCTACTCACCTGGCGTCATTACCCAGAGTGCTATCACATTTATAATTGCCTAGACACCCCGGCATCATTACCCAGAGTGCTATCACATTTATAATTGCCTAGTCACCCCGGCGTCATTACCCATAGTGCTATCACATTCATGATTGCCTAGTCACCCCGGCATCATTACCCAGGGTGTTATCGCATTTATAATTGCCCAGTCACCCCTGCTTCATTAGCCAGAATGCTATCACATTCATAATTGCCTAGTAACCCCGGCTTCATTTCCCATAGTGCTATCACATTTATAATTGCCTAGTCACCCCGGCTTCATTACCCAGTGTGCTATCACATGTATAATTGCCTAGTAACCCCCGCGTCATTACCCAGAGTGCTATCACATTTACAATTGCCCAGTCTCCCCTACTTCATTACCCAGATTGCGATCACATTTATGGTTGCCCAGTCACCCCAGCTTCATTACCCAGAGTGCTATCACATTTATAATTGCCCAGTCACCCCAACTTCATTACCCAGAGTGCTATCACATTTATAATTGCCTAGTCACCCCACCGTCATTACCCAGAGTGCTATCACATTTATAATTGCCCAGTCTCCCAGACTTCATTATCCAGATTGCGATCACATGTATAATTGCCTAGTCACCCCAGCGTCATTGCCCAGAATGCTATCACATTTCTGATTGCCTGGTCACCCCAGCGTCATTACCCAGAGTGCTATCACATTTATAATTGCCTGGTCACCCCGCCATCATTACCAACAGTGCTATCACATTCATAATTGCCTAGTCACCCCAGCTTCATTACCCAGAGTACTATCACATTTATAATTACCTAGTCACCCTGGCTTCATTACCCAGAGTGCTATCACATTTATAATTGCATAGTCACCCCAGCGTCATTACCCAGAGTGCGATCACTTTTATAATTGCCTAGTCACCCTGGCGTCATTACCCAGATTGCTATCACATTCATAATTGCCCAGTCACCCCGGCTTCATTACCCAGAGTGATATCACATTTATAATTGCCCAGTCACCCCGGCTTCATTACACAGAGTGCTATCACATTTATAATTGCCTATTCACCCCGGCTTCATTACCCAGAGTGCTATCACATTTATAATTGCCTAGTCACCCCAGCTTCATTACTCAGAGTACTATCACATTTATAATTACCTAGTCACCCTGGCTTCATTACCCAGAGTGCTATCACATTTATAATTGCATAGTCACCCCAGCGTCATTACCCAGAGTGCGATCACTTTTATAATTGCCTAGTCACCCTGGCGTCATTACCCAGATTGCTATCACATTCATAATTGCCCAGTCACCCGGGCTTCATTACCCAGAGTGATATCACATTTATAATTGCCTAGTCACCCCAGCTTCATTACCCAGAGTACTATCACATTTATAATTACCTAGTCACCCTGGCTTCATTACCCAGAGTGCTATCACATTTATAATTGCATAGTCACCCCAGCGTCATTACCCAGAATGCGATCACTTTTATAATTGCCTAGTCACCCTGGCGTCATTACCCAGATTGCTATCACATTCATAATTGCCCAGTCACCCCGGCTTCATTACCCAGAGTGATATCACATTTATAATTGCCCAGTCACCCCGGCTTCATTACACAGAGTGATATCACATTTATAATTGCCTATTCACCCCGGCTTCATTACCCAGAGTGCTATCACATTTATAATTGCCTATTCACCCCAACGTCATTACCCACACTGCTATCACATTTATAATTGCCTAGTCTCCCCGAATTGATTACCCAGAATGCTATCACACTCATAATTGCCTAGTCACCCCGGCTTCATTACCGAGAGTGCTGTCACATTTATAATTGCCTACTCACCTGGCGTCATTATCCAGAGTGCTATCACATTTATAATTGCCTAGTCCCCCGGCATCATTACCCAGAGTGCTATCACATTTATAATTGCCTAGTCACCCCGGCATCATTACCCATAGTGCTATCACATTCATGATTGCCTAGTCACCCCGGCATCATTACCCAGGGTGTTATCACATTTATAATTGCACAGTCACCCCTGCTTCATTAGCCAGAATGCTATCACACTCATAATTGCCTAGTCACCCCGGCTTCATTACCCATAGTACTATCACTTTTATAATTACCTAGTCACCCCGGTGTCATTACCCATAGTGCTATCACATTCATAATTGTCTAGTCACCCTGGCGTCATTACCCAGGGTGTTATCACATTTATAACTGCCCAGTCACCCCAGCTTCATTACCCAGAGTGGTATCACATTGATAATTGCCTAGTCACCCCGGCTTCATTACCCAGAGTGCTATCACATTTATAATTGCCTGGTCACCCCGCCACCATTACCCACAGTGCTATCACATTCATAATTGCCTAGTCAACCTGGTTTCATTACCCAGAGTGCTATCACATTTATAATTGCCCAGTCACCCCAGCATCGTTACCCATAGTGCTATCACTTTAATAATTGCCTAGTCACCCTGGCGTCATTACCCAGAGTGCTATCACATTTATAATTGCCTAGTCACCCCGGCGTCATTACGCATAGTGCTATCACATTCATAATTGCCTAGTCACCCTGGCGTCATTACCCAGGGTGTTATCACATTTATAACTGCCCAGTCACTCCAGCTTCCTTACCCAGAGTGGTAACACATTGATAATTGCCTAGTCACCCTGGCGTCATTACCCAGATTGCTATCACATTTATAATTGCCCAGTCACCCCGGCTTCATTACCCAGAGTGATATCACATTTATAATTGCCCAGTCACCCCGGCTTCATTACACAGAGTGCTATCACATTTATAATTGCCTATTCACCCCGGCTTCATTACCCAGAGTGCTATCACATTTATAATTGCCTAGTCACCCCAACGTCATTACCCACACTGCTATCACATTCATAATTGCCTAGTCTCCCCGAATTGATTACCCAGAATGCTATCACACTCATAATTGCCTAGTCACCCCGGCTTCATTACCCAGAGTGCTATCACATTTATAATTGCCTACTCACCTGGCGTCATTACCCAGAGTGCTATCACATTTATAATTGCCCAGTCACCCCAGCATCGTTACCCATAGTGCTATCACTTTAATAATTGCCTAGTCACCCTGGCGTCATTACCCAGAGTGCTATCACATTTATAATTGCCTAGTCACCCCGGCGTCATTACGCATAGTGCTATCACATTCATAATTGCCTAGTCACCCTGGCGTCATTACCCAGGGTGTTATCACATTTATAACTGCCCAGTCACTCCAGCTTCCTTACCCAGAGTGGTAACACATTGATAATTGCCTAGTCACCCCGGCTTCATTACCCAGAGTGCTATCACATTTATAATTGCCTGGTCACCCCGCCACCATTACCCACAGTGCTATCACATTCATAATTGCCTAGTCAACCTGGCTTCATTACCAAGAGTGCTATCACAATTATAATTGCCCAGTCACCCCAGCATCGTTACCCATAGTGCTATCACTTTCATAATTATCTAGTCACCCTGGCGTCATTACCCAGAGTGCTATCACATTTATAATTGCCTAGTCACCCCGGCGTCATTACCCATAGTGCTATCACATTCATAATTGCCTAGTCACCCTGGCGTCATTGCCCAGGGTGTTATCACATTTATAACTGCCCAGTCACCCCAGCTTCATTACCCAGAGTGGTATCACATTGATAATTGCCTAGTCACCCCGGCTTCATTACCCAGAGTGCTATCACATTTATAATTGCCTGGTCACCTCGCCACCATTACCCACAGTGCTATCACATTCATAATTGCCTAGTCAACCTGGCTTCATTACCCAGAGTGCTATCACATTTATAATTGCCCAGTCACCCCGGCATCGTTACCCATAGTGCTATCACTTTCATAATTGCCTAGTCACCCTGGTGTCATTACCCAGAGTGCTATCACATTTATAATTGCCTAGTCACCCCGGCATCATTACCCACAGTGCTATCACATTTATAATTGCATAGTCACCCCAGCGTCATTACCCAGAGTGCGATCACTTTTATAATTGCCTAGTCACCCTGGCGTCATTACCCAGATTGCTATCACATTCATAATTGCCCAGTCACCCCGGCTTCATTACCCAGAGTGATATCACATTTATAATTGCCCAGTCACCCCCGCTTCATTACATAGAGTGCTATCACATTTATAATTGCCTATTCACCCCGGCTTCATTACCCAGAGTGCTATCACATTTATAATTGCCTAGTCACCCCAACGTCATTACCCACACTGCTATCACATTCATAATTGCCTAGTCTCCCCGAATTGATTACCCAGAGTGCTATCACACTCATAATTGCCTAGTCACCCCGGCTTCATTACCCAGAGTGCTATCACATTTATAATTGCCTACTCACCTGGCATCATTACCCAGAGTGCTATCACATTTATAATTGCCTAGTCAGCCCGGCATCATTACCCAGAGTGCTATCACATTTATAATTGCCTAGTCACCCCGGCGTCATTACCCATAGTGCTATCACATTCATGATTGCCTAGTCACCCCGGCATCATTACCCAGGGTGTTATCACATTTATAATTGCCCAGTCACCCATGCTTCATTAGCCAGAATGCTATCACATTCATAATTGCCTAGTCACACCGGCTTAATTACCCATAGTACTATCACATTTATAATTGCCTAGTCACCCCGGCGTCATTACCCATAGTGCTATCACATTCATAATTGCCTAGTCACCCTGGCTTCATTACCCAGAGTGCTATCACATTTATAATTGCCCAGTCACCCCAGCATCGTTACCCATAGTGCTATCACTTTCATAATTGCCTAGTCACCCTGGCGTCATTACCCAGAGTGCTATCACATTCATAATTGCCTAGTCAACCCGGCATCATTACCCACAGTGCTATCACATTCATAATTGCCTAGTCACCCCGGGCTTGATTACCCAGAGTGCTATCACATTCATAATGTCCCAGTCCCCCCAGCATCATTACCCAGAGTGCTATCACATTTATAATTGCCCAGTCACCGCGACTTCATTACCCAGATTGCTGTCACATTTATAATTGCCCAGTCACCCCGGCTTCATCACCCAGAGTGCTAGCACATTTATAATGCCTAGTCACCCCGGCTTCAATACTCAGAGTGCTATCACATTTTAAATTGCCCAGTAACCCCGGCTTCATTACCCAGATTGCTATCATCTTTATAATTGCCCAGTCACCCCTGCTTCATTACCCTGAATTCTATCACATTCATAATTGCGTAGGCACCCCGGCTTCATTACAAAGAGTACTATCACATTTATAATTGCCCAGTCACCCCAGCATCGTTACCCATAGTGCTATCACTTTCATAATTGCCTAGTCACCCTGGCGTCATTACCCAGAGTGCTATCACATTCATAATTGCCTAGTCAACCCGGCATCATTACCCACAGTGCTATCACATTCATAATTGCCTAGTCACCCCGGGCTTGATTACCCAGAGTGCTATCACATTCATAATGTCCCAGTCCCCCCAGCATCATTACCCAGAGTGCTATCACATTTATAATTGCCCAGTCACCGCGACTTCATTACCCAGATTGCTGTCACATTTATAATTGCCCAGTCACCCCGGCTTCATCACCCAGAGTGCTAGCACATTTATAATGCCTAGTCACCCCGGCTTCAATACTCAGAGTGCTATCACATTTTAAATTGCCCAGTAACCCCGGCTTCATTACCCAGATTGCTATCATCTTTATAATTGCCCAGTCACCCCTGCTTCATTACCCTGAATTCTATCACATTCATAATTGCGTAGGCACCCCGGCTTCATTACAAAGAGTACTATCACATTTATAATTACCTAGTCACCCCGGCGTCTTTACCCATAGTGCTATCACATTCATAATTACTTAGTCACCCCAGCATCATTACCCAGAGTGCTGTCACATTCATAATTTCCTGGTCACCCCGGCTTCATTACCGAGAGTGCTATCACATTTATAATTGCCTTGTCACCCCGGCATCATTACCCAGAGTGCTATCACATTCATAATTGCCTAGTCACCCTGGGTTCATTACCCAGAGTGCTATCACATTTATAATTGCCTAGTCACCCTGGCGTCATTACCCAGAGTGCTATCACATTTATAATTGCGTAGTCACCCGTATTCATTACCCAGAGTGCTATCACATGTATAAGTGCCTTGTCACCCCTGCTTCATTACCCTGAATGCTATCACATTCATAATTGCCTAGGCACCCCGGCTTCATTACAAAGAGTACGATCACATTTATAAATGCCTAGTCACCCCAGCGTCATTACCCATAGTGCTATCACATTTATAATTGTCTAGTCACCCTGGCGTCATTACCCAGAGTGCTATCACATTCTTTATTGCCTAGTCACCCCGGCTTCATTACCCAGAGTGCTATCCCATTTATAATTGCCTAATCACCCCAGCATCATTGCCCAGAGTGCTATAACATTTATAATTGCCTGGTCACCCCGCCATCATTACCAACACTGCTATCACATTCATAATTGCCTAGTCACCCCGGCTTCATTACCCAGAGTGCTATCACATTTATAATAGCCTGGTCACCCCGGCTTCATTACCGAGAGTGCTATCACATTTATAATTGCCTAGTCACCCCGGCGTCATTACCCAGAGTGCTATCACATTCATAATTGCCTAGTCACCCTGGGTTCATTACCCAGAGTGCTATCACATTTATAATTGCCTAGTCGCCCCGGCTTCATTACCCAGAGTGCTATCACATGTATAATTGCCTAGTCACCCCAGCGTCATTACCCAGAATGCTATCACATTTCTGATTGCCTGGTCACCCCAGCGTCATTACCCAGAGTGCTATCACATTTATAATTGCCTGGTCACCCCGCCATCATTACCAACAGTGCTATCACATTCATAATTGCCTAGTCACCCCGGCATTATTACCCAGAGTGCTATCACATTCATAATTGCAGAGTCACCCCGGCGTCAATACCCACAGTGCTATCACATTCATAATTGCCTAGTCACCCCAGCTTCATTACCCAGAGTGCTATCACATTTATAATTGCATAGTCACCCCAGCGTCATTACCCAGAGTGCGATCACTTTTATAATTGCCTAGTCACCCTGGCGTCATTACCCAGATTGCTATCACATTTATAATTGCACAGTCACCCCGGCTTCATTACACAGAGTGCTATCACATTTATAATTGCCTATTCACCCCGGCTTCATTACCCAGAGTGCTATCACATTTATAATTGCCTAGTCACCCCAACGTCATTACCCACACTGCTATCACATTCATAATTGCCTAGTCTCCCCGAATTGATTACCCAGAATGCTATCACACTCATAATTGCCTAGTCACCCCGGCTTCATTACCCAGAGTGCTATCACATTTATAATTGCCTACTCACCTGGCGTCATTACCCAGAGTGCTATCACATTTATAATTGCCTAGTCACCCCGGCATCATTACCCAGAGTGCTATCACATTTATAATTGCCTAGTCACCCCGGCGTCATTACCCATAGTGCTATCACATTCATGATTGCCTAGTCACCCCGGCATCATTACCCAGGGTGTTATCGCATTTATAATTGCCCAGTCACCCCTGCTTCATTAGCCAGAATGCTATCACATTCATAATTGCCTAGTCACCCCGGCTTCATTACCCATAGTGCTATCACATTTATAATTGCCTAGTCACCCCGGCTTCATTACCCAGTGTGCTATCACATGTATAATTGCCTAGTAACCCCCGCGTCATTACCCAGAGTGCTATCACATTTACAATTGCCCAGTCTCCCCTACTTCATTACCCAGATTGCGATCACATTTATGGTTGCCCAGTCACCCCAGCTTCATTACCCAGAGTGCTATCACATTTATAATTGCCCAGTCACCCCAACTTCATTACCCAGAGTGCTATCACATTTATAATTGCCTAGTCACCCCACCGTCATTACCCAGAGTGCTATCACATTTATAATTGCCCAGTCTCCCCGACTTCATTATCCAGATTGCGATCACATGTATAATTGCCTAGTCACCCCACCGTCATTACCCAGAATGCTATCACATTTCTGATTGCCTGGTCACCCCAGCGTCATTACCCAGAGTGCTATCACATTTATAATTGCCTGGTCACCCCGCCATCATTACCAACAGTGCCATCACATTCATAATTGCCTAGTCACCCCAGCTTCATTACCCAGAGTACTATCACATTTATAATTACCTAGTCACCCTGGCTTCATTACCCAGAGTGCTATCACATTTATAATTGCATAGTCACCCCAGCGTCATTACCCAGAGTGCGATCACTTTTATAATTGCCTAGTCACCCTCGCGTCATTACCAAGATTGCTATCACATTCATAATTGCCCAGTCACCCCGGCTTCATTACCCAGAGTGATATCACATTTATAATTGCCCAGTCACCCCGGCTTCATTACACAGAGTGCTATCACATTTATAATTGCCTATTCACCCCGGCTTCATTACCCAGAGTGCTATCACATTTATAATTGCCTAGTCACCCCAGCTTCATTACTCAGAGTACTATCACATTTATAATTGCCTAGTCACCCTGGCTTCATTACCCAGAGTGCTATCACATTTATAATTGCATAGTCACCCCAGCGTCATTACCCAGAGTGCGATCACTTTTATAATTGCCTAGTCACCCTGGCGTCATTACCCAGATTGCTATCACATTCATAATTGCCCAGTCACCCCGGCTTCATTACCCAGAGTGATATCACATTTATAATTGCCTAGTCACCCCAGCTTCATTACCCACACTGCTATCACATTTATAATTGCCTAGTCTCCCCGAATTGATTACCCAGAATGCTATCACACTCATAATTGCCTATTCACCCCGGCTTCATTACCGAGAGTGCTGTCACATTTATAATTGCCTACTCACCTGGCGTCATTATCCAGAGTGCTATCACATTTATAATTGCCTAGTCCCCCGGCATCATTACCCAGAGTGCTATCACATTTATAAATGCCTAGTCACCGCGGCATCATTATCCAGAGTGCTATCACATTTATAATTGCCTAGTCACCCTGGCGTCATTACCCAGAGTGCTATCACATTCTTTATTGCCTAGTCACCCCGGCTTCATTACCCAGAGTGCTATCACATTTATAATTGCCTAATCACCCCAGCATCATTGCCCAGAGTGCTATAACATTTATAATTGCCTGGTCACCCCGCCATCATTACCAACACTGCTATCACATTCATAATTTGCTAGTCACCCCGGCTTCATTACCCAGAGTGCTTTCACATTTATAATTGCCAAGTCACCCCGGCGTCATTACCCACAGTGCTATCACATTCATAATTGCCTAGTCATCCCAGCATCATTACCCAGAGTGCTATCACAATTATAATAGCCTGGTCACCCCGGCTTCATTACCGAGAGTGCTATCACATTTATAATTGCCTAGTCACCCCGGCGTCATTACCCAGAGTGCTATCACATTCATAATTGCCTAGTCACCCTGGGTTCATTACCCAGAGTGCTATCACATTTATAATTGCCTAGTCGCCCCGGCTTCATTACCCAGAGTGCTATCACATGTATAATTGCCTAGTCACCCCAGCGTCATTACCCAGAATGCTATCACATTTCTGATTGCCTGGTCACCCCAGCGTCATTACCCAGAGTGCTATCACATTTATAATTGCCTGGTCAACCCGCCATCATTACCAACAGTGCTATCACATTCATAATTGCCTAGTCACCCCGGCATTATTACCCAGAGTGCTATCACATTCATAATTGCAGAGTCACCCCGGCGTCAATACCCACAGTGCTATCACATTCATAATTGCCTAGTCACCCCAGCTTCATTACCCAGAGTGCTATCACATTTATAATTGCATAGTCACCCCAGCGTCATTACCCAGAGTGCGATCACTTTTATAATTGCCTAGTCACCCTGGCGTCATTACCCAGATTGCTATCACATTTATAATTGCCCAGTCACCCCGGCTTCATTACCCAGAGTGATATCACATTTATAATTGCCCAGTCACCCCGGCTTCATTACACAGAGTGCTATCACATTTATAATTGCCTATTCACCCCGGCTTCATTACCCAGAGTGCTATCACATTTATAATTGCCTAGTCACCCCAACGTCATTACCCACACTGCTATCACATTCATAATTGCCTAGTCTCCCCGAATTGATTACCCAGAATGCTATCACACTCATAATTGCCTAGTCACCCCGGCTTCATTACCCAGAGTGCTATCACATTTATAATTGCCTACTCACCTGGCGTCATTACCCAGAGTGCTATCACATTTATAATTGCCTAGTCACCCCGGCATCATTACCCAGAGTGCTATCACATTTATAATTGCCTAGTCACCCCGGCGTCATTACCCATAGTGCTATCACATTCATGATTGCCTAGTCACCCCGGCATCATTACCCAGGGTGTTATCGCATTTATAATTGCCCAGTCACCCCTGCTTCATTAGCCAGAATGCTATCACATTCATAATTGCCTAGTCACCCCGGCTTCATTACCCATAGTGCTATCACATTTATAATTGCCTAGTCACCCCGGCTTCATTACCCAGTGTGCTATCACATGTATAATTGCCTAGTAACCCCCGCGTCATTACCCAGAGTGCTATCACATTTACAATTGCCCAGTCTCCCCTACTTCATTACCCAGATTGCGATCACATTTATGGTTGCCCAGTCACCCCAGCTTCATTACCCAGAGTGCTATCACATTTATAATTGCCCAGTCACCCCAACTTCATTACCCAGAGTGCTATCACATTTATAATTGCCTAGTCACCCCACCGTCATTACCCAGAGTGCTATCACATTTATAATTGCCCAGTCTCCCCGACTTCATTATCCAGATTGCGATCACATGTATAATTGCCTAGTCACCCCAGCGTCATTACCCAGAATGCTATCACATTTCGGATTGCCTGGTCACCCCAGCGTCATTACCCAGAGTGCTATCACATTTATAATTGCCTGGTCACCCCGCCATCATTACCAACAGTGCCATCACATTCATAATTGCCTAGTCACCCCAGCTTCATTACCCAGAGTACTATCACATTTATAATTACCTAGTCACCCTGGCTTCATTACCCAGAGTGCTATCGCATTTATAATTGCATAGTCACCCCAGCGTCATTACCCAGAGTGCGATCACTTTTATAATGGCCTAGTCACCCTGGCGTCATTACCCAGATTGCTATCACATTCATAATTGCCCAGTGACCCCGGCTTCATTACCCAGAGTGATATCACATTTATAATTGCCCAGTCACCCCGGCTTCATTACACAGAGTGCTATCACATTTATAATTGCCTATTCACCCCGGCTTCATTACCGAGAGTGCTATCACATTTATAATTGCCTAGTCACCCCAGCTTCATTACTCAGAGTACTATCATATTTATAATTACCTAGTCACCCTGGCTTCATTACCCAGAGTGCTATCACATTTATAATTGCATAGTCACCCCAGCGTCATTACCCAGAGTGCGATCACTTTTATAATTGCCTAGTCACCCTGGCGTCATTACCCAGATTGCTATCACATTCATAATTGCCCAGTCACTCCGGCTTCATTACCCAGAGTAATATCACATTTATAATTGCCTAGTCACCCCAGCTTCATTACCCAGAGTACTATCACATTTATAATTACCTAGTCACCCTGGCTTCATTACCCAGAGTGCTATCACATTTATAATTGCATAGTCACCCCAGCGTCATTACCCAGAGTGCGATCACTTTTATAATTGCCTAGTCACCCTGGCGTCATTACCCAGATTGCTATCACATTCATAATTGCCCAGTCACCCCGGCTTCATTACCCAGAGTGATATCACATTTATCATTGCCCAGTCACCCCGGCTTCATTACACAGAGTGATATCACATTTATAATTGCCTATTCACCCCGGCTTCATTACCCAGAGTGCTATCACATTTATAATTGCCTAGCCACCCCAACGTCATTACCCACACTGCTATCACATTTATAATTGCCTAGTCTCCCCGAATTGATTACCCAGAATGCTATCACACTCATAATTGCCTAGTCACCCCGGCTTCATTACCGAGAGTGCTGTCACATTTATAATTGCCTACTCACCTGGCGTCATTATCCAGAGTGCTATCACATTTATATTTGCCTAGTCCCCCGGCATCATTACCCAGAGTGCTATCACATTTATAATTGCCTAGTCACCCGGGCATCATTACCCATAGTGCTATCACATTCATGATTGCCTAGTCACCCCAGCATCATTACCCAGGGTGTTATCACATTTATAATTGCACAGTCACCCCTGCTTCATTAGCCAGAATGCTATCACACTCATAATTGCCTAGTCACCCCGGCTTCATTACCCATAGTACTATCACTTTTATAATTGCCTAGTCACCCCGGCGTCATTACCCATAGTGCTATCACATTCATAATTGTCTAGTCACCCTGGCGTCATTACCCAGGGTGTTATCACATTTATAACTGCCCAGTCACCCCAGCTTCATTACCCAGAGTGGTATCACATTGATAATTGCCTAGTCACCCCGGCTTCATTACACAGAGTGCTATCACATTTATAATTGCCTGGTCACCCCGCCACCATTACCCACAGTGCTATCACATTCATAATTGCCTAGTCAACCTGGTTTCATTACCCAGAGTGCTATCACATTTATAATTGCCCAGTCACCCCAGCATCGTTACCCATAGTGCTATCACTTTAATAATTGCCTAGTCACCCTGGCGTCATTACCCAGAGTGCTATCACATTTATAATTGCCTAGTCACCCCGGCGTCATTACCCATAGTGCTATCACATTCATAATTGCCTAGTCACCCTGGCGTCATTACCCAGGGTGTTATCACATTTATAACTGCCCAGTCACTCCAGCTTCCTTACCCAGAGTGGTATCACATTGATAATTGCCTAGTCACCCCGGCTTCATTACCCAGAGTGCTATCACATTTATAATTGCCTGGTCACCCCGCCACCATTACCCACAGAGCTATCACATTCATAATTGCCTAGTCAACCTGGCTTCATTACCAAGAGTGCTATCACATTTATAATTGCCCAGTCACCCCAGCATCGTTACCCATAGTGCTATCACTTTCATAAATATCTAGTCACCCTGGCGTCATTACCCAGAGTGCTATCACATTTATAATTGCCTAGTCACCCCGGCGTCATTACCCATAGTGCTATCACATTCATAATTGCCTAGTCACCCTGGCGTCATTGCCCAGGGTGTTATCACATTTATAACTGCCCAGTCACCCCAGCTTCATTACCCAGAGTGCTATCACATTTATAATTGCCTGGTCACCTCGCCACCATTACCCACAGTGCTATCACATTCATAATTGCCTAGTCAACCTGGCTTCATTACCCAGAGTGCTATCACATTTATAATTGCCCAGTCACCCCAGCATCGTTACCCATAGTGCTATCACTTTCATAATTGCCTAGTCACCCTGGCGTCATTACCCAGAGTGCTATCACATTTATAATTGCCTAGTCACCCCGGCATCATTACCCACAGTGCTATCACATTTATAATTGCATAGTCACCCCAGCGTCATTACCCAGAGTGCGATCACTTTTATAATTGCCTAGTCACCCTGGCGTCATTACCCAGATTGCTATCACATTCATAATTGCCCAGTCACCCCGGCTTCATTACCCAGAGTGATATCACATTTATAATTGCCCAGTCACCCCCGCTTCATTACATAGAGTGCTATCACATTTATAATTGCCTATTCACCCCGGCT
This sequence comes from Ambystoma mexicanum, assembly GCF_040938575.1. Classification (NCBI taxonomy): domain Eukaryota; kingdom Metazoa; phylum Chordata; class Amphibia; order Caudata; family Ambystomatidae; genus Ambystoma; species Ambystoma mexicanum. Next base: position 16,824,400 of record NC_090925.1, on the reverse strand, counting down.
TCATTACCCAGAGTGCTATCACATTTATAATTGCCTAGTCACCCCAACGTCATTACCCACACTGCTATCACATTCATAATTGCCTAGTCTCCCCGAATTGATTACCCAGAGTGCTATCACACTCATAAATGCCTAGTCACCCCGGCTTCATTACCCAGAGTGCTATCACATTTATAATTGCCTACTCACCTGGCATCATTACCCAGAGTGCTATCACATTTATAATTGCCTAGTCACCCCGGCATCATTACCCAGAGTGCTATCACATTTATAATTGCCTAGTCACCCCGGCGTCATTACCCATAGTGCTATCACATTCATGATTGCATAGTCACCCCGGCATCATTACCCAGGGTGTTATCACATTTATAATTGCCCAGTCACCCATGCTTCATTAGCCAGAATGCTATCACATTCATAATTGCCTAGTCACACCGGCTTAATTACCCATAGTACTATCACATTTATAATTGCCTAGTCACCCCGGCGTCATTACCCATAGTGCTATCACATTCATAATTGCCTAGTCACCCTGGCTTCATTACCCAGAGTGCAGTCACATTTATAATTGCCCAGTCACCCCAGCATCGTTACCCATAGTGCTATCACTTTCATAATTGCCTAGTCACCCTGGCGTCATTACCCAGAGTGCTATTACATTCATAATTGCCTAGTCAACCCGGCATCATTACCCACAGTGCTATCACATTCATAATTGCATAGTCACCCCGGGCTTGATTACCCAGAGTGCTATCACATTCATAATGTCCCAGTCCCCCCAGCATCATTACCCAGAGTGCTATCACATTTATAATTGCCCAGTCACCCCGACTTCATTACCCAGATTGCTGTCACATTTATAATTGCCCAGTCACCCCGGCTTCATCACCCAGAGTGCTATCACATTTATAATTGCCTAGTCACCCCAACGTCATTACCCAGAGTGCTATCACATTTATAATTGCCTAGTCACCGCGGCATCATTATCCAGAGTGCTATCACATTTATAATTGCCTAGTCACCCCAGCATCATTTCCCAAAGTGCTATCACATTCATAATTGCTTGTCAACCCGCCGTCATTACCCACAGTTCTATCACATTTATAATTGCCTAGTCACCCCAACGTCATTACCGAGAATGATATCACATTCATAATTGCCTAGTCACCCCGGCTTCATTACCCAGAATGCTATCACATTTATGATTTCCTATTCACCCCGGCTTCATTAACCATAGTGCTATCACATTTATAATTGCCTAGTCACCCCGGCTTCATTGCCCAGTGTGCTATCACATTCATAATTGCCTAGTCACCCTGGGTTCATTACCCAGAGTGCTATCACATTTATAATTGCCTAGTCGCCCCGGCTTCATTACCCAGAGTGCTATCACATGTATAATTGCCTAGTCACCCCAGCGTCATTACCCAGAATGCTATCACATTCATAATTGCCTAGTCACCCCAGCATTATTACCCAGAGTGCTATCACATTCATAATTGCAGAGTCACCCCGGTGTCAATACCCACAGTGCTATCACATTCATAATTGCCTAGTCACCCCAGCTTCATTACCCAGAGTGCTATCACATTTATAATTGCATAGTCACCCCAGCGTCATTACCCAGAGTGCGATCACTTTTATAATTGCCTAGTCACCCTGGCGTCATTACCCAGATTGCTATCACATTTATAATTGCCCAGTCACCCCGGCTTCATTACCCAGAGTGATATCACATTTATAATTGCCCAGTCACCCCGGCTTCATTACACAGATTGCTATCACATTTATAATTGCCTATTCACCCCGGCTTCATTACCCAGAGTGCTATCACATTTATAATTGCCTAGTCACCCCAACGTCATTACCCACACTGCTATCACATTCATAATTGCCTAGTCTCCCCGAATTGATTACCCAGAATGCTATCACACTCATAATTGCCTAGTCACCCCGGCTTCATTACCCAGAGTGCTATCACATTTATAATTGCCTACTCACCTGGCGTCATTACCCAGAGTGCTATCACATTTATAATTGCCTAGTCACCCCGGCATCATTACCCAGAGTGCTATCACATTTATAATTGCCTAGTCACCCCGGCGTCATTACCCATAGTGCTATCACATTCATGATTGCCTAGTCACCCCGGCATCATTACCCAGGGTGTTATCGCATTTATAATTGCCCAGTCACCCCTGCTTCATTAGCCAGAATGCTATCACATTCATAATTGCCTAGTCACCCCGGCTTCATTACCCATAGTGCTATCACATTTATAATTGCCTAGTCACCCCGGCTTCATTACCCAGTGTGCTATCACATGTATAATTGCCTAGTAACCCCCGCGTCATTACCCAGAGTGCTATCACATTTACAATTGCCCAGTCTCCCCTACTTCATTACCCAGATTGCGATCACATTTATGGTTGCCCAGTCACCCCAGCTTCATTACCCAGAGTGCTATCACATTTATAATTGCCCAGTCACCCCAACTTCATTACCCAGAGTGCTATCACATTTATAATTGCCTAGTCACCCCACCGTCATTACCCAGAGTGCTATCACATTTATAATTGCCCAGTCTCCCCGACTTCATTATCCAGATTGCGATCACATGTATAATTGCCTAGTCACCCCACCGTCATTACCCAGAATGCTATCACATTTCTGATTGCCTGGTCACCCCAGCGTCATTACCCAGAGTGCTATCACATTTATAATTGCCTGGTCACCCCGCCATCATTACCAACAGTGCCATCACATTCATAATTGCCTAGTCACCCCAGCTTCATTACCCAGAGTACTATCACATTTATAATTACCTAGTCACCCTGGCTTCATTACCCAGAGTGCTATCACATTTATAATTGCATAGTCACCCCAGCGTCATTACCCAGAGTGCGATCACTTTTATAATTGCCTAGTCACCCTGGCGTCATTACCAAGATTGCTATCACATTCATAATTGCCCAGTCACCCCGGCTTCATTACCCAGAGTGATATCACATTTATAATTGCCCAGTCACCCCGGCTTCATTACACAGAGTGCTATCACATTTATAATTGCCTATTCACCCCGGCTTCATTACCCAGAGTGCTATCACATTTATAATTGCCTAGTCACCCCAGCTTCATTACTCAGAGTACTATCACATTTATAATTACCTAGTCACCCTGGCTTCATTACCCAGAGTGCTATCACATTTATAATTGCATAGTCACCCCAGCGTCATTACCCAGAGTGCGATCACTTTTATAATTGCCTAGTCACCCTGGCGTCATTACCCAGATTGCTATCACATTCATAATTGCCCAGTCACCCCGGCTTCATTACCCAGAGTGATATCACATTTATAATTGCCTAGTCACCCCAGCTTCATTACCCAGAGTACTATCACATTTATAATTACCTAGTCATCCTGGCTTCATTACCCAGAGTGCTATCACATTTATAATTGCATAGTCACCCCAGCGTCATTACCCAGAGTGCGATCACTTTTATAATTGCCTAGTCACCCTGGCGTCATTACCCAGATTGCTATCACATTCATAATTGCCCAGTCACCCCGGCTTCATTACCCAGAGTGATATCACATTTATAATTGCCCAGTCACCCCGGCTTCATTACACAGAGTGATATCACATTTATAATTGCCTATTCACCCCGGCTTCATTACCCAGAGTGCTATCACATTTATAATTGCCTAGTCACCCCAACGTCATTACCCACACTGCTATCACATTTATAATTGCCTAGTCTCCCCGAATTGATTACCCAGAATGCTATCACACTCATAATTGCCTAGTCACCCCGGCTTCATTACCGAGAGTGCTGTCACATTTATAATTGCCTACTCACCTGGCGTCATTATCCAGAGTGCTATCACATTTATAATTGCCTAGTCCCCCGGCATCATTACCCAGAGTGCTATCACATTTATAATTGCCTAGTCACCGCGGCATCATTATCCAGAGTGCTATCACATTTATAATTGCCTAGTCACCCTGGCGTCATTACCCAGAGTGCTATCACATTCTTTATTGCCTAGTCACCCCGGCTTCATTACCCAGAGTGCTATCACATTTATAATTGCCTAATCACCCCAGCATCATTGCCCAGAGTGCTATAACATTTATAATTGCCTGGTCACCCCGCCATCATTACCAACACTGCTATCACATTCATAATTGCCTAGTCACCCCGGCTTCATTACCCAGAGTGCTATCACATTTATAATTGCCAAGTCACCCCGGCGTCATTACCCACAGTGCTATCACATTCATAATTGCCTAGTCATCCCAGCATCATTACCCAGAGTGCTATCACATTTATAATAGCCTGGTCACCCCGGCTTCATTACCGAGAGTGCTATCACATTTATAATTGCCTAGTCACCCCGGCGTCATTACCCAGAGTGCTATCACATTCATAATTGCCTAGTCACCCTGGGTTCATTACCCAGAGTGCTATCACATTTATAATTGCCTAGTCGCCCCGGCTTCATTACCCAGAGTGCTATCACATGTATAATTGCCTAGTCACCCCAGCGTCATTACCCAGAATGCTATCACATTTCTGATTGCCTGGTCACCCCAGCGTCATTACCCAGAGTGCTATCACATTCATAATTGCCTGGTCACCCCGCCATCATTACCAACAGTGCTATCACATTCATAATTGCCTAGTCACCCCGGCATTATTACCCAGAGTGCTATCACATTCATAATTGCAGAGTCACCCCGGCGTCAATACCCACAGTGCTATCACATTCATAATTGCCTAGTCACCCCAGCTTCATTACCCAGAGTGCTATCACATTTATAATTGCATAGTCACCCCAGCGTCATTACCCATAGTGCGATCACTTTTATAATTGCCTAGTCACCCTGGCGTCATTACCCAGATTGCTATCACATTTATAATTGCCCAGTCACCCCGGCTTCATTACCCAGAGTGATATCACATTTATAATTGCCCAGTCACCCCGGCTTCATTACACAGAGTGCTATCACATTTATAATTGCCTATTCACCCCGGCTTCATTACCCAGAGTGCTATCACATTTATAATTGCCTAGTCACCCCAACGTCATTACCCACACTGCTATCACATTCATAATTGCCTAGTCTCCCCGAATTGATTACCCAGAATGCTATCACACACATAATTGCCTAGTCACCCCGGCTTCATTACCCAGAGTGCTATCACATTTATAATTGCCTACTCACCTGGCGTCATTACCCAGAGTGCTATCACATTTATAATTGCCTAGTCACCCCGGCATCATTACCGAGAGTGCTATCACATTTATAATTGCCTAGTCACCCCGGCGTCATTACCCATAGTGCTGTCACATTCATGATTGCCTAGTCACCCCGGCATCATTACCCAGGGTGTTATCGCATTTATAATTGCCCAGTCACCCCTGCTTCATTAGCCAGAATGCTATCACATTCATAATTGCCTAGTCACCCCGGCTTCATTACCCATAGTGCTATCACATTTATAATTGCCTAGTCACCCCGGCTTCATTACCCAGTGTGCTATCACATGTATAATTGCCTAGTAACCCCCGCGTCATTACCCAGAGTGCTATCACATTTACAATTGCCCAGTCACCCCTGCTTCATTAGCCAGAATGCTATCACATTTATAATTGCCTGGTCACCTCGCCACCATTACCCACAGTGCTATCACATTCATAATTGCCTAGTCAACCTGGCTTCATTACCCAGAGTGCTATCACATTTATAATTGCCCAGTCACCCCAGCATTGTTACACATAGTGCTATCACTTTCATAATTGCCTAGTCACCCTGGCGTCATTACCCAGAGTGCTATCACATTTATAATTGCCTAGTCACCCCGGCATCATTACCCACAGTGCTATCACATTTATAATTGCATAGTCACCCCAGCGTCATTACCCAGAGTGCGATCACTTTTATAATTGCCTAGTCACCCTGGCGTCATTACCCAGATTGCTATCACATTCATAATTGCCCAGTCACCCCGGCTTCATTACCCAGAGTGATATCACATTTATAATTGCCCAGTCACCCCCGCTTCATTACATAGAGTGCTATCACATTTATAATTGCCTATTCACCCCGGCTTCATTACCCAGAGTGCTATCACATTTATAATTGCCTAGTCACCCCAACGTCATTACCCACACTGCTATCACATTCATAATTGCCTAGTCTCCCCGAATTGATTACCCAGAGTGCTATCACACTCATAATTGCCTAGTCACCCCGGCTTCATTACCCAGAGTGCTATCACATTTATAATTGCCTACTCACCTGGCATCATTACCCAGAGTGCTATCACATTTATAATTGCCTAGTCACCCCGGCATCATTACCCAGAGTGCTATCACATTTATAATTGCCTAGTCACCCCGGCGTCATTACCCATAGTGCTATCACATTCATGATTGCCTAGTCACCCCGGCATCATTACCCAGGGTGTTATCACATTTATAATTGCCCAGTCACCCATGCTTCATTAGCCAGAATGCTATCACATTCATAATTGCCTAGTCACACCGGCTTAATTACCCATAGTACTATCACATTTATAATTGCCTAGTCACCCCGGCGTCATTACCCATAGTGCTATCACATTCATAATTGCCTAGTCACCCTGGCTTCATTACCCAGAGTGCTATCACATTTATAATTGCCCAGTCCCCCAGCATCATTACCCAGAGTGCTATCACATTTATAATTGCCCAGTCACCCCGACTTCATTACCCAGATTGCTGTCACATTTATAATTGCCCAGTCACCCCGGCTTCATCACCCAGAGTGCTATCACATTTATAATTGCCTAGTCACCCCAACGTCATTACCCAGAGTGCTATCACATTTATAATTGCCTAGTCACCGCGGCATCATTATCCAGAGTGCTATCACATTTATAATTGCCTAGTCACCCCAGCATCATTTCCCAAAGTGCTATCACATTCATAATTGCTTGTCAACCCGCCATCATTACCCACAGTTCTATCACATTTATAATTGCCTAGTCACCCCAACGTCATTACCGAGAATGATATCACATTCATAATTGCCTAGTCACCCCGGCTTCATTACCCAGAATGCTATCACATTTATGATTTCCTATTCACCCCGGCTTCATTAACCATAGTGCTATCACATTTATAATTGCCTAGTCACCCCGGCTTCATTGCCCAGTGTGCTATCACATGTATAATTGCCTAGTCACCCCCGCGTCATTACCCAGACTGCTATCACATTTACAATTGCCCAGTCTCCCCTACTTCATGACCCAGATTGCGATCACATTTATGATTGCCCAGTCACTCCAGCTTCATTACTCAGAGTGCTATCACATTTATAATTGCCTAGTCACCCCAACGTCATTACCGAGAGTGCTATCACATTTATAATTGCCTAGTCACCCCGGCATCATTACCCAAAGTGCTATCACATTCATAATTGCCCAGTCAACCCGGCGTCATTAGCCACAGTGCTATCACATTCATAATTGCCTAGTCACCCTGGCGTCATTACCCAGATCGCTATCACATTTATAATTGCCCAGTCACCCTGCTTCATTAGCCAGAATGCTATCACATTCATAATTGCCTAGTCACCCCGGCTTCATTACCCATAGTACTATCACATTTATAATTGCCTAGTCACTCCGGCGTCATTACCCATAGTGCTATCACATTTATAATTGCCTAGTCACCCTGGCATCATTACCCAGGGTGTTATCACATTTATAACTGCCCAGTCACCCCAGCTTCATTACCCAGAGTGGTATCACATTTATAATTGCCTGGTCACTCCGCCACCATTACCCACAGTGCTATCACATTCATAATTGCTTAGTCAACCTGGCTTCATTACCCAGAGTGCTATCACATTTATAATTGCCCAGTCACCCCAGCATCGTTACCCATAGTGCTATCACTTTAATAATTGCCTAGTCACCCTGGCGTCATTACCCAGAGTGCTATCATATTTATAATTGCCTAGTCACCCCAACGTCATTACCGAGAGTGCTATTACATTTATAATTGCCTAGTCACCCCGGCATCATTTCCCAAAGTGCTATCACATTCATAATTGCCCAGTGAACCCGGCGTCATTACCCACAGTGCCCTCACATTCATAATTGCCTAGTCACCCTGGCATCATTACCCAGGGTGTTATCACATTTATAATTGCCCAGTCACCCCTGCTTCATTAGCCAGAATGCTATCACATTCATAATTGCCTTTTCACCCCGGCTTCATTACCCATAGTGCTATCACATTTATAATTGCCTAGTCACCCTGGCGTCATTACCCAGGGTGTTATCACATTTATAACTGCCCAGTCACCCCAGCTTCATTACCCAGAGTGGTATCACATTGATAATTACCTAGTCACCACGGCTTCATTACCCAGAGTGCTATCACATTAATAAGTGCCTGGTCACCCCGCCACCATTACCCACAATGCTATCACATTCATAATTGCCTAGTCAACCTGGCTTCATTACCCAGAGTGCTATCACATTTATAATTGCCTAGTCACCCCGGCGTCATTACCCATAGTGCTATCACATTCATAATTGCCTAGTCACCCTGGCATCATTACCCAGGGTGTTATCACATTTATAACTGCCCAGTCACCCCAGCTTCCTTACCCAGAGTGGTATCACATTGATAATTGCCTAGTCACCCCGGCTTCATTACCCAGAGTGCTATCACATTCATAATTGCCTGGTCACCCCGCCACCATTACCCACAGTGCTATCACATTCATAATTGCCTAGTCAACCTGTCTTCATTACCCAGAGTGCTATCACATTTATAATTGCCCAGTCACCCCAGCATCGTTACCCATAGTGCTATCACTTTCATAATTGCCTAGTCATCCTGGCGTCATTACCCAGAGTGCTATCACATTTATACTTGCCTAGTCACCCCGGCATCATTACCCACAGTAGCATCACATTTATAATTGCATAGTCACCCCAGCGTCATTACCCAGAGTGCGATCACTTTTATAATTGCCTAGTCACCCTGGCGTCATTACCCAGATTGCTATCACATTCATAATTGCCCAGTCACCCCGGCTTCATTACCCAGAGTGATATCACATTTATAATTGCCCAGTCACCCCGGCTTCATTACATAGAGTGCTATCACATTTATAATTGCCTATTCACCACGGCTTCATTACCCAGAGTGCTATCACATTTATAATTGCCTAGTCACCCCAACGTCATTACCCACACTGCTATCACATTCATAATTGCCTAGTCTTCCCGAATTGATTACCCAGAATGCTATCACACTCATAATTGCCTAGTCACCCCGGCTTCATTACCCAGAGTGCTATCACATTTATAATTGCCTACTCACCTGGCGTCATTACCCAGAGTGCTATCACATTTATAATTGCCTAGTCACCCCGGCATCATTACCCAGAGTGCTATCACATTTATAATTGCCTAGTCACCCCGGCGTCATTACCCATAGTGCTATCACATTCATGATTGCCTAGTCACCCCTGCTTCATTAGCCAGAATGCTATCACATTCATAATTGCCTAGTCACCCCGGCTTCATTACCCATAGTACTATCACATTTATAATTGCCTAGTCACCCCAGCGTCATTACCCATAGTGCTATCACATTCATAATTGCCTAGTCACCCTGGCGTCATTACCCAGGGTGTTATCACATTTATAACTGCCCAGTCACCCCAGCTTCATTACCCAGAGTGGTATCACATTGATAATTGCCTAGTCACACCGGCTTCATTACCCAGAGTGCTATCACATTTATAATTGCCTGGTCACCCCGCCATCATTACCAACAGTGCTATCACATTCATAATTGCCTAGTCACCCCAGCTTCATTACCCAGAGTACTATCACATTTATAATTACCTAGTCACCCTGGCTTCATTTCCCAGAGTGCTATCACATGTATAATTGCATAGTCACCCCAGCGTCATTACCCAGAGTGCGATCACTTTTATAATTGCCTAGTCACCCTGGCGTCATTACCCAGATTGCTATCACATTCATAATTGCCCAGTCACCCCGGCTTCATTACCCAGAGTGATATCACATTTATAAATGCCCAGTCACCCCGGCTTCATTACACAGAGTGCTATCACATTTATAATTGCCTATTCACCCCGGCTTCATTACCCAGAGTGCTATCACATTTATAATTGCCTAGTCACCCCAGCTTCATTACCCAGAGTACTATCACATGTATAATTACCTAGTCACCCTGGCTTCATTACCCAGAGTGCTATCACATTTATAATTGCATAGTCACCCCAGCGTCATTACCGAGAGTGCGATCACTTTTATAATTGCCTAGTCACCCTGGCGCCATTACTCAGATTGCTATCACATTCATAATTGCCCAGTCCCCCCGGCTTCATTACCCAGAGTGATATCACATTTATAATTGCCTAGTCACCCCAGCTTCATTACCCAGAGTACTATCACATTTATAATTACCTAGTCACCCTGGCTTCATTACCCAGAGTGCTATCACATTTATAATTGCATAGTCACCCCAGCGTCATTACTCAGAGTGCGATCACTTTTATAATTGCCTAGTCACCCTGGCGTCATTACCCAGATTGCTATCACATTCATAATTGCCCAGTCACCCCGGCTTCATTACCCAGAGTGATATCACATTTATAATTGCCTAGTCACCCTGGCGTCATTACCCATAGTGCTATCACATTCATGATTGCCTAGTCACCCCGGCATCATTACCCAGGGTGTTATCACATTTATAATTGTACAGTCACCCCTGCTTCATTAGCCAGAATGCTATCACTTTAATAATTGCCTAGTCACCCTGGCGTCATTACCCAGAGTGCTATCACATTTATAATTGCCTAGTCACCCCGGCGTCATTACCCATAGTGCTATCACATTCATAATTGCCTAGTCACCCTGGGTCATTACCCAGGGTGTTAACACATTTATAACTGCCCAGTCACTCCAGCTTCCTTACCCAGAGTGGTATCACATTGATAATTGCCTAGTCATCCTGGCTTCATTACCCAGAGTGCTATCACATTTATAATTGCCTGGTCACCCCGCCACCATTACCCACAGTGCTATCACATTCATAATTGCCTAGTCAACCTGGCTTCATTACCCAGAGTGCTATCACATTTATAATTGCCCAGTCACCCCAGCATCGTTACACATAGTGCTATCACTTTCATAATTATCTAGTCACCCTGGCGTCATTACCCAGAGTGCTAACACATTTATAATTGCCCAGTCACCCCGGCGTCATTACCCATAGTGCTATCACATTCATAATTGCCTAGTCACCCTGGCGTCATTACCCAGGGTGTTATCACATTTATAACTGCCCAGTCACCCCAGCTTCATTACCCAGAGTGGTAACACATTGATAATTGCCTAGTCACCCCGGCGTCATTACCCAGAGTGCGATCACTTTTATAATTGCCTAGTCACCCTGGCGTCATTACCCAGATTGCTATCACATTCATAATTGCCCAGTCACCCCGGCTTCATTACCCAGAGTGATATCACATTTATAATTGCCCAGTCACCCCCGCTTCATTACATAGAGTGCTATCACATTTATAATTGCCTAGTCACCCCAACGTCATTACCCACACTGCTATCACATTCATAATTGCCTACTCTCCCCGAATTGATTACCCAGAATGCTATCACACTCATAATTGCCTAGTCGCCCCGGCTTCATTACCCAGAGTGCTATCACATTTATAATTGCCTACTCACCTGGCGTCATTACCCAGAGTGCTATCACATTTATAATTGCCTAGTCACCCCGGCATCATTACCCAGAGTGCTATCACATTTATAATTGCCTAGTCACCCCGGCGTCATTACCCATAGTGCTATCACATTCATGATTGCCTATTCACCCCGGCATCATTACCCAGGGTGTTATCACATTTATAATTGCCCAGTCACCCCAGCTTCATTAGCCAGAATGCTATCACATTCATAATTGCCTAGTCACCCCAGCTTCATTACCCATAGTACTATCACATTTATAATTGCCTAGTCACCCCGGCGTCATTACCCATAGTGCTATCACATTCATAATTGCCTAGTCACCCTGACGTCATTACCCAGGGTGTTATCACATTTATAACTGCCCAGTCACCCCAGCTTCATTACCCAGAGTGGTATCACATTGATAATTGCCTAGTCACCCCGGCTTCATTACCCAGAGTGCTATCACATTTATAATTGCCTGGTCACCCCGCCACCATTACCCACAGTGCTATCACATTCATAATTGCCTAGTCAACCTGGCTTCATTACCCAGAGTGCTATCACATTTATAATTGCCCAGTCACCCCAGCATCGTTACCCATAGTGCTATCATATTCATAATTGCCTAGTCACCCCGGGCTTGATTACCCAGAGTGCTATCACATTCATAATTGCCCAGTCACCCCAGCATCATTACCCAGAGTGCTATCACATTTATAATTGCCCAGTCACCCCGACTTCATTACCCAGATTGCTGTCACATTTATAATTGCCCAGTCACCCCGGCTTCATTACCCAGAGTGCTATCACATTTATAATTGCCTAGTCACCCCAACGTCATTACCCAGAGTGCTATCACATTTATAATTGCCTAGTCACCGCGGCATCATTATCCAGAGTGCTATCACATTTATAATTGCCTAGTCACCCCAGCATCATTTCCCTAAGTGCTATCACATTCATAATTGCTTGTCAACCCGCCGTCATTACCCACAGTTCTATCACATTTATAATTGCCTAGTCACCCCAACGTCATTACCGAGAATGATATCACATTCATAATTGCCTAGTCACCCCGGCTTCATTACCCAGAATGCTATCACATTTATGATTGCCTATTCACCCCGGCTTCATTAACCATAGTGCTATCACATTTATAATTTCCTAGTCACCCCGGCTTCATTACCCAGTGTGCTATCACATGTATAATTGCCTAGTCACCCCCGCGTCATTACCCAGACTGCTATCACATTTACAATTGCCCAGTCTCCCCTACTTCATGACCCAGATTGCGATCACATTTATGATTTCCCAGTCACCCCAGCTTCATTACTCAGAGTGCTATCACATTTATAATTGCCTAGTCACCCCAACGTCATTACCGAGAGTGCTATCACATTTATAATTGCCTAGTCACCCCGGCATCATTACCCAAAGTGCTATCACATTCATAATTGCCCAGTCAACCCGGCGTCATTACCCACAGTGCTATCACATTCATAATTGCCTAGTCAACCTGGCGTCATTACCCAGATTGCTATCACATTTATAATTGCCCAGTCACCCCTGCTTCATTAGCCAGAATGCTATCACATTCATAATTGCCTAGTCACCCCGGCTTCATTACCCATAGTACTATCACATTTATAATTGCCTAGTCACTCCGGCGTCATTACCCATAGTGCTATCACATTTATAATTGCCTAGTCACCCTGGCGTCATTACCCAGGGTGTTATCACATTTATAATTGCCCAGTCACCCCGGCTTCATTACATAGAGTGCTATCACATTTATAATTGCCTATTCACCCCGGCTTCATTACCCAGAGTGCTATCACATTTATAATTGCCTAGTCACCCCAACGTCATTACCCACACTGCAATCACATTCATAATTGCCTAGTCTCCCCGAATTGATTACCCAGAATGCTATCACACTCATAATTGCCTAGTCACCCCGGCTTCATTACCCAGAGTGCTATCACATTTATAATTGCCTACTCACCTGGCGTCATTACCCAGAGTGCTATCACATTTATAATTGCCTAGTCACCCCGGCATCTTTACCCAGAGTGCTATCGCATTTATAATTGCCTAGTCACCCCGGCGTCATTACCCAGATTGCTATCACATTTATAATTGCCCAGTCACCCCTGCTTCATTAGCCAGAATGCTATCACATTCATAATTGCCTAGTCACCCCGGCTTCATTACCCATAGTACTATCACATTTATAATTGCCTAGTCACTCCGGCGTCATTACCCATAGTGCTATCACATTTATAATTGCCTAGTCACCCTGGCGTCATTACCCAGAGTGGTATCACATTGATAATTACCTAGTCACCACGGCTTCATTACCCAGAGAACTATCACATTTATAATTGCCTGGTCACCTCGCCACCATTACCCAAAGTGCTATCACATTCATAATTGCCTAGTCAACCTGGCTTCATTACCCAGAGTGCTATCACATTTATAATTGCCCAGTCACCCCAGCATCGTTACCCATAGTGCTATCACTTTAATAATTGCCTAGTCACCCTGGCGTCATTACCCAGAGTGCTATCACATTTATAATTGCCTAGCCACCCCAAAGTCATTACCCAGAGTGCTATCACATTTATAATTGCCTAGTCACCCCGGCATCATTACCCAAAGTGCTATCACATTCATAATTGCCCAGTCAACCCGGCGTCATTACCCACAGTGCTATCACATTCATAATTGCCTAGTCACCCCAGCATCATTACCCAGGGTGTTATCACATTTATAATTGACCAGTCACCCCTGCTTCATTAGCCAGAATGCTATCACATTCATAATTGCCTAGTCACCCCGGCTTCATTACCCATAGTACTATCACATTTATAATTGCCTGGTCACCCCGCCACCATTACCCACAGTGCTATCACATTCATAATTGCCTAGTCAACCTGGCTTCATTACCCAGATTGCTATCACATTTATAATTGCCCAGTCACCCCAGCATCGTTACCCATAGTGCTATCACTTTAATAATTGCCTAGTCACCCTGGCGTCATTACCCAGAGCGCTATCACATTTATAATTGCCTAGTCACCCCTGCGTCATTACCCATAGTGCTATCACATTCATAATTGCCTAGTCACCCTGGCGTCATTACCCAGGGTGTTATCACATTTATAACTGCCCAGTCACCCCAGCTTCCTTACCCAGAGTGGTATCACATTGATAATTGCCTAGTCACCCCGGCTTCATTACCCAGAGTGCTATCACATTTATAATTGCCTGGTCACCCCGCCACCATTACCCACAGTGCTATCACATTCATAATTGCCTAGTCAACCTGGCTTCATTACCCAGAGTGGTATCACATTTATAATTGCCCAGTCACCCCAGCATCGTTACCCATAGTGCTATCACTTTCATAATTATCTAGTCACCCTGGCGTCATTACCCAGAGTGCTATCACATTTATAATTGCCTAGTCACCCCGGCGTCATTACCCATAGTGCTATCACATTCATAATTGCCTAGTCACCCTGGCGTCATTACCCAGGGTGTTATCACATTTATAACTGCCCAGTCACCCCAGCTTCATTACCCAGAGTGGTATCACATTGATAATTGCCTAGTCACCCCGGCTTCATTACCCAGAGTGCTATCACATTTATAATTGCCTGGTCACCCCGCCACCATTACCCACAGTGCTATCACATTCATAATTGCCTAGTCAACATGGCTTCATTACCCAGAGTGCTATCACATTTATAATTGCCCAGTCACCCCGGCATCGTTACCCATAGTGCTATCACTTTCATAATTGCCTAGTCACCCTGGCGTCATTACCCAGAGTGCTATCACATTTATAATTACCTAGTCACCCCGGCATCATTACCCACAGTGCTATCACATTTATAATTGCATAGTCACCCCAGCGTCATTACCCAGAGTGCGATCACTTTTATAATTGTCTAGTCACCCTGGCGTCATTACCCAGATTGCTATCACATTCATAATTGCCCAGCCACCCCGGCTTCATTACCCAGAGTGATATCACATTTATAATTGCCCAGTCACCCCGGCTTCATTACATAGAGTGCTATCACATTTATAATTGCCTATTCACCCCGGCATCATTACCCAGAGTGCTATCACATTTATAATTATTACCTAGTCACCCCAACGTCATTACCCAGAGTGCTATCACATTTATAATTGCCTAGTCACCGCGGCATCATTATCCAGAGTGCTATCACATTTATAATTGCCTAGACACCCCAGCATCATTTCCCAAAGTGCTATCACATTCATAATTGCTTGTCAACCCGCCGTCATTACCCACAGTTCTATCACATTTATAATTGCCTAGTCACCCCAACGTCATTACCGAGAATAATATCACATTCATAATTGCCTAGTCACCCCGGCTTCATTACCCAGAATGCTATCACATTTATGATTGCCTATTCAACCTGGCTTCATTACCCAGATTGCTATCACATTTATAATTGCCCAGTCACCCCAGCATCGTTACCCATAGTGCTATCACTTTAATAATTGCCTAGTCACCCTGGCGTCATTACCCAGAGCGCTATCACATTTATAATTGCCTAGTCACCCCTGCGTCATTACCCATAGTGCTATCACATTCATAATTGCCTAGTCACCCTGGCGTCATTACCCAGGGTGTTATCACATTTATAACTGCCCAGTCACCCCAGCTTCCTTACCCAGAGTGGTATCACATTGATAATTGCCTAGTCACCCCGGCTTCATTACCCAGAGTGCTATCACATTTATAATTGCCTGGTCACCCCGCCACCATTACCCACAGTGCTATCACATTCATAATTGCCTAGTCAACCTGGCTTCATTACCCAGAGTGGTATCACATTTATAATTGCCCAGTCACCCCAGCATCGTTACCCATAGTGCTATCACTTTCATAATTATCTAGTCACCCTGGCGTCATTACCCAGAGTGCTATCACATTTATAATTGCCTAGTCACCCCGGCATCATTACCCATAGTGCTATCAAATTCATAATTGCCTAGTCACCCTGGCGTCATTACCCAGGGTGTTATCACATTTATAACTGCCCAGTCACCCCAGCTTCATTACCCAGAGTGGTATCACATTGATAATTGCCTAGTCGCCCCGGCTTCATTACCCAGAGTGCTATCACATTTATAATTGCCTGGTCACCCCGCCACCATTACCCACAGTGCTATCACATTCATAATTGCCTAGTCAACATGGCTTCATTACCCAGAGTGCTATCACATTTATAATTGCCCAGTCACCCCGGCATCGTTACCCATAGTGCTATCACTTTCATAATTGCCTGGTCACCCTGGCGTCATTACCCAGAGTGCTATCACATTTATAATTACCTAGTCACCCCGGCATCATTACCCACAGTGCTATCACATTTATAATTGCATAGTCACCCCAGCGTCATTACCCAGAGTGCGATCACTTTTATAATTGTCTAGTCACCCTGGCGTCATTACCCAGATTGCTATCACATTCATAATTGCCCAGCCACCCCGGCTTCATTACCCAGAGTGATATCACATTTATAATTGCCCAGTCACCCCGGCTTCATTACATAGAGTGCTATCACATTTATAATTGCCTATTCACCCCGGCATCATTACCCAGAGTGCTATCACATTTATAATTATTACCTAGTCACCCCAACGTCATTACCCAGAGTGCTATCACATTTATAATTGCCTAGTCACCGCGGCATCATTATCCAGAGTGCTATCACATTTATAATTGCCTAGACACCCCAGCATCATTTCCCAAAGTGCTATCACATTCATAATTGCTTGTCAACCCGCCGTCATTACCCACAGTTCTATCACATTTATAATTGCCTAGTCACCCCAACGTCATTACCGAGAATAATATCACATTCATAATTGCCTAGTCACCCCGGCTTCATTACCCAGAATGCTATCACATTTATGATTGCCTATTCACCCCGGCTTCATTAACCATAGTGCTATCACATTTATAATTGCCTAATCACCCCGGCTTCATTACCCAGTGTGCTATCACATGTATAATTGCCTAGTCACCCCCGCGTCATTACCCAGACTGCTATCACATTTACAATTGCCCAGTCTCCCCTACTTCATGACCCAGATTGCGATCACAGTTATGATTGCCCAGTCACCCCAGCTTCATTACTCAGAGTGCTATCACATTTATAATTGCCTAGTCACCCCAACGTCATTACCGAGAGTGCTATCACATTTATAATTGCCTAGTCACCCCGGCATCATTACCCAAAGTGCTATCACATTCATAATTGCCCAGTCAACCCGGCGTCATTACCCACAGTGCTATCACATTCATAATTGCCTAGTCACCCTGGCGTCATTACCCAGATTGCTATCACATTTATAATTGCCCAGTCACCCCTGCTTCATTAGCCAGAATGCTATCACATTCATAATTGCCTAGTCACCCCGGCTTCATTACCCATAGTACTATCACATTTATAATTGCCTAGTCACTCCGGCGTCATTACCCATAGTGCTATCACATTTATAATTGCCTAGTCACCCTGGCGTCATTACCCAGGCTGTTATCACATTTATAACTGCCCAGTCACCCCAGCTTCATTACCCAGAGTGGTATCACATTGATAATTACCTAGTCACCACGGCTTCATTACCCAGAGAACTATCACATTTATAATTGCCTGGTCACCTCGCCACCATTACCCAAAGTGCTATCACATTCATAATTGCCTAGTCAACCTGGCTTCATTACCCAGAGTGCTATCACATTTATAATTGCCCAGTCACCCCAGCATCGTTACCCATAGTGCTATCACTTTAATAATTGCCTAGTCACCCTGGCGTCATTACCCAGAGCGCTATCACATTTATAATTGCCTAGTCACCCCGGCGTCATTACCCATAGTGCTATCACATTCATAATTGCCTAGTCACCCTGGCGTCATTACCCAGGGTGTTATCACATTTATAACTGCCCAGTCACCCCAGCTTCCTTACCCAGAGTGGTATCACATTGATAATTGCCTAGTCACCCCGGCTTCATTACCCAGAGTGCTATCACATTTATAATTGCCTGGTCACCCCGCCACCATTACCCACAGTGCTATCACATTCATAATTGCCTAGTCAACCTGGCTTCATTACCCAGAGTGGTATCACATTTATAATTGCCCAGTCACCCCAGCATCGTTACCCATAGTGCTATCACTTTCATAATTATCTAGTCACTCTGGCGTCATTACCCAGAGTGCTATCACATTTATAATTGCCTAGTCACCCCGGCGTCATTACCCATAGTGCTATCACATTCATAATTGCCTAGTCACCCTGGCGTCATTACCCAGGGTGTTATCACATTTATAACTGCCCAGTCACCCCAGCTTCATTACCCAGAGTGGTATCACATTGATAATTGCCTAGTCACCCCGGCTTCATTACCCAGAGTGCTATCACATTTATAATTGCCTGGTCACCCCGCCACCATTACCCACAGTGCTATCACATTCATAATTGCCTAGTCAACATGGCTTCATTACCCAGAGTGCTATCACATTTATAATTGCCCAGTCACCCCGGCATCGTTACCCATAGTGCTATCACTTTCATAATTGCCTAGTCACCCTGGCGTCATTACCCAGAGTGCTATCACATTTATAATTACCTAGTCACCCCGGCATCATTACCCACAGTGCTATCACATTTATAATTGCATAGTCACCCCAGCGTCATTACCCAGAGTGCGATCACTTTTATAATTGTCTAGTCACCCTGGCGTCATTACCCAGATTGCTATCACATTCATAATTGCCCAGTCACCCCGGCTTCATTACCCAGAGTGATATCACATTTATAATTGCCCAGTCACCCCGGCTTCATTACATAGAGTGCTATCACATTTATAATTGCCTATTCACCCCGGCATCATTACCCAGAGTGCTATCACATTTATAATTATTACCTAGTCACCCCAATGTCATTACCCAGAGTGCTATCACATTTATAATTGCCTAGTCACCGCGGCATCATTATCCAGAGTGCTATCACATTTATAATTGCCTAGACACCCCAGCATCATTTCCCAAAGTGCTATCACATTCATAATTGCTTGTCAACCCGCCGTCATTACCCACAGTTCTATCACATTTATAATTGCCTAGTCACCCCAACGTCATTACCGAGAAAAATATCACATTCATAATTGCCTAGTCACCCCGGCTTCATTACCCAGAATGCTATCACATTTATGATTGCCTATTCACCCCGGCTTCATTAACCATAGTGCTATCACATTTATAATTGCCTAATCACCCCGGCTTCATTACCCAGTGTGCTATCACATGTATAATTGCCTAGTCACCCCCGCGTCATTACCCAGACTGCTATCACATTTACAATTGCCCAGTCTCCCCTACTTCATGACCCAGATTGCGATCACATTTATGATTGCCCAGTCACCCCAGCTTCATTACTCAGAGTGCTATCACATTTATAATTGCCTAGTCACCCCAACGTCATTACCGAGAGTGCTATCACATTTATAATTGCCTAGTCACCCCGGCATCATTACCCAAAGTGCTATCACATTCATAATTGCCCAGTCAACCCGGCGTCATTACCCACAGTGCTATCACATTCATAATTGCCTAGTCACCCTGGCGTCATTACCCAGATTGCTATCACATTTATAATTGCCCAGTCACCCCTGCTTCATTAGCCAGAATGCTATCACATTCATAATTGCCTAGTCACCCCGGCTTCATTACCCATAGTACTATCACATTTATAATTGCCTAGTCACTCCGGCGTCATTACCCATAGTGCTATCACATTTATAATTGCCTAGTCACCCTGGCGTCATTACCCAGGCTGTTATCACATTTATAACTGCCCAGTCACCCCAGCTTCATTACCCAGAGTGGTATCACATTGATAATTACCTAGTCACCACGGCTTCATTACCCAGAGAACTATCACATTTATAATTGCCTGGTCACCTCGCCACCATTACCCAAAGTGCTATCACATTCATAATTGCCTAGTCAACCTGGCTTCATTACCCAGAGTGCTATCACATTTATAATTGCCCAGTCACCCCAGCATCGTTACCCATAGTGCTATCACGTTAATAATTGCCTAGTCACCCTGGCGTCATTACCCAGAGTGCTATCACATTTATAATTGCCTAGCCACCCCAAAGTCATTACCCAGAGTGCTATCACATTCATAATTGCCCAGTCAACCCGGCGTCATTACCCACAGTGCTATCACATTCATAATTGCCTAGTCACCCCGGCATCATTACCCAGGGTGTTATCACATTTATAATTGCCCAGTCACCCCTGCTTCATTAGCCAGAATGCTATCACATTCATAATTGCCTAGTCACCCCGGCTTCATTACCCATAGTACTATCACATTTATAATTGCCTGGTCACCCCGCCACCATTACCCACAGTGCTATCACATTCATAATTGCCTAGTCAACCTGGCTTCATTACCCAGAGTGCTATCACATTTATAATTGCCCAGTCACCCCAGCATCGTTACCCATAGTGCTAATACTTTAATAATTGCCTAGTCACCCTGGCGTCATTACCCAGAGCGCTATCACATTTATAATTGCCTAGTCACCCCGGCGTCATTACCCATAGTGCTATCACATTCATAATTGCCTAGTCACCCTGGCGTCATTACCCAGGGTGTTATCACATTTATAACTGCCCAGTCACCCCAGCTTCCTTACCCAGAGTGGTATCACATTGATAATTGCCTAGTCACCCCGGCTTCATTACCCAGAGTGCTATCACATTTATAATTGCCTGGTCACCCCGCCACCATTACCCACAGTGCTATCACATTCATAATTGCCTAGTCAACCTGGCTTCATTACCCAGAGTGGTATCACATTTATAATTGCCCAGTCACCCCAGCATCGTTACCCATAGTGCTATCACTTTCATAATTATCTAGTCACCCTGGCGTCATTACCCAGAGTGCTATCACATTTATAATTGCCTAGTCACCCCGGCGTCATTACCCATAGTGCTATCACATTCATAATTGCCTAGTCACCCTGGCGTCATTACCCAGGGTGTTATCACATTTATAACTGCCCAGTCACCCCAGCTTCATTACCCAGAGTGGTATCACATTGATAATTGCCTAGTCACCCCGGCTTCATTACCCAGAGTGCTATCACATTTATAATTGCCTGGTCACCCCGCCACCATTACCCACAGTGCTATCACATTCATAATTGCCTAGTCAACATGGCTTCATTACCCAGAGTGCTATCACATTTATAATTGCCCAGTCACCCCGGCATCGTTACCCATAGTGCTATCACTTTCATAATTGCCTAGTCATCCTGGCGTCATTACCCAGAGTGCTATCACATTTATAATTACCTAGTCACCCCGGCATCATTACCCACAGTGCTATCACATTTATAATTGCATAGTCACCCCAGCGCCATTACCCAGAGTGCGATCACTTTTATAATTGTCTAGTCACCCTGGCGTCATTAGCCAGATTGCTATCACATTCATAATTGCCCAGTCACCCCGGCTTCATTACCCAGAGTGATATCACATTTATAATTGCCCAGTCACCCCGGCTTCATTACATAGAGGGCTATCACATTTATAATTGCCTATTCACCCCGGCATCATTACCCAGGCTGCTATCACATTTATAATTATTACCTAGTCACCCCAACATCATTACCCACACTGCTATCACATTCATAATTGCCTAGTCTCCCCGAATTGATTACCCAGAATGCTATCACACTCATAATTGCCTAGTCACCCCGGCTTCATTACCCAGAGTGCTATCACATTTATAATTGCCTACTCACCTGGCGTCATTACCCAGAGTGCTATCACATTTATAATTGATTAGTCACCCCGGCATCATTACCCAGAGTGCTATCACATTTATAATTGCCTAGTCACCCCGGCGTCATTACCCATAGTGCTATCACATTCATGATTGCCTAGTCACCCCGGCATCATTACCCAGGGTGTTATCACATTTATAATTGCCCAGTCACCCCTGCTTCATTAGCCAGAATGCTATCTCATTCATAATTGCCTAGTCACCCCGGCTTCATTACCCATAGTACTATCACATTTATAATTGCC
This sequence comes from Ambystoma mexicanum, assembly GCF_040938575.1. Lineage (NCBI taxonomy): Eukaryota > Metazoa > Chordata > Amphibia > Caudata > Ambystomatidae > Ambystoma > Ambystoma mexicanum. The sequence goes on along the minus strand of NC_090925.1, from coordinate 16,801,438 downwards.
TAGTCACCCCGGCGTCATTACCCATAGTGCTATCACATTCATAATTGCCTAGTCACCCTGGCGTCATTACCCAGGGTGTTATCACATTTATAACTGCCCAGTTACCCCAGCTTCATTACCCAGAGTGGTATCACATTGATAATTGCCTAGTCACCCCGGCTTCATTACCCAGAGTGCTATCACATTTATAATTGCCTGGTCACCCCGCCACCATTACCCACAGTGCTATCACTTTCAGAATTGCCTAGTCAACCTGGCTTCATTACCCAGAGTGCTATCACATTTATAATTGCCCAGTCACCCCAGCATCGTTACCCATAGTGCTATCACTTTCATAATTGCCTAGTCACCCTGGCGTCATTACCCAGAGTGCTATCACATTCATAATTGCCTAGTCACCCCAACGTCATTACCCAGAGTGCTATCACATTTATAATTGCCTAGTCACCACGGCATCATTATCCAGAGTGCTATCACATTTATAATTGCCTAGTCACCCCAGCATCATTTCCCAAAGTGCTATCACATTCATAATTGCTTGTCAACCCGCCGTCATTACCCACAGTTCTATCACATTTATAATTGCCTAGTCACCCCAACGTCATTACCGAGAATGATATAACATTCATAATTGACTAGTCACCCCGGCATCATTACCCAGAGTGCTATCACATTTATAATTGCCTAGTCACCCCGGCGTCATTACCCATAGTGCTATCACATTCATGATTGCCTAGTCACCCCGGCATCATTACCCAGGGTGTTATCACATTTATAATTGCCCAGTCACCCCTGCTTCATTAGCCAGAATGCTATCTCATTCATAATTGCCTAGTCACCCCGGCTTCATTACCCATAGTACTATCACATTTATAATTGCCTAGTCACCCCGGCGTCATTACCCATAGTGCTATCACATTCATAATTGCCTAGTCACCCTGGCGTCATTACCCAGGGTGTTATCACATTTATAACTGCCCAGTTACCCCAGCTTCATTACCCAGAGTGGTATCACATTGATAATTGCCTAGTCACCCCGGCTTCATTACCCAGAGTGCTATCACATTTATAATTGCCTGGTCACCCCGCCACCATTACCCACAGTGCTATCACTTTCAGAATTGCCTAGTCAACCTGGCTTCATTACCCAGAGTGCTATCACATTTATAATTGCCCAGTCACCCCAGCATCGTTACCCATAGTGCTATCACTTTCATAATTGCCTAGTCACCCTGGCGTCATTACCCAGAGTGCTATCACATTCATAATTGCCTAGTCACCCCAACCTTCATTACCCAGAGTGCTATCACATTTATAATTGCCTAGTCACCACGGCATCATTATCCAGAGTGCTATCACATTTATAATTGCCTAGTCACCCCAGCATCATTTCCCAAAGTGCTATCACATTCATAATTGCTTGTCAACCCGCCGTCATTACCCACAGTTCTATCACATTTATAATTGCCTAGTCACCCCAACGTCATTACCGAGAATGATATAACATTCATAATTTCCTAGTCACCCCGGCTTCATTACCCAGAATGCTATCACATTTATGATTGCCTATTCACCCCGGCTTCATTAACCATAGTGCTATCACATTTATAATTGCCTAGTCACACCGGCTTCATTACCCAGTGTGCTATCACATGTATAATTGCCTAGTCACCCCCGCGTCATTACCCAGACTGCTATCACATTTACAATTGCCCAGTCTCCTCTACTTCATGACCCAGATTGCGATCACATTTATGATTGCCCAGTCACCCCAGCTTCATTACTCAGAGTGCTATCACATTTATAATTGCCTAGTCACCCCAACGTCATTACCGAGAGTGCTATCACATTTATAATTGCTTAGTCACCCCGGCATCATTACCCAAAGTGCTATCACATTCATAATTGCCCAGCCAACCCGGCGTCCTTACCCACAGTACTATCACATTCATAATTGCCTAGACACCCTGGCGTCATTACCCAGATTGCTATCACATTCATAATTGCCCAGTCACCCCGGCTTCATTACCCAGAGTGATATCACATTTATAATTGCCCAGTCACCCCGGCTTTATTACACAGAGTGCTATCACATTTATAATTGCCTATTCACCCCAGCTTCATTACCCAGAGTGCTATCACATTTATAATTGCCTAATCACCCCAAAGTCATTACCCACACTGCTATCACATTCATAATTGCCTAGTCTCCCCGAATTGATTACCCAGAATGCTATCACACTCATAATAGCCTAGTCACCACGGCTTCATTACCCAGAGTGCTATCACATTTATAATTGCCTACTCACCTGGCGTCATTACCCAGAGTGCTATCACATTTATAATTGCCTAGTCATCCCGGCATCATTACCCAGAGTGCTATCACATTTATAATTGCCTAGTCACCCCGGCGTCATTACCCATAGTGCTATCACATTCATGATTGCCTAGTCACCCCGGCATCATTACCCAGGGTGTTATCACATTTATAATTGACCAGTCACCCCTGCTTCATTAGCCAGAATGCTATCACATTCATAATTGCCTAGTCACCCCGGCTTCATTACCCATAGTACTATCACATTTATAATTGCCTAGTCACTCCGGCGTCATTACCCATAGTGCTATCACATTTATAATTGCCTAGTCACCCTGGCGTCATTACCCAGGGTGTTATCACATTTATAACTGCCCAGTCACCCCAGCTTCCTTACCCAGAGTGGTATCACATTGATAATTACCTAGTCACCACGGCTTCATTACCCAGAGTGCTATCACATTTATAATTGCCTGGTCACCCCGCCACCATTACCCACAGTGCTATCACATTCATAATTGCCTAGTCAACCTGGCTTCATTACCCAGAGTGCTATCACATTTATAATTGCCCAGTCACCCCAGCATCGTTACCCATAGTGCTATCACTTTCATAATTGCCTGGTCACCCTGGCGTCATTACCCAGAGTGCTATCACATTCATAATTGCCTAGTCAACCCGGCGTCATTACCCAGAGTGCTATCACATTCATAATTGCCTAGTCACCCCGGCTTGATTACCCAGAGTGCTATCACATTCATAATTGCCCAGTCACCCCAGCATCATTACCCAGAGTGCTATCACATTTATAATTGCCCAGTCACCCCGACTTCATTACCCAGATTGCTGTCACATTTATAATTGCCCAGTCACCCCGGCTTCATTACCCAGAGTGCTATCACATTTATAATTGCCTAGTCACCCCAACGTCATTACCCAGAGTGGTATCACATTTATAATTGCCTAGTCACCCCAGCATCATTTCCCAAAGTGCTATCAGATTCATAATTGCTTGTCAACCCGGCGTCATTACCCACAGTTCTATCACATTTATAATTGCCTAGTCACCCCAACGTCATTACCGAGAATGCAATCACATTCATAATTGCCTAGTCACCCCGGCTTCATTAACCATAGTGCTATCACATGTATAATTGCCTAGTCACCCCGCGTCATTACCCAGAGTGCTATCACATTTACAATTGCCCAGTCTCCCCTACTTCATTACCCAGATTGCGATCACATTTATGATTGCCCAGTCACCCCAGCTTCATTACCCAGAGTGCTATCACATTTATAATTGCCTAGTCACCCCAACGTCATTACCGAGAGTGCTATCACATTTATAATTGCCTAGTCACCCCGGCATCATTACCCAGGGTGTTATCACATTTACAATTGCCCAGTCTCCCCTACTTCATTACCCAGATTGCGATCACATTTATGATTGCCCAGTCACCCCAGCTTCATTACCCAGAGTGCTATCACATTTATAATTGCCTAGTCACCCCAACGTCATTACCGAGAGTGCTATCACATTTATAACTGCCTAGTCACCCCGGCATCATTACCCAAAGTGCTATCACATTCATAATTGCCCAGTCAACCCGGCTTGATTACCCAGAGTGCTATCACATTCATAATTGCCCAGACACCCCAGCGTCAATACCCAGAGTGCTATCACATTTATAATTGCCCAGTCACCCCAACTTCATTACCCAGATTGCTATCACATTTATAATTGCCCAGTCACTCCGGCTTCATTACCCAGAGTGCTATCACATTTATAATTGCCTAGTCACCCCACCGTCATTACCCAGAGTGCTTTGACATTTATAACTGCCCAGTCTCTTCGACTTCATTACCCAGATTGCGATCACATTTATGATTGCCCAGTCACCCCAGCTTCATTACCCAGAGTGCAATCACATTTAAAATTGCCTAGTCACCCCAACATCATTACCGAGAGTGCTATCACATTTATAATTGCCTAGTCACCACGGCTTCATTACCCATAGTGCTATCACATTTATAATTGCCTAGTCACCCCGGCTTCATTACCCAGAGTGCTATCACATTTATAATTGCCTGGTCACCCCGCCACCATTACCCACAGTGCTATCACTTTCATAATTGCTTAGTCACCCTGGCGTCATTACCCAGAGTGCTATCACATTCATAATTGCCTAGTCAACCCGGCATCATTACCCACAGTGCTATCACATTCATAATTGCCTAGTCACCCCGGGCTTGAATACCCAGAGTGCTATCACATTTATAATTGCCCAGTCACCCCAGCATCATTACCCAGAGTGCTATCACATTTATAATTGCCCAGTCACCCCAACTTCATTACCCAGATTGCTGTCACATTTATAATTGCCCAGTCACCCCGGCTTCATTACCCAGAGTGCTATCACATTTATAATTGCCTAGTCACCCCAACGTCATTACCCAGAGTGCTATCAAATTTATAATTGCCTAGTCACCGCGGCATCATTATCCAGAGTGCTATCACATTTATAATTGCCTAGACACCCCAGCATCATTTCCCAAAGTGCTATCACATTCATAATTGCTTGTCAACCCGCCGTCATTACCCACAGTTCTATCACATTTATAATTGCCTAGTCACCCCAATGTCATTACCGAGAATAATATCACATTCATAATTGCCTAGTCACCCCAGCTTCATTACCCAGAATGCTATCACATTTATGATTGCCTATTCACCCCGGCTTCATTAACCATAGTGCTATCACATTTATAATTGCCTAATCACCCCGGCTTAATTACCCAGTGTGCTATCACATGTATAATTGCCTAGTCACCCCCGCGTCATTACCCAGACTGCTATCACATTTACAATTGCCCAGTCTCCCCTACTTCATGACCCAGATTGCGATCACATTTATGTTGCCCAGTCACCCCAGCTTCATTACTCAGAGTGCTATCACATTTATAATTGCCTAGTCACCCCAACGTCATTACCGAGAGTGCTATCACATTTATAATTGCCTAGTCACCCCGGCATCATTACCCAAAGTGCTATCACATTCATAATTGCCCAGTCAACCCGGCGTCATTACCCACAGTGCTATCACATTCATAATTGCCTAGTCACCCTGGCGTCATTACCCAGATTGCTATCACATTTATAATTGCCCATTCACCCCTGCTTCATTAGCCAGAATGCTATCACATTCATAATTGTCTAGTCACCCCGGCTTCATTACCCATAGTACTATCACATTTATAATTGCCTAGTCACTCCGGCGTCATTACCCATAGTGCTATCACATTTATAATTGCCTAGTCACCCTGGCGTCATTACCCAGGCTGTTATCACATTTATAACTGCCCAGTCACCCCAGCTTCATTACCCAGAGTGGTATCACATTGATAATTACCTAGTCACCATGGCTTCATTACCCAGAGAACTATCACATTTATAATTGCCTGGTCACCTCGCCACCATTACCCAAAGTGCTATCACATTCATAATTGCCTAGTCAACCTGGCTTCATTACCCAGAGTGCTATCACATTTATAATTGCCCAGTCACCCCAGCATCGTTACCCATAGTGCTATCACTTTAATAATTGCCTAGTCACCCTGGCGTCATTACCCAGAGTGCTATCACATTTATAATTGCCTAGCCACCCCAAAGTCATTACCCAGAGTGCTATCACATTTATAATTGCCTAGTCACCCCGGCATCATTACCCAAAGTGCTATCACATTCATAATTGCCCAGTCAACCCGGCGTCATTACCCACAGTGCTATCACATTCATAATTGCCTAGTCACCCCGGCATCATTACCCAGGGTGTTATCACATTTATAATTGCCCAGTCACCCCTGCTTCATTAGCCAGAATGCTATCACATTGATAATTGCCTGGTCACCCCGCCACCATTACCCACAGTGCTATCACATTCATAATTGCCTAGTCAACCTGGCTTCATTACCCAGAGTGGTATCACATTTATAATTGCCCAGTCACCCCAGCATCGTTACCCATAGTGCAATCACTTTCATAATTATCTAGTCACCCTGGCGTCATTACCCAGAGTGCTATCACATTTATAATTGCCTAGTCACCCCGGCGTCATTACCCATAGTGCTATCACATTCATAATTGCCTAGTCACCCTGGCGTCATTACCCAGGGTGTTATCACATTTATAACTGCCCAGTCACCCCAGCTTCATTACCCAGAGTGGTATCACATTGATAATTGCCTAGTCACCCCGGCTTCATTACCCAGAGTGCTATCACATTTATAATTGCCTGGTCACCCCGCCACCATTACCCACAGTGCTATCACATTCATAATTGCCTAGTCAACATGGCTTCATTACCCAGAGTGCTATCACATTTATAATTGCCCAGTCACCCGGGCATCGTTACCCATAGTGCTATCACTTTCATAATTGCCTAGTCACCCTGGCGTCATTACCCAGAGTGCTATCACATTTATAATTACCTAGTCACCCCGGCATCATTACCCACAGTGCTATCACATTTATAATTGCATAGTCACCCCAGCGTCATTACCCAGAGTGCGATCACTTTTATAATTGTCTAGTCACCCTGGCGTCATTACCCAGATTGCTATCACATTCATAATTGCCCAGTCACCCCGGCTTCATTACCCAGAGTGATATCACATTTATAATTGCCCAGTCACCCCGGCTTCATTACATAGAGTGCTATCACATTTATAATTGCCTATTCACCCCGGCATCATTACCCAGAGTGCTATCACATTTATAATTATTACCTAGTCACCCCAACGTCATTACCCAGAGTTCTATCACATTTATAATTGCCTAGTCACCGCGGCATCATTATCCAGAGTGCTATCACATTTATAATTGCCTAGACACCCCAGCATCATTTCCCAAAGTGCTATCACATTCATAATTGCTTGTCAACCCGCCGTCATTACCCACAGTTCTATCACATTTATAATTGCCTAGTCACCCCAACGTCATTACCGAGAATAATATCACATTCATAATTGCCTAGTCACCCCGGCTTCATTACCCAGAATGCTATCACATTTATGATTGCCTATTCACCCCGGCTTCATTAACCATAGTGCTATCACATTTATAATTGCCTAATCACCCCGGCTTCATTACCCAGTGTGCTATCACATGTATAATTGCCTAGTCACCCCCGCGTCATTACCCAGACTGCTATCACATTTAAAATTGCCCAGTCTCCCCTACTTCATGACCCAGATTGCGATCACCTTTATGATTGCCCAGTCACCCCGGCGTCATTACCCATAGTGCTATCACATTCATAATTGCCTAGTCACCCTGGCGTCATTACCCAGGGTGTTATCACATTTATAACTGCCCAGTCACCCCAGCTTCCTTACCCAGAGTGGTATCACATTGATAATTGCCTAGTCACCCCGGCTTCATTACCCAGAGTGCTATCACATTTATAATTGCCTGGTCACCCCGCCACCATTACCCACAGTGCTATCACATTCATAATTGCCTAGTCAACCTGGCTTCATTACCCAGAGTGGTATCACATTTATAATTGCCCAGTCACCCCAGCATCGTTACCCATAGTGCTATCACTTTCATAATTATCTAGTCACCCTGGCGTCATTACACAGAGTGCTATCACATTTATAATTGCCTAGTCACCCCGGCGTCATTACCCATAGTGCTATCACATTCATAATTGCCTAGTCACCCTGGCGTCATTACCCAGGGTGTTATCACATTTATAACTGCCCAGTCACCCCAGCTTCATTACCCAGAGTGGTATCACATTGATAATCGCCTAGTCACCCCGGCTTCATTACCCAGAGTGCTATCACATTTATAATTGCCTGGTCACCCCGCCACCATTACCCACAGTGCTATCACATTCATAATTGCCTAGTCAACATGGCTTCATTACCCAGAGTGCTATCACATTTATAATTGCCCAGTCACCCCGGCATCGTTACCCATAGTGCTATCACTTTCATAATTGCCTAGTCACCCTGGCGTCATTACCCAGAGTGCTATCACATTTATAATTACCAAGTCACCCCGGCATCATTACCCACAGTGCTATCACATTTATAATTGCATAGTCACCCCAGCGTCATTACCCAGAGTGCGATCACTTTTATAATTGTCTAGTCACCCTGGCGTCATTACCCAGATTGCTATCACATTCATAATTGCCCAGTCACCCCGGCTTCATTACCCAGAGTGATATCACATTTATAATTGCCCAGTCACCCCGGCTTCATTACATAGAGTGCTATCACATTTATAATTGCCTATTCACCCCGGCATCATTACCCAGAGTGCTATCACATTTATAATTATTACCTAGTCACCCCAAAGTCATTACCCAGAGTGCTATCACATTTATAATTGCCTAGTCACCGCGGCATCATTATCCAGAGTGCTATCACATTTATAATTGCCTAGACACCCCAGCATCATTTCCCAAAGTGCTATCACATTCATAATTGCTTGTCAACCCGCCGTCATTACCCACAGTTCTATCACATTTATAATTGCCTAGTCACCCCAACGTCATTACCGAGAATAATATCACATTCATAATTGCCTAGTCACCCCGGCTTCATTACCCAGAATGCTATCACATTTATGATTGCCTATTCACCCCGGCTTCATTAACCATAGTGCTATCACATTTATAATTGCCTAATCACCCCGGCTTCATTACCCAGTGTGCTATCACATGTATAATTGCCTAGTCACCCCCGCGTCATTACCCAGACTGCTATCACATTTACAATTGCCCAGTCTCCCCTACTTCATGACCCAGATTGCGATCACATTTATGATTGCCCAGTCACCCCAGCTTCATTACTCAGAGTGCTATCACATTTATAATTGCCTAGTCACCCCAACGTCATTACCGAGAGTGCTATCACATTTATAATTGCCTAGTCACCTCGGCATCATTACCCAAAGTGCTATCACATTCATAATTGCCCAGTCAACCCGGCGTCATTACCCACAGTGCTATCACATTCATAATTGCCTAGTCACCCTGGCGTCATTACCCAGATTGCTATCACATTTATAATTGCCCAGTCACCCCTGCTTCATTAGCCAGAATGCTATCACATTCATAATTGCCTAGTCACCCCGGCTTCATTACCCATAGTACTATCACATTTATAATTGCCTAGTCACTCCGGCGTCATTACCCATAGTGCTATCACATTTATAATTGCCTAGTCACCCTGGCGTCATTACCCAGGCTGTTATCACATTTATAACTGCCCAGTCACCCCAGCTTCATTACCCAGAGTGGTATCACATTGATAATTACCTAGTCACCACGGCTTCATTACCCAGAGAACTATCACATTTATAATTGCCTGGTCACCTCGCCACCATTACCCAAAGTGCTATCACATTCATAATTGCCTAGTCAACCTGGCTTCATTACCCAGAGTGCTATCACATTTATAATTGCCCAGTCACCCCAGCATCGTTACCCATAGTGCTATCACTTTAATAATTGCCTAGTCACCCTGGCGTCATTACCCAGAGCGCTATCACATTTATAATTGCCTAGTCACCCCGGCGTCATTACCCATAGTGCTATCACATTCATAATTGCCTAGTCACCCTGGCGTCATTACCCAGGGTGTTATCACATTTATAACTGCCCAGTCACCCCAGCTTCCTTACCCAGAGTGGTATCACATTGATAATTGCCTAGTCACCCCGGCTTCATTACCCAGAGTGCTATCACATTTATAATTGCCTGGTCACCCCGCCACCATTACCCACAGTGCTATCACATTCATAATTGCCTAGTCAACCTGGCTTCATTACCCAGAGTGGTATCACATTTATAATTGCCCAGTCACCCCAGCATCGTTACCCATAGTGCTATCACTTTCATAATTATCTAGTCACCCTGGCGTCATTACCCAGAGTGCTATCACATTTATAATTGCCTAGTCACCCCGGCGTCATTACCCATAGTGCTATCACATTCATAATTGCCTAGTCACCCTGGCGTCATTACCCAGGGTGTTATCACATTTATAACTGCCCAGTCACCCCAGCTTCATTACCCAGAGTGGTATCACATTGATAATTGCCTAGTCACCCCGGCTTCATTACCCAGAGTGCTATCACATTTACAATTGCCTGGTCACCCCGCCACCATTACCCACAGTGCTATCACATTCATAATTGCCTAGTCAACATGGCTTCATTACCCAGAGTGCTATCACATTTATAATTGCCCAGTCACCCCGGCATCGTTACCCATAGTGCTATCACTTTCATAATTGCCTAGTCACCCTGGCGTCATTACCCAGAGTGCAATCACATTTATAATTACCTAGTCACCCCGGCATCATTACCCACAGTGCTATCACATTTATAATTGCATAGTCACCCCAGCGTCATTACCCATAGTGCTAATACTTTAATAATTGCCTAGTCACCCTGGCGTCATTACCCAGAGCGCTATCACATTTATAATTGCCTAGTCACCCCGGCGTCATTACCCATAGTGCTATCACATTCATAATTGCCTAGTCACCCTGGCGTCATTACCCAGGGTGTTATCACATTTATAACTGCCCAGTCACCCCAGCTTCCTTACCCAGAGTGGTATCACATTGATAATTGCCTAGTCACCCCGGCTTCATTACCCAGAGTGCTATCACATTTATAATTGCCTGGTCACCCCGCCAGCATTACCCACAGTGCTATCACATTCATAATTGCCTAGTCAACCTGGCTTCATTACCCAGAGTGGTATCACATTTATAATTGCCCAGTCACCCCAGCATCGTTACCCATAGTGCTATCACTTTCATAATTATCTAGTCACCCTGGCGTCATTACCCAGAGTGCTATCACATTTATAATTGCCTAGTCACCCCGGCGTCATTACCCATAGTGCTATCACATTCATAATTGCCTAGTCACCCTGGCGTCATTACCCAGGGTGTTATCACATTTATAACTGCCCAGTCACCCCAGCTTCATTACCCAGAGTGGTATCACATTGATAATTGCCTAGTCACCCCGGCTTCATTACCCAGAGTGCTATCACATTTATAATTGCCTGGTCACCCCGCCACCATTACCCACAGTGCTATCACATTCATAATTGCCTAGTCAACATGGCTTCATTACCCAGAGTGCTATCACATTTATAATTGCCCAGTCACCCCGGCATTGTTACCCATAGTGCTATCACTTTCATAATTGCCTAGTCACCCTGGCGTCATTACCCAGAGTGCTATCACATTTATAATTACCTAGTCACCCCGGCATCATTACCCACAGTGCTATCACATTTATAATTGCATAGTCACCCCAGCGTCATTACCCAGAGTGCGATCACTTTTATAATTGTCTAGTCACCCTGGCGTCATTACCCAGATTGCTATCACATTCATAATTGCCCAGTCACCCCGGCTTCATTACCCAGAGTGATATCACATTTATAATTGCCCAGTCACCCCGGCTTCATTACATAGAGTGCTATCACATTTATAATTGCCTATTCACCCCGGCATCATTACCCAGAGTGCTATCACATTTATAATTATTACCTAGTCACCCCAACATCATTACCCACACTGCTATCACATTCATAATTGCCTAGTCTCCCCGAATTGATTACCCAGAATGCTATCACACTCATAATTGCCTAGTCACCCCGGCTTCATTACCCAGAGTGCTATCACATTTATAATTGCCTACTCACCTGGCGTCATTACCCAGAGTGCTATCACATTTATAATTGACTAGTCACCCCGGCATCATTACCCAGAGTGCTATCACATTTATAATTGCCTAGTCACCCCGGCGTCATTACCCATAGTGCTATCACATTCATGATTGCCTAGTCACCCCGGCATCATTACCCAGGGTGTTATCACATTTATATTTGCCCAGTCACCCCTGCTTCATTAGCCAGAATGCTATCTCATTCATAATTGCCTAGTCACCCCGGCTTCATTACCCATAGTACTATCACATTTATAATTGCCTAGTCACCCCGGCGTCATTACCCATAGTGCTATCACATTCATAATTGCCTAGTCACCCTGGCGTCATTACCCAGGGTGTTATCACATTTATAACTGCCCAGTTACCCCAGCTTCATTACCAAGAGTGGTATCACATTGATAATTGCCTAGTCACCCCGGCTTCATTACCCAGAGTGCTATCACATTTATAATTGCCTGGTCACCCCGCCACCATTACCCACAGTGCTATCACATTCAGAATTGCCTAGTCAACCTGGCTTCATTACCCAGAGTGCTATCACATTTATAATTGCCCAGTCACCCCAGCATCGTTACCCATAGTGCTATCACTTTCATAATTGCCTAGTCACCCTGGCGTCATTACCCAGAGTGCTATCACATTCATAATTGCCTAGTCAACCCGGAATCATTACCCACAGTGCTATCACATTTATAATTGCCCAGTCACCCCAACATCATTACCCACAGTGCTATCACATTTATAATTGCCCAGTCACCCCGACTTCATTACCCAGATTGCTGTCACATTTATAATTGCCCAGTCACCCCGGCTTCATTACCCAGAGTGCTATCACATTCATAATTGCCTAGTCACCCCAACGTCATTACCCAGAGTGCTATCACATTTATAATTGCCTAGTCACCACGGCATCATTATCCAGAGTGCTATCACATTTATAATTGCCTAGTCACCCCAGCATCATTTCCCAAAGTGCTATCACATTCATAATTGCTTGTCAACCCGCCGTCATTACCCACAGTTCTATCACATTTATAATTGCCTAGTCACCCCAACGTCATTACCGAGAATGATATCACATTCATAATTGCCTAGTCACCCCGGCTTCATTACCCAGAATGCTTTCACATTTATGATTGCCTATTCACCCCGGCTTCATTAACCATAGTGCTATCACATTTATAATTGCCTAGTCACACCGGCTTCATTACCCAGTGTGCTATCACATGTATAATTGCCTAGTCACCCCCGCGTCATTACCCAGACTGCTATCACATTTACAATTGCCCAGTCTCCCCTACTTCATGACCCAGATTGCGATCACATTTATGATTGCCCAGTCACCCCAGCTTCATTACTCAGAGTGCTATCACATTTATAATTGCCTAGTCACCCCAACGTCATTACCGAGAGTGCTATCACATTTATAATTGCCTAGTCACCCCGGCATCATTACCCAAAGTGCTATCACATTCATAATTGCCCAGCCAACCCGGCGTCATTACCCACAGTACTATCACATTCATAATTGCCTAGACACCCTGGCGTCATTACCCAGATTGCTATCACATTCATAATTGCCCAGTCACCCCGGCTTCATTACCCAGAGTGATATCACATTTATAATTGCCCAGTCCCCCCGGCTTTATTACACAGAGTGCTATCACATTTATAATTGCCTATTCACCCCAGCTTCATTACCCAGAGTGCTATCACATTTATAATTGCCTAATCACCCCAACGTCATTACCCACACTGCTATCACATTCATAATTGCCTAGTCTCCCCGAATTGATTACCCAGAATGCTATCACACTCATAATAGCCTAGTCACCACGGCTTCATTACCCAGAGTGCTATCACATTTATAATTGCCACCTCACCTGGCGTCATTACCCAAAGTGCTATCACATTTATAATTGCCAAGTCATCCCGGCATCATTACCCAGAGTGCTATCACATTTATAATTGCCTAGTCACCCCGGCGTCATTACCCATAGTGCTATCACATTCATGATTGCCTAGTCACCCCGGCATCATTACCCAGGGTGTTATCACATTTATAATTGACCAGTCACCCCTGCTTCATTAGCCAGAATGCTATCACATTCATAATTGCCTAGTCACCCCGGCTTCATTACCCATAGTACTATCACATTTATAATTGCCTAGTCACTCTGGCGTCATTACCCATAGTGCTATCACATTTATAATTGCCTAGTCACCCTGGCGTCATTACCCAGGGTGTTATCACATTTATAACTGCCCAGTCACCCCAGCTTCATTACCCAGAGTGGTATCACATTGATAATTACCTAGTCACCACGGCTTCATTACCCAGAGTGCTATCACATTTATAATTGCCTGGTCACCCCGCCACCATTACCCACAGTGCTATCGCATTCATAATTGCCTAGTCAACCTGGCTTCATTACCCAGAGTGCTATCACATTTATAATTGCCCAGTCACCCCAGCATCGTTACCCATAGTGCTATCACTTTCATAATTGCCTGGTCACCCTGGCGTCATTACCCAGAGTGCTATCACATTCATAATTGCCTAGTCAACCCGGCGTCATTACCCAGAGTGCTATCACATTCATAATTGCCTAGTCACCCCGGCTTGATTACCCAGAGTGCTATCACATTCATAATTGCCCAGTCACCCCAGCATCATTACCCAGATTGCTATCACATTTATAATTGCCCAGTCACCCCGACTTCATTACCCAGATTGCTGTCACATTTATAATTGCCCAGTCACCCCGGCTTCATTACCCAGAGTGCTATCACATTTATAATTGCCTAATCACCCCAACGTCATTACCCAGAGTGCTATCACATTTATAATTGCCTAGTCACCCCAGCATCATTTCCCAAAGTGCTATCAGATTCATAATTGCTTGTCAACCCGGCGTCATTACCCACAGTTCTATCACATTTATAATTGCCTAGTCACCCCAACGTCATTACCGAGAATGCAATCACATTCATAATTGCCTAGTCACCCCGGCTTCATTACCCAGAATGCTATCACATTTATGATTGCCTATTCACCCCGGCTTCATTAACCATAGTGCTATCACATGTATAATTGCCTAGTCACCCCGCGTCATTACCCAGAGTGCTATCACATTTACAATTGCCCAGTCTCCCCTACTTCATTACCCAGATTGCGATCACATTTATGATTGCCCAGTCACCCCAGCTTCATTACCCAGAGTGCTATCACATTTATAATTGCCTAGTCACCCCAACGTCATTACCGAGAGTGCTATCACATTTATAATTGCCTAGTCACCCCGGCATCATTACCCAGGGTGTTATCACATTTACAATTGCCCAGTCTCCCCTACTTCATTACCCAGATTGCGATCACATTTATGATTGCCCAGTCACCCCAGCTTCATTACCCAGAGTGCTATCATATTTATAATTGCCTAGTCACCCCAACGTCATTACCGAGAGTGCTATCACATTTATAATTGCCTAGTCACCCCGGCATCATTACCCAAAGTGCTATCACATTCATAATTGCCCAGTCAACCCGGCTTGATTACCCAGAGTGCTATCACATTCATAATTGCCCAGTCACCCCAACTTCATTACCCAGATTGCTATCACATTTATAATTGCCCAGTCACTCCGGCTTCATTACCCAGAGTGCTATCACATTTATAATTGCCTAGTCACCCCACCGTCATTACCCAGAGTGCTTTCACATTTATAACTGCCCAGTCTCTTCGACTTCATTACCCAGATTGCGATCACATTTATGATTGCCCAGTCACCCCAGCTTCATTACCCAGAGTGCAATCACATTTAAAATTGCCTAGTCACCCCAACATCATTACCGAGAGTGCTATCACATTTATAATTGCCTAGTCACCACGGCTTCATTACCCATAGTGCTATCACATTTATAATTGCCTAGTCACCCCAGCTTCATTACCCAGAGTGCTATCACATTTATAATTGCATAGTCACCCCAGCGTCATTACCCAAAGTGCGATCACTTTTATAATTGCCTAGTCACCCTGGCGTCATTACCCAGATTGCTATCACATTTATAATTGCCCAGTCACCCCGGCTTCATTACCCAGAGTGATATCACATTTATAATTGCCCAGTCACCCCGGCTTCATTACACAGAGTGCTATCACATTTATAATTGCCTATTCACCCCGGCTTGATTACCCAGAGTGCTATCACATTCATAATTGCCCAGTCACCCCAGCGTCATTACCCAGAGTGTTATCACATTTATAATTGCCCAGTCACCCCAACTTCATTACCCAGATTGCTATCACATTTATAATTGCCCAGTCACCCCGGCTTCATTACCCAGAGTGCTATCACATTTATAATTGCCTAGTCACCCCACCGTCATTACCCAGAGTGCTATCACATTTATAACTGCCCAGTCTCCCGACTTCATTACCCAGATTGCGATCACATTTATGATTGCCCAGTCACCCCAGCTTCATTACCCAGAGTGCAATCACATTTAAAATTGCCTAGTCACCCCAACATCATTACCGAGAGTGCTATCACATTTATAATTGCCTAGTCACTACGGCTTCATTACCCATAGTGCTATCACATTTATGACTGCCCAGTCTCCCGACTTCATTACCCAGATTGCGATCACATTTATGATTGCCCAGTCACCCCAGCTTCATTACCCAGAGTGCAATCACATTTAAAATTGCCTAGTCACCCCAACATCATTACCGAGAGTGCTATCACATTTATAATTGCCTAGTCACTACGGCTTCATTACCCAGAGTGCTATCATATTTATAATTGCCTAGTCACCCCAACGTCATTACCGAGAGTGCTATCACATTTATAATTGCCTAGTCACCCCGGCATCATTACCCAGGGTGTTATCACATTTACAATTGCCCAGTCTCCCCTACTTCATTACCCAGATTGCGATCACATTTATGATTGCCCAGTCACCCCAGCTTCATTACCCAGAGTGCTATCATATTTATAATTGCCTAGTCACCCCATCGTCATTACCGAGAGTGCTATCACATTTATAATTGCCTAGTCACCCCGGCATCATTACCCAAAGTGCTATCACATTCATAATTGCCCAGTCAACCCGGCTTGATTACCCAGAGTGCTATCACATTCATAATTGCCCAGTCACCCCAACTTCATTACCCAGATTGCTATCACATTTATAATTGCCCAGTCACTCCGGCTTCATTACCCAGAGTGCTATCACATTTATAATTGCCTAGTCACCCCACCGTCATTACCCAGAGTGCTTTCACATTTATAACTGCCCAGTCTCTTCGACTTCATTACCCAGATTGCGATCACATTTATGATTGCCCAGTCACCCCAGCTTCATTACCCAGAGTGCAATCACATTTAAAATTGCCTAGTCACCCCAACATCATTACCGAGAGTGCTATCACATTTATAATTGCCTAGTCACCACGGCTTCATTACCCATAGTGCTATCACATTTATAATTGCCTAGTCACCCCAGCTTCATCACCCAGAGGGCTATCACATTTATAATTGCATAGTCACCCCAGCGTCATTACCCAAAGTGCGATCACTTTTATAATTGCCTAGTCACCCTGGCGTCATTACCCAGATTGCTATCACATTTATAATTGCCCAGTCACCCCGGCTTCATTACCCAGAGTGATATCACATTTATAATTGCCCAGTCACCCCGGCTTCATTACACAGAGTGCTATCACATTTATAATTGCCTATTCACCCCGGCTTGATTACCCAGAGTGCTATCACATTCATAATTGCCCAGTCACCCCAGCGTCATTACCCAGAGTGTTATCACATTTATAATTGCCCAGTCACCCCAACTTCATTACCCAGATTGCTATCACATTTATAATTGCCCAGTCACCCCGGCTTCATTACCCAGAGTGCTATCACATTTATAATTGCCTAGTCACCCCACCGTCATTACCCAGAGTGCTATCACATTTATAACTGCCCAGTCTCCCGACTTCATTACCCAGATTGCGATCACATTTATGATTGCCCAGTCACCCCAGCTTCATTACCCAGAGTGCAATCACATTTAAAATTGCCTAGTCACCCCAACATCATTACCGAGAGTGCTATCACATTTATAATTGCCTAGTCACTACGGCTTCATTACCCATAGTGCTATCACATTTATAATTGCCTAGTCACCCCAGCTTCATTACCCAGAGTGCTATCACATTTATAATTGCATAGGCACCCCAGCGTCATTACCCAGAGTGCGATCACTTTTATAATTGCCTAGTCACCCTGGCGTCATTACCCATAGTGCTATCACATTTATAATTGCATATTCACCCCGGCTTTATTAGCCAGAGTGCTATCACATTTATAATTGCCTAGTCACCCCAACGTCATTACCCACATTGCTATCACATTCATAATTGCCTAGTCTCCCCGAATTGATTACCCACAATGCTATCACACTCATAATTGCTTAGTCACCCCGGGGTCATTACCCAGAGTGCTATCACATTTATAATTGCCTACTCACCTGGCGTCATTACCCAGAGTGCTATCACATTTATAATTGCCTAGTCACCCTGGCATCATTACCCAGAGTGCTATCACATTTATAATTGCCTAGTCACCCCGGCATCATTACCCATAGTGCTATCACATTCATGATTGCCTAGTCACCCCGGCATCATTACCCAGGGTGTTATCGCATTTATAATTGCCCAGTCATCCCTGCTTCATTAGCCAGAATGCTATCAGATTTACAATTGCCTAGTCACCCCGGCGTCATTACTCATAGTGCTACCACATTCATGATTGCCTAGTCACCCCGGCATCATTACCCAGGGTGTTATCACATTTATAATTGCCCAGTCACCCCTGCTTCATTAGCCAGAATTCTATAACATTCATAATTGCCTAGTCACCCCGGCTTCATTACCCATAGTGCTATCACATTTATAATTGCCTAGTCACCCCGGCTTCATTACCCAGTGTGCTATCACATTTATAATTGCCTAGTCACCCCACCGTCATTACCCAGAGTGCTATCACATTTATAATTGCCCTGTCTCCCCGACTTTATTACCCAGATTGCGATCACATTTATGATTGCCCAGTCACCCCAGCTTCATTACCCAGAGTGCTATCACATTTATAATTGGATAGTCACCCCAGTGTCATTACCCAGAGTGCGATCACTTTTATAACTGCCTAGTCACCCTGGCATCATTACCCAGATTGCTATCACATTTACAATTGCCCAGTCACCCCGGCTTCATTACCCAGAGTGATATCACATTTATAATTGCCCAGTCGCCCCGGCTTCATTACACAGAGTGCTATCACATTTATAATTGCCCAGTCACCCCAACATCATTACTGAGAGTGCTATCACATTTATAATTGCCTAGTCACCACGGCTTCATTACCCATAGTGCTATCACATTTATAATTGCCTAGTCACCCCAGCTTCATTACCCAGAGTACTATCACATTTATAATTGCCTAGTCACACTGGCTTCATTACCCAGAGTGCTATCACATTTATAATTGCATAGTCACCCCAGCGTCATTACCCAGAGTGCGATCACTTTTATAATTGCCTAGTCACCCCGGCGTCATTACCCAGAGTACTATCACATTTATAATTGCCTACTCACCTGGCGTCATTACCCAGAGTGCTATCACATTTATAATTGCCTAGTCACCCCGGCATCATTACCCAGAGTGCTATCACATTTATAATTGCCTGGTCACCTCGCCACCATTACCCAAAGTGCTATCACATTCATAATTGCCTAGTCAACCTGGCTTCATTACCCAGAGTGCTATCACATTTATAATTGCCCAGTCACCCCAGCATCGTTACCCATAGTGCTATCACTTTAATAATTGCCTAGTCACCCTGGCGTCATTACCCAGAGTGCTATCACATTTATAATTGCCTAGCCACCCCAAAGTCATTACCCAGAGTGCTATCACATTTATAATTGCCTAGTCACCCCGGCATCATTACCCAAAGTGCTATCACATTCATAATTGCCCAGTCAACCCGGCGTCATTACCCACAGTGCTATCACATTCATAATTGCCTAGTCACCCCGGCATCATTACCCAGGGTGTTATCACATTTATAATTGCCCAGTCACCCCTGCTTCATTAGCCAGAATGCTATCACATTCATAATTGCCTAGTCACCCCGGCTTCATTACCCATAGTACTATCACATTTATAATTGCCTGGTCACCCCGCCACCATTACCCACAGTGCTATCACATTCATAATTGCCTAGTCAACCTGGCTTCATTACCCAGAGTGCTATCACATTTATAATTGCCCAGTCACCCCAGCATCGTTACCCATAGTGCTATCACTTTAATAATTGCCTAGTCACCCTGGCGTCATTACCCAGAGCGCTATCACATTTATAATTGCCTAGTCACCCCGGCGTCATTACCCATAGTGCTATCACATTCATAATTGCCTAGTCACCCTGGCGTCATTACCCAGGGTGTTATCACATTTATAACTGCCCAGTCACCCCAGCTTCCTTACCCAGAGTGGTATCATATTGATAATTGCCTAGTCACCCCGGCTTCATTACCCAGAGTGCTATCACATTTATAATTGCCTGGTCACCCCGGCACCATTACCCACAGTGCTATCACATTCATAATTGCCTAGTCAACCTGGCTTCATTACCCAGAGTGGTATCACATTTATAATTGCCCAGTCACCCCAGCATCGTTACCCATAATGCTATCACTTTCATAATTATCTAGTCACCCTGGCGTCATTACCCAGAGTGCTATCACATTTATAATTGCCTAGTCACCCCGGCGTCATTACCCATAGTGCTATCACATTCATAATTGCCTAGTCACCCTGGCGTCATTACCCAGGGTGTTATCACATTTATAACTGCCCAGTCACCCCAGCTTCATTACCCAGAGTGGTATCACATTGATAATTGCCTAGTCACCCCGGCTTCATTACCCAGAGTGCTATCACATTTATAATTGCCTGGTCAACCCGCCACCTTTACCCACAGTGCTATCACATTCATAATTGCCTAGTCAACATGGCTTCATTACCCAGAGTGCTATCACATTTATAATTGCCCAGTCATCCTGGCATCGTTACCCATAGTGCTATCACTTTCATAATTGCCTAGTCACCCTGGCGTCATTACCCAGAGTGCTATCACATTTATAATTACCTAGTCACCCCGGCATCATTACCCACAGTGCTATCACATTTATAATTGCATAGTCACCCCAGCGTCATTACCCAGAGTGCGATCACTTTTATAATTGTCTAGTCACCCTGGCGTCATTACCCAGATTGCTATCACATTCATAATTGCCCAGTCACCCCGGCTTCATTACCCAGAGTGATATCACATTTATAATTGCCCAGTCACCCCGGCTTCATTACATATAGTGCTATCACATTTATAATTGCCTATTCACCCCGGCATCATTACCCAGAGTGCTATCACATTTATAATTATTACCTAGTCACCCCAACGTCATTACCCAGAGTGCTATCACATTTATAATTGCCTAGTCACCGCGGCATCATTATCCAGAGTGCTATCACAATTATAATTGCCTAGACACCCCAGCATCATTTCCCAAAGTGCTATCACATTCATAATTGCTTGTCAACCCGCCGTCATTACCCACAGTTCTATCACATTTATAATTGCCTAGTCACCCCAACGTCATTACCGAGAATAATATCACATTCATAATTGCCTACTCACCCCGGCTTCATTACCCAGAATGCTATCACATTTATAATTGCCTAATCACCCCGGCTTCATTACCCAGTGTGCTATCACATGTATAATTGCCTAGTCACCCCCGCGTCATTACCCAGACTGCTATCACATTTACAATTGCCCAGTCTCCCCTACTTCATGACCCAGATTGCGATCACATTTATGATTGCCCAGTCACCCCAGCTTCATTACTCAGAGTGCTATCACATTTATAATTGCCTAGTCACCCCAACGTCATTACCGAGAGTGCTATCACATTTATAATTGCCTAGTCACCCCGGCATCATTACCCAAAGTGCTATCACATTCATAATTGCCCAGTCAACCCGGCGTCATTACCCACAGTGCTATCACATTCATAATTGCCTAGTCACCCTGGCGTCATTACCCAGATTGCTATCACATTTATAATTGCCCAGTCACCCCTGCTTCATTAGCCAGAATGCTATCACATTCATAATTGCCTAGTCACCCCGGCTTCATTACCCATAGTACTATCACATTTATAATTGCCTAGTCACTCCGGCGTCATTACCCATAGTGCTATCACATTTATAATTGCCTAGTCACCCTGGCGTCATTACCCAGGCTGTTATCACATTTATAACTGCCCAGTCACCCCAGCTTCATTACCCAGAGTGGTATCACATTGATAATTACCTAGTCACCACGGCTTCATTACCCAGAGAACTATCACATTTATAATTGCCTGGTCACCTCGCCACCATTACCCAAAATGCTATCACATTCATAATTGCCTAGTCAACCTGGCTTCATTACCCAGAGTTCTATCACATTTATAATTGCCCAGTCACCCCAACATCGTTACCCATAGTGCTATCACTTTAATAATTGCCTAGTCACCCTGGCGTCATTACCCAGAGCGCTATCACATTTATAATTGCCTAGTCACCCCGGCGTCATTACCCATAGTGCTATCATATTCATAATTGCCTAGTCACCCTGGCGTCATTACCCAGGGTGTTATCACATTTATAACTGCCCAGTCACCCCAGCTTCCTTACCCAGAGTGGTATCACATTGATAATTGCCTAGTCACCCCGGCTTCATTACCCAGAGTGCTATCACATTTATAATTGCCTGGTCACCCCGCCACCATTACCCACAGTGCTATCACATTCATAATTGCCTAGTCAACCTGGCTTCATTACCCAGAGTGGTATCACATTTATAATTGCCCAGTCACCCCAGCATCGTTACCCATAGTGCTATCACTTTCATAATTATCTAGTCACCCTGGCGTCATTACCCAGAGTGCTATCACATTTATAATTGCCTAGTCACCCCGGCGTCATTACCCATAGTGCTATCACATTCATAATTGCCTAGTCACCCTGGCGTCATTACTGAGGGTGTTATCACATTTATAACTGCCCAGTCACCCCAGCTTCATTACCCAGAGTGGTATCACATTGATAATTGCCTGGTCACCTCGCCACCATTACCCAAAGTGCTATCACATTCATAATTGCCTAGTCAACCTGGCTTCATTACCCAGAGTGCTATCACATTTATAATTGCCCAGTCACCCCAGCATCGTTACCCATAGTGCTATCACTTTAATAATTGCCTAGTCACCCTGGCGTCATTACCCAGAGTGCTATCACATTTATAATTGCCTAGCCACCCCAAAGTCATTACCCAGAGTGCTATCACATTTATAATTGCCTAGTCACCCCGGCATCATTACCCAAAGTGCTATCACATTCATAATTGCCCAGTCAACCCGGCGTCATTACCCACAGTGCTATCACATTCATAATTGCCTAGTCACCCCGGCATCATTACCCAGGGTGTTATCACATTTATAATTGCCCAGTCACCCCTGCTTCATTAGCCAGAATGCTATCACATTCATAATTGCCTAGTCACCCCGGCTTCATTACCCATAGTACTATCACATTTATAATTGCCTGGTCACCCCGCCACCATTACCCACAGTGCTATCACATTCATAATTGCCTAGTCAACCTGGCTTCATTACCCAGAGTGCTATCACATTTATAATTGCCCAGTCACCCCAGCATCGTTACCCATAGTGCTAATACTTTAATAATTGCCTAGTCACCCTGGCGTCATTACCCAGAGCGCTATCACATTTATAATTGCCTAGTCACCCCGGCGTCATTACCCATAGTGCTATCACATTCATAATTGCCTAGTCACCCTGGCGTCATTACCCAGGGTGTTATCACATTTATAACTGCCCAGTCACCCCAGCTTCCTTACCCAGAGTGGTATCACATTGATAATTGCCTAGTCACCCCGGCTTCATTACCCAGAGTGCTATCACATTTATAATTGCCTGGTCACCCCGCCACCATTACCCACAGTGCTATCACATTCATAATTGCCTAGTCAACCTGGCTTCATTACCCAGAGTGGTATCACATTTATAATTGCCCAGTCACCCCAGCATCGTTACCCATAGTGCTATCACTTTCATAATTATCTAGTCACCCTGGCGTCATTACCCAGAGTGCTATCACATTTATAATTGCCTAGTCACCCCGGCGTCATTACCCATAGTGCTATCACATTCATAATTGCCTAGTCACCCTGGCGTCATTACCCAGGGTGTTATCACATTTATAACTGCCCAGTCACCCCAGCTTCATTACCCAGAGTGGTATCACATTGATAATTGCCTAGTCACCCCGGCTTCATTACCCAGAGTGCTATCACATTTATAATTGCCTGGTCACCCCGCCACCATTACCCACAGTGCTATCACATTTATAATTGCCCAGTCACCCCGGCATCGTTACCCATAGTGCTATCACTTTCATAATTGCCTAGTCACCCTGGCGTCATTACCCAGAGTGCTATCACATTTATAATTACCTAGTCACCCCGGCATCATTACCCACAGTGCTATCACATTTATAATTGCATAGTCACCCCAGCGTCATTACCCAGAGTGTGATCACTTTTATAATTGTCTAGTCACCCTGGCGTCATTACCCAGATTGCTATCACATTCATAATTGCCCAGTCACCCCGGCTTCATTACCCAGAGTGATATCACATTTATAATTGCCCAGTCACCCCGGCTTCATTACATAGAGTGCTATCACATTTATAATTGCCTATTCACCCCGGCATCATTACCCAGAGTGCTATCACATTTATAATTATTACCTAGTCACCCCAACATCATTACCCACACTGCTATCACATTCATAATTGCCTAGTCTCCCCGAATTGATTACCCAGAATGCTATCACACTCATAATTGCCTAGTCACCCCGGCTTCATTACCCAGAGTGCTATCACATTTATAATTGCCTACTCACCTGGCGTCATTACCCAGAGTGCTATCACATTTATAATTGACTAGTCACCCCGGCATCATTACCCAGAGTGCTATCACATTTATAATTGCCTAGTCACCCCGGCGTCATTACCCATAGTGCTATCACATTCATGATTGCCTAGTCACCCCGGCATCATTACCCAGGGTGTTATCACATTTATAATTGCCCAGTCACCCCTGCTTCATTAGCCAGAATGCTATCTCATTCATAATTGCCTAGTCACCCCGGCTTCATTACCCATAGTACTATCACATTTATAATTGCCTAGTCACCCCGGCGTCATTACCCATAGTGCTATCACATTCATAATTGCCTAGTCACCCTGGCGTCATTACCCAGGGTGTTATCACATTTATAACTGCCCAGTTACCCCAGCTTCATTACCCAGAGTGGTATCACATTGATAATTGCCTAGTCACCCCGGCTTCATTACCCAGAGTGCTATCACATTTATAATTGCCTGGTCACCCCGCCACCATTACCCACAGTGCTATCACATTCAGAATTGCCTAGTCAACCTGGCTTCATTACCCAGAGTGCTATCACATTTATAATTGCCGAGTCACCCCAGCATCGTTACCCATAGTGCTATCACTTTCATAATTGCCTAGTCACCCTGGCGTCATTACCCAGAGTGCTATCACATTCATAATTGCCTAGTCAACCCGGAATCATTACCCACAGTGCTATCACATTCATAATTGCCTAGTCACCCCGGGCTTGATTACCCAGAGTGCTATCACATTCATAATTGCCCAGTCACCCCAACATCATTACCCAGAGTGCTATCACATTTATAATTGCCCAGTCACCCCGACTTCATTACCCAGATTGCTGTCACATTTATAATTGCCCAGTCACCCCGGCTTCATTACCCAGAGTGCTATCACATTCATAATTGCCTAGTCACCCCAACGTCATTACCCAGAGTGCTATCACATTTATAATTGCCTAGTCACCACGGCATCATTATCCAGAGTGCTATCACATTTATAATTGCCTAGTCACCCCAGCATCATTTCCCAAAGTGCTATCACATTCATAATTGCTTGTCAACCCGCCGTCATTACCCACAGTTCTATCACATTTATAATTGCCTAGTCACCCCAACGTCATTACCGAGAATGATATCACATTCATAATTGCCTAGTCACCCCGGCTTCATTACCCAGAATGCTATCACATTTATGATTGCCTATTCACCCCGGCTTCATTAACCATAGTGCTATCACATTTATAATTGCCTAGTCACACCGGCTTCATTACCCAGTGTGCTATCACATGTATAATTGCCTAGTCACCCCCGCGTCATTACCCAGACTGCTATCACATTTACAATTGCCCAGTCTCCCCTACTTCATGACCCAGATTGCGATCACATTTATGATTGCCCAGTCACCCCAGCTTCATTACTCAGAGTGCTATCACATTTATAATTGCCTAGTCACCCCAACGTCATTACCGAGAGTGCTATCACATTTATAATTGCCCAGTCACCCCGGCATCATTACCCACAGTACTATCACATTCATAATTGCCTAGACACCCTGGCGTCATTACCCAGATTGCTATCACATTCATAATTGCCCAGTCACCCCGGCTTCATTACCCAGAGTGATATCACATTTATAATTGCCCAGTCACCCCGGCTTTATTACACAGAGTGCTATCACATTTATAATTGCCTATTCACCCCAGCTTCATTACCCAGAGTGCTATCACATTTATAATTGCCTAATCACCCCAACGTCATTACCCACACTGCTATCACATTCATAATTGCCTAGTCTCCCCGAATTGATTACCCAGAATGCTATCACACTCATAATAGCCTAGTCACCACGGCTTCATTACCCAGAGTGCTATCACATTTATAATTGCCTACTCACCTGGCGTCATTACCCAGAGTGCTATCACATTTATAATTGCCTAGTCATCCCGGCATCATTACCCAGAGTGCTATCACATTTATAATTGCCTAGTCACCCCGGCGTCATTACCCATAGTGCTATCACATTCATGATTGCCTAGTCACCCCGGCATCATTACCCAGGGTGTTATCACATTTATAATTGACCAGTCATCCCTGCTTCATTAGCCAGAATGCTATCACATTCATAATTGCCTAGTCACCCCGGCTTCATTACCCATAGTACTATCACATTTATAATTGCCTAGTCACTCCGGCGTCATTACCCATAGTGCTATCACATTTATAATTGCCTAGTCACCCTGGCGTCATTACCCAGGGTGTTATCACATTTATAACTGCCCAGTCACCCCAGCTTCATTACCCAGAGTGGTATCACATTGATAATTACCTAGTCACCACGGCTTCATTACCCAGAGTGCTATCACATTTATAATTGCCTGGTCACCCCGCCACCATTACCCACAGTGCTATCACATTCATAATTGCCTAGTCAACCTGGCTTCATTACCCAGAGTGCTATCACATTTATAATTGCCCAGTCACCCCAGCATCGTTACCCATAGTGCTATCACTTTCATAATTGCCTGGTCACCCTGGCGTCATTAACCAGAGTGCTATCACATTCATAATTGCCTAGTCAACCCGGCGTCATTACCCAGAGTGCTATCACATTCATAATTGCCTAGTCACCCCGGCTTGATTACCCAGAGTGCTATCACATTCATAATTGCCCAGTCACCCCAGCATCATTACCCAGAGTGCTATCACATTTATAATTGCCCAGTCACCCCGACTTCATTACCCAGATTGCTGTCACATTTATAATTGCCCAGTCACCCCGGCTTCATTACCCAGAGTGCTATCACATTTATAATTGCCTAGTCACCCCAACGTCATTACCCAGAGTGCTATCACATTTATAATTGCCTAGTCACCCCAGCATCATTTCCCAAAGTGCTATCAGATTCATAATTGCTTGTCAACCCGGCGTCATTACCCACAGTTCTATCACATTTATAATTGCCTAGTCACCCCAACGTCATTACCGAGAATGCAATCACATTCATAATTGCCTAGTCACCCCGGCTTCATTACCCAGAATGCTATCACATTTATGATTGCCTATTCACCCCGGCTTCATTAACCATAGTGCTATCACATGTATAATTGCCTAGTCACCCCGCGTCATTACCCAGAGTGCTATCACATTTACAATTGCCCAGTCTCCCCTACTTCATGACCCAGATTGCGATCACATTTATGATTGCCCAGTCACCCCAGCTTCATTACTCAGAGTGCTATCACATTTATAATTGCCTAGTCACCCCAACGTCATTACCGAGAGTGCTATCACATTTATAATTGCCCAGTCACCCCGGCATCATTACCCACAGTACTATCACATTCATAATTGCCTAGACACCCTGGCGTCATTACCCAGATTGCTATCACATTCATAATTGCCCAGTCACCCCGGCTTCATTACCCAGAGTGATATCACATTTATAATTGCCCAGTCACCCCGGCTTTATTACACAGAGTGCTATCACATTTATAATTGCCTATTCACCCCAGCTTCATTACCCAGAGTGCTATCACATTTATAATTGCCTAATCACCCCAACGTCATTACCCACACTGCTATCACATTCATAATTGCCTAGTCTCCCCGAATTGATTACCCAGAATGCTATCACACTCATAATAGCCTAGTCACCACGGCTTCATTACCCAGAGTGCTATCACATTTATAATTGCCTACTCACCTGGCGTCATTACCCAGAGTGCTATCACATTTATAATTGCCTAGTCATCCCGGCATCATTACCCAGAGTGCTATCACATTTATAATTGCCTAGTCACCCCGGCGTCATTACCCATAGTGCTATCACATTCATGATTGCCTAGTCACCCCGGCATCATTACCCATGGTGTTATCACATTTATAATTGACCAGTCATCCCTGCTTCATTAGCCAGAATGCTATCACATTCATAATTGCCTAGTCACCCCGGCTTCATTACCCATAGTACTATCACATTTATAATTGCCTAGTCACTCCGGCGTCATTACCCATAGTGCTATCACATTTATTATTGCCTAGTCACCCTGGCGTCATTACCCAGGGTGTTATCACATTTATAACTGCCCAGTCACCCCAGCTTCATTACCCAGAGTGGTATCACATTGATAATTACCTAGTCACCCCGGCATCATTACCCATGGTGTTATCACATTTATAATTGACCAGTCATCCCTGCTTCATTAGCCAGAATGCTATCACATTCATAATTGCCTAGTCACCCCGGCTTCATTACCCATAGTACTATCACATTTATAATTGCCTGGTCACCCCGCCACCATTACCCACAGTGCTATCACATTCATAATTGCCTAGTCAACCTGGCTTCATTACCCAGAGTGCTATCACATTTATAATTGCCCAGTCACCCCAGCATCGTTACCCATAGTGCTATCACTTTCATAATTGCCTGGTCACCCTGGCGTCATTAACCAGAGTGCTATCACATTCATAATTGCCTAGTCAACCCGGCGTCATTACCCAGAGTGCTATCACATTCATAATTGCCTAGTCACCCCGGCTTGATTACCCAGAGTGCTATCACATTCATAATTGCCCAGTCACCCCAGCATCATTACCCAGAGTGCTATCACATTTA
Source organism: Ambystoma mexicanum (assembly GCF_040938575.1). NCBI lineage: Eukaryota > Metazoa > Chordata > Amphibia > Caudata > Ambystomatidae > Ambystoma > Ambystoma mexicanum. Next base: position 16,771,613 of record NC_090925.1, on the reverse strand, counting down.
TAATTGCCCAGTCACCCCGACTTCATTACCCAGATTGCTGTCACATTTATAATTGCCCAGTCACCCCGGCTTCATTACCCAGAGTGCTATCACATTTATAATTGCCTAGTCACCCCAACGTCATTACCCAGAGTGCTATCACATTTATAATTGCCTAGTCACCCCAGCATCATTTCCCAAAGTGCTATCAGATTCATAATTGCTTGTCAACCCGGCGTCATTACCCACAGTTCTATCACATTTATAATTGCCTAGTCACCCCAACGTCATTACCGAGAATGCAATCACATTCATAATTGCCTAGTCACCCCGGCTTCATTACCCAGAATGCTATCACATTTATGATTGCCTATTCACCCCGGCTTCATTAACCATAGTGCTATCACATGTATAATTGCCTAGTCACCCCGCGTCATTACCCAGAGTGCTATCACATTTACAATTGCCCAGTCTCCCCTACTTCATTACACAGATTGCGATCACATTTATGATTGCCCAGTCACCCCAGCTTCATTACCCAGAGTGCTATCACATTTATAATTGCCTAGTCACCCCAACGTCATTACCGAGAGTGCTATCACATTTATAATTGCCTAGTCACCCCGGCATCATTACCCAGGGTGTTATCACATTTACAATTGCCCAGTCTCCCCTACTTCATTACCCAGATTGCGATCACATTTATGATTGCCCAGTCACCCCAGCTTCATTACCCAGAGTGCTATCACATTTATAATTGCCTAGTCACCCCAACGTCATTACCGAGAGTGCTATCACATTTATAATTGCCTAGTCACCCCGGCATCATTACCCAAAGTGCTATCACATTCATAATTGCCCAGTCAACCCGGCTTGATTACCCAGAGTGCTATCACATTCATAATTGCCCAGTCACCCCAGCGTCAATACCCAGAGTGCTATCACATTTATAATTGCCCAGTCACCCCAACTTCATTACCCAGATTGCTATCACATTTATAATTGCCCAGTCACTCCGGCTTCATTACCCAGAGTGCTATCACATTTATAATTGCCTAGTCACCCCACCGTCATTACCCAGAGTGCTTTCACATTTATAACTGCCCAGTCTCTTCGACTTCATTACCCAGATTGCGATCACATTTATGATTGCCCAGTCACCCCAGCTTCATTACCCAGAGTGCAACCACATTTAAAATTGCCTAGTCACCCCAACATCATTACCGAGAGTGCTATCACATTTATAATTGCCTAGTCACCACGGCTTCATTACCCATAGTGCTATCACATTTATAATTGCCTAGTCACCCCAGCTTCATTACCCAGAGTGCTATCACATTTATAATTGCATAGTCACCCCAGCGTCATTACCCAAAGTGCGATCACTTTTATAATTGCCTAGTCACCCTGGCGTCATTACCCAGATTGCTATCACATTTATAATTGCCCAGTCACCCCGGCTTCATTACCCAGAGTGATATCACATTTATAATTGCCCAGTCACCCCGGCTTCATTACACAGAGTGCTATCACATTTATAATTGCCTATTCACCCCGGCTTGATTACCCAGAGTGCTATCACATTCATAATTGCCCAGTCACCCCAGCGTCATTACCCAGAGTGTTATCACATTTATAATTGCCCAGTCACCCCAACTTCATTACCCAGATTGCTATCACATTTATAATTGCCGAGTCACCCCGGCTTCATTACCCAGAGTGCTATCACATTTATAATTGCCTAGTCACCCCACCGTCATTACCCAGAGTGCTATCACATTTATAACTGCCCAGTCTCCCGACTTCATTACCCAGATTGCGATCACATTTATGATTGCCCAGTCACCCCAGCTTCATTACCCAGAGTACAATCACATTTAAAATTGCCTAGTCACCCCAACATCATTACCGAGAGTGCTATCACATTTATAATTGCCTAGTCACTACGGCTTCATTACCCATAGTGCTATCACATTTATAATTGCCTAGTCACCCCAGCTTCATTACCCAGAGTGCTATCACATTTATAATTGCATAGGCACCCCAGCGTCATTACCCAGAGTGCGATCACTTTTATAATTGCCTAGTCACCCTGGCGTCATTACCCAGATTGCTATCACATTTATAATTGCCCAGTCACCCCGGCTTCATTACCCAGAGTGATATCACATTTATAATTGCCCAGTCACCCCGGCTTCATTACAAAGAGTGCTATCACATTTATAATTGCATATTCACCCCGGCTTTATTAGCCAGAGTGCTATCACATTTATAATTGCCTAGTCACCCCAACGTCATTACCCACATTGCTATCACATTCATAATTGCCTAGTCTCCCCGAATTGATTACCCACAATGCTATCACACTCATAATTGCTTAGTCACCCCGGGGTCATTACCCAGAGTGCTATCACATTTATAATTGCCTACTCACCTGGCGTCATTACCCAGAGTGCTATCACATTTATAATTGCCTAGTCACCCCGGCATCATTACCCAGAGTGCTATCACATTTATAATTGCCTAGTCACCCCGGCGTCATTACCCATAGTGCTATCACATTCATGATTGCCTAGTCACCCCGGCATCATTACCCAGGGTGTTATCGCATTTATAATTGCCCAGTCATCCCTGCTTCATTAGCCAGAATGCTATCAGATTTACAATTGCCTAGTCACCCCGGCGTCATTACTCATAGTGCTACCACATTCATGATTGCCTAGTCACCCCGGCATCATTACCCAGGGTGTTATCACATTTATAATTGCCCAGTCACCCCTGCTTCATTAGCCAGAATTCTATAACATTCATAATTGCCTAGTCACCCCGGCTTCATTACCCATAGTGCTATCACATTTATAATTGCCTAGTCACCCCGGCTTCATTACCCAGTGTGCTATCACATTTATAATTGCCTAGTCACCCCACCGTCATTACCCAGAGTGCTATCACATTTATAATTGCCCTGTCTCCCCGACTTTATTACCCAGATTGCGATCACATTTATGATTGCCCAGTCACCCCAGCTTCATTACCCAGAGTGCTATCACATTTATAATTGCATAGTCACCCCAGTGTCATTACCCAGAGTGCGATCACTTTTATAATTGCCTAGTCACCCTGGCATCATTACCCAGATTGCTATCACATTTACAATTGCCCAGTCACCCCGGCTTCATTACCCAGAGTGATATCACATTTATAATTGCCCAGTCGCCCCGGCTTCATTACACAGAGTGCTATCACATTTATAATTGCCCAGTCACCCCAACATCATTACTGAGAGTGCTATCACATTTATAATTGCCTAGTCACCACGGCTTCATTACCCATAGTGCTATCACATTTATAATTGCCTAGTCACCCCAGCTTCATTACCCAGAGTACTATCACATTTATAATTGCCTAGTCACCCTGGCTTCATTACCCAGAGTGCTATCACATTTATAATTGCATAGTCACCCCAGCATCATTACCCAGAGTGCGATCACTTTTATAATTGCCTAGTCACCCCGGCGTCATTACCCAGAGTACTATCACATTTATAATTGCCTACTCACCTGGCGTCATTACCCAGAGTGCTATCACATTTATAATTGCCTAGTCACCCCGGCATCATTACCCAGAGTGCTATCACATTTATAATTGCCTAGTCACCCCGGTGTCATTACCCATAGTGCTATCACATTCATGATTGCCTAGTCACCCCGGCATCATTACCCAGGGTGTTATCACATTTATAATTGCCCAGTCACCCCTGCTTCATTAGCCAGAATGCTATCACATTCATAATTGCCTAGTCACCCCGGCTTCATTAGCCAGAGTGCTATCACATTTATAATTGCCTACTCAACTGGTGTCATTACCCAGAATGCTATCACATGTATAATTGCATAGTCACCCCAGCGTCATTACCCAGAGTGCTATCACATTCATAATTGCCTAGTGTTACACCATCCACTGGTCACCTTACGCACACGAATGCCCGTGCAGTCACTAAGCCCTCCATCTCAGGGCCTGTTCTGCCTTCCTCTTCTGATCTCATGTCCTCACTCCCTCAAGCAGCACGGCAGCAGCACACACAAGGGCATTTAACGCGCTATGGTCACCCATTGCAACATTGGCAGCTCCCCTGGCGTCTTGGAGACAGTCAACGGAGACGCCGCCTTTTTCCTTTGCTTCATCACGCCCTCAGGAAGACCCGGCAGCTGCGTTTTGGAAAATTTGGTCATGTGACAAAGAAACGTGCTACATCATCGGCCACGTGATGGGTCATGTGACACTCCTAGGCTCCTTTAAAACTGGATAGGGAACGCTCATTCAGTGCTTCACAGCTGGCCCAATCAGGCACTGTTCGGCGTCTTCCTGTCTCTGCATCTTGAACCTGGACTACGGACTGTTCTTTTTGGATTCCTCTGTCAAGCCCTTGGATATTTTTTTGCTCTGCTGTTTCAGGACCTTTGAACTGTATTCTTGGATTTCTTTGGATTACCCCCTGGTTACGACGAACTTGGCTGGCTTTTGACCTTGGAACTCTTAACGGCTGTTTTCGGATTTTCCTCTTCTGTTACCTTTTGGAGTACCCTCTCCATACAGGTTTTGCAGTGCCTACTCTACAACAATCTACGCCTCACCGCTGCCGCTTGCTACACTCTGCAGCCACACGGAACACCTCCATTTTTATCTTTGTTCTTCCTGTCCCCAGACCCTTGGTAAGCCCCTTGATATTGGTTACCTCGCTATTCAGTATATTGTTTGCCATTGTACTGACCCATTGCTTGCTTTACAGCGGTCGAGTGGTCACCGGTGTTTCTGGTTCCTGGCGTTCTTCGGCACTCAAAAAACCTGTGGCCTCAAGGATTGCTCAGGAAGTTATTTGTATCTTTCTGAGCGGAACTTGTGGACAGAAGCCCCATAATCTTCACAACCATCAAGTCATAACAGACTGTGAAGCCTACAGGTCGTTCAGATTATGGAGGCATCGGCTAGGGACCACGTGGCCGCTCTACTGCAAGCAGTTACTACCTTGAGAGCCGATATGGCCGCGGCCACCACGACGTTACACCACCGCCTTGACCCCCTTCAGAGTGCTCGCCATCCCCTACCTTCTGATTCCGAATTTGGGGACTCCACACCTCCAACCCCTGGTCCTTCTGCCACTCCTTCCAGCTCTTCCATCATTACACCAGTAATTACTCCCACGTCTTTTCCTTTAGCACCCCCTGAGAGATTCCAGGGAGACCCCAGGAAATTCCGAACATTCTTGAATCAATGTAAATTACATTTCCTTTGTAGACCTTCAGTGTTCCCTGATGCACCTGCCAAGGCTGCGTTTTTGCTGTCCTATTTGTCTGGCGTCGCCGCCACATGGGCCAACCCGTTACTTGAAAACAATCACCCAGCCCTTTATGATTTTGATCTGCTAGTGACTGAAATCTCTAAGGTTTTTGACACTAGACACAAAGCTCAATCCAGAGATTTGGAATTATTAGACCTCACTCTGGGAAAAAGCACCCTCATAGAATACATAGCACGATTTAATTAGTTAGCGGCAGAAACATCCTGGCCGGAAAGCAAGAAAGCTGTAGTGTTTTACAGAGGTCTAAGTGGCTCCATTAAGGACGCTTTGTCAGTGGTGCCGTCGCTTCCAACTCAATACACTGATCTGGTTGATCTAACACTCCAGTTAGTCGCTCGACACACCCAGCGCATGGCAGAAGTCAGATTCTCAGGTACACAGTTGTCGGTCTCTCCTGATGTAGCCAGTGAACCCATGCAAGTGGGTGGAATACGTAGCCCTATAACTATGACGGAACGAGAAAGGTGGAGAACCGTCAATGCTTGCTTTTATTGCAGACTTAATGGACATTATGTCAAGACTTGTCCACGCCGTCCAAAGCAAAAGAATCCGGGTTTTCTGACTGCTCGTCCCTGAATATGGGGGCCAGGACGAGTTCTCCACAGTCCCCCTCTTGTTCTCCTCCGGCATTTGGGCCTATTAGACCAGTCACAGTCCACGCCATATTAAAGCCGACTCCTGACATACTGCACCCCGTTCAGATTATCATTGATTCCGGGGCCACTGGCTGCTTTATCGACATACAAATGGCTTATGCTTTGATAAGCCTTATCACTAGCAGTCCCAGACAACTATACAATCCTACGTGCGGACAGACTTACCTCCCGAGGTGGAGGTCTAGCAATCATAGCTAAAACTAGCCTGGACATGAGGATCATCACTACTACCAATATGCAATCCTGTGAATGCCTCACGGTCAAAATAACCATCGCCAACTCCCAAACCCTAAACATCATCCTCATCTACAGACCACCAGGTCCTATCGGAACCTTCTCTGAGGACATCTCGACATCCCTGTCCAATAACCTAAAAAATACATCCCAAACAATAGTGCTAGGAGACTTTAATCTAGGCTATAATGACAATAAGGACACCCAATCGTCAGCGATTGCTCTGACCTTGAAAGAGCTGGGATTCATCCAAAAAGTTGAACTACCCACCCACAACAAAGGTCGCATCCTTGATTGGATAGCAGAACATAATTGCAAAGTAAATATTACGGATTCTGTACCGCAGATCTGGACTGACCACCACCTGCTATTATTCTCAGTGACAACCCACCGGGTCACTGCCCCGTCCTCACTTGCCCCACCCTTGCCAACGAGAAATAAAAAACTAATGACAGTAGAAAATCTAATGCCCGTTATAATACCTAAATTAAACTCACTACCCGACTGCATGGACCCCAATCTGTTAGTCGAACATTATAATGCAGCCATGTCCTCAGCCCTGGATCACATAGCCCCGCTCAAACTAAGAAATAGCAAACCTAAAAAACACCTCAATTCTTGGTTCACGCCCCACCTAAAAAATCTTAGGCTGGCAAAAGAAAACTTGAAACTATTTGGAGACTTTCCCCATCAGTCAAAAATAAACTCAACCTCTCCAAAGCCTCCTCCCAATACAAGAAAGAAATATTATTAGCCAAACAAGAAACCTACAATACTAGAATATCCAACTCAAAATCTAGTGTCAAAGAACTGTTCAGCATTCTGAAAGAATTGGAAACACCCATTGTACCCCAAGAAAACTGCACCAAGGATAAAAAATGGTGCTCTAGCATACAACTTGCTTTAACAAACAAGGTAGCAAACCTACAAACCAAAATTGCCATCAAGAAGGCATCACTAACACCACACATCCCTCAGAGCTCAGCGCCACCGCCACAGCCCAAGTTGGGAACCCGTTTCTGCTTCTCTAAGGTATCGCCCATAGAGGTAGAAAAGGTCATCCTGGGACTCAAACCGTCTAACTGCAAAGGCGACCAATGCCCAGCACAACTCATCAAGGATGCTGCGAGAGAACTGTCGCCATTTATAACCAAACTAATCAACTCTTCCTTCACCTCAGGTTCAGTACCGATCAACCTAAAAGAGTCCTGGGTACTGCCACTACTAAAGAAGCAAACCCTTGACCCTACCATTCCGACTAACTTCAGGCCCATCACGACTGTGCCCTTTCTCCTAAAAATTTTAGATAAAGTGGCTTACTTGCAAATTCAAAGCTTCCTAGAGTCTAACCACCTACTTGGAATCCGTCAATCAGGATTCCGCCCGCAACATGGGACCGAGACAGCGTTAATAGATCTTAAGGCCCAAATAGACGATTGCAGAGACAATGGCCAAGCGGCCCTACTTCTCCTCCTGGACCTATCAGCGGCATTCGACTTAGTGGACCACACAGTCCTCTGTAGTCACCTCGACTCGGCAGCCCACTTCTCAAAAGAGGCCATAATTTGGATCAAGTCATTCCTGAGTAATCGGACCATGAGAGTCTTCGCTCCATCAGCCTCAGCAGATCCAATCCCTATAACATGCGGTGTTCCACAAGGGTCTTGTGTGTCACCCACCCTCTACAATGTCTTCACGAAGCCTCTCTTTGATGAAATGGATCATCTGGGTATCGCCTACACTAACTACGCAGACGATACCCAGATCCTCCTCCCGCTCTCAGGAGACTACGCCAAGGACCTGGCCCTAGTGAACAGGATCTATAGCATCGTTCAGGCATGGATGGCCACACACGGCCTATGCCTGAACGATGATAAAACTGAGCTTATCATCCTGGGCACCACTACCTATATATCCAAACTCAGCCCCGATTACGACAACTTCATTATTGATGGGAACAACATAAAAGTAGCTCATGAAGTAAAAACCTTAGGATTCTACCTAGACGCCACCATGAACTTTACCAAACAAGTTAACTCTCTAGCGTCTGCCACCGCATATACATGCAAACTTATCAGAGCGAGCAAACAATTCCTCTCCACAGATAGTTGCATTACACTTGCCAGAGCCTTGACACTGTCCAAATTAGACTATTGTAATGGACTTTACATTGGAGCTAATAAACAGACCATCCACAAAATTCAAGTGCTCCAGAATAATGCCTTGAGAGCAGCACTCAAGATTAATAGAAACGAGCATATATCCTCGACAAGAAGAGAATACAAATGGCTCGCCACCATAGACAAAATTCATCTCAAAATCGCTTCCCTCACCCACAAATGTATCAACAACAAAGCTCCACCTTACCTCATGGATAGATTACGCAAAAGGACTTCTTCCAGACCTACCAGAAAAGCCAACGCAAACTGCCTCCAAGTCCCGCGTTTCAAACTTGCCACTATAGGAGGAAATAGCTTCCCGGTCAAGGCTGCGCAGTTATGGAACTCCCTCCCGCATGATGTCAGAGAACCTCAGCCTTTCGCAAAATTTAGACAAAACCTCACTAGGTGGCTGAGAGCCAACGACAGCTAACTAGTCCACTTGTCACATTGTACATTACTGTATATAACTATATATTACGTGAACAGGAGCATGCTCCTCGCTCCCCTGTCCTGATCTCTCCTTGCTCCCCTGTCCTTGATCTCTCCCCAACGACAGCTAACTAGTCCACTTGTCACATTGTACATTACTGTATATAACTTTATATTACGCGAACAGGAGCATGCTCCTTGCTCCCCTGTCCTTGATCTCTCCTTGTTCATATCTGCTTGCTGTAATATTGCTGATGTCTATGTCTACACTTCCTGCCTTTTCCTGTACTTGCAATTAGCCGAGCATATCTGTAACCAAGCTCAGCGCATCTCTGCACCTTCATCTGATTTCTATGTACCTGTAACCAAGTTGAGCATATCCTTGTCTGTTTGCGCCCTGATACTCCAGGGTATGGCGCGCTATACAAATAATAAACTAAACTAAACTAAACCTTCCACTAGTTACCAAGGAGTTTCCTGAGCCTGTACAGGCTGTGGACGGGACATCCCTTGCTTCTGGACCTATTCGACAACAGACTGCTCCAATGGAAGTAGTCATTCAGGAAACACATAGGGAAACACTTGCCTTTGACCTCATAACTACCCCTCAATTTGTTATCATTCTTGGCATCCCTTGGTTAAAAAAACATAATGCGCTAATCAATTGGGGTACTGGCCAGGTATGTTTTGAATCCAAAATCTGTCAACATTTTTGTCTTATCGAGAGAGAGGAGGTAATCGATACACCTGCTGCAGCGTTGGGTGCAGTAGCACACCTGACCCTATCCGAGACTGATGAACATCACTCTTTCACTTCGCACATGGTTTGGGCTGTCTTTTCTAACATACCTCCAGTTTATCACAAGTTTTTGTCAGTCTTCGACAAGGGCACCGCAGAAAGTTTACCTCCACACAGACCCTACGATTGCCCCATAGATCTGGTCCCTGACGCTCAGATCCCCAAGGGCTGGATCTATTCCTTATCACCAGTAGAGGATAAAGCCTTGAAAGAATACTTACAGGAGGCGTTACGTTTAGGCCACATTCGGCCCTCCTCCTCGCCTGCTGCATGCCCTATCTTCTTCGTTCCAAAGAAAGAGGGGGATCTTCGCCCCTGTGTAGACTACAGACGTTTGAACGCCATCACTATCAAAGATAGATACCCCATACCTCTCATTTCTCCACTTTTGGATAGACTAACACACGCCTCCATATACACCAAATTAGATCTTCGGGGAGCATACAATTTGATACATGTCCGCAAAGGGGATGAGTGGAAGAGGCGTTTTGCACCCCACAGGGTTTATTTGAATACCTAGTAATGCCCTTCGGTTTGTGCAATGCCCCTGCCACCTTCCAGCGGTTTATGAATGAGGTCTTTGGGGACATTCTGGACAATTATGTGGTGGTCTATTTGGACGACATTCTGATCTTTTCCTCCTCTTTAGACGAACACATTCTTCACGTTCAAGAAGTCCTATTCCGTTTGCACAACAATGCGCTATTTGCCAAGCCTGAGAAGTGCCAGTTTCATACCAAAGAAGTAGAATTTCTGGGTTTTCATATTTCACCAGGTGGGTTGACTATGAATCAGTCTAAAGTACGAGCCGTTTTGGAATGGCCGGTTCCGGTAAGCTTGAAGTCTTTACAGTCTTTCCTGGGCTTTGCCAATTTTTACAGACGGTTCATCCCTGGTTTTTCTACTATAGTGGCACCATTAACTAAATTGACCAGTCCACGTTTCCCATGTATCTGGACCCCCGAACATCAAGCCGTTTTCGAGTCTTTGAAATCTGCGTTTACCTCAGCTCCGGTCCTACAACACCCGGATCCGGAGTTGCCATTTGTTGTCGAGGCAGATGCATCATCCTTTGCATTAGGAGCGGTATTGTCACAACCTTGCCCAACCTCTGGTCATTTACAACCTGTAGCTTATCATTCACGCAAGTTTACATCTACTGAGTCCCATTATGCAGTTACCGAAAAGGAACTCGAGCGATTAAAGACGCATTTCAGGTATGGAGACACCATTTGATGGGGGTCAAACACTAAGTCATAGTTTACACTGATCATAAGAATTTGCAGGATCTCGCATCTCTCAAGTGTGTTAACAGTCGTCAGGTGCGTTGGCACTTATTCTTCGCAGCCTACGACTTTCTTGTGAAACACTGTCCTGGTCTGTCTCATGGTAAAGCAGATGCTCTATCCCACTCCCCTGGAGGGGTGTCACTTCCGGTCTTCCCAGAAACGGTGCTTGACCACGGGCATGTAGTGTGCTTATGCACTCCTTCGCCTCCTCTGTTGTCAGCCATACGCACATGGGTTTCCCAACATCCACAACAGTCAGAAGAATGGGATCCCGTTTATCACGATGGTCTACCTTTTGTTCACAACAAGTTGTTCCTACCCTCTAGTGACACTCGAAACCTAGCTATGGAATGGTCTCATGATGCTGCCATCCATGGTCACCCAGGACAACAGCTTACTCTGGATCTACTTAAACGCTGGTGCTGGTGGCCTTCGATGAGGCGTGACGTTGAGAATTATGTTAACACACTGCTCAGTGTGTGCCCAATGTAAGTCCCGTAGAGGACGCCCTTTGGTTCTTTTACAGCCCTTGCTGATTCCCCCCAGACCCTGGCATACCCTTACAATGGATTTTGTGACTGATCTCCCTCGTTCACAGAGTTATGATACAGTATGGGTAGTAGTAGACGCCTACACTAAAATGGCTCACTTTATTCCTTGTTCTGGTGTACCCTCTGCACCTACATTGGCAAATCTATTTTTCAAGTCCATTTTTTGTTTGTTTGGGCTCCCTACAGTCTTGGTTTCTGACAGAGGTTCACAATTCACGTCCCGTTTCTGGCGTGCACTCACTAAATTATTGGATATTGATGCACGATTTTCCTCTGCTTACCATCCAGAAACCGACGGCCAGACAGAAAGGGTAAACCAAGCCATGGAATAATATTTACGCTGTCTTACACTACAACATCAGAAATCATGGGTACACCTGCTACATCTCACTGAATTTGCCCATAACAACTCCTTGCACTCTTCTACTGGCTTTTCTCCGTTCTACTCCCTTTATGGCCAACACCCCCGTACATTGCCCATTCCCGATTATGCCTCCTCTTGTGCTCCTGCTGCCTCATCTTGTGTTCGCGACATGGCCATGGTTCATGCCCAGACTCTTGCCCATCTGCAGGAAGCTCAGTTGGCCATGAAAGCTTCAGCCGATAAGAAATGGGTTGCTGCTCCTGTTTACCGTGTGGGGGACCGAGTTTGGCTGTCGTCCCCTTATCTACATTTGCCTGGCTGTCGTAAATTGCTTCCCAAATTTGTTGGTCCTTTTCGGGTGTCTGGTGTTCTGAGTCCTGTGGCTTATCGCCTATCCCTTCCTTTGACCTGGAAGGTCCATCCAGTTTTTCATACTTCCCTCCTGAAACCATGCCCTGGTCCTACGCGCCTGGTCTCTCACCCTGCCCCCGTGTCACTGGATGACCCTGATGTTTATGAGGTTGGGGGTATTCTGGGCTCTTGTCTCTTCAGGGGGCAGCTCAAGTATCTTGTGGATTGGTTGGGTTACGGTCCTGAGGAGCGCTCTTGGGTTCTTGCCCGGGATATGCATGCCCCTCATTTAGTGGCCCAGTTTCATTGGGATTTCCCTGCTTGCCCACGGGGTCGTGGGCCTCTGGGGGGGGGCTCTGTTACACCATCCACTGGTCACCTGACGCACACAAATGCCCGTGCAGTCACTAAGCCCTCCATCTCAGGTCCTGTTCTGCCTTCCTCTTCTGATCTCATGTCCTCACTCCCTCAAGCAGCACGGCAGCGGTGCACACAAGGGCATTTAACGCGCTATGGTCACCCATTGCCACATTGGCAGCTGCCCTGGCGTCTTGGAGACAGTCAACGTAGACGCCGGCTTTTTCCTTTGCTTCATCACGCCCTCAGGCAGACCCGGCAGCTGCGTTTTGGAAACTTGAGTCATGTGACAAAGAAACGTGCTACATCATCGGTCACGTGATGGGTCATGTGACACTCCTAGGCCCCTTTAAAAGTGGAGAGGGAACGTTCATTCAGTGCTTCACAGCTGACCCAATCAGGCACTGTTCGGCGTCTTCCTGTCTCCGCATCTTGAACCTGGACTACAGACTGTTCTTTTTGGATTCCTCTGTCAAGCCCTTGGATATTGTTTTGCTCTGCTGTTTCAGGACCTTTAAACTGTATTCTTGGATTTCTTTGGATTACCCCCTGGTTACGAGGAACCTGGCTGGCTTTTGACCTTGGAACTCTTAACGGACTGTTTTCGGATTTTCCTCTTCTGTTACCTTTTGGAGTACCCTCTCCATACAGGTTTTGCAGTGCCTACTCTACAACAATCTACGCCTCACCGCTGCCGCTTGCTACACTCTGCAGCCACATGGAACACCTCCATTTTCATCTTTGTTCTTCCTGTCCCCAGACCCTTGGTAAGCTCCTTGATATTGGTTACCTCGCTATTCAGTATATTGTTTGTCATTGTACTGACCCCTTGCTTGCTTTACAGCAGTTGAGGGGTCACCAGTGTTTCTGGTTGCTGGCGTTCTTCGGCACTCAAAAACCTGTGGCCTCAAGGATTGCTCAGGAAGTTATTTGTATCTTTCTGAGCGGAACTTGTGGACAGAGGCCCCATAATCTTCACGACCATCAACTCATAACACCTAGTCACCCCGGCGTCATTACACAGATTGCTATCACATTTATAATTACCCAGTCACCCCGGCTTCATTACCCAGAGTGATATCACATTTATAATTACCCAGTCACCCCGGCTTCATTACACAGAGTGCTATCAGATTTATAATTGCCTAGTCACCCCGGCTTCATTACCCAGGGTGGTATCACATTGATAATTGCCTAGTCACACCGGCTTCATTACCCAGAGTGCTATCACATTTATAATTGCCTAGTCAACCCGGCTTGATTACCCAAAGTGGTAGCACATTTATAATGCCTAGTCACCCCGGCTTCATTACCCAGAGTGCTAAAACATTTAAAATTGAACAGTCACCCCGGCTTCATTACCCAGATTGCTATCGCCTTTATAATTGCCCAATCACCCCGGCTTCAATACCCAGAGTGCTATCACATTTATAATTGCCTAGTCAGCCCGCATACTTACCCAGAGTGCTATCACATTCATAATTGCCTAGTCACCCCGGCGTCATTACCCACACTGCTATCACATTCATAATTGCCTAGTCTCCCCGAATTGATTACCCAGAATGCTATCACATTCATAATTGCCCAGTCACCCGAGCGTCATTACCCGCAGTGCTATCACAGGTATAATTGCCCAGTCACCCCAACTTCATTACCCAGATTGCTATCACATTTATAATTGCCCAGTCACCCCAGCTTCATTACCCAGAGTGCTATCACATTTATAATTGCCTAGTCACCCCGGCTTCAGTACCCAGATTGCTATCACATTTATTGCCTGGTCACCCCGCCGTCATTACCCAGAGTGCTATCACATTCATAATTGCCTAGTCACCCCGGCGTCATTACCCAGAGTGCTATCACATTTATTGCCTGGTCACCCCGCCGTCATTACCCAGAGTGCTATCACATTTATATTTGCCTAGTCACCCCGGCGTCATTACCCATAGTGCTGTCACATTCATGATTGCCTAGTCACCCCGGCATCATTACCCAGGGTGTTATCGCATTTATAATTGCCCAGTCATCCCTGCTTCATTAGCCAGAATGCTATCACATTTACAATTGCCTAGTCACCCCGGCGTCATTACTCATAGTGCTACCACATTCATGATTGCCTAGTCACCCCGGCATCATTACCCAGGGTGTTATCACATTTATAATTTCCCAGTCACCCCTGCTTCATTAGCTAGAATGCTATAACATTCATAATTGCCTAGTCACCCCGGCTTCATTACCCATAGTGCTATCACATTTATAATTGCCTAGTCACCCCGGCTTCATTACCCAGTGTGCTATCACATTTATAATTGCCTAGTCACCCCACCGTCATTACCCAGAGTGCTAACACATTTATAATTGCCCTGTCTCCCCGACTTCATTACCCAGATTGCTATCACATTTACAATTGCCCAGTCACCCCAGCTTCATTACCCAGAGTGATATCACATTTATAATTGCCCAGTCACCCCGGCTTCATTACACAGAGTGCTATCACATTTATAATTGCCCAGTCACCCCAACATCATTACTGAGAGTGCTATCACATTTATAATTGCCTAGTCACCACTGCTTCATTACCCATAGTGCTATCACATTTATAATTGCCTAGTCACCCCAGCTTCATTACCCAGAGTGCTATCACATTTATAATTGCCTAGTCACCCTGGCTTCATTGCTCAGAGTGCTATCACGTTTATAATTGCATAGTCACCCCAGCATCATTACCCAGAGTGCGATCACTTTTATAATTGCCTAGTCACCCTGGCATCATTACCCAGATTGCTATCACATTTACAATTGCCCAGTCACCCCGGCTTCATTACCCAGAGTGATATCACATTTATAATTGCCCAGTCACCCCGGCTTCATTACACAGAGTGCTATCACATTTATAATTGCCTATTCACCCCGGCTTCATTACCCAGAGGGCTATCACATTCATAATTGCCTAGTCTCCCCGAATTGATTACCCAGAATGCTATCACACTCATAATTGCCTAGTCACCCCGGCTTCATTACCCAGAGTACTATCACATTTATAATTGCCTAGTCACCCCAGCATCATTACCCAGAGTGCTATCACATTTATAATTGCCTAGTCACCCCAGCATCATTACCCAGAGTGCTATCACATTTATAATTGCCTAGTCACCCCGGCGTCATTACCCATAGTGCTATCACATTCATGATTGCTTAGTCACCCCGGCATCATTACCCAGGGTGTTATCACATTTATAATTGCCCAGTCACCCCTGCTTCATTAGCCAGAATGCTATCACATTCATAATTGCCTAGTCACCCCGGCTTCATTACCCAGAGTGCTATCACATTTATAATTGCCTACTCACCTGGTGTCATTACCCAGAATGCTATCACATGTATAATTGCATAGTCACCCCAGCGTCATTACCCAGAGTGCTATCACATTCATAATTGCCTAGTGTTACACCATCCACTGGTCACCTTACGCACACGAATGCCCGTGCAGTCACTAAGCCCTCCATTACAGGGCCTGTTCTGCCTTCCTCTTCTGATCTCATGTCCTCACTCCAAGCAGCACGGCAGCAGCACACACGAGGGCATTTAACGCGCTATGGTCACCCATTGCAACATTGGCAGCTGCCCTGGCGTCTTGGAGACAGTCAACGGAGACGCCGGCTTTTTCCTTTGCTTCATCACGCCCTCAGGAAGACCCGGCAGCTGCGTTTCGGAAACTTTGGTCATGTGACAAAGAAACGTGCTACATCATCGGCCACGTGATGGGTCATGTGACACTCCTAGGCTCCTTTAAAACTGGATAGGGAATGCTCATTCAGTGCTTCACAGCTGACCCAATCAGGCACTGTTCGGCGTCTTCCTGTCTCTGCATCTTGAACCTGGACTACGGACTGTTCTTTTTGGATTCCTCTGTCAAGCCCTTGGATATTTTTTTGCTCTGCTGTTTCAGGACCTTTGAACTGTATTCTTGGATTTCTTTGGATTACCCCCTGGTTACGACGAACTTGGCTGGCTTTTGACCTTGGAACTCTTAACGCCTGTTTTCGGATTTTCCTCTTCTGTTACCTTTTGGAGTACCCTCTCCATACAGGTTTTGCAGTGCCTACTCTACAACAATCTACGCCTCACCGCTGCCGCTTGCTACACTCTGCAGCCACACGGAACACCTCCATTTTTATCTTTGTTGTTCCTGTCCCCAGACCCTTGGTAAGCCCCTTGATATTGGTTACCTCGCTATTCAGTATATTGTTTGCCATTGTACTGACCCATTGCTTGCTTTACAGCGGTCGAGTGGTCACCGGTGTTTCTGGTTCCTGGCGTTCTTCGGCACTCAAAAAACCTGTGGCCTCAAGGATTGCTCAGGAAGTTATTTGTATCTTTCTGAGCGGAACTTGTGGACAGAAGCCCCATAATCTTCACAACCATCAAGTCATAACAGACTGTGAAGCCTACAGGTCGTTCAGATTATGGAGGCATCGGCTAGGGACCACGTGGCCGCTCTACTGCAAGCAGTTACTACCTTGAGAGCCGATATGGCCGCGGCCACCACGACGTTACACCACCGCCTTGACTCCCTTCAGAGTGCTCGCCATCCCCTACCTTCTGATTCCGAATTTGGGGACTCCACACCTCCAACCCCTGGTCCTTCTGCCACTCCTTCCAGCTCTTCCATCATTACACCAGTAATTACTCCCACGTCTTTTCCTTTAGCACCCCCTGAGAGATTCCAGGGAGACCCCAGGAATTCTGAGGTCAATGTAACTTGAATCAATGTAAATTACATTTCCTTTGTAGACCTTCAGCGTTCCCTGATGCACCTGCCAAGGCTGCGTTTTTGCTGTCCTATTTGTCTGGCGTCGCCGCCACATGGGCCAACCCGTTACTTGAAAACAATCACCCAGCCCTTTATGATTTTGATCTGCTAGTGACTGAAATCTCTAAGGTTTTTGACACTAGACACAAAGCTCAATCCAGAGATTTGGAATTATTAGACCTCACTCTGGGAAAAAGCACCCTCATAGAATACATAACACGATTTAATCAGTTAGCGGCAGAAACATCCTGGCCGGAAAGCAAGAAGGCTGTAGTGTTTTACAGAGGTCTAAGTGGCTCCATTAAGGACGCTTTGTCAGTGGTGCCGTCGCTTCCAACTCAATACACTGATCTGGTTGATCTAACACTCCAGTTAGACGCTCGACACACCGAGCGCATGGCAGAATTCAGATTCTCAGGTACACAGTTGTCGGTCTCTCCTGATGTAGCCAGTGAACCCATGCAAGTGGGTGGAATACGTAGCCCTATAACTATGACGGAACGAGAAAGGTGGAGAACCGTCAATGCTTGCTTTTATTGCAGACTTAATGGACATTATGTCAAGACTTGTCCACGCCGTCCAAAGCAAAAGAATCCGGGTTTTCCGACTGCTCGTCCTTGAATATGGGGGCCAGGACGAGTTCTCCACAGTCCCCCTCTTGTTCTCCTCCGGCATTTGGGCCTATTAGACCAGTCACAGTCCACGCCATATTAAAGCCGACTCCTGACATACTGCACCCCGTTCAGATTATCATTGATTCCGGGGCCACTGGCTGCTTTATCGACATACAAATGGCTTATGCTTTGAACCTTCCACTAGTTACCAAGGAGTTTCCTGAGCCTGTACAGGCTGTGGACGGGACATCCCTTGCTTCTGGACCTATTCGACAACAGACTGCTCCAATGGAAGTAGTCATTCTGGAAACACATAGGGAAACACTTGCCTTTGACCTCATAACTACCCCTCAATTTGTTATCATTCTTGGCATCCCTTGGTTAAAAAAACATAATCCGCTAATCAATTGGGGTACTGGCCAGGTATGTTTTGAATCCAAAATCTGTCAACATTTTTGTCTTATCGAGAGAGAGGAGGTAATCGATACACCTGCTGCAGCGTTGGGTGCAGTAGCACACCTGACCCTATCCGAGACTGATGAACATCACTCTTTCACTTCGCACATGGTTTGTGCTGTCTTTTCTAACATACCTCCAGTTTATCACAAGTTTTTGTCAGTCTTCGACAAGAGCACCGCAGAAAGTTTACCTCCACACAGACCCTACGATTGCCCCATAGATCTGGTCCCTGACGCTCAGATCCCCAAGGGCTGGATCTATTCCTTATCCCCAGTAGAGGATAAAGCCTTGAAAGAATACTTACAGGAGGCGTTACGTTTAGGCCACATTCGGCCCTCCTCCTCGCCTGCTGCATGCCCTATCTTCTTCGTTCCAAAGAAAGAGGGGGATCTTCGCCCCTGTGTAGACTACAGACGTTTGAACGCCATCACTATCAAAGATAGATACCCCATACCTCTCATTTCTCCACTTTTGGATAGACTAACACACGCCTCCATATACACCAAATTAGATCTTCGGGGAGCATACAATTTGATACATGTCCGCAAAGGGGATGAGTGGAAGACGGTGTTTTGCACCCGACAGGGTTTATTTGAATACCTAGTAATGCCCTTCGGTTTGTGCAATGCCCCTGCCACCTTCCAGCGGTTTATGAATGAGGTCTTTGGGGACATTCTGGACAATTATGTGGTGGTCTATTTGGACGACATTCTGATCTTTTCCTCCTCTTTAGACGAACACATTCTTCACGTTCAAGAAGTCCTATTCCGTTTGCACAACAATGCGCTATTTGCCAAGCCTGAGAAGTGCCAGTTTCATACCAAAGAAGTAGAATTTCTGGGTTTTCATATTTCACCAGGTGGGTTGACTATGAATCAGTCTAAAGTACGAGCCGTTTTGGAATGGCCGGTACCGGTAAGCTTGAAGTCTTTACAGTCTTTCCTGGGCTTTGCCAATTTTTACAGACGGTTCTTCCCTGGTTTTTCTACTATAGTGGCACCATTAACTAAATTGACCAGTCCACGTTTCCCATGTATCTGGACCCCCGAACATCAAGCCGCTTTCGAGTCTTTGAAATCTGCGTTTACCTCAGCTCCGGTCCTACAACACCCGGATCCGGAGTTGCCATTTGTTGTCGAGGCAGACGCATCATCCTTTGCATTAGGAGCGGTATTGTCACAACCTTGCCCAACCTCTGGTCATTTACACCCTGTAGCTTATCATTCACGCAAGTTTACATCTACTGAGTCCCATTATGCAGTTACCGAAAAGGAACTCGAGCGATTAAAGACGCATTTCAGGTATGGAGACACCATTTGATGGGGGCCAAACACTAAGTCATAGTTTTCACTGATCATAAGAATTTGCAGGATCTCGCATCTCTCAAGTGTGTTAACAGTCGTCAGGTGCGTTGGCACTTATTCTTCGCAGCCTACGACTTTCTTGTGAAACACTGTCCTGGTCTGTCTCATGGTAAAGCAGATGCTCTATCCTACTCCCCTGGAGGGGTGTCACTTCCGGTCTTCCCAGAAACGGTGCTTGACCACGGGCATGTAGTATGCTTATGCACTTCTTCGCCTCCTCTGTTGTCAGCCATACGCACATGGGTTTCCCAACATCCACAACAGTCAGAAGAATGGGATCCCGTTTATCACGATGGTCTACCTTTTGTTCACAACAAGTTGTTCCTACCCTCTAGTGACACTCGAAACCTAGCTATGGAATGGTCTCATGATGCTGCCATCCATGGTCACCCAGGACAACAGCTTACTCTGGATCTACTTAAACGCTGGTGCTGGTGGCCTTCGATGAGGCGTGACGTTGAGAATTATGTTAACACACTGCTCAGTGTGTGCCCAATGTAAGTCCCGTAGAGGACGCCCTTTGGTTCTTTTACAGCCCTTGCTGATTCCCCCCAGACCCTGGCATACCCTTACAATGGATTTTGTGACTGATCTCCCTCGTTCACAGAGTTATGATACAGTATGGGTAGTAGTAGACGCCTACACTAAAATGGCTCGCTTTATTCCTTGTTCTGGTATACCCTCTGCACCTACATTGGCAAATCTATTTTTCAAGTCCATTTTTTGTTTGTTTGGGCTCCCTACAGTCTTGGTTTCTGACAGAGGTTCACAATTCACGTCCCGTTTCTGGCGTGCGCTCACTAAATTATTGGATATTGATGCACGATTTTCCTCTGCTTACCATCCAGAAACCGACGGCCAGACAGAAAGGGTAAACCAAGCCATGGAACAATATTTACGCTGTCTTACACTACAACATCAGAAATCATGGGTACACCTGCTACATCTCACTGAATTTGCCCATAACAACTCCTTGCACTCTTCTACTGGCTTTTCTCCGTTCTACTCCCTTTATGGCCAACACCCCCGTACATTGCCCATTCCCGATTATGCCTCCTCTTGTGCTCCTGCTGCCTCATCTTTTGTTCGCGACATGGCCATGGTTCATGCCCAGACTCTTGCCCATCTGCAGGAAGCTCAGTTGGCCATGAAAGCTTCAGCCGATAAGAAATGGGTTGCTGCTCCTGTTTACCGTGTGGGGGACCGAGTTTGGCTGTCGTCCCGTTATCTACATTTGCCTGGCTGTCGTAAATTGCTTCCCAAATTTGTTGGTCCTTTTCGGGTGTCTGGTGTTCTGAGTCCTGTGGCTTATCGCCTATCCCTTCCTTTGACCTGGAAGGTCCATCCAGTTTTTCATACTTCCCTCCTGAAACCATGCCCTGGTCCTACGCGCCTGGTCTCTCGCCCTGCCCCCGTGTCACTGGATGACCCTGATGTTTATGAGGTTGGGGGTATTCTGGGCTCTTGTCTCTTCAGGGGGCAGCTCAAGTATCTCGTGGATTGGTTGGGTTACGGTCCTGAGGAGCGCTCTTGGGTTCTTGCCCGGGATATGCATGCCCCTCATTTAGTGGCCCAGTTTCATCGGGATTTCCCTGCTTGCCCACGGGGTCGTGGGCCTTTGGGGCGGGGCTCTGTTACACCATCCACTGGTCACCTGACGCACACAAATGCCCGTGCAGTCACTAAGCCCTCCATCTCAGGTCCTGTTCTGCCTTCCTCTTCTGATCTCATGTCCTCACTCCCTCAAGCAGCACGGCAGCGGTGCACACAAGGGCATTTAACGCGCTATGGTCACCCATTGCAACATTGGCAGCTGCCCTGGCGTCTTGGAGACAGTCAACGTAGACACCGGCTTTTTCCTTTGCTTCATCACGCCCTCAGGCAGACCCGGCAGCTGCGTTTTGGAAACTTGAGTCATGTGACAAAGAAACGTGCTACATCATCGGTCACGTGATGGGTCATGTGACACTCCTAGGCCCCTTTAAAAGTGGAGAGGGAACGTTCATTCAGTGCTTCACAGCTGACCCAATCAGGCACTGTTCGGCGTCTTCCTGTCTCCGCATCTTGAACCTGGACTACAGACTGTTCTTTTTGGATTCCTCTGTCAAGCCCCTGGATATTGTTTTGCTCTGCTGTTTCAGGACCTTTAAACTGTATTCTTGGATTTCTTTGGATTGCCCCTAGGTTACGAGGAACCTGGCTGGCTTTTGACCTTGGAACTCTTAACGGACTGTTTTCGGATTTTCCTCTTCTGTTACCTTTTGGAGTACCCTCTCCATACAGGTTTTGCAGTGCCTACTCTACAACAATCTACGCCTCACCGCTGCCGCTTGCTACACTCTGCAGCCACATGGAACACCTCCATTTTCATCTTTGTTCTTCCTGTCCCCAGACCCTTGGTAAGCTCCTTGATATTGGTTACCTCGCTATTCAGTATATTGTTTGCCATTGTAGTGACCCCTTGCTTGCTTTACAGCAGTCGAGGGGTCACCAGTGTTTCTGGTTGCTGGCGTTCTTCGGCACTCAAAAAACCTGTGGCCTCAAGGATTGCTCAGGAAGTTATTTGTATCTTTGTGAGCGGAACTTGTGGACAGAGGCCCCATAATCTTCACGACCATCAACTCATAACACCTAGTCACCCCGGCGTCATTACACAGATTGCTATCACATTTATAATTGCCCAGTTACCCCGGCTTCATTACCCAGAGTGATATCACATTTATAATTACCGAGTCACCCCGGCTTCATTACACAGAGTGCTATCAGATTTATAATTGCCTAGTCACCCCGACTTCATTACCCAGGGTGGTATCACATTGATAATTGCCTAGTCACCCCGGCTTCATTACCCAGAGTGCTATCACATTTATAATTGCCTAGTCAAACCCGGCTTCATTACCCAAAGTGGTAGCACATTTATAATGCCTAGTCACCCCGGCTTCATTACCCAGAGTGCTAAAACATTTAAAATTGCCCAGTCACCCCGGCTTCATTACCCAGATTGCTATCACCTTTATAATTGCCCAATCACCCCGGCTTCAATACCCAGGGTGCTATCACATTTATAATTGCCTAGTCAGCCCGCATACTTACCCAGAGTGCTATCACATTCATAATTGCCTAGTCACCCCGGCGTCATTACCCACGCTGCTATCACATTCATAATTGCCTAGTCTCCCCGAATTGATTACCCAGAATGCTATCACATTCATAATTGCCCAGTCACCCGAGCGTCATTACCCACAGTGCTATCACAGGTATAATTGCCCAGTCACCCCAACTTCATTACCCAGATTGCTATCACATTTATAATTGCCCAGTCACCCCAGCTTCATTACCCAGAGTGCTATCACATTTATAATTGCCTAGTCACCCCGGCTTCAGTACCCAGATTGCTATCACATTTATTGCCTGGTCACCCCGCCGTCATTACCCAGAGTGCTATCACATTCATAATTGCCTAGTCACCCCGGCGTCATTACCCAGAGTGCTATCACATTTATTGCCTGGTCACCCCGCCGTCATTACCCAGAGTGCTATCACATTTATAATTGCCTAGTCACCCCGGCTTCATTACCCAGAGTGCTATCACATTTATTGCCTGGTCACCCCGCTGTCATTACCCAGAGTGCTATCACATTCATAATTGCCTAGTCACCCCGGCGTCATTACCCAGAGTGCTATCACATTCATAATTGCCTAGTCACCCCAGCATCATTACCCAGAGTGCTATCACATTCATAATTGCCTAGTCACCCCGGCGTCATTACCTAGAGTGCTATCACATTCATAATTGCCTAGTCACCCCAGCATCATTACCCAGAGTGCTATCACATTCATAATTGCCTAGTCACCCCGGCGTCATTACCCAGAGTGCTATCACATTCATAATTGCCTAGTCACCCCGGCGTCATTACCCAGAGTGCTATCACATTCATAATTGCCTAGTCACCCCGGCGTCATTACCCAGAGTGCTATCACATTCATAATTACCTGGTCACACCGGCTTCATTACCCAGAGTGCTATCACATTTATTGCCTGGTCACCCCGCCGTCATTACCCACAGTGCTATCACATTCATAATTGCCTAGTCACCCCGGCGTCATAACCCAGAGTGCTATCACATGTATTTGTATTTGTATTTATTTTATTTCTATAGCGCACCAGGCCCATGGGCAACCGGGCGCATAACTTGGATACAACATGATGAAAGCATAACATGGCAGTATAAATGTTTTTACAGGAGAATTTCAATATTTACGATCAGGAGAATAGCAGTAAGAAGATAAGCAGAATGCATATACAAGAGTCTGTCAAAGTGCAAGTAGGGCAGTGAGCCAGTGTTAGATGTCTTGGGAGGACAGCCAGGCTTTGGTAAGGTGTTTGAATTTCAGGAAGGAGGGTTCTGCTCTCAGCTCATTAGGGAGTGAGTTCCAAAGTTTGGCTGCCAAGATGGGGAAGATAGTTCCACCTGATCTTTGGAGATTGAATCGTGGGATGACAAGGCAGTTGGCTTGGGCCGATCTGCGAGGTCTAGTGGAGCAATGGAGGGCAAGTCTGTTCGCCAAGTAACAGGGAGCTTGGTTGTGAAGGCATTTATGGGTGAGAGCCAAAGACTTCAAGGAAATGCGGTGTGGGATAGAGAGGCAGTGAAGGTTACGCCTAGTATCGGATATGTGCTGGCGCCTGGGAATGTTGAGGGCCGCTCTGATCGCATTGGTTTGGACAATTTGTAACTTATTTAAGTTACAGCGATTAGTACCTAGGTAAAGGGCATTGCAGTAGTCGACCTTGGACAGTACGAGGGTCCTAGCCAAGGTCACGCAGTTAGCTGTGGAAAGGAACGGGTGACAGACCGTAATAAGCTTACAAGTATAAGCTGCTGCTGATGAGACTGAGTTGGTTTGTCTAGTCAGGGATAATGTCAAGTCAATGTAAATCCCTAAGGTTTTTGTGTCCTTAGCAGTAGGGATAGTATTCCCGTCAATGGTGAAGGACTTAAAAGCAGGGTCAAGTTTCGTGAGTTTTTGTGGTGAACCAAGAATGAGGAGCTCTGTCTTTTCATCATTTAGACAAAGTCCGTGTTGAGCCATCCAAGCTTGGATGACCTGGTAGATGGCGTTGATGGCGAGGGAGTCAGTAGTGTAGTCACCTGTGATAGGGATTAGTATCTGGGTGTCGTCAGCGTAATTGGTGTCCGTGACATCCAGATGGTCCAGAATATCGAAAAGGGGTTTGGTGAACACGTTATATAACGTGGGCGAGACACAGGACCCTTGAGGCACGCCACAGGCGACCGGGGCCGGTGGGGCGGCTGCTAATGGAGAGAACACGCGCATTGACCATTAGCTGGTCAAGTGGCACAGCGAGTAGAGCGCTCGCTTTGACATCCGTGCAGAGCCTGCTAACCCAGGTTCGAATCCCGGCAGGGCCAAACTCAGCCTTTCATCCTTCCGAGGTCGATAAATGAGCACCACACACCGTGGGTAATAATAAGCAGCGCTCAGATACCTGAGGGTTCATAGCGCTATATAAATGTGAAATTATTATTATTAATTATTATTATTGATCTGTTATCGAGGAAGGAACTGATCCAGGTTGAGGCTTTGTCTGAGAAGTGTGCAGCTGATTTGAGGTGGTGACAAAGAATTTTATGGTTAACAAGATCAAAAGCCGCCGAGAGGTCCAGGAGAAGTAGTAGCGCAAGTTTGCCTTTGTCTTTGAGATCTTTGATCTGCGTTTTTAAATCGATAAGGGCAGTTTCAGTACCGTGGCGTGGCCGAAACCCCGATTGCCTGAGTCCCAGAAGTTTGTTTGATTCAAGGTATTCTTGAATTTGTAGGTATGCCGCACGGTCAAGGATTTTTAGTAAAAATGGGACAGTGGTGATTGGACTGTAGTTTGTGGGTATGCTGGGATCCGAGGTAGGTTTTTTCAGGAGCGGGATGACCCAGGCGTCCTTTAGGTTTCTGGTACAATCCCAGAGCTAAAGGAAGGGTTAATGAGTGTAGTGATGAATGGTGATAGGTCATGAGCTGCTTCCTTAATAATAGGCGCAGGACAGAGGTCACCATGGCAGTTGGAAGGTTTAAGGCTGGCGATGATCTTTTCCACTTCAGGAATGGAGAGTGGAGAGAAGCTAAAAGGAGTCAGAGAATCTGGGAAGGAGTGGTTTATAAGTAGGTGTAAGGATCGGTGGAGGGTTAGATTGAAGGCTAGTTTGTTTGTTGTTGATTTTAATTTGAAGAGTGGCAATCTTGCCTAGGAGAGCCTCTTGGATTTTGGAGCACCAGGTGCTATCTTTGGTACAGGTGTCAGGTGCAGTAACAGGAGTTTCAAGTTCTTTTAGGATTTTAAACAGTTCTTTGGTGTTGGATTTGGCTTGTTCGATGCGTTTATTGTATGTGTCTTTTTTTGCCTGGAGTATGGCTTCCTTGTAATTAAGGGTGGCCAAGAGTAGACACGATTTGTTGGCTGGAGAGTGGTTACTTTTCCAGTGAGATTCTGCAATTTGTTTATCTTTGCGTAAAGTTCTAAACTGGGGTGTGAACCAGGAGTTCAGGTGGGCTAGAGGTTTGGATTTTCTCAGTTTAGAGGGTGCGATGGTGTCTAAGGCTTTAAGCATAGCCCGATTAAAGGCGTCAACCAAGGCCGTGGGGTCAGAGCATGAGAGAGCCTGGTCATTGAGAGCCGGAAGGAGGAGAGGGAGGAGTCTGTCGCAGGTGATGTCACGTTTATTGCGAGTGGCCGTAGCAGGTGCAATGCTAGGAGAGAGACTGACAGATTTGGACTCGATATTGAATGTAATTAAGTTGTGGTCAGTCCATGAGCACTGTTGGTTGGAGGTGATGTTGATGGGACAATTATGGGCAGCTAGCCAATCAAGGGTTCTACCCTTGTCGTGGGTAGGTTGGTTTATGAACTGTGTGAATCCAGCATTCGTAAGGATATTGTCAATAGTCGTGGCAGCAGTGTCCTTGGGGTCAGAATGTCACAACCGCAGGTTCCTGGCGTCTATGGAAGAGGTGGAAACATGGCGGCCGTCCGACTGTGCCGCCACGTTGTGCTCCCAAGCGCTGTTAGCGGTCTAGTCCTTTCCATCATGGCCGCCGCCGAGTGTATTTCCCTGTTTACGCTCGGCGGCTCAGCGCGTTGCAACTTCTGAATCCTCTTCGTTGCTAGCGCTCCTCGGTTCTCTCGCTTGGCGGTGTTCCGCTCCTGTCCTATTTTCCCCTGCTTACCTCTCTCATTCCGTTGTCTTCTCTTCCCTCTCTTGCCTGCGCCCTGTTATTTCACTTGGGTGCTTGGATTGCTCGCATCCCTTCACTTCTCCTGCTTTGCCTCTTTTGAGTTCTCTCTCTCTCTGGCTCCCCCCCCTTTGATTCCATTCAGTGCCGTTCTCTCAACTCACCTTTGCTGAGCCCTTACCTGCCGGATTTGCCGGTATCCCATATTCCAGCTGGTCTTGGATTATCCTCTTGTTCCTCTGCATCGGATATCTACACTCCGAAGGGGTTTTTGTGCCGTAAGGCTTTTCCCCTTGCCTCACTTGTCTGTCGCGGGGGGGAGTCACCACTGATTCGTTCCCAAAGGGTCGCGGTGGCTTCCTCCCGAGGCCGACCCTATCTACACAAGGAGAGGAGGACTTTTACTCGTCGATCCCGCGGAAAGAAGTTGGACTTCTCATCATCATCTGGTGAGGAGGAAGGGGAATTTGAATACTCTCAGGGTTCGAGTGGGGTGGACAACATAACGGAAAACCCTGTCGATACGCCCACAGCGTCAGGCATTGTTGATAGCTTGCAATGCCAAAATACTGACATGGCAACTCCCCAGCAACTTCAAGAATTGGTCGCGGCGGTACAAAACTTAAACCTGGAAGTTCAAGCCCTTAAGACGGCAAATACCGCTCTCCAACAGAGAGTTACCGCCAGAGAACAGCAAGTCACAGATTTACCGCCTTTGCCTCTGGTTTCAGGAAAATTCGACAGATCAGAGAAAAAAGTCAAAGAATTCTTGGAAGCTTGTAATATCCATTTCGCTTTCAGACAGAACACCTTTTCCTCCGATCATGCTAAAGTGGGGTTTATGATCACACAGCTGACTGGTAATGCCCTAGCGTGGGCTACCCCATTGGTGTCCCAGTCCGACCCAGTGTTACAGAACTTTGTAGCATTCAAGGATCTTCTCAAGCAGACATTTCTTCGCACTGAAAGCGCTCACCTGGCTAGTGAAGACCTGTTGGATGTTCGTCAGGGTGGTTCTGACCTACTCACTTACATATCCTCCTTCAAAAGACTGGCTGCATAAGCTGGCTGGCAAGAAGAGGCTCAATACACCATCTTCAGGAGGGGTTTGCGCGAAGAGCTGAGGACGAGCTTGCTAGGATCCCTCACCCCGATTCTTTCTCAGATCTCATAAAGGCTGTTGTACGGATAGATATTCGGTTGACTGAACGGAGGAATGAAAAGAGAAAGACCCGTAACTCCAGCTCTTACCCCGAGACTCACCCATCGACCTCCTCACCTGCCGCTCGTCCATCCACCTGGGAAGAACCTATACAAATAGGAGCAACCATAGCGCCCTTGACAGCGGAAGAGAAGAAGAGGAGAAGGGAGGGCAGCCTTTGTCTATACTGTGGCTCCTCCACACACCTCTTGAGAGACTGCCCAGATGTACCCCCCAGGCGTCCGGGAAACGGACGCCCTCGGTAGTTGGCAGGACGGACTACCAAGGGGCTTTTCCCAGTTCCTATGTCACTCTTTCAGTTACTTCTGCCCAACCCTCGGAAGACCAACGTCTCATGGTGGTATCCGTCCAGCTTCAGTTCAGAGGAAAGGAAATGGAGACTCTGGCCCTGCTGGATTGTGGAGCAGCCGGGAACTTCCTGGACACCCTATGGGCTGACAAGGTAGGCCTTCGCAGGATAGCCAAGAAGGAAGACCAGAAGGTAGAGGGAGTAGATGGTACCCCTCTGTGCTCCGGCCTCATTACCCACACCACAGAGGAGGTACGGGTATCCATTCAACAACATACTGAAGTACTGAGCTTCGATATCATTCGCGCAGCTCATTTCCCAGTCATTTTGGGGATTGGTTGGCTCCGACGACACAACCCTACCATAGATTGGTCGGCAAATCTTCTAAGTTTTCATTCTGCTTACTGCCAGGAGAAGTGTCTTCCAGGACCCTTGTTCGAAAGCGTCAAGACGGGGTGTGCCCCTGAGAGGAGCACGATCCATTGTATCCCAAGCTGTCTTCAGGAGTACGCCACAGTGTTCCAAGACCAACAACCCATGGAACTTCCTCCTCATCGACCTGAGGACTGTAGGATAGACTTAGTCCCTCAGGCTCTGGTTCCGTTTTGTAGGATGTATCCCCTTTCCTTGTCAGAAAAGGAAGTCCTTAGACGCTACTTAGATGACAACTTAGCCAACGGACTTATCCGACCTTCCAGATCACCAGCAGGAGCATCTCTATTCTTCATTCCCAAGAGGGACTCCAAGGACCTAAGACCTTGTATCGATTACCGAGGCCTTAACCAACTTACCATCAAGGACCGGTACCCTATGCCCATCATCTCGGAGATCCTGGAGACCGTCCAAGGCTCAGTAGTTTTTTCCAAACTCGAACTACGTAATGCTTACCATTTGCTCCGCATCAGGACCGGTGACGAATGGAAGACGGCTTTCCGCACTCCCAATGGGCTGTTCGAATATCAGGTTATGCCGTTCAGACTGGTCAACGCTCCCTCGATCTTTGAAAGGTTTATGGACCGTATATTTTCTGATCTCTTGGGCCAAAACACTGTTGTCTACTTAGACGATATTCTGGTTTACTCCCGTCAGCCCGAAGAGCATACTCGTCATGTGAAGGAAGTATTACACAGGCTGCAGCGACATCATTTATTGGTCAAGCCGGAAAAGTGTGCTTTCGCCAAATCCTCCGTCTCCTATCTGGGGTTTATTTTGTCCAACGAGGGGATCGCCATGGATCCCAAGAAGGTAGAAGCTATTCTAGGCTGGCCCTCCCCTTCGTCGGTCAAGGAGATTCAAAGATTTTTGGGACTGGCCAACTTTTACCGGAATTTTATTCCCGAATTTTCCAGACTCACTCTGCCTATCACCTCCTTACTAAAGAAAGCCTCCATGCCTTTTCGCTGGTCCAGGGAAGCCGAGGAGAGTTTCATCTGCCTGAAAAGAAGGTTCTGTTCTGCCCCTATTCTGAGACAGCCGGACCAACTGCTACCCTTTATTCTTGAGACCGACGCCTCCGCGGGTGCGGTTGGCGCCGTTCTCCTACAATCAAATCAGGGCCAAGAACATCCCATCGCCTATTTCTCCAAGACTCTGAACCCTAGTCAGCTGAACTACTCCGTCATAGAAAAGGAGCTCTTAGCTATGAAACTGGCTTGTCTGGAATGGAGGCATCTTCTCCAAGGAAGCTTACACCCGTTCCTGATACGTACTGATCACAAGAACCTACAGATCCTACGTCAACAAGAGTGTTATAACACCAGACAAGCCCGATGGGCGCATTTCTTTGCACAGTTCCATTTTCTCATCACATACATACCTGGTACCCAAAACCAGGTTGCTGACGCCTTATCTCGCAGAGATGAGACCTCTCTGGGATACGAGAAAGAGCTCATGTTTCCTCATATCAAGATCATTTCCGCTGTATCGTCTTTCTTGGAAGAAGTGAGGGAAAGATCGCTTTCCCCAGAAGAAACGCTCTTGCAAGTGGGGAGGACTCCGGTGGATCGGAGGGACGGTCTGTACTTCACTCGAGGGAGGCTCATCCTTCCTTCACAGGACCTCAGAATACAAGCTCTCCAGTGGTGTCACGACTCGAAGGTGGCTGGGCATAGAGGCTTACGAGGGACTTTGGAATTACTGCACAGATCCTTTTACTGGCCCGGTATGTGAGCTGATACTCAGGCATACATCCAGACCTGTCTGACCTGTATGCAAAATAAACATTCCACTCAAAGTTCTCTTGGCCTGCTTCAACAAGACTCGATTCCCTCAGGCCCCTGGAAGCACATATCTACAGATTTCATCGTATATCTACCGGTTTCCCAGGGCTGTACCTGTATCATGGTAACTGTGGACTCCTTCTCGAAGTTGGCTCATTTTTCCCCCTTGCCCAGGATACCTTCGGCCTCCCTTATGGCGGAAGTCTTCATGAAAGATATCTTCAGGTTGCATGGTCTCCCCAAAAAGATCGTGTCTGACCGTGGGAGCCAATACACCTCAAAATTCTGGACTGCCTTGTTGAAAGGGCTCTGTCTTCTTGGTTCCACCCACAGACTAACGGGCAGACGGAAAGGCTAAACGGGACCCTCAAGCAGTATTTGAGGTGTTTCATTAACCAACAACAGGATAACTGGGTTTCCCTCTTACCAACAGCTGAGTTCGCTTATAACAATTCTGTACACAGCGCACTTGGGATCAGCCCTTTCTTTTGTACGTATGGGTAGCATCCTAAATCTATAGTACCCACCTTCTGGACTGAGACTCCCATACCATCCTTAGAAATCTCTCCCTCTAGATTAAATGAAGCCCACAACACCGCCAACCAAAGTCTTCTAAAGGCCAACACCCGTAACAAACTACAAGCTGATAAACACCGGAGACCTGTACCAGATTGGAACAAAGGTTCCAAGGTCATGCTATCCACCAAGTTTTTGCCCCGCTGGGTACGTCCTTCTAAGCTATCTCCCCGATTCATTGGTCCCTTCGAAGTCCTATCCAGTAGCTTATCGCCTCAGACTGCCTAAGAATCTTAGTCGCATTCATCCGACCTTTCATACCTCTCAATTACGTCCCTTCGTATCAGGGAACAGAAAACAGAATACCCCCAAACTCCACACTTTGCCTGCTCCCACCTCTGAGGAATACGAGGTCTCCCACATCCGGGATTCTCGTTACCACAGAGGTCGCCTTGAATATCTTATTCATTGGAAAGGCTATCCTTCATCTGAGGATACCTGGGAACCTCGGACCCATGTGCATGCTCCCTGTTTGCTACGTCAGTTTCACAGATTACATCCCAGCAAGCCGGGGGGAACCCGACTTCGAGGGGGGCATACTGTCACAACCGCAGGTTCCTGGCGTTTATGGAAGAGGTGGAAACATGGCGGCCGTCCGACTGTGCCGCCACGTTGTGTTCCCAAGCGCTGTTAGCGGTCTAGTCCTTTCCATCATGGCCGCCGCCGAGTGTATTTCCCTGTTACGCTCGGTGGCTCGGCGCGTTGCAACTTCTGAATCCTCTTCGTTGCTAGCGCTCCTCAGTTCTCTCGCTTGGCGGTGTTCCGCTCCTGTCCTATTTTCCCCTGCTTACCTCTCTCATTCTGTTGTCTTCTCTTCCCTCTCTTGCCTGCGCCCCGTTATTTCACTTGGGTGCTTGGATTGCTCGCATCCCTTCATTTCTCCTGCCTTGCCTCTTTTGAGTTCTCTCTCTCTCTGGCTCCCCCCTCTTTGATTCCATTCAGTGCCGTTTTCTCAACTCACCTTTGCTGAGCCCTTACCTGCCGGATTTGCCGGTATCCCATATTCCAGCTGGTCTTGGATTATCCTCTCGTTCCGCTGCATCAGATATCTACACTCCGAAGGGGTTTTTGTGCCGTAAGGCTTTTCCCCTTGCCTCACTTGTCTGTCGCGGGGGGGGGAGTCACCACTGATTCGTTCCCAAAGGGTTGCGGTGGCTTCCTCCCGAGGCCGACCCTATCTACACAAGGAGAGGAGGACTTTTACTCGTCGATCCCGCGGAAAGAAGTTGGACTTCTCATCATCATCAGGTGAGGAGGAAGGGGAATATGAAGACTCTCAGGGTTCGAGTGGGGTGGACAACATAACGGAAAACCCTGTCGATACACCCACAGCGTCAGGCATTGTTGATACAGAAAGACCTAGGTTGAAATCCCCCAATATCGTGGGTTGCCAGTCAATTCGTCGAAAAAAATTGGTCGACCAGACAAATGGTCGAATCAAATTGGTCGAAAACCATTTCGTCGAATTTTTTTTTTTTTCTATTTTAACCCTTTTTTTTTTTTTTTTTGGGGGGGTCCCCCCCCAACCCCCTTTTTTTCTCTAAAAACCCATTTTTTAACAAAACGAAAACCCAAAAAATAAATATATAAATAAAAAAAAAATTTCGACGAAATGGTTTTCGACCAAATTGCGTCGACCAAATTGCAGTCGACCAGTTTTTTTTCGACGAGTTGACTGGACACCATATCGTGACCTGGGAATTGGTTTTGGTGTTGTGAGTGATGATGTTAGAGATGTCCTCCGCGAAAGTGGATTGCGGGCCAGGTGGCCGGTAGAGTAGATGGAAGGTGATAGAGTGGTTAGGGGTAACAGCTAATTTAGCTGTCAGTGCTTCCAGAGTGGAAAAGTGGTGCGTGGCAGAGAGGTGGAGGTTTAGGGCATTTTTGTGGATGATGGCAATGCCACCACCTTTGGACTGATTAGAATTACGATCATGTCTGATAATGTTATAGTCTGGAGGGATGGCGAGGGAGAGAAGAGGACCTGAGGCAGGATGGAGCCAGGTTTCGGTAATAGCGATAAAGTCAAGGTCGAGGTTGAGGATGAGGTCAGCTACTTCTAGGGTGTGAGCCGAGAGAGATCTGGCATTGATTAACACACCTTTGATGTTGCTTAAGTTGGGGGGATTGGAAAGGGATGGTGGAAGATTTGGCGTAAGTGTGGACGGTGTAGGGGTCTGAGGCAGTTTTTGACGATGCGCTGAGTGATGGGAAGTGTGGGTGAGTCGCGAGCCAAGTCTGGCATTTCTCAGGGTGATGGAGCAAGGTATGTTTGGTAAAGGTCTAGTAGCAAAGTGTTGGATCCAAAGGGCTGGGTTGTTGAGGTAGGGGTTGGTGTGGTGAGCGTAGGATGGCATAGTTGTGGTGTGATGCAGGTGAAAGTGAAGGACGGGGGCGGTGGTGTGGTTAAGTACGGTCCAACCAGAGTGCAGTATAAGGAGGAGAAAGGTGGGCAGTAATCTAGTGAGTAGGACACTGAAAGTGTACATGGGTGAGTTTATAGCAATTAGACTGTTGGTGAGGGGCGTGTTGACCTAATATAGTCTAGGAGCAAGTGGTCTGATAGTGACCAAGAGGGCGACCATAAGGCACAGCACAATTACAGTGGTCCGTTAGCGACCATAAGGCACAACACAGTTGTAGTGGTCCGTTAGCGACCATAAGGCACAACACAATTGCAGTGGTCCGTTAGCGGCCATAAGGCACAACACAATTACAGTGGTCCGTTAGCGACCGTAAGGCACAACACAATTACAGTGGTCCATTAGCGACCATAAGGCACAACACAATTGCAATGGTCCATTAGCGACCATAAGGCACAACACAATTGCAGTGGTCCGTTAGCGACCATAGGCACAACACAATTACAGTGGTCCGTTAGCGACCATAAGGCACAACACAATTGCAGTGGTCCATTAGCGACCATAAGGCACAGCACAATAGCAGTGGTCCGTTGGCGACCATAAGGCACAACACAATTACAGTGGTCTGTTAGTGACCATAAGGCACAACACAATTGCAGTGGTCCAATAGCGACCATAAGGCACAACACAGTGGTCCGTTAGCGACCATAAGGCACAACACAATTGCAGTGGTCCGTTAGCGACCATAAGGCACAGTACAGTGGTCCGTTAGTGATCATAAGGCACAACACAGTGGTCCGTTAGCGACCATAAGGCACAACACAGTGGTCCATTAGCGACCATAAGGCATGGTACAATATCCTTGCAGGTTAGTCAAGACATAAGCATGGTGAAGGCAGAACACGGAGAGACCCCTATAGTGCTGTGGTAGTAAAGTCAGCTATAGTAAGACGGGTGAGGTCTGTGTTGACCAAATGGCACGACACAAATCAGTGTATACTGATAGCGATCATAGGGTACAGCAATAGTCATAGGTGGATAGTTATTGACCCTGGGGCAGAATACACATCATAGGATACAGTGCACACGAGATATGAATAGGCCAGGATAGCATAATCCGGTGAGGCAGCTGTATGCAGCAAGGCAAGGAGGTAGTTAAGCAGATGACGTGGTGCGCATATCGTAATAGGCAGAGGAGTTAGTACAGAATTAAGCACATGCCAAGTTAGAGGTAGGTCAAAGGTAGAATGCTGGTAGGAGATGCTGCCATAGAGATTGTTAGCTGTGCGAGTAGAAATTCTACAGCAGTGATGTACTCACGGGTGGTGACCGCCGATAGCGGGAAGAAGACTACTCCTCTGCCTTTGCAGGGGACTTCACTCTGCAAAGCGGCGAACAGGGGCAAACAGGGTCGAATGGCCTTAAGAGGCCTTCGGATGACCGCCGGCTCTTCCGCCTGCCGGCGGATGTTTGTATTTAAGTATAAATACAAATACACGTTGCCTAGCAACGTAGAGACGTCTCAGCCTCGTTTCCGTGCCGCATCGCGCCCGACATTTTGAAAAGGTGGATGTCGGCGCGTGCGGCTTTAAAGCGAAGATGGGGGGCCAAGGGTGCCAGGGAGGCGATGGGGTACCCAGGCAGGGCAAGATGCAGCATCAGATATAATTGCCTAGTCACCCTGGCATCATTACCCAGAGTGCTATCACATTTATAATTGCCTAGTCACCCCGCCGTCATTACCCAGAGAGCTATCACATTTATAATTGCCTAGTCACCCCAGCTTCATTACCCAGAGTGCTATCACATTCATAATTGCCTAGTCACTGCAGTGTCATTATCCAGAGTGCTATCACATTTATAATTGCCTAGTCACCCCGGCTTCATTACCCAGAGTGCTATCACATTTATAATTGCCTAGTCACCCGGGCGTCATTACCCAGAGTGCTATCACATTTATAATTGCCCAGTCACTCCGGCTTCATTGCCCAGAGTGCTATCACATTTATAATTGCCTAGTCACCCCGGCTTCATTACCCAGAGTGCTATCACATTTATAATTGCCTAGTCACCCCGGCTTCATTACCCAGAGTGCTATCACATGTATAATTGCCTAGTCACCCCAGCTTCATTACCCAGAGTGCTATCACATGTATAATTGCCTAGTCACCCCAGCTTCATTACCCAGAGTGCTATCACATTCATAATTGCCTAGACACCACTGTTCTGTATTTTCTCTGCACTTTCCACGGCGGTGGGCTTTTGCTTGTGTTTTAGTATAGATATGTGCATTCATGAGTGTTTCAATAAAGTGTCTATATTTTTATAGAACCTTGTCTGCGCTTTGTATATTTTTGTTGTTTGGGATGCTGCTGTTATCACTTCAGAGTATTTCTTGCGCTCGACCCACATTACCACGGGAGGTGAAGGAGGTCTACCGCTTGACTGTGCCTGTTTCACCTTTGTGATTGAGATCATTGTTGGTGTGTAGTAGTGTGGGGCTGAGTAGGCAGTTTAGTCACTACTTATCCCTGTACTCTTGCAGGGCAGCAATCATTTTGTCACTGTCCTGAAGCCCTTTGTGTGCACTTCGGCCACCTGCATGAACCTACACACAGCCCTTCCCGTGGCAATGCTGGGGCACTCAGCCACCGGGTCACTGCTGCAGCATCCTAAAATGGCTGACAGGCTTTGCGATACCTCAGATGAAGAGGCTGGGGTGAGGGCTATCAGGCCAAGCAAAGCACATGGTCAAACCAAGCGAAAAACCTAAGGACGATTGATTGAACAAACATCAGAGATAAGTAACAAGGACATTAATCAAGCTTCGTCACCCAACACGTCCTCCAAGAACAGCACATCACGCAACACACTTCCTGACTGAAGGAGAAAACCCAGGAACAAAATTAGCGGCGCTGGGAGCTCCATGCACCGGCGGCCATGACGGCTATTGATATGACACAGCATTTATAAGGAACCTGTACACAAGTGTTTGTAGGCGCGACAAGACAAGGAAGGACAACGGAGGACAAAAGAACGATCTTACTAGGCCTTGTGTCATTCAGACCGTGCAAGCGCAAGGAGGGCGAGGAGTGGAGAAGTGCAAGAGGAGGGCGGCGAGTGGAGGAGTGCAAGAGGAGTGCGGGGAGTGGAGAAGTGCAAGAGGGGGTTTGGGGGAGGGAAGAAGTGCAAAGGGCATCCCACTGAAAATGCAAATGCAGCTTTCGGGGATAATGTAGTGGAAGTCTCTCTGTCTAAGAAGCCACCACAATGTTCAGGGGACTCCCCGACTGAGCTGAGAGACCCAACAGGGCCTTTCTGACCTTACAGAGGAGAATGCATGCTTCTGCAGCAGGGGCCAAGGCATGAGCACACACTGCCCCTTTGTCTGCCTACAAAGATATGCCAATGTATGAAAGCTGATAACCCTGCACCAAGTGAAACACAACACTCTTTGGCAACTGCCAAGTGGGCACAGAGCCTTGGATTATAGCATAAAGGTCATTTCACTTCCCTATCCCCAAGCAGGAAGAAGGCTTCTTTTGTGCAATTCTATCACAGGTTTAAGTGAATTTCTTCTGTCCTTGATTAAAAGGGCTTTTTAGCAAAATATACATTGGTCGAAACAAGCGAACCATAAAGAGTCATTGATTGAGTGCAAATCAGACATAGGAACCATAATCTTAAGTCATGCGTCACGCGACACGCCCTCCAAGAATAACAGAACCCCCCCTTGAGTAGAAATATTGCTGCTGGGCCCCCATAGATGTCATTCTGCTTCTATCTTCTATTACAATCCATCGGTCACTGTACTCCCTTTTGGAAGAGCCTCGCTTCTGTAGGTTATACTTGCCAATATCCTCACTATTGTTTTCTCCCCCTCCCCCTTGGAAAAGACACATTATTTTTGTATTACTTTCCTCAGAAGTTCCTCAGTGGTCAAATCCCTCCAGGATCACTTTTAGACACAGTTCTCTGGATTCCACCTTAAAGGCACTGGGACGCCCCAAAGTCCTATGGCTCTTTCGTATGGTTACTGGCTCTCCATTCAATTCACAAAGGTCGAGCTCCTGCCCGCTGGGGTATTGCAGGATGCCATCACCTAGTTGACTTTGCAGGCCTTGTGTCGTAACTTGACTCGTTGTGAAGAGTATATGGGCCTCTGTCCCCAAGTTCCACACGGAGAGAAGAAAAAATCACTCCCCGTGCGAGCCTTGAGGCCACAGGTGGTTGTTGTTGTTTTGCAGGACCAGATGCCGCTGAGGACCCCAGAGCTGTGGAATGAATTAGGTATCAGTACAAACAAACACAGTACTGTCAACAATGTAACTGTTATTGAAATAGGGCTTACCCAAGGGTTATATTCTAACTGCCAGTAACTCTGAGGCTGTGGGGCAGGGAAGCGTCGGTAATCCTTCAAAGCCAAGGCGCCAGAAACTCAGCGCTGGCTACCACCTGAGGATTCTTGGAAGTATTCTGAAAACTGTGGTAACGTAATAGTTCGAGGAACTCTGGAGAGAGTAGAATACTTGACAAAGCAGATAAGGAAAATCCAATCAATCCGTGAAACGTGAGCTAAAGTCAAAAAGGTCCGTAAATCCAAGCAGAAACCAAACGCCAAATCCAAGGACCAAGAAAACCCAGTCCATAATCCGTAAGCTTGAGATCTGTAACCAAATGAATCCAACGTGAATCGAGTGATTCAAAGTGCGTCGCTTTTATACCTGCCGATTCCAGATCACGTGAACGGAGCTCAGGGCACGTGACCGAGAGTTCGGCCCGGAACCAGGAAGTAGTTGTCGTCGATTACTCTTGCTCCAGCCCTCTTGCAATCTCCATGGCAGTTGCCAGCGGAAACGAGGGAACAAATAGTATCTCCCTCTGACAGAGCCTGGAAGTTGTTGACGCTTCCCTCGCACCACAGGTAGCGTGATCATGTGAAGGGCTGACTGTGACTTGGAGATTCTAGCTGTGCTATGTGTCAGAGAATCACCTCAGGTATGAGTGTTCTGTAAGGCGGTGTGTCAGGTGTGCCTGATCTTCCTACTGCGCATGACAGAGACCCCCAATGGCCCATGACCACGTGGGCATGCGGGATGGTACAGGTGGAAACGAGAAACGAGCCGCGGGGCATGGACATCTGCCTCAGGAATCCAACATCGCTCCTCCGGGCCAAAACCCGCCCAGTCCACAAGATACTGGAGACCACCCCTAACAATACGGGACCCCAGAATGTTCAACACCTCATACTCCTCATAACTACCCACAGAAACGGGTCACGGGGCAGAGCGAAGATGGGTAGGACCGGGCCAAGGTTATAACAAGGAGGTATGAAACACAGGATGGATGCGCCAGGAAGAGGGAACAGAGAGGTGATAAGTCACCAGATTGATCACAGCAGAAATCCTATAAGGTCCCACAAAACGGGGAAGTAATTTGCGAGACCCTGGCAATCGGAAGTCACGTGAAGAATGCCAAACCCTGTCCCCCACAGAATAGGAAGGTGCCACAGCCCTCCGCCTATCAGCCGCAGACTTCACCAACACCTGAGCCTCGCGGAGATGAGTGAGTGTCTGGGCATGAATAGCCGATAGGTCACGGGCACAAGCAACCGCAGTGGGAATAACAGAAAGTGTGAAATCAGGAACAGGCAAGATACGGGGATGTTGACCATACAGAACATAAAAGGGAGAAGAACCAGTGGAGGTGTGCAAGAAGTTATAGTAAGCGAATTCAGCAAGGTGTAGGACATTTAACCATGATTGTTGGTGCTGTAATATAAGACAGCATAAATACTGTTCCATGGCCTGCTTCACCCTCTCAGTCTGGCCATCCGTTTCTGGATGGTAGGCGGATGAGAAACGGGAATCAATGCCCAGGAGACCTGTGACCGCCCGCCAGAACCGAGGCGTGAATTGCGGCCCTCTGTCCGAGATAATAACCGTGGGCAGCCCAAAAAGACAGAAGACAGATTTAAAGAATAGGTTGGCCAGGGTTGGGGCGGACGGTATGCCAGAACAGGGAATAAATCGAGCAAGTTTAGAAAAAGAATCCACCACCACCCAAACTGTGTCGAAGCCCTTGGTTCGGGGTAAATCCGTTACAAAATCCATCGACACTGTGTGCCATGGTCGAGGGGGTACAGGCAAAGGATTTAAAAGGCCCACTGGACGCCCCCGACGATGCTTACACTGGGCACATATTGCACATGTATTCACATAGCCCTCAACATCGTGTTTCATGGATGGCCACCAACACCAGCGTTTGAGGAGATCCAACGTCCTCTTTTGTCCAGGATGTCGATTGATAGCACTGTCATGGGACCATTCCAGAGCAAAGTTGCGGGTCTCTGTTGTTGGTAACCATAATTTATTCTGGATGAAAGGTAAGCCATCATGAAACACTGGATTCCACTCTGAGACTTGTTCAGGATGTAGTGAAACCTATGTTCGAATCGATTTCAGTAGTGGTAAAGGAGGTGTACATAGACAAATGACATGTTGGTCTAATAGAGTTTCCGGAAAAACAGGTAGGGAGACTCTGCCAGTGGAACGTGATAGTGCATCTGCCTTTCCATGGGACAAGCCTGATCGATGTTTGATCTGGAAGTCGAAGGCCGCAAAGAATAAATGCCATCGCACCTGCCGGAAATTGATACACTTGAGTGAGGCTAAATCCTGGATATTACGGTGATCTGTGAATACTGTGATAGGATATCTGGCCCCTAATAGATGATGTCGCCAAACCTGAAAGGCATCTTTTATGGCTAATAATTATTTTTCCGTGACAGTGTAATGGCTTTCGGTAGGGGAACATTTTCGGGAATGAAAGGCCACTGGATGTAATTGACCTGAATAAGGGCAATGCTGGGATAACACTGCGCCAAGGGCAAATGAGGATGCGTCTGCTTCCACTATGAAAGGGAGTTCTGGATCGGGATGTTTCAGAACAGGGGCAGTAGTAAACGCTGTCTTTAATGCGCCAAAAGCTGTCTGATGTTCTTCTAGCCATACAAAAGGCACTTTGGGACTGGTTAGTGCAGTCAGGGGTGTTACAATGGAGGAAGAATCCTGAATAAAACGCTTGTAATAATTTGAGGAACCCAGAAATGATTGTAATGCCTTAAGATTACTGGGCTTCGGCCAATCCAACGCAGCACAAACTTTAGAATGATTCATGGATAGACCCCTGGGCGTAATATGGAATCCCAAGAACTCCACACTATCAGAATGAAACTGACACTTCTCAGGTCTAGCAAAAAGTGAATTTTGGCGAAGACGGGACAAAACCTCGCGGACGTGTGTCACATGTTCCTTTAGGTTTTGTGAAAAAATGAGAATATCATCTAGATATACCGCTACACATACATCCAGCAAGTCATGGAATATCTCGTTCATGAACCGTTGAAATGTGGTGGGGGCGTTACAAAGCCCAAAGGGCATAACCACATACTCGAACAGCCCATACCGAGTACAAAAGGCAGTTTTCCATTCGTCTCCGGGGCGAATCCTAAACAAATTATATGCTCCACGGAGATCGAGTTTAGTAAAGACAATGGCGTGACTTAATCTATCCAACAATGGAGTGATCAAAGGAATAGGATACAGTTTTTTTATGGTGATGGAATTCAAGTGGCGGTAATCCACGCAAGGACGTAAATCGCCCCCCTTTTTGGGAACAAAAAAAATAGGGCTGGCCGCTGGTGAGGTAGAAGGGTGTATGTGACCAATTTATAGGGCCTTTTGGATGTAATCCTTGAGAGCTTGTTCCTCCGAGGGAGGTAGTGAATAAATGCGCCCTGAAGGAATGATGGAATCAGGAATTATGTCAATAGGACAATCATAAGGGCGATGCAGAGGAAGAATTTTAGAAGAACCCTTATCAAAAACCTCCTGAAAATCTTGGTATTCAGAAGGAATGCCAGTTACAACCGCCCCCACCAAGTGTGGCTCTGATAATGAAGAAGAAGTGTCATCGTTCAACCTGAGTTGTGCTATGGCCCCCAACGCACGTGGGGGTGAATCAATGTCTTCGGGTGCAGTGAGGCAAAAATTTTGACATATTTCCGACTCAAAATAAACATGCCCAGACTTCCAGTCAATCAGGGGATTATGTTGTTTCAACCACGGAATACCCAATATCAACCCGAACTGTGGTGTCGAAATTAAGTCAAAGGAAATCACTTTGTGATGGGTGTTCTGTATATTCATGGTGATTGGGGCAGTTTGTTGTCTGATCGGACCGGAAATCAATGCCATGCCATCAACTGCATGTACAGGTTCTGGGTGTTGCTTGGTAACCAGGGGTAGATTCAATGACTTAGCCAATATTATATCAACATAATTGCCTGTGGCACCTGAATCAATAACAATAGAAACTGTGTGAGTGACCTCTGGAGTGGGTTTCAAAGTAGCCTGTACCACCACTGGCCTAACCCTCCCAAAAGCAGGTATCATTTCCGAG
The DNA here is from genome assembly GCF_040938575.1 of Ambystoma mexicanum. Lineage (NCBI taxonomy): Eukaryota > Metazoa > Chordata > Amphibia > Caudata > Ambystomatidae > Ambystoma > Ambystoma mexicanum. The sequence continues at coordinate 16,729,453 of NC_090925.1, read as the reverse complement.
GGAGTGGATGAACTGCTCGATCCGGCCCTCGAATCTAGGGTCGAGCAGTCCGAAAAACAAATTTTTTTGTCTTGGGACGCCGGGGACAGGTCTTTAGAAAATGACCGTTTAAGCCACAATAATAACAGGCGTTGTCCGTTCTACGATGTTCTCGCTCGATTTGGGAAATCGGACTGCGGATTCCGCCTATCTGGATGGGTTCACCACCTGTATCTGTGGAAGAGGAGGTCTGAACTGTATGAGGAAACCCTGCTTCGTTTTTACATTCAGAACGCCGTGCGTCTATCTTTGGGGCGATGTCAACTACTTCAACATGTTGTGTGGGCAGAGTGGGTATGACAGCCATATCGTCCTTCATGGAATTACTGAGTCCTCTGTAAAACACCACTGCTTTCTTTGCTTCAGGCCAAGAGGTCTCAGCAGCCAATTGATTAAATCGGGCAATATATTCTATGAGTGAACCCTTTCATTGAGATAATTCCAATAACTCAAGATCCCGGGACTGGGCCTTGTGGCGTGTGTCAAATACCTGAGACATTTCTGTGACTAGTAAGTCAAAATCATAAAGAACAGGACTGTTGTTTTCCAGTAATGGGTTTGCCCAGGCGGCAGCTCTACTAGCTAGATGAGATAATGTAAATGCTGCCTTTGTGGTGGAATCGGGAAAAGCCTGAGGTCTACAAAGAAAATGCAATTTGCATCGGTTTATGAATGTACGAAACTTTCGGGGATCCCCATGAAATCTTTCTGGAGCAGCCAAAGGAAAGGGCGTGGGCACCAATACGGGAACTTGAGGTGCTGCAGTGGGAACAATAGGTGGCACGCTACTGCTGGTGGGGCCGCCGCCAAACTCTGCATCAGCGGGTAAGGGATTGTGAGTACTTTGGATGAGTTCTAACCGCTGATGTATGGCGGTATTGGCAGCTGTCATATCCGCCCTCAACACTATGATTGCCTGTACCAATGCAGCCACCGAGTCGTCGGCTGCGGCCTAAATATTCAACACAACCCGCGGCTTCACAGTCTGTCATAACTTGACTCGTTCTGAAGAATATATGGGCCTCTCTCCCCAAGTTCCACACGGAGAGAAGAAAAAAATCACTCCCCGTGCGAGCCTTGAGGCCACAGGTGGTTGTTGTTGTTTCGCAGGACCAGATGTCGCCGAGGACCCCAGAGCTGTGGAATGAATTAGGTATTAGTACAAACAAACACATTACTTTCAACAATGTAACTGTTATTGAAATAGGGCTTACCCAAGGGTTATATTCTAACTGCCAGTAACTCTGAGGCTGTGGTGCAGGGAAGCGTTGGTAATCCTTCAAAGCCAAGGTGCCAGAAACTCAGCGCTGGCTACCACCTGAGGATTCTTGGAAGTATTCTGAAAACTGTGGTAACGTAGTAGTTCGATGAACTCTGGAGAGCGTAGAATACTTGACAAAGCAGATAGGGGTAATCCAATCAATCCGTGAAACGTGAGCTGAAGTCAAAAAGGTCCGTAAATCCAAGCAGAAACCAAACGCCAAATCCAAGGAACAAGAAAACCCAGTCCGTAATCCGTAAACTTGAGATCTGTAACCAAATGAATCCAACGTGAATTGAAAACGCCAAACAGTGTCGCGAAACAGCTGGAAAGCGACGAGTGATTCAAAGTGCGTCGCTTTTATACCTGCCGACTCATGATCACGTGACCGGAGCTCAGGGCACGTGACCGAGAGTTCGGCCCGGAACCAGGAAGTAGTTGTCGTCAATTACTTTTGCTCCAGCCCTCTCGCAATCTCCATGGCAGTTGCCAGCGGAAACGAGGGAACAAATAGTATCGCCCTCTGACAGAGCCTGGAAGTTGTTGACGCTTCCCTCGCACCACAGGTAGCGTGATCATGTGAAGGGCTGACTGTGACTTGGAGATTCTCGCTGTGTTATGTGTCAGAGAATCACTGAGGGTATGAGTGTTCTGTTAGGCAGTGTGCCTGGTGTGTCTGACCTTCCTACTGCGCATGACACCTTGCTACAGAGCGTGCATACTCTTCTCAATTTCATCTTTTTAAGACGTATGCCTGTCGGATTTTAAAAATTACTCACTGTATATATTGTTGCCGGCGTTACCACCCTTGGCAAATGGCACACATTTCCATTTCATTTGTTTTTACATAGGACGTGTGCCCATTAGGTTCTCTTATGCTATTGGCGGCTTCTCCAGCCTTGATGTACAATGTTTGTATCTCTTTCACTCTGTTTTACCTGGGTTCAGTCTCTTAGAGTCTCGTACTTTGGGAGCGTTCACTTCCCCATTGGTACTCATCTCGTTGGTAAAGGCACTTCTCGTGTGGATCTTGGGGATCCGGGCTCCCTTCCTTCCCCTGGTCTCGACGTCAGTTGCCAGGCCCACCACTGTTCTCCAGCAGTCACACCACCAGGAAAGACGGCGCTCTCCACATCTTGGTTCCTCTTCGGACTGGAGCTTCTTGCCCGGTCAGAGCACCCGCCTCTCACCCTCCAGCTAGCAGGTCTTGCTTCTTCCACACCACCGCTGGCTCTGCGGCTTGGCATAGCTCCGCCCCTCCAGAGTGTCAATTCTACACAGCCGCGCCTCTGCATAGTGGGGATTCTCCTCCCTTCATTGGAGTCCTTCCTTGCGTAGATTATCTCTCTCCATTCTCAGTTCTTCCTGTGGTTATGTACTTCATCACAATCGAAAAGGCTGTGTCCTTCTTTCTTGGTGGGAGCAGTCCAATGAAACCCAGCATTACCTGCAACCAACGGGGTGGAAGGGACGTCACTGGTAGCTCTGGTCAAAATATGAGAACAGTTTTTTCAGGTCCCATGTAGGCACAGGGACGTCAATTCACCAACATGTCTGGGGTAGTGGAAGTGACATCACAAGACAATTGACCTCCTAGATCACATTACATGAAGTGATGTCATTTGACCCTGCGCCAAAATGACATCACACAGGGATTTGTCTTGCCACACCGCCTGGTGTATTTTACAGAGCTCTTTCTTGGCTACTTTATTTCTATTTACATTTTATTTATTCCACTTCAAAACCATAATTTCTCTTCCCACACCGTCTGGTATGGGATCCCCTGGTTAGGGGTCGTCAGGGAGTAGGGGATAAGCACCCAATGGTGACACATGGTATCCCCCTCTTCCACAACCCATCTAACCACTATCCCTGCTTATTTTATGGGAAACTACAACTCCCATAATTCCTCCCCACAAGTGGCGTGCACAGACACACTTTGAGAGAGGCTGGGTACAGAAAGAAACAGCTCTTCCAAAGCTGATGCGAACCAGGCTGTGGAAGTTGGAAGGCCAATGGGCTGATCGGCAGCTGAGAGGATCAAGAGAAAGCCAGGCAAGATTTCCATGTTTTCGGGAAGCCGTGAGCAGTCAAAGAGCAAAGTCGAGCAAACGGAGGAAAGAAATCTTCAAGTTGCCAGAAAGTGGCCCGCAACCCTCCCGAGTGAACAGAAGAGTTGGGCAGGAACAGAGGAGGTGTTGGTAACAGCCTTGAGCTGCAGGAAAAAGATGCAAGAAATCCCATTAACATGACCAGTGAGTTATCGAAGGGAACAAAAGCCTGGTTGTTGTTAAAGGGAAAGTGACTGTAATTTGAAAGTTGAAGGTTTTGTGTGTGCCGATAAAACACAAATTAAGAGAACAATAGATGAAAGGAAAGGAAACAAAGTAACAGAGTGGTCCTGGAAGGCGAAGTCACACATTTGAAAGTCTCTGTGAAATGTTAGGTGTTTGGAAAGATATTGCAGTGGAGATCAAAGGAAAGAAAGTAACCGCGATAAAAAAAGAAAGTTGAGTACCAGGAAAGTGAAATATATGAACTGTGAATAGGTCAACAGGCATTACTGGAAAAGAAATACCAAGAAGAATTTGTGTTGCATAGGAACTTTGAAAAAGCCAAAAAGGCAGACTTAAAAGAATAAGAACTACAAGTACCAAAAGGCATTGGGGGAAAAGAAATACCAAGAGGTACTGGTGTTACATATGAACATTTGAAAAGGCCATGAGGGCACGCTAAAAGGAGTGAGAAGCATAATTGCGAAGAAGTATTGGTGCCATACGATGATTATTGTTTGTGAATTGAAGCATCGATGAAAGAAATGTTGAAGTGGTCAGGCAGAGGTCTTTGTAAAGTCTTTGCAGTTTTGAAAGTGTTTGACAGTGAAAAGGATACTTCAGATAAAGTGTGGGGAAGGGAACCCCCATGAAGAAGAGACAGGCTCAAGCCCGACAGAGGGAAGCCTGTGCAGAACTGTGAGAAATTGAGAAAGTGAATGTGAACTGAGTATTGATGGGAAGGCGGGCGAAGCCTTAAGGAAATGATTGAACTACCAGAAGATGGAAGCCTAAAACTGTTGAAATGTACCAGAAAGCCAAAGTGTGCAAGACTGGCAGAACTGTGCCACCCACCCATGCTTTGTTTTTTGAGAGAATCTCTAGACCCCGGGGGTTGAACCTGGGGAAGGGGGTTGGCGCTGAAGCCATTCTGACATTTCTTTTTGGAGACACTATTTTTCTTTTGTATTCCCTTAACACATTTTGTCATTTTGAGAAGGAGGGAAAGATTATTTTTTTTTAGTATAGGCCTTTATATTTACACCAAACTGCATGGACTATTTTGTCTGTTTTGATGGTCGAGAATACTCCCATTCTAGAGATGGGGCAAGATGGGCAGTTTTCAAACCCCTTTGAGTTAAATAAAGGTTTTTGAAACTTGCATCCATTGTGTCAGTGTCTGCTTTTGATACCATGCCTTCCTCACAGAAGCCAAATGTGAATCTGTGGGAGGAGGGCGCCACCCCGTGCCTGATGGCGCCCCCTGTCTGGAAACCCTATTTCTACTCCCTGTACCATCTTTTCCTACCTCTTTTAGTTACCATTAGTCGGCTCCCTTTCAGAATTTCCCCCCTGTAAAAGATATCTCCTCGTACCTGGCTGGGGGACTGACCCTGCTTGTCAATACCTATGACTCCTTCGATTTTGCCTGGCATCCCCTATATGTCCCCTGTCTGCAGGGTTCCGCATTGAGGGGAGCTGGGAGCTATTGAGCTCCTGCTTGAAGCCAAGAAGAGCCATGTTAGCTGGACACCAACAATTACCAGGAGCTACGTTTGGCTCCCCAGGCCAACTGATACCGGACGAACACACCTATGTGAATTTAACTCTGTGCCTTTGGGACAATCTATAAATCTTCTATACAGCATTTAAAGCATAAGGGGCATAAATAATGGACAGAATGATGTGCTTGCATCTTATGTGGACGTTAGATTTGAAGAACATTATATACTAGCTCCCAGGAACCGAGTCTTAGCTCCTGTTCACTGGTTATTGCTGGATACTGTGGGGAATCCTGCGCATCTCTCACCAACACCCTGCGTAAAGTCTCCTCCCAGGTGGCCAGGACGGGGCCAACGCTCCTGATCCTAATCCTGGGGGTGGTGTACTGCGGATGGCCAGGAGGGGGCCGACGTTTCCTGATCCCAATCCTGGGGGTGGTGTACTGCGGGTGGCCAGGAGGGGGCCGACGCTTCCTGATCCCAATCCTGGGGGTGGTGTACTGCGGGTGGCCAGGAGGGGGCCGACACTTCCTGATCCCAATCCTGGGGGTGGTGTACTGCGGTTGGCCAGGCGGGGGCCGACGCTTCCTGATCCCAATCCCGGGGTTGGTGTACTGCGGGTGGCCAGGAGGGGGCCGACACTTCCTGATCCTAATCCTGGGGGTGGTGTACTGCGGATGGCCAGGAGGGGGCCGACGCTTCCTGATCCCAATCCTGGGGGTGGTGTACTGCGGGTGGCCAGGCGAGGGCTGATGCTTCCTGATCCCAATCCTGGGGGTGGTGTACTGCGGGTGGCCAGGAGGGGGCCGACGCTTCCTTATCCCAATCCTGGGGGTGGTGTACTGTGGATGGCCAGGAGGGGGCCGACACTTCCTGATCCCAATACCGGGGGCGGTGTACTGCAGGTTACCAAGAGGGGGCCAACGCTTCTTCATCCCAATACCAGGGGTGGTGTACTGCGGGTGGCCAGGAGGGGGCCGACACTTCCTTATCCCAATCCTGGAGGTGGTGTACTGTGGATGGCCAGGAGGGGGCCGACGCTTCCTGATCCAATACCGGGGGCGGTGTACTGCAGGTGACAAGGAGGGGGCCAACGCTTCCTCATCCCAATACCAGGGGTTGTGTACTGCGGGTGGCCAGGAGGGGGCTGTCATGATCTCTGCTTCCAAAAGGTCAGGGTTTTCCCAACTCCCTTGGAAGCAGATCCATAACCCAGGTTCCGAGTGCCAACCAGTCCCAATTGGGACCTTTTGGACCCAGTCCTGGCGCCAGTGGCACCAGGCTCATAAATATGCCCAGTCCCAGCGCTGGAAGCGCCGGGCTCATAATGCTTGGGTGGACTTACCTGCAGCAGACCATGCTGCTTACTTGCCTGCCAGTTGAGCCTCTGATCCTCTTCTGTTTGGAACTACTTTTCCTGTTGGGTGGGGCTGGAGCCACTCCCTAGATTCAGAACACTGGAACTCTTCTGGAAGGCAGGAACTCTTTTCTTACCAGGAACTCTTTTCTTACTTAGGCGTGGCTGTGGAAGGAGACACCTAAGCACTACAGGAGGCTATTTAAACCACACCCGGTGGATGAATCTTGCTTTGCGTTATTCTGCACCCTCTGCAGCAGAACGCTCATCGTGTCTTCTGCATCCGGTCCTGGGCCTAAGGAAAAAGGCTTACCATCCTGAATCCAGTCTTCAGCAACACCTATAAAGACAAGAAAGAACAGGTTAGCATTCCGGCATCTGAAAGGCAAAGGCTTACCTACTCTTCGTGCGCTCCGGAGGTCTTCACACTGCATTCCGGCATCTGAAAGGCAAAAGCTTACCAACTCTTCGCACGCTCCGGAGGCCGTCGGCGCTGCATCCCGCATCTGAAAGACAAAACAAGGTGCGTTTAAAGACATTGGGGAACTTTAATACTCACGTGCCATTACTCCTTTCCACATCTAACCCAGTGGGTATCCCGGCACCCTGCAGCCGCTCCGAACTTGTACCTGCAAAATAAAAAGACAGTTAGAGCGCATCGTGAAGCGGGCAACAAGCGCTTACTTACGTGCTTCCAGGCGCTTCTATTCATCACACGGGCTCCATCTTCAACTCACTTCAGCCCGTCATCCGCCATCGCCGGAACCCTGCAAAACAAGAGACATCATTATTAAAGACTTTAAAGACATTTGAGTTACTCGAAACTTACCGTTCGTGCAGTAAACGACGGACAGCAGTCCTCTGAAGTCAAGAGGCCTGCGCTACCTATCCAGTGAAGAAACTGGTTACAGCACCCTGCCCCGAGGCAGATGGAGAGCTCGGCATTCACTTACCTAAGGTGAGAGCGTTAACCTGTGGGGGTCTACAGGAGAGGAGAAGAGGAAAGAGATAGGGACACCCCAATAACCCCAGTTCATTAACCCCGTATTTTCTATCTGCAGACATCTTACTCTGCACGTCAGGCATACAGGGCACAGAGGTCCAGCCCAAAGAGCCAACCGGGTGCTGCACATCACCTTTGAAGATACGGTAGTTGCCCAGTCAAGACCGGCGCCTCTGCGAGAATCAGGTGAGCGTTACAGGGGCTGACGCTTCCTGATCCCAATCCTGGGGTTGGTGTACTGCGGGTGGCCAGGCGAGGGCTGACACTTCCTGATCCCAATCCTGGGGGTGGTGTACTGCCGGTGGCCAGGAGGGGGCCGACGCTTCCTTATCCCAATCCTGGGGGTGGTGTACTGTGGATGGCAAGGAGTGGGCCGACGCTTCCTGATCCCAATACCGGGGGCGGTGTACTGCAGGTTACCAGGAGGGGGCCAACGCTTCCTCATCCCAATACCAGGGGTGGTATACTGCGGGTGGCCAGGAGGGGGCTGAGGCTATCTGATCCCAATCCTGTGTGTGGTGTACTGCGGATGGCCAGGAGGGGGCAGACGCTTCCTGATCCCAATCCTGGGGGTGGTGTACTGCGGATGGCCATTGGAGGGCCGACGCTTCCTGATCCCAATCCTGGGGGTGGTGTACTGCGGATGGCCAGGCGGGGGCCAACGCTTCCTGATCCCAATCCTGAGGGTGGTGTACTGCGGATGGCCAGGCGGGGGCCGACGCTTCCTGATCCCAATCCTGGGGGTGGTGTACTGCGGGTGGCCAGGAAGGGGCCAACACTTCCTGATCCCAATCCTGGGGGTGGTGTACTGCGGGTGGCCAGGAGGGGGCCGACGCTTCCTTATCCCAATCCTGGGGGTGGTGTACTGCAGGTGTCCAGGAGGGGGCCGACACTTCCTGATCCCAATCTTGAGGGTGGTGTACTGCGGATGTCCAGGAGGGGGCTGACGCTTCCTGATCCCAATCCTGGGGGTAGTGTACTGCGGATGTCCAGGAGGGGGCTGACGCTTCCTTATCCCAATACCGGGGGTGGTGTACTGCAGGTTACCAGGAGGGGGCCAACGCTTCCTCATCCCAATACCAGGGGTGGTGTACTGCGGGTAACCAGGAGGGGGCCGATGCTTCCTGATCCCAATCCTGGGGCTGGTGTACTGCGGATGGCCAGGAGGGGGCCGACGCTTCCTGATCCCAATCCTGGGGGTGGTGTACTGCGGGTGGCCAGGAGGGGGCCGACACTTCCTTATCCCAATCCTGGAGGTGGTGTACTGTGGATGGCCAGGAGGGGGCCGACGCTTCCTGATCCCAATACCGGGGGCGGTGTACTGCAGGTGACCAGGAGGGGGCCAACGCTTCCTCATCCCAATACCAGGGGTGGTGTACTGCGCGTGGCCAGGAGGGGGCTGACGCTTCCTGATCCCATTCCTGGGGGTGGTGTACTGCGGGTGGCCAGGCGAGGGCTGACGCTTCCTGATCCCAATCCTGGGAGTGGTGTACTGCGGGTGGCCAGGAGGGGGCCGACGCTTCCTTATCCCAATCCTGGGGGTGGTGTACTGTGGATGGCCAGGAGGGGGCCGACGCTTCCTGATCCCAATACCGGGGGCGGTGTACTGCAGGTTACCAAGAGGGGGCCAACGCTTCCTCATCCCAATACCAGGGGTGGTGTACTGCGGGTGGCCAGGAGGGGGCCGACGCTTCCTGATCCCAATCCTGGGGGTGGTGTACTGCGGATGGCCAGGCGGGGGCCGATGCTTCCTGATCCCAATCCTGGGGTTGGTGTACTGCAGGTGGCCAGGAGGGGGCCGACACTTCCTGATCCCAATCCTGGGGGTGGTGTACTGCGGATGCCCAGGCGGGGGCCGACGCTTCCTGATCCCAATCCTGGGTGTGGTGTACTGCGGGTGGCCAGGAGGGGACCAACACTTCCTGATCCCAATCCTGGGGGTGGTGTACTGCGGGTGGCCAGGAGGGGGCCGAGGCTTCCTTATCCCAATCCTGGGGGTGGTGTACTGCAGGTGTCCAGGAGGGGGCCGACGCTTCCTAATCCCAATCTTGGGGGTTGGTGTACTGCAGATGTTCAGGAGGGGGCTGACGCTTCCTGATCCCAATCCTGGGGGTAGTGTTCAGCGGATGTCCAGGAGGGGGCTGACGCTTCCTTATCCCAATACCGGGGGTGGTGTACTGCAGGTTACCAGGAGGGGGCCAACGCTTCCTCATCCCAATACCAGGGGTGGTGTACTGCGGGTAACCAGGAGGGGGCCGATGCTTCCTGATCCCAATCCTGGGGGTGGTGTACTGCGGATGGCCAGGAGGGGGCTGACGCTTCCTGATCCCAATCCTGGGGGTGGTGTACTGCGGGTGGCCAGGAGGGGGCCGACGCTTCCTGATCCCAATCCTGGGGGTGGTGTACTGCGGGTGGCCAGGAGGGGGCCGACACTTCCTTATCCCAATCCTGGAGGTGGTGTACTGTGGATGGCCAGGAGGGGGCCGATGCTTCCTGATCCCAATACCGGGGGCGGTGTACTGCAGGTGACCAGGAGGGGGCCAACGCTTCCTCATCCCAATACCAGGGGTTGTGTACTGCGCGTGGCCAGGAGGGGGCTGACGCTTCCTGATCCCATTCCTGGGGGTGGTGTACTGCGGGTGGCCAGGCGAGGGCTGACGCTTCCTGATCCCAATCCTGGGGGTGGTGTACTGCGGGTGGCCAGGAGGGGGCCGACGCTTCCTTATCCCATTCCTGAGGGTGGTGTACTGTGGATGGCCAGGAGGGGGCCGACGCTTCCTGATCCCAATACCGGGGGCGGTGTACTGCAGGTTACCAAGAGGGGGCCAACGCTTCCTCATCCCAATACCAGGGTGTGGTGTACTGCGGGTGGCCAGGAGGGGGCCGACGCTTCCTGATCCCAATCCTGGGGGTGGTGTACTGCGGATGGCCAGGATGGGGCAGACGCTTCCTGATCCCAATCGTGGGGGTGGTGTACTGCGGATGGCCATTGGAGGGCCGACGCTTCCTGATCCCAATCCTGGGGGTGGTGTACTGCGGATGGCCATTGGAGGGCCGACGCTTCCTGATCCCAATCCTGGGGGTGGTGTACTGAGGATGGCCAGGATGGGGCAGACGCTTCCTGATCCCAATCTTGGGGGAAGTGTACTGCGGATGGCCAGGATGGGGCAGACGCTTCCTGATCCCAATCCTGGGGGTGGTGTACTGCGGATGGCCATTGGAGGGCCGACGCTTCCTGATCCCAATCCTGGGCGTTGTGTACGGCGGGAGGATCACCTGGGTGGAGACAAGGCACAGAGTAGTGAGGAGATTCCACGGGAAGAGACATGGTATTTCACCTCTGAGAGGGAGACTCTTACCACCATGCCAGAGGGCATTCTGGATTATTATCACTCTAATCTATCACAACCTCCTCGTAAAAGGGAAATGGTAAACTCCAAGGTTGTAAGCCCACAACATATTATATCAAAAGAACAGGTCTTTTGTATCCCTAAAAATAAACGTATGCCTCAATGCCAAAGGTCTGCCAGAAGGGTTCATGGAAACATGACCTTCTCTATACCATCTGTCTCTAATAAGATCCCTCTTCTAAAAATACTAAGGGGATACAAACTACCCTTAAAAGTGGAAAAGAAGTGGAAAGCCCTAAGTTCACTGAAGTGAACTACATCTCCCAGAATGCCACAAAGACTGAGACAAAGAAGAGGGCTCAGGAGGCAAGCAGAAGCAAAGGGCAGACAACTAGGCCTAACAGCCTTTGCCAAGGTCAGGCAATTAACACTAAGGGCCTGCACCTGAACTTAATTGCACCACCTGAGACGCATAAAAGGCTGCCGGAGGAGGGGGAAGTTAGAAGGAGCAGGAGCTGGAATGCTGGCACTAGTAGCAGAAGGAGAAGAGCACAAGGCAGGCAGTTCATGAGGAAGTGTGATCACTTTAGGGTCGCCAGAACGAGAGAAGAGCAGATTTCACCAGTCGGTTCTGAGTTGGTCCTGTGTTCACAAACCCTGCCACAGATGTGGCTGCATTGAGATCGACGTGGTGCAATTGGAGGTCTTCCCAGGTGCGCCTAGAGGCTGTGATTGAAGAGACGTGACTGTGTAGCAACCCAAGGCCTGTGTGCAGTAGCAAGCTGAGGGACTAAAGAGTGAAGGAGACTCTCTGTGGTCGAGGCCAGATCAGAGACATCCATCCTGCAGAGGGGAGTAGGTCCCAAGAGTGTTTGAAGCAGTAGTAGCAGGAAGAAAAGTCAGGAATTGGAGGCCGCTCGCAAGCGATGTGTTTCGGGAGCCGGTGAGTGACGCTCCGTATTCAGATTCACTGAAAAGCTCTTACCGGTAACTGCAACCAGCTCCATTATCACTTGCGTAATAGCAGAAGCGAGTGGAAGCTGTCTGAAGTTGTTTGACTTTGTAGAAAGTCCTAAGAACAAAGCAAATGTATCACACGTGTAGCTAAAGTAAGGAGGAGTGCTGGCATAAACGAAAAAGCTCTTCATTTCCACTGCTGAACTTTAGAACCGTGTCAGAGTGGTTGTGTGTCTCCAATTGAAGAGGGGAACGCATTATTGAATCACTCGGAAAGTGGAAACAGACTTTCACACATTGTTACAAGGGATATTTAAACACTGAAAGGTCACGTGTGGGCAATTATGATTCCCAATCAGATATGAAGTATCACTCCTCACTGATGAAAGGGAACGCAAGTCCTTTCAGTTCCTTAACATGGAAAATCTACATCAAAGAGTGGCCATGTGTACCTAAATATGTTTCCCTTGTGAAGCTTAAACTTGTAACACTCAGAACAAGTATTTTAGAAATTGTAGAAGTTGCTGAAGTAAAGAGAAGAACAAGCATTACCCAAGTCAGTAGGTAAATCCATTCTATAGTGAAACCAGTCCTATTGAAATATAACCACTTGTATCTTGAAGTTGTTGAAGTTAGTAAAGGTCCAGTGTCTTCTGACGCAAGTGTGACAAAGTTATCAAAATCTGGAAGAGTGGCGATACAGCTTCGGGGAGCTACTGGAACCAATAAGGTGTGAATGAAGCTGGGGAGGGGAGCTGGGTGCTTGTAAGCAGATGAAGTCTAAAGCTGAGACTGTTGCAGCTGGGGGGAGGGAAGCAGGCGGGCAGCAAAGACAGATTATATTAGTGGCAGTAAGACAGGTGGAAAAGGCAAAGGGACTGCACTTTCCTTATAACCTAGAAGAGAAAAGAAGAGTGCCTTGCCTACCCGTGGAGGTCAAAGAGCCTTGTCTTTAAATTGCCCAAGGTACCAAGGCAGAAGCAGATTGATCAGAACTGTGGCTATTTCTGAGACTGTCTGCGAATGTTCCATTTAAAGTGGCTGAAGCAGTGAGGTGCTGTAGGGCTATGGAGTCAGCCGCCACAGTAACGGCAGTCAAGAAGAAGCAACACCCTGAGAAGGAGCATCCTGCCAAATCATACAAAAGGTGCTGCAGAAGTGATAGATAGATGGCCAGTTGTTGAAGCAGAAAAGGTAAATTTTTCTTTGAACTGTACCAATACCATCCTGGAAGGAGGATGTCCAGGATTACCATTGGTGCTGTTTTCTTTGCTGGAAAAGGAAAGGGAACTTTTCAAGAGAAAGATAAAAAACTGTTACCAGTGGATTTCTGTTTGTCTGAACTTTTGTAGCTTTTGGAACTTTCAAGAACTGATTCAAGACTGTGTTTTTCTTTATGAGCACTTGGAGAGATTGACTTTGGACAACCCTGGGAAAGGGATCGACCCAGGACAGGTGTAGGTCTACAGAGCAAGAGAGAGAGAGAGCGAGAGAGAGAGAGAGAGAGAGAGAGAGAGAGAGAGAGAGAGAGAGAGAGAGAGAGAGAGAGAGAGAGAGAGAGATAGTGTGTGTGTGTGTGTGTGTGTGTGTGTGTGTGTGTGTGTAGCACATCCTATAGTCCACAGCTGCAATAAACATTGACCAGCGCAAATGCGTCCATGGTTTACAAAAAGGGCCACAAGACAGGCCCAGAAGAAGCACAATAATGCCAAGTAGTTAAAACATGCTGCAGTGTTTTGCTGGTCAATGCACATTAGGTGGCAACCCAGTCCACAATATCGCTAATTCTATAAGATGTGCAATTACATCAAATGCTGGTCGCCATATATGGCCATGAACATGATAGAGATATGGTGCCCAGCCTGCGGCACAGAACTGCAGAATATGCCACAGTGTATGTAGGTGCAATGCACTGCTTGGCCCAGAGGTGGAAGATTACCTTCCAATGCGCTTTCTTCCATTACATCCTCACATCAGTTGCATATGCTTTAGTTAAACGCATATGAAAGGAACAGAGTTATACACTATGCAGTCTGCACCGCAGGGTGTGTGCCATGCTTTCACCAGAAGGACACTGCTCCAGAGTAGCCAACAATTAAGATCGTTGCACCCACGTAGGCTTTTCACCACTCACGGCTCAATGAATGCGTTTGGACTCCAAACGCATCACCTGCTCGCTGGCCAGATATTGGCCAGTACAATCTACACTTATGCCTCCAGTATCCACACTCATCCGCTTCTTCTTTTGGCCCATAGTGCATGCACACTCACCCGCTTCTTGTTTATTTATTTATTTTTACATTTATAAAGTGCTCACACAGCCCGCAGGCATCGAGGTGCTGTTACAGGAATTGTTTGTTTTTCTTAGTTGTGTTTTTTTTTGTTGTCTTATTTACGTATTTATAACGCGCTTAAACACCCAGAGGTTTCTAAGCGCGGACCCGGGGATCGAACCTGTTGTTGCTTCGTGTCGTCTTGCTTCCAAGACTTGCACGCTGCTGCTGAGCTATCCTCCCGGGACAACCGCTTCTTATTACTTTGGCCCATAGTGCACGCACAGTTACTCACTTTGTGTTCCTTTGGACCATAGTTCATACACACTCACCGCTTCTTGTTCTTTGGACCCTTGTTCTTTTGGCCCATAGTGCACGCACACTGACCCGCTTCTTCTTCGTTTGGCCCATAGTGCATGTACACTCACCCGCTTCTTGTTCCTTTGGCCGATAGTGCAGGCACACTCACCCGCTTCTTGTTCCTTTGGACCATAGTGCACACACACTCACACGCTTTTTCTTCTTTTGACCCATGGTACACGCACACTCACCCGCTTCCTATTCTTTTGAACCTTGTTCTTTTGGCCCATAGTGCATGCACACTCACCCGCTTCTTCTTCGTTTGGCCCATAGAGTATGTACACTCACCCGCTTCTTGTTCCTTGGGCCCATAGTGCACATACACTCACCCGCTTCTTGTTCCTTTGGCCCATAGTGCATGCACACTCACCCGCTTCTTGTTCCTTTGGCCCATAGTGCACGTACACTCACCCGCTTCTTCTTCTTTTGGCCCATAGTTCATGCACACTCACCCGCTTCTTCTTCTTTTGGCCCTTGTTCTTTTAGCCCATAGTGCATGCGCACTCACCCACTTCTTCTTCTTTTGGCCCATAGTGCACGTACACTCATCTCTTCTTGTTCCTTTGGCCCAAAGTGCACGCACACTCACCCGCTTCTTCTTCCTTTGGTCCATAGTGCACGCACACTCACCCGCTTCTTGTTCCTTTGGCCCATAGTGCATGCACACTCACCCGCTTCCTGTTCCTTTGGCCCATAGTGCACGTACACTCAGCCGCTTCTTCTTGTTTTGGCCCATAGTGCATGCACACTCACCCACTTCTTGTTCTTTTGGCCCTTGTGCTTTTGGCCCATAGTGGATGCACACTCACCCGCTTATTCTTCTTTTGGCCCATAGTGCACGGACACTCACCTGCTTCTTTTTCCTTTTGACCCATACTGCATGCACACTCACCCACTTCTTGTTCCTTTGGCCCATAGTGCACGCACACACACCCACTTCTTGTTCTTTTGGCCCATAGTGCACCTACACTCACCCACTTCTTGTTCTTGGGCCCATAGTGCACAGACACACACCCACTCCTTGTTCTTTTGGCCCATAGTGCACAGACACTCACCTGCTTCTTGTTCTTTTGGCCCATAATGCACGTACACTCACCTGCTTCTTGTTCTTTTGGCCCATAATGCACGTACACTCACCTGCTTCTTGTTCTTTTGGCCCATAGTGCACACACACTCACCCTCTTCTTGTTCTTTTGGCCCATACTGCACGCACACTCACCCACTTCTTGTTCTTGTGGCCCATAGTGAACCAGTAATCGAGGCGCTAGACTTACATTCTCTTGTGGGCACTTGCAGCATGGCATGCCATTGGAGGCCTTGTTGAACAAGTAATCGAGGCGCTATACTTGCATACTCTTGTGGGCACTTGCAGAGTGCCATGCCATTGGAGGCCTCGTTGAACCAGTAATCGAGGCGCCACACTTGCATACTCTTGTGGGCACTTGCAGCATGGCATGCCATTGGAGGCCTTGTTGAATCAGTAATCGAGGCGCTAGACTTGCATACTGTTGTGGGCACTTGCAGAGTGCCATGCCATTGGAGGCCTCGTTGAACCAGTAATCGAGGCGCTAGACTTACATTCTCTTGTGGGCACTTGTAGCATGGCATGCCATTGGAGGCCTCGTTGAACCAGTAATCGAGGCGCTAGACTTGCATACTCTTGCGGGCATTTGCAGCGTGCCATGCTATTGAAGGCCTCGTCGAACCAGTAATCGAGGCGCTAGACTTGCATACTCTTGCGGGCACTTGCAGCGTGCAATGCCATTGGAGACCTCGTCGAACCAGTAATCGAGGCGCTAAACTTGCATACTCTTGCGGGCACTTGCAGCATGGCATGCCATTGGAGGCCTTGTTGAACAAGTAATCGAGGCGCTATACTTGCATACTCTTGTGGGCACTTGCAGAGTGCCATGCCATTGGAGGCCTCGTTGAACCAGTAATCGAGGCGCCACACTTGCATACTCTTGTGGGCACTTGCAGTGTGCCATGCCATTGGAGGCCTCGTTGAACCAGTAATCGAGGCGCTAGACTTACATTCTCTTGTGGGCACTTGCAGCATGGCATGCCATTGGAGGCCTTGTTGAATCAGTAATCGAGGCGCTAGACTTGCATACTCTTGTGGGCACTTGCAGAGTGCCATGCCATTGGAGGCCTCGTTGAACCAGTAATCGAGGCGCTAGACTTACATTCTCTTGTGGGCACTTGTAGCATGGCATGCCATTGGAGGCCTCGTTGAACCAGTAATCGAGGCGCTAGACTTGCATACTCTTGCGGGCATTTGCAGCGTGCCATGCTATTGAAGGCCTCGTCGAACCAGTAATCGAGGCGCTAGACTTGCATACTCTTGCGGGCACTTGCAGCGTGCAATGCCATTGGAGACCTCGTCGAACCAGTAATCGAGGCGCTAAACTTGCATACT
This sequence comes from Ambystoma mexicanum, assembly GCF_040938575.1. Taxonomy (NCBI): domain Eukaryota; kingdom Metazoa; phylum Chordata; class Amphibia; order Caudata; family Ambystomatidae; genus Ambystoma; species Ambystoma mexicanum. The sequence continues at coordinate 16,712,659 of NC_090925.1, read as the reverse complement.
CTTGTGGGCACTTGCAGTGTGCCATGCCATTGGAGACCTCGTTGAACCAGTAATCGAGGCGCTAGACTTGCATACTCTTGCGGGCACTTGTAGCGTGCCATGCCATTGAAGGCCTCGTTGAACCAGTAATCGAGGCGCTAGACTTGCATACTCTTGTGGGCACTTGCAGCGTGCCATGCCATTGGAGACCTCGCTGAACCAGTAATCGAGGCGCTAGACTTGCATACTCTTGTGGGCACTTGCAGTGTGCCATGCCATTGGAGACCTCGTTGAACCAGTAATCGAGGCGCTAAACTTGCATACTCTTGTGGGCACTTGCAGTGTGCCATGCCATTGGAGACCTCGTTGAACCAGTAATCGAGGCGCTAGACTTGCATACTCTTGCGGGCACTTGTAGCGTGCCATGCCATTGAAGGCCTCGTTGAACCAGTAATCGAGGCGCTAGACTTGCATACTCTTGTGGGCACTTGCAGCGTGCCATGCCATTGGAGACCTCGCTGAACCAGTAATCAAGGCGCTAGACTTGCATACTCTTGTGGGCACTTGCAGTGTGCCATGCCATTGGAGATCTCGTTGAACCAGTAATCGAGGCGCTAGACTTGCATACTCTTGCGGGCACTTGCAGCGTGCCATGCCATTGGAGGCATTGTTAAAGCAGTAATCGAGGCGCTACACTTGCATACTCTTGTGTACACTTGCAGCGTGCCATGCCATTGTAGGCCTCGTTGAACCAGTAATCGAGGCGCTAGACTTGCATACTCTTGTGGGCACTTGCAGCGTGCCATGCCATTGGAGGCCTCGATTTAATCGAGGCGCTAGACTTGCATACAATGCACTAAACGTGCATACTCTTGTGGACACTGGCAGTGTGCCATGCCATTGGAGGCCTCGTTGAACCAGTAATCGAGGCGCTAGACTTGCATACTCTTGCGGGCACTTGCAGCGTGCCATGCCATTGGAGGCCTCGTTGAACCAGTAATCGAGGCGCTAGACGTGCATACTCTTGTGCCAACCCATGGGGATGAAGCACCAGGACTGGTTGTAACGAGATCGCAACCGATGAGTGTGTAATTGGAGCCACTGCCAACAGAACCGTGTGGATAGAAAGGGAAGTCCATATGACAAGCAAAGGGGAGCAACACACAGGGGCAGCCACTGGTGGCAGCATGCAACCCCTTGCAGAAATGCCCAGCTCAGCAATTCACACGGCACAACTGCAGCAAACTGAATGCCTTTGCAAAGGTATGTTGTGGAAAGCACATTTTGCAACATCTGTGCGAAGACTGGGACCTATACATGAGCACAAATAAGGGAATCAGAACCGCAGCAGTGACGTAATGGCCACGTGCCACAAGGACAGTAGCAGTGCTGATCATTTTAGGTTAGCAGCTAAGAGGTGCACAATATAGCACACAGTAGTATATTTTGTTTTTATATAACACAGGGCGGGTAGAAGGTGCATAGCACGTACAGCCATACCGTCACCATCTGGCACCCCACACACAGCTCATTGCATTATATTTTCTCTATGGCAAGCATGTACACCTTTTTGGGTGGCATTTTGTAGAACACCTCGTGTGATGTGATGCACATGGCGCTGCATTGTCTGTGGGGATACTAGGCGCTAGTAGGCCTCATTAGAGGTACTGAGCTGCTGCTATACTGCATTGGCCACAGTGTTCGTGTGCAGCGCTTGATTGAATGTTGTCCTGTCCTGCAAACAGGCTGCGCGCTCAAGGGCAGATGTGGTAACCTCCAATCGTTTTTGAAGAATCTGTAGGGTTGCTTAGGGGGCTGGTGACGAACAGCCAATGATAATGTTAGGATGATGTTTGTGTCACATTTTTCTTGCAATATGCTAGTTTTTTGTTTGTGGCTATAAAATGTTCAGCCCGCAGTGGGCGTGCTGAAGTTGGCTATGCTCAGCTCATTTCCCGGCTGTGAAATACAAATAAGTGGGGCACTGCTTTTGGTTTTGAGTTCTGTGGATTACTTTTTTCTTACTTTGTTACCTGTGTTGGTAGCACCTCTAGCTCAACACTTCCCCATACTCCCCCTGCACTCCCCACACAGACACTGCCCCCACAAATACACTTTCCCTCACACATGCACCACACACATTGCTCACACACTCAGGCACAATGTAAACACACACACACTTTCCCCACATGCACTCTCCCTTACACCCACTGACCCCACACACACTGCCTATATACACTTGTCACACAGAAGCACTCTCCAAACAAACTCACTGGTAACACACACTAGCACTGCCACCACACACTACACAAACACACACACATTGGCCAAAATATACTGCCTACTTACCCTGCCTTCTGCACATACACACTTCCTTCTCACACACAATCTGATGTCACAATTACACACACACTGCTACCATGAAATCACCACCCCACAAACTGCATACACTGCCCATGCATACAAATATTACCCCACCTATGTACTGCCCCCAAACACACACACAGCCTCTACCTACACTGTTTCCCACACACTGTGCCCCACACACACTTCCAAACTTCCCCCACAGACACATGGCTGAGGACACACACACTCTGATCCCACACTTGGGCTCACACACCCTCACACACATACACTTACACTCCCATCACACAGGCCCAGTCACACACTGTTGATACATACACACTGCCCCCCACACACACATACTCACATAACAATGTTGTGAGAACCTGGGCATTTCAGGGAAAGTCACAGCAGTGGTTTGTGTACCCGGACATCTGAAGTTAAAGAAAAAGAAAAATCTCTTGCAGACCTACAAGAACTCCCAATTCCACCAATTCCAACTGTCTGGTAATTCCAAGATTTAAACTTGCTAAAATTGGCGGCTCAAGCTTCCCTGTGCTAGCCGCTAAATGGTGGAATGCCCTGCCACACAACCTTAGATCAGACCAACCTTTCCCTCACTTTAGAACGAATCTTATCAAACACCTCAATGACAACAACATGTAAGGTTTTGAAAGACTTTAATTTGTGTTATGTTATTTATCTGAGTGTATATATGTACCCTCAAAGATATAACACTGTACATAACCGACCAACTCGTTCCTTAGCATTTCCTCAACCGTCCTTCAGACGCGCGACTAAATCTATGTATACCCTCACTGTAAATTATGCAACAATGTAATCTTATGTAACACTGTAATTCGCTGTAACACTGTAATTCTATGTAACATTGTAAGCCTCGTATATTCTTTTCACTGCGCCCGGTTACCCTTGGGTCTGGCGCGCAATACAAATAAATAAACAAACAAACAAACCCCTGCTGATCATGCTGAAAGGTGCGAGTAGCTGAGCATGGGGAGGGTCATGCCTGGCAAATGTGTATAAAGCACAACTCCAAAGACCACTCGCGACATTTCGGAATACCACACCGCAAGGAATCAAACAAAGCGAAACAAGCCCCTTATTCAAGTGCAGGATAATCAGCTTCAAATTAAGGACGGAAGCTGTCCATGGAACTCCAGAACACTCCCCAGTGAGTCAACTGGGTCCAAATTGAAAGACAAGGGAGTAAGGCACTCCACCCAGACTACAGGGGGCCACTGGCTCACAGGCTCCCCCTCGCATGCAAAGCCAGACCACATATGACGGTGGCTCCAGCCTCTCATCAGCAACAGAAGGTCCAGTCAGGAGGAACATGCCTTCCAGGAGGCTCTCCTCTACCACACATGCAGCAATTGTTTAATCTACACTTGAACTGTCACTCTTGCAAATAATATTTGTTCTGTTTTTTTGCAGGAACCAGCTGGGTAATTTAAATAAAGAAGAATACACACAGCCATACAGAGGGGCCTCTACAGCCCCATGGAACCCTAAAGGTACATGTTTTACATGTATCAATAACAATGAATTGAGAGTTCTCCCGGACCCACACAAATAACACATAATGAGGGGATTATAAAAATTAGCCTATTTATAATTAAAAAATAATATTTTGGGTCCTGCAGCGGGAGTGCCAGAAGCCTCTCCACGGGGCTGTTGGCCTATTTTAGCGCCCTTTCAGTCCCTCGCAAAAATAGTATGTCTTCTATTTTTAATAGAATCCAGGCACAAAAAAGACTAGCGACAGCCCTGCCAATGTCTGTTTGTATTACCATTCAAACTGTGGATTCTGGTTCGCTTTTTAGCATATATCCTTACTTCTTATGCAAGTCCATTATTCTGGGTCAAAACTGACCTAGGAAGGAAAAAGATATTATATGATATGATGTGGCATTTATAACGCGCCTATGCACAAGTGTTTCAAGGCGCGACGAGGCAAGGGAGGGGAAACAGAGGGAAGACAGAGACAGCGATCCTACTAGGCCAGTGACATTGATATCGCGCAAGTGCAGGGGCAAGGGGGGAATAGTACCAGGGGAAGGGGAGGACACAGGATCAAAAACAAGTAGTGTGCCAGCAAGTGGCGTGCAAGCGTTAAGTGCAGACAACAAGTGTCTGTTAAGTGTGGGTAGGAGACTGTAGGGTTGCAGATACAGACCCAAGTGCAAGGGTTGTCAGGAAGCAGTGCAGGTGTGCAACTGGGCGGGCAGGGACCTGGGCCCGAAGCTCAGAGGGTAGCCGGGTGCCCAGTGCAGTATCAGACAGGAGATCAGCAGGGGAGAGGAAGAGAGAAGGCAGAAGCAAAGACGAAAGTATTGAGGAGCTTCTTGAACCAGAGATGGTTCTGCTCAAGTTTCAGAGAGGCAGGGAGGCTGTTCCAGAGGGAGGCTCCAGCCCAGGAGAGAGATCTGCCCCCAACTCGTTGTTTGGAGAAGTGCCTGATCCTCAAGGTGTTGGAGGTGGAGGAGAATGAGCTTGAGTAGGAAGATACTTCCAAAGAGAGAGTTGGAAGTATTGTGGTCCCATGCCCCAGAAGGCCTTGTGGACAATGCAGAGGGTATTGAACTTAATCCTCGCAGCCACTGGCAGCCAGTGAAGAGATTTCAGACCTGGAGAGATACGATTGCAGGGCTTGAGGCCAAGAACAAGTCTTGCAGTCCTGTTCTGGATGAGTTGCAGAGGGCGGAGAGTAGAGGCAGGCAGATTTAGAAAGAGGCTGTTGCAATAATCCAACCAAGAGAGAACCAGGGCTCTGGAGACAGTGAGCTTCTGGGGGAAGGTGAGGAAAGGGGGAGTACATCTGAGGAGGTGCAGTTGGTATTTTGACTTCTTAGAGATGTCAGAGATGTGAGGAGAGGAGAGTGTGATGTCGAAGATGACCCTGAGGTTCTTGGCCTCACAAGTGGGAGCAGGTGGAGGGCCAAGGGAGGCAGGCCAGGGAGTGACAGGAAAAGAAGGTGCAGGTGTGCCAATGAGGAGGATCTCCATCTTACTGGCATTCAGACAGATATCATCGGTGGCACACCACTCCTGGATTGCAGACAGGCAATCCGGGATGAGAGAAGGAAAAGAGGTGGCAGAGGGAAGCCTGAAAGTGAGCTGAGTGTCATCGCATAGCACTGAAAGTTGGAGCACAGAGCAACAATGTGGTGGGCGAGAGGTGCCAGGTATTGGATGAACAACCAGGGAGACCAGTTAGACCCCTGGGGAACACCACAGGTCGAGAGAGAGGAGAGGAAGGACCCAAGTTGGACTTGGGAGGGTCGGTCAGAGAGGTAAGAGGTCCGCCAGGCCAAAGCCTGATCAGTGATACCCAGGTTATCACAGAGCCGGTTGAGCAGGATGGCATGGTTGACCGTGTCAAAGGCGGAAGAGAGATCAAGTAAGATGAGGACAGAGGGGATATTAGCATCGAGGTTAGAGAGCAGGGCTTCATGGATATTCAGGAGAGCAGTTACCGTGCTTCTGGATGCTCTGAAGCCAGACAACCACTGGATTCAGTGTGAAGATTAAGCAGAAAGATGGCCAGATTTTCCAGGAGTTTGCCCAGGAAAAGAGTGATGGAGATCTGGCGATAGTTAGCTGGACAGGAGCGGTCGGCTGAGGGTTTCTTGAGAAGAGGGTGCACAAGAGAGTGCTTCAGGGGGGAGGGGAAGGTTCTAGTGGTGAAAGAGTAGTTGCAGAAGTTGGCCAAGGCTGGAGGGAGGGTGTCAATGTGGTCCTTGATGGTTTTTGTAGAACCTGTTTTGACAAGGCTTTCAAAGATTGGACTTGTCTAGAAACCTTGTCAGGTGTAAAGAGAGGAAAGGCAGAGGGGGGGGCTGGCCGTGGTGGGCCGGAGGAAGAGGAGAGAGTGGAGGGAGAAGCAGGAGAGGACGAGAGGGTGGACAGGATGTCATGGGTTTTAGCGATGAAATGAGAAGCCAGTGTCGTACAGGGAGGGGGAGGGTGGGGACAGGAGAGGTAGAGACTGTGCCAGGATTGGCCAGCTCCTTGCAGATTTTAAAGAGTTCGATGAGTTGTTAGATGCCGCAGAGATGCAGGCTTGGATGTGAGCTCTCTTCTTAGTGAGGAGAGAGAGTCGGTATTGCCTTTGGAGCAGGTGGCAGGCCAGTTTGTCAGAGGATGCGCAAGATGCCTGCCATTTCCTCCCAGCCGCCCTGCACTTGTGTTTGGCTTTAGACTTCATGTGGATCCTCATGACAGGGGCAAGAACATCGAGAGTATCAGAGATAGCAGAGTGGAGAGAGGAGAGGGCTGTGTCAGGGTGTGAGTCAGCCAGGGGTGCAGGAAGGGTAGAGAAAGATGCAGCGAAAGCCTCAACTGACACACGCTTCATAGGTCAAATGACTGAGATGGTGGGTGGCAGTTTGGGGGTAGGCATGGCCTGAGGGGTAGAAAGAGAGAGATGAGAAGAGAGGAGAAAGTGGTCACTCCAGGGGAGAGGAGAGGTATGAGGGTTAGAGAGGAGGAGGTTTGGGGAGATTAGAACATCAAGTTTATGCCCTGCAGAGTGAGTCAGGACAGAGGGAAGAATAGAGAGAGAGGGCAGTCAAGGCAGGAGAGCAAGGACGATCAAGGAGCGCATGTGGGTTTTGGCAAGCTCAAGAGGGAAGGGCACGAGGCAAAGCAATCAAGGCAAAGACGGGTGTGAGGAAACGACGCAGTCAAGGATCGCAATCAAGGATTGTGAGGGACAACGTGCGATAGGCTGTGGAGGTGCAAATAACGTGGCCTAGGATGGAGGAGGCGATAGAACACACGTAGTCAAAGGAATGTGAGGGGCAACGCAGTCCAAGGATGCATAGCACTGGCAGGCAGGGAATGAAAGGACGCAGAGGCACACGCGAACAAGAAATGCGAGTGGCCATGCAAAAGGGGGACACACCAAGGACGGAGTGGGGCAGAAGCACACACGCTCATGGGAATGCGAGGGACCACAAAGGCCAAGGACGCGCATCGCAAACAGACAGGGATGGAAGGGGCGCAGAGGCACACACAATCGAAGAATGCAAGGGGCCACGCACGTCAGCCTTGCACAATGCTTGAGAAGCCAAGGATGGAAGTTATGTGGACACGCACACTTAAAGGAATGCGAGGGACCATGCATGGAGAGGACACGCAGAGAAACAGACTAGGTATGGAAGGTGCATGAAGGCACATGTGATCGAAGAATGTGAGGGGCAACACATGCCAGGAGCTTGCAGCGCATGCAAATCCAAGGATGGAAGTGGCATGGATGTGCACGCATAAGGGAATGCGAGGGACCACACAGGGGGAGGACGTGCAGAGCAGCAGCAGGGATGGAAGATATGCGCAGGCACACGCGATCGAAGAATGCGAGGGCCATATAGATCAGGAACGTGCAACGCAAGGATGGGAGTGGCGCAGGCATGCACATGTACAGGAATGTGAGGGACCACGCAGGGATAGGACCAGGAAAGGGAGGGGGGACAGACTGGAAGGGGCAAGAGGGGAACACAAGGAGGCATGAGGGGGGGGGAGCGCAGATAGGGAGCGACAGCAAAAGGACGCACACAGCAGGGGCTGAGGCCGGGGCAGAGGTGAAGGTTGCAGGACACGCAATAGAGGAAAGGCTCAAGAGAAGAGTTAAGAAGCACAATTCAAGCTAACTCCCCAACTCCATACCTGGCAGCCGCAGACAGGAGGGTGAGGCGTCTGCACTCTCTGTCTGCGCCGCAGACCCATTTGTTGCCAAACCCCTGAATTTCTGAACAATGCGGCCTTGTCCTGTGAGGGCTTTGCCGCAGAGGGTCTGAACCTCGGATTTTATGGGCTCAGTAGCGTGGACATAACAAACGTGTTACGTGTCGTCGGGCAGCCTATCTTGCGAACCTGCATTACTCAACGCGGCCTTGTCCTACGAGGGCTTTGCCGTAGAGGATTCGAACCTCGGATTTTATAGGCTTGGTAGAGTGGATGTAACAAACATGTTACGTGTCGTCGGGCAGCGTATGCTGCAAACCTGCGTTGCTCAACACTGCGGCCTAGTCATGCGAGGGCTTTGTCACACAGGGTCAGAACATTGGATTTTATAGGCCGGTAGAGTGGACGTAACAAACGTGTTAAGTGTCTTTGGGCGGCGTATCATGTGAACCTACGTTGCTCAACACCGCGGCCTGGCCCTGTTAGGGCTTTGCGAGATGGTCTTCTCTGTCTCAAAAAGAAAAAATTGTAGTGATTCTGGGGTAGCACTGCTGTGATCAGGAATCCAGTTTCAGGGCGCTTGGTAACTGCTGTTTCATTACTGTCCAGTGGTGAAAATGGGAAAAAATTGGTGGGGGATCCCACAAGGGGCGGAGTTTGGGGGGCGGTGCCCGAGTAGGGGACAGAGCTGGCAGTTGACCTCCGATCAAAGGAAATGTCCAAAATAATAGTTTAAAACAGCGGTATTTCTTTCATGCCGCTTGCTTTCCAAACTATTTATCAATTCCACTTTAAACCACTTCCATGGCAATGAGTTACTTCACTGTGTGGATAATAGTTCGTTTTGACCAGTGTTGCTGAGTAAATATTCTTTAAAATACACACTTTGTATCCATAAGCAACGTTTTCTTTTGCTTGAACCACACCCGGCACAGCTCCTCCTGCAGCTCTCCTCTGAAAGCAGTTGGGTGGCTGCATTGTGTGGGATAGTTTCAATGTTAATAGGGGTATTTATTTATTTATGCAATGTTTGTCTCATACGTGTACATTTATTTATGCAATGGTTATCAGATACAGGTATGCGACAAACATTGTATAAATAAATAAATAAACAGGGTCCATGTATCCGAGAAACATTACATAAATAAATAAATAAACCGGGTCCATGTATCCGAGAAACATTGCATAAATAAATAAACCGGGTCTTGGCTGAGGACTGTAACTTCCTCTTGTGACCCCTTGCACGGGGTCACCAGAGGAAGTTACAGTTTGCTCGCAGGCGCTTTGTTTTTTTGTTTGTAGATGTTTCTTCCCCCTCGACCCCGCAGCGCAGAGCACGGGTTTGGAGCGGCTGACTCTGGCCGGATCCCGAGATCCGGATACACATCCGGTGCCGGATCTCGGATCCGGCGAGAGCCGGCCCAATCGCCAGCGCTGTTACTGTCACTATTGCACACAATGTGATACTCGATTTGTGTGAAGTGGGTGAGTTTATCCCACGGGGGAGGTCGTAGGTCATCGTCCCGTCCTGTTTGTAAAGCGCTTGGGGAGTTGGAGGAGGTACCCGCCCGCCCGCCCGGCTCTATAGAGAATTCCTACAGTAAAGCAGCAAAGTACGCAGAATCGCGTTTGAAAAATCATATTTTGAACAGAAAACAGCAATGCCACAAGGTGGCAGCATTGCAAATGAAATGCAAATTACCCGAGGTCATTTTCTTTAAAGACCCATTACGTCTGCAATTCACTGGAAAGAGTTCCCCTCTGTGGATCTGAGGTGTAAAAACAGGTGCAACCCCCTTTACCCCTTCAGGTGGAGGCCACGGCAGGGAGCTGGCATTGGCACGAATAGAAAAAAAGGGGCCGCAATCACACATGGTCATTCATTCCCTTTCATTACCAACTAAAGGGCTGCTTTGGGTCAAATGTGTTTCAAATAGAACATTTTATGGCCAATATGACCAGTAGCAGCGATTTAAAATGACCGGCTGCGCAGTGTGCTCCACTTAGGCGTGTGGGTGTAGGCACACCATGTATAAATAACCCGGAAGAGCTCTGAAGTACAGGAGAGACGACCTTGAGTGACCTCTGCCACTATGGATTCAAGATAAACCAAAGAAACACTTCAGCCGGGACTCAGTGCTAGCAAAGTGCGTTTCTTAGTTCTGCGGGGCCCCCAAACCGGCCCCCCGTCATCTTGTGGGTTCAGGAGGAAACATTGACCAGTGCATAGAACAGTAAACAGAACAGTTCCATGAACTCCCCAAAGCTTGTTTTACGTAATTCTTCTCTTTGAAGTCCAGCAGAAATGGAATTGTTCACAATGCAATGGGAGATGTCATAAAGTGGCAGGTACATGGCAATCTTCCCCCTTTGTGAAGGTAAACACCGAGAGCACGCGTAGAGGAAACGTGCCTATGCTTTGGCGCGCACCACAGGGTAGGCTCAACTCTACTGCCTGCCATGCCAGCTTACTGTAATCTACACTTGTACAACGAGTCTGCACGTGTTTCCACCTCAAAGCTCACATGGACTCTCATCAGGACCCGCGTGATGGCATTTCACACAGTACCTAGGCACATAATGGCATAATTGGCCATCTGAGGAACACCACAGCCCATGATGGCATTAATGGCCGCCATAGGCCACACTTGGACCCATGGCAGCATAAAATGCCATCTGAAACCGCACCTAGGCCCATGATGGCAGTGAATTGCCCCGTGTGAGCACACACCTAGACTCATAATACATGGTTATTTGGCCCACACCAGGGCCCAGGAGAGCAATACATGGCAATCTGGGGCCAAGGCTGACTTGGCCTGTGTTGGCCACTCCTTGGAGTGGTTCAGGCCTTTCTCTATAATTATGGTTCGATCGCCCTCCAAAATGAAGTTCCCTTCTGCAAACTGCCAGATCTCCGGTGCAAGCGTTGACAACAAAGAATCCTATTGGTTCTATTTAGGGGCGTATATAGAGGACAGTGTGACTTTACGGTTTCTAATCTTCCCCTCATCAGAACCTACTTCCCTCTGGTCGCTTTTAGTTTGCATAAATCGGAGCAGGAAAGCCCTTCTGAGGAGAACTTCCACCCCGGCTCTCTTGGTTAGACTGATGCAAACACCTGTGTTTGGTAGGGCATGGGTTTTGGCCGCTTCTCATCCTGTGCTTCCTGTATGAGTGTTACAGGAAGTGCAAGAGACGCCATCTTTTACTTGGTGACTTGAGTCACCTTAGGTTTATGGTGAGGATTTGAACAGCTTTCCAGTCACTACTGGACTGAACCACAACTCCCTTCATGCCTTTCAGCTCAACTTCAGTCATTTGACCAAAGAACCTCAGTCCATTTTCTGCTGATTGGAAGGAGCGTTTCATTTCTCCTACGAACGCTCGTGCTTGCAAGGTCCATCCCTCACAGCTGCACTGCGAGCAGAGCTCTTGCAGCCCATTCTGCTTCCTGGAGGGGGCGGACCCCTTCCTGAACACGTGACACAGCACGTGACTGCCAGCCTGCACAAGTTGCCGGCACAGCCGCCCTTGCGGCGTATTTTCTGCTGATTGGAAGGAGCGTTTCATTTCTCCTACGAACGCTCGTGCTTGCAAGGTCCATCCCTCACAGCTGCACTGCGAGCAGAGCTCTTGCAGCCCATTCTGCTTCCTGGAGGGGGCGGACCCCTTCCTGAACACGTGACACAGCACGTGACTGCCAGCCTGCACAAGTTGCCGGCACAGCCGCCCTTGCGGCGTATTTTCTGCTGATTGGAAGGAGCGTTTCATTTCTCCTACGAACGCTCGTGCTTGCAAGGTCCATCCCTCACAGCTGCACTGCGAGCAGAGCTCTTGCAGCCCATTCTGCTTCCTGGAGGGGGCGGACCCCTTCCTGAACACGTGACACAGCACGTGACTGCCAGCCTGCACAAGTTGCCGGCACAGCCGCCCTTGCGGCGTATTTTCTGCTGATTGGAAGGAGCGTTTCATTTCTCCTACGAACGCTCGTGCTTGCAAGGTCCATCCCTCACAGCTGCACTGCGAGCAGAGCTCTTGCAGCCCATTCTGCTTCCTGGAGGGGGCGGACCCCTTCCTGAACACGTGACACAGCACGTGACTGCCAGCCTGCACAAGTTGCCGGCACAGCCGCCCTTGCGGCGTATTTTCTGCTGATTGGAAGGAGCGTTTCATTTCTCCTACGAACGCTCCTGCTTGCAAGGTCCATCCCTCACAGCTGCACTGCGAGCAGAGCTCTTGCAGCCCATTCTGCTTCCTGGAGGGGGCGGACCCCTTCCTGAACACGTGACACAGCACGTGACTGCCAGCCTGCACAAGTTGCCGGCACAGCCGCCCTTGCGGCGTATTTTCTGCTGATTGGAAGGAGCGTTTCATTTCTCCTACGAACGCTCGTGCTTGCAAGGTCCATCCCTCACAGCTGCACTGCGAGCAGAGCTCTTACAGCCCATTCTGCTTCCTGGAGGGGGCGGACCCCTTCCTGAACACGTGACACAGCACGTGACTGCCAGCCTGCACAAGTTGCCGGCACAGCCGCCCTTGCGGCGTTAAGCCCTGGAGACTGTAAGGGCTGGAGATACTGTTTTGCTGTTTGGCTGTGATCTGTGAGTACACTGTTCTGGGCCTTCCCAAGCCAACCCAATTGAAGTTGTATTCTTACTACGAGGGTTTGGGGTGGAGAGTCGGACTCTGGCAGCTCCACAAGCCGTCGGGCGTTCCCTTCCCAGAAAATGACTATTACGCTGACACAACTCATTTACTAAAACTTTTATTTATTTGAGTGTGTAACATTGCTTTTTATTTTAATTCGCTCTTAATGCTAGGTTACATATATACTTCATAGGGTTTTTAGACAATGTACTGGTCTTTCAGAGTTTGATTTTCGCTATTTGTGCCATACTCTAACACTTGCATTTTTAAAATTTAAAAATTGCCTAGTATCTTTTTGCTGTGTGTCTCTATGTCTAACTTCCCCTGACATCTAGGCTTATTTTCAGTGTATTTCTGGGTACCTTCTCTGACATAACTTTTATTTTCTTTCTCATTCTGCCTACTGTCAGGTTGAGGTTTTATCTGAATGACACGTAAGGGACTTAGAAGTCAGACTGCTATGGAGGTCTCACCTCCTTTGTCCCCTTCGCCCATTGTCAGTATGCCCTCCATGCCATCTACAGTTATTGTGCCAGAAACCCCCATTCCTATTGCTATGGGGAGTTCTGATGATGCTCCACTTCAGGCCCATTATAACCCTCTCCTTTTAAGGGACATAGCCCAGGCCCAAATTCATGTGAGAGAGAGGTCTGAGGTTTGCAATGCTATGGGTATCACTTTACGTAACACAGCTCATAATAACTGTATTTTCAATGGAATACATGACATTTCTATAGATACTCAGGAAGAACGTCTAGCTGCTACTCTTGCCTCCAATCTTTTGGTCGGGGTCAGTTTCTCAAAGACAAAAAGCAACATGGCATATGACAACAACCCTTTGCCTAATATCCCTCTTCCAATGATTGCCTCACTGAATCCTAGTATGCCCATACCCCCAGTCATGGTGGATGAATCAGAAGTTACTGTATCACAACTATTAGAGAAGAAGGACAGTGGGAGCGTTGTTATCTCTCACACTCAACCCTCTTTAGGATCCAAAGTATTACTCAGTGATATTAAGCACACATCTTCTTCTCACGTTAACCTTTCTACTAGTGTGGTGGGAACTCCCTTCTCCCCTAATGGGATCCCTTTGCCGTTCAAAACCCCTCTCAACAAGCCCCGTAACTCAATATCAAAAATAAAAATTAATCTAGGTACCCAGGGTAATCCAATCCAGGGGAAAAACATCACACATTTTTTTGGTAAGAAATCTGTTTCTAGCACTCTGGCTAAATCTCCTTACCCTCTTCCTCCAGTACATACCCCGGCCCACACTAACTTAATTAACGTAGCTAAGAAACTGGATATTGAAGATCTCTCAGTCCAGGATATTGACGATATCAGTATCATAGAATGTGCAGATAAGGCAATTGCTGATAGCCACTTGGACTCCCATCTTAACAAAACAAATAATGTAACACAACAAATTTGTGATGAATCATGGGCAGGTTCCCCTTCAGATCTCACTAACTTTATTGACGAGTATACTGAAAAACAAAACTGGTTAAAAGAAAGAGGTCTTCTTCCGGACTTCAAAACTGATCCGCCCAGTGAGTCTATTCTACATCATACCCTTAAAGATGTTGATGATAGAATTAAACTCTCCCATCCAACTATCTCTGCGTTGAATATGGTTCTGAGTTCCTTTGTGAGTCTCTATGATAACATCTGGTCAGAGGTTACATCCCATTCACGTATACTTTCTGAAATATATTCTAGGCTGGAGGGCCTAGATAGATTTGAAGATTTAGTAAAAATTATAAAAGAAGAAAATCAATTTCTGAACACTCAAGGTCTTGACCCTACCTCCTTCAATCCACCTTTGGCCCCTATACACGATTTACATCAGGGGCCTACGGGGACTACGGCAACTACTTTAGGGGTGGTCCCCAATGCGGCCCCGGGTCTTCTGGTTCTCCAACCACTAGATCTTGACTCCCGGGGCTCTTCCTCTATGACTCCCCGTCCTGCCTTTGATGGTTTGCGAGAGGCTGACGACCCTACAGATATACTTCCCAGTGTCCCGACTGTATTCTCTACGGAAAGAGGAGAGGACAAAGTACAGGAGGATCTGCCAAGGGTATCCCTCAAACCCTCTATACAAGATCGTTCATGTGCAGGTGGGACTGCAGAGTCGGCCGTCCGTTCTAAAGGTGACCATATCGCATCCTTAGGAGAAAACATGATTATCCTAACTCCAGAAATCGCAGCAATTTCCTCTGAGCCCCCAGAGGAAAATTCCTGTCCAAAAGTCCTCCCCTGTCTAGGAAAGAAAAGGAAAATGAGCCAACAAATGAAGAAAACAAAAAATCAGAAGAATGTCAAAAAGATTACTTCGTATACTAATCAATTTTTCAAAAACCTCTTTATGGCAAACTCTTTAGTCCCTTCAACCACTGTTGCAGTTCCACAGGGGACTGATAACTCTGTTAAACCAATCCCCTCTGCCATTCATGTGACCACTCCAGATACCACCAATGCTCCACCTATTTTACCACCTGCATCTGTTTTAACGGATGCGGTGGGTATGTTGATTAATACCTCTGCTTCTATAGATGCGGGGCCAAGGACTGTTGGTACTGGTGAAATTGCAGTTTCTAGCATTCGGATAACACCTCTTACCGTACCAGCATCCACTAGTACCAACCCTGTAACACTGCCTACTGATATTGTTGCAGCGGAGGCTATGGACTCTGCCCCAGAAGCAATTCTCCCCTCTACTTCTCTGGAGTCTACTTCTGGAAAAAGCCTGAATCATCCGGACACTTCTCTAACTACGCCGACTGTTAATATGGTTAACATTGATATGGTTAAACATTTATTTCAGTCACTACTTGTTCCCAAGATCAGCAAGGTGACAGTTTCTAATTCCAACGTAAGCTTGTCACAGGACGAGGTTCCTACTACTCGGCTCTCTCCTTTTGACCCGGCATTCTTGTCTGCTCCTGAGGAGCCCCCTGTTAATATGGACTGCATTAAGAGGGATGGAGATATGACAGATCGATCAGACAATGTCTTATCGACTCTCCCCCCTTTTAACCTTGCTTCTCTTAGCATCTCAAATATGCGCATGTCTGCGGCTCGAGAAGCGGTCCCCTCTGGGTTTGACTTTGCCCATAATAAGAACGTTTCCAAATCTTGGGAAAGATTTCCACTGGGGCCAAATGTCAACCATAATAGGACTATACTAAGAGGGGCAAGGGGTTGTGATCTGGCGGCTGACCCCCTTGGTCACTTTACCAAAAAAATTACTGAGTCCTTACCTGTCTCTGCTACAACAAAAGTTTCTGGTGATGTTATACAGCTTTCCAGTCTTTGGGGCGAAGATATGCCAATCTGTTTAAATCGTGGTAACATACTTAAAATCTTTCACCAACTTCCTTCGCTTTCGCTTATCTCTAGCTATGACATAGATTGCATTTTATTCCCTTTCCATGATCGGGTAGATGTTAGTAATATTATTCTTAGATCGAAGGTAGTTTTAAATTTGATCATGGGGCATATGGAAGGGTTGAAGCAACTAGGATTTGAAGCAAAAATAGTGGACTCTTCTCAATTTGCCAAAAATAAAGGAGAGGGGGCTGAATATAGAGGTAATCTTACAATGGTCTACCATCCAGAAAGAACTCCCCCACCCCAACGGAGGCATTTTTTGCCCAAATCTAATGGAGACTCCGCGAGCTGGGCACATGTCACCGCAGGCTTATGGAAATGATTTAATTCCCGTTAAATCAGAATCCTCTTCGAAGGCCCGCCCTCTAAATAGCTTCAGTTTTTTTTCTTGGAACTCTAGAGGTAATTCCCATTTGTTCACGAACCTAGAAACGGTTGCCGTGATTAAGGCTTCGCATTGTTTTTTTCTCCAAGAAACTTGGCTACTTTCAACTCCAGTTCTTGATGGATTCGATATTTTCTCTCAATGTGCCAAACCTAGCCTGGGAGGCCGCGCATCGGGGGGACTCATTATAGGGGTAAGAACCTCCTTCGGCTCTGTTGCTAAGGAGCTTTCGGATACACCTTTTGGCTTTATGGCCTTAGAGGTGTTTTTTCCGGATTCTAATTGTTACTTTCTCTTGGTCAATGTTTACTGGCATATGGGAATCTCTCCTCTCGAATTGTTTCTGGAGAAGTTAACTGATACAATCCTTGCCTGGAGATATCTGCACCCCATGGGCAAACTCATTTTGGCGGGCGATCTAAATTCAGACTGCACTCTTTGTCTGGAATCCAATTATGATGACCTGGGCTTGGTTATGGAAGACGACCCACGTATAGGACTAAAACTTACATGGGGCCGATCTTGGAATCTGGCTTTGGATTCAATTGGCCTAACTTGTCTTAACAGCCATTATGATGCTACTAATCCTTCCTGCCCAACCTGGCGTAGATCGTCCTCATCTTCCACCTTAGACTACGTCTTTGTCGACCATTCCCTGATTCCATTTTCTTCTAATGTCGAGGTGTCCTTCAACTCATGGAGCGACCATGGTATTCTCCGGGTTCAATTTCTATGCCCCTTTTTCACCAAGCTTCTGCCGGAGGGTGGACCCACTCAGCTTTATACTGTTAGTCAAGGGACAGGGATAAGGTGGTCTCCTTTTAACATCAGTGTTCTTAATAACAAACTGATCTCTTCCCTTAACCACACCTCGCTCTGCTGGAAAATAGCAGTCTTTAACACCTCTTCTTTTGATAGTTTTCTCAATGTCTTACAGAGTAGTATTTATGGCCAGCTAAGGAAAGGAGTCTCCAAAAAATTTCACAACCATAGTTTCGACCAACAATTGGCCAATGTTAAGGCCCTTACTAAGAAACTTATTAGGGATGTCCAAGCCCTAGATATGGATTGGGCAGATAAAACAACAAAAATTAAAACCATTCGTCAAAAATACAAAAACTACTGTAAGCATAGAAAAATTACTATGATTCAAAATGACGCACAGTATATGCTTGCAGTACTAATAAAACGAGATGTGAGGGCTTTTTGGGCTTCGGTTTCCAGCCTTGATAACACATTGATGGCTGATCAGCTTAATGCAATCCCAGAGGCCAAATGGTTTGACTATTACTCTAAACTTTTTGATATTGGGGAGGAAGACATGGCTTCGGATGCATTGATGATTTACCCATCGAATGACGCATGGAAACCAGTTTTTGATCTGGAGACAGTGTTCTGTCTTATTTCTAAGGCTAAGAAATCTAGGGCGCCAGGCCCAAATGGCCTTACGAACAATACATTCAAAGCCGAGCCCGAGATTTGGGCCAATCTACTCTTCCTGCTTTTTCAGGACGTAGTAAATTCCGGGAAGGTCCCTATGAGTTGGCATACGGCCCATATTGTCCCAATCTTTAAGAGAGGCTTACGCTCTGAGGTAAAGAATTATAGACCGATCTCTCTTATAGACGCGGACTGTAAGCTTTTTGCTTCTCTGCTCCTCTCCCATCTTAACATATGGATTAGGGACAATCATATTCTCCCCAAATACCAAACTGGCTTCAGGGCCGGCCACTCTACCAATCTCAATGGTCTTATTATAACTGCCCTTCAGACCTCTTCCTGGGGAAAATCTGATGGTCCTTTGTATGTCGCCTCAATTGATTTATCCAATGCATTTGATCTGGTCATTAGATCCAGATTATGGGAAAAATTAACTAAATGGGGCATCCCGGCGGGCCTCCTTTCTCTCATTATGGCCCTCTATGAAAACTCGGGGGTACACATCAGGCTCGATTTGGCTGGTACTCTCTCTAGGAGGATTAGGACGCGTATCGGGGTGAGACAGGGTTGCTCGTTAGCTCCCTGTCTATTTATCCTCTATTTGGCTGATGTGGATAACTTCCTGAAAAATGCAGGCATGGTGAGTGCTAAACTTGGGGACCTGAGATTCTCATGGTTGGCATATGCCGATGACTTTCTCTTGTTCGACCAGACCAAAGTGGGCCTGCAGAGGCTCCTGTGTAAATTTGAACAGTACGCACTGCTAAATGGGCTGAAGATCAATCCTGGTAAAACACGTATCATGGAATTCTCAAAGGGGAGAACCCGAAACAACAAAGTATGGAAAATGGGGGGAACAAACATTTCTCGAGTTAACAAAATCGTCTATTTGGGCTTTTTGATCTTGGCCCAACCATCGGTGATAGAACTGAGACGATTTCTTAGACAGAAACTGCTCCCTCTCATCTCCCAATCACGTACTTTGGAGAATAAATATTGTATGTTTTCCCTCAAACCTGTGGTAGACTTTTTCAAGGGTAAGGTGACTCCAAAGTTATTGTATGGTATGGAACTCCATTACCTTACACTTCTGCCCTTCTGGGACTCTCTTGAAGGTATTTACTGGAGGAAAGTTTTAAAACTGCCCAATTCAATTCCTACTGTTGCCATTAGATATGAGTTGGGTCTGGTTTCTCTACGAGCTAGGATTCTTTGGAAGGTTCTCTCATTGTTCTCAGCCTTGCTTTCCCCTAGACCTGATACTTTATATGTTGATGTGGGCCACATGATTTTTTCCCAGACACACTCGGGCCACAACATATATCTCCATCTTTTCTCCACTCTCTGCGATAAGACCCTGATGGACATATCCTCCGACAGGGATACATTACTTACAAACCCTAACAAGGTAAAGGAGTCTCTGTTCAGCCATGATTGGAGTAACACTATCAAAAAACTTCATGGTTATTCCTCACTGAGTGATCTTCAATTTGATCATAAGAAGAGAGGTGTGATGTCTTTTATTTTGTTCCAATTTCCTAATAGACACTACCGCTCTCTTCTTATAAAACTCAGATGGAACCTTCTTCCCACTCGGGAAGTCCTACGTAAAAGGAAGACGTTTTCTGATTTGGATCCCACCTGTCGTTTCTGCAAACTTTTGGGGGTCACTGAAACTTCTCGGCATCTCATTCTTGACTGCAAGGCTTTGACCTCTTTAAGGGACAAATATCTAGGCATTTTTAATGTTATGGGGCGACTGGGGGTAGACAATTGGATTTGGTCACAATGTCTCTCAATCTCGAACATCAAGGTTGGTCTGGCGGTGGCGGGCTTTATCAGAGCCCTTGACCTATATGCCCCTTTGGTCTGATTTCTGCTCCTATTCTTGGAACTATGAATTTTTTACTATATGAGCACAGTGTTTTTAATATGAGCAATGTATTTCATATTTTATACCTTGTATCTATTCTATCTGTTATTCTCTGTAACTAGTACTTTATATTGACTTGACTAATCTTAGACAATCAAATTTCAAATCTGAAACCGGTTGATTATCTATTGTCTGTCCCTTTTCTGTAAAATTTGCTAACTTTTGCAACTTATGTAAATCTGTAATTTCGTATTTCTTTAGCGGGCATTTTTCTTTTTCTTCTTTTTTCAAATGCAAATGCAAAGCAATGAATGTTTATCTTTTCCTTTTTTTACTATTTTGTTTTTAATTATAAAGTTTGTTCTATTTGTAAAGGTTTTTTGCAAACCATATACAATAAATAAAAAAAAAAAAAAAAAAAAAAAAAAACCTCAGTCCAAGCAGATCCAGTCCCCACAAGCACATCTCCAATATCCATCTGGGGGCCAAGTATTCTGCAAAAGAAGCCTTCCACCTGCCCAGCCATTGACAGGTCACAAAAAGACAGCAGGAAGTTAGGGCTATAGTGAGAGGAGAACCTCAGTTCAACATCCAACATTAACAGTCACTGAGCCAGAGACCCCTCCTAAGCGTTTACCGTCCGTAGGCATTTGTGGGCATCAGTGTAACTATCAGACCTGGCTTAGTACTGACCCTGGGGTCTTTGGTGGTTTTCCATGATGGGGATCTCTAGGCGTTGTTCCTCTTGGCTCCTCCCAGTTCCCGGAGACAGTGATTGGCAATCCTTGGCTGCCTATCCCTGGGGACAGTGAATGATCAGGATTGTACAAGCCTCCACTAGGGTCTGAAAGTGCTGACGGACCCCCTTGAGGTCACCTTGAAAGCCTGTGGGGTGTGGCCTCCACAATCTGATGTCATTGGTGTAAACATCTCTCAGCAGGGCCCCAGCTCTTTTATTGCGCTCTTGTAAAGTAGCCGCATGGAAAGAGAATCTTGGTACTCGCACTCCACTGCCTACATCTCATTGGGAGGATGGTTGGAGGATCCGTACAGCCAGGACGTTCTCAGCCTCCAAGGCCCCTCAAGTTTACTCCTCTGTGCCTTTCTTCCCACTTCTGTCTGCACTGTTCCTGGCAGAGCAGCCTGTCGCCTGGCACTTTTCCGATTCTGCACTTTCTTTTGGTTTGAGATACATCACATCTGAAGCAGGAAGACTGGCCTAATGATTTGGCATAAGGACTGGCCTAAACATCTAAGCCATGAAAGCAGATGTTGCAGAGAACCACCAGACCACAACCAGCCGAGCTAGCTGTGCAATGTCTGCCAGCCAGGCCTCGCAGATGGGCATCAACAGCCCTGACTTGGAGACGTACACGCTGGCGCTGAAGCTGAAGCTGCAGGCTGAAGTCCCAAGGTCCATAAGAGCCTGCCTTGCAAAGACAATCTGAGATGGACTTGATTCCCTCTTTTCGGCAAAATGACCTGTTGTTATGAATACGTACGGCTAATGGGAGGCGATTCATATGTAGCTTCGCATTGTACATCAGTATGAGCCAGGCCTGGGAGGGGGCGGAGTCGATGCAGCCCTCCAGAGCCTGGTGTGTGTGTTAACATTACAGCGATTTTACACCCAAACCTCTGGCTTGTGTATTATTTGTGCCGAGTGCCTAGAATGCCTGAGATGGTGTGAGGGAGCTAGATGAGCACTAGTATCGGGGGGAGCAGGACGAACCAATGTAACACACGCTGCTGAAACCTGGAAGCTCCTCTCATCTTCATCAAGTGCATGGCACGGAGATAGAGATTGCAGCAAAACAAGGGGTAAGAGAAAAAAATGTTTTCGCTGTACCTGTTGCATGTTTCAACAGTGGACTTTGTGGAATTTGGAGTCTTCAGGACTCTAGGAAGAATACAAAGATAGGGCAGAGCATTCTTAGGCACCTGTAATACAGTCAGATCACTGGGTCGTGGAGAGTGGGTGTGGGGTCGATGCTGTAGAGGTCACAGAGTGGGAGGTCTGTCTGAAGGTTGAGTTAAAGTGGAATAAAAGAGATTAAAGAATACAGATTACAGAATACAGGTTGAGTGGCAACATGGCAGATGCCGGTCCACTGACAAGACAAGAGATGGGTGGAGATCTGTCCTATAAATCGGGGGCAAGGGCTGTTCTGGGGAGGCTGAAGAGCACGTTGCACAATTGGGATGTGGTCCCCCAGTCGGCACAAAAGAAGATGGAGGTGGGTGCTGCCCAGGAACATCCTCCATTGTGCAGTTCACCTGCAAATAAAGTGGGGTCCCCCACTCCCAGAGCCCGAGTTGTACCACTTGAACACCACCCAACCAGGACATTCATGACAGATTTGGGCTGCAGTATCCAGTGCGAAGTTCACACTACGCATCTACGTTTACACTGCGCGTCTATGTTCACACTGCGCGTCTGGCTCTCCGAGACCACAGTTTGGTAGCTCCATCCACAGCTGGCTCTCCTTATCCTATACACGTGGGTGGCCAGTTGGAGTGGATGGCAGTCGCTATCCGGAGCACAGTATCTGGACACCATCGGTGGGAGGGGGGAATTCCAGGTGTGCTGCTGTCACTGCCTCATCCGTGCTGGCACCTCCTTCAGGGGGTTCTCCTGAACGTCCGGCTGCTGCCCACTGCTTCATCTGACCCCTTTAAGCAATGCGTTTACCTGCGACAGAGCTCTGCTTCAATGAGCCTCTTCCACCCAGATCAAATAAGGTTTATCCCGGGGCGTAACGCGCAGGACAACATTAGTCGGACGCTGAATCTAATAGAAAGTGCACCCAGAACAGGCACGAAACTAGCAGTCATCTCATGCGACGCACATAAGGCTTTCAACCTGCTAGACTGGGAGTACATAAGCCAAACTCTATCTCCAAAATCACTAAAACATGTCACACCCGGTCCACCCTCCTATCTCTTCCAGCCTCTCCCTTCTACTCTTCACCTCCTATCACTCCCACCCATACCTCACTATCACACTTCTCTTTCACCTCAGGGATCAGTCCTCCACTCTCTCCTGTTCACCTTCTGCACCTCCTATCACTCCCAGCTGTACCTCACAATCGCAATTCTCTTCCCACCTCAGGGATCAGTCCTCCACTCTCTCTTGTTCACTCTCTGCACCTCCTATCACTCCTACTGGTACCCCACTATCACACTTCTCTTCCACCTCAGGGATCAGTCCTCCACTCTCTTCTGTTCATCCTCTGCACCTCCGATCACTCCCACCCATACCTCACTATCACACGTCTCTTCCACAAGGATCAGTCCTCCACTCTCTCCTGTTCACCCTCTGCACCTCCTATAATGCCCACCCGTACCTCACTATCACACTTCTCTTCCACCTCAGGGATCAGTCCTCCACTCTAACCTGTTCACCCTCTGCACCCCCTATCACTCCCACCTGTACCTCAATATCACATTTCTCTTCCACCTCAGGATCAGTCTTCCACTTTCTCCTGTTCACCCTCTGCACCGCCTATCACTCCCACCCATACCTCACTATCACACTTCTCTCCCACCTCAGGGATCACTCCTCCACTCTCTCCTGTTCACCCTCTGCACCTCCTATCACTCCCACCCGTACCTCACTATCACACCTCTCTTCCACCTCAGGGATCATTCCTCCACTCTCCCCTATTCACACTCTGCACCTCCTATAATGCCCACCCGTACCTCACTATCACACTTCTCTTCCACCTCAGGGATCAGTCCTCCACTCTAACCTGTTCACCCTCTGCACCTCCTATCACTCCCACACATACCTCAATATCACACTTCTCTTCCACCTCAAGATCAGTCCTCCACTCTCCCCTGTTCACCCTCTGCACCTCCTATCACTCCCACACATACCTCACTATCACACTTCTCTTCCACCTCAGGGATCAGTCCTCCATTCTTTCCTATTCACCCTCTGCACCTCCTATCACTCCCACCCGTGCCTCACTATCGCACTTCTCTTCCACCTCAAGGATCAGTTCTCCACTCTTTCCTATTCACCCTCTCCACCTCCTATCACTCCCACCCATACCTCACTATCACACTTCTCTTCCACCTCAGGGGCCAGTCCTCCACTCTCTCCTGTTCACCCTCTGCACCTCCTATCACTCCCACCCGTACCTCACTATCACACCTCTCTTCCACCTCAGGGATCATTCCTCCACTCTCCCCTATTCACCCTCTGCACCTCCTATAATGCCCACCCGTACCTTACTATCACACTTCTCTTCCACCTCAGGGATCAGTCCTCCACTCTAACCTGTTCACCCTATGCACCTCCTATCACTCCCACACATACCTCAATATCACACTTCTCTTCCACCTCAAGATCAGTCCTCCACTCTCCCCTGTTCACCCTCTGCACCTCCTATCACTCCCACACATACCTCACTATCACACTTCTCTTCCACCTCAGGGATCAGTCCTTCATTCTTTCCTATTCACCCTCTGCACCTCCTATCACTCCCACCCGTGCCTCACTATCGCACTTCTCTTCCACCTCAAGGATCAGTTCTCCACTCTTTCCTATTCACCCTCTCCACCTCCTATCACTCCCACCCATACCTCACTATCACACTTCTCTTCCACCTCAGGGGTCAGTCCTCCAGTCTCTCCTGTTCACCCTCTACACCTCCTATCACTCCCACCTGTACCTCACTATCACACTTCTCTTCCACCTCAGGGATCAGTCCTCCACTCTTTCCTGTTCACCGTCTGAACCTTCTGTCACTCCCACCCATACCTCCCTATCGCACTTCTCTTCCACCTCAGCGATCAGTCCTTCACTCTCTCCTGTTCACCCTCTACACCTCCTATCACTCCCACCTGTACCTCACTATCACACTTCTCTTCCACCTCAGGGATCAGTCCTCCACTCTTTCCTGTTCACCGTCTGCACCTCCTGTCACTCCAACCCATACCTCCCTATCACACTTCTCTTTCACCTCAGGGATCAGTCCTCCCTCCTTCCTATTCACCCTCCGCACCACATATAACTCCCACCTGTACCTCACTTTCAGACTTCTCTTCCACCTCATGGATCAGTCCTCCACTCTCTCCTATTCACCCTCCGCACCTCCTATCACTCCCACCCGTACCTCATTATCACACTTCTCTTCCACCTCAGGGATCTGTCCTCCACTCTCTCCTATTCACCCTCCGCACCTCATATCACTCCCACCCGTACCTCACTATCACACATCTCTTCCACCTCAGGGATCAGTCTCCACTCTCTCCTGTTCACTATCTGCACCTCCTATCACTCCAACCTGTACCTCACTATCACACTTCTCTTCCACCTCTTGGATCACTCCACCACTCTCTCCTATTCACCCTCCGCATCTCCTATCACTCCCACCCATACCTCACTATCACACTTCCCTTCCACCTTAGGGATCAGTCCTCCACTCTCTCCTATTCACTCGCCGCACCTCCTATCACTCCCACCCGTACCTCACTATCACACTTCTCTTCCACCTCAGGGATCTGTCCTCCACTCTCTCCTATTCACCCACTGCACCTCCTATCACTCCCACCGTACCTCACGATCACACTTTTCTTCCTCCTCAGGGAACACTTCTCCACTCTCTCCTGTTCACCCTCTGCACCTCCTATCACTGACCACCCCACCCTCACTATCACACTTCTCTTCCACCTCAGGGATCATTTCTCCACTCTCTCCTGTTCACTGTCTGCACCTCCTATCACTCCAACCCGTACCGCACTATCACACTTCTCTTCCACCTCTTGGATCACTCCTCCACTCTCTCCTATTCACCCTTCGCACCTCCTATCACTCCCACCCATACCTCACTATCCCACTTCCCTTCCACCTTAGGGTTCAGTGCTCCACTCTCTCCTATTCACCCACCGCACCTCCTATCACTCCCGCCCGTACCTCACTATCACACTTCTCTTCCACCTCAGCGATCAGTCCTCCACTCTCTCCTATTCACGCTCTGCACCTTCTATCACTCCTACCCGTACCTCACTATCACACTTCTCTTCCACCTCTGGGATCAGTCCTCCACTCTCTCCTGTTCACCCGCTGCACATCCTATCACTCCCACCCATACCTCACTATCACACTTCTCTTCCACCCCAGGGATCATTTCTCCACTATCTCCTGTTCACTGTCTTCACCTCCTATCACTCCAACCCGTACCTCACTATCACACTTCTCTTCCACCTCTCTCCTATTCACCCACCGCACCTCCTATCACTCCCGCCCATACCTCACTATCACACTTCTCTTCCACCTCTTGGATCACTCTCTCCTATTCACCCTCTGCACCTCCTATTACTCCCACCCATACCTCACTATCACACATCCCTTCCACCTTAGGGATCAGTCCTCCACTCTCTCCTATTCACCCACCGCACCTTCTATCACTCCCACCCGTACCTCACTAACACACTTCTCTTCCACTTCAGGGATCACTCCTCCACTCTCTCCTATTCACCCTCCGCACCTCCTATTACTCCCACCCATACCTCACTATCACACTTCCCTTCCACCTTAGGGATCAGTCCTCCACTCTCTCCTATTCACCCACCGCACCTTCTATCACTCCCACCCGTACCTCACTATCACACTTCTCTTCCACTTCAGGGATCACTCCCCCACTCTCTCCTATTCACCCTCCGCACCTCCTATCACTCCCACCCATACCTCACTATCAGACTTCCCTTCCACCTTAGGGATCAGTCCTCCACTCTCTCCTATTCACCCACCGCACCTTCTATCATTCCCACCCGTACCTCACTATCACACTTCTCTTCCACTTCAGGGATCAGTCCTCCACTATTTCCTGTTCACCCTCTGCACCTCTTCAAGGGGGGGCAAGCATCTCACGCTTATACTTTCACCACCATTTATTGTAGAGCTCCACATATGTTTCTTCTTTCCCACTTTCATACCCATGAGGCAGATTGCTCAAGTCCAAAGTGCTCTCCTTGGAAATTTGGCAATGCCACGCATCATGGGTTCAATTACTGGTCAGGCCGACACAGATATTTCCTCCCACCTGTGACAAGGCCAGTAATCTGGCCTTATCAAGCGATGAGAGAAACTCCTTTGCAGGTGGGGTTTGGAGGCCTATCAGTGAGATGCAAAGCCAGTCCTACACCTGATGTGGACGGTGGCTGTTGAAAGACTCCAAACCTTTGCCCCCTCCGTGCCAGTCCGTTTCTGAGCAGTCCACTTTTGTCTCATCCCATATCTCCTCGAATAGATGCTTGCCAGTGTTCATTTTTTTTCCTAGTGGCAAACATCAGAGTGAGAGCCATTCTACAGGGCTGTACACCAGCGGCAGAAAGACCCAACCACCAGCAACCAGACCCCCCAGTGTTCCGCTATCCATCACCCCAGAGAGTAGAGGTACGCCCATCACTGCAGTCCATTTATTCCTCCACAACCAACTCAAAATATATTGTTTTCATGGGGCCTTGAGGATAACTCAGGGGCAACGCGTTTGTCTTGGAAGACAACGCATAACAACCCTGTTTCAAATCCTGGTCTCGCACTTGGAAACTGGTCCCCGTTATTAAGTGCATTATAAAAGAACAAATCATATGATCATTACCATTATTATTATTATTATTATTATTCATGGGTGCAAAGAGAAACTTGCCATACCCAAATAAACACAATGACACAACACTCTGTCTGTAAACAATATTACATTTAAGTTTCCTTTTACCTTCATTTTTGTAGAAAGTAAAATAAATTATCCTTAAACTATCACTTTAGTCAAAGTAAAGAACTACACAAAATATATGTATTGGCAATTTAACATTGTAGTACTTGAAAAAAGCAATCTCACAATACTGACTTGTGATATGTTGGCTTGTGCAATGTAAAACGTACAGTTCCTTGTACGTTTTAACACACAGACTTGACAGGGATGTTATGCACAATAACTCCATACATATTAATCAGCAGAGCACATTGTGATGGTTCTACCACTCATGTCACCCAACATGCAAACTTACAAATAATGTACCCCCATTTGTAGAAAAGATTAATGAAGATTGAAATTAATTCATTGAATTAAACACAATGTGCTTGGATTGTACATTCCATTATGAAAGATGTATCAGAGAAGTCACAGAGAGACAGATGACCGAAGGAGACATGTTCAAAGGTGCGGCCCTGCATACAAAAAAAAAGAAAATCGGACCCCATCACATGAGAAACTATAGCATGTCCTTATAAGTTTAAATACATTGTACAGTTATATTGTTTTCATTTCTGTAATGTGCACCTCATTCAGAACATAGTCAATAGTTCATTTGACTAATATTTCCTTCCATAAAAGATTCAATAAATGCACTGCCATTCCCCGATATAAAGATGCCATCTTATTCAGATTGCCTGTAAATAAACATTAAATTAAACAGTGTGTAATTTTAAAAATGTGCACAGATATCAAATTGTATTGAGAGTATAGTAAATAATCTATGTGTTAAATAGACTTAAATTACAGTTGAAATTGGGAGAAAAAATAATTCCATTTGAAACTGCATCTCAAATACATGGTCTATTATCTGAATATATGCTTTTGGAAGCTTGGGAGGCAAAGGGCTTTTCATGAGTGAGCTATCTGTTAAATCCAGGTTTCTTATCTTATCAACCATCAATCTCTTAAGTTGTCTTGCCCACTGCAGTAAAGCCTCTCGTAAAAATAAGCAAAGAAATACATTGAATTACACATTCTGAAAAGTTCATTTTAATGGTGTGGGACTGTCAAGAGTATCCTGTGACCTCTCCCCAGTGCTTTATGACTCGAGCCTGCTTTCGATATAAAATGATCAAAGAACTTGGTTTCACTTACCTTTGTCCTTTCTGAACTCTAGCTTGGCTATAAAATAAAGCTGTACATTTGTAATGGATGACTTTGATCCAAAGAGACTCAGTCAGCTCTGTTCAAGTGAACAATTAAGCTAAAATTGTACTTCTATATACAAAATCAATAGAAACAAAACCCATGCACAATTTAATTGCAGTATGATACTAAACACATTTCGGTATAACTTTGCAACAATTTGGTGATCTGAGAAAACAGAAGCACATCACCCACAACATAAGACTAAACAAGATATGTTAATATATCACAAATATTAAGAAATCTGCATGACTTTATTAAGTTTGCCATTTTTAATAACACCAACATGTGTGACATGCCTACAGATGCAGGTTCAATCTACGATTTCAAAAATGTATGCATTTATGATGGGGAAAATTCAAAACAAAGGTTATAGAAAAAATATAGATTTGAGCCCAAAAGTGAACTGAATAGCCCCTTGTCATATGTCTAAAATAATTTGGACCTATCAAGTAAGAGGGTGCTTATTTCTGGGCGTGTCAACTTCTTAGGATACCCAATGTGAAAACTCAATTAATCAGAATTAGAATGTCAGGTAAGACTGTATGGGAAAAATGTAGCTGCTATAGAAGTCCACACCAACAGGAGGTAGGGAGAGTTCTGGTATTCTGGGAAGTCGCCAAGCAGGGGAACTCTCTCTGAGTAGATAAGTGCTGAAGTGGGATAATACCTTGTGATGATGGTAGGTCCAGATTGCCTAAGACAAAATGGAAGACAGAGGCCACAAGGATTTGCTGAATGGGTGAAGCTGCCTTGAGCTGAGGCATGCCTTGCTTGTTATGTGCAAAAAAGACCAACCCAGAAGTGAGTATAAAAAACCCAATGCAGTTAGATATATGTCCTCAGATACCAGCGAAGTCACTAGGGGAGCTGATTCACAATAGAATGCTCTACATTTTCAGTGCAAATTGCACATTGTCGTTTGACAATAACAAAGTCATTTAAATCCTGTATTTTCACAGGTGTACTGTAAAACAGAGCTGTGGACTGGTGTGCAACATTCCACAGTTTTACAGTGCGTTAATAGATTTCAACCTGTGGAAGCCAAGTCAATGCCTAAGAGAAATTCTGGGAAAACTCACACCATTTTTGTGGGGTGAGAGGCAGATTAGCGTGCCCACTTTCATTCTAAGAAAATGATGCAATTTAACATGAACATTGAAACCCTTCTAATGACATTGCACACATAACAAAGGGCCCTGAACTAAGGGGACTAGCAATGTGCAGTGGAATTGGATGTTATATATGATCCGTTCAGAAAATCATAATTTCATGCTCCTGTGTTGTGTGGTAGAACTAAAATGTTGTGCTCTTCAAATTGAAAACACAGCTTCCCTCAACCCAAGCATATAGATTCTTGATGCGACACGCCTTCTTTGCATTTTACATACATGCATACACTAGAAGCCAACAAGGAACTTAAGAGTACATTCAACTGCCAGTGTAGAAAGAAATATTTAAATGGTACACTGGCCAACAAGCAGCAAGATTGTATTGATATCATTTATTATTATCTAGAAATGTATTTTGCCTGGATATGATTTAGATGACTGGGTGTATGAGTACTTTACAAATTACTGTGAAAAAGCAGGCAGGTTAAAATCCTTTCTGTACACAAACTGCTTGTAAATTGTATAACACTGTTAGTGACTTCCCCGGCATAAAGTTAAGGGACCACCCTTGGTTTTGATCTACTTAAAAAAGAAAAAACAGAATATTAAGCCCAAATATATCCTGTTTCTTGCCTCAGAATTCTGGGTTGAGACTGTGCAATTGGGGTTGTTAGATCAGGGGAGAGAGTAGGATGATGGGTCTGGGATGAAGTGAGTTGTGGTAGTTGGGTGGGAGAGTAGTTGTTCAGAAGGGTGGGAAAGGCAAATGGATAGAAAGAAGTTGGAAGGGATTGATATGGCTAGGTGTGTGGAGAGGCCTGAGTAAAGAGTTGGTATGTTGATCAGACGAGTGAGTGAGTAAACTGAGAGACCTTGTTCTTGCCACCCTGCTGAACAGCATGTACCCTTAATTAAACACAGGTGAAGAACAGCCTCACAGGCACTTCCAGACCCATTCACACATCACCCAGACCAGGTGTCTTTTCAATGCCTCATTCCAGACCCTGTGAATATCCTGCCAGTACTTTTCATCAATACTGTTAGGAAAGATTTCGTTATTGTAGGGAACTTTCCTTCCATGTGGCAACCCCTAAACTTTTTGCTATTGTTTTCAACCTGTTTTCTTGACTTTGCCAGAGAAGTGCAGCCTTCTGCCGTACTCCTCTGGGCTTTCGCTCCTTTCTTACGGGGAAACTGACATGCCCTTAAGACAGTCAGTACCGGGGAACGCTGTTTCCCGTAGTTTCTTTTATCGTGTCGCCATTTTAGTGCAACACGACACAAGAGGGCACTGTAAGCTAAGTTACAGCTCTCTTGGGTCTCTAGCCTTCTACAGACCCTAGACACTCTTGTAGGATGGTTTTTGGATCGGTGCAAGTCATTCAGGGACTGGGCTGGTGGCAGCGATCATTTGGTTTATTTTGAGCTCCTTTTGCCGTTCTGAGCACCTTTTTGCCGCGAACACAAAAGGGTGGCCCGGCTACCCAAAATGGCCGGACCACGAGGCTCCTTTGTCTCGTCCACTGTCCGTCTTGCTCCCTTTACCTTCCCCCGGGTCAGGCGACCCGGGGCCTTCCTTATTTGGGCATGTAGTTTCCCGCGAAACACGGTTGCTTTCGCGGGCTTCTACATGTCGTTTGAGTGCCCCCAGGATGTGGGCTGGGCTGTCTGGTCCCAATACACATCCTGGGTGCCAGAGAGTCTAGGGTGGTGTGAATGCCTGGGACCACTGTGGTCCGTGATTGGTCCACGTATGGTATGTGTGTTGATGAGCGGATCTCCCATTGGCTCCCCTCCGTTTTGGCGCGAAGGGAACCGTGGATAAGAGGGAGCTGGAAACACCACTACCATGTCGATCTCCTGAGTTCTTACGAACCCAGGGATACAGGAGCCAAGTATCCTGCGAACACGAGGCTGGATCGAGGAATCGCTG
Organism: Ambystoma mexicanum; assembly: GCF_040938575.1. Taxonomy (NCBI): domain Eukaryota; kingdom Metazoa; phylum Chordata; class Amphibia; order Caudata; family Ambystomatidae; genus Ambystoma; species Ambystoma mexicanum. The sequence goes on along the minus strand of NC_090925.1, from coordinate 16,680,933 downwards.
GTGACCCCCTGAAGAACTTCTGCTCCTCATTGCTGTCGTCCGGTGAAGCCCTTTCCACCTAAGATCGAACAAGAAGGCCTGTACTGGCACTTCGACCTATTGGAATAGCAGGACCAGCTATTCCCGGCACCTTCATCAACTCCTGCCGTAAGCCTTCGGAAGTGTCTCTGGGCCATCCAGTTGACTGACCAGCTTACTAAGGAGTCCTGCTCTGTAATCGCCGACAGGTTGGGTGGTATTCTGAGTCCGGGGCACGCTCACACGCTTCGTTTGCTTAGCAACCCTAAGCTAGAGGTGAACGGTGCTCGTTTGGCTTGAATACACCCGGCCCTTCCGTTGCCCTGCCGTGGCGACAAAACTGTGCAGGATTCTTCGATCGGGACGTCTTTTTACTCTGCACGACGACGGGACGTTCCCTGCTCTTCAGAACCTGCCAGAAGCTGCATCTATCGAGGAGAAGCTCGGGCCTGCTTGCTTCGGGGACCGGTGAGTAGATTAGCTAGGATCTGGTCGCCCTCCTGCAGTGCCCCTTGCTTTTCCCCGCTGTAAATACAGCACCCCTTGTCCGTACTCGCGCCCTACTTCTGCCTCACAGTGGAGGCTGCGCTAGAGTCGCGGACCGTGTTCTCCTTCATTAGGGCACCCTACAGAGCTGTCCAACGTCCTCCGAAGAGCTTCACCTTCTGCCCATTGGCACCGGCGTGTGCAGGTACTTTTGAGCGCTAGGCTCCACTCTTCGTAGGGATTGGACTACCATCTAGTTAGGGGCCTCAGAAGGCGGACATACCACACGCATTGGTTCGCACTGCCTGTTTTCCTTCCCCTGCAGGTGGATAACATATTTCGTGCTGCTAATGCTGTGAAACTGTGTATTCTGTATATATATTGGGTGGATAGTGTATGTGTTGGTTTAATATCGCTGTATATTGCTGCTTTTACTGTGGTTATTAGTTTCAAGGCCTTATAATAAATGTGTATCTATTTTTGATATAAACAACTGTTTGGAGTAGTTTGTAAGCGCTCTTGCTTTGTGTGCTCACTGCGGGCTTTCAGTCACCCTCACCCCTCTTGAGACCTAGTCTTGACCGCCGCGATCGCTACCTTGATTGGTCTGGCTTGTCCAGAGGTTACCCTGTTCCAAGTAATTAGGTTGGCCTTCTGAACTTCTGCGCCCCCAGGACAGAGTTCAGAAATCCGTCTTAACAAATTGGTGGCAGCGGTGGGATACGACTGAAGGTATCCAGTGTTGCGCACGAGCTAAGGTGTTTTCAGGTTATTCCAACCAGGACACGCAGTAAAGTATTGAATATAACGTTAAAAAGGCCATAGTCCTATCAACAGTATGGAAACGAATACTTTATTAACCTTAAATGCTTCGAAATCTGAAACATTGAAGAAGATGTGTGCGGAGAGAGGGGTTTCCTCTCAAGGCACTAAATTGGAAATGATCCAGAGAATCGTGGCGTGGCAAGAAGCGCAGCTTGACGCTATAACTTCCGAGGACAGTGCAGAAGGTGGTGGGGCTGCTCTCACTGGCAGAACCGACGGTTCTGCCGCTGCACTGATCCATCACGACCACGAGGACAGGGAGGATGTAATGTCTAACGTTTCCTCTGCCAGCGTTGATGGGGAGGCTATGCTTGAATTCAAGAAGCAAGAGCTGCGGTTTAGGCAGCAGGAGCTTGAATTCAGCATAGCCAAACTGAAAATCGACCAGGCAGAAAAACAAAAAGACAGGGATCACCAGTTGGAACTGGCCAAGCTTCAGTTCGCAAATGGGTCCAAGGGTCCTGGACATGGTTCTGGGGCTTCCTCTCATCCACGGTTTCCAAAAGATCTGCTCAGTGTGTATGAGGAACGAAATGACATTATGGACTGGTTGAATGCGTTTGAGTATGCATGCGAGGTTCAAGAGGTTGATAATGCGGATAAGATTGCATGGTTACTCAGCAGACTGCCCCATTCTGGTTGCAGTGCCATTATGGAAATGTCGAAGGCTGAGCGCGCTGATTTTGCAATGTTGAAGCAGACTCTCATTTTAAAGTTTGGGAAGACTCCGACCCAATATTTGAAAAGGTTTAGAGAGTATAAGAAAAAGGAAGGTGGTACTTGGGTGTCGTATGTAGCTGAGTCCCTGAAAAACTTGACTGGCTGGGTTGAAGGTTATAAGGTTTCTACCTTCGAAGGCATGATCAATCTGGTCATGCTGGAACACATTTTTGCTTCTTCTTCCCCGGAGCTTAAGCAGCATTTGGCCGATTCAAAGGAGATAGATCCTAAGAAGCTGGCCATTGCAGCAGACTTATGGGTGTCACATCGAGTGTCCCATAAGGACAAAACTCATCCTGGTAAGCAGGAGGAAGGGAAAAAGTCCAAAGATATGGAGGGTGGGGAATCTGCGAAATCTTCTTCCCATAAGGGCCACAAAAAGAAAAATAAGGGTAAGCCATACGAGAACTCACAGGGTAGTGGAGGTTCGCCTCCGAAACAGAACTCTGGTTATAATAAGCCTCCCTACGTAAACAGACCCAATGGGGCTTGTTTTTCTTGTGGAGCAACTGACCATGTGAAGGGGGATCCCCGTTGTAAGGTTAGACCTTTGGGGGTCCACTCCGCTAATCTGGCCTTCTCCTCCTACGAGGAAGAAGAGATTACAGGAGCATCCTTCTCCTCAGACTCATTTCCCAGCGGAATAGAGGCTGAGGTAGTTTTAGTGTCCCTGGGTTCCTGGGAGCCTAAAGTCGCAGAGGCGTATGCTAGGATTCCGGATAATACCAAGCACTACTTTAAAGACAGTGTGCTGATCAATGGAGTGGATACTCCAGCTCTTAGGGATAGTGGGTGCAGTCGAACTGTAGTGGATTCTACCTTGGTAGACTCAGAGGAAGTTGCCAGAGCTACTCTGATGCCCACTAAGTTGGCTGACGGCCCCCTCCGTATGTTTCCCGTGATCCCTGTTAATCTAACTTTAAATGGTACAGCAGTTAGGATTCCAGTGAGCATTCAGAGAAACGTCCCGGGAAAGGTCTTGTTGGGCAATGATCTCAGAGCTCTAGGGCTCGTAGGAGACACTGCCGAAAGACCCTACACACGGTCTCAAGCACGGGCAGCATTGGCCAAGTCCAATACGCCGCCCCAGCCGAAGGGGAAACCCAAGGCGAAAGGAGTCAACAAGTCCCGACGGGGGAAAGAGAATATTCCCACGAGCTCGCCTACCACTGCGGTGGAGGGAGTTGGTCAATCGCCCGAGCCTGACGAGGAGGTGGCGATGCCTGAAGTGTTCGACCCCAACGACCATCCTGAACTAAAAGACTTGTTAGTTGAAGGAGGTCCTGATAGGGACGACTTCAGTAAGGGCCAACGTGAGTGCCCATCTCTGGAAGGCCTAAGGAGACAGGCCTGCTCCCAGCTTGAGGGTGAACCTCCTGGGAAGCATCGGATTTATTGGGAAGGTGGACTCCTGTACAGTGAGCCCACAGAGTCTACAGAAGGAGACCATAGGAGGTTGGTGGTTCCCCTTGCTGTTAGACCCTTCCTCCTGCAGTTGGCGCATGAAGTTCCCCTTGCTGGTCACCTTGGAATAAAGAGGACCAAGCAAAGGTTATCTATGCACTTCTACTGGCCCAAGATGGGGGTGCAAGTAGAAAGTCACTGCAGGAGTTGTGCCTCCTGCCAGTTGTCTGGTAAGGTTGGCGCGACAATCCAAGCTCCGTTGGTACCGCTCCCAGTTGTGGGGGTACCATTTGAAAGGGTAGGGATCGACATCGTTGGTCCCCTTGACCCGCAAACATCCTCAGGCAATAGGTTTATCCTGGTGCTGGTCGACCATGCAACCAGGTATCCTGAGGCCATCCCATTGAAAACTGTAACTGCCAAGTCGGTTGCAAAAGCTTTACTCGGCATATTTACTAGGGTTGGCTTCCCTAAAGAAGTTGTGTCAGATCGTGGCAGCAACTTTATGTCGAAGTATATGCAGGCTATGTGGAAAGAATGTGGGGTCACCTACAAGTTCTCTTCTGCATATCACCCCCAGACCAATGGTCTGGTGGAACGTTTCAACAGAACGTTAAAGAGCATGATTGGGGCTCTGGAGGAGCCCCAGAGAAGAAAATGGGATCTTCTTTTACCATGCTTGCTGTTTGCCTACAGAGAGGTACCACAGGAGGGTGTTGGCTTCAGCCCCTTCGAACTTCTGTTCGGTCATCCCGTACGGGGACCCTTAGCCATCGTCAAAGAGGGATGGGAGATGCCCACTCCCCCTGTTACTACCAATGTAGTTGACTATGTGCTAGGGCTCAGAAAACGGATGGTACTCCTGATGGGCTTGGCTAGTGAAAAGTTGAAGGCAGGACAAGCGCTGGTGAAACATTGGTACGACCAGAAAGCTTCCTTAATTCACTTTACCCCTGGTCAGCAAGTCCTGATCATGAACCCTATAAGGCCTCGCGCTTTACAGGACAAATGGTCAGGCCCTTTCACAGTTGTGGAGCCCCTGGGTGAGGTGAACTATTTAGTGGACCTTGGAAGGCCTGGACAGGCTCCAAAAGTGTTCCACGTAAATAGGCTGAAGGCTTTCGTCCCAAGAGTCGAAATCGCAGCACTGCTACTGGCGTCAGACGTTGAGGAAGAGGAGTCAGAACCTCTTCCCGACCTGTTCCAAAGCGGTCCTTCAGATAGCTCCGTTGAGGGTGTCCGAGTGGCCCCTCACCTGACTTCTGATCAGCAGGCTGAGGTGAAAAGTTTGCTTCGGCAGTTTTCCCCCCTGTTTTCACAGTCCCCTGGTTTGACACCCTGGTGCAAACATAACATTGACACAGGAGACAGTGTACCTACCAAAAGTAGGGGATACAGGATGTCAGATAAAGTACGGTCTTATATTAAGACCGAGGTCAACAAGATGTTAGACCTTGGGGTGATTGAACCCTCTAGTAGTCCTTGGTCCAGTCCTGTGGTGTTGGTTCCAAAGGCAGGCACTTCTGAATTGAGGTTCTGCGTGGATTACAGGGCTCTGAATGCTGTCACCAAGACAGACGCTCACCCCTTGCCTCGAACTGACGAGCTGGTGGATACCTTGGGTGCCTCCAAGTACCTCAGCACGTTTGACCTGACTGCGGGCTATTGGCAAATAGCTTTAGCAGAACATGCCAAGGAGAAGACAGCATTTTCAACTCCCGACGGGCTTTACCAATTCCGGGTAATGCCGTTCGGATTGAAGAATGCACCTGCCACTTTCCAGAGGCTTGTGAATCATGTGTTGAATGGGTTGGACGAATTCTGTCTTGCATATCTAGACAATATAGCAGTTTTCAGTGCCACCTGGGAAGACCATGTGAAACACCTCGGGATTGTGCTCCAGGCTCTTCAGAAAGCCCACTTGACCATAAAGGCGAGTAAATGCCAGATTGGACAAGGCTCAGTGGTTTACCTTGGGCATGAAGTAGGTGGAGGAAGGATACAGCCTCTCCCCAGTAAAGTACAAGCAGTACAAGACTGGCCTACCCCCACTACACAAACCCAAGTGAGAGCCTTCTTAGGACTCACGGGTTATTACCGCAATTTTATGGCAGACTATGGCACCATAGCTGCTCCGCTGACTGCCCTCACAACTCCGAAGAAACCCAAGAAGGTAACTTGGACTGACGAGTGTGAGAAGGCCTTCAATGGCTTGAAAGACTCCTTGTGCCAGGCCCCTGTGCTCAGGGCCCCTGATTATCAAAGACCTTTTGTCGTGCAGACGGATGCCTCTGACACTGGGATAGGAGCTGTACTATCACAAGTAGATGAGAAGGGTAAGGAACACCCTATAGGTTTTATTAGTCGCCAGCTTAAGGACAGAGAGCTCAGATGGTCTACGGTAGAGAAAGAATGTTTCTCTGTTGTGTGGGCCCTAAGGAAGCTGCGGCCCTACCTCTATGGGACCCACTTCACTGTGCAGACTGACCATAAGCCGTTAAAGTGGCTAATGAACATGAAGGGGGAGAATCCAAAGTTGCTTAGGTGGTCCATAAGTCTACAAGGCTTCGACTTCACTATTGAGCATAGGCCAGGTGTCCAACATAGCAATGCTGATGGGTTGTCCAGAATGTTTTACCGACCTGAACAAGAGACTCATCCAGGGGTGGATTAGTTCCCCCTGTCCATAGTCTGGGAGGGGCGAGTGTTAGGAAAGATTTCGTTATTGTAGGGAACTTTCCTTCCATGTGGCAACCCCTAAACTTTTTGCTATTGTTTTCAACCTGTTTTCTTGACTTTGCCAGAGAAGTGCAGCCTTCTGCCGTACTCCTCTGGGCTTTCGCTCCTTTCCTACGGGGAAACTGACATGCCCTTAAGACAGTCAGTACCGGGGAACGCTGTTTCCCGTAGTTTCTTTTATCGTGTCGCCATTTTAGTGCAACACGACACAAGAGGGCACTGTAAGCTAAGTTACAGCTCTCTTGGGTCTCTAGCCTTCTACAGACCCTAGACACTCTTGTAGGATGGTTTTTGGATCGGTGCAAGTCATTCAGGGACTGGGCTGGTGGCAGCGATCATTTGGTTTATTTTGAGCTCCTTTTGCCGTTCTGAGCACCTTTTTGCCGCGAACACAAAAGGGTGGCCCGGCTACCCAAAATGGCCGGACCACGAGGCTCCTTTGTCTCGTCCACTGTCCGTCTTGCTCCCTTTACCTTCCCCCGGGTCAGGCGACCCGGGGCCTTCCTTATTTGGGCATGTAGTTTCCCGCGAAACACGGTTGCTTTCGCGGGCTTCTACATGTCGTTTGAGTGCCCCCAGGATGTGGGCTGGGCTGTCTGGTCCCAATACACATCCTGGGTGCCAGAGAGTCTAGGGTGGTGTGAATGCCTGGGACCACTGTGGTCCGTGATTGGTCCACGTATGGTATGTGTGTTGATGAGCGGATCTCCCATTGGCTCCCCTCCGTTTTGGCGCGAAGGGAACCGTGGATAAGAGGGAGCTGGAAACACCACTACCATGTCGATCTCCTGAGTTCTTACGAACCCAGGGATACAGGAGCCAAGTATCCTGCGAACACGAGGCTGGATCGAGGAATCGCTGGTGACCCCCTGAAGAACTTCTGCTCCTCATTGCTGTCGTCCGGTGAAGCCCTTTCCACCTAAGATCGAACAAGAAGGCCTGTACTGGCGCTTCGACCTATTGGAATAGCAGGACCAGCTATTCCCGGCACCTTCATCAACTCCTGCCGTAAGCCTTCGGAAGTGTCTCTGGGCCATCCAGTTGACTGACCAGCTTACTAAGGAGTCCTGCTCTGTAATCGCCGACAGGTTGGGTGGTATTCTGAGTCCGGGGCACGCTCACACGCTTCGTTTGCTTAGCAACCCTAAGCTAGAGGTGAACGGTGCTCGTTTGGCTTGAATACACCCGGCCCTTCCGTTGCCCTGCCGTGGCGACAAAACTGTGCAGGATTCTTCGATCGGGACGTCTTTTTACTCTGCACGACGACGGGACGTTCCCTGCTCTTCAGAACCTGCCAGAAGCTGCATCTATCGAGGAGAAGCTCGGGCCTGCTTGCTTCGGGGACCGGTGAGTAGATTAGCTAGGATCTGGTCGCCCTCCTGCAGTGCCCCTTGCTTTTCCCCGCTGTAAATACAGCACCCCTTGTCCGTACTCGCGCCCTACTTCTGCCTCACAGTGGAGGCTGCGCTAGAGTCGCGGACCGTGTTCTCCTTCATTAGGGCACCCTACAGAGCTGTCCAACGTCCTCCGAAGAGCTTCACCTTCTGCCCATTGGCACCGGCGTGTGCAGGTACTTTTGAGCGCTAGGCTCCACTCTTCGTAGGGATTGGACTACCATCTAGTTAGGGGCCTCAGAAGGCGGACATACCACACGCATTGGTTCGCACTGCCTGTTTTCCTTCCCCTGCAGGTGGATAACATATTTCGTGCTGCTAATGCTGTGAAACTGTGTATTCTGTATATATATTGGGTGGATAGTGTATGTGTTGGTTTAATATCGCTGTATATTGCTGCTTTTACTGTGGTTATTAGTTTCAAGGCCTTATAATAAATGTGTATCTATTTTTGATATAAACAACTGTTTGGAGTAGTTTGTAAGCGCTCTTGCTTTGTGTGCTCACTGCGGGCTTTCAGTCACCCTCACCCCTCTTGAGACCTAGTCTTGACCGCCGCGATCGCTACCTTGATTGGTCTGGCTTGTCCAGAGGTTACCCTGTTCCAAGTAATTAGGTTGGCCTTCTGAACTTCTGCGCCCCCAGGACAGAGTTCAGAAATCCGTCTTAACAAATACCCACTCCATTTCCTTACCCAAACACGATCTCTTCATTGCCCTATCCAGAATGTTGTATCCCTTTTCCATATCCCCATCTAAACTATGTTTTAGTTTCCAGTTTTCAAATGTCGTCTCCATTATCTCCACCCATACCCAATTGGCATTGGCCCCATCCTGACTCCTTCTAGGAGCCCCAAGACAGATGACCTGTTCTCAGTCCCATCCAACAACCTTCTCATTGACTCACTTTAGGCCTCCTCTTTATTGCATGTTCCAGAGCCCCTTCATTACCACCTCCTACTGCATCTGTATTGCCCCGAATATCACCTTCTCTAGACCCTTGATCCATGCCCACTTTAAATCCCCCCTTTATTGCTCCTGGAAACATCTTCATTGCCCCCTTCTAGGCCCACCTTTTGTTGCCCTTTTCTTGAGTCCCACTTCATTGCTCTCTTCCAGATCACCTCTAGGCGGCCCCTGCTAAATCCCCCACCCCCTTCCCGGCTTAATACAGCTACATCTTTCCACACCACCTCTTCCCAGCTCCCCCAGGCCCCTGCTTTATCCCCCCACCATTATCCCATGCACCCTATTGCATTATCCCTCCACGCTGCTTCTTTGCCCCCTCAATACCCCTCCCTTCATTGCCATCTCCGTACGATCATTTAATTGGTAACATCCTTTGCACTGCCCCTAACCAGATCCACTCTTCACTGGCCTCTATTCTGTCTACTTCTTTGTACCACATCCCAGGAGCCCTTGCCATAGTCTTCAGCCAGAGCCTAAAATGGCCTTTACGTAGCCCCCAGCTAGAAAGCCTCTTTTAAATCCCATCCTCAACCCCAGTGTTGCCCTATTCCAGACTTCCCCTGTATTGCTCCTTCCAGGAGCAGTTCATTGCCACCTCTAACCTCTACCACATCCCTACCTAACACTCTTTAGACTCCCTATTAATTGCCCCTCAAGGTTCTTCTGTATACGCTGCCAGATCACTCTTCATTGCTTTATTGCTCCTTTGCAGACCCCCCTTCAATGCCTGCTTGTAGACCCCCACTTAATTCTCCCTTAAAAGACTTATTTCTACCTCCCCCTAAGCAGTCCCCACTTCTCGTCCAAAAACTACCTCTTCATTGCCCCTTTCCATACCTCGACTTCATGGACCCTACCTAGGCTCACTCTCCACAGCCCTCTCTAGATCGACCCATGATCGCAACTGCAGACCTCATCTTCATAGCCTGGCTTCATAGCCCCCGAACTTCCTAACACAGCTTCATATGCCTGTGCACCCCCCTCTTCATATGTGCAGATCCCTTTTCGTAACTCTATTCAGACACCCTCATCATAGCCCTATCAAGTCCCCTCTATGTGGCCCATATAGACAGCCTCAGAATACCATACTCAGACCCCGCTTCATAAGCTCATCTGAACACAAGCAGCAGAGCCCTATACAGTCTCATCTTTGCAGGCCCAGTCACCATAGCCCTGGAGCCAATAGCTATAGCTCCCACACCCAAACACCTGAGCCCACGGATCCAATCGGAATATTTCACCTCCAAGATCCAAACGCCACAGTTTGCAATTCCTCAACTGAATTATCTTAGCCCCTTCAGACTCCTTAGATCAATAATAATATTACCCAATGCCCAGATCAAATTAGCAGAGACTCCTAGACCCAATCCTCATAGACCCGAAACTCAATGTCCATATCTCCCAGATCCAATCATCATTCCCCTGATCCAATCATCATACACCCAAACCCAATCATCATACCCTCAAACCCAATCATCATACCTTCAAACCAAATCATCATACCCCTCACACCTAATCATCATATTCCCAAACACAATCATCATTCCCTCAAACCAAATCATCATACCCTCACACCTAATCATCATATTCCCAAACACAATCATCATACCTCCAAATCCAATCATCATACCCTCAAAACCAATCATCATACCTTCAAACCAAGTCATCATAAGCCCAAACACAATCATCAAACCTCCAAACCAAATCATCATACCCTCAAACTATCATACCCTGAAACCATCTACCCACAGACATAGACCGCATGGAGCCCTTCCATTGGGCACAGTAAGGCCTTCACCATTATGGCCGCCACTGGCTGTCTTTGTCCCCTCACACTCTGCCTGGAGGCAGAGCTGATTGGTTGCCCAGAGCAACAAAGTCTGCTGCCCAGGATGCCGGCAGGTGAACACCAGTCGCTATGCAAAGGCCTCATATAAGGGTCACTGCAAACCCTGTCTGGGCTTATCCAGAGCTTACGGCGGCTTGTGGCGAGACTTGCTGCCCCACTTTCCCGGTCTCCCTTGCCTTCTGCTCAGATTGTTTCCTGAATCTGCTCCTTCTTCGGCTCATCCCTCTGCATCAAGGTAAGGAAGGTCACCCCCAGCCCCATTCCTGCCAACTCTCCCTTAATACTGACCTTTTCCTTTACCCATACTACCTTCATCTGGGATTCCATTCACTGTCCCTCCTCATTCTCCCAGCTGCCAGACCATACACATGCTCTCTTGGACATTCAATTGTTAAATCAGTCTACCTTCTACATTATATGGCCCTATGATCCCGTTTCACTGCTATATTCTATCTCGCCTCCAATCTGTCCTTGGCTGTCCTTCCCCATCTCCTCCTCCCGTCCCCTATCCCCTCACTTTATGTCACAGCACTTTCACTCTCAGAAATGCCGTCAGGCCTAGTACAATAGTGATTCTGTGTTTGTTGTCACCTTGCCCATTCCCCACTCCCACCCACCCTGTCCCTTCACCCCCCTCATAACACTTGCACTCTCGGAAATGCTGTCAGTCCTAGTACGTTAGTTTCTTCGTTCTGCGTCTCTGCCGTCGTCCTCTTACCCCCTTTTTTTGTCATGCATATAACGCTTGCTCATTCGGAATGTCTGAAGGCCTTGTAAGAATGATCACTGTAGATTCTTTTGTACCTAGCCCTTGTTCACTCCCTTGCCTTGAAGCGCTTTGAAACACTGTTTTTGTGTATAGGTGCTTTACAAATAACTAATCAAATAAATCAATAAAATAAATCATCATACCCTCAAACCAAATCATCATCACCCCAAACCCAATCATCATCACCCCATACCCAATCATCATCACCCCAAACCCAATCATCATCACCCCATACCCAATCATCATCACCCCATACCCAATCATCATCACCCCATACCCAATCATCATCACCCCATACCCAATCATCATAGCCCAAAAGGCAATCGCCATAGCCTTGCATACCCAGTCATCAAAGCACTCAACCACAATAGCTCTCTCGCCCTCGGACTCAACCCCTATAACCAGAAGAAACCCATTACTCACAGCCCAAAATGCAATTGCCATAGCCCCCAGACCTAATCAGCATTGCCCATCAGGTGCAATCAAAGTAACCCCCAATCACCAAAACCCTACCCCCAGACCCAATCCAATAACAGATCCAATAACCATAGCCCCCGACCCCAAGATCATGTTACAACAGCCCCCCAGACGCAGCCACCTTAGCCGCGTAGACTTAAGTACGCAACGCTCCCCCAGCCACAAGACCTGAACTCTATAACCCCCCAGAGACAATCATTAGTAAAAGAATTATTGCAATTTTATACTGCGTCAAATTACCACCCTAGTGGTCTCAAGGAGCCGTTCCTGGTTCAAGGTTTTAGGGTGTATTTTGTCCCCACCCAGGGATCACCAGATATTAGTTTGTTGGAAAAAAATGAAATTGTGGAATCAAAGATGGACAAAGTATAGAAAGGAGGATAGAAAGAATGAACGGGAGCCTGGACTGAGGGTACGAGTGAGTAGAGATGAAAATAACGAAAACACAAACGTATGGTCTGGATGGATACGAGGGGCTTGAGGTGAGCTTGAGCTGTCCTAGGTTTGGTGAAGGTATAATTGACTGGGTCACTGCTGGGGCAGACTGCGCCTTTTAAAGCTCTAGAGAAGTTGGCTGCCAAAACCAATGATGACATATTGCAATATATATTACAGGGCCTGCAGTAGAGGCCCTGTAGTTATGGTTAAGTTGCTCAACCAATAGGAGGAGCATGTTTTGGGCGGCTTATAACTTTGCCCCTCCTGAACGAATTCTGACAACACTTTGCAGAAAAGAAAAGTATATGGCCCGTCAGATTAATCCTGCAGAGTTTGGTGAGGTTTCATCAAGTGGGGGCAAAGTTATAGGGGGGTCCCAAAATGTGTGTTTTTTTACATACATACGCAATGGAAAAAAATATTTGCTCACGCCAACAGGTCAAACCGCTGGATGGGTTTTCACCAAATTTGTGGCAGGAGTGGCGGCTTGGTCCCGAAAGCGTGCTTTTGTAAATTTTGTGTAAATCTGTCCAGTAGTTATTTTTAAAACAACCAAAGAGTAAGTCTAAAAATATTTCTGATATCTGGGTTCGGTCCGCAGACTCACTTTCCTGTTCGGTCGGCAGACGGGCCTTTGATTGGCCCAGAGGACGATGTGATGTCTGCGGACATCGGACCGCGATAGGATGGTGAAAAGCATGAAGTGCGTCAGATTTTTGGAAACGCCCCCCATGTTGAATTTGCGGACAGCGACCGTAGACGGCGAACATTGCGGTAAAAACTTATTAAAAAACACAACATTACACTTGCCAAACTTAAGAAACAATCTCTGGGCAGGTGAGGAGTGATGAGGATGGGATATGGCCTTAAAAAGCCAAAAAACTGGCGTTTTTCTTCCCCGATGTCCGCAAACAGTCCGGGGCAGTCCTGTGATCTATGTTTATTTGTTGGTGAAAAGCAGTTTTTGGATGGCTTATAGCTTTAGCGCCATTCATTGAAACTGCTTCAAATTTTTGAATTTCATTCTAGACCTGATTCTGATGGTTTTGAAAAGTGTGGTGTTGTTTTGTCAAGAAGGGGCAAAATTAGAGGGGGGTGTCCAAATATTGTAAAGGCTTATAAATGTCGTGCCATTTGACGGATCTGCACAAAAGTTTGCAAAAGGACTTTATACCTACAGATTAATGTTTTTGCAAAGTTTGGTGGGATTGTGTCACGAGGGGGCTAAATTAGAGGGAGGGTCCTAACATTTTTAGATGGCTTATAACTTTGTTACTGTTTGATGACTGTGGACAAAAGTTTTCAGAATGATTAGAGACACAACCTTGAATGTTTGTGCAAAGTCTGAATGGATTTTGTCAAGTGCGGGCTAAGTTATATGACTATTGCATGTACATACATTTTGACACTTTCGACAAAATAAAACATGGACGGATTTCCAGCAAACTCGTGTAAGGAGCATTGGCAAGGACCTGAAAGCAGGGTTTTGCGAATGTGTCCATGTTTCCTTTTTTGACAAGTGTCATAATGTCGGTACAAAAATGGTGATATACCTTTGGTGACTGAGGTATAGCCTGTGGCCATGGGCAGTGGCCAGATTGTCCAGGTCATGGCATAAGGTCATGACCTGGACAATCTGGCTACTGGCCATGACCACGAGGGACGACCAATGGGGATAAAGTGGCATAGGTTTGAAAGGGAAAAAAATGGGCTTGTGGTAATATCATCATAGCTTTCTCTCTTCCCCTTCTGCAGGCTGCCATGGAAAGGGAAGAGGGGCTCTGTATGGAGTCCCCCCTTCACTTTCCATGGAGGCCATCTTGGAAAGTGATTTTCCTTCCTATAGTGGGACACCACGCAAGTCCCGGTTTAGGAAGAAAAATCCTTTTTTTAGCGCCACGGTTGCCACTTTGGCACCCTGGAGTGCTAATGGCCTTCATCCCTCATTGCAGGGGCTTGAAAGGGGGATAACGGTCCGAGGCCTTCGTTAGCCGCCCTCGCTTCGCTTGGGCCGATAACTTGGGCTGGCGGGCTGTTATCCCCGTTCCAGTCCCTGAAATGGGGTTGAACACCACATTATTCCCATTAACAGAAAATGCTAATGGAAATGTTGGGAAATCTTATTGAGTGTATGGGCCTGATCACGACTTTGGCGGTAACGCCTGCAGTATTACCGCCGGTGGTATTAGCCCTACCGCCGAACTCCCCGGCGCTAATAGCGCCGGATCACAAGTTCGGTGGTAATGTAATTCCCCATTCCCCATTGAGCCCATTCGGGAATGCCCCATTCCCCATTGGGCTCAATGGGGAAAATGTGCACTCTTACCACTGGCGGATGTCCCGCCGGCGGTAATAGCGAACATTTTCGGCAGATTTCCCCCCAGCCAAGAGCTGGGGCGAAATCCGACGAAGTCCTGATTTGGCAGACCCTTAAATCCGGGGGTAATAGCTCGACTGCCGGATTTAAGGGTTATCGCCAAAGTCGTGATGAGGCCCTATGTACTTTATTAAGAAATGTGAAGTAGATGGAGACTATAAGATTATTTTTTTTTGTTCTATTTTTTACAGTGAAAGTTGGTTCCTAAATGAACCTTTTTTTGTTGTTGATTTTTTGGGGTTTTTTTTTTAGGAGAAGTTAGAACATAAGGTGGGGAGGGAAATGAGGGAAGAGGCACCAAGCACTAATTTGGAGAGGCAGGTGGACAGGGGAGATGTAGCGCGTGTGTTGCATCTAAGGTAGGGAGCAATGTTTCTCATGCTCCTTGATTACAGCTTCAAAAGCACTTCAAAATTGCTTCCCCCTGTAGAGTGGTGTGTTGCAGTATATACAGAGGACTGTTGTATTCGAAAGATATGGATCAACAGCCTCTTGTATTGCTTGCAAGGTAGCTGGTGGGATGTTGTGTCCCACAGAAGAAGGCTGTGTGGTTACAGTACTGGTTGAGGAAGATGAGTTAGAGGAAGACACCCTACTATTTGCTAAGAAAGGAACAGCCTTTCTGAGAGCATTGCAGTGGTTGTATTGGATGTGGCGGCGCATGGAGCTTGTCTCGTAGGAGTACTGCCCAGATTGTCCGTGACTGAGTACAATATTGCACTCAGTGCATTTCACTTTTGTAGCTTTAGCCTTCGGTACAATCCCAACAGTGTTAAAGAACTGCCACACCCATGTTTCTCTCTGGGTGCTGGAGGCAGGCACTTCCTCTACCTCATCTTCGTGGTCCTCTTCACTGTCTTTTGAAGTACTGAGGTTGTTTTGTTATGTAGCTCCTCCAGCTGGTGGTGGTGGCTCTTGGAGAGGAGGGATGGCAATAGCTGATGCCGTTATTAAGATGAATAGCAGTTTTCCCAATATTCCTCCAAGTATGTGCTGTGTACTAGATTGTGAATGGATAATGAGTAAGAATAGGTGTAGGAGCTGTGCAAGGGGAACATTTTGAGCTTGATGGTTCCTAGATCAGTAGGAAATGCAGTTCTGAACTGTCCACGAAGCACGGACCCGATTGCGAAGTGCGGACACATTCACAAAGACGTCATCATGCCGCACGTACGCATGAGGACACGTGACACTGTCCGGAAGGTCTGTGATGACGTCAGATGATCGCAAACATCAACAGATGCAAAAACAGTGGAAAAAGTTGGAAAAAGTGTATAGAAGTGTTAAAAATAATGCTAGACGGTGGGAAATGGCAGAGTTTTAAGGTGAAACTTTGTAAATTGGCCACAAATGTTGCTATATTGGGGTAAGTATGATATTAGTAAGTTGTAGGAAATTAGTATGCACTGGTAAAAAACCATGAAATTTACTGAAAACCTTTTTTTAAAGGGATTTTATGGTTACAAATAACACCATAAAACCTCAGAAATTTACCAGTTATGGTAAGCTAAGCAACCATAACTCGCACCACCACCGTCCACTGCTAAGACTAACACCCAGTACATCAAACATGACATAAAAAAATGTCATTGATGACATCAGATGTGAAATTAATTTTGATGAAAAGTCCCTACAAGGGGTTGTGCTTATAATGTTGGTAACAAGATGTCGGGGGTGATCAGGAGACCTATCCTGAACTACTTAATCTATTCAAGAATTTATTCATCTAAACAAAACATTATATTGGAGTGTAGAGGGGGTGCTAGACTTGCTAGATCCCCCCCTCAAACTGAATGCAGATACCTTGTCAGGCTGATCAATAGTTCCAGCATTGCAAAAATCAGAATTGTAGCGCTTTTTGGGCCAAAAAGCACATTTTAGGCCGACATATATTTTTTTGAGAGTCAGATTGTCTTACGCAGCAGAGGGTAATGCTTGACAAATATAGGGCCTACACAATTGATGGCTTTAGGGTAGTTTTACTTACAGGAGAAGCCTAGAACTGGGCATCAGGGAACATCAGTGCACCGCTGGTACAGCAAGGGGTCAGTCAAGGATCTCCTCTGAGTCCTCCAAGGGGCCCCAATCAGCTTCTATGTCTCCTGGTGCCCGTCTCCAATGCAAGATGTAGGCCTCTCTGCTGGGATGTTTCTCGCCAGATTTCGGCAGCAGGTTTGACTCTTGGATTTAGTGGCAGAAGTCCAGTCCTAATGCAAACTCATTTACTTATAGGGCAATTGACATCACTAACTTGTCATGATTCTCACAGAAGGGGTTGGCTGGTCTTCACTACCCACTTCGCACCTGTGTGCTACTAGGACAAGGGGATGGGGGAGTGAGTTGGGATAGCTGTGGGTGGAGAAAGCTTCATCATCCCACTTTGACGCGTGGGCTCAGCATGCCTTGGCCTCACAAAATATCTCAACATGGCAAGAACCCTAAATATTAAAATCTTTACATGTATGCATACATTTTTTCAGTACTGCATTTTAAGGCAAAGCATATTAGGCTAATTTGAAGTAAGCACAGCCTTCCTATGCAGAGATAGAGGTTTTCTTCATTTACTCAGGAGCCATATAAGCGAAAAATATGCCACTTTATAATTAACATGTTAATGATTTTCTTCACGATCATACCAACTAGTTATGTTTCTCACATCAAAATTGTTTTAGCATGGTTAAAAGGGGGTGACTTTCACCTTTAATAAAAGTCTGGAAAGACCATTGTGACATGTATGCTGCCAATTGTATGCGATAAAATGTATTTCACCCATTTTATCAAACTGCAGTTTCACATCCTCCTTCACTGGGCCTCACCCTTGCTCTCCCAGTTTCATTTCTCTTTACCCATGTGATCAGCCAGATGCGGGCTCAGGATTATCTTAGCCTATCCTTCTTCAAGGCCTGAGAGCAACGCTATTGGATATTTTATGGGATGTGTGACCTCAAGGTCACTCCTGCTGCAAGAAGAAGCATGGGTTTATCTGGTCTTCACTGTGTTTTCAATCTAAAACGTTATATTTCTTTCTTATATATTTTAACTGATGATGACAACCAGGAATGTATCTCCAGGGCAGCAGTGGGAAGTTCCTGGAGGCTAGTTTCGTGTTGGGAGAAATGATTGTTTTTGTACCCTGCAGCACATGGCCTTTAAACTCACACATAATTGCAATTTTAAATAACGTCTTATTAGCAGACACTTTCAAAATACATGATTATGCCTTCTGGATTGTCCATATGTACAGGGCTGGTATATGAGAACATCGGGTTCAAGCTTTGAAAGACTAGTGAACAGTTCTCTACCATGTTTTCTATTCCTGTATGCCTTGTATGCGCCCTCTCTCCTCTGGGTACATGGATGCGTGTTACAAATAAATTAAGAATAAGAATATTGTCAATTTAGATGAGGGAAAAACAAACATTTTTTATTTTACATGAAATGGGTCCCGTTTTACTTTAACTGCTTGGAACACAACCTGGTATTTCATTGAAGATAATGTACACACAGCTGTTTCTTTGTGTGTGAGTGCAGCTCTCCATGGATTGTCAGCCACATGTCCTTCTTTTCATTTTACTTGCTGAAATGCACTGTGCACATCTTCGCACTTTTAATTCAGGTTCATTAGGCCTTAGGTCTGACATTATTTTTGTGCTGGCCTTATATTTCGGTGAGCATTCACAAAATACTCTGGCTTCTTTATTTCTGGCATCCAGGGGCTATATTTCACACCCCTTAAATCTCTAGGTGATAGCTACGCCGCTATAACTATTGATGGGACTCCCATCCCAGTCCTGAAAAAAGTAAAAATTCTAGGCGTCCACCCAGATGCTAATCTCTCCATGACCAAGCACATTAACTCTTTGTCATCCTCCACCACCTATACTACCAAACTTATCTGACTCAGTCGACAATTTCTCACACCCTAGAATTGCCTCACACTAGCACAAGCTCTCGTCCTATCAAAGCTAGACTATTGCAAGATCCTTTTACTGGGCACCACGGAAACAAATCTTGCCAAATTGCAACTACTTCAGAATAAAGCCCTACGTGCTATTTTGACTTAAAATGGAATGAGCCCATCTCCCATATTAGAAGAGACGTCATTGGCTCCCTGTCAAAGCCAGAATCCTTTTCAAGAGCTTGACCACTGCTCACAAATGTATCTTTAATGATGGCCCTTCCTATTTGAATAATAGATTAACCCAAAAGGTGTCAACCCGATCTCTAAGATCAGGCACCAGCACACACCTGAACATTCCTCGCTACAAGAGAAAAAAGGCAGGAAGTTCCAGTTTCCCAGTAGAAGCTCAAATGCTTTGGAACACGCTACCGGCGGCACACATTAGACATGAGCATCGCACCAAGGCTTCAAGAAAATGATCAAAACCTGGCTCTATGACAAATTCGATTAAGACCAAACTAACGCTGTCAATGTTCTTAACATGTTGTAACTGAGTGTACTTAAGTAGCCTATATCCTAAATCTGAAATGAAGAGGACATCTAAGTAACCAACGGTGTGAGACCCTTGGGTTTGGGCGTGTAACAAATGCAATAAATTAAATAAATCGTTGGCCAAGTCCAGGAAATCTGGCCGCACCTTGACTCCTTGGCCTTTCCTCATTGGGGAGCCTCTGCATCAGCAGTCCTCAGCATTACGAGCAGTGCATCATGTGACAGATAAGTCACATGATGTAAAGGTGCACCTCGGGATGGCCTTGTAAATTGTACAAAATAGCTGTTAGGAAGGAATCGAGAGAGTGCCCCAGAGCACACCTGCCGCCTAGCAGACTGGGAGTGCCATAGCAGGGAAACAGAGAGTTCTCTATACAAAGAGAGAGCTCCTTCGCCGGGCAGAGCATCCATTCAGAAGTGAGCAGTAGTCACAAGAGACAGCCAGCACTGCCAGCAATCCAGTCGATGCTATACTCAGTGTTCTGTCTGAAGTGCGTGCTCCCTCTCTCTGTCTTACACACGCGCACGCAAACGCACCCATGCACACTAATAGTAACACTAAGAAGGGGGTTCCCACTGGGAATTATTCATTGCTGTCAACAAATTGATGGCAGGTACTCAGCAATAAAGTTACACCCCAAAATCGGTTATACAGTTGCAACCCTGTACTGCAACCCAATTTTACGAACCAAAAAAATTGTTACATGCAAAAGGGCAACTAAATTGTTCCAATCTATTTTCATAAACAAATTAAATATACAGTCCTATTCACAAGTCAGGGACAGTCAGAAACAAATCTAACAATATAATAAAAGGACAGATGTATGTGTGTCCCTGTGTGTTTGTCCGATGCAGTAGCTTTGCCTGTTGTCACTGCTAGAGGGAGCTGTTGCCTTATGATCTATAGCGACAATGTGTCTGTTGTCACCACTAGAGGGAGATGTTGCCTTAGGATATATAGCAACAATTCGCCTGTTGGCACCACTTGAGGGAGCTGTTGCCTTCGGATATATAGCGACAAAGCGCCTGTTGTCACCGCTGGAGGGAGCTGTTGCCTCAGGGTATATAGAGGCAATGCGCCTGTTGCCACCACTAGAGGGAGCTCTTGCCTCGGGATATATAGTGACAATGCGACCTGTTGTCCCCGCTGGAGGGAGCTGTTGCCTTCGGCTATATAGCGACAATGCACCTGTTGTGACTGCTAGAGGGAGCTGTTGCCTCAGGATATATAGCGACAATGAACCTGTTGTCAACGCTGGAGGGAGCTGTTGCCTTAGGATATATAGCGACAATGTCCCTGTTGCCTTAGGACAATGCGCTTGTTGTCACCGCTGGAGGGAGCTGTTGCCTCAGGATATATAGTGACAATCCACCTGTTGTCACCGCTGGAGGGAGCTGTTGCCTTAGGATATTGTCAAAACTACCCAAATCCTTCCTCCCTTCCTCCTCACCTTTGCCTTCGTGGGCGTCTTCCTGTAGAGTAGCCCTTCTTCTCCTGCGTGTTTCCTTAGGCTCTTTAGTCTTCTTTTTCTCGTGTAAATAAGGTCGGTCTCCACTGGAAGCCACGCTGTTGGGGAGAGAATCCCCCAGAGAGCGAGGCTCCGCAGGGAGACCGTCCTCCAACAGGGAAAAAAGCCTCCCGGCAAAAACCCTGTGCTGAATTGCTGGATTTCTGGATTGCCGGCTTGCTGGTTTGCGGGATTGCTGGAAGGAGACCTACTTCCCTCTTTGTGTAGTGCCTGGGTTCCGGACGAGAAGCCTCGAGGAATCAGACGCACTCCTTTGCCGACAACGAGGTAGCAGCCGGGGGATATAACCAACGGAATAGTCAGGGGAGGCAAGAAGGTAAGAAGCGAGGAAGCTGGAGCTGAAGAGGAAGTTCCGATACACGGGGTGTACGGACGAAGGAGAGCGGAACAGGAGAAAAACAGGTAAGAACAAGGTAGTTGAAAGTAATGAAGACAGAGCAGCAACCGAAGGGACGGTCGCGGGAGAGAAAGTCAGAAGCAAATAACGCGGAGCGTTAGCTCACAGAATGAAAATACACTAGCGTTGGCAGCACGGAGAAAGAACCGAAGGTGCAACGCGAAGAACGCCAGCACCGTCTCCAGTATAAGGAGTGGGCGGCCATCTTGAAAAGCACTAGACCGCGCACTGCGGAACGTTGCAAGAACGTAACGACCCATTCAATGGCGTCTCCATGAATGCCACAATTTCCATTGGGGAAGCATGACAGTATGCCTCCTTCTCACCGGGGGGCCTCCCGGTTTCCCTGGGTGGAGACGATGAAACTTCCGAACTAGCATGGGAGCATGTATATGATGGTGGGGTTCCCAAGTGCGTTCTTCAATAGAGTAACCCTTCCAATGGACCAAGTATTGGAGCTCTCCCTTGAAGTAACGGGAATCCACTAGATAAGAGACCTCATACTCCTCAGGTTCACTGGGCTTGTTATATGTGAGTCGGGTGGTTCTTCTTCGGTAAGGATCTGGACGGTACTCCTTGAGCAATGAGGAATGGAACACCGGATGAACTCGACGTAGTTGAGTGGGAAGTTCTAACTGGAAAGCCACTGGGTTGATCCTTTTCTTGATCTTGTAGGGTCCGATATATTTTGGCGCGAATTTCCCAGAGTGAACCCACCGGGGTAGAAACTTTGTAGCCAACCATACCTTGGACCCTTCTCTCCAGGGTGGATTAGGAAGTCTTTTCTTGTCAGCCCATCTCTTGTACTCCTTGCGGCTAGCCGATAATGTATTACCGGCGAGCTGATGGGTTTCCTTAAGTGATTGAACTAAAAATTCAATAGAGGGCAATCTTGAAGGTTCAGGTAGTCCTACCGACATATGGCGAGGGTGATATCCATATGTACAAAAAAACGGACTCATTCTGATGGCCGTGTGGCGGGTATTATTGTATGCAAATTCTGCAGATGGGAGATAGAGATTCCAATCTTCCTGTCGCTGGCTACAGAAACAACGTAGGTACTGTTCCATAGTTTGATTCAATCGCTCAGTCTGTCCATTGCTCTGGGGGTGAAAGCCGGATGAAAGGGCCCTCTGAATACCCAACTGTTTACACAACGAGGTCCAGAAAAGCGAGGTAAACTGGGAGCCCCTGTCGGACACCACTGTCTGAGGAAGGCCATGAAGTTTTACAATGTCTCTAAAAAAGACTCTGGCTGTTTCCGGAGCCGAAGGTATTCCTTTTAAGGATGTGAAATGAGCCAATTTGCTGAGAGAATCCACCGTAACCATGATGGCAGTCTTCCCTTGGGAGGACGGAAGATCGACCACAAAATCGATCGAAATATGAGTCCACGGTTGAGATGGTATTGGTTCTTGTTGAAGTAGACCAAGCGGGCGAGACGTTTGGTGTTTACTGATGGCGCAAATAGGGCAAGTAGCGACATACGTCTTGACATCGCTATTGCAATTGGGCCACCAGAAATATCGCGAAACCAGATCCTGGGTAGCTTTCTGGCCCTTGTGTCCTGCCAATGGAGTGTCATGACACCAGGACAAAACTAGAGTCTGCAGTTCCTTGTCGGGAAGATATAAGGCTTGTTTTCTGAAGTATAATCCAGATCTTTCTTGTAACTGCGCTCCTAATGCCTGGGAAGGTTTATTGTGGGTGAGACTGTCTCTGGTAGCTTTGAGAAAGGTATTGGCAATGATCCGAAAAGAATTGTTCGACAGTATTCTTTCAGATCTCCTCGTTGATTCAACCTCCATACCTTGGCTTCGGGATAAAGCATCAGCCAGAACGTTTTCTTTTCCCGGGATGTAAGAAATAGTGAAATCGAATTGGGAGAAAAAATATGCCCATCTGGCATGCCTAGCATTTCTGCATTCCATTTGTTGGAGTATCTTCAGGTTTCTGTGGTCTGTACGAACAGTAAATTGATGAACAGCTCCTTGTAACAGGTGCCGCCACTCTTCACAGGCTAATTTGATAGCCAACAGTTCCCGTTCTATCACTGAGTAGTTCCGTTCACTGGGGGTAAGAGTGCGTGATAGATAAGCCACTGGATGTTCTTTGTCGTCTGTATGCCTTTGTAGCAGTACTGCACCTATCGCTCCGTCAGAAGCGTCAGCCTCTATTATGAAAGGATGTGCTTGGTTCGGTTGTATTAATATGGGAGCAGACGTAAAGGCTTGCTTCAATGACAAGAATGCCTGATCAGCTCCGGGAGACCAGTTGAATGCCACTCCCTTCTTCAGTAGGGCTGTGATAGGAAGTACCATGTTGGAAAATCTCGAAATGAATTGCCTGTAAAAGTTGGCTAACCCCAAGAACCGCTGAATGTCCTTGACGTTCTTGGGTGTAGGCCATTGTAAGATGGCTTTTATCTTCCCGGGATCCATACGTATTCCTTCCTTAGTCAAGATAAAGCCAAGATAGGACACTGAAGAGGAGTCAAAAATACACTTCTCTGGTTTCACAAATAATTGGTTCTGCAGGAGTCTTTGAAGCACCTCCCTTACATGATGGTGATGTTCTTTGGGCGAGTTCGAATACACCAATATGTCATCCAAGTATACCACTACAGTGGAGAAGAGAAGATCCGAAAATAACTTGTCAATAAAACGCTGAAAAATGGCAGGAGCGTTTACTAACCCAAAAGGCATTACCTTATACTCAAAATGACCTAAGGGTGTCCGAAAAGCGGTCTTCCACTCGTCACCAGCCCGGATCCTGAGTAAATGGTACGCTCCCCTCAGGTCCAGCTTTGTAAAAATGGTGGCTCCTTGTACTGCCTGTAAGACCTCCTTAATAAGAGGCATCGGATACCGGTCTTTGATTGTTACGTGGTTAAGACCACGATAGTCAATGCACGGTCTAAGTTCGGAGGTTCCTTTTTTGGAGATGAAAAACAATGAAGATCCAGCTGGGGATTTCGATTCCTGAATGAGTCCATTATGAAGGTTACTGTCTAAGTATTCTTTGAGAGCCTGACGTTCCGGCAAAGATAGAGGAAACATCCGTCCAAAAGGGATTTGTGCTCCTGGTACAGTCTCAATGGCACAATCTCCATTTCTGTGAGGAGGAAGGAGATGTGGCTGATGATCTAGAAACACTTCCCTGAACTCCAAGTAATGAGACGGAATCGGGTGAATAGAGGCTGCTGACAAGGACTGTGCAGAATCTAATCGAGGCGGAGAAATAAGTCCTTGAAAACAGCTCTCGGCACAGAAAGAGGACTTGAAATGAATGGTATTGGCTGTCCAGTTGATGGTAGGATTATGGCGGCGTAACCAAGGGATCCCCAGAATGATGGGGAAATGAGCTGCACGAATGAGGTCAAACACCATCATCTCCTGGTGTTGAAATATCTTGATGCTGACTGGCTCTGTTTCAAACTGGATGGGCCCGGAGGATAAGGGAAGGCCATCTACACCTTCCACGGGTACTGGCTGTAATTTTTTGCGAAGGGGTAGCCCGTTCTTCTCTGCCCATTGTATATCAACAAAATTTCCAGCGGCACCGCAATCCAACATTGCAATTACTTCCCATGGTTCTGAATGTCTGCTTGTGAGTTGAACGGGAAAAACCATCAGACGAGTATCGTCATTGGAAGGCGCCGGTAAGTGATTTACGCAGGGAGTCGATCTTCTTTCCCCGGACCTTCCCCTGTTCAGGTTCGGGGGGGAGCGTTTCCCTGTCGTCGAGGAGGTACTTCTGGACAGTTGCGTAAGAGATGTCTTTGAGAACCGCAATACATACAGAGACCTAGGTCTCTTCTCCTCCTTCTTTCATCCGAGGTTAACGGACCTCGTGTGGTCCCTATTTGCATAGGTTCCTCTCCCTGAGGGGAACCTGCATGTCTATCCTGGGAAGGTGGATGGAATATAGGCATCCGTGTTGCTGGATTTCTTCTGCGTTCTTGCCTCCTTTCGCCTATCCGGAATTCGATTTGGAGAGCCAGAGTCACTAGATCCTGAAAAGAAGGTGGTCTTCCGGTTCTGGCTATTTCGTCCTTGATCTTGTCATTTAAACCTCGGCGAAACAAGGTTTGTTTGGCAGAATCAGGCCAATCAGAGTTTACGGCGAGTCTCGTGAAGGACGAGACGTATGTTTGCACATCCAGACTACCCTGTTTGAGATCCATTATTTGTTCATAGGATGAGAACTGAACCTCAGGTCGTTCAAATCGTGTCTTGAACAATTGTGTAAATGCTGCGTAGTCATTAATAGCAGGGTCAGACTGGGTTATAAGAGGGGTTGCCCAAGCTAAGGCATTCCCAGCTAGATTTGAAACAAGAAATCCCACTTTTGCTCTGTCGGAGTCAAAAGCTCTTGGGCGGAAGGCAAAATAGATCATGCAAGAGTCTAGAAATTCCCTTAGGGATCTTGGATTTCCATCGTAATTACCAAAAGGTAGAGGGAGAGGAGGCAGATCTCTCCTATGATCATCACGAGTATTAACTTGCTGACGTAAGATCTGGTTTTCGTTCTTAAGTGTCTGTACTTCTGCAGTCAAACTTTGTATAGCCCCTACTAGCTCTTGATATTGTTCAAGCGAAGCCATTGATACTTCCGGGCGTTGCACGCTGTCAAAACTACCCAAATCCTTCCTCCCTTCCTCCTCACCTTTGCCTTCGTGGGCGTCTTCCTGTAGAGTAGCCCTTCTTCTCCTGCGTGTTTCCTTAGGCTCTTTAGTCTTCTTTTTCTCGTGTAAATAAGGTCGGTCTCCACTGGAAGCCACGCTGTTGGGGAGAGAATCCCCCAGAGAGCGAGGCTCCGCAGGGAGACCGTCCTCCAACAGGGAAAAAAGCCTCCCGGCAAAAACCCTGTGCTGAATTGCTGGATTTCTGGATTGCCGGCTTGCTGGTTTGCGGGATTGCTGGAAGGAGACCTACTTCCCTCTTTGTGTAGTGCCTGGGTTCCGGACGAGAAGCCTCGAGGAATCAGACGCACTCCTTTGCCGACAACGAGGTAGCAGCCGGGGGATATAACCAACGGAATAGTCAGGGGAGGCAAGAAGGTAAGAAGCGAGGAAGCTGGAGCTGAAGAGGAAGTTCCGATACACGGGGTGTACGGACGAAGGAGAGCGGAACAGGAGAAAAACAGGTAAGAACAAGGTAGTTGAAAGTAATGAAGACAGAGCAGCAACCGAAGGGACGGTCGCGGGAGAGAAAGTCAGAAGCAAATAACGCGGAGCGTTAGCTCACAGAATGAAAATACACTAGCGTTGGCAGCACGGAGAAAGAACCGAAGGTGCAACGCGAAGAACGCCAGCACCGTCTCCAGTATAAGGAGTGGGCGGCCATCTTGAAAAGCACTAGACCGCACACTGCGGAACGTTGCAAGAACGTAACGACCCATTCAATGGCGTCTCCATGAATGCCACAATTTCCATTGGGGAAGCATGACAGATATAGAGCGACAATGCACCTGTTGCCACCGCTAGAGGGAGCTGTTGCCTTCGGATATATAGCGACAAAGCGCCTGTTGTCACCACTGGAGGGAGCTGTTGCCTCAGGATATATATAGACAATGCACCTGTTGCCACCACTAGAGGGAGCTGTTGCCTCGGGATATATAGCGACAATGCCCCTGTTGTTATCGACAATGCACCTGTTGTCACTGCTGAAGGAAGCTGTTGCCTCAGGATATATAGCGACAATGTGCCTGTTGTCACCGCTGAAGGAAACTGTTGCCTCAGGATATATAGCGACAATGCACCTGTTGCCACCGCTAGAGGGAACTGTTGCCTTAGGATATATATAGCGACAATGCGTCTGTTGTGACCGCTAGAGGGAACTGTTGCCTTAGGATATATATAGCGACAATGCGTCTGTTGTGACCGCTAGAGGGAGCTGTTGCCTTAGGATATATAGCAACAATGCGCCTGTTGTCACAGCTGGAGGGAGCTGTTGCCTTAGGATGAATAGCGACAATGCGCCTGTTGTCACCACTAGAGGGAACTGTTGCCTTAGGATATATATAGCGACAATGCGTCTGTTGTGACCGCTAGAGGGAGCTGTTGCCTTAGGATATATAGCGACAATGCGCCTGTTGTCACCACTGTAGGGAGCTGTTGCCTTAGGCTATATAGCGACAATGCACCTGTTGCCACCGCTAGAGGGAGCTGTTGCCTTAGGATATATAGCGACAATGCGCCTGTTGTCACCACTGGAGGGAGCTGGTGCCTTAGGATATATAGCAACAATGCGGCTGTTGTCACCGCTGGAGGGAGCTGTTGCCTTAGGATATATAGCGACAATGTGCCTGTTGTCACCACTAGAGGGAGCTGTTGCCTTAGGATATATAGCGACAATGCACCTGTTACCACCGCTAAAGGGAGCTGTTGCCTCAGGATATATAGGACAATGCGCCTGTTTCCACCGCTAGAAGGAGCTGTTGCCTTAGGATGAATAGCGACAATGCGCCTGTTGTCACCACTAGAGGGAACTGTTGCCTTAGGATATATATAGCGACAATGCGTCTGTTGTGACCGCTAGAGGGAGCTGTTGCCTTAGGATATATAGCGACAATGCGCCTGTTGTCACCACTGGAGGGAGCTGTTGCCTTAGGCTATATAGCGACAATGCACCTGTTGCCACCGCTAGAGGGAGCTGTTGCCTTAGGATATATAGCGACAATGCGCCTGTTGTCACCACTGGAGGGAGCTGGTGCCTTAGGATATATAGCAACAATGCGGCTGTTGTCACCGCTGGAGGGAGCTGTTGCCTTAGGATATATAGCGACAATGTGCCTGTTGTCACCACTAGAGGGAGCTGTTGCCTTAGGATATATAGCGACAATGCACCTGTTACCACCGCTGGAGGGAGCTGTTCCCTTAGGCTATATAGGGACAATGCACCTGTTTCCACCGCTAGAAGGAGCTGTTGCCTCAGGATATATAGCGACAATGCACCTGTTGTGACCGCTAGAGGGAGCTGTTGCCTCAGGATATATAGCGACAATGTGCCTGTTGTCAACGCTGGAGGGAGCTGTTGCCTTAGGATATATAGCGACAATGTCGCTGTTGACTTAGGACAATGTGCCTGTTGTCACTGCTGGAGGGAACTGTTGCCTCAGGATATATAGCGACAATGCGCCTTTTGTCACCACTGGAGTGAGCTGTTGCCTCAGGATATATAGCGACAATGCGCCTGTTGCCACCGCTAGAGGGAGCTGTTTCCTCAGGATATATAGCGACAATGCACCTGTTGTCACCGCTGAAGGGAGCTGTTGCCTCAGGATATATAGCGACAATGCGCCTGTTGTCACCACTGGAGGGAGCTGTTGCCTTAGGATATATAGAGACAATGCGCCTTTTTTCACTGACAATGCACCTGTTGTGACCGCTGGAGGGAGCTGTTGCCTTACGATATATAGCAACAATGCGCCTGTTGTGACCACTGGAGGGAACTATTGCCTCAGGATATATAGAGACAATGCACCTGTTGTCACCAATGGAGGGAGCTGTTGCCTCAGGATATATAGAGACAATGCGCCTGTTGTCACCACTAGAGGGAGCTGTTGCCTTAGGCTATATAGCGACAATGCGCCTGTTGTGACCGCTGGAGGGAGCTGTTGCCTTAGCCTATATAGCGACAATGCACCTGTTGCCACCGCTACAGGGAGCTGTTGCCTTAGGATATATAGCAACAATGCGGCTGTTGTCACCACTAGAGGGAGCTGTTGCCTTAGGCTATATAGCGACAATGCGCCTGTTGTCACCGCTCGAGGGAGCTGTTGCCTTAGGCTATATAGCGACAATGCACCTGTTGCCACCGCTAGAGGGAGCTGTTGCCTTAGGATATATAGCAACAATGCGCCTGTTGTCACCACTAGAGGGAGCTGTTGCCTTAGGATATATAGCGACAATGCACCTGTTGCCACCGCTAAAGGGAGCTGTTGCCTCAGGATACATAGCGACAATGCGCCTGTTGTCCCGCTGGAGGGAGCTGTTGCCTTAGGCTATATAGCGACAATGCGCCTGTTTCCACCGCTAGAGGGAGCTGTTGCCTCAGGATATATAGCAACAATGCACCTGTTGTGACCGCTAGAGGGAGCTGTTGCCTCAGGATATATAGCGACAATGCGCCTGTTGTCAACGCTGGAGGGAGCTGTTGCCTTAGGATACATAGCGACAATGTCGCTGTTGCCTTAGGACAATGCGCCTGTTGTCACCGCTGGAGGGAACTGTTGCCTCAGGATATATAGCGACAATGCGCCTGTTGTCACCACTGGAAGGAGCTGTTGCCTCAGGATATATAGAGACAATGTGCCTGTTGCCACCGCTAGAGGGAGCTGTTTCCTCAGTATATATAGCGACAATGCACCTGTTGTCACCGTTGAAAGGAGCTGTTGCCTCAGAATATATAGTGACAATGCGCCTGTTGTCACCGCTGGAGGGAGCTGTTGCCTTAGGATATATAGCGACAATGCGCCTTTTGTCACTGACAATGCACCTGTTGTGACCGCTGGAGGGAGCTGTTGCCTTACGATATATAGCAACAATGCGCCTGTTGTGACCGCTGGAGGGAGCTGTTGCCTCAGGATATATAGAGACAATGCGCCTGTTGTCACCACTGGAGGGAGCTGATGCCTCAGGATATATAGAGACAATGTGCCTGTTGTCACCACTAGAGGGAGCTGTTGCCTTAGGCTATATAGCGACAATGTGCCTGTTGTCACCGCTGGAGGGAGCTGTTGCCTTAGGCTATATAGTGACAATGCACCTGTTGCCACCGCTAGAGGGAGCTGTTGCCTTAGGATATATAGCGACACTGCGACTGTTGTCACCACTAGAGGGAGCTGTTGCCTTAGGCTATATAGCGACAATGCGCCTGTTGCCACCGCTAGAGGGAGCTGTTGCCTTAGGATATATAGCGACAATGCGCCTGTTGTCACCACTGGAGGGAGCTGTTGCCTTAGGATATATAGCAACAATGCGGCTGTTGTCACCGCTGGAGGGAGCTGTTGCCTTAGGATATATAGCGACAATGCACCTGTTGCCACCGCTAGAGGGAGCTGTTGCCTTAGGATATATAGCGACAATGCGCCTGTTGTCACCGCTGGAGGGAGCAGTTGCCTTAGGCTATATAGCGACAATGCACCTGCTTCCACCGCTAGAGGGAGCTGTTGCCTTAGGCTATATAGCGACAATGCGCCTGTTGTCACCACTGGAGGGAGCTGTTGCCTTTGGATATATAGCGATAATGCGCTTGTTGTCACCACTAGAAGGAGCTGTTTCCTTAGGATATATAGTGACAATGCGCCTGTTGTGACCGCTAGAGGGAACTGTTGCCTTACGATATATAGCGACAATGCGCCTGTTGTCACCACTGGAGGGAGCTGTTGCCTCAGGATATATAGAGACAATGCGCCTGTTGTCACCACTGGTGGGAGCTGTTGCCTCAGGCAATATAGAGACAATGCGCCTGTTGTCACCTCCAGAGGGAGCTGTTGCATCAGGATATATAGCGACCAAGCACCTGTTGTCAGCACTGGAGGGAGCTGTTGCCTTAGGATATATAGGAACAATGTCGCTGTTGCCTTAGGACAATGCGCCTGTTGTCACCAATGGAGGGAGCTGTTTACTTAGGATATATAGCGACAATGTGCTTGTTGTCACCGCTGGAGGGAGCTGTTGACTCAGGATATTTAGCGACAATCCGCCTGTTCTCAGCACTGGAGGGAGCTTGTTGCCTAAGGATATATAGAGACAATGCGCCTGTTATCACCCCTAGAGGGAGATGTTGCCTCAGGATATATAGCAACAATGCACCTGTTGTGACCGCTAGAGGGAGCTGTTGCCTCAGGATATATAGCGACAATGCGCCTGTTGTCAACGCTGGAGGGAGCTGTTGCCTTAGGATATATAGCGACAATGTCGCTGTTGCCTTAGGACAATGCGCCTGTTGTCACCGCTGGAGGGAACTGGTGCCTCAGGATATATAGCGACAATGCGCCTGTTGTCACCACTGGAAGGAGCTGTTGCCTCAGGATATATAGAGACAATGTGCCTGTTGGCACCGCTAGAGGGAGCTGTTTCCTCAGGATATATAGCGACAATGCACCTGTTGTCACCGCTGAAAGGAGCTGTTGCCTCAGGATATATAGCGACAATGCACCTGTTGTCACCGCTGAAAGGAGCAGTTGCCTTAGGATATATATCGACAATGCGCCTTTTGTCACTGACAATGCACCTGTTGTGACCGCTGGAGGAAGCTGTTGCCTCAGGATATATAGAGACAATGCGCCTGTTGTCACCACTGGAGGGCGCTGTTGCCTCAGGATATATAGAGACAATGCGCCTGTTGTCACCACTAGAGGGAGCTGTTGCCTTAGGCTATGGGAGCTGTTGCCTTAGGATATATAGCGACAATGTGCCTGTTGTCACTACTAGAGGGAGCTGTTGCCTTAGGCTATATAGCGACAATGCGCCTGTTGTCACTGTTGGAGGGAGCTGTTGCCTTAGGCTATCTAGCGACAATGCACCTGTTGCCACCGCTAGAGGGAGCTGTTGCCTCAGGATATATAGCGACAATGCGCCTGTTGTCACCACTGGAGGGAGCTGTTGCCTTAGGACATATAGCAACAATGCGGCTTTTGTCTCCGCTGGAGGGAGCTGTTGCCTTAGGATATATAGCGACAATGCACCTGTTGCCACCTCTAAAGGGAGCTGTTGCCTCAGGATATATAGCGACAATGCGCCTGTTGTCACCGCTGGAGGGAGCGGTTGCCTTAGGCTATATAGCGACAATGCACCTGTTTCCACCGCTAGAGGGAGCTGTTGCCTTAGGCTATATAGCGACAATGCGCCTGTTGTCACCACTGGAGGGAGCTGTTGCCTTCGGATATATAGCGATAATGTGCCTGTTGTCACCACTAGATGGAGCTGTTTCCTTAGGATATATAGCGACAATGCGGCTGTTGTGACCGCTAGTGGGAACTGTTGTCTTACGATATATAGCGACAATGCGCCTGTTGTGACCGCTGGAGGGAGCTGTTGCCTCAGGATGTATAGAGACAATGCGCCTGTTGTCACCACTGGAGGGAGCTGTTGCCTCAGGATATATAGAGACAATGCGCCTGTTGTCACCACTGGTGGAAGCTGTTGCCTCAGGAAATATAGAGACAATGCGCCTGTTGTCACCTCTAGAGGGAGCTGTTGCATCAGGATATATAGCGACCAAGCACCTGTTGTCAGCACTGGAGGGAGCTGTTGCCTTAGGATATATAGGAACAATGTCGCTGTTGCCTTAGGACAATGCGCCTGTTGTCACCAATGGAGGGAGCTGTTTACTTAGGATATATAGCGACAATGTGCTTGTTGTCACCGCTGGAGGGAACTGTTGCCTCAGGATATATAGCGACAATATGCCTGTTCTCAGCACTGGAGGGAGCTTGTTGCCTAAGGATATATAGAGACAATGCGCCTGTTATCACCGCTGGAGGGAGCTGTTGCCTTAGGATATATAGCGACAATGCGCCTGTTGTCGCCACTGGAGGGAGCTGTTGCCTTAGGATGTACAGCGACAATGCGCCTGTTGTCGCCGCTGGAGGGAGCTGTTGCCTTAGGATATACAGCGACAATGCGCCTGTTGTCGCCGCTGGAGGGAGCTGTTGCCTTAGGATATACAGCGACAATGCGCCTGTTGTCACCGCTGGAGGGAGCTGTTGCCTTAGGATATACAGCGACAATGCGCCTGGTGTCACCGCTGGAGGGAGCTGTTGCCTTAGGATATACAGCGACAATGCGCCTGGTGTCACCGCTGGAGGGAGCTGTTGCCTTAGGATATACAGCGACAATGCGCCTGTTGTCACCGCTGGAGGGAGCTGTTGCCTTAGGATATACAGCGACAATGCGGCTGTTGTCACCGCTGGAGGGAGCTGTTGCCTTAGGATATACAGCGACAATGCGCCTGTTGTCACCGCTGGAGGGAGCTGTTGCCTTAGGATATGCAGCGACAATGCGCCTGGTGTCACCGCTGGAGGGAGCTGTTGCCTTAGGATATACAGCGACAATGCGGCTGTTGTCACCGCTGGAGGGAGCTGTTGCCTTAGGATATATAGCGACAATGCGCCTGTTGTCAGCACTAGAGGGAGCTGTTGCCTTAGGATATATAGCGACAATGCGCCTGGTGCACCACTGGAGGGAGCTGTTGCCTTAGGATATATAGCGACAATGCACCTGTTGCCACCGCTAAAGGGAGCTGTTGCCTTAGGATATATAGCAACAATGCGCCTGGTGTCACCTCTGGAGGGAGCTGTTGCCTTAGGATATATAGCGACAATGCGCCTGGTGTCACCACTGGAGGGAGCTGTTGCCTTAGAATATGTAGCGACAATGCGCCTGTTGCCACCGCTAAAGGGAGCTGTTGCCTCAGGATATATAGCGACAATGCGCCTGTTGCCACCGCTAAAGGGAGCTGTTGCCTCAGGATATATAGCGACAATGCGGCTGTTGCCACCGCTGGAGGGAGCTGTTGCCTCAGGATATTTAGCGACAATGCGCCTGTTGTCACCACTGGAGGGAGCTGTTGCCTTAGGATATATAGCAACAATGCGCCTGGTGTCACCACTGGAGGGAGCTGTTTCCTTAGGATATATAGCGACAATGCGCCTGTTGCCACCGCTAAAGGGAGCTGTTGCCTCAGGATATATAGCGACAATGCGCCTGTTGTCACCGCTGGAGGGAGCTGTTGCCTCACGCTATATAGCGACAATGCACCTGTTTCCACCGCTAGAGGGAGCTGTTGCCTCAGGATATATAGCGACAATGCGCCTGTTGTCACCGCTGGAGGGAGCTGTTGCCTTAGGATATATAGCGACAATGCGCCTGTTGCCATCGCTAAAGGGAGCTGTTGCCTCAGGATATATAGCGACAATGCGCCTGTTGTCACCGCTGGAGGGAGCTGTTGCCTTAGGCTATATAGCGACAATGCACCTGTTTCCACCGCTAGAGGGAGCTGTTGCCTTAGGATATACAGCGACAATGCACCTGTTGTGACCGCTAGAGGGAGCAGTTGCCTTAGGATATATAGCAACAATGCGCCTGGTGTCACCACTGGAGGGAGCTGTTGCCTTAGGATATATAGCGACAATGCGCCTGTTGTCACCACTGGAGGGAGCAGTTACCTTAGGATATATAGCGACAATGCGCCTGCTGTCACCACTGGAGGGAGCTTTTGCCTTAGGATATATAGCGAAAATGCGCCTGCTGTCACCACTGGAGGGAGCTGTTGCCTTAGGATATACAGTGACAATGCGCCTGTTGTCACCACTGGAGGGAGCTGTTGCCTTAGGATATATAGTGGTCCTACTGCGATAATGAAAACCTGCACTCTGGCTTCTCTTGCACTAGTACACAATATAAAAACACACATGAGAAGGTGAAATAAGTCACGGCACAAGGAAACCCAAGCTGCTATGCAAATAAACTAACAAAACAGCCGCTTCACTAAGAGGAAAAAATCCAAATATCCTGGGCTCTCCGCAGAAAGTTAATCAGTGCGGCGGGCATAGGAGAATGGCCCCTAGCCGTGCCCTATAGATAAACCAGCTGCACCTAACTCTATAGGGGCCACTGAGAGCAGGGTCTGTGTAAACGCAACCCCAAGACAAGTGACCTAGACCCTAAAGGAACTGCAGCTGCCTGACACATACACACTAACTCATACACAGACAGACACCTACACATGGCGAGTGGCGCAGAAAGACGCAGAGTTTGGCAGTGTGATACTGTGCCCAGCCTCTTGGCTCCAGTCTTCCATTTCTCTGAACAGGACGGCGTGCACTAGCAGCGTGCTAGCCATCTGCAGCCACCATGGAGTTCCCCTCACACACACTCTGAGCACTAGCCCTGAATTCCCTAAAAGGAAAGAGCGGGAGCAGGGGGCTCCTCCAATCCTGCTGACCATGGACACAGGCTGCCAGATCCCACCACCTGAGACAGATCCCAGGATCTGCCTTCGGATCTGATAGCTGCCAGGTGCTTTCTGCTCCAACACACCCACACCCCAGCTCCTGCGTCCTCTGAAACCTCAGTAGATGTCCTCCCAAGGTCAGGGAAGACGAGCTATGCAAACGTCCAGGGGGATCGGGAGCCCTGGGTGCCGCTTAATGGGTCTCAGATTTGCATCTTGTCAAGGCCTCTCTGCTCTCATGAGAAGCCAAAGGAACCAAGCATTTGAATGGTTTTCTCTGTCATTTGTATCTGCCATCTCATGAAGGTGAGGCTCCTGCTCGGGAGTCTGGCACCGCAGCACCAGGAACGCGGTCTAAGAAGGCACCAGGGCTGAGTCTAGAGGGTGAAGATGCTCGAACCAATTGTTATGGCGGCCCTGGTCTTCGTGTCGATGGAGTTCATCATTGGTGTCGCCGCCAATGGCCTCATCATGGTCGTGAGCATCCTTGGCTGCTCGAAGCAGAGGTCGGTCGGCACATCTGACCTCATCCTGGGCAGTCTTGCCTCCACCCGCTTGGTTTTACAGTGTTTATTGATCGTCAATTCCATCTACCAAGTTTTCGACCACGAAATTCAAAACAGCATGGTCCACAAGCTCTTCATTACCCTCTGGATGTGTGCAACCTTCTCGAGCATCTGGTGCGCCAGTTGGCTTTGCGTGTTTTACTGCGTCAAGGTTGCCACCTTCCGCCACGTGCTCTTTGCGTGGTTGAAGCGCCGATTCTCCAAGCTGCTTCCCTTTCTCCTGCTAGGATCCATGCTTCTGTCTTTGGCATTCAGTCTGCCTCTACTCGCCGACATCAATACCGTGTTCGGCGAGACCTCGACTTCCTCAAGTAACTACACCGCCCCTCCATTTACAGGTGGCATCGATTTCCAGTCCTGGTCTATCCTGTGTGCCCTGGGGTCTTGTGTGCCTTTTGTCCTGTTCTTGGTCGGTGCCACCCTCCTGATCACCTCTCTGTGGAGGCACAGCAGACGTATGAAAGGAAATGATGTGAGCGGATTCCGAAGTCCTTCTCTCAAGGCCCATCGCAGAGCAATAGAATCCATGGCCATGTTTTTCTTCTTCTTCACTTGCTTTATCGTCACCGTCAACATCTCTGCATCGCGAATCGTGGCACCCCAAGGCTGGCAAGGTAGCGTATGTGCTGCAGTCCTTAGCGCCTACCCATCGCTGCACTCTGTGGTCCTCATTCTGGCCAATGGTAGACTTAAAGATGGCTGTTGCAGGCTTCTGCCTCGTGCTACTCGCTTCTTAGAAGCAAGAGGAGTCCAACAGGCGGCGTCCATCTGCACATAGGTCTAAGCCGCCATTACCGATGGAGGCGCTGGAAGGCAAATCCTGATCCATGGGCTGGAATCTGGAGAGTCGCAGGCAAACAGAAACATTTGCTAGCCACCTGATTGAGTGGAACGGCCATTCAGAGACTCGTACCACGAAATCCTGCTCATCGCTGTTCTACACTTTCCCACATCCTTCACCAGCCCCCCGGAGGCAATGTCATGCCCAGCTTCATTCTCTTGGTGCCACCATCCACGTTTGAGAAGCGCTGAGCCACAACTTCTGCAAACATCGGTCCATGTTGCCAGCCATTAACCTGAAACCTGCCCACAATGTGCCTGCAAGATAGCCTTTACAAGATGGCGTCTCTATTATCACTTAGACACTGAAATACATAAAAGAAAATGCTTGCCGTGACCTATATTACATATTAAATGCTTGTTTCTGGTGTTTGGTGGAAACTGTGACCACGCTCCTCCAATCTTCTCTGTGCTGTTGTATCGCCACTTAGTAATTGTGCTTGTGTGCCATCCAGACAGATGCGCTGTGCTTTTCTTTCTTTCTTTCTTTCTTTCTTTCTTTCTTTCTTTCTTTCTTTCTTTCTTTCTTTCTT
The DNA here is from genome assembly GCF_040938575.1 of Ambystoma mexicanum. Taxonomy (NCBI): domain Eukaryota; kingdom Metazoa; phylum Chordata; class Amphibia; order Caudata; family Ambystomatidae; genus Ambystoma; species Ambystoma mexicanum. Next base: position 16,644,187 of record NC_090925.1, on the reverse strand, counting down.
TCTTTCTTTCTTTCTTTCCTTCTTCTTTCTTTCTTTCTTTCTTTCTCTCTCGTTCTTTCTTTATTTCTTCTCTCTTTCTTTCTTTCTTTCTTTCTTTCTTTCTTTCTTCTCACTCTTTCTTTCTTTCTTTCTTCATCCAGTTGTGTGGCTTCATTTGTGTTGTGTCCTCTGTGTTTGTGTGTGAGTGATAAGGTGGAACGGTGAGGTCCCCGGGGCCCTGGGCGTGTGAGCTCAGGGAATGCCCTTGTGATGCCAGCTAGGTCTGCTCAAGAGGATGTAGGGACGAGCAGTGGATGCCAGCAGGATAGCCACCTACTGTTATAAATACTTGAGGACATGGCCAGCTCTGCTTGTCATCTGTGGCTGCAGCATTCCAGAAAACAATTTCGCTGCATTAGAAAGACCTCCTAAGAGGCGTGAACAACAGCTTCTATTAGTGTCAGCCGCGAATAAAATAGCACTGCGCCTTTCAATCGCTTAAAGGGTACCTTTAATTCTTGAGGGCGGCCTCTGGATCTCATGCTCCCCTGGGATTGTAGGGTAAGTTCCAGAGAAGCTATATCGCTCCTGGTGGTGGCCTACAAGCGCTTGGCTTGCCTCTAGCAGCGTCCAGGAGCTAGGTTGGACCAACACTGGCATACAAACGTACTTATGTGACATGTACTCTGTGTGTGGGGGACGTGTAGAGAGCGTCTGCATTACACGCCCAGTGGACATTTAAAGAGTAATGGATCCTAAATAATGCACAAGGATCTAGAGTTTGCACCTGGAGTGGAATTTGGATGAGTGGCACACTGTGTACCACCAGTTGCTTGCGCACGGGTTGTGGGGGGGGGGGGTACTGATAACTCGGTGTTTCCTGAGGCCCAGGTGCAGCGTTTACCTCCTGCCAATCAAACCTTTATTTTAAACCCTTCAGTTAGTGAGAAGCTTCGCTCCTGGGGTCTGTGGTGTTCCTGTCAGCTGCATGATCTGTGTGCATGTGTGTGTGGGGGTGGGGGTGGGGGCAGGAGGGTGCAGCATGATGGCCCAGACAGTTCGTGGGTAGATGGAAAGACATGGAAAGGGGGGAACTGTCAACAGACAAATAACAGACATACATGAGCTGTCCTATTGGGTGTTGCGCCCGCACGTGCAGTGTGTACATGTAAACATGTGCTTTAATTAGAGTGAGCAGGCCTGTGCCTTCCTTGCCCAATAGGTGGCCCTTCAGTTTGGGTTGCCTTCATGTCAGTCAGGAGAGCATGCCAGCGGCGGGCAGAATAACAGAAAGTAAGTGTCTGGTGGCAGCACAGGGGGTGGGTGGGGGCGGGGAGAGAGAAGCTCTGGAGAGCCCAAGTGGCCAAGCAGAGAGAAATGGATTCGTACTCTTCGACCATGGGTCCGAGCCATGGATGCCCTGGAAAAGTGGGAGTGATTTTTCATAGAGAGCCAAGGAGCGTGGAGCCAGTACACCACGGAGGGGATAGGGGGGTCTGGGTAGGGCGCAGAGGGCGCGTGTGCCACCAGCAACCAGGGTGCCCATGAAAGTTTGGGCATGGTGGGGTGTGAGGTGTGGGCAGGGCTTCCTAATGTTAAGAAGATTGATCCTGGTCGCGGCGGCAGCTGCAAAAATGAAGCGATGACGTTATTTTTTTACCCCCTTAAGTTGCAGGCTATTATGCACTCAAGAGTACAGCAGATGGCGTATGATCGCAAGCAGTTATAACAAAGATGAAAACAAGGAAATACAATATACACAATATCATGAAACACTTGTGCTGGCAGACATGTTTATCACAGGTCCAGGGATGCTGCATGACAGTGGTGTCTTAGACAATGAAATAATGGCTGACCTCAAGGATGAAGACTCATGTGAGAGCATCATAGCCAGACATGGTCGGCATATGCTAGCATTAATACACCAGAAAGCCCCTCTTCCACACAAATGAGCTAGACCCAACTCTAAACACCAAAAACGGCATTCCCCTGAATTATCAATACCAAGAAAGGAAAAAAGGCGTAGAGAATCACGATGGTTGAAGAACCCTACCGCCTGTAACAGGATCAGCTGGAAAGACTTAAACAGGTCCTACAAAAAGGACATCACCGAGGCAAAGAAGAACCTCTTCAACAGCCAGATAGAGTCTGCATCAAACGCAGAAGGTAAACTCTTTGAGATTCTTAAATCCCTAAACAAGCCTCCAGCCTTAGCCCCTGTATTTATATAGTCTCAAATAGAGTGCGAAAATACACAGGCAGCTTTTACAAATAAAATTACCAAAGCAAGGGAACGGATAGCTCTCTCCCAACTTAATAAGATCAAATCAAAGCAAACCCACAATGACTAGGACAACTGAGCACACTGCCAAATTTCACTTCCATGAAATCTCCACAGAAGACATGTTGAGAACACCGGCATCCATGAAACCGTCCTCTTGTGCTGAGAATAAACCACCCCCCCCCCAAGATCATTCTTGAAAACCCCGACATTTTTGCTCCACTATTTACTAAAAGAGTTAATGCCTCTTTTTGAGATCAAACAGTCCCAAAAAATATTAAAACGGTTACCAAAAAGCCCAACCTCGATCAACGCGACCCTAATAATCTTAGACCCATCAGTAACTGTAATTTCACTCTGAAAGTTATGGATAAGATTGCGATTGCACAATTTTCACGCCTATGTTGAAAACAATGAGATCCTGCACCCACAACAATCTGCTTTCTGGGCGGCCTACAGCATCGAGACCGCAATGCTTGATCTGCAGACAAAAATGTTAGGGATTATGGACAGGGGCAAGGTCGGCCTTCTGATCCTTCTCGATCTTAGCACAGCCGTTGATCTGCTTTGATCATCAGCTACTGCAACAAGCCCTAGAAAAAGTAGCCAACTGCTCAAAGGAAGCAATAAGATGGTTGAGCTCCTTCCTCGCTGATAGAATATCATGAGTACATTGGGGGGACATATTTTCCTCAGAATCTAACATCTTCTGTCGTGTCCCTCAGGGCGCCAGTCTTAAGCCTCTCTTATTTAGCCTGTACCTACGATTCCTCTGCGTGGTGCTAAACAACCTCCAGGCTTTTTTCACCAACTATGCTGACGACACTCAGCTGGTTGTGGAACTGAGTGGCGACTATAACAAGGACAGTGTTATTGTAAATGACCTCTATAACAACATAGAAACATGGATGGACCTAAATTGGATGTGCTTAAACAGTAACAAGACCGAGCTGATGGTCTTCGGCTCCAATCAGGCCCGGGCTAAACTTTCATCAGAATACCAACCCTTTAAGATCAAAGAATCACATATCAAAGTAGCGTGCAAGGTCAAAACCTTGGGCATGACATTAGAAGCATCCATGAATTCAAACGCTCAAGCCATGCATGTAAGCAAAAATTGCTTGTACTACATTAGACTGCTGAAAGCAATTAAACCTTTTAATAATAAAAGAAATTGTACAACAATTGCCAGAGCAACCATCCTATCACGCCTGGACTACGGGAATGCGCTCCTTCTAGCATATCAGTGAAACCAGGCGTGACTTACATTGGCTGAAGGTTGATGTTAGCTATGTAGACCAGAATAGGCATCTCAGGGGGTTCGCAGGAGTATCCGGACCATCTAGCTGAGACTGCCGCTCGGATTCTGTGGTATTGGAGGCGCTCCCTACTCAATGACACATGTCCCGGTTTCCACGTAGAAGGTGGGATGAATTTCCCGTCGGGGAATAAATCTGCCAATGCTCTGTATCCCAGACCCTCCCATCTGGAGGCCCTGTCCCATGTCGGTTATATTTCCACAGAGGGATCCATCGTTAATATGGGCGATCAACGCCTGTGTGGGCAAATATTGACCGACACTCCCTAAGTGTAGAGGAGACCGGGTCATAAGGACAGTCATCCTTATATTGTCGGTCCATTAATAAGGTCTTTAGATCTGAGGTACCTGCAGCAAGGCTTTCCAAATTAACACAAGGGAGGGATTTCTCCATGGGATACCAGAACGTGGCGAATTGTGCTTGGGCGGCTGTCCAATTCAGCTCCCAGTGTGGTGCTGCCAATCCACCTTTCTCATACAGGAGGGTCAACTCAACCCACTTCACACAGACTGCCCCGAATGCTACAGGAATTGCCCCAGTAGCCCATGTATTGTGACGAAGTAGGGCTTCCCGGGCCAGACCGGGACGTTGGAGAACATGTAGAGTATTTTGGGAAGCAGTGTCATTTTGATCAGTGATAACTTAGCTGCAGGGGACAGAGGGAGAGTTTTCCATTTATTTAAGTTTGTTTTCCGTATGGGCCCTGATTGCATCATAGTTGTCTCAGAGTAGGGAGGCACGGGCTCTAGAAACATCACCCCCAGATATTTAATGTGGTCAGAAGACCAGCGAAGTGGGAAGGTGCCACGTCTCTCCTGGGTATTATTAGTAAGAGGGAATATTTCAGACTTAGAAAGGTTAATTGTAAAGCCAGAGAAACCACCAATACGCTTAATATCGTGGAGAATGGGGGTCAAGGTTAGTATGAGGGTATCTGGCGTATAGCATCACAACGTCTGCATATAGGGATATGATCTCAGGAGAGCCAGCTAAGCGGGTACCCCGGTGCCCATGGTGTTTCCTGATATAATCTGCCATTGGTTCAATGGCCAATGCGAATAGCATAGGGGAAAGTGGGCAACCCTGTCGGGTGCCTCTTACCAGCTGGAATTGTTTGGATGCACATGAGTTAACCAGGACTTTGGCTAGCGGTTATGTGTATAGTGACTTAATATATCCAATCATTTTGGGACCCACCCCCATCCTTTCTGGTATAGCAAACAGGTACTCCCACGACACCATATCGAAGGCATTTTGAGCGTCTATTGTTACCGCCAGTGCTTTGGCCCCTGGGTCTATTCTGGCCATAACATTGAACAGCAGCCTAATGTTTTGCACCGTGGATCTTCCAGGGATAAATCCGGCTTGATCCAGATGGACCAGATGTGGCATCAGCGGAAGGAGATGCTTATCCAGGATCTTAGCATATATTTTAGTGTTGCAGTTCACGAGAGACAGGGGCCTGTTTGATCTGCAGTTATTGCTCGGTTTGTCGGATTGAAGGAGTACCATGATCACGTCCTCCCGGAGTGACTTGGGCAGGAGGGACTCCCAAAAGGATTCTTCCCACACTAATAACAAGTTGGGGGCTACTACAGTCGCATATTCCTGATAAAACTCTGGGGTGAGGCCATCCGGGCCCGGGGCCTTCCCTTTGGGCAAGCCAACGAAGAACAACACAATTTCTTCCAGTGTGACAGGGCACTCAAGTTTCTCCCTGGCTAGGGAGCTAATATATGATACTGGGGTATCCTGAAAGAATTTGTGTATGACCTGCTCACCGCATGGCTGTTTGGAGGTGTATAATGTGCTGCAAAAGTCACGGAAAACCCCAGCCACTTCCACGTCTGCCCATTTAGTATTCCGCTGTTCATCTAGGAGGCTATTTACCTGGGATCTCCCCCTCCCCGCCCGGGCCACTCTCGCCAAGGTTTTCCCAGGCCTGACTCCTTCCCCATACCTCTTGGCCACCTGAGGGCAGGAAAAGTAACACATTTCCCTAGCGGCACGGGCTTCACATTTTTCCAGCTCCCCACATATTGGTGCCAGCACCAGGGGATCGGAGGATTGGGAGTACTCTATTTCGAACTTCTCCAAGTCTCTCTGTATACTTTTAGGAATCCCGGCCCCTCTTGACATCACCATACCTGAAATATATATATCTTAAAGGCCTCCATCGAGTGCCGTGGGATGTGGAGTCAGCAGTGCTACAGGCAAAGAAGGTTTCTATGTCAGCCTTAATGTCAGCACGGAACACTATGTCCTCCAATGCCGCTGACTTGAGTCTCCAGGTGCAGCCCGCAGGTCTGCCTCCCATCGTTAGTGATAATTTCACCAGGGAATGGTCAGACAGCGTTTGTGGCCCGATGCCTGTTTCGAGAACCCTCCCCATTAATGAATCAGATAGAAGGAACAAATCTATCCGGGATGACATGTCATGAACCAAGGAGTATAAAGTATATTCTCTTGACTGAGGATGAACTATACGCCAAGCATCACATAAGCCGAGTAGCTGGATGAGGGATTTCAGTCTACGGGCGGCTCTGGATTCGGGGCGAGATGCTATGTTCGTTCTATCTAGAGAGCGGTCTAGGATCAGGTTCATGTCTCGGCCCCATATTTGCGGTATTAAAAGGTGCCCCCCAAAATATCCCCTATGTGGTGGAAGACCTCTAGGGAGTTGATGTTGGGACAGTATGTATTCACAAGTAACAGTTCCGTTCCCTCCCTCCACGGATCTCCCCTCGGGATCGATGTGTGCTTTCTTTTCTACACATTTTAGGGACTTGTGTACGAGAATCAGGACTCCCATGGACTGGGAGGAGTAGGAAGTGAAATATCTATTCTCCCCCCAAAGAAGGGCATTGTTGCGACATGTACTTCCTTAACATGGGTTTCATGCCGGAACAAAAAATGTGCTCTGTGTCTTTGTACATAGGATATTATTTTGCGAGTTGTAGTGAAGTTACCAAGGCCCCGGATGTTCTAACTTAGTATTTTCAGCTGTTGTGCCACGACCCTTGTGAAAACTCAAATCGTACATTGAATTTAGCGTCAGTATTTCTATTTATGCAGTGTTGAACATGTACCTCTGAGTACTCAGTCACCAATCTTTAAACTGTTTTTCTACCCCCAACCCCCGTTCTCCTGTATTGCACAACCAGCGCTAAACCATCTGGAGGGCCTCGTCCGAGGACCCTGAGCCTGTCCCCTCTCTTACCCCACTGCCTTCCCCAACCCAGCAGTGTAGCTAGACTCCCCGCCCCACCCCCCAACTAGACCTTTGTTCCAATATAGCACAAGGGGCATTTCCCCCAACTTCACACTAAGCAACAGCAATGGGGTGCCCCGTTGCCAAGCGGCGTGTTACCATAGATTTAGAATAGCACACTCATTGTGTAAAGAACGAAAGCGGTTAAGTACTTTGCATGCACTATCATTGACACATTTTACCTCCAGGATCAATGGAAATGAGACAGGGTTACAGAAACCATTAAACAGGTGCATTCCTATTTCACAAGTTCAGCAAAGGGATTGTTTAAAGGGATCTGTGCATCTATGAACTTCACTGCCTTGCTCGGGCCGTGAATACTTAAAGTTTGCCCCAAAATTGGAGCTTCAGACACGCCAGGAACAACATAGCGTACTGAATGTTACTCCGGGATGGAAAAGTCAGGGAAAATCCGAATGATTTGGAAGCCTAGTCTCAGTTCTTTCTTTTCTCGGGCCAAGCAAAGAAGATGGTCTCGGTCTCGATAGCTCTGACTTTTTCGATGATGCGTCTAGAAAAGTTTCCTGGTTTGGGGCTGTGGGATAGTGCTCAGTGGGCCCGCTCTCTAGTGAAGAAAGGGCAAAGGTCTGGGTGGCCCAGTAGATCTTTGAGATTTTCTACAGCCAACTCCATGTTTCCGGTTAGGGCTTCCTCGGGGACCCCGACAATGCGAATATTATTTATTCGGGAGCGTGATTCGAGGTCTTCATATTTGTTTTTTTTACATATTTCATGTCTTTGGTAAGAGCCATAACCGTTTCCTGAAGAGTCTTCAGGTTGTTCTCATTGGACTCTATTCTGGTCTCTGCCTCGATGATCCGAGCTCCCGCCCGAGCCAGCTGGGTTTGCATTGAAGCCCCATTCGCCGTAATGTCGTCTAGATTCTCGTGCACCATGGCACATCCTTTCACCATTGCCTCCATCATGTTTGTCAGGTCTGGAGTAAGTGAGGGAACAGGGAATGGGGGGAGCCTGGTTGAACATGGCCTGGCTGGGCTGTCCTTGTTCCTCCCTGGAGGAAGCCTTTGCAAATTTGTCCATGGCCCCTGATTTCTTTTACCTCCTAGTCATGGCTGATAGCAGGGACCTTGCTCGGGGGTGACGGCCGGTGGTAGAGTGGCAGAATCAGCCCAGCTAGCGACTCTAGGTAGGTGTTGTGTAAGCAAGGGCGATGTTGTAACAGGTGTACCAAGGATTAGAACGGCTGCAGAATCAGAGGCTCCGAATTCCACCCCCAGTTATTGGTTCTGGCCTCTCTCCCTCTGCTCTGGCCTGGTGGGACTGGGAGTTGATATCACCTGTGGGCAAGGGGCCTGGTATGTGCACCTGGTGAAAGGTGGGAGGGGTCCGGATCCTAAGAATGGCCTGTGTGTTCTCTGTTATTCTGTCCGAGTGGGAGAGCGGGGGTCACCCCCACCAGTGCTTGCACAGTCTGCTCGGGGTGTCCCACCAGCCCTGAGCACTTGCTTGATTTGTCTCCCAGAGAGAGACCTCCTAGATCCAGGGGACCTGGTCTGGGTGCATCTATAACACTGCCCACCCGGGTCATATCTCCCCTTCTGGACCTGCAGGGATCCCCAGCTTTGGCATGCATATGCCCTGGAGGTTCATAAACTCTGGGGTAAACCAGTTGCTTGATTAATGTCGGATTGCAGTGTCTTCTTCACAAATATGTATGCCGTAGCACGGCACTCAATGGCTAAGCAGCCATTATGTTTGGCTGCTCAAGAGCGCCCCCATGAAGTAATGCAGTTTGAGTTGATGGTCCAAGCAGACTCCAGGATTACAAGATATGAGATATGACGCGAGGAGAGCGGGACGACAGAAGAGAGGAAATGGGAGGGTGAGATTGGCATTGGAGGTCGGGAGAAAGATGACTTCAGTGTTTGAGAAGAGTTAAATGTTAGGCAGCAGCAAAACGCTCAGTGTGGAAAGCCCAAGACACTGTCTGTGATGCCCAAGACACTGTGATGCCTGTGAAGAGGCCAAGGAGCCCAAGACACTGTCTGTGATGCCCAAGACACTGTCTGTGATGCCTGTGAAGAGGCCAAGGAGCCCAAGACACTGTCTGTGATGCCCAAGACACTGTCTGTGATGCCTGTGAAGAGGCCAAGGAGCCCAAGACACTGTCTGTGATGCCCAAGACACTGTCTGTGATGCCTGTGAAGAGGCCAAGGAGCCCAAGACACTGTCTGTGATGCCCAAGACACTGTCTGTGATGCCTGTGAAGAGGCCAAGGAGCCCAAGACAATGTCTGTGATGCCCAAGACACTGTCTGTGATGCCTGTGAAGATGCCAAGGAGCCCAATGCACTGACCTAGAATAATGTACACAGAGCAACCGTAATGACCTAGAGCAATGCACACACAGCAACCGTAATGACCTAGAGCAATGCACACACAGAAACCGTAATGACCTATATAGTGACCGCAATGTACACAGAGCGCCCGTAATAATCTATAGAGCAATGCACACACAGCAACCGTAATGACCTAGAGCAATGCACACACAGCAACCGTAATGCCCTAGAGCAATGTACACAGAGCAACCGTAATGACCTATAGAGTGACCGCAATGTACACAGAGCGCCCGTAATGACCTAACAATCTTGTAATCAATTAATTTTTCTTTCCTTTAACAGGGAGATTCCAGACTTTACACACTTCTTTTAGTTCTTCTACTGTTAGAAGGATCAGGGCTTCCTGCTTGAAGTTATCCATATCAGCATGCTACAATTGCTTTTCTAGTGGCGCTTAGCCTTGTTATGGTTTTAGTTGAACAAAAAGCACAGTAACTCTCAATGTAACAACTCTACAATAGACCTCACCGCTTGCCACCAGTGTTAGGTAAAGATTTGGGGTAGTACCCTTGGGGTGCACTGCAACAACCTCAGCCTCCTGGCAATAGGGACCCAACCTTTGGTATAAGTCTGTACTACTCAGGTTGGTAGTGTGGCCTAGCAGCCAGGCTTCTCTCAAGAGGGGTCAATGTGAGCATTAGTGGAGTTACACAGAGATTCACAGTGACAGTATTCAAACAAACACTGATACTCAAGGTTTCTTGATAAAACAATTATTAATTTATTTACCAGTCATTTAAACAAGCATTCTTCAGAAGGAACAAAATAAAAGCAACACTTAAACACACTTCAGAATTACACACTCATAGGTTTATCATAATCAGTAAAGACCCATTGGAGATGGCACACAGACAGTTCCTACACCCTCAGGTGACTTAAATAGCTAGGACCCTGTTGACATTAATATATTACTTTACATTCAGAGTAGGCATTGAGAGTGTCAAAGAAAAGGGTTATTAGAATAAACAAGAGATCACAAATATTCTTTAAGCAGGCAAATACCTTTGGACCCCCAATGCAGAGTAAGTTAAACCCTTCCTGGAAGGATAGGTGCAACACAATAACAGAGGAGAGAGGAGTCCTTCAGGGAACCAGGCTAAGCCAATGTCAATGGACAAAAGTCTATGTGGACTGAAGCACTTCTTGCAGGTGAGTAAAAGTCTATACACAATGTTTTTAGAATCAAATGTAGGGCCATAAGCCGGGAGACTTGTGAAGTAGAAGAGCAAGCAAATCTACAGTGAAAGGTAAGTTCTCTCAGACTTGACAGTACCTTTAGGTTTGAAGAAAGGATGCAGCTGGTGACCTCTGTTCCTGTGCGGCTCTGCAGATCCTGTTGTTCCTGGGCCTCAGTCATTGGGACAACAGGGAGGACTTCTGGGGACTTCTGCACCACAAGTGGACAGTCACCGACCGCAACCGGCAAACTTTCAAACAAGTGGCACTTCGGTGTTTCAGCTTCTCGCGACTACCACAAACAGCAACAACACGGTTTCTGGCTGTTGAGATGGACTTTCCTTGCTTCTGGGGTCCCGCAATCTGTTGAGGGGGATCAGGCTCGGTCAGTCCTGCTTCCTGGGAGTCCGGAGGATCTTCCTGGAGCTCTTGGCCAACTTAAAAGCAACGCACAAAAACTGGTGTTCCTCTCCCTGGCTGTACGGTTTCCAGCAGCACTCTATGGAAATTCAACTAGCTCCGAGAAGGATGTCCAGGTGGCTTACTTTAGAGTTGATTGGTCCCACCAACTCAAAGGGAGAAGTCGTCCTTGCAGGGGCTTCTATGTCGATACAAATTTGCAGCTTCAGCACAGCAGCAGGGCGTCACCGGGCAAACCAACGGTCCAGGAGTTGCAGCAGGCGTCCTCTTCAAGTTCTTCTTCGGATTCCTTCATCCAGTGGTCGACTCTGCCTTCCAAGCAAAAAGCCCTGCCTTTTATGCAGGTTTCTCCCATTCATTCCAGCTTGGCTGTCAGTCACCCAGCAGGGTGTCTGTCCTTGCCGGACAGCCAGCCTGCCAATCACTACAAGGGTCCATTTGTGCCAACTAGGAGATTAAGCACAGGGAGTTTCGGGCAACTCCCTCACATCCTGCCCCCACCAGACACTCTGGAGCCAGAGGCGGGTTTCACTCGGGATGCCCGCCAAAGACAAGACGAACAAAAGGACCAAACCTGGTTTGGTGCGCAGATTAAATCTCAAGAAGGACAAAACAACAAGAAATGGCGAATAAAGAACACCAGGGCCATTTTGACAAAAATGGCACCCATGGGTGCCTTACTGTGGCTGCGAACGCAGCCTGCTGTAAAAACACATCACGGTAGTAAAAAGTAACCACTACCACCAGCAATTAATTTTGTAAAGGGTAACATAGAAAATGTTACATGAGAAACTAGACAAAGCGGCTACTAAGTAACCCCTCCAGCACCCTATTGTAAGATAGTGTGTGCTAGGTCTAGAAAGTTACAATGTACAGTAGAGTCAATTTCACTTTACTGCTCTGGGAAACAGTAGTTAATCCAAGAGTAAGGTACTTAAACCTTGGGAAATCTGAAAGACTGCACTGAAGGGGCTGAGTGACACAATGTAAAAGATTATGCCTATGGAGTTTGTCAGACTCCAAAAACACAGAGTTAAAAAATCACATTAAAATGCATAAGAGAGTGGGAAAAAGGTCTCACTCTCTCCAGGTTCAAAATTAACAAGTCCTAGAGTCCAGCAAAAGTGCTCGGGGTCTCTAAGGTAAAGAGGAATTAGCACATTTCTGAGAATTCTCTTCAACAGGGAGACCCTCCACGAATAGTGGGAACTTATTCTGCATCACCTCACCCACCTTCCAGAGCTGCTACAGACCCTTGAAAAAAACCTGTTTTGCCCATCTGTATTACCGCGTGCATCAGCATTGCAAGTACATTTAAGCAATAGGCTCCACTCTTCTTAGGGATTGGACTGCCTCTCAGTTAGGAGTGTGTTTGGTGCAGAAGGGACTAAAGACTATTTGCACTGCCTATTTCCTTTCCCTTTTAGGTTGTGGACCCATTTCGTGCATTAACCCTTTAGACCCCACTGGTCTTGTATATATGTATAGTGATAGAATTATGCTGGCTTAGAAGTATTACTGTGATTTTATTTGTGTGTTTGAAACTCAAAGGCCTTGAAATAAATGTATATGTATTTTTAATATATATACCTGACTGGGGGTGATTTGTAAGTGTCCTTTACTCTGTGTGCTCATTGAGGTCGTTCAGTCACCCTCACCCTTCCGGAGACCTAGCCTTGACCACCGCCAATGCTACCTCGATTGGTCTGGCTTGTCCAGAAGTTTACCCTGTTCCAGGAAACTGGGCTGGCCTTCTGAACCTCTGCCCACCAGGTCAGAGTTCGGAAATCCATCTTAACACCAGGAGGGGAAATTCTCTTTATTGATGGTTCTTCGAAAATTGATCAAACTAGTGGAGAAAGGCATTCTGGCGCAGCTGTAGTGAGGCATAGAGCAAATGGAGAATTCAAAATGGTAGCAAGTGCAAGACTCCTGTCTCACTTTACGGCGCAAGCAGCAGAATTGGTAGCGCTCATGAAACACGAAGGGCAGGAAGTGATGGTGTACAGTGACTCCGCCTATGTGACATCAACCGTACACGCAGGACTAGTGCAATGGAAAAGGAGGGGCTACCTCCATCTGAACAGCACTCCAGTGCAGCACGCATCCTTTTTGGACAGGCTTATTAAAGCACTACAACTCCCAGTAGCCATAGCGGTCATTAAATGTGCGCTCACACTAAGCGAACAGACTTTATTTCTTGCGCAAATGACGTCGCAGGTGTAGAAGCCAAGAGGGTTGCATATTCTCCCGATATTTCAGGTTTTGATACACCAAATATTAAAGAAAAAGTAGTCACAACTATGGTGATGCAAGAAGGGTTTATTAAATTACTGATGACCTAATTAATGGAGATTCAAGGAAGTGCACCACAGGAAGAACAGGAATTATGGAAACAAAGGGGGTGTTCCTTATCCCCCGCAGAAGTATTATGGCAACAGGATAGTACTGGAAAGCCGGTGATGCTTGAACAGCTGCATTACTCTGCGCATGTAACTAGGGAAAGTCTTGCTGCAACAATTGCGGAAGACCGGTTTATTCCAAACTTGTTAGAACATCTTTTATTTTATGTAGTAAACTGCATCGTATGTCAAACGTTTACCACTGGGCGTATGCTGAGAACAATTAGAGGAGTAATTGCTCGACCGAATGGTCCTTTTTAGCATTTACATATTGACTATGTTGATATGCGGCAGGTGTGTAGTGGATACAGGTATCTGTTAGTGATGGTGTGTCCCTTCTCCAGGTGGATCGAGGCAGGTCCGTGTACACACCCTGATGCCACTTGTGCAGCAAAGTTTCTAGTATGCAAAGTCTGTCCAAGATGGGGTGTGTGTGAAGTGCTGATATCCGACAATGGGCCACATTTTATCAATGAAGTATTTGAGCAGATAGGGATTTTATTCAACATTAAGCATACGTTTTCTTCTGCTTATCACCCGCAAACAAACAGGATATGTGAGAGACTCAACTGCCTCCTTAAAGAAAGGGTTCCCAAGATCAAGCTAACTTTGAAAAAGGGATGGCTATACTGCCTTCCCTTAGCTCTACATGCCCTAAGGAATCAGTCTGGTTCAGACATCACCTCACCCCCCATGAACTAGTAACCGGGAGGCGAATGAGAATGCCCCTTAAGCCTCCATCGAGGAGTAGAAGTGATGCCCAGAGTACAGCAAAAAAGTTAGGAAATTAATTAAATGAATATTTGACATGTATGACATCTAGCAACTCTCTCATTTCAGATCAACTCAAGCACCAGGGGGTTGGTCTCAAAACACAGATGAAAACCATTCAGCAACTGGATCAACTGAATTATTATCGGCACCTAAACTTTTCATTGGAGACCCTGTATTAATAAGAAATGTTGCCAGAAAGTGGCATGAGCCACGGTTTCATGGCCCCTTTATCGTTGAAAACATAACCCCATTAGCAGTAAAAGTTCAAGGCAGGCGGGCATGGCTTCATTTAAGTGACACTAAACCATACAAAGGCGAGACCGTACCTCCCACCGTTGCCAATTTAGAAGCAAGACAAGAAGAAGAATTTCAGCGTGTGCAAACTTGATCGATGAAGGATGATAAAACTACTAGATGATCAAGGCAGATTTGCATTTGGACTGTGACTCCCCTTGGACACTCCTTATAGATATTATAGCAGGCATGCAGTTCTTTGCCAAGAGTCACAGAAATTCAGAAAATGAACATTAGAGAAATATTGATGTTTCACGATTATGCCTAAACAACACCTGATTAAGAATTGGAAACAAGACCAATACTCTGACTTGTTTGTCACTGAGAATCTATTTGGCTAGTACCGAGGATGTGCATCGTCTTGTGCTTGCTGTTTTTGTGTTTATTCTTCAAGCTTATCCTGCTCTTGTCAGTAGAGACGTTGATGTTTGCACTTTTTTACAGGATCCTAAAAATGGGCCAGTGATTAGAAGGTTGTTAATTGCAATTATTGAACAAGTATTTCAATTGCAGGAGTAAAAGTGTCTCTTCTTCCTTAAATGATCACATTAGAAAGGAGGAATAACAAGGTGAATACAATTTTGGGGAATGAGCAAGCCCCAAAAATTCCTTAATACCACAAATGGGGGGGACTAATATGTTGGTTTGTAATAGACATATGTACAATTATGCTTTGCGTCTTTCTGTATCTCCTGATTCGCCTTTTCTATGTCATTGATCTAAACAAGGCAGATGTCCCTTTGATCCTCCCCACTCCAGGAACTATTGTTGATTTACCCATTGACGATAAGACAAAGCCCCTTGTGTTGTCTTCCCATAGTAAAGCTGCTTTAGAGTTGTTTCCATGGGCTGCAACCTTTCTGTTGGGGAAACACAGGAGAAGTGTGGAGGATGATAATGAGGGGATAGATACATACTTGGATAAAGCAGCACACTTGGGTAATAGCATGTGGTATCAGGACATGAAAAAGATGGGAGAGAGAACATCTACCCTATGCTTTAGAAACTGCCAGAATATTCGTAGCCACAGAGGTATCCGTGAAAAAAGCCCCTTGCCTGACTCATCTTGCACTTTGCCTGACAAGAAGACAGTTCCAAGGCAGAACATCATCTATAGTGTGGATGAACAAAGCGACATCTCAAAGAGAAGACAATTATGTGCAAGATTTAAAGCCAAGAGAAAAGCCAGAAACAAGGTATCGAATAATCAAATATGAGCAGCCTGGAATGGATGGAGCTGGAATCAAGATTGAAGATAATAAGATGATAAATTGGCAAGGCAAGAATGAAGACGCGATATGGATATGTTGGGAAAGAGCACAACTACACATTAAAAGAAAAGTACTGACTCATGAAGGATGGATTGATGGACTAGTTGTGTGCAAAGCAGCAGCATTGACCGGACAGAGGGAAGCAGTTGTGGAGAATGCAGAAAAAGAATGCAAGGATCAATGGTCAAAGATTGCTAAATTGTTGACATGGGTTGATGATCAAGGAGGACCATTGCAGATGCTACCCCTGAAGGACGCATCCTTATGTTTCAGAAATAATGGTACAAAGAAGGTTGGAGAGATGTGCCAGTGTGGCCAAATCTTTGATGCACCAGGTATGAAGGAAGGGACAGCAATCTTAATGGATCATTATGGGTTGTGGGATCAAATCCTAAATGAAGCTGCCCAAGGATTGGGGAGGAACGTGCTCCTTAGTTCTTGTCCATGTTCCAGCATTAGTGATTCTACAGAGTGACCTGAACATTGGTGAATTTCCGAAAGCAGATGCCCATTTGAAAAGGAGAAGATTACTTGAATTTATCAATCGAACAGGAAGGGAGAATTATTTCTCAGCAAAATCAATAGAAGCCTTTGATGCCATCCCGTATGAGCACAGGGTATTCAGCAAGACTGATTCAGTATTTACGGTTATCTTTATGCCTGGGATCCAGACGATGGCTAACGAGAAGTAGTTAAAAATCACTTGCTGGGAGCTTCTGCAGACAGTTAATACCACCATAAAACGATTCAATGCTATCAAGGAACAATTGAGGGCCATACGACCAATGGCCCTTCAGAACAGATATGTCTTGGATATGATCAAAGCGATGGAGGGAGGAGCGGCCAATTGTCTCTGCAGGAAGTCCTGCCCTCCTACTGCCTATATGTTGGAAGCCTGAATCGAGCATGCTTGACACCTGTAGTTGTGACCATACCGCAACGAGTGTTTGAGAAAAAGGTATCCATTAAGAAAGCCATACTAGTTGTATGCACAAAGAGATGATAGTCTCTTGGAAGAGGTCTCCAAAGCAATATGAAAACAAGAGAAAAAGAAGCTGCTGATGTCACAAGAAGTGAGGGTGACACACTAAGAAGATAAGAAGAAGATGCATGGACCTTATAGAAACTGATGGAATCAAGTGAACGTTCCTATGCAAAACGAAGTTTGCATATGTGTGTGATAGACTGCAGGAAATACAAGTTGTTTAATGAATGTACAGATGCAGCAACACAAGTAGACCAAGTGATCATAGAAGCTGGTGATACGTAGTGAATAGACTGCATAGAAGCTGGTGATACGTAGTGAATAGACTGCATAGAAGCTGGTGATACGGAGTGAATAGACTGCATGCAAAGCCGCCATTGTATAGTGTCTGAACATTGGCGTCACATATTTTAGTAAGTTCAAACCCATGGAGAAAGAAGGATCAAGAGCTGTGTGTGTCGCAGCAAAGAATTAGCTAGAGATCGGAGACTTGAAGGGTGAAGCTGTTTGGCTTGGTATCAAAGTTGGAGCAAGCCAAGGCCAGTTGTCTATCCAAGAATAAAAGTGAACGTGAGAAGCTGAATTAATCCTCGATAAGGTGCAAGGAAGGGACACCACGAGTGCCAAGTTTATTAATTCAAGACATTTAAATGCTATAAAATGCACCAAATTACGGTCTCCTGTCACGTGAGCCAAGGATGGAAATAGGAGTTGGGCATGCAGACCAGAACTGTGATAAGCGGTACCCATACTCCCTTTTATTCAGAAGAGAAGTGAAGCTACTGCAAGGCCAAGTTCAAAGACAGTATGTATGGCAGACGGCATGGGCAATGAAATATGTGGGGCTAATTGGGTGGGAAGCAAAGTCATGTCCACCTCCCGCCACCTGGGTATGAGTTTACGTGCTGCTAATTAGCTGAATGTTCTAGACATGGCACGAGTGTGCCAACCAATTGTAGAGGACCATATAACGAAGGGCCTTATAGTTTAAGAACCAATACTATTCTGTGTACTTAATAAGTGTTGAGGATGACTCGCACTAGAGACAGGCTTAAGTTGTCCACCTGATAGAAGATGTCCTATCAACCCGCCCCAGTATAGAAAGTATACTTAGATGTTCCCCTTAATCTTATCCCGATCCCTAGTAGGTTTTTCTTATTTGCAACGTAGTATGACGTCTTGTATGACACATTTTTGCTATATAAATGTATTTTTATGTGATTTGAGCTGAGAGCATGACTGAACGTCCATTGATGTCTGTTGCAACTCCTTGTTTTAAACAATTGATATTAAAACAGTCGAATGAGACTTTGCCAACTACCTGAGCTGGTCCAATTATTTGATGTAAGAGTTACTCTGCATCCCATCCTTTGCATGGCATTTTACTGATTAAGGATCTTATTTAGGGTTGCTGATGCTCATTCCAGAATCCCATTTAAGTCAGTTTGATCCAGGTCTTTGTATATTTCTCTTGAGGGTTACACTGGGGTAAAATAAGGAAAAAAGACAGCATATGGACACAAGCTGCACCACCACCAAGAGAGAAAGAGCTGGGTAATCTGAAAAGAGGTTGCTTCAGATTTTCTAGAAAATGTAGGAAGAAATTGGATGCAAAACCTTAGCCGCAGACTTCTTGCAAAGGGAAATCCCAACTCTTAGGATATGCAGTCCCGAGGCAGAGAAAAGACAGACCTTGATCGGTCCCTAGGAAGAGAGGGCCCTCCTGCTTTTAAAACAAAAGCACTGAAGGCAGGCCTGTTGGGGGCCGCCTAAAATGGTTTTGTAGAAAATGGCTCTGCCAATCCAAAGATGCTGGAGCAAATAGGAATGTGAGATGAGGCTACTATATCGAATTCATAACAGCTTCAACCTCTCCAGGAGTTGTGAAGAGCTCCCTGCCCAAAGGCAGAGTCAAGAAGAAAGGAATGCACCTGGCTGTCCTAGACCTCCTGAAGAAGAAGGCCATCCAGAACCTCCTGAAGAAGAATGCCATCCAGGACCTCCTCAAGAAGAATGCCATCCAGGACCTCCTGAAGAAGAAGGCCATCCAGAACCTCCTCAAGAAGAATGCCATCCAGGACCTCCTGAAGAAGAATGCCATCCAGGACCTCCTGAAGAAGAATGCCATCCAGGACCTCCTGAAGAAGAATGCCAATAAGTACCTCCTGAAGAATGCCGTCAGGCCCTCCTCAAGAAGAATGCCATCCAGAACCTCCTCAAGAAGAATGCCATCCAGGACCTCCTGAAGAAGAATGCCACCCAGGACCTCCTGAAGAAGAATGCCATCTTGGACCTCCTGAAGAAGAATGCCGTCAGGCCCTCCTCAAGAAGAATGCCATCCAGGACCTCCTGAAGAAGAATGCCATCTTGGACCTCCTGAAGAAGAATGCCGTCAGGCCCTCCTCAAGAAGAATGCCATCTTGGACCTCCTGAAGAAGAATGCCATCCAGGACCTCCTCAAGAAGAATGCCGTCAGGCCCTCCTGAAGAAGAATGCCATCAGGCCCTCCTGAAGAAGAATGCCATCCAGGACCTCCTGAAGAAGAATGCCGTCAGGCCCTCCTCAAGAAGAATGCCATCTTGGACCTCCTGAAGAAGAATGCCATCCAGGACCTCCTGAAGAAGAATGCCAATAAGTACCTCCTGAAGAAGAATGCCATCAGGCCCTCCTGAAGAAGAATGCCATCAGGCCCTCCTGAAGAAGAATGCCATCCAGGACCTCCTGAAGAAGAATGCCAATAAGTACCTCC
This sequence comes from Ambystoma mexicanum, assembly GCF_040938575.1. Taxonomy (NCBI): domain Eukaryota; kingdom Metazoa; phylum Chordata; class Amphibia; order Caudata; family Ambystomatidae; genus Ambystoma; species Ambystoma mexicanum. The sequence continues at coordinate 16,624,907 of NC_090925.1, read as the reverse complement.
TGAAGAAGAATGCCATCCGGCCTATACCTTGGATGGCCTGGGGCCAGGAATCTATAGTTTGGTGGAATTGCGGCTGAGGGTACGTCTGAAGATCCTGAACAGACCCATTGTAGCATGCAATTTCAAAATGGAATGTCTCCAGAGAGTGATCCCCGTCATCGAGGAAGAGGATCTCCGGCCGTCATTAGATGTTCAAGATGCCTACTTACATGCCCTGATCTAGAGAAGTCATCAAATGGTCCTGAGGTTCCTGGTAGGAGGTTGGGGACCATTACCAGTTCAGAGCCCTTCCCTTTGGTCTGAAGACTGCCCAGAGAATCTTGTGGAAATCTTACATTAAGAAGGCATCAGAGTGCTTCTCTATCTGGAGAATTGGTTACTCAAGGCATCATCCAGGGGAGTGTTGAATTGTCACGCCCATCTAAACTGCAGGACCCCACAGGAGCTGGGGTTTCTCATAAACTGGGGCAAATCTCACCTTGCCCCCTCTCAGGATCTCCAGTTTATCAGCACTGGTTTGTGGACTCTGCAGGGGAGGGTCTTTTTTTCTGATGGCAAGAGTCACCATGAGCTCTATTGGTTTACTCCAGGGGCACAGCGAGGGGCTTCTTCAGAACTCAGAACTCTAGGGCACATGCCCTTCCTGCTGCCCTGGGCGGGCACATGCCCTTCCTGCAGCCCTGGGCGGGCACATGCCCTTCCTGCTGCCCTGGGCGGGCACATGCCCTTCCTGCTGTCCTGTGCCATCTGCATCAGTTTTGGAGAGAAGTGGATCAGGGTTTTCAGAAATCGATTCCGGTGACCTTATCCTTACAGTGGTGGTCAGATCTGGATAACCTACTGTAGAGGTTTTCATTAACCTAACCTTTGCCGACCATTGTTACTAGAGATGAAAACTGGATGGAACTGGTGGCCAGGTTGCATCACAATCTGTCTCTTGAGTGAGTTCTTCTTCATTGGTTCAGCACCCTTTAAGTTTGCAACATAAACATCTAACCTATCCTCTCCTATGCAGCTCTAACCTGGCACCGCTTTGTCTTCTGTCCAGTTGAGCTCATACCCAGATGCCCCGGAGTGGTGCATTATTTTGGTTTAGTATTCGGCCGTTCAAGTGGAAGTTCTTTGCCACATACTGTGCTCCAGCTTTGTCCACATGTAGGTGTTGTGACTGTTTCACACACTGCCTCACGTCGGCTGCATCATTTCCAGATTGTGACTCGCTGATGAACACAGATACTTGGGAGACACGTTACTTTGCTTTGTATTGCGCCCCATTTTGTTTCTCTCCGGAGTGTCCCAGAGAGTTATCACTGGATTGTTTCATTGTATTTGCTGTTGTGTTGCGTGACTGGGCATCCGTTTGATAGTTATTATGAGGGTATTTATTGAGTGCGGACCTAGCTTGGAGAAGCAGCAGTGCACTTTAGAGGTATACAACAGTACAGATGCATAACAGAGTGCATGTTAGCAGTAACAACAGAACAGATTTACAGCAGGGGCATACAAAGGGGCACAAGGAAGGGATACAGCTGTACAGGGTGGCGGGGAGCAGGGGAGAGATGGCTTCTAGCAAGTCTAGTGGCACGACGATGTGATAGCCTAGGCATTGAAAAAAAGAGATTCCTTGAAGAGGTGGGTCTTGAGTTCTTTTCTTTCCTGAATTGTAGGAGCGTGGGGGCGAGTCTGATGCTGACGGGTAGGCGGTTCCATAATCTTGTGGCATAGGCAGGCTTGTTTTCTGGACCTGTCCTTTTTGTGGCAGCGGACTTCAAGTCTGCACATGTCCTGGCTTCTGCTGGTGCGCTATCCGCCAGAGATGCTGAGTTTCTCCGCGAGGTAGCAGGGTAACCTGAGGGCGACTACCTCATAGATGATACAGCAAGACTTGAAGGGGATGTGTGCATGCAGTGGGAGCCAGTGAAGGTCGATGAGGGCAGGGGTGATGTGGGTGTATCTGTGTAGACCCTCGATGAGGCGTGCAGACGCATGTAGGAAACTTCTCAGGGGCACAACGTAGGACATTGAGAGGCCTTCAAGGAGGGCATTGCCCCTATCCAGGTGGGATAGGACCAGTGCTTCAATGGTGGATCTAAAGCTGGTCCGATAGCACATCGAATCGAGCGCTCGCTTTGACATTTGTGCAGAACCTGCTGACGCAGGTTTGAATCCTGGCAGGGCCAAACTCAGCCTTTCATCCTTCCGAGGTTGATAAAAGAGCACTGTGATGCTGGAAATGCATCGGAGGGACAGGGCCTCTGTATCCTTGTCCGTTACTGCTTTTTATTGTGTGTTCTTTCATGTTTTCTGTGCAGGGGTTCATGTGGGTCTCCTGGCGGTGCAGCTCTCTCTTTTGGTTTGGTGAACAGACCCATGGGATACCCTTATGGCACCCATGGGTCGGGGTGCAACCTTGTGCCCCTAGTGTATGTTTTTGGGCACCTTTGTGTGACCCACAGAGCAGAGTACAGGCTGGTGGCAGCTCCGTGCTGAAATGACTGGTGCCCTGGGCGTCCTCCATTTTGGGATGCCCAGGCCGTCATTGGAATCGGTAGATTCCTGATGGAGACAAAATTGCCCCCATGGCCTCTTGCCTTCCTTCCAAGGGATCCATCGATCCCTTATCATGATCCTCTGAAATGTATGTTGGGTCTTCCATTTAGGCCCTGTCTGCGATACCAATTTATCCTGACAATATTCGTCTGCAGTGAAACCCGCAAGCTCTTCATATTTGAAGATCCCACGCTAGCAATACACCTCTCCCCTCCCCTGATTCTCTGTAGTCTGCCTCTGGGGTAGTGTGTGCCTATCCTTCCAGGTGATCTTCCACCTTGATCTTCCCGAAGTCCCGGGAAGCCCTGCCTCTGTCCCTTCCCCCTGACTGGCTGTTGGGTGGAAGTTCCATATATGATAGTGTGGGGAAGTGCCGACCAGACTGGCTGGAGCCTTCTCAACGACCGTATGTTGTGGGTACGCCTGTGGGTGGGACCTGAGTGAATGGAGTGTGTGACGAATACGCATTCTATATTGTGGATGTCTAGTATCCGGTGGTCGACACAATGACTGAGACAGCCCTGCCTCGAAACCGGTATGAATGCAGTGTGGAGTGTTGAATGGCTCGGTACTTGTCCCAATACACATAACTTGTTGTGAGTGTCTGGAGAGGAGTGAATGGCTTGAATGCACTATGCACCTGATTGGTTGCCTGCCTGCATGAATGCCCTTCGTAGTGATTGGATGCTTAAGTGTGACCCAGCGGAATGAATGAGAGATCAACAGTATATCTGGGAACCTCTCACTGCTAGGAATTGTGTTCAGAAGTGTTCAGAGCTGAAGTCCAAACTACGAAGAGTGACTGGAGTGAAACTGATGCTTGACCTTGAAGCCCTGCTGGAAGAGAAGAATTGCTGTCGCTCTCCTTCCCAATCTGAAAGCTGCTGTGTCTCCAAGAACTGACCCAGAGAGGACCTGGTAAGGCGCCCTCTTCCCAAGCTACGAGGGACCATCGTGCACCAGCAGATCTTTGCCAAAGCTCCCTGGTAGACAGACCTTCGACAGGCTGCCGTCCCGATGCGGGGATTGCTGCAGCACTCCAAGGAGAAGCGCCCGGACTGTTGTCCGCCACTGTCGACGACTGCCGTCACTGAATGGAGCCGCCATGCTCATGTTTGCCTAAGAACTTCATTGATCCAAGGACGCTCTCATCCACGTCGCAGCCGCTGTATCCTGCTGGAGAAAGCCTGACCGTCGACGCGCCGAGGAGCATCCGCTAGTGGGTTTCCTGCCACCCAAAGACCACAGAGACGCTGACGACTCGACGCCTTGCTGGGCCACAGTTCTTCAAACTCTTTGCGGTCCAGAACTATCGACACTGAGGTGCCCCGCACGCCTCTTCCTTGTAGGACGTTTGCGCTTCCCCGTCAACGAGCACTGCTAGGAACGACGCGGCCACTTCACCGTCGTAGCTCAACCTGTTCTAAATCGGACATTCGACAACCCGTGACTCCTGCCTTAAAGGGAGGGCACTCAAGAAGGGCCGTTGATTCCCCGACGAGGAACGCTACAAAGCCAGGTACTTTGGGGTTGCAGAACTATTGGGAAGTCTAGTGTGAACAATATATGGACTGGGCTTGTATCTTTATTCTACAAGTTGCCCAGGTGGGGGGATCTCCACACAGAACTATGTCTAGGTAGCGGGACCAGTATTCTGCCAATTGTTCAACCATCTTGCTTTCCTTCCTCTCTCTACTGTTGGTTTCCTCTTTATTTTGATCTGTGTGTCATTCTGACCGCATGCACTTCAATGAGATCTGATAACGTTAGTAGTACCACTTTAGAACTGTATATATTTACCATTGTTGATTTTCGGAGCACAAAGTGAGTTATCGTGATATTGTATATACGTTTGAATATTAATTATATAAAGACTGTATTTTAACCGATACAGTGCGTGGACATTCCTTTGTGGGTGCTTGGGGACTACACTGTATTTAAGAACCAGCCCGCATCACCTCCTGAGAAGTTAGGCCTTGATTGCTCGACCACGTACCAATAATAGAGAATCTTGGCTGGGGTCCTCTGTGCCTCTCCTCTACCATATAGAGAGCGGAAGTACAGACACCCCCCACCAGCATCTTTACAAGCACCACATACTGTGGGTAATAATAAGCAGCGCTCAAATGCCTGAGGGTTCGTAGTGCTATACAAATGCTAAATTATTATTAAAGCTGTCCGGAGGGAGGTAGGACTTGACTTTCTGCAGGAGGGAGAGTTGATACCAAGCTGTCTGAGTTTTCTTAGCTATGTGTGTCTTAAAGGAGAGGTGTTTGCCAATGTGGAACCCAAGGGACCTGGTGCAAGAGGTGAGCTCAGGTGTGAAGCTCTCAGAGTTCATGGTTGATAGCCAGGACTGTATGTCTGGGTGTTTGGTGTTGTTGGTGAGGAGTAGGAATTCGGTCTTCGAGGGGTTGAGCTTTAAGTATGCACTGGACATCCAAGACTGGATCAGCGAGAGGCCCTTTATTTTGCTTAATAGTGCATTGCCCCATACTGTACTCGGCATTGCTCATAATGATGTTTCCAAAAGCTGGCCATTATTTTGAAAGCCGTCTCACATCTAAATATCCATAGGAGGGTGTAGGATTTATCCTACTCCTAGTACGCTTTAAGAAGGCTCACTGAATGTCGGCTCTAGATTGATACCTCCCATCTAGGCATCATCATATCACGCTCTATTATTATCCCCCATCTACACACCAGTAGGAACATGCACTAGATTGTACGTGCATCTGTGTATCCCTAGTTTTGCGGGTTGTGTTGTTTCATTTGTGTGCCATTGTGTTTCATATCTAGTGGTCTCTGTGAAGGGGCTCTTCCATGTTTCGATTACATGATGCTCATACGTAGGTATCACTAACAAAAGCCTTGATCTGTTTTACACACAGTCTTATATAAAAGCAAGCTGAATTGTCTCTAAATTGTGACGGGTCACATTTACATCTGTGCACCCCTAAAAGGCAGATTTTCCACCCTAGATACCCCTAACAGAAGGCCTGCCACACATCCGAACATCTCTGAGAAGGGTCATACTCTGGTCACATAAAGGCATTGCTAAAAAGCACATTGAAGTGATGTCTACTGCTACCTAGATTTCCTTAAAGTCAAAGTTGCTGCAAACCAGTTATCTTGCTCCATGGAGCCAGGTGCCCTCAAGCTCAGGTAACACCCATGATAGTACTATTTTTAGCATCACCATCTTTAGGGTTCCCAGCCCTCAGCATGGCTGGGTGAGAAGGGAGCTAACCTACAGGCGCAACACCAATACTAGAAACGCTGGCCAACCTTCCACCAACACCAAGCAACAAGGATCCACGTGCCTCTGGGGGAGAAAGACTACAAGCCTGATTCCCACCCAGCTATGCTGCACGTGATGTCTCTACCTATCAACATATTCCGTGGCCTTCACGGAACACAGCGCAAGAAACAACTCGCGAAACTGGACTCATGAAAGCAAGAACCAGAGCCTTGGAAACCCCAACCAGCCAACCTTGCACTCCACCAACTCACAGACACAATTCTGGAACCCCAATTTAGGAAACGTGCAACATATCATTATGGCACAGATGCCAGAAAGGTATACAGTCTTTATATCGAAAATGATATTCTGAATCACTTATATTTCTAAACATATACATTGAAAACCATGATAACAGATATAGTTATGGTGGGTAAAGGGCTAATTTCTTTTGTAAAATGGTCGGAATGGGTTTTTAGGGTTGGGAAACAGGGGTTTGGGGGGGCCCAAAAATAAAAAATAAATGAAAAAAATAAATAAATAAATTCAATATTCAGGTTTTCAAGGTATATGTTTCCATATATAAGTGAGTCAGTATATAATACCTCGGTATAAAGACATGTAACCACCAGAGACTGCATGACCTTAAAAAGAAGCCCCAACCTACTCACTCCCTTCATCACCACAGACCACCGAGCTGCCACATTCCAACCATAAAGGAAGGCACCAGATAGACTGCAAATTCGAGATTGCAGCCTAGTTCACCCGATCCCCCTCCCCGAAATCCCTGTCTGGCATTGCCACCATGCAGCTCTTCATCCTCCCTATAATGATAAAGGGGCACTTGGCCACTTCCCTGATCCCCCAGGTGCCAAACAAGCGATCAGCGCAGTACTCCGGCTAGATCGGCATGCGTCTTACAAATACCACCACGAAATCCATTTATTAATTCAATTTCTATAAAACAATTTCTCTTAAAAAAAGTGAAAAAGTATCATACACATCAGTACTAAATATGTATCAACGAGATGATTTTGAAAAAAACGTTTTACATCATCACATGACAGACACAATTGTATCAGCGGAGGATGGAGATCAATAACATGTTGCATGTAACCGCTAACTATCACTTCACACCGCTTTTCTAGATTGATTCTTCACCCTTTGCTATTTCCAGGGACATTGTTGTACCATAGACCTAACAAGTTATCCGATTTATACAATGTATATTGATAACATTGTCATAAGAAACATGTCGACCCACAGGTGTTTCAGCCTCATGGGCAAGTGGTCAATGCTCTAATTTTTACAGCCTTCATCAGGACGGATATTATTACTAGAGCTCCCAAATGTGTGTTTCTGTGTTCCAAAGCTCTACAGTACAATCAATAAAATGAGTGCATGTTGATCTATCCGAATAAACTTCAAATAATCAATATTTTGTAAACTGATTATGCATAAAACAAATCTATGAGAGATAGAGAGACAGAGAGATGGCATTGGTAGCTATAGGCATGGGCCTGTCTGCAAATGGCAAGGAGTAGGAGAGCAAGGTTGCAGGTTGTTTTACCTTGTAAGGCCTATTTCCGCCTTTCCCCCGACTAACCGACTGCCTTTAAGATCTCCTACTCCCTTACAGCACACACACAAACCCCCCACAGATGGCCACCACAGGCCTAGCCGTTAGCACCTCAAAACTGAGGCACGACTAAGCTCTCCTCTTTAGCCCTCTCACACTCTCCCACATCAGCAGCTAGCCAGACCCAAAGTGCTGTAGTCTAACAGAGCTTGGACTCTTCTGTATGGCTAGAATACTCTAAAGTTTCTTCTGCCAAACCCATAAAAAGCAGACTAGCACTCAGGAAATGGGTAGTTCTCATCTACACCCATCAACACCACAGGTTTCACATCTGCTTTTCCCACTGTCCCACTAATGAACGCCACTGCCAGCCCCCTTTTCTCTTGTACAGCCAAGCACAGCGAGGCCACCAATAATGGCAGACGCTATACAAGACCACACTTACATTACATTACAGCAGTTTAACAATGAAATATCACACCTGATGCAGCTGGCCACCCCCACAACCAATCTACCACCGGACAAGTCGGACTTCAGAACACACACAGAGCATGAAGCAACACAAGGTATCCAATGGCATTGACATTTGGTCCAGAAGCAGGAGACATGATACACTGCTGACTGATCAATGCCTGCTCTGTCTCTTAACACAGAACTGAGATTGACAAATTCTCAGTTGAGGGTGCAAACCACATACTCTTTATAAAAGAAACCTTTCAGACAACAACCAGGTAATACACAAATCGATCCCACCAACTTCAAACTCATCGAAGTCAACCGACATGGCAAGAGAGAAGATGCTATCGCCCACAAGCTAGACCTAAAATAACATGGCCAAAGGGGCAACACACACTGCAGTCCACACCCTTGATCCAATCTTTTGATTTGAAGATTTAACGACCTCCCACCCCCTTATTCAGGTATTATGGTGAGAACATTTAATTGTTCCTTTTACTATCAACATGCCCCAGTGTCAACTCCCACTCACAAAGGACAAACAACCACTGCCAAGAGAAGCAGGAAAACTATAATTCTGGAGGAACTTGGAAATCTTGTGGAGGAGACAAAACCCACCCCAACGAAACAGACCTATTACTACCAGAAAGAATCTTAACTGCACTAGAAAACTGGATAACCAAAGCACTGGACACCCTAACCTCACAAAAATACATAGTGCCACAGAAACGAAAGTCAGCAAAACATTTAGCACCTCACCATTGAACAGTGAAAAAAAGAAATTGAATACTCAAAAAAACATTGAGGAAACGCTACAACCCACAAGGCATTTGTTGAACAGAGTACACTCATTAGATGGCTTGAAGAAGCTGTTCTCCATAACAGAAATCTACAATGGATGAGATATTTTAAAACGGACATAGCAGAAATCACCTGGCACCCCATTTCAGCTAAAACCCATCAAACCACTCCTTGTGGATTTCCGCTGGTATCCAATCCCTTGCGGCTCCTTTTCAACATTTATCCCTTGGAAAGAGAACTTAAAATTGTATGGGCTCACCTGCTACAACTCTGTGGATGACACACAAATTACAAACAAAAGGACAGATGAGGGAAACTCCTGACCACCCTCAGCAATTACTTAAGCCAATAAGCAAATGGTTGACAGGCAACTATCCAAAACTCAACCCAGACAAAATACAAATAATGAAAATATCACCACACACCGCACCTGAAACACCCCTGCCATGGCTTTTGGAAGTAGATAACTACCCTAAACCATCTAAAATGATCAAGAACGTAGGCATATCATTGGACAGCGGACTCCCGCTGGGGCCCTAAGTCAACCCAATAGTCAGAAAGTGCTTCTAGCATCTGCGCCTTAGCCAAAGGATTATGCCTGTACCTCTTCTTTTGCACATAGAGCACTGGCCGTCATCTCCCTGACTCTTTCAAGAATCGACTACGCAACGAGTTGGTGGTACCTCTCTTTCTTCGGCTGGGGCCTCCCTCTGGAATAGCTTCCCTGCCTCCCTGAAACTTGAGTACCATCTCCGGTTCCGGAAGCACCTCAAGACCTTCCTCTTTGCTTCTGCTTTCTCTCCTCCTCTCCCCTGCTGAACTCCTGGCTAAAACTGAAACTGCACTGGTCATCGGGCTACCCTCTGATCTCGGGCCCAGGTCTCTTCCCCACCAGTTGCACACCTGCACTGACTGCCTAGCAACCCTTGCACTCTGTGGCTGTTTCTGTATTCCTACAGCCCCCTACCAGTGCTTGAAACCTTGATGTTTGCACTTACCCTTGCACTTGCCACCAGATGGCCACACTTTCTACTTATTGCCTTTATGTATATTTTTTACCCTGCCCCCTACCACTCCCCCCTGCACTTTTCCCCTTCCCCCTTCCCCTGCACAATCTCAATGTCACCTGGCCTAGTAAGATCGTTTTCTCTGTCTTCACTCTGTTCGAGCCTCGAAACACTGGTATAAAGGCGCGTTATAAATGCCATATCATATCATATATCAAACAGACTTTAACTAGGAAATCTGAACTAGCTCACAAGGAAACCTCAATGGATCCAAAACACAGAAGTAAGACTCCTACTCAGACTCAACATTAGGGCTCACATAACACTGACGACTCTCAGAGAACCCCCCTGGCTACAAATCCAAAAAAGAATGGAGTGCAAGACCCCCAGCACCACCCTCCAAGCCCTTGTAGGTCAAGGAGCAGAATTCCTCCAGAAGAAATCTCACTCTTCCAACCACCCATAGACCCAAGATCAAGCAACTGGTAACTGAAGGGATAGCCCGACTACGTCAGAACAATGGGCTAGAAATACTTGGTCAACAATGGGGGTCTGTTCTGACGTGTAGCGTTTTCTGGGGACTACTATTGTGCTAAAGTAGACCTGGATTATTTCTATTATGTCAAAATCAGTACATAAACACTTTAAATGTGAAAAATGCACAGGAAGGAATTTCAGACACAGATAGATATTGAGCTGTCAGCTTTTTAAATTTATTTTGCTCTTGGCTGCATTTATTAATCATGCATCAGTATTCGTTAAGAAAAAAGGTATATTGTTAAAAAGAACAGTTGCGAGCTGCAAGAGGTTCAATCACAAAAACAGAGTTTGCAAAACAATGAATTCTTAATATTTCCTGTATCCTGTATCCTGTATTAATTCTTAATATTATGTGTATCCAGGCTGGAGGGTGACCACCTGCTAGGTCACCCTCCAGCCTGGATACACATAACCCAAAGCTTTTCCATTTATTGCTTTTGTTTTGGTTGTTATGTATGTTTTACATCCTAATCACTAGTCACTTTAGGTGGTGGTTACAAATTTGTTTTGCCAAAAAACAGCTGTTTGAGGAAATATTAAGAATTAATTGTTTTGCAAACTCTGTTTTTGTGATTGAACCTCTTGCAGCTCGCAACTGTTCTTTTTAACAATATACCTTTTTTCTTAACGAATGCTGATGCATGATTAATAAATGCAGCCAAGAGCAAAATAAATTTAAAAAGCTGACAGCTCAATATCAAAAAATGCATGATTAATAAATGCATTCAGCAGCAAAATAAATTTAAAAAGCTGACAGCTCAATATCTATCTGTGTCTGAAATTCCTTCCTGTGCATTTTTCACATTTAAAGTGTTTATGTACTTATCTTGACATAATAGAAATAGCCCAGGTCTACTTTAGCACAATAGTAGTCCCCAGAAAACGCTACACGTCAGAACAGACCCCCATTGTTGACCAAGATCAAGCAACGACAGCCTACAAGAAACCAGGAGCTCTGCCTTTTGCACTATGGCGGCCGAACAATGGAGCTTGGCCTAGAAGACAAAGCACAGCAACCAGGAAGCTGCCACGGCTAGGAGACATTGCATCAAGGCACCACCAAAACTATAAAAGAACGCCTTCCCTGCCGCCCGGAATATGTAAGCCTCAACACAGGACATTGTCACACGTTAACTGGTAAAGCCAAACACCTCCCACTATGATTCAAGCAACAACAAGACACTCCCAACCTTTTCACCAATCCTCACTCCATCTCCAGCTTACACTGGCACGCAGCTTTTTAAAGAAAAAACTCCCCAAACTTTGAACATCACAAACATACCTCTAAGTACAACCAACATAATAAGATCCTGGCCCACTTGCGTGTACACTACAGGCATGAGGCCGCCCCTCTGGACACAAAGCCCTTGATGACTTTACACTGCACACCTAGAAAGCTTACAAGTACGCAGAGCTTACAATGCTTCCGTTCTGTAACCCCAACCCAATTGCAGATCGGCCAGAGCGCCTAGAGACTATGCAAATGACAGCGGTGCGCTTAAACAATCCTAAAAGCAGAACGTACCATTCAAACCGTGTGTCAGATAGCCCACATCGTTGTGTGGGCGGGCCGCCGTTGCGGCCCTAGGACACAACGTCCAGGACGTGACGTCAGGGGAAGGGGAGGGACGGGGGAAGGTTGTGGCAGTTGCTGCCTGCATGTAAATAAAGAAGGTTGTTGGCAAATCAGGCTCCTGCGTATTATTTGGTGCGCTGGCCCCGGCGCAGGTGGACCCCTGAAGGGGGAGCAAACAATGGCGATGAGCGGGTACATGTCCCACTACCACCGTACCGAGGTCTGCAGCCGAGCAGTGTAGACACGGCCCCAGCGGGAAGAGCTTGGAGCCACCTCTCGAGAGACAGCGGACCTTGGGTAAGAAGCCCAGGCGACTCGCGCCCGACTCTCCCGACAGTGAATAAGGCATCCGCACACCCAGTGAAGATAGTGCAGCGCACGGAACCCAGGGGAGGAGCTTTTGGAGAATTCCATCCGCAACTCCACAACGAGGAGACGTGGCGCCCTGCAGGTCGCAGGACAGAGGGGCCTAACAGGACTACGAGCACAGCACAGCAGCGCGAGGGTAAGCACCACCCCTGCCTGGTGCTCATTCGGGGCACCAAAGTCACGAGCGTTTACCGCTTACAAGCAGAAGGCATTTCGCCCCACGTGTGGATTGAGGTGAAAGATAAACCTCAGGCGCCAAGAGACCTGACACACGCCCCACAGGAACACGCCTCAGGGATTCCAACCCACGTGTGGGCTGAAGTGGAAAGCACACCTCAGGCAACAAGGGCCTCAACGCACCCCTCAAAGGTACACGCCTCCAGCGTTACAATCGTTCACCTGCACACAGGACCCCTACATACCGTCTGACATGTCGGACTCGGCGAGCACCACTGCCTCATCCTCAGGAGGGGCGGGAGCGGCGGGCAACAGCGTCATGGGAAGAATAGATGCAGCACAAGACAACAACCAACACACGCAAAATGAGGGAGGTGCATCCCAAGTCATGCACATGCCAAACCCATTTGAGATACGAGATACATCAAATCTAGGTCCCCGCTGGACCATATGGCTCCGGGATTTCAAGTTCTACACCGGTGCCATAGGGTTAACAGACGACACGAGACTGAAAAATACACTATTCATGGCAGTAGGACCAGCAGTAAGAGACATTGCAGGGGAATTACTTAACGTAGACAATGTCACATATGGAGAACTGCATGCCAAACTATCAGACTATCTCGCACCACACACCAACGTTGATTATGAACGCCACATGTTTTATACGACCAGACAAGAGAAGGGTGAATCAATAGACAATTTTGTAATGTGTCTCTGCATCAAACTGAAACATTGTGAATTCCACAGATACTCCAGAGGCGCTCAGGTCGCAAGTGATTGCAGGATGCCTTTCACAACCCTTTCGCAAACAACTCCTACAGAAGCAGAGGTCCGTGGAGGAAATCCTAGCACTGGCCCGAATGGAAGCAGCGGTGGACTCACAACTGGACAATCTGGGGAAAGTGTCCCTACAACGGCACAGTGAAAACACTGAATCAGTCAATAAACTGTACTCAAACCCCACTCAAGGAAATGAACGTCCCGAAGCCACGTGCTACAATTGCAGATACAAATACCCTCACATGGAGGAATGCCCAGCCATAGGACAACAATGTGCTGCATCTGGTGGAATGGATCATTACCGGGCCATGTGCAAAAACGCACTGACACACACGCCAAACAAACACCGGAATCAAGACAGGCGCCGAGACATCCGCCAGAGTCCGCCCAGGTCCCGGGGAGAAAGTGATAGGAAACCCACGAGAAGAGAGGACGGTGACCGCAAAAGCTGATACACTCGTGAGGACAGACGCTCGTCGGAAGAGACGAGACGCTCACACAGAAGGCGATTCGTAAGATACGTTGAGACCCGTTCACCAACCAGCAGTGACACCCCGTCATCAGAGGAAGATCAAAGGAGGAAAGGCTATGTGTGGGCTATAAAAGACAATACCGCAGCCACTCAACACAGTGCCACATTAACACTCCATGTGAATGATACCCCGCTAAAATTTCTGATAGACACCGGAGCGACGGCTAATATCATCAGCGAACAAGCGTATGAATCATTGACACCGCAGCCCAAGATCAAGAAAGCCGCAGTAGACATTTATCCCTACAGCTCCACGACCCCTCTGCCGTGCAAAGGCAATCATCACAGCCTGGTGCACTCATAAGGAACACATGGCGAAAGTCCCCCTACATATTTTGAAAACTGAAGCTAACAGCGGATGCATCTTAAGCTTACGGACTGCTGTAGACATGGGACTGGTGCATGTCTTATGCCAGCTGATGGCACATAAATACTTTGCCAAACCCGCCGCAATCGAACAATCATTCCCAAAGCTATTCACTGGCCTAGGCAAGTTGAAAAATAGGAAGGTACACCTTCACATAAATCCTCACATCAAACCAGTTGCCCAGCATTATCGAGGGATTCCATTCAATATTCAGAGGCAGGTGGAAGAGGAACTGGATAAACTCAACAAAATGAACATCATTGAACCCGTGCCGGGTCCCACACCATGGGTATCACCCATCGTCCCTGTCCCCAAGAAGTCACTGGATGGGTCCATTCGCCTGTGCATGGACATGCGCAGAGCCAGCATAGCCATCGAAAGAGAAAGACACCAGGCACCCAGGATCCCTGACATGATCCATCTCCTTCACGGCGCAACAATCTTTTCAAAGCTAAACCTTACAAAAGGCTATCACCAGATCAAAATCGCGTCGGAATCGCGATATATTACTACATTTGTTACCCACCTTGGTCTTTTTCAGTATTAAAGACTCCGTTTTGGCATCTCTTCCGCTGCCGAAATTTTTCAAGAAGAGATTCACAAGGTGATAAGACACGTCTTAAACTGCTTGAACTATTCGGACAGGTTTTAGTGTACGGCAAGTCACAAGAGGAACACGACTTGGCACTCCACAGAGTGTGTCAGGCACTGGATGAAGCAGGACTAACGTTGAACAAATCGAAGTGCGAGTTCTCGAAAGGATCGCTGAGATTCTTTGGCCACATTTTCTCGGACAAAGGAATGAGATCAGATCCGGAAAAAGTCAAAGCCCTCAATTAGAGCTACCCCCCCACCCCCATGAACACCACGGACTTGAGATCATTTCTGGGCCTAGCCAGTTACTGCTCCAGATACTTGAAAGACTACGCCACCGTCAGTAACCCGCTACGCCTGCTCACACGCAAGGGCACACCATTCGTCTAGTCAAAAGAGTGCCAAGAGGCATTTGAGGCAATACGAGAAGCCATATCACAAGCTGAAGACATGGCATACTTCGATGCCAGCCGCGACACAGAACTGATCGTGGATGCTAGCCCGGAAGGACTCGGAGCCATACTAATACAAAAAGACCCTAAAGAACCACACAACACCCACATAGTGGCGTATGCCAGCAGAAGCTTGACAACCACGGAACAGGCATACTCACAGGTGGAAAAAGAAAGCCTGGCGGTAGTCTGGGCCTGAGAATATTTCCATCTCTTTCTGTTCGGCAAGGAATTCACTATTATCACCGACCACCAGGCACTGCTCACCACATATGAAAGCCCGAAAGCCAGAATGCCGCTGTTACGCTCACCTGGCTCCCACAGGGCGTCGATCTGAACTGGACAGCTGCGTTCTCCACCAATGTGACGCGTAGTGCCGAGATGACGGACTGGACTGGCCCACCTAGCTTTGTTTGCTTGGCCCGTAGGAATATTCTTCTGCAAATGGAGAAAGGGAATTAACCACCCGTGGAGTTGGGCGTTAACCCCCCCCACTCCCGCTGTTCTCCCCACTGATCACCTTTGATGTCCCCTCTTATAGTCTCACCTGGTGGTTTGGGAAGATGAGCTCTCCATCCTGCATTGAGCGCAGGGGCGCGTAGATAACCAGTTGCTTCACTGGCTCGAAGGAATTGGTGAGTTCCAGAACAATATTGACTCTGAGATTTTCCGGCAAGACGCCGTAAGTATGTAGTTCGTAAGAGTTCAAATGTCTGACTTTCACTCTTGTCCGATTCCTTGCAGGTTGCAGCTTGACCCTAGCGAAGAGTTCCTCATGGCAACCGGTAATATTCAGGTAAGGATTTGTATTATCCAACACAGTTCGATAAAATAATGTCAGTATGTAACCTGTTGCTTTCTCCCTTATTCAGGCGCTGAGAGAAAGTATGAAGTCTCAGGGAATGATGGCTCCGGCTGTAAAATCATCTAAGTCTATTGTGGTGAGGAGGTTTCCCCTTGTTTGTCCCTTTGTTTCACCGTGCTGTCCTTTTGTTTCCCCTTAGGGGTCAGGGTTCGGCGAGGATGCAGTGGAAGCTGCGCCGACCCGTGAAGAGGAATAGTACCCCGGTGGTAAAATCAGGTAAGTCTATGGGGGGTAACTAATATTGCCTCTGTTTATTCCCTTGGCTCACCTTGCTGTTCTTGTCTTCCCCTTAGGTGCCGGAGTGCGGCGGGAACATGCAGAAGGATGCGGTGGAATGTGAAGATGCTGCGAAGGCCGGTGAGTTCAGCACGGCGCTGCAGCAGGCGAGGCGACGCGCATAAAATAACTTCTTTCTTCCAGCTCGAAGGCGCGGTGGATCAGGAATTCAGGTAAGGATCAAAGGTATTGCTCTTGTTCTAACCTTTTCTCCTTCTTTCTCCCTTTTTCTAGGAGCTCCAGACTCGAGGCCGGCCTGGCAGAAGACTGGATGCAGACTTGCAGGCACGGTGAGCGTTACGCTGCTGGAAACAGAATAACGCGAAGCGTGTGCTGCTCTTCAGGCGTGGTTCTAATAGCCTCCAAAGTAGTCCCAGTTAAGTATTCCTCCCCAGCCCCACCCGAGTAAAAAATAGTCCCTAGGTAAAGTAGTCCGTTCCAAGCCTCTTCTGGCTTGGAGCTCTTGCAGCATGGTCTGCATCAGGTAAGTTTTAATCTATGAGCCTGGCGCCTATGGCGCCAGGACTGACTCTCCATATGAGTCTGGTGCCATAGACGCCAGGACTGCACCCAGATAGCCCCTAGCAGGGGTTGTTGGGCTTGCTTGGGGTAACTTGATGCCTGCCTCCGGGGTTGCTGGACTTGGTCTGGGTCCCCAGGGGTAGGCATCATGAAAGTACTCCACCCCAAGGCCCCTACCAAAGTTGTTCTTCCCCGTGGTTTCGGTTTGTCTGGGAAATTTTGGTGGAATCTTTTCACCAATCGGGGTGCATGAACGTGGTTACTAGGTTCCCATGACCTTTCCTGTGGTCTGTAACCTTTCAGGTTGATTAAATAAAAAAGTTTTGACTTTATCAGCTTGGAGTCCAGGATGTTCTTAACTTCAAATTCGGGTTCCCCGTCTACAAGGATGGGATCTGGTGGCTTGGTTAGTCTTGTCCCTGGTTGCACTGGCTTCAAAAGTGACACATGAAAGACGGGGTGAATTCGCATATTAGCAGGTAAGTCCAACTTGACAGCCACCGGGTTGATAATGGCTTAATAGAGTAAGGTCCCAAATATCTCGGGTTAAAGGTCTGTGTTCCCTTTAGAGGTATGTGTTTTGTGGCTAACCATACTTGGTCCCCTATCTGGTATTGTGGAGTATCACTTCTATGCCGATCAGCATCTTTCTTGTATTTTTCTTTTGCCTGTTTTAAATGTGCAGTTGCCTCCTTAAGGGCTTGTGTAATCGTAGCGTGCAGATGGTCCACGGCGGGCATTTCTAAGTGTTGGGGTGAGTCAAGGTCTGAGGTTCGAGGATGGTGCCCATATAAGGTATAAAAGGGGCTTTGTCCAGTTCCAGAGTGTACTGAATTATTGTATGCATATTCGGCGATCCAAAGAATGTCTTTCCAATTACTCTTAGTCTGATGTAACATACAACGCAGGTATTGTTCGAGAGTCTGGTTGGTCCTTTCCGTTTGACCATCGGTTTGGGGGTGGTGACTGGTCGATAACCTCACATCGATTTGCGCCAATTGACAACATTTTTTCCAAAAATGTGAAATGAATTGACTGCCCCGGTCAGAGACCAATACGGACAGAAATCCGTGTATGCGAACAATGTTTTGGATGAACTCCTTGGCCAGGATTGAAGCTGAAGGTAATCCCTTTAAAGGAATAAAGTGGGCCATCTTGGAAAAAAGATCCACAATAACTAGAATGGTGTTAAATCCATTGCATAGGGGTAGATCAGTAATAAAGTCTAACGATAAGGTGTGCCATGGTGTAGGGGGAATGTCTAAAGGTTGTAAGAGTCCAGCTGGTTTTTTCTTCTGACTTTTGTTTTGGGCACAAATGCCACAAGACATCACAAATGATTTAATATCCTTTCGCCAGGTGGGCCACCAGAATTGTCTCTTAATTTTAGCGTCAGTTTTTGCAATACCTGGGTGCCCCTCCATTAGGGTATCATGATAACGGGAAATGACTAGCTCTTTTAGTTCCTTGTGTGGCAGAAATAGCCGCCCTTGGTAATAAGGCAGGTCATTGGTGACAGAGTAGTCCGGGCCTTTCTGTACCCAGTCCTGCAGGGCTGTAGGATCAAAGAGTTGCTGAATCTTTACCTGAATGTCCTCTAGTGTCTGTAGAGTAGTCATGCCAAGAATCCTTTGTTCGGAAATTATAGGTACTCGTTCTGGGTTCACTTCTGCCTCTCCCATCCCTATTCGGGATAAGGCGTCTGCTTTACTATTCTTCCAACCTGGTCGATAGTTTATCACAAAATCGAACTCGGCAAAGAACAATGCCCATCGGAGTTGGCGTGACGATTGGGCCTTGGCTGTCTTTAAATACTGTAAATTCCGTTGATCGGTGATCACAGTAATGGTATGCCTGGCACCGAGAAGATAGTGCCGCCAAGCCTTGAAGGCGGATTTAATGGCTAATAACTCCTTGTCGGTAACCGCATAGTTTAACTCGGGTGCCGAGAACTTTCTGGACCAAAATGCTACTGTGTGAAGCTGGCCAGTTTCAGGTTCCTTTTGAGACAGGACAGCTCCCATGGCTAGACTGGATGCATCAGTTTCCACTATGTATGGAAGTTCAGGGCACGGGTGCTTTAATACAGGTGCAGACATGAATTTCGCTTTCAGCTCTTGGAAGGCATTTTCAGCTTCTTCAGTCCACATAAAGCATTTATTTTTTCACAAGAGTGCTGTGATGGGATGTACAACATGTGAAAAATCCGGGATGAATTTGTGGTAGAAATTGGCAAAGCCGAGCATGCTTTGTACTCCTTTAACTGAACTAGGTGATGGCCACTTAAGGATTGCGTCCACCTTTTGTAAGTCCATTCGGACTCCTTGTGGGGTCAGGATAAACCCAAGGAATTCAACTTCTGTGGCATGAAAAACGCATTTTTCCAGTTTTGCATATAGTTTGTGCTGGCGCAATTTCTCAAGGACTGCTCGGACGTGCTTCACATGGTCAGATTCTGAAGAGGAATATACTAGAATATCATCTATGTATACGACAACACAAACGTCAATGAGTTCACGAAGGACATTGTTCATAAAGTATTGGAAGGCTGCTGGTGCATTGCACGACCTGAAGAGCATTACCTGGTATTCGAATAACCCATACTTAGTATGAAAAGCAGTCTTCCATTTGTCGCCCTCTTTTACACGTACCAGATGGTATGCCCCCCGGGATCTAACTTAGTGTATATGCAAGCGTCCTTCACTTGGTCTAGTAGTTCAGGGATCAGAGGTAATGGGTATCGGTTCTTAACAGTTATCTGGTTCAATGCGTGGTCGTCTATGCACGTTCTGAGGTCACCTTCCTTTTTGGGCACGAAGAACAAAGCTGAAGATGCAGGGGACTTGGATGGGCGAATTAAGCCATTTGCAAGGTACTGGTCTAAGTATTGTCGTAGGTGAAGGTTCTCAGGTTCCGTAAGGGCGTAGAACCTGCTACAAGGGGGTTGTGCACCGGGTATGACATTGATTTGACAATCGTACGATCTGTGAGGTGGTAAGGAGTTTGCCTGTTCTTTTTGGAAGACATCCTGGAATTCTTGGTATTCTGGAGGTAGTTGCACGACTGCTGTGGTTACTGTGGCCAGGCCTGCGTTCAGATTTTTCTATGGGTAACAGGTTTGTGCACAATCTGGGAAGGTTATTCTCTTCTCTCGCCAATCAATACAAGGATTATGTGTTTCCAACCAATGTATCCCCAGTATTATTTGGAACTGTGGGGCTTTGATTAGATCAAACACAATAGTCTCTCGATGCCCATCCTGACCCATTAGTGTCATCTCTGTAGTGGAATGAGTTACAGGCCCAGAGGAAATTTTAGTTCCATCGACTGTGGTGATGACATCTGAGGTGGTTTTTCGGCAGAGAGGTAGATTCATCCTAGAAGCCAATTCGTAGTCCACATAGTTTCCTATGGCCCCGATATCAATGTATGCCCTTACTGCGTGCACACGCGATGGCTGCCTTGGATCTACGAGGACCATTGGTATGATGAAATGCAAGGTCTGAGTATCCTTCTTCAAGCTCGGCAAGCGGACCTCTACGCTTGTCGGGCGTGGTCGTTTCCCGAGTCTGACTCCATATGGATTTTATCAGCAGCTCCTACCACCTTCTTGGGTGGTTTTACAGGGCAATCCCATAGAAAATGCCCAGAAGTTCCACAAAATAGACACAATTGCATTTGCTGTCTCCTTTCTCTTTCCTTCTGGGTTAAGGGTCCTTTAACCCCTCTGATTTGCATGGGTTCTGAAGCATCTGCTCCTTTGGGGTTAGCGTGGGTTTTGACCAACACCCGATTCTCAAACTTGGCTCGATTAGCCTTTCTGTTCTGAAGTCTGTGATCTAACTGGACCACTAAGTCTATATATTCAGCGCATTCTTGAGGTGGGTTCACGACTTGAGCCAAGACATCCTTGAGTGCTCCTCGAAGCCCTCGATGAAATAACGTGATTCGCTTTACCTCAGGCCATCCAGTTTCCACTATCAACCTATTAAAGGTCGCGATGTAGGATAGAAGGTCCTGGTTACCCTGTCGTAGGGACAAAGGTTCGTTATCCAGGGCCTGTCCTTGGGAGTGCCGGGCAAATAGTCTTTCCATGCTCGTTTGAAAGCCCTGAAAATCCCGAAGAATTGGGTCATCCTGAGTAACTAGTGGAATTGACCAATCAGCTGCACTGCCGCTGAGATATGACAATAGAAAGGCTACCTTGGCTTGATCGTTTGGGAAGGCTCCAGGTCTGCATAAAAAGTGCAAGCGGCATTGGTTCATAAACACGGCAAACCTTTTGGGATCTCGGGCAAAGCGTTTGGGCGGAGCTAATGGAATATTTCCTGGTAGGTTTATTTGCACAGGGTTACTCGATGACACAGGAGTTGGATTTCCCGGGGACCTGGTAGGGGTGCTTGTCCAGCCTGGCTTTTCAGTAGTTGCCTAGCAAGGTCATCAGTTCGCTCCTTTGACAAAATCAGTTCTCTCCTAAGAGCATTGGTTTCTTGACGGGTCTTCAGCCCTCAGTTCCCTTAGTAATTGGGCCAATTGGTCAGTTTCTGAGGTATCCATAACGCCCGGGTGGGAATTTGTAGGTAGGCTTCGCATTCTGTTATGCTTACCTGGCTCCCACAGGTGCGTCGATCTGAACTGGACAGCTGCGGTCTCCACCAATGTGATGCATAGTGCCGAGATGACGGACTGGACTGGCCCACCTAGCTTCATTTGCTTGGCCCGTTGGAATATTCTTCTGCAAATGGAGAAAGGGAATTAACCACCCGTGGAGTTCAGCGTTAACCCCCCACTCCCGCTGTTCTCCCCACTGATCACCTTTGATGTCCCCTCTTATAGTCTCACCTGATGGTTTGGAAAGATGAGCTCTCCATTCTGCATTGAGCGCAGGGGCGCGTAGATAACCAGTTGCTTCACTGGCTCGAAGGAATTGGTGAGTTCCAGAACAATATTGACTCCGAGATTTCCGGCAAGACGCCGCAAGTATGTAGTTCGTAAGAGTTCAAATGTCTGACTTTCACTCTTGTCCGATTCCTTGCAGGTTGCAGCTTGACCCTAGCGAAGAGGTCCTCGTGGCAACCGGTAATAGTCAGGTAAGGATTTGTATTATCCAACACAGTTCGATAAAATAATGTCAATATGTAACCTGTTGCTTTCTCCCTTATTCAGGCGCTGAGAGAAAGTATGAAGTCTCGGGGAATAATGCCTCTGGCGGTAAAATCAGGTAAGTCTATTGTGGTGAGGAGGTTTCCCCTTGTTTGTCCCTTTGTTTCACCTTGCTGTCCTTTTGTTTCCCCTTAGGGGCCTGGGTTCGGCGAGGATGCAGTGGAAGCTGCGCCGACTCGTGAAGAGGAATAATAGCCCCGGTGGTAAAATCAGGTAAGTCTATGGGGGGTAACTAATATTGCCTCTGTTTATTCCCTTGGCTCACCTTGCTGTTCTTGTCTTCCCCTTAGGTGCCGGAGTGCGGCGGGAACATGCAGAAGGATGCAGTGGAATGTGAAGAAGCTGCGAAGGCCGGTGAGTTCAGCACGGTGCTACAGCAGGCGAGGCGACGCGCTTAAAATAACTTCTTTCTTCCAGCTCGAAGGCGCGGTGGATCGGGAATTCAGGTAAGGATCAAAGGTATTGCTCTTGTTCTAACCTTTTCTCCTTCTTTCCCCCTTTTTCTAGGAGCTCCAGACTCCAGGCGGGCGTGGCAGAAGACTGGATGCAGACTTGCAGGCATGGTGAGCGTTGCGCTGCTGGATGCAGAATAACGCGAAGCGTGTGCTGCTCTTCGGGCGTGATTTAAATAGCCTACAAAGTAGTCCCAGGTAAGTATTCCTCCCCAGCCCCGCCCGAGTAAAAAATAGTCCCTAGGTAAAGTAGTCCCTTCCAAGCCTATTTTGGCTTGGAGCTCTTGCAGCATGGTCTGCCTCAGGTAGGTATGCAGCATGGTCTGCATCAGGTAGGTTTTAATCTATGAGCCTGGTGCCTATGGCGCCAGGACTGACTCTCCATATGAGCCTGGCGCATAGACGCCAGGACTGTACCCAAATAGCCCCTAGCAGGGGTTTTTGGGCTTGCTCAAAATAACTTGATGCCTGCTTCCGGGGTTGCTGCACTTGGTCTGGGTCCCCGGGGGTAGGCATCATGACAGTAGGGATGTAACGGTATAACGGTATACTATTAAAGATACCGTGAACCACTTAATTGAACAATAATAACCGTCACATTGGTTATACCATTCATACCGTTAAGTGTGCTTTTCAATCTGATTTGGAAAGGCTGCAGTAAGCAATTTCTGCGCAGTCTTGGTCTTGCACTGTTGGATGTGCCGTCTGCCAAGTAGTTTCAGTTGGAGCAGTTTTTAATGCCTTTCCATAAACCACATGTGCCTTACACAAAATCAATATGTTAGCAATAGGAAGAAGAGATACAGTGCCAAGAAGGAAAAGGGTTTACTTTGGGGTGGTGGCTTTGGGGTTTATATATTTATAATTGATAATGTTCTCTAAACATATGGCAATGGGGGATTTCCCTGGTTCTATCATTGAATTTACATATAATAAGTCACACTGCGAAATTCACTCATCTCTGTGGGTATTCCCTGCTGCCATACCAAAGGGTAACAGGTCAGTGACTACTGAACACCTTTTGACCCGCAAGTAAACGTGTGTGTGTGTGTGTGTGTGTGTGCTTTGCCAGTTGTAGCAGGCCTCCACCCCACCCCCTCCTCTCCACACGTGTGTTTGTGTTTGGTGCAAGCAAGGCGTTTCAGTGGAAAGTATGTTGAAAAGCCCAATTCTGGCCATGGGTGCCTGGTTTTGTTTGTGATGATACATCTGTCAATTTATGACCTTTTAGAAAATATTTGTTAAAATCAGTTAACTCCACCTGCTATACCGCGATAACCATGCTATACCGTCATTTGACAAGAAGGTTATCGTACCGTCATAAAACGAATACCGTGACACCCCTACATGACAGCCGCCGAGAATAGCCAGATGGGGTCTGCGCTTACAGGACTACAGATTCACAATTTTACACCAACCGGGGAAAGAGGAGAACCCCGCAGATTACCTCTCCCACCATCCAGTAACCACGACCGCGTCCCCGCCATCCATGGCGGATGCATACACAAACTACATTATACATCATCTACAAACGCTGCCAGTCAGATGGACAGAGCTGTCGGTGAAGTCGGAGCTGGACCCAGCACTTCGTATCGCAAGGCACTGCTTGCAAACCGACAAGACGACCCTCATGAGACAACAGGCCAGAGGAGAATCAGAGACAACACGGGAGGGTGTCAAGTGGCTTGACCAAGTCCGGGAAGAACTAACGGTGGTAGAGAACAACATATTATTAAAGGGCTGCAAAGTTGTCATCCCGAGAACCCTCCGAGAGAGGATAGTACACATGGCCCACGAAGGACACCGAGGCGTGGTCGCCACGAAGCGCCTCCTTTGCCAAAAAGTGTGGTTCCCCCAGCTCGACCGCCTGGTACCATCGCAGGGAGCTGCCACATCTGTGCCCAAGTGGCATCACAGCCACATCCAAACCCCTTACAGATGTCACCGTTGCCAAACAAAGTGTGGGAGGAGTTAGCAGTAGATTTGTTTGGATCACTGAACAACGGGACACACGTGGTCGTACTCATGGATGAACATTCGAGATACCTGGAAGCCCAGATTGTGGAAAGCAGCGCAACATCAAGCGGCATCCCAGCACTCGACAGAATGCTCTCCGCTTATGGCATTCCCAAGGTCATAAAGTCGGATAACGGTCCTACATTCATAAGCCACGACTTCCAGAAGTTTGCAAATTACATGGGGTTCCAACATCGACGAATAACCCCCCGATGGCCCCAGGCCAATGGCATGGTCGAAAGGTTTATGGCCAATATCAAGAGAACACTACAAATTGCCCATGTTCAAAACAAGCCTTTCGAGCAGGCCCTCAACCAACTGCTCAGGGAATATAGGCGCACGCCTCATAGCACGACGGGAGTATGCCCCGCAGACTTGCTGTTCGGGGAGCAAACACTGTGCTTTGTTTGCTAATGGGCTTGGGCTAAATTAAGCATATATCTTACCAGCTCATGTGCAATTCTAATTACTATAATTATAATTGTTATTTTATAACGCAATTAATACCAGCGAGTGGTTTCTAAGTGCGGGATCAGGATTCGGACCTGTGTTGTGCTGCGTTGTCTCGCTTCTAAGACAAACCTGTTGCCGCTGAGCTATCCTTCCTGCCCTACTCACACATTCCTAAAATGCAAATGAGCACAACCAGGTGAGTGGATGAAGGGTGCAACAGTCCAATCAACTCTGTATCCATACCCCAGATGCCGCGGAATCAAAATGGCGGCAAAGGGGCTAAGCCGCCAGGATTAGTTGCACTCCGCAAGAATTTGCTCCCATGGTGCCTTGATCAGGAACTGCCCATTCTAATCAGGGTGAAGGTGGTACAAGCACTGCCAATGCTATACCCACGTGCCTGAGGGAAAGGAGACAGTCATTACATTTAAACTGGCAAAGCATTCTGCACAAACAGTCCATTGGGCAACTGCGTGCCAGGCCACTCTAAGGCCCGCGTGACGAGTGCAGCAGAAACAGTAAAAGTGGGCGTCATTTCCAAATACCGCCTCTCATAACCGCTGGCTAAATAACGGGCCTCGAGGTATTTACCGCAGGCGGTATTAGTGGAATACCCCCTGATCAGAGCCGGAGGTAAACAATTTAATAAGTTGACTGAAGTTTAAAGAAAATGCAGCTATAGTAAAGCAACAGAAGCCCTTATAGTGAACCCCCGCCCCCCTCTCACCTCGTTTCCAATGTGGTGCACAGAAGGGTCATTAATAAGCCTTGCATGCATTTAAGGAAATTGCACTTTGCGTTGGGTTGACGTAATAAAATTAAATTAATTTCTGCTTCGAGTTGGGCTGGGCTGACGGGGCAGTAACATTGATAGTAGCCTGGTCTCACCCTTGCGCAAAGTCAGATATAAGTGGGGGCTGATGGTCCTAAGCAGGTGCCTCTCCACCAGGGCGGGCGGGATATTGCTTCGGGACTGCAGTAGTGGAGGTTTTACTGTGGCTATTGTGACATTGTCAGGTGACTGAAGGCCACGGCGTGACGGATAGCGTCATAACGCATGCAAGTAAGAGGCACTAAATACGCCTGGCCCTTATTACACAATATCACAGCTATCACAGTACAAGGGAGAGGCCACAGCAGGTGGCCACTTCCTGGGCCCCAACACATACATCACATGTATCCCACCCCTGCACCTTCCTCACAGCGCTACACAGAACTCTCAGCGTCATTTGATTCGTTGTGGCTTCAAAGGCCGCAGGTTTATTCCATTTCCACAGCAATCAGCTGATTCAAATCTGCTTCATGGTTGTCATCCCTGCAAAACACACTTTGGCAAAATTGTTATTCTTGTGCAGCGACCAGACCAGCCGACTAAATCACACATTCCTTGCTTCCCCCTTATTTCCAACCAACTCTACTTTATTTGTTAGGCCAAAGCTCCTCCAACCGAAAATGGCCGCGATCCGCCTGCCCTCGCCAGAGATGCTGGGCTGGAGGAGTGGCGTTCAGGATGGTGAAGCAGAGTTCTCATCTTTTCCTCAAGCCCTCTCGCCGCTGGGCCTCAGAGGGGTGACTGGTCCCCTCCGGATTCCTACCAATCTCACTTTATAGTCCTGCCAGTCCAACTGGTCACTTACATAAAGATCCATGCCGCTCTTTGACAAGTGCACCCCATCTCCTTCATAATACTCTGGTGACTTTGAATTAATCAGCCTGTGGCAGATCTGTGTGAACCCCGTGCCCTTGCATAACTTTGCCGTTGTTCCATTCAACTTCCTTTGAGACTTTGACCGCCTGATGTGACTCAGCACCTCTCCATACTGTCCTTGGTATAATCTCCGACCACATCATTTCTGTGTCTCCCAGGTGGGCACCCAAGCTTTGCAAATTTCCCATAATTTCTCTGCGCAACATTCCTCTCCCAAAGCTGGTAAGACCGTTGCCAACCAGGTGTACAAGCAAGACGTGAGGTTTAGGACACCTCTGTAAAAGCCTGCCCACATGTTCCTCCAGCTGTGCCCATCACATACCCGGAATCCCCCACAATCGACCTTGAAGTACCTTGTGCTCATTTGCTCTCTTTGCACTGTCCACCTTGCCATGGCCCTCGAAACAAACGACTCACCCACCACCCACACTGTTCTTCTGTTACTTCTAGAGGCTGTGTATTGGGGAAGGGAGGGGAGTTTCTTTTTCCACTTAGTATGAGTGTACCCTTTTTTCCCACTCTTACCTGTGTTTTGCCACGTGTATCTCATCTGTTTTGGTGATTGTGGGCTCTGGAGTTCACCACTTCAGTAGCCCCCTTCTTTTGTGTGTTACACAGCACCTTCAGTGCAGTGACACGGTCGTCTTTTAGACTTCCCACCGACACCATTTCTAAGGCCGACTACTGTCCCCCAGAAAAGGGTAAAGTTGCCATTAACTTTACTTAGTCATTTAACCACAGATCCAGTACATCCCATTTTACATGGAGTACTAGAAAGGGTTACTCTGCATCCCTTTTTATCTGTACCTCCTAGAGCATTGTTTCGCTCTTTTTACATTTAGACTTGGCTGGTGGCAGTGGTACCTACCCTAACTTTTCTACCGCGTTTAAACTATGTAAACGTGGTATTGTTTTAGGCTATTATACTAGCCTCGAACTTAAACCCACTTTACCAAATACTTTTTCTTTTGGCTCTGGTTGGGTTTATTCGCCATTTCTTTTTGTTAAAGTCCTTCTTGTGTTTTACTTTGCGCGGAAAACCAGGTTTGCCTTCTTTGTTCACTGTCTTTTGGCGGGCTCCTGCCAAGAAGCCCTCCTCTAGGCGCCTGGGTGTCTAGGTGGGCTGAATGTGAGGGAGGATGTAGTCACCCCCTGCACAGGGTATCCTAGGAAACCCAAGTCGCACTTTGCCATGATTGGCTGAGGTGGTTGTCCGGGCCGGACAACCCCCCTGTTGCGTGATTGACAGCCAGGCTGTGTGAATGGGGGATTTTTGTATAAAAGGCAGGTCTCTTGGGCTAGAAGTCAGAGTCGCCACTGGAACTACAAGGAACCGAAAAGAAGCAGAGAAGAAAACTGCTGCAACTATCCCGTCTCGGTGAAGCCCTGCTGCAGTCCTGAGCTATCTACCCTTCGACGACCAGAGAAGATCCAGTCCGGAGTCTTCTTCTCTTGAGCTTGGTGGGGATAACCAGCTCATCTTCCACAGCCAGAGTATCCTCTTCTTGGTCAAAATCGCTGCACACTGCTGTAGTGGTCCGGATAGCCAAGTGAAGAGCCTCTTCTGTTTTTAAGGAGCACACCTTTTATTCACCGTTGCTGCTGCCGGCTTCATCCCTGTGTGGTGCAGACCACTCCAGACGTCCACTTTCGGATCGAAGCTCCAGGAACCGTGGGTCTGCAGGAAACCAACAGGAACAACTGCCCTGGCACCAGCTTCTTCATTGAATAAGGTACTGTGTTCTACTCGGGGAATTAGGGTGAATCCCTTTTCTTCGCCTGCAAGGCTTGCCCTTGTCTTCCCTCCTTCATATAACGTTTGCTTCCTCTGTTGACAATATCCAAGTACTCCTGGCTCTGCCGAATCTTGAACTATCTGACTGTGTGATCCTCAACAACAGGAACCCGGTTCCACTTGACACTGGCTCCGGCCTATTGACTTTTGAATTTCTGTCTAAGAGTCTTCTCTGGTTCTGTCTGCCTTGACAAAAGTATTGCCTATGATTTTTGCCCCCAACTCTCTCTGGGTATCTCAGGTACTAAAAGTGTTTTTGCCCCGGTAACATTTCTTGCCGTGGATACGCGTTTCTTTAATAAGACCGAACTGTCATTACTGTCAAAAAGTGATCGCAATCGTATTCCCGGTAATGTCTTTTGTTTCGCAACACTGGTCCG
The DNA here is from genome assembly GCF_040938575.1 of Ambystoma mexicanum. Classification (NCBI taxonomy): domain Eukaryota; kingdom Metazoa; phylum Chordata; class Amphibia; order Caudata; family Ambystomatidae; genus Ambystoma; species Ambystoma mexicanum. The sequence continues at coordinate 16,596,253 of NC_090925.1, read as the reverse complement.
TTAAAACACAGGATACTTTCCTTGAAGTATACCGTACAAAGTGAATTGGTTAGTGATAGTGTATTTTACGTGTGGTTTTTGAATTAATAGAAGTGTATTGTTTATAACAAATGGTTTAAAATAAATGTACTCATATTTTTCTACCTGAAACCTTGAGTCAGTGTTTGCTTGAGTCACAGTAATTGTGGTCCCTTTGTGTAATCTCTGCTACTGCTCATATACTCTTGAGATAAGCCTGGCTGCTCCGCCACTGCTACCACTCTGACATAGTAGTACAGGCTTGTACCAAAGGTAAAACTTGTATCACCACCTGTAGTCTTAATTGAGTGTAGTGGTCCCTAAGGGCACTGCACAGGATTCTGCCTAACACTTTCAAATTTTCTCCGACCTTACATACCTCTTAAAACAGTTTGATTTCCAACCCCCAATTCTCTTGATTTCAGGGGGCCTGCCGGCAGCTGCTGCAGACGTGGTGGCTCTGATCGTAATAGCGTGGGCGTCGAAGATCCCACGTATTGCCCCGATGTGTTTCAGCGCCAAGTCATCACCGCTTTAAATTGAAACCTGCTCAAAGCCGAGACGTCTGCGTGTATTAATAGTGGGCCCCATTATTATTGCTGTGGGTTCTCTTTGTTGGGTGTGCCGTGAGGCAGCACACTGGCCAGCAAGGGCGGTTCTTAATACAGTGTAGCAGTGTTGCCCTCCCTTTTCCCATCAGGTCAGGTTTTGACCTACGCATAAGCAGCTGCACCGTTCTGGCGAGACTGTTGCATCAGCTCTCCCGAGAAAGCCTATTCTGGCCCCCCATTCTCTGTCGCATGGTACCAGTTCGCCGATCCTGACGGCCCTGAAGAATGCCAAGGAAAATGCTGCTGTACACATGGAGGCTTCGAAGCTGTCTCTGCATACTTCCCAAAACCCTTCGAGCATGTCACTCAGTTTTACAATGCCTATGGGGCGCCTTGCGTCCTGTTTGCCTGTCTCACCCCTTCATTGCCATCCTAACATAATGTTCCTTTGTCGCGTCTGCCTTCCCCCCAACCTGTGGTAATGGGCGATCGCTGCCGAATGCTTTGCTGCCTATGCTTCTGCCCTTACCATGCAGGGATGGCGGGACCAAGGCACCGGTTATACTTCTGCCCCTTCGTCCTCAACAACATGGCGACGCATGGGGATAGTACCTGAGGAGTACCTTCACCATGGCCTGTGCGAGTGTTGGCAGTGCCGCTAGCCGCCTCCGACCTTCATGAAATGTGGTGGGCTTGCCCCAGGCCCCAACTGGACTCGCCAGCTGCTGTTGGACACGGTCTCCAAGCTTCCTGCCAAGGAGGGTCCACCTGACGTGCTAATGCAGGAAGCCGGAACCCTGGAAACGTAGTGGGTGCCCAGAAACAGTGCAATTTAGCTATGCATCAGAACAAATGAAAAGAATGATTTTAGGGTTCGACACTTTGGGAAACAGTCATGGTATCACATGAACATTGTGTGTCACCTGCCTAAAGGGAGGTGGTAAACGCCTTTCTCCAGAGACCATGTCTGCAAATGACTGCGTGCCAGCGGCGTGCAATGCTACTTTCCATGAAAATGTGCACAAAGCGGGCCAGAGAAATGCAAATAATGGAGAAAGCAAATTGCGGTGGGTTAGTAACATACTGGTATTTGAATAGCAAAGGAAGTGCGCGCGAGCCGCAGCGGGGTGTGGCCTTTAGGGCAGTGTGTGGCCTTCCCAAAGAACAGCCTGGCATCAGCATAAGAGCGGGAGATCCCTCCTCTCCCCTGGAACCCAGGCCTGCGCGACACGAGGATCTGCACTGCTGCCCCCCCCACTCCCCCCTTCTGGACTGGGCCACTGGCAGGGGGGTGTCTGTGGCGTGCACTTATTGGTGTTGCCACATTTACAGGCGCTGGCTCCACCTTTCCGCCAAAACCGAAAGCAGAAGAAGGGCTCACTAGAAACAGGATGGCAACTGGTCATTCTTGCACAGGAACCAGCCGCACTTCGCTTTGTTCATATCGGTCTTCCTCCGCCATGACAACCATTCAGGGGGTGCTATGCTGGGCAAGGTCCAATGAAATGATAAGCTGACAGGCGTGGCCCTCTGCAGGCAGCCATCGGGCCCTAGGGCGGATGTTCCCCCCTGCTCGCTCTTGGGGTGGTGGGAGGCACAGCACGCAGACTGCATGCCGTGCAATCACCTTCTCCACGTGAGTATGGAACAAGGGGCAGACATGCCAACACCAACTCGATTTCACCGAGTGCGCAGCGGAGTCTCCTGCATTGTACCAGCACTGGCACAACGTTGCCCACCATTAACGGGTACAGAGGCCGCTAGGAAGGCAGGAAGCAGCGATTGCGGAGAGAAACCGTTCTGCGGATCAGGGACGACGTCAAGGCCTTTCAACACTTTCACTTGAGAGGGTCTCGAGCCTCAGGTGGGCTCCCATGTTGCCAGTCAGCTGTTTTATAACAGGCAACATATTCCTTTCCGTATTTCATTTTGGGGCTTTAAACATTCTCTTTCTTCAGCTCTGGCCTTTACAAGCTGTGTTTGCTGGAGCCCTTCTGGCCATCACTGCCCTTGGGGTAAACAGAAGTGTTAGCACCTTGTTGCCTTTTGCACCGTTTCCTCCACATCAGCCACTTGCAGACAAAGAACACATTTTAGATTTTCAGTGCGCATTGAGTGTTTCAGCTCCCCGCTGGCTGGCCGTCTCGTAAAAATCAGCGGTTCTTAACCTTTGTCTCTATTATAACGTCTCGGATATCTCAGAGTGTTGTAGAAAGTAAGCACGTGCACACTGGATGTCACGCTGCGCGCGCATGCGTGCACAAGGGAGCATGCGCAAGGGAGCATGCGCAAGCAGAGACTCACGAAGTGAGCAGCCAATTCGAGGAGAAAGCATCAGGTGGGTGATGCCAGTTCTGCAGACCGAGGCAGCCAACTCCAGGAGAGAGCGCCAGGTGGATGATGCGAGTGGCATGCACAGTGCGCGCAGCCTGGATTGGTCTAGACATCAGCAGGCACATTCCAATGGGGGAGGCAGATGAATACGTCATCCATAGCTTCTGCCCCTCCCACGCACCAGTACCACAAAAGTGAGAGACGTTACTCACTGAGACAGCCGTTCCGCCCTCATATTTATTTACTCAGCATTTATATGGCGCCCGTACAGCAGAATGTACAGGGTTCAGGCACAATGTGAGCTGAAGATGGCAAATAACATTCAGACATGAAGCATACGAACCTGGCAGCCACAGACGTGCTGAACACTAGCATGGCCAATGTATACAGTGAATGCGATAGAAACGACACGCTAATATAGCGCGCTAATACAGACATGAGAGTGTAACTGGGCAGCCATCTTCTTAAAGATGGACGCCACAGCATGTCTTTCAATGAGAAAAGGCTGCAGCAGGGTGCAGAGCGCAGACAGTAGCTGGCGACTAGCGCCACGGTGAAATGAAACAAGGGAGAATTGGTACGGCTGAACGAAGGCACGAGATAGCAATTCCCGAAGACACAAACAGCATGCTCCCAGAATAAAGTGTTATAAGTGCACAACCAGCCTTTATTAGTCAGCTGCAACAAAACAGTAGGCCAAAAGACTCCATGAAGAATAACTCAAGAGTGTCCCCAGTGGCAGAACAAAACACAACACGCACGCTAAGAACACCTTCAAGCTTAATAAATAGAAAGACATCTTTCATACACGGTCACTTAGTACGTGACCCATACACAGAGAACACTGTCGATTCGTGAGAAGCCAACATAGATAGTACTCCCTAAACGCACACATAGACACGAGACTCCACACAAGGCCAAGTACAAAGGGATTGCCTGGTCTAATGGTCTGCAAAGGAGGGATGGTAACTTTTAATTGAAGAAGAGCAGTTCATGGGCCTCTCTCCCCCTACTCGACGTCTGGCTCATATCTGGATGACCAGTGTCCAAGGTTGTATAGCAAGGAGTCCGTCTATCCGAAGCCTCCGTGTCAGGCCCCCCCACCAAAGAGTGTCTGTTTAGGGGTGGTTCCAGGTGGAGCCATCAGATACGTGGTGCCCAATGAATCGAACCTACATGTAGCCAAGCCCACCAACCTATCCCCAATGCTCATAGGTTCTGTAGGCTGAGATCATGTTAGCACATCACTGATGACATGTTTCTAGCACTGAAGCACTTCTGCTTGATGACCATGGTGGCCATGTTGAGAGCGACGAGATGTGAATGCGGGTAGGCTGTGTGGCTTTGCTTTTGCCATGCCACTGTCATGTAGTCTGCTTTGGGCTGATCCCGATTCCTCTGGGCCTATCTGGCATTTTGGGGCCATGTGGGGCATAGAGCATAAGAGGGCGCCCCTCATACAGATACAGGGTACACACCTTTCTCCGTGATGAGGAGGAGAGAGAGGAAATCCTGCCTGGATGGGCAGGGGGGTGGCGTGGGGGGGGGGGTCCAATTGGATGAGGATGAATAGTTGAGAGGTTATGCCACTACAAACAGGGTAAAGGAGAAGGCATGAGTAGTGGGGAATGAGTAGTGGGGAATGAGCGGAAAGCGGCATGGTGGGAGATTATGGGCTCTTTCCAGGAGACTGGGAGATTATGGTATGGACTAGGCAAGGAATGCAGCCATATCAGAAGAGACATCTTGGCAGCTTATAAATTGACATAATGCCATCATGTTTTCAATGTTATATGTTTGAAGGTTGCGGCTTACAAACGACATCGTTCATCAGTTCCAAAATGTTATATTTTTGCAGAAGTAACCAAAGTGACCACGCATGTCATGCTATTGAATTGGTGTTAGAATGGCATGCATGCTAGCAACATGGGCGGGGGCTCACCAAAGATCCAAGAGAAGTGGGAGCGTCCCAGAAGCTGGGGGAGGGGCATGCAGACACGGCGGCGCATGGCTTCATGGCGCTTCCTTTACCAAGCCTTCGCCCCCCTGGGCCGCTCAGTGGAGGCTGCGAAGCGTCCATTGTTGCAGAGGCGGCTTCTCTTAGTGCCAGGCTTAGGAATTCTAAATATCTGCACGCATTTCGCATTTCCATTGTAGCACTAAACTGATGTGCCAGACGAAAACTACACTACCATAGCATAACATGGCTCGTGAACACGCCCAGTGCAACTACACCCCAGCTCACTCACTCAGCCTTTTATCCTTTACAGCGCTACGAAGTAGAATGGTGAGGGCAAGCACTTCACCTGAGCTGCGCGTGGCAGGTCCTTGCTCCTCATATGTCAGAGGACTGGGGCCATGGATTCCGTGCAGATATTAAAGCTGTGCCTTTTCTGCATGATATGATATGATGGGTTATTTATAATGCGCTTCATACCCAGGGGCTTCTAAGCGCGGACCCGGGGATTGAACCTGGGTTGCTCAGTGTCGTCTTGCTTGCAAGGCGAGCACCTTGCCACTGAGCTATCCTCCCGAGACTGTATGTGGACGGCTGGTCTAGTCTTTACAATTTTCCCTGACCGAAATCTGTGAAGGATGAGACTCCATTTCCCTTTTCTGTTGAAGCGGGATCGGCAAGAGCCATGTTCTTCTAGGCGCTTTCAAGCACAGTGCAAACTCATGATCCTACCCCGCCCACATTCCATCCACCCCACACCAATCCTCCCCCAGTAGACTGCTCCTTACGGTGCAGGTTCAAAGCCACAGCAAACCCTGGTGTCTTAAAATAAACTTGTCTGCAGCTTTTGTGCAGGGCAACCTTGCAGCCAGAAGGAGCCTTGAGGTTCTGCTCCAGAGTCATTCATTCATTCACCCGCAGGACTTTGGTTTCCAGGACTTGCAGTCAGGCGCCGCCAGTGACATTCCTTGGATAAAGAGGAGCTCTCTGTACACCAGCATAGGCCCGCACCGGACCACAGGCACTTCACATCACATCCCCAAGCCATACTCCCAAAAACTGTTCAGCTCACTAGCTGGCATCCTGCCACACGCAGGAACGCAGAGCTGCAGGAACGCTGGGGCCCAGTGCCACTGGCCACTGCATCTGCCAAGCTCTCTCCAGGCAGCTGGCTGTGCAGGCATCAAAACCAGCGCAATTACACCCAAGAGGGCAGCCCCTAGAAACTGCCCCTGGCCATCAAGCGTCCGCGGCGAGGCAAGCAAGAAGGCCCGAAGTTACAGAGGGAAATGAAGATGCTTGTTATGAAATGTCACTTATAAGGCGCCTGTACACAAGTGTTTCTAGGCGCAACAAGACATGGGGGGAGACAGAGAGAGCACAAGACAAACGATCTTACTAGGCCTTGCGTCTTTCAGACCGTGCAAGTGCGACAACGCAAGCGCAGGGGGGAAGGCAGAGGGAGAAGTGCCAGGGAGAGGGAGGTGTAAGTGCAACCAGGCAGCGCGGCTCTGGGTAAGTGCAAGGAGGCAGGGGACTGTAGAGGTTACAGAAACAGCCCCTAAATGCACAGTAGGTCCGGGGGCAGTGCAGGGGAGACTGATCATGGAGGAGCCTGGTACCCAGTGACTCTGAGGACAGCCAAGCTACCAGCCGGCGCAGCAGACAGGTGGGGTAGCAGGGGAGGGAGAGAGAGAAAGCCGAGGAGAAAAGGAAGACCTTGAGCTGCTTCTGGAACTTCAGGTGGTCCGGCTCAAGTTGGAGAGGGGCAGGGAGGCCATTCCAGAGGCAGGCTACCTGCAGAAACGTCTGACCCTCAGAGATTTTGAGGTGGTTGAGCAAAGTGCTCGAGAAGGAAGGTATTTTGTAAGAGAGAGTTGAGTTTAGTGCGGGCCCCCGCCCCAGAAAACATTGTGGACGATGCAGAGGGTCTTCAACTTGATCCTTGCAGCCACTGGGAGCCAGTGCAGAGATTTCAAGACTGGAGAGATATAGTCCCCAGGCTTGAGGCCAAGGACAAGTCTTGCAGTCCTGTTCTGGATTAGTTGCAGAGGGCGGAGAGTAGAGGAATGCAGATTGAGAAATAGCCAGTTGCTGTAGTCCAGCCTAGAGAGAACCAGGACTCTGGAGACAGAGAGCTTCTGGGGGAAAGTAAGGAAAGGTAGAATACCTCTGAGGAGGTGCAGCTGGTAGTGGGACTTCTTGGCAAGTTCCGTGATATGAGGAGAGAAGGAGAGCGTGGAGTCAAAGATGACACCAAGGTTTTTTGCCTGACAGGAAGGAGCAGGAAGAGGGCCCATGGAAGGCGGCCACACTGAGTGAGGGAAATCGGGAGCAGGGGTCCCGATGAGAAGAATCTCCGTCTTACTGGCATTAAGGCAGAAATCATTGGAGGCACACCAATCGCGGATAGACAGTCAGGAATGAGCGAGGGAGGAGAGGAGGCGCTGAGGGAGCCTGAAAGATCTCAGAGTGTCATCCGCATAAGACTGAAAGTTAGAGGACAAAGTAGGGAACAAGTAGGCCCGAGAGGTCTAGTAGATATTAAAGAGCCAGGGGGAGAGAGAGGTGGTGGAGAGAAAGGACCCAAGTTTGACCTGGGAGGGTTTGTGCAGGAGGAAGGAGGTCAACCACTCCAGGGCCTGATCCGTGATGTCCAGGGTCTCACAGAGACCAGGATGGCGTAAGTGACTGTGTCAAAAGCAGAGGAAAGGTCAAGGAGGATGAGGACAGAAGGAAGGCTATAATCAAGGTTAGAGAGCAGATCTTCACAGGTGTTCAGGAGAGCAGTTTCCGTGCCTCTGGCTGCTCTGAAGCCAGACTATGAAGACTACCAACAGATTCAGTGTGGGGAGTGAGCTGAAAGATGGGCAGCTTTTCCATGAGTTGGCCCAGCAAAGGTTTGAACAGATCGGGTGATAGTTTGCCGGACAAGTATGATCGGCAGAAGACTTTTTAAGGAGGGGGGCACAAGGGAGTGCTTGAGGAAAGAGCGGAAAGATCCAGTGGCGAAAGAGTGATTGCAGAAATTGGCCAAAGCTGGAGCGAGGGTGTCAATGTGGTCCTTGAGGGTTCTTGAAGAGCACGTGAGCACCTGTTTGGACAACACTTTCATAGAACGGGCGTGTCTAGAAACCTTGTCTGGTGTAGTCAGAGAGAAAGAGGAGAAAGGAGGAGAGGGAGAGGCCGCCAGAGGGGGGCCAAGAGAGGTAGAGGTAGAGGAAGAGAGAGGGGACAGGATGTCCTAAGGTTTAGCGGTGAAGTGAGAAGCCAGAGCCGTGCAGAGGGTCTGGGAGGTAACAGGAGAGGTGGAGACTCCAGCTCCTTGCAGATTTGAAAGAGTTTGGCCGAGTTGTTAGAGGCCGCTGAGACACAGGCTTGGATGTGGACCCTCTTCTTCGACAAGACAGAGAGTCTGTATCATTTTTGGAGCAGTCGGCAGGCCAGTCTGTCAGTGGATGTGCCCAAAGCCTTCCACTTCCTCTCGGCCACCCTGCAATTGCGTTTAAGGGCGGCGAGGTCGGAGTCATACCAAGAGTTTCACTTAGAGGTAGGCTTCAGATGGATTCTCATGGCTGGGGCAAGGACCTCCAAAGTGTTAAAGATAGAAAGATGCAGGTTAGAGAGGGCTGTTTCAGAGTGTGAGTCAGCTGCAGGCATCGGAGGAGCAGAGAACGAAGCGGCAAAGGTGTCAACTGACACACGCTTCATGGGCCGAATCACTGAGAAGGTAGATGGCAGTGCTGGGGAAGGATTAGCCTGAGGGACAGTGAATTTGAGGTGAGAGGAGAGCAGAAAGTGGTCAGTCCAAGAGAGAGGAGTGGTGAGAGGGTTAGAATGGGGGATGTCTGCGTAGATGAGACCATCCCAGGTGTGTCCGGCAGAATGTGTCAAACCAGAGGATAGAAAGAGAGAGAGTTTCACAGGGGATGCGGAAGAGTCAAAAGGAAGGATTAGAAGCATACAGGTGGATGTTGAGGTCTCAGAGGAGGAGAAGCTGAGAGGTAGAGACAAGGAGAAAAGAGGAGAGGTCAGCCTACTCGGAGAGAACGAGGGCAACCTGGCCAGGTGGCCTGTAGATGGTGGTCACAGTCAGAGAGAGGCCAGGAGAGCTAGAGAGCCTGTAGAGCAGGCATTTGAAGGACGAGTAGACCATAGGGTTGACAGAAGCAGGGGCCCACTCCAGGAAGATCAGAGCTACTCCACCTCCAGGTCGATTGATTCTGGGTTTGTATAGTATCTTGTAGCTATCAGGGAGGAGAGTGTCAAAACGTGTGACAGAGCTGGCCGTGAACCATGTCTCGGCGAGGGCAAGGACATCCAGGTCAAGTTCTTTGAGGAGGTGGCAGATGTCAGAGGAGTGATTGACAACAGAGCAAGAGTTGAGAGTAGCGACGTGGGGCAGGTTGCCACATTTGGAAGACTTCTGGGTTGGGGTGCAGGCTTGATGTACGCCCAGCGAAAGTGGTAGAGGGGCCAGAGAGTGGGCATAGGTGGCAGCAGGAGGTGGCATAGTAGCCAGAGAGGAGGAGGAAAGTGCCAGAGAGGCAGCATAAGAAGGAGGTGGCTGAGGAGCCTAAGAGGATCTGGTAGGAGTAACGGGAGAGGGAAGGACGTTGATAAGATGCGGGAGACAACTATCGGAAAGGAGGTGATTGGGCTGAGGGCTCCGGACTAAGATGGTGCCATTCAGATAGACATTATTAATGTTCTTGGAGGAGTGGAAGGAGGCCGAGGGGGCCTCCCACCAAGTGCCACTAATAATGGGGGAGGAAGAGATAGGAGTGAGAGCCGAGAACATATGGGGGCTCCATAGGTCTGGTGAGGGAACAACAAGGGTGTTGATGAGAGTCTTTCTGAAGTAGGCACTGATGTAGGTATCAGGGATAGGGAGGCCTGGGTTGCAGACTAGGATGTCCCTTTTGAACCTCTTCCTTCCAGACATAGTGAGAGGGATAGGATATGAGATAGAGTAGCAGTTAGAGAAGATTGAGGAAATGGAAAGCACCATGGAGGCTGTGAGGAAGAAAGGAGGAAGAGGAAGTGAGAGAGAGAAAGGAGCGATGCGCAGCCCAGTGCTGCATAACGCAGGATGCTCAGCAGTGGGGGGTCACACAATAGGGACCACCGGGAGGAGCAGACAAGTGGCACACACAGTTCCATGGTACCCCACGGGGTGGGGACCTAGAGAGTGGGTAGAGCCTAATGGGACACAGATCACAGTACAACAGTAACCAGACATGGAGGGGACCTAGAGAAGGGACACAAAACACAGTAGGACTAACCGCTAGAAGGCAGAGCCTAGGGTTGCGCAGGGACAGAGAACATTTTGACAGGCGGTTAGGCGGAGGTACGCGCAAAGGCGGGGAAGTTTAGTAACAGTAGTGGCTGCTCCCATTTCTCGCACCTTTCTTACCTTTCGGTCACTGATGGTCGCTGATGGAGATAAAGTCTCAAAGCAGCACTGTTATTAGTTAATACAAAGCAGTATGACCCCCCCTTAAGGGTCAATGATAGCATTTGTTTTTGGGGCAGGCCTCACTGTTTTTTTCGCTCACCCTTTTTCTCAACACTATTGCTCAACACCAACTATCTCCACTCTCTCTCTCTTGGCAACCTCTCTCTCGGGTCTCTCCATCCTCTGGGTGTCTCCCTCTCTCTCTCTCTCTCTCTCTCTCTTTCTCTCCTAGTTCTCTCTTGAACCACCATCTCTCTCTGTCTTGCTCTCGCCTTGCACGATCTTTTTCCCCTCACCCTTTCCTCGCTCCACTCTCTCTCTGCCCAAAATCTCCCTTTCTCTCCCATTCCTCACCTGGTCTCTTTTTGCTGCTCTTTCTTCTCGCTTGCTCTCCGACTCCTCAGTCTCTCCTTCCCCCTTTCTCGCTCGCTGGCTCCCTCACACCCTTACTGTAGTGTGCTTGCAGCTGTGTGACTGATGCCATGGGTGGGATGTATTCGCTTGGCAGAGATTCTGGAATGAGAGTGGTTGGAGCAGTGTGAGATGGTGGGCAGAGGCAGGCCAGTGTTGCTGTGCTGCTGGTGGGCTTATCCGGAAGAATAAACCGAATAAACTTCCTGGCTTATCAAACTGGCCACGCTGAGCTTACGTCAGTTTGGCGATGAGTGCCCATCAGCTCCTACGTGTGCGGACTCTGAGAGGGGTGCAGCTCGGCAGCGTCCTTATGCGATAGGATCTACGTACTGCGCGCTGCACGAACATTGAAAGAAGTATGCCGTCTATAAAGGAAGACTTCTGGCACGTGGCGTGAAGAATCATCGCGACGTGCTCGAGCCATGTGTTAGGAAGAAGCGCCTCACGACGTACGACATCCCCTCTCCCCCTTCTTTCAGTTGCCATGCCAACAAAGAGTGTGCGTGACACCCCACCCATTCAACCGCAGTAAATGACAAAAACCGAAAAAAGGGACAACACAAAAAAATAAGGGGAGACAATAATAGCTGACATTAGAAAAGATTATGAGCTGACAATAAAAGGATTCTAGACTGAATCCCAGCACAGAATTCTAGCCTCACACGCTTCTCCCACCTGCACACCACTCAGAATTGCCTCTGGAGATTGGAGGGGCGAGGGTTGGGAAACATAGCTCCTCCAGTCGCTTTCCTCCCGAGTTCTGGGGAAGCACCCGTTCCTTGGAAGCATTGGAAGAAACCCTGCAAGCTCCCTGCGTCAGCAGTTTGCGGAGCCAACTAAAGGGTGGCAAGGAAGAAGTCAATGCTTGTGCACTGTGTCGAGAGCCCAGGTCAAGAAAAGTGTGATGACCCACCGGAACTATCAGAAGAGGAATCACGTGACCTTAACAGATATGAGAAATGCATTTCAAAGCCAGATGAACATTGTGAGACCAAACTCAGCATCTTATCATAGAGAGATACAAGTTAGGAAAAAGGACACAAATGAAGGAAGAAGCAGTGGCGATGTTCATGGCAGCTCTGAGGGGCTTCGCCAGGACATGTCATGTTGACCAAACAACTGATGAGCGACAAAGAGACCAACTTATGCTTGAATGCAGGGACAGCAAAATAAGAGAACAGCTGTGGTTGAAGGACGATCCGCCTTTGGATGCGGGATTGCGGAGAGCACAGGAGTTAGCGAATACAAACAAGTGTGTGAAGGCCCTTAAGACGAAAGTTCATCACTGTAAAACACCGGAGAGAAAAAGTGAGGAGGTGGCTGCTATTGCCAACAGTAATCCCACTATAAAACCAAAAAGAACGACCCTTCCCTCGAAACCAACCCCACCAAAGGGTGCATCTTCCTGGAGGAGATGTTACAGCAGCGACGCTATGGCATGATGGATGAGTGCTATGATCATTCTACTGGCATGATGGATGAGTGCTATGATCATTCTATTGGCATGATGGATGAGTGCTATGCTCATTCTATTGGCATGATGGATGAGTGCTATGATCATTCTACTGGCATGATGGATGAGTGCTATGATCATTCTATTGGCATGATGGATGAGTGCTATGCTCATTCTATTGGCATGATGGATGAGTGCTATGATCATTCTACTGGCATCATGGATGAGTGGTATGATCATTCTACTGGCATGATGGATGAGTGCTATGATCATTCTACTGGCATGATGGCTGAGTGGTATGATCATTCTACTGGCATGAAGGATGAGCGGTAGGATCATTCTATTGGCATGATGGATGAGTGGTATGATCATTCTACTGGCATCATGGATGAGTGGCATGATCATTCTATTGGCATGATGGATGAGTGCTATGATCATTCTATTGGCATCCTGGATGAGTGGTATGATCATTCTATTCGCATCCTGGATGAGTGGTATGATCATTCTATTGGCATCCTGGATGAGTGGCATGATCATTCTACTGGCATGATGGATGAGTGCTATGGTCATTCTACTGGCATGATGGATGAGTGCTATGGTCATTCTACTGGCATGATGGATGAGTGCTATGGTCATTCTACTGGCATCATGGATGAGTGGTATGGTCATTCTACTGGCATGATGGATGAGTGCTATGATCATTCTACTGGCATGATGGATGAGTGCTATGGTCATTCTACTGGCATCATGGATGAGTGGTATGATCATTCTATTGGCATGATGGATGAGTGCTATGATCATTCTACTGGCATCATGGATGAGTGCTATGATCATTCTACTGTCATGATGGATGAGTGCTATGGTCATTCTACTGGCATGATGGATGAGTGCTATGATCATTCTACTGGCATGATGGATGAGTGCTATGGTCATTCTACTGGCATGATGGATGAGTGCTATGATCATTCTACTGGCATGATGGATGAGTGCTATGATCATTCTACTGGCATCATGGATGAGTGGTAGGATCATTCTATTGGCATGATGGATGAGTGGTATGATCATTCTACTGGCATGATGGATGAGTGGTAGGATCATTCTACTGGCATGATGGATGAGTGGTATGATCATTCTACTGGCATCATGGATGAGTGGTATGATCATTCTATTGGCATGATGGATGAGTGGTATGATCATTCTACTGGCATGATGGATGAGTGGTATGATCATTCTACTGGCATCATGGATGAGTGGCATGATCATTCTACTGGCATGATGGATGAGTGGCATGATCATTCTATTGGCATGATGGATGAGTGCTATGATCATTCTATTGGCATCCTGGATGAGTGGTATGATCATTCTATTCGCATCCTGGATGAGTGGTATGGTCATTCTATTGGCATCCTGGATGAGTGGTATGATCATTCTACTGGCATGATGGATGAGTGCTATGGTCATTCTACTGGCATCATGGATGAGTGCTATGATCATTCTACTGTCATGATGGATGAGTGCTATGGTCATTCTACTGGCATGATGGATGAGTGCTATGATCATTCTACTGGCATCATGGATGAGTGCTATGATCATTCTACTGGCATGATGGATGAGTGGTATGGTCATTCTACTGGCATGATGGATGAGTGGTATGATCATTCTACTGGCATGATGGATGAGTGCTATGATCATTCTACTGGCATGATGGATGAGTGCTATGATCATTCTACTGGCATGATGGATGAGTGGTATGATCATTCTACTGGCATGATGGATGAGTGGTATGATCATTCTACTGGCATGATGGATGAGTGCTATGATCATTCTACTTGGTGGTATGATCATTCTACTGGCATGATGGATGAGTGCTATGATCATTCTACTGGCATGATGGATGAGTGCTATGAACATTCTACTGGCATCATGGATGAGTGGTATGATCATTCTACTGGCATGATGGATGAGTGCTATGATCATTCTACTGGCATCATGGATGAGTGGTATGATCATTCTACTGGCATGATGGATGAGTGCTATGATCATTCTACTGGCATCATGGATGAGTGCTATGATCATTCTACTGGCATGATGGATGAGTGCTATGATCATTCTATTGGCATGATGGATGAGTGCTATGATCATTCTATTGGCATCATGGATGAGTGGTATGATCATTCTACTGGCATGATGGATGAGTGCTATGATCATTCTATTGGCATCATGGATGAGTGGTATGATCATTCTATTGGCATCATGGATGAGTGCTATGATCATTCTACTGGCATGATGGATGAGTGCTATGATCATTCTATTGGCATGATGGATGAGTGGTATGATCATTCTACTGGCATCATGGATGAGTGCTATGATCATTCTACTGGCATGATGGATGAGTGCTATGATCATTCTACAGGCATGATGGATGAGTGCTATGATCATTCTATTGGCATGATGGATGAGTGCTAAGATCATTCTACTGGCATGATGGATGAGTGCTATGATCATTCTACTGGCATGATGGATGAGTGCTATGATCATTCTACTGGCATGATGGATGAGTGGTATGATCATTCTACTGGCATCATGGATGAGTGCTATGATCATTCTACTGGCATGCTGGATGAGTGCTATGATCATTCTATTGGCATGATGGATGAGTGCTATGATCATTCTACTGGCATGATGGATGAGTGCTATGATCATTCTATTGGCATGATGGATGAGTGGTATGATCATTCTACTGGCATCATGGATGAGTGGTATGATCATTCTACTGGCATCATGGATGAGTGGTATGATCATTCTACTGGCATGATGGATGAGTGCTATGATCATTCTATTGGCATGATGGATGAGTGGTATGATCATTCTACTGGCATGATGGATGAGTGCTATGATCATTCTATTGGCATGATGGATGCGTGGTATGATCATTCTACTGGCATAATGGATGAGTGGTATGATCATTCTAGTGGCCTGATGGATGAGTGGTATGATCATTCTTTTGGCATGATGGATGAGTGGTACGATCATTCAGAGGCAGCTGTGGTTGGTGATGAAGATGAGAAATTGGACAGCCCAAGGGACGTTGTAACCATTGATGGTCATCAACTTGAGATGATGATAGACTCTGGTGCTAAGTACACCCTCATTCCGAAGAAGATACTTGACGTTGTCTTCCCGGCTAGAAAACGGATGGAAGTTGATATAGATCCTCAAGCCTATGGTGGCGCTCAGAGCAATGTGGTAGGATGGTTGAGGGGGAACTTCCTTTGGCAACGTGCATGTCACTGAGAAGGGTTCTGCTCCCTTCCCAAGTTGGCTGCAACAGAAAAGGCTCGAAATTAAGTTGAATCCTAATGAAACTGAATGTGTTTTGTTTTGCGACAGTGAGGGGCTGCATTCACAGTTGTTCAATGCAAAGGTTGGCTGTATAAATGGTTTTGTGCACCAAATTCGATTAGTACAATGTTCGAAATCCAATCATACATAAAGTGAGATCAGCGCCCATGGCCATAAGGGATCAAGTGAAGAATGAACGACTGAAATTAGAACAAGATGGCATCATCGAAATAATAGAATCATCTGAGTGGGTCTCACCTCTTGTGGTAGCCAATCAGAATGGGAAGCTCAGACTCTGTGTGGACCTTCGAGCTCTCAATAAGTGCATTATACCTAATAATCATCCTCTTCCCAATATGACAGAAACGATGTCCACCTTGGGGGGGGGGGTGAGTGTTTTCATCCCTCGACCTTATATCAGCGTACCACTAGATAAACCTCCACCAATACTAGAAGAATCCGGCGTCCTCCATTTCAACAGTGCGGCTTTTCCAGTTTGTGTATGCCGTTTGGGCTAGTGTCAGTGGCATCCGTATTTCAGAGGATCATGAATGAACTATTCAAGAACGAACCTGGGGTGATCTGTTTCTAGGTTTGATATACTGGTTCTTGGTGCAAATCAGAAAACGCATGATCTAAGGCTAAACAAAGTGATGAGGATGATGATAAAATGTGGCCTGACTTTAAGTAAGGATAAATGCAAATTCAATCAGAAGCAGATTTGAGTATTTCGGTCACACTGTGTGAGTGTAGAGGAGGTCCCAGACATGGCCTGCACCCCTGCCCCTCATTTCGAGGTACCAGAAGCGGACTCGCCAAGGTATCTAACGTATGAGGAGCAGATGAACAATCAAAGAGCTGCGCTGGGACTCTGACCAGTGTACATCAGAAGATCCATACCAGTTGAAGCACCCATAACCCGACAACACTGGGCAGTATGGTACCCTATCAGACAGCCGTACCAGCCGCTGAGACGAAATGAAGAGTACCTACAGATGGTCCATGAAGAGACCCAAAGAGCCTTAATGGAAGGCCAGTGGAAATGACAAGGGCCTGGACAGACTTGTGAATGAACAAAAACAGCTATCGAAGATAGCACGCCAGTGCGAGTAGCTATGAAAATAGATGTAATGGACACAGGGAAGAGACGATGTTAAAACGTAAAGAAACGTTGCTACAAGACAAGATGGAAGTAACCAACCAGTTAAATGTGTGTAAATAGGCTTGGAACGCAAGAAGCTAAGAAACCAATACTGCTTGCAATGCTTAGTAGAAGAATAGAGCGGCAAACGCCAACCATATATCTACCTCAACAAGGCACATTATACAAGTGCGACTCCATTTTGTAAAGCAAAAATGTGCCCTGCCTGCCAGAGGCCTAACAGGCCAAGTTTCATAACCAAGCCAGAGTCATGAGAAGGAGCCGAATCGAAACTCAACAAGGAGCTGTTCATGCCGGGAAATCGAGGTCAACCAGAGAAAGGGAGGGGAGCGTCAGCTAACAAGACTCAAACTTCAGAGCATACCAGCCTGCCCCGTGAAGGTCAAGATAAGGTAGGCCCTGGCAGGTGGCAAGGCTAAAGAAGAACAAATACACGAAAAGCTGGAAACTGAAGCAGATTCATGGTGAAACTTGCACGTGACCAGACAGGCGCGAAGTGGTACCACCGCCTGATGTCACCCAGAACCCGAGAATGCCATAACTTTTCCTGATAAGAGGCTACAGTTTCGAGGCCATACCCAGACAACTAATTGACACATTGCCCTAAAACACTGATTGATGGAAGGGAGGCAGGGTAACTTGGGACACCAGGCTCCTGGGTGTCCATTCTGCATGCTGCTCATTAAAAGTGGAGATTTATGTCTAGGGGTGTAACCTGCCCAATCACAATGGACCAAGTTATCTAGGGTCCTATATATCGTAGAACCAATGAGACGTCGTACTTGTAGTGACGTCTATCACGTGTGATGTAGAGGGAGGGGTGTAGACACCCACCCGATAAGAGTTATCCAATCCGCATGCTCTATTATCATATACAGATATAGCACCTATACTTAAGTTACCTTTCCTAACCAATTATATTGCTGTCGAGTTTTGTAGAATTAGACGTCAATGATGACGAGTTTTGTGTATAAAAATTGCTGTTCAACTGAAGTTCGAGGAAGTCGGAGCGAGACAGGTGATTGCAACAATGCTGATTCCCAACTGCTTCCCTGTTTGAGGTACTTGTCATTAAACGGACTTCTCTTTGCCAAACTACTGAGTCCTCATTATTGAGTTGTGTTGGAGTAAGTGAATCCTGCACCCCCATCCCTCACGTGGTGCAGCTATCCTGTCTTACAAGTACTAGAGGGTGAGCACTGACCTATGGGCCCATTGGTGGACATCTCGCCCTCCTGTACATCGGCCAATGGGATTAGCCTGAAAGAGAAATTGGTCAACAACATCAGAAGTGCAGCAGAACCGCATAAGAAGGAAGGTCTGCGTTAATTCATTGGCATGGCTGAGTATTACTCAAAATATATCCCCAACACTGTCGACAAAACAGTGAACATGAGGGAACTCCTAAAAGATGGTGCCCCATATGAATGGAATTTACATGAGTATTAAACGGGCTTTGGAATCTACACCTTCTCTGAAGAATTTTAACGTTAAGAGGAAGACGATAATCTCTACGGATGCCAGCAATACTGGATTGGGAGTTGTCTTCACACAAGTTTAAGGTGACAAGGAGTATATCGGGGCTTTTGCGTCTCGTCTCCTTAAGGGTGCAGAGATTAACTATTCCACCATCGAAAATGAACTATTAGCCATCAATTGGTCGACAGACAAAATCAGGAAATTTCTGTAGGGCACAAACATTATAATATGAACTCATCAGAAAAAGCTTAAGGAGACTCTGTAAAAGAAAGGATTGGATGGCGCATCATCAAGAATAAGGAGATGGGTGAATGCACTCCAAGGATATCATTCTGATGCTGAATATGTTCCCGGAAAGAGAAATGTTCCTGCGGATTCACGTAGCATTATCCATGAGGGATTGCCTGCCTCATTTGGTCACGTGTGAGTGGGATGAGAATGAGGAAAATGAGGAAGAATGTGTATTGAGTATTGAACAGAAGATCGTGTCAAAGGAAGAGTGGGCTAATAGCATGACCAAGGACCTTGTTTGTACGAGGGTGAAAGATGAATCGGAAGGAAATGGGGCGATCATGAAGAAGAGTGCCATGGGAACGAACCTAGAAGGTTTGTGGATTATGAGAGATGAGTTACAGGGAAATGCTGAGTATGTAATCAGAGGGGACAGAATTATACCCGCTCATAGGGTGAGAAAAGGGATTGAAGAGTTAGCCCATGAGGTTCATCAGGGCATCACCAAAGCAAAGCAGGATGTGCGTTCCGAATGTTGGTGGCTGGGGTGTGATCTTGAAGTGGAGAGGGTGGTAAGGAACTATGTATCGTGTCCATTGAGTGAGAAAAGTCTAATGCCTAGAGAACGCCCCATGACATTAGTCCATGCGCCACAGATGCCTTGGGGAAAAAGTAGGCATGGATATTGTGGGACCAGTTCAAAGCAAGAGTGTTCACAAAAGCTGCATTGTGGTGGTGAACATCTTGTCTAATGAGGTGGAAGTGAAAATCACTCGTAACATAACTACAAGAGAGGCAATTGACTTCATGGAGCAGGTGTTCAAGCATGAGGGGTATCAGTGTGAATTGTGGGCCGACAATGGAGTTCAATACAAATCCAATGAGGTGTGTGAGTACTAGTGAGGGAATGGTAATGAACATGTGTGTACAACTATTTATCATCCCCAGGCCAATGGGGTTGCAGAAAGGTTTAACACGGTGAGAAAAGATTGCATAAGGTGGGTCTAGGCCAATGGAGAAGATTAGGAAAAAGTGGTGCTAAGCAAGGTTGAAGCTCATCGCTTCTCTCCACATGTCACTATGGGAATGTCTCCCTTCGAGATGAGTAGGGGGAGAAACCCCAACTGCAAACTATGCCACCCCATGGATGAGGAGAGCGAGATGGACATGGGGGAATGTGCAACAGGCCAGGTCACGTGTGAGAGCGAAGCAAATTATCAAGTAGGTCAGATATGATGAGAGAAAAGCGGTCAAAGAGAGAAGTGTGTGGGAAGGTGAGTGTTAGCAGCGGATGCTGCTTCAAATAAACACAGGAGCCAGCGGGTGTCATAAACGTCTTCTTTATTCGAATTCCCAACGATACTGAAAAACCTTCCCCTTCCTGCCTCATCTCGGAATGTCACTTCCCGTGTGACGTTCATTCGCTCTGAGGCTGCCGTAAAGGGGCAGTCCACGGTAACAGTGAGTTGTGAGAGTTAAACAGCCTGGCCCTCTGAAACCGGGGCCCACGCAGTGGTCGCAGCCATCTAAGATTAAAAGGGTCTTCAGCAGATCGGTTAGGATGGAAGATGGAAGGATGTAGAGAATAAATGTTGTGAAGGTGGGTGGAGATCGAAGAGACCCTGAGTTGGTTGGAGACCAGAGTTTGAGTGAATTGGATGACGATGGGAAGAAATTGCCCTGTAGGAGATTGGTCCGGTCGGTGAAGCAACCAGAGAAGTTCAAAGATTATGTTTTGGGTCAACGAAGGGGAGGTGTGCAGTGCGCTTGCATTTTTGGTTGGTGAAGGGGAGGTATGTAGTGCGCTTGCATTTTTGGTTGGTGAAGGGGAGGTGTGTAGTGCGCTTGCATTTTTGGTTGGTGAAGGGGAGGTGTGTAGTGCGCTTGCATTTTTGGTTCGTGAAGGGGAGGTGTGTAGTGCGCTTGCATTTTTGGTTGGTGAAGGGGAGGTGTGTAGTGCGCTTGCATTTTTGGTTGGTGAAGGGGAGGTGTGTAGTGCGCTTGCATTTTTGGTTGGTGAAGGGGAGGTGTGTAGTGTGTTAGCAGCTGTGCGACTGATGCTATGGGTGGAATGTATTCGCTTGGTAGAGATTCCGGAATGACAGCAGTTGGAGAGACAGTGGGCAGAGGGAGAGCAATGTCGCTATGCTGCTGGTGGACATATCAGGAAGAATAAACTGAATAAACTTCCCTGAATTATCGAAATGGCATAGGTGAGCTTACTTCAATTACCATTTCACCGCCATCTTTCCTGGAGCTCTCTCTCTCTCTCTCTCTCTTCCACCCTACTCTGTGTCCCTTCTTACATCCTTCCTCGCACCCTTCACCCTTTCGTCTCCCCTTTCCTTCCTACACCTATAAATGCAAACTGCAATGAAAAATAGCAAAAGCCAAAACAGTTGGCTTTGCCAATGCTTGTTTTCTTGCCTTTGGAAACGTGTTCACATCAGAATTGCATGGCGCTACCTGTGTGGGAGGATCAGAGTTAGACATGGCACTTGACCTCCTAAGAGACTTTTAGATTTCCCTCACCAACCTTTCATGAGTCATGCACACAACTCTCACTCTTTCAAAGGTAGGGCAAACCCGGGCATGAAGCACCTCCTTCGATTAAGGGCACCTTGAATGCATCATGTGAGTACAGGAGTCTTCGGTTCTTCTTCATTCTGTGAGTTCATACTTTCCGTGTTTATTGGTTTAATGTTAGTTATAATATTCTGGGAACCCATGGCAATCAGAACATATTTAGACTAGGCTAGTGTGGTGGCACACACTGTCAGGAGGGTTCAGTACTGATGGCACTCCCCGCTGCTATCTCTGGAGGCCTCTTATGGGAGAGTTCCCAGAGTCCCTCCTTTCATGATTTCTACCAGTCCAAGTAAACAAAGGACAAGGCCGCCAACACAGACAGCTGCCGTTAAGGAAATAGGAACCCCTCTCACATCCGCACCTGGCTAAGCTTCTGAAGCATCGCGGTCCAGCACACAGCCTGGCGGGACCTGCTGAGCCACAAGGCCAACACCTCCCCTCTGCTCGACTTCAAAATGGCGGCCAGGCAGTTCAATCGCTAGCATGACTTAAGCCCTGTTTAATCCTATCTGCAGCATTATCACCACCACATGAAATCCAGTGCTCATCACAAGGCTGTCCAAAGTTGAAAAAGACATTGAGCAACATGGGAGGTTGGTTGTGCAACACGGGGTAGCAACAGTGATAACAGTTGACGTACGTGCGAGTAGAAGGTAGCCGGACATGATGACTGCATTCAACTAGTCAACGAGGCAATTAAGAGAGAGTGTGGGACCAGCTAATAAACTCTCTGTGTGATCTCACACTGCAAGCAAGAGGGAAGCTGTGCCCCATGTCCCCAACACCACCAGGAGTGTGGATGATGGCAGATTCTGCAGTCTGCCGGGTGGCAGTAACCCTGCAGCCAATGGGAATGTGTATGAAGGTGAGCACAGACTTCTGCAGTCTGCCGGGGCAGCAACCCTGCCGCCAATGGGAATGTGTAAGAAGGTGAGCGCAGACTTCTGCAGTATGCCGGGGCAGCAACCCTACCGCCAATGGGAATGTGTATGAAGGTGAGCGCATACTTGTGCAGTCTTCCGGGTGGCAGTAACCCTGCCGCCAATGGGAATGTGTATGAAGCTGAGCACAGACTTCTGCAGTCTGCCGGGGCAGCAACCCTGCCGCCAATGGGAATGTGTATGAAGGTGAGAGCAGACTTCTGCAGTCTGCCGGGGCAGCAACCCTGCCGCCAATGGGAATGTGTATGAAGGTGAGCACAGACTTCTGCAGTCTGCCGGGGCAGCAACCCTACCGCCAATGGGAATGTGTATGAAGGTGAGCGCATACTTGTGCAGTCTTCCGGGTGGCAGTAACCCTGCCGCCAATGGGAATGTGTATGAAGGTGAGCACAGACTTCTGCAGTCTGCCGGGGCAGCAACCCTGCCACCAATGGGAATGTGTATGAAGGTGAGAGCAGACTTCTGCAGTCTGCCGGGGCAGCAACCCTACCGCCAATGGGAATGTGTATGAAGGTGAGCGCATACTTGTGCAGTCTTCCGGGTGGCAGTAACCCTGCCGCCAATGGGAATGTGTATGAAGGTGAGCACAGACTTCTGCAGTCTGCCGGGGCAGCAACCCTACCGCCAATGGGAATGTGTATGAAGGTGAGCGCATACTTGTGCAGTCTTCCGGGTGGCAGTAACCCTGCCGCCAATGGGAATGTGTATGAAGGTGAGCACAGACTTCTGCAGTCTGCCGGGGCAGCAACCCTACCACCAATGGGAATGTGTATGAAGGTGAGCTCATACTTGTGCAGTCTTCCAGGTGGCAGTAACCCTGCTGCCAATGGGAATGTGTATGAGGGTGAGCGCAGACTTCTGCAGTCTGCCAGGTAGCAGTAAGCCTGCCGCCAATGGGAATGTGTATGAACATGAGCGCAGACTTCTGCAGTCTGCCAGGTGGCAATAAGCCTGCCGCCAATGGGAATGTGTATGAAGGTGAGCGCAGACTTCTGCAGTCTGCCGGGGCAGCAACCCTGACGCCAATGGGAATGTGTATGAAGGTGAGCGCAGACTTCTGCAGTCTGCCAGGTGGCAGTAACTCTGCCGCCGATGGGAATGTGTATGAAGGTGAGCGCAGACTTCTGCAGTCTGCCAGGTGGCAGTAACCCTGCTGCCAATGGGAATGTTTATGAAGGTGAGCGCAGACTTCTGCAGTCTGCCAGGTGGCAGTAACTCTGCCGCTGATGGGAATGTGTATGAAGGTGAGCGCAGACTTGTGCAGTCTTCCGGGTGGCAGTAACCCTGACACCAATGGGAATGTGTATGAAAGTGAGCGCAGACTTCTGCGGCAGTGACCCTGCCGCCAATGGGAATGTGTATGAGGGTGAGCACATACTTGTGCAGTCTTCCGGGTGGCAGTAACCCTGCCGCCAATGGGAATGTGTATGAAGGTGAGCGCAGACTTCTGCTGTTTGCCAGGTGGCAGTAACCCTGCCGCCAATGGGAATGTGTATGAAGGTGAGCGCCAGGTGGCAGTAAGCCTGCCGCCAATGGGAATGTGTATGAACGTGAGCACAGACTTCTACATTCTGCCAGGTGGAAGTGACTCTGCCGCCGTTGGGAATGTGTATGAGGGTGAGCGCAGACTTCTGCACTCGGCCAGGTGGCAGTAACCCTGTCGCCGATGGGAATGTGTATGAGGGTGAGCGCAGACTTCTGCAGTCTTCCAGGTACCAGTAACCCTGCTACCGATGGGAATGTGTATGAAGGTGAGTGCAGACTTCTGCTGTCTGCCAGGTGGCAGTAACCCTGCCACCGATGGGAATGTGTATGAAGGTGAGCCCAGACTTGTGCAGTCTGCCAGGTGGCGGTAACCCTGCCGCCAATGGGAATGTGTATGAAGGTGAGCGCCAGGTGGCAGTAAGCCTGCCGCCAATGGGAATGTGTATGAAGGTGAGTGCAGACTTCTGCAGTCTGCCAGGTGGCAATAAGCCTGCCGCCAATGGGAATGTGTATGAAGGTGAGCGCAGACTTCTGCAGTCTGCCGGGGCAGCAACCCTGACGCCAATGGGAATGTGTATGAAGGTGAGCGCAGACTTCTGCAGTCTGCCAGGTGGCAGTAACTCTGCCGCCGATGGGAATGTGTATGAAGGTGAGCGCAGACTTCTGCAGTCTGCCAGGTGGCAATAACCCTGCCGCCAATGGGAATGTGTATGAATGTGGGCGCAGACTTCTGCAGTCTGCCAGGTGGCAGTAACCCTGCCGCCAATGGGAATGTGTATGAAGGTGGGCGCAGACTTCTGCAGTCTGCCAGGTGGAAGTGACTCTGCCATCAATGGGAATGTGTATGAGGGTAAGCGCAGAATTCTGCAGTCGGCCAGGTGGCAGTAACCCTGCCACCGATGGGAATGTGTATGAGGGTGAGCGCAGACTTCTGCAGTCTGCCAGGAGGCAGCAACCCGGCCGCCAATGGGAAGGTGTATGAAGGTGAGCGCAGTCTTCTGCAGCCTGCCGGATGGCAGTAACCCTGCCGCCAATGGGAATGTGTATGAAGGTGAGCGCAGACTTCTGCTGTCTGCCAGGTGGCAGTAACTATGTCGCCAATGGGTATGTGTATGAAGGTGAGCGCAGAGTTCTGCTGTCTGCCAGGTGGTAGTAATCCCGCCGCCAATGGGAATGTGTACGAAGGTGAGCGCAGACTTCTGCGGTCTGCCAAGTGGCAGCAACCCTGCCACCTATGGGAATGTGTATGAAAGTGAGCCCAGACTTCTGCAGTCTGCCAGGTGGCAGCAACCCTGCCGCCGATGGGAATGTGTATGAAGGTGAGCGCAGACTTCTGCTATCTGCCAGGTGGCAGTAACTCTGCCGCCGATGGGAATGTGTATGAAGGTGAGCGCAGACTTCTCCTGTCTGCCAGGTGGCAATAACTATGCCGCCAATGGAAATGTGTACGAAGGTGAGCGCAGACTTGTGCAGTCTTCCGGGTGGCAGTAACCCTGCCACCAATGGGAATGTGTATGAAGGTGAGCGCAGACTTCTGCAGTCTGCCAGGTGGCAGTAACCCTGCTGTCAATGGGAATGTTTATGAAGGTGAGCGCAGACTTCTGCAGTCTGCCAGGTGGCAGTAACTCTGCCGCTGATGGGAATGTGTATGAAGGTGAGCGCAGACTTGTGCAGTCTTCCGGGTGGCAGTAACCCTGACACCAATGGGAATGTGTATGAAAGTGAGCGCAGACTTCTGCGGCAGTGACCCTGCCGCCAATGGGAATGTGTATGAGGGTGAGCACATACTTGTGCAGTCTTCCGGGTGGCAGTAACCCTGCCGCCAATGGGAATGTGTATGAAGGTGAGCGCAGACTTCTGCTGTTTGCCAGGTGGCAGTAACCCTGCCGCCAATGGGAATGTGTATGAAGGTGAGCGCCAGGTGGCAGTAAGCCTGCCGCCAATGGGAATGTGTATGAACGTGAGCACAGACTTCTACATTCTGCCAGGTGGAAGTGACTCTGCCGCCGTTGGGAATGTGTATGAGGGTGAGCGCAGACTTCTGCACTCGGCCAGGTTGCAGTAACCCTGTCGCCGATGGGAATGTGTATGAGGGTGAGCGCAGACTTCTGCAGTCTTCCAGGTACCAGTAACCTTGCTACCGATGGGAATGTGTATGAAGGTGAGTGCAGACTTCTGCTGTCTGCCAGGTGGCAGTAACCCTGCCACCGATGGGAATGTGTATGAAGGTGAGCCCAGACTTGTGCAGTCTGCCAGGTGGCGGTAACCCTGCCGCCAATGGGAATGTGTATGAAGGTGAGCGCCAGGTGGCAGTAAGCCTGCCGCCAATGGGAATGTGTATGAAGGTGAGTGCAGACTTCTGCAGTCTGCCAGGTGGCAGTAACCCTGCCACCGATGGGAATGTGTATGAAGGTGAGCCCAGACTTGTGCAGTCTGCCAGGTGGCGGTAACCCTGCCGCCAATGGGAATGTGTATGAAGGTGAGCGCAGACTTCTGCAGTCTGCCAGGTGGCAGTAACCCTGCCACCGATGGGAATGTGTATGAAGGTGAGCCCAGACTTGTGCAGTCTGCCAGGTGGCAGTGACCCTGCCGCCAATGGGAATGTGTATTAAGGTGAGCGCAGACTTGTGCAGTCTGCCAGGAGGCAGTAACCCTGCCGCCAATCGGAATGTCTATAAAGGTGAGCCCAGACTTGTGCAGTCTTCCGGGTGGCAGGAATCCTGCCACCAATGGGAATGTGTATGAAGGTGAGCGCAGACT
Organism: Ambystoma mexicanum; assembly: GCF_040938575.1. Classification (NCBI taxonomy): domain Eukaryota; kingdom Metazoa; phylum Chordata; class Amphibia; order Caudata; family Ambystomatidae; genus Ambystoma; species Ambystoma mexicanum. The sequence goes on along the minus strand of NC_090925.1, from coordinate 16,570,079 downwards.
TCTGCAGTCTGCCAGGTGGCAATAACCCTGCCGCTGATGGGAATGTGTATGAAGGTGAGCGCAGACTTCTGCAGTCTGCCAGGTGGCAATAACCCTGCCGCTGATGGGAATGTGTATGAGGGTGAGCGCAGACTTCTGCAGTCTGCCAGGTGGCAGTAACCCTGCCGCCAATGGGAATGTGTATGAAGGTGAGCGCCAGGTGGCAGTAAGCCTGCCGCCAATGGGAATGTGTATGAAGGTGAGCCCAGACTTGTGCAGTTTTCCGGGTAGCAGTAACCCTGCCAACGATAGGAATGTGTATGAAGGTGAGCCCAGACTTGTGCAGTCTTCCAGGTGGCAATAACCCTGCTGCCAATGTGAATGTGTATGAAGGTGAGCACCAGGTGGCAGTAAGCCTGCCGCCAATGGGAATGTGTATGAAGGTGAGCGCCAGGTGGCAGTAAGCCTGCCGCCAATGGGAATGTGTATGAAGGTGAGCGCCAGGTGGCAGTAAGCCTGCCGCCAATGGGAATGTGTATGAAGGTGAGCGCCAGGTGGCAGTAAGCCTGCCGCCAATGGGAATGTGTATGAAGGTGAGCGCCAGGTGGCAGTAAGCCTGCCGCCAATGGGAATGTGTATGAAGGTGAGCCCAGACTTGTGCAGTTTTCCGGGTAGCAGTAACCCTGCCAACGATAGGAATGTGTATGAAGGTGAGCCCAGACTTGTGCAGTCTTCCAGGTGGCAATAACCCTGCTGCCAATGTGAATGTGTATGAAGGTGAGCGCCAGGTGGCAGTAAGCCTGCCGCCAATGGGAATGTGTATGAAGGTGAGCGCCAGGTGGCAGTAAGCCTGCCGCCAATGGGAATGTGTATGAAGGTGAGCGCCAGGTGGCAGTAAGCCTGCCGCCAATGGGAATGTGTATGAAGGTGAGCGCCAGGTGGCAGTAAGCCTGCCGCCAATGGGAATGTGTATGAAGGTGAGCGCCAGGTGGCAGTAACCCTGCCGCCAATGGGAATGTGTATGAAGGTGAGCGCCAGGTGGCAGTAAGCCTGCCGCCAATGGGAATGTGTATGAAGGTGAGCGCCAGGTGGCAGTAAGCCTGCCACCGATAGGAATGTGTATGAAGGTGAGCCCAGACTTGTGCCTTTTAAGAATTACAATACTTGTATCCTCCTATCACATTTTTTAATGTGGATTATAACATTTTGGTTGATGTTTTGGCAAATTGTCTACCATCTGTAAACAAGGCCAATGATCTATTGACTTCTCTTGAAATGAGCTGTACATCTGGGTGTAGCCTGGCTTTCAACACATTTCGCATTTGAAGCTATGCCTTATCCTGTATCATCAACATTCACGCGTTTAGTTGTTTTAAGATGTGACGGAGACCCTTGTTCTAGTGGATCAAGCAACCATCTTTACAAGATAGGAGATATTTGCAAGTTTCAGTAAAAGGATGGTAAACTCAATGCCTTTAGGGGATAAATATCTCAGAGGAAACGGATAGGAATGCTTTTGCTCCTCCTTGCATTTCACACCTTATACTCAGTACTTGTCATCAGCATTGGACCGCCACACAATGTGCCCTTTGCCGTGATATCTTCCGGTGCATACCGTTTGCAGCACACACACTTTCCTTGTTGACTACCACGCTGCTCTGCCCTAAAACAGAAGGAACAGCAGCTTGGCAACGGCTGTGGCCATTTTGGGACTGAAATTCCACTGAGCATAATCACTACTTCCTGACTTCATTCATTGCTTGATTCCCTGGCGCTTTGTGAATGTACAACATTTTGTGATATTGGGTTATGTGAGGTTGGATTTTCTTTTTAAAGAATGAGGTGCCAATTGTTTAAGTATCTCCATTTTGTAAACTATATTTCAGAACGCGCTAGGGGGTTTTGTGAATTCACTTGTGTCTGCACCCTTTTCTCATTTTCAAAATGTTTTTTAACGTTTTGTGAAGGGACACCTGAATGTAGGATTGTTATTCAGAGAGGGGGAAAGGCCTGCGTTGTCCTTCCGGGTCGGGTCCTGCCCTGCGTTGGGCCATGTTGAGGAGGGGCGCCGTATATCTGTAATTTGATGGCACGCTTATGCCAGGACTGCCATTTCTCTTAGGGAAGGTTATCTTGGCAAATGTTCCCCCAGATGAGCGCGTCCCGCGGGAATGAAGAGTGCTCTGTGCACATGGTGCTATGAAGTATTGGCTGATATGGTGTCTAAAGTCACATGGCATTCCCAGAAATAAACTATATGTGGATAGCATTGCATTGATTATCAGAAAAGGAGACAGAAAATGTTTGGTTTTAGAAGAAATTCCTGGCTGTGCGACTGAAATGAGGCCGCCTTTGTGAGCGAACGCTGTAGAAGAAAGCTCGTCCCCTGAGGAGCAGCGACATTACTCTGTGCACCGCAGTCATGTGACACAGCGATATCCGCGAAGCCTTCTTACACCAGTCATTAAAATAAAGAACTAGTTCACAAGGCAGGTTAACCACCGTCCTGTCACTAGTTCAGCTTGAGTGCATGTGGCAAACATGGACATGATATCAGTGCTCATGAAGTCGGTTTACTACAATTCACCATTTAATATCTTTAGTTTACTAAAGTGTTAATTCTTTTGACCGGGCAATGATCACGCAGCGGCTAGCCTACACTGGCCATTACACCCAGAATCTCTTACCATTTCTTACTGTCTACTGCATGCATGAGCTTATTCAATTTACTCCAAGGTCATTCAAATATACGTGTTGTTGTGCAGAAGATTTCACACAGATTTAGGATCCAACTCTATCAGTTCTGCAAGATTGCAGAGATTCTGGGAGACCCCCACAAGGACTCAGTGCTTTAAGGGACACTTTATTACCTGGAATGCTGGTGTCTGCTGAACTACGGCAGCACAATGCGGTCAATCATTTGAAGCGGTGGTGATGAAACTCTTTAGGTATATGTCTGGATGTTACGCTTTCCATACACATCTTCTTTAAATTGTGATCATTCTGAGGTTCGTGCAAGGAGTAAAGGTATGTTAGTGGTGATGGACTGGTAGGAACTGCTAAACGAAGCACATCACATGATGGCAAATGCCTGCATGGACGAATCATCAAGTCATGGTCGGTAGCGCATCCAGAGGTCCAACGCCCACTGCATCGGACCAACTATCAGCAAAACTGGATTTCATGTTGTATTTGTCCAATTAGTGGGATTTGTCGCTAGCCACTTGAACACAGGGTGCTTCCGGAATTCAGGCCTGGAGACTAAATAGACTCAAGATTAAATAGAATGATGATTGAGAAAGAAGAGTACCTTAGACAGGCTAGCAAACGGTCCAGCATTACGATGGCTCTCAGATGTATTGCGTTAATATACACGTATACTCCGCTGTATACGTGAAACGACTCCATTCAATGCAATGGACAATAAGACACATCTCTTTACGCTGAAGGTAAACCCTGACTCTCCGCGGGGATCTTAGATCTCACTGGTACATGATTGAGTTAAAACTAATACATTAAATTCAATAAAGAAAATCAGTTGGTAGTAAAGACCTTGGGGCGGGCCTACACGTGACTCTTTTCACTACCATTTCAGGTGGGGAGCACTGACCACCGTTCAGCAAGTTAGGTTGAGTCAGCCTAAAATAATATCTTTCATAGAACTAGGTGGACACTGCCTGGATTGTCAGACGCATCTCATTTGCATGTTATTGACTTTATATAGCGTAATATGCCAAAACACTTAACAAAGAACAAAGTGTAGCATACAGGGGAAGGTCCAATCAATTCATTTGACAATAAACAGTCCTTGAGGCGAGAATTAATCAAGGTAAAAGAAGACATCAGTAACCATGGCACGAGTGCCTTAACAGTAGACATAACCTGAGACTCGACGAACCGTGGGCACCTTGCCCAACTTAAAACCAATAACACAAACGCAGCCCCAGCCGGAGGGCTTTCCATAGATAGTTCAACACCCCTCTTACTAATTCAGACATTACATAATCATCAAAACGGGAGGGTCTCCTCCTCCCTTCGCGGTGGGGGTATCTGTCTGTTCCACCTCTTACCAGCTGCCCATACTAACCAGATCAGGAATGACCAGTTCTTGAGTGGACCCTGGGTCCCCATCTTCCTCGCTGCCCCACTGGCCGCTCGCCTCCCTCCCATTTTCTGGAGATGTTGCTTCCTCGACCCTCCTAAAAAAATGAGAGTTTGTAGTCACTTTTCCTCGGACATCCACGGTGGTGACCATGGACCCCTTTACCTTGATCACATCTAAAGGACGAGGCTCGTAGGTGAGGGATAGCTTGCCTTCCGGATGCCTGTTTCTGACCAGTAATGTGTCGCCGCCCACCAGTCATGGGGTTGAGGTTTCTCCTCATGTTATCCCGCTCGTTTCTCAGCTTTTTTTCATCAAACACTCATTCATCATTCATATCCCTGGGGCTCCTGCCTTCCCCCTCTGGGATGAGACCCCAGGGAACACTTGGAACAGCGCCTCAGCGGGTGCCACTCGCGTCGCGCTGTAGGACGCCGACCTGTATTCCTGCAGAAACTGATACAGTGGTTGCTTGAGGCATTTTCCTTGTCCCTGGGAAATCCTGAACCCCTTGTTCAGTGTGCGCATGAAGCACTCTACCTCCCCATTGGCTCTTGGCCACACAAGAGATACTTTCCGATGTGTTATCCCACACTCCAGTAGGAACTCCACAAAGCTTTCCCCTTGGAACGGGGGTCCACTGTCCGAACAGATTTCTCTGGGGAATCAGTGCGTCGCAAAACCCTTCTCCATCACGTGGGCTACGTGGTCAAATGAAGTGGAGTCTACCATCTCTACCTCTGGATATCTCGACCACTGGTCGATCAGAACCAGGAAATAGGACCCTCGTCATGTGGAGCCAAAATCGACACCTAGAATGTCACACGGCTGGTCACTCTGTGGCATGGATTCAATTTGCGGTTCCCTGTTCACTGGTGCAGCAACCTGGCACCACACACCCCCTGTGACAAAGTCATCCACATAGTTCTCTAAATTCGGCAGTTCATATCAGGCTTATCAGGCTAAAGCACTCATCATGATTGGATGCTTCCGTGAGCTCCTGCACTGACAATGGCACAGGTTTAGCAGCCTCCACCACCAGGTCCACATGTCCTGCTGCTTCCACAGCCTCCTTGAGTCCTGTTACGTGCTTCCCCATGGGTTGTCGTGACAAATAGTCCACCGCATTTTGTGAGCCTGGGCGGTACACTAGCTTCACTCCATATTCCAGCAGTGCTAGCATCCACCTTTCGATCCGTGGTGGAGGCTTCGAGCACGAGCCCGCCAAAATGGGCAGCTACAGCTTGCGGTCAGTGACAACAGTGACAGGTTTACCCAGTATGTAAAGTCTGAAATGGCAGCACCCTACAGGACCGCCAGCTCCTCCCTTTCAATTTTGGGAATGCTGCTGTTTGGTGTCGGACAGAGGCCTGCTGGCGTATGCCACCTGCTTCACGTTTCCTTGCGAGTCGCTCTGTGTCAGTACAGCCAAACGGAGTGGCGTCCAGGATGATCTCAGATTCCCTCCTTGGGTTGAAAAACGGCATGCTCTCCTCTGTCAGCGCCTTCTTCATTGTCTCAAAAGCCTCCTGCTCTAACAGGGTCCATTTACATGCCATGTCCTTTTTCGTTAGGAGTCTCAGGGGTTCAGATATCGTCGCAAGATTGGGAATAAAACGCCTGCAATAGTAACCATTCCGGGAAGCTACAGATTTCCGATACATTCCCCGGAGGCCTTGCGTCTTGTTGTCCTGTACTTTCCTCGGGTCCGGTAACATGCCTCCCTCATGAACTATGAATCCAAAGAATTCAATTTGGTTGCGCAGAAACTCACACTTTTCTCTGTGGTGTGCTAGTCCTAGTTGTTTGATTCGCTCCAGCGTCTTCTCCAGTCACACCATGTGTTCCGCCTCTGACACTGCGAACACCAGGATATCATCACTTATGTTGAGTACCCCGTCCAGCCCTGCCAAGGCTCCTCTTGTGATATATTGAAAACCTCAGCCGCCGAAGATACCCCAAAGCTGAGACGCTTGTACAGATACAAACCCTATGTGTAGTAAATGTTGTTATATATCAGGACCCAGAGTGGAGGACCAACTGGTGGTACCCAGCCCTCAAGTCCAAATTGGAGAACAGGCGAGCACCCTGCAGTTCTCCTACCACGTTGTCCACCGTGAGGGTCAGGGGTCTCTCCCGCCTGATGGCCTGGTTTGGGAGCCTCATGTCCACGCATATGCGCACCGACCGTGGTGGTTTTGGTTTCCGCGTCCAACAGTATCAGGGGCACCCATGGGGTTGACCCCTCCACCTTCTCAATTATGTCTAGGCCCACCAAGTGATTCAGCTCATGGTTTACTTGCTCTTTCAAACGAAACGGCATTCGCCTGTGCTTGAGTGCAACTGGGCGGACCGGCTCGTCAATGTGCAGTTTTATTGGTTTGCCAGCCATCTTCCCAACTCATGTGATCCATTGTGATCCACGAGGTTTAGCCACTTCAAAATGGCCGCCCGCCATATGTCTGCTTTCCCCAAGGGGCTGATGCACACTAGAACCTGCATCTAAATCCGATTGGCCACCCGCCTACACATGAGACCCAATCGGGAGCCGCCAGGCTCAAGCCGGCCCACGTCCAAAGGCACACAAGTTAAGGCGCATATCCTATCTTGAGCCTGTCATGAGCCGTCCAGCCTAGGGCCACAACTCTTGTTCCCTCTTCGAGAGGTTCACGTGCTACTAATACTGTTGACTGGGTAAGCCAGACGCCGTCCAACCACACTGCTATCACCAGGACAACCTAACATGAGGCACATATCAGACCACCTTCCTCATTACAGTATGTCTCCCTGATCCTTAGACCCCCCCTTGGCATCCTCACGGCACCTTCAGACAACGAGCAGACCTCTCCTTGACTCACTCACTGTTGCGGCTTATGCTACCTAGTTGCCTATGTATGCATCTACAACTTATTATCTCTGTTATATGCCTTTATATACGGTACCAAACGTACTGCCCTAATGGCCTCTGCAATTGCCTGTATTGCTTTGCCTGATTAACTGCCTGTGAACCTGCTCTTGCATGAGGCTAGCGTCTCCCAATGTCTCCTTGCCCTAACGTGATCTATGGTGATTTGTCCCTGTACTGAATGTCTAGCTCCTTGCACACCCTGAGCCAGGCAAGCGCCTCCCCATGTTTGCCTGCCCTAACTGGCCCTGCAACCGCCTAAACCCGTATTGATCTGATGCATTGATTGCTTGTGAATCTGTTTTTTAGCTTGAGGCCAGAGCCTCCCCATGTTTGCCTGCCCTGTAATTGCTTGTGCCCGTACTGATCTGTTTGATTCACTGCTTGTGAACCAGTCGTAGCATGAGGCCAGCGCCTCCCAATGTCTGCTTGCCCTAACTTGATTTATGGTGACTTGTGACCCGTACCCGTATTGACTGCCATCCTATCACCTTGCATATTTAGCATGAGGCCTGCGCCTCTCCATGCTTGCCTGCCCTAACTGACCCTGCAACTGCCTTTGCCCTGCACTGATTGCATGCCTCATCTTCTGCCTGGAAACCTTTCTTAAGTTCGAGGCCAGCACCTCTAGGACATTGCAGGACTTGCTTGCCCTAACTGGATCTTGTTAGCTTATGCCTGCATTGACTGCTCACCCACTTATTGATTGATTGTGCCAACTACCACTATTCTCTAAAATCATAGAAAGTGCTCTATCGCCACTATCTAGTATGTTCCCCCTAGCCCCCAGCCAGACTGCCTACATTATAGCCATTATAAAAAGCTTTACGCTCTACACTATGTTACTACACTCACCCACCCTAACACATACCTCTAAATTACCTCTAAATTACACAATACTACAGCTACTAGCCCATTCTTAGACATGAATGACACTCAATGCCCATTACTAAGTATTCCATGCCCAACTACAACTAGGAACCTACGATTTAGAGCTAGACTAGCCAACATTTATGAGCCTCCCATCAGTTCTATTCCTACTACAACAGGACTAAGGACTATGCCAACTCAGCCTGGCCAAATAAACTTAAATTTGAACCTAGCTTGCAACTCTGACCCTATGACACGCTACAGAAATTGCTGACCTGATCTTAAGAGAGGACTTTGACTTCCTCGCTATCACTGAGACATGGATGCACCCTGCAGCAGGCCCCATGCTTATGTTAGCAGTCCCGGATGGCTGCTCCATACTGAGACAAGACAGATTAAAATCTACAGGAGGCTATATCGCTATCATCTACAAATGCAGTCTCTCCATGAGATTAGCCACTCCTATTGATGTCCTCTCATGCAAACTGCTATCTGCTAAAGTTCCACTTACCAATGCCCAAACACTCAATATCCACCTCATCTACCACCCCCCGGCAGCCCCCCGGAACATTCGAGGATGACATTAACACCATTTTGTCCAGTAACCTCAAATGTTCTACACAAGTACTGGTACTTGGGGACCTCAATATGGGTTTTAATGACCCATCAGAGCAGCTCGCCCACACCACACTTAACACCCTATCAGAAATAGGCTTCACCCAAAGAAGTAACGCACCTACCCATGACAAAGGCAGAATACTCGACTGAGTGGCAGACTACAACTGTCAAGCCAACATCCTCTCTATCTCACCACCAGCTTGTGTCATTCATGCTTTCTGCTCACAGACCCCCACCCCCACCAGCCATCAGGGCTCCACCCATGCTAACCAGAAATAAAGAGTATTACTGCGGAGAGACTTATCCCGACCTTACTCCCGACCCTCAACTCACTCCAAGACAACACGGACCCTGAGACCCTGGTCGAAGAATATAATAAAATGATGACCCCCCTCCTTGGACTCGATCCCCCCCTAAAACTTAGACTAAGTAGGCTTAAAACTCACCTGAATAAATGGTTTACGCCTTTCCTGAAAAGGCAGCAAAAAAGAAACTGTGAGGCCGCCTGGAAAAAAACTACCCTCTGCAGCAAACAAACTCAAACTCACTAAACGTTCAGCCCTCTACAAGAGAGAAATATGCCTAGCAAAACAAACATCCTTCGACTCACGCATATCCCAAAAAGAACTATTCTCTATCCTCAAAGAAACAGAGACCCCCATAGCACCACCTGACACATGCATTAAAGATACAAAATGGTGCTCAGAGATCCAAAACGCTCTAGACAACAAATTCTCCTCCTTACAAAACAAAATTTCCAGTAAAAGAGCCTCCTTAAATGACTCTCCAGCAACGGAGAGTATCGCAGCTAATAAATCCACCCGATTTAACTTCACTAAAGTTTCCATTCTTGAAGTGGAAAGAATCATTCTGTCACTGAAACCATCTAATTGTCAGGACGATCTTTGCCCCGCGCAGCTTATCAAGGATGCTGCCCGAGATCTCTCTCCCTTCATTACGAAGCTTATCAACGCGTCCTTTTCCACTGGTACCGTCCCCACCAATCTTAAAGAATCATGGGTACTTCCACTCTTTAAAAAAAAACACTCTCGACCCATCCATTCCGACCAACTACAGGCCAATCACAACAGTACCCTTTCTCCTAAAAATTCTGGATAAGGTTGCTTATGTACAAATCCAGAAACACCTGGAAGTACACCATCTATTAGGAGCCAGACAATCAGGTTTCTGTCCTCAACACGGAACCGAGACAGCACTCATCGACCTCAAGACCCAAGTTGATGAGCTTAGGGACAACGGTAAAGCTGCCCTTCTCCTCCTCCTAGAACTCTCGGCTGCATTCGACCTGGTTGACCATACTATTCTATGCAACCACCTTAACACAGCTGCCCACTTTTCTGATGAAGCAATTACCTGGATTAGATATTTCCTAAATGGTAGAACCATGAGGGACTTCTCGACCACAGCAGCTGCCGACCCTATACCAATCACCTGTGGCGTGCCCCAGGGTTCTTGTGTCTCGGCCACATTGTACAACATTTTTACCAAGCCCCTTTTTGATGATCTGGATCATCTCGGTATCACCTACACTAATTATGCAGATGATACCCAGATCCTCCTCCCGCTTTCTGGGGATTATGAAATGGATTTGGCCTTGGTGAGTAGAGTGTACATCATCATCCAGGCATGGATGGCCACACATGGACTATGCCTGAATGATGATAAAACTGAACTTATCATCCTGAGCACCACCTCCAGCCTAAATAACTAGGACCCGACTATTCCTCATTCATAATCGATGGTAACAGCATCAAAGTAGGACAAGAGGTAAAAACGCTGGGCTTTTACCTAGACGCAAACCTCCCTTTCACCAAACAGGTTAATTCTCTAGCATCTTCCACGGCCTACACGTGCAAATTGATCCGCACAGCTAAGCCATTTCTTTCCAATACTAGTTGCACGACCTTGGCCAGAGCCCTCATCCTGTCTCGCCTAGACTACTGCAACACCCTCTATCTAGGGTCCTCCAAAACCACTATTAGAAAAATCCAAACTCTACAAAATAATGCCCTTAGAGCGACATTAGGCATCTCTAGAAGAGACCACATCTCTGAGAGTACCGACCGAAAAACTGGCTCCCTACCAATGACAAAATTCTGCTAAAAACCTTGTCACTTACGCACAAATCTCTCAACAACGCTGCACCCATCTACCTGGTTGACAGATTCCACAGACAGACATCCTTGAGACCTTCCAGAACAGCTTACAAAGATTGCCTCTCTATTCCTAATTTCAATCGCTCCACAATCGGTGGCAACAGCTTCCCGGTGAAAGCTGCCAAATTATGGAACTCCCTACCTCCCACACTGAGAACTGACCTCCCCTACCAAACATTCAGGACCAACACCATCCTGTGGCTGAAAGCAAATGATCGCTAAATTTAATAAGCAGCCAGGCCTTACTGTGAGGAGTCAGAACCCCCCCTCCACCCTATTGTACATTTGTACATACTCACCCTACTATCACTTCTACTTGTATACATTGCTGATGCAAGCAAGCGATATGCATCATTTAGATTTTTGCTCCTTTACCTTCTGTCTGTATATACCTTGTATTTAATACCTGCATGTAAATAATAATGCTGTTGTAACCAAGCTTCGCATATGCATGTAACTACTGCACCCTGGTACCCTAGGTTATGTTCGCACATTATAAATAATAAAACAAACAAACAAAACAACTCCTTCAAACATGTCTTTGAATCTCTCCAGGATGACGTTGATGTCCTCTGCGTGCACTCCATACGCAATCGTACGATTCCGAGGGCTTCAGCTGTGGCGCAGCTCAGCAGAGTGTCCATCATGTTCGACCGTAGCAATAAAAGCCCCTTTGAGAGGAATGGGATGTTTGCCCCTGAATGTTAAGATTTTCGCCTTTTCAGCCGTCAATGGCGGTGCACCTGGCAGGGCCTCATAGTGTTGTAGTGCCATTGCACACACTGAGGCTCCGGTATCCACAAGCACTGGAGTCTCTGCCCCACTTCTGTGCACTTTGCACTTTGGTTGTCTTCTCTGCTTTATCTGCAGCAAGCCTATGCTGGAGCTGAGGAAAACCTCCTTGTCATCTTCTGCAATGTTAAGATCCTCTGCGTCGAGCTCCTGCTCTACGTGTGCTACGTTCTGCTGTCGTCGCTGGGCACCGGCATCTGGTCTGCTCGGGCCTCTTGGAATTGCTACCAGTGTGTGGGTCTTGCACATTCTGGCAAAATGTACTGGTACTCCACACGATCCGCACGTCCTCCACTTCGTTGAGCACTCTCCTGAATGTGGGAGATCGTAGGCACACTTTGGGCATGGCATGTGTGCTTCTGGCCCCTTTTCTCTCCTTGGGACCCATTTTGACCTGGCCGACATAGCTCCCTGCTGGTGTCCCACTGCACACTCCTCTTCCAGTTTGAGCGAGCAGATCGCTGCATCCATTTTGGACGCCCTGAACTGCGCGAGTTCATATGATTGTCCCATCTTGAGGATGCGAGCTGGTGTTAGACCAGGTTCCCTCAAGATTTGCTGCCTCAGTTTCCCAGGCATGTATCCTTGTATGAGCTGGTTACGGACCATACCGTCTTCATTTTCCCAGGTGCATGTTGCTGCCAAGTGTCTGAGACGTCCATAAAGTGCGTCCAAAGATTTGTCATCTTTTGCACACGCCACAAACCGCTCGTAGTCCTGATTCGGATTCGCCAATGGCATGACATGCTCTCAGAGGCAGGCCTTCGCCGCTTGGTATGTGTCGTTGACAGGCACCAATGTTTTGAAGATTCTGTGTACCTCTGGTCCCACTACATATATCAACGTTGACAGCTTGGCATTGTCGTCTGTCTCCCCTGCGGCCCTGAAATACATTTCCAATCTCTCAATCGAGAGATTTCACTTGGGTCCTAGACTTGACGGTGTTCCCGTTGTGATGAATTCGGGCATGGGGGCAAGAGTACCTTGCTGCCTAGGTCCCTTGCCTATCCTGATGGCACCATCTCCTGGTGCCTGCGCAGCTGCATGGGAATTGTCTTGGCCCTCTTCCATGCTTTCCTGTGGTCTGCACGTGTCCGAGTGCACAAGCACCCCTGTGACTCCAGAGGCTGCAACTCAGGGTTCCCCATTACTTCTGTTAGGACACAGATGCCCCTCTCATCCACCACTCGGCGCTGCCCCCTTGTAATCACACCTCCCCTTCCACCTTCTTCCTCGTTTACTGCCTTACTACTGGGTGGCCCTCCAGGCCCTCACACGCACTGTGCGCATCTAAGTTGCTGAGGCTAAACCCGAGATATTCCTGGAGAGAGCCTAGCCAAATCACATAGGAGTTGAGAGGAATACAAATAAGTTACTACTCGCAAAAGTCTATTTAATTTGGAAAGAAATCACCAGGAATAAACTTGAATTACCACTCAATTCACAAAGAAGTTACCAGGAATTCAAACCTATTCCTGCATTATTCATGGAAAGAGAAGAGTAAGTCGCGTCATTTGGAGTTACTCCTGATAGATTCTTTGCCAAATGACCCAGAATATCCCCGGGTGTCTTAGTTTGTAGCCCAGGATAGAAGCCCAGGAGCTACAGCCCGACAGTCCCTACATTCGACTAGCCCTGGAATTTTCCAGACCTTGCAACACCCCTGCCACTGTGGTCCCCCATCCAGCTGCCAACTCCTACTCTTCTGCACTTATCAATCGAACCATGACTGGTGGGTGAGGCAGGGGCATAGCATTATGTTCAAACACCATAGAAAAACAGGTTCTCTTTAATAAAATGACATGTGTCCCCCGTGTGATAAAAATGGACATATTATGGTAAAGGTTCCTTGGCTGTGTCGCCCCATGGCTGTGTCGCCCCAGTGGGACACGCATGTCTTCCTGTGTAGAGGTACACACTGGAGAAATTAACATGCAAACATGACTTTATCCTACCAGTGTCTGTAGGCACCTCCTATCTTAACGTATCGTGTACCCACACATGCACACACGCACGCACACATGCACACATGCATGCACCCACACACACACACTCGTGTAAGCAAAAGTGTTTAAGACACACAAGCTTCTTTTTACCTCTGCCTTTCACTCGCCTTGCACTCCACGTTTCCACATCCCTCTGCCTCTCTCTTTGGCTTTCTCTTACCAACGATCAGCTCCAACAAAGGAAAATGCCTGCTTCCGGCCTTGCTCCAGCCGCGGCGCTCAGTGTTCCTCTGTCTTACTCTCCAGCCGTGTATTATTGAATTTCCTGTGTATTTGGTGAAGGGGGGGAATGGGGGAACGTGAAGCGTAGAAAGAAGTGGTAGGGGGCGGCAGAAAGAACACCTCAGTGGAGGGTTTTTCAGTTGCTGAGGGCATGGCCCCTTTAGATGAGGGGGGAGTGAAGCACAATGGGGGAATAGCGCGGGAAAGGATGGGTTGGTGCTGTTTGCACAAACGGGCTAGCCCAGGGGAACAGGTTTTGAAGATGGAGGGGCATGGCCCCGGGGAGAAAGCGGGACGCCTAGAGTGTTGAATTATTAAATTGGTTGTTAACATTTTGTATAGTCTGTAAGGCCAGGGAGCCAGGTTAGCGGTTAATTGTGAGCTTTGGCCTGTCACATTAAAGTGATCTTTTCCACTACAAGCGAGTCTGTGTATTTTGTGCAGTAGGCAACGGTTAGGACTTGCGTTTGTCCAGGTCACCTGCTCCCGAGCCTTCCCTACGTGGGGCCGCATATTTGTCAAGTTCGGAGGTGAGGCAGGTGTTAGGTTAGTTAGGTAAGGAGGGCGGGTAGGTTTATAGTAGTGAGTTGCATTCAAAAAAATAATAATAATGATATATAGTCGGAGGTGCCGTACATAAGGCACCCCCTCCTACCTTTAGAGGAACGCTGTTTTGGCTGGTGTGGTGGGGTTTTAGTGGCGTGTCCGTGGTTGAGGGGGGAGTAGCTTCCCCAGCGGGTTGTCGACGCCAGCGAGTGTAGGCCGTTTCGGTCCGGGCCAGTTCTGTGCGGTTTCTGGGGGGGCGTGGGATTTGGGCGGTGTGGTTGAGTGGGTGTAGTAAGCAGTTTGTTCTGCTTCGGCACGCGAGCTCCAGTGGCCGGCGCCCAGTTTTATAAGTGCAGTATCCAGTGGGGCCAGAGGTGGCAGTGCTAATGATCTTAAAGGGGCCACACGTTGCAGGGAAGTTAATTAGCTGAACTGGGCATTGCGGTGACTGTGGCACGCCTCCAGGTGGTGGTTTTAGCTGGAAATTGTACCTGATCGGGTACAGGGACAGATAAATTGGGTGGGGGGGTAATTTTGGTGGACCAGATAGTTGCAAGGGGCATCTTTGCAGACTTACATATTTAAGGAAATTATAAAAATAAAAAAAAAAACAATTTTAGGCTTATCTATTAGGAACTGCTAGCCACAGCGATTAGACTGCAGACCATTGTTATAGAGGATATTGGCCTGCTTTACTGCTCTGGTGGGCATGGCATCCGGGGACACAAATTAAATAAATAAAAAGGATATTATAGGAACAATACATTATTTTTGGCGGGCCAGGTAACTTTGGCAGTCTGCCTGTTTCTATTACAAGTTTGTTCGGATTTATTTCCAGGGGCCATTGTCGGTCTATTATTAACTTCGGGTTCTACAGGTTGCCCATTGCTTTGTAGCGGGGAAAGGCTTGGGACTAGTTAGGTAGTTCAGCGGGGCGTTGCACAGTAGCACTGCTCAAGCAGGATGGTGGGGCAGGGAGCAAAAAAGAAGAGCCTGGTGGATGGTAAGGCCCGGAGGGAAGCTTTGGAGATCATTAGCAGGGCATCCAAGGCTCAGCTGGAAGGGGCTGTGGTTGAGGTTACGGTGAAGGGGAGGAAGGGGGAGGTAGGACGCAGCGTAGAGCGGCGGCAGATGGGGCTCTCGCAGCAGTGTTGGCTTGTAGCCCTGCGGCAGGTAGAGGTGAGGTCTAGGAATCCAGGGGTAGGAAAATGAGGAGGGAGATTTACAGGAGAGCGTCTAGGGGGGGAAGTGCAGTTGGTAGGGGGGGCAGAAAGGGGTTTGGGGGTTAATGAATGGGTGGAGGAAGAGGACATCAGGAGTGTACAGAAAGGTGTAGGCCGGCCGGGGCATGAAGGCGGAGGTGACGGGTGCAGAGAGGGGTGACGGGGCAGAGGGGCAAGGGTGGAAAATACCTGCACAAGAGTGCAGGCGGGAGGAGAGAGAGGTCCCCGTCAATCAGTGAGGTTAGGGAGGGGCGCGGAACGGCCCCCCAGGATAGGAGGATTTCGGGCGGAGGGCACAGAGCAACCCCTGCTGTTGCGGAGGATGAATGTGGAGAGGGTTTAGGAATGGCCCCTCTTCGAACTGCGCGAGGACAGTCTAGAGGGCACAGCACGGCCCCTAGCGAGGAAGACCACAGGGTGGAGGAGAGGACACCTCGCCCGAGAGAAGAGGACCAGGAAGGGGTTTCTGCGGCCCCGCCGAGAAGATGCCTAAGGTGTGGCGGGGCGGACACCCCGGGCTCACAAGAGGAGGATCTACTCAACCCGAGAATGTGCTCGCATCAGCAATGGTATTTCATGGGTGATGATGAAGGGATGGAAGAATATGTGGGGCAGTGGGAGGATGAGGGATATGGGGTGGTAAGGAGGAGGGGAAGGGCGAGATGGGGCTTTAGGTGGGATTGTGAAAGACAGGAGCAAAGGGGTTGGGGGCAAGAGGTTGGGGGAATAACTGGCTGGGTGAGACCGCTGACAGGTTTTATCCTCTCAGCAGGAGCCCATTAAGGGAGGAGACGAGGAGCATCGGAGTGGAGGCCAGGCTGCAGACGGGCGATGGCAGGGCGGAAAGAGGTGAGAGGGAAGGGGACTGGTCAACTGCATGGCAGAGGGAGGACACGAGAACGGGGGCAAGAAAGGAAAGGGTCAGGATTGCAAGGGGTGAAGAGAGAGATTGGTGTACAGGTTATTGGAGCCGTGGTGGGAGAAAGGGAGAACTGGTCGGTGGAGGTGCAGACAGACAAGGTGATTGAGCCATTGGCGCTCGTGGTGCAGGTTTCAAAAGAAAAAGAGGTAGAGGTGAAGGGCAAGGAGAAAAAGCTACCATACATGGGCATCACAAAACCTTTGGGAGCACAGTTGATGACACCAGCTAGGGATAAGATACAAGCAGGGGAATTTGTGGATGTGTTTAAGTTGCTTCATAGGGAAGTGAGAGCAAAAGAGGGTTCTAAGGAGAAGGAGAGGGAGCTGGCCTCGCACCCAAGGGTACCAGTGACGATCGAAAATTGGACATCAAGATTTATTATCTAAGCGAGTGTCTACTGCGAGAAATTTCCTGAGAGATGTGTAGCCCTGCTAAAATACATGGATGTAATTAGAAAGGCATTTACAAGTTTTGGAGGCTTTGCATAGGTGCGTTATGATGAAGAATTTAGGGCAAGGATGGCAGGGGACAGCTAGGCGGTCTGGGGTGAAATAGACATGGATCTTTGGCTGCAGTGGATGGCACAGACAAGGCCTGCCCCGGCATTGCACACAGCAAGTGGTTTGTCTGTGCCGTTCCGGCCCTTTCTTGGTCGCCCCGCCCATGAGGGGGCGGGAGGAGGAGGCAGAGGACAACCCTCAGCAGCATGCTGGGCCATTAATAAGGACAGTTGCACAAGGAATGTATGTAGGTTCAGACATGAATGTAGCAAGTGTGCAGGGAAGCACCCACTTACTCAGGGGGAGGGGGAGGGGATCAGGCAGAGGGGTTGTGGGGAAAGGCTTTTACTCCAATTAAATTGGAGGTGTTGGAGAAGTGATTACAATTTTATCTGGACAGGGAGGGGGCTAAGATTTTGGGAGACAGATTCCGTCATAGTTTCAGGCTGGGTTACCAGGGGCCAAGGGTGCGTCGTTGGGCGGAGAATTTGAAGTCCGCCAAGGAAAATGTGGAGGTGGTAAGGGAGAAATTGGGCAAGGAGATAGCGGTGGGGAGGGTGGTAGGGCCATTTGATGATCTACCAGGAGATTTAGTGGTATCTCCACTGGGTATCTCCACTGGGTGTTGTACCCAAGAAGGCCTCGGGGAATTTAGATTGATACAGCACTTGTCATGGCCGGAGGCCATGTCTGTCAATGATTTCATTGCCCCGGAAGAGTGTGGGGTTGTATACTCAAGTGTGGACCAGGCGGTGGATTTGGTGAGGAAAGCGGGGTGTGGGGCCTTCATGGCCAAGTGCGACATTAAGGTGACGAGGATTTTTGGCTGTTGGGAATGCCATTTGAGGACCGAATCTACGTTGACAAAGCTTTGCCAATGG
This sequence comes from Ambystoma mexicanum, assembly GCF_040938575.1. NCBI lineage: Eukaryota > Metazoa > Chordata > Amphibia > Caudata > Ambystomatidae > Ambystoma > Ambystoma mexicanum. Next base: position 16,552,336 of record NC_090925.1, on the reverse strand, counting down.
GGTGCGTAATTTCTTGCGCCTTCTTCGAGCGTTTGAGTTCCTCCACTCAGTGGGTTTTCTCCTATAGTTCTGGTTTGGACGAGGTACTACATTACCTAGATGATTTCCTGTTCATTAGTGGGGCGGACAGAGAGAAGGAGTGCGGGGAGATGCTAAAGATGTTTCAGGACCTGATGGGAGAGTTGGGGGTGCCCTTTGCAGAAGATAAAATGGAAGGACCTGCAGTGATGTTAACCTTTTTAGGGAGTGAATTAGATTCATTGGCCATGACCTCACGCTTGCCGCATGACAAGATGAGCAAACTTGTAGGATTGTTGGAGAAAACGGTGGGGGCTCGGAAGATGACGCTAGTGGAAATGCAGAGACTGGTGGGGCATTTGAATTTTGCATGCAAGGTGGTGGCCCCAGGGCGGACTTTCTGTAGAAACATGGCGCGGTCTATGGCGGGAGCAAAGTGCCCACATCATCGGGTAAGGGTATCATGTGCAGTTCGGGAAGACTGTAGGATTTGGCTGCGTTTTCTGGAGAGTTTTAACCGGGGTGTCCATGTGGTTGCAAGGGGATCCGGTGTCATGGGAAGTGCAGATATTTTCAGATGCAGCAGGTGCAGGAGGGTTTGGAGTGTTTTGGGAAGGAAAATGGTGCGCGAGAGGTGGCCATTGCGTTGGTTGAAGGAAGGGAGGAGCATAGCATTTCTAGAATTTTTTCCATTGTTGGTTGCAATGGAGTTGCGGGGGAAGGAGTTGCAGAACAAGAAAGTGAATTTCAACATTGACAACAAATGCGTGGTTCATGTAGTGAACAGGCAGTCAGCAAGGGATCAGAGGGTGGCGAGACTAATGAGAGAGTTTGTTCTGCGTTGCATGGAATGGAATGTGATGTTTAAGGCAACACGTGTGCCGGGGAAGGATAATGGCATCGCTGATGCATTATTTCGTTTTCAATGGCAGAGATTCCGTGGCTCGGCTCCAGGAGCGGAACAGGAGGGGCAGCGGATTCCGGAGGAGCTGTGGAAGATAGGAAGTTGAGAGCGCTTGCTTTGGTGGAGGGTTCGCTTGCCCCTGCGCCTAGGAAGGCATACAGGAGAGCATGGGTAGACTTCATAAAAGGGGGAGCTCGGAGTTAGAAGGGTAGGGGGGATGCGGAAGAGCGGAGAAGGGATGATGTCACTAACTTCCTCTTGAGGTGCATGGATAAGGGTTGGTCTAAGGCAACTATAACGGGGAAGATGGCAGGGATCACTTTCTACGGGAAATGGTTTTGGGTTTTTCAGCCGAGTGGTGGAGAAATGGCGAGCAGAATGTTGGAAGGATGGGCAAGGGAGAGTAGGAGGGAGAAGGACAAGAGATCCACTAGCCAGGTTGTGTCGGGCTGTGGGGGCGGGGGGTTTGCTGGTCGGCCTGGGAAGGAGAGTTGTTCGCGACTTGCTTTACATGGCTGTTCTTTGGGGCTTTTAGGGTTTCTGAGCTGGTGGGAGGAAAGAGTGGGGTAAGTGGACTGCGTTGGCAAGATGTTTATTTCACGGAGTTAGGGCTGGAAATCAGGATTAAGAGGTCTAAGACGGATCAAAAAGGTAGGGGCTCTTGGGTTTTGCTGGGTCGGGGGACAAAGGATTTGTGTCCGGTTTGGACAGGTTTGGCGTTGAAGCAGCTATGTGGGGGAAGGACGGGTTTGGTTTTTCAGCATGAGGATGGGGCGGCAGTATCAGGAGCGCAAGTTTTGGGGGTGCTGCGGAAGGTGTTGGTAGCGGTAGGGGAAAAGACAAAGGAGTTTGGAACTCATTCATTTAGGATGGGTGCAGCATCTGAAGGTAGCAGATTGGGCTTATCAGAGGATAAGGTGAAAAGTTTGGGACGGTGGAAGTCTGGGAAATACAAAGGGTACGTCAGGGAGTTGGGTGAAGGTGCCATTTGAAATAGGTTTTGGGGAGTACAGGAGTGTCGAATGGGGTGGGGTGGTTGTGATTTAAACTGATATTGTAATTTCTTTTTCAGATGCTGCTCGGAGGCGGGGGAGATGCCGCAGATTTGGATTGTGGGCCACTCTATTGTTAAGTGGGTGGGGAAGGAGGCAGAGAAAAGAGTTTTTGGCAGGCAATTGGGTTGCAGCTATAAAGTGGCAGTGGTAAGGTGGTCCGGTTTAGGGGGGCTTCGATTGGATCAGCTGCTGCCTATGTTGGCGGGGCTGAAGGAACGCTATGGGTTGGGTCTCCAGAGGGGGTGATAATTTATGCAGGGGAAAATGACCTGGTAAGAGATACAGGTGTGGCTCTTCTTAGAAAAATGAAAAGGGATTTGGTATTGGTCCGGGAGATGTGGCCCAAAGCACAGGTGGTTTGGTCTAAGCTGTTGCCACGGAGGGTTTGGAGGGGAGCGAGAAGTGAGGGAACCATAGAGCGTGCTAGGAAGGGAATAAATAGAGCAATGGAAAGGTTTTGTGCCTCGGCGGCGGTGAAGGTTTTGGAGCACAAAGAAATAGTTTATGAAGGTTTTAAGATTTTCAGGGATGCCGGAGTTCAACTGTCCTGGGGGTAACGAAAAGCGTTTCCCCGCTGGGTGATTTTTGGTGCTGCATATGCGCATAGAGCGCCCTATGGGGTATTTAAGGGGGCGGGGAAGGTTCTGGAGCAGGCGACGGTTAGGACTTCCGTTTGTCCTCTGCCTCCCACCCTCTTTTTTATCAGCAGGAGTAGGGGTTTGAAATTTCCAGGTTAGGGGCAGGGATTTTTTTCCTCGTTAATAAGGAAGTTTGGTCGGTTTTCCCCCTCAATAGGTTCTAGGGATTCATTGTTAAGGGCCATATAGTATTTCTTGGACAGTTTTGTTGTGACAGGCTGGGGCATTAGTTGGGCAAGTTGTGATGGAGAGTTTTTGTTGCTGATGTGGCAGGTCATATGAAGGAAGAGTTTGGTGTAGAGGGGAGTTCTATGGTATTTAGTTTATTGGTTGCCAGGGGCATGGCCCCTTTAGATGAGGGGGGAGTGAAGCACAATGGGGGAATAGCGCGGGAAAGGATGGGGGTGGTGCTGTTTGCACAAACGGGCTAGCCCGGGGGAACAGGTTTTGAAGATGGAGGGGCATGGCCCCGGGGAGAAAGCAGGATGCCTGGAGAAGATGGTAAGGAGACGGTAGGGGCCAAGGGATAGGAAGGGAGCAAGTGGATCTAATTAATTATTTATTTGTTGGGGGAAATGAAAGTGTTTAATTATTAAATTGGTTGTTAAACATTTTGTGTTAGTCTGTAAGGCCAGGTAACCAGGTTAGCGGTTAATTGTGAGCTTTGGCCTGTCACATTAAAGCGACCTTTTCCACTACAAGTGGGTCTGGGTATTTTGTGCAGTAATCCAAAGAGAGATGACGGCCACCTCGTTTTCCTCTGAGCGGCACTGCCTTTGGAAATGTGCATCTGCGTGAGTTTTTGGAATGCTCGAGCTGGCGCCATTTTGCTTTTTAGAAAGATCAAAGTACTCTGTATTTGACGTCATTGTCTGATAGGAATCTAAATAAAATGGGCTCCATTCAATGCAAAGTGCTTACTTGCCAGGAGGGAATGTCGTGTAGTTCTGGGAAATATATAGCCCCCACCCCAGCAACGCCTCTGCACAGTGGCACAGTGTGTGGTCCACTGTGGGTTGTATTTCCAGCGGCCCACAACCTGCGGCAGCCTGGGCAGCTGCTCTATGGCATGCAGCGTAGGGCACCAAAACTAAAGCAAGCACTGCCAGGTACTACTAGCCCCGGCTCCCTCTATGTGCTGTAAAAGCACCACAAAGGAACCAAAACCACCAGAAATAAGACTGATATGGCTTTTCACTGGGAAACTGGAGCATGGGAATGCCTTAATATTAATGAACGCAAAGTATACATACGTCTGTCTACTTTTTTGTTTAAAATGAATGCAGTTGAAGTGGCCCGAGGTGCATCTGGCCATTTTTGACATAAATGTTTTCAAAGCATTGACAGAGTTGGGCCATATTTCATAATTGTAGCCATAATGCTTGTTCCGCATGGTGTAAGGTGAATTGTTGGGAAGAACTGGTTGCGGTCAGTGGCGTCGCTAGGGGGGGGCCTGAGGGGGCCGGCCCCCCCTGTGACACCCTGTGCTCCCCCTTGTGCCCCCCCTACCTAAGAGGAGCAGTGACCATGTTCTCCCCCTACCTTTGTCTGCACCCCCCTACTTTTGTCTTTGGCCCCCTCTGTGCCCCTCCTAAATTTTATTCCTGGCGACGCCACTGTTTACGGTAGCACCTAATATTTCATAGGACGACCTCTGCTATTTATTTATTTAGAGTTCATTCACAAAGCACTCTCTGTGAACCACAGTCCCTTCATGGAACCACACACTGTTTGGTTGAAAGGGGAGGGGAAAGCAGACCCACACAGCATTATAACATTCGGGTCAGATAAGTGCCAATGGAGGGGAGGTGGGGGAGTGCTAGGAGGGTACATGCAGGAACCCACCCCACAGTCAGACATGACAGCATTATAGAGAGGCACAGGGGGCAAGTTCCAGAAAATATGAAAAGACCAATAATAAGCACTATGCTCAAAGACTGTTAAGAATGACACACAGGATCCAGGGATGCTTTTGGAAGCTGCAACGCCCATGTTTATTTTACAGATGGCAAACGTCTTCACAATCTTCTGAAAGAAAAGGAAAGTGGAAAAAGCTGCTTTAGAAACAAATCTGAGGTATCAACTAATCACAGTGTACGGTCAAGGGATGTTCCTGCCACCAGACTCCCTTTTCACAGACAATCTTTATGGGAACAATCCTGTACAAATTGTGAAATATGTGACAAATTATAAAAACAATACAGACAACAAAGACCCCTGCAGGACATCAGGCGACAGTGCAAATGTGTTACTCCTTTATTCAAAAATAGTTGCTTACTGTTAATCTGTGTGTTTGCTGAGCAGAGGACCCTGTAGTGAAGGGCCAGAGGGTCTACCCCTCCCGGGGAATGATCACATGTCAAAGCACGATGCTGTCCCCCTTCCTACAGCATGGGCAGGATTGTGCACCCTGGACAGCATGCCCAAAGGGACAGCAAGGTTTCACTTAAAAACTGTATTCCTCCTCTAAACCAATCACGGTCCTCTGGGTCATACTGCCCTCATCCAATGACAGTCCTCTCCCCAAACCCTTCTTTTGGCAGCCATCTTCAGATTTGGTAGCACATAAAGAGGCAGTATGACAAAGAAGATCCACAGAGGGGTAGGAGGGAGGGTTCGCATGTGAATCCATGCCAGACCCATGCTGGAGAACAACAGTTACAGGTAAGTAACGTGTTCCTTCTCCAGCATGGAGTCTGGCATGGATTCACATGCTCATGAATTAAGAATACACAGCAGTACACACATGCACAACCACAGGAGGTGGCAAGGCTCAACAGAAGCAATTAACTCTTACCTTTTGGAACAGACTCACCTCAAGCCCACAGGTTGCGTAGCAGTAGTTGCAAGACTCTGGACTCCTCCTTGGAAAATCTGACGACGTAGTAGAACTTTGTGAAGGTGTGCGTGGACCTCCAGGTAGCAGCCCTGCAGATGTCCAGCAGGGGCACACCAGACAGGAATGCCGTCGTCGCAGCAATCGCTTTGGTGGAGTGGGCTCTCGGACGGCCAGGCAGCGGTCAGTTCATCAACCGATGAGAGTGCATGATGCAGCGTTGAGCCACCTTGACATGGAAGCCTTGGACAAGGCCTTCCCATGGTTCACAGGACCAAAGTTCACGAATAGTTGAGAAGTCTTCTGAAAACTCTTTGTCGTGTCATGTAGAACTTCAGGGCATGAGCAACGTCCAAAAAGTGCAAGGCCCTTTCTGCCGGCGACAAAGGTTTTGGGAAAAAACAGGCAACACCAAAGGCTTGTTGAGGTGGAATCCTGACAGAACCTTCGGCATGAAAGAGGGGTGCGTATGCAGTACCACCCTCTATTGGTGGAAAGTCAGATACCTTTGCTTGCATGAAAGGGCCTGAATCTCACCTACCCTCCTGGCAGAGGTGATGGCCACAAGGAAAGCCATTTTCCATGAGAGGAATTTCAGTGGGGCCTGATGCATAGGCTTGAAGGGGGCCCCCATGAGCCTTGTCAGAACCACGTTGAGCTCCAATGCAGGGGCAGGAGCCTTCACCAGTGGGAACAATCAAAAAGGTCCTTTGAGAAACTCCTTCACGAGTCACTGGGACCAAAGTGAAGATCTTCCCGGAGACCTGGTGTAGCCGGAGATAGCTGCCAGATGTACCTTGATAGAGGCATGCACCAGTCCTGCCTTGGTCAAGGATAGCAAGCATGGAAGGATCAGCGGGGCCGTGACCCGTAGAGGGGTAATCGTCTGAGACCGGCACCACATAGTGAAGCGCTTCCACTTGTGACCGTAGCATTTCAAAGTCAACAATGCCCAGGCCTTGTCGAGGACCACCCTGCAGTCCGCAGGCAACTCATATCCTACAAACTCTAGGGCTGCAATATCCAAGCCCTCAGGTTTAGTGATCCTGGGTCGAGATGAAGGATTGCGCCGCCTCTGGCGAGAAGATCCGAACCCACTGGCATCTTATCATGAAGCGACGCTGAAAGGCTGAGAAGGTCTGGATACCTGTACCTTGGCCGATGTTGGAGTGGATGCCCCACTATACTATCGCTCGACGGAACTCGTTGATGAGACAGATCTTGTCCATGAAGCTTCTGGACACCTGTATCCAGCGGGCGTCTAGGAATTCCTGAAGGGGTTGCATTTGCAACCTGCGGAGCCGGACGAGGTAGATACAGGATGACATCATGCCCAGTAACGACTTGATGGCACGCATCGTGGCCTTCTTCAACGACAACAGTATTGCACCTTTCCTAGAATGGCTGCTATCCTCTGCTCCGAGGGTGACGCCAAGCAAGTCACTGCATTGAGTCTGGCGGCTAGGAACAGAGCGTTCTGTGATGGTGTTAAGCAGGACTTCGGATAGTTGATGGAGAATCCCAGATCTGTTTGTAGCCGGACGGTCAGCCAGTGCTCGCGAGCAGGCGTGAATCAGCCAGTCGTCCAGGTACGGGTATATGTGTATGCCCTGTAGACGTAGATGGGACGCCACTGGTGCCAGGCATTTTGTGAACACTGAGGGGGCCGACCTCAGCTGATAAGTAGGGCCTTGAACTGGTAGTGCTGTCCCTGCACCATGAAATGTAGAAACTTTCGATGTTTCTTGTGAATGGGGATGTGGAAGCAGGCGTCCTCCAGTTCCAACAATGTCAAGAAATCTCCTCTTTCCAGTTGGCCGAGCACTAGTTGCAAGGTGACCATCCTGAATTTTTGGGACTGTAGGTATTTGTTCCAATGTCATAAGTCTAGGATAGGTCTCCAGCCCCCGGTCTTCTTTCTGACCAGTATCTGGAATAGACTACAGAGGCCCGGAGCCATTGGGGAACTATGTCTATCGCCCCTTTTTGCAGCATGGCCCGTACCTCTTCCAGGAGCTCAGGGATGTTCTGCGCCTGATGGGTAACCAGAGTGATCCGCTGACACCTGCATTGAAACTCCAGGGTGTATCCTTGGGTGAGAGCGTCCAGCACCCACCTGTTGGTGGTGATCTTTCTCCACTCGCTGATGAACCTCCCACTGGGGTGCACGAGTGGAAGCCCGGTGTCCCGGTCCATTGAGGCTTGCTTCAGCGCTGGTGTCCTGCACTGCGGGCCACAGCTGCGTTGTCCTCTGCTACCAGAGGTCTGGTCACGGCCTCTGTAGGCTTCCTGAGTTGTGGATCTGGAAGGCTGAGGCTACGATGTGGAGAAACCTTTTGAAGACCTGCTCGACTTCCCCATGGAGGAGTGAAAAGAAGAGCAGTGCTGCTGGAGAGTGTCCAGGGAACGGGCTGTCACTGTATCCATTTTGATGGCCTGGAGGGACTTGTCAACGACCTTCCCAAATAGATTCTCTCCATCGTAGAGCATGTCCAGCACCTTCGCTTGGACTTCCTGACGGAAATTTGTGGCTTTCATACAACCTTGGCAACGAAAGCAGACACTGTTCCCCATTTGCCGTAACCCTGTGTCGGCGACATCCTATGCCACTGTGACGCCACTTCCCCTTCCTGGAAGAGAGTGATTGCCTTCATCTTCATATCGTCGGGGAGGAACTCCAAAATCGTCCCCAGCTTGTACCACAACTCCCTGTCGTACCTGGCTAGGACTGCCAGTGTGTTGGCCGCCTTGATAGTGCACGCCGCAGTGTAAATCACCTTCGTTCCCATGGCATCCCTCCTTTTCCCCTCACTGTCTGGAGGTACCGAATACGATTAGGCCCGGTTGGCCGACCATTTCCTTGTGGCCGCCGATACCACCGAATCCGGTAACGGCTGCGACCTCAGGCACTTTGGTGCAGAGTGCCGGCACCCTAGATTTTTTCTCCAGCCTATCCTGTTTGGCTGGAGCTATGCAAGGGTTCTTCAAGAGGGCCAGGCCCTCTACCCAAACGTCACCCAGAAGGGGCACCGCCATGATTGCCTTCCTCTTAGCCTCACACCTCTGGTACAAGAAACCCTCCTTCTCGGTTTCGTTGGGCACCAGCTGGAATAGCTCAGAGGTCCTGGAGATCATGGAGTGGAAAGAACCCACCTCATCCGGTGGGGACACTATATGAAGAGCATCCAAATGTGGCGATTCACTGTCCACTGCAACAATATCCTCGTCATCATCCGTCGTCATGGCCGTATCTGTCCCTGTGTCTGTGTCTGCTGGGGGAGAAGGGACCCGACGTGGTGGTGACAGTTAAAATGGGGGCATCGGATGATGCCTCCTCTTCTTTGCCGGAGGTTAATCGGGGGCCTGGGGGACCACAGGTACCAGAGCCGCATCATCTAGATCTCTGACAACAAGGTGTGCAGAGTCCACAGAATATCCAAGGAAATGTCCCTCGGTTGAGAAGACAAAACAGGAAAACTAGGCTCTGCATCGTTGTCGCTGTGGTCCTCCTCTTAAATGTCCTCATGGACTGTTTGTAAGGACTCCTGATCTTCGTCAGTCAGAGAGGGCTGTTTCTGGGCCTCCCCCCCCTCCAGGGTCTTGAACTGAGGTCAGAGACGGCTTCCCCCCTTCTGGCGTGCCTGCAGGCTTTGCCGAAGTCACTGCTGTGGTGTCATGCCTTGGGGGTAGGGATACCTCCTGAGCCATGGGAGCTACCCTCGCAGGTACAGCGCCCTTAGCTGTTGTGGCAGTAACAGTCACTGATGAGGTCTTAGCCTGTGCCGGTTTGCACTGCATGGGCTGTTCAGCCATCTTCTCCTCCGTACACAGCTTCTCAGATTAAACACGTAGTTTAGCCAGGGTAGTTGACTTCCTCTTCGAAGAGGAGCTTGATTGTCGGCTGGCAATGGAGGTGGAAGGTGATGCTGATGGCGCCCTATCCAGTTTGGGACCGGCTTCCGCGGCGAACCCGGTGGACTCGGACTTGCGGCTCTTGGCTTTATGTTGGGCCCCCATGGATGAGGTGCCCTTGAAGGACTTAGAAGACCGCTGCTCGGACCGGCCAGTCCTGGGTGAGGCATGACCCTGCTCGGGGCACGGGTCAGAGGCGTTGGCATTAAGCCATGCCACCAGTCTACTATGTCTGTCCTTCGTTGTCTTCTTGGATTAACTGAGGCATAACTCGTACTCCACTTCCGTGTGGTCCGGGTGCAGGCAGGAGAGGCATTGCAGGTCCTTGTCCTCCACAAACTCGTTCTGTAGCCCGCATTTGCTGCAGGGCCTGAAGAGGGGCCTTCCCTCCTCCTTCTCCTTCGTCATGGACGGAGGGCGCGAAGTAGGCCCAAAGGCCTTATAGATTTTCTGATGATCTTTACCCATGAGGGGTGTGGAATTTCACCGACACCGGATCCCTGCTGTCGGCATATGAAGAAAAGAGCACACAGGCTTCTTTGAAAAAAAATAGAATTTGTTCCATTAAAAACATGAAAAAACTTAAAAATAGCTCGGAGGTCATATTCATGAGCATGTGAATCCATGCCAGATCCCATGCTGGAGAAATCATTTTTGGCCATGGGATGGGGGGCTGGCGATTAATCAATTGAAAAAGTGGAGAAGTTACCTTTAGGGACCCAGGCCAAGGACCACAATGAATGATGGAGCCTGCAAAGGTCTTCTTCTTATTGACAACACTAGGCTTTGCAAACCTTGGTATCGCTGCCTCTTCTCAAGGTCTTTGTCATTTGAAGATTACGGCTTTGCTATGTTGTGGAGTGCCAGCCACCCATTCAACGTGTGGTTTCCCAAGCTGCAACGGGTGATCTGGAGACAGTATCAGGTAATATTATCCCCACTTAAAATATCGCCATATATATGGTTGTTGGGAACGGCCATAGGCGATATTCTTAGTGGGGATAATATTAGGGTTTTTTGGGAGCGAGGGTTGCGGGGGTGTCCCTCGCAGGTTCCATGCCTTAATATCACCACAAAAATATGGCAATATTTTTGTATGGCGATATTTTTGCAGGGATATTAACACATGGAACCCTGGAGACAGAGACGTTCCTGGTCTGGTGCCATTGATATTAGATGTTATGTTTTGGCACCTTATATTTAGGCATGTTATGTGTTTTGATACTCCACCAATTTGTCTAATAGTGCTGAGGCTTGTCCAGATGTTAGCATGCAGTGCCACAGTCAGCCAGGGGCATGCAGACCTTAGGTGTAGAGCAATGGAACAAGCAACGAGAGGTGAGGAAGCATGAAGGGGCAGTAGAGCTGAACTAACATGAAGGATGTGTACAGGTAAGAGAGGGGATAAAAGGTAGGCATAGCTCTTGGTAGTTCGGATGCCTGCAGCGTCAGTGTAGGGTGTAGGGTGATCAAGGCACACCGCTGATTGGGACAGGGCTTACACATGATACTCCTGAGATCAAGCGTGTGCCCCATGTGCATGGTTTCTACTGAAATTAGCCAGCAACTGATTTCAGGGTGGGCTTGAAATGTGCCCCAGCGCAGACTTCCATTATTATGTGTTATTACTATTATCATTAGGGTAATTCTTTAGCACGGACCGAGCTTCAGGAAGCAATGGACCGCTTTACAATCATACGGGGAAGAATTTAGTGACGAAAGCAGAGAACAAAGGGAAGGGGGGAGGAGGAAAGGGCATCAATTTGGCAGCAAGGGATCTACAAACACCAGGGGAGGAAACAGTAGGGATCAGATCACCCAGTCTCAGGCAGAGTGGGGAGTGGACAGTGTGAGGATCTAGCATCCAGGGGAGGAAACAGTGGGAATCAGATCACCCAGTCTCGGGTAGAGTGGGGAGTGGACAGTGTGAGGACCTAGCATCCAGGGGAGGAAACAGTGAGGAGCAGATCACCCAGTCTCGGGTAGGGTGGGGAGTGGACAGTGTGAGGACCTAGCATCCAGGGGAGGAAACAGTGAGGAGCAGATCACCCAGTCTCGGGTAGGGTGGGGAGTGGACAGTGTGAGGACCTAGCATCCAGGGGAGGAAACAGTGAGGAGCAGATCACCCAGTCTCGGGTAGGGTGGGGAGTGGACAGTGTAAGGACCTAGCATCCAGGGGAGGAAACAGTGAGCAGCAGATCACCCAGTCTCGGGTAAGGTGGGGAGTGGACGGTGTGAGGACCTAGCATCCAGGGGAGGAAACAGTGAGGAGCAGATCACCCAGTCTCGGGTAGGGTGGGGAGTGGACAGTGTGAGGACCTAGCATCCAGGGGAGGAAACAGTGAGGAGCAGATCACCCAGTCTCGGGTAGGGTGGGGAGTGGACAGTGTAAGGACCTAGCATCCAGGGGAGGAAACAGTGAGCAGCAGATCACCCAGTCTCGGGTAAGGTGGGGAGTGGACGGTGTGAGGACCTAGCATCCAGGGGAGGAAAGAAAGAGTGGGGATCAGATCACCCAGTCTCGGGTAAGGTGGGGATTGGACAGTGTGAGGACCTAGCATCCAGGGTCGGAAACAGTGGGGATCAAATCACCCAGTCTCAGGTAAGGTGGGGAGTGGACAGTGTGAGGACCTAGCATCCAGGGGAGGAAACAGTGGGGATCAGATCACCCAGTCTCAGGTAAGGTGGGGAGTGGACGGTGTGAGGACCTAGCATCCAGGGGAGGAAACAGTGTGGATCAAATCACCCAGTCTCAGGTAAGGTGGGAAGTGGACAGTGTGAGGACCTAGCATCTAGGGGAGGAAACAGTGGGAATCAGATCACCCAGTCTCGGGTAGAGTGGGGAGTGGACAGTGTGAGGATCTAGCATCCAGGGGAGGAAACAGTGAGGAGCAGATCACGCAGTCTCGGGTAGGGTGGGGAGTGGACAGTGTGAGGACCTAGCATCCAGGGGAGGAAACAGTGAGGAGCAGATCACCCAGTCTCGGGTAGAGTGGGGAGTGGACAGTGTGAGGATCTAGCATCCAGGGGAGGAAACAGTGAGCAGCAGATCACCCAGTCTCGGGTAGGGTGGGGAGTGGACAGTGTGAGGACCTAGCATCCAGGGGAGGAAACAGTGAGGAGCAGATCACCCAGTCTCGGGTACGGTGGGGAGTGGACAGTGTAAGGACCTAGCATCCAGGGGAGGAAACAGTGAGCAGCAGATCACCCAGTCTCGGGTAAGGTGGGGAGTGGACGGTGTGAGGACTTAGCATCCAGGGGAGGAAAGAAAGAGTGGGGATCAGATCACCCAGTCTCAGGTAAGGTGGGGAGTGGACAGTGTGAGGACCTAGCATCCAGGGGAGGAAACAGTGGGGATCAGATCACCCAGTCTCAGGTAAGGTGGGGAGTGGACGGTGTGAGGACCTAGCATCCAGGGGAGGAAACAGTGTGGATCAAATCACCCAGTCTCAGGTAGGGTGGGGAGTGGACAGTGTGAGGACCTGGCATCCAGGGGAAGAAACAGTGGGGATCAGATCACCCAGTCTCAGGTCAGGTGGGAAGTGGACAGTGTGAGGGCCTAGCATCCAGAGGAGGAAACAGTGGGGATCAGATCACCCTGTCTAGGGTAAGGTGGGGAGTGGACAGTGTGAGGACCTAGCATCTAGGGGAGGAAACAGTGGGGATCAGATCACCCAGTCTCGGGTAAGGGGGGGAATGGACAGTGTGAGGACCTAGTATCCAGGGGAGGAAACAGTGAAGAGCAGATCACCCAGTCTCAAGTAGGACGGGGAGCTGTGGGTGTGTGGACCTTTGTGTTAGGGGGAGTGTAACCTTGCAGACCCCAGACAAAAAATCTGGGATTTCCTGGACAAGTGGTCTGACGTGCAAGAGTGCACCTTGTACACAGTGAATGCAGTGGGTACAAAAGGGAAAAAGGAATAGGGCACGTGGACATTCCTGCAGAGTACCACACCTGCAAGGCCACGTGCTGGGGTCCAGGCGTGATTGGTTTGGAAGGTTATGCTGTCACTTGTTATGTTGTTGGGTTGGTGTGTGTTTGACTGTATCTGACACGGGAGCATCTGTCCTGGAGCAGTAGAGTCGACAGCTGTCATCATTTGACCTCACTGTGCTGCACCCTGACCTCAAAGCGCAGTCCCTGCACAGCTCAGGAATCCTGTACCAGGGATTGCTTGTGTTACATGACTGTCATCACAAAGAAGATTGACATGATTGTTCCTAGTATAGCGCTTTATGCCACAGCAAGGCCACCTCAGCGCTTCGGGTGAGGAGTTGTTTGCGATGGCAGGCCAACAATGTAAACACATGCATATAAAGACCACAAGCGCAGGTCTGCAGGTCCTTCTACCCTGCAACATGCACGCATATAGATACCACAAGCGCAGGTCAACAGGTCCTTCTACCCTGCAACATTCATGCATATAGAGACCACAAGTGCGGGTCTGCACATCCTTCTACCATGCAACATTTATGCATAGAGATACCGCAAGCACAGGTCTGCAGGGCGTCCTACCCTGAAACATTCATGCATATAGATATGGCAAGCTTGGATCTGCAGGTCCTTCTGCCCTGCAACATTCATGCAGCTGGGGAGCAGGTGTAAGTGGATCTAGGTCACCTGGCCTAAGCACCACCCACCTTCTTAGCCCTGCCTCTTCCTTCCTGCTCTTAACTCTTAGATCAAGGGCATCTCTCACCCGGGCGTCCAAAGTGAAGGGGAGTCAAAGAAAAGGGCAATTCCTGTTTGGACCTGTTCAGACCAGGAGGATCCAGGGTCCGACCCCCTGCTAAGACAGCAGGTAAGCATGCATCAACATGTGTTTACACCCTCTGTCCCCACAGGCCATCCCCACCCTCTCTGGTCCCTCCATGTTGTTCTCTTGCCCCCCCTTCCCGCACACAGGAGTCTTTCCTGATACATTCTGGTTTCACCATCACCGTCTTGTGGCCAATGCTGGATTTTACTTTTATGGACTTGATTGATTATTTATATAGCGCCTATACACAATGTGTTTCAAAGCACTTCAAGGAGGGAGGGGACATAGGAAAATATAGTTACATTCAGTTAAAGTCCTTGAAACAATACAGAATGTGAAAAATAACTATCGCAATAGGCCTGTCGACATTTCTGATAGTGCAAGTGCATAGAAAAAGTAAGGCAAGAGGTAATGGAAAAGAGGGAGAACAAAGCAAGCAGTAACATTACTATGTCTGACGACAATTGATGTAGTGCAGGAGGTAAACAAGAGGAGGGGTAGGGGGTATGGGGGGATATGAGTGGGGAGAAGGAGATGAACAAGGCACGCTACTGAGCACATTTGTCAGTGACAAATTTCAAAAGCAGGGGTGGGGGGAGGAGGGAGAAGAACAAGGGGGAAGGAGGGGAGACAGACAAGCTGCCATCAAAAGTCAAGGGATCAGATGATAGGAGTAAGTGCTAGGAGTAGGAAGGCTGAGAGGAGGGAGAAATAAGTAGGATGGGGAGTAGGAAGATAGTAGAAGAGGAGGGAAAGTTTGGAGGGGGAAAGGGGTAGAAGGCAGGTAAGGGGGGCAGGGGGCTATACAGAGCCAAAAAAGGGGGGGAGCGAGGCATAGTGGGGGCGCACAGACACTCATGGGGGGCATGGGTGCAGACAGACACTCATGAGGGGGGCGTGGGGGCACCACAGACACTCACGGGGGGAATGGGGGCACCACAGACACTCAAGGGGGGGCGGCGATCCGGCGTACCGTGGTGGACAGGGGTAGACAGGGCCTTCGTTGTGGGCCTTACGCGGTGAAGCCGGCTCCCGCCTCCCGGTTGTTGCCATTGGCTTAAGGGCCGAAGGCAGCCAGTGGGAGAGGGGGGCAGGAGCTGGCACAGAAGAAAACAGGAAGCAATGTCCAAAACAAAGGCACACAGAAGCAAGGAACGGCCATCTTGGAAGGCCTTTCCACAAGTTGAAAGGCAGTAGGCAGTACAAAGCACGAATTACACAAAATGCCAGGTTTAAAACGCACCAAGCGCAGCAGGATGGTAACGGCAGTCAAGGTAAAGCAAGCACGATCGTATCTTGTAATTTGCAGCCAAACTTGCAGTCGCTCGTCTCAGTGGACAAAAGTCAAGAAACAGTGTCCCATTTTCCTTACCCCACAGCCGTGCGCACTTCATTGATTCACGGTGCATCACCCTTTCTCAACTCTCATGCTGGACTTCCTTTGCATCTTGTACTCATGTTGGCCCTGAATCATGCTGTTCCCATCTTCATCTTGTATCCTGGCTTGCAACATTATGTGTTACTACTGACTTCTGCAATTGTATTCACTCTCCCCTCTTGCTTCTCCACTCTTTTAGACTGCTTACTCTCTGTTCCCTCCTCCCCTCCCCTCTCCATTTTCCTATCTCCTCCCCGCCTCCCCTTACTTTCTTCTATGCACTTACTCTATCAGAATTGTCCCTGGACCTAGAATGATAGCAACCTCATCTGTCGCTCCCCCATCCCCTTAATGCCCCCCCCCTCCCTCCAGCACTATCTGAAACATTGTCAGGCCTAGTACGGTAGTCGCCTGTTTCTATTTCCTTCCCACTCTCCCCCTCCCTTCCTTATCTATGTCTTAGCTCTTGCACTATCTGAAATGTCGTCAGGCCGAGTACGAAAGTTAATTTCACATCCTTACTGTTCATGGCCTGTAAGAATGTCATTGTATTTTCCCTTCTTCCCTCCCTTGCCTTGAAGCGCTTTGAAACACATTGGCCCTCATTACGACCCTGGCGGAGAGGGGTTTACGCCAGCGTAATGCATGGCGTACCTCTCCGCCAGATTAGGACTTTCCGTAGCGCCATGGTGATTTTTACGCCCGGATTTTCCGGGCGGAAAAATCCATGGCGCTACGGGACCCCTCGTTAATTACGCCACCGTAATCTACGGTGGCGTAATTAACGCCTTCCCCACTCCCATTATACCCTATGGGGCAAAAATGGGAATGGGGAAGGGTAAATGGGGATTGGGGACTTACCGCCCCGCCAAGGTCGGAATGGGGCGGTAAGTCCGCCAACCCCCATGGCGGAGTTGGCAGCTCTGCGCCATGGTCCATGGTGCAAATTGCACCATGGATCTCCGCCAGGGTCGTAATGAGGGCCATTATGTATAGGCGCTATATAAATAAACTATCATATCATATCATATCACAAGCGCAGGTCTGCAGGGCATCCTTCCCTGCAACATTCATGCATATAGATACCACAAGCTTGGATCTGCAGGTCCTTCTGCCCTGCAACATTCATGCACAAGCGCAGGTCTGTGGGGCCTCCTTCCCTGCAACATTCATGCATACAGAGACCGCAAGCTCAGATCTGCAGGTCCTTCTGCCCTGCAACATTCATGCACAAGCGCAGGTCTGTGGGGCCTCCTTCCCTGCAACATTCATGCATACAGACACCGCAAGCTCGGATCTGCAGGTCCTTCTACCCTGCAACATTCATGCATAGAGAGACCACAAGCTCGGTCTGCAGGTCCTTCTACCCTGCAACACTCATGCATATAGATACCACAAGTGCGGGTCTGCAGGGCGTCCTACCATGAAACATTCATGCATATAGATACCGCAAGCTCGGATCTGCAGGTCCTTCTGCCCTGTAACATTTATGCATATAGATACCACAAGCGCAGGTCGTTCTACCCTGCAACATTCATGCATAGAGACCACAAGCTCGATCTGCAGGTCCTTCTACCCTGCAACACTCATGAATATAGATACCACAAGCACAGGTCTGCAGGGCCTCCTACCCTGCAACATTCATGCACAAGCGCAGGTCTGCAGGGCCTCCTTCCCTGCAACATTCATGCATACAGAGACCGCAAGCTCGGATCTGCAGGTCCTTCTGCCCTGTAACATTCATGCACAAGTGCAGGTCTGCAGGGCCTCCTTCCCTGCAACATTCATGCATACAGAGGCCGCAAGCTCAGATCTGCAGGTCCTTCTGCCCTGCAACATTCATGTATATAGAGACCACAAGCACAAGTCTGCAGGGCCTCCTTCCCTGCAACATTCATGTATATAGAGACCACAAGCGCAGGTCTGCAGCGCCTCCTTCCCTGCAACATTCATGTATATAGAGACCACAAGCTCGGATCTGCAGGTCCTTCTGCCCTGCAACATTCATGCACAAGCGCAGACCTGCAGGGCCTCCTTCCCAGTAACATTCATGCATATAGATACCACAAGCTCAGATCTGCAGGTCCTTCTGCCCTGCAACATTCATGCACAAGCGCAGGCCTGCAGGGCCTCCTTCCCTGCAACATTCATGTATATAGAGACCACAAGCTCGGATCTGCAGGTCCTTCTGCCCTGCAACATTCCTGCACAAGCGCAGGCCTGCAGGGCCTCCTTCCCTGTAACATTCATGCATAGAGAGACCACAAGCTCGGATCTGCAGGTCCTTCTACCCTGCAACATTCATGCACAAGCGCAGGTCTGGAGGGCCTCCTTCCCTGCAACATTCATGCATATAGATACCGCAAGCACAGGTCTGCAGGGCCTCCTACCCTGTAACATTCATGCATATAGAGACCACAAGCACAGGTCTGCAGGGCGTCCTACCCTGAAACATTCATGCATATAGCTACCGCAAACTCGGATCTGCAGGTCCTTCTGCCCAGCAACATTCATGCACAAGCGCAGGTCTGCAGGGCGTCCTATCAACAAAAGAGAGGCCACCTCGCTAGTTAGGTTATAGACACATAATTCGCTGGATATTGGTGGGATACTCACATCTGTGGGGGCAGTGCAAACCTAAAAAACAGAAGTCTTAGGAGAATTCAACCTGACTTCATCAGTAATTCTGTTTCAAAAGCAAATTTTTAATATAAATAGTAATCATATAAAAACACATAAAAACTAACATAGAAAACTAGCTAAAGTGACAAGTGCTTCATAGACAGTGCTTAGTATTCATCATCAAGGAGAAAACTGTATCTCTACTATGAGGTAATCTACTAACCTCAAGTGTACAGGTCAACATGTAAACAGTTCTTGAATACTTGTAACATTCATTCTTCGCTGAACATTAAACCTCACAATATATACATATAGAAACCCTTGTTGAACAATGTCTCTAATTGTGATGCCTCAGTAACCATATATTTAGAGTGCATCAAGGTTAGTTGATACTCATTTAGATACTACTCAGTTGTATCTGTATAGGCCCAACATGTTTCGTTCCTTCCAAGATTCAAACTAGTTGTAGGAACTTCTTCAGCGGGATAGTTGACCCAAGGCCTACGAACGCCCTTGACCCAATTGGTGATGGTATTAGATGGACACTTGAAGACTTGATGTTGACATAACAGTGTGAGTTTGCGGATGCTTTATCCCTTTTGGGTGCATAATAGACGTGCCAAGACCACTTCGTTGGTGTTGAGTACCGAGAAGTGGATCCAGTGTGAACCGTTTCTCAGTGTCGGTTAAGCATCTTCAGGATACTGCACTTTGCTACTAAGTCGCAGTTCAAATTGGAACCTTGACTTGTGTCTCTAGTTTAAATACGTAATTTGTTGTGGTAGCAGTACTAGAGATGTTTCATGCGTGACATCAAGTGAGCAGGATTGTAGGTCAAACTCAGCGGCTTTGAACAGTTGTCCCTGCCTTCACACGGCTGTAAACTTTCCAAAGTGTTGCCAGGCCTCATTAAATGCAGTTTCCGCTGCCTGGTCGGATCCTATGACAGCTGATGCAGGGCGTCATACCCTGAAACATTCATGCATATAGCTACCACAAGCTCGGATCTGCAGGTCCTTCTGCCCTGTAACATTCATGCATATAGATACCACAAGCGCAGGTCCTTCTACCCTGCAACACTCATGAATATAGATACCACAAGTGCGGGTCTGCACGTTCTTCTACCGTGCAAAATTCATGCATAGAGATACCGCAAGCACAGGTCTGCAGGGCCTTCTACCCTGCAACATTCATGCACAAGGGCAGGTCTGCAGGGCCTCCTTCCCTGCAACATTCATGCATATAGATACCACAAGCGCAGGCCTGCAGGGCCTCCTTCCCTGCAACATTCATGTATATAGAGACCACAAGCTCGGATCTGCAGGTCCTTCTGCCCTGCAACATTCCTGCACAAGCGCAGGCCTGCAGGGCCTCCTTCCCTGTAACATTCATGCATAGAGAGACCACAAGCTCGGATCTGCAGGTCCTTCTACCCTGCAACATTCATGCACAAGCGCAGGTCTGGAGGGCCTCCTTCCCTGCAACATTCATGCATATAGATACCGCAAGCACAGGTCTGCAGGGCCTCCTACCCTGTAACATTCATGCATATAGAGACCACAAGCACAGGTCTGCAGGGCGTCCTACCCTGAAACATTCATGCATATAGCTACCGCAAACTCGGATCTGCAGGTCCTTCTGCCCAGCAACATTCATGCACAAGCGCAGGTCTGCAGGGCGTCCTATCAACAAAAGAGAGGCCACCTCGCTAGTTAGGTTATAGACACATAATTCGCTGGATATTGGTGGGATACTCACATCTGTGGGGGCAGTGCAAACCTAAAAAACAGAAGTCTTAGGAGAATTCAACCTGACTTCATCAGTAATTCTGTTTCAAAAGCAAATTTTTAATATAAATAGTAATCATATAAAAACACATAAAAACTAACATAGAAAACTAGCTAAAGTGACAAGTGCTTCATAGACAGTGCTTAGTATTCATCATCAAGGAGAAAACTGTATCTCTACTATGAGGTAATCTACTAACCTCAAGTGTACAGGTCAACATGTAAACAGTTCTTGAATACTTGTAACATTCATTCTTCGCTGAACATTAAACCTCACAATATATACATATAGAAACCCTTGTTGAACAATGTCTCTAATTGTGATGCCTCAGTAACCATATATTTAGAGTGCATCAAGGTTAGTTGATACTCATTTAGATACTACTCAGTTGTATCTGTATAGGCCCAACATGTTTCGTTCCTTCCAAGATTCAAACTAGTTGTAGGAACTTCTTCAGCGGGATAGTTGACCCAAGGCCTACGAACGCCCTTGACCCAATTGGTGATGGTATTAGATGGACACTTGAAGACTTGATGTTGACATAACAGTGTGAGTTTGCGGATGCTTTATCCCTTTTGGGTGCATAATAGACGTGCCAAGACCACTTCGTTGGTGTTGAGTACCGAGAAGTGGATCCAGTGTGAACCGTTTCTCAGTGTCGGTTAAGCATCTTCAGGATACTGCACTTTGCTACTAAGTCGCAGTTCAAATTGGAACCTTGACTTGTGTCTCTAGTTTAAATACGTAATTTGTTGTGGTAGCAGTACTAGAGATGTTTCATGCGTGACATCAAGTGAGCAGGATTGTAGGTCAAACTCAGCGGCTTTGAACAGTTGTCCCTGCCTTCACACGGCTGTAAACTTTCCAAAGTGTTGCCAGGCCTCATTAAATGCAGTTTCCGCTGCCTGGTCGGATCCTATGACAGCTGATGCAGGGCGTCATACCCTGAAACATTCATGCATATAGCTACCACAAGCTCGGATCTGCAGGTCCTTCTGCCCTGTAACATTCATGCATATAGATACCACAAGCGCAGGTCCTTCTACCCTGCAACACTCATGAATATAGATACCACAAGTGCGGGTCTGCACGTTCTTCTACCGTGCAAAATTCATGCATAGAGATACCGCAAGCACAGGTCTGCAGGGCCTTCTACCCTGCAACATTCATGCACAAGGGCAGGTCTGCAGGGCCTCCTTCCCTGCAACATTCATGCATACAGAGACCGCAAGCTCGGATCTGCAGGTCCTTCTGTCCTGTAACATTCATGCACAAGTGCAGGTCTGCAGGTCCTTCTACCCTGCAACACTCATGCATAGAGATACCACAAGTGCGGGTCTGCACGTTCTTCTACCGTGTAAAATTCATGCATAGAGATACCGCAAGCACAGGTCTGCAGGGCCTCCTACCCTGCAACATTCATGCACAAGGGCAGGTCTGCAGGGCCTCCTTCCCTGCAACATTCATGCATACAGAGACCGCAAGCTCGGATCTGCAGGTCCTTCTGTCCTGTAACATTCATGCACAAGTGCAGGTCTGCAGGTCCTTCTACCCTGCAACACTCATGCATAGAGATACCACAAGTGCGGGTCTGCACGTTCTTCTACCATGCAACATTCATGCATAGAGATACCACAAACAGAAGTCTGCAGGGCCTCCTACCCTGCAACATTCATGCATAGAGAGACCACAAGCTCAGATCTGCAGGTCCTTCTACCCTGCAACATTCATGCACAAGCGCAGGTCTGCAGGGCCTCCTTAACTGCAACATTCATGCATACAGAGACCACAAGCTCGGATCTGCAGGTCCTTCTGCCCTGCAACATTCATGCACAAGCGCAGGCCTGCAGGGCCTCCTTCCCTGCAACATTAATGCATAGAGAGACCACAAGCTCAGATCTGCAGGTCCTTCTACCCTGCAACATTCATGCACAAGCGCAGGTCTGCAGGGCCTCCTTAACTGCAACATTCATGCATAGAGAGACCACTAGCACAGGTCTGCAGGGCGTCCTACCCTGAAACATTCATGCATAGATGTCGCAAGCTCGGATCTGCAGGTCCTTCTGCCCTGCAACATTCATGCAGAGAGATACCGCAAGCACAGGTCTGCAGGGCCTCCTACCCTGCAACATTCATGCATATAGAGACCACAAGCGCAGGTCTGCAGGGCCTCCTTCCCTGCAACATTCATGAATATAGAGACCACAAGCTCGGATCTGCAGGTCCTTCTGCCCTGCAACATTCATGCACAAGCTCGATCTGCAGGTCCTTCTGCCCTGCAACATTCATGCATACAGAGACCACAAGCGCAGGTCTGCAGGTCCTTCTACCCTGCAACACTCATGCATATAGAGACCACAAGCGCAGGTCTGCAGGTCCTTCTATCCTGCAGCACTCATGCATGGAGAGACCACAAGCTAAGATCTGCAGGTCCTTCTACCCTGCAACATGCATGCATAGCGAGACCAGAAGCTAAGATCTGTTGGTCCTCAAGTATAATAAATCTGATCTGCGATAAATTGTGTCTGTGATCCTTGAAATGTCTTACAACCAGTGATTTGGTATTTTGTGTTCTTATGTTAGATGTATGTTCCAGCCATCTTTCTCTGGCTGATCTATTGGTTTGTCTTACATATAGTAGTCCACATTGGCATTTTATCGCATAAATGACACGCGTACTGTTGCAAGTAGCAACATCTTTAAGGGGTATCTTCTGGCCAGTGTGGGGGTGTTGGATGGAATTCCCTTTGATCACACGGCTACATTTGCTCCACTGGAGGCACAGAAACGTCCCTTTCTTCCGTGTAGGGTCCTTTGTTTTTCTGGCAGACTCTTCTCAGCTTTGATCAGTCTGTCTCTGAGGTTTCTACCCCTCTTATAAGCCATCACAGGGGGTTTGAGGAAGAGCTTTTGAAGAAAAGGATCGTGGTGTAGGTGTTTCCAATTGTTTGTTATTATTCTTCTCAAATGTAAGCTCTGTCTGGAGAATTCCGAGATGTAAAGTAGCGGTATCCCTTTGTCTTTACGTATTGGATGTAGTAAAGAGTCTTGCAGCTTTAAGCCTTGCTTCAGTCAATGTCTCAGCAGGATATCCTCTGTCGGAAAATCTCTTATTGAGTTCTTCATTTTAATTTTCAAGTGTGGCATTGTCGATTGTAATTCTTTTGATGCGCAAAAATTGGCTATACGGTAAACTTTGTATCATCTGTCTAGGGTGGAAGCTGGCATAATGTAATATGTTGTTAAAATCAGTGGGTTTATGATAGACCTTCGTTTCTAATCCGGTGGTGGAAATGGCGAGTTCAACATCAAGAAAATGCAAGCATGGTTCACCCACTTACAGTGTGAATTTGATCCTAGGATGTATGTTGTTGAGGAAATAGTGAAAACTATTGAGTTCTGCTCTAGAGCCTTTCCAGATTCCAAAAATGTCATTGATGTAGTGTTTCCATCCTACCATGTGTTTGTTCCGTGTTTCATTATCCAGCATGTGATGTTTCGCAAGATAGTACATAAAGATGCCTGAGATTTGAGCATAAGCATAGTACTTATCTTCATACCTGAAATAGCTGTTGTGTAGGATGATGTAGAGTAGTTCTATGATGAACTGTTTGTCACCTCTAAGTCCTTCTACTTTAAGGATGAGCCATTCAATTGCCTCAAGGCCATCTTGATGTGGAATAGACGTGTAGAGGCTTACCACGTCTAGTGCAAAAAGTAGATAGTCCGTAGAAATCGTATCAATGTCCGGTTTTTTGAGAAAGTCTGTGGTGTCTTTAAGATACGTGTCTGTGGTTTGAACGAGGGGCTGTTGTATTTTGTCCACGTAAATAGCCAAAGGGTCGAATATGCTTTTGGTACCTGCTACTATTGGTCTAAAGTTTGGTGTGGTGGCATGTTTGGGACTTTTAGGAAAAGCAGACGCCAATGAATGGATCTCTTCCAAAACTAAAGAATTCCTAACCAATCAATTCCCTATAACTCCAGTCTTCTACGCGGTATCTAAAATTCACAAACGTGCCACCACACCACCCTTTAGATTCTCTTTGCATTGATTCCCTTGCATGATTTACTCATAAGACAGTGATTTGGGCGCTTTATGTTCACCATTCTTCCCTCCCTCGTTTTTCAGTGACATACTTGAAATTTCTTTACTTTCACCTCCCAATACTTTCTTTTACTATCGTGTTCACTATATAGTAATTCACATATCGACATTATTACTGTCAGAGGACTAGCCACATACAATAATTCACCAGTTGTAAATGTTTCCATTTAAACTGTTTCTTTGATTTTCTCGCTTGCAAGATTTACAAATGTTGAATATGATGACTGTTCTCACTGTCAATAACTAGGATTCATTTTGGAAAATGCTGTATTCGAGATCCACTGATCTGCACCTGATGAAGGGTACTGTTTATCCCGAATCGCGTTGTGCCTTTTATTTGGAAATATAAAGAAGAATTGCTCACAGAATTGGTGCTACTGAATTATTTTTTGTGAACGAATTTGTCACACAATATTGCTCTAATTGCTTTACTATAGCAGTTTTTGGCTGATTTACTGCACTTAGGTGTGCAGGGGACGGGAGTGCCAGAGTCTCTTTTCGGACACCATCCTGGCCTGTCCAGCACCCAGAGGTGACTGCTTGCTCAACTACTGCTTGTTGTTGCCCTCTAGCAGTCAGATTTCTAACATGGACTCGACCTCCTCCCCTCTTCTGTGAAAACCATCACGCAGTGGCCTCTGTAGTCCTTTCCACTCCGCAGCAGGATGCTGCAGGTGACATGCAACCAGCCATCCCCTGCTGCAAACACTGACTCGCAATCAATGGTAGTTTTCGTGCTCCCCCGTGCCTGCAGGCACTCTTGGGCTGCTCACCAGGTGGCAAGTGCTTGTGAATAAATCCCAAACTCATTAATAACAACACTGCGACATACTGGTTTAAAATGGCTGTGTACAGGGGACATACCTTTCTAAAGCCAAAAAAATTGAGTTTATACATAGAAAAAATGGGTTGTATACGAATTGTTCGAATGACAATTGTCCGAATGACAATTGACCTTCTGCACAATTAACGGTCAAATAGAAAATATATGCGGGGGGAAACCCCCCGCAGCCCCCCACCCAATCCAACTCCCACCCCAACCCCCCACCCAATCTCCTTATATTATTATTACCCCAAGCCAACCCATTATATATATAAAAATGACCATACGGTCAATTGTGCAGAAGGGCAATTTGGCCCCCTGTAATTCGGTCAGTTGTATCATTCGAACAATTGTACTCGAACAATTCGGGTAATGCCGAAAAACGTACTTACCTTTATCACTTTGTTCAGATTTCTGTGCTGTGTCGCTCATGCTTAGCAAACCTATTGTTTTTATCTCTGTAGTGCCTGACCCTGGATAGTAGAAAGAATAGTGTCACTTATTTCGGAGGGATTTGGTGTAACGCTACAAGTACGCTCAATATTCACTCTCGATTGTGGTGCAAGAGTGGTAAGTAGCCCTACCGTTCTTCTTTCTGATAATACTTTTGAAAGGGGCTTAAAGTACGTAAGTTTGTATGGAAAATTGGCGTTTCTGCAATTACAATTAGTCCCACTCTACTGTACTTAGGATTGATTCTCTCTAAAAAATAAAAAATACCTCTTATAAATTCACGAAAGAACAACTGATTGTGAAAATTGCTCCATTAAAATGCCAAATGAAAATTCTACTAAAGAAAATTTGTACATTTTCTCTATTACCACTTTTGGAATTTTATTCAAAAAAAGTTGAAGCCATTTTATTATACGGAGTCGAACTTTCCTTACATGACCTAGGGCCATTATTGGACCAACTTCAAGGGCTCATTTGGAAAGATGTATTAGGCTTACCTTTATCTATGCCTAATGCTGTGATAAGACATGAGTTGGGGATTAATTCCCTTTACTCCAGATACAATTGGCGCATGTTAAATAACTTTGCTAAAATATTATTTCCTATTAGAAACTCGCTCTACACAGGGCTAAACAGAATGTTAACAGATAACAACCCTCCCTCTATGGTGCAATTTAAAGAATGCATGCTAACCTTACTGGATAAGATTAATCTCCCAATGGAAGATTTGGAACTTTTTCAAGAGAAAATCAAGAAAAAGCTATTGCTACAGGATTGGGGCGATACCTGTACGAAAATGGAAATCTACCCTTCTTGTGTGGAATATCGCAAATTCATACATAAGGAGAAACCAGGCATGTCTTATCTAACACTTTGCCCCTGTTCTAAGGTCCGTCAGACTTTTATGCGCTTCAGGCTAGATCTAATTCATACTCGATCTAGAACGAAACACTGGTCTAAAGATACATTGGCTGACACCAAAGAGGTTTGTCGTTTTTGCAATCAAGCCCTGGAGACTTTAAAACATCTGTTCTTATATTGCTGTTATTTTGAAAATGTACGATGCAGTCTTATAAAGTCCTTTGTGCAAGCTAACACGATTCTAGCTAGAGAGTGGATTTGGACTAAATGTATGTGGGGATTAACTGAGACTTCTGTAGTAAAAACTATGAACCTTGTAAATACCATTGAGAAAGAATTGGAAAATGCATCTCTTTTTTAGGGAGCTAATGAATTTTGAGAATTGTTGGTGCTTAAATCTAGTGTACTCCTGTACAAATTTTAATTTAGGAATTAGACATTTTATGATGAACATGTTACATTGATTCTGTTCATATTACAATATCTTATGTTGTCTGATTTTAATAATTTTGTATTTTCTGAAAGAATCACAAATTATTTGTAAGGTCTATATTTTTGACTAAAAACAAATAAAGTTAAAAAAAAGGGGCTTTGCTAAAATTCATACACTACTAATGACACAAACTGAAGGATGGATAGAAAACCTAAACATACAGTGGCGCCTTCCATATATCCAGGGGCCCCATTACGCGTCTGGTGGTATTTTCATACTTAAATACCATGACATCATGTGGTAAGCATGCAGTAACAGGAAGGGTCCACATGATTCAGTTAATCCCCATGTAGGGGTTGTATAGGACTCCCGGGGAAAGGCCATATTAACGCGTGCAGGATTTCCACAGGAAGTAATATAGGATCAGGAAATCCTTTTATACGGAGGAAGGGGAGATTCTGTCCATGACCTCCTTTCCAAACATTAGTGCTGCTCTCTGAGAATCCACCTTCCTCTCTTCTTCCCTTTCAAGTTCTTGCTGTATAGGCCCCCCTCAGCTACAACCCTTTATTCAGCACCACAGCTGTAGAGCTTGTTCCCGGGTCACTTCTCAACTTGCCCGAATCTCTGTGTGCTCAGTGGGCAGATTCTCCACACTTTCTTTGGTCCAAGTGAGGTGTCTCTAGGACAACTCCTCATATGCGTCCAAAAAAGCATCCCAGGTCACAGCGGGCGTCTGAAGGAGCCGTCTATGCGCTCATTCAAGTGCCCTGTCCCCCCTTTATGCACTTGCGCAAATAAAGGGACGTTTCTGGCCAGTTTAAAGCCCATCTTAAAGTCACAAACAGAATGTGCTTTAAAATGCCCAGAAAAGAGGGTCATCCCCCTGCCCCCGTTAGGAACTGGCAAAGGCTCAAATCACGACCGGGTCATTTCTAACCCTGTCATGATTTTCTTTTAAAGTGTGACAGCTGCACATTAGTCCGAGGCTTTCACTCTAGCATTTCCATCCCCCAAACGGTAATTTCAGTCATTTCACCGAGACGGGCCCTTTTATCGGCCCGTCTCGGTGAAATGCGCTCCTAAGGACCACGCGTTTGCTGGGAGCCTGTCATACATTAGTGTCGCCAGAGCGCTCCTGACACTAATGTATGCAAGGGGGGCTGGACGGCACATCTTTGCACTACTATCCAGCCCCCCACTAAAATGCTCAAGTCACCTTTGTGAATAAGGTGATCTGAGCAGTTCAGAAAATAGTGCAAATGAAACAAGCGCATTCACTGCACTCCTATTTTTTGAGAATTTGGCCCTGTGATTTCAACAGAGGGCTTTAAATACCTCCAACAGATGTAGTAGGAATCTAATACTCAACCGAGAGAGCCTTGATCTACACTTACTCATTATAGAAGCAACTCACACCGTTGACAGTGTTTTCAGCTCAGATCATTGCCTACTCTTAGACTACCCTGGGCGTCTCCACCCTAACCACAACTCAACTTCCCTCTCTTCAGCCAGAGTCTAAACAACCTTTCAGGGCTCGGTAAGGCATCAGAGTGTCAGACCATCCTATCCCACTGCTCCATGAACATAGGCCCATCTGGGTTACGCTTGCTAACCTTCTACGGTCACTAATTGCTACTGGACGCACTTGATCAGATCGCCCCAGTAAAACTACCAAAGTCACTAAAGCACACACACAAACACCCAGATGATTTTCCGAAAAGCTGAGAACATTTCGAGCAACTAACAGAAGCCTCATACACAACAGGAAGAAACAACATCTAAAACACAGAATAAATGACCACCCTGTAAACCGCAAATGCAAAACACTCTTTTACTCCAAAGGATTGCTCACAGCAACCAATCCACAGAGAGAGAGATTTTCCAAATCATTGGGCAATTCAGGACTCCACGAGCCTATCATCTGCCCTCACCCACTCACAAGAGCTTTTCAATGATCTCTCATCGCACTTTTCATCCAAACAACCAAAACTTGAAGGGAGACCCTTACCTCCCAATGAACATCGGAAAACCTGGTCTAGACCATAAAAGTTCAACAACTTCTGGGCTATCTCAAAATGTAAATCAATAACTAGACTAGCAGACACAGCTGCTCATTCCCAGCTTTTGACTTTCACAGACGCCGCTGGCACAACCTGACTTCAGAACATCTGTTCTCCCATCCACATGGGGTGACCGCAAATCAGTAGCCAATCACGAAGGGGCAGAGGCTTAAGTCCTTCTGGACCTATCAGCAGCATGCAACCTGGTAGACCATAGAATCCTGAACACCTGCTTAAACAACCTTGGGATCCAGGAAAAACAGAACTTCTCAGGCAACTCTACCTTATTCCCTGATCTCATGCACAACCATCCACATTCAGTCATCAACCTGTCCCCTTCACCTCTGGTCAAGAACCTAGGAGCCATCATAGAGACAGCTCTTGGGCTGCAAATAAATTACCGGAACGAGATACGCTTTTGAGCATTTCAAAATGCGGAGGACCATGTTACCATTTCTGGCTTTTGCCACATAAATATGCCCCCATCATTGCCATCACCATCTCTAGACTGGACTACACTAACAGTCTGTATGTGGGTGCTCCAGCTTCCCTCCTAGCCAGACTTCAGAGTCTAAAATGCAGCTCCTCAAATGCTTCTACGCATTGGATCCAAAGATCGCATCTCCTCAGCCCTTTCCTCACTCCACTGACTCCCAGGTGGATGAATTACATTCAAAATAGACTTCCCGTACTAATCCACACCTGAGACAGCTCCCTCCGCCACTTTCCCCCAAACTGTCCATCCCTGTCTCTGAAGTCGCCATCTTCTTACAGTCATTTACATTGCTTCATTCCCTAGCAAGTGTTTAACTTATAGATAGGTGGGGAAAAGTATATCATCAGGGAGAAATCTATCCTGTCACTCTTTCTCCTCCCCCACTCTTTCCCAAACGCATTTCCCTCTCACACGTCCAACACCTGGTGCAGACTTCTCATTCAGCTGGTGAAAGCCCCCCAATACTAGGGCCCGCTTGAGCACCTCCCAAATCCATCACAGAACCAATCACCAACCCAGTCTAGCTCCCAGACTTAACGGGCCTGGACTATGCCGTCACCATATACTTGGAGCAGTAGGGCACATTGTACCACAGGAAGAAACTACTATTATAACTGACTGGTTGGAAGAAGTAATAAGGTCTCTCGTTTTAATGTCAATGAATAACTAGGTGCAAAGGAATAATTATTCGAAAAACATTTCCATTTTCCAGCTATAACATGTTTACCCGCTTATAAAATACTACCATTCCGAATTGGACTTAAGTTTTTACTCCCTAAAAAAATCATTTTACCCCCAAATTTAAAAGAAATAGGGAGTAAAATACTCCCACTTCAAAATCTTATCAGGAACACAGCTAATAGCAATTCTTTGATCTTCAGACACATTGACTAGAGGTGTGAAGAGGAATTGGTTTGATTTGCAAGCAGAAGGTTGTGGAAACTTTAACCATTGTTTGCAAGTGTGGAAAAGCTTTTGAACTGAGACAATCACTTTACCAAGTGAGGGATATATTGAATGAAAATAACTTTACCTCCTACCTGGAGTGGAACTTGTCTTGTGAAAAGAACTGTTCAGACACTGAACTTTACTTGGAACCAGCCTGAATTGAACCAGAGGAAGGGGATCCACCTCTGGCCACAAGGATTCATGTTTATAATGTTCATGTTTGTGTTATTTTGTGAAGTTAAATCGCCAAATTATTCCTGTATGATTGTGTTGTGTGCATGAGTGTGAGGAACGGATACCTTTGGACATTAGATCCATTTCCTTTAGTCTTAGTTTGTCAGGTAGGGAAACCTTTGTCAGGCTACGGAATGATAGGCGTTTATCTCATCCATTGTTATTTCATAAAATGGCGACTTGTCACAAACGTATACCTAAGTGTTCGTCTCACATGTCTGACCCCTCACACCGGGCACCATGCAACTCCTACGGATCTGCCGCACCCAAACCTCCACCTGTCCACCTGTCCCTCAGGAGCCTTGGGACTTCTCGCCACTTCCTTCCTCTCTCTCCCTTCCTGAACCGCCGCAGCATAGCTGAATTTTTTGGGTCACTTTTCTTTGCATTGCTTTCCAGGCCTCTACTTGCTTAAGGCAACCTCTCTATGATGCAACATGTTCACCACCACAATTACAACACTGCAGCGTATCCTCGGGTCACACAATTTTTAATATCATAGAGCCGACCACATTTAATACTACGCTTATCCTTCCTACATGTTTGTGCCACATGGCCATACTCCTGGCATTTATAACACAGAAGCGGTGCCGGGACATACTGCTTGAACCTAAAGCATTGATCCTCCAAATGCACACATTGTGGGACTTCGCTCCCCTTAAAATGCAGAGCCACAGTCGTAGAGCTAGTGCCCTCAGCTGTTCAGATGACCCAGAACATGCCTTTTAAATGGCTATGAATGTGTGTGGCTATTTAATTACGCCACGGCTGACCTATTGACCTCAAAGCAATAGCGTGTTGGCGTAGGTACGGGTTTGTCACAACCACCCTCGTAAAGAACTTCTTTTTCGCTTACACATATGCTGTCTCTCAAACTATGTAGCGTTATCAGCATAATTGCATGCAAGCTATATTGAAAACGCCATCTTTTAAAGTCCTGTGACCACAAATATGCAAACACCAGGGATCTCGTCCTACGCCACGAACTTCACACGGCGTCCCGCTTTCAGCACAGCAGCGACTCCATTCCCTGCTTCTTCCTGCTGCTTCTGCCACTTCTGCTGCTTTGTCTGGGCCTCCGTAGCACACACCAGAAAGTCCTTGAAATCTTTAAAGATCCCGCTCAGGTGTGGGTCATTATAAAAACAAAAAAACAAAATTGAGGTGTGCCGGTGTGGTGAGGCGCTGGGTTAGAACTAAATTTGAAAAGACAAACTAAAGTCAATGCGACCCTTACAAACCAAATAAGATTGGGTTGCTGCACGAAAGAGGGACCAGCAGTCACCACAAAAACTGCTAATAAATACATACACTTGAAAAATGTCACCTCTAAATGATTGCGCAGCCCTAAGCGAATGGTAAATGTCCTATTCAAATTAAATGTGTAACTGGACAACAAATACAGTGAAACAGAGAGTCCAAAGCAATAGACTCTTCAGTCAAAAAAACGCTGTTGAAACAGATTTTATGAGTTGATGCAAAAACAAGACTGCCGACACGTGTTTCGACCCAAAACAACGGGTCCTTTTCAAGCCAAGACGTATGTTATTCAAACTGAGTTGGAAAACCCAAGCCCTCCTTAGGGGCAGATATATGGGCCAATTCTAAAGTAGTTGATTCTCCTCAAGAATATAAACGACAAATTCATTAGTTGAGTTTGATAGGGACATGGAACTTGAAGGTATTAAAATACCAGTGGGTAATGGAACAATAGTTGTGCTCAACTTCTATAACCCATGCAAACCCATTGATATAGGGGCGTTACAGCACACCCTGGGTCGAGGGGGCAAGTTTATATTCTGTGGCGATTTCAATAGTCATAATATACCATTTCATAATCCTTTGACAGACATGAATGGGGATAGACTTGAGACGATGTCAGAAGAGTGTGGGCTTGTATTGTTGAACTCTAAAGAATACACAAGGACTACAGGGAAGGGGTCCTGCCTTGAATTGACGCGGGTTTCAGCGAGTTTGGTGCCTAAGTGCATGTGGAAGGTGAGGACGGATGGGGAGATGGGGAGCGATCATGGATCGATTGCACTGCTGGTAAACGTCAGGATGGTAATAGCGACCAGTTCGGCCCCCTAGGGTTGAAACATTAAAAAAATGGACTGGGTAAAGTTTCGTACATGGTGCACTGGATTAATGTTTAACAGTGGAGAAGGTGGAGGGAAGAATTCACAATTTCCCTCCACAGTAGAAGAGTTGGATCAAGTTGGATCAAGCGATAGTGCATGTGATTCAGAGTTTAGTGGAGGAACTGGCTCTAGCACAGTGAAAGCAGTTTAGGAAACCAGAGGTCCCGTGATGGTCGCAGAATGTTCGGCTCGCTGTAAGGGACTGGAAGAGGAATAGGCAGAAGGCCTTGCGCTCCAAGATTGTGGAGGATGTCAGAGCAGGTAAAAAGGTCAGGGCTTTTGCCTAGTGTGTTATCAGGCCACATAAAAGAGGTCATTGGAGGACTACTGGGGTACTCTTTCTGGGGATACGAGTGTGGTGCAGTGTGAGCAGGATTTAAACGTATGTTCGCTAAGGCAAGACAGAGTTGTCAGATCATGCTCATCACTGAATTGGTGTACTCCAGAGCCCACATTCATAAAAAATAGGTAAAAGACACATAGCAAAACATGGGTAAGAGTGGGGGAAAAGCTCACACTCTTACCAAGTGGAAAGAAATAACTCCAGAGATCCAGCAAAGCTGCTGAGGGACTCCCTAGGTAAGGGAAATTAGCCATGAAATGAGAAGTCTCCCTAACAAGGGGTTACCCTAAAAACACTGTTGAGAAAGCAATGCCAAAACTGAAAACTGTAAAGGACGGACCTTGTAGTCCCAACAACGAAATCTAAAGACATTCCATTTCTATATGCATTAAGATACTCAGGGCAAAGTCATCATGTATCGAGACTTATTAAGAAAAATTGGCGGCTCATAGAGTTGGATACTCAACTCCACCAGCTGATCCCTAAACCACCGATTATCGCCTACAAAAGGGGACAACATTTTAAAAATCAGTTGTTCAAAGCAGAAAGACCACCCAGGGATAAAAAACAGACTTTGAGTACGAAGAAACCAGGGACATATCCCTGTTTGAATTGCAATAACTGCAATAATGTTATGAGAGGCAGTTACGTCAGACACCCTAAGAAAGGAAACAAAATCAAATTGAAAGATTTTGCAACCTGCGATCCAAAATCAATAATTTATGGCCTAAGTTGTCCATGCAGAATCTTTTATGTGGGCCAAACCACAAGAAAAGCAAAGGAGGGGTGGAATGAGCATAAAAGTAATATAAGAACTAACAATATCAGGTCACCAGTAGCTCGACACTTAAATGAAAACAGACACTCTATTGAACAACTTAAAGTGATCATCTTAGAGATAGTCAAGAAAGCGCCTAGAGGAGGGAACCATGCTAGACACATGGACCAAAGAGAGATCTTTGGATTGAAACTCTAAACAGCCTGACTCCTGACGGAATGAATGTGGACTATAGTCTGGGATCCTTTTTGTGGAACTGTAACCTCTACAATGCATAACTAACTTATATGTGAAGACTGGTGAATTAAGTTCAACAAGATTATACACATTTGTGAACATGTTCCTCAAAGTTCCACTGTTTGAAAGAATGAGGAGTATAATTCAAGTTTCTTTTTTGGTGAAACAGCAACCTCTACGATGTACAGTTGTTATACATGTTATTATTTGAGTAATGAGCTCCATAGGATTATACAAGAGTGTGAGCATGTTCCTCTCAATAAACATACGGATGATGGACTGTCAAAGAAAATAAACCCACTCAGGGTTTATGTCAACAGTCCTATAAATAAAATCTATTGTGATAACCTAAACATCACCTACCACAGAGCGTCTCTCTCCAGTTCAGGACAACGGTATAACAACATTTAAAACAAGAGGCCTACCTCATCTATAACAAAACCTCATGTTAATATGAACCTGTTTAATATTGTATACTTCTATACACTTAGCAGAAGAGTTTAGTCACAGGATTATAGAGAGGCATGACTAGCCAATAGAATTGGAGCCACCAGATAATATGCATAACCCATAGTGACTAACACATATGCACACAGGATATTACAGACCATCACAAAGTCGGCACAGCTGTTTTTTCCAACTTATTTAACTGATCGCCCCCTTCGAGGTACCATTAGTGAATTGGCATACATCTATGAAATATTTCTATAATAACACGGGATGATTCGTCCAATAGCATCTAATTTTAAGCATAGATGCATTTGTACATTTCCTAATGCAACCAGCATAAAGGTAATTAAATGTGTGACGTCATCATGTTACGGTGTGATGATGCATAACGACATAAAGCTGCCACTTTGGGAACATGCGCTCCTCGCGGTTCCTTCTGAAAATTTCGAGTGCATACACTGGACGTGCTTGAAGTAAGTAAATGCTTGCAATATTGCTGCAAAGCGATCTCAGGGAATAACGTATCATTAATGAGGGCTTTTGACAGTGCCCTAATACTGCACATTTTGGATCTGTATTAACAGGATGAGCTCTAAAACAGATTAGGCACACAAGAAGGACAGTTGTGCGCATACTCCCACTTGGTAAGATCCTTTTATATATCATTGGACATTATAATCCAGATGATTAGGAATTATATTGTTGAAAAAGGATAGCATATATGACACAATTTTCTAATCTGATTTATAGGAGAAGACTGATAATATGCCAGAAGGCTGTGGAAATTGAAGGACCCAAGTTATTGACTGTACGATTCTTTGCCAGTATAGAGCAGTGGACTCTTTGCAAACGTATACAGGTACACTTCACTAGATAGGATATCTAATTAAGTTTTTAACCAATTTCTGATATTGGTACAATGGGCCTCATTATGAGTGTGCCAGTCACGGTAACAACGATGCCGGTAAGCTACCGGCACCATTGTTACCCGACTGGCACACTCCCAGTTCTGCGTGCAGGTGCCTTCCCACCCACCCGCAGACTTTCACGGATGCACCGGCACTGTCCTCCCCATTCCCATTGAGTCCTATGGGACTCAAATGGGGAGTTTCATTTTCCAAACACGACCCCGGCGACAGCCTGCCATTTTTACCAGCACGGCTATCGCCAGGATTGTTATGAGGCCCGATGTCTTTTTAGTGCTAAGATTTCAACTTGACAAGATATAGGCTCTTCAATTAATTGATTACACCTCTCCTATTCACAGGAGGAAGCAAGTTCTCTTAAAGAAATCCCGAGAAGGAAGATTTGAACATTTCTCAGCAAAATAACTATCATCCAGGTGATTATTGCAGAAGGGATACATGACAGACAAAACTATTGATGATAATGTAGTGATAAGCTGAAATCTAATGTATGGTTATTATTATATATCATTAATTATAGAAAAGAAAAGCACATTGAATTAACAGCTCCTGACGAAGGGGATTGTTTCCCGAAACACCTAGAGCAGTTACTCAAGGTATTAGGACATTACTTTTACCACAAATCCATCAATGTGTAAATTGTGTAGGATTTCATTGGGAATAATTGGACCAATAATTGTGTTCTATTTTCTGGAGATATAATAACAAAATTAACTGTATAATTATCAAGTTCATTTTACTTTCCCTTGAAATGAATTTTGCATTGAATTTCTTCTATAAAAACAAACTGAATTTTGTGTGTGAAATATGATGTAATAGGAACAGTAACATTATTTTTAGTACTGAAAATGTTTACAGTGAAATTTTTATATAACGCAGTACAGTAAAACAGTTAATCTTTGGTTGTTTTGCAACATAAATTGGGTGTGCGAGGGACAGGAGAGTTCCACAAAGGTGTTGACATGTGCTGTGTTTCATTGTTGATACCAACTAGTGTCAGGGTTGTTTTATCTCCCTTGCACTCCTTTACCGGTCCCATAATTGGAAAGAGTTAACTTTAGTAGAAGAAGTGCTCCTAGACTCTTGGATAATACATGTGCATGACCGTGCCAATTATGTTGAATTTTATGATGATATGCCCCGTCGCAAGAGAATGCTTTGGAGGGAGGGGAAATTCTTTTTATTGATGGTTCTTCGAAAATTTACCAAACTAGTGTGGAAAGGCATTCAGGCACCACATTAATAAGACACAGATTAAATGGAGGATTCGAGGTGGTGGCGAGTGCAAGGCTACCATCTAATTTTTCACCACAAGCAGCGGAATTAAGAGCACTTATTGTCGCACTTGAGAAACATGAAGGGCAGGAAGTGACGGTGTACAGTACTCTGCCTATGTGACGTCAACCGTACACGCAGGATTGTCACATTGGAAGAGGAGAGGCTATCGCCGCACAGATGGCTCTTCAGTGCAGCATGTATCCTTATTGGATAGACTCATTAAGGCACTACAACTCCCAGTAGCAGCACATAGTGAACAAACAGACTTTGGGGGTCATTACAAGTTGGGCGGTAAGGGATACTGGGCACTGGTAAGGAGACCGGTGCCGGTAATCCCTTATCGCCCAATTCCGAGGTCCCTTAGCGGGAACCGTATAGGACGTGTGGTCTGACCACACGTCGTTTACGGGTCCCACTAAGGGACCAGGGCGCTAATAACGGGCCTGCTATTTGCAAGCCCGTTATTAGTGCCCTCCCCATTCCCATTGGGCCCTATGGGGGCTCAAATGGGAATGGGGAATGGTTGGTTCAATGGGCACTGACCAGTCCCTCCATGGTGTCGGAATGCACCGATAAGTCCCCATTGAACCAGACCGGTGCCGGACCCGGTATTGGAAGCAGCCATGTCGCAAATAGCGCCATGGCTACCTCCAATCGCGGAATGAGGCCCTTTATATCTTGTGGGAATGAAGCCATAGACATAAAAGCCAAAAGGGTTGCATATTCTCCAGAAGTTTTGAGTTTTGATACTGGGGATATTAATGGAAATTCGACTATAACCATGTTAGTCAGAACGGTTTTAATATGTTGTCAATAACCCAATTAATAGAGATTCAGGGAAGAGCACCACAGGAAGAGCAAGAACTGTGGAAGCGAAGGGCATGTTCTTTATCCCCGACGGAAGCTTTATGGCAACAGGAAAGCACTGGAAAACCAGTGATGCCAGTAACTTTATTAAAAGTTACGCTTGAACAGCTGCATTAACCCATGCATGTAACTAGGGAAAGTCTTGCTGCCAATTTGCAGAAGACTGGTTTATTCATAATTTGTTGGAACACATTGCACTATTTATGGTGAATTGCATCGTGTGTCAAAGGTTAACTGCTGGGCATACACTGAGAATGATCAGAGGAGTAATACCTCGACCGAATGGTCAGTTTCAGCATTTACGTATCGACTATGTCGATATGCTGCAGACATGTAATGGATATAGATATCTATTAGTAGTGGTGTGCCCCTTCTCTAGGTGGATCGAAGCAGGTCCCTGTGCACACCCTGATGCCACTTGCGCAGCAACGTTTTTAGTACGCAAAGTTTTCCTGAGGAGCGGTATGTGTGAAGTGCTAAGATCCGGAAATGGGCCACATTTTGTCAATGAGCTATTCAAACAAATAGTGCTTTTATTAAGTATAAAGCACAAGTCCTCTTCTGCGTATCACCCACAAGTGAGCAGGATATGTGAAAGTCTCGACAGCCTCCTCAAAGAGAGGATCGCCAAGATTAGATTGACTTTGAAAAGGGGTGGCTGTATTGCCTACCCATGACCTTATATGGCCTTCGGAATCAGCCAGGGTCGGACCACCACCTCACCCCGCACAAGCTAGTAACAGGGCGTTGAATGAGAATGCCCCCTACACCTCCGTCTACGATCAGGAGTGATGCCCAGAGTGTAGCTAAACCTCTAGGTGATAAAATGCATGATTATTTGACATGTATGATTACCAGTATTTCTTTTATTTCAGATCAAGTTAAGCATCGGGAGGGGAAGTCCTAAGAACACTGAAGAGGATTATTCGGCAACCAATCCAAGTGAACTATTACCACCTGATTCTAACTGAAAACTTCACCCTGAAGTGGCTTGGGCCTTGATTTAATGTCCCCTTCCTTGTTGAGGAAGTTTTCCCTTCTGCTGTTAAGGTTTCAGGAAGACGAGCTTGGCTGCACCTGAACGACGTGAAGATTTATAAAGGCAGGAGCCTCCCTCCCCCCGTTGCTGATCTAGAAGCAAGACAAGAAGAAGAATTTCCACGTGTCCAGACTCCATCAATGACTAAGAAGAAGGACGATAAAGCAACAAGTGACTAACACGTACTTTATTTGGACTGGAATTCAATAGACACTACTTATATATATTTTAACAGGAGGTGCAAGGACTTGCAGAGAAATTCCAGAGGTTGAAGTGAACTTTTAGAAATATATTGAAGCAGTGAATAATGCATCAGAATTACGCCTAAACGTCAGTTCTTGATCATAAATTGGAAGGCAGATCAATATCCAGATTAATTTCGTGGAGAATATCTGTTTTAAGTGAGAAAAATACATGATACCTTGCAATAGTGACGTTCATCGGCTTGTGGTTACTGTCTTTGTGTTCATACTACAATCTTACTCTGCTCTTGTTAGAAGAGACGTTAATATTCACATGTTTTTATAGGATCCTAAAAACGGTCCAGTAATAAGAAGACTCCTCGTTGCTATAATTGAACAAATTGTACAGTTACAAATGTAAAAGAAACTCAATGACTGTATTAAAAATGATTAATGAAGAAGACGACATGATTATGGAGAGAGCACGAGTTCAGCAAGCAGTGGGATGGAACGAGAAATGGCTGCCCAGATTTCTATGCATAATATATTTTTGCATGATTGTTCACGTCATCTTTTTGTTCCTTATTTTTCACAGTCTCTAGTATCTTAATGGTTCTATTGAAGAAAGAGCTCTTATGATTTGCCCCAGTATGAGTACGAATGATGACAATTTCTTTGATCTCTATGGGTATGTCAGAAGACATAAAAGAGACGCATAGGAAGATAATGAAGGGATACATACGTATCTAGATGATGCAGCTCACCTGGGGAATAACATGTGGTATCAGCACATGAAAAGAGGTGGGGGAAAGAGCATCTGATGAGAGTTGCTATGTCTGCTCTCTCATCCCCTATGCCATGAATACAGTAAGGACTTTCATTTCGAAGGAGGTATCAGCATACGATGCAAAATGCCTCAGCCATCTTGCAGCATGTGCTACTCGGGGACAGTTCCAAGGAAGCTGGGCAACCTTGCGATGGAGATCAAGATGGTCGTTTATATACCAGGATGACTATATCAAGACCATACGAATGGAGAAGGAGCCTGGATGGAAAAACAAAATGCTTGTGTATCCTGCTGCAGGTCAGTCTGAGGTGATCATTGAAGAAATTAAGAGAATGTACTGTCCTCATGTGAAAGAATTAGCAGGATCACCTGGATGTTGGGAACGATCACAACTATTGACTACGGATGAGTGCATACCAAGAAGGGATGGGAAGATGGAATGATGACTTGTGCAGCTCATCTGCTGAAAAAGGAATACACTCAAGAAGTGCAGAGAGGGATTGGTGGATGCTTAAAGTCATGGGCCAAGCACTCCAAGTTACTGACATGGGTAGAAGACGAATCAGGCCCATTAGTTGTAATCGCATTAGTTAATGCAACAATATGTTTCCGGAGCCGTGGAAAGAACTACGTGGGACACAACAAAGGATTCAAAACCACAATTGACGTTCCTTCTGTGAGAGAAGAGACAGCTGTCCTTATCGATCGATATTGGGCTTGGGGATCTAGAGCCTGTATGAAGGTGCCCAATGATTGGGGCAGAGTGTCTTCCCTGGTGCTCATCCATGTTCCAGCATTAGTGATTCCTCAGAGTGATCGAAACATTAATGACTTTCTAAAAGTAGGTGACCATTTGAGAAAAAGAAGATCGCTTGAACTCTGACGGACGAAAAGAGAAAATTATTTCTCAGCCAAATCAATAACAGCGTATGACACCATTCCTGATAAGCACAAGTTGTTCAGTAAGACTGCTATGATAATGACAGCTTTATTTATGCCTGGACTTCAAGCAGTGGTGAATGCCAAATGGTTGCAAATCACCAGATGGGAGCTTCTGCAGACAATCAATGCTATCATAAAGGGATTCAACGCCATTAAAGAAGAGCTGAGGGCCGTACGATTAATGTCCCTCCTGACATTAATCCCACATTTATACCTTCTCACGATGGCCAGAATGGGACCTTGGCAGAGGCCATATCGATGTTGACAGACCGGCATAACAATATGGAAGAAGAGACAGGTGACATTGAAGATGACAGTTGGTTTACCTCCTTGTTTACATGGATTCCTCAGTGGTTGGCAAATCTATTCAAGGTTCTTTGAGTAATACTGGTGCTAGCTTTGTTTGGATTCTGTATAGTCAGGATGGTGATTGCCCAATGCAAGAAAACGGCAAAGTAGGTGGTAGGAATGAAGATCATGACTGGTGCCAAAGATTAACCAAACATCAAGGAGCTGACTGATGACGCTGTCAGAAAGTAAACAAAGGCTAGCATTGTAGAACCTGAGGGAACAAAGTTTCTGTATCCATAGAATCATAAGCAGTACATGTGACGATGTGTCTATTGTACCCCAAATGGACAATATAACAACATGACCTGGAGTGTAGATGAACATGTCACATGAGCAGGGGTGATGAAAATATGGACACCTAAGAAACACTTATTCAAGAGAAAATACTGAGATGCAGAAACACTTGAGGAGGGGGTTGAGGATGTACTAGAGGGGGAATGTAGAAGAGCAGCTGCATACCTCTGCAAGAGATCCTGCCCCACTTCTTCCCATATGTTGGAGACATGAGACCGTGCCGTGTATGACACCAGCCGGTGTGCCAAATACTGCAGCGTGTGTTCGAAAGAAGATACCCGTTGAGAGAGCTCTACCGAATCTATCACCGAAGTGATGACAACCTAAAGGAGGAACTCCCTGAAGGAATATGAGAGAGAGCTAGTGACATCACAAAAAGTGTGTACGATGTCCCGAGATACTAACTGAAGAGGATGTATTATAGATCCTAAAGGAAACTAATGACGAAGTAAAGAATCAAGTGAACTTTTAAATACGAAAAAAAAGATTATACATGCACAGTGCTGCAGAAAATCAACCGTTCAATAAATGAACAGATGCTGAAACGCAAGGTAGACTAAGTTATCATAAAAGGTGACTATACGTAGTGCATAGAATGCAGGTGAAGCCGCCATTATATAGAAACCGGACATCGATCTCATTTAGTAAGCCAGGAATCATAAAGTGGGAAGAGAAAACTGTGTCGCAGCAAGAATAGGCTGAATCGTGGAGCTGTAAGATGAGGCTGTCTGGCCTGAAGTCCAGACTGTAACAGCCAAGGTCAGCTCTCTATTCTGGAAATAAACAAACGTGCAGAGGATGAATCATCCCCTGTTAAGGTGCAAAGAACGAACACCAAGAGTGCCAAGGTTAATACATTTAGAGCATTTAAAACTTGCAAAATGGACCAAATCATGATCTCCTGTCACGTGAGCGAAGGATGAAAATAGAGCTCCCACTCCTGTGTAGCCTAAAAGACAAGGATATATATATTTTTTTTTAATTGATTCAGCTGTAAAAAACAACTTTTTCAATATACAAGTAATATTTAGTACAGTCATCAAACAAAAAAACCATAACAATAAACTTAAACAGTTAGGTTACAACTTACAAAATTTAAAACAGTAAATAAGGAACCCCATACATTATGGTCAAAAGAAAAAGGCAGAGAACAAAGAACAAAGAAATAAAAGATGAAACAGCAGAATAAGCCATAGCGGCCATCTAAGAATGATTGACGGTCTCCAAATTTAACGCTTGAATGAAATTCGTTAATGCAATCTGTAAGGGGTATTGATTGGCACAAAGCAAAAATGACCACCGCAACTCCTGAGCTACCGCTGCCATAGACGACAGCAGGTGCTTGAAATGCTTTGATCTCAAGACGGCTAACTGTGGGCAAGTGTTCAAGAGATTCAATAGTATTGCTTTGCATGCAAAAACGACAAACGATTAACGTGGCAGATCTTAATTTCCTACGTACCTGAACCTGATAGGTTGGCCATAGATCAAAGCGGGCCCTTAAATACCCTGCTCTTAATTTGGGTGAGGGAAATTTTAATAAGTATGGTTCAGGGCATTTCATCAATTTTGGCCAAAAACGAAATTTACAAGGTTGGCAGTAGGTTTTACATTTGTCAATGGTGTTCAACCAGTCGAGGTTATAAAATAGTTTTTTGGACCTTGCCGGGTTGTTTATGAGATTGAGGATGGAAATATTTGCTGATGCTAGGGCTTCTAGACAAAAGTTTGTCCATGAGTTTGTGAAATTCTTCTCTGCTGTCAGCATGTATTCAGCAATTACCTTTAATAGGTAGGTGTTATGATTTGCCATAAGGCATTTGCGGAATAACATGCAACATCGCCAGGTGTAGATTGCGCACAAGGAGGTCAAGCCCAGTTCATACCGCAACCACGTACTCGGCACACACTGGGGGAGAGATAATACAGACCTCCAGTACTTTCCTTCAAGCCTCCCAAGGAATTGCATATTGCAGTTCAATAGGGTTTCTGCCCCATATAATATCGCTGGTATAGCTTTCATAGACCAGAAAATTAGGGCAGGTTGAATGGTGAATTTTCCAAATTTAAACAAGATGATTTTGGATTGCGAAATTGCAGTATTTAGTTTGGCATCCATTCGTTCTATTTGACTATGAGGTTTAACTTCACCACTAAATTCAATTCCCAAATAAGTGTAATTTTTTACTATTGTAATAGGGGAATTGTTGATCGACCATGTCAGGTTATATTTGTGTAGCCGCTTTGCCTTATATACAACAATCTGAGTTTTATTTAAATTAACTACTAGCTCATTCGCAGTAAGATATCGATTAAATGCATCGATTAAGTTCTGCAGACCCACTGGGGTCTTAGAAATGAGTACAATATCATCTGCATAATTTAGATTAGTAATTTTATGTCCTTTCAAAGACGGCGCATCAGAGAAAGTCTGTTGCAGAATTGGGGTTAAGTCATGAATAAAGTAATTAAAGATTGCCGCGGCTAGCAAACAACCTTGTTTTAGCCCACGGTCTGTGTTAATTGGGGCAGATAGAAGACCGTCTAGGGTGAGTCTCACCCGGATCGTGGTTGCTGTGTGGAACGCATGGATGATATCATGCAGGGACGGTGGACATTTGTCCCTTGCAAGTTTTGCCATCAGCAGGGTTCGTGAAACCGAGTCGAAAGCTGCATGCAAGTCAATAAAAGCGAAATAGATGGCTTGATTCTGCTCCTGGCAATGGGCTTTGAGTGCATTTAGGATCAACAAGTTCGCACAAGTACCCAGCCCGGCCACGAATCCTGTTTGGTGAGGGTCACGTTTGGCACAGGAATCGGTCCAATGATTAAATTCAGATAACACCAATTTTGCAAAGAGTTTCCCCGGGGCGTCTAAGAGGGCTATTGGCCGGTAGTTGCATGGGTTAGAGCGGTCGCCTTTCTTATAGATTGGTACGATGAAAGAGCACAGCCAAGAACTTGGTAGGGCATGGTGAATCAACACTTCTCTAAAAATGGCATGAAGATTTTTGGCCCATAGCTCAGGATTTTCCTTCAAAATGACATTATGGAGGCCATCTGGCCCAGCGGCTCTAGATGAATTTAGATTTACAATCAAATCTTTAAGTAAAGATTGGGAGCACCTTATATTCCACTGCGATTTGGATTGAGTCTTATAGACATGTTGTCGATAGTCTGGATCAAGGTATAAACCAGTGAAATGTGCTATCCATGCCCCCTCCGATACCGCACCAGTTTGAGCATATGCTTGTGTTAGATTGAGATTTGTGTTAAGAAGACGCCATGTTTCGGCCGAATTCTTAGAAAGAATCGATCTAAACATTGTTTCGCTGTCTTTTTGATATAGATGCGCACGCCAAGCCCGGAGCCAGTTCTGATACCTACACCTGATGGCTCTGACTATGGTGTGACTATTAGGGGGATTTGCTCTCAGAATGAGTCTTTTTTCTTTACGAAATTCGGCCTTACGTTCTTTAAGTGCTTGGTCAAACTGGTGTTTGTATTTCCATGTATTCGGATTGACCACTATGGTGTTACGAAAAGGTTTTAAGAACTCAGTGTATTCAATCAGCTGCTGTGGGTGATCAATACCACAAATTGCATTCGAGAATTGCATCAAAGACTGCTTAGACCATTTCAAACGGTTTTTTGCATTATTAATGGTTAGATTTTGTGACAACCATTGGTTTTTTGGTTGTTCACCGAAGCAGCTCAGTTTTAATGACAGAAGATGGTGGGCACTTGCAGGATATGGAATTATTTCGAAACAAATAACATTACTATACATATCGTGATCAACATACATGTAGTCAATCGTACTTTGTCTT
The DNA here is from genome assembly GCF_040938575.1 of Ambystoma mexicanum. NCBI lineage: Eukaryota > Metazoa > Chordata > Amphibia > Caudata > Ambystomatidae > Ambystoma > Ambystoma mexicanum. The sequence goes on along the minus strand of NC_090925.1, from coordinate 16,507,561 downwards.
GTACCTCGCTGCCAGCTCGGTTGGGGCGGGATGTCACGGTCAACTGAGCCATTCAAGACTCGCATGTTATGATCCAGCATAAGATGAGACCAAGTGGATATAGCCTTAGAGTTCCTCTGAATTTGGAACGAAATACAGTCCATATTTAAATCGCCCATGATTAGAATGTGGGTAACGTTCTTTGCAGTTGCGATTGCGTCAAAAATCGCTGATAACCCTTCAAATAAGACTATATCTGATAAGCCTGCTGGGTTACGATAGATGTTAATAAGGGCTATGGTGTAGTTGTTATGAGTAATCTTAACTAATTGGATGAAGATGTTAACATGCATCCAGGGCTCTATTTTATAACCCAATTTTTGATTAACTGCCACCACTAGGCCCGATGAAGGGCGACCACGTGTTCCCATCTTTGCTGGTAATAAACAAACGTTGAAACTGTCCCAAGTCGGGGGGACTAAGTACCATGTCTCCTGGAGAGCAATAATCGCATAGTCAGATAATGTTTGGACAGAGGTTTGCAAGTGACTATGTCCGCAAGTATTCCAGGAGGCTATTTTAGTCACCTGGGTTAGAGAGCCTGTTAGTGATTAATTGTAGTGTGCATGGGTGTCATTACGAGCACTACCATATATTTGTGGGTGCTGTTTAGTTGTCAATTTTGGGCATTCATTCAAGCGAGCCGGGTCTTGGGCCAAGAGAAAACCCATTTCAAATAAAGACCGTTTGGCGAGCCATATCGTATTCAAGACAATGCCAGAAGGAATCCAGAGTCTCACGATGTCTGTAGAGACCTCGTTCAGGTATTCAACCTGTGCTATGTCTTGAGATGTCAGATCTTCCAATTCATAAACGTCACTAAAGATGTTAAGAACACTTTGTCTGTTCAAGTTATATGACGGATGGGATCCTTCTCGGCATTTCAAAATCAGTGTATGACAGTTAGATGCTGTCGAGCCTGATTTTCGAGGATGTGTAGTGTTGGTATGAGGCACTCCATTGCCGTCAAATGAAGTAGACATTCAAGTCACCTCTTCGCACGGTGGTGCAGTCATCACACCTGTAGGACATTGTGTGCGCTGTGATTCAGCGTGCAGCTTTCGATTAGATGGTTTCGTCTGAAGGGCCACCGGGGAGGACCAGGTTACTGACTTAGATGGTTTACCTTGGGCCAAATTTGGTAATGGCTGAGAGTGGGCCCAGCTACGTTCATCCATATAGGAATCAAGGGCCTTGCGCATTTCTCTCAACAACAAAGATCTTTGGCATTCATGGGTCACAGAACTCGGGACAGATGACTCTGGGGCACACAAGGAAAGTGAAACAGCAGGAATTGCTGTCGCCAGAAGGGAGGCCTGAGGGACAGAGTCCAAGGCATCCACCAGTTTGTCCAGTGGTTCATGGGCTGCCACGGACGGAGGTTGGAGTTCAACAGTGGATGTCAAAGAGTTTTTTGGTAGGAATCCAGTAGAACGATGTGGAACACCAACCCCCTCCGGTGTTGGCATGGTTATGTTCTTAAAAAAAGCATTTAAAGATGCTTTGGTCATGCGAACAGCCGGTAGGATTTTGTGTTTCGTTTTAGTTTGAAAACGTGGTTTCACAATCTTAGTTTTTGGACTAGGTCTTTGGACTGGGACGGGTGTGCCAAGGGGGGCCGGGTTGACAAAAGGCAAGTTTGTTTTGGCCGGGGCCGCCACCACATCAGGGATCAAGGAATCCTGCAGACTAACCCATGAAGTGTTTTTTGGATTAGCATCGGGTGCTGGGTGCGGTGGCGGCACCGGTGTTATTATATAGGGAACAGCTGGCACAGTAGGGAGATAAGTAGGACTCGTTAGGGGAGCAGGCAAAGAAGGCGCCATATTCTGCATTTCAACGCATGGAGAATCTGAGCTTCGCGAAGTAGATGTAGTAGTAGTTAGTTTTACTTTTTGAGTCCATATAAGTAGGTCATCAAGCTTTGAGTCTTGTTTAGATATTTTAGCATCAAGGACCTCAAAGAGTTTAAACATAGCCAACAAGGTAGTATTTATTGCAGACAGAGTCAATTCAACCAAAGCTGGTTGATATCCGGGCACATCAAGCGTAGGATTGATCATCGGTCGGCGTGGTGTGGGATGAACATAGGATATAGATGATATGGAATGCGCAATGGAGGGCTGTTCAACATGTGAGCAAGAAGATAAATTTAACGAATTTCGCATTGAAATTGGCGACTCACATTGCGTAATTTGTGACGGAACGTCCTGACTGACCACTGGAGTGTGGTCCAGAGATGTTCTTGGTATTGGTAATATGAATTCCGCGTGGGGGATCTTTTGACTTGGTGAGTTCAACATTGTATGATCCGATATTTCACCACACGGTAATGAATCAGCAAATGTTTTCAGTGCTAGGTGTTGACCAATAGCGCTACCACAGATGCCTATATTTTTGGCCTGCAAAGGCTGTACGGGGATCTGAGCAGTGGATTTTGGTGTAGATAAAAAAGGTGGTTTAAACCGAGAGGCCTCAGCTCCTTTTACAGAGCTCCCCACTGGGGTCAATATAATTGATTTATGAGAAAGCAAAGTTTTATGCGGCGTATGTAAGTTGAAAATAGCGCCATTGCCGTTAGGTAGTACTGGAGGCATGCCCGTCTTTAAAGAGTAGGCTAACGTGCACATATTTAGTGGACACAATATTAAGATGTTAAAGGTGTTGAAAAGGACAAACAACACTTACTCAGATGCCACTGACTGGGAGTATCGCATTCCGCGTCAACCGCGGCAAAGCGGGTAAAGCGGTACTCAGCCGGTACTCGCCCGTGTGCGCGCGCGCTGTGCGCGTGCGCAGAAAGTTTGTAGTGGCTGACTCTACACACAGCCAATCGCTGCGACTGGGGGCGGGATCAAGCAGCAGGCGGTAAGAGTGCCGAAACAACAAGGGACCGCCTCAACCAACAGGCCCTAGAAACAAACAAAGTATACAATCAAACTGGGGCCCTGCAGTTGATAAGGTTCACAGGAACAAATAAAGTTCTCTCTCTTTCAATAGTCCACGATGGGTCACCTTGAAGAAGTAAACAGTTCGGCTCCAATCCAATCCGTGGGTAGCAGGAGCAGACAGAACAGCAAGCGAAGCGGGTAAAGCGGTACTCAGCCGGTACTCACCCGTGTGCGCGCGCGCTGTGCGCGTGCGCAGAAAGTTTGTAGTGGCTGACTCTACACACAGCCAATCGCTGCGACTGGGGGCGGGATCAAGCAGCAGGCGGTAAGAGTGCCGAAACAACAAGGGACTGCCTCAACCAACAGGCCCTTGAAGAAGTAAACAGTTCGGCTCCAATCCAATCCGTGGGTAGCAGGAGCAGACAGAACAGCAGACAAGGATATTTTGAAAGGCCAAGTTCAATTTCATGGCAGAAGGCATGGGCGATGAGAGATGCTGGGCTAATTGGGTGGGGAGGTAGTGTCATGCCCCATCTCCTTCCACCTGGGTCTGGGCTTACGTGCTGCTAAATGAACCAAATGTTCCACACCTGGCACAAGCGTGCCAAGCAATTGTAGTAGTCCATATAATGAAGGACCTGATAGTTTGAAGACCAATGAAAAACTGGTTATGTAATATTTTTGAAGATGGCATGTTGTAGAGGTAGGCACATGTTGTCCACCTGATAGTGGGCAGCCAATCACAATCCTAGTTCCTATAGAAAAGTATACTTAGATGTTGCCTTAGCCAATCCCAACCCTTGATAGGTTTTTCATCATTGCCACGTAGTATGATGTTAACTCTGATGTATTTGTGGGATAAATGTTATGCTTTGTGTTAATAAAACAGTACCTTGCCATCTTCCTGAGTTGGTTTGGTTATTTGGACTCTGAATTATTCTGTATGATCCCAACCATTAGTTATGCACGTTCCTAAAGGGCCCTAAACTCGGAACGCTTAAGAAGCTACTGGGAAAGTGCCAGAGGTGAGGGAGGCATTGAGGATGGACCTAGCAATGTCACCTCCACGGGTCGAGATGAAGATTTCCTTGTGGGGGGACGGGGGGAACAGGTCATTAAGGGATCCAGACGGACAGCTGTCCGTCAACAGTTTGAGAAATTCCAGTCTGGAGATGGGACAAAAAAGGGGAAGGTGGAGGACGGCCTATCGGAGGGTTCAGGTAGATGGGGTGAGAGCATTGCTAGTTACATGTTGAGAGTATGTGTTCTTTCTAGCACAGTCTCGTGGAAATGGTCGCAGAGGGATTGGGAGGCGTGGGTTGGGGAGGTGCAAGGGGGTCATGAATTTTGAAATGATCTTGTGAAGCCCCTTGCTATTGTTGCAGGAACTGAAGATTCTACCATCCTTCTAATAGGAATTTTTGGCCTTACAGATTTCAGCTTTGTTTGGTTTCTCTGGGTTTGATTGGACCGCCATCTACATTCTATGCCCTAGAACATAGGGAGTGGTTTTGTGTGTTGAGAGATTTGAGGAGGGCGGTGAACCACTTGGGTAAGGGACCCTGATGTGTCGGGGTGGATCTTGAGGGGGTGAGTGGTAGAAGGCCGTTGGAGAGCCATGTGTCGAAGAGGTTGATGAGTGGAGGTCCTCCTTGTGTTGGAAGGGGGGAGAGTGGAGAGCAGAGATTTTACCTGGTCGGGGGTTATTATAACCTTTTTCCAGATCCAGGCGTGCAATGGTGGGTCGGTGATAGTTCTTCATGGAGGGAGGGCGGGTGCCAGGAGGGAGAAGAGAATGGCTGAGTGGTCTGTCCAAATGAGTGGTCGAGGGAAAAGGGGGGCAATGAGGTTGGTAGAGCGAAAGATAGTGTCGAGAGTGTCTCCAGCTGTGTGGGTGGGGTTATCTAGGAATGGGTGGGCTGTTTTTTTCATTTCTTTTCCCTGCTTTTCACTTTCACTGACCCCTGCCCTACTTAACACAGTGTACAATTTAGGCCTTGATGATTGCAATGTGTGGGTGAGTTGAATATCCACTTGCCTTTCTGAGCAAAACTACAAATCAGGTCCAGACAGGCACAGATAACAGGGTATCTGCAGGGGAGGCTATGAAAGCTGTAATGCTGTTATGTTTTCCAAATGCTTCATTTCTTCTCTGCATGAGGAAGTGGAGACATTCCACGAAAACTTGCAAATATGTAAAATAAATGACTTTGTTAGCCTTCTCACGGTATTGACTGTTATTTTCTTCTAGATCAACATTCTATATATACATATGAGATACAATACTCACCGTAATCGTATTTCTGATGCTTTTGTCTGCTTAGATTCACATGCTCTGCATAGTCTCACATCTAGTGGTAGTCGTGGAGTATTACAATATTTGTTTTCGAAACTCAAAAAAGGATGTCGACAGAGTGTGTTTGAAATACTTTCCCTAGTGTAACATGTACTGTACCCATGGTACTGCACGTGTTGAGGTCCCTCAGATTGCTTGTTTCTGACATGAGGTTGCATGAAGTGTAGCGTGAGTACAGATATGATAAAGCAGAAAAGTGATAAACCAGAAAACATCTATGTGCTTTCGACTCCAGTAGGGGAGGAAGGGTGGTCGCATGTGAATCTAATCAGATACAAGCATCAGAAATACGATTACGGTGAGTAAAGTATCACTTCTGAGGCTTGTGGAATCTGCTTAGATCACATGCTATGCATAGATTAGCAAGCAGTGTCTGGAGAAGATGGTGGGTTGTAAGAAGGAACAGTGGCAAACAGATGTTTTAGAACCTCTTTTCCCACCTGTGAATCTGCTTTAGAGTGAGTGTCAGTGCAAGAATGCTGTGTGAAAGTATGAATGGAACTCCATGTAGCAGTTTTGCTTTGCAAATGGCGTCTAGAGGGACGTTTGCAATGAAGGCTAAGGTAGCTCCGGTACCTCTGGTAGAGTGAGCCCTTAGAGTGAAAGGTACAACTTTTCTGAATAGGGAATAGCAGAGCTGTATGCACTTGACTATCCATTTGGAGATGGCATTTTTTTTTTTATTTGTGGTCGCCCTCTCTTCCAGGTGCTATGTAAACAAAGAGCTGGTTTGTTTTCCTTAGGGGTTTAGTTGTGTTCACATAGTACAAGATCGCCCTCCGTACATCAAGCGTATGGAGGCTTCTCATATTGGAGTTGGATGGATTTTGAAAGAAGGTAGGAAGTTCTATAGATTGATTAACATGGAACTTTGAAATGTACTTAGGTGAAAACCTAGGATGTGTTCCGAAGACAACCGTGTCTTTGTGGATTATGAAGAAAGGGTCATGCACGGACAAAGCTTGTAGCTCACTGACTCGCCTTATAGAGGTGATGGCTACTAGGAATGCAGTTTTGTAAGCAAAATGTTTTAGGCTGGCTTTGTGCATAGGCTCAAAGGGGGGACCCATGAGTTTGGAGAGCACTACATTAAGATCCAACCCGGTGGAGGGATAGAGATAGAAATGTATAGCCTCTTTACCCCTTCCATGAATGTTTTAATGACAGCAACCTTCCACCAGGACACCTTGTTTTGTGTGTTATGTAACCTGACAGACCCAGCAGGTGTACTTTGATGGAGTTGAATACTAGGCTGGAGTCTAGTAGGTAAAGCATGTAATGTAGAATGTTAGCTGGGGAACATTCTGTTGGGTTTAGTGTTTGTGAACTGAATCATATCACAAATCTATTCCAGTTGTTAAAATAGCAGTTTCTGGTGTTGGGTTTCCGTGCCTCCATTAGGATAACCATACACCTTTGTGGAAGATTTTAGTGGCCGAATTTGATGACTTCAGGAGCCAAGCTGCCAAGTTCATAGATTGAGGCCGAGGGTGGAGGGATGATCCCTTGTGCTATGTTAGCATGTTGTATGGGCACCGGAGCTAAACTGGGTCACGCAGGTTGTCTCGCCCACATACGGCAACCAGGACTAGAGTCACTTCTGCTCTGGAGTGGTGTCAGGGGACCCTGGTTGGGGAATTCTGGACGCAAAGTCTGGGCGTTGCGCGTTTATGTTTGTGGCAAATAAGTCTAATGGGGGATGATGCAGAGGATCTTCATTTTCATCCTTCCAGCCACCAGGAGCCAGTGGAGAGATGTTAGGCCTGCAGAGATAAGATCCTTGTGCTTGAGGCCAAGGATAAGTCTTCCAGCCTCATTCTGGATTAGCTGAAGGGGATGTACAGAACAAAGGGGGAGGTTGATAAAAACTGTTGCAGTAGTCCAGCCTAGACAGGACCACGGCTAAGAGATGATATGATATATGATATGATATTTTATTTATATCGCGCCCATACACAGAGTGCGACGAGGCAAGGGAGGGGAGCAGGGGAGAACAAAAACAATGAACTTACTAGGCCCAGTGACAATGAGATCGCGCAAGTGCAGGGGAGAGGGGGAGGGGAGAGTGCAAGGGGCAGGGGAAGAACGGGAAGTGCTGAACACGAGATAAAACAACAGCTAGTGCGGCCAGCAGGTGCTGAGTGCAAGAATAAGGAGCAGACAACAGGTGTCTAATAAGTGCTGGAAGGGGACTGTATGGTTACAGATGCAGACCCAAGTTGAAGGGATGCCAAGAGGCTGTGCGGGTGTGCGGCTGGGTGGGCTGGGATCAGGGCCCAAAGTCAGAGGGTAGCCAGGAGCCCCAATGGCGAAGCAGACAGACAGAGATCAGCAGGGGAGAGGAGGACCGAAGGCAGAAGCAAAGAGGAAGGTGTTGAGGGGCTTCCGGAACCAAGATGGTTCTCCTCAAGTTTTGGAGAGGCAGGGAGGCTGTTCCAGAGGGAGGACCCAGCCGAAGACAGAGATCTACCAGCAACACGCTGCTTGGAGAAGCAACTGACCCTGAGGGAGTTGGAGGTAGAGGAGCAAAGAGCTCCAGTAGGAAGGTATTTCTGAAGGGAGGGTTGAAGATATTGCAGACCCAGGCCCCAGAAGGCCTTGTGAACAATGCAGAGGGTCTGGAATTCAATCCTTGCAGCCACTGGGAGCCAATGAAGAGATTGCAGGGCTGGAGAGATACGATCCCTGGACTTGAGGCCAAGGACAAGTCTTGCAGTCCTGTTCTGGATAAGCTTCAGAGGGCGGAGAGTAATTGGAGGAAGATTTAGAAAGAGGCTGTTGCAAAAGTCCAGCATAGGGAGAACCAGAGCTCTGGAGACAGTTGCTTCTGGGGGAAGGAGAGGAAAGGGAGAATAACTCTGAGGAGGTGCAGTTGGTAGTTTGACTTTTTCGAGAAGTCAGAGATGTGTGGAGAAAAGGAAAGCGTGGAGTCGAAAATGACCCAGAGGTTCTTAGCCACACAGGTGGGAGCCGGGAGGGGGCCAAGGGAGGTCGGCCAGAGAGTGATAAGAAAGGAAGGTGATGACCCCATTGGGAGAATATTCCATCTAGGATATCTCTGTCGAGTTGCCACTCATGTTCTTCTGCTAGAGGCTATCTGCCTAGAGTTTCCGCCAGCGAATTGAGTTCCCCTGAAACATGTTGAGAGGTTAGGAACATGTTCCACCTGAGTGCCCACTTCCATATTTTTTGGAATAGTTTGGACAGACTTTGAGAGTGTGTGTGCCTCTCTGCCTCTGCTTGTTTATGTAGAACATGGAAGTGGTGCTGTCTGTGGGGACGTGCACTGTTTGACCTGTAAGATGTTGCTTGAAGAACCTTGAGAACTGCCAAAAGTTCCAGGAAGTTGATTCGTCTTTGGGCTGTAGCACGTGCCCACTGGCTGTGGGCTGTGTGGTGGAGAAAGTGAGTCCCCCATCCAGTGAGTGAGGCGTCTGTAGTTAGGATTGCTTGTGCTGGTGGAACGCCAAAGGGGTTTCCTTTTTTGCAGGTTTCCCCTGGAGCACCAGCGAAGAGCCTGTACCAGGGTTAGCGAAACAACCACTAGATTGTCCCACTGACCGCTTGGCTGAGACCACTGTTTCGCCAACCATTCCTGCATTAGGCGCATGCACAGGCGCGTGTGTGGAACCAAGTGAATGCATGAGGCCATCATCCTGAGCAAGCGCACTGCTTCGCATAGAGTTATCTGACGACCGGCATTGTAGTGGGGTACTTGCAACAGCATGTTTTGTACTCTGTCGTTTGACGGGAAAGCCAGCTCCTCTTTTGTCTTAAGAATTGCTCAGAGAAATTGTTTTATTTCACTGGGGACTACACTTGATTTCTTTTTGTTGATGGAGAAGTCCAAATTGAAAAGAAGGTGTATTGTCTTTTGTGTATTTGTTTGCAAATTTGAGCAGATTCCCCGGTGATTAGCCAGTCATCCAGATAAGGGTATACAGGGTTTGACTCTGCACAGATGTGCTGCCACTACCGCAAGCACGTTTGTGGATACTCTTGGCCATGAGACGATACCGAAGGGGAGTACCTTGAACTGGTAGTGAACTCCCGCTATTTTGAATCTGAGGTATTTTCTTGTGCGCAGGGAGCATTGAAATATGAAAGTATGCATCGCCATGTAGTCGTCCTATTTTAAGAGGGAGATTTCCACTTGAAGCGTGTCATGTGAAACATTTGGGGCTTGACATAATTGTTCGCAGGGCGCAGATCTAGTACTTGGTGCATGCAAAGGTCTTTCTTTGGCACAAGGAAGTACATTGAATAAATACCCTTGTTTACCTGATTAGCTGGGGCGATCTCTACGGCGTCCTTCTCCAGCAGTGTCTTTACTTCTTCTAAAAGTATGCACCGCTCTTCTGGTGTCATCTTTCTGTGTCTTGGCGGGCGGTTGGTGGCTTTTGTAACATTTCAATGCAATACCCGCCTGTCATGGTGGACAACACCCACTTGTCTGACGTTATCCCCTGCCATGCGTGGGTGAAGTGTGAAATTCGACCTCCTTCTTGAGTGGCATGGGAGGGCACCTGCAGCGGTGCGTCATTGTTTGGGAGGGGTGGAGCCCCTCCCATATGAGGTTCGGCCTCTTCCTCTAGATCTTTTATTTCTTCTTTGAAAGCCAGAAGAGGAAGAGTGTCCTTGTGATGTCCTTGCGATTGGCCCCAAGTTGAAGACTGTCCTCCCTGAGTGTATCTGGAAGAGCGTTGTGAACCCTGATCCCAAAACCTTCTGGAGTTTGAGGAGCCCTGTTGTACATAGGACTTGTTTTTTAACAGACCAAGGGATTTAAGACTGTCATACTCCTCCTTTGTGCTCTTGAGGGCATCTTCGACAGCCTTACCTAAAATTACTTTAGGCCCGATCAGCATGTTAAGGAAGGTGGCCCGAGTCTCTAGCTTAAAACCAGACTGCCTGAGCCAGGCATGGCGCTTGATGAGTGTGCCTTGTGCAATGATGTGGCCTGAATTGTCTGCTGCATCGAGAATATTTTTGAGGATGCAGTTTGATACCTGCTTGGCCTCTGCGATAGTGCTTAACAATTGCAATTGTAGGGGTTCTGGAACCGCTTCAACGTGATGTTCCATGTCATCCCACTTGTGGCAGTCATAACTAGCCAAGAGTGTAGTTTTTTTTGCGATTCTAGCTTGATATGCCGCTGAGGAGGCAACCTACCTGTAGATTTTCTTGCTTTCTTTGTCTGGCGGGGCTTCAGCCGATGCCAGGGCAGTGCCAGCCATCTTTCTGGTAGTGGTGACAACTAGTGAATCAGGTTTTAGCTGACCCCTAATGTACAGAGGGTCTATGGTCACTGGGCAGAATAATTTCTCGATTCTGGGGTTAACTGCCCTTGTGAGGTTAGGCACAAGTAGGGAGGGTTGTATATGTCTTTGTACAGACTGTGGTATAACCTGAGTGGCGGACTTCCTGTCTCCGAGAATGTCCTTCACAAAGTCCTTGTCTACTTGTGCCTCTTGGGTGTCAATACTAAAGTGGTGGGCAGCCTTCACCTGCAGTTCATTGTATTGTAGTTGGTTGTCTATGGGAGAATCTTCTCCAGGCTGGTCAGGTGACTGGATGACGTGGATGTCGTCATCGTCATCGTCTTAGTAGTATTGGTCCTGACTGAATAGGTCCCCTTGAGAGCAGGGGTCTTGTGACCCTGAGAGATCCACACCATATGTGTCCTGAGAGGGGTCTTGGTAGGTGGAGGCCGGGGGGCCTAGGGCAGAAGTGCTAGGCTGTGGGTCAAGGTGAGTTTCTTTTGGCAGGGGGTTAATCTTTTGAAGCCCCTGTCTGTGAGGCATCTCTAAGGGACGTTATTTCTTCTTGATGCTTGTCTATAAAGTCAACAAAGCAGGACATCCTTTTTATAATTGTGTTAAATTGTTGAGGGGTATAGTCACATGAAGCCACCCCTGACATGGTAGGGGTGGCTTGGGAGGGTTCCTGATCCTTGTGATGCATAGCCCTTGAGAGTTTGTCTACAAGGGATGAAGAATCCATAACCTGAATGCTTTTGGAGGACAAATGCATTGAGGTTTTTGACTTTTTCAGTGACTTTGTTTTTAACAGGGTTGCAGGGACGTGTTTTGTAATTAGTTCTTGCATTTTTGGCATATGTTTAGGGGAAACGGATGCAGCTTTCACCACCTGTTTTTCAGTGCGCGAAAGGAAGGCCTTTTTGTGCGCGCTATCCGAACCGACTTTGGGTGCCGGTTTGGGAGGCCTGTTGTAAGGCGAAAGCATAAGCCATGGCCCAGAGGACAGAGAAGATCTAGAGGCTTTTGCATGGGCCTCAACGCTCAACAATTACGTCAAATGTCGGTCGTGGGTTATGTGCTTAATGTTCTTGGACATGTGTGCGCTATGGCCGCGGGGTGTTGTCTCCATCACAGAGCCGCCGGCCTGCTTATTTGTCGTTGATTCAGCCAAGTCGTCGATGAAGGAGTTGTCTGTCGAAGGCGGTCGAGCAGTTGGATGACGCTGCGGGAAAAGCAGACAATAAAGAAAGAAAGAGAAGTCTACGAATAACATTTGAACTAGTCAAAGGCATCAGCCTGGAAGGAACACTGCAATTTGCGACCAACCACGATGGTGGAAAGAAACTATCTTAGGGACCTCAACGCATGAAGGACCATGGGTACAGTACACGTCACACTATGGATAGTATTACTAGCATGCCTTGCGGACGTCCATTTTCAAGTTTTGAAAACAAATCTTATAATATTCTGCGACTACCACTAGATGTCGGGCTATGCAGATCAACATGCATCGGAAATATGTATATCAATGAAAAAAACATTGTTAAAGGGGCGTTACGGTTAAGTTGCACTAATAAAAACCTATGAAATTCAGTGAAAAAACGTTGTTAAATGGTCATTATGGTTACAAGTAAACCGAAATACCCCAGAAATTCACCAGTTATGGTAAGCTATGCAACCATAACTCGCGCCACCACCATGCCCTGCTAAGACTAACACCCAGGACATCAAAGATGACATCACAAATGTCATTGAAGACATCACTGAAGACATCAGACATGAAATTAATTTTGATGAAAGGTTTTTACAAGGGGTTGCCTTTACAATGTCGGTAACAAGATGTCGAGGGGTGATCAAGAGACCTATCATAAAGTACTTAGGGCCTCATTATACGGATGGCAGTAAGGGTTTACCGGTACCGGTATTTTACCGGTACCGGTAAATCCTTACCGCCTTACTAGGACGTCCCTTTGCGGGTTAGGGAATTTAACGCCTGCTTTTTGCAAAGGGACCCAGGGAGCTAATTACGGTACCGCAATTTGTGGTACCGTAATTAGCGCCTTCCCCATTTCCATTATGCCCTATGGGGCAAAAATGGGAATGGGGAAGGGCAATGGTGGAAGGGAGAATTACCGTCCCGCCAACCTTGGAATGGGGCGGTGATTCCCCTTTGCACCAAGGCGGTGCCGGTATTTTACCGGCTTGAACCATGGCGCTAATAGCGCCATGGTTCTCCGCCATCCGTGTAATGAGGCCCTTAATGTATTAAAGAATGTACTTATCTAAACAAAATATTATATTGGATTGTTGTTGTAAATACAGGAACCTAATAATACATACACATAGGCAATGGATGTAGCATGCACCATAGAAGCACAATATTTATAATCTGATAGTTTTGGATAGTAAAATAATGAATGCTACCTTCTCAGAGTTTTCAGTAATGTTAAACATGGAATAAATAGCTAATAACTCAAGACTTAGAACACGTCTGCTGGTGCAAACAATACATATGAAGACCCACAATGCATACAAATCAGAGGCACATACAGGGAAACTAAAGTAAGGAAAAAAGAAAGAACATCACTAGAAAATGTAAATAGCATTAAAGATTATCATCATGTATACATATGTATACATATGAATTGTGTGTTTGAGGCCTGCTTATTTATGTGCACCATGAGCTGAGACTAAACCCTGAAGAACGTACGTATAGAACATAGGTCAACATCTAGCTATATAGCCAATGTTCACATTCTGAATGTCAGTGAACAAAAGCAAGTGGTCCAGATATGTGAGGCCATCATGATGTCATCAATGACATGTGTGATGTCATATTTGATGTCTTGGGTGCTAGTCTTAGCATTACACAGTGGTGGCGTGAGTTATGGTTGTTTAGCTTACCATAACTGGTGAATTTCTGGGGGTTTCGGTTTTACTTGTAACCATAACATCTCTTTAACAATGTTTTTTCACTTTTTTATAACTTTTTACACTGTTTTTTGTGCGCCGACGTTTGGGAACACCTGACTTCACTGCAGACTTTCCAGACACCCTCATGTGACCGTGCGCACACACAACATGTGATGACGTGTTCGCGAACGGGTCTGTGCTTCACATACAGTTCGGAAGTGCATTTTCAGCCGATCAAGGACATTTTAAGCTGACAACAGCTCCTAGACCCATTCTTACTCATTTTCCATCTGCAATCCAGGAGACAGCAAAAATATAAAATCAAAAAACACCAAAAAAGGTTCTTTTAAAACATATAACTAAAATAAATCTTATGAACTACATCAACTTTACATTTTTCAGTAATGTAGATAGACTAAATAAGATTCTCCAACATTTTCATTAGCATTTTGTGCTATACTAATGGGAATAATGGACAATTGTATATTAGAGAAAATAAAGGGACAGAAAAACATTTCTGTCCCAAATACTTTTCTCTAGCGTACATTAAGGACCATAATCCATGGGTCTCCATGACTATACACGGTCTCCGCAGTCCCCTTTCCAGGCCATGCATCATTAAAAGACCCGGATGGCACATGCACACCATCGGACAGGACAGCCCTTCTACCCTTTTAACTTTTGTTTGTAACACTACCACATTGCTTACTTGCGAAAAGTCACACACCCATCCACCAATCACTTCCAAAAACTCTAGATATAACCCTATCAACATATTACATTTCGACACACCAACTGCCAGTTAACTATGTTCTATCAATCTTTGGTATCTGCGTTTCCCTTCCTTATACAATGTTTACACACTGCTGCTCTAAATTCACATATGCATTGTGCAGTGACAGAGGTGCATGAATGGAAGGGGGAGTAGGGATGGGCAAGTGCTGATGGGAGCCCAGGAGGGAAGTGCCAAGGGATGCCAAGGTGGAAGGCCACTGGCTAACTGCGGGAGAGGAGGAGTCCCAAGGGTGGCGAGCACAGTTGCCAGGTGGTAGACCCGCAAGGACAGTGCTGAAGGCGGAAGGTACTGGTATTGACTAGATACAGGGCCTGGAACCTGTGAGGCTTCTGAGGGACCAGGCCACCAGTCTCAGTGGCAGTGGTAAGAGTTAGTAGGGAGGTATAGAGGGAAAGAGGAAGAGAAAATCAGAGTTCTGAGAAGTTTCTGGAACTTAAGGAAGTCCGGCTCAAGTCCAAGAGAGGCAGGGAGGCTGTTCCAAAGGGAGGCAGCAGCCGAAGCGAGAGACCTGCCTCCCGCTCTCCGTTTGGAGAAGCGTTTGGCAAGCAGAAAATTGGAGTTAGATGAGCAAACGCCTCACGCAGAGGAATATTTAGGGAGAGAAAGTTGGAGATAGCATGGTCCCAGGCCCCTGAAAGCCTTGAAGATGGTACAGATACAGATGATACTTTTTTCATCCTTCCAGCCACCAGGAGCCAGTGCAGAGATAAGATCCTTGGGCTATCTATTCTGGATTAGCTGAAGGGGATGTACAGAACAAAGGGGGAGGTTGATAAAGAATGTTGCAGTAGTCCAGCCTAGACAGGACCACGGCTATAGAGATGATATGATATATGTTATGATATGACATTTATAACGCGCCTATACACAAGTGTTTCAAGGCGCGACGAGGCAAAGGAGGGAAACAAAGGGAAGACAAAGAAAACTATCTTACTGGGCCTAGTGACATTGAGATAGCGCAAGTGCAAGGGAGGGGAAAAGTGCCAAGGGAAGGGGAGGAAGGACAAGTGCAGGACACAGGATCAAAAACGAGTAGTGCGGACAGCAGGTGGCAGTACAAGGGCTAAATACAGACAAGTTTCTGAATAAGTGCAGGTAAAGGGACTGTAGGATTGCAGATACAGACCCAAGTTCCAGGAGGCAGTGAAGGTGTGCAACTGGGCGGGGAGGGACCTGGGCCCGAGATTCAGACGGTGGCCAGGTGACCAGTGCAGTATCAGACAGGAGACCGGTAGGGAAGAGGAAGATGTTGGGCTTCTAGGGGATGGTGAGGAAAGGTAGAATGCATGTAAGGAGATAAAGCTGAAAGTGGGCCTTCTTGACAAGGACCAACATTTAAAGAGTGAAGTAGTGAGGAGTCAAAGGTGACCCCAAGGTTTAGTGCCTCACAGGATGGTTAGGGTAGAGGGTCAAGGAGGGGGCCAGAGGGTAGGAGGGAAACAGGGCACAGGTGTGCCAATAAGAAGGATTTCCATGAGATTGTAAGCTGCACACAATACCTGGACTGCTTTCAGACGATCAGGGATGAAAGACAGGGAGGAGAAAGTAGTAGAGGGAAGTTTCAAGGACATCATCATAACACTAGAAATGAGGAGAGAAGAAGGAGATCAGGTGAGCCAGAGGGACGAGATAGATATTGAAGAGCCACAGCAATAAGATCGAACCCTGGGGTATGCTGCAGGCAGAGAGTGGAGGAGAAACAGCCTATTTGCAGCGCGGAAGGGTGTTTAGTGAGGTAAACAAGTCAGCCAGTCCAGTGCCCGGTCTGTGATGCCGAAGGTATCATGTAGCTGTTTAATGAGGATAGAATGGTTGACCGTGTCAAAGGCGGAGGAAAGATCGAGGGGCACTATCCTCAATTGTACTACAATCATAAATACCATACATACTACAATTATATAATTCCACCATATTACAAATACGGTATACTCACCCTACATTACCTATAATTACTATACACATATTACTATAGTGTGTGTCGCAGCTGGCTAGATTCTGGCCACTGGCTACAACCACCACAATATAATTAAACCTTATAACAAGTGCGTACAATACACCTTTAAATAATAATACTCACCCAGAACCACTCTCCCCCCCAATCTAAATGATGTCCGCGGACAACAAAATGAACCACGTACTCGGCGGCAACTGCACACACTTTTTTCACCTATAGAAACAGCTCCATGTCAACATTATTCGACTCCCCCACCCTTTCCAGTGCCTCTTTCGGCCACCAAATAACTCCAAATGTGTTTTCCACACTTTTCTCTCACTGAGCTATCCGCAGACACTGGCGGGGGTCTGCGAATCCAATATGGCAACCGTTTCAAAAATATGACGCAGCTCACTTTTTTTTAACATCCAATAAGCGGGTGCGTATGATGTCCGCAAACATCACGCTGCTCTCTGATTTGTCCGGAGGCATACGCACACCCCGGATCAAGAAGTAAGTCCAAGGACCAGACCCATATATCACAAATGTATTTGTACCTACTATTTGTCCATTTAAAAAATCTACTGGATGGATTTACACCAAATTTACAAAGGCACACTTTTGAGACCAAGCGGCTGCTCGTTCCACAGATTTGGTTAAAATCCATCCAGCGGTTTGGGCTATAGGCACGAGCAAAACATTTTTCCCATTGCGTCTATGAGGATTGCGTCAGAATCATTCTGAGGGAGCCCTATACTTTTCTTTGCAATGTTTAGTGGGGATTCGTCCGGGGGGGTTCAAAGTTATAGGCCACCCAACAAGTCCTCTTTCTATGAGTTGAACCACTTAACCATAATTACAGGGCCACTACCGCAGGCCCTGTACTATATATAAATATATATATATTTTAAGGGTAAGAGGTATAGGTGGGGTGGTGGTGGAGAAGAAAGGCTATTTCGGGATGGGACCCCCATTTGAAAGAAAATAGAACACAATTGGGGTAAATTGCAGAAGTAAATTACCACATTGTTATTTTCTTCGTCAAAAACAACATAGAACCAAACAGAGTAAACAAGGGTGAGAGAGTGTAGTAGTTGAGGGCCCGAATTGATAGAGAGAGACACAATGAGGGTAACAAAGAATCGGACATGAAAAGTGAGACAAAAGAATGAGACACAGAGTGAGTCAAATGAAGAACTCGTCTAATAGAGAGGGACACAGAGTGTGAGAATAATAGAAATGGGGTGGGTTTGGCGTGGCCACCAGGGGCATCATTTGGGGGTCACCAGGCGTTGCACCTTCAACCCCTGATGTCTCCCTTGCTACCCCTGTGAACTCCCTTGCTAAACCAAAAATAAATCTGTATTTTTAGTTTTACAAATTGAAGCTCCTGGGCTGTGGCGCCATGTGGCTCTTTGTTTCTGGAGTGGCTGGCTTTCTTGTTCAGGCTTCTTAAAAAAAACATGGGGTTGCACTAGTGGAACACTTTGAGCAGTGACCCTAAATAAGAAAGAACAGGAATATCAAATAATGTGTCTTTCTGGAATTTCATAAAATAATTGCTAGACTCATTAAAGGTTTAATTCAGGCCTACTTCAGGCCGTGAGTCACTGGTTTTCTCTTTTCTTAAACACCTCAACTCAGCCTTTCATCCTCCTGAGGTTGATAAATGCGTACCAACACAGGTTGGGTGACATTGGCCCTCATTACGATCCTGGCGTTAGACCATGGTGCTATTAGCACCATGGTCCATGCCGGTCTCCGCCATGGTGGATGGTGGAATTACCGCCCCATCACAAGGTTGGCGGGGGTGGTAATTCCCCATTCACCATTTGCCCTTCCCCATTCCCATTTTGCCCCATAGGGCATAATGGGAATGGGGAAGGCGATAATTACGGCACCGCTAATAGCGGTTGCCGTAATTATCGCCAAGGTCCCTTTGCGGCACCCACTTTAACAGCTGGTCTACACCAGCCGTTAAGTACGGGTCCCGCAAAGGGACCTTGTAATCAGGCGGTAATGGTTTAACGGCGCCGCCGCCTTTTACGGCGCCGTTAAACCATTACCGCCTGGGTCGTAATGAGGGCCATATTATGTATATTTGTTGTATGTAAAGCACTTAAGCGTAAGTGCTATATAATAACACATCATTATCATTTGGCCTTGGACATCTACTTGCACTCACAGGAATTTGGTCATATGGTCCTATAGGCACTGATATTAATGATACATATGGTGATCCATTCTTGTTTGAAATGTATGTCACATTACAGCGATACTGCAACCATATTTTTCATTGTGTACTTAGGAATAATGCTATATGATGCCACTTCCTGTTTTGTCAAGGGGTGAAAGGCTGTATTCCATCTCTTCCCGTGATGTCATCAGAGGTCAAGGGTCGTGTGATGTCACTTCCGCTACCTCGGGCATTTTGGCGAAATGACCTCGGTGGCCAGGACATATCGAGGAGGCCTTGGGTTATGTTGTGAGAGGCGGAGCTGCTAGCCACGTCACTTGTGTGTGCTGGCTCTGTTGCAGGGGAGAGGAGGCAAGCAGAGGAGGCGGACCCAGGCAGGGCGGAGCATTGACTGGGTGGAGGGTGCTGGACTCGAGGAGGAGGAACGGATTCTCGAGGCGGATGCAAGGAGTGCGTGTGCTTGGAGGAGGTGGTAAGAATGGGTAAGGGGAAAGGGAAGGTTGGAAAGAAGGGGGGTGGAGGAGGGTGCAAAGAGGGGGAGGATGCCGACTGTGAAGCCTATTCCTGTGGAGGAGGGGAAGGAGGGAAGTAAGGGGCGGCATTGCAGCAGGTCTCCGAGGGGATGATGGAGGGGGGATGGACCGGAGCAACTCTGGGTCGGGGACCCAGGGAAAGTGCGCTTTGGAGAGGCTGGAAGTCTCAGGGAGCGGTGTGTCTGGGGAAGAGAAGATGCAGTGTGACAGTGTGTGGAAGGTGGTGATGAAGCCTGAGAGTCGAGAGAAGACGTTTTTGGGGGTGAATCCGTTGGAAATTGCTAGATGGGTGGAGGCGGCTGTGGGGGATGTTACTCGGGTGCTAGTGGTGGCTGGGGGCCGGTTGTTGGTGGAGGGGACGGATGCTGGTAGCAAGGCTAAGATTCTGGAGGTGCGTTGTCTGGGTAGGCATAAGGTGCGAGTGATAGATCAAAGTGGTGTGTCGTGTAAGGGGGTGCTGTATGGAGTGCCAGTGTCTGTGAATATGTGTGAGGTGGAAAAGGAATTGGCGGATGTGGGGGTGGTGGAAGCATGGAGGTTGGGGAGGAGAAATGCACATGGGGATGTGGTGTCTACGACTGTGGCAGTGAGGTTTGCGAGGACGGAGTGTCCAGAAGCGGTGGAGTTGGGATATCAGAGGTTCCGTGTGAAAGTTAATGTAGCGTTGCCTTTGAGATGTTATAAATGTCAACAGTTTGGACATGTGGCGAGAGTATGCAGGAATGAGAGACACTGTGGGAGGTGTGGTGGAGGTCATGATATTAAGGAATGTAAGATGGAGACCTCAGAGAAGTGTGTGAATTGTGGGGGGGGGGCATTCTACCGCGTATAGGGGGTGTGAGAGTCACAGGGTGGCGAGAGAGGTAGTGCAGGTGAGGGCGGCGGAAGGTTTGTCTTATGCGGAGGCTGTAGCAAAGGTGAAATCGGCACGGGTAGTGAGTAAGGTGAGTGCGAAAGAGCCGGTGGTGGATGAGGCTGTGGGAAGGAAGAAAGTGGTGGGTGAGGTGAAAGGCGTAGAAATGGTGATTGTCCCGAAAACTGAGTTTATGTGCTTCATAGTGAGAGTGCTGGAGCTGGTCCAGGGGAATGTATCTAACAGTGTGTCAGATCTTACGAAAGGAGTGGTGGAAGCGGGGAGGAGGTTTTTGAGGGTTGTGGATGTGGTGGAAGAGGATGTGTTTAGGATGGTTGCTAAAGTGCGGAAGCAGAGTGGGGTGCCGGGATGAAGATTTTGCAGTGGAACACCAAGGAGTTTGTTGAGGAATGCACAGGAGTTGAAAGCGGAGTTGTGTGGGGAATTGAATGTTGATGTGGTTTGTATTCAGGAGACTTGGTTGAGGGGTGATCTGAGGTTTGTGATTCTGGGTTTTGAGTTGTTTCGTAAGGATAGGTTGGAGGGGAAAGGGGGTGGTGTGGCTCTAGCAGTTCGAAAAGGGTTGATTGCAAGGGAGATTGTGGTGGATGGAGCAGTAGAGGCGATTGGGGCGGGGATTCGGGTAGGAGGATCGGAAGTATTGGTGCTGAATTATTATAATCCGTGTGAGTTGGTGGAAGTGGGTGTGCTGTCTGGAGTGATAAGGGGATATGTGGGACCTTGTGTTTTGTGTGGCGATTTTAACAGTGCCAACACGTTGTGGGGTAGTGATCGGACAGATACGAATGGGGAACTGTTGGAGGACATGGCGGATGAATTGAGTCTGGTATTGCTGAATGATGGTTCGGGTACGCGGTTGGATGTGAGGACTGGGAAGTTGTCGTGCTTGGATTTGACCTCGGTGACTACTGCAATTGCAGGTGAATGTGATTGGGAGGTGCGTGAGGATGGGGACATGGGGAGAGATCATTCTGCTATTTTGGTGATTGTGAGGGGTGAGGTAGGGACCAGGTCGCGTATGACTGGGAGTCGGTTGAATTTTAGGAAGGCTGATTGGGAGGTGTATAAGGGAGTGTGTCGGGATTTGATTGTTCCAAGGGGAAGAGAGGGGGGGTGGATGAATGGAATGAGCATCTGGTGCAGGGAATGAGAGCAGCGTCTGTGGCAGCAATTCCGGAGATTGAGAAGGGGAAGGGTGGGAAGATTGAGGTTCCTTGTTGGTCGGTGGAATGTTCAAGAGCAGTGGCGGCACGAAAGAAGGCTAGAGCAAGAGCGGTGAGAACGGGAATGTTGGTGGATCTAGTGGCATATAAGAAGGCTAAGGCAGTGGCGCAGAGGGTGATTAGGGAAAGAAAGCGAGGATATTGGAGGGGCTATTGTGGGTCCCTGGGGAGTGATTCTGGTGTGGGTGAGGTTTGGAAACAGTTCAAGAGGATGTCCGGATTGATGAGACCGCAGGGTGGTATGTCTGTGTTGTTGAAAGGAGAAGAGGTGATTAGTGAGGATGGGGATAAAGCGAATTTGTTGGGGGAGTATTTTGCGGGAGTTCACAGTTCGGGGAACTTCCCAGAAGCGGTGAGGCTACGAATGGGTGTGGTAGAGGAGGAGATGCGGGAGGTGTTGGCGAATGTTGGGCCTTGGGAAGAGCAGTATGAGGCTCTGTTTTCTATGGTGGAGTTGGATGGGGAGTTGGATGGGACGATTCGGAAGGGGAAGTGGTCAAGTCCAGGGGTAGATGGAGTCATGTATGTATTTTTGGAGAAGTTGTCGATGGAATGTAAGTTGGAGGTGTTAGCATTGTTCAATGAGATCTGGAAGAGTGGAGTTTTGCCGAGGTTGTGGAAGAGAGCGATTGTGGTGGTGATTTTGAAGGGTGGCAAGGTCCCGACGGAGTGTAAGTCGTATAGGCCGATTGCGCTGACTGTTGTGCTATGTAAGATTATGGAACGGATGGTGGTTGAGCGATTGGGGTTTTATTTGGAGTCGAATGGGCGTTTGAGTCATTTCCAGAGTGGGTTTAGGAGGAATCGGTCGGTGGCTGATCCGTTAGTAAGGTTGGAGACTGGTGTGGAGGAGGCGTTGTGTGATGGGAAGTTGGTGGGGGCGTTCTTTTTGGATTTGGAGAAGGCGTATGATATGGTATGGAAGAGTGGATTGTTGGTGAGACTTTTGGAGATGGCTGTGAAGGGGAGGATGTTTCGGTGGATTAGGGCGTTTTTGGCTGATAGGACCTTTCAGGTGAGAGTGAGGGGGGGGTGCTGTCTGAAGTTTGGAAGATGGAGAATGGGACGCCGCAGGGGAGTGTGATTAGTGCGATGCTGTTTAATGTGATGGTGGATGGGTTGATTCGAGCTTTGGCGGGTTTCGGGTTTCGGGTGGATTTCTTCGCAGATGATGGTGTGGTATGGGTAAGAGGGCGGAGTTTGTTGTTAGTGCAGAGACGGCTGCAAGCTGCGATAGTGTGTATGGAGGAGTGGTGTGGGAAATGGGGATTTTCGGTGTCTGTGGATAAAAGTGTGAGTATGGTTTTCATGAGGAGAAGAGTGCAGCATGAGTTGAACTTGGTTTTGAAAGGTGTGAGGGTGAAGAGTGTAGAAGAGTTTCGGTACTTGGGGTGATTCTGGATAGAAAGTTGAATTGGAATTTGCAAGTGGATGGTGTGGTGGATAAGTGTAAATGCAGGGTAAATTTGTTGCGGGCGGTGACTGGGAAAGAGTGGGGTGCGCAACAGAAGTGTTTACGAATGTTGTATAAGGGGTTGATTTTGAGTGTGTTAGATTTTGGATGTCAAGTGGCAGTGGGTTTCACAGTGAGTCAGAAGTTGCGGTTGGATAGGGTACAGGTGAGAGCATTGAGGGTGTGTTCGGGTGTGATGAGGTCCTCCCCAGTGAATGCGGTTCAGGTACTTGTGGGGGAGATGCCGTTGGGGTTGAGGAGGGATGTGTTGAATATGAGGTGGTGGGTGAAGTGTAGCGCGAAGAGTGTGGCTCATCCGGTGCGTGAATGTTTGCTGTACAATTGGAGGTTGCACTATTATGGGGACCGGTGGAGGAGGAAAGGGGGCACTTTGGGGTTTCACATGTGGGAGAAGGTGGTAAAGTGGGGAGTGGGCGAATTGATGACTGTGACGAATATGGATTTGGTGAGGTGTCCGATGTGGATGATGGGGTCTCCAAAGGTGTGTTTAGAGTTGGCGAGTGTGGTGTCAAAGAAGCGGGGACTGCGGGGTGAGATCAAAGCTTTGGGTCAGGCGTATGTGGCAGGGAAGGAAGGGTGCAGGGTGTTCACGGATGATTCAAAGGATCCGGTGTCTGGGAGAGTGGGTATGGCGTATTATTTGGAAAGCACTGGGGAGTATAAAGTGGGGCGTCTGATGAATGATGTGTCGATCTGTACGGCTGAGTTGGTGGTGATTGCATTGGCGATTGATAGGGTGTGCGAGTTGAGGTTAGAGAAGGTAGTGGTGTTTTCAGATTCATTGAGTGGGTTGCAGGCGATTGTGGCAGGGGATGGTGATAGGAAGGATGTGATTTTGGATATCAGGAGAAAGATTGATCGGTGTGTGCGTGGGGGGATGAATCTGGAGTTGGCGTGGGTCCCCAGTCACAGTGGCATTTTGGATAATGAGTTGGTGGATCAGGCGGCGGGTGAGGGTATGAGAAGGGGAGCGGTTGATGTGAGGTTGCCTTTGAGTGTGGACGAGGTGAAGGCTGTGATGGTGAGATGGGTCATGGATGAGTGGCAGGAGAGGTGGGTGAGTGGGGTGAAGGGCAGGAGGATGTTTGGTGTTCGTGGGAAAGTGTCGAAGAAGGTAGATGCGGGAAGTCTGGAATGGAGGAGGGGGGAGGAGGTGATGCTGAACCGATTGAGGATAGGGCATGTGGGGCTGAATGACTGTCTGTTCCGAGTGGGGAAGCGAGAGTCGAGGGACTGTGCGGTGTGTGGGGTGCCTGAGACAGTGGGACATTTTCTACTTAGATGTGAGAGACATGTTGCAGAGAGAGAATTGATGAGGGTTTGGTTGTCTGCGCTGGGTGTGGCTGAGTTGAGTGGGAAGGCTTTGTTGGGAGGTGACGGGGTGAGTGGCAGGAAGAAGAGCAGTGTGTTGTTGGATTTTGTGAGACAGACGGGGAGGTGGGAGGAACTGTGAGTTTATGTGAGCTAAATAATGATTGGTGTGTCTGGTGCACATCATCCATTAGGATGGGGAAGCACCTGCGTGGGTCCGCCCACACTTTCGATAATTTAGAAGAAGAAGAAGAAGACCCTGGTGGCCACATATGAGCAATTTCCGTTACCTGCCAGGGCTGAGCCCCCGCTCATTTAAACCTAGACTGGTTTTATCATTTAAAGCAATGTCTACATAGATGGAATGCAAAACACTGGAATGGAGTGTGCCTACATAAGTGAAAGCAATAGTTATCCTGTTGTAGACGGCAGCGTTCTGCATGCATAGGACGCTGATCTCATTGCATTAGTGTGTTAGTAGAACACAGGCAATACAAACTTTGAAGTCTCACTTAAGTGTGTGAGAATTAGTGAATTGACTCTTATGCTGGCTTCGTGAACATGATTTTACTAATTGTGGGCAGGGGGCGGAGTCAAGGCCTTTCAACTTCTTCCGGTGCAATGGGCCCAGAGCCTCAGGAGGCCCGAGCAGCGGCCCCCATTTTGACAGTCTTATGGCCCAGCAACTTCTTTAATTCAGAACATTAAATGTGTCTGCCTTGCAGCGCACACGTTGCAGGCGGCCTCTAGTGGCACCCTCAGTCTGTTACCTCCCCGCCTCCCCTGAGGCCGCTTGCAGTGTGGGCCACCTTCCCATCACATCAACCCCTTGCTGACAAATTAGTAGCTTTTCAATTGGTATTTAGCATTTCAGCGTGATCCTCTGCAACTATTAAGCCCTGGTGGCATTCCTTTGTCTCCATTATAACTTGAGCACCCAAAGTGTTCCTCAGGTTGTTTTTCCCACTTGTAGGACAAAGGACCCACAAACATCTTGTTGAAAAATTGGCTCCCACAAGTCCTGACAACATAAAGGACCGGTCACTGTTACATGTCAACACAACAAAAAAGCAAATGCAATGCTCTCTGCAGCACCTAACCAAATGAGAACCAGGCGCAAAAGGTGACAGCAAGTGGGTGCAAGATCTCCTTGCAGTGAAGGCATTCTCAAATGGTGTGGACTGTTAAGATGGATTTCTTAACTCTGACCTGGAGGGGCAGAGGTTCAGAAGGCCAGCCTAGTTTCTTGGAACAGGGTAACCTCTGGGCAAACCAGACCAATCAGGGAAGCTATGGCAGGCGGTCAAGACTAAGTCTCAAGAGGGGTGAGGGTGACAAAAATACCTCAATGAGCACACAAAGCAAGGACACTTACAAATCACTCCCAGTCAAGTGTATCTATATTAAAAATACAAATACATTGATTTCAAGACCTTTGAGTTTCAACACAATAGTTATTAACAGGAACACTTTTAAACCAACACAATCCTCCTAAAATACATATATAGACCAAGTGGCCTAAAGGGTTAATGCACGAAATGGGTCCACAACCTGAATAGGAAGGAAGCAGGCAATGCAAAGAGTCTTTAGGCAATTATGCAGTAATCACAATCCTAACTGAAAGGCAGTCCAGTCCCTAAGGCAGTCCAGTGCCTAAGCAGGTGAGGCGATGAAGAATAGGTTCCCACTATTCGTAGATAGTCTACCCAAAGGGGCAGAGCAGGTTCCAAGAGTTGGAAATGGTTTGATAGCTCAGGCTATCTCTGAAAAGGAGAGGAGCACCTCGTGCGTAAAAACAGGGGGATGCGTTAGGGGTCACTGGTATGGGTTGCAAGTACTCACCGACCCTGGCGCACTCTGGACCAAACTTCGGCAGCCGAGTCCACTTCGGTTGCAGGTTCAAATGTGGCAATTCTGCGGCTCTGTGGCTTTCAGCGACAAAGTTACAGCGTTGATTCCCAAACAGGACAGTGGTGATTTCCCCGCTCGTGGTGGATAGATCAGGACAGTTTCACTGTAGCAGGCTTCAGGGCACAGAGGGCACAGCTGCAAGGCACCTGCAAAGTTTGTCATCACGGCTGGGCGACACGGTAACCGCGTATGCTCCGGTTCTGGCGCACTCGTCTCACTTCAGACCTGGGAACGCCAAGTGTTCAAAATTCGGTGTGAGAGTGCTGTGGACACAGAGCTTGCGGTGTACCAAGTTTCAAGGGCCTCATCGAAACTGCAGCAGTATCAGAGCAAAGGTCCTGCACAAGCTGGTCAGCCCACTTGTTGGCCCAGAGACACTTCCGAAAAGCCTGACTTTGAGGGTTTGATGAATGTGCCGAGAATAGTTGGTCCCACTATTCCAATGGGTCAAAGCGTCTTCGCAGACCTTCTAGTTCGATCAGATGCAGAGGGGTCCAGCAGGACGACAGCAGGCTCAGGCTGCGAAACCTTCCAGCGGGTCACCAGCGGTTCCTCGACTTGGCTTCTTAGTTTCAGGATACTCGGATATTATTCTTCGTTCAGTGATAACTCCAGAGATCGACATGGCATGGGTGTTTGGGGGCTTCTCTTATCCAAAATCTCCTTTGCGCTAAAATGAAGAGGACCCAATGGGAGATCTGCTCACATACAGGCACACCATACATGGACTAATCACGGACCACAGTGATCCCAGGCATTCACAGAACTCCAGAATCTCTTGCACCCACTATGTGTACTGGAACCAGATGTTCAAGCCCACATCCCGGAGGCACACACACAAGGCATGGAGAAGCCCACGAAAGCTTGGCGCTTCGCGGGAGAATGCATGCCCAAATAAGGACTGACCAGGGTCAGCTCAACCGGGGGAAGGTGAAGGGGCAAGATGGCTAAAAGACAGGACAGAGAACCCCGTGGCATGGCCATTTTGGAGCCAAGCCACCTATTCGTGCCAAACACGGTAAACACAGTTTACTTGGCAGAAAAGGGTTACAAATATATGAAAAGATGAGCTGCCACCAGCTCTGTCCAAGGCACACCTGCACTTCTCATAAAAAATCCTTCGATGGTATTTAGGGCCTTTAGAAATGACAGGAAGACCCAAGTGTACTGTACTGGAAGGTACTTTGTGCACTTGGAACATGTTGCAGAAAAGTAGCTACATTGACAAGGACTAAGGGAAACAAAGTCTCCCAGTACTGACTGTCTTAAGGGCATGTCAGTTTCCCCGTAAGAATGGAGCGAAAGCCCAGAGGAGTGCAGCTGAGTGACTAAACAGCAGCAAAAAGATGGAGGGTTACACAAATGGAGGGAAAACGTCACATAAATGGGAATCTTTCATAACATGGACAATAAACACCCCTCCTTCCTCCCTCCACTGCAGGCCTTAGAGAGGTTTTCTGTGAACTGTAGAACTAAAGAGCAGTTTGAATTAATGTTCCTTCCTCTCTAAATTAAGTGCAATGATGTGTAGTGTTGCACTGTCTAATGTGCTACCTACAATTTATCAACCGCCCCCTCTCGAACCCATTCAACCACTATTTCCTTCTGTCCCTGTAAAAATAGCCAAGACATTTCCTCCTGTGAAATCCCTGTCTAAAATGCTAATTTCAGAACATGAGCATATCCCGCTACTCAAAATAAGCCTTCAGATAAGACTGTCCAGGGCCCTGGCCACTGTCCAGAGGCCTTCCCTTGCCTAATGAAATAGCCTGCCCCAACTCTTACAAGTTCAAGACGCTTGGGAATTTCCGAATGTCTCCCATATTTGGGTGACTCGGGCTATAGCTGAATTATTCACTCATCTGACGTCGCTTCCTCTACCATCTTTCCGAGTTTGGATTTGCACGCACAGAGCAGAAGGAACGGTCGGGGGAAGTTCACAGCAAATCATGTGATACACAAACAATTGAATTCCCTCGAACCCCCACTCCCCTCCAGCCTCAAGATGGGTTTTTAGAAACACATGGTGGTCCCTATTGGGAAGAGTGCAGAACCTGTGTGCAGAAACAGAAAATAAAATATCAGCTGTGAGAATGGAAGACCAATCAAGAGGCGACCTCGGTTGCTTGAAAGATGTCATGCTTTGATCAATGAGACAGGTCTTCAGCCTCTATTTCAAAATCTCCACCCCCCTCCAAGCAGCTACACCTGAACAGTGGTGCATTTTGTCTCAAATAACTCATTCATGGACCCCTCTCTCTTTCGCCGCTGTCTCCCCTTTTCAGCTCTTACCCCTCAGGACACAGTCTGAGGCCCTCATCATGAGGATGCCAATCTGGAAAAAATGTGCCGGTAACAACGGTTACTGGCACCTTTCCCAGACCGGCATAGGCTGAGTCTGTCGGTGGAGGCAGTGAACTACCTCCAGGCCCAACCTGCTGGGAGTTCAGGTCCCTACCGGCAGAAAAACCCCTGAAGCACTGGTACCGTTACCAATGGTGCCGATGCTTCATTGATCCAGTTCCCGTGGAGTCCTATGGCAAAGGCTTAGTATCGAGATGAATCACGGTGTACAAGACGCGCTCCTTCTGAAGACCCCGCCTGAGAATCCCCATGAGTCATCTCGAAACACCTTAAGCCACTGTTAAGCCTTGTTCCAACTATATGCTTATTCTAAGGTTAAAGTGTAAAACACAAGACTCAGGCCCTCATTACAAGGTTGCCATTAAACTGCAAGTGGTACCGCCGGCCTATCGGCAACCTCGTTTACTATTTCCCCTGCCTAATATCCCGGTAATACCAGGATGTTTTGGGCGATGGAGAAATGGTAAGTTCCCATTCCTGTGGACGGTAGGCCGGCGGTAGCACCGACAGCCTACTGGCAAACTTGTAATGAGGGTCTGAGTATTTTGTTTTACACTTTAACCTTAGAATAAGCATATTGATGGAACAAGGCTGTCATGGTAATTCTCAGACGAGATCTTCAGAAGGAGCGCGTCTTGTACACCATAATCCGTCTCAATACTAAGCCTTTGCCATTGAGCCAGGGGTGTTGCTTGGTCTGGAAAGATCTGAGGCTACGCTAATGTCAAGACTGTCAGGACTCGTGGCTAGCCAGCCTTTTGGTTTGAAGTCCATGAGCTTCTATCCGGGGCTACAACCAAAAGACCCAGGGCTATAGCCCCCTAACCCCTCCCTAGCGAAGCCTCTGCATTGCGTGAATCATAGAAAAAACATCAGCTCAAGGTGTGACTGAAAATGGTAATAAAAAACCTAAAACCCTATTGGGCAACGTGCACAACGATGTCAGCTTCACATTTCTATCTTCAGTTCTACCTTGCTGCCAATTGCCTGCCCTCCCCTGGTGTTAGGTCCCGCTCCCTTCTTCTCTGCTTCCCTCACTGTGTTCTTCCCCCTATGATTGTAAAGTGCTCTGTTGCTTGCCGAAGCTCGGTCCGCGCTTAAATGTCCTAATAATAATAATAATCGGTGTTACATTTAATGATGGGGAGAATTCAGACAACAGCATGTGCCCGTAGACACTATCCCTGCCCTAAAGGCAATAGGAACCTTTCAGTTGCATTTCCCAAAAAACCCACAGCTTCTTGAAACCCCCCCCACCTTAGAGCCAATGGCATCTAATGCTAAGCAGAGGGACTCCCTAAAGGAGGAACCGCCCCAGGGGTTGCACATGCGCAGGTCATGTATGTCCTCCAGCCATGGTTGCTGTGATTACTTACCTTCTTCTGGTTGCCTTATTTTCTTGGGAGGCTCATACTCCATCTTCGAGGGCTTCCGTTTGGCACATTCAGGTCGGCAAGGAACTGAAAAAGAATGAACCATTTCACAGTTATTTAGGGGTAGGTCCTGACCGACAGCAGACAATGGTGGCTGGCATTACAGAAGCCATACAATGCAAACCAGCTCATAAAGAACAATAATCATGTGGCACGTGTCAGCTCATTCCGGCCACCACCACTGCATGGATTTTCCAGCTTATCTGCACCGCTGCCCTGTGAGTGAAATATCACCCCCGAGCC
This sequence comes from Ambystoma mexicanum, assembly GCF_040938575.1. Taxonomy (NCBI): domain Eukaryota; kingdom Metazoa; phylum Chordata; class Amphibia; order Caudata; family Ambystomatidae; genus Ambystoma; species Ambystoma mexicanum. Next base: position 16,477,809 of record NC_090925.1, on the reverse strand, counting down.
CCCAGCACAGTGGACTGGGTTGACTATTGAGATGAGTGGACTGGGTTGTCTATCGATATGATATGATATGGCGTTAATGACAAGCCTGTACACAAGTGTTTCAAGGCGTAACAAGACAAAGAGGGGGAAAGAGAGTGAGTACAAAAACAACGATCTACCTAGGCCTTGTGTCATTCAGATTTTGCAAGTGCAGGGAAGTGGAAGGGGAGAAGTGCCAGGGGGAGGGGTCGTGCAAGTAACTCATAAGTGTAGACAGAAGGGGCTGTAGGGTTGCAGATACAGACCATAAGTACTGGGGGAGCCCAGAGGCAGTGTGAGGGCAACTGGACATGCAGGAGCTGGGGTCTGAGTTCAGAGGGCAGCCAGGCAACCAGTGCGTGGAGCAATCGGGACATCAACAGGGGAGAGGAAGAGAGAAAAGGAAGTAAAAAGGAAGGTCTTGAGTTGCTTCCAGAACCAGAGGTGGTTCTGCTCAAGTTTGAGAGAGGCAGGGAAGCTGCTCCAGAGGGAGGCCCCAGACAAAGAGAGAGATCTCCCCCCACCTCTGCCTGGAAAAGCATCTGACCCCTAGAGAGTTGGAGGGGGATGAGTGGAGAGCTCGAAAAGGGAGATGTTTACGAAGGGGGGAGTTGAAGGTAGTGCGGTCCCAGGCCACAGAAAGCCTTTTGGGCGATGCACAGGGTCTTGAAATTGATTCTTGCCGCCACAGAGAGCCAGTTAAGATATTTCAGAGCTGGAGAGATATGATCCCTGGGTTTCATGCCAAGGACAAGTCTTGCAGTACTGTTCTGGAAAAATTGTAGAGGTAGGAGATTTAGAAAGAGGTTGTTGCAGTAGTCCAGCCTAGATAGGACTAGAGCTCTGGAGACAGTGAGCTTCTGGGGGAAAGTGAGGAAAGGAAGAATACCACTGAGGAGGTGCAGCTGATAGTTTGACTTCTTAGAGATGTCAGAGATGTGAGGAGAGAAGGAGAAGGTGAAGTCGAAGATGACACCAAGGTTCTTAGCCTCACAGGTAGGAGCAGGAAGAGGGCCTAGAGTGGGCAGCCAGAGAGGGAGAGGAAAGGAGGTAGAAGGTGTTCAGATGAGGTGGATCTCAGTCTTACTGGAATTAAGGAAGACATCATTGGCAGCACACCATTCCTGAATTGCGGCCAGACAGTCTGGTATGAGAGAAGTGGACGAGGTGGATGAGGGGAGCCTGAAAGAGAGCTGGGTGTCATCCACACAACACTGAAAGTTGGAGCAGAAGGTAGCGATGCAGTGGGCAAAAGGTGCCAGGTAGTGGTTGAAAAGCCAGGGAGAAAGATTAGACCCCTGGGGAACACCACAAATAGAGATGGATAGAAGAGAGGAAAGACCCATGTTGGACCTCAGCGGGTCAGTCAGTGAGAAAGGAGGTCAACCAGGCCAGGGCTTGACCAGTCATACCCAGGTTGTCGGTGGCGATTGAGCCGGATGGCGTGGTTGACTGTGTCGAAAGTAGAAGATAGATCAAGGAGAATGAGGACAGAAGGAAGGTTAGAGTCAAGATCAGAGAGCAGGTCTTCACGGGTGATCAGAGGAGCAGTTTCTGTGCTTCTGGCTGCTCTGAAGCTAGAGTGGTGGTCATGGAGACAACCAACAGATTCAGTGTGCAGATTAAGCTGGGATGTGTCCAGCTTTTCCAAGAGCTTGCCCAGGAAAGGAGTGATGGGATCGGCCGATAGTTAGCCGGAAAAGAAGGATCGGCAGAATGGTTCTTTAGAAGGGGGTGCACAAGGGAGTACTTAAGGGTGAGGGGAAGATTACTGTGGCAAAGGGGTGATTGTAGAAATCTGTCAAGGCTGGAGCAGGGGTGTCAATGTGGTCCTTGATGGTTCTGGATGAGGAGGGAAGGACCTGCTTTGATGAGACTTTCAATGATCTGACTTGTCTAGAAACATCGTATGGGGTTAACAAGGGAAAGGAGGAGAAAGAAGGAGGAGGGACAGCCACAGGCGGGCCAGGAGTGGAGGAGGATGTCCTGGGTTTTAGTGATAAAATGAGAAGCCGAGGGTGTACAGAGGGTATGGGAGGGAACGGCAGAAGTAGAGATTGCAGCAGGATTGTCCAGCCCCTTGCAGATTTTGAAGAATTCAGCAGAGTTGGTAGATGGAGCAGAGACGCGGCTTGGAAGTTGGACTGTTGGTTCTGGGTTCGGAGAGGATCTTGTAGCCATCAGGAGAGTGTCAAAGCTTGTGAATTATTATTTAATTGAGGACTTGTTGAGGGTTGTGGGTCTCCTTTATGTATTGATTCAGGGCAAAGATCACCTGAATCGATGCGGAATGTAGCCCCACATGCCAGAGTCCTTAATGAAATAATTTGTGCTGCTAATACCTTTCTCATAGGATTCTCAGAATTCGGACATAGATTTGAGTGTTCAGGGTTGTTATACTCAGCCCCTTTCTCAGGTGATTCTGCGAATTCAGATTTCACTTCACGCTAGGTTTCGCATTAGAGAAGTGGGAATAGGAAGGTAGTGGAAGAAAAGGAAGAGGCAACATGTTGATTTTGTTACGCTCACCTGGTATCCACAGGGATGCCAGCCAGCCGGCTTACTCGCTGGTTTGCTTCTCAGTTTTGCCCTGATGTGGTCTGTGGGGAAGGTTCTGCCTGAAAATACAAGAGGACTGTGTTCAAGACTGACCGAGTGGGGCAAGTATCCTCCCTCCACCCCCGTATGATTTCAGTCCCTCCGGCGCCCTCTTCTCACCTTGTGGTAGAATTAGGCATGCTCTCCGTACTGCCTTCTTTGCAGGGGCGGTTGTCTTTCATGGGCGAGTGCGGTCCAGTTACTTCACTGACGCCGGCCCGTTTGAAATTGTTCAGGTAGGTCTTATTGCTGTTCTTTAGTTTTGTTGCTATCCTGCATGCCTTTCTTTGTTTAAAATGTCTCTTTTTTTCCCTTAGGTATGCAGAGCTTCAGCGCGGCAAACTGGCTTAGTTGAGCCCCGCTGGTAAATGATGGCGCATTAAGAGCGCGATGATGCGGTAAGTAAGCGCTATGTGCAGTGCTGCAAAGTCTTGCCTTTGCTAACCTGTGTTTTCCTTCCTTGTAGGTCGCGGTGTTCGTCAGCGCGAGTGGAATGTCCGGAGTGGTGCCAGCTGAGAGGCGACCAGCCAGGTAAGCCTTTGGAGCAGTTCGTAATTTGTAAATGTCTCTACTACTTTCTTTAATGTTGCCTCTATCTTCCTCTTTCAGGTCGTTCTGTCCGGGAGGCGTGCAGATTCGAGGAAGCTGTTCTCAGTAGCTGCGAGTGTTTAAAGATGAAGACTGCAGGTAAGATGCTGCTGCTAATGATGTTCCTTTTGTCTCCTTGCAGGTTCTGCTTCTCTGAGGTTCGAGGGAATAGCTGGACACGGTGAGTGTCACGTTGCAAGCTGCAAAGTAACGCGAAGCGTGTTGTCTTGCTCGGGTGTGGTTTAAATAGCCCCAAAAAAAAATTGTCCAGGTAAAGTAGTCCCTAGGCTACCACACCCAAAACACTAGACCACATAGCTTGGTTCTTAGGAACCAAGCAATGTGGATGCCTCCATGTTGGCTGACAATACAATAAAGTAGTTCCCAAGCACATTGTTTTTCATGATGTATGAGCCTGGCGCCATAGGCACCAGGACTGGCCCCATGAGGGCTTTGAAGAGGATGCCAGGCTCTAGAGGCCAGAGTCCTGACTCCACCTGGCGATTTGGGTTTGCCAGAGGGGGTTTTGGGCGAGGGTCGTGACAGCACTCCCCTTTAAGGGCCCTCCCATGGTGTTCCTTCTGTCTGGCCCAGGTTTGGCTGGGAAGTTCCGATGGAATTTCCTGATTAGACGTGGTGCGTGGATATTCTCACTGGGCTCCCAGGATCTATCTTGTGGTCCAAATCCTTTCCAATCGACAAGATAATATAGCTTGGTCCTAGAGTATTTAGAGTCCAAGATATCTTTGACTTCGTATTCTGGTTCTCTGTCAACAGGTATGGGCTTAGGTGGTGTCCCAATACGTGTGCTGGGTTGCATTGCTTTCAGGAGGGACACATGGAATACCGGGTGGATGTGTAGATTAGGTGGTAAATCCAGTTTCATGGCTGCTGGGTTGATAATTGCCTTAATGGTATAGGATCCTAAGAATCTGGGATGAAAGGTCCGGGTTTCCTTGATGGGTATGAATTTAGCGGCTAACCAAACTTTGTCTCCTACTTGATAATCGGGGGCTTTTTTCTGGTATTGGTCGGTGAATTTCTGTTTTTCTTCGGCATAAATAAGGTGTTCCTTTGCCCTTTTGAAAGCCTAAGTAATGGTTGTGTGCAGAGTCTTTACCGCTGACATTTCCAAGCTGGCTGGAAGGTCTAGTTCAGAGGTACATGGATGTCTACCATAAAGGGTATAGAAGGGCGTTTGACCCGTGCTTGAATGCAAAGAATTGTTATATGCATATTCGGCTATCCATAGTAGGTCTTTCCAATTCCTTTGTTCGTGGTGCAGCATGCACTGTAAATATTGCTCGAGTGTCTGATTGGTTCTCTCGGTTTGGCCGTCCAATTGGGGATGGTGACTGGTAGATAGCCGAACGTCAATCTGCGCCATTGCACAACATTTTTTCCAGCAGTTTGAAACAAACTGGCTGCCTCGATCAGAGACCAGAACCGAAGGGAAGCCATGTAGCTTAACCACGCCCTCCAGGAACACTTTTGCTAAAGTGGCTGTGTCTGGGAGGTCTTTGAGCGAAATAAAATGGGCCATCTTCGAGAATAAGTCCACAACTACAGGGACAGTGTTGAACCCTTGGATTGGAGGTAGATCAGTGATAAAGTCAAGAGAAAGTGTGTGCCATGGAACTGGAGGAATGTTCAATGGTTGTAGGAGACCAGATGGTTTTTGTTTCTGTGATTTATTTTTGTGCGCAGACACCGCAGGACTGAATATACTGAATGATGTCCTTACACCAGGTAGGCCACCAAAAGTTCTCTTTCACCTTAGCAAGGGTTTTGGCAATCCCAGGATGCCCTTCGATCAGTGAATCGTGATAGTTTGAAATGATATGCTGTTGTAATTGCTTCTTGGGTACATATAGGCGATCCCTAAAAAAGGGTAGATGGTCCTTGATAGTATATTGTTCTCCTTGAGTTTGCCATGCGAGGTAGGCATCAGGATTCATTGTCCGTTGGATTTCTTTTCGTAGTTCTGCTTGAGTTAAGGCTGTCGTGATACCCAAGAGTTTGTCTTCAGGCATAATAGGTACTGGGTCTGGAGTTGTATATACTATTTCATCTATGCCCATGCGAGATAAGGCATCCGCCTTTCCGTTTCTGACTCCTGGTCGAAATGTGATTACATAATCATATTCAGTGAAGAAAAGGGCCCATCGTAATTGGCGCGAGGACTGGGCCTTGGCTGTTTTGAGATATTGCAGGTTTCGGTGGTCTGTGATGACTGTAATGGTGTGTCTGGCCCCCAGAAGGTAGTGTCTCTAGGCTTTAAAGGTGGATTTGATAGCCAGGAGTTCCTTGTCCGTGATGGCATAATTAATCTCTGGAGGTGAGAACTTTTTCGACCAGAAGGCCACAGGATGTAGCTGGCCGGATTCCGGGTCTCTCTGTGAAAGGACAGCCCCCATTGCTAACTGGATGCATCAGTTTCAACGACATAAGGGAGGTCTGGACGAGGATGTCGCAGGATTGGAGCGGTGGTAAACCTTTGTTTAAGTTCCTGGAAGGCTTTTTCTGCTTCTTCGGTCCAAGCAAACTTTTAATTGTTTTTTTGTAATAGTACTGTGATTGGGTGCACAACCTGACAGAAGTCTGGGATGAACCGGCGGTAGAAGTTCGCAAAGCCCAGCAAGCTTTGTACCCCTTTCAGAGACGTCGGTGAAGGCCATTTCAGAATGGCATCTACCTTGTGCACGTCCATTCTGATGCCTCCTGGAGTAAGGATAAAACCAAGAAATTCTACTTCGGTGATGTGAAAAAAGCATTTTTCAAGCTTTTCAAACAAGCAATGTTGACAGAGCTCGGTGACGACTGAACGAACTAGCCTGACATGATCTTGTTCCGAGGCTGAGTATACTAAGATGTCGTCTATTTACACTAAGGCGCACACATCAATTAACTCCCTTAAAACGTCATTCATGAACTACTGGAATACCGCAGGAGCATTGCATAACCGAAGGGCATGACTTGATATTCAAACAAGCCATACTTAGTACGGAAGGTGGTTTCCATTCATCTCCTTTTCTGGTATAAATCTGGGCATCTTTAACTTGGTCTAGCATCTCAGGGATAAGTGGCAAGGGATAGCGGTTCTTCACGGTGATCTGGTTCAATGCGCAGTAGTCAATACAGGTTCTCAAGTCTCCTTTTTTCGGTACGAAGAACAAAGAGGACTGGCTGCGGGGGACTTCGAAGGACGGATATATCCGTTTGCAAGGTACTGGTCTAAATAGGATTTCAAATGAAGGTTTTCTGGTTTTGTGAGAGCGTAGATCCTGCCGCAAGGGATTTGTGCACCAGGAACAAGGTCGATCTGACAGTCATAGGGCCTGTGCGGCGGCAATGTATTGGCTTGGTCCTTTCGGAAAACATCCTGGAAATCATGGTATTCATTTGGCAAGGTATTAGTTGCTCCCAGGGTTGATACTGTCTCTCCAGGAGTCATGGGGATACAGACGTCATGTTTCTCCTCTTGGTAATAGCAGGCAGGGGAGCAATCACCGGGGAAGGTTAATTTTCGTGCCCGCCACTCTATCAAAGGGTTGTAAGCAACCAACCATGGTATCCCTAGTATTAGCCTGAACTGAGGTGCCTTGATGAGATCGAATGAAATAGACTCCCGATGTCCGTCCTGGCACAGCAAGGTTGCCCTGGCTGTGTACTGGGTTACTGGTCCGGAAGCGATTTCTGTCCCATCCACGGTGGTTACCTTGTCCATCCACAGTGGTTACCTTGTTGGCTTAGAACACAAAGGAAGCCCCATCTCTGCTGCCAGTTCTTGATCAATATAATTTCCAACTGCTCCGCTATCGATGTATGCTTCAACGGCATGCATTCTTGACGACTGTTGGTGATTAATTAAGATCACTGTTATTGCAAAGTGCAAGGTCAGCAACTCTTTCTTCTCACTCGACAAACTGACCTCTACGTGTGTCGAGCATGGTAGTTTTCCGATTCCTTAGCTTCATCCTTCTCTGTGGCCCCGACTGTTCTTCTTGGTGGTTTTACTGGACAGTACTTCAGGAAATGTCCTGATTTCCCACAATACAAACAAAGCTGTTGTTGTCTTCTTTTGCCCTGCTCTTGTTTTGTTAATGGAGGCCGTATCCCTCCAATCTGCATGGGTTCTACAGCATTTTCAGGTGCACCGGGTGTGTTTTCCCTTGGTCGAACATACACGGTCCGAGGGTCTGTCTTAGATCGGTCTGCCTTTCGGTCCTGCAACCGGTGGTCTAGCTGCACGACCAGATTTATGAATTCTGCGCTGGGTGGATCAACCGCGTAGGCTAAGACGTCCTTTAATTCGCCTCGTAAGCCTCGATGGAATAACGTGGTTCTTTTGTTTTCTGGCCACCTAGCTTCGGCAACCAGTCTGTTGAAGGTAGCAATGTACGTTAACAAGTCCTGATTCCCCTGTCGGAGGGACAAGAGTTCATTGTCTACTGCTTGTTCCTGGGTATGGTGAGCAAAAAGTTTTTCCATTTCTCTCTGGAACCCCCCAAAGTCATGTAATAGAGGATCGTCATGGGTTACCAATGGCACCGACCAATCTGCTGCACTACCACTCAGGTATGATAAGACAAATGCTACCCGAGCTTGGTCGTTTGGAAATTCTCCAGGCCTACAAAGAAAATGAAGGCGGCACTGATTGATGAATGCCGCATACTTCCGTGGGTCGCCTGAGAACTGTACTGGTGGTGCCAGGGGCACTGTCCAGGTAATGTGATCTGTACCGGAGTGGGTGGTATGCTTCCAGGTAGAGGCGTCTGTCCTGCCTGTGATTGCAAGTATTGCCTGCTAATCCCTTCAGTGCGTTCTTTGGTCACTATTAGGTCTCTCCAGAGGGCATTGGTCTCTTGTCGGGCAGAATGAACCTCAGCACGAAGCTCTCCTAGTAATTGGGCCAATTGGTCCATTTCTGATGTCTCCATGGCGCCCAGGTGGATTTGTTATGGTAGGCTTCGCTTCTGTTACGCTCACCTGGTATCCACCGGGACGCCACCCAGCTGGGTTACTCGCTGGAATGCTTCTCAGCTTTGCCCTGATGTGGTCTGCGGGGAAGGTTCTGCCTGAAAATACAGGAAGACTGTGTTCAAGACTGACCGACTGGGGTAAGTATCCTCCCTCCACCCCATATGATTTCAGTCCCTCTGGCGCCCTCTCCTCACCTTGTGGTAGAATTAGGCATGCTCTCCGTCGTGCCTTCTTTGCAGGGGCGCATTGTCTTTCATGGACGAGTGCGGTCCAGTTACTTCACTGACGCCGTCCCATTTGATATTGTTCAGGTAGGTCTTATTGCTGTTCTTTAGTTTTGTTGCTATCCTGCATGCCTTTCTTTGTTTAAAATGTCTCTTTTTTCTCCCTTAGGTATTCAGAGCTTCAGCGCAGCGAACTGGCTTGGTTGAGCCCCGCTGGTAAATGATGGCGCATTAAGAGTGCTATGATACGGTAAGTAAGCGCTATGCGCAGCGCTGCAAAGTCTTGCCTTTGCTAACCTGTGTTTTCCTTCCTTGTAGGTCGCGGTGTTCTTCAGCGCGAGTGGAATGTCCGGAGTGGTGCCAGCCAAGAGGCGACCAGCCAGATAAGCCTTTGGAGCAGTTTGTAATTTGTAAATGTCTCTACTGCTTTCTTTAATGTTGCCTCTATCTTCCTCTTTCAGGTCGTTCTGTCCGGGAGGCGTGCAGATTCGAGGAAGCTGTTCTCAGTAGCTGCAAGTGTTTAAAGATGAAGACTGCAGGTAAGACGCTGCTGCTAATGATGTTCCTTTTGTCTCCTTACAGGTTCTGCTTCTCTGAGGTTCGAAGGAATAGCTGGACACGGTGAGCGTCACGTAGCAAGCTGCAAAGTAACTCGAAGCGTGTTGTCTTGTTCGGGTGTGGTTTAAATAGCCCCAACAAAATAGTCCAGGAAAAGTAGTCCCTAGGCTACCACACCCAAAACACTAGACCGCATAGCTTAGTTCTTAGGAACCAAGCTATGTGGATGCCTCCATGTTGGCTGACAATACAATAAAGTAGTTCCCAAGCACATTGTTTTTCATGGTGTATGAGCCTGGCACCATAGGTGCCAGGACTGGCCCCATGAGGGCTTTTGAAGTGGATGCCAGGCTCTAGAGGCCCGAGTCCTGACTCCACCTGGCCAATGGGTTTGCCAGAGGGGGTTTTGGGCGAGGGTCGTGACAGATTTATGCAGATCGGAAGAACACATTGTCTCTGTGTTGTTAAGTTTGTAGGTGAGTTGTGGGCACGGCACCTGGGGTATATGTACCCAGAAGGAAACCTCAGCTGTGGGTATCCTGCTTGTTTCACCACCAGCAGTGTCTTCCCACAGAGCGAGGATGCAGCAGAGGGTTGCTGGAGGACTGGGTATGATGGGGAGTTCTGCTTGATACAGGCTTCTCGCTGAGGCTTCATCCTTCTAGGTGGCCCCACAGGCATTCTGGGGTCTCCAATGTAGAGGGGAATGTCACCTCTAGTCCATTATGCAGGCACTAAAGAAAAAGGCCTGAGTCAAAAGGTAGGGTGAATCTCCTAACACCGGGAAATAGAGGTTCATTTACGATTCCTATGGTGCCACACTGAATGTTGGTGGCAGGTCGATGGTAAAACAGAGGAGCCAGGGCAAGGCAAAGGAACGAGGGTGAGGAGGTAACAGATAAAGAGAGGGCTGGGCAAGCAAACAGGAAAAAGACCACAAAGGTGAATAACAAGAGGAAGGCCAGCCAGAAGGAAGAGAGTCAAGAAGCAACAGGAAACACAGACAGCGTCAACTCTCAGCAAACTGGACTGGAGAGATTGCAAAGCAGTCTTAGCAGCCGATGGAGTTACCCTCCACGAGGGTAGTCCATGAGGCAGAACCTCATTTTCATGTCAGTACATGAGGCTCTGCCTTATTTCCCCTTTTGCTCCCGCATCTGACCACGTGCAGTGAATTGAGAAAGCAGGGAACCTAGATGGCTGCACATTATTTGCAACATCGCTGCCCCCATGAAGGAAGGATGCTGAGATCAGGGACAATGTGACGGTGGCTGAACGGAGCACTGGAGAAAGACACCACCAAGCTGTCAGTGTGGATAGACACGCCATCTGTTGGTAGGGGCAGATACCCTTCATGATAGCTGCCAGGACACTCAGCATGAGATGTTGGTGTAATCCAGTGCAACAAGGTTCTGTGCGAGAGTGACTGGCAGAACATGATGTGCCAAATGACTCTTAGATGGAAGAAGGCGCTTCTGACGGATGCTTTTACTTGCAATTCCAGGGTAAGGGGTTGAGAAATCAGAGGCGTTTCATGGATCTCGTTGGTTCAAGGCAGGTTATCTTTTCTTTCGGCCAAGGAGTAGTGGTGGGTAGATGCATTGTTTGGGTGTGACAGCCGGTCATTAGGGGTTCAACGAAGAGGCTATTAGTGTAAGCTTTATGGGGATGCCCTGTTGGCATTCTATCCAGGATTGGGTACGCCTGTATACAATGAGGCTGTCATCAGTGTAGCTGTAACAGGTAGGAACTGAATTTCCAATAAAGTTCCAGATGTAGATGTTGAAGAGCACGGGTGATATAAGGGACCTGTGACGAATCTTTGGATGTCGTCCCTTCTCCCCTAGGGGGAGCCCCTTCCCATGAGGCCAGGGAGGGGAGGCCCCAACCCGATAGTGCCCCTAGGGGTGGTACCCCGCGGCTGGATCTCATGGAGAGGAATCCTCCCTATGGGACTAAGGACGACTGTCCATAAAGAACGCAGTATTCCACCTTTCACCAACCCTCAATGCACCACCCTACTCGAGTTACTTCACCTCCATACCCCACACTTGCATGTATGGTTGCAAAAGGGAACCATAAATAACTTCCACTGTGACGAGGAACAGTAGGAACCACCCAAGGCAAACCTACTTCATCAGTACTGAGACGAGGAGGAGGTGCGGAGCAAGAAGCAGTCAGAGTAAGAACCTGACTGACCTGTCTAGTCTTTCAACTACAAGGAGCATAAGAATAGACAAAGCACCTGCCAGAGGAAGAAGCCCTCCCTGCAGGAATCGGGAGACTTGAATACAGAGGGAGCGAGAAGCAGAGGAGACTGGTCTCCTGGATGCTTCCCCACCAGTAGAGGTGTCTCAATTCGGTTCTCCGAGAACTGACTGAATAGAGAGCTGGAGGAGAAATGCATCCAGAAGAGCAAGACAGCGGGAACGGGCAGAGGCCTAGAGAAACACAACCTGCGAAGATTCTGCAGAGCCCCACAGCACACAAGGTAGCTGCAGCGAGCCTTGCAAGCAAACAGGAGGAAGCTAGAAGTCCAGAGAAGGCTTCCAAAGACCTCAAGACCGGCAGGAGAGGCCTGGAAACCGTTGTGAAGGTACAGAGACTTCTGAGGACGACAGGGGGAATAAGAGACAATATATAACTCGGGTCTGGGACCCTGATGCAGAATATAATACCTGGCAGGGAAGTGAGCCGGGCATTGTCGAAAGCCAACACAGTAGAGAGAAACAAGTCTGGGACCCGCAACATGAAGCGGAGGAGAGCATCCCCTTTCCATCGTCCTCATGGCAGTACCTGCCAGGACAAGGTCTGCCCAAATGAGCCCGAGGAGGAACGTCGGTCTGGGACCCACAATCAGTAATAAGAATTTGAGAAAGGCCAGGGGAAGGGAGTCATTCCCCCTGGTATCGGCGATCATTGTGATCAAAGCCAAGGAAAGGGAGTCATTCTCTTAAGATTACCAGAGGCCTGAGAGAGGGTAGGGGAAAAGGCATACCCCCTGGCATTATGAACTGTGTAAGCCTGAAAAGGACCAGGGGAAGGGAGTCATTCTCCCTGGTGTTTGTGAACTGTATAACATTGCGACAAAAGCCAAGGGAAGGGAGTCATTCTCTTGGCACTGTGCGAAGCCTGAGAAAGGCCAGGGGAAGGGAGACATCCCCCCACCACTTGCTGAAGTGTCCGAGAAGCCTGAGAAAGGCCAGGGGAAGGGAGACATCCCCCACCACTTGTTGAAGCATCCGAGAAGCCTGAGAAAGGCTAGGGAAAGGGAGACATCCCTCTAACATTATGAACGGAAGAACAGAGGGGAAGGAGTCATCCCCCTGGTCAAGAGGATTAAGGAAGCAGTAAATGAAGGAGCAGGAAAAGGAGGTCCTTAACCCTGAAAGCAAACCAGGAAGAACCCAACAGTGAAGACGACTGTGGGCAGTAAGGAATGCTGATGTTTCATTGAACTGTGCTTCGGGAACTTTGAAACCCAGATGTTTGTGTTTTCCTCAAAACGATATTGCAGCCGGGGGAAGGGAGGCATTCCCTCGGGATACGGTCTCACTGTGGAACTCTTGGAGATTGCTGCCTGTGGAAGGGAGGCATTCCCTCGGGTTACGGTCTCACTGTGGAACTCTTGGAGAGTGTAGCCTGGGGAAGGGAGGCATTCCCTCGGGATACGGTCTCACTGTGGAACTCTTGGAGATTGCAGCCTGGGGACGAGAGGCATTCCCTCAGGAAACTGTCTCACTGTGGAACTCTTGGAGAGTGTAGCCTGGGGAAGGGAGGCATTCCCTCAGGATACCGTCTCACTGTGGAACTCTTGGAGAGTGTAGCCTGGGGAAGGGAGGCATTCCCTCACGATACAGTCTCACTGTGGAACTCTTGGAGATTGCTGCCTGGGGAAGGTAGGTATTCCCCCGGGATACAGTTTCACTGTGGAACTCTTGGAGAGTGTAGCCTGGGGAAGGGAGGCATTCCCTCAGGATACGGTCTTACTGTGGAACTCTTGGAGATTGCTGCCTGGGGAAGGGAGGTATTCCCTCGGGATACAGTCTCACTGTGGAACTTTTGGAGAGTGTAGCCTGGGGAAGGAAGGCATTCCCTCGGGATACAGTCTCACTGTGGAACTCTTGGAGAGTGTAGCCTGGGGAAGGGAGGCATTCCCTCGGGATACGGTCTCACTGTGGAACTCTTGGAGATTGCAGCCTGGGGAAGGGAGGCATTCCCTCAGGATACGGTCTCACTTTAGAACTCTTGGAGAGTGTAGCCTGGGGAAGGGAGACATTCCCTCTGGATATGGTCTCACTTTGGAACTCTTGGATAGTGTAGCCTGGGGAAGGGAGGCATTCCCTCGGGATACGGTCTCACTGTGGAACTCTTGAAGAGTGTAGCCTGGGGAAGGGAGGCATTCCCTCGGGATACGTCTCACTGTGGAACTCTTGAAGATTCAACACCTCTTTAGTTTAGTATTTAACGTAAGGGAAGGAAACAGGTTTCTGACACAGGACTGTGGACATCCTGACAGCCTCTGTAGGACTTTTAGTTGAGACAGGAAAACCCCTCTTAGTAATAGGGTAAGACAGGGTGTTCCTTTATTTTCTGATAAAATAAAAGTCTTTAATAACAATCATGCCACCTCTGTGCCAGTCTCCTCCTCCAGAGCCCTGGGACACTGAGAGGGAGATGTGGGAATGCATGTGGCCTTCAATATGCGCATTATGTGCATCACTGCATCCGTAACTCCATTGGCTGCAGTCCATTCTCTAAGAGAGTGGGAGGAGTGAACACAGTCTTGTGTAAGTGTGCCATCCTTACTGCCTATTACTTAAGCCTGCAGTGCCAGGGTAAGGCTGCAACCAGTAGGAAAAAGCCTGCTGGCCAGAGCCTCCATCCAACACTGCCAGCAGATGTTGAGTTGGCAGTAACACACTGGCATGTGGGTGCACAATGCCAATGCGGGCTGACCCTCACAGCATGCTCAGTTTATTACATTTGGTGTATGGGCAAAACAAAGTCATTTTCTATCTAGTAATTAGCACCCGGGAGCCTCATCTAAACCAGTGCCATGTGTGTGACCTCTGGTGGCGTTTGCACCACCAAGGAGAGTGTCACTGAGTCCACCTTCGCAAAGAGGACACTGCACGCGCAGCATTCTCCCGGTGGAGGAATTTTCACCCAGCAGTCGTGTCGAGTGCTGGGTTGAATGGTCAGGGTGGGTGAAAATCACTGTTGGTGAGTGGAACACACTTTATAATCCCACTAAACCTATGCTTTGCTGCCGGGCAGATGCAATTACCATCTGCCTTGGTGGATAACGTGTATTGTGCTTGGTATTCCGAAGGCCTGGAATCTTTCTATGGGAGCTTTTTAGAAAGTGCAAGTCCAGCAGTTTCCCTCCTTCCACCCAAGCTTCGGCTTTACTTTGATTTAATACTTTGATATTGTTTCACTTTATCTATTGGCAAATGTCATTATTCCTTCCCTTTGTGGTGTAGTTTGGAATCTCTTCACATACTGTTCCTTGGCGGTTCCTGGGAGTGGCCTCCGTGCTGAGTTATGGCAGCTCTGAATGCATTACATCTTGAACCCATCCCTGCAGCCCCTCCCCCATTAACCTCCACCTCCAAAGGAAAGGAACTCCGCTTGGCGTCAAGAAGAGCCTGTCTTGAAGAAAGGAGACCTCTAGTCTAAAGCACCCCCATTCTTTACATTACCAGAAAGTGGTCATATTTATGTATTCCCCCTTCTATAGTCCTTATGCATAACAATATCTGTCTTTATTCTCAAATGTCTTTACAATAATGCAGAATACACTCTACTCCATCCATCATTTGCTCCCTCACATATGAAATAAAGTGCTTCCCTGCCCCCTCTCCTGATGGCAAATCCTAGCGCTTTAAGGTAAGACAATGGCAGGCAGCACAACTCTGTTTAATATCCTAAACAATGATCATAGGACATTCCATGTCTTATTATAAAGCGTTATAGGTTCCCTTGTGACCTTACCTTCCTCAACATGTTTCTGTTGCATTTAATCATTTGGAGCATTCCTCAGGATGTAATATTTTCCCAAAGTCTTTTCATCTCGACATTCATCTCAACAGTCTCAACCCGACGTTAAAACGTCAAAGGTTTCTCGAGAGTCTAGTGATTCTCCGACACCAGCTAAGAAGCATAAACCGTTGAAGCATTCGACGAGTTAATCAACGCTGTCGGCGCCGATTGCTTCGACGCCGAAGCCAAAGGAGACATTGGGCCTCATTACAGGTCGGGCGGTCCGGAATTAAAAGTGGCGATAAACCCGCCGCCACTGTTAATTCCGGACCACCCGATCCCGAGTCCTGCAGGCGGGAGGTGATCTTCCTGCCAGGTCTCACCTGGCAGGTTGAACACCTCCCGCCTGCAGGCGGACGTGGAAACACCAGCACCATCACAAGATGGTGCCGGTTTTTCCACTTCCCCATTCCCATTGAGTCCCATAGGACTCATTAACATTAACACCATTCCGCCTCCGTGACTTCCGGGACACCAGGGCTGTAATTCCCTGGTAATTCCGGGAGTCACGGAGGCGGAATGGTAATACGAGTCCGGCGGTAACAGACGGTTTTACCGCCGCGGTTACCGCCGGACTCGTAATGAGGCCCATTGACTCCGTTACCGAAGACGTCATCGACGACTTCGAAGATTCCTTCGATTCCCTCGAGGCAAATTCAAGAGCAAGAAAAAAGGTACACACCTTTACCGAAATCAGACTTTTTAAAGTCTATGGGCCTCATTCCGACTTTGGAGGTAACCACACCGCTATGTGCGGCATGGCTGCCTCCAAAATCGTTCCGACTCCGCCCTGGTGAATGGAGTAATTACCGGTCCATTCCAAGGTTGGAGGGAACGGTAATTCCCCATTCACCAGGGCCCTTCCCCATTCCCATTTGAGCCCCCATAGGGCTCAATGGGAATGGGGAAGGCGCTAATAACGGTACCGTAAATTACGGTACCATTATTAGCACTAAAGTCCATTTGCGGGTCCCGCCCTTAACGCCTGCTAAAAGCAGGCGTTAAGGAAGGACCCGCAAAGGTAACTCGTAGTAGGGCGGTAAGGGTTTAACGGCACCGGTCTCGTTACCGGTGACCGTTAACCCTTACCGCCCTACTCGGAATGAGGCTCTATGTCCTCTATTATTGAGGAGGTAAGTACATCAGAGGAAGATATTTCTCCATTGGGAGTAAAATTTGGTACTAGAAATGTACCGGAGGAATTGATTGACCCTGAGTCAAAAATGAGAGATCTTTGTAACACTCTTCACTCTGCCAGTGGCCTTGATACGTCACCAGAGTTAGATTTTGCAAAACCTGATCCTGCAGAACATGCAGACTCAGGCTAGAGGAACCTGATGAACAGGGTTGCTGATTATATGTGTTGGGGTAACATGTGCTGGGGTGGATCTTCGCCAACCTTCGAACAGGATAATATGACCGACATCCTGGACCAGGGCCCCCAAAAAGACCCAGTTCTTCCTTTTCATAGCGCTCTTCAAAGAACAGTGGTAACAAACTGGGAGGATCCTGAGTCTGGGTCAGCAGTCAATAAGAATTTTCCAAAAATGTGACCCTGATTATCTTAGTAAGCACCCTACGCCTGAGAGTCTAGTGGTCCAAGCTGCAACTTCCACAAGACAGTCAGCTTATCCATCTACCCCCCCACCCCGATAGAGAGGATAAAAAGGTGGATGCTTGGGCCCGCAAGGTGTTTACCTCGGGCAGTAGGGCCCTTAAGTCTGCTAATGTTACCTGTACCCTGGCCAGGTTCACCCATAACCTGTGGGAATGCATTATGGTGACGGCTGAAGATATTCCAGAAGGCCAAGAAAGGGAAGGCTTTCTGAATATTGTTAAAGATGGCAAGGAGGCGATGGGAGAGTGTCTCCAATAAGGACTGGATACTGCTGACAGCATCAGCAGATCCATGGCTGCAAGCACAGTACTGCGCAGATTTGCGTGGTTGAGGAAGTCTGGGTTTGCACTGGATGTGCAGGCCAGGCTACTCAACATGCCGCTCGAGCTGTTCGCAGTAAAGCTGATGAGAGCTTAGAGAAACTGCAGACCTCCAAGGCGGACCTTATTCGGGCTCATCTTCCTGGAGAGGTTGTGAGGTTGTTCTTTTCGATACTACTCATTTGGTAGAGGAAGAGGACAGGCTGCACAGAAAGGTCATAGAAAGTTTCCTCGTGGTGGACGGGGAAGAGGTACGAAATCAGCCTCAGGAACGGCATCTTTGCCCTCAGCTGCTCCTGCAGCCGCCTCCAGGTTTTTCTGAGGCCTTAGCACACAAGACCCTGGTCGGAGGCAGAATCTCACAGCATCTGAACGAATGGCAGGGCATTACCTCAAATGCTTGGGCACTGGAAAAAGGAGCTCAAGGTTACTGCCTTCCCTTCCTAAAAAGCCCTCAGGACCATCCGCCGGGAACCAAGTCTGTCAAAATTCCAGATCCGCTCTTTGTGCACGAAATCTTAACCCTGATAGAGAAAGGTGCAATAGAACATGTACCTCTAGCGGAGAGGAACAAAGGTTGGTACTCCTCTTACTTTCTCATCCCAAAGAAGGACGGAGGACTGAGACCCATCTTGGACAAAAGAAGCTTGAACAAGTTCCTCAGGAAGGACAAGTTGGTAACCCTTTCTCAGATCCTTCAGGCTCTCCAACTCCAAGACTGGTTGGTATCATTGGACCTTCAGGATGCTTACTTTAATTTGCCAATCTATCCCAAGCACAGAAAGCATCTGAGGTTCGCGGTTGGCGGTTCTCATTTTCAGTTTCGAGTTCTGCCATTCGAGCTGACCTCTGCCCGAGGGTTTTCACCAAGCTGATGGCGGTTGTGGCAGCAAGTCTCAGGAGAGGGGGATTCACGTCACCCCTACCTGGACGATTGGTTGATCAGGGCTCATTCCCAGAACAAGGTCAGGAACATCTAACAATCACCTGCCACTCCCTACACAGACTGGGCTTCTCCCTCAATTACAAGAAGTCTCATTTGGTACCATTCCAAAGACTCCAATTTATCGGAACAGTGGTAGCAAACTGGGAGGCTCCTGAATCTGGGTCAGGAGTCAATAAGAATTTTCCGAAAAAGTATAGACCATCAAGCTGTGACCATGATTATCTTAGTAAGCACCCTACCCCTGAGATACTGGATACTTCCTCGGGCAAAGTCTCGCCTCCCGAGGTGAGAGCTCATCACATTCTGCAGATGGTAACAAAGTTCCAGAATGCCCAGCATCTGCCAGGTTACGATTTTCTGAGGTTGCTCGGTCTCATGGCATCCTGCATTTCTCTGGTGCCAGAGGCCAGATTGAGGATGAGATCCCTTCAATGGGCCCTCAGGACTCAGTGGGCCCAATTCTTGGGGAATTTGTCAGATCTTCTGCAAGTTCCAAGCACAGTTGCTCAGGACCTTCTATGGTGGGCTTGCAATGACAATATCCTCAAAGGAGAATCTTTTAGGCAACCATAGCCACAGATAACAGTAGTTTTCTCGTCACCCTAAAACGCAAGTGCAGGGTTGCAGAGAGGAAATGGCGTGCTTCATGTTCATCCTCTGACAAACTGGCCTGCCGCCTGCTCCAAAGGCAGTACCGGCTCTCCGTTCTCACCAAGAAGAGAGCCCTTATCCAAGCCCGCATCTCTGCGGCATCAAACAACTCCGCCGAACTCTTTAAAATCTGCAAGGAGCTGGCCAACCCTGTTGCAGTCTCTACCTCTCCTGTCCCCTCCCAGGCCCTCTGCACTGCACTGGCCTCTCACTTCATCTCTAAAACTCAGGAAATCCTGTCCTCGCTCTCCTCCTTTCACCTCCCTCCCTCCCTACCCGGCCCTTCCTCTGGCCCTTCTGCGGTCACCCCTCCTCCCTCTTTTTCTGCCTTTCCACCTTTCTCTGCTGACGAGGTTTCCAGACAAGTCCGATCAATGAAAGTCTCGTCTAAATAGGTTCACCCCTGTTCCTCCAAAACTATCAAGGACCACATCGACTCCCTGGCTCCTGCCCAGGCTGACTTTTGCAATCACTCCTTCGCCTCTGGAGTCTTCCCTTCCCCCCTCAAGCACTCCCTTGTGCACCCTCTTCTCAAGAAACCCTCTTCCGACCCCTCCTGCCCGGCCAACTATCACCCTATCTCCATCACTCCCTTCCTGGGCAAGCTCCTGGAGAAACTGGCCATCTCCCAGCTTAACCTCCATGCTGAATCTGTTGGTAGTCTTCATGACCATCAATCTGGCTTCAGAGCTGCCAGAAGCACGGAAACTGCTCTCCTGAACATCCGTGAAGACCTGCTCTTGAACCTCGATTCCAACACTCCGTGTGTTCTCATTCTGCTCGATCTCTCCTCTGCCTTTGACACTGTCAACCATGCCATCCTGCTCAACCGTCTCCGGGAAAACCTGGGTATCACTGGTCAGGCTCTGGCGTGGCTGACCTCTTTCCTTTCAAATCGACCCTCCCAGGTCCAACTGGGGTCCTTCCTCTCCGACATCTTTTTCTCCACCTGTGGTGTCCCCCAGGGATCTAATCTCTCTCCCTGGCTGTTCAACCAGTATCTGGCACTCCTTGCCCACCGCATCGCCGCTCTCTGCCCTAATTTCCAGTGCTATGCGGACGATACCCAGCTCATTTTCAGGCTACCCTCAGCCTCCCCCTCTCCTTCCCTCATCTCTGACTGTCTGTCTGCTATCCAAGAATGGTGTGCCGCCAATGACCTCTGCCTTAATGCCAGTAAGACTGAGATTCTACTCATCGGTACTCCCACTCCCTCCTTCCCTGCAGCTCTCTGGCCTGCCTCCCTTGGCCCCCTCCCTGCTCCTACCTGCAAGGCAAAAAACCTTGGGGTCATCTTCGACTCCACACTCTCCTTCTCTCCTCATATTTCTGACGTCGCCAAGAGGTCACACTACCAGCTGCACCTCCTCAGAGGTATTCTTCCCTTCCTCTCCTTCCCCCAGAAGCTCACTGTCTCCCGAGCCCTGGTTCTCTCGAAGCTGGACTACTGTAACAGCCTCTATCTTAATCTGCCTGCCTCCACTCTCCGCCCTCTGCAACTCATCCAGAACAGAACTGCGAGACTTGTCCTTGGCCTCAAGCCCAGGGACCGTATCTCTCCAGGACTGAAATCTCTACACTGGCTCCCAGTGGCTGCGAGGATAAAGTTCAAAACCCTCTGCATTGTCCACAAGGCCTTCTGGGGCCTGGGTCCTAAATACCTTCAACTCTCTGTTCCCAAACATCTTCCCTCCCGAGCCCTTCGCTCATCCGCCTCCAACTCCCTCAGGGTTAGGCGCTTCTCGAAGCAACGAGCTGGGGGTAGATCTCTCTCCGCGGCAGGGGCCTCCCTCTGGAACAGCCTTCCTGCCTCCCTGAAACTTGAGGAGAACCATCTCCGGTTCCGGAAGCACCTCAAAACCTTCCTCTTTGCTTCTGCTTTCTCTCTCCCTCTCCCCTGCTGAACAGCTAATTAATTCTTCACTGAAACTGCACTGATCCTGCAACTGGACCACTCTAAACGGCCTCGGTCCTGGGCCCAACCACTCTCCACTTGCACTGATGCCCTGGAACCCCTCTGCACTGCGGGACTGTCTCTGTATCCCTACAGCCCCCCCCCCCTTTTTCCAGCACTTGTTCTGCACTTACCTTGCACTTGCCACCAGCTGGCCCTATTTATTTATTACTTTACGCCACTTACCTTGTACTGCACTTCCCCCCCTCCCCTTCCCCTTGCACTTTTCCCCCTCCCCCACCCCTGCACTTGCGCGATCTGAATGACACCTGGCCTAGTAGGATCGTTGTCTGTCTCCCCTTGTTCCTCCCCTCCCTGCCTCGTCGCGCCTTGAAACACCTGTGTATAGGCGCGTTACAAATACCATATATCATATCATATCATATCATAGTGATGGATGCCTCACTCATGGGGTGGGGAACCCACACCAATGAAATGACAATCAGCGGTTGTTGGTCTCCATCGGAGTCCAAACTACACATCAACCTTTTAGAGCTGTGAGCAATCAGACTAGCGCTGAAGGCCTTGCTGCCATCTGTACGGGGAAAGAATGTCCTAATAATGACGGAGAACACAGTGGCCATGTACTACCTCAACAAGAGAGGAGGCGTAGGGTCACTACCACTGTGCAGAGAGGCAATGCAGCTCTGGTTCTGGGCAATACAAGAAGGAATCTCTCTGTCTGCAGTTCACCTAGCCGGAGAGAAGAACACAGCGGCAGATGCTCTGAGCAGGCAGAGCACAGTGTCCCACGAGTGGGAACTAGCTCAGGAAGTCCTTCAAGAGAGTTTCATCCTTTGGGGACCGGTGCCAACCGGAAGTGTGAACTGTACTGCTCAAGGGAATTCTCCCCGAGAGGAGCTCTAGGAGATATGTTCGGGGTGGACTGAGAATGTCCACTTCTGTACGCATTTCCTCCAGTCCCCATCATTCCTCACGTAATCAGGAGGTTGAGAAAGTTTGGGAAACACATGTTCCTAATTGCCCCGGATTGGGCCAGGAGCACGTGGTACCTGGACCTTCTGGACATGTCCATCTGCCCTTCAATGAAAAGGAGGGGTAGAGTCAAAGGCTACCCTAGTCATGGGCATGACAGAAGGTCACCAAATCTTTGCAGCAGAGCTAAGTGGCTGCTAGTTCAAAAAAGAGATCACCGTGGTTCAAAAAAGAGATCACTGTGAAGTACAGCAATGTCAAAAAAGGAAAGGTTTTATTTAAACTAACACGAAGACATGTTTACAATTTTAGCATGTGCCGTAGCACTAGGAATATGCATATTGAAGTACATTATAGTCTGCATATTGGTGAGTTGGTAAACAAAGTGACGGTTCATTTCATGTATTGCTTAAAATGACAATACGTTAACATTGCGACACACTTGTTGGTTTTTCTGGTTCGGTATATTGATGGCAAAAGCAGTGGCTGTGTAGAGTAGAGCAGCGCTGCTAGGTTGTACTGAACTGTCTTCAGGACATTTGGTCGTGGTCGGGACGTTGTTAGTGGAGGTGGGCGTCCACCTAGAATTAGAAAGGATTGTGTTAGTTAGGGGTGGTCAGGTGATGCCAAGTAATGGAAAGTAGCTGCAAAAGGGGGTCCTCCATTACCTAGCTCTGACCTTCTGTCACGCCCATGACTAGGGTAGCCTTTGACTCTACCCCTCCTTTTCATTGTATCTCCTAACCCTCTAGAGTCAGGCCCCCTTATGAAAAAGAGGGTTCCGCCCATATCTCTCACATCTGCCCTTCAATACATCTTCCACAAAGAGCGGATCTTCTCTCGCAGGAGGAAGGTCGGGTTCTCCATCCAGAGGTCAAGACACTCCATCTTCATGCATGGTTTCTGAGAGGTTGGGATACAAGGATTGGGACCTCCCGGGCGACATAATGGAGATTTTGCTTTCGGCCAGAAGGCCAGCAACTAAATCCTTGTACCGTCGCCGTTGGAATAAATTCAGAAACTGGTGCAAGGACAAGAACGTGGACCCTTTTCAATGGCACTCCTATGGTGCTATCTTTTCTGTTACATTTGGCCAATCTGGGGCTCCAGGTTAGAACAATAAAACGATACCTGGCAGCAGTTTCCATTTTTAAGCGCTCCTCTGAAGAGGTTTCCTATTTCAAGATTCCATTGATTATCCAATTTTTGAAAGGGCTCAGCAAGCCTTTACATTCCTGTCCTTTAAGGTTTTTAACACTTAAAACTGCCCTTCTTGTGGCTTTAACATCAGCCCGCAGGGTTAGTGAGTTACAGGCTCTCTCATGCAAACCTCTGTACACTACCTTTCACAAGGAGTTAAACCTTCTTTCTTGCCGAAAGTAGTTTCTGACTTTCACTTGTCACAAAAAATAACACTCCAAACCTTCTACCCTCCTCCTCATTTGGGCAAAGAACAGGAGAGGTTACACAGACTGGACCCAAAAAGGGCTCTGAGTTTTTATATAGCAAGAATGTCAAAATTACGCCATGATGACCAACTTTTTGGAGGTTATACCGGTCATGAACTGGGATTAGCGGTGACTAAACAAACTATATCCCATTGGATTACTTTGGCTATTGTGGAGTGTTACAGGTTAGCCGGGAAAGACCTGTCGGAAGGGCTTCGTGCCCATTCCATGATGGGTATGGCAACTTCCGCAGCTCTTCAGAGGGGAGTCCCTGTAGTTGATATCTGTTCAGCTGCAACTTGGGCATCAATACATACTTTTGTTAAGCATTACAGCTTAGATGCCTCTTCTTCCCGTGAGGGATTGTTTGCAATTCATTCTATCCATGATAAAACTAAATAGTACTCCCACCTCCTAAATTAACACTGCTATGGGAGTCTATCATAGATGAGGAATACGTGGGAGGACACAATCCATTCGAGGAACAAGTTACTTACCAACTGGTAACGTTCTTTCAACTGGATGTTCCTCCCATGTATTCCTCATCGCCCCTCCCATCCTACCCCACTGCACAATTTACGTAATTTACACTTTGCGTTTCACGAAGAGCTTACAGTCTGGAGCACAACCGAATGATTAGTTGATTATACGAAAAAACAGAACTGAAGCCAACGGGCGCGGCACAAGCTACTTATACTGCTGGTCATGTCGACACGCTATGGAGACCGTTGAGGGACATCGATGGCACGACCTTGTGCACAGCGTCGTATGCCGAGAATTTTTTTTTCCGAAGCAGCAAAGCTGCCGAGATATGAATATCATAGATGAGGAATACGTGGGAGGAACATCCAGTCGAAAGAAGGTTACCAGTTGGTAAGTAACTTGTTCTTCTCAAGCTCTCAGCTCATCCGCCTCTGGAACAGCCTCACTGCCTGCCTGGAACTTGAGGAGAACCATCTCCGGTTCTGGAAGCACCTCAAAACCTTCTTCTGTGCTTCTGCTTTCTCTCCTCCTTTCCCCTGCTGAATTCCTGGCTGAAATTGAAACTGCACTGGTTACCTGGCCGCCCTCTGATCTCGGCCCCAGGTCCCCTCCCCTGCCAGTTGCACATCTGCACTGTCTCCCTGGCAAACCCCACATTTGGGGACTGTTTTCTGTATCCCTACAGTCCCCCTACCAGCACTTGACATCTGATGTCTGCACTTACCCTTTGAACTTGCCACCAGCTGGCCGTACTTTTTACTTATTGTTTTATTTATTCTATTTATCACATGTACTGCACTGTCCCTTCCCCCTTACCCCCCACACTTTTCCCTTTCCCCCTTCCCATGCACTTGCGCAATCTGAATGACACCTGGCCGAGTAAGATCGGTGTCTCTTGTCTTCCCTCTGTTTCCCCTCCCTTGCCTCGTCGCGCCTTGAAACACTAGTGTATAGGCGCGTTATAAATGCCATATCATATCATATCATTTCTCACATCTGGATACAACGATAGGCTCTCTCCCTCACGACCCATCAGACATAGTTCCCTAGGATGACACTGGCAGCCGCGCGACCTATAGCGACACACTTGAGGAAGCTCCAGCAGATCCCTGTATAACATTGCAGAGCTGGTAGCAGGCCCAGTCCCTCTCAATGGGTAAATTAAAGGTGACTCTCACAGATATTAAAATCTAGAGACCTGCATGGACATTATGTTTCCTTAAATAGAGGGCGTGCGAATGGGAGAGGGGGCAGGGAAGCTCTTTATTTCATGCATGAAGAAGCAAAAGATGGATTAATTAGAGTCATTGACATTTATTACCTAGTTTAGTAAAATAATTAGTGTCCATGGCACAAGAGAAACAAGAGCTAAGAGAATACTAAGCATGTGGGGGCACAGTGGGGGTGTTTTCTGTGAGAGCAACCTGCATAGGTGCACCGCCCCCCACCCCCCCGTTTAGGACATTCTGCATTACACACAGCTCTACGTTAACAATATAAAAAGTGCACTTACTCTCTTCGGCCATGCACTGCCTCTTCATGGTTTCACTATCCATCCTCTGTAACCTCCTTTTCGCACAATCTGGTCGGCACGTACCTGAAAAAAAGGGGAAAACATTTAGTCACAAAGAGGAGATAAAAAAAATGCAATGATTTGCATTGAATTAAAGCTTAAGTATTAAATAAATTCCATTGAAATGGATAATCCCAATATCCAATGTGTTCGCTTATGTTTTCCAGTTATATTAGGTATTCTTCTAAATAATGTTTACAGCACAGGAATCCGTTGCACCGGTCGGTCCAGAACGGAGTACTTTGGTGCAATTGCTTGATAAACTGGTCAGCACCAATTGTCACAGTGGGAGAAATGTAAAGATACTAATGGGGCATTTTAATGTATCTTTTAATGCAGAAACATTTGAACTTGATTATCTTGAAGAGCAAAAAGCGATGGCTGCAAACTCTGAAAGTGGGGAAAAAACCACAGAACAGGTGATCATGGCATGTTCTTTCTGGAGAGGGGCGCCTGCTACCTTTTTTGAAAAATATTGATTATCTTGAATTCCTGTAAAATATGTGGGGTATTAGGTTCTATGTGATTTCATCAAGTAGAATTTGTCGAATACGAATTCATCAATCTATTTTTCTTTTCATCCATTTCCTTGACTATAGATGTGGCGGTAGTTACCCCCACCCCCTTCTACACCCTACCATTTTCACCCTCTCCACCACATATTTTGGCAGTGAAATTCGATTTCGTATAACGCAAAAGAAAAAACATTGTGAACCTCGCAATCAAACTAACAAATCTAGAAAATTTATACGCAATCTGACGTCTCCGGCCAAACCGAATTTCTTTTTAAGAACTCAAAAAAATAATGCACCAATGCCGTCTAAAGAGACCGCAAGTAGGAGTAAAGATGTCGGAGAAGCTACAGCTGAAAAAGGAAACCCCAAAAAACGCCAGAGAGTGGAAACGGAAGAAGTTGAAAGCCCAGCCCAAACCTCGTCCATCGATCTTTGCAATCTATCAACGTATTCAATAGAAGATGACTGCGAGTCAAACAACCCATACGCCTCAATTATTTCGACGAGCAGCTTGGAAACAAATGAGTCCCTCAAGTCTGAACAAAATGAATCCTATACATCCAAGGGAAAAAGGGCGGGAAACCCTTGGATATTAAAATCCAAATCTCTCTCGAAGGCCTCCGTGCATCGGGCTAAATCGGACTGTAAAAACCAAAAAATGCCCAGAGGCGATTTGTCAGACGTGGGCTCTTTAACACAATGCTTAGGTGGTAGCCCTATTAACATGAGAATTCTAAATCCCAAATGTACAGCCGGACAAAGATTACATCAGGCGGTGAAGACCAGGCCTAGAACCCATGAATTAACGGTTGATAGAAACCCACGAATTGCAATCACGAACATCCACAAAGATGATCCTGATGTGAACTTGAACAGAAGGAATGTTATGCGCCTCTTACACTCGGTACCGGCTCTGAGAATTGTGACGTCTAATGACATTGCTATTATCGAATATGTGTCTGAGAAATACGCTGACAAAGTATATCTTCACATATCTTCGAAAGCAGTACGCAATACAATTCTGGCAGCAAAGGATGAAATTCTGCAGTTTGGCTTTGAGACAAGGGAAGTATCGTCTGACTTGGCAAGTCACAGACCAGTCAATATAAAGAATCCGTTAAACAGCTTCGGACATAAAGTGTCCTCTCAAGACCAACGGAGGAGTGAACTAAGAAAACAACTAAGACCTGAACTGCCCATGCTCCACTCTGGGAAAATCAACAAATACGGGGCAGGCTCTAAATAGCTAGTCTCCGACAAAGAGATGAAATTGACTTCCTTGATCTCCTGGAATACGATAGGCTTCCGTCATCTCTATGAAAGTTTTCCGATTGAACTGAATGATAATCTCATAATTTGTCTACAGGAAACATGGCTAAGATGTCCTCCTGTGAAAGAAGGCTATGCCACAATGCTGAATTCTGCAGGAAAAAATTCTCATGGACGCCCTTTCTCCGGCCTGATAACCATGATGAAAATCGGATGTGATTGGAAGGTGCTTAAAAGTGAAAACCCAAATCTGTTTGTGCAATGTACGCTGATGCAACAAAAAAGTCGCGATGGGAACAATCCACAACAACTCCTCGTATTAAATGTATACTGGAATCCGGCGATGATCACCACCAAACGATTTATAGGCACAGTAATAAATTTGTTGGATAAGTACATGCACAAGAAGAACAATATCATACTACTAATATGTGGTGACATGAACTTGTCCTGGTTTTCTGAGAAGGGTGCGCGAATATCCAATGACCGTGCCAATAGCCCCTCAAATCAGGAGAGAAGGATCATCTGGGATAATATCATGGAGGCGTATGATTGTGATATGGTCAACGGTCAAATTGATGGAGACAGGCCCCCCAAAAATACGTGGCAGAACTTGGGCTCTGCAAAGGTTTTGGACTATATATGGGTCTCAAAACATGCCTGGAACTTACTTCATGAATTGAATGTAACCCCTACAAAAATCAGTGACCATGACCCGTTAGTACTACATCTGAGGATACATTCAGGAACAAATAAGCCAACAGCGACTCAAGCTCTGGAAGTAAACAACGGAAAAAACAGGCTACGATTATCTACTGCTCAGATAACCAGTCTAACGGCGAAACTGGATGCAGCAGACCGTCTGTCTCTGTGTAACGTGGATTATATATCACTGTTACCGCTGAAAAGTTTACCGACCTTGTGGAAGAAAAATTCAGAGAAAAAACATATCCATGAATGGAGCACAAGAGTCAACGAAGAAAAAAAGCGTCTAAAGAGTGATATACGCAAGCTGGTATTAACAGCGCCAACCTAATAAAAAAAAGGTCCCAAACATACCGTAATTGGTCTAAGGCATTTAAATTCCAACGCGACCAAGAAAGAGGCGAACTCATGCTGACCATGATAAGATCACACAAATGCAGAGACATCTGGCACACTCTAAACAACTGTACAGCCGACCAAGCGACCAAAATGGCAAACGTGGTCACTGAGGCGGAGTGGAATAAACATTTTCTTAAGGTTTTCTCAGGAGATAATGAAACAGATATCAAACAAAGAAACCTAAGGTCTGTAAACTGGGACTGCACCGAAACCAGGGATGACATCCTATCTGCCATTGGAAAACTGAACAACTCGCGAGCCGCTGGGCCAGACGGCATTTCTAACGTTATGCTCAAACAACACAAATCGGAATGGGCAAAATTGATCGAAATTCTATTTGCCAACATTAAAAAGCTTAGAGAGATACCGGCATCGTGGACATCTGCAATTATAGTCCCTATATTTGAGAAAGGCGATCGAGCTGATCCGGCAAACTATCGCCCTATCGCCTTACTGGACACCATCGGCAAAGTGTTTGCGAACTTCCTGCAAAAAAAACTAACGAAGTGGGCTATCACGAGAGGAATCACTGATCCCAGACAAACAGGCTTTACGAAAGGCGTTGGAACTGAAAACAATCTGACCCTGTTAAACTTACTCAAGTTGAATGCTATGGAAAAAAAAACACAGTTATTTATAGCATTCATTGATCTTCATCAAGCTTTCGACTGCATTGATCGGGAAACCTTGTGGGCTAAACTAATCAACTGGAATTGTCCAGAGGAGATTCTGTTCCCCATCATTGCATTGCATACAGCCACGACCATTCAGATAAGGCTAAATGAAGCCGGGACTCTATCGGACAAAATGAAGACCCAGAGAGGTGTAAAACAGGGATGCCCTATTGCAGCATGCTTGTTTAAACTATTCATCGCGGATATTCCATCAGCATTGAAAGAGGTGCGTTGCTTTCCACCGAAACTGAATGGATTCCACCTAAACTGCTTAATATATGCAGACGACATAATCTTAATAGACACCACGCCGATCGGCCTACAATGTCTATTACATAAATTATACCAATACATGAATATAAACCATCTGAAGATAAATACGTCAAAAACAAAAATTATGAAAATTGGAACGCAGAAAGGAACAAAGAAAAAATGTTTCAAGTGGCAAATTGGAAATACGAGTCTTGAGGAAGTAAACGAATTCAGATACCTAGGTATAATGATATCCTCCTCGATATGTGAGAAGAGCTGGTCAAGACATCTACGATGTCGTATGAATACCTTGGCCATCCAAGGAACCAGAATTCATAACCTTTTCGGCAAATTTTCCCTGACCCCAATTCGGCTATTCTACTTGCAAAAAGTAATTCCATGTGTCACCTATGGAACAGAAGCCGGTTGGAATCTTGATTACAATCTCTGGGCAAAACTGGAAGGCTATTTCTGGCGACGTGTCTTAAAGCTACCGAAATGCTTTTCAACATCAATAATAAGGCATGAACTTGCCTTGGATGCTCTACACACAACAGTTATCTGGAAATCAATAGCACTACTGAGAAAGATGACAATAATAGAGAAAGAACCCGCCTACGAAATCTTAGCAACCGATGACGTGTGCCCTTCAAAGACGATCCTAAACATCTGGGCCACAAGAATTCATGACATCATGCGAGCAGCCAATATAAGCAATGAAATGCTGGTAAAATGGCCTCAACTCGCAAAGAAAAAACTAAAAGAATGGGCTTGGGTACAAAACATCGAGCGTCTGGAGAAAATGGTATCGGCGCCTAAATTGGGACCAACCATCAACAAGATAAATAAGATGCCGAGATATCTTACTCAGTTTCCTTCAAGACATCACCGTGACCGCTTTCTTCATCTGCGAATGAATTTGTTACGAACAAAAGCAGTTTTACTAAGACGGAAAGCCCCAGTGATCTGTGACAACTGGTGCAGATTTTGTCTAAAGGAAACCGAAACCATAAAACATTTGGTAATTGGCTGCACTAAACTGAATTCAATTAGATCGATACATCTGAGCAAATATGCACCAACAAATGGAAACATGGAGGACTGGTGGTTTAGAATACTGAGTGGGAGCTCCGTATTTCTAACTTGCTCGGTGATAAACTTTATCGACATGCTCGATGTATAAGATTGTAGGCCGGACATGAGAACTGTAATCCTTGAGCTTCCTTAACAGAATGAGGAAATGATTAAGAAATAGTGTATTTCAAAAAGTTTATTATTAAACTAAGTAAAAAATAAAAAAAATAAAAATAAATTTGATGAATTCGATTTCGACTAATTCCCTTGTGCAGCAAAATTCTTTTTCCGGGTATTCCATACCCAGTATTCAATTCCGATCTCTCAGTTCATGTGGGGAAACAGCTTTTGTCAACGGAATGGCCGCACGCCCTCTGATTCTCCAGCAGCACATAGGAAATTGGTGAGGGATTTGAAAGTAGTTCATTGTTCTGTGAGAGAGGCATGGTATCACAAGTAGACACTGACACAAGAGCTGAAAGTGTCAAAATCTTTATTGATGTTTTAAAGGGGATTGAAAAACTCATATCTTGCCCTATGACTAAGATGGGAGTATTCTCGACCATCAAACAAAATAAAATACAGTCCTAGTCAGTCTTTAGTCAAAATAAAATGATCTATACTCATAAACCTAATGCATGCCCTCTTTCTAATACAATTAATGTGTAAAGGGAATGTGTAATACAAAAAGGAAAATCAGTTCAAAAGAAATGTCAGGATGGCTGAGTAAACTCCCTTCCCCACGTTTTGCAGCACGGGGTAAGGTGGCACACTAGGACCTTGCGACTCACACTTTGGCTCCAGACACAAGGATGCAGTTTGTTTTATGGACCAAAGCCCGCTTGGCCATCCAAGAAAAGTCACTAGTTTATCCACTGTACCTCTCTGCTTTTTCTCACTCGAGCCCAGGTCACCTTTTAGCTTGTAATACAGTTCAACAAATGTTTGCTTCCTTCTGGTTACCACAATTCAGTACAGGTTTCCCTCCGCCAGGCTAAAAACCTTTTAATCACAATGTGTGGGCGTTCCCTTCCCCAAGCTACAATCACACCTTCATAGGCTTCCCTATGACGTGCTTAAGCCTATTTTCACTTTCCTTCCGCTGTCGAAGACTGTCAAAACTGCAAGGCTTTTGCTCTTTCCTCGGCATGACCACTTCGTCCTTCTTTCCTCAAACGTCACATTTTCTCTCCTACACCAAGACCTCTTGGTAAATGTAGTCTTTAGCACAGTACTTATTTCAAAGTTCAAAGATATCTCTCAGATCCAGGTTTCCCCCTGCCGGGATCAAACCTAACATTTCAAAGACATCTCTCACATCCAGGTTTCCCTCTGCCGGGATCAAACCTAACAACAGTTCAAATCTTGCATCTCAGTTTCTTTCTCTTCCCGCTGCTTCTACGGCATCAGATATTTCACAGAGACTTTCGATTGGGCAATCTTCTTTCGCCGGACCACTCTGTTACTTTGTATCTTTAATTAACAGTTCTTTACAATGCTTTGTTTTCTCTCCCTTCTTACGGCACACACGCAACCTTCATTCGTCGACTACTGTTGCCATCAAGTTTCATTTAACACAGACCGGCCTTTCATTGCTTTCATCAACTCACCGGCTGTGTTAATTCTTTTTCGTCTTTCGCGGCTTTGATCCTGATGTCAAGGCTGATACCACAACTGCCGCTGCACCTCCCCAACTCTGCTGTTCACCCAGGAGGGTGGCTGGTGTCCATGAAACAAAAAAGAAGTTTGTCTCTTCTCTCTGGTGGGGCTTCCTTGCACAACCTTAACTAATAGTCCTGAGTTTCTGCAAAATGGTGGATCAGGAGATATATTTCAGGCAGGATTACCAATGATGGAATACTAAAAGATTCAACTGACCCAAGTGATGTGGTAAAACTATCAGGTAAGGAAGCCAGGATGCATCACTAGGATTTCTTTGTTTGATAATGTAAAATACATAAGAGGAATCTTCATAAGCATATGAGAAAGCCATAAGGATGAAATTACACATCTAAAGATCCAACATAAATAACTGGTACGGAAGGAGGAGTTCTGTATGAAAATGTGGGAGGAACTACAGATACTCGTAGACACAAAGCACGAGAAAGGTTTGTGGAAATGTATCCATCAAGCCCTTGATCCACCTGAAAATGCCCCCTCACAGTGGTGATTAGTACGAGCATTTCTGTAGTCTACATACCACACATGATTGTTTAACCAAACCACAATTGACGAGCGGCATAACTGTAGCAGATGCTGAAGTTAGTGCCAATCAGACAGGAACTCTTCATTTTAGATTGGGCGAGGTTACAGAATCTATTCTGCCACAAACCTGGCACCAGACCTGTTCAGAGATGGCGTAAGCTTTTGGAGCCCCGTAGCATACACTGTTTACAGGGCCATTTTAAAGACAGTGCGCGTACCAGCATCTTGGACCACGGCAACAATAATGCCAGTTTTTAAAAAAGACAATAGATCTAAACCAGTGAACTATTTGTTAAGCGGTATTGGACAAGGTAGACAAAGTTGTAGCAGAAAATACTCTCTGTGGGTCAAGATGGCTTCCGGAAGGGTAAAGGCACTATCGACCAGTGTTTTTGCTGCTTTTATTTTATCAAAATAGGTTCACACAAAAAAGGAGAAACTCTTTACGGCCCTCATTGACCTGAGCACCGCATTTTCTGCACTAAACAGGGCAAACGTGTGGGGTATTTTAGCATCCAAGGGAATACCTTGTGATCTGGACAATGTAATCAAGGTACTGTGTTAATCAAACAGATCATGTGTGAGGCTTGGTTCCCGTGGGAAGACCACAGAAAAATGTTAAATCAGGCGGGGTGTAGGACAAGTGTGCGTCTTAGCACCTCTTCCTTTTAGCTTATAAATTGATGGAGTAGTGGATGTCGTTCTTTCTGTGTGCTGACGTCAAATTACAATTAATGGTCAATTCTGCTATATGCAGTTGGCACTGTAATATTGCCTCCAACTGGGAATGCAATCAAGCACCCACAAAGGGCATTAAGTGGTCATTGCTGCAAGCCAGAGTGATCTATTAGCAACAGGAAAGTGAAGGCGCATCAATCGGATCCATTACCATGTTTCATCATTTGGACATTTGGTTTTCTAGTAATATCTTTTGGGTCATGCTAGTCAAAAAAGCTAATATTGTAATAATGAATTAGGTCCTCACGTAGCAACTCCACCCTTCAGGGTCTATAATTTTAACTCCATACCTGCTGGTACATATGGAGGAGACCTAGGGGGCACAGGACACATCACTTCTCTGTGGAGAGTAGAACACAAATTCTTAAAACCCCTCTGCCTGCCACAAGGAGCACCTACTGCCCCCTACATATGGACATGGGGGTGCGGAGCATTGATAATCATCTCCCCTACACGCCGCTAGGACTTTGGATAAGATCATGGTTGAGATCTGAGGATGGTGTGTGCTGTTATTGCAGGAGATCCTGGCGAGATGCGATGCTTGGAGCGTCACATGGTTAGAACATGTGAAGCAGGTTCTAACCGTACTGGTCTTCCCAGCCTCTGATCATACCCAGTAACTATAGTGAAAGAAGATAGACGTGAAGGAGGCCAGAAGGAATCCCTGCAGTGGTATGTGGTTATACCCGGTAACTATAGTGAAAGAAGATAGATGCGAGGGAGGCCAGAAGGAATCCCTGCAGTGGTATGTGGTTATACCTAGTAACTATAGTGAAAGTAGATGGATGCCAGGGAGGCCAGAAGGAATCCCTGCCGTGGTATGTGGTTATACCCGGTAACTATAGTGAAAGAAGATAAATGCGAGGGAGGCCAGAAGGAATCCCTGCAGTGGTATGTGGTTATACCCGGTAACTATAGTGAAAGAAGATAGACGCGAGGGAGGACAGAAGGAATCCCTGCAGTGGCATGTGGTTATACCCGGTAACTATAGTGAAAGAAGATGGATGCCAGGGAGGCCAGAAGGAATCCCTGCAGTGGTATGTGGTTATACCCAGTAACTATAGTGAAAGAAGAAAGACGCGAGGGAGGCCAGAAGGAATCCGTGCAGTGGTATGTGGTTATACCCAGTAACTATAATGAAAGAAGATAAATGCGAGGGAGGCCAGAAGGAATCCCTGCAGTGGTATGTGGTTATACCCGGTAACTATAGTGAAAGAAGATAGACACGAGGGAGGCCAGAAGGAATCCCTGCAGTGGTATGTGGTTATACCCGGTAAGTATAGTGAAAGAAGATAGATGCGAGGGAGGCCAGAAGGAATCCCTGCAGTGGTATGTGGTTATACCCGGTAACTATAGTGAAAGAAGATAGATGCGAGGGAGGCCAGAAGGAATCCCTGCAGTGGTATGTGGTTATACCTGGTAACTATAGTGAAAGAAGATAGACGCGAGGGAGGACAGAAGGAATCCCTGCAGTGGTATGTTAGTAGACTGTTAATAATGTGTCTCTCAGCAGAATATGTGTGGATTAAATCGCTGCCCGGCCGTGAACACTTTTGAGATATTTAATACCCACTTTTGATCTGTACGTTGTATTTTAATTTTTGACTGCAGATCTTAGCAGTGATGTCATTTGTGGGTACTTGGGCAAAGTGGGACAGGCATGACATGTTATGCCCTTGCACTTTGGGAGACATAGGAACTGCCATTAAATTCATGTGTATACATCGACTTTACTCACACATCCGATCGCAATATGTATATCCGGTACATTAAATGTGGCACTTGATCATTAATTGAAGCGTACTACTCTTGTAAACATTCTAACGATCTGGAGTAAGTCTTTATATCTGGAGGGCAATGGAACTTGTGAGAAACCTGAAGGTGTCTCACTTACTAGTCCCCGGGGATCTGTCATCCAGGTGGTCAGGACACGGCCATCGCTATTGGATTCAGATCCTGGGGGTGGACCAGTGAGTGAAGATCACCTGGATAGGAGGTCCTCAGAGGAGTGGAAGTGGGACACCGACGGGCGAGACGCAGTACCCCCTTCCTTACAGCACCTTTTTCCTATCCTACTCATAGGATGCTTAGAAGCTCTACCCTCACCCCCTTTTCCTACACAAACACTTTCTTACACTGTGAAAGACAATGGACTAATACCAGAGCCGTTTACCTGACATGTCCCAACACAAGGGTTAGGCAAAGTCAAGCAATTGACAATAACTACGCACACCTGACAGCCCTTTCCCTTCACCACAGGGATAAAACGCAGCGCGCGAGAGCACACTTTGAGCAACGCTGAACGCACGCGGGAACAGCCATTCCAGACCAACAGTTCAAACTGAGGATAAAGATGGCGAGACCTGGAGGGACGGCGAGGAGGGAATTGGCCTTGCCCCTTTCGACTCAAACCCGCAAAGCCTCCAAAAGGGAACTCATAAGACCGGGATGTCCAGCTGGCGTGTGGTGCGACAGGTGTCAATGGCACACAGGGCCCGCCTGCGCTGATAGCCAAAGCGGGGCAAAGCACTTGCCACTGTGGTGTCATCCTTCACTCCCGAGACAAGAAGCTCCAACTGTTCAGCACAGCCGGTTATTCTGGAGTGGATGATATTAAACCAAGCTGGGCTGGTCCCATGGTTGCAGGCGACAACATTGTTGAACAAAGAGCTTGTATAATTGAACTTTAAAGAAACCATAGTAATAGGTCCAGAAGTAGAGTGTTCCGGCGACGCTGGGTCGCACATTCGAAGGACTCTGACTGGAGCCATTTTTTGTATTGTGTTGTTTTGTTGAAACTACAAGAACCAAGATGCCTTAGGAGAGGCTGGCATGAAGTGTCAACGTTGTCCTACGAGGGTTGAGCCAAACCCCTCGTACACTCGAATGTCTTTCACCCATTGAGGAAAACTGAGTGAACTGTGAAATTGGCAAATATGAACCCGACTGAGGGATGCCTACACATCAGGCTATCGATCGGAGACTTATAGTTCCTTCTGTAGAGATTTTACAGGCCTGGTCGTAAAGGGCAAGGTCGCTTCTCTCCTTGTCAACCTCTTAGTCTGTACCGTCTTTCTCCTCTTGAACTGCTGTGCTGAGTTAGCGCTCACATCGTGCAGTCTGCCTCGCTCATCTTCTGCTCCACCTTTTATCCCTATGGGGAAAGGAAAGGTCCGTCCGGTGTGTGTGATTCAGGTTAATTGCATGACTCGGCCTGACCATTGTGTTGGGACATGTCAGGTAAACACCTCTGGGGTTAGTCTGCCGTCTTCCATGTGGTAAGAAAGTGTTTGTGTCAAAAAGAAAGGATTTTTCATGAGAAATTGTATTCTTCGTCTTAGAGGTGTTGGTAAAGTCAGAAGGGTGAGATTGGTTGGGTTTGTAAAGTAAACAGGAATTACCGGGATTAATATCAGGAAATAAACAAGGGGGATTGTGGGAACAGTAGTATTTCATCTGAGTAGATTATTTGTTTGGAAAATAATAACCTGAGGGATGGGGAAAAGAATGCTTGTGAGTGTTTAAGTAAGTATATTCAGGGGGACGTGGAGAAGAATGATTGGGAGTATTCGGGCAGGGAACAGGATAATAGGGATTCTGGAAGAGATCGTTTCTGGGTGCTTTGGGGGTTGGGATCCTAGGGAATTTGTTATATACAAAGAGGTTGTTGGGTATGGGTAAGACAGATTCAGTGGGAGGAAGGGGGGTAAATGTATTACAGCCTACAAAGGCCTCAGGTATATCGTCCTCTTCTCCTTTTTCCCGGTACAGTACTGCATCTGACCTAGGGTATTCCTCCAAGTACAACACTGGGCTCCCCTACCTAGGTGATCCTCCCTCGCTCGTCCAATCCCAGGGTTGGGATCTGAGAGCACCAGCCGTTCCCTGGCCACCTGAATAAGGGATTCTCACGGTCTACTCGGGAGAATACCATAAGGTCCCTCACATGTCATTCCCCTATGCTGGTTGGACGGGGTTGTTTCACTGAGAAACCTCTTCGTGGAACAACCAGGTTGCTGTTCCAAGCCTTCCAGCATATAACTCAAGTTTGCCTTCCCCTCAAGTCTATAAAGATGTAATATGGCTGGGGCTTTCCACCTTTGTCTGGTTGATCAGGGTTTGAGGAGGAGATGGTTTTAAGAGTTCCCTCCTCTCTATCTTTCTTTACCTTTCTTGAGCTGCCATCAACTCTTCCTCTATATCTTCATGGCGGATCGCTATAGCATGGCCTCTGTCTGCACAAAATAGAGACGATTCTTACTGCGAGGTTTCTGATGTATCTAGAGATGTCGAGGATGTTGATCCTCCCTTACTCTTACTCACGGGGCTAACAAATATTTCCAGGGTGTTATGGTTCTCTAGTTTCTGTCCCTCCTGGTTAATATAGGGTTTTTCTAGCATTTTTTCGCTTGTGTTTTTCTCCTCTCTCCCTTGCACGCCCCCTACTGTCCCCCTTGAATAGTAAGGATGGGGTTCTGTGGTTTTATTTCCTGTGTAAGGGATCTCTAGGTCTCCTCCTGATTCTTTCTCAGGTGATATTTTCCTTAAGGTCTCATATTGGTGACCCTCTCTGGTTGTTTTCCAAGGGGTTTCGTATGCTAGGATACCTACTATGTCTCCCCTATGGATTTTCACTGAGCTTGTGGAAAATCTTAGACCAACCAAGGTTAATTTGTCTTTGCTGGAGATAAGAGGTAATATTCAAACCCTTGGGATATTTGACTCTTCTTTGTAAGGAGATTAGGGTCTTGTCCCTTCCTTGTAGCAAATAGTCCAGTGGGCAGAAAATATAGAAGGTGTTGCCCTCAACCTCCTTCCAGAGAGGTGAAATGGCTCAAGAGGTTAGGGGAAAAAAATGGACTCCCATTCTCTGTTCCAAGGACTGGAAGGGTGGTGTCATACCTTCAATAGATTTCTCCCCATAGATGGAAAAAGGGGACTGAGAAGGTTTCAGAGTCATACAGGGGAGAGTTGTTCATTCGCTCTTTAACATCGTTGATAAAGCATGGAAAACTCAATTTGGTCTCTCAGCATCTAAGTGGGTTCTCAAACTATTATCAATTGAGTCACATCTCACTCTGACACCATATGTAAGGAACTAATGGTGCCAACAGTAAAGACAGACACAAGTGACCACAGTACAAGGGTGTTTATTGAACAATGTATGCAGGGTGGAAAAACACCTAACCTAAACCTATATCTAAGATGGGAGCAAGCGTTGACCATCAAATGAAAATTAAGGAAGTCCTAGTGGCGTTGTGTCAAATAAAAGGGCCTATACTAAAAACAAAAAAAACTATTGCCAAATCCTTGCAACTAATCACAGATAGTGTAAGGGATAGGGTTTCAATAAAGAAAGAAGTGTTCACAAATAAGGATGTGATTGCCAGGGGGTCTCCCTTCACCACGATTTGAGCACAGCACACGCTTGAACTTTCCCAGCACGAGCCAAATGTTCTGTATCGATGGCCAAGTCTCTTTTCAATAAAAAGTCTCTTGCATTTGAGGCCAGATTTATCCAACAAACAAACACAAAGTTCTGCTTTAGGTACACCTTGGGTGATGGCTTTTCCCCTGGGTCCCCCTCTTTCGGGCGTAGACCCTTCGAAAATCAAATTCAACAAATCGATCAAACAGTTCCTTTTCAATGCACTTTGGGTGACAACTTTCCACCCCAGATCTCCCTCTTTCAGGCTCTGACCCCTTTCAGACGTTTGCCTCCATCCTTCGGGTTCACTGTGGCTTTTCTTACTTTCACGAATCGTAATGTCTTTTTAAACAGCTCTTCGGGCTTCGCGCCTTTTGTCAGCTTCCCTCTGCCGGGTTCACTCTTGAAAACTTTTATAACAATTCACTGTGGCCACCCCTTGATCGGGTTTACTTCGATTAGCACACTATTCTGATTGTCGGCCTCCCTCTGCCGGGTTCACTCTCGCCAATCTTTACCAAAAAGTTCACTATGGGACTTTAGACTTCGCCCTGTCTCGTTAGCATCCCTGCACCATGTTCACTCTTGCTAACTTCTGCAACACTCTGCTCAAGTGCTCACTTCACCAAGCAGGATTCATTTCCCATTCTTTCACAATCACTTTGTCGGTCAAAGACTTTCGACAGTACAGAGGATTTTACAAGACCCCTGTATGACCACTTTGAGCTTTCTTCGCCTCTTCCCAAGGCCTTCTGGTTACGGTAGTCTCTTATCATCGGGTAATCACCCAGAGTTTCCTGCGTGAGCACCCACGTGATGCCGGATGCCTCTGCTACTGGTTTTCCCCCTCTTTTATCACTAGTATCTGTAAGCTCTTTAAAAGTTCCAATTTAGCCGTTGGCTATGTATCGTTCAACACAGTTCAGTTTTTTATCAGCTCTTCCCTCGACTCACTGGCTGTGATGAACTGTTTGGCTTTCTTCTTCTTCGAGTCCAGGTTGCTCCATAGAGACCTGAGTCGCTCCCTGGCATGATTATCAGCAGAAGGGTGTCTCCTGTACCGTAGACATCTGCTGCAACACACGTTGGCTACTGATCACAGACTTATAATTGAGGTTTCACAGGCCTTCGTCTGAAAGGGCATGGCCGTTTCGCTCCTTGTCACCCTCTTGGTCTGCACCGTCTTTCTCTTCCTCTTGAACTGCTGTGCTGAGTTAGCTCTCACGTCATGCAGTCTGCCTCGCTCATCTTGTGCTCCATCTTTTATCCCCGTCAGGTGTGTGTGATTCAGGTTAATTGCCTGACTCGGCCTGACCCTTGTGCCGGGACATGCCATGTAAACACCATTGGGGTTAGTCTGCCGTCTTCTATGGGGTAAGAAAGTGTTTGAGTCAAAAAGAAAGGATTTGTCATGAGAAATGACATTCTTCGTCAGAAGGGTGAGATTGGTTGGGTTTGTAAAGCAAAAGGGAATGACCGGGATTAATATCAGGAAATAAACAAGGGGGATTGTGGGAACGGTAGTGTCTCATCTGAGTAGACTGGATGTTCAGGAAAGGATAACCAGAGGGATGGGGAAAACAATGTTCGGGAGTGTTCGGGTAAGAATAATCAGGGGGACGTGGAGAAGAACGATTGGGAGTATTCAGACAGGGAACAGGATAACAGGGATTCTGGGAGAGATCGTTTCTGGGTGCATTGGGGTTTGGGATCCTAGGGGATTTGTTATATACAAGGGAATCATTGGATCTGGGTAAAATAGATTCAATGGGAGGAAGGGGGATAAATGTGTTACAGGCTATATTGTCCTCCTCTCCTTCCCCGGTACAATAGGGTATTCCTCAGAGCAAAACCCCAGGCTCCCCTACCCAGGTGATCCTCCCTCGCTCGCTCGTCCACCCTCAGGGTTGGGATGTGAGAGCGCCAGCACTTCCCTTGCCTCCTGAACAAGGGATTCTCGAGGTCTACTTGGGAGAATACTCTCAGGTTTCACACACCACCCTTCGCAGAAGCTCTGCAGCCTCACTGCCCGTGCGTACCTCTCACGCTCAGCCATGCTTCCTGACCTTGTGAATGGGCAGCACTCTCCATCCTACGCAGAGTGTGTCCCTTTCACTCGTCATGCTGCTTCTCGGCTTCCTCACTCTCTGCTGCTCTTTCATCACAGTCACTCTGACAGTGGCTCTCCCAGTCTCTCCCCATAGTGACTTTCGGAGTGGCACTCACTGTGGTTCTCACTGGCTCTTAGTGCTTCCTTGCGAGCAGCAACCCTCTATCAATCACCGATGGTTCTGATGCCAGTCCCAAGTCTTCAAAGACCTGTCGGCCATCTTGGAATTAGCAATCTTTGGCGTCTTTGACTTTGGACTGTCTGGCACCCAGGGGTGGACTGTCCTATAGGGAACCCTGGAGATTTCCTGGGAAGCCTCTGCATCCCAGCTGGGCCTCTTTTGTATTTTATTTCCACATGTTCTCATAGGAAAAGGGCTGGGCTTGCTGAAAATGTGCAGTATGGGGCCACTTTGATTCCCAATCCACCCCTGCTGGCACTGTGGTGAACTCTCTGTTTAGGGAGCAGTCCCCTAGGCTCAATGAAGGGTGTCCGCTAGGATGATTTGGTCAGGCTGGCAATACAAATTCACTCAATATATCCAACTCTTCAGGGTCAGGGGGGGACAGTAGAGACGAGCGATTGTATGACTGCTGACCTTTCACAAATGGCCTATTTCATACAGCACATATTGATATGTTCCCAGGCAACACAAGACTACACAAGCCAACATGATGGACACCTGGCAGTGCTGGCACTAGGACTCCAGGGAAGGCACCCTGCCACGTGCGATGTTTGCCTGCAAAGCACTTAGTGCCTACTGGTTAGAAGTGTGGGGGACTATATCATAATCTACAAACTGGGGGAGGGACTTTTTGATTTATCCAGCGCCCTAACACTGTTTGGAAGTTGGTTAAATGCATATCAATGCACACGTGGTACATATTATTGGGCCTTATGGAAGGAAACGGGAGGAAATCGTGTCTCACACAGGGCTCAGGAAGTAGTAAACGCATTTTGGCGACCTGTGGCTTCCTCTTTGTCTGGACATTGCCAGCATTGCGCGTGGAGCTGTTTTGAGAACCTTCTAAGACCGGAGTAATGAGAGCTTGCTTCTCATTACTCCGGTCATCCCACGTGATCATTTGAATGACTTAAGAGTACTGGGAATCGGAGGGCTCGGATCACGAGCCTTGCCTCATGGCATTCGTCTGCAATCCAAGCTGTCTGCATGGGCTGTTTGCCTCCCCTATCCTGGTCCCAAGGTCTCCAGGCTCCTGCTTCTAGGCCCACAGCTCCTAGCTATCCTGTCCCCCTGGAACTCCCTTTGGCTCCCACTGCCTCCTTATTTCCCCCTGAACCCTCTCACACTCTGAGTTACCTGTCTCCCACACTCACCCGGCTGGCCTCTCGACAACACTGCCTGCGCTTCCACTGCCCGGGCCGCCCCGGGAGGTAGAGAAGGGCACCCAGTACTTCCCTTACCCATGTCCAAGGCAGGGAGTCTCCTTGATGAAATGCTGCAGAGCCATTTCTCAACTTGAAAATGAAACGATATTAGCACCCCAGTGAAGATGCCAGCCAGGGGGGCTAGCAGCTCTAATTCCTTTGCACAACAGCTTCCCAAATCAGCAACAGCTGGAGACCTTGTTAAACGCCCTTGCTTCGCTCGGTCTCTCTGCTGTTACACATCTCGTGCTTCTAACACATTTCTAACTTTATTCAAGTTTTTGTTCAGGCTATTGTGCTCCTATGTCTTGTCAGGGCTGACACCTGATAATTATTCCATGTACGTGTGTTTGATATTTGCTCAGAGAAACATATCTTTTGTCCCTGAGCTTCCCTCCTCCTCCTCCTCCTCCTCTCCTTCTCTTATTCCTGACTGTCTGACTGCCATTCAGACATGGTGCACTGCCAATGATGTCTGTCTTAATGCCAGTAAGACCAAGGTCCCTCTCATTGGAACTCCTGCCCGTTCCTTCCCTCCTAATCTCTGGCCTCCCTCCTTCGTCCCCCTCCCCTCACCATCTTGGGAGGCTAAAAACCCAGGAATCATCTTTGACACCTCTCTCTCCTTCTCACCCCACATCGCTGACCTTGCCGAGAAGCCTCACTTTCAGCTCTACCTCCTCAGAGGCATTGTCTCTTTCCTCACCTTCCCCCAGAAACTCAATGTCTGCAGAGCTCTGGTCCTCTCCAGGCTGGACTACTGCAACAGCCTCTTCCTCAGTCTCCCTATTTTATCCCTCTGCCCTCTCCAACTAATCCAGAATAGGGCTGCAAGACTTATCCTTGGCCTAAAGCCCAGGAACCACACCTTTCCAGCCCTAAAATCTCTCCTCTGGCTCCTGGTGGCTGCGAGGATCAAAGTCATACCCTTTGCATCATCCAAGGCTTTCTGAGGCCAGCGACCATGCTACATTCAACTTTCCTTCCCTAAATACCTCCCTGCTAGAGCCCTTCGGTCCTCCAGCTTCTCCAAGCAGAGAGTGGGGGATATCTCTTCCCTCGGCAGGAGCCTCCCTCTGGAACGGCCTCCCTGCCCCTCTCAGGCTTGAGCAGGATCTCCTTAAGTTACAGAAACTCTTCAAGACTTTCCTCTTCCCCTCCTTCGCTCTCCCCCTCCCCTGCTAATGTCCCCCCACTGCAATGATTGGCTGCCTGATCCCTTCTGGGTGCTACAGGTGCCAGCCATCTTCCTACCAGTCTTCCGCAGTACCCCACTACCTGCACTTGCCTTCGGGCACCTCTCCCTGACCAGCCTACTCAGTCTGGGCCACCCCGTTTCCTCGCACTTTACCCTTACCACTGCCTTCCTGCGCACTTGCTTGGGAGCGTGGGCTCCCCTGGCGCTTACCCTGACTCAATCTTGTGGCCTCCTCTCCCCCCCCCAGGCACTTATTTACTTCATTTGCATGATCTAATTGTCACAATAGTAGCACCGTTTATTGTTGTTTTATCCTCCCCTGACCTCCCCCACCCCTTTATTTTTGTCTTGTGGCGCCTGGAAACCCTTTTTGCTGTATAGATGCCATACAATTGTCCAATAAATAAATACATTGCATTGTTAAGGTGTTTGGGAGAGAGGGGCGGGGTGTTCACTTTCATTTCTTGCTTCGGAGCCTTGGCCAACCTCATTACTCCCCTGTTCTGGGGTTTAGTAACACAAATCATCCTATGAAAGATAGGTACTCCTTCCCTGCATCCCCCCCCCATGCATAAGGTGGGCTCTCGTACAGTACATTGATAACAGCATTCGATTATGCTGGTAAACCAAAAGCTTGGCCAACACGACTACCCTACGCAGCAGCTAAATCTCCCATCACGGAAGCGGCCATCTTACCTGTTGACAGACACGATCCGCAGATTGTACCTATGGAAGAAAAGAACAGGTTGGTTAATCACTTTTCTGGCAGATACACACTCTCCTTTCACTCAGGCCCTGAACTTG
Organism: Ambystoma mexicanum; assembly: GCF_040938575.1. Classification (NCBI taxonomy): domain Eukaryota; kingdom Metazoa; phylum Chordata; class Amphibia; order Caudata; family Ambystomatidae; genus Ambystoma; species Ambystoma mexicanum. Next base: position 16,434,103 of record NC_090925.1, on the reverse strand, counting down.
ATGATGCCTCAGTAACTGCGGGGAGATATTGTGGGGGCCAGAAAGGCACAGGGGTGGGCGTGAATCCCTTGGGCTCTTGCAGTGTGCCCTGTGTGTTGTGTGAGGGCATGAAGACCTTCCACCATCTGAGCTGAGCGGCATAATGTGTACTCTATCCAAGGGGTAACAAAGAGGGCCCACCGCTTCCCTGTAACTGAGCACCAACACCATCAATGAAGCTTTTTCCCAATTATCAATGGGCAACACATCTGCCCCCAATGTGTATGGCAGTGTAGTGATCAGACGGCTCTCAAATGACAAAAGACTGGTTTCCTTCTCCTAATGGATCCGTTTAAGCCGGTTGGGAAAAGGCCACTTTAGTTTTGGAACTTTTCATTTTTGTGTTGTTTACAAATCATGTTTTATCGATTATGCATATCTCTGTAGCGCTTTTAAAAATGATACCCTGTACAAAGACGTACGCTAATGAGCGACTCTGCGCTTTTCCTGTGCGCTGTGGGCACTGAATTTGCTCTTCTCTCTCAGTCTCCATGAACAATATGTAGACTTGGCACTATGTAGGGAGTTCCCTTCGAATTCTGCTGGGTAGAATGGGATATGACCCTGATCCTGTGCGATTAAATTGAGGGGCATTAGATTAGGATCTTCCAGGATCACTTGGGCACCTCCAGACAGCCAGCACTCCTGCAGGTCCGGCAGGTTTCTCAGCAAGCGCTGTGAAGCTCTCAGGTCTCTCAGTCTTGGCGCAATCTGGTTAGATTCAGAGCTTGCAAGAGCAGGGTTCTGAGTGTCCCGAGATACCATTGGCTTTGGGAAGCACGCAACTTCTCGCAGATCGGAGCCAATGGGATCAAGGACAGAAGTAGACCAGTACCAGAAGGCTGCCACCGGTGGTGCACAGTGCATGGAACTTTGGGAGATGGTTCGTTTTTTGTCTTTCGGCATCGTGAGCAGCTGCGGGCAGAAGTATTTTCTGGTGGTCTCAACTGGCTCCCTGCATAGTCTCTAAATGTGTACAGTGCTTAAACTGCATCTTGTCCTAAAAAGTAAATGCACTTCTTCCAAGGGAAGAAGCTTAGAACCTCACCCTGGGTCCAGGAGAGTGCACATGTGTGCATGTGGCATGTTTCGCGTAGATCCTGTCACGTGATCCCTGAAGAGCAGGGTGGTGAGGTCAGGAGGTACTCCATGGGTCAAGGATCCCTGAGTGGGTGGGGCTCTGGGAAGGTCCCTGGGGGGCATGGATGGATGAAGGGGGTTGGTATGGTGGTGACCAGGCTCGCTGGACTCCATTGCCAGGTCATGAGGCAAAGAGCTGTAGAGGGCGAGGAAGGACATGGATTGAAGGCACAGGAACTGTGTGTGAAGGGGGGCCAAAGGGGGAAGTGTCCCCACATGTGCCACCATTGAGGAAAAACATGATCACCTTATCACCACGAACCCCACACAGGTCAGTATCAGTTGGCATGGCCCCAAGAACACCTCCCTGTTGGGTGGAAGGACGCTGGCGTAGAAGGAATGCACAGAACCACCTCTGCATGTGCAGAAGGCCCAGGCTGAGCAAAGTATAAGTGCACAGAGGTCAGCGTGCAGTATATGAAAGGATAACGACCGGCACATCTGCAGCAGCTGCTGAACGGCAAGGCCATGGGGGAGTCAGTGATACCATAATTCACCGCAAAACAGTTATGCTTGGTTTGCAAATCTAACAAGCACAAGAAAACCATGACTGGCACATTCACCCAGTCGCCCCTCAATCCTGACACCCACCCCCAGACTCACCTTTGCAGGGATGGGCTTTCTCTGAAACAAAAGAAAGAGGATGGGGAACATTAGTGACATGAAAATCGCGTTTTACAATTGTCATTTTACAGATTTTGCATTTGTAATCTTCCTGCAGCTGGAAAAAATACATTTAGTAAAGAAACATCGCACCACAAGCAGATATTTAGAAAAAGAAAGTATTTAATGAACCAAAGAAAGAAGACAAGATGGAGAAAAAAAGGAAGGAGCAGATATTGGAAAAAGAAAAGAAGTTATTTACAGAAAGGAAGATAAAAAGAAAAAGAGATGATATTACGAGTGAGCACAAAAGCAGAATGAAAAACCAGAAGAAAATAACAAAAAAAGTATACAAAATCCCCCAAAAAAATAACGAAAGTGAAAAGAAAGAAGAAATGAAAAAGGAGAGCCGAGTTACTGGAAGTGCATTTTGTTGCAACACGATTGATGGCAAAGTGCTCTGAATGTAAACAGGGGCGGGGCCTGCCCGGAAATGCTGGAGGGGAGTCCAATCCGGGAAAGTGAGGGCTCGGGAACAAACGTGCGCTACAGCGGGGTCCCAGGCACGATCTGTCCCTGCACGGAACGATTTGGTGTTAATGGCTGGGGTTTCTTATGATGTCTTTCAAAGGATGCGCTGAGACGTCAGCACGCAAGGCACGCAGGGACTGGACGAGCAGACCCTGCCACCAGCACACTGCAGCACACTGTAGCACACTGGTGTCCAGGGTCTGTGCCTGGGGAGTGCGGAACTCAGGCTTGCATTGGGGACCCGCCAAGCTTTGGTGCCTGGTGGCCGAGTGACACTACAGGGGGCGAGGGGGCTTGCGCACCAAGCAGCTGTAAGGTGGGGACCAGAGGCAGAGCACCGCGTACACTGCCAGCGATAAGTCTTGGGAGGATAGCTCAGGGGCAACGCGCTCGCCTTGGAAGCAAGACGACGCAGAGCAACACAGGTTCGATCCCCGGGTCCGCGCTTAGAAACCTCTGGGTGTTAAGGGCGTTATAAATAACCTATCATATCATGTCATAAACACACAAAAAAACACCCACCAGGCAAGCCACGGGTACTACCAGACACTGCGTACACGCCACATTACAAAGGAGAGAGCAGCAACCATCCCAAGACACAACCCACCTGCTACACCACCAGGGAAGCAGACCCCCCACCAGATCCACACAACACATTCACCCACCTAGGCGAGAGGCCACGAGGACATGGTCATTAAATAGTTTGTACCAGCCACGGTAACAAACTCAGGATATACCATCCACTAAACGACCAGGCAAGCACCCCATGGAACAACAGAGGGACAATTGCCCCAGCAAAACTGGGCACAACCGCATACGCACCGTGCACACCTCAGGCGAATAAGGCGTAGGCTCACCAGCACCAAGGGGGGAGGACACCTGAAGTGAGGACGGCATGGAACGTACATGATAGACAGTGCACGCACAAGAAGCCACAAACAACACAAGGATCAAGACATAAAATGACCTGCTGAGGACACCAAGAGTATGACACCAGGAGCACATGAGGTTAGAAGAAGTTAATGTACAGAGCAACATGGCGGGAGGCAGATGGATTGATAGTGAGACCAATAGACGACAGAGAGATGGAAAATTGATCTCGGTATGAAAATGTAAATCCTGATGACCAGAGACTGCCCAAGGAGGGGGACATGAGAGACTGACCAAGGGTGCCATGGTATGCCCAAGGAGAGGGCCGGATGAGGCATAGGAGAAGGCAGACCCAGGACTCCTGGAGGAAAGTGTACCTAAGGGTGAGGAGGACCCACAGAGAGCTGCCGTGAAGGACGAGTAACCCAGCAAGAGAAAGGAGGGGACTGATCTGGGCAGGAGAAGAGGACAGAGGCTGTGGGGAAGATGCGCCAGGGGAGGAAGACTCAATGCAGAGAAGCAGCGCCACCGGCAAGCAAAGGAGGTTCAATGAACGAAGTGAGCCACCAGTATGGAACCAGAGCACAGGCCAGGAACGCTAGTTAGCACGACACAACCATGCCTGACCAGAGACTGGGCATGAGACGGCCACCCACAGAGAACCCCCACAATCAGGCCATCAAGACCAACAAGACAAGGGATTTCACGGAAGCCCTTCCACACCAACAAGGCAGTACAAGCAAGAGCACCCACAAACGTAACAGGCCAGAGAAAGCACAGACAATGGCGCCACGCAGAAGAAAAGAAAGTGAGGGCATGGGCACACCCGATACATGGAACAGCCAGCCCCCAAGCCCAGTCGAGTGAGTGGACAAAGAGGGCACCACACCGAAACCCAGGCCCGCCACCCCGCCACCACCTGGTGAAGTACCATCTTTACAGAGTGACGTCAAAACGACAAGGTCCAAGACAAGAAAGGGACGACCACCAGAAGAGATGTAGGAGTCAAGAGAAGCACACCACAGCATGCCCAAGCCATTAGGTAAAGAAGGCCGGGACAACACGCGTTCCCCATACACCTTCGGGAGAAGGCTGGACTGGAGAAGTGGCACACCTGAATTTGATTGTGACCAAGACTACCCCTCCAGAATGCAAAAAACGATGCCATCAAGGGAAAGTCACAACAAGACTATCACACTGGAGAACAGAGCACCCCATATCATGACCGCAGTTTCTCAACTGACACCCCCTGCCAGGGATAACACTCTACCCACCAAGGACAAGCAACCACAACAGAAGACTGGCATGGAGGCAACATGCTTCAACGCCGGAGGCCCCTCAAGGAGAACAGAAGGGAAACAGCAGAAGTTGACAGTGAGAAAAGTGCAGGCAAACACCTGGCCCTCCCAGTGCGAAACTGGGCCTCAGCACCCTCCGTAGTCAACACAGGAGCTGCTGCTGACCAGCAAGAGGCAAGAAGAGGCCCTAGTCACCGAGAAGGCCACGTGCAACACAGGCAGGTGAATCAACAACATCATCGGCCTAAAAGGGGTGCTAGCAAGTCCACCGGGCCGGAGTCATCAACAGTCACCACATGATGGAGGGCTGCCAGAGGCCTCTACCACACAAGCAGCATGCCTCAGGCCTGTGCCAGCACAAGCCCTGCCACACCGGCTGACTCCTCACCAAACGCCATGAACCAAAGCTAGCCTTCAGATGACACAAGGGCAGTCCCTGACACCTCAATCAATGACTACGATTAACCCTGAACTGTCACCACGATCAGAACACGGAGTGATACCATAACCCAAGCCTCCAGCACAACTACAGCCCACCGACTTCACAGCACATGTACTAGGGGGCGAAGGACGGGAAACAAACCTATCTCCCAGCTCCCACAACAGCAGGAACCGAAAGGCACAGCAACCAGCACAAAGGGCGAGAAGAACGGGAAAGAGAAACACACGACTAGAGCCGCTCAGCAGGAGGCCAAAGAGATAGAGTACTGGGCAGAGACTTGGAATGAACAGATAGACTATCTGAAGAACAGCCTCCAGAGGTTGCCCTCCAAGGACGACGCGAGAAGGAGATCAGCAACAGCAAAGGCCAGCGTCGTCTGGGCTGAAGGAAAGAGTGCTCAGGCTGAAAGGCAGCTAATGATGCCAGGATAATACCAATAGGAAAGAAGGACGCGGAACAACAAAGGGTGAGGAAGCCGCCAATGCCACCAGAACAACCGACGACTGCGCCAAAGGGATACAACAGTATGGACCACGTACACAAATGCTGTGGGAGGAAGACCTTAGTCTGGCAGCTGTGCCAGGATATCACACAGGTACCAGCGTGAGTGCAGAAAGGGAACAAGATCACGGCTAATATCACGATGGCCGCCAGAACCAAGGAGAGGAAAGGTCAACCGCTGCAAAGATGATAAGCATGGGGTGGGGGTGTTGGAACAGTTAACATGGCCAGCCCACCTTAAGGGGAGAACCACCTTAAAGGAAGAAGAGGGCAGCCCAGGGCCAGGGGAGGAGGGAGGAAGAGGAGGCCCAGGAAGGCATCTGCGTGTTCTCTAAATGGTGTGCAGGGCCCAGAATACTGGGACTCCACAAAGGCGGGCCAACCCAGCAACAACAAGGGTGCGCTTCCTGACTCCTGAGTGGCCCACTGGAAGAGACTGTAGCTGCATGGAGGGAGCCACGTGCTCTGCCAGTACAGCTTTTAGCATAACACAGCCTTCAGGAAGGGGGGCATGGAGGATGAGGCTGGAAGGCTCCCTGGACAGCAGGGTTCATTGGCACCCCTGATAGAAGTTGATGTCATGGGGGCACCATCAAGTCTGGATCCGAGCTGGTCGCTGTGGCTGGAACAACTGGAAATGCATTTTCATGCAACAGGGGAACTGCAGGATAATGCGAAGAGGTGGCATTCTGAGGGCCCTTCAGTTCACAGAATATTCCAGGCTCTCCGCCCAGCTGACGCCTCCTATAGGGCTGCGAGGGCAGCACGCACTCAGTACTTCAGACCCATGGCCAACGTGGACTATGTGCTCAGGGCTGCCAAGCAAAGGGAGGACCAATCGCTAGAAGCCTTCGGCAATTGGCGCTCACCTGCGTGCTGGTCGACAAAGGAGACGGGTTCGGGCGCAACTCATTCAAGGTTGTTTTTCTGGAAATTGCGAGAACAGATTTTGAGGGAAGCAGTCATAACTTCAGCCAGGATTTTGGAGCTGGGAAGATCCCATGAATTGGTGGACTTGCGGGTGTCCAAGATGGATGCCACTATGAAAGTGATAAAACTGCAACAGGCTTTTGCAGTAAAACAACAACCTACTAGAGCATTCAAAAAGGCGCACCAAAGAAAGCATTATTACAGAAGGAAAATGCAACAGTTTGCCAATAATGTGCATATAATTGACCTCACTCAGGGGAATGCCCGGCTAAGGCACACGCATGTGGCAGGTGTGCTCTGCTAAACCATTTTGCAAGGTCATGCCGCGCACAGCAGCCAGCGATGCAGCCCAGAGACAAGGCCAAACCGAGGCGCCCAGATTCTAAGAAGCAGCGGAAGATTGTGCAAGTTGCCCCAGCTGGGCTGGAAGAGGAACAGCCAGATGCGGAGGAAAGTGACTGCAGCCTGGTAGAAGCGGGAAAAGCCACCGTGATGCACTGCGAACATACACTGACACGGGAGCTTCCATCAACGTGGTGGCAGCTTCACATTACAAGTCATTGCACCTACCCCACCACTGGCTCGTACCCAAGTGTGCAATTTCACATTTGGTGGCACTAAACCATTGCCCCTGGAGGGCATATCTGTCACATCTGTTTGCCATGACGACCAACAAATGAAGGTATGTTTTTGCTTGGCTCCCGTGAGCACTGAGACGCTTCTCGGATGGAGAGCTGTTTGACTTTGGGGTGCATGAGGAGGATATTCAATCCCTGATTAGTCGTTTCGACTCCATGTTTTCTGGGGTTAGGTGCATGAGGTGTGAGCCCGTCAGACTGCACATTGATGAGACTGTTCAGCAGGTTGCCCTCAAACACAGGAGGGTGCCTTTCCATCTTCACGCAAAAGTAGATGCGGATATTGAGAAACTGATCAGCATGGACTTTATCGAAAAAGTGCACGAACCAACACCATGGGTATCCCTGATCGTAGTTGCACGTAAACCAAAACAACCAGATTCAGTGAGAATTAGTGTCGACATGCACCTTCCAAATGAGGCCATCAAGAGGGAGAGGCACATCACACCCACGATAGGCAACATAGTTGCAAATCAGCATGGGACTGGATACCACCAACTGGTGCTTCACCCCACGTCCAGATACATGTCTCGGGAGGAAAGCTCAGGGTCAACGCACTTACCTTGGATGAAAGACAACACGGAGCACCACTGGTTCGATCCCCGGGTCCGCGCTTAGAAACCTCTGGGTATTAAGCGTGTTATAAATAACCTGTCATATCATATCATCACCACGTTCTCCACCCACGTGGGGTTCTAAAGGCATAAGAGTCTGAGTTTTGGGTTATCTTTGGCCATGAAGGTCTTCCGAAATACTGTGAGGGCTACACCTGGTGGGGATACAAGGAGTGATTAACATAAGGGATGACATTTTGATTTTTGCAAGGGCAGACGTTGAGCACCTCAAGCGCCTTGAACGTCTGGAAAAAGTCATGGAACACATTCTGTCTCTGGGGCTGACACTCCATCAAGAGAAATGGGTTTTCTTGAAGAAAAGGTCGTATTTCCTTGGATATATCTTCCAGGAAGGAAGGAAGGATGCAGATTGGCTGATTCCGGCAAAGGTGAAAGACATACAGAATGCTTGCGCTCCGATGAATGTGTCAGACATCAGGAGCTTCTTAGGTATGGTCACCTACAGCGGACGCTCCATCAAAAATGTGGCTACAATGTCAGAGCCCTTCAGAAACCGCACCAAGAAGGATGCCACTTGGCAGTGGACCCCCCTTGAACAAGAGGCCCTCGAAATGATAAAGGGTGCTCTCACATCGCACAGCACAATGGCATGTTTTATCGTGGCAGGAGATCGGAGCTAGTGGTTGACACCAGTCCATTTGCTCTAGTGGCCATATTGCTGCAGACTGACAAGGGAGGTGACGTAAAACTGGCTGTATATGCCACAGCTACCGAGCAGCTACACTCCTAGATTATCAGAGAGGCTTTGGTGGTGCTTTGGGGTTGTCGCCACTACCATCTCTTCATCTACATGAAGCTGGTGTCCCTGGTCATTGAGCACAAGCTGCTTGTACCAACAATGCCAGGATCATTGGCAAGGCCCCCGGCCAGAATTGAAAAGTGGTTGTTAGCGTTGCAGGAACGCGATGTGACTCAGACTTATATTCCAGGGAGTGACAGTGCGGTGTATTACTTATCCAGACGCCCAGTCGGTGGAGGAAGAATGCAACACTTAAGAAAACGTGTTTGGTGTCAGAATCGGCAGTCCCGAACTCGATGTCGATATAGGAGATTAAAAAGGCTTTGGAGGAGGTTGAGTGTTTCCGTATCATGCACCAGGCGATTTCCTGTGGGGAGTGGGGGCAGGTCCTCACCAACCTGGACCAACGCACTGATCAGGCAAAGGTGGCTTAGGAACAGCTGTGGACAGTCAAGCATGAGCAGACCTTTACTGCGGATGGGCTTCTGTTACGATATTCAAGAATGGTCATTCCCACCAAGTTGATTGTAAAAGTGATCAATTTGGCACAGCAAGGCCACCAGGGGACGGCCAAACAAAGGCGAGAATCGGGCAGAAGGTGTGGTTCCAAGGTCTGGATGACCATGTGGAAGAGTTTGTGAAGTCGTGTGTGTGGTGTCTGGCTGCCGCACGGTTACAGAGGGCACCTGTGATCCAGTCCATGGAACGAAGCTGCAAGCTATGGGACAAAATTCACCTGAACTTTGGGTCCACGGGGAGGGACTGCCATTTCCACGTGATCAGGGGCGTTGCTAGGGGGGGCTAAGGGGGCTATAGCCCCATATCTTTTGGTTGTAGCCCCGGATAGAATCTCAGGAGCTACAGCCAAAAGACTAGCTAGTCCCCAGTCCCAACAGTTCCGACATCAGCTTAGCCCCGGGTCTTTTCCAGACCTAGCAACTCCCCTGCACGTGATGATAGACCAGCGACCCAGAAATCCTGAAGTGGAATTTGCAAGGTCATTGGCATTGGCTGATGTAGTACCAGTGATGGAGAAAAGTGTTGCAACACATGGGTACCCTAAGGAGATTTGCTCGGACAATGGGTCACCATAATGGGTCACCATTCCAAGGGAGCAAAAGGGGAGGCTGAAGGCTTCATGAGAACTTTGAATAAAGCATCCAGGATTGCCAGTGGGCAAGGTGAATGCCTGTGCAGAGCTCTATATTAGTCCCTATTTGAGTACCGCCCCAGTCCTCATTGCTCCACTGGTGTGGTGCCGGCAGAGGCCCTGCCTCAGTGGTGTCCGAGGGGGAAGATTCCAGCACATGGTGTGAGGATGGATGATCAGTCAGTAATGGTAAAAGAGTTAGTGAGAAGGAACTTGCAGGGCAGCAGCTGATGCTGGGTGACTCAGTAATAGTGCGTACAAGAAACCCCCAGGAAAAGTTATCTCTAACATATGAAGCTCAACCCTTCCATCTGCAGTGGCGTACCGAGCGGGACAGCTTGCCCCCCCTGTCGCTCTTTCAAGAGTCAGACCAGGACGTTTGCAGAGGGACACCTCTCCCGTTCGGCACCCTCATTGACATGACAATGAGGGTGCGTAACGGGAAAGGTGCCCTGCTGGCAGGACCATGAAGGTGCCGAGCAGGAGCCCTCTACCTACATGGCCTCCAGGCGTTCCGGGTTAAAAAACCAATTCCAATTCCGAGGACGTCCAATGCTATCTCTGCACTGGGAATGACACAAACTCCAAAGAGTCCGGAAAGCTTGGAGACTCACAAACAGCAGTAGAGTATAGGGCAGGAAAGTAAAGGCTCCCTCCCTCATCCAAAAACACTCGCACTCCCTTCCTATCGCCGGTAATGGGGGGCAATTCAGTGGCGTTGCTAGATGGGGTTTGGGGTGCCAGTGCCCCCCATCTGAAATCCTGCACCCCCCTTTTGCCCCCCTACCTAAGGCGAGCAGTGACTGTGTTCTCTGTTCATGGTGTTATTTGTGACACTCACTGAGGCAAATGTCTCCATATCACACAGCAATACTCCTTTTGTCTTAAAGCGAGCAGTGATCGAGCAGCTCCCCCCATCAGAATGTAGCCACGGAAGTGCTAAAGATGGGCCATTAGTCACTGTATGGTTTCATGCCTGCATTCTGGTGGGAGGGGAGGTGCAGTGGGGTGTGGGTAGTTGGTGTGCACAAAAGGCTATCTGCAGGAGTGCTTGTGACGTCACACATTACTTTTCATAGGCGCCCCCCCTACTTTTGTCTTTGGCCCCCTCTGTGCCCCTCCTAAATTTGATTCCTGGCGACGCCACTGGGCAAATTACTCTCTCCTTGTGTACGTTGCGGGTGCACTCCAAGTGATGACGTACCTTGTGAATGGACGGAAATGTCTGCTATTATGGATGTGCACCTTGGGGCACTGGACATGTGTCTGTCCGGTAAGGAACGCACTGGTCTCTGACCCTGCCACCTGGCATATGCACGGCTACTCTCTGCTTGACGCTGATTCCTAAAGCAGCCTCAGAGCGCGCGTGCACACACACTCAGGAGCTCATGTTGGTAGAGGCGTAACAGAAATGAATGCCTAAAAGTCACGGGCCTCATTACAACCTTGGTGCTAAGTGCACCAACTTTACCATCCACCATGGTGTAAACTCCGTTTACACCATGGTGGATGGCGGATTTACCGCCCCATACTGGCATCAAGGTTCAGTTCCAAGGTGAGTGGGGCGGTAAATCCCCATTTCCCATTTTCCCTTCCCCATTCCCATTTTTGCCCCATAGGGCAAATTAAAATCAGAATCAGGCGTTAAGGGTTAACGATGGCGTTAACCCTTAACGCCTGAGTTGTATGCATACCATTAACGGTAGACCTCATTTGCATTCGTTTGTACGGTGGAGAGGAGGAGCGGATGGGAAGCTGCGATTAGAACTGCTTCAGCATTAACGCCAGCATGGCATCTTCGTGCCGGCGTACATGCTGTGGATTCCTATGGAATCCGCCTGCTTCTTGCACCAGGAGAAAGCAGGGGGATTCCGTAGGAATCCATTGTAAACGCAGCGTCCCGTGCGCACATGACAGGCAGGGTTTACTCGCTTTGCACCGTGCCTCAGTTTTCAGGCTGAGCATGAGCTGCTGTGCCCTCCCTCTCAAACACTCCATGGACCCCACTTACCTTCAGCCTTCTCGTTGCGAAGTAAGGAGGTCAGCTTTCGAATGTACGCGGGAAACTGCGCGCAGTGGTCGCCGTAGGCTAATAATTTTATGCCCAGAAGAAGCATTCGTTTCTGCAGATTAAAAAACGAGTCGCTGTCTTTCTTGAGGACGAGCATGAAATGCTCCATGTCGCGCCTCTTTTCAATTGTGTACCAAAAGAGCGCCTTGAAGACGTGCTCGCGCAGCATTTCGCCGCAGCCAAGGAATAAGAAGGTTTTTGTGTTGTACAACTTCTGAAGAGCGGCCTGCAAAAAAGAAGACACATGTCACATGTGATCAAACAGGTCAGACATAAATACTTCTTTACCACTTATTATCTTGTCATATAAAGTGACACATGAATGTGGTACATTTTTAGTTAATCTCTTGCGTTTCTGCTATTGTGAGAGCCACAACTCTGAACACACAATATATGTCATTAGCATGAGGCTGTGCATTTTCCAGGACACACCAGAGGATGTTCACTTGCAACATAGGATCCCATCGCCATGAAATGAGCACCACCCAGAGAGCCAAGGTTGCAGGTCCGAGGGAGGCACAGAGAAAGTCACGCATTTTATCATGATCTTTGCTGTAAAACTGCTGTTCCTCCTGAGGTGGATTTCTGACTCCTGCCTGAGTTACTTTTCACCACTGTTGAGCAAGTGGCAACACCTTCCATGTGCTCTGCACTGGAGTAAATGTTGCTAATTATGCTTTGCTGTTAAGACTGATTCCCTATACTCTGGCCTGGTGGACAGATGTGTAGAAGGCCAACCTATATTGTGACAGGGGCAACTCTGGGAAGCTACAGCCAGATCAGTTTAGGTAGCAGTGACAGGCTGTCTAGGCTAAGTTCTTCAGAAAGGAGAGAATGTAAAGGGTCCACAATGAGGTCACACAATGGGAATCTCAGATTACACTTAGACAGGATGTATACAAATACAGTTATTTAATTATGGCCAAAACACACTATAAGAAAATGAATGCAAGCAGGTAGACTTATCAACCAATACCACCAAACTAAATACATATGTACATTCACAGGTCCAAATGTGCAATACAATTCAAAATACGCCTGCAAAGGAAAGAATAGGTAAGTATCATGCACAAAAAGGTCCACAGAGATGATCCCTAGCTAAAATTGTCCAACCCAAAGTTGTCTGGGGCCTTCCGCCCAATAACTCAGGATACAGTTCCACAGAACTTAGGATGTAAGAAAAAAATGTAGGTAGGGTATCTGGGGTCCAGTGAGGGATTCTTAGAGTTAGGGTTTAACGTAGACAAGTGCCCAAAATTACCCCCAACAGTCAGAAGTCTTGCCAAGGCAAGCATTGGCAAAGCCAATAGTATAAGAAATAGGATTATTATAAGCCCACTGACCTATAATGGGAGTATAGGGGTAGGGTAAAAGCTCTGTAACTTACCCCCCTTACTTAGAATCTTCCCAAATCTTTGTGGAACAAAGCAAGGGTGTTCTGGCTTGCTTTTACCACCAGAATCTGCGGTCCTCGATTTCCAGGGATTGCAGGTTCGAGAATGACTCTGGTTGGGATCTTTTGCTGGTGCAAAGACTCTCAGTGAAGAAATGCAAAAACAAACGATGCAGCACCCCTCTAGGGACTGTACCCGGGTCGGAAAAGCAGGTTTCGGACAGTGCACGCCGTGCACAGCGATGCAACAGGACTCAGTAGCCGCGGTTGGACATTCTGGTCTTTCAAGGGTCCGCCTGGTGCTAGGATGCCGAAATTCCGTAGAGGGTGGCATTGCAGTGGCAGCTGAGGGTGTACCAAGTTTCAGGCAGAAACTCGGAACAGTGACGAAGTTAACCAAGTAGCCCAAAAACAAAGCTGGTCAGCAAGGAACAATAAAGCGAACAAATTACTGGTGGCTAAACTCTCCAAAATAAAGAGGAGCAACACAATCATTGGACTACGAGATCCGCAGGGCAGAATACAGTACTCTGAACTGGAAAAACTACAGGCCACCCTCGATGCCACTAATGTGTTTGACAAGGTGGACTGCACCTTTATGAGTCTCACCCTGGAGGCCTTTAGGTTCGGGGCGGAGTTCCGAGCCATGATCCTGGCAAACTTCAAGTCACAAAAGACCTTCCTGAGGATCAATGGCACCCTTTCCGATGCAATCTCCCTGACCTGCGGGACTAGGCAAGGATGCCTGCTATCCCTGCTCTTATTTGCACTGATTATGGAACCCTTCGCCCAAAGAATCAGGCTGAATAACCTTATCAAGTGTCCCCAAGTTGGCCCCTCGCAACATAAAATCGCACTGTATGCAGACGACGTCTTGCTCACTGTCTCAGAGCCCTATTCCTCACTGATACATGCCCTAGCCGAGATAGGTAGCTACGGAAGGGTCACTGGCTTCTCAATCAACTTTAACAAGTCTGCAGCGGGAAGCTTTGATCCTGCTGTGCCCTATTCAGTGGAAGGCTAAGGCAATCTCCTACCTGGCTATCCAAGTCCCGGCGAACCTGAGGAACGTTTATCGTGTAAATTTCCTGCCACTTTTTAAAGAACTGGAAGACGACCTGAAGCGCTGGAAGTCCCAAGAAATATCACTAATAGGCTGCATCACCGCCTGCAAAATGAACCTCCTCCCCAGATTTCTATATGCCTGTTCATCTCTCCCGGTTCCAATCCCGACGCCAGCCCTCCGCGACTTGCAGAGTTAAATGCTACGATTCATCTGGAGGGGGAAAAAGCCTAGGATCCCCCAAAAAACAATGCAAGGTAATGCAAGACTAGGCGGTCTGGGGGTCCCTGACCTGCAGGGAGACCAGATGGCATCCCAACTGGCATGCACTCAAGCATGGAAGGTATCCACTGGTCGCCCCAGATGGGTGGAGCTCGAACAATCCCGCCTATCTCTCCCCCTATGCTTTCTCCCACACATCTCACCCCCAATGCGGCGGAAATGGGAGAGACTACTGCTATCCACCAGGGACACTATAGACACTTGGGACAGAGCCCTGAAGCAGAAGGGGATCCCTAAAGGACTGGGCCCCTTATCCCCGGTGTTCCATAACCTGCCCTTCTCATCCGGGGCAAATCTCCAGAACTTTAAAAACTGGATCTCAGGGGGCCTGGAGTCTCTGGGTCAGCTGTTTGTGGGGGGACAGCCCTGCACCTTCGAACAATGTAAGGAAACCTTACGGCTTCAGGAAACAGACAGGTTCTCCTACATCCATCTCCACCACTGGTGCTCCCACCCACAAACCCGCCAAGCAGCAACCCGCCCCCCCTACAGCCCTTGAGCGGACTCTCATGGATCTCCCGACCCGAGGTAAGATCTCTACTCTATACAGACGCTTCCAGGGAGACTTCCTCGCCTCCAAAACCCGATGCATGGCACAATGGGAGGCAGACCTAGGCCACCCTATAGAGGATCAGACCTGGGTGGATATATGGACCCGCGCCCACTCATCATCGGCCTGCGTCACTAACAGGGAGTGTGCCTACAAAATCCTGGTGCGCTGGTACTACCCCCGCCCCCGAGGCTCCACCATATGAACCAGCACTCGACCCTGCTTGCTAGAGACAATGCGCTCATCCGCGGTCCTTTTTCCATACGTGGTGGACGTGCCCAAAAGCCCAACAATTCTGGAAGCAATGCCTAGCCATCATCGAAGGGATCACCCAGACGACGCTTCCACTAGAGCCC
Source organism: Ambystoma mexicanum (assembly GCF_040938575.1). NCBI lineage: Eukaryota > Metazoa > Chordata > Amphibia > Caudata > Ambystomatidae > Ambystoma > Ambystoma mexicanum. Next base: position 16,418,872 of record NC_090925.1, on the reverse strand, counting down.
GAACCCATCCTTCTGGGCACCCCAGTACCCAGGATCTACCCAAATTCCGGAGCCAAAGCTAAGCTACTGCCTCAATGCCTCTTGGTAGGAAGAATAGTGATCGCCCGCTCATGGAAATCTAAGGATGGCCCTCTCCTGCCCCTTGGGTGGGTAAAAATATGGGACATACTAATCGCAGAGAAAGTAACAGCGGCCAGGGCAGGTGTCCGCCACTGCTTCCAGAACATTTGGGGCCCATTGCTTGACTATGACCTGAAAATTCCAGCCTTAACCCACAAATCCCAACAGGCCAGGAGGGTCCTAGACAATGGGGGCACACTCTGGGAGTGGGAGGAGAGGTTAAGCAGGAGGGGAAACCCTGGACTTCTGAAACTTCGGCCCGGGCCGGCAACCACAGAGTGGGCGGAGAGGGAGGGGAGAAGTGAGATGCTGAGTCGATGTATAACTGTATTTGTATTGTTACCACCCTGCCTTGGTTTAAAATAAACATATATAAACAAAAAAGAAGCAGTGAGCACTGTGTTTTGTGTGAGCCACATTTGTCACAATGGGAAAAAAAGAAATGTGAGCCTGGTGTGGGGTCGAATGTATGCGCCTCTGAGGTGCTCCAAAGGAAGACCGAGGCTGCCTGGTCCTGGTGAAGCAAAGGACAATATGGAAAATGGAAAAGAGTGCACCCACATGGGCCTCAGATGAGTAAGAGCAATGTAAGGCGGTACAGCAATGACACACGTAGCATCTACAAGATGTACTGAAACTAACAACGTTTATTGATGTGATTTTCAGGTATGGATTGGAACAAATTGCTTTAGAAACTCAGGGAGTCTCAATGAAACGGGGTGTCTAAACCGAAAGAGTGTGAGGACAGAAGTACTGCAAAGTGAGGGGTTCTTATAGTGTCCACCGCCTCCAGCTGCCAACAGAAAGTTCCAAACCTCGACCTAATCAGTCTCTAACCTCCCAGCTAGTCCCTAACCTCCCAGCTGGTCTTTAACCTCCCTGCTTGTTCCTAACCTCCCAGCTACTTCCTAACCTCCCTGCTTGTTTCTAACCTCTCCGCTACTTCCTAACCTCCCTGCTAGTCCCTAACCTCCCAGCTGGTCCTTAACCTTCCTGCTAGTCCCTAACCTCCCAGCTACTTCCTAACCTCCCTGCTAGTCCCTAACCTCCCTGCTAGTTCCTAACCTCCAAAATAGTCCCTAACCTCCCTGCTAGTCCCTAACCCTAAGCTCCCTGCTGGTCCCTAACATCCCAGCTAGTCCTTAACCTCCCTGCTAGTCCCTAACCTCCCAGCTAGTCCCTAACCGCCCTGCTAGTCCCTAAAATCCCAGCTAGTCCCTAACCTTCCTGCTAGTCCCTAACCTCCCTGCTAGTCCCTAACCTCCCAGCTGGTCCTTAACCTTCCTGCTAGTCCCTAACCTCCCAGCTACTTCCTAACCTCCCCGCTAGTCCTTAACCTCCCTGCTAGTCTCTAACCTCCCTGCTAGTCCCTAACCTCCCTGCTAGTCCCTAACCCTAAGCTCCCTGCTGGTCCCTAACATCCCAGCTAGTCCTTAACCTCCCTGCTAGTCCCTAACCTCCCAGCTAGTCCCTAACCGCCCTGCTAGTCCCTAAAATCCCAGCTAGTCCCTAACCTTCCTGCTAGTCCCTAACCTCCCAGCTAGTCCCTAACATCCCAGGTCCCTGCTTCTCAGTCTTCTTGCCAGGTCTTGCCTTTTTGGCTTACCTTCTGCTTCCACCCCGATCCTCCAGACCTTTCCCAGGTCCCTGCTTCTCAGCATTTTTGTCAGGCTTTGCTTTCTTTGACTTAACTTCCTTCTTTAACTCTGATGCTTCAGGCCTGCTTCTCAGCCTTCTTGTCAGGCTTTGCCTTTTTTGCTTGCCTGCGGCTTCCACTCTGATCCTCTTGACATCTCCCAGGTCCCCGCTTCTCAGCCTTCTTGCCAGGTGTTGCCTTCTTTGCGTACCTTCTGCTTCCACTCTGATCCTCCAGGCCTCTCCCAGGTCCCCGCTTCTCAGCCTTTTTGCCAGGCCTGGACTTCTTTGCTTGCCTTCGGCTTCCACTCTGATCTTCCAGAACTCTTGCTGGTCCCTGCTTCTCAGCCTTCTTGCCAGACTTCGCCTTCTTTGCCTTATTTTCCTATTTTCACTCTGAACCTCAAGACCTCTCCCAGGTCCCCGCTTCTCAGCATTCTTGCCTGGCTTTTCCCTCATTGCTTGCGGTCAGCTTCCACTCTGTTCCTCTTGAGATCTCCAAAGTCCCTGCTTCTCAGCCTTCTTGCCAGGATTTGCCTTCTTTGCTTACCTTCTGCTTCCACTCTGATCCTCCAGACCTCACCCAGGTCCCCGCTTCTCAGCCTTCTTTCCCTCATCTTCCTGCTTTCACTCTGATCCCCATACCTCACCCAGGTCTTCGCTTCACAGCCTTCTTGTCAGGCTTAGCCTTCTTTCCCTAATTTCTTCCTGCTTTCACTCTGACCTTTCCTACCTGCTTCTCAGTCTTCTTGCCTGGCTTTTCCCTCGTTGCTTACCGTCAGCTTCCACTCTGATCCTCTTGACATCTCTAAGGTTCCTGCTTCTCAGCCTTCTTGCCAGGTTTTGCCTTCTATGCTTACCTTCTGCTTCACTCTGATCCCCTAGGCATCTCCCAGGTCTCTGCTTCTCAGCCTTCTTGCCAGGATTTGCCTTCTTTGCCTTATTTTCCTATTTTCACTCTGAAACTCCAGACCTCTCCCTGGTCCCTGCTTCTAAGCCTTCTTGCCTGGCTTTTCCCTCGTTGCTTGCGGTCAGCTTCCACTCTGTTCCTCTTGAGATCTCCAAAGTCCCTGCTTCTCAGCCTTCTTGCCAGGATTCGCCTTCTTTGACTTATCTTCCTTCTTTAACTCTGATCCTTCAGGCCTGCTTCTCAGCCTTCTTGCCAGGTGTTGCCTTCTTTGCTTGCCTTTGGCTTCCATTCTGATCCTCTTGACTTCTCCTAGGTCCCTGCTTCTCAGCCTTCTTGCCAGGTGTTGCCTTCTTTGCTTGCCTTTGGCTTCCACTCTGATCCTCCAGGCCTCTCCCAGGTCCCTGCTTCTCAGCCTTTTTGCCAGGCCTGGACTTCTTTGTTTGCCTTCGGCTTCCACTCTGATCTTCCAGACCTCTCCCTGGTCCCTGCTTCTCAGCTTTTTTGCCAGGCTTCGCCTTCTTTGCCTTATTTTCCTATTTTCTTTTTCATTTTTTTCATTTTTTTATTGAAACTTCAGTCTAGCAATCACAACTACACAGTTGATCAAGCACAACTTTTGTTACAAAAGACACTTCTCATCTGAACAACATAAATAAAATATCCTGTGACATCTACGTTGTTCTCGGTGTCCGTAGACAATAGAAAGATACAAAGAGTCAATGGAGCACATTAGTATTGGTAAGACAAGCCAAACAGATAATTAAACAAGGATCTTTCAATTGCCTTCACTGTCAGTTGGTACTTATGATCCATTTCTTCAAAAATGAGTCTAAATAGTTTACTAGGGCACCGGTTAGGTTTATATCGTGCCCTGCAATCACACGTCCCCACCAGTTTGCCATATCATCATCCTCGGGTACATACGACACAAGGTGGCAAGATCGCTGGGTACTCAGCCCTGGGCATACCATGACCAGATGATGTAGCGATTCAATGTCACTCAAACAATATTGACAAATATTGTCTGATGTATCTTTGTTCTTCCGTTGCCACAACATTTCTTTGGTTTGCATGGCATTTAAACGGAACCTCAGAAACTGTGCTCGATAATAACGTGCAGGACACTTTATTTAATATCTACATGGTTTGTTCAGTCTGTGGTAGCACGTTTCGGCTTTCAATGATGATTTCAATTTGACCCGTTGTTCAGAGTTAGCAATCCAAGACCAGGCTTCGAATTTCTTTTTAGTCAACTGCGGAAGGTTAATCAAGTCGTCGAATTTTATGTCTGCCTTTTTTAGATGATTTGCCAGGGTTGATTTCCACTCAGCTAGCAGATTATTACTGGATTCCTCTGGTTTTGTCGCAAAGATTTTATGTGCGGGTATCGCAGGTAATACGCACATTTTGCGCCAGGAACTTAATGATTTCCAAATTACCACTGAATATAAGGAAATCAGTGATAGTTCGTAACGAATTGCTGTGACAGAGACGTAGCTTGGCAGTCTCAGCACACGCATCCAAAATATTGCTTCTAGTTTGTGCAATATTTTTGGATCCAAGTTCCAACCCGCTTCGGCTCCGAACGTGATTGCTGGGATTACTTTTTGCGAGTAGAATGTGATGACGGGTGATAAGCTAAATTTCCCGTACTCTCCATTGATCTTGGCACCCTGGATTCCATCCGGGCAACTAAGTCCTGCCTCCAATGATGCTCATTTAAATAATTATTAAACATAACTCCAAGATAACAAATTGAGTTTACTGGCATCAAGGTTCAGTTCCAAATCATTTGATTTTAGATATTTATGAAGATTTTTCAATAGCCCTTGTAGCCCGATTGGTGTACGGTCTATCAACACAAGATCGTCCGCACATGTTATACACTTGATTTGAGTAGTGTTAACTTTAGGGGAAAACAATGAACCTGGTCTAAATGCTCCGGCACATCTGAGATAAAGAGCTTAAATAGCTCTGCTGCCATAGGGCATCCTTGTTTCACGCCTCTGTGTGTTAGGATTTTGTTTTGACAGATCGCCTTGATTGTTTAGACAAACTCGAATTGATGTGCCGGTATGGAGTGCTTGTATCGGTTCCAATATGGATTGTGGGCAGTTCCAGTTCAACAATTTCTTCCAGAGTAAGCCTTGATTGATTTTCAAAGGCTTGACGCATGTCAATAAAGGCCAGATACAATGTCTTCTTTGCCTTTAGGGTTTCCAACTTCAAGATATTTAAGATGAGCAGGTTTACTTCAACACCTACTCCTGAGGTGAAACCAGTTTGACGAATATCCAGGATCTTTGTCTTAAATACCCATTCGGCTAATTTTTGTCGGAGAAAGGAGCCCAAGATTTTTCCAATCGTGTCGAGTAGGGCATTCGGGCGGTAGTTAGTCGGATCCGCCCGATTGCCCTTCTTAAATATTGGGACAACTATTGCCTCCTGCCACGAGTCTGGAATTTGCTTAGTAATGGAGATCGTCTTAAACAGGACTTCGATCAATGCTGCCCATTGTTGGGCATGTTTTTTCAACATCACGTTAGTGATCATATCTGGTCCGGCAGCGTGCGAGTTCTTTAGCATCATGATCACTTTCTTTATGTCCGATGCAGAGCTATTGACCTCCCAAATTACTTCAGCGCACCTTATTTGACCACTCGGTTCATTTTGTGGTTTCTGATAGATTTCGGAAAAGTGGACCTCCCATTGCTCATTATTTATTTTGTTTGAAATGATGGCCGGGCATCGAAAATTTCCTGTGTTCAGGATGGCCCATAATTGTCTGGTATTCTTGGTCACTAGAATTTTCATAATTTCTTCTGCGCTGGTTTGTTGAATGATCATTTTATGGGATTTTAACCAGTTTCAGTACGTCTGTCGCCTTTGTTTGATTTCCTTTCTTAGCGCATCGGACATCTTGATAAGACCAAGACTCTTTTTCAACCATCTTATATCGCGCCGCATTGATTTTTTTTGCTCTGAGATGATTGTGCTTGACATATGCTTGTGAGAAGTTCCCACTGACCGTGCCGCGACCATTGTGGTCTTAAATTGGCTCACTAACGGGGCATAATTTACTTGTTGGTCTTCGTGAAGTTTAAATAGCTGCTTACTTAATGTCCGAAGTTGAGGTCCATTGATTTGCAGCCGATTTCCCCCGGCGTTTATTGTTAACGGTATTTCATATTGCTCTTCCGAGTTTACCCACTCCATCATACATGAAAATCGCAAAAGGTCATGATCACTGTTAACCATTTTATGGACATTCAGCTCGATCGTCTTTTCAGCCATGTTTTGTGATACCCAAAAATAGTCTAAAATGCTATGTGAATCAGCACGGTGACAGGTTGATGCCGGTGGTTCATCCCCTTTAGCATTTCCATTAACCATATGACAATTACGATTTGTTAGTGCCGTCATCCAAGCCTGGCTATGACTCGATATCTCATTCTCATTTAAGGGTACGTTTATCTTTCGATCATCATCAAACCTAAACCAGGTGCAATTTAAGTCACCACAACAGATTATAGACAAGTTTCTGTATGTAATTAGGGCGTTATCTATCAGATGAGTGGTAGCCTTTATGAAGGACGCTGTGCTGATTTTCTTAGGATTCCAATATCCATTAATAATCAGCAGATGCTGGCGCTTTTTTTTTTATGTGATGATTGCATGACAATTCCATGGATAAAGGGGTTTGGATTGAAAGTTTCCAATGTTTTCCACCAGGTATTTATTTTTATCAGCGTTAAGAGACCCGAATAGGGTCGACCCTGGGGATTCTTCACTGCCGGGTTCAGATGGGTAACAAAGCCATCTCTTGACGGAGCGTCACCAAGCCACGTTTCTTGTAGGCAGATTACAATGACCTTTTGTAGATTGATATCAAAGTCATTGAAAAGATGCGTGAACCCTCTCGTGTTCCAAGATAGGAACTCGCACCAGGATTCACGCACTGCGATTCATTGCTATTGTCTCGTGTTGTGGAACCTTGGTTTATGGTTTTCCCATGCAGGCTTGCGGCCATTTTGAGTAATTTGAATTGCCCTTGAGGAGACCTCGGCAAGCGATTTCCTCAGGTCATCACGACTCAGAATGGCGTCTTTCTTGTCAGAGAGCGTTGGAGTACAACTATTGACACACTTTAATTACTCCGGTGGTTCTATCATGATGTCGAAGCCAAAAGCAAGTAATTCTTCAGAAGCTCTCATAATTGTATTGCGAACTGAGACATATGGGATATGCAATAAGACTTGGTCGGCTGTAAGTTCAGTCGGGTATTCCACAATCTTAATATCCTCTGACTCAATAGTACGTAAAGAGGGGATACATTTGAATAGCCTCATGACGATGTTGCGATTTAAGTTCACATCGTTGTCGTCATTTTGAAAGTTTTGAAGGCGTAATTTCCCAATTTGAGTTGATGACAAAGATGTATGATTGTGTTGTACCCTCGAAGAGTAATGTACTTTTTTGGTCTTTTGTGTTACAGTACATTTTGGATTCCATCTTGATGAGTGATCGATGTGTTGATCGAGTTGCTCTCGAGATCTTTTGTTTACCTTTCCATCATGGAAGTTCACAGCAGGAGTGTTGGGCAGTTGATTAGTCATCACTTTCATTGCACTAGGCTGTAATTTCGAATTATGGAGTGAGTGTTCATGTTCGATCGTTTCATGGCCCTCAAGTGATTCTCCTTGGTGCGAATATGTAGATAAATCACATAGATCTATTTCAGATCCTATTTCAGAACTATCTACACTTCCGATGTCAGACTCCAATCTTCTCCTTTTATTTGTCCGAGTAGCTGGATCACATCTAGGTGCCCCACTTTCGGCTGATGGAGCGTTGATTTTTCCCTCACTTCTTTTGATTGTGCCACTCGCTTAAACAATCCCAAATGCTGTGGAGAAGTTAGATTTCTAATAAACTTTTTTGCTTTGGTTTTGCCTTTTGTCAATCGAGGTCGTGCAAATTTTTGATTGAGGGGCACTTCGTTGGAAGTGAATTGACAAGCAATACGTCTATCCTGGCAGTAGTTATTGATTTTGCAGTGCCCTCGAAGATGCCAAATGAATTAATCGGGCACCGGGACGCCTGTTCCGCAACTGGCTGAATCTTCTCAGTCGATGTTTTCTCTACAGACCGTTGTACATCTGTAGTTACTTCTTTTTGGGTTGATGCCTTGTTGGAAATATCTGTTAGAGAAATTTGGGTGCCATTGTTGGGATTCACATGTGGCTGTACCGGACATGGCGGTATCATCGGTAGAGCAAGATTTTGCATTGCTATATCAGTTTGTCCGCATTGAGACACAACAGAAGATGCTGGGCCACTTTGTTTTCTTCTTGCAATGGCCCCAGAAGAAGATTGGGGCAAGCCCGAGCAAGGTGTTTCAATTATTGTCGTAATTATTGGACATCCTATCGTCTTATCAACAATAATTTGCGGCAGCCCAGGATTACATATGGCCACTTCGGCATCATGGCGCATCTATTTTAAGGCGTCCAATAGGCCTTCCGACAAGGTGTCATTTTGGCAGTGATGTCGTGCTGCCAGATCAGTCAAGCGCTCTTGCCAACGTACGGTGAGGTCTGCCTCTCTGGAGATCTGATTTGTGAAAAAGTTGTTGAAATGTTCTACTTTCTCCATTTTTTAAGATAAGGACGAAATTAGAGCTGTCTGGTCTTTGAGAACATCGTGGATGGATTCATAAAGTTTAGTGAAGGGAATCATCGCCACTGAAGATGCTGCAAGCATGTTGTTATAGAGCTGAGTTGCTGCTGCGGCCGAGAGACTTGCTTTTTGCGTTGAAGTAGAAGAGCCATCAGAACCAGAATGTGAACTCGTCGCTGTGTCCTGAAATGTTGGAGGTTGGTCACTCAAATGTATGTTTGTGGGTTTGTCTAGCAGTTATTTTTTTGTTTGTACTGGTCGGTCTCTAGGTGTACTTGTTGATGCGTAGATATTTGATTGTGAACATTCAGGCAAGTTATTCAAAAAATTCGAACTCTGAGTTTTATTGTGTACCGTGGTAAGAGGACAGACAGATTTGTCAGCTCGATGTCTGACCAAGTCGGCCCCTGCCAATAAAGTTTGTTCGCACTGAGATCGTTTTACATGGGAGGCCAATTCATGTTGTTCGGATAATTTTGGCACCGGCATAGGCATAGGAGATTGTCTATTTAAATGTCTTTGTTCATGGTATGCTATCAGTTTTTTCTTGGCAGTGGCATAGTCGGCGTCTAATTGTGCCATCAAACGCATTTCACGTCCTGATTTTGAGTGGCCCACATTATCCTTTTTAGCCGTACAGATGACTGCATTGGGCACTTTAAGTGTTGTAGACATCTCACCATGCGGTAAGTTTGCCAAAACCGTGATTCCCTCCAGATGTACTTCCGTGTCCAGAGGTTGTTGGTTTACAAACCTCAAATGTTTGTTTGCTGGGCACGAGGTGGCATCAATCAGCCTTGGCATTTTGTGCGTTGGGGGCACGTTGTTAATTGGCCCCCGTTGAAATGTGTCATTAGTCATGTTTCTTTGCTCTAACATTGTCAGCGGCATTGTTTGATTTGTAGTTGACCCCAGCGTTAAACATAGGCGTTGGATTCCCTTGTATTTCCAGCCATGTTTAAATTGTCATCATTGGTGGATCTGTTAATTGACGCGCCCAAAGCCGCTAACGGGCCTATGAGATTGTTCTGGATCCCATCTTGAATGGCAAGTGGATGGGATGATTCATGTGGTTGGTCCGATGAATGGATGAGCACATTTGTAATATTTATACTTGTATTTACAGCTTCAATCAGCTCCACGTCGGTCAAGTCAAAAGGGGAATAAAAAACCTCGGGGCTTGTTGCCAAAAGACTTGCTTGCGTAATAGTTTTTTCTTGGGCATTTATACTCTGCTCAGGCTCAGAAGGTGGTAGCTGGGTCAATTTCAGGGAGGATAAGACTTTTAACTATTTTAACGAAAGAAGCCCATTGACACACGGGTCCTGAGCCGGGGAAGCTGGAGGCGGCATTATATTGGCTTCACACACCCTTTCTCCTCCCTCACCAGTCTCATTCGGTAGAGCCGAATTTGTGTTGAGCTCAGCAAGGATTAAAGATTGTTTAGTGTTTGCTTCGGTAGTCATTGGCAACGGTGAGTCTGAGAGAAGGAGCGAAGGAAAGCTAACTGACTTCACAAGTCCCCCTTCTGAGGCAGGTACCGCCTCTTCTCGCTCGCTTACCTTTGCCTGCATGGTGCCGGTTGCAGCTTTCAATGAGGTCCAAGGATTTAGCATCCGACGATGCTGTAGCGTCTTCTTCTTGTCTGGGGCCCCGAATTTGCAGTCATCTGGGGCAGGCAAGCAGATCAAGAGTGTTGTGCGGAGCGCCCAGCGCCCGTAGCGGACTGTAGCAGAATGACTCTGCTTCACGACTCCGCGCCGCGGTCCGCGCTGTTTCCGGGGTTATATAAGGACACCTCCTTTGTTAAAGACACAGTGTCTTTTACAAACTTGACCACGTCGCTGCAGCTCTTCAGGGAGATAAAAATACACTCGACCGTAGCAGACGACTGTAGCAGACGACTGTAGCAGACTGACTTTGCTTCACGACTGCGCGGCTTCCGGGGTTATATAGGCACACCTCCTTTGTTAAAGACACAGTGTCTTTTACAAACTTGACCACGTCGCTGCAGCTCCTCAGGGAGAAATAAAATACACCCGACAGTAGCAGACGACTGTAGCAGACTGACTCCGCTTCACAACTCCGCGCCTATTTTTACTCTGAACCTCCAGACCTCGCCCAGGTCCCAGCTTCTCAGCCCTCTTACCAGGCTTCGCCTTCTTTTCTTGCCTTCGGCTTCCATTCTGATCCTATTGACATTTCCCAGGTCCCTGCTTCCCAGCCTTCTTGCCGGGTTTTGCCTTCTTTGCTTACCTTGTCTTCCACTCTTAACCTCTAGACCTCTCCCCGGTACCGGCTTCTCAGCCTTCTTGCCAGGCTACGCCTTCTTTGATTATTTTCCTGCTTGGAGGCTCAGCCTCTCCTGCTGAGTCATTGGATGTATCTCCAATTTGTGGAGCTCAACCAGACTTGTCTTTTTCAGGCCGTTGCAGTCCTCGCAGACCTCGGGTTCTCCGATATAAGTCTTGCCCTAACCTTGCTTTTAGTGTTCGATTGTGTAGATCTCTCCAGCTTTCCCAATGTTCCGGCCCTCACCACAACCTGGGATTCTTTGGCATTCCACGGATCAGGTCTCACAGCAACCGGGGGCTCAGGTTCCACGTTGGCAGGTCTCTTTATGCCCGGCTCATCAGCGTTTCCTTTGCCGGGTCTCCTCGTGTACCTGGCTTTGCACCCTTGTGTTTGAGTAGCCAACAGTCCTGGCAGCAGTGCTACCCACATCCTCCATGTGGCGCTCTCCACGCCCCCGTTGGAAGCGGAGAGGGACGCGTTCTCTTGTCACCACCTTCTGCAGCCCTCTTTATACAGACTATTAGGTTGTCCTTTTTGCATCAGCTCTCCTGATTGGGAGGGCGCTTTAGAAGAGTGCTCCTTATATTGGGATTGGTGGCTTCCTGACAGATTTCTAAATTCCTTTCGGCCCTTCCTCGTTTGCTAATTGCTGCCATGTTTCATCTGTTTTATCCACAGCTTCAGTCGACAGCCTAATGTGGCTGCAGGAGAAGGGCCTGCGGCAGCTGCAGGAGAACGGCCTGCAGCAGCTGCAGGAGAACGACCTTCAGCGGCTGCAGGAGAACGAGCCTGCGGTGGCTGCAGGAGAACGGGCTGCACGGCCACAGGAGAATGGCCTGCGGCGGCTGCAGGAGAATGGCCTGCGTGTTCTGCAGGAGAACGGCCTGCGGCGGCTGGAGGAGAACAGCCTGCGGTGCTCTGCAGGAGAACGGCTTGCGGAAGCTGCAGGAGAACAGCCTATGGTGGCTGCAGGAGAACGGCCTGCAGCGTTTTTCAGGAGAACGGACTGCAGCAGCTGCCGGAGAACGGCCTGTAGTGTTCTGCAGGAGAACAGCCTGCAGCGGCTGCAGGAGAACGGCCTGCAGCGTTCTGCAATGTCTAACTGTGACCGCTTGGGTCTTTTCGTTCCCTCGCCTTGGAGCCAAGTTTGAAAGCCTTCATTGTTTCCATGCACACATTCTTCATGTATGTTGGTATGCATGGGCTGCTTAAATGTGCAGCTCAGTGGCATGGTTGGTTTCCCCCCTGGGGTTTATTTTCCATGTTCATGCTATCCTCATCTGAGAGACTTGTGGAGGGGTGGTCTTCGTGGTGCCTGATAGCAGTGGAATAAGGCATGTGGGTGGGTGGCAGCCTACGGAATCCCACTCATCGCACCCTCTTAGCATCCATTCCAGCCCCGCTCTTAGCAGTGTGCCCTCCTCACATGACAATATGGCGGATTCCACCCGGAAGGAAAAGAGGAGTGGCCCTCCCTGCACTCGCTTGCCAGGAGTGCCAGGAGTGCGTGGCTGGCTTATGAGAAAAAAAGCATTGCCTCAATTAGGGGCCTCAATTAGGGGTTCCCCACCGAATGGGGGAGCACAATGACTGGACTGAAAGACAAAGATGACGGACAAGGAACTGGGCCCGCTCATGAATAGGAAAGGGTACCAGCCCTCAGCTGCTGTCAGGTACTGTCAGGTTGGAGTGACATATTCTTTTAAATACAGTGATATATCCTCATTTACATTGGGTCAGGGGAGACAAATATTTAGTATAGAAAGGATTTGAGAAGTTATTATGGGTTATATTTTTAAAACAGCCAATTTTGCCCTTAACCTTCATTGCAGTCTATGGAAAATGCCCCAAGCCAAGATGGAGGTTCTCAGTCTAAATTATAATTGGCTGGTGATTGTTTATAGGGAGGACAGTGAACATTCTAAACTGCCTTTCATCGTCGTTGCCCAGCTGAGAGGTCGTGTGCTAAGCTGCTCCTGCTTAACTTGTTCAGGGGTTTCATGTTTCAAGCAGTCGAGCGGCTTCTTTGAAAATGTAACAGGAATCTTATATGGAGTTCGTTGTGACACAGGACAGGAGTGAGAAGATTTCATGTTATCTGAAAAAAGAAGTTCCCAAGACTCTTCACAAGATAAGTGCTTTTAAACTGAAACTCTTTTTCTGATGAACTTGTAAAAAGGTTATATTGATTTTTAAAGTTCGTAAACGGAAACACGTTATCTAAAACTGTAGCGCGATCGCTTGTTTTCTTTGCTACGTTACATTTCTATCGAGCGCGTGGTTTTTTCCGTTAACGAGAGCCTGCGCGTGAAAGTCTGCGCGTGTGAGTCTAGCGCGAGCGTGAACATTTGCCTAGCGTATTTTGTCTACGTACGCTAGGTTTTTGCTACGCAAGTTTCGCGCGTGTGTATTTTGTTACGCGATCGAATCTGCGCATGCGCAAGAACAAATCTATGAGGGGCTTCCGCACGAGCTCTAAGAAGTGTCACGTGAAAACTAAAGCGCGTGTGCGTGTTTCCCGCTACTTGGTTTTTAGCGCGTGTGCGTATTTTTTTCGTGGGTTGGAACTGTTAGCGCATGTGCGCGTGTTTTTCCCGCGACTTGGACTTTAGCGCGTGTGCGTGTTTCCCGCGAATTGGATTTAAGCGCGTGTGCGTTTTTCGCGCGTATTGGATTTAAGCGCGTGTGCATTTTTCCCGCGGTTTGGATTTTTAGCGCATGTGCAGGATATTTCTACATGAAGTTTTCTTCGCAAGTTTCAAAGCAGTTCAAAGATTAAAGACACTCTAAAAAATTATAATAAGAAATACAAGAACTTCCATTTACTTTTAAAGAACTTAAGACTTTGTTCAAGAATCTTGAGGATAAAAAGAAGAACTGCAAGGTTAAATATCACATTCATGGACCTACTGAGAAGGCTGAATGATCATTAAGATTCAAGTCAACTAGTAAGGAAGTCTTTTCTGCTTATCACTTCTCTGGGCATTCTGAAGAGAAGTACCAGGTATGGTCTTTTAACTATTTTGGTAAAGGATATAGAAATTTAAGGTTAGTATAGTAACCCAATGAATAATGAGGTGTATTATGTGTTTATGTTTTAACTACAGGTGAAGAACCAGCTAGTCGATAGCTTCCAGCCTGATGTTTGTTAATTTATCTCTTCCCCCTTTCCCCTGGAAGTGAGGTAAACTGAGCAGTTATATAGTATCAGCTCAGAGTGCCACATTTTGGGTGGATTGTTGGGGGTTCAGCAGCTTCCGCAGACACCAGGATCTCAGCCTGACAGCTGCCCGCGCATAATGAAGGAAAGCAAATACCAAGGGAGTAGAAATACATGTAGCGGCACGAGGCCCACAGAAGAGCCAGTGGGAACTACAGGCGGCGGGTCCAGGAATGTGCCGTAGAAGCAATAGCGCAGAGCTGAGTTCTTTTGCTATATCCTGACTATGAATGTGTGTGATGCCTGTCCAACTGGGCATCTCATCATTATACATTTCCCAAAGGTTACCTCACATTCTCTTCCTGCAGGTGCAGCTCGGCTGTTTCCAATGCTCACTTTTACAGCGCCTAGAAACAGATGGCAACAAAGCGCCCTCTCCCACTTCCACTCTATGCACTTTTCAGGGCGCAAAGGAATGATTGAACACTGGGAATCCACTCTGCACTAAAAGATAAAGTCCAGAGAAAGTAAAATAGGATTCATGAGCCAGGAACGCTGCTAAAACCCAATTAATTTTAACATGGAGCCTTAAAACTCCAAACAAACACCCATTGTTATCAGATGGCATTTGGTCCTAGCAGACTTTCCTGGTTCACATTATACTTCTCTCTGGACCTTATCGTTTAGTGCTGATAGGGACAGAGGTGACAAAGAACATCTGTATAATATTATATAATCTCCCCAGTGGCATATAGGCTCTCAAAGGAAGATATCATGAAAAATGGCTACAGAGTTCCTCATGCAGGCCCTTTGAAACTACTCTGGTGTCGAGGCAGCGCCTGCCGAAAGCACCCTTAACATAACTTAAATCTGCATGTGGCCATTGCACCTTTGAGCTGGTGTGTTTTTGGACTCTGCACCAGAGAGGTATATGTGATATGGTTTATGTTACTCGCCTACTACTCCAGGAGTGAGCACAGGCATAACCACTATTTTTTATCCAGAGAGCTGATGTAGAGAGAGTGTCCATTTGGCAGAGCACACTTTCTTGCAAAAAAAAAACACTTCTACTTTGTGTCGCAGAACAGAAGGAAATGACCCCTTTGCAGGCAGCAAGATGCAAGGACTGGAATAAACTGCACCCGGCTGTGAGCAAGTGACTCCCCACTTTGTAAATTTCTTCAATAGCTGCAAGTGGAACACAAAGCATTCTGGGAGAGAAAAGATACATTTAAAAGAAAAACTAACAGTATCAACAGTGTTCTCTTTGGGAGGCGGTGGTGCGAGGAGGACATACCGTGAGTTCGGCATTATGGCTCAGTTCTTTATATCCATGTGGGTCCCACGCGATGCCGCATGGATCGGAGTAGACGCCATGGATGTGGAGGATACCCCACATCTTATGTCCTTGCGCCCAGTTGATCACCTGAAAAACACAATTCCACATCACAGTGATCACTGCCAAGCCAAGGAAATGGCTACACATCCCTCATCTCTGACTATTTTAACAAAGAACAAAAACACAGTCTTAAATATCTATTCTGAGGACTTAAAGTGCATGTAGAATAAAGTGCTGGACAAGCTCATCATTTATTAAAACTTTCTTTTCCTGTTACCCCAGTTTTAGTAGCAAGTTACCATAGGCGGATCTGAGGCCGAATTTCCAGGGGACACAGGCAGGTGAATGGCCTGCTGCTGTTTTGTGTGGTCTTTCTGGCTGGGGCACCGGGGGTTGTTACCAGCTGCTGCTCCAGGTGAACAGGCGCACCGTGCCTTTACATGCGCCATGTTGGCACGCCTTGGTTGTACACAACAATCCTTAAGAATTTGACTGGTACGGGTCTTCAAATTATGAGTTACAGCCCCAAATATTACCCAATCATGGCATGAACCCTGGTGTAGTCATAGCTAAGCTTAAAGTGCCCTCATGGGCAAATGGGCAAAATCTGACTCGTGGGCTCGATTTGAGGACCAATGTAAGTTTGATGACTTCTGGCCACATTCCGATTTTGACGGAGTGGCAAAAAAGTGGTGGTAAAGGAATTACCACCACTTTTACTACTCAGCCAAATCCTGAGGCTGGTAAATCCTCCACCTTACCGCTGAAACATCGCCAATATCAGCAGAATTAGGGCCCGGTGGAATTACCGCTGGTGGTAATTATGCCACAATTCCCATGGAGTCCTATGGACTCCAAAGAATGGGAGCTTGCCCCGCCTTCAACTGAAGAACCTCAGCCCTTTAAGATGAGTAGCAATTACCCTGGAGATGGATGGGGATGCAGAAGTTACTCAAACATCAATAATCAAAATGACTCAGTTGGTAAAAAGGATAACTGTTTTATTTTCAATTGTCTAAAACATAACAAACATCAACAAATTCGCTCGATCCTCTTAACGAGATTCATAAAAAACAGAGTTTATCTATCAAAAACTCATCATCAGTGACGTTGACCTGCGTCACTACCAACGTCATCCTACATGGCAAACTACAAAAACCTAACAGAAACTGTGATAGGCGCTTAGTGAGCATCTAAATATATGATCTATACTAGTATGGCATAGTGAAGAAAAGTGATAGTTGCCTCACCTGATGTTAAGAAACCTAAGGCCTTCCCTCAAATCGGCCACTATGAACGTCACTAAATACACAAAGTCCCATTGGCTACACAAACTGTAAGACCATTAATTACGTGGTCCCCTGCAAGTGGTTGGCACTCCAACCTTCGTCAATACTTTTCCACATACGTCGAGCAGCACGCAGATTGGACTTCGAGGTGCTGGTGAGCTCGTCTTAACCCCAGCTTCCCACCCATCAACTTATCAATCTATCATCATCTCAGTGGTCTGCTGGCAATTAGGCTTTGATGCTCAGCCTTGAGTTTGTTCTGTACTGTGGAGAATAAGGGAAGTGAAGGCACGCTCTGCCCTCATGCGTAGGTGTGAACATCTTGCTCGTCCGACTTCATCCTTCCACTTGACTGAAGACCACAAAATCGAGCTCTGGTGCCTTTAAAATACTATTTTTTAATAGACCTCTGACGTCTTCCTTGTTTGTTCATGCCTTCTGAGCAGGACCTTGTTCTTTTGCACGATTATGTATCCAATACTAGTTAACATCCTGATAAGAGCTTGTCTTCTTGGCTTGCCTTCATGGCTCACCCAGCCTCATCTTTTCGAGATTCCCTTTTACTTCATGTGTTTTCTTACTGCGACACGCTGAGAAGGGGCCTCTCTTTTTTAGTCCAATTCTGCTATAACATGTAGTGGAAACATCCATTGTTTACTCTTTATGTATATATGTAAATATTGGCCCTACTCACTATAAAGCTAGCCTCAAGAATACTTTGTCTGCTTGCGTTTCTTTTGCATCTGTACACGTGTAAATTGACTTGATATCTTCACCCATTTTATGGCATAAGCTTCTACACCTTGATCCCAAGATGCCACTTATCCTTGATACTTTCTTGATGCCTTATAGAATATCTGCATTCTCTGGTCTCTACATTGTTTCTAGGCACGTCAGCTCTGCTCTGTGTGACGTCACCATTCGTCTTGACCATTCATTTGCTCTGCTTGTTCCAGGATTTCATTCAAACGGCCATCATATTTTCTTGTATGCAGGTATGGTTTTCTCAATGGGAACCTTGCCTCCAGGATTCTCCTAGGTATCAGTATTTTCACTGGTACCGCACGATTTTCACATCCGGGCTCCAAACATATAGGCAATACGTGTAAGGTGGTTGAGGTGGGGGTACTTGGCTCCTCCTCTACAGCCTAACAACCACTTGTAATTCCCTGGTAAATCCGTGGGACCAAGGTCAGTAACAGTAATTCCGTTTGGCAGTAGTTTGGCAGCAATTACCAATAATTAGCAATTACCCTGCCAATAGAGCTTCTTGATGGCTCGCCGGCCTGAAGATTCGCCCTGCAGGCTGCCCTGACCACGAGCATAGGGAGCCCTGCTGAGCACTCCCTGACCTATATAATTGGAGGCTTGGGGTTGCACGGGGACAGAAGCGCAACCCCATTTCATTCAGACTCCGGGCTACTGTTCGTGAAACGCAAAACCACTGTGCCTGTGGTGCTTACTGGAGGACCCCAGAGAGCCTACATGACACATTACAAACTGTACTTAAATCCCCCCACTGCACCTGAAGTGAACTGCACCACATCAAGCACCAGTTTGCTCGGGCTTATACCAAGGCACAGCGGCCCTGAAGGTACTGTGGAGCGTGTTGCACAACCAGCTGCCTAGGCCCAGACTGTAGCGTCTAGCCAACACTATCCTTGTCCAAGGCATGACCACAAAGGCTCTATTTAAGACATAATAAATACAAATACAAAATTACGCCAAACTCGTTATGAGGGCCTGGCCGATTGTTACATCGGGGCGAAGTCAGGAGGGAGGCATGGAGGTTGGTTGCGCCTCCTGGCTCCTCCTCGGTGCACAATGTGCTCTTAATGCCTCTCATATGAAAATTAAAATAGCTACAAAAATAGCGAGCACCAGAAGTGGTTCAGTGAAGAGCTAAACATACAGAAAGTAGGAAAAAGAGTTCTAGGAAGAAAGTGGCACCAAAATCCTTCTAAGGAAAATAAGGATAAATGAAGCAAGCTGACAAAAACTACAGGGAAAGTATAAGAGAAGCAAAGGCTAATCATTATAACAAGGAAATAGCAGCAGCATCAAACACCACAAGAAAAAGATTTGAGATGATAAAAGGTATTGAAAACCAAAGGCCCTCCTCAGACCGCCTTTCTCTCCATGTAAGGAAGATTGCGATATTGTCCAAAATGCTTTCGCAGCAAAAATGCAAAAGGCAAGAAATAATATAATTAAGGCTAGAAAAATTTCAGGAAAAGCCACGATGCAGAAAGACGGTCTTAATCTGGGACTGATAGATACATTTAACTTCACAGCAGTTTCGGAAAAAGAATCGCTGGGGGTACTGAATAAAATGAAACCCACATTGTGTGCTGAAAATATGCTTCCTTCATAAATCATATTAGAAAACAAGGAAAAATTAGCTCCAGTTTCTGCCAAAATAATCAATGCATCTTTTAAAGAAGGCTTAGTACCCAAGGAAATTAAGAAAGTAACAATTACACCTTTGGTTAAAAAGGCAGGTCTTCATCCCAAGGAGCTAAGTAATCTTCATCCGATCACTAATTCCAACTTCATCCTCAAGATACTAGATGAAATAGCAACTAATCAATTACCGAAACACATAGAAGATCAGGCATCACTTCACCAACAACAGTCAGGCTTTAGGGCCGACCGTAGTACGGACACGGCCATGTTGGACCTGCAAAGCCATATGCTAGAGCTAGTGGATAGAGGCAAAACAGGGATGCTGATGTTGCTTGATCTTAGCCCAGCCTTTGACTTGGTAGATCACAAGCTCCTAGTAAAGGCGCTAAAGAGAATAGCGGGGTGCTCCCCGGTTGCCCTGGACTGGCTCATATCCTTTCTCACGGAGCACCAAGCTTGAGTGCACTGGGGGGAAACGTTTTCGGAGGCCATATCAATTATTTTTGGAGTACCTCATGGAGCTAGTTTATCCCCGTTGCTTTTTAATTTATATATGAGAAGCCTCTGTGACTTGTTGGATGACGTCGGCGTCTTTTTTACAAATTAGGCAGACGATGCGCAACTCGTTATTGAATTGGAGGGGGAATGCACCAGTGACAGTGCTAAAATAGCTGAAGTGTACTGCATGACAGAATTCAACAAAGGTAGCAGGCGCCCCTCTCTCGGAAGAACAAGGCATGATAACCTGTTCAGTGGTTGTTAACCACATTTAGAGTACGCAGCCATCTGCTTTTTGCTCACTGTACTTTTCACAGATGGGAAATATCCATTTGCATATCAGTCTTTGTCCCGCCCACATGGGCAGTCCAGCACCGAAATGCTATGGCAATTCCTCTCTGAACAAGAGTACCACCAGCAACCCCATACACGTGTTTCAGCCTTGTTGGGCATCATCAGTGAGGTGAAGCTGAGCCTCTCTAAGCACAATGAGCAGGGAGTCCACGTCTGGTTGCCCCCAGGTAACCTAGGGTGACCAACCCCAAGTTCCTTCAAAGAATTCAACAAAGGTAGCAGGCACCCCTCTCTCGGAAGAACAAGGCATGATAACCTGTTCAGTGGTTGTTAACCACATTGAGAGTTCGCAGTCATCTGCTTTTTGCTCTGCATGATAGACCTATGGATGCAGCAAAATGTGATGTGTTTGAACAACAGGAAAACAGAGCTCATGATCTTCGGAACAAGTACAGCTAGAGCCAAATTAGGAGGGGAGTACAAAACCTTCTCAATTAAAGAGCCTAAAATACCGGTCATGAGCCAGGTCAAGACACTCGGGGTGATGATAGATGCCTCAGTGAGGTCAGAGGCGCAGGTCAACTACTTGCATAAAAATAATGCGTACTACCTTCGCCTCATGAGAGCAATTAGACCTTATCTGAATGAGGAAAACACAGCAACCATTGCTAGAGTAATAGTATTGTCTAGATTGGATTACGGCAACGCATTGTTACTAGGAGCAACCAAAACAAATCTTGCCAGGTGTCAAGTCATAGAAAACGGCGCGGTACGTATAGTGAAGAGAATAAAAACCAGGGACCATATAACAACGGCAAGAACATCTCTGCACTGGTTAAGAGTTGAGGATAGAGTGAACTTTGAGCCAATGACCATCATAAACAGGTGTATTTTTGAAGATGCCCCCCCAATACTCCAAGAATCAATTTGTAAGATACCCTCCCTTGAGACAGCTATGCTCAGCAGACAAAGGATTTCTTTACGTGCCAAGATACAAGCTTAAGGTAGGTATGGGAAGATCCTTTGCAGTGCTTGCCACGCAACAGTGGAACAAATTACCTTCCAACCTGCGGTTGGAAGAGAATTATCAAACGTTCAGGGAAATGCCTGAAGACGTGCCTCTTTAAGTGATGGCATCCAGTTAGGAAACAGAGAGTCCATAGGGATGATTGAGGGTGTTCCAGGTATGTCTAGTATTTGTTGTAAAACTGGTTTGAGGTAAGCCATATGTAGGAGGAGCTGGGAATATAGAGTTCAATTTGTGATTATGTATTGTAGTCAAATGTTAAGACAACGGGTTGCTGCATGTTGGAGGGGCAAGTCGTTACCTCAAAACTACTAGGTTTTAGATAATAGCACAAAGGAGAGTGTCACCTCTGTTGAGTTGCGCAGCCCTAAAACAAATAATTAACTTCACAAATAGACCTAGTCAATAATATTATTGAAAAACAAACGTCCAAATTGTACTAAAAAGATGAAGTCATCAGCCTGAGTACTTAGTCCAAAGTGTATGTGAAACAGAACTGCCGACACGTGTTTCAACCCTATACATCAGGTCCTTTTCAAGGCAAAACGTAAGGTAGCAGTCACGTAGAATATGGAGGAAAATATTACGTAGCCTTTAGGCGATACTTGTTGGACACAATTATAAATATGGCCCGATCGGCGATGGCAATATATTCAGCAGGTGCTGTTATTGCAAACAACCTGAGCATGTAGAACTGATCTTCTATGGCCGCTGGAGGCATGGAGAACAGCATTGACAGCTGTTGCTTTCCGAAAGGTTTGGGTCTGCAGAGTTTCATTCATAATATAAATACGAAGATCCAGAAATTCTAATGAATCAGGGCTAACATGGCCAGAAAACTCAATGTCAAAATCATTATGATTAAGATAGTGTGAAAATTCTTCAAATTCTGGTAACGTCCCATTCCAAATGACCAGGACGTCATCAATGTATCTTTTCCATACAACAAGATTGTCCTTAAATTGATGGTCGATGAAAATATATTTCTCCTCATAAAAACCCATTAAAAAGTTGGCCAGGGACAGAACATATTTCGCGCCCATGGCCACTCCTTTCGTTTGCAGGTAGTACTGTTGATTAAATAAAAACTGATTGTGAGCTAAAGTAAATTCCCAAAAATCTTTGATCCTTTGGACATGTAAGGCATATGAAGCAGAATGTTTACGGAACGTAAAGTCAATGGTTTTGAGAGCTAAATGGTGTTGTATTGAAGTGTATGGTGCTTTTACATCAAATCTGGCCAAAAGAAAATTGGAAGACCACTTTATGTTATGTAAGATCTGCAAAGTGTGAGTAGAATATCGTAAATACTCAGTTAGCGTTGGCACGATGTCCTTTATTGCAGTGTCGATATATTGGGAAAGTCCCTCAGTGGCCCATGCTATGCCACTCATTATCGGTCGTACCTGAGGAAGTGTCATGGTTGGGATAACAGTATTAGGTCTATAAAGAAAGAGTTTCTCGTCGTCTGTGAGTGTTCCACGTGAATACCAGTCTTGAATAAGTCTTAAATTGTGAAACAGTATCTTGAGTGGGATTGCCCTGTAAGAGTTGGTAACAGCCTGGAGTGCTGAGGTGTTCATTGGCCGTAGTTATGTAGTCTGCGGTGTTTATAATTACTATATTACCGCCTTTGTCTGCCTCCTTAATAGTAATGCTCGTAGCTTGTGCTAAATTTTTAAGCGCACCTTTTTCAGATAGTGAGAGGTTGGATTTGTAAGACAAAGCACAGGGGTGGTCAATATGCCGATAAATGTCCTGCATAACTGCCTGATAGAAAGTATCTATGACACTTTCATTGCTGCTTACTGGTACAAATTTGGATCGTGGTTTGTGTTCCATCAATTTTAAATTGTGTTGATGGATCCCAAGTTCATAATGCAGAGAAGTAGAAGTTGACTGTGTGTCTTCAGTAAGCGACATTAATAGTTGTGTGTCTTCAATATCTGATATGGTAAACTGACTTACTGGTTGTGGTACCATTTGAGAGGTATATGTAGTGGCCTGATTGTGGAAGAAGTTTTTTAATCTGAGTTTGCGAGTGAACTTGAATAAATCAATCTGAAATTGATTAAAGTCAGTGGGACAGCTGGGTGCAAATGAAAGACCTTTATTCAACAGGGATAACTCCGCAGTAGACAACACTTTGTTCGATAGGTTGCAAACTAGGTTCGGAGAATGGATTTGGTTGCAACATTCTTGAGACTGGAGCGAGTTTGACGTTTGTTGACGTTTTTTCCTTTGTCTGGCCCTTGATCGTCTTCCTCTTCCTCCTCGGAGGATGTGATGGGAGTTGTGATAATTCGTCCTAAAGGGACATTGAACCTTACTGTTTTGTTTGTTTGTGCAGTGGCATTGTGTATGTTATGCTTTTTGTAACGTTTAATTGCAGCCAGAAAGCCTCTGCGTGAATGGGTAAGTGAAGGAGTAAGACTGTCCTCCCCTTTATCAATAGTGGCTGTTTGTTCCTCTTCGGATTCTATTTCTGATGAAACCGGAGTAGTAGTAGGAGTTTGTATTGCTGGTTTAATGTTATCATAATCAAATTTGGCCTGGAAAGTATATACTCGGTCGTTGTTGTAATCCCTTTCATCACGGAAAAATTTACGAAATTTACGTATCTTAATTTCATCCTGGTAATCTTTAAGCAGAGCTTGCATTTTATCATAATTCTTATCTTTGACGATACTGGATTAGACATATCTTCTATTTCTTTCTTTAATGTATCAATTTGTTTGGTAACACGTGTATGTTCACGTTCTGCATGCGGGACCAAAAGCTTTAACATTTTTTCAGAACTGAGGGTGAGGTTCTCTTCCCATTCTTGGGCTAAATCTCGATCTTCATCGTGAGTGAAGTCTGGGAAAAAAAGGATACAGAGACCCCTAGGGATCATGTTATGTTCGATATAATTGATAAGCGACACCTTTTCCCATTAGTTGTTGATTTCTCATCTAGAGAGTCGTTCTAGGCGCACAAATTTGTTGGAAAGTGTTTCAGGTGCTTGTCCAGAGCTGGCGAAAGCATTGCTCATACTGCCTTTAGGAGAGAATAGAGCTACTCTATCCATTTCACGAGTCAAAATATATTCGGCCATAATCAAACCAATGTTAGAAAAAAGAAACAGAATAATGTAGTATGATACTGAGAATTCCCTGCAAGTCTCACCGGCATAAATGACTGGAAAACTGGTTTGAGGTAAGCCGTATGTAGGAGGCACTGGGAATATACAGTTCAATTTGCGGTTATGTATTGTATTCAAACGTTAAGACAACGGGTTGCTGCACGTTGGAGGGACAAGTAGTTACCTCAAAACTACTAGGTTTTAGATAATAGCACAAAGGAGAATGTCACCTCTGTTGAGTTGCGCAGCCCTAAAACAAATAATTAACTTCACAAATAGACCTAGTCAATAATATTATTGAAAAACAAACATCCAAATTGTACTAAAAAGATGAAGTCATCAGCCTGAGTGCTTAGTGCCATAGAAGATCAGTTCTACATGCTCAGGTTGTTTGCAATACCAGCACCTGCTGAATATATTGCCATCGCTGATTGGGCCATATTTATAATTGTGTCCAACAAGTATCGCCTAAAGGCTATGTAATATTTCCCTCCATATTCTACTTGACTGCTACCTTACGTTTTGCCTTGAAAAGGACCCGATGTATAGGGTCGAAACACGTGTCAGCAGTTCTGTTTCACATACACTTTGGACTAAGCACTCAGGCTGATGACTTCATCTTTTTAGTACAAGTTGGACGTTTGTTTTTCAATAATATTATTGACTAGGTCTATTTGTGAAGTTAATTATTTGTTTTAGGGCTGCGCAACTCAACAGAAGTGACACTCTCCTTTGTGCTATAGTATTTGTTGTATGTTACCAGTGCCCTGATGCCTGCGGGCTGCCGGCGCTATAGAAGTATACATAACATAACATAACATAACGTAGGGCTGGCACTTCTGAGCACCAGCCCCGATATTTGAAAAAAATATAACATGTGAGTGGCGCCCCGACGTGGGCAGAAAGGCATGCCACTCAGTGTTTTAAAAAATATATATATATATATCATTAGGGCTGGTCCTCAATCAGGACATTAACTAGGCACCTGCCCTAACACTTAAAATTAAAAAAGCATGTGAGTGTTGCAATGACTTGTGCAGCACAGCGCAACTCTTACAGGGTTGACATGGCAACCACGTTGGCATTGCTGAACATGCAGCACCTGGGCACCACCAAGATTCAATTCCTTCTGGGGTGTGACAGCTCTGTGCACCTGAATTTGTCCACTATGGTACTTGGCTTTGCCGCTGCAACCCAGAGAAGACCTAAGGTAAGTGTGTGTGCGTGTTATGTTTATGTATGTATGTATGTATGCTTGTGAGTGTGTTTGAATATAATGCACTGTGTGTGCATGACTAATTGAGTGAGTCTGTAGCTGTGCAGGTAAGTATGTATGTATGTTAGGGTCAGCATATGTCTGTAGGTGGGACTGGGCAAGAGTGTGTGTGTTGTGGTAAGTCAGATATAGGAGATGGACAAGAAGACCTGGTTCAACAAGTTTAATTAAAGACAAGAAAAGCTCAACTAACCCTACAGCTCTGATGATGCATTAGCCTAACTTCAAAAGAAAATAATAAAAAGGTGCTCTACGCTATGTCTCAAAAAATGCCACCCTCTGTCCACACCTATGCTGTCCTATGTGCTCTCCCTACCACTAATAACACACATTACATACACGTCTGCCTCAGTAAGCTGGTTCTCACTGAACTCGGCTTCGGACCCCACACACTTTTATCTTTGGTTTTCTGTCTCCCAGGCCCTGGCCTGCTGGCAGAGTTCAGAATCTAGGTCCTGTGTCGAACAAGAAGCAAGACTCAGGTCACGGAACATGGTTCTACTTGTGTTTTATTCAAATAAAAGAAAATGCCTCGCTTTCCCTACAACTAAAAGGGGGTTCCCTTCCTAAGACTCAAAGAACTAAGGTGCTCATCAGTTAGTGACGATAACAAAACCGACCTTCATCCTAACCTGTCAAACTACCTAGCCCAATCCCCAGATGATTTGGCGCCTGGTTCATCTGAATCTTTGACATCTGTCCCATCACGGGAGCTGCTGGGCCATCCTGATACCAACAGTGGTCGATCTTGTACCAAACAAACCAAAATGACCTCCTTTTGCCAATCTAGTACCAGAACTGAGCCTTCAACAAACGATGCTGTATGCTCTATACAGACGATAGACAGTGTTATTCCTGGCTTAGGGGTTGTGGCATCCTCGCTTGCTACTCCTAATGGGGCAAATCTGGTGAATGGATCTAACGAAACTAATAAGAGCAGCACTCTGTTGGACCTTGAAGGGGGCCGTTGGATAATATATTGCCGAGTTTGGCCGATAAGGCGCACTGCTTCTCGGAAATGGGTGTGTGATCACCAAGTCAATGGAGAACAATTACATCTGACGATATTGACTGGATTACATTGCCTCTTGTAAACAATCAACGTATGGCGTGTCATTTCCATTCTGAATTGGTGTCCAATTTAGTATGGGAGCAGCGGGCTAATCTTTCAATACTGGGGTATGAATTAAATGCCCTCAAATCATCGGAAGAGGCTAGGGGATTTGGGGATTTTAAGCAAAGGGAGGCTTTAGAGCGGGTACCATTGGTCCCTAATTTTAAGTCTACTACTGCTCTTCTGGACTCTGTTGCTTTGACTCCACTCTATTGTAAGCGGGCCAAGATTGGTCCTGGTGGGCCCTTCCCTGAAAGCCTTTCAGGAGTGGTTTCTGGAAGTTAAGCTCACCTCCCTTTCAACAAATGTTTCTATGTTAATGGTCAATATTTACTGGAATCCCGCAAGTACTTCTTAGGAGTGTATCCATCAAAGCCTTTCAGAACTTTTTGGGGATTGGTTTGCCAAGGGATATGAGAACCACACAATTCTGGGGGTGACTTGAATTCTAATTGTGTGGAGGGGTCAGTTTGGAATGCCTCCAAGTGGTTTATAGTCATTGCATCAAATTCCTTGCATCTAAACGCATTTGCATCAAATTCTTTCCATCTAAAAAATTTGCATCAAATGCATTTATTGGGGGGTGACCCCCAAACCCCTGATTCTTACACTTTAAAATCCTCCTGAACAAAAATTAATCCTTTACCCCCCAAAATCATGCATTCAATGCACATTTTCTAGATAGAAAAGATTCAATGGAATGGCATTAGATGGAATGGCATTAGTTGCAATGACCAGATACCCCTCCAAGTCCATCCCTCACTCCACACAGTGTAATATTAGTAGAGGGATGTCTTGGGATTCTTTCCTAGGGGAGTGGAAAGTTAATTACCTCGAGGGGAATGACACAGGGGGCACACTACCCTATATGTGGCAGATGTGCCTCTAGGATCGATTACTTTTACATTTCTTCCCTCTTGAGGGTCAAATGTGGCCCTGTGTCACGTCACAGTCCTGGTTTGGGAGACCATCTTCTGTTGTGTTTTCCAATGGACTTTACATCTTGCCCTTATGAGCTGACACCTGCCCTATCCAGTCTCATTTTGGAGGGGGTTGGGAGGGTTACATTAAATGGAACTATCGTCTGATTGTTAGGTTTACTCATCTCGTGAAGGACATTTATCTAGACTCTGGGTTGTAGGATCATGTTGATGTGTCTCCCTGCAGACGGGCAGAACAATGTTATCATATTATTATGGTTTGTCTAAATAAGACTGTGCACTCTAAACCCCTTGCAAATCTTAAATCACTCACTCATTCCTTTGTTCCCAGAATCTCAGCCTTAAGAAAGCTAAAATGTAAGAAATTGGCTCAACTATTGAAGCTGGGGCTAGAAGAAAAAGGTGGGCCAGGCTCATAGGAATTTGTTCAAATCACTAAGGATGGAGGCGTATACGAGGGATAATCAGTACATGTTGCACAGTCTCTGTAATGGAGAATTTATTTTGAGCATCTGTGAATCAGACATTGGGGTCGAAGCGATATAATGGGGATTCTCCCATTTGTGCTCAAGAATGGGTACAATTGTATGAACAGAAGTCTTCCTTATCGGGAGGATAGCTTAGGAGCAACGTGCTTGCCTTGGAAGCTAGACGACACGGAGCAACACAGGTTCATATCATATCATATTGGAGCCTTTCAGTGACCAGAAGGACCCCACTAAGGGTGATGTAATTATGGTGCCTTTGGACTGAGGAGGATATTGCAGGGGCAATTAACCAATTACAACCCTGTGGGGCTCCTGTACCCGAAGGTATCCCTCCCTTTGTTTTGAAACACTCTCCCATTTTATGGGGACCCTGTAAGGATCTGTCTTCTCCTGCATCCTAGTGGAATCTGGAGTGAGTGTTATGAGTGACATTGGAATGTTACTGGATGGAATGTTTGTGTATGACTGGTGTTCTCTGGAGGGGAGTTGAAGATGTAAGCCTGAGAGAGAGGATGCCGGTGCTTGCCTATGTGAACTGGAATCTACTATCTGATTAATATGACTCTAGAAACTGGATGTTATGCTTGGAAACATAATAAAGAAGTTATCATCCATACCGTGATGTCAGAGTCATTCTACCTGAACCCAGATTTCCACAGACCCCCATTGAAACCGCTATTTGATGCAATCATAAGGAGCCATGTTATCCCTCCCACTTGGGAGTCAATTGATCATTATTCTCATTTTCAAAAAAGGTGACCCTCTGAACCCGATCCATTATAGGCCGATAGCGTTAACTGATGCTATTAGCAAGGCTTTTGCTATGCTACTCTTGAGTGATCTAAACCTTGCTATACAACAGTCTGAATCCCTCTTGAGATATAAAGTCGGGTTCAGGAAATGTATTGGGGACTTGACTAAATGCAACTGTATTGGCCCCTCTAATGCACAATGTGAAGCACAACCAGGTGTGCTCTGCTACACATGGCCTTCCTGGACATGTCGAGTGCTTTTGACTGTGTTATTTGCTCAGTTCTGTGGACCGAATTGTTAAAAATGAATATATCCCCCAAATGTATACAGTTACTTGGTCTTTCACACACCAACACCATTATGGGGATCTGTTTAACCTGGGAAGCGTCTCTCTCTGGTCCTATTGATTCACATGTGGGCCTAAAACAGGCGTGCAATCTTACGCCTACGTTATTTAATCTTTACATCAGCGATGTAGACTCCTTGCGGGCAGGGGCCGTCCATATCATCGGCGTGGCTCGGCAGTCGATGTTTGGATTGGCTAGCCTTTGCTGATGATTTTATTCTTTTTGATAGAACGGCTAAGGCCCTCCAACATAAGCTGAATCAATTTGCACAATATGCATTTGCTAATAACCTGATCCTGAATGGAACTAAATCAAAGGTGGTCCTCTTTTCCAGTTGTCAAAAGGCAAAGACTGTGTTTTGGACATTGAGCTCTGAGAAAATTGAGAGGGTCTCATCTCTAAGATATTTGGGATACAATCTGTCAAATAGGGCATCGATGCAGGGGTGGGAGGATCACCTCAATGTGAAGATTTGTCCGCTAAGTTCACAAATGAAGTGTCTCTCTTTTAAGGTGTGCAACTATTACCAATCTTGCAATTCTTTCTCCAGAAGATTGAGCCGATCATATTATATGGTCTTGATATGTGTTTAGTCGACCTGGGGAATTTTCTGAATGTGATCCAGAGTAAGTTGTGGAAGGAAGCGCTGGGTCTGTCACTGTAAATATATCCCATAATTGTGCTCCCTCTGAGCAACGCGCTACA
Source organism: Ambystoma mexicanum (assembly GCF_040938575.1). Classification (NCBI taxonomy): domain Eukaryota; kingdom Metazoa; phylum Chordata; class Amphibia; order Caudata; family Ambystomatidae; genus Ambystoma; species Ambystoma mexicanum. The sequence goes on along the minus strand of NC_090925.1, from coordinate 16,389,472 downwards.
TGATGACTTGAATATCATCACAAGGGAAGGAAACATCAACACGATTACCTGTTTTAAGAGTAAGAAGCAGGTTCTTTTAGCTGAGTTTGGCACATCGGAAGAAGTGCTCCTTTATCGCCCTGGAGCAGTAAAGCAGAAACGTTTTAAGCATGATTGGGTACTGGCCACTGGCTCTATACATTAATTTTCCTCATATTCTGAGTGTGCAAAATTCCCCCACAAAAGAGAATCTTTACCTTTCTATCTGCAGAGGTCGCCTTGCAGTAAGGTTTGCATCATATATATATGTGTTTAGGTTGAATACATTGCATTCTAGGGAAAGGACCAAACATTGGAAAGGCAGTAATGCACTACGCACTTTAGAGGGTTGTAGATTTTGCAATAGTTCCATTTCGATTGAAACCCTAAAACATTGGGTCACAGCGTGTCCATCTCTGAGTACCAATAGGTTGGGTATTTTTAAGGAAGGAGTGGTTTTAGACAACGACTACTCGATAAAATTGTTTTGGTCCAGGTTGATGTGGGGGGGGGAATGTGTCACTTATCGCTTTGTACCATTTTTTAACTGTGGTTTTAGAATAACTGGTTTGATTACTATTAGTAAGACAGTTTTTCTTCCACAGTTTTAAATCCTATAATGTGTTTTAGATGAATTGATCACATTCATGTATTTTTCTATTGTGTTTTTATTTGAATTGTGTATAAATGTTATCCTTCTTGATTGCTGAAAACCATATCACAATATAAAATAAAAAATGCCTCTTGTTACTTGTAGTTTCGTATTCTCTTCGATTTGCCTTCTTGGCCTTTTTCCAAAATTCATATGTAACACCAATACTTCTTGGTATTTGTAGTTTCTTATTTTCTTTAGCTTGCCTTCTTGGCCTTTCAAAGCTTATATATTTTGCCCTCTTGGCATATTCAAAGTTCACATACTTTGCTTTTCACTCATTCAACTTACTTGCAGGATCGCGATTACTTTCTTGTCTTTGGTTCCCAATCAACTCAGAACATTTCACAGAGACTTTTGAATGTGCGCTTTCACCTCACAGGACCACCTTCTTACTTTGTATCCATTCCTCTTACAATTCAACAATTGTCCATACCACTATGTGTTTTATCGGTATACGCGCAACCTTCAACTTTTGAGTTACAGTTACTTTTGCTTTCAACACAAACCAGACTTTTGTTGTCTTCGATAACTCACTGGTTGTGTTTAATACCCTTCTTTACATCAACGCTTTTCATGCAGCAGTCAAGGGCATTTCCAGCGTCTCCTCTGCTCCTTGCCAACTCTGTCATTCACCCGGGAGGGTCGCGGGCTGCTTTCAGCTACCATGAAGGTTTCTTTCTTCTGCTCACTCAGTTTCAGTCTTGGAATGCTTACAGCTTCCCAAAAGGTGGGTATTCTCGCCTGTCTCTCTCTCAATCTTCATAACTGCAGATCAGTCCCTTGGTCTTCCGACTTTCATCGCCTGGTTCGCATCAGCCCGAAAGAGCTGTTCTTTCTTGTACCCAACCTCGCTCAGAGTGTGCCTGTGCACGCCACCTTTTAGTCGTCTGAACGGGAGTGTTAACAAATGGCAGGTGCAGATAGTTAGGATTACATGCCTGACTCTGCCTGGCCTCATTACAGGAACAGAGCCAGTACAAGACAGTGGAGGTAATCTGCCTGACCTTATTTCTCATCTTCCTCGGCTCAGTAGTGTTGCCACTGTAACATGGGGAGGAATGATGGGAGCAGTAGTTTCCCATAAAATAAGCATGGATAAGGGGTTAGATGGGTTGTGGAAATAGGGGGTTACCATGTTTCGCCATCAGGTGATCCTCCCTTGCTTGTCCACCCCCAGGGTCGGGATCCAAAAGTGATGGCCTTTCCCTGGTCACTGAGTAAGGGATCCCTGGGGACTAGGGTGTGAAACACCCTCTAGATTTTCACAGTCTGTAGAGGGTTCAGCATGAGTGTTAGACAAATCGAAAGGCTTTATCACCTTTGCAACTGTTGTGGTCCCAATATAAGCATAGAGTACAGATTTTATAGGGTTCCTTAGTCTACTAAGGGAGTCCTCGCCTCTAATGTAGGAATCACTCCCAGTGAGGTCCTGCTTTCCACAACCCCTAGGAAGGATCTTGCGAGGCAAGCTCACATACCTTGCTTCAATGGGGGTGGCCTCCCCTTGGGAGAAGGGTGGAATTTCCCAGATTCTTCATAGCCTTTAAGTCGTTCCCTTTTCCTAGAGTATGTAACTCGGGAGCCCTGAGCAAGTGTTCATATCAAATCACAAAGTTCACTTCTCATTTGGTTTTGCAAACTTTCTCCCGGTTGTCTTTTAGCCCCACCTGGGCTATCCGGCCCTATAGGCCATCTGTATATTGGATAGCATCCACCCACTCGTGGGGTATACTCTCTGACAGCCCCTTGTGGGCTTTCCACTATCTCACCCCAGTGTGAGATGTGGGGATTGTCATCCTGGTGCAGGCAGTTCTCAGTATTAGACCCTTGTGGGCTTTTGATGTTCTCACCCCGGCATGGAATATGGGCATTGTCACCCCATGTTAGGGAGAATTCTCCTTCTAGGGCTAATTTCCCTCACCTAGTGAGTCCCCCAGCAGCTTTGCTGGATTTCTGGAGTTTATTCTTTTCCACCTAGTAAGAGTGTACATCCTTTTTCCACTCTTACATGTGTTTTGGCTATGTGTTTTACTCATTGTGTGATCTTGGGCACTGGAGCACACCACTCCAGGTGCCCCTGTTCATGTTTGGGTTACACAGCACCTTTAGTGTAGTAACCCCCTTCTTATAACTTTTGCTCCGAACATTGACAATATCAAAGTACTCTTGGCTACGCTGAATCGTGAATTGTCTAACGGTGTGATCTTTGGCAACAGGTCTCCAGTGTCACTTAAACCTGGCTCCGGCCCTTTGACTTTTGAACTCCTGTTTCCGAGTGCTTCTCGATCTTGTCTGCCTAACCTAAATATTTCCTCTGGGTATCTCAGGTGCTAAGTGTGTTTTTGCCCCAGTAGCATTTAATGTAATGAATACGCGTTTATTTAGTAGACCGAACTGTCAAAAAGTGATCGCAACCATATCCGTGGTATCGTGTTTTGTTCATAACACTGGTTCATTCAAACACAGGGTACTTACCTTGAGACATACTGTACAAAGTGAATTGGTTAATCGTAGTATATTTAATGTGTGGTTTTGTTTAAAGTTTAACAGACGTGTTGTGTTTATAACTGATGGTTTAAAAATAAATGTACTTATATTTTTCTACCTGAAACCTTGAGTCAGTGTTTGCTTGAGTCACAGTAATTGTGGTCCCTTTGTGTAATCTCTGCTACTGCTCATATACTCTTGAGATGAGCCTGGCTGCTCTGCTACTGCTACCACTATAACTTAGTAGTACAGGCTTGTACCAAAGGTAAAACTTGTATTGCCACCTGTGGTCTGAATTGTGGGTAGTGGTCCCTAAGGGCACTGCACAGGATTCTGCCTAACACTGGTGTACAGCGGTGAGGATTCGGAAGTAGAGTGATTACAATTAGAGTACTGCTGTTGCTTGGGTTCAACTAACTACAAGGCTAACACCACTAATTCTATTTAACTGAGAAATCATGTCAAATATGGAAAACTACACTGAAGAGAGTGTTTTACTCTATACTGCTGAGGTTCTTAGAACCATGTGTAAAGATAAGAAACTCTCTGGTAAAGGAAATAAATCTGATCTGGTTGCAAAGTTAATGGGAAAAAGTCTGGAGAGTGGGTCAGAAGGGCCTACCACTCCAGCCAATGTGGATTTTGATGTTTCTGATTCTGAGAGTGTTAATTTAGAAGAAGTTGATGAGTCCTTATTAGGAAACCCTACAACTCCTTTGCCTGCTCAGAATGCACAACCTCTGTCCACAGGGAACCCCACAGGTCCTACACTTACTCCTGAATTTATTGAACTTGAGAAAATGAGACTAGAGTTAGAAGTGAAACGTATTGATGCACAAACTGCCATGAAACATCAAGAGTTAAGGCTCAGAGAAATGGAGCTGAATCATGAACTAGAAATGAAGAAACTGTCTCTAGAAAATGCTTCTCTCCCAGAATCTTCCAGGTCTTCCAGCCCTAAGAGACCCTGTATGCCAAAGGAAATGATTGGTATGTATGAGACTAAACTTGATGTTTTGGATTAGTTAGCAATGTTTGAGTACAATCATGGGATTCAAGGTATCTCAGGGAATCAGCTGATTCCCTGGCTTTTCTCTAGGCTTCCCTCTATTGCAAGTGTTGCTGTAATGGAGTTGGGGGAGGAGGATAAACAGGATTAGGAGTGTGTGAAGCTAGCATTAATAGCTAGATTTGGGAAGACCCCTTCCCAGTATCTTAAAAGGTTTAGAACCCTCAAAAAGCATGATGGTATCCCTTGGGCTACCTGGGTGTGTGACTGTTTGAAAAGCTTAGATGGTTGTGTTAAGGGTTACAAAGTGAACACTTATGAAGGTTTGAGGAATCTTTTAATGTTGGAGTCTATTTTTGATGTCTGCTCTCCTGAGCTTAGACAGCACTTGGATGATTCAAAGGAGATAGATCCTAAGAAGTTAGCTAAGGCTGCTGACTTGTGGGTTGCCAACAGGGCTACTCACAAGGATTCTGGGGCAACTCAGAAGAAGGAAGAGGGAAAGCAGTTCAAGAAAGACAACAAGGAGAATTACAATAATTCCCATCCAAAAGAGGGTCCCAAACATAACCAGGGTAAGCCACAAGGTAAACCGAATCAGGCTAGTGTACCACCTGGTTCCACACCAGATGGAGGTCAGAGCAAGCCCCCATTCCAGAAAGTGTTTGTGGATTGCCTGGCCATGTGAAAGGAGATCCCAAGTGTAAGGGTAAACCTTCAGGGATCAGCACTGTCTCCTTAGCCTTCTCCCAGGTGGATGAAGTACCTGTGACAAGTGGAAACTTTCAGCTACTAGCTGATGAGCCCATGAGAGTCTCAGCTAGTGTTTCTTTAGTGTCCTTGGGTATTTGGGAACAATAGAACTTAGATGTCTATAACTCAATCCCAGATAATATTAAAGAGTATTACAAAGATAGTGTTCTTGTGAATGGTCAGGTGACACCTGCCATCAGAGACACTGGAGCCAGCATAACTGTGGTTGATGAATGTTTTTTCAAGGTGGAGGATGTTGCTAAGGCACCCAAACACCTAACCAAGTTAGCTGGAGGCCCTGTGCAAATGGTTCCCCAGTTACGAGCTCTCATCCAGTGTAATGACATGACTGTCAGGATACCTGTAAGTGTGCAAAATAACATACCTGGGAGGGTCCTGTTGGGTAATGACCTGAAAACTCTTGGGAGTTGTGTCTAGTACCCCCAGGCCTCCCAGCAGAAGGAATCATGAGCTCACAAGGTCTGCAAGGAAGAGAACCTTGAGAAGCTCTCCTGGGGACATGATAGAGGAAACTATCACCCCAAGTCCACAGGACTTACTTACTGACATTGCTGGGCAAGAAAGGACAAAAGGGAAACCTAAGACTGCCAGCAAGAAACCAGCAAGCACTCCTGTGCCTAGAAGGACATCTCCAAGACTGTCCAAAGTCACACCTGTTACTCCCACACCAGCTGAGGCTGAGTGTGAGGTTCAACCCTGTATGGTCAAACTAGATACTGAGGAATCAGATCTAGAAGAGGATCTTACCTTGGTAGGAGATCTTGACCCTGTTGACCATCCTGAGCTGCGGTCTTTACTGGCAGAAGGTGGACCCAACAGGGAGGATTTCAGCAAGGGACAAATAGAGTGTCCTACCTTGGAAGGTCTTCGCCAACAGGCCACTTCTCAGCTCAATGGGACTGAGCCTGGGAAGTATAGGTTGCACTGGGAAGATGGCCTCTTCTACAGTGAACCAACTGAGTCAACCCCTGGAGACTACAAAAGACTTGTAGTACCTCTAGTGAACCGACTCCAGTTTCTGCAGTTAGCCCATGAGGTACCTTTGGCTGGTCACTTAAGTTTTAAGAAGACCAAAGAAAGGCTCTCTCTTTACTTCTACTGGCCTAAGATGGGTACAGAAGTAGACACATTCTGCAGAAGCTGTCACACTTGCCAAACCTCTGGCAAGAGTGGATCCAAGAATGTGGCACCCTTAGTGCCTCTCCCAGTGGTGGGAGTTCCTTTTGAGAGGGTTGGGATTGACATTGTTGGTCCTCTTGACCCTCTCACATCTTCAGGCAACAGGTTTATCCTGGTTGTAGTGGACCATGCCACTAGATTTCCTGAAGCCATACCTATGAGGACTGTTACGGCTCTGGCTGTGGCTAAGGCCCTACTTGGTATTTTTACCAGAGTTGGTTTTCCTAAGGAGGTGATATCTGACAGGGGATCAAATTGTATGTCCCACTACATGCAAACCATGTGGAAAACCTGTGGCATTACCTACAAGTTCTCAACTGCCTACCAACCCCAAACCAATGGGCTGGTAGAGAGGTTTAACAGAACTATGAAGAGCATGATAGGTGCTTTAGAGGAACCCCTTAGAAGAAAGTGGGACCTTCTACTGCCATGCCTTCTCTTTGCTTATAGAGAAGTCCCTCAGGAGGGAGTAGGATTTAGTCCCTTCGAACTTCTCTATGGCCATCCAGTCAGAGGTCCATTGGCCCTGATTAAGGAGGGGTTGGAGAGTGCTCCTTCCCCCAAGCCAGTCAGAGTGACTGACTATGTGATAGGTCTCGGAGGAGAATGTCACACATGATGGCAGAGGCAAGTGATAACTTGAGGGCTGGTCAAGCTCTGGTCAAGCATTGGCATGACCAGAAGGCTAACATGGTTGAGTTTACTCAAGACCAGCTTGTTCTTGTTATGGTCCCCACAAGGCAGAGGGCCTTGCAGGACAAATGGATAGGACCATTCAAGGTTGTGGGTAAACTTGGGGAGGTGAACTATCTGGTGGACTTATGCAACCCTAAGGAGGCTCCCAGAGTATTTCACACCAACCGTTTAAAGGCTTATGTCTCTAGACCTGACATAGGAGCTCTGCTTCTAGCTTCAACTCAGGAGGAGGAGGAGAGTGAACCTCTGCCTGACCTCGTCAGAGGCTTACCTTTGGATGAGCAAGTGGAAGGAGTCAATCTCTCTTCCAGTCTCACATCTGACCAGCAGGATGAGTGCAAGTTACTGTTAAATCAGATGGCCTCCCTGTTCTCACTTTCACCAGGCTTGACCCCTTGGGGCCAGCATGACATACTCACTGGTGACTGTTTGCATGTAAAAAGCAGGGGGTACAGAATGTCAGACAATATCAGATCCCACATAAGGAATGAGGTCAACAAGATGCTTGAACTCGGGGTTATGGAGCTCTCTACTAGCCCATGGTCTAGCCCAGTTGTGCTTGTACCAAAGGCTGGATCCAAGGAGTTGAGATTCTGGTGGACTATAGAGCTCTGAATGCAGTCACAACGACTGATGCCCATCCTTTGCCTAGGACAGATGAGCTGGTGGACAAACCTGGAACAGCCAAGTACCTCAGCACATTTGACCTAACGTCAGGCTATTGGCAAATAGCCCTGACAGACCATGCCAAGGAGAAAACTGCATTCTTCACTCCAGCTGACCTCTACCAATTCAAGGTGATGCCTTTTGGGTTAAAGAATACACCTGTTACATTTCAGAGGATGGTCAATCAAGTTCTGAATCGGATGGAGGACTTCTGCATGGCATACTTGGATGACATTGCAGTGTTCAGCCCTACATGGAAAGAACATATTGACCACCTAGGCTATGTATTGCAGGCACTGGAACCGGCCCATCTGACCATAAAGGCAAGCAAATGTCAAATTGGTCAGAGTTCAGTGATCTACCTTGGACATGAGGTGGGAGGAGGTGAAATAAGGCCATTGCCTAGCAAAGTACAAGCTGTACAGAAATGGGCCACCCCTACTACTCAGACCCAAGTGACAGCCTTCCTAGGTCTTACTGGGTACTATAGGAACTTCATAGAGAACTATGGGACCATAGCTTCTCCCTTGAATGTCATCCCCTCTCCCAAATTTCCTAAAAAGGTAAGGTGGAATGAGGAGTGCAATCAAGCCTTTGAAGGTCTAAAGAAAGCCATTTGTCAAGCTCCAGTCCTAAGACCTCCTGACTATCACCAACCCTTCAGAGTACAAACTGATGCTTCTAATGTAGGTATAGGTGCAGTCCTTAGTCAACTGGATGAGAAAGGTAGGGAACACCCCATTTGTTTCATCAGCAGGAAGTTAAAGGATCCTGAACCAAGGTGGGCAACAATAGAAAGAGAATGCTTTGCTATTGTGTGGTCACTGAAGAGCTTTAGACCATACTTGTATGGAACTACCTTCATCATTCAGACTGACCACCAACCCTTGAGATGGCTGATGCAAATGAAAGGGGAAAACCCAAAATTACTCATATGGTCAATCTGCCTGCAAGGATTTTGATTTTTCCATTGAGCACAGAGCAGGAAGTCCCCACCAAAATGCTGATGGTCTCTCTAGGATGTTTGTAACCGACTAGAGGTATGAGGTCCATCCAGGAGTGGATTAAATCCTCCTTTCCCTTAGTCTGGGGGGGGGGCGAGTGTTAAGGAGAATTCTCCTTCTAGGGCTAATTTCCCTCACCTAGTGAGTCCCTCAGCAGCTTTGCTGGATTTCTGGAGTTTATTTTTTTCCACCTGGTAAGAGTGTACATCCTTTTTCCACTCTTACATGTGTTTTGGCCTATGTGTTTTACTCATTGTGTGATCTTGGGCACTGGAGCACACCACTCCAGGTGCCCCTGTTCTTGTATGGGTTACACAGCACCTTTAGTGTAGTAACCCAGGGTTGTCTTTCAGACTTCCCTCTGACTCCATTTCGCTGGGGCTGTCTACTGTCCCCCAGAGAAAGGTAAAGTTGCCATTTACTTTACATAGTCACTTTTACCACAGACCCAGTACACCCCATCTTACATGGAGTACTGGAAAGGGCTAATCTATACGCCTTTTCTGTCTGTACCTCCCTGAGTATTGTTTTTCTCTTTTAACATTTAGACTTGGCTGGTGGCAGTGGTATCTACCCTAACTTTTCTACCGCGACTATATTAGATAAACGTGGTAATACTTTTGGCTATTTTTGCAGCCTTAAGCATAAACCCGCTTGACCAAATCGTCTTTCTTTTGGCTCCGGTTGGGTTTATTCGCCATTTCTTTTTGTTAAAGTCCTTCTTGGTTTTACTTTGCGCGGCAAACTAGGTTTGCCTTCTTTGTTCACCATCTTTTGGCGGGCTTCTGCAGAGAAGCCCTCCTCTTGGCGCCTGGGTGTCTAGGTAGACTGAATGTGGGGAAGGGTTGTAGTCACCCCCTGCACAGGGTATCCTAGGAAACCCAAGTCGCACTTTGCCATGATTGGCTGAGGTGGTTGTCCCGTCTGGACAACCCCCCTGCTGCGTGATTGACAGCCAGGCTGTATGAATGGTGGTTTTGCGCATAAAAGGCAGGTCTCTTGGGCTAGAAGTCAGAGTCGCCTCTGGAACTACAAGGAACTGAAGAGAAGCGGAGAGAATGACGGCTGCTCAACTACCCCGTCCCGGTGAAGCCCAGATGCAGTTCTGAGCTATCTACCCTTCAACGACTAAGAGGAGATCCAGTCCGGAGTCTTCTTCCCTTGAGCCTGGTGGGGATAACCAGCTCATCTTCTTCAGCCAGATATCTCCGTCGTGGTCAAAATCGCTGCACACTGCTGTAGTGGTCCGGATAGCCACCTGCCGAGCCTCTCCTGTTTTTAAGGAGCACACCTTCAATTCGTTGTCGCTGCTGCCGGCTTCATCCCTGTGTGGTGCAGACTCCCTTCAGACGTCCTCCTTCACAAGAAAGTTCCAGGAATCGTGGGTCTGCAGGAAACCAACAGGAACAACTGCCAGGGCACCAGCTGCATCATTGGAATAAGGTACTGTGTTCTGCTCGAGGAAACAGGGTGAATCCCTTTTCTTCGTCTGCAAGGCTTGTCCTTGTCTTCCCTCCTTCTTATAACTTTTGCTTCCAAACATTGACAACATCAAAGTACTCTTGGCTACGCTGAATCGTGAACTGTCTAACGGTGTGATCTTCGGCAACAGGTCTCCGGTGTCACTTAAACCTGGCTCCGGCCCTTTGACTTTTGAACTCCTGTTTCAGAGTGTTTCTCGATCTTGTCTGCCTAACCTAAATATTGCCTGTGATTTTTGTCCCCAACTCCCTCTGGGTATCTCAGGTGCTAAGTGTGTTTTTGCCCCGGTAGCATTTCATGTAACGGATACGCGTTTATTTAGTAGACCGAACTGTCAAAAAGTGATCGCAACCGTATCCGCTGTATCGTGTTTTGTTCATAACACTGGTTCATTCAAACACAGGGTACTTACCTTGAGACATAATGTACAAAGTGAATTGGTTAATCGTAGTATAATTTAATGTGTGGTTTTGTTTAAAGTTTAATAGACGTGTTGTGTTTATAACTGACGGTTTAAAAATAAATGTACTTATATTTTTCTACCTAAAACCTTGAGTCGGTGTTTGCTTGAGTCACAGTAATTGTGGTCCCTTTGTGTAATCTCTGCTACTGCTCATATACTCTTGAGATAAGCCTGGCTGCTCTGCTACTGCTACCACTATAACTTAGTAGTACAGGCTTGCACCAAAGGTAAACTTGTATTGCCACCTGTGGTCTTAATTGTGGGTAGTGGTCCCTAAGGGCACTGCACAGGATTCTGCCTAACACCCCAGTCCAGGCAGTTCTCAGTATTAGACCCTTGTGGGCTTTTGATGTTCTCACCCTAGCATGGAGTATGGGCATTGTCACCCCAGTCCAGGCAGTTCATAGACCCTTGTGGGCTTTTGATGTTCTCACCCCGGCATGGAGCATGGGCATTGTCACCCCAGTCCAGGCAGTTCTCAATGGTAGCCCCTCATGGGGTTTTGGCTTTCTCACCCCATTGTGGGTATGAGGATTGTCACCCCAGTCCAGGCAGCTCTCAATGGTAGCCCCTCGTGGGGTTTTGGCTTTCTCACCTCAATGTGGGTATGGGGATGGTCACCCCAGTTCAGGCAGTTCTCAATATGAGCCCCTCGTGGGCTTTGGGCATTCTCACCCCGGCGTGAGGTACCCATTCCACTGTCTGCCTGCCTCCCGGTTCCTGGTACAGCATGCACACATTATTTGCTTAGGCTTCCCTCAGCTGAGGCAACAGCGGAGGGATTCGGGCTCCTTTGGTAGGCCCTGCATCGTTGTGCGGCCTTCACCGTTCCTCATCTGGTGGTTAGGCGTCAGCTTTAGCCTCCGTCAGTGGTTTTCAAACTCTTTTAGTCGCTTTTCCTGCACCAGTAGGACCGCGCTCCTCTAGCTCAAGGCCAGACTCCAGAGAGTAGTGTTCCACAGGTCAGTTAGCTGCAGGCTTTCTGCCGGATACATAGGATTGACGGTTGACACCGCCTTCCACCCAAGCAGCACCTCCTCTGTGTTGTGGTTCCGCAGTTGCACAGCTCTTCTTCTGGCTTCATCTGGTGCAGCTCTCTGACTCTTCACTTACTCTCCAGATGTCACAAGACCCTTAAGTTATCGTTGAGTGCAGCAAGGGAGAATTGATTGGTTCTCGGTCTCACACAGCAATGTTAAGAGTTGAAGATGTCCGGTCCCGAATCTTGACCCGCAGGAGCGGCTGAGCTCCACAGTCCCCCCAGGATGTGTAGGAAACTACTGATTTAAAGCAGCAGGAATCGCAACATCCCTGGGGGAAAGAGGAAAGTGAATAAAATAAAAAACAGAACACAGGTCGCGCCCTCTCTTTCAAACCAGCCGAGTTCCACCTGTAGAGAATAAGAAAGCAAGACATTGACATTCTCCTAAGCACTATTCTCCCCCCACTCCTGAGGCTTCATATGGTAACAGTACCTGTGTAGTCTTCCTGAGAATCTGGAAGACGGAAAGAATCAATATCCCCATCCTTGCTAAATTCCTCCAGGGTAGATGCCTCCTTAAGAGTGGATTTTTCAGAGCTTGTTTGCTTAGAAATGAGTTCACCAAATTCCAAATTATCAATGAATATTGTTCTAATGAGAAGTGTCTCTCTTTAGCAGGAATAGCGTTCTCATAGTGTTTACTGAAGTCTCTGTCTCCAACACTGCTCAACTATTTAATACAATACTTATTTTGAAATAATGTCTGTACTTAGGAATTGTTCCTTCACCTTTGCAACTTGTGGGTCCTAGGATGCTCGCCTAAGAAAGTTTCTATTGAGTTTATTGAAACAACCAATAAGTAGTTATTGTAATTTAGCTCTTCTTTAATATTTCACAGGTAGACCTGCTTTCAAGCTTGCTCCATTTAGCAGTTTTACTTCTACTTAGTTCCATGTCAAATGGCACTACCTTGCGTAACGAGGAATGCAACAGGTGCCGTATTACCAGGACTCTTGTCTCCGCACATGTGCACTGCGGCAGCTATAAAGGTGTAACTACCACCGCAGCGCATGCATCAGCTGAGACACAGCTTGCTTGCCTTTGAAGGAGAGCTTCACTACTCCCTCAGGTCATGCGCACGCACGATCAGTTTACTGCTGATATACCGGTCGTACCCAGGCGCTCGAAAAGAAGCGTCTCAGCTTAACTGATGCCCGAAAAGCTGCGCACGCAAGACCGGATCACTCCAGCAACACTTGTTGTGCGCGGACGTTTGGGATAATACGCCTCTAAACTCCAATCTCAAATTGATATTCTTATGTTGAGCGCACCTAACTGCGTTCGTTTCTTTAACCTGAATGAACGCTACTCAAAATACAATGTAAAGTTCAGTTAAGGCCGTAGAAAGCAGGTTTTAGAACTCAATAAACACAGTGTAAGGGCCTCATTACACGGAAGGCGGAGGACCAAGGTGCTATTAGCACCTTGGTCCATGCCGGTAAAATACCAGCACAGCCTTGGTGGAAAGGGGAATTACCGCCCCATTCCAAGGTTGGCCGGGCGATAACTCCCCCTTCCACCACTGCCCTTCCCCATTCCCATTTTTGCCCCATTGTCACCGGGGTCGGTGATATCTTCGTCTGACAGTGTAGATTCTGAGATCTCCCCCTCCCCCGACTCCTCACCTTCTTCTTCCTTCCAAGAACCCTTCTTTTCCTTTCTTCGTGATCGCACTTTTTTTGTATGTAGATAGGGACGACCCCGGGAGGAAGCCACCGTGTCCTCCAAGCAGGAAGACCAAGGGCCCCCTCCCCCGGGATCGACCAGGAGGGGAAAAAGCCCTTAGGCACAAAAAACCCCTGTGTTATCGTCGGGTGCCTTGGAGGAGTGGAACCAGGAATCCTTGAAGGGTGAGAGCTGGTGGAAAGTGTCTGGAGGCAACACGTGGGTGTGAACCCCCCCCAGGACACAGGCAGTCCAGTAAGCGGTCCGAGGATCTGGTACACGAGGCTAGAAGTGGAAGTAACAAAACGGTAAGCTAAGGCAGTCCAGGGGAACAGGCCGGAGTCTGGTACACGGAAGGTCACAGCAAAACTATCCAGGAGGTAGGCGAGAGCAAATCCAATGGACAAGGTAGGGAACTCGTACACAGAAGGTACGGAGCAGAACGAGAGGAAGTAGGAAACAGAAGGACGGAACAAGCGGCACAGACAAGAGGAAGAAAGGCAGTAAGTGAAGATGGGAAGGAGGGAGGGTAAGCAAGTTGGAAGGAGGGCAGAGGAGGCGGGCGAGTGAAACAAAGCCAAGGGAGGGAGAGAAAGGCAGACAGAACCAACGGAAGGACGAAGGAAGAACAGCGGGGGGAGCCGGACTGGGCGCGAGGACCCGACCGGAGGGAAAGGCGAGTAACCCAGGAAGAGAGCAACAGGTAACAATGAACTCAGGGCTAACGGACGAAACCGGAAGCGTTGCGAAGCACCTGTGACCCGGAAGTTACTGGTTAAAACACCGGGCCACGGAGCGCCCAACCAATGGGAACAGAAGGAAAGTGAAACCAGGAAACAGGGGGCGTGGCCGAAAGCCGCTGGCGGACGGGACTAAGTTCCACGTCGCCAGCGGCTCCATAGACGCCAGGAACTCGGCGGCATGACAGTATGCCCCCTTCCATAAGTTCCTCCCCCTGGTTTCTCTGGATTAAAGAAGTGGTACTTGCGAAGTAAGACAGGAGCATTAATGTGCCTGATGGGTTCCCAAGAGTTTTCCGATGAAGGGTATCCCTTCCATTTAACCAAATATTCCAGCCTGCCTCTATGATACCTGGAGTCACAGAGTTAGGCGACCTCATATTCCGCCCGAGTAGAACCCTGAGGTATCAGGGCCTGTCTAACCCGACGTGCCCAAGTGTCAGCATGAAATGACTTGAGTTGAGAGGCATGGAAAACAGAATGGACCCTTTTGAGGTTGTTGGGTAATTTCAAGCGAAAAGCCACAAGGTTCATCTTCTGTATGATCTCGTATGGCCCTAGATACTTGGGAGTTAGCTTGGAGGGATGTACCCAACGAGGTAAATATCTAGTGGAGAGCATGACCCTGGTACCCACATCCCATCCTGGTATAGGTCTACGGTGTTTGTTGGCTTGAATGCAATATTGAGCTTGGGATGACTTAAGGCCTTCCTCTACCTTCTTGTGTGTCGCTCTAAGGAGGGAGAGGGAAGAATCTACCGATGGTATGCTAGTAGAGAGGCCCGAGACAGGAAGAATGGAGCGAGGGTGAAAACCATAAGTACCAAAAAAAGGACTAAACCCCAGAGCGGTATGTGTGGAGTTATTGTAGGAGAATTCAGCTAGAGGGAGTAGCGTGCTCCAGTTGTCCTGTTGGGAGTTGATGAAGCACCTTAAGTACTGTTCCAGGGTTCCGTTCAGGCGTTCGGTTTGCCCATTGGATTGCAGATGGAATCCAGAGGTGAGAGCTCTTTCGATACCTAGTCTGGCACACAGTGCCTTCCAGAACCGGGAGGTGTACTGACTACCCCGGTCTGAAATTATCTTGTTAGGCATACCGTGCAACCGGAATATGTCTTGGAGAAACACCTCCGCCATCTTGGCTGCAGTGGGAACACCAGGCAATGGGGAGAAGTGAGCCAATTTGGTAAATGAATCCACTACCACCATGACACAGGTGCATCCTTGAGACGGGGGCAAATCAACTATAAAATCCGTAGAGATCGTGCTCCAAGGACCCTTAGGTACAGCACTTGGTTCCAGTAGACCAATTGGTCGTTGACGGGATGACTTACTCCGCAGACAGACGATACATGACTGAACGTACCGATCTGCATCCCTTCTCATCGTAGGCCAGTAGAAATGTCTTTGAAGGTATTCGAGAGTGCCAGCCACTCCCCTGTGTCCTGCAAGTTTGGAGTCATGACACCAGGCAAGTGCCATCTTGCGGAAAGCCGGTGTGGGTAGATAGAGTTTTCCACCGACAAGGTAAAGGCTGTTCCTGATTTCATAGGCCAGATCCTTAGAATGTCTTTCCACTTCAAAGCGACCTCCAGAGTCCTCCTGTACCTGCTTAAGGAATTTAGAAATAATTCCGATATTCCTGGACTGGGGAAACATCCGTTCAAGGGGCGTATCTGTCTCTGGCAGGTAATCACACCGGCGGGAGAGAGAATCGGCTACAACATTCATCTTGCCGGGGATGTAGGTTATGTGGAATTCGAATTGAGTGAAGAAGTGAGCCCATCGGGCCTGTCGAGTGTTGTAGCACTCAAACTGTTTGAGAACCTGCAAGTTCTTATGATCGGTCCGAATGGTGAACGGGAACCTTCCTCCTTGAAGCAGATGGCGCAATTCTACACAGGCCGCCTTCATGGCTATCAGCTCTCGCTCTATGACCAAGTAGTTCCTTTGACTGGTGTTTAGGGTCTTTGAGAAATAAGCCACCGGATGTTCTGTACCCTGGATTTCTTGAAGAAGTACAGCCCCTATTGCGGCTGATGAAGTGTCCGTCTCTAGAATGAAGGGTAGATGTTGGTTTGGTTGTTGTAGGATAGGTGCAGAACAGAAGGCTTCCTTAAGATTCCCAAAACTGTCTTCTGCCTCTGCTGACCATTTGAATGGAGTTGCAGACTTCTTTAAAAGAGAGGTGATGTGTAGTATCTTTTGAGAGAAACTAGGCATAAAACTCTGGTAGAAGTTTGCTAACCCCAGGAATTTCTGTATCTCTTTGACTGAGGTGGGTGAAGGCCATTCAATGATGGAAGACACTTTGTTAGGATCCATGGAGATACTGTGGTCGGACAGAATGTATCCTAGATAAGGAATGGAGGAGGCTGAAAATACACATTTGGCGAGTTTAACAGATAAATGATTTCTCTGGAGCCTTCTGAATACTTCCCTGACATGTTCCACATGGTCTTCAGGAGTGCGAGAGTAGATCAGAATGTCATCTAAGTATACCAATGTGGTTTGGCACAGGAGATCGGAGAATAGTCTGTCCATAAACCGTTGGAATACCGACGGGGCGTTTACCAACCCGAACGGCATTACCTGGTATTCGAAAAGTCCGAAAGGAGTCCGGAATGCTGTCTTCCATTCGTCTCCTTTCTGCACCCGGGGTAGGTGATAAGCATTCCTCAGGTCGAGTTTGGTGAAGATGGTAGCACCCTATACAGCTTGTAGGATATCGGTGATCAATGGCATAGGATACCGGTCTTTTATGGTAACCTTGTTTAGACCGCGATAATCTATACACGGCCTCAACTCCTTTGAATCCTTTTTAGAGATGAAGAACAAGGATGCCCCTGCAGGGGACTTTGAAGGCCTTATGAGCCCGTTTTCCATGTTGCTGTCCAAATACGTTCGGAGGTCTTGTTTTTCTTCCAAAGACTGTGGAAACATCCTACCGAAGGGTACCAATGCACCTGGGGTGAGATCAATGCAACAGTCTTCAGGCCGGTGCGGAGGGAGCTCAACGGGTATCTTTTCAGTTGCCACCTCGTTGAACTCCTTCAGGTAGTGTGGGAGACAGTGTACTGTTCTGACCTCGTAGCTATTTGTGGTCTTGACGGTCTCGAATCTTGGTTCTGGCAAGCATTCCGATTTGCATAGTGAGGACTGAAAACTAAGTAAGTTTCTAGACCAGTCAATACTGGGGTTGTGTCTGCGTAGCCAACAGATACCCAGGATTAGGGGGAAGTGAGCAGCCCAGATGATATTAAATGTGATACTTTCGATATGTTGCTGGATGGACAAAGTAAGTGCTTCTGTGGTGTGAGTGATCAAACCCGAGCTCAAAGGTTCACCATCAACCCCTTCCACCTTTTGATCTTCTCGTTTGGCTATCCTTTTCACTCCATGTCGTTCTGCCCAATGGGTATCCATGAAGTTCCCTGCTGCTCCACAGTCGCGTAGGGCTAAAGTGGTTACTTCCTTGGGGCCCACTCTGAGAGAAACTGTGAGCACCATCAACCGGGAGTCCTCAGACGTTTCAGTAGAGGATACAGAAAGAGGCGCGTAGGGACTAAGAGCAGCCCCTCGGTAATGCGTCCCAATGTTTACCGAGGGCGAGCGTTTCCCGACCTTCTGGGCGGTACTTCTGGACAATCTCGTAATAGATGTGAGGACGACCCGCAGTACATACACAGGGAACCCTCCCTGCGCCGTTTCCTTTCTTCAGGTGTGAGCGGGGCTCTGGTGGTTCCGATCTGCATAGGTTCTTCCTCAGCGGTCCGTTGGAAGGGCACTGACGCGGGTGAGTGAGTCTCCAAGAGAGGGGGTACACTTAACCTGGTCTTCTTCTTTTCTTGACGTCTTTCCATCATTCTGAAGTCAATTCGGAGGGCAGCTGTCAGGAGTTCGGCAAAAGACACCGGTCTTTCTATCCGGGCTAGTTCATCCTTCAATTCCTCCCTTAAACCTCGCCGAAATATGGCATACTGGGCCTGTTCCTGCCAACCTGCCTCATCTGCCACCTGTTTGAAAGCGGTGATGTATGTCAGTAGATCAGAATTCCCCTGACGGATGTCAAGGAGGTCCTCCGAGGCCAAGTAGGTACTCTCTGTTTGCAGAAAGGTTTGTTGAATCAGAACCTTAAAGGCATTGTAGTCCTGTAAAACCGGGTCTGGCTGCTTTATTAAAGGGGTAGCCCAAGCCAGGGCATTCCCGGTCATGTGGGTGATCATAAACCCCACCTTGGCGTGGTCTGAGGCAAAGGTCTGAGGGCGAAAGGAAAAATGAAGATTGCATGCGTCCAGGAACTCCTTAACCTTTTTAGGGGAACCATCGAACTTCCCTGATACTAGGGGAAGTGGAGGTAAATCGGTTAAAGGTCTTTCCCTGTCCGTCAGACGCTGTTGTAGGGTGGCGTTAGCTGTCTTAAAGTTCTGCATCTCTAAATTTAGACTTTGTACAGCGGCTACGAGTTCTTGTACCTGCTGTGGGGTGGCCATCTCTTTTTGGCGTCGCAAACTGTCACCGGGGTCGGTGATATCTTTGTCCGACAGTGTAGATTCTGAGATCTCCCCCTCCCCCGACTCCTCACCTTCTTCTTCCTTCCAAGAACCCTTCTTTTCCTTTCTTCGTGATCGCACCTTTTTTTTATGTAGATAGGGACGACCCCGGGAGGAAGCCACCATGCCCCCCAAGTAGGGAGACCAAGGGGCCCCTCCCCCGGGATCGACCAGGAGGGGAAAAAGCCCTTAAGCACAAAAAACCCCTGTGTTATTGTCGGGTGCCTTGGAGGAGTGGAACCAGGAATCCTTGAAGGGTGAGAGCTGGTGGAAAGTGTCTGGAGGCAACACGTGGGTGTGAACCCCCCCAGGACACAGGCAGTCCAGTAAGCGGTCCGAGGATCTGGTACACAAGGCTAGAAGTGGAAGTAACAAAACGGTAAGCAAAGGCAGTCCAGGGGAACAGGCCGGAGTCTGGTACACGGAAGGTCACAGCAAAACTATCCGGGAGGTAGGCGAGAGCAAATCCAATGGACAAGGCAGGGAACTGGTACACGAAAGGTACGGAGCAGAGTGAGAGGAAGTAGGAAACAGAAGGACGGAACAAGCGGAACAGACAAGAGGAAGAAAGGCGGTAAGTGAAGATGGGAAGGAGGGAGGGTAAGCAAGTTGGAAGGAGGGCAGAGGAGGCGGGCGAGTGAAACAAAGCCAAGAGAGCGAGAGAAAGGCAGACAGAACCAGCGGAAGGACGAAAGAAGAACAGCGTGGGGAGTCGGACTGGGCGCGAGGACCCGACCGGCGGGAAAGGCGGGTAACCCAGGAATAGAGCAACAGGTAGCAAGAAACTCAGGGCTAACGGACGAAACCGGAAGCGTTGCGACGCACCCGTGACCGGGAAGTGGCTGGTTAAAACACCGGGCTGCGGAGCGCCCAACCAATGGGAACAGAAGGAAAGTGAAACCAGGAAACAGGGGGCGTGGCCGAAAGCTGCTGGCGGACGGGTCTAAGTTCTGCGTCGTCCGCGGCTCCATAGACGCCAGGAACTCGGCGGCATGACACCCATAGGGCATAATGGGAATGGGGAAGGTGCTAATTACGGCACCGCAATCTTGCGGTGCCGTAATTAGCACCAAGGTCCCTTAGCGGGTTGGTTTTTAACACCTGCAAAAAGCAGGCGTTAAAGCACCAACCCGCTAAGGGACCTCGTAGTAAGGCGGTAATGGTTAACGGTCACCGTTACCATTAACAGTGACCGTTAATCATTACCGCCTTCCGTGTAATGAGGCCCTAAGTCTTTGAATGTAATCTAAGAACCTTTCCTTCTAACTAAATACCTAAACTTATCTAGATTAACTTTTTCTGTCAAAACCAACTCTGGAAACAGTTGATCCTTGCTTCCTTCCGCAAAAATTGAAGTTAGTCACTGAAATTGTCTTTTTCAAAGAACCAGAGCGCAGCGCCCCCTCCAGTTTCCCAGCATGTCTTGTCCCACGGAGGTCTGCATATGAATCTGCTGTCTCACCAATCTAGGTTTACTTAAAGGGTACTTATTTTGGATTTACATAAGGGACTTAATTAACAGGACCTTCCTGATGAAAGGAGGACAATAAAAGGCAGTTTAGAATTTTCATACTGTCTCCAAGTCCACTCAACCTCCAATCATTTTGCAGAATGTTCCCATCCAATCAAGTCCCTGCCTCCTGACCACCATGATGGCTTGGGGAACCCTCCTAAGGACCAATAGGAGTTAAGGTAAATAAAGTTTGAGTTGTGCCTAAATGATGCAAATAATTGAGCCAGCCACCCAGAATCAACCAGACGCAACGCCCTGAGCAGCTGCTCAACCTAACCAACCCACAAGTGATCAGTGAAACCTGACAGTACCACCTTCTCAAGCCCTGCCCTCAGGGCCTGGCTTACTAGGGTTCTTTCTATGAAACTTGGACACCAGACTCAGTGCATGAACATATTCAGCAAACTCCCAAGACCTTTCTTCGGGACCATAACCCACCCAATCAATCAAATATTGAACCTTTCCTCTCGATTTTCTAGAATCCAAAATTGCCCGGACCTCAAATTCCTCTGTATTGTCTTCAGTCAAAATCACCTGAGGAACTGAATTTAATCTGGTTCACTTAATCACTAGCTTTAACAGACTCACATGATATGTTGGATGCACCTTCAATCAAGCAGGTAATCCCAATTTCACTGCCACTGGATTGATAATCCTCTCAACCTCAAAAGGCCCCACAAATTGGGGACTAAACTTGTTACATCCCTTCAGCCTTAAAAACTTGGTAGAAAGCCAAACCAAATCTCCAATCTCATAACTAGGACTGACTTTACGTTTCCTGTCTGCAAACCTTTTATAACTCTCCTTACTGTAAAGATTTAGTAATCTTCTCTAATCCTTCTTTCATGGTTTGTAATCGCTCCTCCACGGCCGGACTGGAAATATCTCTCACAACCAAATCTCTGTGAAAATGTGGATGAAAACCCCCTACTGCAAATGAAAAGTGACATGGAAGTTGAATCCTTCTTGGAATTGTTATAAGCAAATTCCGCCTTCCACAGCTGATCCATCCATCCTTTTCCTCCATGCCAAAAACGACGTACATTCTTTTCCAGTTCTTGGTTGACTCGCTCAACTTGACCATTTGCCTCTGGGTGATATCCTGGTGTCATTAGAATCTCCATACCAAGCTCCTTGCAAAAGGCCTTCCAAAATTCCTCAATCTGAGATCACCCTACTGGGTAAACCATGTAAACGTACAACTTCTTGCAAAAACCTTTGACCTAATGTAGATGCCGTTGCTGGACCCTTCACTGGAATAAAATGAGCCTCCTTGGTAAGTAAATCCACAACAACAAGAACAACAGAACATCCTTGATCCACAGGTAGATCAACCAAAAAATCCAAAGAAACCGTGTGCCAAGGATGTGGAGGTATAGGCAAAGGTTCCAGAAGCCCAACTGGTTTTCCACAAGATATCTTGACTTTAGTACAAACTTCACAAGTTTTTACATAATTTAACATGTCCACTCTCATAGTTCTCCACCAAAAATGTCTTTGAACCAGATATAAGGTCTTTCGAAAACCAGGATGTCCTACCAACCCAAAATCATGATACCCCTTCAGAATCCTCTCCCTTAGCCCTTCAATGGGAAGAAATAATATGGTTCTCACATAAAGCAACCCCTCCCCCACCGATGTAGCCGAATCTTGATGAGCCCACGCGTCCATCTCTTCCTGACTTAAAAAGTTCTGAATTCCCTGTTTCAAATCATCATTAGTGGATATACTTGATGAAATGAAATGATCTTCTGGAATCACTGGCTTGGGGTTCATGTCCAACTCATGCTCACTGCCAGGAAACTGCTTTGACAAGGCGTCCGCTTTCCCATTCAGCTTTCCGGATCTGAAAGTAACTACAAAGTCAAAGTCGGCAAAGAATAAAGACCAACGTAACTGCTGAGGAGTTAAGGTTCTAGCTGATTTCAAAAACAAGAAATTCTTGTGGTCCGTAAGAACTGTGACCTTCTGTCTGGCCCCCATCAAACAGTGCTGCCACTCCGTGAAAGCTACCTTAATAGCCAATATTTCCCGATCCATAATGGTGTAGTTACACTCAACTTCCGAAAACCTTTTAGAGAAGAAAGCTACTGGATGCAACTGTCCTGTGCGTTCATGTCGTTGGGACAAGACTGCCCCCATTGCCAAGTTCGAAGCGTCAGCCTCAACAAAGATAGCCTAAGAAGAATCCGGATGGAGCAAAATCGGACCTAAAGTGAATTCTCCTTTCAGAACTTAAAAAGCCTTCTCTGCCTCGTCATTCCAACAAAACTTCACCACCTTCTTCAAGAGTCTTGTAATTGGCAGAATAATCTGGGAGAATCCCTCAATGATTCTTCTATGAATCCCAGAAAACTTTGAACTTCCTTCACCCGTGTTGGAGTAGGCCATTTTCTAACACCGTGTACCTTCTTATCATCCATCTCCAAACCTGAAGGAGATATCACAAACCCGAGAAATTCCACAGTCCTAGTATGAAATTGGCTCTTTTCTAGCTTAGCAAAAAGGTGGTTCTCACGTACCCTCTCCAGTACCTCACATGTCTCTTATGCTTTTCTTCATCGGGAGAACAAAATATCATCTATATAGACCACCACAAAGATGTCCAAAAATTCCCTAAGGATGTCATTAATAAAGAATTGAAAAGCGGCTGGAGCATTACACAAACGAAAAGGCATGACCTGATATTCAAATAGTCCACAACGGGTCTTAAATGCCATTTTCCATTCATCCCCCTCCCTGACCCTGACCAGATGGTAAGCTCCCCGTAAATCCAACTTAGAAAAGATCGCCGCTCCCTGAACTTGATCCAACATCTCAGAACTCAGAGGCAATGGATACCGATTTTTGATGGTTACCCTGTTCAGGGAGTGGTAATCTATACAAGTTCTTAACTTCCCATCTTTCTTTGGGATGAAAAATAAGGGTGATGTTGCTGGGGACTGAGAATGCCTTATAAAGCCCTTAGCTAAATTCTCATCCAGATATTCCTTCAGAAACTCATTTTCTTTTTCCGTTAAAGCATACACACGACTACAGGGCAACATCGCTCCATCCTCCAAATCAATTTTGCAATCATAGGATCTGTGTGGAGGTAAACCTCCAGCCTTCACTTCATAAAAAACACCAGCAAAATCATTATAACACTCTGGTAAACTTCCCAAAATCGTTCCAATTGAATGACTGATTCCTCCTCCATCTGCCAAAGCCAAATTCCTAACCCTACCCTCATTTACTTCACCTTCCTTCCTGCTCGAGAATTGAAAGCAATGTCCTTTACAAAAAGAGGAACTAAAATCAACCACCCTTCTACTCCAGTCAATAACTGGATTGTGAGAGGTCAGCCAGGGCATTCCCAAATTATCTTTAACTGAGAGGCATCAATCAACACGAAAACAATTTTCTCCCGGTGCTCACCACTCGCAAAGAAATGTAGAGAAACCGTACCATGGGTGATTGGACCACATGTTAAACAAAACCCATCCACTGCCCTCACTTGTTCCCGCATCACCTTTTTCACTAGGGGAATTCCTAAAGAATCAGCTAACCCTCTGTCCATGAAATTCCCAGTTGCCCCCGAGTCAATCATGGCAGGCCCAGAACCCTTCAATTCCCCAAATGAAACAAGGATACATTGATGGTGATGTGCGGCACAGCTGACTGAAGAGTGCTTTCCGCAACCTGTGTTCTGGAACCAGAAGACTGAGATCTTTTAGGAGTATATGGACAGTTACCTAGGAACTGCCCACTTCTCCCGCAGTATCTTTCTCTTCCTTGGACAAGGGGCCCGAATTCTTCTTCCTGTCTCTGTTCCATTTCCATTATCATCCTTAATACCCAAATCCTTTGGTTTCTCAACTTGCTGAACCAACTTGGGGTCTAACCAGCCTCTCCTCTTCTCATTCCTTCTCTCATTTAACCGGAAATCAACCTGCATGATCAAATCAATCAGAGCGTCACAGGTAGAGAGTCTATCCACAATGTTAGCCAAAGCATCCTTAAGGTCATCCCTAAGACCGCGATAAAACAATGTTGTTCTCTTCTCCTCCGGTCAATTACTTTCCATCACCAACGACTTAAACTGGGTGATGTAGCTCACCAAATCTCTATTTCCCAGTCTAAGTTCTAATAACTCTCCATCACCTTCTAATGACAGCTGCCTTTTCCCAAACATCTTTTTAAACTCCATTTGAAATTGAACCAAACTCTTTAAAATTGGATTCTTCTGCCTAACTAATAATACCGACCATGCAGCTGTCTCCCCAGTCAGATATGAGAGAATTAACACTACTCTGGCCTCTTCTGTGGGGAAACGGGGAAACTCCCTGGCCTACAGAGGAAGTGTAACTCACATTGAGTTAAAAGAAATGGAAACCTCTTAGCGTCCCAATAAAATATTCTGGAGGGGCCAAAGGGACAGATACTACTGACCCCTCCATTCCTCTATCCCCACTTGCCCTTACCTCAGAATCTTCCCTAACCAACAGAGGGGGTTGCTCATGAAGATCTCCTGCCTCTAAACTGGGCTGTCTTATAGAGACCTGTATTTGGGACACTACTGCTCCCAACTCCTCTACCCTCCTACTTAGTTTTGCATTCTCCTGATGGGAAACCCGAAGCTCATCCCTCAGTTCCCTAATTAACTCCTGCAATTCAGCCCTATTAACTAGTGGTTTCAGCAGCTCAGGCGGATCGTTCTATTGGCCTTTCATTCTGTCTGGTCCTGAATCTTGATCAGCAGGAGCTGCTGAGCTCCACAGTCCCCCCAGGATGTGTAGGAAACTACTGATTTAAAGCAGCAGGAATCACAACATCCCTGGGGAAAAGAGGAAAGTGGATAAAATAAAAACAGAACACAGGTCAGTCTCTCTCTTTCAAACCAGCCGAGCTCCACCTGTAGAGAATAAGAAAGCAAGACGTTAACATTCTCCTAGGCACTATTCTCCCCCCACTCCTGTGGCTTCATGTCGTAACAGTACCTGTGTAGTCTTCCTGAGAATCTGGAAGACGGAAAGAATCAATATCCCCACCCTTGATGAATTCCTCCAGGGTAGTAGCTTCCTTAAGATTGGATTTTTCAGAGCTTGTTTGCTTAGAAATTAGTTCACCAAATTCCAAATTATCAACGAATATTGTTCTAATGAGAAGTGTCTCTCTTTAGCAGGAATGGCGCTCTCATAGTGTTTACTGAAGTCTCTGTCTCCAACAGTGCTCTACTATTTAATCCAATACTTATTTTGAAATAATGTCTGTACTTAGTTGTTCATTCACCTTTGCAACTTGTTGGTCCTAGGATGCTCTCCTAAAAATGTTTCTGTTGAGTTTATTAAAACAACCAATAAGTAGTTATTGTAATTTAGCTCTTCTTTAATATTTCACGTTTAGACCTGTTTTCAAGCTTGCTCCATTTGACAGTTTTATTTCTACTTAGTTCCAAGCCAAATGGAAATACCTTGCGTAACGAAGAAAAAAGAAAAAAAGGCAACAGGTGCCGTATTACGAGGACTCTTGTCTCCGCGCATGCACACTGCAGCCACTATAAAGGTTTAACTACGACCGCAGCGCATGCATCAGCTGAGACACAGCTTGCTTGCCTTTGAAGGAGAGCTTCACTACTCCCTCAGGTCATACGCACGCACGAACATTTTACTTCTGAAATACCAGTCGTACGCAGGTGCTCGAAAAGAAGCGTCTCAGCTTAACTGATGCCCGAAAAGCTGTGCGCGCAAGACCGGATCACTCCAGCAATACTTGTCGTGCTCGGGTGCTCGGGATGATGCGCCTCTAAACTCCATCTCAAAAGAATATTCTTATGTTGAGCGCACCTAACTGCGTTCGTTTCTTTAACCTGAATGAACGCTCCTCAAAATACAATGTAAAGTTCAGTTAAGGCCGTAGAAAGCAGGTTTTAGAACTCAATAAACACAGTGTAAGGGCCTCATTACGACCCAGGCGGTAAGGGGTTAACGGCACCGTAAAAGGTGTTGGCGCCGTTAAACCCTTTACGCCTAATTACGAGGTCCCTTTGCTGGTCCCGACCTTAACAGCTGGTTTTACCAGTCGTTAAGGAAGGAACCCGCAAAGGGACTTTCGAGGAAATTACGGTACCGCAATTTGTGGTACCATAATTACTGCCTTCCCCATTCCCATTGAGCCCTATGGGGGCAAAAATGGGAATGGGGAAGGGCCAATGATGAATGGGGAATTACTGCCCCACCAACCTTGGAATGGGGCGGTAATTCCACCATTCACCATGGCGGAGTTGGTAAAATACCGGCGGCAAGCATGGCGCTACTAGTGCCATGGTTACCGCCTGGGTCGTAATGAGGCCCAGTGTAAGTCTTTGAATGTAATCTTAGAACCTTTCCTTCTAACTAAATACCTAAACTTATCTAGATTAACTTTTTCTGTCAAAACCAACTCTGGAAACAGTTGATCCTTGCTTCCTTCCACAGAAATTAAAGTTAGTCACTGAAATTGTCTTTTTCAAAGAACCAGAGCGCAGCGCTCCCTCCAGTTTCTCACCATGTCTTGTCCCACGGAGGTCTGCATAGGAATCTGCTTTCTCACCAACCTAGGTTTACTTAAAGGGTACTTATTTTGGATTTACATAAGGGACTTAATTAACAGGACCTTCCTGATTAAATGAGGACGATGAAAGGCAGTTTAGAATTCTCATACTGTCTCCAAGTCCACTCAACCTCCAATCATCTTGCAGAATGTTCCTATCCAATCAAGTCCCTGCCTCCTGACCACCATGATGGCTTGGGGAACCCTTCTAAGGACCAATAGGAGTTAAGGTAAATAAAGTCTGAGTTGTGCCTAAATGATGCAAATAATTGAGCCAGCCACCCAGAATCAACCAGACCCAACGCCCTGAGCAGCGGCTCAACCTAACCAACCCACAAGTAAAGAGCGAAACTTGACAGAAGCTCAGAAATGACTCCAGCCTGGTTTTAAGGGCCCTGCACATTATTGCCTTGGTCAGTCCCTAGGAATGCCATTAACAATGAGGAGTTGGGTTATGAGGTAAGTATAAACAAATCCCTTCCCGAGGTCACCTTATCTCTTAATGGGGGTGACCCCCAGTGAGATCACACTTGCCCCATCCCCTACGGAGGTTATTGTGTAGCAGGCTCGACTCCCTAGTCATAAAGGGAGTGTTTCAACCTTGGGGAGAAGAGACGAATTTCCAGGATTCGTCACATGCCCCTTCCGTTAGTTTGGAGTGCACCTCTACTGTGGTAATGACTCGGGTAACAGCGCCTCTCTCCCAAACCCATGGGGGATCGCCGTTGCCTGCTGGGAATTCTACTCAAAGTGATAGAGGGGAGTATTTCTCTGTGGTGGTTTTGTTTACATTATGCTGAAGGGGTTAGTGCAAGGGTGGGAAATAGGTGCCTATGATTAGCTCCTCGGGTAGTTGTTGGGGAGGAGACAGGATCTTCCCACCCTCCTAAGCGATACCGAATAAGGCAAAGTCGTTAGAAGACACATTTGTGGAGCTGCGGGAAGAGGGTACACACAAAGGGGGGTAAATGATCACTGTAATGCATGTATTAGGAGCCATAGAAGAGACACAAATGTGAACGCCATTTTAGACAAATGGCAGCCATCCTAGAATGTAGGCCCAAGCGTGGTGAATAGTATTAGGTGCTTGGATAACAGGTCCTTTGCATGAGCACAAAAAACACACCCACCCCTGCCAGGTCCAACACAGCCCATGAACTCCTTCATTGTTCCAAAGAATTACAGGCCCTCGCACACAGGGAAGAATGCACCCTACAAGGTCATGAGAAAGGAGCAGCACGCCGCTTGGCAGTACCCTCCCGTGAGAGAGATAGCAAGGATCCCTTCCCCCAATGATCCCGGCATGAGAAATACAGCCTTACAATGCTTTCACCACAATACCCCTGTATGCCACAGCACCACCCAAACACAGACCACCAACCCCAAAACGTTTGACACCCCTCAGTCGATCACTTAGATCAGAAGGCAAGGCTATCACTTCT
Source organism: Ambystoma mexicanum (assembly GCF_040938575.1). Classification (NCBI taxonomy): domain Eukaryota; kingdom Metazoa; phylum Chordata; class Amphibia; order Caudata; family Ambystomatidae; genus Ambystoma; species Ambystoma mexicanum. The sequence continues at coordinate 16,361,514 of NC_090925.1, read as the reverse complement.
CCAGAAATGGGTAATGTGTTTTGCGCAGCAAGGTGCAAAGTAGCAACTAAATTATAGCCAAAATGAAGGTGGAGGAACATGGGAGTTGCTGAGCTGCCTGGGAATGAATGAAGCGTGTGAGTTAGTGTGACCACAGCTCTTCTGCAGCCCAAGGATATGTGTTCCAGTTGTTTGCATCACTGATAAGGTAACATTGCGTAACAGAGTAGCCAATTAATTGTTAGACCAACCTCACCATGGTTGATGAACCCAGCAGCACCCACATGGATGGAGATGGACAGATGAAGATGGACAAATGGCCAGGCATCTCATATGGAGCAGATTTATACGTGTAGTACCCATCCAATTGGGATGGCAGAATTGTACTATATAATATGACATCTTGAGTGACGCTGTCTGTAGTTGTAAGATCCAGCACGTGCTCCTAGAGCTCTGAGCGTTCTCGTGCAGCAGCGTCCTTTGCAGGTGTTTTCTATGTTTTGTGGAATAAACACTTGTTACCTTTGCAGGCACATTTTGGGCCTTCTTCCCTAGCGGCTTGTATTTTTTCTGGTGTGAGCGTACAGAGGCGTGCCTTCGTAGCCTTTGGCGACAGCTTCCTTCTGGGCTGTTGAATCGCCCCTGACTTCTAAGGTGAGTGGGACCTTTGGTTATAGCTCAGCATCTCCATGATAATGCTGCACCCAAGTCCAAAATGTCTGCACCAACCAGGTCGGATCAGAATGCGGTCTGTCCGTTGCCTAAATCGATTTGAATCAATTACAGAATTAGCCCATGGGCTGGTGGCAGCTACATGCTGATGTGACAGTGGCCCTAGGTATCATGGGTACCTAGGCAAGATGGCCTCTGGTGGCCTCTTGGTTGACTTTGCCTTACCCCCTTGCTTCTCTAAGTCCCGAGAAGCCCTGGCTCTGTCCCCTTTCCCTGATTGGCTGTTGGGTGGAAGGACCATGGATGGCTCTGGGGCTGCCTCCTGCCAGACTGGCTGGAGCCTTCCCAGGGGCTGCTTGTTGTGGGTACACCCTTGGATTGGAGCCTAGCCTACCTGAATGGAGTGAGTAGTCAATCTGCATTCTGTGTTGTGGGTGTCAGGTTTTGGTTGTGTGACACAATGCCTGAGCAGCCCGGACTGAAACTGGAATGAATGGAGTGTGGTGCACTGAAAGTCTGGGGAGTAGCCCCTAAATCACATCCTGTGTTGTGGGTGTCTGGATTATGTTCTTGTGGAATCATAGTTAATAATGTGAGCGTAGCTATGGTCCCACATTAGTAATGCACTTTTGGGATAGAGGGAAAAGTCTTTTAAGCAAGTTTGTAGCATTTTTGAATGCTATATACAATACATCTTGCAATGCGTTTTTGGTCATTAAACTCAACTCTTGCCCTTCTCTACTGACATGATACAAAGAATTGCCGGCTTTGTGCTTTTGTTTTTTCCATACAGAACAAAACTGTTCTAAGCATACTGTATGCAGGCTCCTCTCTGCTCGTGTTTGAAACAAATCAGGCAGCTGAATGGATTGGTTCATATAGTACTTTGACATGAACTTTGCCAGAAGTGTTGTCTTTGAGCTATGCTACGAAAGGCTTCTCTACTGACAGTGCCTGAATTACTGATAAGGTGGCCCTGGATGTGAAATCTTTAAGTGAGGATTGGTGGAAAGGTTCAAATTAACCTCTGCTGCCCTGGTTTAGCCACTGACAGGTATATTCTCTGGACGCCTTCCATGAAGGCCTTCACCAATGGACCGTGGCAATGAAACTATTATAAGTGATACATGTCTGAGTGACCAATGAATGCGACAAGCAGTGTGCATAGTGTTTTCCATTGCATGGTCATATGGCGCACGTGTGTGGATTCGAACATCATAATATCTATCAAGGTGAGTGAATCTCCTTGATTAATCCAGAATAATGTGCGCCCCACTTGCACATATCCTGAACTATGATGGGATTGGAGAATACAGTGTGATTATAGGAGATGTATTCACATACATGGTGAATATGTATTCACTAATGAGCAAGCACAAACATGACTAAAAGCAGGAGAACTTTTATAGAGTAGAAAGCACATGCATGAGGACAATAGACAGATGGTAAAATGTTAAATAGATGTAATGACACATCTTCAAATCCTGCCCATGTCGGCTCAGCATTTCATCCTACAAATACTGCAAACGGAGATGTTTGTATTTACCAGAGCCACATTTTGTCCCTCTTCACCTTTCACCTACATCTGGAGCCGGGGGCTTGGCAGTCTTTCTGCACTGCTGAGGAAGGGCACTCAGCTGTGACTGTATTGGAGGTGAAAGGCACATATGTGCTAACTTGGGTAAAGTATAGTGTTCTGTGTGCATTGTTGACTGTGCAGAGGCAAGCTGCATGCTTGGTCTGGTGTCTACATCATGTGATGGGCCAATCACAGCCTTTTGGTAGTCACACATTTGAATAAGGTTGTAAATAACATGGGAGTGGTTTGGAATCCTTTTGAATTTAATTTTCCTGTCCTACCTTGGCCGGGTCCCTCATGTCAATGGACTCCATAGGCTTCCGCTTCTGAAGGCCACACGACTCCAGCATGGTGTCATAGTTCGTGGTCACAATCATACAGCCCTGCTCCATCAGGGACATGATGTCTTCTAGGATGGTCGGGCAGGTGATGCACTGTTCTATGTTCTCGAATATTCGCATTAAACAGTCCCGGAAAAAGGTAGGCTTTGTGTCACCGGAGCGCTGGCAGAGAAAATGACAGAACACTGCATTCTTAAAACACTCTTTAAAAGATTTCACCAAGCATTACTACAAGCGTTAACCAAGAAAATTGAAACAGTTGAACAAGCTTTCAAAGGTCACCTCCCAATTAAAACAATCCTATTTCACCCAGGGGCATCTAGGGATGTTTAAGATGTCACTTTGTTGGGTTAAATTAGGTTGGAGGAACTTTTTGAAAGGAATGTTGATGAGAAATGGCATCGCTGTTTCTTGAACGCAGAGAAATGCTTTTAGTTGTTTCCCTTTCTGCTTCTGAAGGCAGTCAATACCAGTAGTTATTGACTACATTCCGATTGGCTGAGAAGAAGTCAATAATAACTTCCATGTGCTAATACACTTTGCAACTTCTCACTCAAAGTGGGAAAGTCAGAGAAACCCTTAAACAACTGCTGATCACAACACTCCTTAAAAATCCAAATACCCCTCGGTCAATGCACGTGCAGGTGGTGGTGACGGGGGTGGGGGCCCCCCTGTGGCGACCATCTATACCATTTCACTATTTTGCAGGTGACCGGGCCGTAGGGAAGCCCTAGGATCTGAATGGAGAGCCTCCCTTTGAAGTCCCTGTAGATCTACCAATAGCATTGTGTACAATGTGAGCAGAAGGACGTCCTGCACCAACTTTGTAACCCTGTAGTCTAGCACAGAAGTTGCTTACCCGGGGTAACGTTCTTTCGACTGGATGTTCCTCCCACATATTCCTCATCTTTGATATTCAAGTCTGGTTGCAGCTTGCTTCGGAATTTTTTTTCAGAGTCGAGCATCGTGCAGCATTGAGTCTTGGTCCACAATGGCCTCCGTGGCGTCCCTCGTGAGGTTGACGTTGGTAAATGAAGCACGCGCACTGTTTGTTTGTTGCGAGAAAGGAAGGTGTAAGACACGGAAATTCTAGGCAGGAAAGAGGGGATGAATAGGAGGGTTGATGAGGAATATGTGGGAGGAATATCCAATTGCAAGAACAATCCCACAGGTAAGTAACTTGTTCTTCGAATGGATTGTGTCCTCCCACGTATTCCTCATCTTTGATAGACTCCCACGGCAGTTTGGCCTAGGCAGTGGGTGCCAATAATGTACTTATTTGTTAATATTATGGAGGACAGCCTTGCCAAATTTGGCTTCCTCTCCTGAAAAAGAATCTACACAGTAAAATGTACTGAATGTATGAAGTGACAACCTGGTTGCTGCTCTGCAAATGTCCCGCACGGGCACACCTCTTTCCAGAGCTAAAGAAGCAGCCACCCCTCTAGTGGAATGCGCCCTAAAACCTACGTGCAAATCTTTGCCTGTTACTGAGAAACATTCTGTTATGCATATTACGATCCATCTAGAGATTGTTTGTTTTGTGACTGCCATGCCCAGTCTTTGGCCAGCATGACCGATGAAAAGCTGACCATCTTGTAGTAATGTAGCAGCTTAGTGCCCTTTCCGGGTCTAGGCGAAGTAGCCTCTCCTCCTCGTTAAATGGATGAGGAGGAGGGTAATAAGATGGTAGTACAATACATTGTGCTAAATGAAACTCTGACACAACTTTTGGAAGGAAAGATGACCTAACTCTTAAAATTACTTTATCCGTGGAAAAGGAAGTGAAAGGTTGTTTGGAAGATATGGCCTGTAGCTCACTTACCCTACGGGCAGACGTGATAGCTACTAGAATGGCCGTTTTCATACTGAGCATCATCAAAGTGCTCAAATGGAGCTCCCATAAGACATTGTAATACAAGATTTAAATCCCATGATGGCACGATGAAGGGCGTGAGTGGAAATAAATTGGTTAAGCCCTTCAGAAATTGTACAACAATCGGCACTATGAAATAACCCCTCATCCGGAGATCTTTTGAAGATTGATAGTGCCGCTAAGTAGCCCTTCGCCATGGCCTCTTGCAACCCAGAATGGGTCAGATGGAGCAAGAAAGACAAAATATGGGGTTGTTTACACATTAAAGGATCACTTTTCTTTTCCCTGCACCAGCTGCGAAACGTATTCGCCTAGTCTGGTCTCCTAACCGAAAGCAACACTTCCATTACGTCTTCCGGAAGGTCCCAATCTCTATATCTCACCCTTTCACACACCAGGCATAAAGATTGAGAGTCCTGATCTCTGGATGAAGAACGGACCTCCCTCCTACAAGAGTAGGTCCTCTCTTTGGGGAAGACGAATTGGAGGGCAGATGACTATTTCTAGAAGGTCCGGGTACCACGTTCTCCTGGACAATCCAGAGCCATCGGGATCATAGTTTTCCCGAGTTTCCTCAACCTTCTGAAGAGATGAGGAATGACGGGGACTTGCGGAAACCCGTACAGCGGTGGAAACTCCCAGTCCACCACAAACGCGTCCCTTAGAGCTCCGCTTTGGGGAAATTCCCTGAAGCAGAACAGCTTGCACTTGCGGTTGACACAGGTTGTGAACAGATCCACTTAAGGGGTTCCCCAAAGGACAAAGATTCCTGAATGATTTCCTGAGCTAGTTCCTACAATTGTGGGACAATGTGCTCTGCCTGCTCAGAGCGTCCGTCACTGTGTTCTTTTCTCCGGCTAGATGAACTGCCAGAAGAGTGATTCCAGAACCAGAGCTGCATTTCCTCTCTGCACAGGGGCAGTGACCCTACGCCCCCCTCTCTTGTTGAGGTAGTGCATGGCCCCTGTGTTGTACGTCATTATCAGGACACTCTTCCCCCGTATTGAGGGCAGGAAGATAATCAGCGCTAGTCTGATTTCCCTCAGCTCCAAACAGTTGATGTGGAGCCTGGTCTCGACTGAGACCAGTGTCCGCTTATTCAAAGATCTCTCATGCGCACTCCCCATCCTGTGCGGGAGGCGTCAGTCACAACTGTTATCTCCGGCCATGATTGCCAAAAGTGTTCTCTCATGAAATTCTCTCGGCTGGCCCACCACAGGAGATCCTGGTCGACCTTGGTTGGGACCTGGAGAAGGTCTGTCATTCTGCCGGAGAATTAAGACAACTGGAATCTGAGAGCCGACTGAGGGGATCTCATTCTCAGACAGGCTTCTGGCACCAGAGAAATACAGGATGCCATGCGGCGGAGCAACCTTAGGAAGCCGCATGCCGGAAGACGTTGGGCCCTCGGAAATATTTTGGACCATCTGCAAGAGATGTTGAGCCCTTCACTCGGGTGGCGAAGCTTTTTCCCGAAGCTGAATCCAGGACTGCTCCAATGAATTGAAGCTTCTGTGAAGGTGTCAAGTGGGAATTCTTGACATTCAGGGAGAAGCCCAGCATGTAGAGGAAGTGGCAGGTGCGACTAAGATGATTCTGAGACAGTTCCAGAGAAATAACCCTGATTAACCAGTCGTCTAGGTGGGGTGTATGTGAATCCCTTCCCTTCTTATACTTGCTGCCACCACTGCCATAAGCTTGTTGAAGACCCTCGCGGCTGAGGTGAGCCCGAATGGCAGAACCCGAAACTGATCATGAGAACCGGTAATTGTGAACCTCAGGTACTTTCTGCGCTTCTGATGTATTGGCACATGAAAAGCATCCTGAAGGTCCAATGACACCAACCAATCCTTTCAAAGGGCCTGAAGGATCTGTGAAAGAGTTACCATCTTGTACTAGTCCAGCCTGAGGAATTTGTTCAAGCATCTCAAATCCAAGATGGATGGCACACCTCCGCCCTTCTTGGGTATCAGGAAGTAGGAACAGTATCAGCCCTGGTTTCTCTCCACTGCAGGTACTAATTCTATAGCACCTTTCTCCAACAGGATGAGAATATCGCTTTGGGGGAGCAGATCTGGAATCAAGGTTTATCTGGATTTTGGGGGGCAATCAGGAGGTCTCTATAGAAATGGAAGACAGTAACCATCTGCATGGGTGTAATTTTAGGGGGGCACAGGGGTGTTTGGCCCCCCTAACTTTCATGGCACACCTTTTTGTTCCCATTCATTTGGCTGGGGCACCGTTTCTTCAGATGTCATGTCCCCTCCAACATTTTCAGCAAAGTTACTCCAATGACCATCTGCTATGGTTTGTAGCACCCATGCGTCCGAAGTTATGCTTCACCAACTCCGGAGATGATATGACAGTCTCCCTCCTACAACAGACTTGTGGGTGAGGGAGTCACTTTGCTATACCACCTGCAGCTGAGGGTAACTCTACGGGTGTTCAACAGGGAGTTCTTCCTCCTCTACCTTGACGAGGGGCTCCTCTTTGGCCCCGTTGTGAGAATTCACCTCTTTCTCTAGAGACAGAGGAATAAAAACTAAAAGGACATCCTCTCCATCCTTGTGTCATGATTCCAGGGGGCTGGAAGCTCTGGAACTATTGGAAGCGTCGACTCCATTGAAATGTTCCATCACGCACTGAACGTTTCTTTCAGCGTGGTCTAGTGTTATATGCAATACAATGACTGAGACAGCCCTGCCCGAAACTGGTATGAATGCAATGTGTAGTGTTGAATGGCTGGGTACTTGTCCCAATACACACTCCTTGTTGTGGGTGTCTGAGAGGGAGGAGTATGGCCTGAATGCACTGTATGCCTGATTGGCTCACTGACTGCTGAATGTCCTTCTGAGTGATTGGTTGCCTGCGTGTGACCCAGCAGAATGAATGGGAGATCCACTAGTATATCTGGGGGCCTCTCACTGCTAGAAATCATTCAGAAGCTGGAGTTGAAACTAACATTGAAACTGAAGCTGAATCTCGAAGCCGAGCCTGAAAAAGAAGGTTGACTGCTGTCTCCCTTTGCCGAAATCCGAGTGCTGAAAGCCGTCGAGACTGATCCAAGAGAGGACCTGGTTAGATGCCCTCTTCCCATGCTCCAAGGGACCATCGAGCACTGCTAACCTTCGCTGAAGCTCCCTGGAAGTCAGACCGTCGAAAGGCTGCCGACCGGAGACGGGGACCGCTGAGGAGAAGAAAGATAAGCACCGGACATTCCATCCACCGTCGTCGACCAGGGTTTGCAGGTTTGCATAACCGCTGGAGGCCCGTCGAAGCTGTGTTGCCCAGAAGAGGGGACCGTTTGACGCCGTGCCATCGACGACTGGAGCCGCAACGCTCCTTTGCCTAAGACTTTTGATTCACGGATGCGCTCGTCCACACCTCTGCCCGCCTTATCCTGCCGGAGAAGGCCAGGCCGTCGACGCGCCAAGGAGCATCCGCCAGTGGGTTTCCCGCCACCCGAAGACCGTAGAGACGCCGGACGACTCAACGCCCTTGCTGGGCCACAATTCTTCACAAACTCTTTGCGGTCCTGAACTCTCGACATCGAGGTGCCCCGCATGCCTCTTCCTTGCAGGATGTCTTCAACTCGTCATCGACAAGCATCGCCAGGACCGAAGCTGCTGCCTCGACGCCATCGAACTTCTAACGAGGATTCTCAATGCCGAGTTCACTTTCTTCGAGGCCCATCGACGATCCGTGGCTCCTGCTTTAAAGGGAGTCACTCAAGAAGGATCCTTCGATGCCTCCTCGAGGAACTCTGCTATTCCAGGTATATTGGAGTGGTAGAAACATTATAGAAGGGAATAAGACTAATTGAACAATATATGGACTGGGCTTGTGATATATCTTTACTTTACAGGTTGCCCAGGTGGGGGGATCTCCACACAGAACTGTGCCTAACGGTAGAGGCAGTATTCTGCCAATTGTTCTAACCAACTGCTTTCCCTCCTATGCCTATTGTTGGTTACCTTTGTAAGTGATTTGTGTGACATTTAACCAAAGCACAGTTGATGCACTTTAATGAAATCTGATAATAATTGTGGTACCACTTATATATTTGCCATTGTAGATTAACTGAGCTATTGTGATAGTGTACATAACCTTGATCTTTAATTAGATAAAGACTGTGTTTTAACTAATACAGTGTGTGGACATTCCTTTGTGGGGGTTCGGGGACTACACTGTACTTAAGAACCAGCCTGCATTACCTCCTGAGAAGCTAGGCCCTGACTGCTCGTCCATTGCTACCTTAAAGAGAATCTTGGCTGGGGTCCTCTGTGCCTCTCCTCTACCATATAGAGAGCAGAAGTACAGACCGCCCTCCAGTCTTTACACGTGTCGACACAGATGCGGACTGAGTCAGGTTGCTTCGGTTTCCAGGCCACCACAATAGGGGAGACCCATGAGATGGGACCATCTACAGGCTCCATTATGTCAAGTTGAACAAGGTTATTCAACTCTCGTTCCACCTGTTCCCTCAGATGGAAGGGAATGCGCTGATGTTTTAAGGAGATCAGCTGTACAGTCTCATCTATGTGCAGGCAAATTGGCTCTCCTTTCAGTTTTCTGATGCCAGAGAAAATATCCACAAACTTCTCCATCAGCAACTGTACGTCCTCCACATACACCCCAAATGCAATACTCATGATCTGTAGGGTTTCAGCAGCTGCACAAGCCAACAGTCTGTCCTGACGGACTTTGGTGATAAAGAATCTCGCCTTTATTCTCTTCCCCTCATGAGACACATTGGTGAAGAACATTCCATCTTTTGGTAGGGTGTCTTTTCCACCAAAAGTAAAAATGTGCCCCTGGGTATTACCCAAACACAGTGGACCCTCCAGCGTGGCATGATGAGCATGGACCCTGATATTTACTGAGGCCCCAGTATCAATGAGGAGACAGGGATTTGCGTTCCATCACCGGGTCTGGTGGTTTCTTTTCTTGCTAATTTTGCGCACACTTGAGATGAAAAAACACCTTCTCCATCATCCTCCTCAACGAAATATCTCTTTCTCTTCTGCAGCGGGCTCAACCTGCACCACCTTTTGAGGTTGCCTTGCAGTCGATGGTCGAGGTGTGGCTGGACCTCGGGTGGCATAGCTGGTACTGGAGCTTCAGCACACCCTTGCAAAATGGTTAGCCACGCCACATCACTGCATGTATGTCCTTTCACCAGACAGCAAGTGGAGAGTGGCAGATCATACCCACACTGCAGGCATTGGGATGTCACCTCGGCATGTTTTTCGCATCGTGGCCACACACTTTTCTTCACAGGTCTGGACACTTGTCGCCTGCTCATGGCAAACAAATCCACAAGTTTGACGGTCTTCACAGCAACGTTCATCTTTGAAACACGCACATCCACCAATTCATGGGATCAGCCCAATTTGAGAATCAACGTGATGCCCGGGTCTCTCAAAATGTGCCTCAGTATCACCTGTTGACGAACCACCTCCTCTTCATTGGCCCATGCACACGATAGCGCCAGATGCTGCAGTCTGCCATGAAACGCATCAAGCGGTTCTTCCTGCTTCTGTTTGGCTGAACTCATCACAAACCGTTCATAATCGATATTCACCATTGGGGTGATATAGTACCTCAATGCCACCTGGCCCGCCAAAAAGGAGTCATCCGTAGGTCGTAACATCTTGAAAATTGTATGTACTGCCGGTCCGGCTGAGTACAGTAGCGTGGACCTCATGGCATGGTCAACAAGTACCCCCGTGGATTCAAAGCACATGACCAGCCTCTCCAGCCACATGTTCCATCGTGGGCACAGGCTAGAAGGGGCACCAGAAACATCCAACTCCACAAGAGGGGCTAGTGAGCCCTGCTGTCAAGGTGGTTGTACTGCTTCAGGGGCTGCATCAGCGTTGTCCACCATGGCAGCACTTGACCCTGACGATGGTCACACCATCTGGGCACACACTCACTCCAACAGGAGACACAACTCAGGGCAGCAGACAACAGGAAGCCTGCAAGGATCATGGATCCACAGACACCACTCCACAACTAAAAATGAATGCAGAGAAGAGAGGGAAAAGAAAATGCCTCCCTTGTATTCATTTCCACAAGGTGCACAAGCACTCCCCAGAGGAGCCACATTGCCAATGTTATGGAACACTGAGCTCCCATACAGAGACATGGGCAGAGCCACAACTGTCTTGTGCTCTGCTCATGCACTACTGATGTTCCTTGCGTGGCGCCCCTTGCATTGGGTTGATGCGCTGGCGTATGCATGACACAGTCTCTTAAAGAGACCTTACAAGTTGGCCCTGGGTCCCTGATCTCAGCTCCATACCTTCCGCTTTCCACTTTCTGTCTTTCCGTCTCCTTCCGTGTTGTTTCTGCACCACGTAATTCATGCTAGCCTACTTAGCTCCTCACCCTTCTCAACTTTATCATTTGTTTTTAATCATTTATTTTGTATATGGTGCGCGGTGCCTAGAATGTTGGAGGCTGACGGAGGCAGCTGGTGACGAGCGCGCTTCTGCCTGACTCCACGCTTGCATGAGCATTCCTGGTGCAGCTTGTTCGCTGGCAGCTGGTGTGTCCCGCTGCTGCGTCCCGAGGTGGAGAGACGTAGCTCCTTCTCCAGGGTAGGGGAGCTCACTGGGGAGATCATTGGGGCATCCTTGACTACCCGTGGCGGTAAGCATACCGTCTTAGCTTTCCCTTTGACGCTCCGGATAGTCGGGGCGCAGGAACCTAGTTTGTGCACCGGCTCAATCAGCGTGCAGGCATGCCCTATCGCGGCACTCGCTGTTTCAGTATTCTGGGCCTAGTAGTGTAGCACGCATTGACGTTTGTCTGGTGCTTTAGAAGGCTGTTTTCTCCTGATATCTTTAGTAATTAAGTGGTAACCTACTCTGTGTACTTTTCTGAAATGCCTACCACAAGAACCAACATTAAAAAAGCTGCCAAAATATGCATTTTACCAGCAGCCAGCTGTACTTGGTTTTTCTAATACCACCATCACTGGAGCCAATGTTTGTAAAGTGTGTATATAATTCCCCGCACGCCCCCTCAGCATCCACCCCCTCAGTGTCTGCTCATAAGACCCCCCGACCCTGACCAGGAATTCTCACTTGGCTGAGGCTTTGGCACTGAGTCCACGTAGGACGCAGAGACTGCGGTAAGAGGGATCATTCACGTCTACCAATAAGGTTGACACTGGCTGTTTGCAGGATCCTGATGCCGGTCCGCCCCGTTTAGGGATGACTACTGACATAGAACAGAGGATGAACCTCTCTGGGAAAACCCTCCATGAAGGATGTGCCCAAGTGTTTGATACGCCTGGGTCTTCTCTGAGGACTGTTAAAGAGCTGTCCAATAAGTCTGCCATATTGGGAAATGTGTCTGTGGAATTTCCTGAGTGGATATGCTCAGAGTTATCAGAGACTAAATCGGAACAATCTGGGCAATTTGACCCGAGTAGTCTGACGCAATGGTTGCCTATTAGAGACAAACTAATTGAAGAGCTTAACTCATGTAAAACATTACAGCCTTTTGATACTGGATAAATGTGATGGATAATCTGGCAATTTCATCCGGGGAAAGTAGATATCAGGATCAGATAGGATACAGGAGAGAAAAGAGAGACCAGATATTGCAAACTATGTTGGGACTGTGTCGGAAGTGGCTGTGGGCTGTGCAATTGTGAGACGCAGTGCGCAACGCGGCTTGACGCTCTGAGATCAAGGTCCTTTCCTCTAGGACAAAGGAGGACGGAAGAAGGTCTGCTGGCTGGATGCCTGCCTGCCTAGTGCTACACGTTGCTCTTGGGAAAGCTCCCATGGAACCTGGTGGAGGCTGGCAATCCGAAGCTTGAGGCTTGATCGGAAGAGATTTGTGAAGCGAGCCTTAGGGTCATAAGATCCAGAGATCTCAGTGCGTTTGGTGAGTGTCAGCGGACACTGCTACTGTGCCTTTAAGCGGGGTGCTGACCATCAAGTATCCAAGTATCCAACAACTCTTCTTTGTCATTTTACGGCACACTCACGCTCCTCAGGCTCTTACTTTCATTGCTGAGGTTTGTGCGACACACAGTGCTTATTTTTTCTTATTTCTTCTTTAATACAGGAGTGCGCACAGGAGTGTGGATAACAGAAGTGTCAATAGCATGTCGCAACCCGGGTAATTTAAGCAGGATTGTTGCTGGTTACTTCTTTTCAGATTCTTGCAATTTGCTTACGTGTTTATCCTCGGATGGGAGTGTGTGCAGGAGTGTGAACCAATTAAGTCACATTCATAGCCTGCCATAGCCCGCAAGTTTATAAGCTGTATGCTCTCTATCTTATTCCCTTGCTCCGTTTGCTGGTTTTACTGGGAAAGTTTTATCTTCGCTTGCGATTTTTCTGCTACTGCAACATATCTACCTTGGGAGTGCTTCTCCTGTGTGGTGTGTAACTCTACTCTTTGAAGTCAAATCTAATCATCTCTGGACATTCAGTGATTGACAGATCTTACTCCCTCTCTGGAAGCATTCCAATTATTAATCTTGCTATCCGGTTGCTACAATAGGCTAGTACATGAGAGAGGAGACACCCTAGCTGAGCTTTTATCAAATCATTAGCTCACAAAATTATTGGTGGTGAGATGGTCTGATTTTGTTCTTCCTTATTGTGCTTCTAAACGTGTGATCGAACGCTGGTAAAAGGGAGAACAACCTGTACATTAATTGATGATTCACCATTGCCTAACTTAAGTCTGTTGTGAAATTCACAAATGTGTTATCCTTTGGTATGAGGTACTTCTTCTCACTAAAGGCTTTGGTATTTGGAGTCTATAAAGTCACGTTACTCTAGGTGGATGTGATTAAAAAACCTAGAAGGTAATTCTTTTAAAAAAATGTTTTAAAAAGTCTTCCGGATGAGTTTGGGTGGATGTCTTGTGAATCATCAGTGCACTATCCAGCAGAGACGCTACATGACTTCACAGTCTGCACAACCAATCTTAATTTCACTATTCATTTAAAATAGTTTTTATTCTTTAAAAGTTGTTTGTGTCCTATTTGTACAGATGATTATTGGCCTTAGAAGTGGCAAACCTCTCACTGGTAAAACACCATCGACAAGTGCAAACATGAATACATCCTTAGACTCACTGAAAAGTTCTAACAGAGTATGCTTGAATCATAAAAGCACTCCAACGAGGCAACTACCTAAGAAACATATCACCAGTGATGATAGTGTTACTACAACGATCACTGACTTGACCTCCTCAGAACCCACACGGGTAGATGTTCAAGCGCAGATTCATCGTCTTTTCCCTATGCAACCCGAATCCCTTCTCCTGTTCATTACATTAAGTAAATGCTTTAGATCCATTAGAGAATAAAAATGGCTAGCAAGGGCTTCTGTGCACTTACTGATGTATGCTCTCAACTGCGTGGGAAATTATATTGTGTCCAATGTTTCTATGCTGTCCCCAGTAGTTATGGCAGACTTGAGTAAGAGGGTAAGACTATCACTAGGCCCTCATGTACCAAGAGCTCAACTACCTGGGTCAATAGATGAAATATGCCTTTTTACCAATGCAAACACCAGGACATTAAGGACGATTCTCAGCTTGCTGCCAGGTCAACTAACTATTCTTTTGACCATTCAGAGTGAAGTTCTCCCATCAAACGATTCACAGATGCACAACAAGAGATTTGTTCCTGTAAAAATGGCCCGCTCATTAATAAACTTCGGAGGGAATCCCCTACAAACATATCCTCGTCTAATATCAACTTATCACAAGACTGGAATACTCCTGACAGGTACTCATTCCCGGTTCTAACAAGAATTCTAAACTTGCTGGATGAGGAACATGACGTAACTCATTATGAGATTCAGGAGGTCAACACTACCCTGTCAGATATACTTGCTAAAATGTACAAACTGGAGGGATTTATCTGCGCGCAAGAATCCCGAATAAATACTACACATGGAAACTGACTCCAACATAAAACATGCTTGGCACATGTCTAAAATTGCCAAACTGATGTGACCTATACCTCTACTCAATCCTCACAAACAACTTCCTCCAAACTTTCTCAAGTTAATGCTACACTGTTGAGAGAGAATGTCATTCAGGGTTCTAATAATTTCTCTGATGACACCTTACAACTCAACGGCAAAGATTTGTGGGAAACTGTAAACACCATTTTGGCCAAGATTACAGTACTGCGCTAAATATAAAAGCACTGCAGGTGCTAGCCAATAATGACTATCAGCAACGGGTGATGAGGTCGCAAGATATGATCTCGATGCCCCTAATAGTGCTTCACCTCTGACCGATTTCATAGAACAAATGGATAGAACCATCGAACAGAAAGTGATGAACAAATCTCCATCTTCATCTATTACACAAAGTTCTGCCGCACCTGACGCTTTCTTCTCTCGAGGAATAAAGCACAACGAACTTAGAGCTCAGAAAAGAAGAGCTAACAGGACTAAGCAAACTGATCCATTATCAAACAAATCTAAAAATATGCAACCGATTAAAATATCAGGCCATAACTCCACCATCAAAAATCTATGCAATTTGTCCAAAGGTGATGAGATTATAGATCTTCAACAGAAACACGAGCAAAAGACAAAACACACGCACACATCTGCTGATATGACTTACTGAAGACACCAATACCAATCTTATTACCAATCGGACAAAAGAAAATGATTCCCCCAAACCTTCACTCAATGCAGTAGTGGTTAATGCACAGGAACTATCGGACAATCAGTCGGTGGAATCAGTGTCTGTGCCGGTGCAGCTTTTTACTGATGGAACAGTTATTACACAGACCACGCTGTCTAATTTCTTCCCTATTATGGGAAAAAAAACTTTACGTGCTGATCTGGCATCTATGGCAATGGCCAAATCCACTAAAAAGATATCCAAAATCGCTGTAGAGCCGGTTTCCCAGATAAACAGTTTGTAACATTATGGAAAAAAGTTGCATCTGAAGGTGAAACTACTAACATCCACGTAGCAGATCCCACCACCGAGTCAGACCATGGATCTTCTCAACCTGTTTCTACTAGCATTCTTGGGTGGGAAAGTGATATTAAAGTAAATGGAAAGACAAATCCGCCTGAACCCAGAGATTAAAGGTCTTCAAGTGGGCTCTTCCCAGCGCAAGATCGCACTTTATGCCGATGACGTGCTATTATCCATCACAGACATTTCTGCCTCACTGAAGCCAGCCCTGGATGAGATCCTGGGGTTTGGGAGGGAAATCAGTGGTCCTAGGGGTTGGGTTGATGCCGGGGGAGCAGGAAACCCTAGAAGCAATATGCCCGATGCAATGGAGGGAGTAGGCCATTTCTTGTCTTAGGGTTCAGATTCCCACCCGCCCAGGGGATGTCTATCAGGCGAAGTTCCCCCCACTTTTCAAAGAGCTGGAGAGAGACTCCTCCCACGGTTCCTCTATGCTTGCTCCTCCCTGCCCACCACAATCCCTTTGCTCCCTCTGCGGCACCTGCAGAGGAAGATGCTCTGGTTTATTTGGAGGGGTAAAAAATTGTGAATCCCCCTGAAGAGCATGATGGGCAGTTCCAGGTTGGGTGGATTGGGGGTCCCCAACCTCTGCAAGTACCAGATAGCAGCACAGCTGGCCCGCATTCAGGCTTGGGTCATTGCCTCGAGGTGCCAAATATGGGTAGAGGTGGAGTAATCTCGTTTGCCCCTCCCCCTGCATTTCCTTCCATACTTCCCTCTCCCCCTACGCTGCACCTGCCCGGGAATCCTATCTTCTACTAAACACACTCTGAAACCATGGGACTGGGCTCTAAAACACAAGGGTGTTCCCAAGGGGTCTGGGCCCCTCCTCCCCACTCTTCCATAACCTGGCCTTCTCACCAGGATCCTGCCCTTCGAATTTTAGGAACTGGGTTGCGGGAGGCCTGGAATCCCTGGGCCAACTCTTTGAGGGGGGCCAGCCATGCTCTTTCGAGCAATGCAAGGCAGCTTTTCAACTGGAAGAAGCAGATAGATTTGCCTATTCGCAACTCCGACACTGGTGCTCCCACGCATTGACCCGATCAGCAGCGCTTCGCGCCGTCAGCTTCTTTGAACTCACAGTAAAAGACCTACCATCACGAGGGAAAATCTCTACCCTCTACAAGCTACTGCAAGAAGACACTCTCTATAAGTAACTTTGGGAGGCGGACCTGGGCCACCCCATAGAGGACCAGACCTGGATAGACATCTGGTCGAGAACACACTCCTCCTCCTTTTGGGTTACTGACCGGGAGTGCGCTTACAAGTTGCTCCTGCAATGGTATTACCCCCTCTCTGCTTACACCACTTTCACCGGGCCTTGGACCTCCTATGCTGGCACTGATGTGAACTCCCAGGGTCCTATTTTCACATGTGGTGGACATGCCCAGTGGTGAAGGAGTTCTGAACCCAATGTATTGCCACAATAAAAGACATCACCCAGGTGGCGATCCCTTTGTAGCCTGAATTCGTCCTCCTGGGAGACCCAATTCCGGGCACCTACCGGAGATCTGGCAGAATGGCCGCCCTCTTAAAACAACTCTTACTGGCCACGAAGTTCACGGTAGCGCGCACTTGGAAGTCCGCTGAAGGACCCTTGATGACTCTTTGGTGACTAAAACTTTGGGACATTTTGATAGCGGAGAAAATTACTGCAGCCAAAGCTGGCCTCCTTCACCGCTATTCGAACATTTGGACACCAATCCTTGACTTTCACCAAAACTTCCCGGCGCTGACCCATAAACCCCGGCTGATCACAAGGGCCCTTCAGTCAGATTGCGACCGGCTGGCACCGGCCCACTCCCAGCTGGATCCCGACGAAAACTGATCAGGAAGGGTGAGGGGGGAGAAGCCTGGGGTCTGCTCATAAATTGAACTGGAGGTGTTGTTTTGCATAATGTCTGCTGATGTTATAATCATCTGTGTGCTGGTTTAAAATAAACAAGTTAAAAAAAAAGTTAATGGAAGTTAATCGATTCTATATTCTGGAAACATTTAAACAAATTCCATCGTTGAGGTTATTGAACTTTGACGATATTAATTGGGTGACTCTTTCTCTGAATAATAATAATTGCATGATTTGCCAACTTCACTCACTCTTAATTACTAAACTCATCTGGGAACAACGTACAGATCTCCTGTTACTGGGCTTTCGACTCCATTTTTTGAACCCTAAGGATGAAGTTCATGCTTTCATTGAAATTCACAATAATGAAATTGTGAATGTAAACACAAACCAACCGCACAATTCTACTCTAACATCGCCAAACGAAGCCCTGCTTAATCAATTATCAACCGTGGCCAATTCTGTTCACGACTGGTCGTGGGTTGAACCATTGATGAAATCAGTTTTATTTATAAAACAAGCGAAATCTCAAACGTAGCACTGAAGCAATGACGTTTATTTTGTGGTTTCAAGAATATGTACTGATGGTTTAATAACTTGGACGTGGCTAGAAAACCTCTGGGAATCATGCGACAAGAAACAATGATGCTCAAACATTTCATCCTAAAAGGATATGCTACTTACATCTCCCAAGCTAAGAGAGGACTTTCTAGAAGACCTACTGGGGGGTTAGCTATAGTTATAGATAATATGCTCAAAGCTAAAGTAAAGTTAATCTCCCCATATGAGGATTTGATGGTTGTTGAACTCAACTTGGAAGACGATGGAAATGTAGCTCTTCTTATCATTGGTCTATACTGGAACCCCATGAAGAACGACATATTTGTAATTTTCAGAAAACGTACAAAAATGCTTGAAAACGCCATTCACTTTAACCCCAATTACACGGGTATTATTGCCGACGATTGCCCAGACTAGCCAATTATTAATAACTTCAGGGCTCTACTCTTCTTCTGATACTAAAGGTCATATGTGGGATTCATTCCTATCGGAATGGGATATTTCCTTAGTGGACTTTAACAAAGAAAGTATAATTTTTACCTGGCAAAGAGGTAGCTATAAATCGCATATCAACTACTTCTATGTCTTTTCACCTATAATAACCAGTTGTGAAAGGCAACAATATCTAATCCGTGTTTAGGCGATCACATGATCATCCAATTCAATCTCAATTATAGATCTTTGATCTACGAAACGAAGGCCACTCTCATCTAGAGCCGGAGCACTCTTTGCTGTCTCTCAGATGGAATAATAAGTTATGTAATCAATTTCTTATCTTTCTAAGGCGACAACTGCAAATAAATGATGGCGTTTATTCTTGTGAGATGGGTATCCTGCACTCTGAAAATTCTATTAACGAAATTGTCAGGCGAATTCTTAAAACACTAGCTGAGTCTACGAAGGTCTATTCTACTCGCAATAAACATTCGTATAACTCAGAGGTTGCAGAATATAAAAGAGCGAAAAACAAATAACGAAGGGAACTCTCCGCCCGTAAACGCTCAGATAAACAATATACTCAGATTAAAAAGCAAGTCACTCGGACTCATAAGAGCAAAATTAAATCATTGAAAATTCAAATGCATACTGAAGACAATCAGAAAATGATTAAATACATATGTGAACATGATAAACAATCCTTTTGGGTTTCCATGAGGGATGAGGTAGGCGTAAAGCTAGCGTCCACGGAAACCTCTATCACTACTGAGGTTTGGGTTCATCATTACACACTAACATAGCAAATACCCAAATCCCAAGCACTTATAACTGCTCTCAAATTTGGAAATGTAACTTTGGGACCATGTTTAAGGGACAATAAAGACATTGACTGGGCCATATCAAATTTGAATTTTTCCTGATGGAATTCTGCTGTGTGTTTTAAAATCTGATCCCGTTTTATGGGCTTCCATCTTGTAAATTAAATATGACTTCATTTTTAAAACTAATCATGTTCCTGAATCATGGTTGCAATCTCTCATAATTCCAATACATAAAAAAAGGTGACCCTCTCAATCCCGCTAATTTTAGACCAATTGCTATAACGGACGCTTCATCTAAAGTCTTTTCCATCCTCATTCTTAAAGATCTTGAATACATCATTCAAAAAGATGCAATATTGTCCCAATTTCAGATCGCTTTCGGAAAAGAATGGGCACTGTCTTAAATGCAACTATCTTGGCTCATCTCCTTGAAACAGTAAAAAAATCCCAAATTGGGCCTGTCTACATAGCATCGCTAGATATGACCTCAGCTTTTGATTGTGTCAATCGCACCATTTTATGGCAAAAAATGACACATTATGGCATTTCTGAAAATTTAATATTTCTCATATCATTGTTACATCAAAATAAAAGTTATCATGTGCGGATCAATCAGGAAGGTTCACTAACAGACGCCATCCCCACGTTCATTGGTGTGAAACAAGGTATAATCTGGCATGAACCTTGCTCAATCTCTATTTAAGTGATCTGGATGAGATTTGGCAAGATAATAGAATTTTTCCCGTCAGATTAGGTAAACCACGTATCAATTGGATGGCTTTCGCTGACAACTTAATATTATTTGACAACCAAACTCCATATATTTATGGTTTACGCATATAAAAATAACCTATACGCGGAGAAATCACAGTTTGTCGTCTTTGGGTGACAAAAATTAAAAAAAACATTGAGTTGGTCGCTGAGAGGCAACGTGATTGAATGAGTCTTTCAACTGCATACCTTGGCTATAATCTTTGCGATACCGCTTCTGCTATAATGTAGAGGAACTCGTTAACATGCAAACTCCACTCATTTCTCAGATGAACATTTTGTACAAAAAACTGTTCACATTTTCTCTATTACCTGCCATTGAAATTTACAATTTAAAAGTTATAACGACTTTATTGTATGGCCTGTATTAGACATGAGCGAGTATCTAAACGCCATTCAGGAATGCATCTGGAAAGAGATTTTAGGTCTCGCAAAATCATGGCCTTATGTAATCCTTAGCAAAACAAAAGATGTGATGGCGGGTGTCTGCTCATTATCATCTGAATATCTATGAAGACTACTACTCAACTACTCCAAATTCATTAATCCCCCCAGAAATTCTTTATATGAAGACCTGAATGGCATGTTACGGGATTCTCCTCCTTCATCTGTAACTATATTTCGTGAAAGAATGCAAACACTATTAGTTAAGATTGGTGCAGAAGAACAGGTATTAATTACACATCAAGTGTGTGTGAAAACCTTTACACTTTCGACTGGTCTTGCACACTCGATGCATTAGGCAATTACATCTTGCATCGGGAATATGCTCGCTTTGCACGGAAAAGATCAGAACGTAGTGTATATCTGCAACGGTTTCCATGCAACAACGCATGAGAGTTATACATGCAGTTCAAATTCAATCATTTTTGAACCAGAGAGGATGAAATATTTGAATCCGCTGGTGACAGGGAGCGATAACATTGTGTCGTTTCTGCTCAAATGAAAATCAAATAGAAAGTCCTAAACATCTCATCATTACTTGTCCCCACTTTGAATGCGTAGAATAAACATGTTTTGGCACAGAGAATGTTGGTAACACCGAATATTCAAGAAACTTTCTTTGGATGAGATGTATGTGGGGAGAAAATAATTTGTTAGTTATTGCCCCCCTCGCTCGTTTTCTGATTGTTATCAACATGGAACTGACGCCAACTGTAATCCAATAAGACCGACTATGTTTAACTGTGTGGACAAATGTAACTATAAACCTTAAATTGTTTGAGGGTAACCTTCCTGTTGCGATCAGGTTAACATGTAAGTAGTGAATTGCTATTGGATACGCATGGATTCTGACATGGCGCTATGTGAAATTGTGTTTAGAGTTTTGGTTTTCAAGACACATTTATCAAATGTATTCTTTTCCCTTTTTTTGTAAATGTATGACATTTGTTTTAACAAATCCAAATTTTTCAATCTTTTGTAAAGGTTTTGTATAAACCATATGCAAATAAATATAAAAAAAATAATATTGCTAACTATTATTGAATCCTCAGAAATAACCAAGTTATTATGGACGGGAGGAGTATGAATATGATGGACCACTCCTGCCAGACAAATGTCGTGCTGGAGGTAATAAAACAGTCATGGGAGATTAAATGCATTAAACAGAGTGAGGGTTCATCCAATGAGCAGACGTGGATCTCAGCCACGTCTGGCCTGAATGGATCAAGCATCGAGAAGGACCAAGACTGTATTCTGGTTGGGTGGGCAATAGTAACCTCCCATCTTTTTTGTCCATATGTAATGACATTGCACCAGTTTCCTCGCATCTCAAATTGGTTATAGACTTTTCCATTATTACCTGTCCCAAGGCCTCCTGAACGTATGATTTTCCCAATTTATTATTGGGATTATTTGCTGACTGCCTTTGTTTAGGTTTTTTTCTGCTGTTTGTTTATTCTTATTTGTTTGTGAATGTTTGCTTTATATACCTCTTTGAGGCCTAAGGGCGAGTAGCACTTTATAAGAAATAAACTATACTAAACTAAAGCACTTTACATAGGACATATTTACATACCGCCTAAAGCACTCCCTTGTGCACCCCTCCTGAAAAGCCCTCTGCTGATCCTTCCTCTCTGGCAAAACTACCACCCGATCTCTATCACTACTTTCCTGGACAAACTCCTGGAAAAGGTGGCCCTCTCCCAGCTTACCCTCCATACTGAATCTGTTGGTTGTCTCCATGACCACCAGTCTGGTTTTAGAGAAGCCAGTAGCACAGAAACTTCTCTCCTGCACACTCTTGAAAACTTGCTCTCTAATCATGTCTCTAACCTTCCTTCTGTCCTCATTCTCCTTGATCTATCCACTGCTTTCGATCCGGTCAACCACTCCATCCTGATCAATCATCTCCGTGACAACCTGGGAATCACGGGTCAGGCCCTGGCATGGTTGACCTCCTTTCTACCCGATCGACCGTCCCAGGTGCAACTTGGGTCTTTTCTCTCTCTCCCGCCTTTCTCTCTCCATGTGGTGTTCCCCAGGGGTCTAACCTCTCTCCCAGGCTCTTCAACCATTACTTGGCCCCTTTGGTCCACCTCATCTCTACATTCTGTTCTAACTTTCAGTGTTAAGCGGATGACACTCAGCTCTCCTTCAGGCTCCCCTCAACCCACTGTGAACTCTCGCTCATTCCTGTCTATCCGCGATTCATGAATGGTGTGCCTCCAACGATCTCTGTCTTAATACCAGTAAGACTGAGATCCTTCTCATTGGGGCTCCTGCTCCAGCTTTCCCTCTTGCACTCTGGCCGCCCACCCTGGGCTCTCCACCTGCACCTTCCTGTGAGGCAAAGAACCTTGGCGTCATTCATCTTCGACTCCACCCTCTCCTTCTCTCCCCACATCTCTAAGAAGTCATCTCCCCACCCTCATCCCCCCATGGCACTTTTCCTCTTTCTTCCCCCTCGCACTTGCACGATCTGAATGACACAAGGCCTAGTAAAATCGTTTGATTTGTCCTCCCTCTGTCTACCCTTCCTTGTCTTGTCACGCCTAGAAAGACTTGTGTACTGGTGCGTTATAGTTAACCTATAAAATCATATCGTATCACACATTACTATTATTACCCAATCACAATTGATACTCATTTCTCGACCTCGGAAGGATGAAAGGTTGAGTTGGCTTTGACAGGATTTGAACTTGCGGCCTGCAGATCAAACACAGATCACAGCAACAAGTGTTTAACGCACTGAGCCATCTTACAGGCTTACTTCTCTCTTTCTCTTATCGCCCACACACTTCTCTCCTAACTACTCCTCCCTTGCTGCTATTTGTGTCTCACCCTCCCGAGCTTCTTCTCTGTCTCTCTTCTTCCCTTGCTCTTTCCACTTCCCTCCTTTTATTCCAACCACTTCCTCTTCAGATGTCCCTGGCTTCTCGGCCTCCTTTACTCGTCATCTCACCTTCTTTCTTCCTCCTCCTTAAAGGTATTCCCAGGTATCAAACTACCAAACCTTTAGGATTACCCAGACACACTCTTCAGCTCCTCATCATGCATCCAAACTCATTTTCTATTTTCAAATCTGCCTGGAAACAAAACCCATTGCGGCAAAGACTGTAGGGCCATGCCCTTCTTTCTACATTACTGTAATATGGGCCTCGTAACAGGACTGGCATGCACCCACGGTAACAGAAGCATTTTCACCTTGCTGTGCCATTCCCCCTATTTCCCTCTTATACTCCCTCCTATCTTCTCCCTGTTCGCTTTCCTAACCACGCCCAAGGAGGAACCAGGCCCTCCAAACCTACTAGGGTGCTGACGTAACACAGTATAAAAGCGCTGTAACAGAGCATAATAACAAGGGCGTCATAGGTCTAAGTTAGACTTAGTGGCTTTGGAAGGTGGAATAATAGGTTGGTGAACACTACAGGTTAGAGATGGCCTGAGGAATCTGGCATCTGCTCTGGAGTGGGTGTTGGTGCCCGAGTCCCATCGGCTAACCCTATACATGGGACTTTGGTACGGGCCTCACATATTAGATAGTACAAGAGGGCACAGAGAGATCGAGGCACGTGTTTGACTGTGCTTGACAGTGCCTGACAGTGCTTGCTTGGTCAATGTATAAATAGTGACACAGCATCATTTAAAACAATGTAGTGTGACAGATTACCGGTGACATTTCTTGGATGATCTCGTTTGCAACGTTAAGTAGATCCTTCTCTCTCTTCACTTTTTCATAAAGGTCACAAACTGTAGCCGGATGCAGCACTTGAAGCTTTCCAGCAGCTTCCAGGATCGCCACGAGGCAGCATCGCCAACAATTAAGGGCATCGATTCCACGAGCTGCGGATGCACTTACTCCAGTGCCAATCACTAAAACGATGTCTTTCGGGTGTTTGGTTGTTAAGCTTTTCAAAATATGTCTGAAAAAAACACATACACCAGTATAAATATTCCAGGTAATGCATAACATGCAAGATTTGCAAGCCACTGACAGTATTATCATAAAAGCCTAGCTAAACCCTTGCTGGTATTATCATAAAAGCCTAGGAGCTAAACCATTGCTGGTATTATCATAAAAGCCTAGGTAGCTAAACCATTGCCGGTATTATCATAAAAGCCTAGGAGCTAAACCATTGCCGGTATTATCATAAAAGCCTAGGAGCTAAACCATTGCCGGTATTATCATAAAAGCCTAGGTACCTAAACCATTGCCGGTATTATCATAAAAGCCTAGGAGCTAAACCATTGCGGGTATTTTCATAAAAGCCTAGGTACCTAAACCATTGCCGGTATTATCATAAAAGCCTAGGAGCTAAACCATTGCCGGTATTATCATGAAAGCCTAGGAGCTAAACCATTGCTGGTATTATCATAAAAGCCTAGGTACCTAAACCATTGCCGGTATTATCATAAAAGCCTAGGAGCTAAACCATTGCCGGTATTATCATAAAAGCCTAGGGGCTAAACCATTGCCGGTGTTATCATAAAAGCCTAGGTACCTAAACCATTGCCGGTATTATCATAAAAGCCTAGGAGCTAAACCATTGCCGGTATTATCATAAAAGCCTAGGTACCTAAACCATTGCTGGTGTTATCATAAAAGCCTAGGAGCTAAACCATTGCCGGGATTATCATAAAAGCCTAGGAGCTAAACCATTGCCGGTATTATCATAAAAGCCTAGGTACCTAAACCATTGCCAGTATTATCATAAAGGCCTAGGAGCTAAACCATTGCCGGTATTATCATACAAGCCTAGGAGCTAAACCATTGCCGGTATTATCATAAAAGCCTAGGTACCTAAACCATTGCCGGTATTATCATAAAAGCCTAGGAGCTAAACCATTGCCGGTATTATCATAAAAGCCTAGGTACCTAAACCATTGCCGGTATTATCATAAAGGCCTAGGAGCTAAACCATTGCCGGTATTATCATAAAAGCCTAGGAGCTAAACCATTGCCGGTATTATCATAAAAGCCTAGGTACCTAAACCATTGCCGGTATTATCATAAAAGCCTAGGAGCTAAACCATTGCCGATAGTATCATAAAAGCCTAGGTAGCGTAAAAAACTCATGGTGTCAACAGTAAAGACAGACACAACTGATCACAGTTCAAGGGTGTTTATTAAACTGTATACAGGTTGGAAAAATGCCTAATCTAAACGTAAATCTAAGATGGGAGCAAGCGTTGACCATCAAATGAAAAATAAGGCAGTCCTAGAAAAAGGGCCTATACTAAGAAAAACCTATTGCCATACCTTACAACTAATACAAAAAGGGTGTGGGATGGTTTTCAAGAAAAGAAAGAAGTGTTCACAAATAATATGTCAAGATGCGGTAGCCTGGATCTCCCTTCCCCACATTTTGAGCACAGGGTAGGGTAGGATCTTAGAGCACAGTACACTCTTGAGATTCCCAGCACGAAACAACAGTTCCGCTTTCAGCTATCAGGGCCGTCGATGTTTAAATCTCGTTTCTTCTGAAAGTCTCTTGCCTTCGAGAGCCTGATGTATTCACAATAACAGAATAAAAGTTCCTTTAGCAAAAAATAGTTTGCATTCTTATGATACTTAGGATGAGTGTTCCTGATCCCTGGTTCCCCCTCTTCTGGGCACTGACTCCTCAAATCCTAACGTCCTTCTGCCGGGTTCACTATGGTTTTCCTTCCCCACTTTAGGGCGATGGCTTTCCACCCTTGCATCCCTTTCGGTTGGACTCAGATCCGCAAAAGTCGGAGCCAAAAGTCGGAGCCTTAGCAATATCAGGACCTTCGGTTCTTTACTTTGGGTGAAGGTTTCACCCCTGGGTGCCCCATTCTCAGCCTCCCTCCACCGGGTTCACTATGGCTTTTCTCCTTCACGATTCTCAATGTCTTTATAAACAGTTCCAGTGGACATCCCCCTGCCGGGCTCATCTTTGTCAACACACTGTTTCTTGGGACTTTAGACTTTGCCCCTTTTCATCAGCATCCCTCTGCCAGGTTCACTCTTGCCAACTTCATGTTCACGTTTGCTTTCAATCTCTGCGGGATTCACTTCACTTGCTTTCACATGATGCAGGTTTCACTTCCCTTGCTTTCTCTACAGTTCTTAGGTCAAAGGCTTTCGATTGTACAGGGATTTTATGACCACTTTGACCTGCCTTGGCGGCTCTCCTATGGCCTTCTGGTATCTGTAGTTACATCAATATGGGATAAACCAGGATTTATCTAGACAGCACCCATGTGGTGCCGATCACCTCTGCAGCTGGTCTTCCCTCAACAATTTCACAGTCTTTGGGCCTCATTACAGGTCGGGCGGGCCGGAATTAACAGTGGCGGTAAACTGTTAATTCCGGACCGCCCGATCCCGAGTCTTGCAGGCGGGAGGTGATCTTCCCGCCAGGTCTGACCTGGCGGGTTGAACAACTCCCGCCTGCAGGCGGACGTGGAAACACCAGCACCATCACGAGATGGGGTTTTTCATGATCTCGGAAAGGTGGGTTCTGGAGGGGTTTTGAAATGAGTATGAGGGTTTGTGCGGCAAACGGGAATAGCTAGGTTCCTTCCCGTCTCTCCGATTATTATTTTCTGCAATCCCAACCAGATCAGGCAAAACACTACCGTTCCCACAATTCCTTCTGTTTATTTCAGGATCTTAGCTATTCCCGTTTGCCTCACAAACCATCCTACTCATTTCAAAACCCCTCCAAAACCCACCCTTCCGAGATCATGAAAAACCCCTATAATATGAGGGTTGTAATTCCATATAACACGGTCTCCCCATTCTACCCTGTAGAACAATCTAACACTCTAAACCCCTCTTTCCGACTCGAACACCTTGTTGCCCCACGAAAGACAACCGACTCATAGAGCTGTTTACCTGACATGTCCAGACACAAGGGTCAGGCAGAGTCAGGCAATTAACCAGAATCACACACACCTGATGGCCCTTTCGCTAAACCACAGGGAAAAAAGGTGGAGAAAGAATGCACAGTACGAGTAAGGCAGACAGCATGAACAGACAGCTAATCTACCACAGCAGTTCAGTAGAAGGAGAAAGGCGACAAGAATCGAGGGAATTTTCGGGCAGGACGTAGGGAAACAGGGATTCTGGAATGGATAATCTTAGGGTGCAAGCGGGTTGGAGATCTTGGGGAATTGGGTCTGGATGGAGGTGTCATTTGATCTGGATAGGAGAGCCTTAATGGGAGGAGGCGCGGTAGATGTGTTGTATCCTACAAAAGCCTCAGGGATTTCGTCCTCCTCTCCTTTTCCCTCGGTACAATACCGTGTCTCCCTTGGGTTATCCCCCGAGTACAACCCCGGGCTCCCCCATTCTGGTGAGCCTTTCTCGTTCTTTCACCCCTAGAGTTGTGATCTGAGCAGATCAGCCCTTTGTTGGCCCCCTGAATAAGGGTTTCTTGAGGTTCGGTATGTGAGATACCCTCAGGTATTTCACAGTACCCACACCATTACTGGTATTGCCATAAATGCATAGGTAACCACACCATTGCTGGTATTGCCATAAAAGCCTAGGCAGCAACACCATTGCCAGTATTGTCAAAAAAGGTAGGTATCCACACAACTGCCAGTATTGCAATAAAAGCCTAGGTAGCCACACCATTTCCGGTATTGCCATAAAAGCCTAGGTATCCAGACCATGTCATTATTGCCCTTAAAGCCTAGGTATCAACATCATTGCCGGTATTGCCTAGGTAGTCACACCATGGATGGTATTGCCATAAAAGCCTAGGTAACCACACCATTGCTGGTATTGCCATAAAAGCCTAGGCAGCAACACTATTGCCAGTATTGCCAAAACATGTAGGTATCCACACCATTGCCGATATTGCAATAAAAGCCTAGGTAGCCACACCATTGTCATTATTGCCCTTAAAGCCTAGGTATCAACACCATTGCCAGTATTGCCTAGGTAGCCACACCATTGTTGGTATTGCCATAAAAGCCTAGGTATACACACTAATGGCGGTACTGCCAAAAAAGGTTAGGCATCCAGATTATTTAAAACCCTAGGTAGTGAAGCCATTGCCGGTACTGCCATGAAACCCTAAGCAGTCAAGCCACTGCTGGTGTTTCCTATAGAAAACCCAAGTCTCACACTATTGGCATCCAAGGTTCTGAAACATGTATTGCCAACATATGAATAGGTCCTCCCACAGTTTGCCATGTCATAGCATGATATGCCAAGGTACTCACATCATTCATGTCAGTTATTGCCATCCAAAGGTTTGGTGCTCACAACTCCGACAGGTATTGCCATTGTGGTTCTAGTTACTCCAATTGTTTGCCAGGTCATGCCATGATATTCCCAAGTGCTCACACCATTAAACATTGTTGCCATGAAAACCCCAGGCACACGGCACTACAGCCCATTCACTGGCTGAATGTACAATGTTCACAGATTGTGTGAATAGCAAGGGAATGCACACCATTGCCAGATATTTTAATCAAACACCCAGGGTTTTGCAGCACTTCCAGATAAAAGACCTGTCACTCACGCCAATGCCAGGTTCAACCATCTTATGCAAAGGGAACTTACACAGTTGCCTGGATTTGCCATCAAGATCCAAGCTTCACACACAGCTGCCAGGTGCTCCCATCGACAACCCGGCAATTCACAGCATTGGGAGGTGTTGTCACTAAAAGACAAGGTACTCACACCAGTGCCAGCTATTGTCATCATGTGCCCAGGTACTCTTTGTTTCTCTGGCACAGGAGAGATGAGCAACATCTCGCTCCCTCCCATGCACCCCTAGCGGCAAATCGCTCTGGCCCCATAACCTATTCAGACGGCTACAGGTAACACCTGTGTCTGTGGAGCTAGCATACAATGGCGACTGTGGTAGGAGATCAAAGCGCCCTTGCATTCCCCTGCCCCGCCTACATCCCCTACCAAATAGTCTCTGCCGGTAGAATTAGGGAGGAAACCAGAGCAAACGAAGTGCAAGGACACTCTACTATGATGCCCTGTGCAGCTTCTCTGCATGGGGAGTGGAGGCATGTTGTCCTTGTTCCCCCTTTGCTGCACATTATGCGGGACCAGAAGGACTCATGAAGCACTCTATTTGAGCCTCTGCCAATCAGTGTGGACCAAGCAGCAGTATTCCGCATTTGGTAGCTTAACCACGACTGAGGAGCCAAAACTATTAAACAAAAGGACAGGCTGCTCATTGGAAGTTACTCTAGGTGGGATTGGGGACTCACTCTAGTACTGTAGGCAATGTTCCTGCGGGATCAGGGACTTATCAGGATCAGAGACTTACTCTAGTACTGTAGGCAACGTTCCTGCAGGATCAGGGACTTACCGGGATCAGAGACTTACTCTAGTACTGTAGCCAATGTTCCTGCGGGATCAGGCACTTACTCTAGTACTGTAGGCAATGTTCCTGCGGGATCGGGGATTTACTCTAGTCCTGTAGGCAATGTTCCTGCAGAATCAGGGACTTACCGTGATCAGGGACTTAGTCTAGTACTGTAGGCAATGTTCCTGCGGGATCAGGGACTTACCGGGATCAGGGACTTACTCTAATACTGTAGGCAATGTTCCTTCGGGATCGGGGACTTACTCTAGTACTCTAGGCAACGTTCCTGCGGGATCAGGGACTTACCGAGATCAGGGACTTACTCTAGTACTGTAGGCAATGTTCCTGCGGGATCGGCGACTTACTCTATTACTGTAGGCAATGTTCCTGCGGGATCAGGGACTTACCGGGATCAGGTACTTACTCTAGTACTGTAGGCAATGTTCCTGCGGGATCAGGGACTTACCGGGATCAGGGACTTACTCTATTACTGTAGGCAATGTTCCTGCGGGATCAGGCACTTACTCTAGTACTGTAGGAAATGTTCCTGCGGGATCGGGGATTTACTCTAGTCCTGTAGGCAATGTTCCTGCGGGATCAGGGACTTACCGGGATCAGGGACTTACTCTATTACTGTAGGCAATGTTCCTGCGGGATCAGGCACTTACTCTAGTACTGTAGGCAATGTTCCTGCGGGATCGGGGATTTACTCTAGTCCTGTAGGCAATGTTCCTGCGGGATCGGGGATTTACTCTAGTCCTGTAGGCAATGTTCCTGCGGGATCGGGGATTTACTCTAGTACTGTAGGCAATGTTCCTGCGGGATCGGGGATTTACTCTAGTCCTGTAGGCAATGTTCCTGCGGGATCAGGGACTTACCGGGATCAGGGACTTACTCTATTACTGTAGGCAATGTTCCTGCGGGATCAGGCACTTACTCTAGTATTGTAGGCAATGTTCCTGCGGGATCGTGGATTTACTCTAGTCCTGTAGGCAATGTTCCTGCGGGATCAGGGACTTACCGGGATCAGGGACTTACTCTAGTACTGTAGGCAATGTTCCTTCGGGATCAGGGACCTGGGGTGCTCTGCTCTGAGACGTTGTGTGTGTGGAACAACCCTGAGCTGGTTGCAAAGGGGAAATGAAAATGACTCTGTGGCCCACATGTATTAGAGTGGATCTTTTAAGCACTCGCAGCTCATAGTGAAGTAGGGAGTGCAGCAGGTGGCTATGGAGGCCTGACCAGTTGGCCTCAAGCAGAATGCACTACATGTTCCAAGGACACCCCTTAAGCTGGATGCCCCCAGATTCAGTCATGTCATCTTCGGCCCATTGTTTGGTCCAATTAGTATTATTATTATTGTTCGGGTATTTATTGAGTGCAGGACTAGATTCAGGGAGCAATGGAACACTTTACAATAATAGGGGGAAGAACTTGGTGAGGGAAGCAGGGAAACAAGGGGGTGCAGAGCTAACAAGAAACCTGGGGAGGAAACAGTGGGGAGCAGAGCCCCCAGTCTCAGATAGGGAGGGAGGTGCAGGCTGTGCGGGCCAAGGCGCTAGAGAGGAGCCAATGAGCTGAATAAAGGGTTCTGGGAGCCAGAGGGCATCAGACCAAAACATCGAAGACCTTTGCTGCGAATCACAAAACATTGTATTTATTATAACGAATTTTAACACAGTTCACTGAAAATATGAAAGGGGGTGGGGGTATTAATTTAGGTGGGTTGAGTAGGTGCTGCTGCAGGGTTGGGGGGGGCATTTATTTTCAAAGAACTGCGTTCTAATTTGTGAGAAAGAAAATTATGTTTTGTGATTCGCAGCGATTAATTCGATGTTTTGAGGTAGATTCGAGCAGAGCTGGTCCAGGATCCTAAAAGACATCCCAACATTGTGTGTCAACATGAATGATGCTTCTTCCAGTACAGGAAGCCAGCCAGAAGGCAGCGGTGGTCGACCCCAGCAGGAAAGGGGGAGTAGACTAATTACATATGATTGTGGCTAGTTGGAATGTCATGGAATTGTGGGTTGTGGTGGAGAGAAGGAGAATTAAAATAACCCTAAGGATCCACTTGGAACCAGATCCAAACCGTATACTTTTTAATGACTGCTCTGCTTCGCCCACAGCACTTGAGCCCACCAAAAAGTGCTGGATGAACAAAGTGCTCAGGGTGTGGAAAAGATCTCATTGAGACATTTAAAATCCTCATGGAAACACAGAGGAATCCAAGGGCTGTCCACACTCACAACAATGGAAGGAACCACTAACCAATCAAGGGGAGGCTGAATATCTGCAAACTAATCTGGCAGTGGTCCCTGGATCTGTACCATGATGGGCTACGTGGTGTCGGTGCAAGCAGCTATGCTTCGATTCCCTTGACGGTGTGTTCTACGGGTAACTTTGGGTCAATGTACAAGATTTCGGACGGAAGATGAATGGTTTTTGGATCAAAGGAGTAATTGTTAGATTCAAACAAATGATATGACGTGCAGACTATCTTATCTTGTCTTATGAAATTCACACATATGTTAATTAAAAAATAATAAAATATAAATAATGTTTGTAATGACTCTTATATTAGCAAAGGACACAAGCCTACCGCTTGAGAATTGGCGTATCACGCTACTCTACCGTGTTAATCAAAGAATTGGATGTGAGTAGTAATTTAAAGAGTCTGGACGCGAGTCCTACATGAACCCAAACAGAGACGCATGTATACAAACACAAATGCAACAGCCGTGGCATAGTGATGATCCGGTGCACAAGTAGATTAATAGTGATCAGGTGCACTGATTGATCATTTACTTAGAACAACACAATCTGAAAACAAGATAAAAAGGTACAATCGAAAGATACAATCAAAAAAGTGTGTACATACTCCGTGGCTGCACACACATGGGACAGATGCAACAAAAGGAACTGAAAAACAAGGAGCAAGAAGTCAAAACATTACTAAAGAAGAATGCAAAGTAAAATCATGTAAACAAAAAGTGGCCGGGAGAGCCCGGCTCGCTCTTGGTCTGATAAATGCACGCATCCCAGGAGGTCAGATCCGGGATATCCTCTGCCGCTAATTTAAAGTTGCCTTGGATGAGCTGGTGGTGGTTCAAGAAAAAGTTCATTAGCAACGTGAGAGAAACAAACAGCACTTCCTTCCCGGGGTCCCAGCACTCACGTACAAACACAGAAAGCAGCAGTAAGCAGCCCTACAAAGCGTGGCAGAGGCAATAATAAAGGGTGGGTATTAGACTAGGTAAGGGAATGCAAACTCATGATGTCCAAAGAGACCAAAACACATCTGGGATTGCCTTGGCTCTCCTGCAGAAGGGATGGGGCACAGCACTTTGGGCTGTACTGCCTCTTTTGGGGTATGATCAAGCCTGATTTGCATATGGCACTAATTTAAATGTAATGTAAAAATATTTATAAAGCGCTGTCAGGTCCAGGTCTGATCATTAGTTGTTTATCTAGTCTGAATCTAGTTATTTTAAGCTATGCAACTGTTATTTAGGGATAATAGGGACACAAGGTGGTTTGGGGCTTAACAAGTTTGTTTCCTGGATGGGAGTTCAGCAATCCATCATGATGGTGCTGGGTGATGATTGGTGCAGATGGTCTCCTGGTGTCCTAGCTTCCATTCTAAACTGCCTTTCATTGTCCAGTGCCGATCAGGAACCTCCTGTTATTTTCGCTCCAGTGTTTGTAAGGGCCAAGTTACTTTAATTGAACTTTTGGAAGCAGGAAAGATTTATGACCACCTTCTGCGTGGGACAAGACAACATGTACAATTTGGTGTGAGCGCAGTGTTTCCTTTGAAAACTGAAAGAAGAGTAAACTTCTGAAAAGGCTTCAATGACTGTATTTATCTATCAATATCCGTTTAGTTTAGGTATTTAGTTCGGTATTCTTTTCTGGTATTATTCAAATGGAAAGAATTCTTTGGATGAACCTTTGAAAATGAAGTGCTTTCCAAAGCCAGGAGTTTAATTGTGCACACTTCAACTGACTTCAATATTCTGAACTGCTTCACAATTCAGTCAGGAGCGCAGGCCCGTGTGACAGACATTTCCGTTTCTTGTGTAGCTCTAATGAGACTCGGCATCTAACTCAGAGGAAATGTACTCAGCGCGTTGCTAGAGAAGCATAGTGTGCATGTACTGTTGTGTAGCTGCTACTCTTGCCTGACTTGTACGAGACAATCATTAAGTGTGCATATGTGTAGGCAGCAAGAAAGAGTAGCTACTGTTTTTTCCCGTTCGGAGCAGACAAGTTATTAACGTGCATGCGCAGAACAACGTGGATAGAGTTTAACTATTAGTTCTTTGTCAGAGGAGTTTATTTTCATCGCACAGTGAAATTAACAGACAAACATATTGATGCGTTCCATTTCATCTTCTTAGTACAAATTGAAAGCAGCTTTATTTCTAGAACCCTGTCTCAATTCCTGTTCAACTAAGCAGTTCACCTGTTAATTCTGTAACTTCAAGTCTAAAGGAAATTCTGTCAAAGCAATGATTCAAAGTTAGGAGAATAGACTTTGCATGACCAGAACTCCTGAAGAACTCAAGTTAGTTGTTATCTTATTGAAGTAAAGCACATTTAAAACAGCTGCGTCTAAGAGAATACATGAACATTGTGAGTTGTGCCTCCAACACAGTTATTAACAAGTCCTCTAAGCTCTTCGCAGAGGTAAACAGGTATTAATGTCTTCAAGGGGAAAGTGGGGATGGTAAGGAGCAGATTATTGAATGTAATTTGTTCTTGTCCGCTCATCTCATGCAAATTGGTGACTAATCTGAAGACCAGAGTCTGTGTTCTTTTTTATTTTCTCCACTTCCCCTTTCCCTTAGAAAAGTAGGGATTTCAGCTGTTCTAAGTCAGTTGTTGACCATTTTTTTCCGGGGACTGTGGGGTTCAGCACCTTCCACGGACCAGATCCTTCAGGACCGGACAAGCGCAACCTTCACTAGCTGGGGCATCATGGCGCTGACAGTTCAGGGACCAGATGTTCCACGGCCGACGCTGCCTCACGGTTGTTGCGGTGGAGGCCGCTGGGCATCTTCCTTCTTCACAGGGGTTGGGGGGTCTCAGCTCCGCCTCCCCATATCCGCAGCCGACGCTGCTCCCACATTTATTGCAGCCAACCTGCATAGGGACATCTTCGTTCATGCGGTCCGCCATGCATTTTCCTTCTCCTTGGGGGAGGGGGTCCGAATCAACTCCTCTTCTCCACGCAGACGCCGGCTCCCTTTTGAGCCGCCACAGACCCCTCGCAAGGCCCAGCCAGGGGAACGCCGAACAGCCACGGCAGTCGGGCAAGCTCCTCCTCCATCTTCGTGGTGAGCACACCCCCATCGGTACAGGGCACTGGGGGCCCTCACACCTCGTCGCCAATGTAATGTCCTGGTCTGGGGGCACCCAGACAAGACAGACCAAGGCTGGGGGCACCCAGCCGACATGCTGGGAGCACCCAGCAGACCTCGGGCTGCTGTCACGCAGCACAGTTGTAGGCAGGGGTCACCCTGCATACGTCGGGAGCACCCAACGTGACATCTAGGCCGGGGGCACCCAGCCAGCTCCAGACTGGGGGAACCCAGTCAGCCTGTGAGCACATGGGCTCCTACATGGCCTGGGGGTAGCCAGGCCGACCTCAGCAAAGACGCGGGTGTTGCCCAGCAGGGGCACCGGCTTGTGTCAGGTAGACTTGCCCAGCAGGGGCTCTACTGGCCTGGCAGACAGCCAGGGTAGACGGCGTTGCCCAGCAGGGGCACGATCATGGTGGAGGGCCTGGCAGGGCAGGCCCTCAATCAACTATGCCGCACCAGCATGGTGCTGCTGAATAACGACGCAGCACACCATAGTTGCATACTCCAGGACTGAATGCGCTGGAGACTGGCCATTCCTTTTTATTCAGTTTTGTGACGTGGCTGCTGCCACAAGCTCCTGGGAGATACCATGCTCCCAGGAGTGGGTGACACATTACACAGACCAAGAAGCAACAGTTAAGCACAGAGAAAAGAGAGGTGGTCCTCTAGGACCCGCAGGCACATGGGAGTAGCGTTCCACAGTGAAGCTGCCACCACAAAGAAGGAACGGCTGCCTAAGCGAGACAACCTGAAAAGGGGGACCATTAATCTCAATGAAGAAACTGAACGCAAGTTCCGAGCCGGAACATAGGGGGGGAATTTTGCCCTCCCCATAAAAGGTACGGTGAGCAACAACAAGGCCTTGAAGTTTATATGCTTTGTCACCAGAAGCCAGTGCAGTTTTTCCAGAATCAAGGTAGAAGGACATAAACAAGGAGCCCCCACTGCCAATCGAGCTGCCAAGTTTTGCAGCACCTGCAGCCACTGAAAAATATACGCCGGCAGATCTAGATATAGAGCATTACAGTAATCTGGAGAACCAGCAGTGAGGGAGGATACCACTAGTGAGCTGTGATGCTGGAAATGCATTGGAGGGACAGGGCCTCCGTATCCTTGTCCTTTACTGCTTTTCATTGTGTGTTCTGTCGTGTTTTCCGCGCAGGAGTTCATGTGGGACTCCTGGCGGTGCAGCTCTCTTTCTTTTGGTTTAGTGAACGGACCCGTGGGATACCCTTATGGCACCCATGGGTGGGGGTACAACCCTGTGCCCCTAGTGTATGTTTTTGGGTACCTGTGGGTGGCCCAGAGAGCAGGGTATGGGCTGGTGGCAGCTCCATGCTGAATTTGACAGGTGCGCGGAGTATCCTCCATTTTGGGATACCCCGGCCCTGCCATTGGGATCAGTTGATCCCTGATGGAAAACAAGATGGCCCCGGTGGCCTCTTGCTTTCTATTACCCATTACCTTGTTTTCCCAAAGTCCTGGGAAGCCCTGACTCTGTCCCTTCCCCCTGACTGGCTGTTGGATGGAAGTGCCATATATGGTGTTGTTGTGAAGGCCCAGTCAGACTAGCTGGCGCTTTCCCGGTGATGTATGTTGTGGGTGGGACCTGGATGAATAGAGTGTGTGACGAATATGCATTCTGTGTTGTGGGTGTCTAGTATCTGGTGGTTGACACAATGACTGAGACAACCCTGCCCGAAACCGGTATGAATGCAGCTAGGAGTGTTGAATGGCTCGATACTTGTCCCAATACACATAACTTGTTGTGAGTGTCTGGAGAGAAGAGAATGGCCTGAATACCTCGTGTGCCTCATTGGCTGTCTGCCTGCATGAATGCCTGTAGTCGTGATTGGATGCTTGAGTGTGACCCAGCAGAATGAATGGGAGATCAACAGTATATCTGGGGACCTCTCACTGCTAGGAAACGTGTTCAGAAGCTGAAGTCCACTACGACGAGTAACTGGATTAACTGACGCTTGACCTTGAAGCCCTGCTGGACGAGAAGAATTGCTGTTGCTCTCCTCCACAATCTGAAAGCTGCTGTGCCTCCAAGGACTGACCCAGAGAGGACCTGGTAAGGCGCCCTCTTCCCGAGCTACGAGGGACCATCGTGCACAGCTGATCTTTGCAAACGCTCCCTGGTAGACAGACCTTCGACAGGCTGCCGACCCGATACGGGGACTGCTGCGGAACTCCAAGGAGAAGCACTCGGACTGTTGTCCGCCACTGTCGACGACCGCCGTCGCCGACCGGAGCCGCTGTGCTCCCGTTTGCATAAGAACTTCAATTGATCATCGGACGCTCTCGTCTGCATCGTCACCCGCTTGTCTCCCGCTGGAGAAGGCCCGACGCGCCGAGGAGCATCCACCGGTGGGTTTCCCGCCACCTAAAGACCGCAGAGACGCCGACGACTCGACGCCCTTGCTGGGCCACAGTTCTTCATCATCTCTTTGCGGTCCAGAACTATTGTCACCGAGGTGCCCCGCACGCCTCTTCCTTGCAGGACGCCAACACTCTGTAGTCGACGAGCACCGCTAGGAACGAAGCTGCCACTTCCCTGCCATAGTTCACCCTGTTCACCGTCGGACGTTCGACGACCCGTGACTCCTGCCTTAAAGGGAGGGCACTCAAGAAGGGCCGTCCATTCCCCAACACCGAACGCCAAGTTCCCCGACACCTCTCGACGATCTGTGGCTCTCGCCTGAAAGGGAGGCACTCAAGAAGGATCGGTCGGTGCATCGTCGGAGAACTCTACTCCACCAGGTACATTGGGGGGGTAAAACCTTAACAGGAAGAAGTAAGACTATTGAACATGTGGACTGGGCTTGAGCTATATATCTTTGTTTACAGGTTGCCCAGGTGGGGGGATCTCCACTCAGAACTGTGTCTAGGTAACGGGGCCAGTATTCTGCCTATTGTTTCAACCAACTTGCGTTCCTTCCTATCTCTATTGCTGGTTTTCTCGTTATTGATCTGTGTGACATTTTAACCGTACAGTTGATGCACTTTAATGAGATTTGATAACATTAGTGGTACCACTCTAGACGTGTATATATTTATCATTATTGACTTCCAAGTACAACGTGCGTTATTGTGATCGTGTACATACCTTTGAATATTAATTATATAAAGACTGTGTTTTCAGTAATACAGTGTGTGGACATTCCTTTGTGGGGGTTCGGGGACTACACTGTACTTAAGAACCAGCCCGCATCACCTCCTGAGAAGCTAGGCCTTGATTGCTCGTCCATTGCTACCACAATAGAGAATCTTGGCTGGGGTCCTCTGTGCCTCTCCTCCACCATAAAGAGAGCGGAAGCACAGACACCCCCTACCAGTCTTTACACTGGTGGCAGCGGTGGGATGCTTATGGTTTTAAGACTCAGTGTATAACCGTGCCACTTACAAAATATCCGCACTTTGTTCGATTAAGGTTTGGGTGTGTACAAAATAACTGCATTACAAGCAATGGAGTCTATTGCGAATGGTAAATTGACTCGGATGAGCTTAGAGGCTCTCCAGGGTGCTTGTGAAGCCAGGGAGTTAGACTTTGTGGATACGTCTAGGGCTGAGCTGATAGCTGCCCTAGTGGACTACCAGACCGATGGTGAAACTCTTGATGAGGGGGGGAATGCAACCAATGAGGACTCTGCCCCTGGGGTTTCTACTGAATCTGTTTCTGGGAATGCCGCCATTCCTGCTGCCTCTGTTCCGAACCCCAGCAATTCCTTGGAACTTGAGTTATTAAGGATGAAATTGGCCTTTGAATATCGCAAGTTGGAAATAGATGCTGAGCTTAAGAAAGAGGAGCTGGCTCAACAGGTTGAACTCAAGAATAGGGATCTTGAACTCAAAGACAAGGACACTGAATGTCAGAGAATCCAGCTAGAGAAAGCTCGAGTGGAGACTTCAGCGAAACCCAGTGAGAGTGTCAGGTCCCCAGCCACTAAATTTATGAAGGATTTGGTTGGTGTGTTTTCGGAGGGTTCTGATATCCTCCAATGGATTGAAGCGTTTGAAATGGCTTGTGCAATTCATGATGTTGACAAAAGAGATTGGGATAAGTGTTTGCTAAGCAGAGTGCCTCAAAATGGAGATGACTGTATTCTGAAGCTGAGTGTGGAAGAACGGGGTCAGTATGAGTGTATGAAATCTGCTTTGATTGCCAAGTTTGGCAAGACACCTACCCAATACCTTAAAAGGTTCAGGGATTTTAAGAAAAGAGAGAATGTGTCTTGGGTCGACAGGGTGAGTGCTGCGCACATGAATATGATGGGGTGGATTGACGGTTACAAGGTGAAAACCTTTGTTGACTTGTCCCACCTGTTGTTTTTTGAGCATTTTTCTGAAGCCTGTTCACCGGAACTGCGTCAGTATGTTGCTGACCAGAACATTTTGGATCCCTTTAAGCTGGCTAGGTTGGCTGACAAGTGGGTCTCCCACCGGGTGTCCCCTAAGGACTCCAGTGGGAAGGACAAGGACAAAGAAAAGGGGGCTGAGGAGTCCCAAAAGCAGTCACAGTCGAATAAACCTAAACCCTACTCTCCTAAGACCCAAATATCTAGTGGGGATAAGTCATCTGTGGGTGGGAATAAGAGTAGTGGTCCACCTGCTGCAAAGCAGGATCCCAGTGGTTCCAGTACCGTACCCCGCACTCCCGGCACTTGTTGAAACTGTGGGGCTCTGGATCACAAAAGGGGTGACTCCAAGTGTAAAGGTAAGGCACTCGGAGTACAGGCTGTCAGCCTGACCTACCCTTACCCCATGTCTGAGGTGGAGGCCACTGTCCTTCCCTCCTCTACACTTTGGTGCTCCCGTAGAGATTTCCATAGTGTCCCTTGGGGCCTGGGACCAGTACGGGGAAGTACTGGCGACTATCCCACAGAACACCCGTAGATTTTTGAGAAGTGTCCTCCTGAATGGCCAGCCTTCTACTGGTTTGAGAGACACTGGGGCAAGCATGACAGTGGTGGACAGGACCCTGCTCAGGCCAGAGGACTATGTAGATGCTCCTCTGAGAACCACCAGGTTAGCTGGTGGGCCTCCCAAATTATCGCCTGTAGCCCAAGTCACACTCGTAATTGGAGACAAGACAGCAAAGCTTCCTGTCCTGGTTCAGGACAACGTCCCTGCTAACATTCTGTTAGGTAACGATCTAGTCGAGTTGGGATTGATCGCGGATGGTCTTCCCATGACTGCTGCTGCGGTCACTAGGTCACAGGTGACACCGGGTCTGGCTGTGAGTCAGGTACCCGAGCCGCAGGCGCGGACTAAGGCACGACGAAGGAAGAGCAAGAA
The DNA here is from genome assembly GCF_040938575.1 of Ambystoma mexicanum. NCBI lineage: Eukaryota > Metazoa > Chordata > Amphibia > Caudata > Ambystomatidae > Ambystoma > Ambystoma mexicanum. The sequence continues at coordinate 16,321,225 of NC_090925.1, read as the reverse complement.
GGCCACCTCTGAGCCAGAAGACTCTCCTGTGGGAGAGGTTCTCAACCCGGAGGATCATCCCGATCTTCAATGCTTGTTAGCTGAAGGGGGACCCTCCCGGGCAGACTTCTGCAAAGGACAGAGAGAGTGTCCCTCTCTCGAGGGTCTGAGGAAACAGGCCCTGTCCCAGGCACACGGAGAAGTGCCTAGGACTTTCCGGATTTATTGGGAGGGTGAGCTCCTTGTTAGTGAGCCCACTAAGCCTGAACCTGGTGCCCTCAAGAGGTTGGTGGTACCCCAGGTTTACAGGCCCTTTCTACTGCAGTTGGCGCATGAGGTGCCCTTGGCTGGTCATCTTGGTACCGAGAAGACTAAGCAGAGGCTCTCTGCCCATTTCTACTGGCCTCGGATGGGAGTAGAAGTGGAGTCCCACTGCAGGACCTGCCCAACTTGTCAGTTGTCTGGCAAGACTGAAGGCAGTGTCATTGCCCCACTGCAGCCATTGCCAGTGGTTGGCACACCGTTTGAGAGGGTGGGCATCAGCATCGTCGGTCCCCTTGACCCTCCCACGTCAGGTGGACATCGGTTCATCCTGATTTTGGTAGATCATGCCACCAGGTACCCTGAGGCTATACCGCTTCGGACTGTTACTGCCAAGGTGGTTGCCCGGGCCCTTCTGGGAATTTTCACCCGAGTTTGATTCCCCAAGGAGGTTGTCTCTGACTGAGGATCCAACTTCATGTCTAGTTACATGAAAACCATGTGGAAAGAGTGTGGGGTAACCTACAGGTTCTCCACTTCTTACCACCTGGGCCCAATGGTCTGGTTGAGAGGTTTAACAAAACTCTCAAGGGCATGCTATGTGCTTTGGAAGAGCCCCTAAGGAGGAAATGGGATCTCCTCCTGCCATGCCTGCTGTTTGCTTACAGAGAGGTACCTCAAGAGGGTGTTGGTTTCAGCCCCTTTGAGTTGCTCTTTGGACATCCCGTGACGGGGCCCCTCGCCTTGATCCGAGAAGGCTTGGAAGCCACCCCTCCCGGTCCCGCCAAGCAAGTGGGGGCCTATGTGTTAGGCCTCAGACGGAGGATGACACAGATGATGGGACAAGCAACGGCGAATCTCAAGGCCAGCCAGGAATTGAACAAATACTGGCATGACCTTAAAGCATCGCACGTGGAGTGGACTCCGGGACAGGAGGTCCCTGTGATGGAGCCTACCAAGCCTCGGGCATTGGCAGATAAATGGACTGGACCCTTCCGGATAGTCTCCAAGATGGGCGAGGTCAATTATCTCTTTGACATGGGAATCCCAGGGGTAGCCCCTCAGGTATTCCATGTTAATAGGCTCAAGCCGTTCCATAGGCGAGCAGAAGTCTCATGTCTCTTGCTGGCTTCAGAGCAAGAAGAGGATGAGAGTGAGCCCCTTCCTGATTTGCTGCATAGCAACCCTCAGGATGGCTCAGTGGAGGGGGTGCAGCTCTCTCCAGATTTGACAAACGAACAGCAGAGGGCCTGCAGGACTTTGCTCCAGCAGTATGCCTCTCTGTTTTCTCTGATGCCAGGCCTTACACCGTGGTCTAAGCACGAGATTGACACTGGTGACAGCGTGCCTGTCAAGAGCAGGAGCTACCGAATGTCAGGTACGGTTAAGAACCACATCCAGGCTGAGGTCGCCAAGATGTTGGATCTGGGTGTTATTGAACCCTCAACCAGTCCTTGGTCCAGTCCAGTGGTCCTTGTCCCCAAGGCAAGTTCCCAGGCCGGTACCAAGGATTGGAGGTTCTGTGTGGACTACCGAGGAGTCAATGCCGTCACCAAAACTGACGCGCACCCATTGCCCAGGGCGGATGAGCTCGTGGACACCATAGGTGCTGCCAAATTTGTGAGCACCTTTCACCTCACCTCAGGCTATTGGCAAATAGCTCTGACGGACCATGCCAAGGAAAAGACGGCGTTCTCCACCCCAGAGGGACTCTACCAGTTTAGGGTCATGCCTTTTGGGTTAAAGAATGCCCCTGCCACCTTCCAGAGATTGGTCAATCATGCTCTCAGTGGGCTGGAAGCCTTTTGTGTGGCTTACTTAGACGACATTGCCGTCTACAGTTCCACTTGGGAAGAGCACTTGACCCATTTGGGTAGAGTGTTGCAGGCCTTAAAGAGGGCTAACCTCACTATCAAGGCCACCAAGTGCCAGATAGCTCTGGGGAAAGTCACGTATCTTGGTCATGAGGAAGGAGGGGGTCAAATCCAACCTCTCCCCAGTAAGGTACAGGATGTACAGGACTGGGAGACTCCCACTACTCAAACCAAAGTGAGAGCCTTTTTGGGTCTCACTGGGTACTATCGCAATTTCATGGCGGACTATGGAACCATAGCTGCACCACTGACAGCTCTGACTTCACCCAAGCAGTCTAGGAAGGTCAATTGGACTGAAGACTGTCAGAGGACCTTTAAAATCTTGAAAGAAAGTCTGTGTCGGGCACCCGTGTTGTGTGCGCCTGACTACAGCCGACCCTTTATCGTCCAGACGGATGCCTGCGACACCGGAATTGGAGCTGTCTTGTCCCAGTTAGATGCCAAAGGGAGAGAACATCCTATCATATTCATCAGTAGACAACTCAAGGGTAGAGAACTTAGGTGGGCTACTGTTGAAAAGGAGTGTTTTAGTATAGTTTGAAGCCTTAGGCATTTTAGGCCCTACCTTACGGGGTCTACCTTCAAGGTCCAAACAGATCATAAGCCCCTAAAGTGGCTTATGCAGATGAAGGGTGAGAACCAGAAACTGCTCAGGTGGTCCATTAGCCTGCAAGGGCTAGACTTCACCATAGAGCACAGACCAGAGAAGAGTCACAATAATGCAGATGGCCTTTCCAGAAGGTATGTTGACCGTCTGGATAAGGGTGTCTATCCCGTGGGAGATTAGGCACCCTCCACCTCAGTCTGGGGGGGGACGACTGTGATGCTGGAAATGCATCGGAGGGACAGGGCCTCCGTATCCTTGTCCTTTACTGCTTTTCATCGTGTGTTCTGTCGTGTTTTCCGCGCAGGAGTTCATGTGGGACTCCTGGCGGTGCAGCTCTCTTTCTTTTGGTTTGGTGAACAGACCCGTGGGATACCCTTATGGCACCCATGGGTGGGGGTACAACCCTGTGCCCCTAGTGTATGTTTTTGGGCACCTGTGGGTGGCCCACAAAGCAGGGTATGGGCTGGTGGCAGCTCCATGCTGAATTTGACAGTGTCCGGTCCTGGCGTCTGCGTCTGCAGGAGATGCTGAGCCCCACAGATCTCTCAAGAACGTTTGATCAACAACTGTCTTAAACCCAGTTGAAGAACTAACACTCCCAAGGGAAAAGGGGAAGTGGAGAAAATAACAAACGACAGACGCCTACTTCTGGTGGGCTGCAATCTGTAGAAGGAGACATTAATGTTTATTAAATAATGAAGACATGCATTAAATTAACTCAATCTCTAAATATCAAATAATTTAATATCTAAACCCATACCTGTCCAATCTCCGAAATAACCTTGGAGATTAATTAACTTCTTTTTCACAAAGACCCATTGAGAATTTATCTTGCACAGTCAATGTTCAATTTCAGAAGGGCAATGTGAATTTAAGAATGCATTTTGTTCCTCAACCAAAAATGCTCAAAATAATGAGTTCAAGAATGTGCAATCTTCTTAAATTAAAGAGGAAATCACTTTCGAGTGTTCATTCATTCAATTGCATTTCATCCTTTCTCAAGCACATTGTATTCCTGTTCAGATGTTCCTTTTACTTTAGTAACAAATGCGCAATTAAGAGTTCAGATGGTATTTTAAAACTTTAAACAAGAACAATAAGAATGAATTCAGATCCTGTTCAACCTTTGAAGCACATGCGCAATGCTAATGGAATCCGAAGCTTTGCTTTTGACTTAAGCACTGTAAATGAGTTCAGATGCTGTTTACCTTTTGAGCACATGCGCAATGCTAACGAAAACAACTGCTTTTGCCTTTGACATGCGCACAATAGACAAGTTCAGGCGCTGCCTTATCCTTCAGAAAAATGTGCTATGCTCATGAAATCAATGTGTCTTTACTTTCCACATGCGCACAGTGAATATTTTTAGAAGCCACCTTATATAATGGCGCGCAAGCGTAATTAAAAGCCTTATGAATTCAAGTTAAACAACATCAAAAACTTAGGCTCAGGTATTTTCCTTAAGCAATCTTCATTCACGCAACCGTACTGAAACTGACAGACTTGAAATCAGATCAGATACGAGACACAGCAGTAAAACAAGGACACTTCTCCTTTGCGCATGCGTGAAACAAAAATGAAGGCTCTGAAGCACTGATCTAAGAAAACTGCGCAGTTAAAATTCCAAACGCTTCTTCCTTCAGTACAATGTCAGAAATTCAAAACCGTGTCAATTACACAGAGTCATAAAAGTCAAGCAGATTTTTGAAGTAAAATGAAACGAATCTAAATACCTAAACTAAATAAATACCTAACATGAATAAAGTGATAAAAATAAAGCAACTTTTCTCCAGCTTGAGAAAAAGCGACGCTCCCACCAAATTATCAGCTGAGCTTGTCCCACGTTGACCAGCTTCTCAGGAAACAATATTTATCTTTGTAAACTTCACCAGAATCTCATCAAAAGGCCTTGACGCAGGAACTTAATCAAAACAGGACCTTCCTTCTTGAAGGTGAACAATGAAAGGCAGTTTAGAATTGTATGGAAGGTCAGAGGTTCATGAAACTTCCAATCAGGAACTGGCACTACTGCCACCATGTTGGTTTGGGGAGTTAGCACTCTGATGAACAGAAGTTAAGATCAACAACCCAAAATCAGATTAAAACAATAAATTAATTAAATCTATAATCTAATTTCATTTACAAAGTACCCCTACCTAACCTGGGACCTGACAGTACCCCCTCCTTAAGCCCTGACCTCAGGGCCAGGTTTATTTGGATTTCTTCTGTGAAACTTAGATACTAATCTTTCCGCATGAATATCAGATTCTGACTCCCAACTTCTTTCATCAGGACCAAACCCCTTCCAATCAATAAGATATTGAATCTTTCCCCTTACTTTTCTAGAATCAAGTATTCTTTTAACCTCAAATTCTTCTGAATTAGTTTCCAAAACAATTGGTTTAGGAACTGGTCTCATTCTGATTCCTTTTGACACTGGTTTTAATAAACTTACATGAAATACTGGATGAATTTTCAAATTAGTAGTCAATTTAAGTTTGACTGATACTGGTCCTATCACTTCCTCAATCTCAAAAGGACCCAAAAACTTAGGACAAAATTTATTTTTTCCTTTCAATTTAATATTTTTTGCTGATAACCAGACTAAATCACCTTTAGCATAACTTGGACTTTTCTTTCTTTTAAAATCTGCAAATCTTTTATACTCAGACTTACTTTTTTGTAACATTTCCTTTGCTTTAGCCCAACCTTTCTGAATTATTTCAGTTATATCTTTCACAGCTGGACATGTCTCATTTACTCCATCATTCTCACATAGAAACCGAGGATTATAACCTCTTCCACAAAAAAAAGGTGACATGGAAGTAGAGGTTTTAGTAGAATTATTATATGCAAATTCCGCTGTCCACAACAAATCCACCCACTCAAACTCTCCTTCGACAAAACATCTTAAATATTTTTCTAATTCCTGATTGATTCTTTCTACTTGACCATTAGCCTCTGGGTGATATCCTGATGTTAATTTTATCTTCAAACCCAATCTCCTACAAAATTCCTTCCAAAATCTCGACACAAATTGAGACCCCCTATCTGAAATAACTTGACTGGGAACTCCATGCAATCGTACAATTTCTTGAATGAATTTTTTAGCTAGACTTGAAGCTGTAACTCCTCCTTTCATGGGAATAAAATGACTCTCTTTAGAGAAACAATCTACCACTACCAGAATTGTGGAGAATCCTCTATCGTTAGGTAAATCTACAATAAAATCTAAACCAATTGTATGCCAAGGCCGAGGAGGAATAGGCAAGGGTTCAAGAAGTCCAGCAGGTTTTCCAGTCTCATGTTTTGACTTAGCACAGACTTCACAAGTCTTTACATAATTTAAGACATCTTTCTTAATACTTTCCCACCAGAAATGCCGTAGAACTAAATCCAAAGTCTTATGAAAACCCGGATGTCCAGCTAAAACTGAATCATGACAATCTTGTAAAATTTTCTCTCTAAGGTCCTCACTCGGGAGATACAACTTATCCTCAAAATAAGGTAAACCATTTTTAATAGTTCTTTTAACATCCAACTGTGCCCATTCTTTCATCTTCTGAATATTCAGATTTATTTTAATTAACTCCTGCAAATCTTCTTTTTTAGAAGAGTTAGCTGAAACAAAATGTTCTTCAGGAATTACAGGTTCAGGTCTTAACTCCAATTCTTTTTCACAACCAGGAAATTGTCTGGATAAAGCATCCGCTTTACCATTTAATTTCCCAGGTCTGTATGTCACTACAAAGTCAAAATCCGCAAAAAATAATGACCAACGTAACTGTCTGGGAGTAAGAGTCTTAGCTGACTTAAGAAAAAGTAAATTTCGGTGATCAGTAAGCACCGTGACAGGATTTCTGGCACCCATCAAAAAATGTCGCCATTCTTGAAATGCAGCTTTTATTGCAAGTAATTCCTTATCCATTATTGAATAGTTACTTTCTGCGGCAGAAAATTTCTTTGAGAAGAATGCTATTGGATGAAGCTGACCAGTTTCTTTATGCCTTTGAGATAAAATAGCTCCAACTGCAAAATTAGAAGCGTCTGCTTCTACAAAGAATGGTTGTGTTGGATCTGGGTGTAAAAGAATAGGACCAGAAATAAATCTATTCTTCAAGGTGTTAAAAGCTTCTTCCGTTTCTTGATTCCAAAGAAAAGGTACACCTTTTTTTAAAAGTCTAGTGATAGGAGGAATAATGGATGAAAAATCTTTGATAAATCTCCTATAAAAATTAGCAAAACCTAAAAAACTTTGCACTTCCTTGATCTTAGTGGGAGTCGGCCAATCTTTCACTGCTCTGACTTTTTTTTGATCCATTTCCAACCCTTGAGGAGAAATCACGAAACCCAGAAACTCCACCACTTCAGTATGAAATTGACTCTTATCAAGACTAGCAAAAAGATGATGATCGTGTAACTTCTTCAAAACTTGTCTTACATGTTGATAATGTTGCTCCAAATTATGTGAAAAAATCAAAATGTCATCAATATAAACTACGACAAAAAGATCTAGAAATTCTTTCAAAACATCATTAATAAAGAATTGAAAAGCCGCTGGAGCATTACATAATCCGAATGGCATCACAAGGTATTCAAACAAACCAAAACGTGTTTTGAAAGCAGTCTTCCACTCGTCTCCCTCCCTAACCCTAACCAAATGGTAAGCTCCTCTCAAATCCAATTTAGTAAAAATGGTTGCTCCTTGAATTTGGTTTAACATTTCTGGAATCAATGGCAAAGGATAGCGATTCTTAACAGTGACTTTATTCAAAGATCTATAATCAATGCAAGCTCTGAGCTTCCCTTCCTTCTTGGGTACAAAAAACAATGGTGAAGCTGCAGGAGATTGTGAGTGTCTAATAAACCCTTTATTGAGATTTTCCTCAATGTATTCCTTCAAGTAATCATTTTCCTTCTCGGTCAAGGCATACACCCTACTACTAGGTAAGATTGCTCCATCCTCTAAATCAATTTTGCAATCATATGATCGATGTGGCGGTAACTCCCCTGCTTCAACCTCATCAAACACACAAGTAAACTCTTTATAACACTCGGGCAAAAAACCCATCACAGCTCCAATAGAATGTTCTTCAAATCCATTTTGAGCTAAAGCCACCACTCTTCCACTTTCAATACTCTCATCTCTGATCTCATACTTACAATTGAAACAATGTTCCTTACAAATTTCTGATCGAAAATCTAATATTCTTCTTCCCCAGTCAATTGTGGGATTATGATTAGTCAACCAAGGCATTCCCAAAATGATTTGTAGCTGAGGAGCATCAATAAGTTCAAAGACAATATACTCAGAGTGATCTTTAACCAGTGTCATAAACAAAGGAACAGTTTCATGAGTGATGGGTCCCGAGGTTAACTGAGAACCATCTACTGCTCTTACTTGCTCTACTGCTATTTTTTCAACTAATGGAATTTTCATAGACCGAGCCAATCCCCAATCCATAAAATTACCAGTTGCCCCTGAATCAATCATGGCTGGTCCTGATCCTTTTAAAACATCATCCAAGAATAAGGATACGTTAATTGTTACATGAGGTACAGCCGCTTGAAGGGTATTCGCCACCTGTTGAGATCGAGAAACATTGGACTGCCCTCTTTTGGGAGTGTAAGGACAATTCCCTAGAAAATGACCACTACGCCCACAATATAAACACAAGTGATTAGCTCTTCTCCTATCTTTCTCCTCTTTAGATAATGGTCCTCTTATTTTGCCTGACTGTTCACTGACTTTACTCCTTTCTTCCATTCTAGGTTTTTCAAAACGCTGACCCACCTTGACCTCTCCAAAACCCTTTCTACGTTCATTTCTTCTTTCTCCCAATCGAAAATCTATTCGCATAACTAAGTCAATTAAGGCATCACAAGAAGTGGGACGATCAACCATGGTTGATAAAGCGTCTTTAAATTCGTCCCTTAAACCTCTGTAAAATAAGGACGATCTCTTGTCCTCTGGCCACCCTGTTTCCAAAACTAGAGCTCTAAAAGCTGTTACATAACTCACTAAGTCCTTATTTCCTTGTTTTAAATCTAACAGTTCCCCATCTAACTCTTGTGAAATCATTCTTCTTCCAAACATCTTTCGAAACTCTTCTTTAAATAGAACAACATCTTTCAAAATTGGATTCTCTTGAGCAACCAAAAGAACTGCCCAAGATGATGCATCTCCAGTTAAATAAGATAACATAAATGCAACTTTAGCCATGTCAGTTCTAAAACTCTCAGGACGACACAAGAAATGTAACTCACACTGTGTAACAAAAGTTGAAAATGTTTTAACATCTCCACTAAAACGTTCTGGGGACGCTAAAGGAACTGATGTCTGACTCAAAATGTGTCTTCCTACTCTATCTTCATCTCTCCCGTCTGCTCTTTCCAGAACTGGGGGTTGTTGTTCACTGTTCCCTGTGGCTCCCAACTCCGAAGACAATCCTTCCCCAGAATACCCTACTCTCTGGGTTCTAGATTCCCCAATGGATTCTTGAATCCGAGTCATCTTAACTCCCAACTCCTCCACCTTTTTATGTAATTTTGAATTCTCTAAATGAGAAACTCTTAATTCTTCTCTCAGTTCTTGGATTACTTCTCCCAACTGTTCCATGATGAAATCTGTGAGACTCAACAAACCAGGCAGACTATTTTTTGGCCTTTCATCTGTCCGGTCCTGGCGTCTGCGTCTGCAGGAGATGCTGAGCCCCACAGATCTCTCAAGAACGTTTGATCAACAACTGTCTTAAACCCAGTTGAAGAACTAACACTCCCAAGGGAAAAGGGGAAGTGGAGAAAATAACAAACGACAGACGCCTACTTCTGGTGGGCTGCAATCTGTAGAAGGAGACATTAATGTTTATTAAATAATGAAGACATGCATTAAATTAACTCAATCTCTAAATATCAAATAATTTAATATCTAAACCCATACCTGTCCAATCTCCGAAATAACCTTGGAGATTAATTAACTTCTTTTTCACAAAGACCCATTGAGAATTTATCTTGCACAGTCAATGTTCAATTTCAGAAGGGCAATGTGAATTTAAGAATGCATTTTGTTCCTCAACCAAAAATGCTCAAAATAATGAGTTCAAGAATGTGCAATCTTCTTAAATTAAAGAGGAAATCACTTTCGAGTGTTCATTCATTCAATTGCATTTCATCCTTTCTCAAGCACATTGTATTCCTGTTCAGATGTTCCTTTTACTTTAGTAACAAATGCGCAATTAAGAGTTCAGATGGTATTTTAAAACTTTAAACAAGAACAATAAGAATGAATTCAGATCCTGTTCAACCTTTGAAGCACATGCGCAATGCTAATGGAATCCGAAGCTTTGCTTTTGACTTAAGCACTGTAAATGAGTTCAGATGCTGTTTACCTTTTGAGCACATGCGCAATGCTAACGAAAACAACTGCTTTTGCCTTTGACATGCGCACAATAGACAAGTTCAGGCGCTGCCTTATCCTTCAGAAAAATGTGCTATGCTCATGAAATCAATGTGTCTTTACTTTCCACATGCGCACAGTGAATATTTTTAGAAGCCACCTTATATAATGGCGCGCAAGCGTAATTAAAAGCCTTATGAATTCAAGTTAAACAACATCAAAAACTTAGGCTCAGGTATTTTCCTTAAGCAATCTTCATTCACGCAACCGTACTGAAACTGACAGACTTGAAATCAGATCAGATACGAGACACAGCAGTAAAACAAGGACACTTCTCCTTTGCGCATGCGTGAAACAAAAATGAAGGCTCTGAAGCACTGATCTAAGAAAACTGCGCAGTTAAAATTCCAAACGCTTCTTCCTTCAGTACAATGTCAGAAATTCAAAACCGTGTCAATTACACAGAGTCATAAAAGTCAAGCAGATTTTTGAAGTAAAATGAAACGAATCTAAATACCTAAACTAAATAAATACCTAACATGAATAAAGTGATAAAAATAAAGCAACTTTTCTCCAGCTTGAGAAAAAGCGACGCTCCCACCAAATTATCAGCTGAGCTTGTCCCACGTTGACCAGCTTCTCAGGAAACAATATTTATCTTTGTAAACTTCACCAGAATCTCATCAAAAGGCCTTGACGCAGGAACTTAATCAAAACAGGACCTTCCTTCTTGAAGGTGAACAATGAAAGGCAGTTTAGAATTGTATGGAAGGTCAGAGGTTCATGAAACTTCCAATCAGGAACTGGCACTACTGCCACCATGTTGGTTTGGGGAGTTAGCACTCTGATGAACAGAAGTTAAGATCAACAACCCAAAATCAGATTAAAACAATAAATTAATTAAATCTATAATCTAATTTCATTTACAAAGTACCCCTACCTAACCTGGGACCTGACAGACAGGTGCGCGGAGTATCCTCCATTTTGGCCATTTTAGGATACCCCGGCCCTGCCATTGGGATCAGTTGATCCCTGATGGAAAACAAGATGGCCCCGGTGGCCTTTTGCTTTCTATTACCCATTACCTTGTTTTCCCAAAGTCCTGGGAAGCACTGACTCTGTCCCTTCCCCCTGAATGGCTGTTGGATGGAAGTGCCATATATGGTGTTGTTGTGAAGGCCCAGTCAGACCACCTGGAGCCTTCCCGGTGATGTATGTTGTGGGTACCTCCTGTGGGTGGGACCTGGGTGAATAGAGTGTGTGACGAATATGCATTCTGTGTTGTGGGTGTCTAGTATCTGGTGGTTGACACAATGACTGAGACAACCCTGCCCGAAACCGGTATGAATGCAGCTTGGAGTGTTGAATGGCTCGGTACTTGTCCCAATACACATAACTTGTTGTGAGTGTCTGGAGAGAAGTGAATGGCCTGAATACCTTGTGTGCCTGATTGGCTGCCTGCCTGCATGAATGCCCGTAGTCGTGATTGGATGCTTGAGTGTGACCCAGCGGAATGAATGGGAGATCAACAGTATATCTGGGGACCTCTCACTGCTAGGAATCGTGTTCAGAAGCTGAAGTCCACTACGACGAGTAACTGGATTAACTGACACTTGACCTTGAAGCCCTGCTGGACGAGAAGAATTGCTGTTGCTCTCCTTCACAATCTGAAAGCTGCTGTGCCTCCAAGGACTGACCCAGAGAGGACCTGGTAAGGCGCCCTCTTCCCGAGCTACGAGGGACCATCGTGCACAGCTGATCTTTACAAACGCTCCCTGGTAGACAGACCTTCGACAGGCTGCCGACCCGATACGGGGACTGCTCCGGAACTCCAAGGAGAAGCACTCGGACTGTTGTCCGCCACTGTCGATGACCGCCGTCGCTGACCGGAGCCGCCGTGCTCCCGTTTGCCTAAGAACTTCAATTGATCATTGGACGCTCTCGTCTGTATCGTCACACGCTTGTCTCCCGCTGGAGAAGGCCCGACCGTCGACGCGCCGAGGAGCATCCACCGGTCGGTTTCCCGCCACCTAAAGACCGCAGAGACGCCGACGACTCGACGCCCTTGCTGGGCCACAGTTCTTCATCATCTCTTTGCGGTCCAGAACTATTGTCACCGAGGTGCCCCGCACGTCTCTTCCTTGCAGGATGCCAACTCTCTGTCGTCGACGAGCACCGCTAGGAACGAAGCTGCCACTTCCCTGCCATAGTTCACCCTGTTCACCGTCGGACGTTCGATGACCCGTGACTCCTGCCTTAAAGGGAGGGCACTCAAGAAGGGCCGTCGATTCCCCGACACCGAACGCCAAGTTCCCCAACACCTCTCGACGATCCGTGGCTCCCGCCTGAAAGGGAGGCACTCAAGAAGGATCGGTCGGTGCATCGTCGGAGAACTCTACTCCACCAGGTACATTGGGGGGTAAAACCTTAACAGGAAGAAGTAAGACTATTGAACATATGGACTGGGCTTGAGCTATATATCTTTATTTACAGGTTGCCCAGGTGGGGGGATCTCCACACAGAACTGTGTCTAGGTAACGGGGCCAGTATTCTGCCTATTGTTTCAACCATCTTGCATTCCTTCCTATCTCTATTGCTGGTTTACTCGTTATTGATCTGTGTGACATTTTAACCGTACAGTTGATGCACTTTAATGAGATTTGATAACATTAGTGGTACCAATCTAGACGTGTATATATTTATCAGTATTGACTTCCAAGTACAAAGTGCGTTATTGTGATTGTGTACATACCTTTGAATATTAATTATATAAAGACTGTGTTTTCAGTAATACAGTGTGTGGACATTCCTTTGTGGGGGTTCGGGGACTACACTGTACTTAAGAACCAGCCCGCATCACCTCCTGAGAAGCTAGGCCTTGATTGCTAGTCCATTGCTACCACAATAGAGAATCTTGGCTGGGGTCTTCTGTGTCTCTCATCTACCATATAGAGAGCGGAAGCACAGACACCCCCTACCAGTCTTTACATGAACGAAGAGCAATCAGAAGATAGGGAAGCATTTTCCGCAGAATGCGCAGTTTAAAGTGGACCAACTGGCAGACAGCACTGATCTGCCTCTGAATAGAGAGGGACTCAGAGAGCTTTACCCCCAAGTTCTTCACCACCAAAGTGGGCGTAGGCAAAGGGCCAAGCTCAGGCAGCCAGAAAGCTGGGGACAAGCCAGCAGATGCCAGAGAGGGGACAACAACTAGAACCTCCATCTTTTCGCCGTTAAGGTGAAGCGAATTTCTGCCCATCCACATGTGGATAGCCAGAAGGCAGGAACGGCCATGCTTAGCCGAGGCAGCGTGGGATAGATATAGCCTCACCCAGATCTGTGTGTCATCAGCATAGGAGAAACGCTGAAAAACAAAAAGAGTGTATCAGCTTAACAAGAGGCTGGATATATAAGTTGAAAAAAAGGGGCAAAAGAGCAGAACCTTGAGGCACGGTGCAGGTGAGACAGAAGGAGGAAGAGAAAGAGACTGAGTGCAACCATTGTAAGGAACTCATGGTGACAACAGTAAAGACAAACACAAGTGATCACAGTACAAGGGTGTTTATAAAACTGTAAGTGCATGGTGGAAAAACGCCTAAGCTACACCTAAATCTAAAATGGGAGCAAGCGTCGAACATCAAATGAAAAATGAGGCAGTCCTTGTGGCGTCTTGTCAAAGTAAAAAGCCTATACTAAAGAAAAACTATTTTCAGTTCCTTACAACTAATCACAGAAAGCAGGTGTTAAACTCACCATGGCGCTAAGGGACCTCGGAATCAGGCGTTAAGGGTCGGCGCCGTTTACGGCGCCGTTAACCCCTTAACGCCTGATTCGTAATGAGGCCCATAGACTATATTTTAGTTTTTTCCCAAAATTTGGAACAACATCAGGATCACATTAGACAGGTTCTAGGCAAGGTGCGAGAAAATCATCTCTTTGTCAAGTTAGAAAAGAGTCAGTTCCACACTGAAACTGTGGAATTTTCTCAGATTTGTGATCTCTCCTCGGGGTCTAGAGATGGACTCCAAAAAGGTGCAGTCAGTGAAGGACTGGCCAACTCCCACTCGGGTAAAGGAAGAACAATGTTTTTTGGGGTTCGCCAGTTAATGTAGGAGATTCATCGAAGGATTTTCTGAGATCATACCTCGCATCACTGAGCTTCTTAAGGAGGGGGTCAAGTTTATCTAGAGTCAGGAGGCGGAGGAAGCCTTTCATACTTTAAAGGGCAAATTTGTTTCTGGGCCAATTGTGCTTCATCCAGATCCCTCTAAAGTCTTGGTAAACACTTCAAATTTAGCAATTGGAGCTGTTTTGTCACAACGGCATGGTGAGAGAGGTCAACTTCATAATTTGGCTTAATGTTCTGTTGCAGTATGTAATTACACTATTATGGATAGGGAACTGCTAGCCAACAAATCTGCATTTGCCGAGTGGCCACATTACATTAGGGAAACTTGGCATACGGTCGATAAGCTTAGAGATCATAGGAATCTTCTTTTCCTTAAGTCAGACAAAACCCTAACCCCGAGGCAATTGCGCTGGTCCTTGTTTTTTGCTGATTATGATTTCATTGTGACTTTCAGGCCAGGCAAATGTAATGGAAAGGCAGACGCTCCATCTAGACAATTTCCAGGAAGTGAACAAGAAGTTGAACTGTGCCCTTAGCCTTTGATTTCGGAAGAACATTTTGTTTCTGCCAATAAAACTAAGGATAAGGCCTTGTTTTGTGAGATTCAGCAGAGTGTGTTTTTGGATCAGATGTGGGAATGGGCCCGCCAGGATACTGCTCGATCCATTTCCGAGGGTTTACCAGGCTATTTCTTCCAGAGGAATGTCTGCGGGAAAGAGTCCACAAAGACTGTCACAAATCTGTTCTGGCTGGACATCCCGGTTTCTGTAAGACTTTGGAGCTGGTATAAAGAACTATCTGGTGGAAGACTATGAGAGAAGATATGCTAAGTGCTGTGAAGACCTGGACGGTTTATGCGAGGTTTCAGGCTGTCGTGGGGAAACAAGCAGGATTTATGGAACCTCTGCTTATTCCACCACGTCTTGGCACACTTTAGCCCTAGATTTTATAGTTGACCTTCCAAAGGATTAGGGGTGTACAGCCATTCTTGTATTGGTAGATTTTGTAACCAAGTAAGGGCATTTTATACCAATCAAGGGGCAGGTTACGGCGGCTAGGCTTACTCAAAGTTTTCTTCAGGACGTTGTTCGACTGCATAGGCTGCCTAGTCAGGTGGTTTCTGACAGGGAATCACAGTTTGTATCTACATTTTGGAAAGCTTTCTGTAAGGAACTTGGAATTGAAATTCAACTGTCCTCAGGTTATCATCCTGAGACAAACGGTTAGGTGGAGGAGGTGAATCAGGATTTGGAGAAATATCTGCGATTTTTCTGGCAGGAAGGCAAGGGTTGTGTTGATTTGCTTTGGATCGCTGAGTTTGTATATAATAACTCTAAGAAGGATTCGATCTCGAGGTCTCATTTTTTCTATAGTTGGGGGTTTCCCCCAGGTTTCCTTCGTGAATTAGTGAGGGAATAGTTCTCTAACCCTGCAGTGGAAGAGATAATGTTAGCTATGAGGATAGGGATAGAAAGGGTGACTAAAGCTTTGCAGCAAAGTACGGCTAACTTTAAGAAATGTGTTGACAGGAAGCGCAGATCAAGGCCAATGTATGATTCAGGAGATTTGGTTTGGCTTTTCACAAAGTATCTCAGATTGAAGGGAAGAAGCGAGTTTAGCCCCAGGTTTGTAGGTTGAAGTTGAAAGAGTAATTAACCCTGTGGCGGTCATCTTAAAGGCACCAACTAATCTTAAGGTTCACCCTACCTTTCATGTCAGTTTACTGAAGCCGGTGGTCAAGGAGACTGAGGGCCTCATTACACGGATGGCGGTAAGGGTTTACCGGTACCGGTATTTTACCGGTACCGGTAAATCCTTACCGCCTTGCTACGAGGTCCCTTTGCGGGTTGGGGAATTTAACGCCTGCTTTTTGCAGGCGTTAAAAACCAACCTGCAAAGGGACCAGGGAGCTAATTACGGTACCGCAATTTGCGGTACCGTAATTAGCGCCTTCCCCATTCCCATAGAGCCCTATGGGGCAAAAATGGGAATGGGGAAGGGCAATGGGGGAAGGGGGAATTACCGTCCTGCCAACCTTGGAATAGGGCGGTAATTCCCCTTTCCACCAAGGTGGTGCCGGTATTTTACCGGCATGAACCATGGTTCACCGCCTACCGTGTAATGAGGCCCTAAGTTAAGTTCCTCACCTCAACCTGTTATCGATGATTTGGATTCTGAGGAATATGAAGTTAAGACCATTCTGGATTCAAGGAGGTCTAGAGGGGTTCAGACCAGAAAAGTGATCCTGGGAATGTTCAGAGGATGGTCGTGCCCTGCAGTTAGTTGCTAGATTTCATAGGAGAAATCTGACAAAATCTGGCCCTAAGGGCAGAGCTTAGGAGAGGGGGTACTATCAGGGCTGGGAGGTACACTTATTCATTCACTTTTTCATTCACAGATTTTGCACATTGGAGCTTGTGTTCGTTTGGGCCTTAACATTATTCTTTGTAGAAGGAGAGTTTCTCAAACCATCATGGAGGGAATGGAACTGAGAGCTGATTGGTGGAGTTTCAGCTCTTGGGGTTCAGGCAGGCATTCTAAACTGCCTTTCATTGTCCATGTCAAGCAGTATGATCCTGTTTAGGTGAGGGTCCCTGATAAAGGCCTCAACTCAGGTGGGGCAGTGTTTTACTAAAGGAGGAAAATCCATTCAGCGCTGATCTGCGAGGGACATCCAGTGTTACAGTGGGGCACCCCGTTTCCTATTCTGTATGAAGAGACTGTTCTTGATAAGTTAAGGAAACAGAGTGTTGAACTGTTGGGATTATCGTTTTCTTTAAACAGTTGTTTTGGACATTATAATTGATTTGAGAAACATTTTCTGAGAGGAATCCCCTCAATGTAAACAGCGCGCGCTCTCTCTCTCTCTCTCTCTCTCTCTCTCTCAGACGTCGTTGGATTGGTGAGAGCTGCATGTCGTAGAAGCTGGGAAGAGGCAGCACGTGCACGCATGCGTGCGCATCGTCAGAGAGAGAGCGCCCTTTCCTCAGGAAACAGATACCTGAGTGCGCATGTCCCTGGGACGTCAGTGGCCTGGCTTTGCGCGCGCTCACCAACGAGCCACCGCGTTCACTCCAGCAAGAGACTCGTGTTCCCAACTGTCCTTGCAGATTGGCAGCATTCCTTCGATCAATCTGGGCTCTGTAGGAAGCAGGGCAACTATGTCAAGTAGAAGTTATTATTTTCAAAAAGGTTACAAGCTGAAGTAGCTGTTAAATAGGAGCTGGGTTAAGTTATCAGAAGAAACACATTTTCAAAAGAAGAAGTTCAAAAAGTTTAAGTAGCAAGACAAGAATCTTACCACACCCTCCACAAACTCCAAAACCTGGTAGTTAACTGGAAAGAAAGGTTCTCTGCCAATCCAGCAGGAAACTACCAATTACTCCTATCTTGTCCTGCTTAGTGGTGCTCCTTGGAACAGGCTTCTAGGCCCCTGCACGCCGCCATGCTAGAAATGAGGGACATCGAGCCGGTAGTAACTTGGGCTTATCTTATTATATCTCATTGTGCCGCAAACGCAGCAAATCTCCTTTGCGCACGCACGAGCATGCGCACATCTCATTGGTCCCTTGTTAACTGCATGCGTGCGGGACACGACACCTTGCAGCTCTTCGAGGAGGAACACAGTTACAGAAAGTACTTTGGGTTATGGAGGGTGGGATCAGAGGAAAGAGCAGAAATAATCTATGATCCTTGTGTTTTCTAGTCCTCTGCAGATCTCCACAAGAGTGAAGACAGAAAGCTGGTGCTTGTTATTTTATCCACCATCCCTTTCCCTCAGATTTCAGCTGCAGTAGATTTGGTTGTTAACCAAACACCTTTGTGGGTCTTCAGGGTTCAGCAGCTCCTGCAGATCGCGATATACAGGAATGGACAAACCCTGCCCATAAAACAGGTTATATGCCCGTGTTCGTTCTTGGTAGAGGGGCTCCCAGACCTTTTGAATACTTACTTCAATGGGGTCTGCCATTATGGATGGGTATTCTGTATGACAGTGGTTGCTGCTTGCCAACCGTTGGAATTTCTCTGTTCCTCTGGTGAAAGGTAAGTGGGGAACCTCCTGATTTGCATGCGTCTCCGCAAATACTGAAAGAGATGTTCCATAAAGCATTTTCCTACTCTGCAAATACAGAGGTTTTTCATTAACCGCGGGCTATGCGAACAGGGGCGCAACGAAAACCTATATTTTGGGATGGGGGCTAAGTGATGATGGGAGGGGCCACTTCAGAAAATAGGTGGGGCAAACTGTTCTATCCCTCATGATCTGGTGTGGGAACCAACTGTCACATACTATATTTTAAAGCACAATATGTGGAGAGGCGATGGAAGTCTTTCTTGAAAGTAGCAGCTTTAAAGTTTTACTGTGTTTGTTCAATTACATTTTTCTGAACGAACACAGTAAAACTCTCAGGACTGGACTCAGCTCAGGTAAGCAATTTTCGGACGTTAGTCACTGTGCACAGCGACGCAAAAGGACTCAGCAGCGGCAGTTGGAGTTTCCCTTCTATCTCAGGTCCCCTTGATGCCAGGATGCCGACATTTTGCAGGAGGTAGTCTTGCGGTGCCAGCTGGGGATCCCCCAAGTTTCAGACTGAAACCATAGTACAGTGACGCCGGCAGCACGGTAGACCAAAAAAACCAAAGCTGGTCAGTGACAGGACGGTTCCAGGGTGCTTGCGAAGGCTTTCTTTGTCATGGCACCGAGCAGATGTCGGAAATGATGGTCCCCCACCCCAATCCAAGGGTCGTAGCTCCTTCGCAGGGCTACTAAAGATCAAGAGCAAGACATGGCTCCTCCAGGACAGCAGCAGAAGTTGGTTGCAATGCCTCCTTCAGTCGGGTCTCAGGTCTCTTCATGAATCTCACAGCTGAATGGCATACTTGGCTCCTTCAGGTTTCTCCAGGATCTCCGAAGAAAGGGTGCAGGGGTCCTCTTCTTATCCTAAAAGCCAGGTAACAGCTGAAAATCCCAGTAGCCAATAGCAGGCCTAGCCGACACTCACACCCCAGCAGTGGTCCAATCAGGACCACTGGCGGGAACATTCATGCATACCACTTGGACACACTGAAACCAGTTTGTGGATTGGAGTCAGAATGTCCCAGCCCACATCCTGCCAGCAAACACACACAGCTCTCCAGTAGCCCGCCAAAAGCTCCTGCTTTTCCGGTCACTGGGAGCCCTTACAAGGATTTTCCTAGCCTCTGAAGCCAGGAAGAAGGCTAAAAAACAAGATGGCAGAATTTCATGGCACAGCCATGTTTGACCAGTAGCCACAGTTAGTAGCCAAACGTGGTAAACCTGGGCATAAAGATCGTTGGGGTAAACCTGGGTATACAGATTGTTGGTGTGAACCTGGGTAGAAATACTATTGGGATAAACCTGGGTAAAAAGACTTTTGGGATAAACCTGGGTATAAGGACTATTGGGGTAAACCTGGGTACAACGGTTGTTGGAATGAACTTAGTCTGGATGATGTGGGATGACCTACGGGTGGGGCACGTTCTGAAAGTGACAGAGCTATCACTTGACCGCATTTCAAAGGTGGTGGATGGGTAGGGTTTTATTGAAAAGCAACAGGGTGCCTTCCACACTCTGAATGTTTCCAGAAAATGTGTAACGGGGCAACTATCTGTTTCTATATCATCTTTTTTCTCAGAACTGCAAGTATTCCCTCCCGCCTCTTTTGCTTGGAGTGCTATGTGACTGGGAATTAGATGGGGTACTTTGACCCACCACGATGGCATGGAGGGTTAAAAGATTGCTACTGACCTGACACCAAGTGGCCGATCCATAGAGGCAGAATGACTCGAGCCACGATCAGCAAAGTCCCTCTCTGGACATGCTTGCTTGACGAAGGCACATCCCGCCATGAAGCTTCTGCTGCAAGAGAGGAGACAAGATCAGGCATAGCTTGGGAAATCAGCAGAAACTTTGACCTTGTCATTGCATTTTACTGTGGACATAGATAAGGAGCAACATACCTCTGAAAACCTCATGGAGCCTAGCAAGATAACCCAGTACATGGACAAATGAAGGCAACAACCACATATGAATAGGTAGGATGCTGGGATGGCAGGCTGCGGCTCTTATTGCAAGTTTGGTGGCATCCGTGTTGGGAGTCCGCCAGAGTTAAATAGCACAATCACAGCGCTATTTTGACCACTCCAAAATGAACACAGGTTTACCATCCTGGGAGCGGTAAATGTATTGCACATACTTGTACCGCCAGAGAAAACCCCCAAAAGTCTGTAATCACTGTGGTGGCCAGGTTGGAATTCTCAGTCCATCAGAATCCCAGCACGGTGACAGCCCTCTGCTTAAAATGAGCCAAACTAGTGGATCGGGAGGTTTCGGTTGGTAGGCCAGGTGTGTAAAATCAAGGTTTGTGGATGAGACTCTTAATTAAGGAGGTGTCTGCTGCAAAGACCAGCGCTATAAAAAGCAACTCTGTTGCATACAAGGTGGAAGCGGTGTCCTCTCAGCCCTACAGAGCTCATGGTATTCAGAAGTGGTGGACTGGCTTCAGGAGGGAGACAAGGCCATGGTGTCCCTGCATCGAGGGAGAGCCTGGCCCCCAGAGGGGGGAGTGGTGAAACCACTGATCCCGGTGCCTCGCTGCAGGACCCCAGCTCATTCCACAACTCATGGCGGCCACATGACACTGCCCACTATATCCGCCTGGCCACATTCCTAGACAGCTCCATATGCAGTCACACATGTACAACCCTTGTGGACCAATGTCAAGAATGCAAAGGGCCATCTTGTCATGCCTTCAAACCTTCATGACAGAGAAATGACTAAAACCATTGTGACAGCCGTGTCAGGTGCACCAACCCATGGGGGACCATCAATCAGTCCGGACAACCGCGCACTGAGGCATGCATCACTCACTAGACCCTGCTACCCAACATGTGTACACTCTGCACACTGGTGAGTGATAGAACTGCCAAGTAAAGTATCACAGTGCGTGCCTCTTAGGTGTAAGGGAATGTGCAGAGTGCAAGTCATAGCTATGTCTAGTACCTCATGCCAAATGGCTCTTCATGTAAGCATGAAGGGGGAGCACAGGAAGAGGCATGTGGATGGGAAGTGCCGCCTTGCCAGTTGTTCATATGGTTCTATGTAGTGAGCAGCATGCACGCTTAGCTTAATGTCCAGTCTGGTGGTATCCAAGGCAACATCACTAATGAAATGTGGGGGGGGGCAGCAGCATATCTACGGAGGGAGGTGTAGAGCAACAGCCATGAAACATTTAAGGAGCAAATGAGTCAAAGGCAGCGCTTTGGGGTGGCCCCGTCAGGCAGGCATGTGGCAGGGAGAACATGTTGTGTAGCACCAGGGGGCCTGTAGAATCAATGGCTGCCAACAGTGGTTAAAGGCCTCGCTATGCAGTGATGTGCCAGAATAGCGAGGATAGGCCCAGCCATGTGCAGTCCGGTCTGCTGCAGGGGTGTCATGGAAATTCCCGGGTTAGCCCCCCTCTTTGTGATCTTTTATAAAAAAATAAAATGTTTTGTTGGATCCCTGTTAGATCTGGTTTGATCAACCATTTTTGACATTAGATCAGCTACAGAACAGGAATTATAAGCAATTCTTTAGTGGGGAGCTAACCCGTAGCTAGCCCCCCTCAATCAAAACATGGACCAAAATGTATGTCATTGGTTAGATATTCGTTAAATCCTGTATGATCAGGCATTTTCAACATTAGATCCGCTACAGAACAGGAGTTATACGCAATTATTTAGAGGGTCGGGGCTAACCTGTAGTAAGCTAGTCACCACCCTCAATCAAAAGATTTCCAAAAACGTATGTCATTGGTTAGTTATACGTTATATTCCGTAAGATCAGGCATTTTTATTTGTTAGATCACACACAGATGCTGAAATATTTGGCTGCAAAGGAAGGGGGTTGGCCCCCCTCAACACATTTTTGGAAACAAAGTCATTAATTTTAAAACATATTCATTAGATCCGGTACAATCAACAATTTTTAACATTAGATCTACTGAAGAACAGGAGTTATAAGCAATTATTTAAGAGTGGCTAACCCGAAGTGATCTTGTTGCTCCCCCATTCCCCCAACCAAATAATTTGCAAAAATCAATGTCATTGGTTAGATATTCGTTAAATCCAGGTAAGAACAGACTTTTTTTTGTTAGATCAAACACAGGTGCTGAAATATTTGGATGCAAAGAAGACGGGCTGCCTCTCCCCCTCCCCCGCCCCTCAACAACATTTTGGAAAAATAGTCATTCATTTTTATACATATTTGTTTGATCTGGTAAGATCAACCATTTTTAATGTTAGATCTACTACAGAACAGGACAAAACATAAGCCATAGACATCGGTTGACCTTACAATTATCTTTCTAGTGACGAGGATGTAATACAAGTGGGTATAGAATTGTAGGTGCCTGAAACCGGAGCGATGTGCCGAACTCCTCCCTTATAGGAAGCAGTGGAATTACTTCTGTTGTTGTCCCGCGATGTGCCGAACTCCTCCCTTATAGGAAGCAGTGGAATTACTTCTGTTGTTGTCCCGCGATGTGCCGAACTCCTCCCTTATAGGAAGCAGTGGAATTACTTCTGTTGTTGTCCCGCGATGTGCCCAGCTCCTCCCTTATAGGAAGCAGTGGAATTACTTCTGTTGTTGTCCCGCGATGTGCCCAGCTCCTCCCTTATAGAAAGCAGTGGAATTACTTCTGTTGTTGTCCCGCGATGTGCCCAGCTCCTCCCTTATAGAAAGCAGTGGAATTACTTCTGTTGTTGTCCCGCGATGTGCCCAGCTCCTCCCTTATAGAAAGCAGTGGAATGACTTCTGTTGTTGTCCCGCGATGTGCCCAACTCCTCCCTTATAGGAAGCAGTGGAATTACTTCTGTTGTTGTCCCGCGATGTGCCCAGCTCCTCCCTTATAGAAAGCAGTGGAATTACTTCTGTTGTTGTCCCGCGATGTGCCCAGCTCCTCCCTTATAGAAAGCAGTGGAATTACTTCTGTTGTTGTCCCGCGATGTGCCCAGCTCCTCCCTTATAGAAAGCAGTGGAATTACTTCTGTTGTTGTCCCGCGATGTGCCCAACTCCTCCCTTATAGGAAGCAGTGGAATTACTTCTGTTGTTGTCCCGCGATGTGCCCAGCTCCTCCCTTATAGAAAGCAGTGGAATTACTTCTGTTGTTGTCCCGCGATGTGCCCAGCTCCTCCCTTATAGAAAGCAGTGGAATTACTTCTGTTGTTGTCCCGCGATGTGCCCAACTCCTCCCTTATAGGAAGCAGTGGAATTACTTCTGTTGTTGTCCCGCGATGTGCCGAACTCCTCCCTTATAGAAAGCAGTGGAATTACTTCTGTTGTTGTCCCGCGATGTGCCGAACTCCTCCCTTATAGAAAGCAGTGGAATTACTTCTGTTGTTGTCCCGCGATGTGCCTAGCTCCTCCCTTATAGAAAGCAGTGGAATTACTTCTGTTGTTGTCCCGCGATGTGCCCAGCTCCTCCCTTATAGAAAGCAGTGGAATTACTTCTGTTGTTGTCCCGCGATGTGCCCAGCTCCTCCCTTATAGAAAGCAGTGGAATTACTTCTGTTGTTGTCCCGCGATGTGCCCAGCTCCTCCCTTATAGAAAGCAGTGGAATTACTTCTGTTGTTGTCCCGCGATGTGCCCAACTCCTCCCTTATAGGAAGCAGTGGAATTACTTCTGTTGTTGTCCCGCGATGTGCCCAGCTCCTCCCTTATAGAAAGCAGTGGAATTACTTCTGTTGTTGTCCCGCGATGTGCCCAGCTCCTCCCTTATAGAAAGCAGTGGAATTACTTCTGTTGTTGTCCCGCGATGTGCCCAGCTCCTCCCTTATAGAAAGCAGTGGAATTACTTCTGTTGTTGTCCCGCGATGTGCCCAACTCCTCCCTTATAGGAAGCAGTGGAATTACTTCTGTTGTTGTCCCGCGATGTGCCGAACTCCTCCCTTATAGAAAGCAGTGGAATTACTTCTGTTGTTGTCCCGCGATGTGCCGAACTCCTCCCTTATAGAAAGCAGTGGAATTACTTCTGTTGTTGTCCCGCGATGTGCCCAGCTCCTCCCTTATAGGAAGCAGTGGAATTACTTCTGTTGTTGCCCCAAGCACCCCTGTTCCAGATGTATGATATTGGCACGCTCCCAGCACAGTGATGTCATAAAGGAGCGCAAGCGATGCTGCTGGAACCATTCATGAAGGCCTGTCATTGGGAGATGTGGGAAACGTGAAATCTGGGAGTCATGCATGAGGACATCTTGACACATATGTCCTCCGCTATGACCACCAGACCCGCCGTTGCCACTGGACCAGCAATTTCCACCACTGGCAAGTCATTGGCATGAAGGCACTTTAACCTTCCTGCCGCAATTTCCTGGATTAAGTTGCTGGTGTTATATTTAAAAACAGTATGTTTAACCTGTCCCTCCCAGCACCCCATTCCTACCATCACCACTCATCACCAACCACGCTGCTCACCAGCAACATCATAGACACCGCATAGCAGCAACCTCACCCATGTCACCATACATCCCATCACGCCCCCATCATCCACCATTGCACGAAAATTGATGCTCACCATTGTTGGATCAGCAATCAACCATGTAGCTGACATCGCCAACCTCGTCACCACACATGGCTCGGATGCCATCTTCCCCTATTCCTCCCCTCCGTCCTCCCGCCTCCCAGACCGCCCCCGTCCTGTGATTGGCCCAAAGGCTGTGTTTACTAGGGCCTTAGAGGCTGCAGGACCCGTGCAGACGGCATTCTTCCAGGCGCTGCACAGGTGAGTGAGGCCCCACACGAGACCCTCCAGGGCTTGTTTATTTAAGAATCCGACGCCCGGTGTGCCTCCTGGTACCGGCGCCCCACGTGGTCCCATCTCCCTGCTCCCATCCGCTTCCCCTATTCCTACCCTCCCTCCTCGCGCCTCCCAGACCACCCCCTCACCCTGATTGGCTCATTCTACACTATTAAAGCCATCTCCCCAGGGCAGCCCTCTGCCCGGCAGCCCCCGCAGCTAAGGACCACAAGGCAAAGGGCGGCTCCTACATTGGCGGCTCCAAGATGTGTCTGCAGGTGTCTGCAGGGGACGCCAAGGAAGCCAGCAGCTAACAGACACCAACAAAAACTGTGAGTGTGGCATGGGTGGGGAGTAGAGCAATCACTCTACTCCAGAAAACCCCTGCCACTCTATCTTACTTCACTTATTAGCATGTTCACACTTAGATAGAATTGTGCATATTAGCTTGTCCACACTTAGATAGAATTATGAATGTTGGCATGTCCACACTTAGATAGAATTGTGAATATTAGCATGTTCACACTTAGATAGAATTGTGCATATTAGCTTGTCCACACTTAGAATGAATTATTAATGTTAGCATGTGTCACGCCGCGCGCTCGCTCGCGGGCGTCGGCGCCACTTACCTGGGTCCCTGGTCCACGGCCGCAGCAGTCTCCTCCTTCATGGAGGCTGTACCCGCGGTGGCGACTCTCTTCACGCCGACCCGCGGTTCGGATGGGCGCCGTGGACGCCGCCATCTTGCGAGGATCTGCGCATGCGCGGATCGTCAGTATTCGACGTCCCGCGCATGCGCAGCATCGGAACATGCGTTCCAAGCCTCGTTTTGACCCCGGACCATAAATAGGCATCGCATACACAGGGACAACGCGTCTCAACGCGGTTGTTACTGTGTATGCGCTGCTGGAGCCCTGGTGCTAGGTTTTCAGTCCTCCAGTTTCCAGGTCTACCTTTCCTGCTCAGTCCTGCCTCTTCTCTTTACTCCTTCTTACTTACTGGTCCTTCTACCCTTTCTTCCCTTATTTTCGTTACTAGCCAGTCCCTGGTTCAGGGTGGAGGAGGTTTCGTCTGGGTTCCTAGTAGTAGTGGGGACCCCTGTCAGTACTGCTTCTTCTTGCAGTTTGCTTTCCTTTGCCTGTCTTGTGCCCTGCCAGTACCTGTGCCTTACTGCCTTGGAAGTTCCTGAGTTCCTCTCCGTTTTCATCGGTGATTTCATCAAGCCTTCTCAGCCAGTGGAAACACTGTCCCGACGTCACGCTAATCCTGAGAAGTGCCACCCGTGGCGTTGGGAGTTGGTTCAGTGCCATCCTGTCATATACCGTCAGGAGGGGATTGGGCTAATTCCTCGCGTTACTCTTTCATCGGCTATCAAGACTTCGACAGACTGGCAACCTCAACTCCACGGTCTACAGGAAAAAGAGGTAAACCACGATCCCGTGAAGATTCGTTTAACAGATTGAGACGCCTTAACCCCAGTTCCGACATGGACGACATACAGGAACTACGTGAAGAAATGCGTGCCATGCGTCTTGAAATGACCACTCTCCGCCAGGAGAACAACACCCTCAGACAGGCATTGGATCGGTGTTTGGCTAATCCCGCACAACCTGTCACACCGCCAGAGAACTCCATGGCTTACACGACTCCGATGAAGTATGATGGTGATCCGCGTCGAGTGGCTGAGTTCTGTACTCATTGTCGGATCCATTTCCAGTTCAGATCGACTCATTTTGCTCAAGACAAGGCCAAGATCGGGTACATCCTTGGCAATCTGACCGGCAATGCACTCGCCTGGGCAGCACCTCTAGTCTCTACTAACAGTCCTCTGTTGGGTGATTTCACTGCCTTTGAGAAAGCCTTTTTGGACGTCTTTAAACCACCCAATTTGGCAGCCATGGCTCAGAATCAATTAATGGAGATCAAGCAAGGGTCAGATGACATAATCCGCTACATCAGTCGGTTTCGACAATTAGCAACTGATTCACAATGGCCTGAAATTACTCAAAAAACCTTGTTTCGTCGGGGATTACGAGAGGAGTACAAGGATGAATTACTGCACATTCCGGAGCCAGAAACATTGCCTGCTTTGGTGGAACAAGTCTTACGCATTGACCACAGGTTGACCGAACGACGGAGTGAACGCCGCAGGTCTGCCAGGTATCAACCGATTCCTCTTGCACAGAACCCCGGACCAGCTGTTTCTACTGAAGTAGGTCCAGAACCCATGCAGTTGGGTGCCGTCCGTGGTCCGTTGTCCGAGACCGAAAAGAAAAGAAGACGACAGAAGAATTTGTGCCTGTATTGTGGTGGTTCTGACCACTTTTTAGGCACCTGTCCGCTGCGCCCGCTGAAGAAACAGGAAAACTAACAGGCCCGTTGTTTGAGGCGAAGGCAGCAACGGGCCGCCCTTCTGATTCCGTCCTTCCTCCCATGAACTCAGTACCTTTGTTGATCCTGAAAATCGGTGTTGCCTGGCTTGGAAAATGTGTGCAGACCTGGGCCCTTTTGGATTGCGGAGCATCCGGCAACTACATCGATGCCTCATTTGCGATTGCCAAGGGGATCCGTTTACATAACAAGGAACGACCTACAGTGGTCGAGGTGATCGATGGTTCTACTTTGTCTTCGGGTCCTGTTTGCCAACACTCTGATCCCTTGTGGCTCTCTGTAGAAGGGCATCTCGAACGTATCTCCTTGGACGTCATCAAATCCCCCTCTTTTCCGGTGGTTCTGGGGTTACCATGGTTGTTGTATCACAATCCCCAGGTCGACTGGACCGCTCGCTCTTTGATGTTTACTTCGACACGTTGCCCTAGTGATTGCGTAATCCATGAAACCTTTCCTGCAGTTATGGAGTCCCTCAATCCTGCTGACGTGTCTACTCGTCTATGTGCCACTCAATCGGTACCTCATGAATATGCTGACTACCACAAGGCGTTCTCCAAGCCTGAAGACATACCATTACCACCTCATCGGTACTTTGATTGTTCCATTGACATTCTGCCTGGTGCGATCATTCCCCACGGCAAGATTTATTCGTTGACTCAACTCGAGAAAGGCATCCTACAGGAGTACATTACGGATTGCCTGAACAAAGGCTACATTATACCCTCCAAATCCCCTGCGGGATTCCCGTTATTCTTCGTCAAGAAGAAAGAGGGCACTTTGCGCCCTTGTATCGACTATCGTCAATTAAACGAAATCACGAGGAAAGACAGGTACCCGTTACCACTCATCCGGGACATCATCGAATCTCTGAAATCAGCACAGATCTTCACCAAACTGGATCTAAGAGGGGCCTATCACTTGGTGCGGATTAAGAACGGAGATGAGTGGAAGACGGCCTTCAAAACGCCTATTGGTCACTTCGAATACAGGGTGATGCCGTTTGGACTCTGCAATGCCCCGGCAGTCTTTCAACGGTTCATGGACGATGTCTTTTCTGACCTTATTGGGATTTCTGTCTGGGTTTACCTTGACGACATATTGGTTTTTTCTGACTCTCGTACTGCACACGTAGTGCATGTTCAGGAAGTCCTCCAGAGGTTAATACACAACGGCCTGTATGCCAAAATCGAAAAATGTCAATTTCATAAGGAAAGCATGGAGTTTCTGGGTTATGTGATCAGCAACACAGGAGTACAGATGGATCCCGCAAAACTGCAAGCTATACAAGAATGGAAACCACCACATGGCGTGAAGTCGCTTCAAAGGTTCTTGGGCTTTGCCAACTTTTATCGGCGTTTCATCCCACGCTTTTCTAAACTGGCCAACAGTCTAACTCGCCTGACCAGTACCAAGGTGCCGTTTATCTGGGACACGCGGGCCGAGGAGGCATTCCTGGAATTAAAGAAATCTTTCATGTCGGCTCCTGTTCTTAGACATCCAGATGATGAAAAACCATTTGTGGTTGAGACAGACGCTTCTGACTACGCAATCGGTGCGGTCTTACTACAGCAAGATGCAGTCACAGGAACAGAACACCCGGTGGCATACTACTCAAGGAAATTGTCAGTGAGCGAGAGAAACTATGCAGTGATAGAAAAGGAACTACTGGCAATAAAAGCTGCCTTCGAGGAATGGAGACATCACTTGCTGGGTGGGAGGTACTCGGTGGTGGTTCGCACTGATCACCGCAATCTACAGTTCCTGCGCTCTTTGCAATGCAGAACTTCCCGTCATGCTCGTTGGGCCTTTTTCTTTTCACAGTTTGATTTCACTGTCACGTACATTCCTTGTTCCCAGAACACGAAGGCTGATGCCTTGTCTCGTTCTTTGGAAAACAACGTTGAAGGTGTCAATGAACCGGAACCTTTGATTGCATCCAAACATTTTCTATTGATGCTGACTCCCCGGCTCCAACAGTTTGTTGAGGCCACACGTACGGATCCCACAAGAGCACAGATACTACAACGTGCCGACATTAAGGAACGTGACGGCTTGTTGTTCTTCAAGGATCGTCTGTACGTTCCCACATTGGAACTCCAGAAAATCATTCTACAGAATTGCCATGATTCCGTCGTTTGCGGTCACCGTGGAGTCCGCACAACACAAGAACTGGTTGCACGACAGTACTGGTGGCCTGGATGGGCTACACTGGTAAAGCAATACGTGGACTCCTGTCCTGTATGTGCCCAGACCAAGATTCCTCGCAAAAGGCCTATTGGCCTTCTGAAACCCACGCCTACGCCTCCGTACCCTTGGCATACCATCGCCACGGATTTCATCGTTGACCTGCCCTTGTCCGGTGGATTTACCTGTATAATGGTGGTGGTGGATTGTTTCACCAAGACGGCTCATTTCTTGCCCTTTCCTAAGCTGCCCACTGCATCTCAGATGGCACGATGTTTTCTACATGAGGTGTATCGCCTTCATGGTCTTCCGGAGAAGATCTTGTCAGACCGGGGGTCTCAATACATCTCTTCCTTTTGGGGTCAACTGTGTCGACATTTGGACATTCAGCGAGCCCTGAGTTCCGGCTATCATCCGCAGACTAATGGACAGACAGAACGTACCAATCAGACCCTTGAGCAATACCTACGTTGTTATGCCAATGCTACCCAAGACAACTGGTCGGAATGGTTGGACACCGCGGAAGCAGCTTACAACAACGCTGTTCATTCCGCTACTGGACTCAGCCCCTTTTATTGCTCTACTGGTCTTCATCCTCGCCTGCTGCCTGTTCATCCAACGTATTCCAGCACCGTTCCTTCCGCAGATGCCCTGGTGTCCCTGATCCGCGATCAACATCGTCTGGCGGCCAGTACCTTGGCAGCGGCACAAGCACATATGAAGGAGCAGGCTGACAAGAGACGGAGCCCGGAGCCTGTCCTTCATGTTGGGGACATGGTTTGGCTATCCTCCAAGAATCTACCAGTACGCAACTTACCTGTGAAACTAGCCCCCCGCTTTTTTGGTCCCTTCCGCGTCTCTGAGCGTATTTCCTCTGTTGCCTTTCGTTTGTCTTTGCCTCGCTCTTGGAGGATCCATCCTGTCTTTCATGTTTCCCTTTTAAAGCCCTATGTGCCCGATGTTATGGGTCGTACCTGTTCCCGTCCTGCTCCGCTATTGGTTCGGGGGGTCCCTGAATTTGAGGTGCTGGAGATTTGTGATTCACGAATTTGGCGCGGTGTTCTGCAGTTCCTGGTCAGCTGGAAGGGTTATCCAGCTTGTGACCGCACTTGGGAACCGCGCTCCTTCGTGCATGCACCGCGCCTGGTTCGGGATTTCTATCTCCGCTTTCCTTGGAAACCCGGTGCTCCGGGGTTGTCCGGGAGGGGGTATGGTGTCACGCCGCGCGCTCGCTCGCGGGCGTCGGCGCCACTTACCTGGGTCCCTGGTCCACGGCCGCAGCAGTCTCCTCCTTCATGGAGGCTGTACCCGCGGTGGCGACTCTCTTCACGCCGACCCGCGGTTCGGATGGGCGCCGTGGACGCCGCCATCTTGCGAGGATCTGCGCATGCGCGGATCGTCAGTATTCGACGTCCCGCGCATGCGCAGCATCGGAACATGCGTTCCAAGCCTCGTTTTGACCCCGGACCATAAATAGGCATCGCATACACAGGGACAACGCGTCTCAACGCGGTTGTTACTGTGTATGCGCTGCTGGAGCCCTGGTGCTAGGTTTTCAGTCCTCCAGTTTCCAGGTCTACCTTTCCTGCTCAGTCCTGCCTCTTCTCTTTACTCCTTCTTACTTACTGGTCCTTCTACCCTTTCTTCCCTTATTTTCGTTACTAGCCAGTCCCTGGTTCAGGGTGGAGGAGGTTTCGTCTGGGTTCCTAGTAGTAGTGGGGACCCCTGTCAGTACTGCTTCTTCTTGCAGTTTGCTTTCCTTTGCCTGTCTTGTGCCCTGCCGGTACCTGTGCCTTACTGCCTTGGAAGTTCCTGAGTTCCTCTCCGTTTTCATCGGTGATTTCATCAAGCCTTCTCAGCCAGTGGAAACACTGTCCCGACGTCACGCTAATCCTGAGAAGTGCCACCCGTGGCGTTGGGAGTTGGTTCAGTGCCATCCTGTCATATACCGTCAGGAGGGGATTGGGCTAATTCCTCGCGTTACTCTTTCATCGGCTATCAAGACTTCGACAGACTGGCAACCTCAACTCCACGGTCTACAGGAAAAAGAGGTAAACCACGATCCCGTGAAGATTCGTTTAACAGCATGTCCACACTTAGATAGAATTGTGAATATTAGCATGTCCACACTTAGATAGAATTGTGAATATTAGCATGTCCACACTTAGATAGAATTATGAATGTTGGCATGTCCACAGTTAGAATTGTGAATATTAGCATGTCCACACTTAGATAGAATTATGAATGTTGGCATGTCCACACTTAGATAGAATTGTGAATGTTGGCATGTCCACACTCAGATAGAATTGTGAATGTTGGCATGTCCACACTTAGATAAAATTGTGAATATTAGCATGTCCACACTTAGATAGAATTGTGAACATTAGCCTGCGTCACATCTAGATAGGATTTTGACTGAAGGATAGCATGCCCGCACCTAGATGAAACTTGAATGTTAGCATGTGCCACACTCAGAGCTGTGAACACCAGCCTGCGCCGCATCTAGATAGGGCTGTGAGTGTTGGCATGCCCACACCTAAATAGAATTCTGAACAGTGGCCTGCGCCGCATCTAGATAGGATTGTGAAGGCCAACAAGTGCCACACTTAGACAATACTGTGAATGTTAGCATGCTAAAGGTCAGGTAACCCACTAACCAATATAACCTCAAACTCTGCATACTTATCTCACTCAAAAACTCACACAACCATCTCTCGCACCACAAGCCGCACACACTTCACAACACGGCAATAACACATAAGTCGGAGGAACAGCACACGCGGACTGACACCGATCCAATACCCGCACCAAAGCTCAGCATCTGGTGTATACCGAGTTGAAACTGCCAACAGAACACCACTCTTCTCACTATCCTACTCCCTCTTCACCTTACTAACCCATCCCCCCCTATCGTTTAAAGATCCGCCAGAGCGCCTGGGGACCAATTCCGTTGGTGACGGGGCGCGGTACAAATACCTTTAACATTTAACATTACTGAGACCTGGATGACATCCATCTCCACCCACATCCTAGATGTCACCCTCCACAACGGATACAGAATTCTACAAAAAAACCATTGACACAAGATTGCCGGAGGCCTCGCCATCATTCACAAGGCATCATGGCCATGCATCAAACTGGACACCGCCACCATTGGCTCCTTTGAAGGCCCATCCTGCCTCTGCCCACCCCTTCCCAACACACACTGTCAATTTTCATCTCATCAACAGACCATCCAAACGCAACACCTCCTTCATCGAAGACTTCAGGGACTTCTTTACCACCATGTCTCTCACACATGCCAATAACATCTTCCTCTGCGACTTCAACATCCCTGGCAACCTAGCAACTAAATCAATAAAGAAAGATCTTCACTGTCTACTCAACACACTGAACCTCACACAACACGTGAAAGAACCAACTCAAAGGAAAGGTAATATCCTCAACCTCATCGTCACCACACTGCCCACCCTTCATCACAGCTCTACAATTCCACTCGACTGGTCGTACATCTCTCAAGAAAAACCCATTGGAAACCAAGCAATCAAGTCTTCAGATCTTTCAAGAACTTCACAGTGGAGGCTCTCACAGATGACCTCGCCAAACCGCACCTCACATGGGCTGATGTAGTGCTGATGAACCAAGACTGCAACTCACTTCTCCAAGAACTCAACACCACCCTTACAAACAGCATCAACCACCATGCCCTAGTGAAATGGCACACCCTCAAGCCTAAACCTTCAGCACCCTGGTACACTCAAGAACTCAACCTCAAATCATTAGAAAACAAGAAAAGAATTGGTGAGAAGCCTGCAGCGCATCCCCCCTGCCCAAGGAACTCTGCTGCACGCAGGCGACTGATCAACACTGCTACGGCCAACTACTACCACAACACCATAGCCAAGGCCAACAAGGAAAGCAGAGCACTCTTCATATCCAACAAGCACTGCATCATCCATCTGTCTGAACCACCCGTAGCACACTCCATCGAAATCCCCACCACCATCAGCTCTTTCTTCATCAACAAGATCAACATGATCCGACAGCACATAGACGCCAATGCCACAACTGACAGTACACTACACATCCCATCTCGCAAAACTACTATTACCTGGACAACTTTCAAGACACTATGGAAGACCTCAATGCCACCTTAGCATCTCTCAAGGCCACACTGCATGCCGATTACATCCTCCCAGCCTTCTTAATCAAGACCCTTTCGACTGAAGCACTCCTCCCTTACCTGACAATCATCAACAGCTCCCTAACTAAAGGCACCTTCCCCTTGACCCTCAAGACCGAACAGATCCTCCAGCTTCTTAAGAAACCAACACTGGACCCTGATGATCTCATCAACTACCGCCCCATTACCCATCTTCCCTTTCTAGGTAACATCCTTGAGAAGGCAGTAGCCACACAACCCCTCCAATACATCGAAGCCAATAACCTCCGTCAGTCCTACCAATCTGGTCTCAGACCCAGATGCAGACCAGAAATGCCTACCATTAAGGTGATTGACAATGCAGTCAAAATCCTCGATGATGGACATCCTTGCCTCCTAATTCTCTTTGACCTCTCAGCAGCATTTGACACAGTAGATCACCAGACACTCATCGACAATGTACATCACTACCTGGGGATTAGTGATATCGTCCTCAGCTGGTTCAAATACTACCTTGGGCAGCGCCATCAGTTCGTACAAATGGAATCTTCCAACTCTTCCCATCACCTGTGGGGTCCCGCAAGTATCCATCCTGTCACCTATTATCTTCACTCTTTACATGGAACCGCTCGAAACCCTCCTCTCTCCACACAACATCCACATTCACCAATACGCAGATGACGCGCAGATCTACCTCAAGATGTCCTCTTTTGAATGCACCCACAGGCTCACGGCCTGCCTCACACTGATCCAGTTGTGTATGTAATGATAATGATGTGTTATTTATACAGCGCCTTTATCCAGTGCTTACCTGAAGCTCAATCCCTCCAAGACTGAATTCCTACTGCTGACCAACATCACCGAACACCCTGACATCCGCTATGAACCTTGAGGGATTCACACCCCAGCTGGCCCCTGCGCCAAGTTCCTTGGGTGAAACATCGACAGACACGTCACGTTTAAACAGCACATAGCAAGGAAGACACAGACAGCCAGGTACCAACTTTCTGTCCTGAGGAAAATCAAGTCCTACATCCCAGAAAACAAATTCAAATGCGCTGTCCAAGTCTTAGTCGTCTCCCACCTGGATGGTGGCAATGCCCTTTTGGAAGGCCTTCTGTCAACTACCCTGGCACCCAAATGTGTCCTGCATCAAGACTCATTAAAGGACTCTGGAAATTTTACCACATCACCCCAAAGCTTATCGAACTGCACTGGCTTCCACTACAAGCACCTATCATCTTCACATCCTGTTGCATCATCGACAAGGGTGTAGCATTACTGAAGCAGTAATGCTACAGGCCAATAACAGGTCCTTATGGCGTGAAAGAGGCGACTGAAGCAGTAATGCTACAGGCCAATAACAGGTCCTTATGGCGTGAAAGAGGCGACTGAAGCAGTAATGCTACAGGCCAATAACAGGTCCTTATGGCGTGAAAGAGGCGACTGAAGCAGTAATGCTACAGGCCCATACCAGGTCTCCAGGTCCAAATGGCGTCAAAGAGGTGACAGAAGCAGTAATGCTACAGGCCCGTAACAGGTCCCCAGGTCCGAATGGCATCAAAGAGGCGACAGAAGCAGTAATGCTACAGGCCCATAGCAGGTCCCCAGGTCCAAATGGCGTCAAAGAGGCGACAGAAGCAGTAATGCTACAGGCGCATAGCAGGTGCCCAGGTCCAAATGGCGTCAAAGAGGCGACAGAAGCAGTAATGCTACAGGCGCATAGCAGGTGCCCAGGTCCAAATGGCGTCAAAGAGGCGACAGAAGCAGTAATGCTACAGGCGCATAGCAGGTGCCCAGGTCCAAATGGCGTCAAAGAGGCGACTGAAGCAGTAATGCTACAGGCCAATAACAGGTCCTTATGGCGTGAAAGAGGCGACTGAAGCAGTAATGCTACAGGCCAATAACAGGTCCTTATGGCGTGAAAGAGGCGACTGAAGCAGTAATGCTACAGGCCCATACCAGGTCTCCAGGTCCAAATGGCGTCAAAGAGGTGACAGAAGCAGTAATGCTACAGGCCCGTAACAGGTCCCCAGGTCCGAATGGCATCAAAGAGGCGACAGAAGCAGTAATGCTACAGGCCCATAGCAGGTCCCCAGGTCAAAATGGCGTCAAAGAGGCGACAGAAGCAGTAATGCTACAGGCGCATAGCAGGTCCCCAGGTCCAGATGGCGTCAAAGAGGCGACAGAAACAGTAATGCTACAGGCCCGTAGCAGGTCCCCAGTTCCAAATGGCATCAAAGAGGCGACAGAAGCAGTAATGCTACAGGCCCATACCAGGTCTCCAGGTCCAAATGGCGTCAAAGAGGTGACAGAAGCAGTAATGCTACAGGCCCGTAACAGGTCCCCAGGTCCGAATGGCATCAAAGAGGCGACAGAAGCAGTAATGCTACAGGCCCATAGCAGGTCCCCAGGTCCAAATGGCGTCAAAGAGGCGACAGAAGCAGTAATGCTACAGGCGCATAGCAGGTGCCCAGGTCCAAATGGCGTCAAAGAGGCGACAGAAGCAGTAATGCTACAGGCGCATAGCAGGTGCCCAGGTCCAAATGGCGTCAAAGAGGCGACAGAAGCAGTAATGCTACAGGCCCATAACAGGTCCCCAGGTCCGAATGGCATAAAAGAGGCGACTGAAGCAGTAATGCTACAGGGCCACAACAGTTCTCCAGTACAGGCCCATAACAGGTCCCCCGGTCCAAATGGCATCAAAGAGGCGACTGAAGCATTAATGGTACAGCCCCATAACAGCCCCCCTGGTCCGAATGTCATCAAAGAGGCGACTGAAGCAGTAATGCTACAGGCCCATTAGAAGTCCCCAGGTCCTCAGTACAGGCCCATAACAGGTCCCCTGGTCCCAATGTCATCAAAGAGGCGCCTGAAGCAGTAATGCTACAGGCCCATACCAGATTCCCAGGGCCCATTGGCATACCAGCAGATTATTAGCAAGACTTAATAGATCTATGGGGCCATTATTAGCAATGTTTTTTAATGAAATATTAAATATGAATTCAATATCAGATATATGAAGAAGAGTGATTATTACACCAATATATATAAAATAAAAGGTGATAGAGGTAGCCTGAAAGCATTAAGATTTTTGGAAGGTGCCGGCTAAACATTTTGGAAAATTGGGTCAAAGATGAATCAATATTATCACGAATACAACTGGGATTCCGCCCCTCATTAGGGAGGATGGAACAAGGTCTAAATCTCTACTTAGCGGCCGTCCATTCTTTATTTGTCACAAAGGAACCAGTATATCTGGCGTTCATGGACCTAAGCACAGCCCTAACAGAGGCAAACTCTGGCACGTGCATATGTTCTATAATTGCCCTACATATTTGCCAGACGTTCTAAAGGTAATTCAGACAAATAACGAGGTTTGCAGAAGTAGCATAGAAGGTCATTGCACCCCCTGGTTCCCGATAGACGAGGGTGCGTTGTGGCTCCATTGCTATTTTCAATATACATTAATAATCTTACATCTAGAAGTATTACTAGATGCAAAGCTGATGTCTGAAAATACTTGAAAGAACTGTACCAGTGTTAGCGTATGCTGACGACACCATCTTAATCACCCGCACACCAAGAGCCCTTCAAATCTTAATTAACAAATACACCCAATATATGAGCAGCCCAGATCTACATCTGAAGTCAGCACAATCTGCAATGATGGCGTGCTCGTATGGCAAGAAGAAGAAACACCTTCCAACAATGTGAAGCAATGGCACCCCATACCGTGGATGAAACATTTCCATTATTTAGGCATTCGCTTTCGAATTCCTGTACCCCTGATTCACACGGTAAAAAAACAAGTGACCAGAAATAGACACACATTGTGAAGTTAATAAAACTGCATCTAACAAATATCTAACAAGTTACATAGATTAGTGCCCATTTTTTGATTGAGGGGGCACTGGCTACAGTTTGCCCCCCCAAATAATTTCTTATAACTCCTATTCTGTAGCATATTTAACGCTGAAAATGGTTGATCTTACCAGATCTAACAAATATCTAACCAATGGCATATGTATTTGTACAGTTTTTGATTGAGGGGGGCTAGCTATGGGTTAGCACCCCCCACTAAAGACTTGCTTATTCATTCCAGTTCTGTAGCTGATCAAACATCAAAAATGGTTGATCAACCCGAATCTGATAGAAATTAAACAGATAATTTTTTATAAAAGATCACAAAGAGGGGGGCTAACGCTTGTGAGGTCAAGTACGGTACATGTGGGGGATTGACGAGAGCTGCCTCATTATCAGTTATGTTCTTCCATGTGCACATGGTGTGTGGGTCATGTGGCTGGGTTCCTGCCGCAAGTGGCCCCACATAGCACGAGGAAGGTGTAGTTCCTCCCCGTCTGTCTTTCCAGCATGCTACGACAAATGCTCGGCTTTCTGCTCCTCCAGCCACACATAGGACATAGGACAGTGTGCTTGCCCAACTGTTGATGCTGGCACAGAATCTGAAGAGGAAGGGAGGGCTGAACACAGCTCAAGACACCACAGTGCCACAGGTAACCTGTCCGGGTGCACCCCACCACTGCTACAGCTACTCCACAACTGGCTCTGGTGCCTGTGCTTCCACCAATGAGGAAACTGTGGCTCTGCAGATTTTGCTGCCACACTGACTACTTGTCAGGACTAGTCATGGGGGGCGGGGGCTAGTTCATGAGTTATTTAAGATTCTATACTTTTGCACACTTTTATATTTCTGTTTCATTTGGTTTTGGAAATCTATCCTGTTGATTCAATTGGGTTTGGTCCTTAACTATTTATTTTCAGAGGGAGTGCTTCCCAAACCATCATGGCAAGGATGAATCTGGTAGCTGATTGGAAAGGATAGAGCCCAGCAGCTGATTTGTGGGTTATGGCAAATTGTAACTGGAATAAACATTCTAAACTGCCTTTCATTGTCCTTCCTTGAGCAGGAAGGTCATGTTTCTTAGTATTTCTGGTAAATAGGCCTCAGTCAAAATAGGCAGTTAGTTCCTTAAATCCTTTTGAGAGCAGCACTCAAGTCAAGATAAGCAGTTTATTTGGTGGGAGCGCAGCAACATAAGTTACAGATGAAAGTTGTCTTCAGTTTTCTTGGAAATCATTTATTCACTTCAGTTTGGAAGTTTCTTAATTTAGGTAATTAGTTAGGAAAGCAAGAATATTGTTCCAACATTTCGTTTCTCCAAACAACTAATTGTGGGGGGGAGACTTTCAGTACGTTCTGAGCATGCGCAAGAGTTATATTTTTGCTTTCACAGACTGTGTGCATGATCCTCTAGGCAGCGACTGAGCATTGTTGCTTCAAACTAACACTTGAAAAGCTACGCGCAAGCGTATAGTTAAGAACATTAAGATGTCACGTTTGTCAGTATGGCAGTGAGAATTTCCCTTGAGGCAGTGCGCACATTCGAGGAAGGAGATGTCAGACGACTTTTAATTTGTTTGTACAAATGAACTCAATTGTAGTGACACGCATGCGCAGAAGCAAACACTTTCCCCAGTAAAGGGGCAAGCGTTGCCTGGAGGGGAATAGTGCCCAGTAGGGACAAATGAGCTCAAGACCTGAGCAAAAAAGGAGTGTTCTTTATTTTCTACAAGGCGAATCCAAGCAACATTGAACCAATACATTAAAAAGGCAGTGCTTATGATTGAAGAATTTAAAAGGTTTAATTCTCTGGTGACCATGACATTGATCAGAGTCGGAGTTTACAGTTCAGCAATTTAGTTACCTGTAAACCAGGAGGGTAACTTTATAAGAGGCAGTAGCAGGAAATAAGAATTTCTAATTACCAAGCAATTTTTGGGAAGTTTGTGTTGAAGAGACAGATCCCTGAGATCCAGAAGAGAAGTTTAAGTTCTTACTCTGAACCTAGAAGAGCATAACATTTCCTCTTAGCCATTGAGGAGGATTGCACAGGTAATGATTGTGGTCAGGGGGCAGGGTAGGTGGGTGAGGTTTGTGAGTGTGGAAATAATTACTTATTTTGTTGCGTCCTCTGCAGATATTTACAAGTGTGAAGACAGGAAGTCTGTGCCTTTTTTATTTTAGCCACTTCCCCTTTCCCTCAGGAGTGTTTGGATTTCAGCTGTTTATTAATCGGTTGTTGACCATAACTTCCAGGGGCTCTGTGGGGTTCAGCAGCTCCTGCAAACAAGATGGAATAAGACCTGACACTACTCCCAGTGTCAGGTGAGGTACTGAGCCTCTTCAAGCAGGATAAGGCTGTGTGCTTCTAGAATTGCACAAGGCAAAGGTAGAGAACAGAGCTAGCCCTGGGACTGGCGGTCTATGTGTGCTTCGCCCTCATCACCATCAATATGAGTGGTTTACTGGTACTGATCACGACAAGGACAATGCTCATTTGTATCTCCCACAGCCCGGCAGCCCCCAGCAGCACCATTCACAACAGTACATCTGTCACCATTATCAGAACCCAGCCATGGGGGACTGGACACTGACTACTGTATGAATCCACAGCAGCCCACCACCTAGTCATGTCCCTCTCCCAGGGACCAGGATGTGCAAGAGCAGATAATGGCAGATGGAGATACTGAGTAGGACGCAGCGCACCCACTATCTGAGCTGCTGCTGCTGGCTGAGCTGACAGAGGAGGACAGCTAAGGCTCCATCTTCTGGGGCCACCATGTCTCACCCACTAGGGATTAACTGTTAGAGGATCGTGTACACACAACTGTTCAGCAGTATGCGATCCAATGAGCTTGAGGGAGGGGAACAATAGAGGGGGAAGTGATAGGCAGAGACACAGGGAATAAAGGAAGCAATGAGTACTCACTGGCTTCATTAATTTCTTTCTCTTCTGTGTCCACCCATCCAGTGCGGGAACAGAAATGTCGACGAGGATGGGATGTGCACCACATCCTGTTTATCGAAAAGACTGAAATAAATATGCATGCAAATATAATTTGCTGGGTGCACGTTGTGGGACAGCAGTGAAGTCAATGGGCCTCATGATTCTCATTTCAAGTGCATCTATGTGAGTGCATGAACTTCTGTCATTTGCACACCACTTATGTAATCAGGGTGGACCAACAAGGACTATTCGAAAGGTGCACTACACTCTATGTGACGCAGCACTTGGAGCAATAAAGCCTTCTACAAAAGAGATTTGAAGGAGGTGCTCTAGCAAACTAATGGACAGCTAGGTTGGAATCTAATAATAAACGGTTAGCTCATCAGTGCCCCATACCTTTAATATAGTACTGTCAGCATGTCTGACACAGAAACGTCAGGAACAGAATAATCAAGCGCGGCTGCTACCCTTCGACATGTCTAACCCTCAAGCCCTAGGGACGAAAAGGGGAGCGCAGTCCAATGCAGTTTGAGAGATGCCTAGAGGCCCACAATGGGAATTTGATCAATTCGCCACATGACTGCTGCTCAACCTAGTGGGGATGAAGTAGAAGACCTCATACCCACAGTGACACTCAATCAAATCAACCAACATGAAGACTTGAAGGACAGTGGTGCCCCCAGACATATTTCATAGGGGTGGCCTGATGTGGTCAATAGAAATCACGAAGTTGCATTCATAAGCAGGCAGGCCGGTGGGGGAGCCAGCATTTTTATAAGGGGGGCCGTGGCCCCCTTTGGCCACCCATTGGTGGCGCCTCTGTTGAAGGAGTGTCTGAGTGCATACTTTTACCCGCAAAGAAATATAGCTCACATTCAACACTAGATGTCAGATTCCAGGCGAGTCTGTGGACGTGTTTGCAATGAGGCTTTGCAAACTAGTGGCTCATTGTGGCTGCTATTAAGACAGCAGGTCGACTAAACACCACTGAGTTTCAAATGGGTTTTATTTCTTATAATGCTGTAGCAGCCCCAGACCTCTGCAGCTAGGACTCAAATGCCCACTCTTCTAAACATAACATTCTTCACAGAGCTGATGACATGTGTTGTGCTCTACTATGGAATACCGGTAACCCACAATTCCAAG
This sequence comes from Ambystoma mexicanum, assembly GCF_040938575.1. NCBI lineage: Eukaryota > Metazoa > Chordata > Amphibia > Caudata > Ambystomatidae > Ambystoma > Ambystoma mexicanum. The sequence continues at coordinate 16,279,483 of NC_090925.1, read as the reverse complement.
CGTGTAGCAATGCCTGGTTATACGGCACGCATGCGCACCTTAACTATTTACACTTCACTTAACTATTTACACCCTCTCCCTATATCAACTCAATTGAAAACATTTAACACCCTTCACATATGAATGTAACACCTGCCACAACTGCATTAAAAAAAGGCACTCAGACTTGGCATCATAAGAGGGGGTTTGTTGTCATTTTGAAAAAAATTACTCAAAGAGCCGCTCCCGCTAATAAGCATTCTCCCAATGGCAGGGATAGGGGCGAGGGCGGAGGCACAACCTTCCCCAAGAAAATCTGGAAAATACAGGAAAGGTGAACCAGTGTATCAAGTAACTCATTCTGCAAAAAGCAAATATGGAGCGAATACGAACACGAAGAGACACACATCAAGAAGAAAGTGCTACAAATGTGGTCTACCTTTTCCACATGAAGGAAAATGTCCGGCCATACGACAAACATGCAGCAACTATGACCAAGAAAACCATCTGCATGCAAAGTGAGAATCACATTTCAAAAGAGTGCCAGCAAGCTGTGTTTTCAATATGAGAGGGGGGCCTCTGTCACCCCCCGCCGCCAAGCAATATTGATGCTAAAGATTTTGTCTACATGATGTCAGACCTGGTAAATTCTTCTGGAAGAGACATCAATGTACTGGTAGGTGATCATCCAGCTAAATGTGTCATCGACACCGGAGCTCCTCTGAACATCGTGTGCATCTCTTAATTAGGAAAATGACTCTCCACCCTAGACTGATGCCATCAGAGCTAGAAGGTTTTCAATGGGCTGCGAAAGATCCGGCAATAAATCATGGAATGTTCCAAACCGTGCTTCAATATGAAAAAAGAGAAGCTGCAGCCTGAAATGCTCAAATGCTCCAAGCTGAGATTCCAGGGAGAAATCTGCTAGGCCATTCTACAACCATGGCCATGAAGATTGCTGCCATGATGTACACCATGAAACCCTCACCTTCGGTGGTGTCTCACTTTCCTTCACTCATTCAGGGACTGCGATGTCTAAAGGGCAACGCAGTTTTACGTCACAATGCTGAATCCATAGCACCAGTGACGCACAGCAACAGCGCAGCGTACCAATGCATCTTCAGCCAGAAGTCGAAAGGGAGATCCACAGTTTACTCACCAATTACATAATTTAACATGCCTCTGGCCCCACCCATGGGTCTCGCACATAGTGGCTGTGCCAGAGACAAATTCTATCACTGGCATACATATCTATGTAGACATGAGAAAAGCCAAGAAAGCTATCAAAAGGGACCGGCATCGAGGAATGCATCTTGACGACATGATACGCTAACTCAAAGCTGCACAAACGTTCTCAAAACTTGATCTCAATAAGGGGTACCAGCAAGTAGAATTGGATACTCAATCACGTTACATAACAACATTTTGTACACATCCTGGGCTGTATCGCTTTAAGTGTCAGAGCTTTGGTATTTCATCTGCTGCTGAGATTTTCCAAGAGAGAAACATTAGTAACTGTTTTAACTGCAGCGATGACATCTTAATATTTGGGGTGACTCTAAAACAGCATAATCACGCTACCTATCACATGTATGTGCAGCATTAGCATATGTAGGATTGACACTTAACGCTGATAAATGCGTGTTTCATAAAGATCATCACAAAGGGTATGAGGCCTGATCCCAGTAAGGTCAAGTGATTTCGGCAATTCCTGCTCCCAGAGATGTTACGGACATTGCGTTGTTCCCTGGAAGGGATAATTATTTCAGTCAATACATCAAGAACTTCACCGCTACAAGTACCCCACTACGAGAACTCCCCAAACAAATTGTGTTGTTTCAATGGCCCCCCTAATGTGAGTCAGCTTTCCAACGGATAAAACAGGATATCGCCCCTGCTGATCACATGCCATATTTTGATATTTCTTTATGTCAGAAGTGACCTTGGGCGCTTGTCATACTCGTCCAACATGCCTTCTGACATGGAACAAACTTATTCATGTCTATGCCAGCAAGAGCCTCTCTGGCATGGAACAAACTTATTCATGTCTATGCCAGCAAGAGCCTCTCTGGCATGGAACAAACTTATTCATGTCTATGCCAGCAAGAGCCTCTCTGGCATGGAACAAACTTATTCATGTCTATGCCAGCAAGAGCCTCTCTGGCATGGAACAAACTTATTCATGTCTATGCCAGCAAGAGCCTCTCTGGCATGGAACAAACTTATTCATGTCTATGCCAGCAAGAGCCTCTCTGGCATGGAACAAACTTATTCATGTCTATGCCAGCAAGAGCCTCTCTGGCATGGAACAAACTTATTCATGTCTATGCCAGCAAGAGCCTCTCTGACATGGAACAAACTTATTCATGTCTATGCCAGCAAGAGCCTCTCTGACATGGAACAAACTTATTCTGAACCGGAGACTGGCTGTAGTATGGGCCTGTGAACATTTTCATATATTTTAATTGGAAAACTGTTTATGACACTGACCAATCATCAGGCTCTTATAACTATTTATGAAAGTCCCAAATGCAAAATATTTCCACGAATGGAGCAATGGGGACTTTGCCTGTAGGAATATGAATTTTGCATTGTTCACAAACCAGGAAATGAATTTCATCTGGCGGATTCCATTTCCACACTCCCTATACAGAGCTTGGCACAACCTTCAGGGCCCATTGCAATAGCATTAATCGCTGAACATCCCAAAAAGGACGCAATACTGTGCCAAGAAAAATAACTTACTGCGTCTCGGAGATGGTGTTTTGTTTCCCCTGATGCCCTCTGTAAGGATATTTGGCGTGTTACAGCACAGAGTACAGCACTACTGCACAGGTAGCAATTTTTTTTGATGCAGCACCACCACATGGGTGTGGTGCATTGCTATATGTGTTGCCAGATTAACATGGACATATAAGTAAAGACAGGCTATTCAGTCCAAAACGATTTTAACATATAAGATGCAAATCTATTTTTTTTTTTTTTTTTTTTTTTGCAACATCAGTCTAATATGTCTCAGCGTAACACTGTGACATCACATCAGACTTTTATTACAAACGTTTTTTTTTTTTCGCGTGTTCCTCCAAAAACGTTACCATTAGATCAAACCGAGGGAGAAAATACATTAAAAAAAAAAAATAAATAAGTGCAAGGAGAACACACAGAAGCAACCGAAGCCGCCGTGCAAGTGCCATCTAGCTTCGTGATTAAGGCGGCACAGACTGAGTTAATTGACCCACAGCCTTCAAGTTGAGAGAGGCGATGAAATCAACTATCGCACAGCACAGTTTCACCGAGTTGCCTGCCATTGCATGAGACCACCACTCTCGAGAATCTGGGCTTGCAGGACAAAAGTTCCCAAGATGTAGAATACGTTTTGCCTTAATTGACGTGCATTTAGTTATTAAGTGCTCAAGGGTTTCGGGCTCCTTCAAGCAAAATCGGCATGTGTCATCAGTTACTTCTTTGGAATGCCGAAGCCACAACATGGCTCTTGTGTCAATGGCGTTCAACCGTATTCGCAGGAACTGCTCACGATGGTGTCTCAACGGGCAGTTCGTCAGATAGTTACATGGAACTCCATGCTTGAGTTCACCTATTCCAGCATCTAGTGTTGAGGCCATCTTTCTCCTTTGGTCGTTATTCTGAATCCACTTCACAGTCTCAAACTTTTTTTTCGCAGATTGTGGTCTCATTATTAGTTCGTTGATATTTAAATCGGCACCAGTTAATAACTGTGTCGAACGATGTTTCCATTCTTCAAGTAAGTTGGAGTGACCAGGTCCAGCACTCTTGGAAAAAATCTGATAAGCAGGAGAGATGGGCGATGCAATCATTTTCCGGAATGCCATTAAAGATTTCCACAAGACCGTGGTGTGTAGCGAGTTTAAAGAAAGCTCATGTCTTAGCTGAGTCATTGAAATGTATGTTGGCAGCCTCAGGACTCGCCGCCAAAAAGTGCCCTCAAGTTTCTGCCAAAAAGCTACGTCTAAGCACCATCCTGCATCCGAGCCAAAAGTAATGGCCGGAACTACTTTTTGAGAATAAAATGTCAGTATGGGTGTAAGAGTGAATTTCCCATATAATTTGTTCAAGAGCTGTGCTTGTATGCTGAATTGAGTCATTTGAGCTATTAGGTCGGTTTTCCAGTGATGTTCACAAAGGGAATTATTAAAAGAGATTCCTAGGTATCTTATTGAGTCCACTACATCAAGCGGGTTCTTGTCAATGTACCAAGTGAAGGCCTTTTGTCTTTTAAGGTTTGGTCTACCAATGACAACGATCTTGGTCTTGTCAGTGTTTATCTTCAGATCGTTTTTGAAGAAGTATTCGTGTAAGTTTGTCAATTGCCGTTGTAGGCCTATCTGGGTCTTGTCTAAGAGGACCACGTCATCCGCGTAAATGAGACATCCAATTTCGGTGTTATTTAGAATTGGTGGAAAACATCTCACATTTGTACGATGAGCTGGAATGTCGGCAATGAAGAGTTTGAACAGCTCAGCAGCTAGTGGGCAGCCTTGTTTCACGCCCATGTTCGTAGGTATTTGATCAGATAAGGCGCCTTGATTGTTTAAGCGTATACTGATGGCTGTGTCAGAATGAAGCGCTTTTATTGGTTCAATCAAGTTACTTGGACAGTTCCAGTTTTCCAATTTTTGCCATAGCTTAGAGCGATTAATACTATCAAAGGCGCCACGTAGATCGATAAAGGCGACATACAGATGTGTTTTAGCCCTTATACTTTCAAGTTTTAAGATGGTCATTAGCAGCAAGTTCACTTCAACGCCGACTCCTTTTGTGAATCCTGTTTGTCGCATGTCTGGGATTTGTTCCACGACTGACCATTGAGAAAGCTGCTGACGTAGAAAAGAGGCAAACATTTTTCCAATGGTGTCCGAGAGGGCAATCGGGCGATAGTTGGAAGGATCTGCCCGATTGCCCTTCTTATGGATGGGAACTATTATAGCGTCCCGCCAAGAAACAGGTATTTTTTTCGTTGAAGATATTCTAGCAAATAGGGATTCTATGAAGATAGCCCATTCCGCCTCATTGTTTTTTAACATTACATTCGTTATGAGGTCCGGACCAGCAGCGTTAGAGTTCTTCAAAGACCGAATTGCGAGTTTTATGTCTTCGGCTGAAATACGCAAGTCCCATGACGAAGAATTTTGCTTAGAGCTACTTGCAACTTCATGTTGCGGATTACTGAAGATGTTTGCGTAGTGACGCATCCATTGCGCTGAATCAATTTCATTTGACGCCGTGGGCTGATGTTTGGTATTCCCAGAATTGAGGATTGCCCATATTTCCCGTGAGTTTTTCTGAACTAGTTGTTTCATTAGTAACTCAGCTTTGTCCTGCTCTATTATTATTTTCTGAGATTTTAACCAGTTACGATATACTTTACGTCGTCTATGGATTGCAGAGATAATGGAGCTCGTATCGTTGGTAATCTTGAGCAACTTCTTCAGCTTCCTCACGTCATGTCGCATCGTTTTTTTGGCTTGCGTCAGAATTGACAATGATATATGTTTGTGTTTATGCCCCATGGTAGAATTTGCCACTCGAACAGTTACAAAATCAGAGAGCAAGGGGAGATAATCGACCGCTGTTGCTTCTTCATTGCTGAAGTTTTGGTTGATCTTTTGAATTTTTGCTTTGTCGATCCTTAGACGGTTGCCACCTGCATTCACTAAGATAGGAATGTCGTAGCATCGATTTTTTGTTGGCCACTCCACCGGACAGGTGAGCCGCATAAGATTGTGGTCACTATTGGTCATGGGTATGATTGTTAATGACAGTTCTTTTTCAAACAGGTTTTGCGATACCCAGAAATAATCAATGATTGAATGAGCCTTATTGTTTGACCACGTTTGCTGTGGAGGGCGGTCGCCTGTCACATGCCCGTTGACCATTTGGCAATTCCTCATGTGGAGTGCTTGACTCCATTGACGACCCCGAGACGCTATTTCTTTAGCAGGAGCTGGCTTGTAACTCTGGGTTCCTTTGTCGTACTTGAACCAATTGTAGTTCAAGTCTCCTGCACAAATTATTGAGAGATTCTTATACTTCAATATAACGTCATCAAGGATGTCAATTATAGACTCAATAAAGGATTTCGTAGTGATTTTCCCCGGGTTCCAGTACCCATTTAAAATGAGCAAATGCTTCCTCGCGCCTATATTTGGATGATTTGAATATAGTAAGGCGCTTTGTACGAACGGATTGGGAATGTATACATCCTTGAGCTGCCACCATGTATTAATCCTAATCATCATTAGAAGGCCAGATGAAGGACGCCCTGTTTTGTTTTTGATTGCAGGATTTAATAAGATTATAAACCCATCTCTGGTTGGAGGCACACTTAGCCATGTCTCTTGCAGACATATGACAAAAGCTTTTCCCACATCCACATCAAAATGATTAAATAAATGGGAGAACCCTCTGGTGTTCCAAGAGATGAAATCACGCGGACATTCGTTTCCGGGAATTAATGGCTAATACCTGTCTGATTTGCCATTTCTCGTATTGCTTTTACTAGTCTGATCAGTATGCGATCTTTGGCAGTCGGTAATGTGGTCAGTCTGCCGTGGGTCCGATCGTCTTTGGTCCTTTTGATTGAGATTGGCCTGTTCTGGACTAGACTTTAGATTGGCATGACTGGTGCTTGTTGGTTCGAGTGAAATATCGAATCCATAGCTCAGTAAGGCGTCCGCAGCGTTCATGATGGTGTTGCGGACTAAGGCAGACGAGATATGCAAGAGAACTTGATCGCAGCTACGTTCAGTTGCATACTCCACGATTTTTATGTCGTCAGATGTAATTGTTCGTAGTGATGGAATACAGGCGAATAGTTTCATCACATTACGCCGATTTAAGTTCAAGTCATCCTCATCTTGATGAAAATATTGCAATCGTAATTTGCAAATTGGGAAATTGGTTCGAGAACTCAATGATGTGGAAGCCTTTGAGATGTAGCGCGCAGACTTATTTCCTTGAGAGCTGGTATATTTTGGATTCAGGCGAGATGACTTTTGTACCTTGTTTTGCTCAGACGTCTTTGACTTGTTATCAAATTTCGCGTTGCTGCTTGATGCTGACACTCTATTCAAGTAACGCACCACTTGTGGAATTTCCAAAGCCACGCCAAGATTGGCGGTGTGTTGAACATCCGACGTGTCGTCAGAATATGTGGATAGATCGCAAATATCGATCATGGATTTAGAGATATTCCCTGCAGAGCTTTCAAGATCGGAGTCCATTCTTTGACGTTTACTGGAGTGGACTTCCGATGGCCCTACAGCGTGTGTTGATCTAACTTGATCTTTTGCGGTGTTAGCCACAGCCTGTTTAGTTGTATCAGCACGCTTAAAAAGGCCTGGGTTCGTATCTATAGGTAGATTGCGAATCAGGTTTCGTGTATTTAGAGACGGTACACCTTTCCGGGTTGCCTGCCTCGATTTTCTTGGTCGTGTTTGTATCGATGGCCCCTTTAAAAAGCTTTCAGTAGTTATTGGTTGGGCTTCTTGTTGTTTTGACGGTCCTTGAAAGATACCAAATGACACTGTTGGCATCGTGTCAATGTGTATCACTGGTGAATCAAGCTTTGATTGGCACGTAAGTTGAACGGTCGCTGCAGCATTGCCAGTTAAATCAGACTTGTGCTTGCTTGGAACTGATTCTTGATTCATTTGAGACACTATTGCGGGGATAGCCTTGGGTATTAAATTGGCTGTAGAGCTGGGAGATGGCCGATCTTTTAATTTGTTAGAGCCTTGGCTCGAGGACTCTGATGAAGAAATTGAACTTGCATTAGCTGTGCTTACTGATGATAGTCCAGTTGTTTGGATGTCCACTCTGGATATTAACTCAGCAGTAGAGTGCCGCATCCACTTCACTGCCTCAAGTAGACCTTCTGCAAGAGAGTCGTTTTGGCAATGATGGCGTGCGGCGAGGTCGCTTAAGCGCTCTTGCCAGCGCAAGGTTCGCTAAGCTTCCTGGGTGAGCTGGCTTTGTAGAAAGTTTGTAACTGAGTTGAAGCTATCCATCTTTTCTTTTAGAGAAATGATGAGTGAAGACTGGTCTTTATGGGCCTCGTGGAGTGATTCGTACATCTTCAAGAAGGGCAGAAGTGCGGCTGACGAGGCGGCCAAGACGTTATTGTAAATCTGCATGGCAGCTGCCGACAAGAGGCTAGGCTTAGACTCAGCACTAGTTTTATCGGCCGTATTTGAATGGGAACTATTTACTGAATCAGACTGGGGATCAGATGTTAGAGATGAATCTCCATTTACATTCATAACGGCACCCTTTGGGTCATGTGGTGGATTTAAAATCGTTCTCCTGTGTCTCGAAGAAAGCACTGGCGACATCCTGTGCTGCTGGATGCAAGAATTGTGTGACCGACGACTTAGAGCATGGATTTCGCTATCATCAAAGCTACTGCGGCTGTGTACTAAGTTTCCACAGTGTGGGGCGAACCCTGACGAAAAGTTAATTTGCGCATCACAAGAAGGTTTTAACAGCACGTTACTTAACTTGTGGGCCTGGTCGTGCAAAGTCTCCTGGACTCCTTGGATCTGGCCAGCGGACGGGAAACTACACGTTCGCAACGTGGCATCGTCTGTCTCAAGAAGTTGAGCCCGCGAGTGAACGAATGAAGCACAAGGGAGTGTTTTTTTGAGAGATTTTACTTCAGTTTCTCGACAGGGGGAGGCTCTTTGTCCTGTATTTTTAGGGTCAATGTGATCCTTATTATTCGAATTGATTACTGTGGTGCCGCCGGCCAGAATGGTGTCGTCATGATCGTTGACGCGAGTAGCAGGTTCTTTCAAAAGTTTTGAAGATGGTGCGTCCAAATCGGTTTGTGATAAGGTGCCCTCCTCGTCTTGCGAAGCTTCCATGAGCTCGGCGTCAGTCAAATCGAAAGCCGTAAAAAACTCATCTCCTTTATCGGAGTGAATTTGAGTGACAACGGCTAGTGACACAACATTTTGTTGAAGGAAGGGCAGATCAAGTAAGGATAGTAAAGGTCTTTGTGGGAGGAAAGCGTCTTCTTTGTTTACATCCATGATTGCAATTGGGTTTTCGACCTCGTTTACTTGGTCAGGCTCGGTCACGCCTGTGGCCACAAAATCTGTTTCCGAGCTCGATGGTCTCTTTTCAGTGAGGCACTCATCGACAACAGTTACAGTTTCATTTAGGTCAACGTGTCCAGATGATAGTAGGCAAGTTGTACTATCGGAGTTGTCGAGAGAGATGGTCACGCTCAATGGGCCTGCAATTTCTGCCCCGTTCTCAACAATAGAGGTGTCTGTACTGGCAGGAAATAGGTCAGTTGATAAGCATTCAAAAAGCTTATTCTTAGATACAGGTGAAGGACTATCGCGGTGGCAGGATACCGTTTGTGCTGAACGTAAGTCCAAGCAGTTCTCAGGCACTCGTTTCCGTGGCATTGTGCTTACCTTCGAGGACTCGAGCAACGAGTCGGCTTTCAGGGTGGTCCATGGATTTTGCATCCGACGTTGTTGGATTGTCTTTCGTCGGGTGAGGGGGCCAGTGCCTGGAACCGCCAGGCCTGATTGCGCCGTCATTGCGATCGCTAGGAGCCTCACAGCCTTGACCAGCCGTAGACTGACTCCGCGCTTGGGGTAAGTTTAAACAGAATTAGCCCACCGGCCCACCAGCACCAGCAGGTTTAAAAGCACAGCGCGGGAGGACTCCAACAATGTCCAATGCCCAATGTCCAACAATGTTGCTGCAGCTCCTCTCAAAAAAAAAAAAAAAAAAAAGGATAGTCCACTGACTCTACGCTTCACTCCGCATATGTGAATTACCGAATTACCACGGGACCCCTTGCCCGCACCTCACACCTTGCCTCTCGCCTCTCACCTCTCACCTCTTACCTCTCACAGGCGTAGCGTAGCAGTGTGAGGCTCCGGCTCCGGCAGGCTCCGGCAGGCGTTGTTTAGAGCTGCTGCTGGTAAGGGGGCACAGGAGCAACAACTCCGGCACACGCCACAAAGCCCAGCCGCCCTGCCGCCTAGCAGCTTCAGCTCTATCAGCTCTATCGGCTCCTCCTGCTCCTGCAGCTCGCCGCCTTACCTCCGCTCAGTACGGTGCTCGGTGCGATGCTGACTTCCTGATTAGAGGAAAGGACCTAAGACTGTCAAGCCGCACCAGTGCTCTCTCTCTCTCTGGCCGCTTCCGACAATCTAGTACCTATCTATTTTTACAGTTAAAAGCACACGTGCACATTCAAAAATGCACACTATTTTTCACCTGAAATGCCTATGGTGCAAGAGACACATTTGAAAATTAATAACTAACCTTATTAATAACTAACCTGACTAATAAAACTGCATTTAACATAACCCACTAATAAAAATGTGTCTCCACTGCAGAATTAGGCCTACTCTGAAAGTGAACTTTTAAACGCACATTCATTTTTTTTTCTTTTTCTCTGCTGCTCTGTCCACATAACTACAGGAAGCAAAGGGCTCGAAGGAACAGGAAATCAGTTGGTTACAAATGGTTACTGTAGAAATGAGCCATTGTGTAGTGAGGGAGGAGATGGCATGATTGATTCTGATTGGAGCAGCGTCATAGCAAGTATCATGCTAGAGGCAGTGATTAGAGTTTTGCTGGGGGAGCTTGAGGAGATGGGGAGAACAATCGAGATTTGGCAGAGCTGGGAGAAGGACCTGTTTCCTGGCTGAAGCATTCCTGATGCAAAAGCTGAGAATTCCAGGCAATAACCCCGGTTTGAGAACGAAAGACGCTTGTTTTCACTGGGGTTAATCTTCAAGGGAGCCAAATCCAGAAAGAGAACAGCTGGAGAAAACTCATGCTGAACAGATAAGGTAATTACAGAAGTGTGGGGGCTGAGTGTGTACGAGAATGTTCAGTCAGTGTAGGAAAAGAGATTCCTGTGCTTTACTCACATGTTTAATGTTGCAAATTGAGTTCTTGTCTCCGCCACTCTCTTTTCAGTGTATCACAGACAATGCTGTTACTGTGCTATTTTAATTATTTCTGTAAAGAGTGAGATCGTGTTTAAATGCAACTTTTATAATACACAAAAATATTTGAAAGCAGACGGGTGGTGTGTTTTATATTTACCAATACAGTGCTGATGATGTGGGAGATGTTTAGACAGTGCAATTGTCATTTTCAAGGTAGCTAAACATCAAATTTGGCTGCAGCCGTGTGCACAATGTATTTCAGTATGAGCAATTATAACTAACTGTGTGTGTTGTAGTTTGTCGGAGGTCTATGAGTCGGCAAAAAGGGAGGCCCGGGACATAGTTCACTACCGTATATAAGATAGTGAAAATACCACATGATAGCTCGCTGCCGTAGATAAGACAGAGAGAAATTGCCCATGGTGGCACACTAAAAATGAAAATGTGGTGTTCCTGAAATGCAAGCCTGAGGTCTCTCTAGTGATTACACGAAAAATCTAAACAAAAATAAGGGGTTCTGGATATTGGGGCCACAAATAAAACAAGGGAATTATGGTCACCAAAATACCACCAACCACGCATACCAAACACGCATACCAAATACGCATGTCTGTGTGCTGAAATAATGCATGTCCACTGTATTATTGTTGTACATGGCCCAATCTGAATACAAGGAGTGATTGTTGCTAAGTTATTTTTCGGCGGTAAGAAAATACCGTCAGGCCCCAAATCTTCCCAAAATACCCTACATATTTATGGTGCGTTGCAGGCCGGGAAAGTGATCATAGAGTACCTACTGGGCGTGGCAAGCGTGTCTCACACTGCCATTTGCACATTAAAGGGAACCCATTTTATAATAGCAGTGTGCCACTAAAAACGAATTTCAGAATGTCACAAAGGGAAACCACATTCTCAGACCTAGTGCAATATTTAGAGGCAAAGTTGTTTGCACATGGGACTTGGTCGTCGAATAGCACGTTAGAATGGCGTGAACGCATTCAGGGTGAGGTGCAGAAAGAAAAACTAGACAATATTTTTGCAGAAGGCAGCATAATTCAGGTCTGCCTTACAAGATTATTGAATGCAGCCGATAAAAGTGCAGAGAAAGACTGTTTAATACGGCTATGCGGCAAAATATGGTTTATTTTGAATAAGTCCCTGCGAATGCAGGAGAATGATACTCAGCTAATTAACAGGTTAAAGACTGAACTAGATGGGGCAAGTAAAAATCAGGAAATGTTGAGAGCAGAATTGGATGTTTGCCAAAAAGACATGCAATTAAAATGCAGAGACGTTGATGCTCAGTTATCCAAAAGCAAGAAACAATTTGAGGATAGTGAGCAAGAATTGGCACACTTAAAAGCCTTAGTGGACCACATTAGACAGGATAAAGATGAGGTTGTTTCAGAAATGCAGATTTTACAAAAAAGAACATTGTGAAAAAGAATGTGATCTCCAGAGTGCAGAACAAGAAATGATTAAAATGACTCAAGAAAGAGACAAGAGAAATAAAGAGTTCAATGAATGCCAAATGCAAATGTGCGACATGCAGGAGGTGATTAATAAGATGAGTGATGAAAACAACTATTTGCAAAATGAAGCAAACAGACTCCTTAAAAAGTGTAAGGACTTAGAACAGCAAATGTGCATTCCCAGGTCCCAGGAGAGGCGGCAGGGTACCACATTCAATGGAGTGGAGGTGAATTCTAGCTCTGCCCAAAGAGCTAGTGCTCCAGTGACTGGGCCGGTGACTGAACTTGGTTGCAGCGCCCTTGGGGGATTTGATACTCCCATTGGGGGCAGCCACCAATCTCATACACCTGAAAACAGGATTGAATCACAAAATAGTGCAATTCCATGCATTGCAACAAGTAGCCCCATAAAAATAATGAAATCCATTAAAGCCCTGATCAAACCATTTAAAAAGGGAGGTGAATGCTGCATTGAGGATCACTTAGAAGCGGTGCATGACATTTTTAAAGCACTCCAGATACCTAAGGAACAGTACAGACAATATTTTCATTTAACTTTAGATGCCCCGATGGCCAGCATCATAAGGGGATTAAATGAACAGCAGAATATGACCTGGTTGGAGTTTGAAAAAGAAATTAGGCGTCATTTTTCTCCTTTTCAGTCATTGCAGGAGGCAAAAAAAGTCGCTTACACAATTACTGCTGGACCTAATACATCCCCTCGCCAATTTTTACAAGACTTAAAAAGAGCATTTTCTCGCTTTGATGTATCTTTTGACTCAAATTCCAATGAGTTTAAAACTGCATACTTTTATGGGCTACAGAAAGACATCATATCCCAATTGGTCCGTGAATTTGACCGTGACAAGTCCCTTGAATGGATTGTACATCAAAGCACAAAACTATATAAGGTACTCTATTGTCAGGGTAGAGAAAGTGATAAAATGAAAGATACTAGACCTAAATCTAAAGAACCCTCAGCCACAGTAATGGAAATCAGGTCAGCCAAAATGTCCCTTGAGTCTGCTCAAAGCCAAGGTAAAAATAATGTGACACCTGAACAAAGGGGTAATCAACAAAGATCGCTATTTCCTGTACCAATGTTCCAATCACATGATCCTAGTAATAGAGAGAGCTACATCAGCCCTAGGTATTTAGGGGACAGACCCCGGGTAGGATATCGGCCTGATATGGCAGGTATGAACAATAACCAGAGACAAAATCAAGATCAAAGAAATGATGGTCCCTACCAGTCATTGGGGACACAGAGCAGATTTGATCCCAACACCATGATATATGGTAATCAGAATAGGCCCCGATATGTGGATCGATTTACTGATAATGGAAATCAACCTAGGGGCCAGTACCCACAATCTGGGAGACAGGACATGAGGCAAAACGTGAACTACAATCCACGTCAGTACAATGATTCCCCACCAGGGGACTATAATCAAAGGATGGGTGCAACCCGCTCCCCTCCACAAATGACTCAAGAGTTCAGAAACCATCCCAACCGACATCAATCACCTGAGAGGTATCAGAATAGATCCAATCAGGGGGAAAACAACCAATATCGACCTAGGCCACAGAAAGAGGATCCTAGAGAGATGGAAAGGTTCCAGTGCCTTGAGGCCCAAGTGAAAATGTTAGCTGAGCAAATAGGAAAGCTCTGTACAGCGCAAAAACAACCTTCCATGATAACTGCAGTGCCAAAATGACAGATTGCTCTGATATAATTTTGCATAACGACTCTGAGATGCCTAATGGATTAAATGTGAAAGTGCCAGTAAATGAACTTGTGACAGAAAGTGCAAATACTTCTAAAAAAGAGGTACGGTTTAACCTAGAGCTAAATAAAACAGTAAAGATTTGTACAAATGAAAAAGAAACATTAGGAATTCCAAAAGAACAAAGGGACAGATTTAAGAAAAATGACTCATGCATGGGGAATACCAGTGGACAGGGAGTAAGTGGGGATGCTATAGCTCCTTCCCTGGGCAAGCAAAACAATGACCAAACACAGACAGAAAAAGGAAATAACAAGGAGGGTACAAGTCAATCACCTGAAGAATTCGTTGAGCCACATATTTTTGAAGAGGCTGAAAGGGCTGGTATCACACTAAATGATCACAAATGCACAGAATTAAAAAATGACAAATTGCTGAATGATGTTGTTACACATGTTCAGTTGGAAGGTTGTAATGTGGTCTCTGATGTTACCCAGATGGATGGGCGAACAGTGGCCACACTCCAAAAAACCTCTGATCATGGAGAAATAAATAAAGTCTCTCGCGCAGAAATGGGTAAAAAGGAGGGAAAAATGTCTTTCCATTTACCAATGTGTTTAGCCAAAAGTTAAAAAGACCTGAGAAAGGTGAGCCCTGAAATCAGTAAGAATTCACATTTCTTATGTGTATTAGAGGAAGTTGAGGACAGATATTATGCACCCATCACTGTAGAAGAAAAATGCCACACCTTTGCTATGATTGACACTGGCGCACAGGCCACAATTATGTCCAAGGAGCTGGTAAAGAGTATCAATGAAGGGAGACCCCCAGTGAGTCAGATCACAGTGAAGGAAAATCAAGGCCCAGTGCATACCTTTAATGGGGAGGAGGTGCCCATCATAGGTGTAACTGAGGTTGACATAAAAATAGGAAAGCACAGAATGAAACAAGAGGTATTGATCACATCTATTTGTGAAATTCCATTTCTGATGGGGACAGATTGCCTGAAAAGATTGTCTCCTCTCATAGATGGGGTGAATGGAGTGCTGTGGTCCTTAACCAAAAAACCATTGAGGCCTAAGAAACTAAAATCACAAAACAGCAATATAAATGAATGTCACACCGTTGCCAAAACAAATGATGCTGTGGAGGTATATCTCCAGAATAGCTGCATACCTAGTGTCACTTTTATATTAATGTGTCAAGACAAAATGCAGAGCGACAATGAAAAACTACCTGTACAAATATACTTGGACCCAAGGAAAAATTGGCAGACTGCCATAGATGAGCACACAATACGTTTTTATTTAAAAGAGAAAACATGCAAACAGAATATTGCTCCTAAAACAGATTCAGAAAAACACATTACCACTCTGGCAGAAATACACATGGAAGATAAGCAACCATGGGTTCATGTTGGTATAAATGACTATTTTAAAACAATAAAAGCCACTTTAGCGCTTGGACATGAAAGGAGTTTCATTAATGAGAAATTGTTGCAAAAAATAATGGAGAGGGAAGAAATCCCGAGATTTAGGATTAAAAACCAATATGTTTCTGGGTTGGACAGTCCAGACTTTGAAAACCGAATTGCAGGCAGATGCATGCTTAAAATTAGCATTGGGCAGAAAACAATTTACCGTAATGTATGGATAGCGAGTGGAGCACAAAATGAATTTTACATGGGCAATGACATCATGCACAGAATGTGTATGGTGTTAGATTTCCTTAATCAAAAAATATGGTCACGCCTAGGTGGTCCGGCACCTGAATTTGAAGACAAAAGAAGGGCTTATCATTGTGCACAACTGGTTCCTTATGCAATCGAATTACAAATGAGGAAAGATACTATTATTCCTGCATTTACAAAACAGTTTGCAATAACACTGAAATGTAAAAATGGACAGCAGATGAAAGACTCTGATGCATTTGTATGCCTGAATGAATCCATAAAACAGCAAGGCCTGGATTATGAATACATTCCATTGGTAGATATTGGTGAAGGATCTGTAAAAATTATGGTAAATAATAAAGGTTGTCAGGATATTCATTTAGAGGAAAACTCCCCATTAGGAATGGCCATACAAAAATCACATTATACGGCAGATTTCAATAACATGGTGATTGGAAATATTCCTGAAAAGTATGTAGATGCCAAGGGTGAGTTGCCAGAACACCTGGACTCTCAGCCCAAAGGAATATTTAAAATTCATTCTGTGTATCCTTATGATTCAAATGAGACAGTGTGCTGCCATCAAGAGGATTGCATAATATTTAATTTAAATGAAAATGAAACAGAAAATCAGCCCATTGAAGTGGAAGCTGATATGCCAAAATATTTAAAAGTGGCAGCTTTACAAAAAGACACAGCCACACAGTTAGAGGAAAGCGCCGAGATTCCCTTACCAGAAGATTTTCCAGAATTTTCCAAAATGGTAGAAGAGCAGCTCTCCTTAGTGGATGCGTGTGAAAGCAATGAGGATAGGGACAATCTGAGGGAGATATTTATGGAGTTTAAGGATGTATTTGCAAAAGATGCTTATGATTGTGGTTTAACTGATTTACATGTGGCCACACTACCAGAAGGGTGTAGCAGAAATCCAGTGTTTGTACGCCAGTATAGACTACCACTGGCATGTTTAGAATCATTGGCAGAGATTATTAAAAATTTGGAATCGCGGGGAATCATCAGGCCCATTCATAGCACATCCAATACACCTATTTTAGGTGTGTTAAAGCCAAATGGTCAATGGCGGCTATGTGCAGACTTGAGAGAGTTAAATAAAAGAGTACCAGTATCTAGATGGCCACTGCCATTCATTGATCAGGGCCTAGCTCAGGTACATGGTTCAAATGTATTTACCACATTAGATCTCACCTCTGGATATTGGTGTGTGCCATTGGAAGAGGAGATACAACATTTATTTTCCTTTACATTTGACAGGACTCAATATGCCTGGCTTAGAGCTCCGTTCGGGTACATCAATAGTGGGAGTGAATTTGGCATATTTTTGAGAAAGGCCATGCCGGATGCAGCGGAAAGAGGAACAATAGTTTATGTGGACGATGTCCTGATAAAAAATGAAAGCCTGAAAAGCCATTTTGATGAAATAAGACATGTACTTGGCCAATTGCAGAAAGCAGGCGCCAAAGTATCTTTGCAAAAAGCACAATGGTGCAAGAAAAAAGTGAACTTTCTAGGGCATGAAGTGACTGAACATGGGCTAAATCCACAAAAGAAGAAAATAGAGGCCATACAAAGATTAAAAGATCCTAAAAATGTGAAAGGAGTAAAAAGTTTATTAGGGATGACAGGCTATAACAGAAAGTTCATTGAAAATTATGCAGAAATCACTCAACCATTGACTAAACTGCTTAAACTGAATACTCCCTGGAAATGGGAAAAAGAGCAGTCTGATGCAGTGGCTAAATTAAAGGAATGTCTTGTAAAGGCACCATGTTTAGCATACCCCATAAAGGACAGGGATTTCTTTATAGAAATAGGTTTTTCTGAACATTGTATGTCAGCAGTGTTATCACAAAAACACGATTTGAATCACAAAACCATTGCCTATGCAAGTAAGGCATTTTCCCAAGTTGAAATGAAATTTAATGAATGTGAAAAGGCCCTATTAACCACTGTGTGGGCGCTACAACATTTCCGCCCCATTGTTCAGGGAGAAAAGGTGATTATTGAAACAAATCATCAACCTTTGCAATTTTTAGAGAGTAAAAGAATTAGATCAGGTAATCTAGCGCAATCCAGAATCACTTCATGGACGCTGGCATTACAAGGTTTTCCCGTAGAAGTGAGATATGGACAAAATAAAAAGAAGCCAATTGCTCAAGGGTTAGCTGACTTACATGACTGTGCAGCTGAACAAATACCAAATGAAATGGAAGTGGAAACTAGTTTGCAGGAATTTGAACAATCACCACACAAAGCTTTTGATGAAAAAACATGCAAGGATTTGCCAACTGTATATGTGGATGGTTGTGCTTTTCACATTGAAAATGACAGTAATAAACAGTTAGTGGCAGGAATAGGAAATGTCTGGTTGAAATGTGAAGGCGTCCCCAGTATAGGGATGAGGATTGGAGATAGGAGCAGTCAGGTGGCGGAATTGGCAGCCATTTATAAAGCAATTGCTACTGCAGTTGATAAAAAGTTCAGTGAAATTGTCCTGGTGACTGATTCTGACTATGCACGGAATAGCTTTGTGGAGTATTTGCCTGGTTGGAAAGCAAGAGGCATGGTTACATACAACAAAAAGCCACTTAAACATGGAAAAATGATACAAGCCATAGACAAATTGGTGTCAGAGAATAATTTAACAATATACTGGAGAAAAATTCGTGGGCATTTAAAAACACCAGGAGAGGATAAGGAGGGAAATGATAAGGCAGACCACCTGGCTAAGATTGGGGCTGTGATGGGAGAATTGCTACCTATTGATTATTTAATGGGTGAAATACAAATTGATGCAGTGACACGTTCTAAAGCACCAAAGGAGGTAGATCAACCGGTGGTGCAGTGGAGTCATGACACGCCAGACCAAGATTTGATTGAGGCACAAAAGAATGATCGAATTTTGGGAATCTATTATAATCATTTGATAGATCCTGAACAAAATTCTTTAACAGAAAATGATTGTATGGGAAAAGAAGAGTTGAGGGTGCTATTAAAGAACAAAACACGAATTAGATTACAGGATGGACTCATGATTAGAGAGTCCATAACAGGACAGATACAATGGGTGGTACCCCTTTCATTCAGAGGACTAATGCTACAACATGCACATGATGCAATAACTGCAGGCCACAGAGGTTCACAAAAAACATTAGAAATACTAAAGGATTATGCTTACTGGCCACATATGTCCCAAGATGTGGAATTATATACTAGAGGATGTCTATTATGCGCCCAATTTAAACCTGCTTCACCAATGCATAGAGCACCATTGATGAAAAGAGGCCTAACTCTCCCATGGTCAGATTTGCAAATAGACTATGTAGGTCCTTTAAAAAGGTCGAGCAGGGGAAACCGTTATATTTTGAGTGTGGTATGTTTGATGTCGAAGTGGATTGAATGCATTCCTGCACCAGATTGTAGTGCGCAAACAGCAGCCACATTGCTGGTGAACCATGTGTTCTCAAGGTTTGGGTTGCCACAAAGAATTGAGTCAGACAGAGGAAGTCATTTCACAAGTACTCTAATGAGTAAGGTATGGCAAATACTAGGTGTGAAAAGGAAACTACATATCGCATATCGGGCAGCGTCTTCAGGAACAGTTGAAAGAAGCAATAGGTCTGTTGTGGATATTTTAAAGAAATTTGTGGCAGAAGCAGGTTCCAGCTGGGATTTACGTTTACCATTGGTTTTGATGGCAATCAGATCAACTCCTGCCAAAGCAACAGGTGTTAGCCCCCATGAGGTCTTGACAGGTAGGAAAATGGTGTTACCACAACACCTACTATACAGAACACATGAGCAGACACTTGTGAGTGCATCCACAGTTCATGAATATATTGATGAACTGAGGAGGCATTTGCAACATGCATTTGCTTTTGTGCAGAGAAATCTGGAAAGAGCTGCTGACAGTGCAAAGTCTTATTATGACAAAAAGACATCAGTAAAGGAATACAGTGTAGGGGATCAGGTGTACAAGTTTCATTTTGGAAAAAGTAAACAGAAAAATTCTAAATTTCTAGCAGCCTGGCAGGGGCCATTTCGAATTATAGATAAGGTCTCTCCTGTAGTTTATAAAATTTTGAAAAATGAAGGTGAAACGGCAATAGAGCAGTTTGTCCATGTAAATCAAATCAAACCATGCCATCCCAGACATGAGATCAGGCAGCTTGAGCATGTAGAAACAGATAAAGTCCCTTGAACACAAAAAGAGAAAATAAATGGGTACAATCAGGAGGCAGTGACAAAGAAGTTAAAAAGTTGATTGTTATAATGGCACATAAACACTGTAATATATATAAAAATATATAATATAAAATAAATAAATAAATATATATAATGGAAGCTCATGGTTGGTGTGCAGAGAGAAAATGTATTAAATATTGAATGCTGTTTTATATGTGCTTCTTTTCTTTTTAACTTGTGTTTAATTTCAGAAAAAAAAAAAAAAACGAAATATTTTTACCAAGCATGTTTTATTTTTGGCAAAAGGGTGAAGTTAGTTTTGTGCTATGTACTTAATTTGTTTATTTTCTATTTGATTTAGAAAATTAACATTATTTGGTCGGAGGTTCCGGGATCAAAGCCCACGGGAGACGATGGAGTCCTGGAGCCCACGTGGACGGATTCCGGGAAAGCCCCAAAGAGGGGTGAAGACCAAGGCTGCAAAGCGATCAGCATTGAAGATGATACCGATGATATGGTTGATGATGATGATATTTGGAGGGATCTTCAAGAATTCAGAAGCACAGGTTGTCATTGAACCTGGACCAGCATCTGGTATCGCGGTGGAAGAGGCACCAGGATTCATCATGAGTGATAGAAGGATGATTTTCCAAAATATATACATACCATTGAATCCTGAGATTTTGGTTGAAAAACACTTGAACAATACCGGAATTAAGATTGAACAGACTAAAGAGTGGCTGGAAATAAGAAAAGAGGACACTAAGCAGTCAATAAGAGATATATTAATGCATTTGGAAAAAACATTCGTGAATTCAGCAGACATTAAGAAGAGGAGAGGAAAGAGAGGTGCGGTGATGCTCGCGATATCATTGATAATGTCTATAGTTGGAGCCATAACAGGTACCACAATATCAACAGCCAATTCTATTTCGGTAGGAACACTGAGTACTAAAGCGCAACAACTGAGTATTGACCTAGAAATAATACAAAAAACATTAGATGGAATTAGAGGGGGACTGGATGAACAAGTAAGATTCATAAATGAAACTGCAATCATTCTAAATGAACAAGCGGATGTAATGCAACGGGCGACTAAAATAATACTTAAGCATGATAGAACTTTAAATGAAATATTGAACATAATGAGTCCTGTTGATAGACTATTTTTTTTTTTTTTTAAATATATTTTATTGGCATTTCTTAAACATTAACATTGGACTCAACATAGTCCCAAACTTCCCTTTCCCACCCCCCTCCCTCCCCTCCGGTATTAGTGTCTCTGCGGTTCTTCGAGTCCCATGTGTATTTCTGATTCAGCTTGTAAACATGTCTAGAATTCTGATGTTATGTGGGCACCATTGGAGCATGTAGTCACTTTGCAGGAATTCTATGGTGTCTCCCCAGTCTGTAGCGAATCTCTGTCTGTCCCCTTGGAGGTTATATGTTATCCTTTCCATCGCCACGTATGTCCATATCCTGTGGAGCCATTCTTGCGTGGTCGGGGGGGTCTTTTGTTTCCAATGTTGTGCTATTGCCAGCCAGGCGGCTATTAGGAGTCCCATAAAGTTACGTTTTTGTGTCCTGTTAAGTGTTTTGTCTGTGGGAGCCCACATGCCGCACATCCAAATCTCTTCTTCTAGGTTAGCCGTATCTTTGAATATTTCTTGCATCTTTTTTTTTACTTCTACCCAGAACTGTTGTAGCTCTCGACAGTCCCACCAGATATGTCTCCAGGTGCCTACTGAGTCACATCCCCTCCAGCAGTTATTTTGGGTTGTCGGGAACATTTTATGTAACCTTTCCGGGGTGTAGTGCCATTGGATCATCACCTTTGTCCATGCTTCCCTTGTTTGAATTGCTCGCGTCCACTTGGGTATTATATACCACAGATATGTCCACTGCGTTCTCGGGATTTGTTTTCCTAGCGTTGTTTCCCATTTTTTCATGTAGTACCATGTGATGTGTTCTTCTTGGACGTTGATGAATTTGTAAAGGGAGGAGACAAATTTCTTTTCTCCCGTTTGGGTTAGTATGTAGTTCTCAAACGGGGTTGGATCTCTGGTCAGTGCCTTCGTGATTCTGGGTGACATGAGCCAGTGGTGGATTTGCTCGTACTGATATCTGTCCTTCTCCGTGAGGCCTAGTATATCCTGGCAGTCTGTGAATGATCTTATCTGTCCACCCTCAAACATGTCGCCCACTTTCGTGCACCCTGCGTTTCTCCATTTCTGGAATGTGCCTTTTTCTACCCCTGGGGGGAAGTCTGGATTGTCGAACATCGGGATGAATGGAGCTGGGTCAATCGTGAGGGTTTCTCTTTTGGTGGCTCTGTCCCAGATGTCCATTGTGGTGCTCAGGATTTCGCTTCTCTCGATGTTTTGATGCCTGTGTGTGGGTCTCTTCCATAATAGATGTTGCAGGTTGGATCTCGCCACTGCTCTGTCCTGAGCCATCCACCATTTATCTGATGTGTCTGTGATCCATTCGTGTAACACCCACAGCTGTGCCGCTTCGTAATATTTCCTGAAGTGTGGGAGCGCCATCCCTCCGTCTGGTTTTTGGGCGGTTAGCGCCTGTTGTGAGAGTCTTGGTGTCTTGTTTTGCCATATGTATTTAGTGATTAGTTTTGTGAGTGACTTGAAAAATGATGTTGGGACTCTTATGGGGAGTGCTTGGAAGTAATAGAGCAGTCTGGGTAGTATCGTCATCTTAATGACCGTTATTCTGCCCCACCAGGACACTTTCAGGGGGTTCCATCTGTTGAGGTCTGATTTGACTTGTTCCAGGAGTTTCGTGTAGTTCCCGGGGTATAGGTCTCTTATCGTGGGTGTGAGGGTTACTCCCAGGTATCTCACTCCTTCCTCTGCCATTTGGAGACCTAGATCTTCCGTTATCTTGCGTGTCTCCACTTTGTCTCCGGCCAACGTCATTACCGACGATTTCTGCTTGTTTATTTTGAGGCCTGATATTTCTCCGTAATCATCAATCAGTTGGATAAGATGCGGGAGCGTCGTACTGGGTTCTGTGATGGTCATCATCATGTCGTCTGCGTAAGCTGCTGTCTTATGAATTAGACCTCCCATTTCCATTCCCTTGACTTCTGGCGTTACTCTGATTTTTTCCAATAGTGGTTCGAGGAATATTGCATAGAGAAGGGGCGACAGGGGGCATCCCTGCTTCGTACCCCTTCCTATTTTGATGGGGTTTGAGAGTTCCTGATTGACTGCAATCCTAGCGGTCGGTGTGTTGTAGATGGCTCGGATCATGTTTATGAATTCGTTCCCCATTCCCATTTTCTTGAGGGTTGCCATCAGCATCGTCCATTCGACTCGGTCAAATGCTTTTTCTGCATCTAACGATATTATTGCTGATGGGAGTTTCATAATGCCTGCCTTCTCTATGAGATGTATAATCCTTCTTATGTTGTCATGTGTTTTCCTGGTGGGGATGAAACCGGCTTGTTCCTGGTGGATTAGCGTGGGGAGCAGCGGCGCCAGCCGATTCGCTAGTGTCTTGGTATAGAGTTTGGCATCTATATTGATTAGGGCTATCGGGCGGTAGGAGCTTGGGCTCTCTGGGTCTTTCCCCTTTTTATGAAAGACCAGGATCTTTGCTTCGTTCATCGATGGGGTAATGTTATTTTGTAATTTGAAGGTGTTGAATAAGGTGGTCAGATGTGGGATTAGGGTTTCCGCATATGTTTTGTAAAATGCCGCGGTGAAGCCGTCCGGCCCCGGGGCTTTATTCTTTGGCAGGTCTCTGATTGCCTTCCTCACCTCTTCTGGCGTTATTGGCGCATCCAGGGCTTCTTTCTCTGACGGGGATATTGTTGGCAAGGAGATGTCCTTGAGGAAGGCCTCTTGTTCTTGCTCGTTCGGGTGTTGCGAGGAATATAGGTTCTGATAGTAGATTCGGAATACTTCTTTGATGTCTGTTGTTTGTGTTTTCTTTGTTCCTTGTTCGTCTTTTATGGTTTGTATCGTTTGTTCCTGCCTTTTGCCTTTCAATTGTCTTGCCAATAGTTTGTCCGCTTTATTGGATTTCATTGCATACCAGTGTTTCGTGTATAACAGCTGTGTTTCTGCTCTTTTAGTTCTGATAAGGTCTATTTGGCTCTGTATGTGTCTGTATGCTCTTTTGGTCTTTCTGGAGGGGTTCTTAAACATTTCTTCTCTTGTTTCTTCCAATTTTGCTTCAAGTTCTTCTTCCCATTTGTGTGTGATCCTGTCTTTTTGCGCTTTTATAGCTATTATGTGTCCCCTCGTCACCGCTTTGAAGGCTTCCCATGTCATGCTTGGGGAGATTTCCGGGGTGATGTTGTCCTCGAAGTATTCCTCTATTTTCTCTCTGATGGTTTCTTTCGCTACTGGGTCTTGTATCACTTCCGCAGGTAATGTCCATCTCCATAGGTTCGATCTTTTCGCAAATTTTGGGAGTGAGATCCACAACGGAGCGTGATCTGATAGCGAGGTATTGCCTTTTTCGATGTCTTGTATTTCCCCTACTAGTGTTCCCGTTGTCCAGATATAGTCTATCCTGGAGCTTGTATTATGTACATGCGAGTGGTAGGTATATCCTTCTGTCGTTCCTTTGAGTCTTCTCCAGATGTCTTCTAGAGCTAGGTTTTGCATTGCCTCCTTTAGCGCCTGCTTGGGGGATCCTTGCTGGGAGCCTTTGGGGTTCGAGCGATCTTCTATGCGGTTCCATGCCAGGTTAAAGTCTCCGGTCAGGATTATCTCTCCCTCTGCGAATGGTTCTAGTTTGTTTATTGTGTCTTTGATGAAGCCTTCCTGGCCTGTGTTAGGCGCGTACAGGGTGGCTATTGTAAGTATGCGGTTATGTATCTGGGCCTTCGTGAATATATATTGGCCTTCCTTATCCGTTAGTGTCTCTTTGATCTTTACTTGCAAGTGGTTTGCAAAGGCAAGGAGTACACCTTTCTTTTTCCCTTCATTGTTTGATTGTAGGATTTGCTTGTAGCCTCTTAACCGGAAGTGGCCTCTCTTATTTTTCTGTATGTGAGTTTCTTGGAGGGTGATTATGTCGAATTTTTCGCTGTGTAGGAAATGTTCTATTTTCTTTCGTTTCACTGGTGAGTTCAGTCCTCTGACATTGTACGTTAGGATTTTCAGCCCCATTCTTTTTGGTTGGTTTGTTGTTTCGTAATATTTCCACCTCGTGGGACTCGACTGCGTTCGTTGATACCGGTTTTGGGGTCCCTTCCCCTTTGAACTTTCCCTATTATTTTCTCCCTCTCCCACCTCCCCCCCCCCCCCAACTTTGTCCCTGAGGAGGGCACTGGGCCCTATGGTTGCTCTGGCGTTGTGCCTTTGCTCCATGCCCTCTAACTTCTCAGGGGTAACGGTTTGCAGGGAGTCCTAAACCCTGCTTGTGGAGTGGATTCCATGGCCGTCCTCCGGCCCGGCCGCGCTTGTGGTCGCCTCCTGCTCTGGCTGTCTTAAATTGCGGATAATGCCTTCCCCTCCGGGTGGTTCTCTCTCGTGTAGAGGGGTTCTAATGTCTCAGCATTTTTCTGGTTTGCGTGATTGGAGTCTCGTTTTCCGTTTCTCCGTTTGCCAGCCCTTCGGTTGTCTCTTTTGCCTTCGGGGTTCACTATCGTTTGTGGTCTCTGGTTCCTGGTCTCCCAGGATCTTAAGGCCGTCCTCGCAATTCGTTACTCGGTGTTGTCTTTCTTCCCAAGTGAATAGGAGGCCGAATGGGAATGTCCATTTGTATCGTATTTGTTTTTCTGAGAGGATTTTTGTTACCTGACTCATTTCTCTTCTTTTTCTAAGCGTTGATTGGGCTAGATCTTGGAATAGCTGGATTTCTTTCCCGTTCATTCTTATTTGCCCCATTGTTCTGGCCTTCCTAAGGATTTGTTCTTTCTGTGTATATCTTGTCATGGCCACAAGTACGTCCCTTGGGCGGGATCCGGGTTCTCTTGTTCTGCGGGGCCCTACTCTGTGTATCCTGTCTATTTGGATATCTTCCTCTGATCCCTCCTGTATGATTTCTTGGAACACTTGTTGTACTGCCGTTAGGAGGTCTTTGTCTTCTATTGTTTCCGGCATGTTTTTAATTCTGATGTTCGATCTTCTAGACCTGTTCTCCAAATCCTCGCATTGGGATTCTAGTTCCTGTGCCAAGCGGGCGAGTCTGTCTTGCGCTTCTGCTTGTTGGAGTGCCTCCTCATCCATGTTCTGGACCGTCTTTTCCAGATTGTCTGTTCTCTCTCCGAGATTTTCTATATCCTTTTTTAGTTCCTGTACTGCTTGCTTCATTTCGTCCTTCATGTTGTCAAATTGAGCCTGGGTGGATGCGATGAACTGGTCCTGAAAATCCTTGAACCAGGATTTCATATCGTCCCTCGAGGCCATATCTGCGTTTTCTACTTGTTCCGGTGTGTCGCCTCCTTTATGTTTTTGTTTGATTGGACGTTTGGGTAACGAGTGTCCCAGTCCCCAGATTTGGGTCAGATCTTGGTCTCATCTGGGTTTGCCTTTTTCTGCCACCGTTGCTTGTGATCCACTCTTCGTTCTGGGCTTTGACATGTGTTTGGGCCTCGCTTCTGAGATTCCTTTAGCGGGGTTCTCCTTAGCGGTTATTCGTTTGTGTTGGGTGCTCTGCTTTCTCGTATTTCCCCCGTGGTCTCTGCTTCGTTTTTTCTTTCTCGGCTTTTTGTTACTTGCCGTGACCCGGGTTGGTCCCTGCCTGGTGGCCTCCCCTTTTCGCGTTTGCGTTGTGCTTCTGCTGACTTTTGCCAGCCCGCTTTTCTGCCTTTTGCCGGGGGGGGGGAGGGTCTGCCGTGGAGGTTCCCTATCTCCCTCCCGCTTTGGGTGTTGCCCGTGGATTTGTCTCCCCGTCTTCCCCTGCCTCCACGTGTCTTTCTTTTTCCTTTGTAGTGGATGGGGGGGGGTCCTCGTTGCCGACAACCTTTGTGGGGGATATCTCCTTCCCGCTTCTCCCTCTGCCTTCCCCCCGCCTCGTACCTTTGATCCGTTAGTTGCTCCGGGGGCTCGAGGGCCTGCCGTTCTCCTCTTGGCCGCCGCGGGCTCCTCGCTCACTTCACTTCTCTGGGTTCGCTCAATTCCTGATGTGGGGGTGGGTCTCGCTGTCTGGTCCCGTCCTTATCGGTGTGCTTCCCGGCGTCGGGTCGGGGGCCGATCTTGCGCTTGCGGGGTGCGCCGGTTGAGGGAGTTGGGGAGCTTGCTTCGCTCCGCTCCGTCTGGCTGTGACTCGGCAGGTCTCCCTCTTTCCGCCCGGACTGGTTTTTTCGGCGGGAGTCGTGCCCCTTGATGTGGGACGATTCCTTGCTTCGTGCGGGGGAGGGGCAGGTCCGGGCCGGCGTTCGAACACTTTTGATGTTCCCCTACGTTCCGCAGCTTGTCGGAGGGAGGTTGTTCCCCCTTCCTCCCTATCTGGGGGGGGAAGTCTCCTCTCTGGTGTCTCGGTAGGCTCTCGAAGTGAGGTGCTTAATGTTGCGGCCCGAGCCGGGGGACGGAGCTACGCTCACGCACGTCCGCTCCGCTCGGCCGCCATCTTGGAATCCCCTGTTGATAGACTATTAACGAATTATATGAGAGAAGTTCAAACTGCAGTTTCACAATTGATTCAAGGACATATCCCCTTGTATTTTGTTTCGCAGGATATTATTCGTCAAATGATAGAAAGATTGACCAGGAGGGAAATTGATATAATACAGGTAAAAATTGCATTCGAAATGGGTAATGCAATGCCGTTATATGTGGACTTGGAAAGACTAGAGATCGGATTTTTGCTATGCATCCCATATGTAGCCCCTGAACTTATTTATCAAACAAAGTGGGTACACAACGTGGGATTTTGGCAAGAGGACAAATTTATTAAGATTAAGACTCCAGAAGTGGTGGCATTTCAATCATGGGAGCCTGAAGTTTATTTAATACCAAACCTGGAAACATGTGTAAAATTTAAAGAACAAAATGATATGTGTCCAGGTAAAATGATATGATGCCACAGATGCTATTTGTGGTTTGAAATCTGACCCAAGTATATCAGAAGGATGTGAAGTGATTATTAGCAATATGGGGAGTGAAGAAATGGCACAGGCTAAGATGGTCAGAGGTAAATGGTTGGTCAGCACCTGTTTAAAGAACATGACGGTAGTACATTTAAACCATGGAACATACGTGGTTAAACAGATGAAATATGATGTTTTTTTATTTACAGGTTCCAAAGGATACAATTGTGTCAATTGGGGGGTTAACATTGTTTCATGTAACAAATGATGTTTGGGAAAGCCAAGTGGAAAATATCGATTTTTTTCAAAGGGATACTTTTCCAATAGATCCGGATGTGGAATATTTATTGAATCACAAAGAAAGACATGTTATAAAAATGAATTTGAGAAAAAACAATATTACAATTAGTAATCTGGGGATAATAGAAGTGGAAAGATTTAATTGGGGAACCTGGGGGGAACGCTCAATAGTGGGTTTGGCTGTCCTGGTGCTAATCATGGGTGGATGGTTGATTATGCTATCAGTAAAAATGAAAATGTTACTGATTTTACTAGCTACGTCAGGAAGAGAAAGATATCCCAATACACATGCATTTTAAAAGAAAAAAAGAACAAGTTGTTTTTAGGAATTGTCTTGGATCGTAGCCAAGTTCTAAAAACAAAAGGAGGGTATGTAAGGATATTTGGCGTGTTACAGCACAGAGTACAGCACTACTGCACAGGTAGCAATTTTTTTTGATGCAGCACCACCACATGGGTGTGGTGCATTGCTATATGTGTTGCCAGATTAACATGGACATATAAGTAAAGACAGGCTATTCAGTCAAAAACGATTTTAACATATAAGATGCAATTTTAAAAGCACACGTGCACATTCAAAAATGCACACTATTTTTCACCTGAAATGCCTATGGTGCAAGAGACACATTTGAAAATTAATAACTAACCTTATTAATAACTAACCTGACTAATAAAACTGCATTTAACATAACCCACTAATAAAAACGTGTCTCCACTGCAGAATTAGGCCTACTCTGAAAGTGAACTTTTAAACGCACATTCATTTTTTTTTCTTTTTCTCTGCTGCTCTGTCCACATAACTACAGGAAGCAAAGGGCTCGAAGGAACAGGAAATCAGTTGGTTACAAATGGTTACTGTAGAAATGAGCCATTGTGTAGTGAGGGAGGAGATGGCATGATTGATTCTGATTGGAGCAGCGTCATAGCAAGTATCATGCTAGAGGCAGTGATTAGAGTTTTGCTGGGGGAGCTTGAGGAGAGGGGGAGAACAATCGAGATTTGGCAGAGCTGGGAGAAGGACCTGTTTCCTGGCTGAAGCATTCCTGCTGCAAAAGCTGAGAATTCCAGGCAATAACCCCGGTTTGAGAACGAAAGACGCTTGTTTTCACTGGGGTTAATCTTCAAGGGAGCCAAATCCAGAAAGAGAACAGCTGGAGAAAACTCATGCTGAACAGATAAGGTAATTACAGAAGTGTGGGGGCTGAGTGTGTACGAGAATGTTCAGTCAGTGTAGGAAAAGAGATTCCTGTGCTTTACTCACATGTTTAATGTTGCAAATTGAGTTCTTGTCTCCGCCACTCTCTTTTCAGTGTATCACAGACAATGCTGTTACTGTGCTATTTTAATTATTTCTGTAAAGAGTGAGATTGTGTTTAAATGCAACTTTTATAATACACAAAAATATTTGAAAGCAGACGGGTGGTGTGTTTTATATTTACCAATACAGTGCTGATGATGTGGGGAGATGTTTAGACAGTGCAATTGTCATTTTCAAGGTAGCTAAACATCACATTTGGCTGCAGCCGTGTGCACAATGTATTTCAGTATGAGCAATTATAACTAACTGTGTGTGTTGTAGTTTGTTGGAGGTCTATGAGTCGGCAAAAAGGGAGGCCCGGGACATAGTTCACTACCGTATATAAGATAGTGAAAATACCACATGATAGCTCGCTGCCGTAGATAAGACAGAGAGAAATTGCCCATGGTGGCACACTAAAAATGAAAATGTGGTGTTCCTGAAATGCAAGCCTGAGGTCTCTCTAGTGATTACACGAAAAATCTAAACAAAAATAAGGGGTTCTGGATATTGGGGCCACAAATAAAACAAGGGAATTATGGTCACCAAAATACCACCAACCATGCATACCAACCACGCATACCAAATACGCATGTCTGTGTGCTGAAATAATGCATGTCCACTGTATTATTGTTGTACATGGCCCAATCTGAATACAAGGAGTGATTGTTGCTAAGTTATTTTTCGGCGGTAAGAAAATACCGTCAGGCCCCAAATCTTCACAAAATACCCTACACCTCCTCCCCTCCCCCGGGGCAATGAGATATCAGTGATATGATATGATAGGTTATTTATAACGCGCGTAATACCCAGAGGTTTCTAAGCGCGATCCCGGGGATCAACCGTGTGTTGCTCTGTGTCGTCCTGCTTCCAGGGCCAGCACGCTGCTGCTGAGCTATCCTTCTGAGACCAGATGGCTTTCAAGCAGGTAAGCGAAGAACTATGTTTCCACCAAGGGAATCATCATGAGAGGTTGATGACTAGTGATTCCCATTTCTGTTCAACGGCACTTTATTGACCTCACTCACGAGGAGAGGTAGCAACTAAACATTATTTGGTTTCCTGGCCTCGACACTCTGGTTGAACGCATCATCCATCTTATCACCTCTGTCAGTGCTCCATGAGAGGCCAGCACCCCTGCACATGTCAGGCCCACCTAATGCTATACAGAGGGGCATTGCAGTTGACTTTTTTTGGCCCTCTAAATGATGGCACATATATATTAGTCTTCATGGTTGAATATTCCTGGTTTCCCATAGTAAATATAATGACATCTACATCTGCTTCAGCAGTCATTCCTGAATTAGACAATATCTTCTCTGCATGGAGGATTCTGCAAGTCTTTAAGTCAGATAATGGCCCTCCCTTCAGCCGGCATGAATTTGCTCGATTCATGCCACAAACGGGACCTATACCCAGGAAGATAACTCCGCTATGGCCTCAGGCCAATGTGCGGTTGAAAGATTCATGGGGAGTCTCAAGAAAGTCACCCAACAATCTGACCACACAGCTCCATGTCCCTAAAGCACGCCTTATACAGCATGTTGAGAGACTACCAAATCTCGCCTCATAGCACCGCTGGCAAGTGTCCTGCAGAATGAATGTTAGGGAGAAAACTGCAGACAAGACTGCTACGCATTCCAATGAGAGGCACTCGTCATCACCAGGGAGTATCAATGAATGACCGCACTCGGAAGGAGAGTATGAAGTTCTATGTGGACCAGAGGAGGCAAGCAAAATCGTCTTCACTGCAAGCCGGTTATTCAGTGCTTATTCGCCAATGCCAGGACCACATATTGCACTCTTTAGTTGATCCCGTGCCAATGACAGTAACGCACATAAAGGAATCCATGGTGACAACGAGAACTCCTGATTGTGTTGTTACACAATCAGGAGTTCTCGTTGCAGGAAATATAATGCAGGAAATATAATGCAACGGTCGAAGAAGAAGAAATATGGGACCTAGTGTGGAAAGAGTGTCATCATGTGCAGAAGGAACAATAGGGAATGATGAACTGAACACTCATTCCAGACCACTGAACACTCATTCCAGACCATTGAACACTCATTCCAGACCATTGAACACTCATCCCAGACCACTGAACACTCATTCCAGACCATTGAACACTCATTCCAGACCACTGAACACTCATTCCAGACCACTGAACACTCATTCCAGACCAATCCGGCCCGTCAGAGGGTCCATAAGGCTCACTGATGAGATGGGATTATGGACAGTCTTGGTGTTCTGAAGGTATTTTATTTAACCCAGGAAATATGTCATGTCTCAACCACTAGGCGTTAACTGTTGGAGGAAGGGTCTCCTACATGCAACTATTCAGCGCTATGCAACCCAATGAGCTTGAGCGGCAGCAGCAAGAGGGGGGAAGTAACACACCGTGACACAGTGCACGCGCAAGAACAAATAAAGGAAGCAACGAATACTCGCTGGCTTCCCTAATTTCTTTCTTTTTCTTCTTTGTTCGCCCGTCCTGTTCAGACACAAAAGAGGCCATAGCACGTCAGGCTCTAAGGGGGTTCACCATGGGGTGTTGTGTGTGAGAGTGCCCTAAGGCGGTGATAGAATGCCACAGTATATAAGTATATCAGTGGAGTGTGCTTGTGGTGATTGGTCCGGGCGGGTAGTAGGATGTCACAGTAAGGCTGGTGGGATCTTGGATTTGTGCTCTTCATGGTGCCACCGGCAGCTGCTCTGAAAGTGCTGGAGTTCTTCTTTGCTTATTAAGGGCACCCAAGAGATCCCTTTCCTTGGACTGCTCTCACAAACATCTGCAGTCCGGGGACAGCGCGGGTGTGTGCAACCCACAACTACTAATACAAAACCAATCTTCCATAACTGTCCCAGGGTCCCCTGACACTTGCAGTACCGAGCCATGGCCACTGGCCCAAGGCATTACATCTCTTGTTTCTTCACAAATGTTGCTTTAGAAATTATTGTCCACGGTGAACCACTGTCCACCTTCAAGGCAATGCTTTGCACATCAAGTTCTAAAATGTCTGCAGGACCCTTATCTTCTCCTATAGCCACTGGTTCAAAGATGTGTTTCCAGGTCCTGTCCAAAAGATGAGATTCACTTGTTCTGAATTATCTGCTTCAATAGATGTTATTGTCAGTTCTGCGCTGTTTTGACCACCATTGTCTCCCCATGTTCGAGCACAATGTCCTTTCCTTTTCCATCTTAAGCATCTCTACCGGCTCATGTGTGCCCTGAGTAATGTTCCTCTTGGGTTCAAAGTGATCTTGCACTTCAGCCCCGGCTTTATTGAATTCATCAGTGTTTCCAGACCCTTTGTCCTCTAGTTCATGTAGACCATCAAATATACCTCGTCCCTCAAGACCCAAATTGTATAGTATTTGCTCTTTCTTAACTGATGAGAATTGTTCCCCTCCAATTGCTACCAAGTAGGTATCTTGAGAAACCTGAGGGCCTCCTCGCATCTACTCCCCTTGGATCTTCTGCGCGGGTGGCCAGGGAAAGGCCATCACTTTTTGGATCCCGACACTGGGGGTGGAGAAGCGAGGGAGGATCACCTGGGTGGAGGGTCTTTGGGGATTGGGACCGAGATGTCCTCAGGTGAGACACGGTATCCCCCATTTCACTTTCATGAAGAACCCTCTATCCCAGAGGCAGTTATGGGGTATTGTTACCCACCTCCCATTGACCATGAAAATTAAAGGAGGCATCACCAGTCCAGAAGCATCAAAAAGAGGGTGAAAAGGAAAAGGGTTAAGGGTAAGGCATGCCAAACATGGTATCCCCCTTTCCCTATTGACGACCAAACTACCCCTCCCCTGGCCTTTATAGGATACTGTAAAACCTCTCCCCTCATTTCCCCACATTTGACCTCTGAAAGTACTGCAGCGAGAGAGAGGCAAGGAAGAATAATGAACACTCAAACTTCATTTCACTACTGCTTTGGTACTGGGATAAGGAAGATATCTGCAGAGTACTGTGAGGGGCAGGCATGTCCCTTTAACTATGGTCAGGCAAGTCTAATTATGTGTCCACACCTGCAACCTGTCAAGTGGTTGCAGGTGTATAAAGGGAGACCCGTGAAACAGCAGAGAGAGCGACAGGGAGACCTGTGTGGGAGAGACCAGAAGGAGACCCGTGACTTAAGGAGGCAGCCGTGGTGGGCCCTGTGAGGAAGTCAGCATGCCTGCCGATGCCCAGAGGACATGTGGAGCCCAAGGCAAGTTAAACCATTAGGCTACCACAGGTTTGGGAGCCTCTGCGTTGGGAAGCGTGTCGCTGATCTTGCGGGTGTGAAGGAAAGAAGAAGGGATGCCATCCGCTTCCATACTGGGGAAGTGGAGCCACCGGCGTGTGCAGGCAAACACCCGAAGTGCGAGCAGTGCTCGCAGAGGACCAGGGAAACAGAACGAAAGCAGCAGGAGCCACCAGAGAGAATGCTGAGAACCGGTGAGTGTCAGGGAGGTCAATCACACCGGGGTGCCTCGTGAAGGCTGTGCATAGGTATCAAATGCTGTATAACGCTAATTGAATGAGGAACTAAATGAACACTTGAAACATAGCTACAATAATGCTTATTGAATGCCAAACGGAATGAAAACTCTTAACAAAGCTAAAATATGCATATTAAACACAGAACTGAATGAAAGCTCGAAACAAAGCTAAAATAGGCATATTCAATACCTAATTGATTGACAGCTTGAAACAGCGCTGAATTATATATATTGAATACCGAACTGAAAAGAAAGTTATGCATATTGAATATGAGCAAAGCTAATAACGGATGAAAGACAAAAGGGATAGTGCCAAACTGAAAGCAACCTACATGAAAGAGCAAAAGTGTGAAAGAGTGTAACAGAAAGGGGGGGCATCAACCAGACCGCCACAACACAGTGAACCTTAAGAATATGTACAGTGCTGCAAGGCCAAAGATTGGCAAAGAGGTGTATGACACATAATGGCAAAGCCAAGAGGCTGAAAAAGAGAAGCTAGGAGAGTGTGAACCTGTATATAAAGCCACAAGGCCAACAAAGAGATGCCAAGTGAAGGTGAATTTGGAAACAGGGGTAAATACAGAAGATAAAAGTCCAATATGTTGTTGATCTGCGCAGAGACCCAGACTTCAATTTTACTCAATAAAATCAGTCCATGTGATTCAAATCAAGTGCATTTGTTTCCAACAAATTATTTATTAGTGAAACCAACAAATCCACAGTCAACACGTATTTCGACCTTTCGGTCGTCCTCAAGACAAATAAGTCCTATGTTAGAATCAATTCGGCTGAATATACAACTTTAGGTGCGCCCTAAAACCCGATCGCTGGATCTATCCCGATGAACTCGTACACTTGGGTACCTGAACCTATGAGATGTAACACTCACTTACCTGGTTTCAAGATTATGGTTCGCCACAGTTACTACATCGTAATTTTGGTTAAGGACACCTGATGGGAGTTGTAGATTCAGCCGAAAGCAATGGGCAAACAGAACGCTTGAATGCTAGCCTGGAGCAATACATCAGATGTTTTTGAAATCAAGAACAGAACAACTGGCATGGACTTCTTCCTATGGCAGAATTCTCATATAACAATACCAAACACTCTGCCATTGGGATGAGTCCTTTCCATCACACGTATGTATACGAACCAAGACACATCCCTTTGTCTGGTCCTCGGTCCTCTAAAATACCTACAGTGGATCACCTCTTGGAAACTCTGAGACAGCTACATAAGAAAGCACAATACAATCTACAATTGAGCAGTCAGGGCTATAAGAAATTGGCGGATAAAAGGAGAAGACCGAGTCCAGGCTGGGACACCGGAACAAAGGTTTCATTATCCACCAAGTTTTTACCCAGGTGGGTCCATCCTGGAGAATTCTCACCCCAGTATATCGGTCCATTTCAAATCGAGGCTAAGATCATTCCAGTAGCATTTCGACTGTCTCTTCTACAAAGGATCCATCCTGTGTTCCATTCTTCATTACTCAAAGCCTATCTGCTGAATCCTCATACCAGACGGATCAAAAAGACATGATGCACACCAGAAGACACAGCCAAAGAATACGAGGTGTCCCGTTTACTCAATTCAATGTATAGGAATGGGGTACTCCAATATTTGGTGAAATGGAAGGGATATACGATGTCAGAATGTACTTGAGAACCTGTCCAGAACGTATTGGCTCCCAGAGTCATCCGTCAATTTCACATGCAGCGTCCCGGTAAACCAGGAGGGGCGCCTTTGAGAAGGGGTCATCCTGTGACAATTCAGCCCTGGAGGGTATGGGATCGCTGGAGGACGCACTGACTGTTCCAACACATCCTTCACATTTTGTGGAGTAGCGGTATAGTCTACCAACATGCCCGCCACCATTGCTCTATCTTTCCACCGAGGTTTCAGTCCAGTGCGTTGAAACCCTCTGTTCGGGTAGGTAAACGCTACTTGTACTGAACAGTTTTCTGTCCCATTTTCCTGTCCTCATTGCCTTCCTTTGAATTCCTGTTTCCCTCCTATCTGCTCCCTACCTTGCTTCCTGTCCTTTACGCGTCCCGCGTGGATTCTCCTTTTGGATCCAGCTTTGTTGCAGTTTACCGGCAAGCTCCGGTCTTCCTCTTGGTGGGCAGACTTCTCGTAATTTGCTCCGTGTGTATGCTCTGGGTGCATACCCGAACTCCAGCAGATTTCTACTGATTTCTAAGGAGGCCATCATAAGAGCCAACTCTGATTCTTATAATAGTAGAATTCAGAATGCGAAGTCCGACTCCAAGGAATTGTTCTCAATATTAAATGAGTTCAAGAGCAAACCTCCTCCCGCCTCTATTCCTGTAAAAGATAAGCATTGGTGTCAGGCCATTCATGATGTCTTCGTTAAGAAGGCTACCACGCATCAAACCAACTCCCTACTGGTCAGGAACTTGTGCTCACCACATGCGATAGCAGCCGTAGCTCACGAAGCAGCGGTTTCCCCACAGGCTCAACCGTTTGTTTTTGATTTCACTCCCTGCTCCAAATCATTCGTGTCAGAAACCATTACCGCCATGAAACACACCTCCTGTCATAGCGACGCGTGTCAGCGAGCCTGTTCATAGAATGCCGAGAAATTTAAAGCCTGTGGGTCAATAAATTCATTAATTGTTCATTCCTTGAAGGTAGTGTCCCTCTTTTTTAAAAGAGGCTTCGGTAACTCCCCTACTAAAAAAGGAATCTCTGGACCCCTTCATCCCAGAAAACTATCGGACCATTACTAATGTGTTGTTTTTGCTGAAGGGCCTGGATAAAGTGGCACACTAGCAACTCCAGAACTATGTCGAGGCTCATAACATCTTGCTTCCCTGTCAATCTGGGTTCAGGAAAGGCTCTGGCACTGAGACGGCTAGGCTGGATCTGAAGGCCAATTTACTAGAGAACATGGACCGTGGGCTTTTATCAGCTTTGATGTTGCTAGATCTATCGTCGGCTTTTGATCTTGTAGAACATGATCTCCTAGCCGAAAGATTCCAGCTAGTTTGGGGGTTCTCACCCAAGGCTGCTCTTTGGATCTCTTCATTTCTGTGTCCAAGGACCGCACAAGTTAGTGTGGGTGATGCTACAGCGCCCCCCAGGGGTCTTGCATCACTCCAATGCCGTTCAACATCTATACGATTCCCTTTTTGCTCCTGCTACTTGGCTTGGGTGTGCTGGTGGCAAATTATGCCGACGACACTCAAGTTGTCATAAAACTTTCAGGCCCATACCTTGCGGACTCAGAAACTTTGAGTACTATCTACAGGTCCATCCACGTCTGGATGGCTGTAAATTCTCTGATCCTAAACTCAAGCAAAACGGAGCTTCTTATCGTCGCTTCTAGCCAAAAACTGAGATCTCTGTCAGGAGACTATGCAAAGTTTATAATCATGGACACGCCTATTGCAGTACAACAAAAAGTACAAACTCTTGGAGTGATTTTGGATGCTGACCTCACTATGCGTCAACATGTGGCCGCTGTTAGATCCGCTTGTGGTTTGATAAACAAATTGCTACACAATATAAACCCTTTCCTATACAAGAGAACCTGGCGACTTTAGCCACAGTTCTCGTGAATACTCGGCTAGACTACTGCAATAGTTTGCTTATTGGTTGCGCCGTCTCTGTAATAGCCACGCTTCAGGTTACGTAATGGTGCAGTACGGGCTGGTGCCGGTTTGGCTAGATGCTCTCACGTTACTCTGGCCAGAAGGGCTTTATACTGGTTACCAGTGAAACATTGCATCACCCACAAAGTCTTAACGCTAACCCATAAAAGTGTGGTGAATGCCGCCCTGATTATCTCAAGGCACGCATCCAGCGATGTGCTCCAAGTCGTTCACTGAGATCACAACAGCATCTTAGACTGATTCAACCAAGGTTTAAGCTGGTGAAGGCAGGGGGGCGCAGTTTTAATTCTCAAGGTCCCTGTGCCTGGAATGCACTGCCACCTAGCATCAGACTGATTGACACACCCTTAAAGTTCAAGAAGGACCTGAAAACTCATCTCTTTAATCTTTGACCTGATTCGTATAACACTGTTTTTTTGCTTTGCCTCCTTGACCTTTGAGTTCCGTCCCTGGTTTCCCTAGTATTTTTCCAAGTACCTTTATTTGTTATGATTGTCTGTCCGTTTTTTTCTGTTGTTTGCGCGCCCTGAAGCCTGCGGGCTTGTGGAGCGATGGACTAAAAAATGTACATAAATAAAAGAAACAATGACGACAAAACTGAGTTACTCCTCATGGGATCTCAAAATAGACTAAATAAACTAGACAATCAATACAAATCTTTCAATATTGACCACAGCACTATCAAAGTGGCCAAATAAGTCAAAACTCTCGGGATATACTTGGACTCATCCCTTACCTTGATGAGACAAGTTAACGCCATGGCATCAGCAGCAACTTGCACCGCGAAACTAATCAACACGTGCAGGCCATTTCTATCAGCAGACGGCAGCTGTATTACCTTAGCCAGAGTCCTGATACTGTCGAGGCTCGACGATTGCAATGCCCTGTACCTAGGTACGAGCAGTCGTAATTTAGAAAAACATGTTCTTCAAAATAATTCCATAAGAGTGGCTTCCAATCCAAGACAGAATGACCTTCAAAACTTTATCTATAACACATAAGTGCCTCTCTTATACAGCTCCCAAATACTTGGTGAACAAATTCACTAAAAATCAAACTAACAGACCTACACGTTCTACCCAGGCGCACTTGCTAAAGAACCCCAGATTCAAACTACAGAAAGCAGGGGGTAATAGCTTCCCAGTACTAGCTGCCAAACTCTGGAACTTGATGCCCCCAGGGCTCAGAGCTGAACCTTCCTTCTGGACATTCAGAATAAAAGTGAAAACTTGGCTCTTTGCATTTGAGCGCTACCTATCACACTAACACCTGCTATGCCCTGATCCCTCTCTGTAAAATGAATGGCCCTTTACATGTTTAATGTTATGTATTGTAATGACTTGAAAGGATTATATGTAATGACTCGAAATGTAATGTCGATGTAATGTAAATGTAAACTATGCAATCCGCCCAGATACCTTTGGGTTAGATGCGCTATACAAATGAATAAATACATAAATAAACAAACCATGGAAGAAAACAGGGGGGAGATGATCACTCAGCCTCGTGCGGGGTGGGGGGTGGAGGGTGTGTGGAGCTAGGCTACCTTACCCAAGGCAGACATTCTAGGGCACAGGAGTACCTTGAACAGAGCCTTGGGTGTTTCTTTGATTGATGTCTGTAGGGGCGGTGACTTGGTCATCTGCATCTGTCCTTTATCTCTGATTGGGTGGCGGGATGAGAGGGAGTGGGAAAGGCAGTCCTACAAGCTGCCTGTTCGTTGTATTGTCACTGGTTGAATTGAATATTAAACAAAGAGTTTTGAAGTATATGCTCCTTGTGTGGGTTTCCTTTTTCAGGTGGTGCAGCGACATGTGATTTGAATGGTTAGATCCTCAATGCATGAGGATTTGGGTGAGGGAAGACACCCTGGGGACGGCTAATGTCTACATTACACCAGATTGCTGCAGGATCTCCACTCCCACCCCAATGCTCACAACCAACCCAACACTTCTGGCAGGTTTGCCGCTTCACTTAATTCTTTTTACATTGTTTTATTACACGCCGGTAAATCGACAAGCATCAGGGCGTGATACACAGGGACACAAAACAAAAATAAACAAACAAGCTTATAATGAGGTTCCGTGCAATTAATGGGAAGAGACAAGGGAATGATTCAAATAAGTGTTTGGGATTTTTCCAAAGGATAGCAAGTTACTTTGGAAGCGTAAATCTAGAGGAAAAGCATCCATGCCTGAGAAGCCCTATAGGTACCATGCCTGAGAAGCCCTATAGGTACCATGCCTGAGAAGCCCTATGGGTACCATGCTTGAGAAGCCCTATAGTTACCATACCTGAGAAGCCCTATAGGTACCATGCCTGAGAAGCCCTATAAGTACCATGCCTGAGAAGCCCTATGGGTACCATGCTTGAGAAGCCCTATAGTTGCCATGCCTGAGAAGCCCTATAGGTACCATGCCTGAGAAGCCCTATGGGTACCATGCTTGAGAAGCCCTATAGTTACCATGCCTGAGAACCGCTATAGGTACTGAAAGGAAGCGCCCCCAATTTCAGCACGATCCTCCCCGCAATGAGAGACAATAAGGGACTCTCCCGTAGTGGGAATAAGACCAAGACAGAGTGCGGGTGAGCGTAAGTGGGAGTTTATCCAAAGAATAGGGCATGCAAAGAACTCTGCAACCTCCGAGAGCGCTCTGTCTGACAATAGCAAAGACAGGCGTATTTCTAATACAAAAAACGTCATCAGAACCTACACACTATAGGGGGCACAAGTTAATTGGGATTGGGTGGCGTCGACTAACTATAGGTGTTGCTGCAGCGTGGTTGGTCTTGGCGTGAGGACGTCACTGGTCAGCCTCGTGGGTTGGGTTGGGCCTGGCAGGCCAGCTTGAGGTCATCCGAGCGGTGTTGGTATGCTGGGGCAGCCTGTGACAAAGATGAATACCTTTCCTGACTCGTTTGCCCTAGGCCATGCACACTGCAGTTATTCAAGAAACGACATCTAAGTTCATCAATAAATCGCTCAGCAGTTTGTCTTATAAAATAAACGCAACACATGAGGAATGCACCTCGTGAGAGGTCCGGTGGTTGTCGGTTGGGGTGAGATTTACCTGTGTCCTATTGACCGGTATTTTAGGTCGAGGGGCTGGGCTCTGGGGCCTGAGCCGAATGATACATGTCTGTCTGCCGCGTTAGAAGTTATTATATAAATGGGTCTCTGTGTCTTGTCCCAGTGATGGGGGTCGTCATGATTCTTGGGGTGGTCTAGGGGGGGGGGGTTGTGGGATTTACGAGAGGGTGCTGGTAGATCAGTAGATTCAAACGTGGGTTTATTACCGTGCTGTAAATAACACAGGTGGC
This sequence comes from Ambystoma mexicanum, assembly GCF_040938575.1. Lineage (NCBI taxonomy): Eukaryota > Metazoa > Chordata > Amphibia > Caudata > Ambystomatidae > Ambystoma > Ambystoma mexicanum. The sequence continues at coordinate 16,238,416 of NC_090925.1, read as the reverse complement.
GGGCTGTGGCCTTGGGTGCGGTACCGGGGCCTCTGACTCTCTGAAGCGGCTCCAGCTTGGTTGGGGGAGGTGAGGGAGCGCGGCACATGCCTTAGCTTCTTTATCTGGCAGGCTTGGTAGGGTGGGAGGGAGAATGGCCTTGCATATATTCACAAAGGTTTTTTCCTCGTGCGTTGCTAACTTTTGAATGCAGAACTTTTATAATGTTCCGCCTTATTTTGATGTTATTTAAACACACATATATATTTCAATTTCGTTACACATTTCTTTAATACAGTCGGTCCGAGTACCTTTTCATTACCTAACATTATATTTACTACATGGTGTGATTATTTTATGTACATTAGACGTTACACGAGGTAGTTCTAGGTTATGGCCTACAGAGATTGATGCTCGCTGCTTTAGGTGATTAAGAAAGCATATATGAGTTCAGGTTTCTACATAAAATTGTAAGAACACTTATACAGATAAAGGCTATACATTTGGTCGACATCTTTCTCGGTGGTTATAGCAGCACTAGTCCAGACCTGGGGTGGTATCATGTAACGTTACATCTTTATGGTTTATTCACAGTTTACAGGATCTGTTTAAACAGAGGTAGTTCGTTAATACCAATACTTGAATTATTTTCTGCTTTCTTCAGATAGTGATGCTTCAGCTTTTTTCCCGTCACCCCGGCCTCGCGGACCAGGTCGTGCGGGGTGCAATATTACATTGTGAACGATAAAATGTTACAGTGTTAGCATCTCGGGTTAGCTCATACCCGGCTTTTCTCATGGGAACGCGCTCGCAGCGGATCTACCAGGGCTACTGCGGCGGCAGAGATGCATGAAAGGCCCTCCAAAGGTGGGGGCCTCGTTACAGTGTACTGAACTCACGCCATGTTTGCTAGACAAGATGGCTTCTAGGCCTAACTGAATTTTGGTATATGCAGGGAACGGATACGTGTGGGCAATGTCGTCGGCGGGTGAACCCTCCTCCACCTGGGCCCGGGTGGCATGAGGGGACGGCCACCGAGTCATGGTCCTCACCTGGGGAGAAGGCTGCAGGTGAGGAGGGCCTCGCGGCCAGTCCTCCCCTACATTTCCCCCCTTTCATTACTAAAGTAACGAATTCTTTAGCTCTTCTAATCTTCTACATTCTTGCTCCTCTATCACTGCGTCATCCCATGCAGGTGTTCCTTTTCTAGGCATCCAGGCTCTGCATACCCCCCTCAAGCTCTCACCTCTTCTAGCATACTCATCTGGTGTACATGTTAAATATATACAGTCACCAGTTTCTTCCAAGTCTACCCAGACCTCCTCATACCATTCCAGTTCCACGTCTCGTGGTTCTTTGATAGTGGTGTGCCATAGTTTATCTACTATGTACTTATCACGGTACATAGGCACTAACTGGTACCTAGGAGTGTTATCTGTTCCTGTCTGTACATGTACTTCTTGTGTCGCCTTAATTGTACCACCAGAGTTGCCCATTGTCACCATCATCATTGCACCATTAGGGACTGCGTTAGCACAACATCGGAGGCCCACCTGGCACAGGCAGAACACCACGAGGAGGACCACCACAACTGGTATCAAGAACTTCATTGCCATTCCAAGCCATGAGGGAACCCAGGAGAAGATATTGTCGAACCATGAGCTATCTTTAGCCCCACCTTCCATCTTCATCTTCTCTCCTAGGTTATGTACTGCTTCAATGACGTGGGACAGGGACCCATTTTCTGCGTCTTCAGAAGGTACGAACGTGCAGCACGCACTTCCTATTTTTCGGCAAACACCTCCATCGATCGCTGTTAACAGGTCCAGAACATACCTGTTCTGCATGGTCATTAGTCGCAGAGCTCGTAGTTCCACCTTTATTATGTTGAACCCTTCTTCAGTGTCATTGGCCAGCTGAATCAGTTCCCACCGTGTGATCTGGAGCCATTTTGCATTTGCTCTTGCTTGGACACTTGAAACTAGTGAGGCAAAAAATGTTTCCACGGAGCTGAACAGGCGATACCTGTCTGGGATCTGTGCCAATAAATCGGATGATGCTTGTGATATGTAGTTCGATGCTCGCTTGTTCCGTGATAGCTCCTCTTCTTTCCCTCCGGAGGACAGGACATAGAGGTGCGCTTTTGCAGTGGGAGAAGTCACATCCTGGTTCACGTTTCCTTGCGTCCTTTTATTTTCGTCGACGTGACTTTCTGGAATCACCATTAGGGCCGAATGCAAAGTGGCCATTGAGCAGCTGCCACTCCATGCCTGGGGAAGGTGCAAGTAAGCCTGATTCCCGCATACCCAGTATGTGTCCATTAGTGCTGCTGTTCCTTTTTTCATGTCTGGGATGGTGAGAGTTTTGTTACAGTTTTTATTCGTTCCCATTGCCGCTTTTCCTTCTCCCTTGAAACATAGTTCGTTTTGTATTTCACTTTGTAGCTTGAAGGGTTTCTCCATCGCTGTTACCCATGTTAGTTTAGAGATGTGTTCTTTCCATATTGGTAAGCACGTTTTTTCCATCCACCGCAGCTTGTCTGGTTGGACACCTTTCAGTGCTTCCGCTTTGCACAGTACTTCTTCATCTTTCCATTTGTTTTCGGAAAACAGCGTCCCTTGTATTGCAAAGAAAGGTTCTTTAAGACAGACCACTCCAGACGCTTTTGAATAGCACGTTTTGTTGTCCTGTATCATTTTGAAAGAGACATCGTGTGCTTGGAAGGTGTTCTTTATTCTACACAGCGTGAGATGAAGGAGACATTGGGCATCCACAATGGGCAATTCTCTTGGCAACAACACTTTGGGTGTGCCTGATGCATGGGGGATGAGCGAACAGACATAACAGCTTTCATTGGTTGTCTGTTTAGCTGTTGTACTCATATCTGCATACCATTTATTTGCTTGGTGGGGGTGTCGTGGGTCTTCCATCTTGTCTAATCCTAACCCATAATACTCATCATACCCCCTCCTACTTGTCTCTCTTCTTCGCCTACTTTTCTCCCCCCTCCTATACCTTTTAGTTTCGATAGGTGAAATAATAGGCCCCCCTTTCTCATTCCCACCCCCCTTTTCCAATTCCTCATATCGGAACTTGTGTTCTGTCATCGTAATTACTTTTCCATTTTCCTCAATAAACAACAAATCGCTGTTTTGTATCGGGGCGGGAAGGGTAGTGGGGCTGTTATATATTTCAGGTAGGGACATTGTGTCATTTTCCATATCTTTATTTCTTGATTGTGACAGGGCAGCAGTGGGTGGTGCAGTATAGTAACCCCATACAAAGTGTGATCCATCCCAGACCAAAAAATCACCTTCTCTAATATTCATACTTGTAATTGAATTCGTGCCAGGGGCAAGGGTGGTGTTACTCCCCCCTCCCCCCTCGTTCATCTCGATAGAGATGAACGCTATGAACCAATATGTCACCAGGCAAAATATTGAGATGAAGAACACAATAACACACATTGATAAACCACATTCGTATGAATATGTCAATCTATCTACTAACATTTCTCTAAATCTAACAAATCTATTAGTTGCAGGCTGCCCATTCGATGCCATAGTAAATCCTGTTTGAAACATAAAAGTGCATTAAGTACAAGCATGTAAACATTTCTAACGTTGTGACATTGTTTCGACAAAGTATGGGAGTGGGTGGGGGAGGGGGTTTGTCCACAGACAAGGTAACTTTACAATCATTACTATCCGTACATTATTTCATATATAAAAAGGAAAGTCGAGAGAAAAAAACTTCTCCAAAACCAAAAAAAAAACCCACAAAAACCTTCAAAAGTTGTAAAAAATTATATATATATATATATATATACATATTTATTTCAGTACACTTGTCGTGCGCCAGTCGCGTTCAATGTTCATCACTTAATGCACACAAAATTCCCATCATTCATTCTGCACAACTTCATTGTCCGCAGTTGCCTGTGCCTCGTCCTGCACCTCACCTTCCACGGCGCTATAGGCTCTGCGTACGTCTGTCAAATGCACCCAGTATCGTAGGCCCTTCACCTTTACTGCTGTGGGTGTGCAAAACACTACCTCATAAGGGCCATGGAAACGTGGCGCATTCCACCTTCGCACAAAACTTCTGACATATATAAGGTCACCAGGCATTAGTTGTAATGGTTTTTCAGGCAGTGTCTCTGTTTCTGTTGTGTTCCCCTCCTCTCTTGTAGAGGGGGGGGCTAGTTGCTTCGCAATTACGCGCGCTGCCCGTGTCAGTTTTTTCAAGTACTCTGTGAACTCCTCTCCCAATATCGCTGCACTTCTGTGTGCATCAGAACGTTCACGGAGAGGCGAATGCGCTGTGTGCATTCTCCTTCCCGTGACGATCTCATGCGGGGACAAATGGTGGTCTTTACTTGGCTGATTTCGTAACTCAAACAGGGCCAAAGGCAGGCAGTACATCCAGGTCTTTTTAAGGGAAAAACACAGTTTTGACAATCTGCTTTTTAACAGACCGTTCATCTTTTCCACTACGCCATTACTTTGAGGATGATAAATCGAACATAATTTGTGCTTTATTCCCAATAGCGTAGTCACTTCCTTGAATAGTTCATTAACAAAATGCGTGCCGTTGTCTGAGCGAATAACTTCGCAAATCCCCCAGCGCGGGAATACTTCCCGCACTAGGAACTTCGCGGCGCCCTTCGCATCAGGGCGCGCACAGGGGCCTGCCTCCACCCACCTCGAAAATGGACATACAACCACAATCATGTAGCGAGCCCCGTTACATCTTTCTCCCATGTCTACATAATCAATGTGGAGCTCTCTGAATGGGCCATTTGGTTTTGGTATCGTTCCTCTTAGTGTGCGCAATGTCATACCTGAGTTGTAAATCTGACATGTCGTGCATTCTAAAGCCAGCCTTGTGATGTGTTCATGGAGGCAAGGTGCAAACCAATCTTCTTGTATGTCCGCCATTATGTGTTGCTTTGCGTTATGTGCGGGAAAGTGTAGTTGTTGAAATGCTATTTCTAACAATGTAACTGGCATTACCACTTTTCCTGAACTTTTTTGTCGCCACAATAAATCAGTCGGCGATTTGCTGCATCCCCTCTTAGTCCACAGCAATTTTTCTTCTGCACTAGCTCCCTCTTGCAGCTCTATTATTTCCTGTGTGGGCATCATGTTGTATCCTGTGGGGACCTCTTGGCTTGCTGTGTGGTGCAACATGTACTCTCCTACTTCACCTTTCTGTAAATACGAAGCTTCTTTGGCAGCGGCGTCTGCTGCCGCGTTCCCCAAAGATATAAAATCTGTATTTGTGGTGTGGGCTTGGCATTTTACGATGGCCACTGCCGTGGGGTCTTGCAGGGCCTCAATCAGTTCTTTCAATAATTCTGCATGCTGAACCGGTGTTCCATCTGCTCGTCGAAACCCTCTCCGCCCCCACCGTGCCAACCCGCCGTGTACTGTTGTTGTCATGCATGCTGAGTCTGTATATATTGTCACTGCGCACCCCTTGGCGGCATGCAATGCTTCTATTAGCGCTATTAGTTCTGCTGCTTGGGCTGAATAGTGTGATGGGAGGCGGTGTTGCACTAGTGTCTCGTATTCATCTTCCTCTAATCGTACAACTGCCATACCCACATGTTTCTCTCCTGTCTCCATGTCTATTGATGCTGACCCGTCCACGAAATACACCTCTCCCTCGTTCAGGGCATTCTCAAAAATCACTTGATCCTGACCTTCGTCACCTGTGTATGTAGCGCAGTTGTGGTTCTGCATGTCCTCTACGGTGCACGCCTCTGTGATGAATGTGGCCGGGTTCACTGTTTTACATCTTACTATATGGATGTTTGCGCTGGACAGTATTATTTCATATGCTGTGGCGCGTTGTGTCGTCAATGTGCTCTTTGATCGCTCTAATATTGCAAAGAGTGAGTGTTCCACAAACAGTGTCACAGGACAGCCCATCACTATCGTGGCACTTTTCTCAATCGCGAACGCGGCTGCAGCTAGGGATTGCTCGCACGCGAAATGACCTTGCATTACTGCGTCTAGGGTGCCACTATAGTAAGCCAGTGGTTTGTGCCCTAACGATGTCTTTTGTGTCAGTACTGCTGTCATCAGTGTTCCTTTGCAGTGTGAAAATAAGAAGAATTCGCGCCCATATTCTGGATTTGCCAGTACTGGAGCGCTTGATATCAGCTCTTTTAGTGAGTTAAATGCTGTGTTCATCTCTTCTGTCCATTCTATGTGTTTGTTTTCCTGCTGTGCTTCTTTTAGTGCCTGTAACAAGGGCCTTGTGTACGCTGCATAATCCAATATCCATGCTCGGCAATAGTTGCACATACCCAGAAATTTCTGCATCTCTTTTACTGTTTTGGGCTCCCCAACTGTTCTAATCGCCTGTACCCTGTCTGGTATGATCCGCTTGCCATCCTTTGATATCAGCTGTCCCAAGTATAGGACCTCTGTCAGACAGTATTGTAACTTCCCCTTGTCCACCTTGTACCCTTTATTGGCCAATAATGTCAGGAGTGTTATTGAGTCCTTTCTACACTCTTCCTCAGTTTGTGCACAAACCAATAAATCATCAACGTACTGAATCACTGTGCTTTCTACAGACAAATTCCCCAGATCTTCATGTAGTACCCTGTTGAATATGCTTGGGCTCTCGCAATATCCTTGTGGTAGTCTGCAGTGTTCGAACCTCCTCCCCCCTAGTGTAAACGCTGTTAAGTACCTGCTCTCTTCTGCTAAGGGAATCGAGAAAAATGCATTTTTCAAGTCAATAACTGTGAAGTGGGATGCCGTTTTCGGAATGTTGCACAGTATTGTCGCCGGGTTCGGGACTAAAGGGAACTCCTTCTGAATCACATCATTGAGTGGGCGTAAATCCTGTATCATCCTCCATGAACCTCCCTTCGCCTTTTTAATTGGGTAAATGCATGTGTTGCATGGGGAGTTTGAGGGCACTATTATTCCTTGTGCTAGCAGTGCATCTAGTGTTTCTCTGATCCCTTCTTCTGCTTCGCGTGACAATGGATATTGTTTTACTCGGGGTAGAATTGCTCCCGGTTTCAGTTTTATTACCACAGGCTGAACCCCATGTAATAACCCCACATCATGGGGCCATTTGTCCATATGTTAGTGGGTACTAACCTCATGTCGTCATCAAAAAATGCATGTGGTGCTCCTACTACTGCCATTAATTCAACTTGAGTTTTTCTGGCTGTAACTACAATGTCGCACGGTATTGCTAGTTCCATCACTATTTCGCCATCTGTCTCAGTGTCAGAAAATAGCTCCTCGTCCGAGAGCTCCCTCAGTGGGATATTTGCATTTGTACACAGTACTGTCCGCCACTCACATCCTTCCATGTCAACGCCAATCACACATATTCTGTTTGCTGACACGTGTACTGCGTGTAAATCCAACGATAGCACTGACCCGGGAGCAGTGTCGGGGCTTGCTATGGGGCGGAAAAGGAATTCGGCTGGAATCCTCCAATCCATCCTTTTTAGTTCTGGTACTATGAGAGCCAATGTTCTCATGCCCTCAACAAACATCTCCTTGTTTCTTGGTAACCCTCTGATCTCTTGCATGATTGTGTGGCCGTGTATTACTGCTAATATGCGGAGGGGGCATATGCCTGGCGTCGAACATACGATACCGCTCCCTGTGAATGATATTGTCATGTTTAGTTTGCTTAAGAGATCTCTCCCCAGCAAATTAATGGGAGAGTGTTCATAGTACAGTAAGGGTGCTTTCACTGTTTTACCCCCCACTGTCACATCCAATGCCTCTGTGTAAGGAACTTCAATTACAGCCCCAGAGAACCCCTGCGTCTCTAACGTTCTATTAGATAACGGGAACCGGCCCTCTCTAATGCATGATTTCTCCGCTCCCGAATCCACCATGAATATGAACTGCTTGTCTCCTATCTGCGCTCCTATCAATGGTTCCTCTGATGCATTGTGGGTCGTAGATAGTACTGGACACGCAAGTGCTCTCTGTGGGCTGTCCTATGCGGGGTGTCTCATTGCCCCCCCTTGATCAAAAATGTTCCCCGAAACTACTGACACCCCGCTGTAAGGTGCGGGGGCAGGCGCTCCATTAGCTGCTGTGGCGAAAGTGTTACCTGGCGTGTATTGCATATTGTCATTATTCTGTGGGTGTTTTTGTGTTCTGTACTGATGTCCGTGTAGTTGTGCGTTACTTCTTTGTCCTACATTTTCTGGTTGCTGGTATTGTCCCATGGGGAGGCCGTAGGGGCTTCCTGGGTGGGGGTGACCGTACTGCTCTGTCTCCTGGAACCCGTTGTTTTGTCTGCTCCTGCACTCTCTTGAGTAGTGCCCCCATCTCCCACAATTCCAGCAGCTCCCCTGTGGACCTCTGGGACCCTGCCACCCATTTCCTCCCATTCCTCCATACCCTTGTCCTCCTCTTCGGCCCCTGTACCCACCTCTTCCCCCTCTTGGGGCCCACTCTTGCCACGTTGGACCTCCGTTCTGCTCCTGCTCAGTCCACTGTCGTTGTCCTTGTCCTGCCCAATTTGCCGCTATTCTTCCTTGTATTGCTATTTGCCCCTCCTCTCCTTCGTCTCCCTCCCTCATGAGTGGGAGCCCTGCTACCGCTGCTGCAACCTTCACCAGTTTTGATTGTACCAACTTTGCCTCGTCTGCCAACCTTTTCTGTGCTACTTCCCTCTCTCTCTCTTTGATCCTTTTGCAATGGTGCACTATTATACTTTGGATCTCTGGCCACCCCTTTGCCTCAACGCCCGCTATTTTATCGAGTGCCTTCTGCACCTCTTTTGGGAGCCCTCTCTTAATGATAAAATAAAATAGAGATGTGGATTGGTGCCAGGGCGTGCCCGTTTCTGCTCTCCACATCTCCTGCACCCGGAGAATGTAATCCATAGCATCCTCCCCTTCATTCATTGTACATTGCATTACTGATTGTAAATCAGGGGTATCTGGGAATGTCTCCCGCAGTGCGTCCCACACCCTTGCTCGTACTGTATTAAAGGAAGCCCCATCATGGCGATCACAGTCTAACGTCACGGCCGGGAAACCAGCCTTAGCCCATACTCTGTCCGCTTGATCTCCTACTGCGGTTACTAGTAGGCTTTTCACATCGCCTACTGCCAACGGTATGCCGGCGGTGTGTTTCTCAAATGCATATATCCACTTGCTCGCCCCTCCTGACAGCTGGGGCAATAATTTCATTAAATTAGCCTTATCCATCTGAGCCCATGGTATATAGTTTGGTCTCCCCCCCCCTCTGTGTATCAATGGAAGTTGTAACTTCCCTTTTGCAGTTGCACCCTCCCTTTCCTTAGTCGCTGCTGACTCCAATGACGCCATCTTCCCCACCCTATTTCTTAGTCGTCCCATCCATTCGTCGTCTATAGTCCCTAGCGAACATGCACCGTCCACCTCCTCGCTTTCCCCTCCTACTGCCATACTCAACCTATCACTCTCATCCAACCCTCCTCTGACATCACATAACAAGTCCTCTCTGATCCCTCTCTCTCGTGATACATCACCAATGCTCCCTTCTACTGCTCCTACCTCTATTATTCGTGTCGGCTCTTCCTCAATTCTGAACAGTATTTCCCCCTTTTTCCATCCTTCCTCAATTTGTCTACTTTCGCTCGACGCTCTAGACGTGCGTCCTGATTGTGTAGGGGCGCACGCTGTGCGCTCACATATGTCTTTTATTCTTGAGAGTTCATCCCTTGCCACAGTAAGCCTCAACTCTAAGTCACTCGTTAGCTTCTCTATATCCACCCTCTGTGTGCTTCCCTGGGCGCGCTCTCTGGTGCTTTCGTATGGCGGGGGGGCTGTTGGTCTTTGTGGTGTACCAGTTGTGGGGGGAGGCACATAAGTAGGGTCGCTATATCCTGCTGCGGGGGCTGGTTTCGGTAATATCGGGTACAAACTAATCACCTCCGCAGGTTGTTCTGTACTTAGCTGTTCCTTTTCCTCTCTTGGAACCATCAGTGGATTATCTGTGGTGGAAGGTAGATCAATATTTGGTGCCGGAGCTTTGGGTGGGGGTACTTCCTCAAACAATCTCCAGAGGTCTAATATCTCCTTCCTATGTTGCCATTGTTTCCCCTTATACTTGAGGCTAATGCATGCTCGTACCATATCAAGAACGCTTTTGTCAAAAGACCCTCCCTCGGGCCAAATCTGGGGCAGACCCTCCCCTTTCAATTCTGTTACCCATTGATCGTGATATTTATTTATTCGTTCAGCGTATCCCGGTAAGCTCTTACAAATATGTGACAAGGGAGTTTCTGCCCCCATACTCTAAATCACTAACACAGCCGTGTCCACCTTCTTTACTTTTAGTTAGGTGTAGATATGTGTATGTATACCTTTATGGCACAGACAAGAGCGGACGTCTCAAAGATTATCACCCAATTTTATTCACTGCGCAAATCCTTTCTCACTCACCATAGCTCATCTCCTTCCCATTCCCATACACTCTCATGTGATTTCACTTGCAACTGATCAATTACTAGTTATGGTCAACACTCTCTGGCACCACCTCGCGGTCAACCGTTCGTCTCCAATACTCACACGGTGCGCGCACCCTTCACAATACTTTTCCACTCACACCTCGTCTTTTTTCCTCCCTTTCCTCCCTGGCCAGCTGTCCCTGTTTTTCTGCTAAGGTTACTGTGTTCACGTCTGTACGTGCCACTACTTAATCCCCACTCCTACAAATGTGCTCCCTATTTTATAGTTCTTCTACAAGTATATTTATCTTATACCCTTTTCGCTTTCTCCCCCTGCCCCGTGGAATGGAAAAAAGAAATAGAGAGAGTAGCAATCACTAAAAAATATTCCCGGTGTCTCCCTTTGCCAGACACCAATAACTTATTTCTTACTTCTTCATATATTCCCAGTACTAGTTTAGATAGCACTATGCGGCGCCGCCTTCCACCCCCTTTCGGAGCTAGGTTTCCGTCACTTCTACCACTTCACTTATTTCTTACTCCTAATGGCCATATGCAAAGAAAAGATAAAGAAAGTTTCAAGACCCGTCTTTAGTAGACCCCCGTTATTCTTCTCCTCTACCTGTCCCCGTTCTTCTGTTCACAATTTCCCCTCCCTTCCCCTTTACGATCGCTCGCACTCAGTACTCACGTGCCCGTCTTGAACCGATAGTCTCCGAAACTGGGTCCGTCCAGGCAGTGTCACCGGTAACTCAACGGTCAGCCCCTGGCTCCGGCGAGCGGCACTCAAAGGGGATTTTTTTCCAATCGGGATCCCGTACCCTTTCTCATTGAGTGCGCACTTCTTATTGTGCCGGTCGCCGTTGGCGGGCAGCCTCCCGGAGCCGGCTCACCGTGCGTATCCCTTCTCGACCGGAGATTCTCGTGCCACAAGGGGGTCGTTAAAAAGGAGTTAGGAAAAATAATTTGGAGATATCACGCTATCGGGGTCACCACTGAAAGGAAGCGCCCCCAATTTCAGCACGATCCTCCCCGCAATGAGAGACAATAAGGGACTCTCCCGTAGTGGGAATAAGACCAAGACAGAGTGCGGGTGAGCGTAAGTGGGAGTTTATCCAAAGAATAGGGCATGCAAAGAACTCTGCAACCTCCGAGAGCGCTCTGTCTGACAATAGCAAAGACAGGCGTATTTCTAATACAAAAAACGTCATCAGAACCTACACACTATAGGGGGCACAAGTTAATTGGGATTGGGTGGCGTCGACTAACTATAGGTGTTGCTGCAGCGTGGTTGGTCTTGGCGTGAGGACGTCACTGGTCAGCCTCGTGGGTTGGGTTGGGCCTGGCAGGCCAGCTTGAGGTCATCCGAGCGGTGTTGGTATGCTGGGGCAGCCTGTGACAAAGATGAATACCTTTCCTGACTCGTTTGCCCTAGGCCATGCACACTGCAGTTATTCAAGAAACGACATCTAAGTTCATCAATAAATCGCTCAGCAGTTTGTCTTATAAAATAAACGCAACACATGAGGAATGCACCTCGTGAGAGGTCCGGTGGTTGTCGGTTGGGGTGAGATTTACCTGTGTCCTATTGACCGGTATTTTAGGTCGAGGGGCTGGGCTCTGGGGCCTGAGCCGAATGATACATGTCTGTCTGCCGCGTTAGAAGTTATTATATAAATGGGTCTCTGTGTCTTGTCCCAGTGATGGGGGTCGTCATGATTCTTGGGGTGGTCTAGGGGGGGGTTGTGGGATTTACGAGAGGGTGCTGGTAGATCAGTAGATTCAAACGTGGGTTTATTACCGTGCTGTAAATAACACAGGTGGCGGGCTGTGGCCTTGGGTGCGGTACCGGGGCCTCTGACTCTCTGAAGCGGCTCCAGCTTGGTTGGGGGAGGTGAGGGAGCGCGGCACATGCCTTAGCTTCTTTATCTGGCAGGCTTGGTAGGGTGGGAGGGAGAATGGCCTTGCATATATTCACAAAGGTTTTTTCCTCGTGCGTTGCTAACTTTTGAATGCAGAACTTTTATAATGTTCCGCCTTATTTTGATGTTATTTAAACACACATATATATTTCAATTTCGTTACACATTTCTTTAATACAGTCGGTCCGAGTACCTTTTCATTACCTAACATTATATTTACTACATGGTGTGATTATTTTATGTACATTAGACGTTACACGAGGTAGTTCTAGGTTATGGCCTACAGAGATTGATGCTCGCTGCTTTAGGTGATTAAGAAAGCATATATGAGTTCAGGTTTCTACATAAAATTGTAAGAACACTTATACAGATAAAGGCTATACATTTGGTCGACATCTTTCTCGGTGGTTATAGCAGCACTAGTCCAGACCTGGGGTGGTATCATGTAACGTTACATCTTTATGGTTTATTCACAGTTTACAGGATCTGTTTAAACAGAGGTAGTTCGTTAATACCAATACTTGAATTATTTTCTGCTTTCTTCAGATAGTGATGCTTCAGCTTTTTTCCCGTCACCCCGGCCTCGCGGACCAGGTCGTGCGGGGTGCAATATTACATTGTGAACGATAAAATGTTACAGTGTTAGCATCTCGGGTTAGCTCATACCCGGCTTTTCTCATGGGAACGCGCTCGCAGCGGATCTACCAGGGCTACTGCGGCGGCAGAGATGCATGAAAGGCCCTCCAAAGGTGGGGGCCTCGTTACAGTGTACTGAACTCACGCCATGTTTGCTAGACAAGATGGCTTCTAGGCCTAACTGAATTTTGGTATATGCAGGGAACGGATACGTGTGGGCAATGTCGTCGGCGGGTGAACCCTCCTCCACCTGGGCCCGGGTGGCATGAGGGGACGGCCACCGAGTCATGGTCCTCACCTGGGGAGAAGGCTGCAGGTGAGGAGGGCCTCGCGGCCAGTCCTCCCCTACAGTACCATACCTGAGAAGCCCTATGGGTACCATGCCTGATAAGCCCTATAGTTACCATGCTTGAGAAGCCCTATAGTTACCATGCCTGAGAAGCCCTATGGGTACCATGCCTGAGAAGCCCTATAGGTACCATGCTTGAAAAACCCTATAGTTACCATGCCTGAGAAGCCCTATAGGTACCATGCCTGAGAAGCCGTATAGGTACCATGCCTGAGAAGCCATATAGGTACCATGCCTGAGAAGCCCTATGGTTACCATGCCTGAGAAGCCCTATAGGTGCCATGCCTGAGAAGCCCTATAGCTTCCATGCCTGAGAAGCCCTATAGTTACCATGCCTGACAAGCCATATAGGTACTATGCCTGAGAAGCCCTATAGTTACCATGCCTGAGAAGCCCTGTGGGTATCCTGCCTGAGAAGCCATATAGGTACCATGCCTGAAAAGCCCTATGGGTACCATGCCTGAGAAGCCCTATAGTTACCATGCCTGACAAGCCATATAGGTACCATGCCTGAGAAGCCCTATGAGTAACATGCCTGGAAGCCCTATGGGTACCATGCCTGAGAAGCCATATAGGTACTATGCCTGAGAAGCCTTATAGGTGCCATGCCTGAGAAGCCCTATAGTTACCATGCTTGAGAAGCCCTATGGGTACCATGCCTGAAAAGCCATATAGGTACCATGCCTGAGAAGCCATATGGGTACCATGCCTGAGAAGCCCTATAGGTACCATGCCTGAGAAGCCATATAGGTACCATACCCGAGAAGCCCTATAGGTATCATGCCTGAGAAGCCATATAGGTACCATACCCGAGAAGCCCTATAGTTACCATGCTTGAGAAGCCATATGGGTACCATGCCTGAGAAACCATATAGGTACCATGCCTGAGAAGCCCTATGGGTACCATGCCTGAGAATCCCTATAGCTACCATGCCTGAGAAGCCCTATAGTTAACATGCCTGACAAGCCATATAGGTACTATGTCTGAGAAGCCCTATAGTTAACATGCCTGAGAAGCCCTATAGGTATCATGCCTGAGAAGCCATATAGGTACCATACCTGAGAAGCCCTATAGGTACCATGCCTGAGAAGCCCTATAGTTACCATGCCTGACAAGCCCTATAGGTACCATGCCTGAGAAGCCCTATACTTACCATGTCTGACAAGCCATGTAGGTACCATGCCTCACAAGCCCTATAGGTACCATGCCTGAGAAGCCCTATGGGTAAAGGATTTTCCAGTTCCTTTCATTTTTTTGGGTGCGGCCATATCAGTAGCAAATTGTGACTTGATCTTAAGTTTCTATTAGGCTTCTAAAGAGTACTTCGCTTTTTAAGGTAGTCTGGAACTTTGTCATAAATTGCCTTATGTACCAGAGTCAAGATCGTAAATGATACTCTGGCTTTCATGGGCAGCCAAGGAAGAGTTTTTCTGTGTTCGGAGATATGTTCTCCAGAGGAACATTATTAATAATGAGAACAGCGCCATTGTGTATTGTTTGCAGGAGCTGTAAGCCTTTCTATGGGGCACTGATGAGCAGAATGCCAAAATGTAGACCATGGATGAAATCACGGCATGTGGCATAGCCTTATTATTTAGAGAGCAAGCACAAAGGGCTCTGCATATAGGGGGTCACAAGATATATTGTGGACAAGTAAAGCATCGCCGAGGAAGGGGGCCTAGAAAGCGTTGGAGGTGATGCTGCTTTCTAAAGGATGGTGACTGCTTCATTCACTGGTTCGGTGATTGAGGAAATGGTTCTCAGATGCCATCACAAGGGTGCATGATGCGAGCCATGGGCATAACGCCCTGGTTGACCAGAACAGACACCAGAGTACCAATGTCATAAATCCCCAAAGTATCTTATGAAAAGGATACGGTAACCAAAAAGGATACAATTGATAGGGGTCTTCTGGATCCTTGAATTCACACGATTTGATAGAAGTGATGTCAATTTAGACCTTCCAAATGATACAGCTCTCTGACTGGTAAAACAGGCAGAGAGAAGGATCACCGTAAAGGGCGTGGGAGAGTAATAGGAAGGCAGCCTAGGAAAATAAAGCATAATGAGAAACTATCTCAACTAACCTCTCTGATAGAATGGCAATAATGCAATTCCAACACTAACCTGTAGGCTTAGAACTGGAGTATCCACCAAAGTCAAATGAAGAAATCCAGGAAAGAAAACCAACGACAAAGGAGGGAAGGTTAGTAAGGGAGACTTATCCCGAATGGCACGAGGCTTTTCGCTAGATACCGTATTGGTGCACCACAGGATAGCGTTCATAGTTCTGTGCACAGACACCTTCAAATAAAAGTTGTAGATACACCTTTCTTTCCCACCAGGAACAAAACAAATTGGAATGAGTCCACCTGTTATTTCCTCACAGGTTCAAATCAACTGCGTACTGGATACACACAGACCAAATACATGCAGCCAGGACAGCCGCGCTTGAAGATTTCCAGCGTCCGCCTGTGATTTTACACGCGAACCAAGTACACGCAGCCAGGACAGCCGCGCTTGAAGAGTTCCAGCTTCCGCGTGGGATTTTACACGCGAACCAAGTACACGCAGCCAGGACAGCCGCGCTTGTAGAGTTCCAGCGTCCGCGTGGGATTGAAAGCGGAAACTTAGACGCGGACAGGAAAACAGCATACAAATGAAACAGGAACCCGCATGTGAGAAGACACGCTCACAAAATCTGCTGAAGGCAGATACAGGAGATCGCGTGTGAAGGAACACGTTGATGAAGGCCAAAGAAGCAACTGACGGGATGCGAGGACGCAGATGAAAAGTTCAGCTACCAAGACGCCAAAATGTTCAATCAGAAGCAGCGAGCCACGTATCCACGTTGCTTATAAACGTTCTGCCGTAAAACACGTCACAATCCTGAATCACGTGAATTCAACGACGTGAATAATGCAGACATCGTTTTCCTGGTAATACATCAAACAACCTCCATCTCAAATAAAACGGTCTAGCAGTTCTATGAGCAGAACCCGTTTTGCGTACAGACGGAGTTCCAGATCCAGAGGTAAAATGTCCAGAATGCATGACAACCAAGCTACCTGCTAAAAGGTTTTATAAAGAGAATTATAGGAACCAATGGTCAGAACGAATGCATAAGTCAAACAGTGAACCGTTTTACCAAACAACAGACCTGGCAGGGCTTCTGAGGGAGCGAGGCAACATAGCAGGTAAGGAAACAACTGCCCTATACTCTGCACGCTTGGTGTGTTTACAGATTATGTTGTAGAAAAAACTTATATTACACTGTATGTAACCACTGAACATAAATAGCTTTGTTTAGAGAACGTACTGCTCAAAGAAGAGGGCCTATATCCAAGCCCGCATCTCAACACGGCTGAACTTTTCAAAATGTGCAAGGAACTCGCCAACCCTGCTGCAGACTCCTCTTCTCATCTGTGCCCTGGCCCTCTGCACTTCTCTGACCTCCCACTTCATTTCTAAAACTTAGGACATCTTGTCCTTACTCTCCTTTACTGCTCACCCTTCTCCCTCACCTGTTCTCAGGCTCCCTTTGCCCCCCCCCCTCTTTTTATCCCCCCTACTCTTCTCTTTTTCTCCCATTACACCTGATGAGGTATCTAGACAAGTCCACTCTATAAAAGTCTCATCCAAACAGGTGCTCCCCTGCTCCTCTAGAACTATCAAGGACAACATTGCCTCCCTTGCACCAGCCTTGGCATATTTCTGCTATCACTCCTTTGCCACTGGATTCTTCCCCTCACTCTTCAAGCACTCCCTTGTGCACTCTCTCCTCAGAAAGCCTTCTGCTGATCTTTCCTACCAGGCAAACTACCACCCTATCTTCATTACCCCCTTCCTGGGCAACCTCTCGGAGAAGCTGGCCATCTCCCAGTTTATCCTCCACAATGAATCTGTTGATTGCCTCCACAACCACCAGTCTGGCACAGAAACTGCTCTCCCTGGTACAACTTCCATTTTCTCTCCACCATTTAGTTCTCCGCCAGCGGTATCCCTCTGGGCGCTATCCTCCTGCCTTGGCCTTTCAACATCTACCTGGCCCCTCTAGCCCATTTGATCTCCACCTTCTCTCCTAACTTCCAGTGTTTTGCGGATGGCACGCAGCTCTCCTTCAAGCTTCCCTCCACTGCCTTCTCCTCTCTCATTCCTGACTGCCTTTCTGCTATTCAGACATGGTGCACTGCTAACGATCTCTGCCTTAATGCCAGTAAGACATAGATCCTTCCCATTGGAACCCCTGCACCTACTTTCCCTCCCACACTCTGGCCGCCCTCCATGAGCCCCCACCTCTCACCCTGTAAGGCAAAAAAACCTTGGTGTCATCTTCGACTCCTCTCTCTCCTTCTCTCCTCACATCACGGACCTTGCCAAGAAGGCCCACTTTCAGCTACACCTCCTCAGAGGCATTCTACCTTTCCTCACCTTCCCCCAGAAACGTAATGTCTCCAGAGCATTGGTCCTCTCCAGGCTGGACTACTGCAACAGCCTCTTCCTCAATCTGCCTAACTGCTCCCTTTGCCCTCTTCAACTAATCCAGAACAGGATTGCAAGACTTATCCTTGGCCTCAAGCCCAGGGACCGCATCTCTCCAGCTCCAAAATCTCTCCACTGGCTCCCGGTTTTCTTGCACGTAGTTTGCTGAAAATTGTTGCGCTCGTTTTGCAGAATTACCGTTCTACAGCTTTTTGCTTTCACCTTCCTGCCTATTTCCATCTGCAGCAGCGTCAGTGCTTTGTATATATTTGGATCCTCTGTGTAGTTATATATCTTATACACGTGCGTGTGTGACTTGGGGCCACTTTGTGTGTGCAAGACTGTGTGGCTGAGAGAAAAGCACTCTCATGTATGCGTGAAGTCTATGCCAGTGTACTACACTTCCCAAGATCCTTTGGCTACATATCCTTCGTTTAGCTCACTGGATCGCTGTCTCGTGGAGACTTTCTCCTGCTGCGTTTTCTTTTTGGATAGCTCTGCTCTCGGTGTGGAGCGCGTCCCTGTTTCCACCAGGTACGTTCCATTGGTGTTTGCTTGTTACTATCTTGCACCTGGCTTCTCTGTTTCCCAGCCTTTTTGCCAGTATGTGTCTTAGAAATGAATCGCAGTTATTCAACCGATGATTACCCTACCAGATCCTCCACCTAAACTGTTCTCTCTGCCTCGCATTCGCAAACTCACCCCTAACCTCAAACATATCAATCACTGCTGCCAACTTCTCTGCGCTATTCTCTTTACAGCTTCTCTGACTCAACCTCTCGCATAGAACATTTAATCATCTCCATTAATGAAGCTATTGATCACCTTGCTCTGCTGAAAATGAAACTTATTAAACCTGAAACTAATCAGAAGATATTATTCCTGCTTGACAGGCTAAAAGAGCACTAGAAAGAGCCTGGCGAAAAAGCCCCAGCAAACTCAGCCTCACAGCATACAAGCAATCAGGTCAAAACTGTAAAGTCCTGATCCTCACAGCCAAAGCTACCTACTACAACAAAAGAATAATAAATGCCCAGTCGAATGTAGGGGAACTCTTTAGAATCTTGGCCGAATTCCAGGACCCTCTTCCCACAAACAGCGATCTTGTTAAAAATTCTGCTTGGTGTCAAGTAATTCATGATGGATTTATGTCTAAAATAGCATCTCATAAAGAAACCATTAGGAACGTTCAAAAATCCCTTGATTATGTTTCATCAGAAAACACCCCCAATGTTTTCACGAGCAAGGCCAACAATTCTCCATCTTTTTCCACAGTTGGATGGATCTGTGAGTGTTGGCGTGTGCCACACTTGGAGGGAGCTGGGAGCATTGGCCAGCGCTGCACCTGGATGGCATTGTGAAGGTTGGCGGGGGCCACACTTGCATGGAATTGTGAATGGTCGCATGTTAAATGTCATACAATCCCAGGGAGGCCAAATACATGTGGATACTCCCACTAACCAAAAGCTCAAACTTTCTGCAGACTCAAAAAACTCATACAAGCATCTCTCGCACAACAGGCCGCACGCACTTCACCACATCGCACCAACACATAAGCCGGTCCAACAGCACACAAGGACTGACATCGATCCAATGCTCGCACCAAAGCTCAGCACCCGGTGTACACTGAATTGAAGCTGCCAACAGAACACCACTCCTCTCACTATCCTATTCCCTCCTCACCTTACTAGCCCGTCCCACCTTCTCGTTTACAGATCCGCCAAAGCACCTGGGGACCAACTCTGTTGGTGACGGTGCGCGGTACTAATACCTTTAACATTTAACATAACATCTTTTTCCTTTCACCATTACTAGGAGGAATAAGTGCGTAGATCATTCAGGAGCTTAAAACTACTTCTTGCCCAGGAGACGATTGTCCTACCAATATCTTTAAAGAGTCTCTTGATTTACGGGTTCCCTGGCTTACGAAGCTTATCAACTTATCTTTTGACAAGGGTGTTGTTCCATCGTCTGAAGGCTGCGTGGGTCACACCTTTACTGAAAAAGGCCAACTTGGATCCTTAATTACAGGGCCATACCCAAAGTGCCATTGATCTTTAAAATCTTAGATAAATTAGCATATATCGTCAACTGCAAGCACACATTGAGAACATTAAAATCTTGGGTTTGCGAAAGTCTGGCTACAGAGCACAGCACAGGACATAAAACCGCCATGCTTGACTTTAAGTCCACCTTAGCTGGCATGGCGGATAGGGATCACCCTGCCCTACTGATGCTCTTTGACCTCTTTGCGGCCCTCGATATTGTTGATCCTGCATTACTAGTGACTAGGATCAGAGAGGTCATCCACTGTTCCTCTTTATCATCTAAATGGATTACCTCATTCCTGGGACCTCGGACAGTACGTGTTTTTGTTGGGAATGATCACTCTTCTATTTTCAATCATGTGGGGTCCCTCAGGGTTCTTGTCCCTGCTCCTGTTTAATATTTACATTCAGACTCTGCTTGACTTGCTAAGCACCCTGGGTGTCCAATATACCAACTACGCCGATGACACCCAGGTTGTTCTGCACCTTAGCGGGCAGTACAAACAGGACATTTGCACTCTCAATACCATCTATGAAGCTATCCAGAACTGGATGGCCTGTAATTCCCTGGCTCTCAATTGTAAAAAGACCGAACTTATGATAGTTGCCACCAAAGTTGGTCTTGGCAAGCTTACGCCCGAATAGAGCTTTCAAATTGCGGGTCACTTTATTTTTGTCTTCAAGAAGGTTAAAACCTTGGGTGTAGTTCTTCTAGATGGGACGTTCCAGAGATATGGGTGAGCTGTAGGTGCACCCTTCCAGATGGGGCTCTGCAGAGATATGGGTGAGGTATAGGCGCACCATTCTAGATGGGGCTCTCCAGAGATATGGGTGAGCTATAGGTGCACCCTTCTAGCTGGGGTGCTCCAGAAATATGGGCAAGCTATAGGTGCACTCTTCTAGATGGGACGTTCCAGAGATATGGGTGAGCTATAGGTGCACCCTTCTAGATGGATCGCTGCAGAGATATGGGTGAGCTATGGGTGCCTCCTTCTAGATGGGGTGCTCCAGAGATATGGGTGAGCTATGGGTGCCTCCTTCTAGATGGGGTGCTCCAGAGATATGGGTGAGCTGTGGGTGCCTCCCTCTAGATGGGGCGCACCAGGGATATGGGTGAGCTGTAGGTGCACCCTTCTAGATGGGGCGCTCCAGAGATGTGGGCGAGCTATAGGTGCACCCTTCTAGATGGGCGCTCCAGAGATATGGGTGAGCTGTAGGTGCACCCTTCTAGCTGGGGCGCTCCAGAGATATGGGCAAGCTATAGGTGCACCCTTCTAGATGGGGCGCACCAGGGATATGGGTGAGCTGTAGGTGCACCCTTCTAGATGGGGCGCTCCAGAGATGTGGGCGAGCTATAAGTGCACCCTTCTAGCTGGTGCGCTCCAGAGATATGGGTGAGCTGTAGTTACACCCTTCTAGATGGGGTGTTCCAGAGATATGGGTGAGCTATGGGTGCCTCCTTCTAGATGGGGTGCTCCAGAGATATGGGTGAGCTATGGGTGCCTTCTTCTAGATGGGGTGCTCCAGAGATATGGGTGAGCTATAGGTGCCCCCTTCTAGATGGGGCTCTGCAGAGATATGGGTGAGCTGTAGGTGCACCCTTCTAGATGGGGCACTCCAGAGATATGGGTGAGCTATAGGTGCACCCTTTTAGATGGGGCGTGGCAGAGATATAGGCGAGCTATAGGTGCACCCTTCTAGCTGGTGCGCTCCAGAGATATGGGTGAGCTATAGGTGCACCCTTCTAGATGGATCGCTGCAGAGATATGGGTGAGCTATGGGTGCCTCCTTCTAAATGGGGTGCTCCAGAGATATGGGTGAGCTATGGGAGCCTCCTTCTAGATGGGGTGCTCCAGAGATATGGGTGAGCTGTGGGTGCCTCCTTCTAGATGGGGTGCTCCAGAGATATGGGTAAGCTATGGGTGCCTCCTTCTAGATGGGGTGCTCCAGAGATATGGGTGAGCTATGGGTGCCTCCTTCTAGATGGGGTGCTCCAGAGATATGGGTGAGCTGTGGGTGCCTCCTTCTAGATGGGGTGCTCCAGAGATGAGGCGCATGCTGTTCACAGACACGATCATGGGTTCTCAGAGAAACACAGAACTCTGGACTTCTGGGCCCTGAGTTAGACCATGGCCATGGAAATGATAGATTCAAACCAGAGAAGCGGCAGAATTCCTCATTCGCTTTCATGCTGCGTCAACCCAGGGAAGGCAGGAAAGTACATGGGCTGTTGTTCATGGGGGTTAAAGGGGGAAATCAGCCTTTAATTTCGTGCGTCCATTGTCTGACATGTGGGGGCACTACATGCCGCCAGAGACGTTTTTATGGGAGGGCTAAAGGGGCACTTGCCCAGGGCCCCCACCTTGGAGGGGGCCCACAAGGCTGCCTGATCTAAGAAGTAAGACTCCTTTGTTCACAAGACTTAAATAGCGCACATCATGATATTTTATGGCAGGGTGCTGGGGCTCTAAACCTATTGCCTGTCTGTTTTGGCAAGTACATTCTGCCTCGATCAATTCATCATGTAATGCTTTCTGTGTTCACTGTGGTATGTATAGTTTGTGTGTTCCTTGCAGCGCAACTCCTGTAGCATTCTTTCCTTCCTGTGGGAATTATGTTGATCATGTACAATAGCCAAATTCGGAATGCATATTGGTAAATTGAGTGCCACAATGGGTCAGAAGTTAGCTCAGTGTGTTAAGCACACATTGCAGAGATATGTGTTCCTATTGAAGATTAGAATAGCCTTTCCTATGTCTGAAGTTTATACACCTGCCTGCATATGTACTTGGCCCTGCAGCATAACAGGTACTATTATCAGCAATGTACCTGCACCAGATAGGGGTTTCAATAAAAAGGAATGGGACATCCTTATGGTGAAGGTCTAGAAATTGGTTTGTTCAGATGGGGTGTTGTAAAACCTAGGCAATCACCTCAAACGATGGCATAAACTGTTAGACCAAGAGATGAATAGGTATCCACATTTGGAACCAAAGCATTCATGCCTGTATTCTGATTTGCCAGCAGACAATACAGTGATCCTGGTCAAATCATCTAATATCTCATACATTATTGTACTGACTTCTGTGAAGTTTGCCTTCTCGCATGCTGGTGGCATCGTTTAGCCCATTACTTGATCTTTCTTCTTACATAGGCCATTTGAGTGGAAGGGGTGGTAGACAGAAGGGAGCGGACCAGATGGTGCAGGACTCGGGCAAGCATATTTTAAAGTCTGCTCATTTGACACAAAAAACACTTTGCATTTTTGTAAAAGTCAAAGGTTTTTCTGCACGTTTATAAATGACAATTTTACAAGCCAGTGTTTTGGAAGTATGTAAAGCGTTAGAATACAAAAGACAACCCCAGAGTAAATCTGTTAAATCACACTGATTGGTATGCTGGTAGCTATATACTTCTCGTGATGATGGAGAGAATGCAGCTAGAATCATTCTGTATTACACCCTTCTATACTCTTTTGTTTATAAAAATTGTCACGTTTGGTAATGTGCTGTGTGTACTTTCCAAGTCAGTTTTATAAAATGAGATTATTTTAGTTCATGGTAAGAACTTGTAATGAAAGTGCTCAAATGTAGAAATTACAGAGTTGGCACAAATCCCAGATTCACCCCTTAACCTGTGTGTGTAATGCTGGACATCTAATTTAATCTTGTATTGCCTGGTGTCTCGAAATTGCCAGTCCCTAAACCTTTCAAAATTGTCAGCCCTTCAGAGTGATTTACTTCTCAGGGTATGATCTTCAAAACAGCCTCACTCATGCTTTCACTGGCTATAGTGTTCCATACACTATAATAGTGAGCATTGATATATTGCACACCACAAGTACTTATTCTTTTGATCTCTAATGGCAACACTATTTGAAAACCATGTCCCACTTATAATCTCAGTCTGTCTGGATACAGACACCTTCCTGGTAGCTTCTAATCTGCATCCCCTATCCATGCTATGGTAAGTGTAGCTTTCTCCTTCCTCCCAATTGGTCTCCTCTATCCATGCTTGAGCACGTTTGCCTTCTGTGAGGCAGCCAATGAGAGTTCTTCGTCTATTCTGGGTTACATGTACCTTTTACATACAGTCCTGCATTAATACTGCAGGCTGCATAACGTCCTGAATGCTATTGATAAAAAGTCTCCTGTATCTATGCTAGAACAGAAGTAACCTCTTCGTAGACTGATAATGTTGGCCTTCAAATGGTACTTGTTTATAATTCAGATTAGAACAAGAATGAAGAGGGTAAGGGGACTTAAAGGGAGTAAACATGCTTATTTTTAAGCTGTGAGGCAGCATATACAACTGTGGGTTGTGATCTCGGCGGGGGGCGGGGCAGATACTCTTGATCACTTAATTCCTTTGGTTTGGCTGAGGGGGGCCCCAAAGATGTCCATGCCCAGGGCCCCAGAATTGCTTAAGATGGCCCTGCATGCCGCGTCTGCCCCAAAAGCCTGAGGTGATGAGGGCATGCAAGGCAGAAGGCAGGCAGAGAAAGCTACTAGGAAAGGGTGCTATGCAAATGAGCCATGGCATCACATAACATGGAGAATGGGCACACATGGTCATGGTCTGGGTGTGTTGGGACGAGCCACAGCAGGAACAACATTCATATCCGGGTTGCAGGCAGCACTTGCTGCCAGCTGCCTGCTGCTGCCCAGCACTGCACTAAGCGCTGTTATCCTCAGACTTGAGGCCTCCTGGCGGCCCCCAGTGGCCAGTGGCCGGTGGCACGTGGCATGCATGTGTCCACTGAGGGATGAACCCTTCTTACCTGTCTGGCCTCCTGGTGGCAAGGAGTGGCAGATGAAGGGGGCGCGGTCCGGGGACCCTGGTGCGGCAGCACTCGCCTGTGGGAGGGGTTCTCAGAGGGAATGGTGTGTGCTAGATCCGGAGCTCCTCCTGGTGGCTTTTGAGAAGTAAGGGGTGGGGGGGGGGCTCCCTGGTGTTCCTACGCTTCTGGCGCCTAGCAGTTCCTTCACTCTTGTTACCCCCGATGCCGCCCCGCTGTTAATGGCAGCCCGGCTCTGATAGGGAAAAAAGCCCCCCGCTTCACACCTGTGATGTCACAGTGGCTGCTGGAAACAGGCCAATCAGCTGCCGAGTCCGCTGAGATGGGGCTGTGGGGGGACACCCGGGGGGGCCAGCAGGACACTATGTTTCAGGTTTGAAAGGCTGGCACCTGGCATCCTCGCAGCCCACATGGCACTCAGTGCTGGGGTGACAGGGCGTGACACACAAATGCCCCTTTAATTGCCCCCGGGGTTCAGCTCCACACGTTTCTGCTTCAACCGGGCAGAGTGTTTCCCCCCATTCCGTCTTTTTACTCAGCATAACACTTCAATTGTTTTAAATCATGTTGAAAGGTTTTCATTGGAACCATTTTATTCAGAAGTCCACATTTTTAAAATACGTTTTTAAAAAACCCAACCTTTCTAAAAGCGCCTTCCCTCTCACCTGAGCAAATGGCCCTCATTGATTTGCTTCTGGGTTTATATCAACATATTTCATTTCTATGCACATTCCGGCTTCTCCGACAAATTAAATCAATTGAGCCTACTCGTCAATTTGAAAACATTGTCACTGCTTCAATTAAATGCTGCTCTCACTCTGGCTGCCCACCCTGGGCCCTCTACCCCTCTCCCACTCTGGCCGCCCACCCTGGGCCCTCTACCCCTCTCTCACTCTGGCTGCCCACCCTGGGCCCTCTACCCCTCTCCCACTCTGGCCGCCCACCCTGGGCCCTCTACCCCTCTCTCACTCTGGCTGCCCACCCTGGGCCCTCTACCCCTCTCCCACTCTGGCCGCCCACCCTGGGCCCTCTACCCCTCTCCCACTCTGGCCGCCCACCATGGGCCCTCTACCCCTCTCTCACTCTGGCTGCCCGCCCTGTGCCCTCTACCCCTCTCTCACTCGGGCCGCCCAGCCTGGCCCCTACCCCTCTCTCACTCTGGCCACCCACCCTGGGCCCTCTACCCCTCTCTCACTCTGGCCGCCCACCCTGGGCCCTCTACCCCTCTCCCAATCTGGCAGCCCACCCTGGGCCCTCCACCCCTCTCTCACTCTGGCCGCCCACACTGGGCCCTCTACCCCTATCTTACTCTGGCCGCCCACCCTGGACCCTCTACCCGTCTCTCACTCTGGCCGCCCGCCCTGGGTCCTCTACCCCTCTCTCACTCTGGCAGCCCACCCTGGGCCCTCTACACCTCTCTCACTCTGGCTGCCCATACTGGGCCCTCTAAACCTCTCTCACTAAGGCCGCCCACCCTGGGCCCTCTACCCCTCTCCCACTCTGGCCGCCCACCCTGGGCCCTCTACTCCTCTCTCACTCTGGCCGCCCACCCTGGGCCCTCTACCCCTCCCTCACTCTGGCCGCCCACCCTGGGCCCTCTACCCCTCTCTCACTCTGGCCACCCACTCTGGGCCCTCCACCCCTCTCTCACTCTGGCCGGCCACCCTGGGCCCTCTACCGCTCTCCCACTCTGGCCGCCCACCCTGGGCCCTCTACCCCACTCTCACTCTGGCTGCCCAATCTGGACCCTCTACCACTCCTCTCTCACTCTGGCCGCCCACCCCGGGCCCTCTACAACTCCCTCACTCTGGCCGCCCACCCTGGGCCCTCTACCCCTCTCTCACTCTGGCCGCCCACCCTGGGCCCTCTACCCCTCTCTCACTCTGACCGCCCAGCCTGGCCCCTACCCCTCTCTCACTCTGGCCACCCACCCTGGGCCCTACCCCTCTCTCACTCTGGCCACCCACCCTGGGCCCTCTACCCCTCTCTCACTCTGGCTGCCCACCCTGGGCCCTCTACCCCTCTCTCACTCTGGCCGCCTACTCTGGGCCCTCTACCCCTCTCTCACTCTGGCTGCCCACCCTGGGCCCTCTACCCCTCTCCCACTCTGGCCGCCCACCCTGGGCCCTCTACCCCTCTCTCACTCTGGCTGCCCACCCTGGGCCCTCTACCCCTCTCCCACTCTGGCCGCCCACCCTGGGCCCTCTACCCCTCTCCCACTCTGGCCGCCCACCATGGGCCCTCTACCCCTCTCTCACTCTGGCTGCCCGCCCTGTGCCCTCTACCCCTCTCTCACTCGGGCCGCCCAGCCTGGCCCCTACCCCTCTCTCACTCTGGCCACCCACCCTGGGCCCTCTACCCCTCTCTCACTCTGGCCGCCCACCCTGGGCCCTCTACCCCTCTCCCAATCTGGCAGCCCACCCTGGGCCCTCCACCCCTCTCTCACTCTGGCCGCCCACACTGGGCCCTCTACCCCTATCTTACTCTGGCCGCCCACCCTGGACCCTCTACCCGTCTCTCACTCTGGCCGCCCGCCCTGGGTCCTCTACCCCTCTCTCACTCTGGCAGCCCACCCTGGGCCCTCTACACCTCTCTCACTCTGGCTGCCCATACTGGGCCCTCTAAACCTCTCTCACTAAGGCCGCCCACCCTGGGCCCTCTACCCCTCTCCCACTCTGGCCGCCCACCCTGGGCCCTCTACTCCTCTCTCACTCTGGCCGCCCACCCTGGGCCCTCTACCCCTCCCTCACTCTGGCCGCCCACCCTGGGCCCTCTACCCCTCTCTCACTCTGGCCACCCACTCTGGGCCCTCCACCCCTCTCTCACTCTGGCCGGCCACCCTGGGCCCTCTACCGCTCTCCCACTCTGGCCGCCCACCCTGGGCCCTCTACCCCACTCTCACTCTGGCTGCCCAATCTGGACCCTCTACCACTCCTCTCTCACTCTGGCCGCCCACCCCGGGCCCTCTACAACTCCCTCACTCTGGCCGCCCACCCTGGGCCCTCTACCCCTCTCTCACTCTGGCCGCCCACCCTGGGCCCTCTACCCCTCTCTCACTCTGACCGCCCAGCCTGGCCCCTACCCCTCTCTCACTCTGGCCACCCACCCTGGGCCCTACCCCTCTCTCACTCTGGCCACCCACCCTGGGCCCTCTACCCCTCTCTCACTCTGGCTGCCCACCCTGGGCCCTCTACCCCTCTCTCACTCTGGCCGCCTACTCTGGGCCCTCTACCCCTCTCTCACTCTGGCTGCCCGCCCTGTGCCCTCTACCCCTCTCTCACTCTAACCGCCCAGCCTGGCCCCTACCCCTCTCTCACTCTGGCCACCCACCCTGGGCCCTCTACCCCTCTCTCACTCTGGCTGCCCACTCTGGGTCCTCTACCCCTCTCCCACTCTGGCCGCCCACCCTGGGCCCTCTACCCCTCTCCCACTCTGGCCACCCACCCTGGGCCCTCCACCCCTCTCTCACTCTGGCCGCCCACCCTGGGCCCTCTACCCCTATCTTACTCTGGCCGCCCACCCTGGGCCCTCCACCCCTCTATCACTCTGGCCGCCCACCCTGGGCCCTCTACCCCTCTCTCACTCTGGCCGCCCACCCTGGGTCCTCTACCCCTCTCTCACTCTGGCCGCCCACCCTGGGCCCTCTACACCTCTCTCACTCTGGCTGCCCATACTGGGCCCTCTAAACCTCTCTCACTAAGGCCGCCCACCCTGGGCCCTCTACCTCTCTCCCACTCTGGCCGCCCACCCTGGGCCCTCTACTCCTCTCTCACTCTGGCCGCCCACCCTGGGCCCTCTACCCCTCCCTCACTCTGGCCGCCCACCCTGGGCCCTCTACCCCTCTCTCACTCTGGCCACCCACTCTGGGCCCTCCACTCCTCTCTCACTCTGGCCGGCCACCCTGGGCCCTCTACCGCTCTCCCACTCTGGCTGCCCACCTTGGGCCCTCTACCCCACTCTCACTCTGGCTGCCCACCCTGGACCCTCTACCCCTCTCTCACTCTGCCGCCCACCCTGGGCCCTCTACAACTCCCTCACTCTGGCCGCCCACCTTGGGCCCTCTACCCCTCTCTCACTCTGGCCACCCACCCTGGGCCCTCTACCCCTCTCTCACTCTGGCTGCCCGCCCTGTGCCCTCTAACCCTCTCTCACTCTGGCCGCCCAGCCTGGCCCCTACCCATCTCTCACTCTGGCCACCCACCCTGGGCCCTCTACCCCTCTCTCACTCTGGCTGCCCACCCTGGGCCCTCTACCCCTCTCCCACTCTGGCCGCCCACCCTGGGCCCTCTACCCCTCTCCCACTGTGGCTGCCCACCCTGGGCCCTCCACCCCTCTCTCACTCTGGCCGCCCACCCTGGGCCCTCGACCCCTATCTTACTCTGGCCGCCCATCCTGGGCCCTCCACCCCTCTCTCACTCTGGCCGCCCACCCTGGGCCCTCTACCCCTCTCTCACTCTGGCCGCCCACCCTGGGTCCTCTACCCCTCTCTCACTCTGGCCGCCCACCCTAGGCCCTCTAAACCTCTCTCACTAAGGCCGCCCACCCTGGGCCCTCAACCCCTCTCCCACTCTGGCCGCCCACCCTGGGCCCTCTACTCCTCTCTCACTCTGGCCGCCCACCCTGGGCCCTCTACCCCTCCCTCACTCTGGCCGCCCACCCTGGGCCCTCTATGCCTCTCTCACTCTGGCCACCCACTCTGGGCCCTCCACCCCTCTCTCACTCTGGCCGGCCACCCTGGGCCCTCTACCGCTCTCCCACTCTGGCCGCCCACCCTGGGCCCTCTACCCCACTCTCACTCTGGCTGCCCACCCTGGACCCTCTACCCCTCTCTCACTCTGGCCGCCCACCCTGGGCCCTCTACAACTCCCTCACTCTGGCCGCCCACCCTGGACCCTCTACCCCTCTCTACCCCTCTCCCACTTTGGCCGCCCACCCTGTGCCCTCTACCCCACTCTCACTCTGGCCGCCCACCCTGGATCCTTTACCCCTCTCTACCCCTCTCCCACTCTGGCCGCCCACCCTGGGCCCTCTACCCCTCTCTCACTCTGGCCGCCCACCCTGGGCCCTCTACCCCTCCCTCACTCTGGCCGCCCACCCTGGGCCCTCTACCCCTCTCTCACTCTGGCCACCCACTCTGGGCCCTCCACCCCTCTCTCACTCTGGCCGGCCAACCTGGGCCCTCTACCACTCTCCCACTCTGGCTGGCCACCCTGGGCCCTCTACCCTACCCCACTCTGGCCTCCCACCCTGGGCCCTCTACCCCTCTCCCACTCTGGCCGCCCAGCCTGGGCCTTCTACCCCTCCCTCACACTAGCTTTCCACCCTGAGCCCTCTATACTCCATTCTCACTCTGGCTGCCCACCCTGGCCCCTTCCTCTCTCACTCCGGCTGCCCACCCTGGGCCCTCTACCCCTCTCTCACTCTGGCCGCCCACCCTAGGCCCTCTACCCCTCTCGCCGCCCACCCTGAGCCCTCTACCCCACTCTCACTCTGGCCGCCCACCCTGGGCCCTCTAACCCTCTCTCACTCTGGCCGCCCACCCTGGGCCCACTACCCCTCTCTCACTCTGGCCGCCCACCTTGGGCCCTCTACCCCTCCCTCATACTGGCTGCCCACCCTGAGCCCTCTACCCCTCTCCCACTATGGCCACCAACCCTGGGCACTCTACCCCTCTCTCACTCTGGCTGCCCACCCTGGGCCCTCTACCCCACTCCCACTCTGGCCGCCCACCCTGGGCCCTCTACCCCACTCTCACTCTGGCCGCCCACCCTCGGCCCTCTACCCCTCACTCACTCTGGCTGCCCACCCTGGGCCCTGTACCCCACTCTCACTCTGGCCGCCCAACCTCGGCCCTCTACCCCTCTCCCACTCTGGCCGCCCACCCTGGGCCCTGTACCCCACTCTCACTCTGGCTGCCCAACCTGGGCCCTCTACCCCTTTCTCACTCTGGCCGCCCACGCTGGGCCCTCTACCCCTCCCTCACTGGGCCCTCTCACTCTGGCCGCCCACCCTGGCCCATCTACCCCTCTATCACTCTGGCTGCCCACCCTGGGCCCTCTACCTCTCTCTCACTCTGGCCGCCCGCCCTGTGCCCTCTACCCCTCTCTCACTCTGGCCGCCCACCCTGGCCCTCTACCCCTCTCTCACTCTGGCTGCCCACCCTGGCCCCTACCCCTCTCTCACTCTGGCCACCCACCCTGGGCCCTCTACCCCTCTCTCACTCTGGCCGCCCACCCTGGGCCCTCTACCCCTCTCCCAATCTGGCAGCCCACCCTGGGCCCTCCAC
This sequence comes from Ambystoma mexicanum, assembly GCF_040938575.1. Taxonomy (NCBI): domain Eukaryota; kingdom Metazoa; phylum Chordata; class Amphibia; order Caudata; family Ambystomatidae; genus Ambystoma; species Ambystoma mexicanum. Next base: position 16,207,478 of record NC_090925.1, on the reverse strand, counting down.
CCCTCTCTCACTCTGGCCGCCCACACTGGGCCCTCTACCCCTATCTTACTCTGGCCGCCCACCCTGGACCCTCTACCCCTCTCTCACTCTGGCCGCCCGCCCTGGGTCCTCTACCCCTCTCTCACTCTGGCAGCCCACCCTGGGCCCTCTACACCTCTCTCACTCTGGCTGCCCATACTGGGCCTTCTAAACCTCTCTCACTAAGGCCGCCCACCCTGGGCCCTCTACCCCTCTCCCACTCTGGCCGCCCACCCTGGGCCCTCTACTCCTCTCTCACTCTGGCCGCCCACCCTGGGCCCTCTACCCCTCCCTCACTCTGGCCGCCCACCCTGGGCCCTCTACCCCTCTCTCACTCTGGCCACCCACCCTGGGCCCTCCACCCCTCTCTCACTCTGGCCGGCCACCCTGGGCCCTCTACCGCTCTCCCACTCTGGCCGCCCACCCTGGGCCCTCTACCCCACTCTCACTCTGGCTGCCCAATCTGGACCCTCTACCACTCTCTCACTCTGGCCGCCCACCCCGGGCCCTCTACAACTCCCTCACTCTGGCCGCCCACCCTGGGCCCTCTACCCCTCTCTCACTCTGGCCGCCCACCCTGGGCCCTCTACCCCTCTCTCACTCTGACCGCCCAGCCTGGCCCCTACCCCTCTCTCACTCTGGCCACCCACCCTGGGCCCTACCCCTCTCTCACTCTGGCCACCCACCCTGGGCCCTCTACCCCTCTCTCACTCTGGCTGCCCACCCTGGGCCCTCTACCCCTCTCTCACTCTGGCCGCCTACTCTGGGCCCTCTACCCCTCTCTCACTCTGGCTGCCCGCCCTGTGCCCTCTACCCCTCTCTCACTCTAACCGCCCAGCCTGGCCCCTACCCCTCTCTCACTCTGGCCACCCACCCTGGGCCCTCTACCCCTTTCTCACTCTGGCTGCCCACTCTGGGTCCTCTACCCCTCTCCCACTCTGGCCGCCCACCCTGGGCCCTCTACCCCTCTCCCACTCTGGCCGCCCACCCTGGGCCCTCTACTCCTCTCTCACTCTGGCCGCCCACCCTGGGCCCTCTACCCCTCCCTCACTCTGGCCGCCCACCCTGGGCCCTCTACCCCTCTCTCACTCTGGCCGCCCACCCCGGGCCCTCTACAACTCCCTCACTCTGGCCGCCCACCCTGGGCCCTCTACTCCTCTCTCACTCTGGCCGCCCACCCTGGGCCTTCTACCCCTCCCTCACTCTGGCCGCCCACCCTGGGCCCTCTACCCCTCTCTCACTCTGGCCACCCACTCTGGGCCCTCCACCCCTCTCTCACTCTGGCCGGCCACCCTGGGCCCTCTACCGCTCTCCCACTCTGGCCGCCCACCCTGGGCCCTCTACCCCACTCTCACTCTGGCTGCCCAATCTGGACCCTCTACCACTCTCTCACTCTGGCCGCCCACCCCGGGCCCTCTACAACTCCCTCACTCTGGCCGCCCACCCTGGGCCCTCTACCCCTCTCTCACTCTGGCCGCCCACCCTGGGCCCTCTACCCCTCTCTCACTCTGACCGCCCAGCCTGGCCACTACCCCTCTCTCACTCTGGCCACCCACCCTGGGCCCTACCCCTCTCTCACTCTGGCCACCCACCCTGGGCCCTCTACCCCTCTCTCACTCTGGCTGCCCACCCTGGGCCCTCTACCCCTCTCTCACTCTGGCCGCCTACTCTGGGCCCTCTACCCCTCTCTCACTCTGGCTGCCCACCCTGTGCCCTCTACCCCTCTCTCACTCTAACCGCCCAGCCTGGCCCCTACCCCTCTCTCACTCTGGCCACCCACCCTGGGCCCTCTACCCCTCTCTCACTCTGGCTGCCCACTCTGGGTCCTCTACCCCTCTCCCACTCTGGCCGCCCACCCTGGGCCCTCTACCCCTCTCCCACTCTCCCACTCTGGCCACCCACCCTGGGCCCTCCACCCCTCTCTCACTCTGGCCGCCCACCCTGGGCCCTCTACCCCTATCTTACTCTGGCCGCCCACCCTGGGCCCTCCACCCCTCTATCACTCTGGCCGCCCACCCTGGGCCCTCTACCCCTCTCTCACTCTGGCCGCCCACCCTGGGTCCTCTACCCCTCTCTCACTCTGGCCGCCCACCCTGGGCCCTCTACACCTCTCTCACTCTGGCTGCCCATACTGGGCCCTCTAAACCTCTCTCACTAAGGCCGCCCACCCTGGGCCCTCTACCTCTCTCCCACTCTGGCCGCCCACCCTGGGCCCTCTACTCCTCTCTCACTCTGGCCGCCCACCCTGGGCCCTCTACCCCTCCCTCACTCTGGCCGCCCACCCTGGGCCCTCTACCCCTCTCTCACTCTGGCCACCCACTCTGGGCCCTCCACTCCTCTCTCACTCTGGCCGGCCACCCTGGGCCCTCTACCGCTCTCCCACTCTGGCTGCCCACCTTGGGCCCTCTACCCCACTCTCACTCTGGCTGCCCACCCTGGACCCTCTACCCCTCTCTCACTCTGCCGCCCACCCTGGGCCCTCTACAACTCCCTCACTCTGGCCGCCCACCCTGGGCCCTCTACCCCTCTCTCACTCTGGCCGCCCACCCTGGGCCCTCTACCCCTCTCTCACTCTGGCTGCCCGCCCTGTGCCCTCTAACCCTCTCTCACTCTGGCCGCCCAGCCTGGCCCCTACCCATCTCTCACTCTGGCCACCCACCCTGGGCCCTCTACCCCTCTCTCACTCTGGCTGCCCACCCTGGGCCCTCTACCCCTCTCCCACTCTGGCCGCCCACCCTGGGCCCTCTACCCCTCTCCCACTGTGGCTGCCCACCCTGGGCCCTCCACCCCTCTCTCACTCTGGCCGCCCACCCTGGGCCCTCGACCCCTATCTTACTCTGGCCGCCCATCCTGGGCCCTCCACCCCTCTCTCACTCTGGCCGCCCACCCTGGGCCCTCTACCCCTCTCTCACTCTGGCCGCCCACCCTGGGTCCTCTACCCCTCTCTCACTCTGGCCGCCCACCCTAGGCCCTCTAAACCTCTCTCACTAAGGCCGCCCACCCTGGGCCCTCAACCCCTCTCCCACTCTGGCCGCCCACCCTGGGCCCTCTACTCCTCTCTCACTCTGGCCGCCCACCCTGGGCCCTCTACCCCTCCCTCACTCTGGCCGCCCACCCTGGGCCCTCTATGCCTCTCTCACTCTGGCCACCCACTCTGGGCCCTCCACCCCTCTCTCACTCTGGCCGGCCACCCTGGGCCCTCTACCGCTCTCCCACTCTGGCCGCCCACCCTGGGCCCTCTACCCCACTCTCACTCTGGCTGCCCACCCTGGACCCTCTACCCCTCTCTCACTCTGGCCGCCCACCCTGGGCCCTCTACAACTCCCTCACTCTGGCCGCCCACCCTGGACCCTCTACCCCTCTCTACCCCTCTCCCACTTTGGCCGCCCACCCTGTGCCCTCTACCCCACTCTCACTCTGGCCGCCCACCCTGGATCCTTTACCCCTCTCTACCCCTCTCCCACTCTGGCCGCCCACCCTGGGCCCTCTACCCCTCTTTCACTCTGGCCGCCCACCCTGGGCCCTCTACCCCTCCCTCACTCTGGCCGCCCACCCTGGGCCCTCTACCCCTCTCTCACTCTGGCCACCCACTCTGGGCCCTCCACCCCTCTCTCACTCTGGCCGGCCAACCTGGGCCCTCTACCACTCTCCCACTCTGGCTGGCCACCCTGGGCCCTCTACCCTACCCCACTCTGGCCTCCCACCCTGGGCCCTCTACCCCTCTCCCACTCTGGCCGCCCAGCCTGGGCCTTCTACCCCTCCCTCACACTAGCTTTCCACCCTGAGCCCTCTATACTCCATTCTCACTCTGGCTGCCCACCCTGGGCCCTTCCTCTCTCACTCCGGCTGCCCACCCTGGGCCCTCTACCCCTCTCTCACTCTGGCCGCCCACCCTGGGCCCTCTACCCCTCTCGCCGCCCACCCTGAGCCCTCTACCCCACTCTCACTCTGGCCGCCCACCCTGGGCCCTCTAACCCTCTCTCACTCTGGCCGCCCACCCTGGGCCCACTACCCCTCTCTCACTCTGGCCGCCCACCTTGGGCCCTCTACCCCTCCCTCATACTGGCTGCAAACCCTGAGCCCTCTACCCCTCTCCCACTATGGCCACCAACCCTGGGCACTCTACCCCTCTCTCACTCTGGCTGCCCACCCTGGGCCCTCTACCCCACTCCCACTCTGGCCGCCCACCCTGGGCCCTCTACCCCACTCTCACTCTGGCCGCCCACCCTCGGCCCTCTACCCCTCACTCACTCTGGCTGCCCACCCTGGGCCCTGTACCCCACTCTCACTCTGGCCGCCCAACCTCGGCCCTCTACCCCTCTCCCACTCTGGCCGCCCACCCTGGGCCCTGTACCCCACTCTCACTCTGGCTGCCCAACCTGGGCCCTCTACCCCTCTCTCACTCTGGCCGCCCACGCTGGGCCCTCTACCCCTCCCTCACTGGGCCCTCTCACTCTGGCCGCCCACCCTGGCCCATCTACCCCTCTCTCACTCTGGCTGCCCACCCTGGGCCCTCTACCTCTCTCTCACTCTGGCCGCCCGCCCTGTGCCCTCTACCCCTCTCTCACTCTGGCCGCCCACCCTGGCCCTCTACCCCTCTCTCACTCTGGCTGCCCACCCTGGGCCCTCCACCCCTCTCTCACTCTGGCCGCCCACCCTGGGCCCTCTACCCCTCTCCCACTCTGGCCGCCCACCGTGGGCCCTCTACCCCTCTCTCACTCTGGCCGCCCACCCTGGGCCCTCTACCCTTCTCTCACTAAGGCCGCCCACCCTGGGCCCTCTACCCCTCTCCCACTCTGACCGCCCACCCTGGGCCCTCAACCTCCCTCACTCTGGCTGCCCACCCTGGGCCCTCTACTCCTCTCTCACTCTGGCTGCCCACCCTGGGCCCTCTACCCCTCTCTCACTCTGGCTGCCCACCCTGGGCCCTCCACCCCTTTCTCACTCTGGCCGCCCACCCTGGGCTCTCTACCCCTCTCTCACTCTGGCTGCCCACCCTGGGCCTTCTACCCCTCTCTCACTCTGGCTGCCCACCCTGGGCCCTCTACCCCACTCTCACTCTGGCTGCCCACCCTGGGCCCTCCACCCCTCTCTCACTCTGGCCGCCCACCCTGGGCCCTCTAACCCACTCTCACTCTGGCTGCCCACCCTGGGCCCTCCACCCCTCTCTCACTCTGGCCGCCCACCCTGGGCCCTCTACCCCTCTCTCACTCTTTCCGCCCACCCTGGGCCCTCTACACCTCTCTCACTCTGGCCGGCCACCCTGGGCCCTCTACCCCTCTCCCACTCTGGCCGCCCACCCTGGGCCCTCTTCCCCACTCTCACTCTGGCCGCCCAACCTGGACCCTCTACCCCTCTCTACCCCTCTCCCACTTTGGCCGCCCACCCTGTGCCTTCTACCCCACTCTCACTCTGGCCGCCCACCCTGGGCCCTCTACCCCTCTCTCACTCTGGCCGCCACCCTGGTCCCTCTGCCCCTCTCCCACTCTAGCCTCCCACCCTGGGCCCTCTACCCTTCTCCCACTCTGGCCATCCAGCCTGGGCCCTCTACCCCTCCCTCACACTAGCTGCCCACCATGAGCCCTCTACCCCTCTCTCACTCTGGCCGCACACCCTGGGCCCTCTACCCCTCTCTCACTCTGGCCGCCTACCCTGGGCCCTCTACCCCTCTCTCACTCTGGCTGCCCACCCTGGGCCCTCTACCCCTCCTTCACTCTGGCCGCCCGCCCTGTGCCCTCTACCCCTCTCTCACTCTCGCCGCCCACCCTGGCCCTCTACCCATCTCTCACTCGGGCTGCCCGCCCTGGGTCCTCCACCCCTCTCTCACTCTGGCCGCCCACCCTGGGCCCTCTACCCCTCTCTCACTCTGGCCGCCCACCCTGGGCCCTCTACCCCTCTCCCACTCTGGCCGTCCAGCCTGGGCCCTCTACCCCTCCCTCACACTAGCTGCCCACCCTGAGCCCTCTACCCTTCTCTCACTCTGGCCGCCCACCCTGGGCCCTCTACCACTCTCTCACTCTGGCCGCCTACCCTGGGCCCTCTACCCCTCTCTCACTCTGGCTGCCCACTCTGGGCCCTCTACACCTCTCTCACTTTGGCCGGCCACCCTGGGCCCTCTACCCCTCTCCCACTCTGGCCGCCCACCCTGGGCCCTCTTCCCCACTCTCACTCTGGCCGCCCAACCTGGACCCTCTACCCCTCTCTACCCCTCTCCCACTTTGGCCGCCCACCCTGTGCCTTCTACCCCACTCTCACTCTGGCCGCCCACCCTGGGCCCTCTACCCCTCTCTCACTCTGGCCGCCACCCTGGTCCCTCTGCCCCTCTCCCACTCTAGCCTCCCACCCTGGGCCCTCTACCCCTCTCCCACTCTGGCCATCCAGCCTGGGCCCTCTACCCCTCCCTCACACTAGCTGCCCACCATGAGCCCTCTACCCCTCTCTCACTCTGGCCGCCCACCCTGGGCCCTCTACCCCTCTCTCACTCTGGCCGCCTACCCTGGGCCCTCTACCCCTCTCTCACTCTGGCTGCCCACCCTGGGCCCTCTACCCCTCCTTCACTCTGGTCGCCCGCCCTGTGCCCTCTACCCCTCTCTCACTCTCGCCGCCCACCCTGGCCCTCTACCCATCTCTCACTCGGGCTGCCCACCCTGGGTCCTCCACCCCTCTCTCACTCTGGCCGCCCACCCTGGGCCCTCTACCCCTCTCTCACTCTGGCCGCCCACCCTGGGCCCTCTACCCCTCTCCCACTTTGGCCGTCCAGCCTGGGCCCTCTACCCCTCCCTCACACTAGCTGCCCACCCTGAGCCCTCTACCCTTCTCTCACTCTGGCCGCCCACCCTGGGCCCTCTACCACTCTCTCACTCTGGCTGCCTACCCTGGGCCCTCTACCCCTCTCCCACTCTGGCCGCCCACCCTGGGCCCTCTCCCCCTCTCTCACTCTGGCCACCCACCCTGGGCCCTCTACCCCTCTCCCACTCTGGCCGCCCACCTTGGGCCCTCTACCCCACTCTCACTCTGGCCGCCCCCCCTAGGCCCTCTACCCCTCACTCACTCTGGCCGCCCACCCTGGGCCCTCTATCCCTCTCTCACTCTGGCCACCCACGCTGGGCCCTCTACCCCTCCCTCACTGGGCCCTCTCACTCTGGCTGCCCACCCTGGCCCCTCTACCCCTCTCTCTCTCTGGCTGCCCACCCTGGGCCCTCTACCCCTCACTCTGGCTGCCCACCCTGGGTCCTCTACCCCTCTCTCACACTGGCTGCCCACCCTGGGCCCTCTACCTTCCCTCACTCTGGCCGCCCACCCTGGGCCCTCTACCCCTCTCCCACTCTGGCCGCCCACCCTGGGCCCTGTACCCCACTCTCACTCTGGCCGCCCACCCTGGACCCTCTACCCCTCTCTACCCCTCTCCCACTCTGGGCGCCCACCCTGGCCCCTCTATCCCACTCTCACTCTGGCTGCCCACCCTAGGCCCTCTACCCCTCACTCTGGCCGCCCACACTGGGCCCTCTACCCCTCTCTCACTCTGGCTGCCCACTCTGGGCCCTCTACCCCTCTCTCACTCTGGCCGCCCACCCTGGGTCCTCTGTGAAAAGTTGAATTTAGAAGTGTGCCCAATAGCCTCTCTGTGGAATGTAGAATATAAAAGTGTACCCAATAGCCTCTCCGGGAAAAGTTGAACCCAGAAGTGTGCCCAATAGCCTCTCTGTGAAAAGTGGAATTCAGAAGTGTACCCAATATCCTCTCTGTGAAAAGTAGAATTTAGAAGAGTGCCCAATAGCCTCTCTGTGAAAAGTAGAATTTAGAAGTACATTTAGAAAGTTGAATTCAGAAGTGCACCTAATAGCTGTGAAATGTTCCATTCAGAAAGTTGAATTCAGAAGTGCACCCAATAGCTGTGAAATGTTGCATTCAGAATTGTGCTCAATAGCCTCTCTGTGAAAAGTCAAATTTAGAAATGTGCCCAATAGCCTCTCCGTAAAAGTTGATCTTAGAAGTGTCCTCAATAGCCTCCCTGTGAATTAGAAGTCTCTGAAAGTGCATGAAACCCATCATATCTCACCAACACGCTTACTCTCTCCTTACATCACCACTCAACTAGAACACAGAGATACTATGACACCATTCGGTATAACTGTTCTCATATCAACATTCGCTGCTCACTCCACATCATTCTAAATAATCACTGCTGGCTACACACCCCCCAGCAAGGCGTTCTCCTCAGGCCTAACGCAGCCACATCCGATCTGGATTAATCCTGCCAGAGCGAACACATACTCCTGACCTCTCAACCACCACACCTACCGCTAGAAAGCAGCTGTTACACTGATACTGCACGAGCTGTACACATACCTGGTGCTCACACGCACCTTTTGACTCTCTCTACTCTCTCTACTGATATGAACTTCGGTTCCCAAGGGCGTTCAACCTACCAGCGCCTTCAGACCATACCAATGGTATATAAGGCGCTATATAAATGCAAAATAACAATAACAATAACAATAACAACCACTCTTCCACTCTGGCCTCCCACCCTGGGCCCTCTACCCCACTCTCACTCTGGCCGCCCACCCTGGATCCTTTACCCCTCTCTACCCCTCTCCCACTCTGGCCGCCCACCCTGGGCCCTCTACCCCTCCCTCACTCTGGCCGCCCACCCTCTACCCCCTACCCCTCTCTCATTCTGGCCGCCCACCCTGGGCCCTCTACCCCTACCCCACTCTGGCCACCCACCCTGGGCCCTCTATCCCTCTCCCACTCTGGCCGCCCAGCCTGGGCCCTCTACCCCTCCCTCACACTAGCTTCCCACCCTGAGCCCTCTATACTCCATTCTCACTCTGGCTGCCCACCCTGGGCCCTTCCTCTCTCACTCTGGCTGCCCACCCTGGGCCCTCTACCCCTCTCTCACTCTGGCCGCCCACCCTGGGCCCTCTACCCCTCCCTCACTCTGGCCGCCCACCCTGGGCCCTCTACCCCTCTCTCACTCTGGCCACCCACTCTGGGCCCTCCACCCCTCTCTCACTCTGGCCGGCCACCCTGGGCCCTCTACCACTCTCCCACTCTGGCTGGCCACCCTGGGCCCTCTACTCCACTCTCACTCTGGCCGCCCACCCTGGACCCTCTAACCCCTACCCCTCTCTCATTCTGGCCGCCCACCCTGGGCCCTCTACCCCTACCCCACTCTGGCCACCCACCCTGGGCCCTCTACCCCTCTCCCACTCTGGCCGCCCAGCCTGGGCCCTCTACCCCTCCCTCACACTAGCTTCCCACCCTGAGCCCTCTATACTCCATTCTCACTCTGGCTGCCCACCCTGGGCCCTTCCTCTCTCACTCTGGCTGCCCACCCTGGGCCCTCTACCCCTCTCTCACTCTGGCCGCCCACCCTGGGCCCTCTAACCGTCTCTCACTCTGGCCGCCCACCCTGGGCCCACTACCCCTCTCTCACTCTGGCCGCCCACCTTGGGCCCTCTACCCCTCCCTCATACTGGCTGCCCACCCTGAGCCCTCTACCCCTCTCCCACTCTGGCCGCCCACCCTGGGCCCTCTACCCCACTCTCACTCTGGCCGCCCACCCTCGGCCCTCTACCCCTCACTCACTCTGGCTGCCCACCCTGGGCCCTCTACCCCTCTCCCACTCTGGCCGCCCACCCTGGGCCCTCTACCCCACTCTCACTCTGGCCGTCCAACCTGGGCCCTCTACCCCTCTCTCACTCTGGCCGCCCACGCTGGGCCCTCTACCCCTCCCTCACTGGGCCCTCTCACTCTGGCCGCCCACCCTGGCCCATCTACCCCTCTCTCACTCTGGCTGCCCACCCTGGGCCCACTACCTCTCTCTCACTCTGGCCGCCCGCCCTGTGCCCTCTACCCCTCTCTCACTCTGGCCGCCCACCCTGGCCCTCTACCCCTCTCTCACGCTGGCTGCCCACCCTGGGCCCTCCACCCCTCTCTCACTCTGGCCGCCCACCCTGGGCCATCTACCCCTCTCTCACTCTGGCTGCCCACCCTGGGCCCTCTACCACTCTCTCCCTCCGGCTGCCCACCCTGGGCCCTCTACCCCTCTCCCACTCTGGCCGCCCACCGTGGGCCCTCTACCCCTCTCTCACTCTGGCCGCCCATCCTGGGCCCTCTACCCTTCTCTCACTAAGGCCGCCCACCCTGGGCCCTCTACCCCTCTCCCACTCTGGCCGCCCACCCTGGGCCCTCAACCTCCCTCACTCTGGCTGCCCATCCCTGGGCCCTCTACTCCTCTCTCACTGTGGCTGCCCAACCTGGGCCCTCTACCCCTCTCTCACTCTGGCTGCCCACCCTGGGCCCTCCACCCCTTTCTCACTCTGGCCGCCCACCCTGGGCCCTCTACCCCTCTCTCACTCTGGCTGCCCACCCTGGGCCTTCTACCCCTCTCTCACTCTGGCTGCCCACCCTGGGCCCTCTACCCCTCTCTCACTCTGGCTGCCCACCCTGGGCCCTCCACCCCTCTCTCACTCTGGCCGCCCACCCTGGGCCCTCTAACCCACTCTCACTCTGGCTGCCCACCCTGGGCCCTCCACCCCTCTCTCACTCTGGCCGCCCACCCTGGGCCATCTACCCCTCCCTCACTCTGGCCGCCAACCCTGGGCCCTCTACCCCTCTCTCACTCTGGCTGCCCACTCTGGGCCCTCTACCCCTCTCTCACTCTGGCCGGCCACCCTGGGCCCTCTCCCCTCTCCCACTCTGGCCACCCACCCTGGGCCCTCTTCCCCACTCTCACTCTGACCACCCACCCTGGACCCTCTACCCCTCTCTACCCCTCTCCCACTTTGGCCGGCCACCCTGTGCCCTCTACCCCACTCTCACTCTGGCCACCCACCCTGGGCCCTCTACCCCTCTCTCACTCTGGCCGCCCACCCTGGGCCCTCTACCCCTCTCCCACTCTAGCCTCCCACCCTGGGCCCTCTACCCCTCTCCCACTCTGGCCGTCCAGCCTGGGCCCTCTACCCCTCCCTCACACTAGCTGCCCACCCTGAGCCCTCTACCCCTCTCTCACTCTGGCCGCCCACCCTGGGCCCTATACCCCTCTCTCACTCTGGCCGCCTACCCTGGGCCCTCTACCCCTCTCTCACTCTGGCTGCCCACCCTGGGCCCTCTACCCCTCTCTCACTCTGGCCGCCCGCCCTGTGCCCTCTACCCCTCTCTCACTCTCGCCGCCCACCCTGGCCCTCTACCCATCTCTCACTCGGGCTGCCCATCCTGGGCCCTCCACCCCTCTCTCACTCTGGCCGCCCACCCTGGGCCCTCTACCCCTCTCCCACTCTGGCCGCCCACCCTGGGCCCTCCACCCCTCTCTCACTCTGACCGCCCACCCTGGGCCCTCTACCCTTCTCTCACTAAGGCCGCCCACCCTGGGCCCTCTACCCGTCTCCACTCTGGCCGCCCACCCTGGGCCCTCCACCCTCCCTTACTCTGGCTGCCCACCCTGGGCCATCTACCCCTCTCTCACTCTGGCTGCCCACCCTGGGCCGTCTACCCCTCTCTCACTCTGGCTGCCCACCCTGGGCCCTCCACCCCTCTCTCACTCTGGCCGCCCACCTTGGGCCCTCTACCCCTCTCTCACTCTGGCTGCCCACCCTGGGCCTTCTACCCCTCTCTCACTCTGGCTGCCCACCCTGGGCCCTCTACCCCACTCTCACTCTGGCTGCCCACCCTTGGCCCTCCACCCCTCTCTCACTCTGGCCTCCCACCCTTGGCCCTCTACCCCTCTCTCACTCTGGCTGCCCACTCTGGGCCCTCTACCCCTCTCTCACTCTGGCCGGCCACCCTGGGGCCTCTACCCCTCTCCCACTCTGACTGCCCACCCTGGGCTCTCTACCCCTCTCTACCCCTCTCCCACTTTGGCCGCCCACCATGTGCCCTCTACCCCACTCTCACTCTGGCCGCCCACCCTGGGCCCTCTACCCCTCTCCCACTCTGGCCTCCCACCCTGGGCCCTCTACCCCTCTCCCACTCTGGCCGTCCAGCCTGGGCCCTCTACCCCTCCCTCACACTAGCTGCCCACCCTGAGCCCTCTACCCTTCTCTCACTCTGGCCTCCCACCCTGGGCCCTCTACCCCTCTCTCACTCTGGCCGCCTACCCTGGGCCCTCTACCCCTCTCCCACTCTGGCTGCCCACCCTGGGCCCTCTACCCCTCTCTCACTCTGGCCACCCACCCTGGGCCCTCTACCCCTCTCCCACTCTGGCCGCCCACCCTGGGCCCTCTACCCCACTCTCACTCTGGCCGCCCACCCTAGGCCCTCTACCCCTCACTTACTCTGGCCGCGCACCCTGAGCCCTCTACCCCTCTCTCACTCTGGCCGCCCACGCTGGGCCCTCTACCCCTCCCTCACTGGGCCCTCTCACTCTGGCCGCCCACCCTGGCCCCTCTACCCCTCTCTCACTCTGGCTGCCCACCCTGGGCCCTGTACACTTCACTCTGGCTGCCAACCCTGGGTCCTCTACCCCTCTCTCACACTGGCTGCCCACCCTGGGCCCTCTACCCCTCCCTCACTCTGGCCGCCCACCCTGGGCCCTCTACCCCTCTCCCACTCTGGCCGCCCACCCTGGGCCCTCTACCCCACTCTCACTCTGGCCGCCCACCCTGGACCCTCTACCCATCTCTACCCCTCTCCCACTCTGGCCGCCCACCCTGGCCCCTCTACCCCTCTCTCACTTTGGCTGCCCACCCTGGGCCCTCTACCCCTCACTCTGGCCACCCACACTGGGCCCTCTACCCCTCTCTCACTCTGGCTGCCCACTCTGGGCCCTCTACCCCTCTCTCACTCTGGCCGCCCACCCTGGGTCCTCTACCCCTCTCCCACTCTGGCCGCCCACCCTGGGCCCTCTACCCCACTCTCACTCTGGCCGCCCACCCTGGATCCTCTACCCCTCTCTACCCCTCTCCCACTCTGGCCGCCCACCCTGGGCCCTCTACCCCTCCCTCACTCTGGCCACCCACCCTGGGCCCTCTACCCTTCTCTCACTCTGGCTGCCCACCCTGGGCCCTCTACCCCTCTCCCACTCTGGCCGCCCACCCTGGGCCCTCTTCCCCACTCTCACTCTGGCCGCCCAACCTGGACCCTCTACCCCTCTCTACCCCTCTCCCACTTTGGCCGCCCACCCTGTGCCTTCTACCCCACTCTCACTCTGGCCGCCCGCCCTGGGCCCTCTACCCCTCTCTCACTCTGGCCGCCACCCTGGTCCCTCTGCCCCTCTCCCACTCTAGCCTCCCACCCTGGGCCCTCTACCCCTCCCTCACTCTGGCCACCCACCCTGGGCCCTCTACCCTTCTCTCACTCTGGCTGCCCACCATGAGCCCTCTACCCCTCTCTCACTCTGGCCGCCCACCCTGGGCCCTCTACCCCTCTCTCACTCTGGCCGCCTACCCTGGGCCCTCTACCCCTCTCTCACTCTGGCTGCCCACCCTGGGCCCTCTACCCCTCCTTCACTCTGGCCGCCCGCCCTGTGCCCTCTACCCCTCTCTCACTCTCGCCGCCCACCCTGGCCCTCTACCCATCTCTCACTCGGGCTGCCCACCCTGGGTCCTCCACCCCTCTCTCACTCTGGCCGCCCACCCTGGGCCCTCTACCCCTCTCTCACTCTGGCCGCCCACCCTGGGCCCTCTACCCCTCTCCCACTCTGGCCGTCCAGCCTGGGCCCTCTACCCCTCCCTCACACTAGCTGCCCACCCTGAGCCCTCTACCCTTCTCTCACTCTGGCCGCCCACCCTGGGCCCTCTACCACTCTCTCACTCTGGCCGCCTACCCTGGGCCCTCTACCCCTCTCTCACTCTGGCTGCCCACTCTGGGCCCTCTACATCTCTCTCACTCTGGCCGGCCACCCTGGGCCCTCTACCCCTCTCCCACTCTGGCCGCCCACCCTGGGCCCTCTTCCCCACTCTCACTCTGGCCGCCCAACCTGGACCCTCTACCCCTCTCTACCCCTCTCCCACTTTGGCCGCCCACCCTGTGCCTTCTACCCCACTCTCACTCTGGCCGCCCACCCTGGGCCCTCTACCCCTCTCTCACTCTGGCCGCCACCCTGGTCCCTCTGCCCCTCTACCACTCTAGCCTCCCACCCTGGGCCCTCTACCCCTCTCCCACTCTGGCCATCCAGCCTGGGCCCTCTACCCCTCCCTCACACTAGCTGCCCACCCTGAGCCCTCTACCCTTCTCTCACTCTGGCCGCCCACCCTGGGCCCTCTACCACTCTCTCACTCTGGCTGCCTACCCTGGGCCCTCTACCCCTCTCCCACTCTGGCCGCTTACCCTGGGCCCTCTACCCCTCTCTCACTCTGGCCACCCACCCTGGGCCCTCTACCCCTCTCCCACTCTGGCCGCCCACCCTGGGCCCTCTACCCCACTCTCACTCTGGCCGCCCCCCCTAGGCCCTCTACCCCTCACTCACTCTGGCCGCCCACCCTGGGCCCTCTATCCCTCTCTCACTCTGGCCGCCCACGCTGGGCCCTCTACCCCTCCCTCACTGGGCCCTCTCACTCTGGCTGCCCACCCTGGCCCCTCTACCCCTCTCTCTCTCTGGCTGCCCACCCTGGGCCCTCTACCCCTCACTCTGGCTGCCCACCCTGGGTCCTCTACCCCTCTCTCACACTGGCTGCCCACCCTGGGCCCTCTACCTTCCCTCACTCTGGCCGCCCACCCTGGGCCCTCTACCCCTCTCCCACTCTGGCTGCCCACCCTGGACCCTCTACCCCTGTCCCACTCTGGGCGCCCACCCTGGCCCCTCTATCCCACTCTCACTCTGGCTGCCCACCCTAGGCCCTCTACCCCTCACTCTGGCCGCCCACACTGGGCCCTCTACCCCTCTCTCACTCTGGCTGCCCACTCTGGGCCCTCTACCCCTCTCTCACTCTGGCCGCCACCCTGGGTCCTCTACCACTCTTCCACTCTGGCCTCCCACCCTGGGCCCTCTAACCCACTCTCACTCTGGCCGCCCACCCTGGATCCTTTACCCCTCTCTACCCCTCTCCCACTCTGGCCGCCCACCCTGGGCCCTCTACCCCTCTCTCACTCTGGCCGCCAACCCTGGGCCCTCTACCCCTCCCTCACTCTGGCCGCCCACCCTGGGCCCACTTCCCCTCTCTCACTCTGGCCACCCACTCTGGGCCCTCCACCCCTCTCTCACTCTGGCCGGCCACCCTGGGCCCTCTACCACTCTCCCACTCTGGCTGGCCACCCTGGGCCCTCTACTCCACTCTCACTCTGGCCGCCCACCCTGGACCCTCTACCCCCTACCCCTCTCTCATTCTGGCCGCCCTCCCTGGGCCCTCTACCCCTACCCCACTCTGGCCACCCACCCTGGGCCCTCTACCCCTCTCCCACTCTGGCCGCCCAGCCTGGGCCCTCTACCCCTCCCTCACACTAGCTTCCCACCCTGAGCCCTCTATACTCCATTCTCACTCTGGCTGCCCACCCTGGGCCCTTCCTCTCTCACTCTGGCTGCCCACGCTGGGCCCTCTACCCCTCTCTCACTCTGGCCGCCCACCCTGGGCCCTCTAACCGTCTCTCACTCTGGCTGCCCACCCTGGGCCCACTACCCCTCTCTCACTCTGGCCGCCCACCTTGGGCCCTCTACCCCTCCCTCATACTGGCTGCCCACCCTGAGCCCTCTACCCCTCTCCCACTCTGGCCGCCCACCCTGGGCCCTCTACCCCACTCTCACTCTGGCCGCCCACCCTCGGCCCTCTACCCCTCACTCACTCTGGCTGCCCACCCTGGGCCCTCTACCCCTCTCCCACTCTGGCCGCCCACCCTGGGCCCTCTACCCCACTCTCACTCTGGCCGCCCAACCTGGGCCCTCTATCCCTCTCTCACTCTGGCCGCCCACGCTGGGCCCTCTACCCCTCCCTCACTGGGCCCTCTCACTCTGGCCGCCCACCCTGGCCCATCTACCCCTCTCTCACTCTGGCTGCCCACCCTGGGCCCACTACCTCTCTCTCACTCTGGCCGCCCGCCCTGTGCCCTCTACCCCTCTCTCACTCTGGCCGCCCACCCTGGCCCTCTACCCCTCTCTCACTCTGGCTGCCCACCCTGGGCCCTCCACCCCTCTCTCACTCTGGCCGCCCACCCTGGGCCATCTACCCCTCTCTCACTCTGGCTGCCCACCCTGGGCCCTCTACCACTCTCTCCCTCCGGCTGCCCACCCTGGGCCCTCTACCCCTCTCCCACTCTGGCCGCCCACCGTGGGCCCTCTACCCCTCTCTCACTCTGGCCGCCCATCCTGGGCCCTCTACCCTTCTCTCACTAAGGCCGCCCACCCTGGGCCCTCTACCCCTCTCCCACTCTGGCCGCCCACCCTGGGCCCTCAACCTCCCTCACTCTGGCTGCCCATCCCTGGGCCCTCTACTCCTCTCTCACTGTGGCTGCCCAACCTGGGCCCTCTACCCCTCTCTCACTCTGGCTGCCCACCCTGGGCCCTCCACCCCTTTCTCACTCTGGCCGCCCACCCTGGGCCCTCTACCCCTCTCTCACTCTGGCTGCCCACCCTGGGCCTTCTACCCCTCTCTCACTCTGGCTGCCCACCCTGGGCCCTCTACCCCTCTCTCACTCTGGCTGCCCACCCTGGGCCCTCCACCCCTCTCTCACTCTGGCCGCCCACCCTGGGCCCTCTAACCCACTCTCACTCTGGCTGCCCACCCTGGGCCCTCCACCCCTCTCTCACTCTGGCCGCCCACCCTGGGCCATCTACCCCTCCCTCACTCTGGCCGCCAACCCTGGGCCCTCTACCCCTCTCTCACTCTGGCTGCCCACTCTGGGCCCTCTACCCCTCTCTCACTCTGGCCGGCCACCCTGGGCCCTCTCCCCTCTCCCACTCTGGCCACCCACCCTGGGCCCTCTTCCCCACTCTCACTCTGACCACCCACCCTGGACCCTCTACCCCTCTCTACCCCTCTCCCACTTTGGCCGGCCACCCTGTGCCCTCTACCCCACTCTCACTCTGGCCGCCCACCCTGGGCCCTCTACCCCTCTCTCACTCTGGCCGCCCACCCTGGGCCCTCTACCCCTCTCCCACTCTAGCCTCCCACCCTGGGCCCTCTACCCCTCTCCCACTCTGGCCGTCCAGCCTGGGCCCTCTACCCCTCCCTCACACTAGCTGCCCACCCTGAGCCCTCTACCCCTCTCTCACTCTGGCCGCCCACCCTGGGCCCTCTACCCCTCTCTCACTCTGGCCGCCTACCCTGGGCCCACTACCCCTCTCTCACTCTGGCTGCCCACCCTGGGCCCTCTACCCCTCTCTCACTCTGGCCGCCCGCCCTGTGCCCTCTACCCCTCTCTCACTCTCGCCGCCCACCCTGGCCCTCTACCCATCTCTCACTCGGGCTGCCCATCCTGGGCCCTCCACCCCTCTCTCACTCTGGCCGCCCACCCTGGGCCTCTACCCCTCTCTCACTCTGGCTTGCCCACCCTGGGCCCTCTACCACTCTCTCACTCCGGCTGCCCACCCTGGGCCCTCTACCCCTCTCCCACTCTGGCCGCCCACCCTGGGCCCTCCACCCCTCTCTCACTCTGACCGCCCACCCTGGGCCCTCTACCCTTCTCTCACTAAGGCCGCCCACCCTGGGCCCTCTACCCTCCCTTACTCTGGCTGCCCACCCTGGGCCATCTACCCCTCTCTCACTCTGGCTGCCCACCCTGGGCCGTCTACCCCTCTCTCACTCTGGCTGCCCACCCTGGGCCCTCTACCCCTCTCTCACTCTGGCCGCCCACCCTGGGCCCTCTAACCGTCTCTCACTCTGGCTGCCCACCCTGGGCCCACTACCCCTCTCTCACTCTGGCCGCCCACCTTGGGCCCTCTACCCCTCCCTCATACTGGCTGCCCACCCTGAGCCCTCTACCCCTCTCCCACTCTGGGCCGCCCACCCTGGGCCTCTACCCCACTCTCACTCGGGCCGCCCACCCTCGGCCCTCTACCCCTCACTCACTCTGGCTGCCCACCCTGGGCCCTCTACCCCTCTCCCACTCTGGCCGCCCACGCTGGGCCCTCTACCCCTCCCTCACTGGGCCTCTCACTCTGGCCGCCCACCCTGGCCCATCTACCCCTCTCTCACTCTGGCTGCCCACCCTGGCCCACTACCTCTCTCTCACTCTGGCCGCCCGCCCTGTGCCCTCTACCCCTCTCTCACTCTGGCCGCCCACCCTGGCCCTCTACCCCTCTCTCACTCTGGCTGCCCACCCTGGGCCCTCTACCCCTTTCTCACTCTGGCCGCCCACCCTGGGCCATCTACCCCTCTCTCACTCTGGCTGCCCACCCTGGGCCCTCTACCACTCTCTCCCTCCGGCTGCCCACCCTGGGCCCTCTACCCCTCTCCCACTCTGGCCGCCCACCGTGGGCCCTCTACCCCTCTCTCACTCTGGCCGCCCATCCTGGGCCCTCTACCCTTCTCTCACTAAGGCCGCCCACCCTGGGCCCTCTACCCCTCTCCCACTCTGGCCGCCCACCCTGGGCCCTCAACCTCCCTCACTCTGGCTGCCCATCCCTGGGCCCTCTACCCCTCTCTCACTGTGGCTGCCCAACCTGGGCCCTCTACCCCTCTCTCACTCTGGCTGCCCACCCTGGGCCCTCCACCCCTTTCTCACTCTGGCCGCCCACCCTGGGCCCTCTACCCCTCTCTCACTCTGGCTGCCCACCCTGCTCACTCTGGCTGCCCACCCCTGGGGCCCCTCTACCCCTCTCTCACCTCTGGCCGGCCACCCCTGGGCCCCTCTCCCCTCTTCCACTCTGGCCACCCACCCTGGGCCCTCTTCCCCCACTGTCACTCTGACCACCCACCCTGGACCCTCTACCCCTCTCTACCCCTCTCCCACTTTGGCCGGCCACCCTGTGCCCTCTACCCCACTCTCACTCTGGCCACCCACCCTGGGCCCTCTACCCCTCTCTCACTCTGGCCGCCCACCCTGGGCCCTCTACCCCTCTCCCACTCTAGCCTCCCACCCTGGGCCCTCTACCCCTCTCTCACTCTGGCCGTCCAGCCTGGGCCCTCTACCCCTCCCTCACACTAGCTGCCCACCCTGAGCCCTCTACCCCCTCTCTCACTCTGGCCCGCCCACCCTGGGCCCTCTACCCCTCTCTCACTCTGGCCGCCTACCCTGGGCCCTCTACCCCTCTCTCACTCTGGCTGCCCACCCTGGGCCCTCTTACCCCTCTCTCACTCTGGCCGCCCGCCCTGTGCCCTCTACCCCTCTCTCACTCTCGCCGCCCACCCTGGCCCTCTACCCATCTCTCACTCGGGCTGCCCATCCTGGGCCCTCCACCCCTCTCTCAATCTGGCCGCCCACCCTGGGCCCTCTACCCCTCTCTCACTCTGGCTGCCCACCCTGGGCCCTCTACCACTCTCTCACTCCGGCTGCCCACCATGGGCCCTCTACCCCTCTCCCACTCTGGCCGCCCACCCTGAGCCCTCCACCCCTCTCTCACTCTGACCGCCCACCCTGGGCCCTCTACCCTTCTCTCACTAAGGCCGCCCACCCTGGGCCCTCTACCCCTCTCCACTCTGGCCGCCCACCCTGGGCCCTCCACCCTCCCTTACTCTGGCTGCCCACCCTGGGCCATCTACCCCTCTCTCACTCTGGCTGCCCACCCTGGGCCGTCTACCCCTCTCTCACTCTGGCTGCCCACCCTGGGCCCTCCACCCCTCTCTCACTCTGGCCGCCCACCCTGGGCCCTCTACCCCTCTCTCACTCTGGCTGCCCACCCTGGGGCCTTCTACCCCTCTCTCACTCTGGCTGCCCACCCTGGGCCCTCTACCCCACTCTCACTCTGGCTGCCCACCCTTGGCCCTCCACCCCTCTCTCACTCTGGCCTCCCACCCTTGGCCCTCTACCCCTCTCTCACTCTGGCTGCCCACTCTGGGCCCTCTACCCCTCTCTTACTCTGGCCGGCCACCCTGGGGCCTCTACCCCTCTCCCACTCTGACTGCCCACCCTGGGCTCTCTACCCCACTCTCACTCTGGCCGCCCACCCTGGACCCTCTACCCCTCTCTATCCCTCTCCCACTTTGGCCGCCCACCATGTGCCCTCTACCCCACTCTCACTCTGGCCGCCACCCTGGGCCCTCTACCCCTCTCTCACTCTGGCCGCCCACCCTGGGCCCTCTACCCCTCTCCCACTCTGGCCTCCCACCCTGGGCCCTCCACCCCTCTCCCACTCTGGCCGTCCAGCCTGGGCCCTCTACCCCTCCCTCACACTAGCTGCCCACCCTGAGCCCTCTACCCTTCTCTCACTCTGGCCTCCCACCCTGGGCCCTCTACCCCTCTCTCACTCTGGCCGCCTACCCTGGGCCCTCTACCCCTCTCCCACTCTGGCCGCCCACCCTGGGCCCTCTACCCCTCTCTCACTCTGGCCACCCACCCTGGGCCCTCTACCCCTCTCCCACTCTGGCCGCCCACCCTGGGCCTCTACCCCACTCTCACTCTGGCCGCCCACCCTAGGCCCTCTACCCCTCACTCACTCTGGCCGCGCACCCTGGGCCCTCTACCCCCTCTCTCACTCTGGCCGCCCACGCTGGGCCCTCTACCCCTCCCTCACTGGGCCCTCTCACTCTGGCCGCCCACCCTGGCCCCTCTACCCCTCTCTCACTCTGGCTGCCCACCCTGGGCCCTGTACACTTCACTCTGGCTGCCAACCCTGGGTCCCTCTACCCCTCTCTCACACTGGCTGCCCACCCTGGGCCCTCTACCCCTCCCTCACTCTGGCCACCCACCCTGGGCCCTCTACCCCTCTCCCACTCTGGCCGCCCACCCTGGGCCCTCTACCCCACTCTCACTCTGGCCGCCCACCCTGGACCCTCTACCCATCTCTACCCCTCTCCCACTCTGGCCGCCCACCCTGGCCCCTCTACCCCTCTCTCACTCTGGCTGCCCACCCTGGGCCCTCTACCCCTCACTCTGGCCGCCCACACTGGGCCCTCTACCCCTCTCTCACTCTGGCTGCCCACTCTGGGCCCCTCTACCCCTCTCTCACTCTGGCCGCCCACCCCTGGGTCCTCTACCCCTCTCCCACTCTGGCCGCCCACCCTGGGCCCTCTACCCCACTCTCACTCTGGCCGCCCACCCTGGATCCTCTACCCCTCTCTACCCCTCTCCCACTCTGGCCGCCCACCCTGGGCCCTCTACCCCTCCCTCACTCTGGCCACCCACCCTGGGCCCTCTACCCTTCTCTCACTCTGGCTGCCCACCCTGGGCCCTCTACCCCTCTCCCACTCTGGCCGCCCACCCTGGGCCCTCTTCCCCACTCTCACTCTGGCAGCCCAACCTGGACCCTCTACCCCTCTCTACCCCTCTCCCACTTTGGCCGCCCACCCTGTGCCTTCTACCCCACCTCTCACTCTGGCCGCCCGCCCTGGGCCCTCTACCCCTCTCTCACTCTGGCCGCCACCCTGGTCCCTCTGCCCCTCTCCCACTCTAGCCTCCCACCCTGGGCCCTCTACCCCTCCCTCACTCTGGCCACCCACCCTGGGCCCCTCTACCCTTCTCTCACTCTGGCTGCCCACCATGAGCCCTCTACCCCTCTCTCACTCTGGCCGCCCACCCTGGGCCCTCTACCCCTCTCTCACTCTGGCCGCCTACCCTGGGCCCTCTACCCCTCTCTCACTCTGGCTGCCCACCCTGGGCCCTCTACCCCTCCTTCACTCTGGCCGCCCGCCCTGTGCCCTCTACCCCTCTCTCACTCTCGCCGCCCACCCTGGCCCTCTACCCATCTCTCACTCGGGGTGCCCACCCTGGGTCCTCCACCCCTCTCTCACTCTGGCCGCCCACCCTGGGCCCTCTACCCCTCTCTCACTCTGGCCGCCCACCCTGGGCCCTCTACCCCTCTCCCACTCTGGCCGTCCAGCCTGGGCCCTCTACCCCTCCCTCACACTAGCTGCCCACCCTGAGCCCCTCTACCCTTCTCTCACTCTGGCCGCCCACCCTGGGCCCTCTACCACTCTCTCACTCTGGCCGCCTACCCTGGGCCCTCTACCCCTCTCTCACTCTGGCTGCCCACTCTGGGCCCTCTACATCTCTCTCACTCTGGGCCGGCCACCCTGGGCCCTCTACCCCTCTCCCACTCTGGCCGCCCACCCTGGGCCCTCTTCCCCACTCTCACTCTGGCTGCCCAACCTGGACCCTCTACCCCTCTCTACCCCTCTCCCACTTTGGCCGCCCACCCTGTGCCTTCTACCCCACTCTCACTCTGGCCGCCCACCCTGGGCCCTCTACCCCTCTCTCACTCTGGCCGCCACCCTGGTCCCTCTGCCCCTCTACCACTCTAGCCTCCCACCCTGGGCCCTCTACCCCTCTCCCACTCTGGCCATCCAGCCTGGGCCCTCTACTCCTCCCTCACACTAGCTGCCCACCCTGAGCCCTCTACCCTTCTCTCACTCTGGCCGCCCACCCTGGGCCCTCTACCACTCTCTCACTCTGGCTGCCTACCCTGGGCCCTCTACCCCTCTCCCACTCTGGCCGCCCACCCTGGGCCCTCTACCCCTCTCTCACTCTGGCCACCCACCCTGGGCCCTCTACCCCTCTCCCACTCTGGCCGCCCACCCTGGGCCCTCTACCCCACTCTCACTCTGGCCGCCCCCCCTAGGCCCTCTACCCCTCACTCACTCTGGCCGCCCACCCTGGGCCCTCTATCCCTCTCTCACTCTGGCCGCCCACGCTGGGCCCTCTACCCCTCCCTCACTGGGCCCTCTCACTCTGGCTGCCCACCCTGGCCCCTCTACCCCTCTCTCTCTCTCTGGCTGCCCACCCTGGGCCCTCTACCCCTCACTCTGGCTGCCCACCCTGGGTCCTCTACCCCTCTCTCACACTGGCTGCCCACCCTGGGCCCTCTACCTTCCCTCACTCTGGCCGCCCACCCTGGGCCCTCTACCCCTCTCCCACTCTGGCCGCCCACCCTGGGCCCTGTACCCCACTCTCACTCTGGCCGCCCACCCTGGACCCTCTACCCCTCTCTACCCCTCTCCCACTCTGGGCGCCCACCCTGGCCCCTCTATCCCACTCTCACTCTGGCTGCCCACCCTAGGCCCTCTACCCCTCACTCTGGCCGCCCACACTGGGCCCTCTACCCCTCTCTCACTCTGGCTGCCCACTCTGGGCCCTCTACCCCTCTCTCACTCTGGCCGCCACCCTGGGTCCTCTACCACTCTTCCACTCTGGCCTCCCACCCTGGGCCCTCTACCCCACTCTCACTCTGGCCGCCCACCCTGGATCCTTTACCCCTCTCTACCCCTCTCCCACTCTGGCCGCCCACCCTGGGCCCTCTACCCCTCTCTCCCTCTGGCCGCCCACCCTGGGCCCTCTACCCCTCCCTCACTCTGGCCGCCCACCCTGGGCCCTCTACCCCTCTCTCACTCTGGCCACCCACTCTAGGCCCTCCACCCCTCTCTCACTCTGGCCGGCCACCCTGGGCCCTCTACCACTCTCCCACTCTGGCTGGCCACCCTGGGCCCTCTACTCCACTCTCACTCTGGCCGCCCACCCTGGACCCTCTACCCCCTAACCCTCTCTCATTCTGGCCGCCCTCCCTGGGCCCTCTACCCCTACCCCACTCTGGCCACCCACCCTGGGCCCTCTACCCCTCTCCCACTCTGGCCGCCCAGCCTGGGCCCTCTACCCCTCCCTCACACTAGCTTCCCACCCTGAGCCCTCTATACTCCATTCTCACTCTGGCTGCCCACCCTGGGCCCTTCCTCTCTCACTCTGGCTGCCCACGCTGGGCCCTCTACCCCTCTCTCACTCTGGCCTCCCACCCTGGGCCCTCTAACCGTCTCTCACTCTGGCTGCCCACCCTGGGCCCACTACCCCTCTCTCACTCTGGCCGCCCACCTTGGGCCCTCTACCCCTCCCTCATACTGGCTGCCCACCCTGAGCCCTCTACCCCTCTCCCACTCTGGCCGCCCACCCTGGGCCCTCTACCCCACTCTCACTCTGGCCGCCCACCCTCGGCCCTCTACCCCTCACTCACTCTGGCTGCCCACCCTGGGCCCTCTACCCCTCTCCCACTCTGGCCGCCCACCCTGGGCCCTCTACCCCACTCTCACTCTGGCCGCCCAACCTGGGCCCTCTACCCCTCTCTCACTCTGGCCGCCCACGCTGGGCCCTCTACCCCTCCCTCACTGGGCCCTCTCACTCTGGCCGCCCACCCTGGCCCATCTACCCCTCTCTCACTCTGGCTGCCCACCCTGGGCCCACTACCTCTCTCTCACTCTGGCCGCCCGCCCTGTGCCCTCTACCCCTCTCTCACTCTGGCCGCCCACCCTGGCCCATCTACCCCTCTCTCACTCTGGCTGCCCACCCTGGGCCCTCCACCCCTCTCTCACTCTGGCCGCCCACCCTGGGCCATCTACCCCTCTCTCACTCTGGCTGCCCACCCTGGGCCCTCCACCCCTCTCTCACTCTGGCCGCCCACCCTGGGCCATCTACCCCTCTCTCACTCTGGCTGCCCACCCTGGGCCCTCTACCACTCTCTCCCTCCGGCTGCCCACCCTGGGCCCCCTACCCCTCTCCCACTCTGGCCGCCCACCGTGGGCCCTCTACCCCTCTCTCACTCTGGCCGCCCATCCTGGGCCCTCTACCCTTCTCTCACTAAGGCCGCCCACCCTGGGCCCTCTACCCCTCTCCCACTCTGGCCGCCCACCCTGGGCCCTCAACCTCCCTCACTCTGGCTGCCCATCCCTGGGCCCTCTACTCCTCTCTCACTGTGGCTGCCCAACCTGGGCCCTCTACCCCTCTCTCACTCTGGCTGCCCACCCTGGGCCCTCCACCCCTTTCTCACTCTGGCAGCCCACCCTGGGCCCTCTACCCCTCTCTCACTCTGGCTGCCCACCCTGGGCCTTCTACCCCTCTCTCACTCTGGCTGCCCACCCTGGGCCCTCTACCCCTCTCTCACTCTGGCTGCCCACCCTGGGCCCTCCACCCCTCTCTCACTCTGGCCGCCCACCCTGGGCCCTCTAACCCACTCTCACTCTGGCCGCCAACCCTGGGCCCTCTACCCCTCTCTCACTCTGGCTGCCCACTCTGGGCCCTCTACCCCTCTCTCACTCTGGCCGGCCACCCTGGGCCCTCTCCCCTCTCCCACTCTGGCCACCCACCCTGGGCCCTCTTCCCCACTCTCACTCTGACCACCCACCCTGGACCCTCTACCCCTCTCTACCCCTCTCCCACTTTGGCCGGCCACCCTGTGCCCTCTACCCCACTCTCACTCTGGCCGCCCACCCTGGGCCCTCTACCCCTCTCTCACTCTGGCCGCCCACCCTGGGCCCTCTACCCCTCTCCCACTCTAGCCTCCCACCCGGGGCCCTCTACCCCTCTCCCACTCTGGCCGTCCAGCCTGGGCCCTCTACCCCTCCCTCACACTAGCTGCCCACCCTGAGCCCTCTACCCCTCTCTCACTCTGGCCGCCCACCCTGGGCCCTCTACCCCTCTCTCACTCTGGCCGCCTACCCTGGGCCCTCTACCCCTCTCTCACTCTGGCTGCCCACCCTGGGCCCTCTACCCCTCTCTCACTCTGGCCGCCCGCCCTGTGCCCTCTACCCCTCTCTCACTCTCGCCGCCCACCCTGGCCCTCTACCCATCTCTCACTCGGGCTGCCCATCCTGGGCCCTCCACCCCTCTCTCACTCTGGCCGCCCACCCTGGGCCCTCTACCCCTCTCTCACTCTGGCTGCCCACCCTGGGCCCTCTACCACTCTCTCACTCCGGCTGCCCACCCTGGGCCCTCTACCCCTCTCCCACTCTGGCCGCCCACCCTGGGCCCTCCACCCCTCTCTCACTCTGACCGCCCACCCTGGGCCCTCTACCCTTCTCTCACTAAGGCCGCCCACCCTGGGCCCTCTACCCCTCTCCACTCTGGCCGCCCACCCTGGGCCCTCCACCCTCCCTTACTCTGGCTGCCCACCCTGGGCCATCTACCCCTCTCTCACTCTGGCTGCCCACTCTGGGCCGTCTAACACCTCTCTCACTCTGGCTGCCCACCCTGGGCCCTCCACCCCTCTCTCACTCTGGCCGCCCACCCTGGGCCCTCTACCCCTCTCTCACTCTGGCTGCCCACCCTGGGCCTTCTACCCCTCTCTCACTCTGGCTGCCCACCCTGGGCCCTCTACCCCACTCTCACTCTGGCTGCCCACCCTTGGCCCTCCACCCCTCTCTCACTCTGGCCTCCCACCCTTGGCCCTCTACCCCTCTCTCACTCTGGCTGCCCACTCTGGGCCCTCTACCCCTCTCTCACTCTGGCCGGCCACCCTGGGGCCTCTACCCCTCTCCCACTCTGACTGCCCACCCTGGGCTCTCTACCCCACTCTCACTCTGGCCGCCCACCCTGGACCCTCTACCCCTCTCCCACTTTGGCCGCCCACCATGTGCCCTCTACCCCACTCTCACTCTGGCCGCCCACCCTGGGCCCTCTACCCCTCTCTCACTCTGGCCGCCCACCCTGGGCCCTCTACCCCTCTCCCACTCTGGCCTCCCACCCTGGGCCCTCTACCCCTCTCCCACTCTGGCCGTCCAGCCTGGGCCCTCTACCCCTCCCTCACACTAGCTGCCCACCCTGAGCCCTCTACCCTTCTCTCACTCTGGCCTCCCACCCTGGGCCCTCTACCCCTCTCTCACTCTGGCCGCCTACCCTGGGCCCTCTACCCCTCTCCCACTCTGGCTGCCCACCCTGGGCCCTCTACCCCTCTCTCACTCTGGCCACCCACCCTGGGCCCTCTACCCCTCTCCCACTCTGGCTGCCCACCCTGGGCCCTCTACCCCACTCTCACTCTGGCCGCCCACCCTAGGCCCTCTACCCCTCACTCACTCTGGCCGCGCACCCTGGGCCCTCTATCCCTCTCTCACTCTGGCCGCCCACGCTGGGCCCTCTACCCCTCCCTCACTGGGCCCTCTCACTCTGGCCGCCCACCCTGGCCCCTCTACCCCTCTCTCACTCTGGCTGCCCACCCTGGGCCCTGTACACTTCACTCTGGCTGCCAACCCTGGGTCCTCTACCCCTCTCTCACACTGGCTGCCCACCCTGGGCCCTCTACCCCTCCCTCACTCTGGCCGCCCACCCTGGGCCCTCTACCCCTCTCCCACTCTGGCCGCCCACCCTGGGCCCTCTACCCCACTCTCACTCTGGCCACCCACCCTGGACCCTCTACCCATCTCTACCCCTCTCCCACTCTGGCCGCCCACCCTGGCCCCTCTACCCCTCTCTCACTCTGGCTGCCCACCCTGGGCCCTCTACCCCTCACTCTGGCCGCCTACACTGGGCCCTCTACCCCTCTCTCACTCTGGCTGCCCACTCTGGGCCCTCTACCCCTCTCTCACTCTGGCCGCCCACCCTGGGTCCTCTACCCCTCTCCCACTCTGGCCGCCCACCCTGGGCCCTCTACCCCACTCTCACTCTGGCCGCCCACCCTGGATCCTCTACCCCTCTCCCACTCTGGCCGCCCACCCTGGGCCCTCTACCCCTCCCTCACTCTGGCCACCCACCCTGGGCCCTCTACCCTTCTCTCACTCTGGCTGCCCACCCTGGGCCCTCTACCCCTCTCCCAGTCTGGCCGCCCACCCTGGGCCCTCTTCCCCACTCTCACTCTGGCCGCCCAACCTGGACCCTCTACCCCTCTCTACCCCTCTCCCACTTTGGCCGCCCACCCTGTGCCTTCTACCCCACTCTCACTCTGGCCACCCGCCCTGGGCCCTCTACCCCTCTCTCACTCTGGCCGCCACCCTGGTCCCTCTGCCCCTCTGCCACTCTAGCCTCCCACCCTGGGCCCTCTACCCCTCCCTCACTCTGGCCACCCACCCTGGGCCCTCTACCCTTCTCTCACTCTGGCTGCCCACCATGAGCCCTCTACCCCTCTCTCACTCTGGCCGCCCACCCTGGGCCCTCTACCCCTCTCTCACTCTGGCCGCCTACCCTGGGCCCTCTACCCCTCCTTCACTCTGGCCGCCCGCCCTGTGCCCTCTACCCCTCTCTCACTCTCGCCGCCCACCCTGGCCCTCTACCCATCTCTCACTCGGGCTGCCCACCCTGGGTCCTCCACCCCTCTCTCACTCTGGCCGCCCACCCTGGGCCCTCTACCCCTCTCTCACTCTGGCCGCCCACCCTGGGCCCTCTACCCCTCTCCCACTCTGGCCGTCCAGCCTGGGCCCTCTACCCCTCCCTCACACTAGCTGCCCACCCTGAGCCCTCTACCCTTCTCTCACTCTGGCCGCCCACCCTGGGCCCTCTCTCACTCTGGCCGCCTACCCTGGGCCCTCTACCCCTCTCTCACTCTGGCTGCCCACTCTGGGCCCTCTACATCTCTCTCACTCTGGCCGGCCACCCTGGGCCCTCTACCCCTCTCCCACTCTGGCCGCCCACCCTGGGCCCTCTTCCCCACTCTCACTCTGGCCGCCCAACCTGGACCCTCTACCCCTCTCTACCCCTCTCCCACTTTGGCCGCCCACCCTGTGCCTTCTACCCCACTCTCACTCTGGCCGCCCACCCTGGGCCCTCTACCCCTCTCTCACTCTGGCCGCCACCCTGGTCCCTCTGCCCCTCTCCCACTCTAGCCTCCCACCCTGGGCCCTCTACCCCTCTCCCACTCTGGCCGCCCACCCTGGGCCCTCTACCCCTCTCTCACTCTGGCCGCCTACCCTGGCCCTCTACCCCTCTCTCACTCTGGCTGCCCACCCTGGGCCCTCTACCCCTCCTTCACTCTGGCCGCCCGCCCTGTGCCCTCTACCCCTCTCTCACTCTCGCCGCCCATCCTGGCCCTCTACCCATCTCTCACTCGGGCTGCCCACCCTGGGTCCTCCACCCCTCTCTCACTCTGGTCGCCCACCCTGGGCCCTCTACCCCTCTCTCACTCTGGCCGCCCACCCTGGGCCCTCTACCCCTCTCCCACTTTGGCCGTCCAGCCTGGGCCCTCTACCCCTCCCTCACACTAGCTGCCCACCCTGAGCCCTCTACCCTTCTCTCACTCTGGCCGCCCACCCTGGGCCCTCTACCACTCTCTCACTCTGGCCGCCTACCCTGGGCCCTCTACCCCTCTCCCACTCTGGCCGCCCACCCTGGGCCCTCTACCCCTCTCTCACTCTGGCCACCCACCCTGGGCCCTCTACCCCTCTCCCACTCTGGCCGCCCACCCTGGGCCCTCTACCCCACTCTCACTCTGGCCACCCCCCCTAGGCCCTCTACCCCTCACTCACTCTGGCCGCCCACCCTGGGCCCTCTATCCCTCTCTCACTCTGGCCGCCCACGCTGGGCCCTCTACCCCTCCCTCACTGGGCCCTCTCACTCTGGCTGCCCACCCTGGCCCCTCTACCCCTCTCTCACTCTGGCTGCCCACCCTGGGTCCTCTACCCCTCTCTCACACTGGCTGCCCACCCTGGGCCCTCTACCTTCCCTCACTCTGGCCGCCCACCCTGGGCCCTCTACCCCTCTCCCACTCTGGCCGCCCACCCTGGGCCCTCTACCCCACTCTCACTCTGGCCGCCCACCCTGGACCCTCTACCGCTCTCTACCCCTCTCCCACTCTGGCCGCCCACCCTGGCCCCTCTATCCCTCTCTCACTCTGGCTGCCCACCCTGGGCCCTCTACCCCTCACTCTGGCCGCCCACACTGGGCCCTCTACCCCTCTCTCACTCTGGCTGCCCACTCTGGGCCCTCTACCCCTCTCTCACTCTGGCCGCCCACCCTGGGTCCTCTACCACTCTCCCACTCTGGCCGCCCACCCTGGGCCCTCTACCCCACTCTCACTCTGGCCGCCCACCCTGGATCCTTTACCCCTCTCTACCCCTCTCCCACTCTGGCCGCCCACCCTGGGCCCTCTACCCCTCTCTCACTCTGGCCGCCCACCCTGGGCCCTCTACCCTTCCCTCACTCTGGCCGCCCACCCTGGGCCCTCTACCCCTCTCTCACTCTGGCCACCCACTCTGGGCCCTCCACCCCTCTCTCACTCTGGCCGGCCACCCTGGGCCCTCTACCACTCTCCCACTCTGGCTGGCCACCCTGGGCCCTCTACTCCACTCTCACTCTGGCCGCCCACCCTGGACCCTCTACCCCCTACCCCTCTCTCATTCTGGCCGCCCACTCTGGGCCCTCTACCCCTACCCCACTCTGGCCTCCCACCCTGGGCCCTCTACCCCTCTCCCACTCTGGCCGCCCAGCCTGGGCCCTCTACACTCCCTCACACTAGCTTCCCACCCTGAGCCCTCTATACTCCATTCTCACTCTGGCTGCCCACCCTGGGCCCTTCCACTCTCACTCTGGCTGCCCACCCTGGGCCCTCTACCCCTCTCTCACTCTGGCCACCCACTCTGGGCCCTCCACCCCTCTCTCACTCTGGCCGGCCACCCTGGGCCCTCTACCACTCTCCCACTCTGGCTGGCCACCCTGGGCCCTCTACTCCACTCTCACTCTGGCCGCCCACCCTGGACCCTCTACCCCCTACCTCTCTCTCATTCTGGCCACCCACCCTGGGCCCTCTACCCCTACCCCACTCTGGCCTCCCACCCTGGGCCCTCTACCCCTCTCCCACTCTGGCCGCCCAGCCTGGGCCCTCTACACTCCCTCACACTAGCTTCCCACCCTGAGCCCTCTATACTCCATTCTCACTCTGGCTGCCCACCCTGGGCCCTTCCACTCTCACTCTGGCTGCCCACCCTGGGCCCTCTACCCCTCTCTCACTCTGGCCGCCCACCCTGGGCCCTCTAACCCTCTCTCACTCTGGCCGCCCACCCTGGGCCCACTACCCCTCTCTCACTCTGGCCACCCACCTTGGGCCCTCTACCCCTCCCTCATACTGGCTGCACTCCCTGAGCACTCTACCCCTCTCCCACTCTGGCCGCCCACCCTGGGCCCTCTACCCCACTCTCACTCTGGCCGCCCACCCTCGGCCCTCTACCCCTCACTCACTCTGGCTGCCCACCCTGGGCCCTCTACCCCTCTCCCACTCTGGCCGCCCACCCTGGGCCCTCTACCCCACTCTCACTCTGGCCGCCCAACCTGGGCCCTCTACCCCTCTCTCACTCTGGCCGCCCACGCTGGGCCCTCTACCCCTCCCTCACTGGGCCCTTTCACTCTGGCCGCCCACCCTGGCCCATCTACCCCTCTCCCACTCTGGCCGCCAACCCTGGGCCCTCTACCCCTCTCTCACTCTGGCTGCCCACCCTGGGCCCTCCACCCCTTTCTCACTGTGGCTGCCCAACCTGGGCCCTCTACCCCTCTCTCACTCTGGCTGCCCACCCTGGGCCCTCCACCCCTTTCTCACTCTGGCCGCACACCCTGGGCCCTCTACCCCTCTCTCACTCTGGCTGCCCACCCTGGGCCTTCTACCCCTCTCTCACTCTGGCTGCCCACCCTGGGCCCTCTACCCCTCTCTCACTCTGGCTGCCCACCCTGGGCCCTCCACCCCTCTCTCACTCTGGCCGCCCACCCTGGGCCCTCTAACCCACTCTCACTCTGGCTGCCCACCCTGGGCCCTCCACCACTCTCTCACTCTGGCCGCCCACCCTGGGCCATCTACCCCTCCCTCACTCTGGCCGCCAACCCTGGGCCCTCTACCCCTCTCTTACTCTGGCTGCCCACTCTGGGCCCTCTACCCCTCTCTCACTCTCTCACTCTGGCCGGCCACCCTGGGCCCTCTACCCCTCTCCCACTCTGGCCGCCCACCCTGGGCCCTCTTCCCCACTCTCACTCTGACCACCCACCCTGGACCCTCTACCCCTCTCTACCCCTCTCCCACTTTGGCCGGCCACCCTGTGCCCTCTACCCCACCCTCACTCTGGCCGCCCACCCTGGGCCCTCTACCCTCTCTCACTCTGGCCGCCCACCCTGGGCCCTCTACCCCTCTCCCACTCTAGCCTCCCACCCTGGGCCCTCTACCCCTCTCCCACTCTGGCCGTCCAGCCTGGGCCCTCCACCCCTCCCTCACACTAGCTGCCCACCCTGAGCCCTCTACCCCTCTCTCACTCTGGCCGCCCACCCTGGGCCCTCTACCCCTCTCACACTCTGACCGCCTACCCTGGGCCCTCTACCCCTCTCTCACTCTGGCTGCCCACCCTGGGCCCTCTACCCCTCTCTCACTCTGGCCGCCCGCCCTGTGCCCTCTACCCCTCTCTCACTCTCGCCGCCCACCCTGGCCCTCTACCCATCTCTCACTCGGGCTGCCCATCCTGGGCCCTCCACCCCTCTCTCACTCTGGCCACCCACCCTGGGCCCTCTACCCCTCTCTCACTCTGGCTGCCCACCATGGGCCCTCTACCACTCTCTCACTCTGGCTGCCCACCCTGGGCCCTCTACCCCTCTCCCACCCTGGCCGCCCACCCCGGGCCCTCCACCCCTCTCTCACTCTGGCCGCCCACCCTGGGCCCTCTACCCTTCTCTCACTAAGGCCGCCTACCCTGGGCCCTCTACCCCTCTCCACTCTGGCCGCCCACCCTGGGCCCTCCACCCTCCCTTACTCTGGCTGCCCACCCTGGGCCCTCTACCCCTCTCTCACTCTGGCTGCCCACCCTGGGCTGTCTACCCCTCTCTCACTCTGGCTGCCCACCCTGGGCCCTCCACCCCTCTCTCACTCTGGCCTCCCACCCTGGGTCCTCTACCCCTCTCTCACTCTGGCTGCCCACCCTGGGCCTTCTACCCCTCTCTCACTCTGGCTGCCCACCCTGGGCCCTCTACCCCACTCTCACTCTGGCTGCCCAACCTTGGCCCTCCACCCCTCTCTCACTCTGGCCTCCCACCCTCGGCCCTCTACCCCTCTCTCACTCTGGCTGCCCACTCTGGGCCCTCTACCCCTCTCTCACTCTGGCCGGCCACCCTGGGGCCTCTACCCCTCTCCCACTCTGACTGCCCACCCTGGGCTCTCTACCCCACTCTCACTCTGGCCGCCCACCCTGGACCATCTACCCCTCTCTACCCCTCTCCCACTTTGGCCGCCCACCATGTGCCCTCTACCCCACTCTCACTCTGGCCGCCCACCCTGGTCCCTCTACCCCTCTCTCACTCTGGCCGCCCACCCTGGGCCCTCTACCCCTCTCCCACTCTGGCCTCCCACCCTGGGCCCTCTACCCCTCTCCCACTCTGGCCGTCAAGCCTGGGCCCTCTACCCCTCCCTCACACTAGCTGCCCACCCTGAGCCCTCTACCCTTCTCTCACTCTGGCCTCCCACCCTGGGCCCTCTACCCCTCTCTCACTCTGGCCGCCTACCCTGGGCCCTCTACCACTCTCCCATTCTGGCCGCCCACCCTGGGCCCTCTACCCCTCTCTCACTCTGGCCACCCACCCTGGGCCCTCTACCCCTCTCCCACTCTGGCCGCCCACCCTGGGCCCTCTACCCCACTCTTACTCTGGCCGCCCACCCTAGGCCCTCTACCCCTCACTCACTCTGGTCGCGCACCCTGGGCCCTCTACCCCTCTCTCACTCTGGCTGCCCACGCTGGGACCTCTATCCCTCCCTCACTGGGCCCTCTCACTCTGGCCGCCCACCCTGGCCCCTCTACCCCTCTCTCACTCTGGCTGCCCACCCTGGGCCCTGTACACTTCACTCTGGCTGCCCACCCTGGGTCCTCTACCCCTCTCTCACACTGGCTGCCCACCCTGGGCCCTCTACCCCTCCCTCACTCTGGCCGCCCACCCTGGGCCCTCTACCCCTCTCCCACTCTGGCCACCCACCCTGGGCCCTCTACCCCACTCTTACTCTGGCCGCCCACCCTAGGCCCTCTACCCCTCACTCACTCTGGTCGCGCACCCTGGGCCCTCTACCCCTCTCTCACTCTGGCTGCCCACGCTGGGCCCTCTACCCCTCCCTCACTGGGCCCTCTCACTCTGGCCGCCCACCCTGGCCCCTCTACCCCTCTCTCACTCTGGCTGCCCACCCTGGGCCCTGTACACTTCACTCTGGCTGCCCACCCTGGGTCCTCTACCCCTCTCTCACACTGGCTGCCCACCCTGGGCCCTCTACCCCTCCCTCACTCTGGCCACCCACCCTGGGCCCTCTACCCCTCTCCCACTCTGGCCGCCCACCCTGGGCCCTCTACCCCACTCTCACTCTGGCCGCCCACCCTGGACCCTCTACCCATCTCTACCCCTCTCCCACTCTGGCCGCCCACCCTGGCCCCTCTACCCCTCTCTCACTCTGGCTGCCCACCCTGGGCCCTCTACCCCTCACTCTGGCCGCCCACACTGGGCCCTCTACCCCTCTCTCACTCTGGCTGCCCACTCTGGGCCCTCTACCCCTCTCTCACTCTGGCTGCCCACCCTGGGTCCTCTACCCCTCTCCCACTCTGACCGCCCACGCTGGGCCCTCTACCCCACTCTCACTCTGGCCGCCCACCCTGGACCATCTACCCCTCTCTACCCCTCTCCCACTTTGGCCGCCCACCATGTGCCCTCTACCCCACTCTCACTCTGGCCGCCCACCCTGGTCCCTCTACCCCTCTCTCACTCTGGCCGCCCACCCTGGGCCCTCTACCCCTCTCCCACTCTGGCCTCCCACCCTGGGCCCTCTACCCCTCTCCCACTCTGGCCGTCAAGCCTGGGCCCTCTACCCCTCCCTCACACTAGCTGCCCACCCTGAGCCCTCTACCCTTCTCTCACTCTGGCCTCCCACCCTGGGCCCTCTACCCCTCTCTCACTCTGGCCGCCTACCCTGGGCCCTCTACCCCTCTCCCATTCTGGCCGCCCACCCTGGGCCCTCTACCCCTCTCTCACTCTGGCCACCCACCCTGGGCCCTCTACCCCTCTCCCACTCTGGCCGCCCACCCTGGGCCCTCTACCCCACTCTTACTCTGGCCGCCCACCCTAGGCCCTCTACCCCTCACTCACTCTGGTCGCGCACCCTGGGCCCTCTACCCCTCTCTCACTCTGGCTGCCCACGCTGGGCCCTCTACCCCTCCCTCACTGGGCCCTCTCACTCTGGCCGCCCACCCTGGCCCCTCTACCCCTCTCTCACTCTGGCTGCCCACCCTGGGCCCTGTACACTTCACTCTGGCTGCCCACCCTGGGTCCTCTACCCCTCTCTCACAGTGGCTGCCCACCCTGGGCCCTCTACCCCTCCCTCACTCTGGCCGCCCACCCTGGGCCCTCTACCCCTCTCCCACTCTGGCCGCCCACCCTGGGCCCTCTACCCCACTCTCACTCTGGCCGCCCACCCTGGACCCTCTACCCATCTCTACCCCTCTCCCACTCTGGCCGCCCACCCTGGCCCCTCTACCCCTCTCTCACTCTGGCTGCCCACCCTGGGCCCTCTACCCCTCACTCTGGCCGCCCACACTGGGCCCTCTACCCCTCTCTCACTCTGGCTGCCCACTCTGGGCCCTCTACCCCTCTCTCACTCTGGCTGCCCACCCTGGGTCCTCTACCCCTCTCCCACTCTGGCCGCCCACCCTGGGCCCTCTACCCCACTCTCACTCTGGCCGCCCACCCTGGATCCTCTACACCTCTCTACCCCTCTCCCACTCTGGCCGCCAACCCTGGGCCCTCTACCCCTCCCTCACTCTGGCCACCCACCCTGGGCCCTCTACCCTTCTCTCACTCTGGCTGCCCACCCTGGGCCCTCTACCCCTCTCCCACTCTGACTTCCCACCCTGGGCCTTCTACCCCTCTCCCACTCTGGTCGCCCTCCATGGGCCCTCTACCCCTCCCTCTCTCTGGCCGCCCACCCTGGGCCCTCTACCCCTCTCTCACTCTGGCCGCGCACCCTGGGCCCTCTACCCCACTCCCACTCTGGCCTCCCACCATGGGCCCTCTACCCCTCTCCCACTCTGGCCGCCCAGCCTGGGCCCTCTACCCCTCCCTCACACTAGCTGCCCACCCTGAACCCTCTACCCCTCTCTCACTCTGGCTACCCACCCTGGGCCCTCTACCCCTCTCTCACTCTGGCCGCCCACCCTGGGCCCTCTACCCCTCTCCCACTCTGGCCGCCCACCCTGGGCCCTCTACCCCATTCTCACTCTGGCCACCCACCCTGGGCCCTCTACCCCACTCTCACTCTGGCCGCCCACCCTGGGCCCTCTACCCCTCCCTCACTCTGGCCGCCTACCCTGGGCCCTCTACCCCTTTCTCCCTCTGGCCGCCCACCCTGGGCCCTCTACCCCTCTCCCACTCTGGCCGCCCACCCTGGGCCCTCTACCCCTCCCTCACTCTGGCTGCCCACCCTGGGCCCTCTACCCCTCTCTCACTCTGGCCGCGCACCCTGGGCCCTCTACCCCTCTGCCACTCTGGCCTCCCACCCTGGGCCCTCTACCCATCTCCCACTCTGGCCGCCCAGCCTCTGCCCTCTACCCCTCCCTCACACTAGCTGCCCACCCTGAGCCTTCTACCCCTCTCTCACTCTGGCTGCCCACCCTAGGCCCTCTACCCCTCTCTCACTCTGGCCACCCACCCTGGGCATCTACCCCTCCCTCACTCTGGCCGCCAACCCTGGGCCCTCTACCCCTCTCTCACTCTGGCTGCCCACTCTGGGCCCTCTACACCTCTCTCACTCTGGCCGGCCACCCTGGGCCCTCTACCCCGATCTCACTCTGGCCGCCCACCCTGGGCCCTCTTCCCCACTCTCACTCTGGCCGCCCAACCTGGACCCTCTACCCCTCTCTACCCCTCTCCCACTTTGGCCGCCCACCCTGTGCCTTCTACCCCACTCTCACTCTGGCCGCCCACCCTGGGCCCTCTACCCCTCTCTCACTCTGGCCGCCACCCTGGTCCCTCTGCCCCTCTCCCACTCTAGCCATCCAGCCTGGGCCCTCTACCCCTCCCTCACACTAGCTGCCCACCATGAGCCCTCTACCCCTCTCTCACTCTGGCCGCCCACCCTGGGCCCTCTACCCCTCTCTCACTCTGGCCGCCTACCCTGGGCCCTCTACCCCTCTCTCACTCCGGCAGCCCACCCTGGGCCCTCTACCCCTCTCTCACTCGGGCTGCCCACCCTGGGTCCTCACCCCTCTCTCACTCTGGCCGCCCACCCTGGGCCCTCTACCCCTCTCTCACTCTGGCCGCCCACCCTGGGCCCTCTACCCCTCTCCCACTCTGGCCGTCCAGCCTGGGCCCTCTACCCCTCCCTCACACTAGCTGTCCACCCTGAGCCCTCTACCCTTCTCTCACTCTGGCCGCCCACCCTGGGCCCTCTACCACTCTCTCACTCTGGCCGCCTACCCTGGGCCCTTTACCCCTCTCTCACTCTAGCTGCCCACTCTGGGCCCTCTACACCTCTCTCACTCTGGCCGGCCACCCTGGGCCCTCTACCCCTCTCCCACTCTGGCCGCCCACCCTGGGCCCTCTTCCCCACTCTCACTCTGGCTGCCCAACCTGGACCCTCTACCCCTCTCTACCCCTCTCCCACTTTGGCCGCCCACCCTGTGCCTTCTACCCCACTCTCACTCTGGCCGCCCACCCTGGGCCCCCTACCCCTCTCTCACTCTGGCCGCCACCCTGGTCCCTCTGCCCCTCTCCCACTCTAGCCTCCCACCCTGGGCCCTCTACCCCTCTCCCACTCTGGCCATCCAGCCTGGGCCCTCTACCCCTCCCTCACACTAGCTGCCCACCATGAGCCCTCTACCCCTCTCTCACTCTGGCCGCCCACCTTGGGCCCTCTACCCCTCTCTCACTCTGGCCGCCTACCCTGGGCCCTCTACCCCTCTCTCACTCTGGCTGCCCACCCTGGGCCCTCTACCCCTCCTTCACTCTGGCCGCCCGCCCTGTGCCCTCTACCCCTCTCTCACTCTCGCCGCCCACCCTGGCCCTCTACCCATCTCTCACTCGGGCTGCCCACCCTGGGTCCTCCACCCCTCTCTCACTCTGGCCGCCCACCCTGGGCCCTCTACCCCTCTCTCACTCTGGCCGCCCACCCTGGGCCCTCTACCCCTCTCCCACTCTGGCCGTCCAGCCTGGGCCCTCTACCCCACTCTCACTCTGGCGGCCCCCCCCTACGCCCTCTACCCCTCACTCACTCTGGCCGCCCACCCTGGGCCCTCTATCCCTCTCTCACTCTGGCCGCCCACGCTGGGCCCTCTACCCCTCCCTCACTGGGCCCTCTCACTCTGGCTGCCCACCCTGGCCCCTCTACCCCTCTCTCACTCTGGCTGCCCACCCTGGGACCTCTACCCCTCACTCTGGCTGCCCACCCTGGGTCCTCTACCCGTCTCTCACACTGGCTGCCCACCCTGGGCCCTCTACCTTCCCTCACTCTGGCCGCCCACCCTGGGCCCTCTACCCCTCTCCCACTCTGGCCGCCCACCCTGGGCCCTCTACCCCACTCTCACTCTGGCCGCCCACCCTGGACCCTCTACCCCTCTCTACCCCTCTCCCACTCTGGCCGCCCACCCTGGCCCCTCTATCCCTCTCTCACTCTGGCTGCCCACCCTGGGCCCTCTACCCCTCACTCTGGCCGCCCACACTGGGCCCTCTACCCCTCTCTAACTATGGCTGCCCACTCTGGGCCCTCTACCCCTCTCTCACTCTGGCCGCCCACCCTGGGTCCTCTACCACTCTCCCACTCTGGCCGCCCACCCTGGGCCCTCTACCCCACTCTCACTCTGGCCGCCCACCCTGGATCCTTTACCCCTCTCTACCCCTCTCCCACTCTGGCCGCCCACCCTGGGCCCTCTACCCCTCTCTCACTCTGGCCGCCCACCCTGGGCCCTCTACCCCTCCCTCACTCTGGCCGCCCACCCTGGGCCTTCTACCCCTCTCTCACTCTGGCCACCCACTCTGGGCCCTCCACCCCTCTCTCACTCTGGCCGGCCACCCTGGGCCCTCTACCACTCTCCCACTCTGGCTGGCCACCCTGGGCC
Source organism: Ambystoma mexicanum (assembly GCF_040938575.1). Taxonomy (NCBI): domain Eukaryota; kingdom Metazoa; phylum Chordata; class Amphibia; order Caudata; family Ambystomatidae; genus Ambystoma; species Ambystoma mexicanum. Next base: position 16,168,701 of record NC_090925.1, on the reverse strand, counting down.
CTCTACTCCACTCTCACTCTGGCCGCCCACCCTGGACCCTCTACCCCCTACCCCTCTCTCATTCTGGCCGCCCACCCTGGGCCCTCTACCCCTACCCCACTCTGGCCTCCCACCCTGGGCCCTCTACACCTCTCCCACTCTGGCCGCCCAGCCTGGGCCCTCTACCCCTCCCTCACATTAGCTTCCCACCCTGAGCCCTCTATACTCCATTCTCACTCTGGCTGCCCACCCTGGGCCCTTCCTCTCTCACTCTGGCTGCCCACCCTGGGCCCTCTACCCCTCTCTCACTCTGGCCGCCCACCCTGGGCCCTCTAACCCTCTCTCACTCTGGCCGCCCAGCCTGGGCCCACTACCCCTCTCTCACTCTGGCCGCCCACCTTGGGCCCTCTACCCCTCCCTCATACTGGCTGCCCACCCTGAGCCCTCTACCCCTCTCCCACTCTGGCCGCCCACCCTGGGCCCTCTACCCCACTCTCACTCTGGCCGCCCACCCTCGGCCCTCTACCCCTCACTCACTCTGGCTGCCCACCCTGGGCCCTCTACCCCTCTCCCACTCTGGCCGCCCACCCTGGGCCCTCTACCCCACTCTCACTCTGGCCGCCCAACCTGGGCCCTCTACCCCTCTCTCACTCTGGCCGCCCACGCTGGGCCCTCTACCCCTCCCTCACTGGGCCCTCTCACTCTGGCCGCCCACCCTGGCCCATCTACCCCCCTCTCTCACTCAGGCTGCCCACCCTGGGCCCTCTACCCCTCACTCTGGCCGCCCACACTGGGCCCTCTACCCCTCTCTAACTATGGCTGCCCACTCTGGGCCCTCTACCCCTCTCTCACTCTGGCTACCCACCCTGGGTCCTCTACCACTCTCCCACTCTGGCCGCCCACCCTGGGCCCTCTACCCCACTCTCACTCTGGCCGCCCACCCTGGATCCTTTACCCCTCTCTACCCCTCTCCCACTCTGGCCACCCACCCTGGGCCCTCTACCCCTCTCTCACTCTGGCCGCCCACCCTGGGCCCTCTACCCCTCCCTCACTCTGGCCGCCAACCCTGGGCCTTCTACCCCTCTCTCACTCTGGCCACCCACTCTGGGCCCTCCACCCCTCTCTCACTCTGGCCGGCCACCCTGGGCCCTCTACCACTCTCCCACTCTGGCTGCCCACCCTGGGCTCTCTACTCCACTCTCACTCTGGCCGCCCACCCTGGACCCTCTACCCCCTATCCCTCTCTCATTCTGGCCGCCCACCCTGGGCCCTCTACCCCTACCCCACTCTGGCCTCCCACCCTGGGCCCTCTACACCTCTCCCACTCTGGCCGCCCAGCCTGGGCCCTCTACCCCTCCCTCACACTAGCTTCCCACCCTGAGCCCTCTATACTCCATTCTCACTCTGGCTGCCCACCCTGGGCCCTTCCTCTCTCACTCTGGCTGCCCACCCTGGGCCCTCTACCCCTCTCTCACTCTGGCCGCCCACCCTGGGCCCTCTAACCCTCTCTCACTCTGGCCGCCCACCCTGGGCCCACTACCCCTCTCTCACTCTGGCCGCCCACCTTGGGCCCTCTACCCCTCCCTCATACTGGCTGCCCACCCTGAGCCCTCTACCCCTCTCCCACTCTGGCCGCCCACCCTGGGCCCTCTACCCCACTCTCACTCTGGCCGCCCACCCTCGGCCCTCTACCCCTCACTCACTCTGGCTGCCCACCCTGGGCCCTCTACCCCTCTCCCACTCTGGCCGCCCACCCTGGGCCCTCTACCCCACTCTCACTCTGGCCGCCCAACCTGGGCCCTCTACCCCTCTCTCACTCTGGCCGCCCACGCTGGGCCCTCTACCCCTCCCTCACTGGGCCCTCTCACTCTGGCCGCCCACCCTGGCCCATCTACCCCTCTTTCACTCTGGCTGCCCACCCTGGGCCCACTACCTCTCTCTCACTCTGGCCGCCCGCCCTGTGCCCTCTACCCCTCTCTCACTCTGGCCGCCCACCCTGGCCCTCTACCCCTCTCTCACTCTGGCTGCCCACCCTGGGCCCTCCACCCCTCTCTCACTCTGGCCACCCACCCTGGGCCCTCTACCCCTCTCTCACTCTGGCTGCCCACCCTGGGCCCTCTACCCCTCACTCCCTCCGGCTGCCCACCCTGGGCCCTCTACCCCTCTCCCACTCTGGCCGCCCAGCGTGGGCCCTCTACCCCTCTCTCACTCTGGCCGCCCACCCTGGGCCCTCTACCCTTCTCTCACTAAGGCCGCCCACCCTGGGCCCTCTACCCCTCTCCCACTCTGGCCGCCCACCCTGGGCCCTCAACCTCCCTCACTCTGGCTGCCCATCCCTGGGCCCTCTACTCCTCTCTCACTGTGGCTGCCCAACCTGGGCCCTCTACCCCTCTCTCACTCTGGCTGCCCACCCTGGGCCCTCCACCCCTTTCTCACTCTGGCCGCCCACCCTGGGCCCTCTACCCCTCTCTCACTCTGGCTGCCCACCCTGGGCCTTCTACCCCTCTCTCACTCTGGCTGCCCACCCTGGGCCCTCCACCCCTCTCTCACTCTGGCCGCCCACCCTGGGCCCTCTAACCCACTCTCACTCTGGCTGCCCACCCTGGGCCCTCCACCCCTCTCTCACTCTGGCCGCCCACCCTGGGCCATCTACCCCTCCCTCACTCTGGCCGCCAACCCTGGGCCCTCTACCCCTCTCTCACTCTGGCTGCCCACTCTGGGCCCTCTACCCCTCTCTCACTCTGGCCGGCCACCCTGGGCCCTCTACCCCTCTCCCACTCTGGCCGCCCACCCTGGGCCCTCTTCCCCACTCTCACTCTGACCACCCACCCTGGACCCTCTACCCCTCTCTACCCCTCTCCCACTTTGGCCGGCCACCCTGTGCCCTCTACCCCACTCTCACTCTGGCCGCCCACCCTGGGCCCTCTACCCCTCTCTCACTCTGGCCGCCCACCCTGGGCCCTCTACCCCTCTCCCACTCTAGCCTCCCACCCTGGGCCCTCTACCCCTCTCCCACTCTGGCCGTCCAGCCTGGGCCCTCTACCCCTCCCTCACACTAGCTGCCCACCCTGAGCCCTCTACCCCTCTCTCACTCTGGCCGCCCACCCTGGGCCCTCTACCCCTCTCTCACTCTGGCCGCCTACCCTGGGCCCTCTACCCCTCTCTCACTCTGGCTGCCCACCCTGGGCACTCTACCCCTCTCTCACTCTGGCCGCCCGCCCTGTGCCCTCTACCCCTCTCTCACTCTCGCCGCCCACCCTGGCCCTCTACCCATCTCTCACTCGGGCTGCCCATCCTGGGCCCTCCACCCCTCTCTCACTCTGGCCGCCCACCCTGGGCCCTCTACCCCTCTCTCACTCTGGCTGCCCACCCTGGGCCCTCTACCACTCTCTCACTCCGGCTGCCCACCCTGGGCCCTCTACCCCTCTCCCACTCTGGCCGCCCACCCTGGGCCCTCCACCCCTCTCTCACTCTGGCCGCCCACCCTGGGCCCTCTACCCTTCTCTCACTAAGGCCGCCCACCCTGGGCCCTCTACCCCTCTCCACTCTGGCCGCCCACCCTGGGCCCTCCACCCTCCCTTACTCTGGCTGCCCACCCTGGGCCCTCTACCCCTCTCTCACTCTGGCTGCCCACCCTGGGCCGTCTACCCCTCTCTCACTCTGGCTGCCCACCCTGGGCCCTCCACCCCTCTCTCACTCTGGCCGCCCACCCTGGGCCCTCTACCCCTCTCTCACTCTGGCTGCCCACCCTGGGCCTTCTACCCCTCTCTCACTCTGGCTGCCCACCCTGGGCCCTCTACCCCACTCTCACTCTGGCTGCCCACCCTTGGCCCTCCACCCCTCTCTCACTCTGGCTGCCCACTCTGGGCCCTCTACCCCTCTCTCACTCTGGCCGGCCACACTGGGGCCTCTACCCCTCTCCCACTCTGACTGCCCACCCTGGGCTCTCTACCCCACTCTCACTCTGGCCGCCCACCCTGGACCCTCTACCCCTCTCTACCCCTCTCCCACTTTGGCCGCCCACCATGTGCCCTCTACCCCACTCTCACTCTGGCCGCCCACCCTGGGCCCTCTACCCCTCTCTCACTCTGGCCGCCCACCCTGGGCCCTCTACCCCTCTCCCACTCTGGCCTCCCACCCTGGGCCCTCTACCCCTCTCCCACTCTGGCCGTCCAGCCTGGGCCCTCTACCCCTCCCTCACACTAGCTGCCCACCCTGAGCCCTCTACCCTTCTCTCACTCTGGCCTCCCGCAGTGGGCCCTCTACCCCTCTCTCGCTCTGGCCGCCTACCCTGGGCCCTCTACCCTTCTCCCACTCTGGCCGCCCACCCTGGGCCCTCTACCCCTCTCTCACTCTGGCCACCCACCCTGGGCCCTCTACCCCTCTCCCACTCTGGCCGCCCACCCTGGGCCCTCTACCCCACTCTCACTCTGGCCGCCCACCCTAGGCCCTCTACCCCTCACTCACTCTGGCCGCGCACCCTGGGCCCTCTACCCCTCTCTCACTCTGGCCGCCCACGCTGGGCCCTCTACCCCTCCCTCACTGGGCCCTCTCACTCTGGCCGCCCACCCTGGCCCCTCTACCCCTCTCTCACTCTGGCTGCCCACCCTGGGCCCTGTACACTTCACTCTGGCTGCCCACCCTGGGTCCTCTACCCCTCTCTCACACTGGCTGCCCACCCTGGGCCCTCTACCCCTCCCTCACTCTGGCCGCCCACCCTGGGCCCTCTACCCCTCTCCCACTCTGGCTGCCCACCCTGGGCCCTCTACCCCACTCTCACTCTGGCCGCCCACCCTGGACCCTCTACCCATCTCTACCCCTCTCCCACTCTGGCCGCCCACCCTGGCCCCTCTACCCCTCTCTCACTCTGGCTGCCCACCCTGGGCCCTCTACCCCTCACTCTGGCCGCCCACACTGGGCCCTCTACCCCTCTCTCACTCTGGCCGCCCACCCTGGGTCCTCTACCCCTCTCCCACTCTGGCCGCCCACCCTGAGCCCTCTACCCCACTCTCACTCTGGCCGCCCACCCTGGATCCTCTACCCCTCTCTACCCCTCGCCCACTCTGGCCGCCCACCCTGGGCCCTCTACCCCTCCCTCACTCTGGCCACCCACCCTGGGCCCTCTACCCTTCTCTCACTCTGGCTGCCCACCCTGGGCCCTCTACCCCTCTCCCACTCTGACCTCCCACCCTGGCCTTCTACCCCTCTCCCACTCTGGCCGCCCTCCATGGGCCCTCTACCCCTCCCTCTCTCTGGCCGCCCACCCTGGGCCCTCTACCCCTCTCTCACTCTGGCCGCGCACCCTGGGCCCTCTACCCCACTCCCACTCTGGCCTCCCACCATGGGCCCTCTACCCCTCTCCCACTCTGGCCGCCCAGCCTGGGCCCTCTACCCCTCCCTCACACTAGCTGCCCACCCTGAGCCCTCTACCCCTCTCTCACTTTGGCTACCCACCCTGGGCCCTCTACCCCTCTCTCACTCTGGCCGCCCACCCTGGGCCCTCTACCCCTCTCCCACTCTGGCCGCCCACCCTGGGCCCTCTACCCCATTCTCCCTCTGGCCGCCCACCCTGGGCCCTCTACCTCACTCTCACTCTGGCCGCCCACCCTGGGCCCTCTACCCCTCCCTCACTCTGGCCGCCTACCCTGGGCCCTCTACCCCTCTCTCCCTCTGGCTGCCCACCCTGGGCCCTCTACCCCTCTTCCACTCTGACCTCCCACCCTGGGCCCTCTACCCCTCTCCCACTCTGGCCGCCCTCCCTGGGCCCTCTACCCCTCCCTCTCTCTGGCCGCCCACCCTGGGCCCTCTACCCCTCTCTCACTCTGGCCGTGCACCCTGGGCCCTCTACCCCTCTCCCACTCTGGCCTCCCACCATGGGCCCTCTACCCCTCTCCCACTCTGGCCGCCCAGCCTGGGCCCTCTACCCCTCCCTCACACTAGCTGCCCACCCTGAGCCCTCTACCCCTCTCTCACTCTGGCTGCTCACCCTGGGCCCTCTACCCCTCTCTCACTCTGGCCGCCCACCCTGGGCCCTCTACCCCTCTCCCACTCTGGCCGCCCACCCTGGGCCCTCTACCCCATTCTCACTCTGGCCGCCCACCCTGGGCCCTCTACCCCACTCTCACTCTGGCCGCCCACCCTGGGCCCTCTACCCCTCCCTCACTCTGGCCGCCTACCCTTGGCCCTCTACCCCTCTCTCGCTCTGGCCGCCTACCCTGGGCCCTCTACCCTTCTCCCACTCTGGCCGCCCACCCTGGGCCCTCTACCCCTCTCTCACTCTGGCCACCCACCCTGGGCCCTCTACCCCTCTCCCACTCTGGCCGCCCACCCTGGGCCCTCTACCCCACTCTCACTCTGGCCGCCCACCCTAGGCCCTCTACCCCTCACTCACTCTGGCCGCGCACCCTGGGCCCTCTACCCCTCTCTCACTCTGGCCGCCCACGCTGGGCCCTCTACCCCTCCCTCACTGGGCCCTCTCACTCTGGCCGCCCACCCTGGCCCCTCTACCCCTCTCTCACTCTGGCTGCCCACCCTGGGCCCTGTACACTTCACTCTGGCTGCCCACCCTGGGTCCTCTACCCCTCTCTCACACTGGCTGCCCACCCTGGGCCCTCTACCCCTCCCTCACTCTGGCCGCCCACCCTGGGCCCTCTACCCCTCTCCCACTCTGGCTGCCCACCCTGGGCCCTCTACCCCACTCTCACTCTGGCCGCCCACCCTGGACCCTCTACCCATCTCTACCCCTCTCCCACTCTGGCCGCCCACCCTGGCCCCTCTACCCCTCTCTCACTCTGGCTGCCCACCCTGGGCCCTCTACCCCTCACTCTGGCCGCCCACACTGGGCCCTCTACCCCTCTCTCACTCTGGCCGCCCACCCTGGGTCCTCTACCCCTCTCCCACTCTGGCCGCCCACCCTGAGCCCTCTACCCCACTCTCACTCTGGCCGCCCACCCTGGATCCTCTACCCCTCTCTACCCCTCGCCCACTCTGGCCGCCCACCCTGGGCCCTCTACCCCTCCCTCACTCTGGCCACCCACCCTGGGCCCTCTACCCTTCTCTCACTCTGGCTGCCCACCCTGGGCCCTCTACCCCTCTCCCACTCTGACCTCCCACCCTGGCCTTCTACCCCTCTCCCACTCTGGCCGCCCTCCATGGGCCCTCTACCCCTCCCTCTCTCTGGCCGCCCACCCTGGGCCCTCTACCCCTCTCTCACTCTGGCCGCGCACCCTGGGCCCTCTACCCCACTCCCACTCTGGCCTCCCACCATGGGCCCTCTACCCCTCTCCCACTCTGGCCGCCCAGCCTGGGCCCTCTACCCCTCCCTCACACTAGCTGCCCACCCTGAGCCCTCTACCCCTCTCTCACTTTGGCTACCCACCCTGGGCCCTCTACCCCTCTCTCACTCTGGCCGCCCACCCTGGGCCCTCTACCCCTCTCCCACTCTGGCCGCCCACCCTGGGCCCTCTACCCCATTCTCCCTCTGGCCGCCCACCCTGGGCCCTCTACCTCACTCTCACTCTGGCCGCCCACCCTGGGCCCTCTACCCCTCCCTCACTCTGGCCGCCTACCCTGGGCCCTCTACCCCTCTCTCCCTCTGGCTGCCCACCCTGGGCCCTCTACCCCTCTTCCACTCTGACCTCCCACCCTGGGCCCTCTACCCCTCTCCCACTCTGGCCGCCCTCCCTGGGCCCTCTACCCCTCCCTCTCTCTGGCCGCCCACCCTGGGCCCTCTACCCCTCTCTCACTCTGGCCGTGCACCCTGGGCCCTCTACCCCTCTCCCACTCTGGCCTCCCACCATGGGCCCTCTACCCCTCTCCCACTCTGGCCGCCCAGCCTGGGCCCTCTACCCCTCCCTCACACTAGCTGCCCACCCTGAGCCCTCTACCCCTCTCTCACTCTGGCTGCTCACCCTGGGCCCTCTACCCCTCTCTCACTCTGGCCGCCCACCCTGGGCCCTCTACCCCTCTCCCACTCTGGCCGCCCACCCTGGGCCCTCTACCCCATTCTCACTCTGGCCGCCCACCCTGGGCCCTCTACCCCACTCTCACTCTGGCCGCCCACCCTGGGCCCTCTACCCCTCCCTCACTCTGGCCGCCTACCCTTGGCCCTCTACCCCTCTCTCACTCTGGCCACCCACCCCGGGCCCTCTACCCCTCTCCCACTTTGGCCTCCCACCCTGGGCCCTCTACCGCTCTCCCACTCTGGCCGCCCACCCTGGGCCCTCTACCCCTCCCTCACTCTGGCCGCCCACCCTGGGCCCTCTACCCCTCTCTCTCTCTGGCCGTGCACCCTGGGCCCTCTACCCCTCTCCCACTCTGGCCTCCCACCCTGGGCCCTCTACCCATCTCCCACTCTGGCCGCCCAGCCTGGGCCCTCTACCCCTCCCTCACACTAGCTGCCCACCCTGAGCCTTCTACCCCTCTCTCTCTCTGGCTGCCCACCCTTGGCCCTCTACCCCTCTCTCACTCTGGCCGCCCACCCTGGGCCCTCTACCCCTCTCCCACTCTGGCCGCCCACCCTGGGCCCTCTCCCCATTCTCACTCTGGCCGCCCACCCTGGGCCCTCTACCCCTCTCTCACTCTGGCCGCCCACCCTGGGCCCTCTACCCCTCTCTCACTCTGGCCTCCCTCCCTGGGCCCTCTACCCCTCTCTTACTCTGGCCGCCCACCCTGGGCCCTCTACTCCTCTCTCACTAAGGCCGCCCACCCTGGGCCCTCTACTTCTCTCCCACTCTGGCCGCCGACCCTGGGCCCCCTACCCCTCTCCCACTCTGGCCGCCCACCCTATGCCCTCTACCCCTCTCCCGCTCTGGCCGCCCAGCCTGGGCCCTATACCCCACCCTCACACTGGCTGCCCACCCTGAGCCCTCTACCCCTCTCTCACTCTGGCCACCCACCCTGGGCCCTCTACCCCTCTCCCACTCTGGCTGCCCACCCTGGGCCCTCTACCCCACTCTCACTCTGGCCGCCCACCCTGGGCCCTCTACCCCTCTCTCACTCTGGCCGCCCACCCTGGGCCCTCTACCCCTCTCTCACTCTGGCCGCGGACGCCCACCCTGGGCCCTCTACCCCTCTCTCACTCTGGCCGCCCAACCTGGACCCTCTACCCTTCTCTCACTAAGGCCGCCCACCCTGGGCCCTCTACCCCTCTCCCACTCTGGCCGCCCACCCTGGGCCCTCTACCCCTCTCCCACTCTGGCCGCACACCCTGGGCCCTCTACCCCTATCTCACTCTGGCCGCCCACCGTGGGCCCTCTACACCTCTCTCACTCTGGCCGCCCACCCTGGGCCCTCCCTCTCTCCCTCTGGCTGCCCACCCTGGGCCGTTTACCCCTCTATCACTCTGGCCACCCACCCTAGGCCCTCTACTCCTCTCGCACTCTGGCCGCCCACCCTGGGCCCTCTACCCCACTCTCACTCTGGCCGCCCACCCTGGGCCCTGTAACCCTCTCTCACTCTCGCCGCCCACCCTGGGCCCACAACCACTCTCTCACTCTGGCCGCCCACCCTGGGCCCTCTACCCCTCCCTCACACTGGCTGCCCACCCTGAGCCCTCTACCTCTCTCTCACTCTGGCCACCCACCTGGGTCCTCTACCCCTCTCTCACTCTGGCCGCCCACCCTGGGCCCTCTACCCCTCTCCCACTCTGGCTGCCCACCCTGGGCCCTCTACCCCACTCTCACTCTGGCCGCCCACCCTGGACCCTCTACCCATCTCTACCCCTCTCCCACTCTGGCCGCCCACCCTGGCCCCTCTACCCCTCTCTCACTCTGGCTGCCCACCCTGGGCCCTCTACCCCTCACTCTGGCCGCCCACACTGGGCCCTCTACCCCTCTCTCACTCTGGCCGCCCACCCTGGGTCCTCTACCCCTCTCCCACTCTGGCCGCCCACCCTGAGCCCTCTACCCCACTCTCACTCTGGCCGCCCACCCTGGATCCTCTACCCCTCTCTACCCCTCGCCCACTCTGGCCGCCCACCCTGGGCCCTCTACCCCTCCCTCACTCTGGCCACCCACCCTGGGCCCTCTACCCTTCTCTCACTCTGGCTGCCCACCCTGGGCCCTCTACCCCTCTCCCACTCTGACCTCCCACCCTGGCCTTCTACCCCTCTCCCACTCTGGCCGCCCTCCATGGGCCCTCTACCCCTCCCTCTCTCTGGCCGCCCACCCTGGGCCCTCTACCCCTCTCTCACTCTGGCCGCGCACCCTGGGCCCTCTACCCCACTCCCACTCTGGCCTCCCACCATGGGCCCTCTACCCCTCTCCCACTCTGGCCGCCCAGCCTGGGCCCTCTACCCCTCCCTCACACTAGCTGCCCACCCTGAGCCCTCTACCCCTCTCTCACTTTGGCTACCCACCCTGGGCCCTCTACCCCTCTCTCACTCTGGCCGCCCACCCTGGGCCCTCTACCCCTCTCCCACTCTGGCCGCCCACCCTGGGCCCTCTACCCCATTCTCACTCTGGCCGCCCACCCTGGGCCCTCTACCTCACTCTCACTCTGGCCGCCCACCCTGGGCCCTCTACCCCTCCCTCACTCTGGCCGCCTACCCTGGGCCCTCTACCCCTCTCTCCCTCTGGCTGCCCACCCTGGGCCCTCTACCCCTCTTCCACTCTGACCTCCCACCCTGGGCCCTCTACCCCTCTCCCACTCTGGCCGCCCTCCCTGGGCCCTCTACCCCTCCCTCTCTCTGGCCGCCCACCCTGGGCCCTCTACCCCTCTCTCACTCTGGCCGTGCACCCTGGGCCCTCTACCCCTCTCCCACTCTGGCCTCCCACCATGGGCCCTCTACCCCTCTCCCACTCTGGCCGCCCAGCCTGGGCCCTCTACCCCTCCCTCACACTAGCTGCCCACCCTGAGCCCTCTACCCCTCTCTCACTCTGGCTGCTCACCCTGGGCCCTCTACCCCTCTCTCACTCTGGCCGCCCACCCTGGGCCCTCTACCCCTCTCCCACTCTGGCCGCCCACCCTGGGCCCTCTACCCCATTCTCACTCTGGCCGCCCACCCTGGGCCCTCTACCCCACTCTCACTCTGGCCGCCCACCCTGGGCCCTCTACCCCTCCCTCACTCTGGCCGCCTACCCTTGGCCCTCTACCCCTCTCTCACTCTGGCCACCCACCCCGGGCCCTCTACCCCTCTCCCACTTTGGCCTCCCACCCTGGGCCCTCTACCGCTCTCCCACTCTGGCCGCCCACCCTGGGCCCTCTACCCCTCCCTCACTCTGGCCGCCCACCCTGGGCCCTCTACCCCTCTCTCTCTCTGGCCGTGCACCCTGGGCCCTCTACCCCTCTCCCACTCTGGCCTCCCACCCTGGGCCCTCTACCCATCTCCCACTCTGGCCGCCCAGCCTGGGCCCTCTACCCCTCCCTCACACTAGCTGCCCACCCTGAGCCTTCTACCCCTCTCTCTCTCTGGCTGCCCACCCTTGGCCCTCTACCCCTCTCTCACTCTGGCCGCCCACCCTGGGCCCTCTACCCCTCTCCCACTCTGGCCGCCCACCCTGGGCCCTCTCCCCATTCTCACTCTGGCCGCCCACCCTGGGCCCTCTACCCCTCTCTCACTCTGGCCGCCCACCCTGGGCCCTCTACCCCTCTCTCACTCTGGCCTCCCTCCCTGGGCCCTCTACCCCTCTCTTACTCTGGCCGCCCACCCTGGGCCCTCTACTCCTCTCTCACTAAGGCCGCCCACCCTGGGCCCTCTACTTCTCTCCCACTCTGGCCGCCGACCCTGGGCCCCCTACCCCTCTCCCACTCTGGCCGCCCACCCTATGCCCTCTACCCCTCTCCCGCTCTGGCCGCCCAGCCTGGGCCCTATACCCCACCCTCACACTGGCTGCCCACCCTGAGCCCTCTACCCCTCTCTCACTCTGGCCACCCACCCTGGGCCCTCTACCCCTCTCCCACTCTGGCTGCCCACCCTGGGCCCTCTACCCCACTCTCACTCTGGCCGCCCACCCTGGGCCCTCTACCCCTCTCTCACTCTGGCCGCCCACCCTGGGCCCTCTACCCCTCTCTCACTCTGGCCGCGGACGCCCACCCTGGGCCCTCTACCCCTCTCTCACTCTGGCCGCCCAACCTGGACCCTCTACCCTTCTCTCACTAAGGCCGCCCACCCTGGGCCCTCTACCCCTCTCCCACTCTGGCCGCCCACCCTGGGCCCTCTACCCCTCTCCCACTCTGGCCGCACACCCTGGGCCCTCTACCCCTCTCTCACTCTGGCCGCCCACCGTGGGCCCTCTACACCTCTCTCACTCTGGCCGCCCACCCTGGGCCCTCCCTCTCTCCCTCTGGCTGCCCACCCTGGGCCGTTTACCCCTCTATCACTCTGGCCACCCACCCTAGGCCCTCTACTCCTCTCGCACTCTGGCCGCCCACCCTGGGCCCTCTACCCCACTCTCACTCTGGCCGCCCACCCTGGGCCCTGTAACCCTCTCTCACTCTCGCCGCCCACCCTGGGCCCACAACCACTCTCTCACTCTGGCCGCCCACCCTGGGCCCTCTACCCCTCCCTCACACTGGCTGCCCACCCTGAGCCCTCTACCTCTCTCTCACTCTGGCCACCCACCTGGGTCCTCTACCCCTCTCTCACTCTGGCCACCCACCCTGGGCCCTCTACCCCTCTCTCACTCTGGCTGCCCACTCTGGGCCCTCTACCCCTCTCTCACTCTGGCTGCCCACACTGGGGCCTCTACCCCTCTCCCACTCTGGCCGCCCACCCAGGGACCTCTACCCCTCCCTCACACTAGCTGCCCACCCTGAGCCTTCTACCCCTCTCTCACTCTGGCTGCCCACCCTGGGCCCTCTACCCCTCTCTCACTCTGGCCGCCCACCCTGGGCCCTCTACCCCTCTCTCACTCTGGCCGCCCACCCTGGGCCCTCTACCCCATTTTCACTCTGGCCGCCCACCCTGGGCCCTCTACCCCTCTCTCACTCTGGCTGCCCACCCTGGGCTCTCTACCCCTCACTCTGGCCGCCCACCCTGGGCCCTCTACCCCTCTCTCACTCTGGCTGCCCACTCTGGGCCCTCTACCCCTCTCTCACTCTGGCCGCCCACCCTGGGGCCTCTACCCCTCTCCCACTCTGGCCGCCCACCCTGAGCCCTCTACCCCTCCCTCACTCTGGCCGCCCACCCTGGGCCCTCTACCCCTCTCTCACTCTGGCCGCCCACCCTGGACCCTCTACCCCTCTCTACCCCTCTCCCACTCTGGCCGCCCACCCTGGCCCCTCTACCCCTCTCTCACTCTGGCTGCCGACCCTGGGCTCTCTACCCCTCACTCTGGCCGCCCACCCTGGGCCCTCTACCCCTCTCTCACTCTGGCTGCCCACTCTGGGCCCTCTACCCCTCTCTCACTCTGGCTGCCCACCCTGGGCCCTCTAACCCTCTCTCACTCTGGCTGCCCACCCTGGGCCATCTCCCCTCTCTCACTCTGGCTGCCCACCCTGGGCCCTCTACCCCCTCTCTCACTCTGGCCGCCGACTCTCGGCCCTCTTCCTGCTCCGTCCTGTGAGGTAAAAAACCTTGGTGTCACCTTCGACTCCACTCTTTCTCTCCTAACATTACAGACCTTGCCAAGAAGGCCCACTACCAGCTGCACCTCCTCAGAGGTATTCCTCCTTCCCTCTCCTTCCCCCAGAAGATCACTGTCTCCAGAGCTCTAGTTCTCTCTAGGCTGCACTATTGTAACAGCCTCTTTCTAAATCTGCCTGCTTCTACTCTCCACCCTCTGCAACTCATCCAGAACAGGAATGGAAGACTTGTCCTTGGCCTCAAGCCCAGGGATCGTATCAATATATGTAAACTAAAAAAGTCTCTCCCGTACTGAAAATCAAAAGTCGGCACCCATGGCAGCAACTTCATTTTAACCAAATGCTGACCTTGAAGGAAGGTCCTGAGTGGTGTGGGGCGTGCTGCACTGTGGATGCAGGCGTTCTTGGATGCTGGCAAAGCTGGCATGTACCTTGGTCTAGTCTAGGGGAGCAGTCATCTCTGTGTTGGGCTCATGAAGCAACCCCCAAGGCATAAGCGAAAGGGGTACTTTTTCTAGCCCTCATCACCTTTGAGGGGGGCAACCAGGGTGGAGACATACGGGACAGTCCTGTAAGTGAACACCATTTGTGCCACTGTTTCCTGCACATTTAACTGACTGCCAATGACACTCTGTATGCTGTTATTATTAAGTGCTCTATGAAACCTCTTGACCATACCACTGGCCTGCGGATGGTACCGTGAGGTTGTACGGTGTTGGGATAGACTCATGGTAAGTTGAGTACAAAGCTTTATTAAGCATGTGGCCCCATCAGCAACACCCCTCCAACTCTGCATCCTCCCACAACCAACCCTCTGAACCCTTTCTGTGAACATGGAACATTATGGGAGTCCACATTCTAACTTACAACACGTGCCCTTTCTTTATAATCAAAACTATGGCAATTGAGTACACAAGGGAAGAGATAGGGGAGGAATGCGAGCACCCCCAGAGTCACTGTCACCTTACACAGTGGGGCCTCATGCTTCTGAGATGGCCGAATGTCTCCCGTGTACTGCGAAGCCCACTCACCCCGCTGGGCTGGTCACTTCCACCCCGAAGACTGCACTCTCAGTTCCCTGTCCTGCAGAAGCAGGGAGGAGCGTGCACTCCACCTGACAAGCCTGCCCATGCTCCAACATCACCCATCATCTGGTGGCACACAAGCCTAAGGGGCACGCAGTACACTTGCCTGTCCCTGGTGGGCATCCGTGCTCTTGCCCAGTATGCAGAGTATAATAACTTCTCCCTTACCCTTCCCACCCCCCAATCCTATGGTGGTGCCTTCGCTTGATCCCCATCTGATATCTGCACCCTCTGTCATCCATACAGTCTTCATCAAGTGATCTTCTCTTGCCCACCCACCCACGGGAGATACGCATCTGTTCTCATACCTTAGCGAGGTGGGGCGTGTTTTGGTAAGCCACCACCATTTCCATCACCTGGCTCCGGTGTAGCCCACTTGTCAATGCCAAAAGCAATTTTCCTTAATTAACCGGTTAACCCTCACCACCTCCCTCCTTGCACTGCTAGGGGGAGTGGGCGGGAAGGGGGGTGTATAGCGCTGTCCTCAGATTTATTATTCTATGGGTGGCCAAGAAATTGACCATTGACACAACCCGGACTCCATTGTCACACATGATGTACCTGGGAAAACCTTCTCGCATGCACACGGCCATAATGAAGTCACAGAGGGTCATTCCGAGTACAGTAACGAGGTAGAAAATGGTGGTAACGTGGTGGTAATTCTGTTACTGCTGCATTACCGTACCGCTGTACTATAGGTTTGGTGGTAAGGTGGTTGGAGAAACCTGCAGCAAAATGCTGGAGGTAAATCCAACACCTTACTACCAAAAATCTGCAGAATTGGCAGAATCAATACTGGTAGAATTAGCGACAGCAGTAATTCTGCGACTATACCTTTGGACTCCTATGGAATCCAAAGAATTGGGATTTACAGCGCCTACCACCACTTGTATTCCAGCAGTAATTCCACTGGACCAACTGGCAGTACCGGTAATTCCATTTGGCAGTAGTTCAGCAGAATTACCGTTGAACTACCGCCAAACTCGCAATCACCCCCACCGACCACTTGCATGGTCACAGCAGGAACACATTTGACTTCAAACCACAGTGGGGTATAGTCCAACAACACCACAGTGTAACTTAAATCACAGTACAGCATATCCATTGGCCAATCACATCAATAGTAAACTTACCCCACCCCCTCCTCGGTACTCCCACAGGTTCCAAAGGCATGTGTTCTAGCCTCTTGGACTTGTCACTTTCAGCACAAGCAGAACGATTGCCACTATGGTGTCCATACCCAGCCACCAATAACGCTATTGGAGCCCAGCCTAGATGTCCAGCATGGGCATTCATGACTATCTTATTTTCAATGTCTAGGGGGCCACATGCCTCCCTCCCTTCGGCTAACCCAACTCACACAGAACTAATTCATCTTGCTATGATATGATATGATATTGATACGATATGGTATTTATAACTCGCCTATACATAAGTGTTTCAAGGCATGATCTTGAACCACCATGTAAGCCTGCTCACACTTGGGGTTCCTTGGCCAACCTCTATGGGAGTAACCAATAGCATTGACCATTTCCCCATCTACGCTCAAGGCCCTCATTCACTCCTCCTTCAGAACCACCAGACTCATTGACTCCAATCCACTCGCCAACCAGGAATCCATCTGATCAGTCTCCACGTCCTCCCCCAGTCAAGGATGGAGCCGCGACAAGCAATCCGTCACTTGGTTGTACGTCCAAGATGTACATTCTACAGTCCTAGCAGTGGCTTAAGCCTGAGCCCTGAATGGTGAATTGGTGAATCAACAGAGTATTGTTACTTCTTATGACAAATGCAATGCCCCAGGAATACACTCTGAAGTACCGCACCACCCAAAAACATGCCCAAGCCTCTTTCTCAATGGCGGACAAGTTCATTTCACACTCACTTGGGTTCTTGGATGCACCGAACACCTTTCCTAATATTGGCTTAACACTTCACCTATACCTCTTTTACTGGTGCCGACAGTTACGCACAATTTTGTGCACAACATGAAAATGTTTAGGGTTATGGCATTCGCAACAGCCTGCTTGAGGCTTTCGAACACATCCTGCAATCCACTTGTCACACCCACCGCCTTCCTTTAGCACACCCTTCAGGCACACCATTTACCAACAAGACCAAGGAAAGTTCTTATCTAATCCATGTCCTATGGTAATTGACATCTGGTCTGGCATGGGATGAACAGTCATCAGTTATGCCATGACACAATCTGAAGGGCAGCATCCACCAGGTATAAGTGATGGCGTATAGCCTGTAAGGGTGCAGAACGAGGAGACTGACACACAGGTGGCATGGTGGTTTCTATGGATGTGTTCTAATTGACCTTTTCACAATTGACCTCGGGAGAATTGACCTCGGGAGAATTGACCTAATTTAAAAAGTCATTTAGGACATACATGTGGGGGAAACCCCCTGCAACCCACCACCCAATCCCCTTATATTATTTATAATCCAAAACCAACACAATACATATATAAAATAACTAAAATAATATCAAGGTCAATTGTGCAGAAGGTCAATTAGGACCACTATAATTAGGTAAATTAGGAATAAATGTCAGTTGTAAAAGGTCAATTTGGGTAATACCGGTTTCTATAGACTTTTGTTCACCAAGAAAATAAAGAGAAAACCTAACTTTTTTAAATCGTCCCGGGAGGATAGCTTAGCGGCAACGTGTGTGCCTTGGAAGCAAGACAACACGAAGCAACACATGTTCGATTCCCTGGGTCCGTGCTTAGTAACCTCTGGGTGTTTAAGCGTGTTAAAAATAAGCAACAAAGAAAAAAAAAAAACAATTACACGACGGGAAAAAAAAACCGAACAATTCCTGTAACAGCGCCTCGATGCCCACGGGCTGTGTGAGCGCTTTATAAAATGCAAATAAAATTAAAAAAACTTTCCTTATGAGGGGTTTCCATACCTCAACAAAAATGCTAATGCGTCTTTCAGAATGTCCTTGTAAACTAAAGAGTCAGCTGTCCTATGTCAAAATCTCTAATTCTCTCATTATAACTAAACCAGAAGGTTGTGTCAATGTTCTTGGTACACGGGAATGACTCCCTTCTCCTGGTCCCAATACTTCACAAACAAAGGATGGTCAATCTTGTAACACTCTGTATCAGAAACGTTCTCAGTTTCCTCAACCCATGGGGAATGACTCCCTTCCCCTGGATCACAATACTATGTGGTTTGATCCTTTGTGCAGATTCAATTACCAGTAAGATGTCTTCCTTCTCCTGGTCTCTGGCTTTCACTGTTTCTCACGCAAAACCAGGGGGAACAACTCCATTCCCCTGGCCTCTTGTTTATATTGTCCTTTTTCCTGTAGATGTAGCACTATCAGGAGAATGACTCCCTTCTCCTGGTATCTTGGTTTCATAGTCACTTCGCACTCTGTGGTACCCAGGGGGAATGACTCCCTTCCCCTGGCCTCCTGGTTACGTTGTCCTTTTTCCTGTAGATATAGCACTACCAGAAGAATGACTCCCTTCCCCTGGCCTCTTGGTTATATTGTCCTGTTTCCTGTAGATGTAGCACTGCCACGAGAATGACTCCCTTCCCCTGGCCTCTTAGTTATATTATCCTTTTTCCTGTAGATATAGCACTACCAGGAAAATGACTCCCTTCCCCTGGCCTCTTGGTTCTATTGTCCTTTTTCCTGTAGCTATAGCACTACCAGGAGAATGACTCCCTTTGCCTGGCCTCTTGGTTATATTGTCCTTTTACCTGTAGATATAGCACTACCAGGAGAATGACTCCCTTCCCCTAGCCTCTTGGTTATGTTATATTGTCCTTTTTCCTGCAGCTATAGCACTACCAGGAGAATGACTCACTTTCCCTGGCCTCTGGTTATATTGTCCTTTTTCCTGTAGCTATAGCACTACCATGAGAATCACTCCCTTGTCCTGGTATCTTGGTTTCCCACTCACTTCGCACTCTGCGGTACCCAGGGGGAATGACTCCCTTCCCCTGGCCTCTTGGTTATATTGTCCTTTTTCCTGTAGCTATAGCACTACCAGGAGAATGACTCCCTTCTCCTGGTATCTTGGTTTCACAGTCACTTCACACTCTGCGGTACCCAAGGGGAATGACTCCCTTCCCCTGGCCTCTTGGTTATATTGTCCTTTTACCTGTAGCTATAGCACTACCATGAGAATGACCCCCTTCTCCTGGTATCTTGGTTTCACAGTCACTTCAAACTCTGCGGTACCCAGGGGGAATGACTCCCTTCCCCTGGCCTCTTGGTTATATTGTCCTTTTT
The DNA here is from genome assembly GCF_040938575.1 of Ambystoma mexicanum. NCBI lineage: Eukaryota > Metazoa > Chordata > Amphibia > Caudata > Ambystomatidae > Ambystoma > Ambystoma mexicanum. The sequence goes on along the minus strand of NC_090925.1, from coordinate 16,149,852 downwards.
CCTGTAGCTATAGCACTACCATGAGAATGACCCCCTTCTCCTGGTATCTTGGTTTCACAGTCACTTCACACTCTGCGGTACCCAGGGGGAATGACTCCCTTCCCCTGGCCTCTTGGTTATATTGTCCTTTTTCCTGTAGCTATAGCACTACCATGAGAATGACCCCCTTCTCCTGGTATCTTGGTTTCACAGTCACTTCACACTCTGCGGTACCCAGGGGGAATGACTCCCTTCCCCTGGCCTCTTGGTTATATTGTCCTTTTACCTGTAGCTATAGCACTACCAGGTAAATGACTCCCTTCTCCTGGTATCTTGGTTTCACAGTCACTTCACACTCTGCGGTACCCAGGGGGAATGACTCCTTTCCCCTGGCCTCTTGGTTATATTGTTTTTTTCCAGTAGCTATAGCACTACCATGAGAATGACTCCCTTCTCCTGGTATCTTGTTTTCCCACTCACTTCGCACTCTGCGGTACCCAGGGGGAATGACTCCCTTCGCCTGGCCTCTTGGTTATATTGTCCTTTTACCTGTAGATATAGCACTACCAGGAGAATGACTCACTTCCCCTGGCCTCTTGGTTATATTGTCCTTTTTCCTGCAGCTATAGCACTACCATGAGAATGACTCCCTTGTCCTGGTATCTTGGTTTCCCACTCACTTCGCACTCTGCGGTACCCAGGGGGAATGACTCCCTTCCCCTGGCCTCTTGGTTATATTGTCCTTTTTCCTGTAGCTATAGCACTACCAGGAGAATGACTCCCTTCTCCTGGTATCTTGGTTTCACAGTCACTTCACACTCTGCGGTACCCAGGGGGAATGACTCCCTTCCCCTGGCCTCTTGGTTATATTGTCCTTTTTCCTGTAGCTATAGCACTACCATGAGAATGACCCCCTTCTCCTGGTATCTTGGTTTCAGTCACTTCACACTCTGCGGTACCCAGGGGGAATGACTCCCTTCCCCTGGCCTCTTGGTTATATTGTTTTTTCCAGTAGCTATAGCACTACCATGAGAATGACTCCCTTCTCCTGGTATCTTGGTTTCCCACTCACTTCGCACTCTGCGGTACCCAGGGGGAATGACTCCCTTCGCCTGGCCTCTTGGTTATATTGTCCTTTTACCTGTAGATATAGCACTACCAGGAGAATGACTCCCTTCTCCTACCCAGGGGGAATGACTCCATTCCCCTGGCCTATTGGTTATATTGTTTTTTCACTGTAGCTATAGCACTACCAGGAAAATGACCCCCTTCTCCTGGTATCTTGGTTTCACAGTCACTTCACACTCTGCGGTACCCAGGGGGAATGACTCCTTTCCCCTGGCCTCTTGGTTATATTGTTTTTTTCCTGTTGCTATAGCACTACCAGGAGAATGACTCCCTTCTCCTGGTATCTTGGTTTCACAGTCACTTCATTCTCTGCGGTACCCAGGGGGAATAACTCCCTTCCCCTGGTGATCCTTGTTTCACACTTTTCTTTCTTTCCCAACAGTTCATGCACAAATATGATTCTTGACCCAGATTTCCCTGGTATAGCCCACTTGGCCGTCTGGCTTGCCAAGTACTGACACAAGGAAGAGGGTCGTTCTCCCTTGCCCTCTTGGTTTGTGGGTCCAGGATCCACATTTCTGTATTCAGCTCGTTGGACAGACTTGGTTCACTAACCTGCCAACTGCTGTCAGGAAGAAGATGCTTTACAAAATCCTTTTGACTCTCTCAAGCTGTGGGGTTATGTACTGTCCCCTCTTCATGCGTTCCTCCCCTTTCACAATCACCATATTTCTCTTTTTCTCTGGGAGTCTTTTACTACCCCTATTCTCTGTTTGGGTTTCTCTGACACTTCCCTTTCAGTGCCAATGCTCCCTTTGGTCCCCACCAGCTGGCCCGGTTTCTTCCCTACCTTTAGGGAATGTCTCAGCGGGCTCCGGTCAGTCCTGTGACTTGTTTCTGGGCTTTGTGCTGTCTTCGCACACTTCTTCCTTCCATTTGCAGCTCTGCAGCTGTTGGCTTTTTCCAGCGTTCTCGCCTGCTCTGGACCACATTGTCCCTCTGCTTTCTCCGGTCAGGCTGTTCTTCTTCCAGCTACCTCATAGGTCCTTCCATGTCGGACCCAGTAGAGGCGCCTGCTTCCCGCTGACAGTGTCTGCAGCCTTTAGTTCGTCCGGTGTTGAACCACCACCCGGTCCTTGGCTCATCCAGGGATGGCTTGACAAACTCCCTAGTCTATCTTCTGTTTTTATGTTGGTGTTGGTAGAGGCCTACAATGGAGAACTAGAATGCTCACGCCTACTTCTGGTAGTGATCTTCATAGTTCCACACCTCCTGCTCGTCCCAGCCTTTGTGATGCAAATTATACTTGGGTAGTCAGGACTCTTCCTCGTCTCAGTGGATCTTATGTGACTGTCCCTATAAAGTTACATGGGGTGGTTAGGTGTAGTACTGGGGTGTACCACAGGTGTAGGCTGAGGAGGGGTGATTGGGAGGGGGTCATATTGCCCTCTCGCTAGATGTCTAGCCCTATACGCAGAGGGGGAGTCTCTCCCCATGAGAACCTCCTGCTGTGCACCACCGCCAGGGGGACTATTGGGTAGCGGCCTCACCTCCCTGTCCTCATGGGAAGCCCCCCCGGCCCCTTGGAGAGAAGTAATGACATCCAAGGATTCGTCACAAGCCATACAATCTCACCCTGCCTCCCAGCTTTGAAGAAGTAGCCATTGGAAAAACGTGTTTGCTCCGCCTTTACACCCCAAAAACGAATTTCCACAATAAACCTATTTACTCAAACTACTTTGGCTATGTCAGATTGTGCTAATACTATTTGAGAAACGTAGTCAGATAGCCCCTCGCATCGTAAATCAGACCCATCAAGACGCTCGCCACAGCCTAAAGGCACGGGCCACAACAAGGCAAAACTGCCAGCCAATAGAATTATCATAAAATAATATACATAATCAACATCCCCAAACGTCATCAGGAATTGACCATGATTGGCTTTGTTTCCCAAGGCCAGGATAGGACATTTCTAGAAAGTGAAGACAGCCTCCTGCAGCTGCAGAGCTTTCCTGAGGGCAACCGTGAGCCTTCGCAGAGCTTTCCTGAGGGCTACCATGGGGCTTTACAGAGGTTTCCTGAGGGCTACCATGGGGCTTCGAAGAGCTTTCCTGAGGGCAACCACGGGGTTTGCAAGGCTTTCCTGAGGGCAACAGAGGGGCTTCGCAGGGCTTTCCTGAGGGCAACCACGGGGCTTCACAGAGGTTTCCTGAGGGCAACCGCGGGGCTTCGCGGGGCTTTCCTGAGGGCAACCGCGGGGCTTCACAGAGCTTTCCTGAGGGCAACCGCGGGCTTCGCAGAGCTTTCCTGAGGGCAACCACAGGGCTTCAGGCGCTACTTCAAGAAGGGGTGTCCATCGGAGGCAAATGCTCCACTCTGCTTCCTGGTTGTGTGTGGGTGTTTGTCATAGTGCATGCACACTTTCCCTTGCCTGGGGCTTTCTCTTGCTGTGGGGTTAGGCATCGTCTTAAATCCCCAATCTGCAGGCTTCCCTTCTGCACCCCCTCCTGCTATGGATGGACCCCTGGATTATTTTGCCCCCAGCCAATAGAGGCAATTCCCTGGCCTCGCCCTGGAGCTGCCTGGTCAGCTGGGTCACGTGAGGTGGCATCATCCAATCCTTCTCCTCATTGAGCAGACGAGGCCGCGCGGGCTGACGTCCCCGCCCACTGGGAATAAAGCAATATACGCCACGTCATCCATGAAACCATGTCTTAACATGACTGGCTCCATGTGCGTTGTGTGTGTAATTTCTTACATTAAGCCAGGAATATGTCATAATCTTGCAAGCGTGTACTTCAAAGCTGTTGCTCAAAGTAGAGGGTCTTTACATAGTAAGGGCACCACCAAAGCGACCTCTGCTTCCCCAGGACTAAGCTGTTCTGATTGGTCATAAGGAGCAGCTGGGTCTGGGCTCTGGAAGCTGTGGACATCCTCGCATTTTCTGAAGACGGTTCAGTGCCTGGCAAGGAATGTACCCCAGGGGGCCTGATATCCTAGAATTCCCCACTAGCGCCCAGTTACACCTATCAGCTCAGGCTCGCTGCCAGTGGGGGCCTGAAGGCAACAGCCCTATCATTCTGGCTCCCTCTGGGAATGTTCTATAGATGTCCTATCCTAACACTGCACAGGATTGTCAATGTGTCTTCATGGAAAGGTGCCAGTGGTCACTCCCTTTCACTCCTCTTCCTGGTCTTACCAACTCCATCCTTTCCTTCCCTTTCTCCCTTACCATTCCCTCTGGTGTTCCTACACCCTCTCTCTCTGCTTCTGTTACCTTTCTCCTCCCCCTCTCCTAACCTGTCACTCTCACCTCCTCTCACTACACCTCTCTATGCCTTTCCACGCTCTCTGCGCCTGACCTACCTACCTCACCACTACCTGCATCCCCCTTTCTGCCTCACTTTGCCCACAACTCCACTACCACTTCTGCCTTACACGCTCTCCACCGCTTCTCTCACTTTCACTCTCTCTGGAATCCCTCTACACTTCTTCTCCCTCTCTACCCCTGTGTTTCTTTCTTTCTCTCTCACACACATTTACACAACCCCCTCCTCACAGTACACTGCTCACACAACTGGTACCACTCACTCTCACAAGTACCTTACCTGCACTCTGCCAGCAACTCTCCAGCACTCTGTTCCCCCGCACCTCCTCTGCTTGGTCTCTCAGTCCATGTACTCTGCGAGCACCTCTCCAGCACTCTGCTCCCCTGCCCCTCCTCTGCTTGGCCTCTCAGTCCATGTACTCTGCCAGCAACTCCCCAGCACTCTGCTCCCCTGCCCCTCCTCTGCTTGGCCTCTCAGTCCATGTACTCTGCCAGCAACTCTCCAGAACTCTGCTCCCCTGCCCCTCCTCTGCTAGGCCTCTCAGTCCACGTACTCTTCCAGCAACTCTCCAGAACTCTGCTCCCCTGCCCCTCCTCTGCTAGGCCTCTCAGTCTATGTACTCTTCCAGCAACTCTCCAGCACTCTGACCCCTTGCCCCTCCTCTGCTTGGCCTCAGTCCATGTACTCTGTCAGCACCTCTCCAGCACTATGCTCCCCTGCCCCTCCTCTGCTTGGCCTCTCAGTCCATGTACTCTGCCAGCAACTCTCCAGCACTCTGCTCCCCAGCACTCTGCTCCCCTGCCCCTCCTCTGCTTGGCCTCTCAGTCCATGTACTCTGCCAGCAACTCTCCAGTACTCTGTTCCCCCGCACCTCCTCTGCTTGGTCTCTCAGTCCATGTACTCTGCCAGCACCTCTCCAGCACTCTGCTCCCCTGCCCCTCCTCTGCTTGGCCTCTCAGTCCATGTACTCTGCCAGCAACTCCCCAGCACTCTGCTCCCCTGCCCCTCCTCTGCTTGGCCTCTCAGTCCATGTACTCTGCCAGCAACTCTCCAGAACTCTGCTCCCCTGCCCCTCCTCTGCTAGGCCTCTCAGTCCACGTACTCTTCCAGCAACTCTCCAGAACTCTGCTCCCCTGCCCCTCCTCTGCTAGGCCTCTCAGTCTATGTACTCTTCCAGCAACTCTCCAGCACTCTGACCCCTTGCCCCTCCTCTGCTTGGCCTCAGTCCATGTACTCTGTCAGCACCTCTCCAGCACTATGCTCCCCTGCCCCTCCTCTGCTTGGCCTCTCAGTCCATGTACTCTGCCAGCAACTCTCCAGCACTCTGCTCCCCAGCACTCTGCTCCCCTGCCCCTCCTCTGCTTGGCCTCTCAGTCCATGTACTCTGCCAGCAACTCTCCAGCACTCTGCTCCCCTGCCCCTCCTCTGCTTGGCCTCAGTCCGTGTACTCTGCCAGCACCTCTCCAGCACTCTGCTCCCCTGCCCCTCCTCTGCTTGGCCTCTCAGTCCATGTACTCTGCCAGCAACTCTCCAGCACTCTGCTCCCCTGCCCCTCCTCTGCCTGGCCTCTCATTCCATGTACTCTGCCAGCAACTCTCCAGCACTCTGCTCCCCTGCCCCTCCTCTGCTTGGCCTCTCAGTCCATGTACTCTGCCAGCAACTCTCCAGCACTCTGCTCACCTGCCCCTCCTCTGCTTGGTCTCTCAGTCCATGTACTCTGCCAGCAACTCCCCAGCACTCTGCTCCCCTTCCCCTCCTATGCTTGGCCTCTCAGTCCAGGTACTCTGCCAGCAACTCTCCAGCAGTCTGCTCCCCTGCCCCTCCTCTGCTTGGCCTCTCAGTCCATGTACTCTGCCAGCAACTCCCCAGCACTCTGCTCCCCTGCCCCTCCTATGCTTGGCCTCTCAGTCCATGTACTCTGCCAGCAACTCCCCAGCACTCTGCTCCCCTGCCCCTCATCTGCTTGGCCTCTCAGTCCATGTACTCTGCCAGCAACTCCCCAGCAGTCTGCTCCCCTGCCCCTCCTCTGCTTGGTCTCTCAGTCCATGTACTCTGCCAGCAACCCCCCAGCACTCTGCTCCCCTGCCCCTCCTCTGCTTGGTCTCTCAGTCCATGTACTCTGCCAGCAACTCCCCAGCACTCTGCTCCCCTGCCCCTCCTCTGCTTGGCCTCTCAGTCCATGTACTCTGCCAGCAACTCTACAGCACTCTGCTCCCCTGCCCCTCCTCTGCTTGGTCTCTCAGTCCATGTACTCTGCCAGCAACTCTCCCCTCCTCTGCTTGGTCTCTCAGTCCATGTACTCTGCCAGCAACTCTCCAGCACTCTGCTCCCCTGCCCCTCCTCTGCTTGGCCTCTCAGTCCATGTACTCTGCCAGCAACTCTCCAGCACTCTGCTCCCCTGCCCCTCCTCTGCTTGGTCTCTCAGTCCATGTACTCTGCCAGTAACTCTCCAGCACTCTGCTCCCCTGCCCCTCCTCTGCTTGGCCTCAGTCCATGTACTCTTCCAGCAACTCTCCAGCACTCTGCTCCCCTGCCCCTCCTCTGCTTGGCCTCAGTCCATGTACTCTTCCAGCAACTCTCCAGCACTCTGCTCCCCTGCCCCTCCTCTGCTTGGCCTCAGTCCGTGTACTCTGCCAGCAACTCTCCAGCACTCTTTTCCCCTGCACCTCCTCTGCTTGGTCTCTCAGTCCGTGTACTCTGCCAGCAACTCCCCAGCACTCTGCTCCCCTGCACCTCCTCTGCTTGGCCTCTCAGTCAGTGTACTCTGCCAGCAACTCTCCAGCACTTTGCTCCCCTGCCCCTCCTCTGCTTGGCCTCAGTCTGTGTACTCTTCCAGCAACTCTCCAGCACTCTGCTCCCCTGCCCCTCCTCTGCTTGGCCTCTCAGTCCATGTACTCTGCCAGCAACTCCCCAGCACTCTGCTCCCCTGCCCCTCCTCTGCTTGGCCTCTCAGTCCATGTACTCTGCCAGCAACTCTCCAGCAGTCTGCTCCCCTGCACCTCCTCTGCTTGGCCTCTCAGTCCGTGTACTCTGCCAGCAAATTTCCAGCACTCTGCTCCCCTGCCCCTCCTCTGCTTGGCCTCTCAGTCCGTGTACTCTGCCAGCAACCCCCCAGCACTCTGCTCCCCTGCCCCTCCTCTGCTTGGTCTCTCAGTCCATGTACTCTGCCAGCAACTCCCCAGCACTCTGCTCCCCTGCCCCTCCTCTGCTTGGCCTCTCAGTCCATGTACTCTGCCAGCAACTCTACAGCACTCTGCTCCCCTGCCCCTCCTCTGCTTGGTCTCTCAGTCCATGTACTCTGCCAGCAACTCTCCCCTCCTCTGCTTGGTCTCTCAGTCCATGTACTCTGCCAGCAACTCTCCAGCACTCTGCTCCCCTGCCCCTCCTCTGCTTGGCCTCTCAGTCCATGTACTCTGCCAGCAACTCTCCAGCACTCTGCTCCCCTGCCCCTCCTCTGCTTGGTCTCTCAGTCCATGTACTCTGCCAGTAACTCTCCAGCACTCTGCTCCCCTGCCCCTCCTCTGCTTGGCCTCAGTCCATGTACTCTTCCAGCAACTCTCCAGCACTCTGCTCCCCTGCCCCTCCTCTGCTTGGCCTCAGTCCATGTACTCTTCCAGCAACTCTCCAGCACTCTGCTCCCCTGCCCCTCCTCTGCTTGGCCTCAGTCCGTGTACTCTGCCAGCAACTCTCCAGCACTCTTTTCCCCTGCACCTCCTCTGCTTGGTCTCTCAGTCCGTGTACTCTGCCAGCAACTCCCCAGCACTCTGCTCCCCTGCACCTCCTCTGCTTGGCCTCTCAGTCAGTGTACTCTGCCAGCAACTCTCCAGCACTTTGCTCCCCTGCCCCTCCTCTGCTTGGCCTCAGTCTGTGTACTCTTCCAGCAACTCTCCAGCACTCTGCTCCCCTGCCCCTCCTCTGCTTGGCCTCTCAGTCCATGTACTCTGCCAGCAACTCCCCAGCACTCTGCTCCCCTGCCCCTCCTCTGCTTGGCCTCTCAGTCCATGTACTCTGCCAGCAACTCTCCAGCAGTCTGCTCCCCTGCACCTCCTCTGCTTGGCCTCTCAGTCCGTGTACTCTGCCAGCAAATTTCCAGCACTCTGCTCCCCTGCCCCTCCTCTGCTTGGCCTCTCAGTCCGTGTACTCTGCCAGCAACTCTCCAGCACTCTGCTCCCCTGCCCCTCCTCTGCTTGGCCTCTCAGTCCGTGTACTCTGCCAGCAACTCTCCAGCACTCTGCTCCCCTGCCCCTCCTCTGCTTGGCCTCTCAGTCCGTGTACTCTGCCAGCAACTCTCCAGCACTCTGCTCCCCTGCACCTCCTCTGCTTGGCCTCTCAGTCCATGTACTCTGCCAGCAACTCCCCAGCAGTCTGCTCCCCTGCCCCTCCTCTGCTTGGTCTCTCAGTCCATGTACTATGCCAGCAACCTATGCTTGGCCGCTCAGTCCATGTACTCTGCCAGCAACTCTCCAGCACTCTGCTCCACTGCCCCTCCTCTGCTTGGCCTCTCAGTCCATGTACTCTGCCAGCAACTCCCCAGCACTCTGCTTCCCTGCCCCTCCTCTGCTTGGTCTCTCAGTCCATGTACTCTGCCAGCAAATCTCCAGCACTCTGCTCCCCTGCCCCTCCTCTGCTTGGCCTCTCAGTCCATGTACTCTGCCAGCAACTCTCCAGCACTCTGCTCCCCTGCCCCTCCTCTGCTTGGTCTCTCAGTCCATGTACTCTGCCAGCAACTCCCCAGCACTCTGCTCCCCTGCCCCTCCTCTGCTTGGCCTCTCAGTCCATGTACTCTGCCAGCAACTCTCCAGCACTCTGCTCCCCTTCCCCTCCTCTGCTTGGCCTTTCAGTCCATGTACTCTGCCAGCAACTCTCCAGCACTCTGCTCCCCTGCCCCTCCTCTGCTTGGTCTCTCAGTCCATGTACTCTGCCAGCAACTCCCCAGCACTCTGGTCCCCTGCCCCTCCTATGCTTGGCCTCTCAGTCCATGTACTCTGCCAGCAACTCTCCAGCAGTCTGCTCCCCTGCCCCTCCTCTGCTTGGCCTCTCAGTCCATGTACTCTGCCAGCAACCCCCCAGCACTCTGCTCCCCTGCCCCTCCTCTGCTTGGTCTCTCAGTCCATGTACTCTGCCAGCAACTCCCCAGCACTCTGCTCCCCTGCCCCTCCTCTGCTTGGCCTCTCAGTCCATGTACTCTGCCAGCAACTCTCCAGCACTTTGCTCCCCTGCCCCTCCTCTGCTTGGTCTCTCAGTCCATGTACTCTGCCAGCAACTCTCCCCTCCTCTGCTTGGTCTCTCAGTCCATGTCCTCTGCCAGCAACTCTCCAGCACTCTGCTCCCCTGCCCCTCCTCTGCTTGGCCTCTCAGTCCATGTACTCTGCCAGCAACTCTCCAGCAGTCTGCTCCCCTGCCCCTCCTCTGCTTGGTCTCTCAGTCCATGTACTCTGCCAGCAACTCTCCAGCACTCTGCTCCCCTACCCCTCCTCTGCTTGGCCTCAGTCCGTGTACTCTTCCAGCAACTCTCCAGCACTCTGCTCCCCTGCCCCTCCTCTGCTTGGCCTCAGTCCGTGTACTCTTCCAGCAACTCTCCAGCACTCTGCTCCCCTGCCCCTCCTCTGCTTGGCCTCAGTCCGTGTACTCTGCCAGCACCTCTCCAGCACTCTTTTCCCCTGCACCTCCTCTGCTTGGCCTCAGTCTGTGTACTCTTCCAGCAACTCTCCAGCACTCTGCTCCCCTGCCCCTCCTCTGCTTGGCCTCTCAGTCCATGTACTCTGCCAGCAACTCTCCAGCAGTCTGCTCCCCTGCACCTCCTCTGCTTGGCCTCTCAGTCCGTGTACTCTGCCAGCAACTTTCCAGCACTCTGCTCCCCTGCCCCTCCTCTACTTGGCCTCTCAGTCCGTGTACTCTGCCAGCAACTCTCCAGCACTCTGCTCCCCTGCCTCTCCTCTGCTTGGCCTCTCAGTCCGTGTACTCTGCCAGCAACTCTCCAGCACTCTGCTCCCCTGCACCTCCTCTGCTTGGCCTCTCAGTCCGTGTACTCTGCCAGCAACTCTCCAGCACTCTGCTCCCCTGCACCTCCTCTGCTTGGCCTCTCAGTCCATGTACTCTGCCAGCAACTCGCCAGCAGTCTGCTCCTCTGCCCCTCCTCTGCTTGGTCTCTCAGTCCATGTACTATGCCAGCAACTCCCCAGCACTCTGCTCCCCTGCCCCTCCTCTGCTTGGTCTCTCAGTCCATGTACTATGCCAGCAACTCCCCAGCACTCTGCTCCCCTGCCCCTCCTCTGCTTGGCCTCTCAGTCCATGTACTCTGCCAGCAACTCCCCAGCACTCTGCTCCCCTGCCCCTCCTCTGCTTGGCCTCTCAGTCCATGTACTCTGCCAGCAACTCCCCAGCACTCTGCTCCCCTGCCCCTCCTCTGCTTGGCCTCTCAGTCCATGTACTCTGCCAGCAACTCTCCAGCAGTCTGCTCCCCTGCCCCTCCTCTGCTTGGCCTCTCAGTCCATGTACTCTGCCAGCAACACTCCAGCAGTCTGCTCCCCTGCCCCTCCTATGCTTGGTCTCTCAGTACATGTACTCTGCCAGCAACTCCCCAGCACTCTGCTCCCCCTGCCCCTCCTATGCTTGGCCTCTCAGTCCATGTACTCTGCCAGCAACTCTCCAGCACTCTGCTCCACTGCCCCTCCTCTGCTTGGCCTCTCAGTCCATGTACTCTGCCAGCAACTCCCCAGCACTCTGCTCCCCTGCCCCTCCTCTGCTTGGCCTCTCAGTCCATGTACTCTGCCAGCAACTCTCCAGCACTCTGCTCCCCTGCCCCTCCTCTGCTTGGTCTCTCAGTCCATGTACTCTGCCAGCAACTCTCCAGCACTCTGCTCCCCTGCCCCTCCTCTGCTTGGCCTCTCAGTCCATGTACTCTGCCAGCAACTCTCCAGAACTCTGCTCCCCTGCCCCTCCTCTGCTTGGTCTCTCAGTCCATGTACTCTGCCAGCAACTCCCCAGCACTCTGCTCCCCTTCCCCTCCTATGCTTGGCCTCTCAGTCCATGTACTCTGCCAGCAACTCTCCAGCAGTCTGCTCCCCTGCCCCTCCTCTGCTTGGCCTCTCAGTCCATGCACTCTGCCAGCAACTCCCCAGCACTCTGCTCCCCTGCCCCTCCTATGCTTGGCCTCTCAGTCCATGCACTCTGCCAGCAACTCCCCAGCACTCTGCTCCCCTGCCCCTCATCTGCTTGGCCTCTCAGTCCATGTACTCTGCCAGCAACTCCCCAGCAGTCTGTCCCCAGCACTCTGCTCCCCTGCCCCTCCTCTGCTTGGCCTCTCAGTCCATGTACTCTGCCAGAAACTCTCCAGCACTCTGCTCCCCCGCCCCTCCTCTGCTTGGCCTCTCAGTCCATGTACTCTGCCAGCAACTCTCCAGCACTCTGCTCCCCTGCCCCTCCTCTGCTTGGTCTCTCAGTCCATGTACTCTGCCAGCAACTCTCCAGCACTCTGCTCCCCTGCCCCTCCTCTGCTTGGCCTCAGTCCATGTACTCTTCCAGCAACTCTCCAGCACTCTGCTCCCCTGCCCCTCCTCTGCTTGGCCTCAGTCCGTGTACTCTTCCAGCAACTCTCCAGCACTCTGCTCCCCTGCCCCTCCTCTGCTTGGCCTCAGTCCGTGTACTCTGCCAGCACCTCTCCAGCACTCTTTTCCCCTGCACCTCCTCTGCTTGGTCTCTCAGTCCGTGTACTCTGCCAGCAACTCCCCAGCACTCTGCTCCCCTGCACCTCCTCTGCTTGGCCTCTCAGTCAGTGTACTCTGCCAGCAACTCTCCAGCACTTTGCTCCCCTGCCCCTCCTCTGCTTGGCCTCAGTCCGTGTACTCTTCCAGCAACTCTCCAGCACTCTGCTCCCCTGCCCCTCCTCTGCTTGGCCTCTCAGTCCATGTACTCTGCCAGCAACTCCCCAGCACTCTGCTCCCCTGCCCCTCCTCTGCTTGGCTTCTCAGTCCATGTACTCTGCCAGCAACTCTCCAGCAGTCTGCTGCCCTGCACCTCCTCTGCTTGGCCTCTCAGTCCGTGTACTCTGCCAGCAACTTTCCAGCACTCTGCTCCCCTGCCCCTCCTCTGCTTGGCCTCTCAGTCCGTGTACTCTGCCAGCAACTCTCCAGCACTCTGCTCCCCTGCCCCTCCTCTGCTTGGCCTCTCAGTCCGTGTACTCTGCCAGCAACTCTCCAGAACTCTGCTCCCCTGCCCCTCCTCTGCTAGGCCTCTCAGTCCACGTACTCTTCCAGCAACTCTCCAAAACTCTGCTCCCCTGCCCCTCCTCTGCTAGGCCTCTCAGTCTATGTACTCTTCCAGCAACTCTCCAGCACTCTGACCCCTTGCCCCTCCTCTGCTTGGCCTCAGTCCATGTACTCTGTCAGCACCTCTCCAGCACTATGCTCCCCTGCCCCTCCTCTGCTTGGCCTCTCAGTCCATGTACTCTGCCAGCAACTCTCCAGCACTCTGCTCCCCAGCACTCTGCTCCCCTGCCCCTCCTCTGCTTGGCCTCTCAGTCCATGTACTCTGCCAGCAACTCTCCAGCACTCTGCTCCCCTGCCCCTCCTCTGCTTGGCCTCAGTCCGTGTACTCTGCCAGCACCTCTCCAGCACTCTGCTCCCCTGCCCCTCCTCTGCTTGGCCTCTCAGTCCATGTACTCTGCCAGCAACTCTCCAGCACTCTGCTCCCCTGCCCCTCCTCTGCCTGGCCTCTCATTCCATGTACTCTGCCAGCAACTCTCCAGCACTCTGCTCCCCTGCCCCTCCTCTGCTTGGCCTCTCAGTCCATGTACTCTGCCAGCAACTCTCCAGCACTCTGCTCACCTGCCCCTCCTCTGCTTGGTCTCTCAGTCCATGTACTCTGCCAGCAACTCCCCAGCACTCTGCTCCCCTTCCCCTCCTATGCTTGGCCTCTCAGTCCAGGTACTCTGCCAGCAACTCTCCAGCAGTCTGCTCCCCTGCCCCTCCTCTGCTTGGCCTCTCAGTCCATGTACTCTGCCAGCAACTCCCCAGCACTCTGCTCCCCTGCCCCTCCTATGCTTGGCCTCTCAGTCCATGTACTCTGCCAGCAACTCCCCAGCACTCTGCTCCCCTGCCCCTCATCTGCTTGGCCTCTCAGTCCATGTACTCTGCCAGCAACTCCCCAGCAGTCTGCTCCCCTGCCCCTCCTCTGCTTGGTCTCTCAGTCCATGTACTCTGCCAGCAACCCCCCAGCACTCTGCTCCCCTGCCCCTCCTCTGCTTGGTCTCTCAGTCCATGTACTCTGCCAGCAACTCCCCAGCACTCTGCTCCCCTGCCCCTCCTCTGCTTGGCCTCTCAGTCCATGTACTCTGCCAGCAACTCTACAGCACTCTGCTCCCCTGCCCCTCCTCTGCTTGGTCTCTCAGTCCATGTACTCTGCCAGCAACTCTCCCCTCCTCTGCTTGGTCTCTCAGTCCATGTACTCTGCCAGCAACTCTCCAGCACTCTGCTCCCCTGCCCCTCCTCTGCTTGGCCTCTCAGTCCATGTACTCTGCCAGCAACTCTCCAGCACTCTGCTCCCCTGCCCCTCCTCTGCTTGGTCTCTCAGTCCATGTACTCTGCCAGTAACTCTCCAGCACTCTGCTCCCCTGCCCCTCCTCTGCTTGGCCTCAGTCCATGTACTCTTCCAGCAACTCTCCAGCACTCTGCTCCCCTGCCCCTCCTCTGCTTGGCCTCAGTCCATGTACTCTTCCAGCAACTCTCCAGCACTCTGCTCCCCTGCCCCTCCTCTGCTTGGCCTCAGTCCGTGTACTCTGCCAGCAACTCTCCAGCACTCTTTTCCCCTGCACCTCCTCTGCTTGGTCTCTCAGTCCGTGTACTCTGCCAGCAACTCCCCAGCACTCTGCTCCCCTGCACCTCCTCTGCTTGGCCTCTCAGTCAGTGTACTCTGCCAGCAACTCTCCAGCACTTTGCTCCCCTGCCCCTCCTCTGCTTGGCCTCAGTCTGTGTACTCTTCCAGCAACTCTCCAGCACTCTGCTCCCCTGCCCCTCCTCTGCTTGGCCTCTCAGTCCATGTACTCTGCCAGCAACTCCCCAGCACTCTGCTCCCCTGCCCCTCCTCTGCTTGGCCTCTCAGTCCATGTACTCTGCCAGCAACTCTCCAGCAGTCTGCTCCCCTGCACCTCCTCTGCTTGGCCTCTCAGTCCGTGTACTCTGCCAGCAAATTTCCAGCACTCTGCTCCCCTGCCCCTCCTCTGCTTGGCCTCTCAGTCCGTGTACTCTGCCAGCAACTCTCCAGCACTCTGCTCCCCTGCCCCTCCTCTGCTTGGCCTCTCAGTCCGTGTACTCTGCCAGCAACTCTCCAGCACTCTGCTCCCCTGCCCCTCCTCTGCTTGGCCTCTCAGTCCGTGTACTCTGCCAGCAACTCTCCAGCACTCTGCTCCCCTGCACCTCCTCTGCTTGGCCTCTCAGTCCATGTACTCTGCCAGCAACTCCCCAGCACTCTGCTCCCCTGCCCCTCCTCTGCTTGGTCTCTCAGTCCATGTACTATGCCAGCAACCTATGCTTGGCCGCTCAGTCCATGTACTCTGCCAGCAACTCTCCAGCACTCTGCTCCACTGCCCCTCCTCTGCTTGGCCTCTCAGTCCATGTACTCTGCCAGCAACTCCCCAGCACTCTGCTTCCCTGCCCCTCCTCTGCTTGGTCTCTCAGTCCATGTACTCTGCCAGCAACTCTCCAGCACTCTGCTCCCCTGCCCCTCCTCTGCTTGGCCTCTCAGTCCATGTACTCTGCCAGCAACTCTCCAGCACTCTGCTCCCCTGCCCCTCCTCTGCTTGGTCTCTCAGTCCATGTACTCTGCCAGCAACTCCCCAGCACTCTGCTCCCCTGCCCCTCCTCTGCTTGGCCTCTCAGTCCATGTACTCTGCCAGCAACTCTCCAGCACTCTGCTCCCCTTCCCCTCCTCTGCTTGGCCTCTCAGTCCATGTACTCTGCCAGCAACTCTCCAGCACTCTGCTCCCCTGCCCCTCCTCTGCTTGGTCTCTCAGTCCATGTACTCTGCCAGCAACTCCCCAGCACTCTGGTCCCCTGCCCCTCCTATGCTTGGCCTCTCAGTCCATGTACTCTGCCAGCAACTCTCCAGCAGTCTGCTCCCCTGCCCCTCCTCTGCTTGGCCTCTCAGTCCATGTACTCTGCCAGCAACCCCCCAGCACTCTGCTCCCCTGCCCCTCCTCTGCTTGGTCTCTCAGTCCATGTACTCTGCCAGCAACTCCCCAGCACTCTGCTCCCCTGCCCCTCCTCTGCTTGGCCTCTCAGTCCATGTACTCTGCCAGCAACTCTCCAGCACTCTGCTCCCCTGCCCCTCCTCTGCTTGGTCTCTCAGTCCATGTACTCTGCCAGCAACTCTCCCCTCCTCTGCTTGGTCTCTCAGTCCATGTCCTCTGCCAGCAACTCTCCAGCACTCTGCTCCCCTGCCCCTCCTCTGCTTGGCCTCTCAGTCCATGTACTCTGCCAGCAACTCTCCAGCAGTCTGCTCCCCTGCCCCTCCTCTGCTTGGTCTCTCAGTCCATGTACTCTGCCAGCAACTCTCCAGCACTCTGCTCCCCTACCCCTCCTCTGCTTGGCCTCAGTCCGTGTACTCTTCCAGCAACTCTCCAGCACTCTGCTCCCCTGCCCCTCCTCTGCTTGGCCTCAGTCCGTGTACTCTTCCAGCAACTCTCCAGCACTCTGCTCCCCTGCCCCTCCTCTGCTTGGCCTCAGTCCGTGTACTCTGCCAGCACCTCTCCAGCACTCTTTTCCCCTGCACCTCCTCTGCTTGGTCTCTCAGTCCGTGTACTCTGCCAGCAACTCCCCAGCACTCTGCTCCCCTGCCCCTCCTCTGCTTGGCCTCAGTCTGTGTACTCTTCCAGCAACTCTCCAGCACTCTGCTCCCCTGCCCCTCCTCTGCTTGGCCTCTCAGTCCATGTACTCTGCCAGCAACTCTCCAGCAGTCTGCTCCCCTGCACCTCCTCTGCTTGGCCTCTCAGTCCATGTACTCTGCCAGCAACTTTCCAGCACTCTGCTCCCCTGCCCCTCCTCTGCTTGGCCTCTCAGTCCGTGTACTCTGCCAGCAACTCTCCAGCACTCTGCTCCCCTGCCTCTCCTCTGCTTGGCCTCTCAGTCCGTGTACTCTGCCAGCAACTCTCCAGCACTCTGCTCCCCTGCACCTCCTCTGCTTGGCCTCTCAGTCCGTGTACTCTGCCAGCAACTCTCCAGCACTCTGCTCCCCTGCACCTCCTCTGCTTGGCCTCTCAGTCCATGTACTCTGCCAGCAACTCGCCAGCAGTCTGCTCCTCTGCCCCTCCTCTGCTTGGTCTCTCAGTCCATGTACTATGCCAGCAACTCCCCAGCACTCTGCTCCCCTGCCCCTCCTCTGCTTGGTCTCTCAGTCCATGTACTATGCCAGCAACTCCCCAGCACTCTGCTCCCCTGCCCCTCCTCTGCTTGGCCTCTCAGTCCATGTACTCTGCCAGCAACTCCCCAGCACTCTGCTCCCCTGCCCCTCCTCTGCTTGGCCTCTCAGTCCATGTACTCTGCCAGCAACTCCCCAGCACTCTGCTCCCCTGCCCCTCCTCTGCTTGGCCTCTCAGTCCGTGTACTCTGCCAGCAACTCTCCAGCACTCTGCTCCCCTGCACCTCCTCTGCTTGGCCTCTCAGTCCATGTACTCTGCCAGCAACTCGCCAGCAGTCTGCTCCTCTGCCCCTCCTCTGCTTGGTCTCTCAGTCCATGTACTATGCCAGCAACTCCCCAGCACTCTGCTCCCCTGCCCCTCCTCTGCTTGGTCTCTCAGTCCATGTACTATGCCAGCAACTCCCCAGCACTCTGCTCCCCTGCCCCTCCTCTGCTTGGCCTCTCAGTCCATGTACTCTGCCAGCAACTCCCCAGCACTCTGCTCCCCTGCCCCTCCTCTGCTTGGCCTCTCAGTCCATGTACTCTGCCAGCAACTCCCCAGCACTCTGCTCCCCTGCCCCTCCTCTGCTTGGCCTCTCAGTCCGTGTACTCTGCCAGCAACTCTCCAGCACTCTGCTCCCCTGCACCTCCTCTGCTTGGCCTCTCAGTCCATGTACTCTGCCAGCAACTCCCCAGCAGTCTGCTCCCCTGCCCCTCCTCTGCTTGGTCTCTCAGTCCATGTACTATGCCAGCAACCTATGCTTGGCCGCTCAGTCCATGTACTCTGCCAGCAACTCTCCAGCACTCTGCTCCACTGCCCCTCCTCTGCTTGGCCTCTCAGTCCATGTACTCTGCCAGCAACTCCCCAGCACTCTGCTTCCCTGCCCCTCCTCTGCTTGGTCTCTCAGTCCATGTACTCTGCCAGCAACTCTCCAGCACTCTGCTCCCCTGCCCCTCCTCTGCTTGGCCTCTCAGTCCATGTACTCTGCCAGCAACTCTCCAGCACTCTGCTCCCCTGCCCCTCCTCTGCTTGGTCTCTCAGTCCATGTACTCTGCCAGCAACTCCCCAGCACTCTGCTCCCCTGCCCCTCCTCTGCTTGGCCTCTCAGTCCATGTACTCTGCCAGCAACTCTCCAGCACTCTGCTCCCCTTCCCCTCCTCTGCTTGGCCTCTCAGTCCATGTACTCTGCCAGCAACTCTCCAGCACTCTGCTCCCCTGCCCCTCCTCTGCTTGGTCTCTCAGTCCATGTACTCTGCCAGCAACTCCCCAGCACTCTTGTCCCCTGCCCCTCCTATGCTTGGCCTCTCAGTCCATGTACTCTGCCAGCAACTCTCCAGCAGTCTGCTCCCCTGCCCCTCCTCTGCTTGGCCTCTCAGTCCATGTACTCTGCCAGCAACCCCCCAGCACTCTGCTCCCCTGCCCCTCCTCTGCTTGGTCTCTCAGTCCATGTACTCTGCCAGCAACTCCCCAGCACTCTGCTCCCCTGCCCCTCCTCTGCTTGGCCTCTCAGTCCATGTACTCTGCCAGCAACTCTCCAGCACTCTGCTCCCCTGCCCCTCCTCTGCTTGGTCTCTCAGTCCATGTACTCTGCCAGCAACTCTCCCCTCCTCTGCTTGGTCTCTCAGTCCATGTCCTCTGCCAGCAACTCTCCAGCACTCTGCTCCCCTGCCCCTCCTCTGCTTGGCCTCTCAGTCCATGTACTCTGCCAGCAACTCTCCAGCAGTCTGCTCCCCTGCCCCTCCTCTGCTTGGTCTCTCAGTCCATGTACTCTGCCAGCAACTCTCCAGCACTCTGCTCCCCTACCCCTCCTCTGCTTGGCCTCAGTCCGTGTACTCTTCCAGCAACTCTCCAGCACTCTGCTCCCCTGCCCCTCCTCTGCTTGGCCTCAGTCCGTGTACTCTTCCAGCAACTCTCCAGCACTCTGCTCCCCTGCCCCTCCTCTGCTTGGCCTCAGTCCGTGTACTCTGCCAGCACCTCTCCAGCACTCTTTTCCCCTGCACCTCCTCTGCTTGGTCTCTCAGTCCGTGTACTCTGCCAGCAACTCCCCAGCACTCTGCTCCCCTGCCCCTCCTCTGCTTGGCCTCAGTCTGTGTACTCTTCCAGCAACTCTCCAGCACTCTGCTCCCCTGCCCCTCCTCTGCTTGGCCTCTCAGTCCATGTACTCTGCCAGCAACTCTCCAGCAGTCTGCTCCCCTGCACCTCCTCTGCTTGGCCTCTCAGTCCGTGTACTCTGCCAGCAACTTTCCAGCACTCTGCTCCCCTGCCCCTCCTCTGCTTGGCCTCTCAGTCCGTGTACTCTGCCAGCAACTCTCCAGCACTCTGCTCCCCTGCCTCTCCTCTGCTTGGCCTCTCAGTCCGTGTACTCTGCCAGCAACTCTCCAGCACTCTGCTCCCCTGCACCTCCTCTGCTTGGCCTCTCAGTCCGTGTACTCTGCCAGCAACTCTCCAGCACTCTGCTCCCCTGCACCTCCTCTGCTTGGCCTCTCAGTCCATGTACTCTGCCAGCAACTCGCCAGCAGTCTGCTCCTCTGCCCCTCCTCTGCTTGGTCTCTCAGTCCATGTACTATGCCAGCAACTCCCCAGCACTCTGCTCCCCTGCCCCTCCTCTGCTTGGTCTCTCAGTCCATGTACTATGCCAGCAACTCCCCAGCACTCTGCTCCCCTGCCCCTCCTCTGCTTGGCCTCTCAGTCCATGTACTCTGCCAGCAACTCCCCAGCACTCTGCTCCCCTGCCCCTCCTCTGCTTGGCCTCTCAGTCCATGTACTCTGCCAGCAACTCCCCAGCACTCTGCTCCCCTGCCCCTCCTCTGCTTGGCCTCTCAGTCCATGTACTCTGCCAGCAACTCTCCAGCAGTCTGCTCCCCTGCCCCTCCTCTGCTTGGCCTCTCAGTCCATGTACTCTGCCAGCAACACTCCAGCAGTCTGCTCCCCTGCCCCTCCTATGCTTGGTCTCTCAGTACATGTACTCTGCCAGCAACTCCCCAGCACTCTGCTCCCCCTGCCCCTCCTATGCTTGGCCTCTCAGTCCATGTACTCTGCCAGCAACTCTCCAGCACTCTGCTCCACTGCCCCTCCTCTGCTTGGCCTCTCAGTCCATGTACTCTGCCAGCAACTCCCCAGCACTCTGCTCCCCTGCCCCTCCTCTGCTTGGCCTCTCAGTCCATGTACTCTGCCAGCAACTCTCCAGCACTCTGCTCCCCTGCCCCTCCTCTGCTTGGTCTCTCAGTCCATGTACTCTGCCAGCAACTCTCCAGCACTCTGCTCCCCTGCCCCTCCTCTGCTTGGCCTCTCAGTCCATGTACTCTGCCAGCAACTCTCCAGCACTCTGCTCCCCTGCCCCTCCTCTGCTTGGCCTCTCAGTCCATGTACTCTGCCAGCAACTCTCCAGAACTCTGCTCCCCTGCCCCTCCTCTGCTTGGTCTCTCAGTCCATGTACTCTGCCAGCAACTCCCCAGCACTCTGCTCCCCTTCCCCTCCTATGCTTGGCCTCTCAGTCCATGTACTCTGCCAGCAACTCTCCAGCAGTCTGCTCCCCTGCCCCTCCTGTGCTTGGCCTCTCAGTCCATGCACTCTGCCAGCAACTCCCCAGCACTCTGCTCCCCTGCCCCTCCTATGCTTGGCCTCTCAGTCCATGCACTCTGCCAGCAACTCCCCAGCACTCTGCTCCCCTGCCCCTCATCTGCTTGGCCTCTCAGTCCATGTACTCTGCCAGCAACTCCCCAGCAGTCTGTCCCCAGCACTCTGCTCCCCTGCCCCTCCTCTGCTTGGCCTCTCAGTCCATGTACTCTGCCAGAAACTCTCCAGCACTCTGCTCCCCTGCCCCTCCTCTGCTTGGCCTCTCAGTCCATGTACTCTGCCAGCAACTCTCCAGCACTCTGCTCCCCTGCCCCTCCTCTGCTTGGTCTCTCAGTCCATGTACTCTGCCAGCAACTCTCCAGCACTCTGCTCCCCTGCCCCTCCTCTGCTTGGCCTCAGTCCATGTACTCTTCCAGCAACTCTCCAGCACTCTGCTCCCCTGCCCCTCCTCTGCTTGGCCTCAGTCCGTGTACTCTTCCAGCAACTCTCCAGCACTCTGCTCCCCTGCCCCTCCTCTGCTTGGCCTCAGTCCGTGTACTCTGCCAGCACCTCTCCAGCACTCTTTTCCCCTGCACCTCCTCTGCTTGGTCTCTCAGTCCGTGTACTCTGCCAGCAACTCCCCAGCACTCTGCTCCCCTGCACCTCCTCTGCTTGGCCTCTCAGTCAGTGTACTCTGCCAGCAACTCTCCAGCACTTTGCTCCCCTGCCCCTCCTCTGCTTGGCCTCAGTCCGTGTACTCTGCCAGCAACTCCCCAGCACTCTGCTCCCCTGCACCTCCTCTGCTTGGCCTCTCAGTCAGTGTACTCTGCCAGCAACTCTCCAGCACTTTGCTCCCCTGCCCCTCCTCTGCTTGGCCTCAGTCCGTGTACTCTTCCAGCAACTCTCCAGCACTCTGCTCCCCTGCCCCTCCTCTGCTTGGCCTCTCAGTCCATGTACTCTTCCAGCAACTCTCCAGCACTCTGCTCCCCTGCCCCTCCTCTGCTTGGCCTCAGTCCGTGTACTCTTCCAGCAACTCTCCAGCACTCTGCTCCCCTGCCCCTCCTCTGCTTGGCCTCAGTCCGTGTACTCTGCCAGCACCTCTCCAGCACTCTTTTCCCCTGCACCTCCTCTGCTTGGTCTCTCAGTCCGTGTACTCTGCCAGCAACTCCCCAGCACTCTGCTCCCCTGCACCTCCTCTGCTTGGCCTCTCAGTCAGTGTACTCTGCCAGCAACTCTCCAGCACTTTGCTCCCCTGCCCCTCCTCTGCTTGGCCTCAGTCCGTGTACTCTTCCAGCAACTCTCCAGCACTCTGCTCCCCTGCCCCTCCTCTGCTTGGCCTCTCAGTCCATGTACTCTGCCAGCAACTCCCCAGCACTCTGCTCCCCTGCCCCTCCTCTGCTTGGCCTCTCAGTCCATGTACTCTGCCAGCAACTCTCCAGCAGTCTGCTGCCCTGCACCTCCTCTGCTTGGCCTCTCAGTCCGTGTACTCTGCCAGCAACTTTCCAGCACTCTGCTCCCCTGCCCCTCCTCTGCTTGGCCTCTCAGTCCGTGTACTCTGCCAGCAACTCTCCAGCACTCTGCTCCCCTGCCCCTCCTCTGCTTGGCCTCTCAGTCCGTGTACTCTGCCAGCAACTCTTCAGCACTCTGCTCCCCTGCCCCTCCTCTGCTTGGCCTCTCAGTCCGTGTACTCTGCCAGCAACTCTCCAGCACTCTGCTCCCCTGCACCTCCTCTGCTTGGCCTCTCAGTCCATGTACTCTGCCAGCAACTCCCCAGCAGTCTGCTCCCCTGCCCCTCCTATGCTTGGCCTCTCAGTCCATGTACTCTTCCAGCAACTCCCCAGCACTCTGCTCCCCTGCCCCTCCTCTGCTTGGCCTCTCAGCCCATGTACTCTGCCAGCAACTCTTCAGCACTCTGCTCCCCTGCCCCTCCTCTGCTTGGCCTCTCAGTCCATGTACTCTGCCAGCAACTCTCCAGCACTCTGCTCCCCTGTCCCTCCTCTGCTTGGCCTCTCAGTCCATGTACTCTGCCAGCAACTCTCCAGCAGTCTGCTCCCCTGCCCCTCCTATGCTTGGTCTCTCAGTCCATGTACTCTGCCAGCAACTCTCCAGCACTCTGCTCCCCTGCCCCTCCTCTGCTTGGCCTCTCAGTCCATGTACTCTGCCAGCAACTCTCCAGCAGTCTGCTGCCCTGCACCTCCTCTGCTTGGCCTCTCAGTCCGTGTACTCTGCCAGCAACTTTCCAGCACTCTGCTCCCCTGCCCCTCCTCTGCTTGGCCTCTCAGTCCGTGTACTCTGCCAGCAACTCTCCAGCACTCTGCTCCCCTTCCCCTCCTCTGCTTGGCCTCTCAGTCCATGTACTCTGCCAGCAACTCTCCAGCACTCTGCTCCCCTGCCCCTCCTCTGCTTGGTCTCTCAGTCCATGTACTCTGCCAGCAACTCCCCAGCACTCTGGTCCCCTGCCCCTCCTATGCTTGGCCTCTCAGTCCATGTACTCTGCCAGCAACTCTCCAGCACTCTGGTCCCCTGCCCCTCCTCTGCTTGGCCTCTCAGTCCATGTACTCTGCCAGCAACTCCCCAGCACTCTGCTCCCCTGCCCCTCCTCTGCTTGGCCTCTCAGTCCATGTACTCTGCCAGCAACTCCCCAGCACTCTGCTCCCCTGCCCCTCCTCTGCTTGGCCTCTCAGTCCATGTACTCTGCCAGCAACTCTCCAGCAGTCTGCTGCCCTGCACCTCCTCTGCTTGGCCTCTCAGTCCATGTACTCTGCCAGCAACTTTCCAGCACTCTGCTCCCCTGCCCCTCCTCTGCTTGGCCTCTCAGTCCGTGTACTCTGCCAGCAACTCTCCAGCACTCTGCTCCCCTGCCCCTCCTCTGCTTGGCCTCTCAGTCCATGTACTCTGCCAGCAACTCTCCAGCAGTCTGCTCCCCTGCCCCTCCTATGCTTGGTCTCTCAGTCCATGTACTCTGCCAGCAACTCTCCAGCACTCTGCTCCCCTGCCCCTCCTCTGCTTGGCCTCTCAGGCCGTGTACTCTGCCAGCAACTCTCCAGCAGTCTGCTGCCCTGCACCTCCTCTGCTTGGCCTCTCAGTCCGTGTACTCTGCCAGCAACTTTCCAGCACTCTGCTCCCCTGCCCCTCCTCTGCTTGGCCTCTCAGTCCGTGTACTCTGCCAGCAACTCTTCAGCAGTCTGCTCCCCTGCACCTCCTCTGCTTGGCCTCTCAGTCCGTGTACTCTGCCAGCAACTTTCCAGCACTCTGCTCCCCTGCCCCTCCTCTGCTTGGCCTCTCAGTCCATGTACTCTGCCAGCAACTCTCCAGCACTCTGCTCCCCTGCCCCTCCTCTGCTTGGCCTCTCAGTCCATGTACTCTGCCAGCAACTCTCCAGCACTCTGCTCCCCTGCCCCTCCTCTGCTTGGCCTCTCAGTCCATGTACTCTGCCAGCAACTCTCCAGCAGTCTGCTCCCCTGCCCCTCCTATGCTTGGTCTCTCAGTCCATGTACTCTGCCAGCAACTCTCCAGCACTCTGCTCCCCTGCCCCTCCTCTGCTTGGCCTCTCAGTCCATGTACTCTGCCAGCAACTCCCCAGCACTCTGCTCCCCTGCCCCTCCTCTGCTTGGCCTCTCAGTCCATGTACTCTGCCAGCAACTCCCCAGCACTCTGCTCCCCTGCCCCTCCTCTGCTTGGCCTCTCAGTCCATGTACTCTGCCAGCAACTCTCCAGCAGTCTGCTGCCCTGCACCTCCTCTGCTTGGCCTCTCAGTCCATGTACTCTGCCAGCAACTTTCCAGCACTCTGCTCCCCTGCCCCTCCTCTGCTTGGCCTCTCAGTCCGTGTACTCTGCCAGCAACTCTCCAGCACTCTGCTCCCCTGCCCCTCCTCTGCTTGGCCTCTCAGTCCATGTACTCTGCCAGCAACTCTCCAGCAGTCTGCTCCCCTGCCCCTCCTATGCTTGGTCTCTCAGTCCATGTACTCTGCCAGCAACTCTCCAGCACTCTGCTCCCCTGCCCCTCCTCTGCTTGGCCTCTCAGGCCGTGTACTCTGCCAGCAACTCTCCAGCAGTCTGCTGCCCTGCACCTCCTCTGCTTGGCCTCTCAGTCCGTGTACTCTGCCAGCAACTTTCCAGCACTCTGCTCCCCTGCCCCTCCTCTGCTTGGCCTCTCAGTCCGTGTACTCTGCCAGCAACTCTTCAGCAGTCTGCTCCCCTGCACCTCCTCTGCTTGGCCTCTCAGTCCATGTACTCTGCCAGCAACTTTCCAGCACTCTGCTCCCCTGCCCCTCCTCTGCTTGGCCTCTCAGTCCGTGTACTCTGCCAGCAACTCTCCAGCACTCTGCTCCCCTGCCTCTCCTCTGCTTGGCCTCTCAGTCCGTGTACTCTGCCAGCAACTCTCCAGCACTCTGCTCCCCTGCACCTCCTCTGCTTGGCCTCTCAGTCCGTGTACTCTGCCAGCAACTCTCCAGCACTCTGCTCCCCTGCACCTCCTCTGCTTGGCCTCTCAGTCCATGTACTCTGCCAGCAACTCGTCTGCTCCCCTGCCCCTCCTCTGCTTGGCCTCTCAGTCCATGTACTCTGCCAGCAACACTCCAGCAGTCTGCTCCCCTGCCCCTCCTATGCTTGGTCTCTCAGTACATGTACTCTGCCAGCAACTCCCCAGCACTCTGCTCCCCTGCCCCTCCTCTGCTTGGCCTCTCAGTCCGTGTACTCTGCCAGCAACTCTCCAGCACTCTGCTCCCCTGCACCTCCTCTGCTTGGCCTCTCAGTCCATGTACTCTGCCAGCAACTCCCCAGCAGTCTGCTCCCCTGCCCCTCCTATGCTTGGCCTCTCAGTCCATGTACTCTTCCAGCAACTCCCCAGCACTCTGCTCCCCTGCCCCTCCTCTGCTTGGCCTCTCAGCCCATGTACTCTGCCAGCAACTCCCCAGCACTCTGCTCCCCTGCCCCTCCTCTGCTTGGCCTCTCAGTCCATGTACTCTGCCAGCAACTCTCCAGCACTCTGCTCCCCTGCCCCTCCTCTGCTTGGCCTCTCAGTCCATGTACTCTGCCAGCAACTCTCCAGCAGTCTGCTCCCCTGCCCCTCCTATGCTTGGTCTCTCAGTCCATGTACTCTGCCAGCAACTCTCCAGCACTCTGCTCCCCTGCCCCTCCTCTGCTTGGCCTCTCAGTCCATGTACTCTGCCAGCAACTCTCCAGCAGTCTGCTGCCCTGCACCTCCTCTGCTTGGCCTCTCAGTCCGTGTACTCTGCCAGCAACTTTCCAGCACTCTGCTCCCCTGCCCCTCCTCTGCTTGGCCTCTCAGTCCGTGTACTCTGCCAGCAACTCTTCAGCACTCTGCTCCCCTGCCCCTCCTCTGCTTGGCCTCTCAGTCCGTGTACTCTGCCAGCAACTCTCCAGCACTCTGCTCCCCTGCACCTCCTCTGCTTGGCCTCTCAGTCCATGTACTCTGCCAGCAACTCCCCAGCAGTCTGCTCCCCTGCCCCTCCTATGCTTGGCCTCTCAGTCCATGTACTCTTCCAGCAACTCCCCAGCACTCTGCTCCCCTGCCCCTCCTCTGCTTGGCCTCTCAGCCCATGTACTCTGCCAGCAACTCTTCAGCACTCTGCTCCCCTGCCCCTCCTCTGCTTGGCCTCTTAGTCCATGTACTCTGCCAGCAACTCTCCAGCACTCTGCTCCCCTGCCCCTCCTCTGCTTGGCCTCTCAGTCCATGTACTCTGCCAGCAACTCTCCAGCAGTCTGCTCCCCTGCCCCTCCTATGCTTGGTCTCTCAGTCCATGTACTCTGCCAGCAACTCTCCAGCACTCTGCTCCCCTGCCCCTCCTCTGCTTGGCCTCTCAGCCCATGTACTCTGCCAGCAACTCTCCAGCACTCTGCTCCCCTGCCCCTCCTCTGCTTGGCCTCTCAGTCCGTGTACTCTGCCAGCAACTCTCCAGCACTCTGCTCCCCTGCCCCTCCTCTGCTTGGTCTCTCAGTCCGTGTACTCTGCCAGCAACTCTCCAGCACTCTGCTCCCCTGCCCCTCCTCTGCTTGGCCTCTCAGTCCGTGTACTCTGCCAGCAACTCTCCAGCACTCTGCTCCCCTGCCTCTCCTCTGCTTGGCCTCTCAGTCCGTGTACTCTGCCAGCAACTCTCCAGCACTCTGCTCCCCTGCCCCTCCTCTGCTTGGCCTCTCAGTCCGTGTACTCTGCCAGCAACTCTCCAGCACTCTGCTCCCCTGCACCTCCTCTGCTTGGCCTCTCAGTCCATGTACTCTGCCAGCAACTCTCCAGCACTCTGCTCCCCTGCACCTCCTCTGCTTGGCCTCTCAGTCCATGTACTCTGCCAGCAACTCCCCAGCAGTCTGCTCCCCTGCCCCTCCTCTGCTTGGTCTCTCAGTCCATGTACTATGCCAGCAACTCCCCAGCACTCTGCTCCCCTGCCCCTCCTCTGCCTGGTCTCTCAGTCCATGTACTCTGCCAGCAACTCCCCAGCACTCTGCTCCCCTGCCCCTCCTCTGCTTGGCCTCTCAGTCCATGTACTCTGCCAGCAACTCCCCAGCACTCTGCTCCCCTGCCCCTCCTCTGCTTGGCCTCTCAGTCCATGTACTCTGCCAGCAACTCCCCAGCACTCTGCTCCCCTGCCCCTCCTCTGCTTGGCCTCTCAGTCCATGTACTCTGCCAGCAACTCTCCAGCAGTCTGCTCCCCTGCCCCTCCACTGCTTGGCCTCTCAGTCCATGTACTCTGCCAGCAACACTCCAGCAGTCTGCTCCCCTGCCCCTCCTATGCTTGGTCTCTCAGTCCATGTACTCTGCCAGCAACTCCCCAGCACTCTGCTCCCCCTGCCCCTCCTATGCTTGGCCTCTCAGTCCATGTACTCTGCCAGCAACTCTCCAGCACTCTGCTCCACTGCCCCTCCTCTGCTTGGCCTCTCAGTCCATGTACTCTGCCAGCAACTCCCCAGCACTCTGCTCCCCTGCCCCTCCTCTGCTTGGCCTCTCAGTCCATGTACTCTGCCAGCAACTCTCCAGCACTCTGCTCCCCTGCCCCTCCTCTGCTTGGTCTCTCAATCCATGTACTCTGCCAGCAACTCTCCAGCACTCTGCTCCCCTGCCCCTCCTCTGCTTGGCCTCTCAGTCCATGTACTCTGCCAGCAACTCTCCAGCACTCTGCTCCCCTGCCCCTCCTCTGCTTGGTCTCTCAGTCCATGTACTCTGCCAGCAACTCCCCAGCACTCTGCTCCCCTTCCCCTCCTATGCTTGGCCTCTCAGTCCATGTACTCTGCCAGCAACTCTCCAGCAGTCTGCTCCCCTGCCCCTCCTCTGCTTGGCCTCTCAGTCCATGCACTCTGCCAGCAACTCCCCAGCACTCTGCTCCCCTGCCCCTCCTATGCTTGGCCTCTCAGTCCATGCACTCTGCCAGCAACTCCCCAGCACTCTGCTCCCCTGCCCCTCATCTGCTTGGCCTCTCAGTCCATGTACTCTGCCAGCAACTCCCCAGCAGTCTGTCCCCAGCACTCTGCTCCCCTGCCCCTCCTCTGCTTGGCCTCTCAGTCCATGTACTCTGCCAGCAACTCTCCAGCACTCTGCTCCCCTGCCCCTCCTCTGCTTGGCCTCTCAGTCCATGTACTCTGCCAGCAACTCTCCAGCACTCTGCTCCCCTGCCCCTCCTCTGCTTGGTCTCTCAGTCCATGTACTCTGCCAGCAACTCTCCAGCACTCTGCTCCCCTGCCCCTCCTCTGCTTGGCCTCAGTCCATGTACTCTTCCAGCAACTCTCCAGCACTCTGCTCCCCTGCCCCTCCTCTGCTTGGCCTCAGTCCATGTACTCTTCCAGCAACTCTCCCGCACTCTGCTCCCCTGCCCCTCCTCTGCTTGGCCTCAGTCCGTGTACTCTGCCAGCACCTCCCCAGCACTTTGCTCCCCTGCACCTCCTCTGCTTGGCCTCTCAGTCAGTGTACTCTGCCAGCAACTCTCCAGCACTTTGCTCCCCTGCCCCTCCTCTGCTTGGCCTCAGTCCGTGTACTCTTCCAGCAACTCTCCAGCACTCTGCTCCCCTGCCCCTCCTCTGCTTGGCCTCTCAGTCCGTGTACTCTGCCAGCAACTCTCCAGCACTCTGCTCCCCTGCACCTCCTCTGCTTGGCCTCTCAGTCCATGTACTCTGCCAGCAACTCCCCAGCAGTCTGCTCCCCTGCCCCTCCTCTGCTTGGTCTCTCAGTCCATGTACTCTGCCAGCAACTCCCCAGCACTCTGCTCCCCTGCCCCTCCTATGCTTGGCCTCTCAGTCCATGTACTCTGCCAGCAACTCCCCAGCACTCTGCTCCCCTGCCCCTCCTCTGCTTGGCCTCTCAGCCCATGTACTCTGCCAGCAACTCTCCAGCACTCTGCTCCCCTGCCCCTCCTCTGCTTGGCCTCTCAGTCCATGTACTCTGCCAGCAACTCTCCAGCACTCTGCTCCCCTGCCCCTCCTCTGCTTGGCCTCTCAGTCCATGTACTCTGCCAGCAACTCTCCAGCACTCTGCTCCCCTGCCCCTCCTCTGCTTGGTCTCTCAGTCCATGTACTCTGCCAGCAACTCCCCAGCACTCTGCTCCCCTGCCCCTCCTCTGCTTGGCCTCTCAGTCCATGTACTCTGCCAGCAACTCTCCAGCACTCTGCTCCCCTTCCCCTCCTCTGCTTGGCCTCTCAGTCCATGTACTCTGCCAGCAACTCTCCAGCACTCTGCTCCCCTGCCCCTCCTCTGCTTGGCCTCTCAGTCCGTGTACTCTGCCAGCAACTCTCCAGCACTCTGCTCCCCTGCCCCTCCTCTGCTTGGCCTCTCAGTCCGTGTACTCTGCCAGCAACTCTCCAGCACTCTGCTCCCCTGCCTCTCCTCTGCTTGGCCTCTCAGTCCGTGTACTCTGCCAGCAACTCTCCAGCACTCTGCTCCCCTGCACCTCCTCTGCTTGGCCTCTCAGTCCGTGTACTCTGCCAGCAACTCTCCAGCACTCTGCTCCCCTGCACCTCCTCTGCTTGGCCTCTCAGTCCATGTACTCTGCCAGCAACTCGCCAGCAGTCTGCTCCTCTGCCCCTCCTCTGCTTGGTCTCTCAGTCCATGTACTATGCCAGCAACTCCCCAGCACTCTGCTCCCCTGCCCCTCCTCTGCTTGGTCTCTCAGTCCATGTACTATGCCAGCAACTCCCCAGCACTCTGCTCCCCTGCCCCTCCTCTGCTTGGCCTCTCAGTCCATGTACTCTGCCAGCAACTCCCCAGCACTCTGCTCCCCTGCCCCTCCTCTGCTTGGCCTCTCAGTCCATGTACTCTGCCAGCAACTCCCCAGCACTCTGCTCCCCTGCCCCTCCTCTGCTTGGCCTCTCAGTCCATGTACTCTGCCAGCAACTCCCCAGCACTCTGCTCCCCTGCCCCTCCTCTGCTTGGCCTCTCAGTCCATGTACTCTGCCAGCAACTCTCCAGCAGTCTGCTCCCCTGCCCCTCCTCTGCTTGGCCTCTCAGTCCATGTACTCTGCCAGCAACACTCCAGCAGTCTGCTCCCCTGCCCCTCCTATGCTTGGTCTCTCAGTACATGTACTCTGCCAGCAACTCCCCAGCACTCTGCTCCCCCTGCCCCTCCTATGCTTGGCCTCTCAGTCCATGTACTCTGCCAGCAACTCTCCAGCACTCTGCTCCACTGCCCCTCCTCTGCTTGGCCTCTCAGTCCATGTACTCTGCCAGCAACTCCCCGGCACTCTGCTCCCCTGCCCCTCCTCTGCTTGGCCTCTCAGTCCATGTACTCTGCCAGCAACTCTCCAGCACTCTGCTCCCCTGCCCCTCCTCTGCTTGGTCTCTCAGTCCATGTACTCTGCCAGCAACTCTCCAGCACTCTGCTCCCCTGCCCCTCCTCTGCTTGGCCTCTCAGTCCATGTACTCTGCCAGCAACTCTCCAGCACTCTGCTCCCCTGCCCCTCCTCTGCTTGGCCTCTCAGTCCATGTACTCTGCCAGCAACTCTCCAGAACTCTGCTCCCCTGCCCCTCCTCTGCTTGGTCTCTCAGTCCATGTACTCTGCCAGCAACTCCCCAGCACTCTGCTCCCCTTCCCCTCCTATGCTTGGCCTCTCAGTCCATGTACTCTGCCAGCAACTCTCCAGCAGTCTGCTCCCCTGCCCCTCCTCTGCTTGGCCTCTCAGTCCATGCACTCTGCCAGCAACTCCCCAGCACTCTGCTCCCCTGCCCCTCCTATGCTTGGCCTCTCAGTCCATGCACTCTGCCAGCAACTCCCCAGCACTCTGCTCCCCTGCCCCTCATCTGCTTGGCCTCTCAGTCCATGTACTCTGCCAGCAACTCCCCAGCAGTCTGTCCCCAGCACTCTGCTCCCCTGCCCCTCCTCTGCTTGGCCTCTCAGTCCATGTACTCTGCCAGAAACTCTCCAGCACTCTGCTCCCCTGCCCCTCCTCTGCTTGGCCTCTCAGTCCATGTACTCTGCCAGCAACTCTCCAGCACTCTGCTCCCCTGCCCCTCCTCTGCTTGGTCTCTCAGTCCATGTACTCTGCCAGCAACTCTCCAGCACTCTGCTCCCCTGCCCCTCCTCTGCTTGGCCTCAGTCCATGTACTCTTCCAGCAACTCTCCAGCACTCTGCTCCCCTGCCCCTCCTCTGCTTGGCCTCAGTCCATGTACTCTTCCAGCAACTCTCCAGCACTCTGCTCCCCTGCCCCTCCTCTGCTTGGCCTCAGTCCGTGTACTCTGCCAGCACCTCTCCAGCACTCTTTTCCCCTGCACCTCCTCTGCTTGGTCTCTCAGTCCGTGTACTCTGCCAGCAACTCCCCAGCACTCTGCTCCCCTGCACCTCCTCTGCTTGGCCTCTCAGTCAGTGTACTCTGCCAGCAACTCTCCAGCACTTTGCTCCCCTGCCCCTCCTCTGCTTGGCCTCAGTCCGTGTACTCTTCCAGCAACTCTAAAGCACTCTGCTCCCCTGCCCCTCCTCTGCTTGGCCTCTCAGTCCATGTACTCTGCCAGCAACTCCCCAGCACTCTGCTCCCCTGCCCCTCCTCTGCTTGGCCTCTCAGTCCATGTACTCTGCCAGCAACTCTCCAGCAGTCTGCTGCCCTGCACCTCCTCTGCTTGGCCTCTCAGTCCGTGTACTCTGCCAGCAACTTTCCAGCACTCTGCTCCCCTGCCCCTCCTCTGCTTGGCCTCTCAGTCCGTGTACTCTGCCAGCAACTCTCCAGCACTCTGCTCCCCTGCCCCTCCTCTGCTTGGCCTCTCAGTCCGTGTACTCTGCCAGCAACTCTTCAGCACTCTGCTCCCCTGCCCCTCCTCTGCTTGGCCTCTCAGTCCGTGTACTCTGCCAGCAACTCTCCAGCACTCTGCTCCCCTGCACCTCCTCTGCTTGGCCTCTCAGTCCATGTACTCTGCCAGCAACTCCCCAGCAGTCTGCTCCCCTGCCCCTCCTATGCTTGGCCTCTCAGTCCATGTACTCTTCCAGCAACTCCCCAGCACTCTGCTCCCCTGCCCCTCCTCTGCTTGGCCTCTCAGCCCATGTACTCTGCCAGCAACTCCCCAGCACTCTGCTCCCCTGCCCCTCCTCTGCTTGGCCTCTCAGTCCATGTACTCTGCCAGCAACTCCCCAGCACTCTGCTCCCCTGCCCCTCCTCTGCTTGGCCTCTCAGCCCATGTACTCTGCCAGCAACTCTCCAGCAGTCTGCTCCCCTGCCCCTCCTATGCTTGGTCTCTCAGTCCATGTACTCTGCCAGCAACTCTCCAGCACTCTGCTCCCCTGCCCCTCCTCTGCTTGGCCTCTCAGCCCATGTACTCTGCCAGCAACTCTCCAGCACTCTGCTCCCCTGCCCCTCCTCTGCTTGGCCTCTCAGTCCGTGTACTCTGCCAGCAACTCTCCAGCACTCTGCTCCCCTGCCCCTCCTCTGCTTGGCCTCTCAGTCCGTGTACTCTGCCAGCACCTCTCCAGCACTCTGCTCCCCTGCCCCTCCTCTGCTTGGCCTCTCAGTCCGTGTACTCTGCCAGCAACTCTCCAGCACTCTGCTCCCCTGCCCCTCCTCTGCTTGGCCTCTCAGTCCGTGTACTCTGCCAGCAACTCTCCAGCACTCTGCTCCCCTGCCCCTCCTCTGCTTGGCCTCTCAGTCCGTGTACTCTGCCAGCAACTCTCCAGCACTCTGCTCCCCTGCACCTCCTCTGCTTGGCCTCTCAGTCCATGTACTCTGCCAGCAACTCCCCAGCAGTCTGCTCCCCTGCCCCTCCTCTGCTTGGTCTCTCAGTCCATGTACTATGCCAGCAACTCCCCAGCACTCTGCTCCCCTGCCCCTCCTCTGCTTGGTCTCTCAGTCCATGTACTATGCCAGCAACTCCCCAGCACTCTGCTCCCCTGCCCCTCCTCTGCTTGGCCTCTCAGTCCATGTACTCTGCCAGCAACTCCCCAGCACTCTGCTCCCCTGCCCCTCCTCTGCTTGGCCTCTCAGTCCATGTACTCTGCCAGCAACTCCCCAGCACTCTGCTCCCCTGCCCCTCCTCTGCTTGGCCTCTCAGTCCATGTACTCTGCCAGCAACTCTCCAGCAGTCTGCTCCCCTGCCCCTCCTCTGCTTGGCCTCTCAGTCCATGTACTCTGCCAGCAACACTCCAGCAGTCTGCTCCCCTGCCCCTCCTATGCTTGGTCTCTCAGTCCATGTACTCTGCCAGCAACTCCCCAGCACTCTGCTCCCCCTGCCCCTCCTATGCTTGGCCTCTCAGTCCATGTACTCTGCCAGCAACTCTCCAGCACTCTGCTCCACTGCCCCTCCTCTGCTTGGCCTCTCAGTCCATGTACTCTGCCAGCAACTCCCCAGCACTCTGCTCCCCTGCCCCTCCTCTGCTTGGCCTCTCAGTCCATGTACTCTGCCAGCAACTCTCCAGCACTCTGCTCCCCTGCCCCTCCTCTGCTTGGTCTCTCAGTCCATGTACTCTGCCAGCAACTCTCCAGCACTCTGCTCCCCTGCCCCTCCTCTGCTTGGCCTCTCAGTCCATGTACTCTGCCAGCAACTCTCCAGCACTCTGCTCCCCTGCCCCTCCTCTGCTTGGTCTCTCAGTCCATGTACTCTGCCAGCAACTCCCCAGCACTCTGCTCCCCTTCCCCTCCTATGCTTGGCCTCTCAGTCCATGTACTCTGCCAGCAACTCTCCAGCAGTCTGCTCCCCTGCCCCTCCTCTGCTTGGCCTCTCAGTCCATGCACTCTGCCAGCAACTCCCCAGCACTCTGCTCCCCTGCCCCTCCTATGCTTGGCCTCTCAGTCCATGCACTCTGCCAGCAACTCCCCAGCACTCTGCTCCCCTGCCCCTCATCTGCTTGGCCTCTCAGTCCATGTACTCTGCCAGCAACTCCCCAGCAGTCTGTCCCCAGCACTCTGCTCCCCTGCCCCTCCTCTGCTTGGCCTCTCAGTCCATGTACTCTGCCAGCAACTCTCCAGCACTCTGCTCCCCTGCCCCTCCTCTGCTTGGCCTCTCAGTCCATGTACTCTGCCAGCAACTCTCCAGCACTCTGCTCCCCTGCCCCTCCTCTGCTTGGTCTCTCAGTCCATGTACTCTGCCAGCAACTCTCCAGCACTCTGCTCCCCTGCCCCTCCTCTGCTTGGCCTCAGTCCATGTACTCTTCCAGCAACTCTCCAGCACTCTGCTCCCCTGCCCCTCCTCTGCTTGGCCTCAGTCCATGTACTCTTCCAGCAACTCTCCCGCACTCTGCTCCCCTGCCCCTCCTCTGCTTGGCCTCAGTCCGTGTACTCTGCCAGCACCTCTCCAGCACTATTTTCCCCTGCACCTCCTCTGCTTGGTCTCTCAGTCCGTGTACTCTGCCAGCAACTCCCCAGCACTTTGCTCCCCTGCACCTCCTCTGCTTGGCCTCTCAGTCAGTGTACTCTGCCAGCAACTCTCCAGCACTTTGCTCCCCTGCCCCTCCTCTGCTTGGCCTCAGTCCGTGTACTCTTCCAGCAACTCTCCAGCACTCTGCTCCCCTGCCCCTGCTCTGCTTGGCCTCTCAGTCCGTGTACTCTGCCAGCAACTCTCCAGCACTCTGCTCCCCTGCACCTCCTCTGCTTGGCCTCTCAGTCCATGTACTCTGCCAGCAACTCCCCAGCAGTCTGCTCCCCTGCCCCTCCTCTGCTTGGTCTCTCAGTCCATGTACTCTGCCAGCAACTCCCCAGCACTCTGCTCCCCTGCCCCTCCTATGCTTGGCCTCTCAGTCCATGTACTCTGCCAGCAACTCCCCAGCACTCTGCTCCCCTGCCCCTCCTCTGCTTGGCCTCTCAGCCCATGTACTCTGCCAGCAACTCTCCAGCACTCTGCTCCCCTGCCCCTCCTCTGCTTGGCCTCTCAGTCCATGTACTCTGCCAGCAACTCTCCAGCACTCTGCTCCCCTGCCCCTCCTCTGCTTGGCCTCTCAGTCCATGTACTCTGCCAGCAACTCTCCAGCACTCTGCTCCCCTGCCCCTCCTCTGCTTGGTCTCTCAGTCCATGTACTCTGCCAGCAACTCCCCAGCACTCTGCTCCCCTGCCCCTCCTCTGCTTGGCCTCTCAGTCCATGTACTCTGCCAGCAACTCTCCAGCACTCTGCTCCCCTTCCCCTCCTCTGCTTGGCCTCTCAGTCCATGTACTCTGCCAGCAACTCTCCAGCACTCTGCTCCCCTGCCCCTCCTCTGCTTGGTCTCTCAGTCCATGTACTCTGCCAGCAACTCCCCAGCACTCTGGTCCCCTGCCCCTCCTCTGCTTGGCCT
Source organism: Ambystoma mexicanum (assembly GCF_040938575.1). Lineage (NCBI taxonomy): Eukaryota > Metazoa > Chordata > Amphibia > Caudata > Ambystomatidae > Ambystoma > Ambystoma mexicanum. The sequence goes on along the minus strand of NC_090925.1, from coordinate 16,114,844 downwards.
CTCAGTCCATGTACTCTGCCAGCAACTCTCCAGCAGTCTGCTCCCCTGCCCCTCCTCTGCTTGGCCTCTCAGTCCATGTACTCTGCCAGCAACCCCCCAGCACTCTGCTCCCCTGCCCCTCCTCTGCTTGGTCTCTCAGTCCATGTACTCTGCCAGCAACTCCCCAGCACTCTGCTCCCCTGCCCCTCCTCTGCTTGGCCTCTCAGTCCATGTACTCTGCCAGCAACTCTCCAGCACTCTGCTCCCCTGCCCCTCCTCTGCTTGGTCTCTCAGTCCATGTACTCTGCCAGCAACTCTCCCCTCCTCTGCTTGGTCTCTCAGTCCATGTCCTCTGCCAGCAACTCTCCAGCACTCTGCTCCCCTGCCCCTCCTCTGCTTGGCCTCTCAGTCCATGTACTCTGCCAGCAACTCTCCAGCAGTCTGCTCCCCTGCCCCTCCTCTGCTTGGTCTCTCAGTCCATGTACTCTGCCAGCAACTCTCCAGCACTCTGCTCCCCTACCCCTCCTCTGCTTGGCCTCAGTCCATGTACTCTTCCAGCAACTCTCCAGCACTCTGCTCCCCTGCCCCTCCTCTGCTTGGCCTCAGTCCGTGTACTCTTCCAGCAACTCTCCAGCACTCTGCTCCCCTGCCCCTCCTCTGCTTGGCCTCAGTCCGTGTACTCTGCCAGCACCTCTCCAGCACTCTTTTCCCCTGCACCTCCTCTGCTTGGTCTCTCAGTCCGTGTACTCTGCCAGCAACTCCCCAGCACTCTGCTCCCCTGCACCTCCTCTGCTTGGCCTCTCAGTCAGTGTACTCTGCCAGCAACTCTCCAACACTTTGCTCCCCTGCCCCTCCTCTGCTTGGCCTCAGTCCGTGTACTCTTCCAGCAACTCTCCAGCACTCTGCTCCCCTGCCCCTCTTCTGCTTGGCCTCTCAGTCCATGTACTCTGCCAGCAACTCTCCAGCAGTCTGCTCCCCTGCACCTCCTCTGCTTGGCCTCTCAGTCCATGTACTCTGCCAGCAACTTTCCAGCACTCTGCTCCCCTGCCCCTCCTCTGCTTGGCCTCTCAGTCCATGTACTCTGCCAGCAACTCTCCAGCACTCTGCTCCCCTGCCTCTCCTCTGCTTGGCCTCTCAGTCCGTGTACTCTGCCAGCAACTCTCCAGCACTCTGCTCCCCTGCACCTCCTCTGCTTGGCCTCTCAGTCCGTGTACTCTGCCAGCAACTCTCCAGCACTCTGCTCCCCTGCACCTCCTCTGCTTGGCCTCTCAGTCCATGTACTCTGCCAGCAACTCGCCAGCAGTCTGCTCCTCTGCCCCTCCTCTGCTTGGTCTCTCAGTCCATGTACTATGCCAGCAACTCCCCAGCACTCTGCTCCCCTGCCCCTCCTCTGCTTGGTCTCTCAGTCCATGTACTATGCCAGCAACTCCCCAGCACTCTGCTCCCCTGCCCCTCCTCTGCTTGGCCTCTCAGTCCATGTACTCTGCCAGCAACTCCCCAGCACTCTGCTCCCCTGCCCCTCCTCTGCTTGGCCTCTCAGTCCATGTACTCTGCCAGCAACTCCCCAGCACTCTGCTCCCCTGCCCCTCCTCTGCTTGGCCTCTCAGTCCATGTACTCTGCCAGCAACTCTCCAGCAGTCTGCTCCCCTGCCCCTCCTCTGCTTGGCCTCTCAGTCCATGTACTCTGCCAGCAACACTCCAGCAGTCTGCTCCCCTGCCCCTCCTATGCTTGGTCTCTCAGTACATGTACTCTGCCAGCAACTCCCCAGCACTCTGCTCCCCCTGCCCCTCCTATGCTTGGCCTCTCAGTCCATGTACTCTGCCAGCAACTCTCCAGCACTCTGCTCCACTGCCCCTCCTCTGCTTGGCCTCTCAGTCCATGTACTCTGCCAGCAACTCCCCAGCACTCTGCTCCCCTGCCCCTCCTCTGCTTGGCCTCTCAGTCCATGTACTCTGCCAGCAACTCTCCAGCACTCTGCTCCCCTGCCCCTCCTCTGCTTGGTCTCTCAGTCCATGTACTCTGCCAGCAACTCTCCAGCACTCTGCTCCCCTGCCCCTCCTCTGCTTGGCCTCTCAGTCCATGTACTCTGCCAGCAACTCTCCAGCACTCTGCTCCCCTGCCCCTCCTCTGCTTGGCCTCTCAGTCCATGTACTCTGCCAGCAACTCTCCGGAACTCTGCTCCCCTGCCCCTCCTCTGCTTGGTCTCTCAGTCCATGTACTCTGCCAGCAACTCCCCAGCACTCTGTTCCCCTTCCCCTCCTATGCTTGGCCTCTCAGTCCATGTACTCTGCCAGCAACTCTCCAGCAGTCTGCTCCCCTGCCCCTCCTCTGCTTGGCCTCTCAGTCCATGCACTCTGCCAGCAACTCCCCAGCACTCTGCTCCCCTGCCCCTCCTATGCTTGGCCTCTCAGTCCATGCACTCTGCCAGCAACTCCCCAGCACTCTGCTCCCCTGCCCCTCATCTGCTTGGCCTCTCAGTCCATGTACTCTGCCAGCAACTCCCCAGCAGTCTGTCCCCAGCACTCTGCTCCCCTGCCCCTCCTCTGCTTGGCCTCTCAGTCCATGTACTCTGCCAGAAACTCTCCAGCACTCTGCTCCCCTGCCCCTCCTCTGCTTGGCCTCTCAGTCCATGTACTCTGCCAGCAACTCTCCAGCACTCTGCTCCCCTGCCCCTCCTCTGCTTGGTCTCTCAGTCCATGTACTCTGCCAGCAACTCTCCAGCACTCTGCTCCCCTGCCCCTCCTCTGCTTGGCCTCAGTCCATGTACTCTTCCAGCAACTCTCCAGCACTCTGCTCCCCTGCCCCTCCTCTGCTTGGCCTCAGTCCATGTACTCTTCCAGCAACTCTCCAGCACTCTGCTCCCCTGCCCCTCCTCTGCTTGGCCTCAGTCCGTGTACTCTGCCAGCACCTCTCCAGCACTCTTTTCCCCTGCACCTCCTCTGCTTGGTCTCTCAGTCCGTGTACTCTGCCAGCAACTCCCCAGCACTCTGCTCCCCTGCACCTCCTCTGCTTGGCCTCTCAGTCAGTGTACTCTGCCAGCAACTCTCCAGCACTCTGCTCCCCTGCCCCTCCTCTGCTTGGTCTCTCAGTCCATGTACTATGCCAGCAACTCCCCAGCACTCTGCTCCCCTGCCCCTCCTCTGCTTGGCCTCTCAGTCCATGTACTCTGCCAGCAACTCCCCAGCACTCTGCTCCCCTGCCCCTCCTCTGCTTGGCCTCTCAGTCCATGTACTCTGCCAGCAACTCCCCAGCACTCTGCTCCCCTGCCCCTCCTCTGCTTGGCCTCTCAGTCCATGTACTCTGCCAGCAACTCTCCAGCAGTCTGCTCCCCTGCCCCTCCTCTGCTTGGCCTCTCAGTCCATGTACTCTGCCAGCAACACTCCAGCAGTCTGCTCCCCTGCCCCTCCTATGCTTGGTCTCTCAGTCCATGTACTCTGCCAGCAACTCCCCAGCACTCTGCTCCCCCTGCCCCTCCTATGCTTGGCCTCTCAGTCCATGTACTCTGCCAGCAACTCTCCAGCACTCTGCTCCACTGCCCCTCCTCTGCTTGGCCTCTCAGTCCATGTACTCTGCCAGCAACTCCCCAGCACTCTGCTCCCCTGCCCCTCCTCTGCTTGGCCTCTCAGCCCATGTACTCAGCCAGCAACTCTCCAGCACTCTGCTCCCCTGCCCCTCCTCTGCTTGGTCTCTCAGTCCATGTACTCTGCCAGCAACTCTCCAGCACTCTGCTCCCCTGCCCCTCCTCTGCTTGGCCTCTCAGTCCATGTACTCTGCCAGCAACTCTCCAGCACTCTGCTCCCCTGCCCCTCCTCTGCTTGGTCTCTCAGTCCATGTACTCTGCCAGCAACTCCCCAGCACTCTGCTCCCCTTCCCCTCCTATGCTTGGCCTCTCAGTCCATGTACTCTGCCAGCAACTCTCCAGCAGTCTGCTCCCCTGCCCCTCCTCTGCTTGGCCTCTCAGTCCATGCACTCTGCCAGCAACTCCCCAGCACTCTGCTCCCCTGCCCCTCCTATGCTTGGCCTCTCAGTCCATGCACTCTGCCAGCAACTCCCCAGCACTCTGCTCCCCTGCCCCTCATCTGCTTGGCCTCTCAGTCCATGTACTCTGCCAGCAACTCCCCAGCAGTCTGTCCCCAGCACTCTGCTCCCCTGCCCCTCCTCTGCTTGGCCTCTCAGTCCATGTACTCTGCCAGCAACTCTCCAGCACTCTGCTCCCCTGCCCCTCCTCTGCTTGGCCTCTCAGTCCATGTACTCTGCCAGCAACTCTCCAGCACTCTGCTCCCCTGCCCCTCCTCTGCTTGGTCTCTCAGTCCATGTACTCTGCCAGCAACTCTCCAGCACTCTGCTCCCCTGCCCCTCCTCTGCTTGGCCTCAGTCCATGTACTCTTCCAGCAACTCTCCAGCACTCTGCTCCCCTGCCCCTCCTCTGCTTGGCCTCAGTCCATGTACTCTTCCAGCAACTCTCCCGCACTCTGCTCCCCTGCCCCTCCTCTGCTTGGCCTCAGTCCGTGTACTCTGCCAGCACCTCTCCAGCACTATTTTCCCCTGCACCTCCTCTGCTTGGTCTCTCAGTCCGTGTACTCTGCCAGCAACTCCCCAGCTCTTTGCTCCCCTGCACCTCCTCTGCTTGGCCTCTCAGTCAGTGTACTCTGCCAGCAACTCTCCAGCACTTTGCTCCCCTGCCCCTCCTCTGCTTGGCATCAGTCCGTGTACTCTTCCAGCAACTCTCCAGCACTCTGCTCCCCTGCCCCTCCTCTGCTTGGCCTCTCAGTCCGTGTACTCTGCCAGCAACTCTCCAGCACTCTGCTCCCCTGCACCTCCTCTGCTTGGCCTCTCAGTCCATGTACTCTGCCAGCAACTCCCCAGCAGTCTGCTCCCCTGCCCCTCCTCTGCTTGGTCTCTCAGTCCATGTACTCTGCCAGCAACTCCCCAGCACTCTGCTCCCCTGCCCCTCCTATGCTTGGCCTCTCAGTCCATGTACTCTGCCAGCAACTCCCCAGCACTCTGCTCCCCTGCCCCATCTCTGCTTGGCCTCTCAGCCCATGTACTCTGCCAGCAACTCTCCAGCACTCTGCTCCCCTGCCCCTCCTCTGCTTGGCCTCTCAGTCCATGTACTCTGCCAGCAACTCTCCAGCACTCTGCTCCCCTGCCCCTCCTCTGCTTGGCCTCTCAGTCCATGTACTCTGCCAGCAACTCTCCAGCACTCTGCTCCCCTGCCCCTCCTCTGCTTGGTCTCTCAGTCCATGTACTCTGCCAGCAACTCCCCAGCACTCTGCTCCCCTGCCCCTCCTCTGCTTGGCCTCTCAGTCCATGTACTCTGCCAGCAACTCTCCAGCACTCTGCTCCCCTTCCCCTCCTCTGCTTGGCCTCTCAGTCCATGTACTCTGCCAGCAACTCTCCAGCACTCTGCTCCCCTGCCCCTCCTCTGCTTGGTCTCTCAGTCCATGTACTCTGCCAGCAACTCCCCAGCACTCTGGTCCCCTGCCCCTCCTATGCTTGGCCTCTCAGTCCATGTACTCTGCCAGCAACTCTCCAGCAGTCTGCTCCCCTGCCCCTCCTCTGCTTGGCCTCTCAGTCCATGTACTCTGCCAGCAACCCCCCAGCACTCTGCTCCCCTGCCCCTCCTCTGCTTGGTCTCTCAGTCCATGTACTCTGCCAGCAACTCCCCAGCACTCTGCTCCCCTGCCCCTCCTCTGCTTGGCCTCTCAGTCCATGTACTCTGCCAGCAACTCTCCAGCACTCTGCTCCCCTGCCCCTCCTCTGCTTGGTCTCTCAGTCCATGTACTCTGCCAGCAACTCTCCCCTCCTCTGCTTGGTCTCTCAGTCCATGTCCTCTGCCAGCAACTCTCCAGCACTCTGCTCCCCTGCCCCTCCTCTGCTTGGCCTCTCAGTCCATGTACTCTGCCAGCAACTCTCCAGCAGTCTGCTCCCCTGCCCCTCCTCTGCTTGGTCTCTCAGTCCATGTACTCTGCCAGCAACTCTCCAGCACTCTGCTCCCCTACCCCTCCTCTGCTTGGCCTCAGTCCATGTACTCTGCCAGCAACTTTCCAGCACTCTGCTCCCCTGCCCCTCCTCTGCTTGGCCTCTCAGTCCATGTACTCTGCCAGCAACTCTCCAGCACTCTGCCCCCCTGCCTCTCCTCTGCTTGGCCTCTCAGTCCGTGTACTCTGCCAGCAACTCTCCAGCACTCTGCTCCCCTGCACCTCCTCTGCTTGGCCTCTCAGTCCGTGTACTCTGCCAGCAACTCTCCAGCACTCTGCTCCCCTGCACCTCCTCTGCTTGGCCTCTCAGTCCATGTACTCTGCCAGCAACTCGCCAGCAGTCTGCTCCTCTGCCCCTCCTCTGCTTGGTCTCTCAGTCCATGTACTATGCCAGCAACTCCCCAGCACTCTGCTCCCCTGCCCCTCCTCTGCTTGGTCTCTCAGTCCATGTCCTATGCCAGCAACTCCCCAGCACTCTGCTCCCCTGCCCCTCCTCTGCTTGGCCTCTCAGTCCATGTACTCTGCCAGCAACTCCCCAGCACTCTGCTCCCCTGCCCCTCCTCTGCTTGGCCTCTCAGTCCATGTACTCTGCCAGCAACTCCCCAGCACTCTGCTCCCCTGCCCCTCCTCTGCTTGGCCTCTCAGTCCATGTACTCTGCCAGCAACTCTCCAGCAGTCTGCTCCCCTGCCCCTCCTCTGCTTGGCCTCTCAGTCCATGTACTCTGCCAGCAACACTCCAGCAGTCTGCTCCCCTGCCCCTCCTATGCTTGGTCTCTCAGTACATGTACTCTGCCAGCAACTCCCCAGCACTCTGCTCCCCCTGCCCCTCCTATGCTTGGCCTCTCAGTCCATGTACTCTGCCAGCAACTCTCCAGCACTCTGCTCCACTGCCCCTCCTCTGCTTGGCCTCTCAGTCCATGTACTCTGCCAGCAACTCCCCAGCACTCTGCTCCCCTGCCCCTCCTCTGCTTGGCCTCTCAGTCCATGTACTCTGCCAGCAACTCTCCAGCACTCTGCTCCCCTGCCCCTCCTCTGCTTGGTCTCTCAGTCCATGTACTCTGCCAGCAACTCTCCAGCACTCTGCTCCCCTGCCCCTCCTCTGCTTGGCCTCTCAGTCCATGTACTCTGCCAGCAACTCTCCAGCACTCTGCTCCCCTGCCCCTCCTCTGCTTGGCCTCTCAGTCCATGTACTCTGCCAGCAACTCTCCGGAACTCTGCTCCCCTGCCCCTCCTCTGCTTGGTCTCTCAGTCCATGTACTCTGCCAGCAACTCCCCAGCACTCTGCTCCCCTTCCCCTCCTATGCTTGGCCTCTCAGTCCATGTACTCTGCCAGCAACTCTCCAGCAGTCTGCTCCCCTGCCCCTCCTCTGCTTGGCCTCTCAGTCCATGCACTCTGCCAGCAACTCCCCAGCACTCTGCTCCCCTGCCCCTCCTATGCTTGGCCTCTCAGTCCATGCACTCTGCCAGCAACTCCCCAGCACTCTGCTCCCCTGCCCCTCATCTGCTTGGCCTCTCAGTCCATGTACTCTGCCAGCAACTCCCCAGCAGTCTGTCCCCAGCACTCTGCTCCCCTGCCCCTCCTCTGCTTGGCCTCTCAGTCCATGTACTCTGCCAGAAACTCTCCAGCACTCTGCTCCCCTGCCCCTCCTCTGCTTGGCCTCTCAGTCCATGTACTCTGCCAGCAACTCTCCAGCACTCTGCTCCCCTGCCCCTCCTCTGCTTGGTCTCTCAGTCCATGTACTCTGCCAGCAACTCTCCAGCACTCTGCTCCCCTGCCCCTCCTCTGCTTGGCCTCAGTCCATGTACTCTTCCAGCAACTCTCCAGCACTCTGCTCCCCTGCCCCTCCTCTGCTTGGCCTCAGTCCATGTACTCTTCCAACAACTCTCCAGCACTCTGCTCCCCTGCCCCTCCTCTGCTCCGTGTACTCTGCCAGCAACTCTTCAGCACTCTGCTCCCCTGCCCCTCCTCTGCTTGGCCTCTCAGTCCGTGTACTCTGCCAGCAACTCTCCAGCACTCTGCTCCCCTGCACCTCCTCTGCTTGGCCTCTCAGTCCATGTACTCTGCCAGCAACTCTCCAGCAGTCTGCTCCCCTGCCCCTCCCATGCTTGGTCTCTCAGTCCATGTACTCTGCCAGCAACTCTCCAGCACTCTGCTCCCCTGCCCCTCCTCTGCTTGGCCTCTCAGTCCGTGTACTCTGCCAGCAACTCTCCAGCAGTCTGCTGCCCTGCACCTCCTCTGCTTGGCCTCTCAGTCCGTGTACTCTGCCAGCAACTTTCCAGCACTCTGCTCCCCTGCCCCTCCTCTGCTTGGCCTCTCAGTCCGTGTACTCTGCCAGCAACTCTTCAGCACTCTGCTCCCCTGCCCCTCCTCTGCTTGGCCTCTCAGTCCGTGTACTCTGCCAGCAACTCTCCAGCACTCTGCTCCCCTGCACCTCCTCTGCTTGGCCTCTCAGTCCATGTACTCTGCCAGCAACTCCCCAGCAGTCTGCTCCCCTGCCCCTCCTATGCTTGGCCTCTCAGTCCATGTACTCTTCCAGCAACTCCCCAGCACTCTGCTCCCCTGCCCCTCCTCTGCTTGGCCTCTCAGCCCATGTACTCTGCCAGCAACTCTTCAGCACTCTGCTCCCCTGCCCCTCCTCTGCTTGGCCTCTCAGTCCATGTACTCTGCCAGCAACTCTCCAGCACTCTGCTCCCCTGCCCCTCCTCTGCTTGGCCTCTCAGTCCATGTACTCTGCCAGCAACTCTCCAGCAGTCTGCTCCCCTGCCTCTCCTCTGCTTGGTCTCTCAGTCCATGTACTCTGCCAGCAACTCTCCAGCACTCTGCTCCCCTGCCCCTCCTCTGCTTGGCCTCTCAGCCCATGTACTCTGCCAGCAACTCTCCAGCACTCTGCTCCCCTGCCCCTCCTCTGCTTGGCCTCTCAGTCCGTGTACTCTGCCAGCAACTCTCCAGCACTCTGCTCCCCTGCCCCTCCTCTTCTTGGTCTCTCAGTCCGTGTACTCTGCCAGCAACTCTCCAGCACTCTGCTCCCCTGCCCCTCCTCTGCTTGGCCTCTCAGTCCGTGTACTCTGCCAGCAACTCTCCAGCACTCTGCTCCCCTGCCTCTCCTCTGCTTGGCCTCTCAGTCCGTGTACTCTGCCAGCAACTCTCCAGCACTCTGCTCCCCTGCCCCTCCTCTGCTTGGCCTCTCAGTCCGTGTACTCTGCCAGCAACTCTCCAGCACTCTGCTCCCCTGCACCTCCTCTGCTTGGCCTCTCAGTCCATGTACTCTGCCAGCAACTCCCCAGCAGTCTGCTCCCCTGCCCCTCCTCTGCTTGGTCTCTCAGTCCATGTACTATGCCAGCAACTCCCCAGCACTCTGCTCCCCTGCCCCTCCTCTGCTTGGTCTCTCAGTCCATGTACTATGCCAGCAACTCCCCAGCACTCTGCTCCCCTGCCCCTCCTCTGCTTGGCCTCTCAGTCCATGTACTCTGCCAGCAACTCCCCAGCACTCTGCTCCCCTGCCCCTCCTCTGCTTGGCCTCTCAGTCCATGTACTCTGCCAGCAACTCCCCAGCACTCTGCTCCCCTGCCCCTCCTCTGCTTGGCCTCTCAGTCCATGTACTCTGCCAGCAACTCTCCAGCAGTCTGCTCCCCTGCCCCTCCTCTGCTTGGCCTCTCAGTCCATGTACTCTGCCAGCAACACTCCAGCAGTCTGCTCCCCTGCCCCTCCTATGCTTGGTCTCTCAGTCCATGTACTCTGCCAGCAACTCCCCAGCACTCTGCTCCCCCTGCCCCTCCTATGCTTGGCCTCTCAGTCCATGTACTCTGCCAGCAACTCTCCAGCACTCTGCTCCACTGCCCCTCCTCTGCTTGGCCTCTCAGTCCATGTACTCTGCCAGCAACTCCCCAGCACTCTGCTCCCCTGCCCCTCCTCTGCTTGGCCTCTCAGTCCATGTACTCTGCCAGCAACTCTCCAGCACTCTGCTCCCCTGCCCCTCCTCTGCTTGGTCTCTCAGTCCATGTACTCTGCCAGCAACTCTCCAGCACTCTGCTCCCCTGCCCCTCCTCTGCTTGGCCTCTCAGTCCATGTACTCTGCCAGCAACTCTCCAGCACTCTGCTCCCCTGCCCCTCCTCTGCTTGGTCTCTCAGTCCATGTACTCTGCCAGCAACTCCCCAGCACTCTGCTCCCCTTCCCCTCCTATGCTTGGCCTCTCAGTCCATGTACTCTGCCAGCAACTCTCCAGCAGTCTGCTCCCCTGCCCCTCCTCTGCTTGGCCTCTCAGTCCATGCACTCTGCCAGCAACTCCCCAGCACTCTGCTCCCCTGCCCCTCCTATGCTTGGCCTCTCAGTCCATGCACTCTGCCAGCAACTCCCCAGCACTCTGCTCCCCTGCCCCTCATCTGCTTGGCCTCTCAGTCCATGTACTCTGCCAGCAACTCCCCAACAGTCTGTCCCCAGCACTCTGCTCCCCTGCCCCTCCTCTGCTTGGCCTCTCAGTCCATGTACTCTGCCAGCAACTCTCCAGCACTCTGCTCCCCTGCCCCTCCTCTGCTTGGCCTCTCAGTCCATGTACTCTGCCAGCAACTCTCCAGCACTCTGCTCCCCTGCCCCTCCTCTGCTTGGTCTCTCAGTCCATGTACTCTGCCAGCAACTCTCCAGCACTCTGCTCCCCTGCCCCTCCTCTGCTTGGCCTCAGTCCATGTACTCTTCCAGCAACTCTCCAGCACTCTGCTCCCCTGCCCCTCCTCTGCTTGGCCTCAGTCCATGTACTCTTCCAGCAACTCTCCCGCACTCTGCTCCCCTGCCCCTCCTCTGCTTGGCCTCAGTCCGTGTACTCTGCCAGCACCTCTCCAGCACTCTTTTCCCCTGCACCTCCTCTGCTTGGTCTCTCAGTCCGTGTACTCTGCCAGCAACTCCCCAGCACTTTGCTCCCCTGCACCTCCTCTGCTTGGCCTCTCAGTCAGTGTACTCTGCCAGCAACTCTCCAGCACTTTGCTCCCCTGCCCCTCCTCTGCTTGGCCTCAGTCCGTGTACTCTTCCAGCAACTCTCCAGCACTCTGCTCCCCTGCCCCTCCTCTGCTTGGCCTCTCAGTCCATGTACTCTGCCAGCAACTCCCCAGCACTCTGCTCCCCTGCCCCTCCTCTGCTTGGCCTCTCAGTCCATGTACTCTGCCAGCAACTCTCCAGCAGTCTGCTCCCCTGCACCTCCTCTGCTTGGCCTCTCAGTCCATGTACTCTGCCAGCAACTTTCCAGCACTCTGCTCCCCTGCCCCTCCTCTGCTTGGCCTCTCAGTCCGTGTACTCTGCCAGCAACTCTCCAGCACTCTGCTCCCCTGCCCCTCCTCTGCTTGGCCTCTCAGTCCGTGTACTCTGCCAGCAACTCTCCAGCACTCTGCTCCCCTGCCCCTCCTCTGCTTGGCCTCTCAGTCCGTGTACTCTGCCAGCAACTCTCCAGCACTCTGCTCCCCTGCACCTCCTCTGCTTGGCCTCTCAGTCCATGTACTCTGCCAGCAACTCCCCAGCAGTCTGCTCCCCTGCCCCTCCTATGCTTGGCCTCTCAGTCCATGTACTCTGCCAGCAACTCCCCAGCACTCTGCTCCCCTGCCCCTCCTCTGCTTGGCCTCTCAGCCCATGTACTCTGCCAGCAACTCTCCAGCACTCTGCTCCCCTGCCCCTCCTCTGCTTGGCCTCTCAGTCCATGTACTCTGCCAGCAACTCTCCAGCAGTCTGCTCCCCTGCCCCTCCTATGCTTGGTCTCTCAGTCCATGTACTCTGCCAGCAACTCCTCAGCACTCTTCTCTCCTGCCCCTCCTATGCTTGACCTCTCAGTCCATGTACTCAGCCAGCAACTCTCCAGCACTCTGCTCCACTGCCCCTCCTCTGCTTGGCCTCTCAGTCCATGTACTCTGCCAGCAACTCCCCAGCACTCTGCTCCCCTGCCCCTCCTCTGCTTGGTCTCTCAGTCCATGTACTCTGCCAGCAACTCTCCAGCACTCTGCTCCCCTGCCCCTCCTCTGCTTGGCCTCTCAGTCCATGTACTCTGCCAGCAACTCTCCAGCACTCTGCTCCCCTGCCCCTCCTCTGCTTGGTCTCTCAGTCCATGTACTCTGCCAGCAACTCTCCAGCACTCTGCTCCCCTGCCCCTCCTCTGCTTGGCCTCTCAGTCCATGTACTCTGCCAGCAACTCTCCAGCACTCTGCTCCCCCGCCCCATCTCTGCTTGGCCTCTCAGTCCACCTTCACACTTCCTGACCTCACCCTTGCAAGCCACTCTCAGTCTCTTCTTCTGTCTGCTTTTACATGGTGGTCCTGCCTTTCTGTCTCCCACTCCCCCTTCCATTAGCTGCAGAGCTCACCTGACCAGGCCCGGACTGGCATATAGGGCAATAGGCCCGGGGCTGAACCAAAAAATGCAGTTTGATGAGTTACTTCACTATGTAGCTAGTTGTTTTGACCATTGTTTCTGAATTAATATTCTTCACATTTCTCAATTTGCATTAAATAAACTCCCCCTTGAGTGCTAGTCAGTCTGTCACAAAAGCAATGAATTGCCATTTTCAACTGTGCCCCACTTTTTCATTGGTGCCCGAGACCATTTTATGGGCCAGTCCGACCCTGCCCTGACTCAAGAAAATAATTTGGCCCTGCCTTTTCCCCAGGAGCACACCGAAAAAGCTTCAAAAACGCCTCTAGGCCCCTGCCCCTTCCCAGGACTGTTTTGGAAACAGTCTCTGATGATGCTCGTTCTCCCTGTGGCATTCCACAGGTTTTGGTGAGTCTTGTAGCCAATTCGGTTTGTGCAGAGTCTTTGTGTATCTCCTGTCCCCCTGCAGTCTCTCCTCCCTTCCAGTTTGTTTTCTGTTGCCTCACTACTCAGAGAGAGCACTGGACAGAAAAAGGTACTGGGAGGCATTCTATGACAAGACTGGAGGCGAGCATTATGCTTCAACTTCTTTATTTTACTACTCTTCAGCAGTTTCAACAAACTAACAAAAATCAACAACAACACTGAAAATGTGTCCCAACAGACTTTTCTCTGATTGAAACTACAATCCCCATAGTCTCTGTAGTCCATCTCACTCCCAGCTCAGCTATGACCACATCCTGTCCCTGAGCTCCTCCTCTTCTTTTACTGCTCTTCAAGCAGATAAGTACTATTTTTGCTCATCTCCCTATGTAATGAGGTCTTTAGCACAGCATTGTGTAGGGATAGATTCATTACTTAGATATGTGAAAGAGTGCGCAGCGCAGGAAAAGTACCGCAGACGCGAGCATCTTTAAGCTTTAATTTTTAAGGTCAGATCATTATCTCAGACCGCGATATATACAGTTGCAGAGCGGCGTTCGGGAACCGCGTGCGGGCTTACTTGTGATTTCTAATTTTGTTCATTTGATATTGCCGTTCGGGCGAGCACTTCTCACGGCGCGGCCACCCTGTGCCATATGACCGGCACCCCAGGGGTGGCGGGCGGCGCCGTGGGAGCCTACAGCGACCCGAGGAGTCGCGCACCCAAGGAGCCTCCAGCCCCCTCCTTCGGAGAGGCGGAGGCTCGAGCATAGCAGTGCGGCCGGCGTTGCAGCCCCCTCCTTCATCGAGGCGGAGCCAGCCACAAACGGGGATTGCGAAGATCCCCGGCCCCCTCCTTTGCAAAGGAGAGGCCTCACCACCGCTCGCTTCCACGTCGCATGTTTTTCCCAGCGACGCAGAGAGGAGCATACAGTGAAAGCCGGGCCCAGCAGTGATCTACGAGAGCTACGTTTGTAGCAAATTAAAAGTAAATCTGCTCGGATTAACGAAGCGGAGTGCTCTAAACCTCGCGCCCGCCTCGAGGAAGCCGTCAGCAGCACACAAGGTGCTGAAAGCAGCAATAAGCAAGAGCAGGCATACAGCCTGTGCAGTACACGGTGCCCATCACAAAGGGGCCCACCAAGTGAAAAACGCCCATCACAGGCACCCATAAGAAGTGAAGTAGTCCGGTGCAGCAACAAAACAAAAAAACAATTAAATAAAAGAAGAAAGAAAGGGGATAATACTATCTCTATCCCGACAGCGCATTCTGGTGCTCTCCAGGAAACACCTCAAAGAAGAGGAGCACCAGTAGCATCTATAGTGAAAGGGGCGTGCAGCCACACCTTTGTAGGTATACAAGGCACACAGCATCCTCTCAAGATGTCAGAGTTTGAGTGGAGTGAAGAGGAGCAGTCTTCGGACCTAGCTGCCAGCTTCAAAGTGGTGCTGGGTAACTCACTGATAGATGCAGTGGCTCAAGGGGTTAAACCCCTGCAAGACAGGCTGGAGTCCTTGGAGCCGATATTACATCAGCCAATAGACAGCACCAAATGGACTGATCGCACGCCCGCAGAACCCTCGGAAGCAGGGTCAATGGGGAGTACCAAGGCCCGAAAGAGGAAAGCCCCTCTAGACCTCCAGGGCCCTTTGGAAGGGGCAAAAGAGAAGGCTCCGGAGGTCGTCGACACCTTCGTAAAGCTCTGTGAAGCATATTTGCGGCGTCAGACGGTGCCAGACCTCATGACCCCCACTCCAGGGGAAGATTATGATGGAGAAGAGAACCCGGGCTCGGAAGAAGAGCCGGAGGATGGAGAACCTCCCTCTCAAGATGAGGATGAATTAAGAGAGGAGGAAGAAAGCAAACCCAGCGGAGGGACAAGAATCCACAAGGAGAAACACCTCGAAGAGGGTGAGGAAGATATGTTTGATCCGGACAGCATCCGGAATCCTAGGTCGACCGATTGGCAGCCTTCGCCTAGAGTGGCGCAGTATATGACCAAAAGGTTGAGAAAAGCATTGGACAAAGAAGTCCGGCAACGCCTTCGAGCGGAGTGCCCCAGACCGGATCTGCCAGGCAAGGTGGCCGAAACGCCAGAGCTAGACCCCAAGATGCTGACATTCATGTCGAAAACTGCCAAGGATCCCCGTAAAGGTATCGATAGATCCTGGAGAAGTTGCCAAGAGAAAGTGCTTGACCTAGCCGGTCCGCTAGCTAAAATCATGGACCTGGCTGAAAGGGCCAGGGATACGGGGAAGGAAGTAGACCCAAATGCCCTAGCAGGCCGGGCGCAGAGAGCAGTGTGTCTCCTAGGGAATGCTAACTGCGCCATTGCCTCGGAACGCCGGAGAGGATTACTATTGAAGATCGAGGCAAAGCTCAGTGATCTCGCCTCCTACGAGGCCAGAGAAGCAGCAAAGGGCTCTAATTCGGAGAGACCTTCGGCAAAGAAATGGGCCGCTTCGTCTGCACCTATACGTCACTGGAAAAGGCGCAGGCCTCAATCCGCAAGATCTTCCCCAACCGAGTTTTTGGCGGGACCAGTCATCACAGGGGTCGCTCGACTGGTCGTAACCAAGGAGGAAGAAGACCCCCGAATCCCAGAGCTCAATACTGGGAGAACAGACAGCAGGACTCCTTCTTCCCGACCAGAGGGCGTTTCCACAGAGTGCGCAGATGAAGAGGTTCCGGCCGTGGACAAGGGTTCACCCAGGGTGAGAGTTGTACATTACCCACGAGTAGGGGGGAGAACCTGTATGTTTTGGAGAAACTAGCGCGAGCTTTCCACCGATGCCTGGGTACTGCAAACAGTTTGGGGTATGCATCTAGTGTTCGTGGGTCCTTCCACATAAAAGCACAGACCTCACCAACAGCGTTTAGCGCGCGCAGAGCAGAGACTCCTAGATCAGGAGCTATCTCTTCTAGCAAAGAAGAATGCCATAGAGAGGTGCCCAAGGGACCCCGACTTCATAAGCAATATGTTTCTGGTGCACCAGAAGGAGAAGGTGCGGCCAGTTGTAAACTTAAAGGAACTAAACGGGTGGGTAGTCTACCATCAATTCAAGATGGAGGGCATCCACCAGCTGCGAGACTCCCTCAGAGCAGGAGATTGGCTGACGAGGTTAGACTTGAAAGATGCCTACCTAACGATCCCAATAGCAGAAGAATTCAGGACCTTCCTAGCTTTTCGCTGGAAAGGACGGCTATGGCAATTCAAGACCATGCCCTTCGGGCTTGCTTCAGCTCCCTGGCCTTTACCAAATTGATGAAGCCCATAGAAGCAGCTACAAGGGAGAAAGGAATAAGATTGATCATCTACCTAGACGATCTCCTTCTATTGGCCGAGGACCGAAAAAGGCACTTATATACCAGACAAGATGGGTACAAGACCGGCTAACATCGCTAGGTTTCCTAGTGAATGTGGAGAAGTCAGACACCGAACCAGCACAAAGGCTGGGCTTTCTGGGCTTCGTTCTAGATACCAGGAAAGCGACCCTCGAATTGCCAGCGCAAAAAATTCGCGACATCAAGAGAGAACTGAGAGGGTGTTTACAGAGGGAAGTAGTGTCCCTCAGAACACTGGCAAGAATAGTAGGGCTTCTAGCAGCTTCCATTCAAGCCATATTTCCCGGTCCCTTACATTATCGAGCGCTGCAGAGACTAAAGATCAGGCACCTGCAGCAGCAGGGCTTGAGGTATCATCAGTCAGAACCATTGGATCAAGAATCCAGGACGGAACTGGAATGGTGATTGAAGAATATGGACGCCTGAAATGGGCGTGCCATTTTCGGAGACTGGCTGGATTTGATCATAGAATCCGATTTCAGCCGGCTAGGCTGGGGAGCAAGGTGCGGAGACCTGCAGATAGGAGGGAAATGGAGCAAAGAGGAACTCCGCCTCCACATAAATTGCCTAGAGCTTCTAGCAGGATCTTTTGCGATCAGAACCTTCACGAAGTGGAGGATGAGATTGTGCATCCTACTGAAGATGGACAACATATCAGCAGTGTGATATATAAACCATCTAGGCGGCACTAAATCCAGGTTGCTAGCCGAG
This sequence comes from Ambystoma mexicanum, assembly GCF_040938575.1. NCBI lineage: Eukaryota > Metazoa > Chordata > Amphibia > Caudata > Ambystomatidae > Ambystoma > Ambystoma mexicanum. Next base: position 16,098,059 of record NC_090925.1, on the reverse strand, counting down.
CTAGCGAAAGAATTTTGGTATTTTTGCCTGCAATCAGAGACTTCAGTCACAGCGGAGTACCTTCCTGGGACGCTGAATGTGATAGTGGACTGGAAGTCGCGCTACCTCACGGACTCCAGCGATTGGAGACTGGAACCAGCAGTGTTCCAGAAGATGAACGAGAAATGGGGCCCACTACACATAGATCTCTTCGCATTCCCGGTTGAACGCCCAAACAGCAGTGTACTTCAGCTGGAGGCTGGACCCGGGTGCTCGAGGGACAGATGCGTTCCTACAAGAATGGAATGGCGGTCCGCACTATGCTTTTCCCCCATTCATGATGCTAGCAGAGTTCTAGCGGAGTGTCGGAGGGAGAAGGCAGAGCTGCTGTTAGTAGCGCCGCTCTGTAAATCTCAGGTGTGGTTTCCAACCCTGATGGAGCTGACAGTGGCTCACCCGAGGATGCTCCCAGAAGGAGAGCACCTGCTCATGGACCCAGTTGGTTAATTTCATCCTCTGAGAGTGAGAGGGACGCTCCCGCTCATCACGTGCAGGATATCAGGAGACGCTGGGCGCTGCCAGGCATTTCGACACAGGCTGCCCAGCTCATCACAGACTCCTGGGCTCCATCCACGAGAAGGAGCTACGACGCAGTTTATGCCAAATGGACTAGCTGGTGCAAGGGGAGAGGTGTTCATCCCATTTCTGCACCTGTAGTGATGATCCTAAACTTTTTGGCACAGTTATTACAAGGCGGAAGAGCATTCCGCACTATAGGAGTGTACAGGTCCGCGATTTCCGCGGGTCACCTGCCTATTGAGGGAGTACCAGCTGGTGAGCATCCAGCAGTAGTTAGACCCATTCGAGGATCTAGATTTAAAGTACCTCCAGAGGCTCGATATATGACAGTTTGGGATGTTCTGGTCGTCCTTAAGCTATTTGAGAGCTGGCCCGGGAACAGATATTTGTCCCTCAAACATTTGTCGGGGAAATTGGCAATGCTTTTGTGCCTAGTGTCTTGTAAACGCGTGTCAGACGTGAGAGCACTAGAAATAAATAGAAGGTCTTTTGGACCAGAAGGTGTAACGTTTACAATAGTTAAGAGAACTAAGACAGGTACTCCTGCAGTACACTAGCCATATTTCCCAGATAGGCCTAAATGGTGCGTTGCAAGCTGCGTCAGGGAATATGAATACAGGACAGCGGAGCACAGAGCCGCGAATACCACGCAATTGCTTATAGCGCGTAGAAAGCCTTTTCAGGGTGTAACCACAGCCACTATTGCCAGATAGGTGAAAGAGATTATGCAGGTAGCTGGGATAGATGTGGGGAAGTACAGAGCTCATTCTGTACGTGGAGCCATGGGATCCAAAGCATTTAAGACAGGGGTATCCCTTAGAGATATTATGCTAAAGGCAGACTGGTCGAGTGATCGAACTTTCAAAGAGTTTTATTTCAAGCCGACCGAGAGTTTAGCGGTCGCTGTGTTGGGAAGCTTTGAACAAGCATAATGCTCGCCTCCAGTCTTGTCATAGAATAAAGATTACCCCTGCTAACTGCGCAGGGAGTATTAATTCTATTAAAGACTAGGAGGCGAACATTAAATTCCCACCCAAGTTATGTATTGCAAAGGATATCTGATTATTGCTTCTGATAAGAATGTTATGATATCAGCAATACATGGACACCACCCTGATTCCTCTGCTTTCTGTTATCCCTAGGGGAGGAGCAGAAGAACAATTGAAGGAGGAGACTGGCAAGCGTAATCGCCTGGAGTCGAGGAAGTTTGACATTCGGATGGAAAGAGTTCAAGTCTTCATCAGTTGCAGGACTTTGTGTGGAGTTAAAGAGTGCCTTTTCAGAGCGAATAAAAGAGAGGAGGAGCTCCGGCACAGGATGTGGTCATAGCTGAGCTGGGAGTGAGATGGGCTACAGAGACTATGGGGATTCTAGTTTCAATCAGAGAAAAGTCTGTTGGGACACATTTTCAGTGTTGTTGATTTTTGTTAGTTCGTTGAAACTGCTGAGGAGTAGTAAAATAAAGAAGTTGAAGCATAATGCTCGCCTCCTAGTCTTTAATAGAATTAATACTCCCTGCGCAGTTAGCAGGGGTAATCTTCATTATGTAGCAAAGAGCCGTACCTTTGATAACACGCATTACACGTGAAAGGGTACCAGGGACTGCCCCCCAAACCTGCTCTCTCCACTTCTCGGAGGGATCCCTGTTCCCCCTGAAAGGGTCATGACCTTGACCGTGTCACACATACCACCCCCCATAGCCAATCTTATGGGTGAAGACAAACACAGAGACCCTTGAAGAATTGTCAATTAGGGTTGACCCACGAAGAGGGAAAAGACAGAGGGATGCTACTACCTGGGGAGAGGAAGCACACATTGGGGCAATGTCAAATCAGCTGCTCTTGGCAAGGTAACCCATAGAACTGCCCCACAAGCGCGGTAGCTGAATGAGGGGTCAGCCCTAGTGGGAAAGGAGCGGAGAATCAGGACCTCCAAAGTATTACCAGAGAAGAGACCTGTGGCAGGCAGATCACATAATGTTGACATCCTGAAAAGGACCCTGAATCAAACACCCATTGAACCTAAAGTGAATGCTGAGGACCCCAAGGTTGGGGAGAGATCTCCTAGTGAATGCTGCAAGGCGGATGTGACCCCTGAGATGATTACCCTGAGAAGCCAATCCGTGGGAGAGGGGATGAGAGGCTACAGAAGGCGTGAAGGCAGAGGAATCTTCCAGACTGTGAGCAATCCCTGAAAGAGCCCTCGCAGGGGAGCCTTTCTATTCTTGTTGTGTTAGGCTAGGGTTGGCCGGACCTTTGAGACCAGGATTTCTGAACATCAACGAGGGAAGAGGGTGAGAAAAGGACCACAAAGAGGATCAGAACTCTGGCCTTGGGGGAAGCTGGGTGGTAAACAGTCAGGAGACCTGAGGGCAATAGATTCTGTTACTCCAGACTACATTCTGACATGCCCCCCAGATTAGACCCACGAAGAAACAAAAACAAAGGGTTATATATGATGGGATTGGATGGGACTATGCTAAACCCCAGGGAGAGCTTGAAGATGTTGCTCTGGTAGATCATTAATTGGTTTATTTGGGGTCCACTTTTTAGTCTTCTGCTATTGAACCTCTGACTTTCCTTTCTGTCACTCCAGGCCTTGTGCTGGGTTGGACCCTGCTCTCTCTTTCTCTCGTTCCCGCTTCTTAGTGCTCTGTTCCCTTAGCATGGCCTTTCCTTTCTGTCATTCCAGGCCTTGTGCTGGGTTGGACCCGGCTCTCTCTTTCTCTCGTTCCCGCTTCTTAGCACTCTGTTCCCTTAGCGTGGCCTTTCCTTCTGTCTGCACTGATGCACTGCTCTCTTATCTCACTGATGGTCCACCCCAATGGCTTCTACCCTCCTGCTTTCCTTGCCCCGGCATGCCGGCTAGTGGCGTTCCGGTGCTCACTCTTGCTACGTGCGCTTGAGTTTCTGCTCTTCCTTCCTTTGCTGTATTTGGAGCTGGTCTTCTGTACACTGTGTGCACTTTAGGAACAGTTTGGTTCTCTTGCATTTCTGGTGTATTTTGGTGTAGGTTTTTCTGCCTTGGACTATGAGAGTGCGGGGCACCATGGCTGAAAGCCCTCTCGCGGGAACATCCTAAAGACTCGTGGCCTGCATTGGAAGCATTGCCTAGTCACTTCTGGTGGCTGGTGTATGCCTCTTTGATACCTTCATCAGGGATCCTGAGAAGTGCCTGCTCCAGACTGCCCCTTGTTTTGTCTCCCCGCCTCCCCTGCACCACAGGATCTCTGGGTGCAGCATTTGTGTGGGCATTCTAGGGCTCTGCGGGAAGGGGTTAACTTCTGAGTTCTCAGGAATCTCCACTAAATCGTTATATTTTGCCGAACCTTAATAAAATGAACTCTTCTCAGCGGGAATGCCTCGTGGTATCAGGTGGCGTAGTCCATGATAACAAGACTGCACCTGCTCTCCTGTCTGAGTGGTTCTAATAGGGCCACTGGGTCCATGGCTGTATCATACAATGGCACTTGGGTGATGGGTAAGGGCTGTAGGGTTGCTTTTGGGACAGATGGTGTGAGGTCGTTTGGCAAATGGGGTGTGAATTTACAATCTAACGAGCAGATGGTCCTGCGTCCTGGCAACTCCCTTGTATCCCGCTGTGAGATGGGAATCAGCCATTCCCATGACCTCCCACTGGAATGGGCTCTGCACTAGCAGTTGGTAACAGGGTTTACCATTGCCTTTAAGGTTGTATTGGACCCAGTGGCGCAACCAAGTCTTAACTACAAAGTATGGCCCTTGAAACTCTGTTCCTGCCAGCTAGGGTATGACTTGGCAGAAAGTATCCCTCAATGAGGGGGTGGGAGGTATTCAGTTGAGCACTGACAAAATGGGCAGAGTGGGTCTCAAAGATGTTCACATCCACCCTATGGGAAGGGGCTCTGGTTCTTCGTCTATGATGTTTTGAGATGTTGCAGTAGCTCCAAAGCCTCTATTCCTCTGGCAGTGTTGTCCAGGGTCGGGAGAGGGGTCATAAATGTGAGGCGGACTTTCAAAAGAGGACATTTTATTAACTGAATAGGTTGGATAACGCCTCACTATCCCTACCCCGATGAGGATTTCCCTGCCTGAAGCAAACTAAAGGAAACACTCTAACAAAAGGATCCTGCCCCTCACGCTTAAACACACAATAACTTAACAAGGTAATATGGCAGTTCAATAGAAACAAATATAACAGTTTAGGTCACATCATAACAACTGTCTCTCCTTATAATCTGGGTGAATTCCCCTTCCCCAGATTCAAGCAGGATTGTCTTCAACAGTCCCAAAAAGGTTAAGGAAATCTTGTCTCGTAACAAAGTTCCATTTCAGTTCTCTGTTTGGTGGCAACTTGATAGCACCAAGTTCCAGCTTGTATTCAACCAACATTTCATAAGTGCTTAGCAAAGATTTCTGCACCAGTTCACAAAACCACTTGTTTGACAATATTAAACAATTCCGCAACAGTTCACACAACCCTTGCTTCGATTATACCCATAACCTGTTGTTCCATGTATCTCTGTCTGGTTCAAAAGGAGCAAAATACTGGGATGAGGAAGAACCTAATAGATCTCAGGGAGACTAATGAGATAGCTTCTGGGCTAAGGAGGAGGTTCGGAGTTCTAAAGAGTACTTCTGACAAGAACAATGATCCTTCTAGTGCTTCGAGAATGCTCATTCTTGGAACCACAGTAGAAATAGAAGGAGGACACCAGAAGAAGGAGTTGAGCCCTCCCTGGAGGAACTGCAAGATTCAAAGTCGGCAAGAATGAAGAGGAACTGAAGAATCATCTTGGGATGCTGCCCAGTAGTCAGAAGCATCCCCAGTTGGTCGGTGGTGGAAGGACAGAGCTGAGCACACAAGAAGCAGGCTGACCACGTGCCTTGGAGACGTGCAGTCAGCACAGCAGAACATGCTGCAGAGCCGCTGCAGCATCCGCATAGGGGAGAGCGTAGACTGGGGGTGTCCCTTTTCGGTCTGCAATCGCCAGCAAGCCCAGCGAGCTGGAGAAATGGACACCAGGTGAAAGTAAGCCACTGAACCGTGCAGACGTGGCGAGAGCCTACAGCCACCCAGATTTCCTCGCGGCGGAGCGGCTGCAGCCAGCGAGGAACCAATGAAAGAGTAGGAATGCGTGAGACCAAACAAAACAGCAGAAGTGCTCCATGCGGACAGTGAAGACCCAGCAATGAACTCAGAGGTACCAGGGTTGTTGGGGGAAGCCAGAAGGGCACAGGGATGACCAAGAACCAGGGTCAGGTACCAATTTAGAAATACAGAGGCTGCCTTAAGTAAATGGAGCCAGGAGAATACCTGGCACAATGGTGTGATGACTCCACTGGAGTCATTCCCCTTCGGTGACCTCCTCCCATGTGGCCACCTGATCCTGACCCTGGGACAGCAATATGAGGAAGGATCACATGTGAGGAGACTACTACTGAGGGGAGGTGGTGACTCCATTGAATGAGATGTGGTATTCCCGCCTCTCCCCTGAGGAAGACCCTATAATACCTAGGTTCTTAATGGCCTGTTGTCACTTAACAGTTCCACCCTATAGTAAAAGTCAGAAAACCTTTCCTCTGAATCACGCTAATCAAGCCCCCATTTATGACTCAACCATTCACAACTCATACATAACATCTTCTGATTTTGTTGTGTCTCTATGTGAGACTTTTGAACAACATCCAAGACATGCAATAACATCTATGGACTTCAACTCCCATAAATCCCCAGCTACTGAGGCGAAGAAGAGGAGGAAGAAACCTAAGCATATCAAGAGAAGATTGAAGGCTAACATGCAGGCTAGTTGCTGTACTAGACGTAAACTACGTGGGACATTTAAAAATGGCAGAGCAGAAAAGGACTGTGCAGGAGAAAGCAGTGAGCAAGAGGGCATCCAAATCATTGTGGCAGCTCGCGAACGTGAGGCACACATACCGGCGTGGAAAAAAAGGAGGAGAGGTGCAGCAGGCCCACATGAAGGACTGTGGAAGCACTGGGAGCCAAAGTGGAGTAACTGGAGGTACGGTTGGGCCGAGAAGCAGTGCTCTCTGGTCCAGGCCACAGAGGAAAGCTGGCAAGTGATCGCAGAGCTGAAGGAAATGCTATGGGAACGTTTGCACCGTGTGAGAAGCTGTCCCAGCAAAGAAGCTTCATCGCAAAGGCACGCCAAGAGTCGGGGACATCTTGAGCGACCAGTGAGTCTGGCCAAAGTGGTTGGGGACACCAGGCCGTACCAATGCGCTTGTAACCATATGACTGAATGATATGAGATTGTGAATACCGACAGTACTGAAAAGTGGTTGAATGCAGAGAAAACCCAATATTGTTTAGAATATAGAATACGCAGAATATTTGAATGCCGACGAGGCAAAGTGCATCAACAAACTGCACCTGAAGTTGTATAAATATTCAGTAGACAAATTCAGACATTGTGGCAAGATACCTAGCTGGGGAGTATACCAGGCAATCTGCAAAAGTTATCAGAAGACTGTCATGGCATTTACAGTTTGCTCAAGTTAAAGAAAGACTGTCATGGAATGTACTAGAATTCATTATTTGAACAAGAACTTTGTGAGCCCCGGATAAACACACAAAAAGAACTGTTGGATCAAGAGACACTTATGCTAACCTACCTGAAGGTCCAGGGGAAGGGAACCAACCTCTGGATCCAAAGGGCTTTCCTTGGCAGTTATTTGTTATTGGAGTCATCCTTATATTTTTGATTGAGAGCACCTTTTGCTAATATCAAGTCATACATATTTCCTTACACCCTTTGTTGTTTTGTTTCTCGTGTTAGGGTCTGTCTAGAATGTTTTTAAGTTACTGACTACTTGACCCAGACAGATGCTTAGTTTTAGTTGCTGACTACGTGACCCAGACAGATGCTTAGTTTTAGTTACTGACTACTTGACCCAGACAGATTCTTAGTTTTAGTTACTGACTACTTGACCCAGATGCTTAGTTTTAGTTGCTGACTACTTGACCCAGACAGATGCTTAGTTTTAGTTACTGACTACTTGACCCAGACAGATGCTTAGTTTTAGTTACTGACTACTTGACCCAGATGCTTAGTTTTAGTTGCTGACTACTTGACCCAGACAGATGCTTAGTTTTAGTTACTAACTACTTGACCCAGGCAGATGCTTAGTTTTAGTTGCTAGTGAGAGAGAATTCCTCTATAGAATAGGGCTAGAGAGGCGTTTTTCCAACTCATTTGTGTTTATCAAAATGTCTGATTTTGAGAATAACATAACCTTATGGCCACCGCTCATCCTTGACTTGTCACAGTAGTGAAACAGGTATAACAGTGGCAACCTGTGATGAATCAAGAAGGGACTGAGGCCCACTACCAAGGGAGAAGCAGATCACTAACCCTCTCCTTCATCGCAGTGACTGGCAGGCGAGTAAACCAGGCCTGCCTGAGCAGGAGAAGAGAAACCTTCGGGTCTGGGACCCACACCCACAGAACTGTGTAAACCATAGAGAGAAGCTAGGGTAAGGGAGGCATTCACCCTAGCGTTGCAATCTGCATTGAAAAACCCAGGAAAGGCCGGGGGAAGGGAGTAATTCCCCTGGCCTTTAATGAGCTGTGGCAGAGTCTAAAAGAGACCAGCGGAAGGAAGCCATACCTTTTGGTGTTATATACGGGAAATCTAAGGGAGGTCAGGGGAAGTAGGCCATGCCCCTTGACCGTGTGTCTCGTGGAGCAAAGCCAAAGATGGTCCAGGGAAGGGAGTCATTCCCTGGGCACTGCAGAAGCAATGAGGCAAACACACCTGGAGAAGGGAGGCATTGTCCAGGAACCCAATGTGGAATTAGCTATGGGCAATAAGGAATGAGGTTTGAGTTGGAACCTTTACCTTTTTGATTTAAAGTGAGAAGTCACTCTAGCAGGCGAAGTTCCCATCTACAGCTGGAACTATGGAACATTGTCCAGAGAAAGGGAGTCATTCCTCTGGACCAAGAAAACCCTTTTCCTCTTCATTCTTACTTACAAGTGTGAGGGACAGAAGCAGGCATTTTGGCCCATGACGGTGGACTCTTGATTTACTTGGACATTCTGACAGTATCCTTAGTGCCTTAATTACACAGGAAAACCCCTCATAGAGATAGCTTTCCTCTTTATTTTACTAAATAAAGGTCTATGCCAAAATGCGTGCCACATGTGTGTCAGTCTCCTGCTTCTGCACCCTTACATAACACATAATTACTGTTTTAATGGGTGTGCCAGTTGAAGTCATGAATCCTCTCTGCTTGGTGGTTGCTATACATTTGCATGTGTCATATAAAAAGAATCCCTCACTATCCCTGTCCTCTAAGAGGCATTTCCCTGCCTCAAACTAATACTAAAGGATCTGTCAGAATGTCAAAACCAAACTCCACAGTCCTGTGTCAAAACCTACTTCTAACCCTTACTCTACAGCTAAAGAATAAGCCAACAGAAAGTTCTTCAGGAGAATGACTCCCTTCTCCTGGTATTCAGGGGTGTTCCCAAAATGTTCCTTTCAAAAGGATGCCAGGAGGAATGACTCCCTTAGCCTGGCTTGCGGCTCCAACAAAACCTTTGCACAACTTAAATTCCTGAACTAGGAGAATGACTCCCTCCTCATGATATTTATCTGTACACTCCAATATAGTTCATAATAAAGCCTGGGGGAATAACTCCCTTCACCTGGCATCTCTTGAGTATATCCCAAAGGGCTTTAGTTTCTTCACCAGCAAAATGATGCCCTTCTCCTGTTGTTTGAGAGTTCTTTTCCGTATCTTTCAACTTGAAGTGGATTTTGCCATTTTCTCTCGGCATTAGCAAAGTCCCAAATCCTTCTCAGGGGTGCAGTGGACTTCTCTCTGCCACTGCAACAAGGAGGTCTTCCTTGGATGCTGAACTCACTTATGTTGGGGTCACAGACCCTTCTCTAGTGGTCAGTAGGCTTATGGTTGTCACTGTGACAAGAATGTTCTCCTCCAATGCTCAGTTCACTTGTATTGGGTTTGTTCAGTGGGCTTATTCCTGCCGCTGCTGTGCGGAAGTTCCCCTTGAATGCTCAATTCACTTATGTTAGGGTCCCCGACCTGTCCCTGGTGATCAGTGATTTTATTGCTACCACTGCGACAAGGATATTTTCCTTGAATGCTTAGTTCACTGTTCCTAGTGTCCCTGACCCTTCTCTGGTGGTCTGTGGTCTTATCGCTGCCACTGTGACGGGGATGGTTCACTGTTCCCAATAGTTTGCTTCCTACTATTGTGCCAGGGGAGAACCACTCAAGCCTGCCTCCCTACCATTCTCGTACCTCCTGTTGCCTTGTTTGGGACATGGGTATGCCACCAGGGCTTTGCTGCACTGCTCGTCACTCCTCCTCTGCTTCATGCTCTGGTCTGCTCCAGCTGGACCCCTGGAGATCTCTCTCAGAGATTCGCTAGCATCTCTGCTCTTTTCCAGTCTGCTGACAGGATTTGAAACTCCCGGGGATAGTCTCTACACCTCTTGCCTTTTCCGGCTGGGTTTGACCATTTCTTTTGTCCATCGTCTGTTCTTATATATTGTTACCCGTCCCATCGAGGCAGATTTTCAAAGTCCTTTGTTTCTTTTGACAGCTTGATCTTTTTGCATCCTCTGGGCCACCTTGTACCAGTACTAGCACAGTCAGTCATCCTCATGTCTTCTGTGCTCTTATTCGTCCTAGCACTTTCTGCTTTGGCTCTATCCCATGTATTACCATATTACATTGGTCTACTTTCAAGGAAGTCGCTTGGAAGTGGGCTAGGGAATGTTGGGGTGTGACATTACTCAATGGCCTGTACCATAGGTGATCGTCCTTGTCCCCAGATAGGGAGTCCCTCCCCATGAGGTCCTCCCACATTAAACATTAAACCACCCCTAGGAGGACTATTTAGTCACGGCCACACCTCTCTAGTCTCATGGGAAAGGGCTCTCACCTAGGGAGAAGTGACGATACCAGGTGAATCATCACACTTCACCAAAGGCGTATCTCAAATCGGTATGAATTAATATTGTTGTTTTACACCCTTATTCGACTTTAGGTCTTGTGCCAGTGGTCCTCCATAGCGTGTAATGAATAGTTACCACAAGTAGTCCGAAAAGAAGTGCACATTGGGCAAGAAGTAACGCTGTTTATTACAACTGGGTGAGCACAAATCAAACAGAACAGTGGAACAGAACTAGTTTATGAGAGCCGACAAACTGGCCAATACAATGTTCATGGAGTTAGAAACAGTTGTACTTCAAACTTCACGTCTTTGCAGTTCCCACAAAACCTATTGGTTAAAGTGCGTCATACCCCTATAGCTAGACATGTGTTAGTCAAACATGATTGGAGCAAACAGATCTGCCCTCTCCAAGCTCACCCCCTCCCCATTTGCTGCCACAATACTTCCCGCTCAACCCCCATACAGTTTGCAATTAGTAATAACATATTTGTGCTGCCCTCTGGTCCTTTAGTCATCTGCCATTGGGCAGCAGCAAAGCACAAAGAACACAAGACACCCTGAACTAATGGGAAGGGAGACATTCACACGGCACCTGCAAGACAGCAGCCTTCCCTAACACTGTAGTGGATACTCTGGGTGTTGGTTACCTTTCAGAGACTGATTGGTTTTTCAGGAAACACGTCTCCATTCCACCTCCCTGTTCCCATACACGCTGGTCAAAGGGCAATTTAAGGCTGCCTTGGTGTCATGTGAGTGCTTCTCTGGATCAGGTCTACTTCCTCAGCTCCCACGAGCAGCCGTGGGACTGGCTCACCGACTTTGATTACATCACCCGTGGCTGTCTCAGCGACTTCGGTCTGCTAGAGATGAGCGGCCTGAGTTCAGCTTCCCCCCTCCCTTAACCGTAGTGCACGGATCATGTGTTAAGAGCGGGCCTTCAGGGTGAGGCCCACCCTGTGGCACCCCCATGCAGTGCGCTTACCTTTCACTGTTCTCGTACTTATTCATACAAGTTCTTTGTGTCGATGTTGTGTCATAAACAAAGTGTCACGCTACCCTTGATCCGTACCGTATTTGAGATACCTGATTCTCAGACATTTCAATCCTTCACATAAAAGCAAAAAATGTAACAGAGACTCTTCCTCGGCTCCACAGATTGGACAACTGGGGCCTGACATGTTCGCCCAATGGCACAGATATTTCTGAGCCTTTAAGCATCCAAGACGAAATTCCAAATATAAAGCGCATGCAAAGATGGAGTTATGATGTCAAGGTAAACATCCTTCGTCTTTGTGGAATTAATTTCTAGTTCCTTCTACCCTTTGGTCACTCTCTTTGGGCCCACTTCCCCCACCATCCTAGGAGGCCAGAGACCTTGGGTCATCTTTGATTTCACTCTCTCCTTCACCCTTCACACCATGGATCTTACTAAGAAGTCCCACTTCCAGCTCCACCTCCTCAGAGGCACTCCTCCTTGCCTCACCTTCCCCCAGAAGCTCAATGTCTTCAGAGCTCTGGTCCTCTCCAGGCTGGACTACTGCACCAGTCTCTTTCTCTATCTCCCTCTTTCCTCCCTACTCCCCCTCCAGCTAATCCAGAATAGGGCTGCAAGATATATCCTTGGCCTCAAACCCAGGGACTGTATCGCTCCAGCCCTAAAATCTCTCCACTGGTTTCCAGAGGCTGCAAGGATCAAATTCAAGACCCTCTGCATCATCCACAAGGCCTTCTGGGGCCTGGAACCACGCTATCTCCAACTTTCTCTCCAAAATACTCCCCTGCTAGAGCCCTATGCTCCTCTAACTCCAACTCTTTGACTGTCAATGATTCTCCAAGCAGAAAGTGGGGGGCTGATCCCTCTCCTCGGCTGGCGCCTCCCTTTGGAACAGCCTTCCTGCCCCTCTCTGTCTTGAGCCAGACCTCCTTAAGTTCTGGAAATTGCAAACAACTCTGCTGTTCGCTACCTCTTTCCCTTCCCTGTTAATCACCGCATTGCCGCCGTGACCGATGGCCTGATCCTCATGAATCTCATAGGATTCCGGGCCCTTCTTCCAAGTCGATACCAGCCCCCTCCTTCCACCGCACTGCCCTTGCGGTCCCCTGCTTGGCGGCTCCACATCCCACCCTTGGGAGTCGCCTGCACTAGCACTTAGCCTGAGGTTCTCCTCCTTGGCTCCCCTTAACATTTTCCTCCCGGGCCCTCCACCAGCACTTGCCCACTCCTCTGCTCCCCCCTCTTCCCTCCCATCGTTTGCACTTTCCTCACTGCACTTGCACATCCGAATGCCACAAGGCCCAGTAGGACCATGACTGTATTTTACTGTTTTGCCATTGTTATTGTTTCCCCTGTTCCCTTCCCAATTAGGCTTGTGGCGCTTTGAAACACAATTCTGTTGTATAAGGCGCCAAACAAATGTTCAATAAAATAAAATAAAGGTAACCATTGTATCTAAAACTGCATTTGTGCATTAGATAATCGAAAGCTTGACTTAGAGCAGAGCAGGAACTTTTCATGTCGGTCCTCTTACAGAGGGAGATCGCTAACTTCACCCTGGATTTGGTTTCCCTGGTAATCAATAGAGGGTCATCCCAATAACAACTCATATTCAGAGTGATAAGGCATGGCCTATCATGGGCAAACTAGGGAATACTGTGGACCCCCTCTAATGACAAGTGCATCATGCATCGCAATACTTAGTCAACAGCGGGTTTCACCAAATCCCTAGCCAGTAAAGCACTGCCTGGTCCCCGTCTCCTCATCAATTGGGCTCAGATCACATTCTGCTCCAACTAATTCATTTGGAGTACTTTGCGGGAGTAGGATACCTTTCAAGAATTTATTTTCAACCGTGCGCAAAGATTTTGTGTTAATGTAGCCCCAAATATCAGAAACATAAAGGGCTGCCCCCTTATCCTGCAGCTTGAAAATGGCAAGAAAAGGTGTGACTGATCCTCCCTCGGATTAAAACATTTATTTCAGGGCACCGCTGTACTTCTCAAGGGCAATAATAGCCTTGAGCAGCTGTGCCCCCAACCTGGAATTACCTGCAAAGCGGATACCCAGATAATCGTACCAGGGAACCTGTCCCAGTTCGACGCCCCTGACGCTTACTTGGAGAGCTATTTTGTTACCATTCTTTGCACTAAATATCATGACCTTCGTCTTTGGGGACTCACTTTCTAGTCCTGACTCTTCACATTTTACGGCAAAACATTGGAGTGATGCGTGTAAGCCTGCATGGGGTAGTCGTCAGAAGTACGCTATCATCTGCACAGAAGAGTGCCAGGACTTTTAGGTGAGTCATATGCTGAGGCAACAAGTTCTTCCATAATGCAGTTGACGTATACGCAGAGCAAGAGGGGCGCCAACACACATCCTTGCCTTACCCCTTTGCAACATCTAAAGATCTAGTCACATCCTTTGGAGTGGTTTCAACAGATTTTCTGGGATATTCTTTGCTATCAGGACTTGCCATAGCGACCTCCTGGGAACACTGTCAACAGCAGTTTAAAAATCAACAAAAACTGCATACAGTCATGTCTTTGTTAATACCATGTATTTTTGCACAATCAGATGCAAGCGGAACCACTGATCCAATGTACACAGCCCGGATCAGAATCCCGCCTGCATATGATTCAGTAATCCCTCTGAGTCGACCCAGTCCTGGATGTGGCAGGCATAGATTTGCCCCCGAGGAATCCAATAAGGGTATCGGATGATAATTTGCAGGCTTTTCCCTCCCGCCCTTTTTATATAAGGGCACGATTTCAGTGGTTTGCCAAGAGGTAGGAACCGTGTTCATGATTAGCATTCCATTAAAATCCTGTAGCAAAACAGGGCCACAGAATTCATGTTCTCCCTTGAACAGATCAACCGGAATTCTATCAGGATCGGCTGCTATCCTGTCCTTTTGAGACGTAATGGCATCCTCTACCTCCTTTAATGTGAACTGTAGGCACTGAAACATTCCCTCAGCTGATGCAATCGGTATAAATATTAACAGATCGCCTGAAAGCCTGTCGTATGGGTCACTAATTCGGACAGCTGCGCTGATGTTGATTGCAGCAATTTCCCGCTCTCCACTACTTCTCCAGGTGCACATACTGCATAACCCGAGACCACTTGGCCATTCTGATTTCAAACAGGACCCATCAATGAAGTACTTGAGATCTGAGTCTGACAGTGGTGTATCAGAGAGGCTTGCTTGAGGCATCACCAGACAATCCTCCACCTTCCCACAATCCTGTGGAATAGAATTGTGTGGTAACAATGACGCTGGGTTTAAGATCGAACTTTGAGTGAAAGTGATATTTGAAGTATTTAACAACAGCATTTTATATTTGCTTATCCTCGAAACTGACATGTGCTGCCTTTTGGTTTTCAATAATAATATTGATATTAACCAGTTCGGGACGGCCACCTTTAATGGTGACCATAATACAATATTTTCATGCGGGGTTGTGGGGGATCTCCCCCCCAAAGAAACTAAATAAAATCGATATTTTTTTCTGTGTTTTTGTTTTGATAAAAATGCATTCTTTATTTTTTATTCGTTAAAATCACATAGAACCCAGGAATTCCTTCAAAGAAATTTACTTCAAAGGAATTTTATTTTTTTGGGGAGGGTTGCCCCATCAAACATCCTCTTTCCCTATACTGGTCCCCCTACCTCAATTCCTTCTACACCCCTTTTAACCCCTTAACTCCAACCACCTTTATAATTTGATGAGTTTTTCTTTGGAGTTCCTTCAAAGTAATTTTTCTTTGAAGGAATTCCTGTGGGCAGAATGACAGGATGCGGGTTCAACAGTATTTAATCAGGTGTAATCTTGTAGTGGCTTAGCTATCTCAGCGAATCCTGAGATCCATTACCGGCAATAACCGACAGCCCAGAGGAGAGCTTTCGGATCTTGTAAACTATCTCTTTCCGGGAAGCGGATATCATTCGACATCCCTTCATAATGTCATGTCCCAAATAGTGTACCCTAAGGGCGCATAAGTGTAACTTCTTTTTCAATGCCTTATGCCTTTTCTCAGCCAGTGCTGTTAGCAGGACCTTAGTATCTTCTTTACAAGCTTCTTATGATGGATAGGCGGTTAACAAATCATCGACATATTGTATGAGCACAGAGTTTCCCGCCAATTTTATGTCATCTAAATATTTCTTTAACTGTTGTGTGAAGGGGCTCGGGGACTCTGTTTACCCCTGGTGCAAATGGGTCCACGTATTCTGGAACCCCCTATGTGAAAATGCAAATAAATACTGACTGTCCTTATATGGGAACTGAAAAGAAAGCTGAGCATAGGTCGACCACCGTAAAATGCGCGGTGTCTCGTGGAATACACGACAATATGGTCTCTGGATTTGGTACCATGGGAAAGGAAGGTATCACCATGTCATTAATAGCACGTAGGTCCTGTACAAAATGATATATATATCCTTCCCATATTTCTTTACAGGAAAAATAGGAGTATTACATATACTGCTGGTCGGAACAATGATTTCCTGACTCAAAAATGATTTGATCACTGGGGTAATTCCTTCCTGGGCCATAGGTTTCATGGGATATGGGGGTGTATGCAGCAACCATTTACTATGATCTACTTTTCTTCTTACTGGTTCAGCTGTGTGTATATATCCTGCTTCATTGCTATGACTGGCCCACAAACACCCTGGTTTTGAATCAATTAACTCCTATATGTCCTCCGACCATTGTTACTCCTCCTTCTGAGTCTTCCCTCAGTGAGGCAATCGTGGTCACTGCATTATCTGTTGGCACACTTTGAAACAACCCATCTGCAGTGCAGTATATAGTGCATCTCAACTTGCACAGCAAATCTCTTCCCAACAAATTCACAGGAGAAGTGGGACTTAAAAGAAATGCATGTTGATCGGCAATGGGGCTCTATGTGACAGAGAGTTGTTCTGTCACCTGGTGTATGACAGTGGTATTCGATATTCTTACCAGATGTGGGGACACATGAACAATTATTCATTCATAAAGCTGATCGGTTTGTATGCTTATCTACCAGACATGATACTGGTATTCCTTGAACCTGGCACTGTACATTAAGGACCCTCCTGGTCAATTGGTATCATCAGTGCTTCCAGAGTCCCCTCCCATTCTGATTGTCAATACCCGATTAGAGGTAGCCCTTGCTCTTGTGGGGTCTCTGGGATAAAAGGATTGGAGTTTGGGTTTGGGAACTGGGACATCTGACCCAGGGGGGCGGTTGGTTCCTGGACCTGACCACCTGTCCTTGCATTTGTGTGTTACTTGGGCCAGCTCCCCCGGCATCTGTTGTCTAACGTGCGGTCTGAATGGACATTCATTTTTCCAATGGCCCTCCTGTTTACAATAATTACAAATCAATGGGTTTGGTGCCGTAGCTCTAGGAGCCTGCTGGGTATTCCAGTTCCCCTGCACCTGGTGACCCTGTCCTCCCCACGCCTGTTGTTGATCAAACTGTCCCCATTGTCCTGGTTGCTGCGGCTGCCCCGTATCCTTCCTAGTGGTTCTGATATGTCTGTGGGGCCATTTTGCCTCTACCTCTGCGTGTAGGTCGGCCCCATCTTTGGGCTTGATTCTCCTGAAAATGTCCTGTTCCCTGCTGCTGTCCCTGCACCTGCTCGGAAGACATTGCATCTGTAATGTCGTACATTTATTATCAAACATCTACTTACTCTGATCCTGGCAAGAGATGCAATGATTCTCCACCGCCACTAGCTCCACCAAAGGCTGAGTCTGACATCCTATGTACATGTTTCTAAGCTACATCTGTACTTTCGGGAGCAATCCCGCAACAAAAGAGTTAGCTATAGATTCCTGCACTGTTTCTTCTGGTTTTGTGATGCCCGAGTGCTGAGTGAATACACCTTCAGTCTATCTAAATAGTCGGTGGGTGACTCCCCCTTATTTTGTTTTCAAGTTGATATTTTGTCCAATCAATTTTTCTAGATCACCCTTCCTTGACCATTTCCACTACCCTATCCCTTACCTGCTTCAGTGCGGCCCCTGTGCCTGGATCGTCTGCTGGCCAAGACCCGTGTTCCGTTAATTGCTGTCTTCCATCCGGTGGCATTACTCATCTCATAAGTTGATCTACATCTGCTGACAATGGGTTGTAACACTGCATTATTGTCTGTAGTTCCTCCACACAAATCGTTGTGGTTCTTCCCTTATATTAGGGAGTTATTTAGCTAGTTGGTCGCTCAGTGTTCATGGCACATGGCCTGTAATTAGTGCCTGGGGATTTTTCCCATATCCGTGTGCAGATGATACTTGTCTGAGTGAAGCTTGAAATGTATGTGAATCCCTTGTGTATATCGTCCCTCTCCGTGTTA
Source organism: Ambystoma mexicanum (assembly GCF_040938575.1). NCBI lineage: Eukaryota > Metazoa > Chordata > Amphibia > Caudata > Ambystomatidae > Ambystoma > Ambystoma mexicanum. Next base: position 16,080,221 of record NC_090925.1, on the reverse strand, counting down.
CAGAGGGATCTATGCCAGTTGAGGTCCAATGAGCAGTATCGCTCCACTGGGTCCCTGTCCATTTGGCCCCTGTGTTTCTGGTGCTAAGGGTACTATCAGGAAATTCTCCACTACAGCTTGGCGTTGCCCTAGTTGTTGTCTATCCAAGTTGGCGAAAAGATCAAGTTTATCCTCTGGTGTCTCACTATCTGGATTCTCAGCCTTGTCTGCATCCATCTGTGCCTCCTTGTCTAATATCTGTGGGCACATTCGGCTCCTCTCTAGCATTCTCCTACCCCTTAAAAATGTTATTTGACTTCTCAATCGGTCATTATTCTCTCATAATCCCCCGACTTTACTATAATCCCTTCTAGCTGTAGCTGCTTCCAGCCACGTGGCGAACGCTCCCCACTGTAATGCCTTTGTACCTTCCTTTTCCAATGCCCGTCTTAGGGCCCTTAGTTCCTCTAAGTTAAACATTGCGTCAATCAGGAATTGAGTCTGTCTGTTTCATTGCGTCAAATAATGCCATGAGTCCAAAAGGTCACAAGACAAAGGGCCTCATTACGAGTCACCCGGTATGGAAATAACGGTGGCGTTAAACCCGCCGCCACCGTTGGTTCCATACCGGGTGATCTCGAGTCCTGCAGGTGGAGGTGTTATTCCCGCCAGGTCTGATCTGCCGGGTTTAACACCACCCGCCTGCAGGCGGACGTGGAAACACCGGCACCATCATGAGATGGTGCCGGTGTTTCCACTTCCCCATTCCCATTGAGTCCTATGGACTCAATGGGAATGGGGATTTACCGAATTCCGCCTCTGGAATTCCCGGGTCACCGGGGTCTTACTGCCCCGGTAATTCTGGGAATCACGGAGGCAGAATGGTAATATGAGTCCGGCGGTAACCTGCCAGAATTTAAGGGACGGTTAGCGCCGGACTCGTAATGAGGCCCAAACTGTTGAACTGGTTAAACATATAATGGCCGGGCGACCCTTTGGGGGTTCCTTTGCCTCTTTTGACTGTTGCTTGCCCATCTTACTTTTCCTATTTAAGCCTGCTTTCACTCCTCAGTTGCCTCGTTACCCAGGTGCCCCAGATCCAGGCGTTCTTTGACCACACTCCTTTTTGGTCCATAGAGGGGAAACCAATCAATAACCGAAGACACTGCGGGGTGGACCCGATAAGGATAAGGGATGTCACCATGCACTTGTCCATCTGTCTCTATTTAATGATGGGCTATTTTACTGACAGACTTTCCATCCCATTTCAGAATATCCCCTAAATATATCCCATCCTGCTTTGTCCATTCCCTGATCCCAAGCGGGACCCTTGGTTTCCCGTGCGGCTTCACATCCACTCTCACCAGCCCCGATCTCCTCCTCCACAAGCCCTCTATGGAGATGTTCAAGTAGTCCTACTACCTTTTTGTGTTGAGCACTCATGGGGGTGTCTGGATGGGGTCCGGCGGTCTGCACCATTGTGCAACAGGTCCGAGTCACGGGCACCATCTATGAATGTAAAAATCAGACAAAAGGACTCAAGAGTCGTATTGGAAATGGACAAAGCAAGACTACGCTTATTATCTGGTTGCAACCATTATAAACAAGACATCACGGTCTTGTCTCCTACCATTGGTGGTACATCCGTTTAGGTATCCCGTCCCCCTTTTATAACAATAGAACACATTGTGAACAATCATAGCCCTTCTTTGGTTTCTTTCTATCCTCCTAGGACTGTGTGGTTCTTCACTTTTGGGTCAGTCACTCTAATCTGACGATATCCAGTGTTATCTTCTTCAGGTGAGGGGGTGTAGGGCCGGCGTCATCTGTCACACATCCGTTCCAGAATAGTACCCCGTTGTCCAAGCAAGTTTAGGCCAGTACAATCCAAGATAGAGGGACAGGTGGCCTTTACCCAGTGCACCGAGAGCTTCTGAAATTGCTGCCTTGGCAGTCATTTAGCAAATGTCCATTTTAGTAGAAGCTCTCGGTGCAAGCATTAGCAACAGCCAAAAGGCGGGGATGTTCCTATCCAATGGGCCTTCACTATGACGTTGCCGCGAGGGCATCCACTTCACAGCGCTGGCTTCAGGAGAAGCTCAGCACACCGGCATGCGCCCGCACCCGATGGGTAAGAGTGCCCTATTTGCCAAGAGGATGCCTGTACAGATGGCCCTGCTCCTAACAAGCATCCTGATCATTTGATCAGCTTACTTCTCACCTTAATCCCTCTACGTGCTCACTTGATCACGTTCGTACATGAGCAGGCCTGCTAAAATGGCCACCTGGTTTACACGTTGCTAAGCAACGTATCAACACCGACCAACGCCGCTCCTCATAGGCTACCAGCGCCTACATCATAGGAACAGCGCTACCGGAAGGCGCTAGCCGGCCCTCCACCAGAAGGCCACCATTATAAGGCCAGATTCTGGTCTGTGCCGATTCGGCCGCACATCGCAACACTCTGCCCATTACCTAAGCACCTGATTATCACTTCCTCCTTGCACGATGAACTCATGAAGTCATCAGCAGGAACTTGGACCTCGAGCGATCTGCCTGCGGTCATAACCCCTGGTAAGCACATCCCCCTCTGCTGACACAATCTACAGTCCTCTGGTCCCCCTGCTACTACCTCCTTACTTGCATCATTTTGCCACCCTTTCCTGCTCATTAATGCACACACATGCACTACCTTGAACCATCCTGGGGATCTAACAGCGTCGTACCCCACAGGTGCATCGTTACCAATACTATTGTTCCACTCTCATCGTGAGCCTCACAAATGCAGCGCTATATTACTGTGCCCACTCAGTCCGCCCATACTACTGCATACATGACAACCCTCCCGATTTAGGCGGGAGACTCCCGATTTTTAAGTGAAAAATATTGCTATTTTTCACGGTCTCCCGCCTAAAATAACTGTAGCCCCAATGCATTCCTATGGGAAAATATGCGTCTCCCGATTTCTCTGTGGACATCTCCCTCGCGGGTGCATCTGAATTTTGGCATGTATGCTACTGTTCACACTAGCACCGATAACGTGAATGGTATCTGCCTACTTTATGCCTGCCTAGCCTGTCTAGTCACTGTATTGCTACCCAAACCTGTGCCACAAAATTTGCATCTGGCTACTTTGTGCCTGCACAACCTGCCTAGTCACTGCACTGCTATCTAAACCTGTGCCTCAAAATCTACATCTGCCTACAGTGTGCCGCCTAGACTATCTAGTCACTGTATTGCTACCTACACCTGGAACTAATTTGCCAACCCCACAGCTATCACACCTGTTAGCACTGCCTGCACACTATCCCAACACTACTGCACTATGTATGTACTGCAAAAACAAAGAGGTGATGGCTGGAAGGTTTAGAATGAATCTTAACCTCTGGCATTGCTCTGGGCAACCCTCCAGACCATCGTTCTTTGCCTGCCAAGCCATTACAGAAGGGGAAAGACCATATGAAAATCAGGCTTTGTCCCACCCCAAAAGGGTCAGTCCAGCCCAACTGCTAGGTCACATCCCTTCTGCACGAGACCACAAGCATCAGCAAACATGTTCAGTGAGGAGAAGCTTGGGTCTCTAGGCCCAGCAGGCACGGGACCCACGTCTGGGTATACCCGTCCCACTCGGGGTGACAAAGCAAAAACAAAGAGGTGATGGCTGGAAGTTTTAGAATGAATCTTAATGGCATGGTCTAGTAAAAAATGTTATTTAAAAAATAGATAGGCAACATAAAAAAAAATACTAGCATTCTCTTTTTTAAAACTTCCTATGTAAAATTTTGAGCTATTCAAGCTCAAAATTCGCAAAAGCAAGCACATGGGCGCATCCATTTTGTGAAATGGATGCCCTCCTGTGCTGGCTTTTGCTTTTGCGGCACTAATGAAGGAAAAGCCAGCCAGCTGTAGTAAACAAAAGGTACCGCTGGGTGGCTTTCCCTTCATTAGTGCTGCACGCGGAGGCCGGGGACCGGAGACCAGAGCAGGAAAGCTGCAGCTGAATCTCAGTAAGTGCTATTTATTTATTTTTTGAAATAAGCACTAGCTACGTTTTTTTTTCTAAGTTTTCCGGGCTGGAGGAGCCCGGAAAACTTAGAAATAAAACCGCAGTTTTAAAAACGTTGTATTTATGTTTGCGGTGTCTTTTGAAGCAACCTCAAACATAAATGCAACGTTATTGTGTTGGAAAACGCTGCGGTTTTTCTTTCAAAGTTTCTCAGGCTCCTCCGGCTCGGAGGAGCCTGAGAAACTCGGAAAGAAAAACCGCAGCGTTTTCCAACACAACCGCGTTTTGTGTTTCTGCCTGCTGTGGCTATCACTTTGGGTCTCCGTAGACCCAAAGTGAACGCCAAGGCAGGCAGAAACACAACGCGGTTCTGTTTACATGCCGCATAGTGTTTCTGCCTACAGCTGATTTCCCATTTGGGGCTCTCGGGCTCCCCACGGGGAGCCCGAGAGCTCCAAATGGGAAATCAGCTGTAGGCAGAAACACTACGCGGCATGTAAACACAACCGAAATAGTGAGTCTTCCCACCCATATCAAAGGCAGAACTCTTGATTGGGTGGTGGACTATAACTGCTATGCCTCCATTACCTCCATCTCTCCACAGTTATGGACTGACCATTACCTCCTAACCTTCTCACTTGAGGCCTTAACACCGACCCCCCCAAACAACCCTCTGGCCCCTGCCATCCCCACTAGGAACAAAAGAAACATCACGGGTGAAAAACTTGTCCCTCTTATTCTACCGACACTGAATCCACTAACAGAGTTCACTGATCGCCTCCACCTTGTCGATGAATATAACAAAATAATGACTGCAGCCATATCGCCTCACTCAAACTAAGAAAGAGCAAACCTAAAATGCACCTGAACACCTGGTTCTCCCTATACCTCAAATCACTCAGACTTGAAAAAAGAAAAGGTGAACAGATATGGAGACAATCACCCTCAGATGACAATAAGGCCAACCTCAGCAATATAACCTTGCACTACAAGAAAGAAATTCTACTAGCCAAGCAAGACTCCTACAACCAGAGAATTTCTCAAGCAAACTCAAGCATAAAAGAACTGTTCACAATCCTTACAGAACTGGAAACTCCTATCCCAGCCCGAGACACTTGCGTGAAGGATCAAGCTATCATGACCCTTACCCCTGGCCCTCACTGGCAAGTCAGCCTTCCAGTTAGGGCCAGGTCAAACACCTTAAAACTTCATCCAAGACTCTCTTGGAGTCAGTCCTGGCGCCTTTGGCGCCAGGCTCATAACCATCATGAAGACCAACATTAGAATGGGACTATTTACTTGGGACTATTTAACTTGGGGGCGGGGGGTTCAGCCAACATGGAGGCACACACATAGCTCAGTTACAAGGAACTGAGCTATGCGGTCTAGTCTTTTGTGTGTGGCAGGCCTGGGGCAACTTTACCTGGACTACTTTGGGTGTGGCAGGCCTGGGACTACTTTACCTGGACTACTTTGGGTGTGGCAAGCCTGGGACTACTTTACCTGGACTACTTTGGGTGTGGCAGGCCTGGGACTTTTTTACCTGGACTACTTTACCTGAGACTATTTAAACTGCACCCAAACAGCAGAACATGCTTTGCGTATTCTGCTGTGGGCAGCGTAATGCTCACCGTGTCCAGTTCTTTGATGCTAGCTTACCTGAAACCAAGGACCTGCAGAGAGAGAAAGAACCCTATGAAACTTACCTGGAACAGTATCCTGTCTTCAATCCATCGCCGACTTCAGTTCCACTCACCTGAAGGTACGAACTCCATCATCGGGCTCCGCATGCATCCTGGATTACCATAAACTGGAAAGAGGAGAAAGAAAGACAGCATTAGTAAGCATTTACTCCCGTTTCCTCCCGAATGAAGAAAGCCACACAATTCTTACCTGGGTAGTCATCTCCTGGTCAGTATCATTGCTGGAACATTACGGCGCTCGGCGAGGAACATTGCAACCTGCAAGGAGAGAAAAGATACATGTTAGCAATATAAAAGGCGAAACATTGCCGCACATCACGCATTACTCACGGGAAAGCATCGCGCACACCGCGCTTTCGCCTAGCGGCCCATGCTCATCTTCAAACTGCATGACAACACCAAAATACCTTTCCATACCTAAAAGGAAAGAAGCAAGAAATTATTATTCGAACTAAGAGGAACATAAGCACGGCATATAAAGACTGTAAACCAGCAAACCTACGGAGTCACAGCAGGCCTGGATTCCCACAGGGGGGGCTTGCACCAGTGAAGTAACGTGGTCGCTGCTCGCCCCCCACATCTATGCGCACCTGCCACGAAGAGCAGGACGGAGAATCCACCTTTTACAATATTAAGGTGAGGAGAGGGCCCAAGGGGGAGGAAGGAGTTGAGACCAAGGGAGGTGGGAAAACATAAAGACATTCTGGTATTGAATCCAGCTCTCCTATATTGCAGACCCATCTTTAACCAGAGGCCTTACCAAAGGACCGGGAGAGGGTTTGAGAGTGCAAATCATCCAACCAGGGCTGGGTGGCGTCCCTGTGGATACCAGGTGTGCGTAACAGAACGCAAAGACTCAATAATATTATGCACCTCGGCGTCATGGAGACTTCAGAGACTGACCAGTTAGTTCAGTTGTTAGGACAATTAAGCATTGAAGTACATTAAGCCAGGCAAGAAACCAATGCTCTTAGGAGGGATTTGATTGTTACTAAGGAGCGTACTGACGAAATAAGTAGACAATTGCTCCAATCACAGGCAGGACAGACCCCATTGCCTGGTAACATTCCACCAGCACCTGTACCAACTTCTTCCACCAATTCAATACAAGTAACCCTTCCTGGGATAGTTCCTTTAGCTCCACCTGAACGATTTAAAGTGCGACCCCAAGAAGTATGCAACGTTCATGAACCAGTGTTGTCTTCATTTCCTTTGCAGACCTGGGGCTTTTCCTAACGACCAAGCACAGGTTGCTTTTGTTTTGTCATATCTGAGTGGCAGTGCTGCGAATTGGTCATTACCATTGGTAAGTCAGGATAACCCATTGTTAAATGACTTTGGGGGTTTCCAGATGGAAATGGAAAAACTCTTTGCTCGTCATACCCAAGGCCAAGCATAAGACAATAAACTTTTGTCACTCCGTCAAGGAAGTCAAGACTTGCTTACATATATTAATAGGGCAACCTGTTAAGAATGGATTCCAGAATCGTATGTGCCAAATAAAAACTGCAATCCTGGAACAAACGAACTTTAATTGTGGCGCACTTTGTATGCAGGAGAGTCTACTAATTTACTATTCATATAGAGGCGGGGTCTTGGACGTCTATCTCTCCAGCAAGTGCGACAGAGGTACAAGCACAATCTAACTCTATGCAGCAAGGTTGCAGAGTGTTAAAAATTTGGCTTCAAATACCCCTCATCTTCTCTCTTTGCTTACATATATAGCAACATTTAAAAGACTAGTCGTTGAAGCTGGGTGGCCTGAGGAAAAAAGGACCACACTATTTCATCGGGGTCTACGAGGGGAACTAAACAATGTCCTTGATCAAGTGGTTAACCCACCTAAAGACTGTGGAGAATTCATCAACCTTGTGGTGCAATTAGATCACAGATTACAAGACCGAAAAGTCACCGGATAAGGTTAACCACTCGAGCTGTGTATGTCCAGTCAAAGGATAATGTTCCACGTACATTAGAAAACACAGTAGAACCCATGCAAATCTGAGGTGTACGGCCCCCTTTAATTAAAACTGAAAGAGACAAGAGAAGGCAACAGCAATTATGCTTATATTGCGGAAAATCATGCCACTTCCTCAAAGAATGTCCAGTAAAACCACCAAGGAGAACTGTTGGAGCCACAGAGAAGGAAGATAATAACAAGGAGTCGGAAAATGACCAAGCCCGGCAAGCGTTGAGGCCCGCTTGTCGAGCGAGAAGGATGAGCCACAAACCTCACACTTTGCATTACAAGTAATTTTGATCAATCACCAACAACCGTCTCGGAAGCATGCTGTCGAAGCATACATAGACAGCGGAGCAGTTGGGAATTATGTAGACCAAGATCTGGCAGCAGAGATGGGGCTTCCCTTATGCTCTAAGTCGACTACTGAAAAAGTTACCCAATGTACCCATTGTACAGCAGCACTAACCCTACTGTGCCAGGATGGACCCTGAGAATCTATTGCATTCGATCTCATCAAAGCTCCTCAGTTTCGACTAATCTTAGGGCTGCCATGGTTGGTAGCTCACAACCCTCTAGTAGATTGGTGTGCCAAGAAGTTGGCCTTTTCCGATGATTGTGCTTGCACCTGTTATTACCAAGAAAAGGGGAAAACAGACTTATATACATCTGTTACTCCCAGTACGGCGGCGATTGTACTAGGTGTGACTAGTACTCTACCAAATGAATACCAAGATTTTCAAGACGTGTTCCAGAAAGAACAAGCCAATACTCTACCACCGCACAGGCACTACGATTGTCAGATCAACCTCATACCTGGTGCGCAAATTCCTTGTGGTCGAATCTATGCACTTACTGAACCAGAAAACCTCCATTTGAAATCTTATCTTGATCAGTACCTGGCAAATGGATTTATCCGCCCATCTAAATCACCGGCAGCCAGTCCCTTATTCTTCGTACCAAAGAAGGAAGGAGATTTGAGGACTTGCATCGACTATCGCGCATTAAACCAGATCACAGTAAAAAACGTTATCCACTGGCCCATATTCCCGAATTATTGGATCAAGTCAAAGACGCCCAAATCTATACCAAACTGGACCTTAGGGGGACGTACCATCTTGTTCGAGTGAAGAAAGGAGACAAATGGAAAACCGCCTTTCGTACCAAATACGGCTTGTATGAATACCAGGTAATGCCTTTTGGACTTTGCAACGCTCCTGCTGCATTCCAGTACTTTATGAATGATGTTTTGCGGGAGTTAATCGACGTTTGCGTCCTGGTTTACATTGATGACATCTTAGTGTATTCTGCTACAAAAGAAGACCATATCAGGCATGTCTGCTCCATCCTTACTAAACTCCGCCAACATAAACTATATGCTAAACTTGAAAAATCCTCTTTTCATGTCCCCGAAGTGGAGTTCTTTGGTTTTATCCTCACACCAAAAGGTATCAGAATGGATAGGCACAAGGTAGATGCCATTCTTAACTGGCCGTCACCAACTTCATTTAAAGGAATCCAGAGTATGGTGGGCTTTGCAAACTTTTACCACCGATTCATCCCAGATTTTTCCCAAATAGTGCATCTAATTACATCACTATTGAGAAAAAACAATAAAAAGTTCCATTGGACCGAAGAAGCAGAGAAGGCCTTTCAGGAACTTAAGAAAAAATTCACTTCTGCTCCAGTTCTACGGCATCCTCGCCCAGACCTTCCTTATATGGTTGAAACAGATGCCTCTAGCATGGCTATGGGAGCTGTTCTCTCACAAAGGGACGCAGGAACTAGCCAGTTACACCCTGTGGCCTTCTGGTCACGAAAATTCTCACTTCCCAAACTCAACTATACTATCACAGACAAAAAAACTCTTGGCTATAAACTCAGCTTTCAAGGCATGGTGACACTATCTCCTTGGTGCTAGACATACTGTCACAGTCATAATTGATCATCGAAACCAGCAATACCTAAACACAGCAAAGGCTCAATCATCCCGTCAACTGCGGTGGGCTCTTTTCTTCGCTGAATATGAATATGTGATCACCTACCGGCCAGGAGTCCGAAACGGAAAGGCTGACGCATTGTCCCGCATGGGTGTTGATGAAAAGGTATACATAACTCCAGATCCAGTAGCCATCATTTTAGAAGACAAACTCCTGGGTTTTATGACAACATTGACACAGGGTGAACTCCAAAACAAGATCCAACTCTTAATGGATCCCACTTTCTCACAAGAGTGGTGTACTCAAGGAGAACATTACACCATTAAAGACCAGTTACCATATTTTAAGAACCGTCTATACTTGGCAAGTAAAAATTTACAAGAGCAGGTTATTTCGGGTTATCACGACTCCCTGATTGAAGGTCATCCTGGAATTGACAAAACTAGCTAAAGTAAAACGAAACTATTGGTGGCCCACATGGTGTAAAGAAATCATACAATTTATCCAATCTTGCGGTGTGTGTGCACAAAACAAGTCCGAAAAGCAGAAAACAGCTGGTCTTCTCCAACCATTGGGAATTCCTCCCGCACCATGGCACACACTGTCCGTTTCCCAGTCAAGGATTCAATACCATCTTAGTAGTTGTAGACTTGTTCTCTCAAATGGCACACTTTATTCCTTTTAAGGGTCTTCCAAATGCATCCAATTTAGCAAACGTATTCCTGGAGGAAATCGTACGGCTACATGGCTTTCCATCAGTCTTGATCTCAGATCGAGGTAGTCAGTTTGTATCCAACTTCTGGAGGAAATGCTGTTCAATGGCCCAAATTGACATTCGACTATCCACAAGTCACCATCCTCAAACAGATGGTCAAACAGAAAGAACAAACCAAACCCTCGAGCAATGGTCAAACTTACGTTGCATGTTACATCAAGTGGAAAGAAATTGGAAGGACTTCTTATGGATAGCTGAATATGCCTATAATAATTCATTACACACCAGCATTGGGCAAACCCCTTTCTACACTATATATGGTAGACATCCACGTACTTCAGAATCTGATCTCCCAACCCCTTTGTAAATGCCAGCGGTTAAAACCCTACAAACGACTATTTCCCAGGCCTTCAAAGAAGCAGCAGAACATTTACTCCAAGCCAAGAACAGACAAAAGAAATTCACTGACCAACATCGTAGTAAAGCCCCCAAACTGGAGACAAGGGGCCTCATTACGAGGTTCGCGGAATGGGTTAATGGGCTCCGCTAATGGAGGCGGACCCGTTAAACTCGTCCCGCGAAATTACGAGGTCCCCTCGCAGGACCCGGTAAGGACGCCTGGCAAAACCAGGTGTCCTTAACAGGTCCCGCGAGGGGAAGAGGGAGCAAACCACGGGGCGCTCGTAATCGGCCCGTTGTTAGCTCCCTCTCCCATTCCCATTGAGCCCTATGGGGGCTCAGATGGGAATGGGGAAGGTCCAGGCCCGGGTTCTCAGAGGGAGGAATTTCCGGGCCCTCCATACTCAGAATGGCCCGGTAATTCCCCATTCTGGGAATGCGGTAAAGGAGCCCGGTTTGGCGGCAAATAGCTCCATGGCTACCCCATACTGGAATACCATAAACTGGAAAGAGGAGAAAGAAAGACAGCATTAGTAAGTGCTTACTCACGTTTCCACCCGAATGAAGAAAGCCACACAATTCTTACCTGGGTAGTCATCTCCTGGTCAGTATCATTGCTGGAACATTACGGCGCTCGTTGAGGAACATCGCAACCTGCAAGGAGAGAAAAGACACAGGTTAGCAATATAAAAGGCAAAACAGTGGCGCACATCGCGCATTACTCGCCGGACAGCATTGCGCACACAGCGCTTTCGCCTACCGGCCCATACTCATCTTCAAACTGCATGACAACACCAAAATACCTTTCCATACCTAAAAGGAAAGAAGCAAGACATTATTATTTGAACTAAGAGGAACATAAGAACTGCATATAAAGACTGTAAAGCAGCAAACCTACAGAGTCGCAGCAGGCCTGGATTCCCACAGGGGGGGGCTTGCACCAATGAAGTAACTTGGTCGCTGCTTGCCCCCCACATCTACGCGCCCCTGCCACGAGGAGCAGGACGGAGAATCCACCTTTTACAATATTAAGGTGAGGAGAGGACCCAAGGGGGAGGAAGGAGTTGAGGCCAAGGGAGGTGGGAAAACATAAAGACAATCTGGTATTGAATCCAGCTCTCCTATATTGCAGACCCATCTTTAACCAGAGGCCTTACCAAGGGACCGGGAGAGGGTTCAAGAGTACAAATCATCCAACCAGGGCTGGGTGGCGTCCCCGTGGATACCAGGTGAGCGTAACACAAACCTGGTGCACCAGTATCCAAAATGCCCTCTCCAACAAAGTAGCGTCCCTTCAGGTCAAGATTTCCAATAAAAAAAAGAAATCCTTCACCACTCAACCCCTCCAGTCAGCACCTCTATGCCCACACAAAAACCCACACACCGTTTAGCTTCTCTAAAGTATCAATCTTAGAGGTTGAAAAAGTCATACTGACCCTCAAACCGTCAAACTGCCAAGGAGACCCATGCCCATCCCAAATCATTAAAGACGCGGCCAGAGACCTATCGCCCTTTATCTCGGAGCTCATTAATGCCTCCTTCTCCACTGGTACCATCCCCAGCAACCTTTAGGAGTCTTGGGTTCTCCCACTACTCAAAAAACAATCACTGGACCCCTCTATACCCACTAATTACAGACCCATCACCACAGTTCCCTTCCTGCTCAAAATCCTAGAGAAGGTAGCATACCTCCAAATACAACAATACTTAGAACAAAACCATCTCTTAAGAGTCCGCCAGTCTGGCTTCAGACCCCAACATGGGACTGAAACAGCGCTGATAGACCTTAAGGCACAAATTGACACACTTAGGGACAATGGTAAAACCGCCCTGTTACTACTCCTCGACCTATCAGCGGCGTTTGACTTAGTAGACCACAGAATCCTTTGCAACCACGTGGACTCGGCCGCACACTTCTCGCAAGAAGCAATAGGCTTGATACAATAATTTCTAAATAACAGGACCATGCGTGTCTTCTCACCCTCAGCATCTGCCAACCCCACCCACATTACCAGCAGGGTGCCTCAGGGATCATGTGTCTCTCTCACCATGTACAATATTTTCACAAAGCTCCTTTTCGATGATCTCGATGGTCTTGGTATCACCTACACTAACTATGCCGATGATACCCAGATCCTCATACCGCTGACGGGAGATTATGACAAGGATTTGGCCTTGATGAACAGAGTGTACCTCATCATCCAGGCATGGATGGCCACTCATGGCCTATGCCTGAATGATGACAAGACTGAGCTGATAATCCTTTGTACTAACTCCAACATCAACAAACTTGGCCACAAAGTAGTCAAAGAAGTCAAAACATTAGGCTTCTACCTAGACACCACCCTCTCTTTCAACAAACAGGTGAACTCCATGGCCTCCCCCACCGCCTACACCTGTAAGCTAATTAGAACAGTCTAGAACCTTCCTTTCCACCAACAGCTGCACCACCCTATCAAAAGTCCTCATTTTATCAAAACTGGATTATTGTAATGCCCTATATCTGGGGGCTAACAAATACATCACTAACAAAATCCAGATTGTACAAAACAATGCTCTCAGAGCAGCATTGAGCATCTCTAAAAAAGATCATATCTCTGACACAAGGAGATTGAACAATTGGTTCACCACAAAGGATAAAATCTCACTAAAAGTAGCCTCACTCACACACAAGTGCCTTAACAACGCCACCCCCCGCTACCTCATAGAGAGATTCAAGAGACCTTCCTCTAACTGCCCTACAAGAACTGCCAACTCCAATCTCCTTACGGTGGCCAGGTTCAAACTATATAAAACTGGAGGAAGCAAATTCCTGGTGAAAGCCGCCCAGCTGTGGAACTCCCTTGCTCCTGCCTTAAGGATAGATCAAACCTACCCACACTTCAGGCACAATTTAATTCACTGGATTAAGGAGAATGACTGCTAACACATAGTTTGCCCCACACCGACGTCACTATACCATTCATGTCTGCATCTTCTTTGCTTGTATATACTTTCCTATCGTGTTTTTTACTTTTGACTATTTGGTTCTCTGAACCTGTTCTCCTTTTTCCATGTGTATATAATCTGTACATATCTGTATATAACTAAAGCACTGATACCCTCGGGTCTGGTGCGCATTATAAATAATAAAACAAACAAACAAACAAGTTCAGCGCAAGAAATCTGTTGTTACCGTGATGGCGGTGGTACCGTTTCTGTCACCGTGTGGTGGCGGAAACAAGGTAGAATTACGGCTTGGCGGCCATGCGCATCAGCAAAGTGCAGAACCGGTGCCACTGCCATTACGGTAACACTGGTGGATACGGATGTACCGCCAACATCTGTGGCGGTACATCCTCCTCTGCCACGTGCATGCCGGCATAGCGGCACCACGCAGAGGCGGAAACACCAGAGCTGGAAATACTGTGATCGCCGAAACCGGAAAGAAGAGTGGCGGGCATTACATAAATCACATTCCACTGTAATCCTCCGGTACCAGAAGACTTACAGGTACTGTGAGTGTCCTAAACCACTGAGGGAGATGTCTTCCAGGATTCCACTGACCCGTCAGCGCAAACCCCGCTTCAGTGTAGCAGAACTCACCCTGCTTATCAACCACATTGTTGACAATGCAAGGGAGTAATTCACAGCAGACCAGAGGCGCAGCACGCAGCTGAGGTGCAAGGCCATATGGGCTGAGGCTGCCCAGAAGGTGTCAGCTGTGGGGGTGACAGGTTGTTTGGTCAAGGACTGCCACAAGAGGAGGGATGACCTGTGCTTGAGGGTGCACAACACACTGGCAGACCACAGACAACAGTGCTGTGCAACAGGAGGTGGACCACATTCCCCAATGAAGCTGCTACTGTGGGAGGAAAAGTGTAGCAGCGTGCTGCACCTTGAAGGCATCGAGGGAGTCAGTGCAGCTGAGGCTGGAGCAGTGACATCTGGCAAGGCTGGTGAGTACAGAACGTGCAAAGGTATGAATGTGAATGAAGCTAAACTTGCCCCCTCCCCAAGCAATGCACAAAGAGCCACATATCACAGTCCCCATCACCCCAAGCACACCCAGGACTCCCATGCCCCCCAAGCAATGCACAGAAAGCCACATGTCACAGTCCCCATAACCCCAAGCACACCCAGTACTCCCACGCCCCCCCATGCAATGCACAGAAAGCCACAAATCACAGTCCCCATCACCCCAAGCACACCCAATACTCCCATGGGCCCTCCCCAAGCAATGCACAGAAAGCCACATATCACAGCCCCCATAACTCCAAGCACACCCAGTACTCCCACGCCCCCCCAAGCAATGCACAGAAAGCCACAAATCATAGTCTCCATCACCCCAAGCACACCCAGTGCTCCCACGCCCCCCCAAGCAATGCACAGAAAGCCACATATCACAGTCCCCATCACACCCAGGAGTCCCATGCTCCCCCCCCCAGCAATGCACGGAAAGCCACATATCACAGTCCCCATAACCCCAAGCACACCCAGGGCTCCCATGGTCCCCCCCAAGCAATGCACAGAAAGCCACATATCACAGTCCCCATAACCCCAAGCACACCCAGGACTCCCATGGTCCCCCCCAAGCAATGCACAGAAAGCCACATATCAGTCCCCATAAGCCCAAACACACCCAGGACTCCCCTGGTCCCCCCCAAGCAATGCACAGAAAGCCACATATCACAGTCCCCATAACCCCAAGCACACCCAGGACTCCCATGGTCCCCCCCAAGCAATGCACAGAAAGCCACATATCACAGTCCCCATAAGCCCAAACACACCCAGGACTCCCACGCCCCCCAAGCAATGCACAGAAAGCCACATTTCACAGTCACCATAACCCCAAGGGTTTATAGTGATAATCTCGAAAGCAAAAATGTCGAAAGTAATTTTTGCGAAAAAATAATATCGAAAAATTAAAAATCGAATTTCTTTTTAACTACGTTTTTTATTAAAAATGGGGGGTTTCCCCCCCAACCCTCCTTTTTTTTAAAATCTTTTTTTTTACTCACGAAACCCCAAAAAAAATATAAATAAAAAAATAAATAATTCGATTTTTTATTTTTCGACATTATTGTTTCGACATTATTGCATTATTGTCATTCGACCTTTTTTTTCGAAAATATGACTGACCACCAACCCCAAGCACACCCAGGACTCCCATGCCACCCCCAAGCAATGCACAGAAAGCCACATATAACAGTCCCCATCACCCCAAGCATGCCCAGGACTCCCATGCCCCCCCAAGCAACGCACAGACAACCACATATCACAGTCCCCATCACTCCAAGCACACCCAATACTCCCATGGGCCCTCCCCAAGCAATGCACAGACAACCACATATCACAGTCCCCATCACTCCAAGCATACCCAGGACTCCCATGCCTCACCACCAAGCAATGCACAGAAAACCACATATCACAGTCCCCATCACCCCAAGCATGCCCAGGACTCCCATGCCCCACCCCCAAGCAATGCACAGACAGCCACATATCACAGTCCCCATAACCCCAAGCACACCCAGGACTCCCATGGTCCCCCCAAGCAATGCACAGAAAGCCACATATCACAGTCCCCATAAGCCCAAACACACCCAGGACTCCCACGCCCCCCAAGCATTGCACAGAAAGCCACATTTCACAGTCACCATAACCCCAAGGGTTTATAGTGATAATCTCGAAAGCAAAAATGTCAGAAGTAATTTTTGCGAAAAAATAATATCGAAAAATAAAAAATCGAATTTCTTTTTAACTACGTTTTTTATTTGGTATGGGGGGGTTCCCCCCCAACCCTCCTTTTTTTAAAACTTTTTTTTACTCACAAAACCCCCAAAAAAATATAAATAAAAAAATAAATAATTCGATTTTTTATTTTTCGACATTATTGTTTCGACATTATTGCATTATTGTCATTCAACCTTTTTTTCGAAAATATGACTGACCACCAACCCCAAGCACACCCAGGACTCCCATGCCACCCCCAAGCAATGCACAGAAAGCCACATATAACAGTCCCCATCACCCCAAGCATGCCCAGGACTCCCATGCCCCACCCCCAAGCAATGCACAGACAGCCACATATCACAGTCCCCATCACTCCAAGCATACCCAGGACTCCCATGCCCCCCCAGCAATGCACAGAAAGCCACATATCACAGTCCCCATCACCCCAAGCATGCCCAGGACTCCCATGCCCCACCCCCAAGCAATGCACAGACAGCCACATATCACAGTCCCCATCACTCCAAGCATACCCAGGACTCCCATGCCTCACCACCAAGCAATGCACAGAAAACCACATATCACAGTCCCCATCACTCCAAGCATACCCAGGACTCCCATGCCTCACCACCAAGCAATGCACAGAAAGCCACATATCACAGTCCCCATCACCCCAAGCATGCCCAGGACTCCCATGCCCCACCCCCAAGCAATGCACAGACAGCCACATACCACAGTCCCCATCACTCCAAGCATACCCAGGACTCCCATGCCTCACCACCAAGCAATGCACAGAAAGCCACATATCACAGTCCCCATCACCCCAAGCATGCCCAGGACTCCCATGCCACACCCCCAAGCAATGCACAGACAGCCACATATCACAGTCCCCATCACTCCAAGCACACCCAGGACTCCCATGCCCCCCCAGCAATGCACAGAAAGCCACATATCACAGTCCCCATCACCCCAGGCATGCCCAGGACTCCCATGCCCCACCCCCAAGCAATGCACAGACAGCCACATATCACAGTCCCCATCACTCCAAGCACACCCAGGACTCCCATGCCCCCCCAAGCAATGCACAGAAAGCCACATATCACAGTCCCCATTACCGAAAGCACACCCAGTACTCCCATGGGCCCTCCTGAGCCAGCCAGATGGCGTGCACCCAAGTATGACCCCATATACACCCACATGAGCGCAGCACACATCAATGCATGTAACACAATTTGATGTAGCTTGAGGAGTGTGTTGCATGTAATCGTACTATACACATCCTGTGAGTTCACTAACAGCATGCTTTTCAATCTCCTACAGGAACATCATCTGAGACCGAAGGAGGTCAACTGGGGACATCAAGGGGGATTGGACGTGCCCATCGGAAAAGACACCAATTGACATCCGGTGCAGGCACCTCAGCCACCCTTGGTGTAATGACAGCCAGGTGCACCACGCTCACTAAACCACCACCCCTGCAACCCAGAAGGTACCCCATCTAAACACCCCTGCAGTGCCAGCAACCCAGCAGGCACCCCATCAAGACATCCCTGCAGCGCTAGGAACCCAGAAGGAACCCTAAGCAAAATACCCCTGCTGCCACAGCAAGTACACCGGGAAGTGCAGCACCACCAGCAGACCTGTCCGAGTCTGATGGCGCGGACAGCTTTCTAGAGGAACAGGCCGGTGAGGCACCTAGATCCGGTAATAAGGAGAACCCCCACACCCCTGATCGACTGGGCACATTTAGTCCAATGAGCCTCAGGAGTCCAATGCGCTCCCCAACACCATCACTGCAAGAAATAACCAGCCGTCTCCATCGCACTGAAGAATGGCAGGACATGCTGGCCACACTGGTTGAGTGACACCTTGAGGAGTCCAGGCTCCAACACAAGGAAGTCCAGCTGCAGCGAGAGAGCAACCAGAAGATAGGTCGCAGATTTGCACGTGCCATTTGGTGTTGTGCCACCTCGTACATGTTGATGTCACTAAGGGTCCGTGAGGGCAACAGCGTTCAGTCCAATACTGCTGAGACAATGTTGCTGGCCCTGCAGGCCATCCATCATAATCCACCTACCCAGACAGAACCCTACTATGCCCTCCACCAGCACCATTCCATCCAGTTCGCAGACTGGCAGCCCCAGGAGGAGTTCCACGCGACTGTCTGGGCCAACTCCAAAGAACATTCATGGGCCCAAGCATGGGAAGAAATAGAGTGTAGTGTGATATGCCAAAGTTTCAAATGTTGCCATAGTGTGCCTTGGGCCTGGGCAGTGGGTGGGTAAGTTTGGGAGGTGGGGTTAGTCAATAGTGGGAATAGGTAGTTGGGGCCTGGGCGGTGGGTGGGGGTGGTCCATAGTGGGAATAGGTCACTGGGGCCTGGGCGGTGGGTGGGTACGTTTGGGAGGTGGGTGGGTATGTGTGGCCTGGATTCTTGTTGCATCTGTTCCTATATTCTTTTTCTTAATATACTGGGTTGCAAATCTGAATTACGAGTGGACAATCTTCTTCCGTGTGTGTATCAATCATTTAATGTAAGTGTTACAGACCGATGTGCTCCATGTGCAGTTGAATAGAATCAGAAAAAAGTGTCAATAAGTACTCCCCGCTCTGGTTGTACACCAGTCCCATCATCATCGTCCTCATCCTCTTCATCCTCATCTGCTGGCTCCATGTCTGGGTGCAGTGGAATGTTCCTGCGTATACACATATTGTGCAGCATGGCACGTGCCAGCACAATTTTGCCTACCTTTACGGGGCTGCACAGCAATGCCCCGCCGGATCTGCTGAGGCAGCGGATCCTGGCCTTCAGCAGTCCAAAGGTCTGCTCTATCATGCCCCGTGTCCGTATGTGTGCCCGGTTGTAGGCCTCCTCATGCCTGTTCCGTGGTCATCTGAGGGGTGTCCTGCGCCATGGCGTGAGTGGGTATCCGGCATCACCTGCATGGGAGTGATAGTACGGTGATAGGATGTTTGTGTTGGGGGTTTGTTTTTGGAAAAGATAGCATGTACACAGTCTCTGTATAAGATCTTCACACAACATAGTACAGGCCACAGATTTCAATGTGTAATCTGGTAAATTGACTTTGATAAACTGTTCAATATTACACACTTGGGTCACATATTCCTACAGAGACTGTTTGGCCTAATGTCTCCATTTGTGATGCACTGCTAGCCAACTACATGTGTCATTAATTTCAATTTACACAATCGTGTGTTCCTATGTACTTGGTGACTCATGTATTTTAAGGTGCTGGCAAAACCTGCGTCATGCAGACGCAGCCCACACAATTGAAGAAACTACTGTGCACAGCATGATGAATGGCCATCGAGCACCTGGGTGCACCTACTATTTCATCGCCGGTGGAGATACTCTCTTCAATGTGTTGGCATTGCATCGTGTACCACTCCATGGTTAGGTTTTTTTTTCTCCATTAGCCAGTGTATGTAGTCCTGTGACATGTCATACTGGCATTTACCTATTGCAGCGGTAAACTGGGTGAACTCTGGTGAGTGTCTATTGCCCCTCCTCCCACTACACAGAGGCCATGTATTGGTCGTTCTACTCACCCAACAGCCAGGGACACTCTGTGGAGTGTCTATTGCCCCCCCACTAAACAGGAGCCATGCATTGGTAGTTCTACTCACCCAACAGCCAGGGTTACTCGGGTGAGTGTCTATTGCACCCCCCACTACACAGAGGCCATGCATTGGTCGTTCTACTTACCCAACAGCCAGGGACATTCTGGTGAGTGTCTATTGCCCCCCCACTACACAGAGACCATTGGTCATTCTACTCACCCAACAGCCAAGTCCTTTCTCCTACAAAACGTGCCAGGTACCCTAGCAATGTGGAGTTTCCAAATAACATTGAGTCGTGTGACGACCCCGGGAAACATGCACAGGAATGTGTGATGAGTTGTTGTGCATCACAAACCATCTGCACGTTGAGGGAGTAAAATTGCTTCCGATTTCGATAGACCGCCTCAATTGCATGTCTGGCAGTCAACTCCACATGTGTGCAATCTAATACATCAATGCAACTGGGCATGCCTGTAAGGGCATGGAAGGCCACTTTGGTGGCATTGACCTGTGCAGGGGTTTGGGGTAGAGCAATGTGGTCTGACACATGGTGCAGCAGCGCATCCAGTACCGGGAAGAGTACCCTTGAAAAACAGGTTTGTGACAGCCCGTGCAGCTCGCCGACAGTGTGCCAGTTGCAAGGAAGTGCAGTACAGAGACTACCTTCAGCAAGGGTGGAATTGCAATCCGGATGTTGATTATGGTGCTGATGTCTTCATCGATGAGGGTGAAAATTGATATTATTGTGGCCCTGTCCAGCTGGTATAATGTGTGGATTTGACTTGGGGTCAGATTCCTGAGTGTGGCCCTGATGCAGGGGATTGGTGTGTGCCTGCGGGGTGGTACCTGCTGTACATTGATGTTTGGGATGGCCACCTGGTTCCTCTTTTGCCTCCTGTACCTACGCCTCCTCTGCTTGAGCCTCAATAGCTGCTTGCAGGTTCCGCATCCCAACTGCTGCTACACCGACTGCCAGCATGGTTGTGTTGGGAGGTGGGTTGGGTGTAAGTGTGGCCCTTTTGTAGGTTCCCAGTGGCCAATGATGTGCAGCTGGGCTAATTCTGCACACCTGGGGCTTGTTGCTGCTCACTTGGCACTGTTTAACGCCTGGTCCACGGTGTCGGTATTACAAGCACAGTGTTCACAGTGCTACCGCCATTTTCATGTTGGTATTTCCGTGTAGATGGTACTCATAATGTACCTGGTATACCGCTGTGCCGGTAATTCAGAGAGGTCCGACGAGTCGTCCTGCTATTTGTGGTCATGGGGCTACCGGTTTCGTTAGCACTGTGGGTGTCACTTTGCGCTGACATTGTTTATGCCACCGTGGGTCTGAATGTACCGGTCTGATAAACGGCGCCGGTACGGTGCTACCGGAACCGTTGTTTCCGGACCAAAAACCTTTTAATGAGGCCCAATGTTTCTTAATGAAAAGAAAAAGAAACTATCAGGCGCATACATCATTATATAATTCTGTAGGTATAGAATACTGCTCCTCTCATTTCATGTTTTACTTACCCATTATGATCACAGTCATCCAATAGCCTCTATGGCAACATTTCACAGTACAAATCAGATTCCCCATCCCTCTGGGGCCATCAACATTATTAACATGTCCAAACTCATCTCCTAGGAATGGGGGCCCATGGTTGTTATGATGGATGCTGGTAGGCTGTTAGTTGTGAACATATTCTCCACTTTTCAGATAACAGTGCCTACTGCTGTTGAGTCGACCAACTCCACCTCTGGGTAGCAGCAAAACTTGCCAATTACCACAGGCTGTGTTATCCGTTGGCGAGTGTGCCAAAATGTCCAATGACTTTGCCACACATTGTCTCTCCTCTGGGCATGGATATAATCAAGGCTGGGTTGGGGCAGTACCAGTTGCTTGGCACAGAGGGCATTGTGCTATTACAGTTTCCAAGGCTCGTTCTCGCCCCGGAAAACACACTTTTTCTCTGAAGCAGGGCTTCATCTTACATATCCCTTGGTAACTGGCCATGGCCAGGGACACCACATGGTACATCAAGGAGGCAGGGATCATGATGCTGGACGTCCGTACTAGTAGGTTCTCTTTAGAAACTAACAGCTCATCTTTATGAAGAAAAAGACAGGGTAGATGGTATTCAGCTACTTGGTATGGTGTTGCTGGACCTCCAGGAAACCTTTCCATCTCCCTGCAGCCAATGCCTCTTCTATAGCGCTTAAGCATTGATCACGGTGAGTCGCCTCCTTCACTTCTTCCAGGGAGAGGGCCTATCGGACATTTGTTGTGGCAACCATGTTTACGTGTAGCTCCACATGCATGGCTGCACGTGCCTATCTGGCAGTGGCTTCTCTGGGGTGCCGGGACAGAAAGTCTGCTGGGTTTCCTGTCCCAGGGAAATATTCAACAACAAAGTTCTACTCTTAAAGTTCAAGAGTCTTTTTTTAATCCTCCGAAGGGGTCACAGGGTCAAACTGTAGAAGATAGGGATTAGAGGTGTGTGGTGATGGTCTTGAATGGCTGGCCGTAGGAATATAAGTGGAAATGACGACAAGCCCACACTATAGCAATCGCTTCTATCCCAATCTGAGAATATCCTGCTTATTGTGGCATCAGCGCTCGGCTCGTGAAGGCCATGGGAATGACCCTGCCCGAGGGCTAGTGTTGTACCAGCACAAACCAAACCAAACCTTTGGTGGCTAATATCTACAACCACTTTGGTGTTGAGTTTGGCATCGAAATAGGCCATCATGGTGTGTGAAGAATTATACGGATCCCTCACTGGAACCCTGTCTAAAGTCTCCTCCCAGGTGGCTAGGAGAGGGCAGACGCTTCCTGATCCCAACCCTGGGGGTGGTGTACTGCGGGAGGATCACCTGGATGTAGATGGGGCCCAGGGTAGTGAGGAGATTCTGTGGGATGGGAAACAGTATTTTTGCTCTGATAGGGAGACTCTTAACACTGTGCCAAAAGAGGTTATGGCTTATTGTAATTTTAAAGTCTCTCAACCTCCTATTAAACATAAGGTGGTGAACCCTAAGGTTGTAACACCAAAGTGTACTGTACCAAAAGAAAGACACTTTGTGGTATCTAAAATTAAATGCCCTCCTCAATTCCAATGGTACACTACAAAGGATTGTGGAAATGAAGTCTTCTTTGAACCATTTTCTTCTAAACAAGTTAAAACCCACAGCCCCTCTGTTTAAAATTAGTAAGGGAATTAAATCTACCCTTAAAAGCAACCAAGAAGTAGAAAAACCCAACTTTTGTAAGACAAACTTCATGTCGCAGAATCCTAGTGGGACTGAGATGAAGAAGAGGGCTCAAGAGGCATGTAGATGTAGCAGTCAGGCAATTAAGCCAATTAAGCCCAATAGCCATTTCAGAAGGCAGGCAATTGAGGCTGATGGCTCCTACCTGAAGCCAATTGCCAAACCTGTGACGCATAAAAGGCCCAAGCAGGGGAGGAGAGGAAGAAGGAGCTGGAGTTGGAAGGCTGGCAGTAGTAGTACTAGAGGAGAAGCACAAGGCTGGTAATTCACGAGGAAGTGGGACCTGTGAAGGCAACCAGAAGCAGGCACAGACAACTGAATAAAACGTGGTCATAAACATTTATTCAAAATAATAGAAGGGGGAAAATCAAATATCTGTCTGTGTCCAAACCTACAGTTGCTCCCACACCTACTTGTACATAACATGTACGGATGTAAGCATCAAAATAAGAAGTGTTCAAATAAAAGTTCAGAGCTTCTTCCAGCTCGTATTCAGAAAAGGGGTTTTCCCTTCCCAAAGACTCAGGATGGTTCACTTTGTCAAAAGGAGGGGTTCCCTTCCCCACACGTTCAAGTGTCTCAATGCTCCAAAACAACACAATTCCTGGGGACACTTCTCAGCTTTTCTGGCAGCTTTGCCTTTCATCAGTTTCACCAATGTCACAAAGGTTCAGTTCAATGGTATCAAATCACCCAGGTTTCTCCTTGACAGTCAAAGACAAGCTTATGGGTGGATTACGTGGCTTTCCTTTTGATAGGCGTACTCGGTCTAGGCACAGTTGTCAGACCACGCAGTCCACCCATTACAGGCCACGCAACTGACACACTTCGCTTGCTTCTTCTTCACAGTTACACTGCCACAGTTTCAGCTTAACTGGGGTATTGGCTTTTCATCTTGAAACTCTCTCAAGACTTGTTTTGCCACTGCTTATTCTACCAGTTTGCACAGTTCTTTGCATTCTATTTCTATGGCACTTGCCAATACTAGTTTTCTTCAGTTTATACAATTCACAGTTCCTTTGTATCAGGCAATATCACCAACTGCTGGCAATTCAAATTGTAGTCAATCACACTTGTTTCCTTTCGGTTCGGTATTCAAAACACAAGGCTTCATTTCATTCCATTCAAGCACCTTGCATAACTTGCCACCAAATTCTCAGTTTACTCTCCTGCTGGGAATTTGCACCCTGCTCACAGGCATTTTCACACTTTTCAAATACTTCAATTCTTTCGGCCCTTTCTTGGCCTTCTAAATTTCATTTGATTCATAGTTCGGTATTCACAAATCCTTCTATTCACTTTTCTCAGCCTTCAAGTTATAGCCTTCAACTTATCGTATTGTCAAAAGTCTTTCTTTTAACCTGGACAAGCATTCATGGGGCCTCAACGGTCCCTCGCTCACTCGCAAGCGATCTGCCCTGCACAGAGCATGTGGTTTAGCCCACAGTGTCCCAGAGTCATTCAAACTCCATTGTCTCACCTGGCACGCTGTCTCCGGGTATTGCTTTCCATTCCGGCAGGCTCTCTGTGGCTGTCGCTGCTACGGGCTCGGCATGCCTTGGTTACAACATCTTTACCACCTCAGTTGAATGGAGAAAGAGTCCCTCCGACTCATGGAGGGCAGCAGACCAGTTCTGCCACTGGAGACCTTTCCTGCTTCCACCAGGATGCTTCAGGCACACGTCTCCCTGGTCTCTCCTCCGGCTTCTCCTGCAAGCGTTCCACAGACGATCTCCTAGCCTCACCTGAGTGTGCCATTTATACTGCCTCCTGGGCCCTAGGTGCAGGCAATGTTCTTTGTTAGGGAGACTTCTCAGAAATGTGCTAATTCCTTCCACCTTAGAGACCCCCAACAACTTTGCTGGATTTTGAGGACTTGATTGTTTTAACCTGGAGAGAGTGAGACCCTTTTTCTCACTCTATCATGTATTTTAATGTGATTTTTACCTATGTGTTTCTTTTGGTTGTGGAGTCTGACAAACTCCATGGGCATCATCTTTTACATTGTGTCACACAGCATCTTCAGTGCAGTGACACAGGAAAGTCTTTGAGATTTCCCAAAGGTTTACATACCTTCTGTGGGATAAACTACCGTTTCCCAGAGCAGTAAAGTGAAATTGACTTTACTTACATTTGTAACTTTCTATACCCAGCACAAACTATCTTGCAATAGAGTGCTGGAGGGGTTACCTAGTATCCCCTTTGTCTAGCCTCTCATGTAACATTTTTATGTTATCCTTTTGTCACTGAATGGCTGGCGGCAGTGGTTTTGTTTTAACTACCATGGTGTGCATTTACTACGGGCCGCGGTCTTGGTGGAAAGGTCCTTCTTGAGATTTACTCTGTGCGCCAAACCTGGTTTTGTCTCTTTGTTCATTTTGCCTTTGGCGGGATTCACGAGTGAAACCCACCTTTGGCTCCAGGGTGTCTGGGGTAGGCAGGAAGTGAGGGAGGTGCCCGAAACTCCCTGTGCTTAGTCTCCTAGGAGATCTAAATGCACTCTGTCGTGATTGGCCAGCTGACTGTCCGGCAAAGACAGCCACCCTGCTGGGTGACTGACAGCTAGGCTGGAATGAATGGGAGAGAACTGAATAAAAAGCGAGTCTCTTGGCTTGGAAGGCAGAGTCGACCACTGGATGAAGGATACAGAGAAGAACTTGAAGAGGACACCCGCTGCAACTCCTGTACTGTTGGTTTGCCCGATGAAGCCCTGATGCAGTGCTGAAATGCCAAGTTTGCATCAACGGAGAAGCTCCTGCAAGGACGACTTCTCCCCTTCTGTTGGTGGGACCAATCAACTCCAAAGTAAGCCACCTGGACATCCATCTCGGAGCTGGTTGAATTTCCACAGAGTTGCTGCTGGAAACTGTATAGCCAGGGAGAGGAACACCAGATTGTGTGAGTTGCTTTTAAGTTGGCCCAGGACTTTTGATAGATTATCCGGACTCCCGGGAAGCAGGACTGGCCGAGCCTGAGCCCCCTCAACAGAGTGTGGGACCCCAGAAGCAAGGGAAGTCCATCTCGATAGCCAGGAACCGCGGTGTTGCCGTTTGCGGTAGACATGAGGAGCTGAAACCCAGTGAAGTTTGCCGGTTGTGAGTTTTGACCGTCCCAGTGCAGTGCACGAGTCCCATGACGTCCTCCCTCTTGTCCCCACGACTGAGGTCCAGGAACAGTGAGATCTGCAGAGCTGCACAGGAATAGAAGTCATCAGCTGCATCTTTTCTTTATTTCTAAGGTACTCTAAAAAGTCTAGAGAACTTACCTCTTCCTGTAGAGTTTCTTGGAACTTCTACAACTCACAAGTCTAATCTGTGTGTGGCCCTACATTTGATTCTTCTTTTCATCAAAGACTCCTAAGAACTTGTGCAAAGACTTTTCCATTTACTTACCAGAAGTGCTTCATCCTACACAAGACTTTTGCCCATTGACTTTGGCTTAGCCTATTGAACTGCATGACTCTTCTTGAGGGATCCAAAAGTATTTGCCTGCTTAAGAATATTTGTGGCCTCTTGTTGTTCTAATAACCTTTTCCTTTTACCAACTTCTAAGAGTATTCTAAATGCGAATAGTAAGATATTAATGTCCCCAGCACCCTAGCTACTGAAGTCCCCTGAGTGTGTAGGTTGTGTCTGTGGGCCATCCCAAAAGGGTCTTTACTGATTTAAGAATATTAAGAGTGTACAGTATTGAAGTGTGTTTGTGTGTTACTTTTATATTGCTCCCTTCTGAAGAAGGTGTATTCGAACTGACTGATACATTAATAATTGTTTATTCAAGAAAACTTGAGTGTAAGAGTTTATTTGAATACTTGTAACTGTGAATCTCTGTGTAACTCCACTACAGCTCACATGTCCCCTCTTGAGATATGCCTGGCTGCTCAACACGCTATCAAAACTGTGTAGTACAAGCTTATACCAAAGGTTGGGTTGCCTATACCTGTAGTCATAGTTGTTTGTAGTGTTCCCAGAGGGTACTGCATACAAACTTTGCCTAACATTCCTTTACTGCATTACAGTCTTGGTACTCAGCATCTCTCTTCTTCGTCCCAGTACCAGAGGCGTGTTTGTGCACGTCCATGTTAATAAAGAGATGATGTATAACTTTGGGTTGTCTCTTCCTCGTCTCAGTACCTGACTGGGGTATAGTGGGAGAGTGTTTTCTGGAATAATAGGGTAGAGCTTGATAAGACCCTATAAAGGCTTGGGGGATATTTGACTCCTTGTGAAAGGGAAATGGGGGAGTCTCACCCAAGGGTGCCTCAGCCCCACTCCCCAAGTCTCCTCCACCCAAGTGATCCTCCCTCGCATATCGACCCCCAGGGTCAGGATCCAAAAGTGACAGCCTTTCCCTGGCCACCAAGTAGGAGGATATATTGGGGAATGAAGTGAGGACGCCCTCATGGTGGCAACAGTAAAGACAGACATAAATGATCACAGTTCAAGGGTGTTTATTGAACTGTATAGGAAGAATGGAAAAACACCTAATCTAAACCTAAATCTAAAATGGGAGCAAGCTATGACCATCAAATAATAGTAAGGCAGTCCTAGTCGCGTCTTGTCAAATAAAAGGGCATATACTAAAAAGAAATATTGCCAATCCTTACAACTAAATACAAAAAGATTGTAGGATAAGGTTCACAAGAAAGAAAGAAGTGTTCACAAATGATAAGCCAGGATGTGGTAGCTGGGAGTCTCCCTTCCCCATGTTTTGAGCACGGGACAAGGCGGGACTCCAGAGCACAGCACACCCTTGAGCTTTCACAGCACGAGACAATAGCTCTGCTCTCAGCTATCAGGACCTTCAGTGGTTAAGTCTCTTTTCTACAAAAGGTCTCTTGCCTCCGAGGACTTGATGTATTCCAAAATAATAAATAAAATGATCCTTTCCACATGTACATTGGGTGATGACTTTTCATCACTGGGTCCCCCTCTTCCGGGCTCAGACCCTCTCAAATATCAGCCTCCCTCCGTTGTGTTCACTATGGCTTTTCAAAACAATCTCACCTGTGACATTCACAAGTCTTATTGGGCCTCATTACAAGTTCGGCAGTATCCTTGCCGGTAAAACCGGCCGGCTGCCGCCGAACTTGTGAATTTTTCCAGCGCCTGGCAATGGGGAAATACAGGTTCATTACAGCCCTGGCGTACCCCATTGCCAGGCACCAGAATTTATTACTCCCCATTCCCATTGAGTCCCATAGAACTCAATGGGAATGGGGAGGCCGGATGCACCGGCAACATTCATGAATGGTGCCGGTGCATCTGTCGAGGACTGCTTGCGGGTGCCGGTATGCCTGCCAGATCAGACCAGGCGGGCGGGAAGGCACCCGCGAGCAGTACTCGTAGTTTGCCCATCCGGTAACACTACCGGCAAGCTTACTGGTACGGTTGTTACCAGACCGGCAAACTTGTAATGAGGCTCAATGGGCCTCATTACGAGGTTGGAGGTAGCCTTGCTGGTGAAACCGACAAGGCTACCTCCAAACTCGCATCCGGGTCCGAAACCTACGAATGGGCAATTACTGGGCTATTCTGGGCCAGCCAGACCCGGTAATTGACCTTTCGCAGGAGCCAGGCCCGGTACATCCCCATTCCCATTGAGCCCTAAAGGGCTCAATGGGAAAGGGGATGTCGGATGCACCGCCATTTACAACGGTGCCGGTGCATCTGACTTGCTATGCTCCGGGTACCGCACTGCCCACCAGGTCAGGCCTGGCGGGCTGACAGGCACCCGGGAGCATAGCCGTAGTATCGCGGTACGGTAGCAACGGTGCCGGTAGCACTACCGGCACTGTTGTTGCCTTACTGCCATACTTATAATGAGGCCCAATGTCTCAGTTCACTGTGGGCAGCCCTCTATCAGGTTCACTCTTGTCAACACACGGTTTATCAGGACTTCAGGTTTCGCCCCGTTCTATCGGCATCACTCTCTCAGGTTCACTCTTGCCAATTCTTTGCCTATCCTACAGTTCTTTCTCTTGAACTCACTATGTGGGCTTCATCTGCCTTAGCTTTCCAAATACATGCATGCTAAATACTTTTTGTTAGACCCCTGTATGACCACTTTGACATTTTCCTTCCAGCTCTCCTAGGGTCTTCTGGTTTCAGTAGTTTCAACAAACATGGGATCAACCAGAGTCTCTCGAGTGAGCAACCACGTGGTGCCGGACCCCTCTGGTTTTCCCTTAATGGTAACAGTTCATTGAACTTTCTTTAACTTGCCACTTTGCGGCTTTCGTTGAACACAGTTCGGTTTCTTATCGGTTATCCCCTCGACTCACCGCCTGTGATGAACCGCTTGGCTTTTCTTGTGTCTTGAGTCAAGGACGGTACAACAGTAGCAGACATCTCTCTCCGTACAGCTTATCAGCGTCGGCATGCTCCGTGTTCTATTGACATATGCTGCAACACACGCTGGCTATTGTTCGCGGTCTTACAATTCCTTCCACAGAGGTTTTGCAGGTCTGAGTCGGAAAGGGCAAGGTCGCTTCTCTCCTTGTCACCCCTTTGGTTCTCACCGCCTTTCTCCTCCTCTTGAACTGCCATGCTTGGATAGCTATCTCGTTGCGTGGTGTACCTTGCTCGTAGTGTACTCTTGTGCTCCACCTTTTATCCCTGTGGGGAAGGGAAAGGGCTGTCAGAGGTGTGTGGTTCTGGTCAATTGCCTGACTTTGCCTGACCCTTGAGTTTGGGACATGTCAGGTAAACGGCTCTGGTGTTAGTCTGTTGTCTTTCATGTCTCTCTCGGGAGGATAGCTCAGCTGCAACATGCTCGCCTTGGAAGTAACACAGGTTTGATCCCCGGGTCTGCGCTTAGAAACATATGGGTATGAAGTGCGTTATAAATAACCTATAGAAACATATGGGTATGAAGTGCGTCATAAATAAACTATCATATCCTATCATATCAATGCGCGA
Organism: Ambystoma mexicanum; assembly: GCF_040938575.1. Classification (NCBI taxonomy): domain Eukaryota; kingdom Metazoa; phylum Chordata; class Amphibia; order Caudata; family Ambystomatidae; genus Ambystoma; species Ambystoma mexicanum. The sequence continues at coordinate 16,050,050 of NC_090925.1, read as the reverse complement.
ATGTGTTCATGTCGGGAAAGGGGGGGTAGAGTTTCTGAGTATACTACATGGTAGGCTGGGGAAAAGGTGTTAGAAGAAGGGGGATACCGCATCCCACCCGTCAGTGTCCTGCTTACACTCCCCGAGGACCCCCCGTCCAGGTGATCCTCCCTCACTTTTCCACCCCCAGGAACTGGATCGAATAGCGATGGCCGTGTCCTGGCCACCTGGATGACAGATCCCCGGGGAATAGTCAGGGAGGCACCTTCAGGTTTCTCACATACCATTCCTCCATGCGATGTAGCCACATTTGTTTCACAGGGGAACCGGGAAAGAAAATCTACACTTCCCTGGCCTTTTCCTTTCCGGTGTTCCACAGTGAAAAAATAGGGTTGTAGGTCTAGAAACCATTGCATGACCCGAGGGTTGGAGTCTTTGTGTTGGCTATTCGAAACAAGGGGTGAGTGATCTGTAATGAGTGTGTACTTTCGTCCTAATAGGTAGTATCTAAGATGGATTAGGGTCCACTTGATAGCCAGGGTCTCTAGTTCCAACACAGAGTAATTTCTTTCACGTGGGAACAGTTTGCAACTAGTGAATAATATGTGGTGTACCAATACATCACAAACCTGGGACAGGACTGCTCCTAACCCTGTAAGTAGACATCCGTTTGAAATACAAATTCTTTACAGAAGTCGACTACCTTTATGTTATGTTATGTTAAATGAATTTCTAAAGCGCACGTTCACCCGGAGGTATCTTGGCGCTAGGGAAGGCAGTGAGGTGCAGCAGCAAAGGACTAGAACAAATGAGTCTTAAGGGCACGGCGGAAGACCAGATGGTTTTCACTGGCACCGAGATGGAGGGGAAGGCTGTTCCAGGTTATGGCGGCCATTACAGAAAAGGCACGACCGCCAATCCGGGACAGCCTAACTCACGGAACAGCGATCAGTAGAGCCGACTGAGAGCGTAAGGGTCGGGATGGCACATCGCAGGAAAATATTTCCTGTATGTATTCAGCGCCTTGATTGTAGAAAGCGCAGTGTACCAGGCACAAGGATTTAAAAAGAATGCGCTTCTCAATTGGGAGCCAATGAAGTTGCTTGAGCTGCGGAGTCATGTGAGCACAGGGAGGAGGACGAATCACTGCCCCAGCCGCAGAGTTTTGAAGCAGTTGAAGGCGCTTAGTGAGGTGGCTCGGCTGACCCAGGTAAAGAGAGTCACAGTAGTCTGTGGTGCTCAGAACCAGGGCAGCGACCACAGGAGCCCAATGTTTAGCTGGAATGAAGGGGAGAACCTTACGTAAAATCTGTAGTTTGAAGTGCCCAGATTTGCAAACAGACGCCACTTGGGGTGCCATGTAGAGAGAAGATGAAAGCAGAACACCCAGATTTTTAACTGAGGTCGCTGGTGTGGGACACGTGCCTAGTGCCTTTAGGATTGGGTTCTGGCACAGAGTCTGTTTCAAGGTGTTATAACATATCTCATCCTTGTCATTCCAATGAAATTCTGGGGTTCGGAATTCTTAAGTTTATCTTTTAACCGGGCTGTTTTATCTGAAAAGTTGGGGATAAACATACAGTAGTATACTATTAACCCGAGAAAAGATCTAAGATCTCTTCTGGTCTTGGGTGTCGGCTTTTACCCTTCTCATGTTGGGGTTGTACATTTCCATTTCCTACGAAGAAGCCAAGGGCCCTCATTACGATACTGGCACGAAACCATGGTGCTATTAGCACCATGGTTGGTGCCGGTATCGTAACGAGTCCGCCAATGTTCAATGGGGAATTACCATCCCATTCCAAGGTTGGCGGGGCGGTAATTCCCCATTGAACATTGGCCCTTCTCCGTTCCCATTTTTGCCCCATAGGACTCAATGGGACTGGGGAAGGCGCTAAGTACGGTACCGCAAATTGCGGTACCGTACTTAGCACCAAGGTCCCTTTACGGGTCCCTACTTTAACGGCTGGTCTAGACCAGCCGTTCAGGTCGGGTCCCGCAAAGGGACCTCGTAGTAAGGCGCTAATGGGTTAACGGCACCGCAGCCTTTTATGGCACCGTTAACCCATTAGCGCAAGGGTCGTGATGAGGCGCAAGGTATTTTACGGCTGACTGGCCCAATATGCTCTTAGCTGAATTAGGCCAGTGTTTCTGAGGACTTTCATGATGTTATAAAGATGGAAGAGATAGTCCTCCCAAGTCTTACTGTAAATGACGATATCGTCAATATAAGCTCCACAGAAATCGGAAATAAGGCTATAGGATTTGATCCATGAGGCGTATGAAAGTGGCTGGCGCACTGTGCAAGCCAAAAGGAGGGACTTTAAATTGAAAGAGTCCTAGAGGCATTGAAAACGTGGTCTTTTCCTTATCTGGCCCATATACAGGAACTTGCCAGTACCCTTTGGTAAGATCTAGGGTAGATAGAAAGGTGGCTTCTCTGAGTTTATCAATTAGGTCATCGATGTGTGGCATGGGATAGGCATTGAAGTCCGAAATAGCATTAACTTGACACACGTCTGTGCAGAATCTCCAGAAACTGTCAGGTTTAGTGACCATCACGATAGGCGGAGACCATGGGCTTGATAATATTGCCTTTAAAAAATGGCCCATCATCAACCTAAGTGGGATTACATAGAAGGATTATATTAGAAAGGGTTACATCTGATTCTTATCAGCTATCCCATCCACATTATTAGATACAAACTTGGGCTAACCTCCTTAAAAAGCAGAGTCTGGTGGAATATGCTGTCATTATACAGGAAATTATTAATGCCGGAAGAGTACAACAAGCCATTAATTCCTATAATATCGACCTATCTCATGGAATGTAGCTCCAAATATATGAATGCCTGGAAGCAAGTCTGTGAATCTTTACTAGAAAATGCAAACATTTCGAGAGAAACGCTTATAAGGAATCCCATCAAAGCCAAAGAAAAAATCCGGGACTATGATTGAATAAATACCTTAACAGAGTGTAAATCTTTTAAAATATGTGGAAACTCATATTTTCTACTGAAAAAAGAAACTCTTTGCCTAAATATCTTGAACGATTTCCTGACCCAAGATATCGAGCTGCCTTCGTGATATTAAGATTTAATTTATGGCCTACGAGAGACCTTCTTGCTCGACGTAACAAACACTTAAATCTACCTACCAGCTGTAGATTTTGTAATGATGAAGGAAACTTCGAAACTCTTGAACATCTATTAACACAATGTAAAAACCTAGAGGATAAACGTAAAGAATATTTTCATAGCTTGTTTGGAGATTTCCAAATTTTAGATAAAAAATGAATGTGGAATAAAATAGTCAGTGCTGAACATATATCTGTGAATTTAGCAACTGCTAGATTCTGCGACAATCTAAACATTTGAGTCTCAAATTCAAATGCAAAAGCAGAAAACACGTTTCCGAATTATATAAATGTCTTAAATGTTTTAATCATTTTTATAAAGGATCTGGTAAGATGATGGAATTATACACAAATAAATTGAAAATGATGAAAGATGAAAAGATTATGTAGAAATGAGAATTGTGAAAGGCTTAATGATAGCCCAAACAAATATAAAATAAAAAAATAAAAAATAAACATTGGCTTTCAACATTTTGTTGACTTCCTCAATACCTATCTTTTTACAGGCTTCTGGGAGTCTATAAGGTTCTAAATGAACCTCTTTACCGTTGGATGTTCTAATATAGTGTTATGTGCCTTTTACTCTTCCTGGTTTTTCTGAGAATACATTGGGAAACGAGTCCACTACATCTTTTAGATCTTATTGTTGGATAGATAACTCGGAAGGAATGAAGTCAAAGTTATCTATTTCTTCATGAACCAGACAGGCTAGTACTTTGGCATGGGTGTCTGAGGGGTTCTCCCTCCACGATTTACAGAGTCCAGGTCATCTCTGGGCTCTCTACCATAGAGTAGTACAAAAAGAGAGGAACCTGTGGAAGCTTGAGGGGTTTTCCTTACAGCAAACAATACCCACTCTGTCCCAGTCTTTCCCATCCTTATTTACCCATTTTCGTAAAATTAGTTTCAGGATTTTATTGAATCTTTCTACCAAACCATCGGTTTGTGGATGGTAAACAGGAGTTTGCAAGGTGGTAATGTGGAGTAGCTCTTTGACTTCGGCCATAAGCTAACTCATAAAATTCAAACCCTGGTCTGTTAGTATTTCCTTGAAAAGCCGCCCCAGGAGCAATACGGTAGAAGATGTTTAATGATCTGCTGTGTTGTATTATTTCGCATTGGGAATGCCTCGGGATATCGGGTCGCATAATCCACGATCACAAGGACACATTTATTGCTTAGTCTGGATGTCTCTAGAGGTCCAATTATATTCATACCGATTCTTGAAAAGGGGACTTTTATGATCAGCAACGGGCTCAGAGGGGCAGGTAATGGGATGTGCGTGCTGGTCTTTTGACATATTTCGCACGTCTGGATGAAGGTCTTTATATAAGAGTGGATTATGGGCCAGTAAAACTTCCCACTAATATGAACCTGGGTTTTAGATTGTCCTAAATGCCCCCCAGTAAGATGGGAATGCGCGATCTCTAGTACAACCTTTCGGTGACTCTTGGGTATTACCAATTGTGTTTTTACTAAACCTTCCATGGATGTCTCTCTTCTATAAAGCAATCCTTGTCTTAAGAAGAAAAAGGGACTTCCTTTCTCTAAACCTTCTCCTTCCGGAATTGCTTGTAGAAATGCTTCAGCGAGAGCTGGATCATTTCACTGGGCGAAGCCTAGGTCGGGATAGATGGTAGGCTCTTCTCCCTTCCTTTCTTCAATGTTAAGAGATTTATCAGCTTCCCCAAAGCTCAAGTTACCTCTTTCTGGTTTAGTTTCTTTAAACTGAGGCAATAGAGCGCTTTCCAAGATTCCCATGGCAATTTGATCTCCACAACGTTCCTCAAAGGGGATCTCACAATGATTCTGTAAGAGGACCTTCACATCTCCCCAGAAGTAGGGATCAATAATGACTACTAAGACGTCTATCCCGAACTTCCACACTAGGCCAGATTTTGAGGCCAATCTTATGTAGCACCCCGGAGGGGGTATCAAAACTATGGGCCTCATTACACTGAAGGCGGTAATGGTTAACGGCCACCGTTAATGGTAACGGTGACCGTTAACCATTACCGCCTTATTACGAGGTCCCTTAGCGGGTTGGTGCTTTAACGCCTGCTTTTTGCAGGCATTAAAAACCAACCCGCTAAGGGACCTCGGAGCTAATTACGGCACCGCAAAATTGCGGTGCCGTAATTAGCGCCTTCCCCATTCCCATAGAGCCCTATGGGGCAGAAATAGGAATGGGGAAGGGCAATGGCGGAAGGGGGATTTACCACCCCTCCAACCTTGGAATGGGGCGGTAAATCCCCTTTCCGCCAAGGCGGTGCCGGTATTTTACCGGCATGAGCCATGGCGCTAATAGCGCCATGGCTCACCGCCTTCCATGTAATGAGGCCCTATGTCTGTAGGAATCCCTCCTCTTTTCCCCGGGGGAATAATAACTTCCCTACTGCTACAAATATCAAACCATGTTGATTCTTCGATGAAGGATTAGAAGCTCTCTGACTAGGTTTTGAAATTGTAAGGTTCCCCAATTTGTTTCAATTGAGTCACATCCCATTCCTGACACCACATGTAAGGAACTCATGGTGGCAACAGTAAAGACAGACACAAGTGATCACAGTTCAAGGGTGTTTATTAAACTGTCTAGGAAGGTTGGAAAAATGCCTAATCTAAAATTAAATCTATGATGGGAGCAAACTACGACCATCAAATAATAATAAGGCAGTCCTAGTGGTGTCTTGTCAAATAAAAGAGCCTATACTAAAAAGAACTATTGCCAATCCTTACAACTAAATACAAAAAGTGTGTGGGATAAGGCTCACAAGAAAGAAAGAACTTTTCACAAATGATAACTCACGATGTGGTAGCCAGGGGTCTCCCTTCCCCACATTTTGAGCACGGGACAAGGCAGGACTCCTGAGCAGAGCACACGCTTGAGCTTTCCCAGCACAAGACAACAGTTCCACTCTCTGCTATCAAGACCTTCGGTGGTTAAGTCTCTTTTCTACAAAAAGTCTCTTGACTTCGAGCACCTGATGTATTCCAAAATAATAACCAAAAAGTTTCTTTCTTCATGTACGTTGGGTGATGATTTTTCACCCCTGGATCCCCCTCTTCCAGGCTCAGACCCTCTCAAATATCAGCCTCCCTCTGCCGGGTTCACTACGGCTTTTCAACACAATCTCACTTGTGACATTCACAAGCCTTAATGTCATTTTAAACAGTTCACTGAGGACATCCCTCTGCCGGGTTCACTCTTGTCAACATACTGTTTATCAGGACTTCAGGCTTCGCCACGGTCTATCGGCATCCCTCCGTCGGGTTCACTCTTGCCAATTCTTTGACAATCCTGTAGTTCTTTCTCTTGAACTCACTATGTGGGATTCATCTCTCTTAGCTTTCCAAATAAGTACAGGTCAAAGACTTTCGACTGTACAGTGGACTTTGCTAGACCCCTGTATGACCACGTTGACCTTTTCCTTGCAGCTCCCCTAGGGCCTTCTGGTTTCAGTAGCTTCAATGAACGCAGGATCAATCAGAGTCTCTTGAGTGAGCACACACGTGGTGCTGGACCCCTCTGCAGCTGGTTTTCCCTTAATCTTAACAGTCCTTTGAACTTTCCTTAACTTGCCACTTTGCGACTTTCGTTAGACACAGTTCGGTTTCTTATCGCTTCTCCCCTCGACTCACCGGCTGTGATGAACCATTTGGCTTTTCTTGTATCTCGAGTTAAGGTTGGTACCATGGTAGCAGGTGTCTCTCTCTGTCCTGTTTATCAGCGTAGGCATGCTCTGTGTACCGTTGACATCTGCTGCAACACATGCTGGCTATTGTTTGCGGTCCTACTATTCGTTCCACAGAGGCTTCGCGGGTCTGGGTCGGAAAGAGCAAGGTTGCTTCTCTCCTTGTCACCCCTTCAAGGACAGATTATTAGTTACACAATTCCTGACACAGACAGATCCTTAGTTTTGCTATGGAAGGTCCCTCCGATTGTTCCCTACCCATATTCATCAGATCTGAGAGGCCGAACAGGAGATGCAGAAAGTGGATTTCACCACTGACAAGCCAGGCACTGCAAATGGGATAGGTGAGCCAGTGGTGGAAGAGAATTACCAACGATACTCCAAGAGAGTCACGTGACCTCCAGTAAAATTTAGAGACTATGGGGCTCACTACGAGGTTGCCACCAACTCTGTAACACTGTTTCTGCCGCCCGATAGCCTGGTGCCACTGGGATATCACAAGTGGTGGCGGAACAGTAAATCCCCATTCCCTCCATGGGAAGGGGGACACTGAAGCACCGGCACTGGCGGTAAGGGCCTGCAAACCCAGCAAGTCAGGCCTGCCGCACGATCTGTGCCCCTACCGCATTCCCGTTTTATGGCGGTCCAGAAGGGGTGCTGGTACATTGCTACCGGCACCCTTATTTCCAGACCTCCATACTTGGAATGAGGCCCAATGTGTTTGAGGGGCTTTGGGGGATCGCATCACCACGAGAATAAAGGAGACCAGCCCTGCACACACAACGGGGAAGTTGCCGGGTAACGATTCACCAGCGCTCCTTGTGTTATTGACGACAGAGCCAGCAGATAAACATGTGAAGGACACCAGCTGTCGTCCTGCAGCAGCAGATACAGAGGAAGGGCTGTGAAGGCATCATGAAGCAAAACACAGACAACAGATTCACTTTCTCAACAAAAAGGACTTCATTATATATGTCAGGATGGATTAAGGCCTACCTTACCCTACACTAAGGTGGGATTTCCTAACTAAATAAACAAAGGATCGTGTGTGTCATTAGGTTCAATTTAAAAGTCTGGTTGTGTCCAAAACCTATACTTGCCCTCACAACTAAAGACATACAATGTGTAGGGATGGCAGCACCAAAAGAAACAATGTTCGAAAATAAAGTTCTGAGCTTCTTCCAGCTCGGGATTGGTTCAGCTTCTCCTTCCCCAGGTTCAAATAGTTCCACATAGAAACAGGACTCAGGGTTCCCTTCCCCAAGTGTAACAAAAATCCAAGATATCTCAGGGTTCCCTTCCCCAAGTTCAATACAGTTCCGGGACATCTCAGGGTTCCCTTCCTCAATTTCAATACAGTTCCAGGATATCTCAGGGTTCCATTCCCCAAGATCAACAGAGTTCCAAATGGTTCAAGTCTTTTGATTTGCATCAATCTTGCCAGCTTCACTTTACACTCCTTTTAACTTGAATCAGAACAGATGCTTCAGCACTAATATCCCACAGACTTTGTCTTCGGGCTCTTCTTGGCTCTTCCTAGGTTGGGGCTACTTGGTCTAGGCGCAGTTGTCGGACCACACGGCCCACCCATAACGGGTCACACAACCGATAACCATTGGCACTTTGACTAACACTGGTTTGCTATGGTTTCTTTCCCTCTGGCAGCTTAGGGGCTTAATCACCATATGTGTATTGCCAGTCTTTTGGCTTTACCACAACTTGCATTCACCTTGCCCCACTCAGTTAAAAAACGTGTCTTTTACACTTGCTTTTCATTCAGTTCATGCATATTCATGACAGCTTTCACTTTGTTTCTCAATGTTATTCGTTAATTTCACTCCTTTCAACATAGCACATTATTCGCTTTCCACTTGTCCTACATTGTCAAATGATTTTCATACCTTCTCTTTAGTTCGGTATTCAATATTCGCCATTGTGTTTCTCATAATACTTGGCACGGTTTTCTTTATTCATTATTCCTTCATTGTATTTTCTATAAAACGTTGTGACAAATTCATGATTCCTTATTTCTTCATTCAGGTTCCAAACCCTGTTATTGGAGTCTTTCGCTTGTGCGTAAACATTAAATGTCTTCCATTCGCCCCAGAGCACCCCGTTACATGCATTCCCTGTCTCACCGGAGCTGCTCTGCTTCGCTGGGCGACTTTGTGCTGTACTTCGTTCTGCTCCCTACTCCCGGATAGGATCCTCTCTGCCAGTCCTGCTCCAGCCTACTCCTCGCCACACGTCTGCCACCTTCTCTCCAGGCAGTTTCTCCCTTCTATGATCCTTGGGCTTGGTTGTAAGCACCTGTAGCCTGTCAGTAGGTTGCAGGTGCGAGTCGATTGTCTGACCTTCATTACACCAATTAATATGAAAGTGGTGAAACTGACTAGAAGTGTGCATTACTCCTAGTCACCTCTTCCTCGTCCCAGTCTTAAAGGGATACACTTTAGGGTTGTAGTGTGTATGTGGAAGAGAGAGAGAGAGACTGACAAAATCCTATGAAGGAAAGTGGAGAGGAGGGTCCATTCTCATAAGGAAATGGGGGGGTACCATGTCTCACCTGTAGACATCTTCACAGGGCCCTGGGGCTCATTGAGTGCATCTCTGTCCCCCTTTGAGGTGGGAGGCGGTGCAGGTAGTCACTAACTGGGAAGTGGGAGATCCTGCCCCCACGCAAGCCTGGGGACATAACAGTACACATGTTGTTTATTCATTTATGGCATGACATTTTAATTAAAATGTGTTTATGACGTAAGGGATGCAATTAATGAAATGGTTTCTTTTATATGTGAAATGTTTGTATAAACTAAGCACTTTAAACAAAAATAAAATAAACTAAACAGGACACTCACAGTTATGGGGCCAGGTTCATAGAAGTGATGACAGGAGCAAGTGAGTTTGGTTGGCACACAGTAAGCCGTGCACACCTTTTATTGAGCCTTGTCACATGGTGCACCAGGTGTCACCGGCACGTGACACCACACAAGCCCTAGGAAGTCACAGCATCCCATGCCATGGCTAAATGTTAAAGCAATGACATGATGCAACATTAGGTACCGCTCCAAACACCTACATTACAAATTACTTCATTGATCACATACAACTATCGACACATTCTAATCGTGCTGTTGATCATAGGGTAAAAACAAAGAGGTGATGGCTGGAAGGTTTAGACTTAATCTTAACCACTGGCAATGCTCTGGGCAACCCTCCAGACCACCGTTCTTCGCCTGCCAAGCCATTACAGAAGGGAAAGACCATATGCAAATCAGGCTAGGCCCCACCCCAAAAGGGGCAGTCCAGCCCGAACTGCTAGGCCACATCCCTTCTGCACGAGACCTCAAGCATCCCCAAACATGTTTCGCCCTTGTTGGGGCTCATCAGTGAGGAGTAGCTTGGGTCTCTAGGCCCAGCAGGCACGGGACCCACGTCTGGGCATACCCGTCCCACTCGGGGTGACATAGCAAAAACAAAGAGGTGATGGCTGGAAGGTTTAGACTAAATCTTAACCACTGGCAATGCTCTGGGCAACCCTCCAGACCACCGTTCTTCGCCTGCCAAGCCATTACAGAAGGGAAAGACCATATGCAAATCAGGCTAGGCCCCACCCCAAAAGGGGCAGTCCAGCCCGAACTGCTAGGCCACATCCCTTCTGCACGAGACCACAAGCATCCCCAAACATGTTTCGCCCTTGTTGGGGCTCATCAGTGAGGAGTAGCTGATCATAGGGTGGCAACAATGGCATGCCTCTTCCATGAGCCCATTTTAAGCCTACTAGACAGGCGGGGTCTCAAATGCCAACATACATCAAAGTTCAATGATTCACTGGCACATTGAGGCAAACACATCATACAGGAAACTTTATTAAACAGGGGAGGTGGGAACACCCCCCCCAACGCATGGGACCGGGGTCCATTAATGGATCCATTTTAAGCAGCATGGCAGCCTCACATACACATAATCACTGGCACCACTTTAAGCCCATCGCTAACATGCAGGGTCACATTATGAGATGCGGGAAACGAGTGAACCATCCCACAACATCATCTACTTGGGAGCAGGGGGCATGCCCGGCTCCTGGCGCCCACTCTGGAGAAGCACAAGGATAGGCACAGTGATTGGGTTTGGCAACCACTCACTTGGGCACTGACATTTCATTAGCCAGGAGAGCTGAGGGTGATGGGCTGTCTGTGGGGCAATGAGCAGCAGGCATTTTCCACGACATCCATTGTCACGGGCAGGCAAAGCCGCAACCGGGTGTTCCGGGGGCCACATCTGCTGCAATGCTTGGTGGTATGGCTGGCAGCAGTTTGGTGGCCTTGATTGCCCTCACTCAAGGCAGGAGCTCATGTTAAGTCAGGGCGTTGGTGGCGGCAGCAGCACAGGCTGCAGCACCATCTTCCCCAGACAGGAGCTTAAATTCTGTCTTTGCTGTGGCGGCGGCTGCAGCGCACCACTTCTCACTCTCCTGCAGTCAGGAGCCTTGCATAGATAACGGCAGCGTGTCTGCCCCCGCTGAGGTGGGAGTCCCCCCAGTCACAGTACTCACAGGATTATGTGGGCACAGGGTTGTATCGCAGCGGCAGCGCCTGTAACACTTACCTAATCTCTGCAGGAGCGTACAGAGTCACAACCGCAGGTTCCTGGCGTTTATGGAAGAGGTGGAAACATGGCGGTCGTCAGACTGTGCCGCCACGTTGTACTCTCTAGCGCGGTTGGCGTTCTAGTCCTTTCCATCATGGCCGCCGCTGAGAGTACTTCTCGGTTCACGCTCAGCGGTTCGGCGCGTTGCAACTTCTGAATTCTTCTTCGTTGCTAGCGCTCCACAGTTCTCTCGCTTAGCGGAGTTACGCTCCTGTCCTATTATTCTTCTGCTACCCTCTCTATTTCCGTGCTCTCCCTCTTACCGGTGCTCCTTCTCTCTGTGCACTTGTTTGCTCTCCTCCCGTCTCTACACCTGCCTTTACTTGTATTAGTTTCTCTCTCTGGCCTCCCCCTGATCTCATTTCAGGGCCGTGCTCTACACATATTGCTACATCCTACCGTCAGTTTTGCCGGTCTCCCATATTCCAGCTGGCTTTGGGTCTTCCTCTCGTTCCGCTTCATCGGATACCTACACTCCGAAGGTGTTTTTGTGCCGTAAGGCTTTTCCCCTTGCCGCATCTGTCTGTCGCGGGGGGAGTCCCCGCGAATTCGTTCCCAAAGGGTCGCGGTGGTTTCCTCCCGAGGCCGACCCTATCTACACAAGGAGAGGAGGATTTTTACTCGTCGACCTCGTGGAAGGAAGTTGGACTTCTCGTCTTCATCAGGTGAGGAGGAAGGGGAATTGGAGGACTCTCAGGGTCCGAACCACATCACGGAAAACCCTGTTGATACGCCCACAGCGTCAGACATTGTTGATAGCTTGCAACGCCTAGAAACTGACACGGCAACTCCCCAGCAACTTCAAGAATTGGTTGCGGCGGTACAAAACTTAAACCTGGAAGTTCAAGCACTTCAAACGGCGAATACCGCTCTCCAACAGAGAGTCACTGCCAGAGGACAGCAAGTCTCAGATTTACCGCCTTTGCCTCTGGTGTCGGAAAAATTTGACGGATCTGAGAAAAAAGTCAAAGAATTCTTGGAGGCTTGTAATATCCATTTCACATTCAGACAGAACACCTTTTCCTCCGATCATGCCAAAGTGGGGTTTATGATCACTCACATGACTGGAAATGCCTTAGCCTGGGCTACCCCTCTGGTGTCCCAGTCCGACCCAGTATTACAGAACTATGTAGCATTCAAGGATCTTCTCAAGCAGGCATTTCTTCGCACTGAAAGCGCTCACCTGGCTAGCGAAGACCTGTTGGATGTACGTCAGGGTGGTTCTGACCTACTCACTTACATTTCCTCTTTTAAAAGACTAGCTGCAGAAGCTGGCTGGCAAGAAGAGGCTCAATATACCATCTTCAGGAGAGGTTTGCGCGAAGAGCTGAAGGACGAGCTCTCTAGAATCCCTCGCCCTGATTCTTTCTCAGATCTCATAAAGGCAGTGGTACGGATAGATTTTCGGTTGACTGAAAGGAGAAATGAAAAGAGAAAGACCCGTAACGTCAGTTCCTACCCCGAGACTCACCCATCGACCTCCTCACCTGCCGCTCGTCCATCCACCCGGGAAGAACCTATGCAGATAGGAACAACCAGATCGCCCTTGACAGCTGAAGAGAAGAAGAGGAGAAGAGAAGGCAACCTGTGTCTATACTGTGGCTCTTCCACACACCTTTTGAGAGACTGCCCAGATGTACCTCCCAGACGTTCGGGAAACGAACGCCCTCGGTAGTTGGCAGGACGGACTACCGAGGGGCTTCTCTCAGTTCCTATGTCACACTTTCAGTTACTTCTGCTCAACCCTCGGAGGACCAACGTCTTATGGTGATATCCGTCCAGCTTCAGTTCAGAGGAAAGGAAATGGAAACTCTGGCTCTGCTGGATTGTGGAGCAGCCGGAAACTTCCTGGACACCTTATGGGCCGACAAGATAGGCCTTCGCAGGATAGCAAAGAAGGAAGACCAGAAGGTAGAGGGTGTAGATGGTACCCCTTTGTGTTCCGGCCTCATTACCCATACCACAGAGGAGGTACGAGTATCCATTCAACAACACACTGAAGTACTGAACTTCGACATCATTCGAGCAGCTCATTTCCCAGTCATTTTGGGGATTGGTTGGCTCCGACGACATAACCCTACCATCGATTGGTCGGCAAATCTCCTAAGTTTTCATTCTGCTTTCTGCCAGGAGAAGTGTCTTCCAGGACCCTTGTTCGAAAACGTCAAGATGGGGTGTGCCCCAGAGAGGAGCACGATCCACTGTATCCCAAGCTGTTTCCAAGAGTACGCCTCAGTGTTCCAAGACCAACAACCTATGGAACTTCCTCCTCACCGACCTGAGGACTGTAGGATAGACTTAGTCCCTCAGGCTCTGGTTCCGTTTTGTAGGATGTATCCCCATTCATTGTCGGAAAAAGAAGTCCTTAGACGTTACTTAGACGACAACTTAGCCAATGGACTTATCCGACCTTCCAGATCACCAGCAGGAGCATCTTTATTCTTCATTCCAAAGAGGGACTCCAAAGACCTAAGACCTTGTATCGATTACCGAGGGCTCAACCAACTTACCATCAAGGACCGGTACCCTATGCCCATCATCGCTGAGATCCTGGAGGCCGTCCAAGGTTCGGTAGTGTTTTCCAAACTCGACCTACGGAATGCTTATCATTTGCTTCGCATCAGGACTGGTGACGAATGGAAGACGGCTTTCCGCACTCCCTATGGATTGTTCGAATATCAAGTAATGCCGTTCGGATTGGTCAATGCTCCCTCTATTTTTCAAAGGTTTATGGACCGTATATTTTCAGACCTCTTGGGTCAAAACACCGTTGTCTACTTAGACGATATTCTGGTTTACTCTCATCAACCCGAAGAACATACCTGTCATGTGAAGGAAGTATTACGCAGGCTGCAGCATCATCATTTATTGGTCAAGCCGGAAAAGTGTGCTTTCGCTAAGTCCTCTGTCTCCTATCTAGGGTTCATCTTATCCAGCGAGGGAATCGCCATAGATCCAAAGAAGGTCGAAGCTATACTAGGATGGCCCTCCCCTTTGTCGGTTAAGGAGATTCAAAGATTTTTGGGACTGGCCAACTTTTACCGGAAGTTTATTCCCGAATTCTCCAGACTCACCCTGCCTATCACCTCCTTACTGAAGAAAGCCTCCAGGCCATTTCAATGGTCCAGGGAAGCCGAAGAGAGTTTCATTTGCCTGAAAAGAAGGTTCTGCTCTGCCCCTATACTGAGACAGCCGGACCAACTGCTCCCCTTTATTCTTGAGACCGACGCCTCTGCGGGTGCGGTTGGCGCCGTTCTCCTACAATCAAATCAGGGCCAAGAACATCCCATCGCCTATTTCTCAAAGACCCTTAACCCTAGCCAACAAAACTACTCCGTTATAGAAAAGGAACTTTTAGCTATGAAACTGGCTTGTCTTGAATGGAGACATCTTCTCCAAGGAAGCTTACACCCGTTCCTGATACGGACTGATCACAAGAACCTACAGATCCTACGTCAACAAGAGTGCTATAACACCAGGCAAGCCCGATGGGCACATTTCTTTGCACAGTTCCATTTTCTCATAACATACATACCCGGTACCCAAAATCGGGTTGCTGACGCCTTATCCCACAGAGATGAGACCTCTCTGGGATACGAGAAAGAACTCATGTTTCCCCATATCAAGATCATTTCCGCCGTATCGTCTTTTCTGGACGAAGTGAGGGAAAAATCTCTTTCCCCCGAAGAAACACTCTTGCAAGTGGGGAGGACTCCGGTGGATCTGAGGGACGGTCTGTACTTCTCTCGAGGAAGGCTCATTCTTCCTTCACAGGACCTCAGAATACAAGCCCTCCAGTGGTGTCACGACTCAAGGGTGGCCGGGCATCGAGGATTACGAGGGACCCTGGAATTACTGCAGAGATCCTTTTACTGGCCCGGTATGCGAGCCGATACTCAGGCATACATCCAGACCTGTCTTACCTGTATGCAAAACAAGCATTCCACTCGAAGTCCCCTTGGCCTGCTTCAACAAGACCCGATTCCATCAGGCCCCTGGAAGCACATATCTACAGATTTCATCGTAGACCTACCAAATTCCCAGGGCTGTACCTGTATCATGGTAACAGTAGACTCCTTCTCGAAGTTGGCTCATTTTCCCCCCTTACCCAGAATACCTTTGGCCTCCCTTATGGCAGAAGTCTTCATGAAAGATATCTTCAGGTTACATGGTCTCCCCAAAAAGATTGTGTCTGACCGTGGGAGCCAATACACCTCAAAGTTCTGGACAGCCTTGTGCAGACTGCTGGGTATCGAAAGGGCTCTGTCTTCTGGGTTCCACCCACAGACCAACGGGAAGACAGAAAGGCTAAACGGTACCCTTGAGCAGTATTTGAGGTGTTTCATCAACCAACAACAGGACAACTGGGTGTCCCTCTTACCAACAGCTGAGTTTGCTTATAACAATTCAGTACACAGCGCACTGGGGATCAGCCCTTTCTTTTGTACGTATGGGTACCATCCAAAATCCATAGTACCTACCTTCTGGACTAAGACTCCCATACCATCCTTGGAAAACTCTCTGTCTAGATTAAAGGAAGCCCATAACACCGCCAACCAAAGTCTTCTAAAGGCCAATACCCGTAACAAACTACAAGCGGATAAACACCGGAGGCCGGTACCGGAGTGGAATAGAGGATCCAAGGTCATGCTATCCACCAAGTTTTTACCCCGCTGGGTACGCCCTTCTAAACTATCCCCCCGATTTATTGGTCCCTTCGATGTTCTATCCAGGATCAATCCAGTGGCTTATCGCCTCAGACTGCCTAAAAATCTTAGTCGCATACATCCGACCTTTCATGCCTCTCAATTACGTCCCTTCATATCAGGGAACAGGAAACAGAATACCCCCAGACTCCCCACTTTGTCTGCTCCCATCTCTGAGGAATACGAGGTCTCCCACATCCGGGATTCACGTTATCGCAGAGGTCGCCTCGAATATCTCATCCATTGGAAGGGCTATCCTTCCTCGGAAGATACCTGGGAACCTAGGATCGATGTACATGCTCCCCGCCTGTTACATCAGTTTCACAGATTACATCCCGGCAAGCCGGGGGGAACCCGACTTCGAGGGAGGCATACTGTCACAACCACAGGTCCTGGCGTTTATGGAAGAGGTGGAAACATGGCGGTCGTCAGACTGTGCCGCCACGTTGTACTCTCTAGCACGGTTGGCGTTCTAGTCCTTTCCATCATGGCCGCCGCTGAGAGTACTTCTCGGTTCACGCTCGGCGGTTCGGCGCGTTGCAACTTCTGAATTCTTCTTCGTTGCTAGCGCTCCACAGTTCTCTCGCTTAGCGGAGTTCCGCTCCTGTCCTATTATTCTTCTGCTACCCTCTCTATTTCCGTGCTCTCCCTCTTACCGGTGCTCCTTCTCTCTGTGCACTTGTTTGCTCTCCTCCCGTCTCTACACCTGCCTTTACTTGTATTAGTTTCTCTCTCTGGCCTCGCCCTGATCTCATTTCAGGGCCGTGCTCTACACATATTGCTACATCCTACCGTCAGTTTTGCCGGTCTCCCATATTCGAGCTGGCTTTGGGTCTTCCTCTCGTTCCGCTTCATCGGATACCTACACTCCGAAGGGGTTTTTGTGCTGTAAGGCTTTTCCCCTTGCCGCATCTGTCTGTCGCGGGGGGGAGTCCCCGCGAATTCGTTCCCAAAGGGTCGCGGTGGCTTCCTCCCGAGGCCGACCCTATCTACACAAGGAGAGGAGGATTTTTACTCGTCGACCTCGTGGAAGGAAGTTGGACTTCTCGTCTTCATCAGGTGAGGAGGAAGGGGAATTGGAGGACTCTCAGGGTCCGAACCACATCACGGAAAACCCTGTTGATACGCCCACAGCGTCAGACATTGTTGATATCAGCAGCCTCGGAAAGTAATTGATCGGGCTGGGGTTGGTGCAAGGCTCTGTAATGATGAGAGACACAGGTTATCCCCTACTGGATTCCAAGGTCCTACTATTTCCCCCTTCCGGCAATGTCCTGCTCTCACTTGAACCTCCAAACTAGGAATGGGTCCTAGCTCAGCTGCTGGTAATGTAGGGTGGGCTCTCCATCCTGCTATCTTGCAGGGGCGCTGATTCTGAATAGGGTTGAGTGCCACTTAATTCACTGGAGACCTGTAACCTTGTTCAGACTTGGAGTTCTGCTAAGCACCAATGATATTTCTCATTCTGGTGCTTGGTGCAAGGTAAGTTCTTTTTGCTTGCTGCCCAATGAAGATTCCCCCTGCTAATAGCGCAGGGAGCTCTTGATTCTATTAAAGACAAGGAGGCGAGCATTAAGCTTCACCTTCTTTTATTTTCACTCTCCATTAGTTTCAACAAATATAAACTTTGTAAACTTTTCATTTTCAAATGTAACTTTTTTTTTTTTTTTAAAGAAACTTCTAGTCCCATCTTTCCTGTAGTCCCATAGTCTCTGGCCATGTGACCTAGTCCATCCTGTTCCTCTGTCTTTCCTTTTCTTTGACTACTCAAACTGCAATCCTTCTCTAACTGTGTAACCAACTGGTCAACTAGCTCTGAACTTCCGGCTTTGTGCCGGATCGGTCTCTCACATTCGAACTTGCAAGCTCGCTCCAGGCAGCCTGATCTGATTAGGGCTTTCAGCTGTTCTTTTGCTCATCCCCTAATGCCAGGTAGAAACAAAATTGTATATGTTAGGGCGGGGAATACACACCCTATTCTGGAAGGAATAGTCATATTAATTATCAACAATGCATCACTTCATTTACTTTATCATTGCATCAACTTGTGTATTCGGGACGGGAATTTAATGCTCGCCTCCTTGTCTTTAATAGAATCAAGAGCTCCCTGCACTATTAGCAGGGGGAATCTTCATTCTATGTCAAGACTTCAAGACTTCAAAGCTTCGTACCACTGTATCTGCTATTGTGTTGATTGGTCTAAAATAGAACGCCCTAAACGTTGTATCGCTAGCCCAATCTGCTGCCTTCATGATGCCTTGCAACACTGCGCCTTGCCCTAATGCTTTTGAGGCCATCACACCTCTGACTGAGTGCGCACTGAATTTGGACATGTCAATGCCTGCTAGGTTCATGATGTCTCTGACCCATCTCGCTATAGTGGCTGTTGCTACTCCTCTATGAGGTTTCCTGCGCGCTATTAATAGTTGGGTTGTTCCTGTCGGCCTCACTTCTGCCGTTCTGCTCTCGTACTCTTCAATACATGTCGCTACACACCATTTAGGGTGGTCGTGCATGTATGGGTAAGTGATTGTGGAAGAATCTGTTTTTGTCCTTCTGGCTATGTTGAACGTCACTCCTTCCAACCCGTAAGTCTTTCGATTGATCTCTAATGCTTTTACGTCTGCTACTCTCCTGCATGATACCATGCACAGGAGCATAGCTAGCTTTCCGGACAACTGTCCTAGGGACAGATATCTGTTGTTGGGCCAATCTGCTAGAAGTCTTAGCACTATGGATACGTCCCATAGAGTGTCGTATCTTGGTTGTGGGGGTTTCCTAAATCTTATCCCTTTCAAGAGTCTCATCACAGCTATATTTTCTCCTACTGGTATTCCTTCTATCGGCAGGTGTCCTGCTGAGATTGCGGACCTATATACTCCTATAGTCCTGTAAGCTTTACCGTCTTGTAGCAGTTCAGCTAAAAAATTTATTATTTTGACTAGAGGGGCAGAAACGGGATGAATATTTCTCCTTCTGCACCATGTCGACCACCTATTCCAAGCTGCGTCGTAGCTCCTTCTGGTAGAGGGTGCCCAGGACTCGGCGATGAGGATCGCAGCTTGCGCCGCAATTCCCGGGAGATTCCAGCATCTCCTGCTATCCTGTACGCCATCATCGGCAGTGTCCACTTCACTCTCAGAGGGTGATATGACCCAGCTGGGTCCGTGAGCAGGCTCACTCCTTGAGGTAATAGTCTCTGGTAGTCTATTAACAGTTCCATGAGCGTCGGAAACCATACTTCCGATTTCCATATCGGAGCCACTACTATGAAGCTCGCCGCCTCTCTGCGCACTTTCGCTAGTACCCTGCTCATCATTATAAATGGCGGGAAAGCGTAGAGTATCTGCTCTCCCCAATCCTGCAGGAAAGCATCCACCCCTGCTGCTGCTGGGTCTAATCTCCAGCTGAAGAATCTTTCTTTGTGTGCGTTCATTCTGGACGCAAACAGATCTGTGTGAATTGGTCCCCACAGTTCTTCCAGCTGTCGGAATATGCCCCGCTCCAGCATCCAATCGCTGGAGTCTGAGAGATATCTGGAGTTCCAGTCCGCTATCACATTCAGCGATCCTGGAAGGTACTCGGCTACCACTGAAATCCCCGATTCCAGGCAGGTGTGCCAAAAATCCTTGGCTATCTCCGCCAGCAATCTGGATCTCGTCCCTCCTAAATGATTTATGTACTTGACTGCTGAAATGTTGTCCATTTTCAGCAGAATACAGGAATTCACTTTTCCTTTCGTAAAAGCCTTGATCACAAAAGATCCAGCTAATAGTTCCAGACAGTTGATGTGCAGCTGGAGTTCTTCCGCACTTCACCTCCCTCCTGTCTGGAGATTTCCGCATCAGGATCCCCAGCCTGCTCGGCTGGCATCTGACTCTATTATCAGATCTGGATGGTCGCCGAAAATGGCTCTTCCAATCCATGCTTCCACGTTCGCAAACCACCACTGTAGCTCTGTCCTGGATTCCTGGTCGATGTGAACTAAGTGGTGATAATGCAGGCCCTGTTGTAGGTGTCTTATTTTCAGCCTTTGCAGAGGTCGATAATGAAGCGGACCTGGAAAAATCGCTTGTATCGTGGCTGCTAACAAGCCTACCACTCGTGCCATAGTGCGGAGGGATATAACTGTTTTGTTGAGGCATGTTCTCAATTCTCTTTTTATGTCTCTTATCTTCCTGTTTGGAAGCTCTAGAGTTGCTGTCCTTGTATCTAAGATGAACCCTAGGAATTCTAATCTCCTGGTTGGTTTCATCTCCGATTTCTCCTGGTTCACTAGGAATCCCAGAGACGTCAAGATCTTCACCACCCAGTCGGCTTGATAAAGGAGTGTCTCCTTGCAGCTGGCCATCAGTAGGATATCATCCAGATATATAATCATACGTATCCCTTTCTCGCTGATCGCTGCTGCTACTGGTTTCATGATCTTCGTGAATGCCCATGGCGCTGATGCCAGCCCAAAAGGCATTGTGGCAAATTGCCATAATTGCCCGTCCCAGTCGAATGCCAGGAAGGGGCGAAACTCCTTGTGTACTGGTATCGTCAGGTATGCATCTTTCAAATCGATCCTCAGTAGCCAGTTGTCTTGCCTGAGTGTACCCATCTGTTCATGTTCTTTAGATTTATTACAGGCCTTACTTTGTCCTTTGGATGGACTAAGAACATGTTGCTCACAAATTTCGGGAATGTTTTGCATTGCTCTATTGCTCGCCTCTCTGCTAGCTTTTGTAATTCTGCGTGTAATAACTTTTTCTCTATTTGTGTCGCGGCTAGAGGACGGGGTGTTTGACCTTGAATGGGGGTCCCTATGAACTCTATGTGCATGCCTTTCACTGTCTGTAGAATCCAGGCGTCGCTGGAAAGCGTGCGCCAGTTCTCCCAGAATATCGCTGTTCTCCCCCCAACCAGTGGGTATGCGAAAACTCTCACCTGTGGGGGAAGTTGTGTCCTCTTCCCTGTCCTCTGCCTCTCCTCCCTCTCGGGAAGCGACCTCTTGGTGCAAAGAATGAGTCTGGTTGTCTGTTCTCTCAGTAGTTGTTTCTATTTCCCTGAGGCCTTCTGAACGCTTGAGAGCGACCGGTCGCTCGGCCTCTGAACCGACCGGTCCCGCCAAAAACTCTCTCGGGGAAGATCTTCATTGACGCTTGCGCCTTTTCTAGGGAGGTATATGTTCCCACGAACCTCCCCATTTCTTTGCCAAATGTGTTGCCGAACAAGAGTCCTTGTGCTGCCTCGCCTGCTTCATAAGACGACAGATCTCCTAATTTCTTGTCAATTTTTAGCAGGAGGCCTCTTCTGCGCTCCGATGAATTTGCGCAATTCACGTTGCCTAATAGGAATAGGGCCCTCTGCGCCCAGTTTGCTAGGACTCCTGGGTCCAGTGTCCTTAGCCCGTTCTGCTAGGTCCATAATTTTTACTAGTGGACCAGCTATGTCCAGCACTTTTTCCTGTCAGCTTTTCCAGGAATGGTCTATCCCTTTCCTGGGGTCTCTGTTCGACTTAGAGATGAAGGAGAGCATCTTCGGGTCGAGTTCTGGGGCTTCAGCCACCTTCCCCGGCAAATCTGGTCTCGGACACTCCGCTCTCATCCTCTGCCTTACTTCCTTCTCTAATGCTTTACGCAGTCTCTGCGTCATGTATTTCGCTACCCTCGGTGAGGGCACCCATTCCGATGATCTGGGATTTCTTATCTCTTCAGGCTGGAACATATCAGAGGTTTCATCCTCTTCTAGGTTGTTCAGCTTTCTGAGCCTTTTCTTCGGAGGAGGATGGCTTTCCTCGTCCTCTTCATTGTCTGCTTCCTCCTGTGAGGAGTTTGGGGAATCTTGTGTTTCCTCTTCGGGGAAACCTTCCTCTATGTTGCCCATATTATCGTCCCCTGGGTAGGGGGTCTCGATGTTCGGCATCTGCGATTTTTTCATGAATGCTTCCCTTAGTTTGCTAAAAGTGTCAGAAGCCTCTGGGGCCTTTGACCCTGCCCCTTCAATCTGGCCCGGCGGGTCAGAAGAGTCTTTGCTCTTCCGGGCCTTGTTACACCCCTTTGGACCCTTTGCTGAGACCCTAGTGGACGTGCTTTCTTCTGTGCTTAAGTCTTTCTGGCTCAAGAATAGCTCGATGGTCTGGAGTCTCTCCTGTATGGGTCTAACTCCCTGAGCCACAGCCTTTGTCAGTGAATCCCCCAGCACTTCTTTAAAACTATAGGCCAGGTCTTCATGAGAGATTGCCTCCTGTTCTTCCTCACTCCATTCAAAATGAGACATTTTAGTGCTGTCAGGTGCCTTAAATACCTTAGAATGGTGTAGTGGCACGTCCACTGATCCACTCTCTCCCTTGAGTAAAATTACACTTAGTAATGCTTTATCAAGCTTAATCAAAAGAATTATGATAAGAGCTGGAGCTTATCTCTGCTCCGTAGTTAAGCGATCGTTCGTCTGCTTCAAATCCTTTTCCCCACGGAGCTTTCCGTGTTAGGCTACGCCTACTCAAGAGTGGGGGCTCATCTTATGCGAGCGTTTCGCTCTGTACGTCCATAGAGGGATTCCCTCTACACGCGAGCCGTGTTCGCTCGCTGTCTCCGCCCCCACAAGAGTGGGGGCTGGAGCTCATATATTACGCGGCTGAACGAAAGAGTTCCCGCTCGCGCTCCTCGCTCCCAATGGTGGGGGCTACTTCAGATAATACGCGAGCAGGAAGGAAAACACAGGGTTTCCCCGCTCGCGCTTAGACCCGCCTCCCCAAGGGCGGGGGCTTACCCACTCCTAGCGCGAACACGGCGCTGCAGGCCCTATGATTTTCGTGAGGGAATCTGCAGGCCCCTGAGATGCCGGGTAGTATTCCTCACCTTTAAGTATTCAATTATAACATATAAATGTAACGCTGCGCCACGCGCGCATTTCTGGGATACATTAGTATTGTACAGGTATTAATAGCTATGTCAAATCACTAAACGAATGCCACATATCACGGAGCATTTATGAAGTGGTTACTTATCTCTGGAGAGCAGGAAAAGAAGAGGAATGACAGAGGAAGAGGAAGGACTGGGTCACATGGCCAGAGACTATGGGTCTACAGGTATGATGGGACTTGAAGTTTCTTTTTTTTTTTAAAACAAGTTAAATTTGAAAATGAAAAGTTTCCTCCGTCTTGACATAGAATATTCGGCGTGATCCCTGACTCTGAGTTGCACGTTAATTATCTGTATTGTTTCTTCTCTTGCTTTGCAGGTGATCGTGAAGAACCAGTGTCGGCGTGAGAAGAGTTTGTAGGAATGAACCCTTGAGGTAAGTTTGCAGTACAGGAGCAATGTAGCTCTGCGCGTGTTAAGGGTGTGGCGCACATGCTACTGGTATGCCAATTGCTCAGAACTCTGCGCGATATTGGTGCACGCACGTGCGGCTAGTATTAATGTTCACAGTTCTGTGCAGGATATTGTTGCCTGATATTCAAGTTGTAACTCTCTTTACCTCTTTTTCTTTCCCTTGTAGGTGGTCAGACGGGGGCTGGAGTACACCGTGAGACGGAGAGGGCTGGAAGCCGCAGAGAATGAAGATTGCTGAAGTTACCGGAGTTCAGTGCAGGCGGCCAGCTGCTTAAGTGGACGAAGAAGCCGCCGTGGGATCTGGTATTTAGTCAGAAGTCTTCTTTTGAGATTATTTACTGTGTCTTTCCCTTTTCAGGACGGATCGAAACCTTGGGTAAGCGCTGCACTGTGAACTGCAGAACAACGCTAAGCATGGGCTCAGTCTTGGGCGTGGCTTAAATAGGCAGCCACGCCCAATGACTAGAGCTCTCCCTGGAAGTGTGAGGCCGACTAGACGCCATCTTAAGAGTACTGGGAAGTGCCTGATCCCCAATGTAAGGATGTAAGGAACTTCTCTGTCCATAAGGAAGTGCCTAATATTCAATGTTTACAGACTTTTGTGACAATAATACATACCAGGAGCGCCAGGCTACCACCCATTTAGCCCCATATTAGTGGTCTGGTGTCCCTTAACACCCTGGTGGACAGAGTTCCCTGGAAACTTGGTAGTGATCATAACAGCGCCATGTTGATATCCCCCATGCAGAAGTTGAGACTAGTCAACGAAGTGCAGGAAGGCTGTGGGTTCTCTGGCAGCCCCGTGAGATCGGGACCTCGTCTGTGGACGTCAGGAAAGGCCTGACACAGATGTACGGCATGCAGTACTACAAGCACACTCCAGGGCATCGGTAGAGACCAGACCAATGAATGAGCACCATGAAGAGGACTCTCGTAGTGGCGTGCACCGGCAAGGCCAGTCTACGCGCAGTTTTACCTATGGTCCTCGTTGCCAGTTGTTATGGGGCTGGGTAGGGCCGGTGTAACGTCACTTTTTCTTATCTGTCAGAAAATCCTATCCTATCTTGCTGACTCAGTACTTAAGGGATAGGATTTATTGACAGCAGGAATGTGGTGTGCCTGTGTTTGTGGGGTCCCAGTGGTGCAGTTTCTGTAACTTGATGAGAGCCAGGCTCACTGAAATAACAGAACACTGCAAAGCCGTGTTAAGAGCTACTCGTAAACGGACTCAAACAGCACAAACCCAGCGGACTCAAGAAGATGAACACAGCGGACACTGTGTTTCATAAAGTCCCTGGATTCTAATAAGCACTAAATGTGCAAAACATATGAAAGTATCCATAACAAATATATATGTACGTGTATGTGAACTAAGTGCATTATCAACACGTTAATAATGCACTTATTTCACATACACGTACATATTTGTGATCAATCCGGCTGACTGCGCATGCGTGTGCATGCTCAGTCATGACTTATGGTTAAGCAGTGGGGGCAGGGCCGCCGAAATAGCAGAGGCAATCGTTAAAGTATCATGTTGAGAAAAAAAAGAGTATGTTATCTGTATTTTCCACATCCTGAACGGAAGCCTACAATCACCAGCATGAATGGTATTTCACAAGAAATAGTGAACAAAAATACATTACGATCACCAGGTTCAAGTTATGGGGCACCATCTATGCATAAAAACAGCAAATGAAGCCTCGTTATAGGGAAGGAGAAGTGTTGAAATTGCATTTTGCAGGTGGAGACATTAATCCTTGCACCCCCTTAACAACAACCATCATATATGGACCTCTTGTTTGGGAAGGAACCTCACGGTACTGCTCCTGAAACGGTGTGATTGATAATGTAAATGCATCTGTCAGATAGGTTAGTGAGTTCAGTGCTCTCTGCTGAGAACTGTGCTCATCCTCAGATCTGCCAAGTCAGTGAACGAAAATACATTACGATCACCAGGTTCAAGTTATGGGGCATCATCTATGCATAAAAACAGAGAATGAAGCCTCGTTATAGGGGAGGAGAAGTGTTTAAATTGCACTTTGCAGGTGGAGACATTAATCCTTGCATCACCTTAACAACCATCAAATCTGGACCTCTTGTTTGGGAAGAAACCTCACGGTACTGCTCCTGAAACGGTGTGATTGATAATGTAAATGCATCTGTCAGATAGGTTAGTGAGTTCAGTGCTCTCTGCTGAGAACTGTGCTCATCCTCAGATCTGCCAAGTCAGTGAACGAAAATACATTACGATCACCAGGTTCAAGTTATGGGGCATCATCTATGCATAAAAACAGAGAATGAAGCCTCGTTATAGGGGAGGAGAAGTGTTTAAGTTGCACTTTGCAGGTGGAGACATTAATCCTTGCATCACCTTAACAACCATCAAATCTGGACCTCTTGTTTGGGAAGAAACCTCACGGTACTGCTCCTGAAACGGTGTGATTGATAATGTAAACGCATCTGTCAGATAGCTCGGTGAGTTCAGTGCTCTCTGCTGAGAACTGTGCTCATCCTCAGATCTGCCAAGTCAGTGAACGAAAATACATTACGATCACCAGGTTTAAGTTATGGGGCACCATCTATGCATAAAAACAGAGAATTAAGCCTCGTTATAGGGGAGAAGTGTTGCAATTGCACTTTGCAGGTGGAGACATTAATCCTTGCATCACCTTAACAACCATCATATCTGGACCTCTTGTTTGGGAAGGAACCTCACGGTATTGCTCCTGAAACTGTGTGATTGATAATGTAAATGCATCTGTCAGATAGCTCGGTGAGTTCAGTGCTCTCTGCTGAGAACTGTGCTCATCCTCAGATCTGCAAAGTCATTGAACGAAAATACATTACGATTACCAGGTTCAAGTTATGGGGCACCATCTATGCATAAAAACAGAGAATGAAGCCTCGTTATAGGGGAGGAGAAGTGTTTAAATTGCACTTTGCAGGTGGAGACATTAATCCTTGCATCACCTTAACAACCATCATATCTGGACCTCTTGTTTGGGAAGAAACCTCACGGTACTGCTCCTGAAACGGTGTGATTGATAATGTAAACGCATCTGTCAGATAGCTCAGTGACTTCCGTGCGCTCTGCTGGGAACTGCTCATCCTCAGATCTGCCAAGTCTGACCAAGCCAAGATCAGTCAGGGTCTTCAAGACAAGCCCCGGCAGGGTTGCTACAAACCAAATGGCCTCACGCTGCCCCTGTGAAGGCGTGGGGTGGAGAGCGCCGAAAGCTGATGCCTTGCTTTCCCCTGCAGGCAGCGCTTAAAGGACACGCCCACCCTAATAATCATGCCCAACCCCACCCTGGCATCTTCCAGCAGCCCACCTAAACACCTATCGTGCACCTCAGCATAGAGCACCACCCACTCTGGTTTGCTCCAGCTCTACAACCCACACCCTCAAGCTCACCTCAGCAATGAACTATCCAAGCACTCTTGCCACCCACCACAACCCTAACTCACCACAGCACAACAGCTCACGCCACCCACATAACCCATCCACGCTACCTCAGCCTGCTTCCTCACCACCTCACCAACATCACCCCAGCCACCCTTAACTCACCATCTTGCCCACTCCATCCACTCACCAAAGCTAAACTCTCTCTTACCTCATCCCACACATCCTTACTGCACCACTTTACCCAACATGCACAGACCCTAACTCACCACAGCCCACCACCCATTCACCTTACCTCACACAAACACACCCACGCCATGTCGTCCCAGCATGCTACCCACCATGGTTTGGCTCAACACACCAACCTGCACACCCAACAAAACGTACCCAGAACACTTCAAACGACACATCCTACCTCATCCCCAGCACGGTATAGTCATTCCATCTCACTGCCTCCCACCGTAGCTTGACACAGCATACCTCCCAGCAACCTTCAATCGCCTCAGAACATCAACTATTCTAGATCACCCCAGCAGCTCATCCTTCCACACTAGATCACCCCAGCAGCTCATCCTTCGACACTAGATCACCCCAGTAGCCCAACCTCCAGTATACGCTCACCCTACCATCCATCCTTTCATCCTACATCACCGCAGCACTCCAAATGGCCATGAAACCTAACAGCACCCCCTTTACTCACCCACCCTAGCATGTCCTGGCCTGCCACTCATTAACCCAGCCGACCCCCACCCAGAATGCAAATCTTTCACTAGCCCCTCAAACACCAACCAACGCTTGTTGACCCCAGCTCACCTACTTCACCCTAGCACCCCATCTTAGATTGTCTCGTCACCCTACCTACTCCCAAAACAGACCTAGCCTGGTTTACCTTAGCACTGAAACCCACTCACTCTAGATCACCCCAGTAGTGAATCCCAACTACCCAAGCGCACCCCAGTCCTATGTTATGTTATGTTACATGGCATTTATATAGCGCTCTATATATCATTGGTATGATCTCAAAGCGTTGGTATGTTGAACACCCTCGGGAACCGTAGTTCTGGTGAACAACTTACCTGCCTCAGATTTGCTCTTCCTCCATTCATGTACCCTAGCACATGCCAGCCTAAAGCTCACCACACCCAACCCCACCCCACTTCACTTCATCCATCCAGCCTGTCCCAACGACCTCACCTCACCCTAAACCCTCACCCAGAAATCTCAGACCGGCCACAATCACCCCACTAATACACCTAATTCCACCCAACCACCGCCTCTCCTCAACCAAACCAACCCCCCACTACCTCACATCACCCCATGTACAGCACCCACCCAACCATGTCACCTGCTCACCCAACCTCATCACATTAGCTCGCCTCATCCAACATAATATCACCCCATCACCTCACTGAACCCAGGACCCCTCCCACCTAGGCTAACAATAGCACATACGCTTGAGGACCCTAGCATACCCTAGCAAAATACCCACCTGCCCTAGCTCATCCAGGCACAACAACCCATTGTTCATAACTGGCCCCAGAACACCATAGCTCACCCCAACACCCCACTCACACACTCTAGGTCACCTCAAAGTAACACACCACCCACCCAACCCAGTGTGCCCCAGCAACCCACCCAGAGCTCACCCCAGGAGTCCACCCACCCAAGCTCACCCAAGCATTTCAATTGTTCACCCACACTTGCTACCCCAGGATCACACCTAACCCTCTACCCACTCTTCCTCACCTAGAATCTCCCATGCTGGTTGCAGCATCACACCAACACACACACCCTAAGAACCCACCCAATACCCTAGCCCACCCCATACCCTATGACACTCTGATCACTCCCAGCCCAGCTACATCACTGCAACACGTGCGGCTCACCCCAGCACCCCAACCACCCTTGTGCACCCCAGCAAACCCTAGCTCACCCCAGCAAACCTACCTCACCCCAGCACAACCTACCACACCAAGGAACCCTAGCTCTGCCAAGCACAACCTACCTCACCCCAGCACAACCTACCACACCCTGCCACCCTAGCTCACCCCAGCACAACCTACCACACCCCAGCACAACCTACCACACCCCAGCACAACCTACCTCACCCCAGCACAACCTACCGCACCCAGGAACCCTAGCTCTGCCAAGCATAACCTACCTCACCCCAGCACAACCTACCACACCCCAGCACAACCTACCTCACCCCAGCACAACCTACCACACCCAGGAACCTCAGCTCAGCCAAGCACACCTACCTCACCCCAGCACAACCTACCACACCCAGGCTCCCTACCTCCCCCCAGCACAACCTACCACACCCAGGCACCCTAGCCCAGCCCAGCACAACCTACCACACCCAGGCACCCTAGCTCACCCCAGCACAACCTACCACACCCAGGCACCCTACCTCCCCCCAGCACAACCTACCACACCCAGGCACCCAACCTCCCCCAGCACACCCTACCACACCCAGGCACCCTAGCTCAGCCAAGCACACCTACCTCACCCCAGCACAGTCTACCACACCCAGGCACCCTACCTCGCCCCAGCACAACCTACCACACCCAGGCACCCTAGCCCAGCCCAGCACACCCTACCACACCCAGGCACCCTAGCTCAGCCCAGCACAACCTACCACACCCAGGCACCCTACCTCCCCCCAGCACAACCTACCACACCCAGGCACCCTAGCTCAGCCAAGCACACCTACCTCACCCCAGCACAACCTACCACACCCAGGCACCCTACCTCACCCCAGCACAACCTACCACACCCAGGCACCCTAGCCCAGCCCAGCACAACCTACCACACCCAGGCACCCTAGCTCAGCCCAGCACAACCTACCACACCCAGGCACCCTACCTCACCCCAGCACAACCTACCACACCCAGGCACCCGAGCCCAGCCCACCACAACCTACCACACCCAGGCACCCTACCTCACCCCAGCACAACCTACCACACCCAGGCACCCGAGCCCACCCCAGCACAACCTACCACACCCAGGCACACTAGCCCAGCCCAGCACAACCTACCACACTCAGGCACCCTACCTCACCCCAGCACAACCTACCACACCCCAGCACAACCTACCTCACCCCAGCACAACCTACCACACCCAGGAACCTCAGCTCAGCCAAGCACACCTACCTCACCCCAGCACAACCTACCACACCCAGGCTCCCTACCTCCCCCCAGCACAACCTACCACACCCAGGCACCCTAGCCCAGCCCAGCACAACCTACCACACCCAGGCACCCTAGCTCACCCCAGCACAACCTACCACACCCAGGCACCCTACCTCCCCCCAGCACAACCTACCACACCCAGGCACCCAACCTCCCCCAGCACACCCTACCACACCCAGGCACCCTAGCTCAGCCAAGCACACCTACCTCACCCCAGCACAGTCTACCACACCCAGGCACCCTACCTCGCCCCAGCACAACCTACCACACCCAGGCACCCTAGCCCAGCCCAGCACACCCTACCACACCCAGGCACCCTAGCTCAGCCCAGCACAACCTACCACACCCAGGCACCCTACCTCCCCCCAGCACAACCTACCACACCCAGGCACCCTAGCTCAGCCAAGCACACCTACCTCACCCCAGCACAACCTACCACACCCAGGCACCCTACCTCACCCCAGCACAACCTACCACACCCAGGCACCCTAGCCCAGCCCAGCACAACCTACCACACCCAGGCACCCTAGCTCAGCCCAGCACAACCTACCACACCCAGGCACCCTACCTCACCCCAGCACAACCTACCACACCCAGGCACCCGAGCCCAGCCCACCACAACCTACCACACCCAGGCACCCTACCTCACCCCAGCACAACCTACCACACCCAGGCACCCGAGCCCACCCCAGCACAACCTACCACACCCAGGCACACTAGCCCAGCCCAGCACAACCTACCACACTCAGGCACCCTACCTCACCCCAGCACAACCTACCACACCCAGGCACCCTAGCCCAGCCCAGCAG
The DNA here is from genome assembly GCF_040938575.1 of Ambystoma mexicanum. NCBI lineage: Eukaryota > Metazoa > Chordata > Amphibia > Caudata > Ambystomatidae > Ambystoma > Ambystoma mexicanum. Next base: position 16,019,162 of record NC_090925.1, on the reverse strand, counting down.
AACCTACCACACCCAGGCACCCTAGCTCAGCCCAGCACAACCTACCACACCCAGGCACCCTACCTCCCCCCAGCACAACCTACCACACCCAGGCACCTTAGCTCAGCCAAGCACACCTACCTCACCCCAGCACAACCTACCACACCCAGGCACCTTAGCTCAGCCAAGCACACCTACCTCCCTCCAGCACAACCTACCACACCCAGGCACCCTAGCTCAGCCAAGCACACCTACCTCACCCCAGCACAACCTACCACACCAAGGCACCCTACCTTACCCCAGCACAACCTACCACACCCAGGCACCCTAGCCCAGCCCAGCACAACCTACCACACCCAGGCACCCTAGCTCAGCCCAGCACAACCTACCACACCCAGGCACCCTACCTCCCCCCAGCACAACCTACCACACCCAGGCACCCTAGCTCAGCCAAGCACACCTACCTCACCCCAGCACAACCTACCACACCCAGGTACCCTACCTCCCCCCAGCACAACCTACCACACCCAGGCACCCTAGCTCAGCCAAGCACACCTACCTCACCCCAGCACAACCTACCACACCCAGGCACCCTACCACACCGAGGCACCCTAGCTCAGCCCAGCACAACCTACCACCCCCAGGCACCCTAGCTCAGCCCAGCATTCACCCCAATGCAAATGCAATAAAAACAAGCACAGCTCATTCAACAGCTCATCCCAGCAGCCCACCTATCCAACCACCGCCAAAGCACCCCAGAAAACATGAGTTCACCCCAGCGCCCCATTCCCCCAGTCACACAACCTCCCTGACACCTCACCCGACCTCACACACCCCACCAAACTTCAACAAACCACTTTGCCTCATCCTACACAAGCTTACCCAACAACGTCAGCCCGCCCTAGCTACCCAGCATAACACCGACCCACCCTAGCTCTCCACAGCACGCCACCCATCTACCCCAACTAATACCCGCACAATACATATCCACCCTAGCTCCCCAGCATAACACCGACCCACCCTAGCTCTCCACAGCACGCCACCCATCTACCCTAACTAATCCCTGCACAATACATATCCACCCTAGCTCCCCAGCATAACACTGACCCGCCTTAGCTCTCCGCAGCACGCCACCCATCTACCCTAACTAATCCCCACACAATACATATCCACCCTAGCTCCCTACAGTACATAAACTTCCCGGCCTAGCTTGCCCTGGCACAATACTTATTGTAGCTCACCCAGGGCACCATAAGCTGCGTCAGCAAACCAATCCACACACCAATCCCAGCTTGCATCAGTACACTCCCGACCTTTCCTCTCTCCAGCTCACCACCCACCCACCCTAGCTCACAACATAGCTCACCATAAAAAAACATTCCACTCACTCTAACTCTTACTAGCATACAATCTACCCGCCCTAGCTCACCTGTGCAGTACAAACACCCTCGTCTAGCTCTTAGCAACACCCCCTGCACCCTAGATCACTCCAGCACAAGATCACTATAGCACCCCATCTTTCAACTCAAGCTCACCAAAGCATCCCATCATCGAAGCATCCTATCCACCATTAGCTCCCCCAACACTGCACACATTTTAACTTATCTCAGCCCCTACCCACTCACTCTAGCTCACCAGGACACAGCACCCACTCACCTAGCTCATCAGGTACAACATCCACCGACCGTAGCTCACACCAGCAAAAACGCCCCAGCCTAGCATGACACACACTAGCACGCCGATCCTAATTCACCCCAGCAAACCATCCATCCTAGTTCACCCTAGCCCCACACGCACCAGAGCTATTCCCACCAACCCCACCCGTCTACCATAATTCAGCTCATCATCCCACTGGACCTAAGCTCATACCAGCACCCAGCCCACATAACCTAGCCACCCAGCATCTGAACAAGCTTACATAGCTTATCACAGCACATCACCCACCCACCCTATGACACTAGAGCAAATAACTAACGTCACAGTGGCTCATCCAAGCACCCCACCATAACTCACCCCAGCAGCCCACCCACCCACATAAGCTCACCCAAGCTGTATAGCCAAGCACCCAATTACATCCCAGTACAAGCTCCTCTCAAGACATCACACACCACCCTAGATTGCATCTTCTTGATGCCCGCCCACTGCATCAACCGTGCAAACCGTAGCTCACACAAACATCCTATAGCTCACACAAGCATCATATAGCTCGACTGAGCACAACACACACCCAATTGAGCTAAAAGCAGCACACTTTAAGGGCCTCATTACAAGTTCAGTGGCACGGCAAAAAGTAGTAATTCCATTACTGCCACCTTTTTGGGCGGTAGCAGAATTACCGCCATTTTTCACAAACCACTGAATTATAGATTTGGATATAAAGTGGAGGATTTACCTCCAGCAACAAATCTCCATGGAGCCCTGTGCACTACACACACGGGGAATGACACCACATTACCACCACTTGTAATCGCATGGTGCACTCAAGGGACCAAGTGGCAGTAATGGTAATGAAGAATAGGGGCCACTGAATGAACACCAAACATGTAATGAGGTCCTTTGCACCCACTCACCACAGCGCTGCGCCCAAACCAGGTCACAGTAGGACCTCCTCCACCAACTCTAGCGCCTCCAAGCACTCCACCCTCCCACTCTAGCTTAGACCTGGCACCCAACATGCCACAGATCAAGCCAGCACCTCAACCACGCCCAGCACAACACTGACCCACTGCAGCTCACTCGCCGCAATGCCCACTCACCTAGGTCACCCCAGCATACCCTCCACCAATCCTGGCACAACCCAGCACAGCACTGACCCAACTTCTGTTTACTGCAATAGTTAGCTCCGGATCAGAGATACCAGAATGCATTTGGTGGGGTACCCACATAAGGGAGAACATAAAACATTGCACAGCGGCTCCCGACCGCAGGTCAAGCATGTCTCAAATGCCTTGTGGTGAATGGTGTAGGTTGTCCAATGATTAAGGCACAAGGTTAAGGAATTTAGGGCAGTAAACAGAGGCAGGAGACTGATGTGAGCGATTTCAGCGCCAGTAGACAGGGCACAGCATAGATAGATCGTGAACTCTGGGTGCAATGAAGCGTGATGTTAATTAAGAATTGTTGTGACAGGCACTGGGCATCGTAACAGTTGTAATAAATGTATCTGGAATGAATTAAGAAGAGTTGAGCATTGTGCACCCTGACATGATGTCAATGCACGACCAGGTGGTTGCTAGCTGAGCGCTTGTAGGGAGTGCATTAGCTCCCAGAGCTATCTTGCCCTGAAGAGGAAACTAAAAGTAATGCGCACATTCTTCATTATTTAACGTTCAATGGGATTAGGTCATGATCCCGGCTCAAACACAAGATGAAGAACACAAAAGTATGCCAGTCAGATAACACAATGGTGTCCCCTCCAAAAACATATTTCTTTTTGCAGATACCCTGATTACTGGACAATTATCAACACACTTGCTCTGTGACCAAATCGTCCAGTTTCTCCTCATAGTGTATAAAATGGTAGGATGATCCTATAATTTTAGCCAACCATGCGTTGCACCCTGGAACTTGGAGTTCGATATCAAATGTGACATATAATAAATACTACGAGCTCCAAAATGCAGAAGCCTGTAGCGCTATGTAAATGCAGAAATGAATCCTACAAGTGTGCAGTGGACCTCTGCTGCACCAGTCTGTATGGAGACCTGTCCACATTGGCCTCTTGGTTGCCCCAACACCTAACACCTAGTGGTGAGGCCCCACCAGCCATGGAGATTCACTGGCTGGGGGGGGAAGGGATGCAGGCAGCTCCAAGGAGAAAGGGTGCCTGGCAAATGGGAGAGTGTGATAAAGGGGAGGGCATGCTGGGGTGAAGAGGATGGCAGGAGGCAGAAGGACATTGGCCAAATACTGGGGCAAGGTGTGAGGGGCTGTCCAGAGGCAAGGCTGGATAGTGGGAGGCAGGGAAATGTTTATATTCACAGGTTTGTGGAGTAGTAGCCCTCTTTGTTTGCTGACTTGAACAGTGAAAGGTGTAGAGTCCTTGAGTAGTATTGCTGCTGTCTTTGCAGGTAGGTTTGTTCTTAAATAACCTACATTTGCTTTTGTTTCCCATTTTGCTTACTTATGAACTTATTCAAAAGTCACTTCCATGGTTGGAATGCCTCTGTGATGTTTGTGTGTCCCCCCACCCACCCCCAGCCCCTCTTGCCCCACAGGAAGCTCTTTTTACTGTGACCATAAGATGGCCAGAGAGAATGCTGCCATTAGTGGACCTCTGCTGCACCAGTCTGTATGCAGACCTGCCCACATTGGCCTCTCAGCCCTTGTGGATGTTTCTTCATGCCCCCTGGGCTCTTTCACACATGCGTGCGTGCTCATATCCATCCGCTCAACCCTCTCCCTGCCCCCACTGCAGTACATGCCCAGGTTTCTTCCCTCATGTTCCGTATTCAGAGAAAGCTTTGATGGTTAACCTGCTGAGGTCGATAAATGAGCACCATACTCTGTTGGTAAAGAGCAGCGCTCAGAAGCCTGTACAGCTATTTAACTGCAAAGATGAATACTAAATAAAAGTGTGCAGTCCGTGCGCATGCTCAGTCATGATAGTTAAATAGTGGGGGCAGGGCCGCCGAAATAGCCGAGGCATCTTTTTACAGAGGAAAGCAGTAGGGGCAGGGGAGGGGGCGCTTAGGGCAGTGTCTACACACCTCAGCCATTTTACACCGGCCCAGGGCGTGGGTGAGGGGGTGCCCCCGCCTTAAATCTTGTTTGATGTGGTCAAGGCTCAGTGCTGCCCAGATGAGCCAACTCCCCCAGCAGTAACATGAGGCGGGCAGGGCAAAGCATGCTGATGTCAGGGAGAAGGGAGGGGGCACCTGGCATTCCACAAGACCCTCATTCATGGAGGGTCTGGGCTGGGCCAGGGGTCTCATCAGGATCGAAAGTCAGAGAGGCAGGGCCCTTTTGCTGGAGGGGTGATTTTCTCACAACCCAATCTATAGTTACACAATAATCTGCTTTCCTCATTTTGCCATTAACATGCCCGCCCCCATTAAGAAATTACCTGCAAATAAATGCCTCTTTGAAGAAAGCACATCAGTTTTTGGACTGCCGTAAGAGGGCACTCTGCACCCCACCCACATGTGACAGCATACTGTCGGGAACCCACGGGGTCTCAGTCCCCGACTCTTTAAGCAATGCCCCATCTCTCTATAGGCTGCTACTTCCTAAAGCGCCTTGAACATTGCCCCCTCGGCACACACACGCTGGCTGGGCATTCGGAAACCTCCACCGAACTCTGTGAGGATCTTGCATCGGGAGAGGTTGCACAATGCCTGCTCTCGGTAGGATTTTCTGACGGGTAACAAAGAAAGACAGGTCAGGCAGTCAGATTTTCCTACCCCGCCACTTTTTCCTACCCCTGAGTGGGTTGCCCAATGCCTTCTCTCGGTAGGATTTTCTGACGGGTAGCAAAGAAAGACAGGTCAGGCAGTCAGATTTTCCTACCCCGCCACTTTTTCCTACCCCTGAGTGGGTTGCCCAATGCCTGCTGTTGGTAGGATTTTCTGACGGTTAGCAAAAAATGACAGGTCATGCTGTCAGATTTTCCTACCCTTGAAATATCCAAAAACAAAGTAACTCTACTTTGTTAGGAATGGCGCTTCTCAGTTTGCCCCATTCGGTGGCTGCCAATTCATAAAATGTGTATAACAATCTGAGTCAAAAATAGTAAATAGATTCAAAAGTATATGTTTTGTAGCAGGAAATGTTTAATTCACATTCCTGTAATTTTCCTTAAAATGACATGATCTTGCAGATCCAAAATCAGTAAATGGGTTTACATCTTGAATTGCCCATAATACACAAGTGCCAATGCATTTCAGATTAAACCTTCTTCAGGGCGGTATTATGGCAAAATTAGTGTCACATAACTGATATTACATTCATATCTGGTAAATATTCAAACAACATAACATTCCCATTAAATCAATACAAAATCACATACCATATCATGTGTGGATAGCATCCGTGCGCATAGGTGAAAGAAAACAAAATAAATGCATACATTAGTTAGCTAGCAGTGTAATGTACTCTATCTGAAGATATGGAATTAATTTGCATGTCCTACCTGAGTTATGTTAAATTCTTGACTATGTACGTGCCTGTACACAGTTGTATCTACAAACAGAAAGTTTAGATGTCACTCTACTTCTAGTGTCAAGAAGTCAGCACATGTAGTCTATTGCGCGAGCCGTTCTTACCGTCCAGCTTCTGCTCGCGAGTCGTGTGATCCGAGTGAGCCGCTGTAAAGCGTGCTCGCGTCGGTTCACTTTCCTTTTGTTAGTTGCCATGGAGACGATGCGAGGCGTCGTGGTCCGGCTGGAGCACGTACGCCTCGCGCCACACCCCCGGGCGTACGCCCTGGGGCAGGGATGTCACCATGGAAACTCAAATGCGACGGACGCCTTTGGTAGAAAAATATCTGTATGTGTTCGAGAAAACTCAGCGCTCAGAATGCGGGCGTCTGAGGCATCTATAAATTGGCAATACGGTGAATGTACAAAGAGAGTGTATCTGCATTGCAAGTGAACACGCGGAGGTAGACATATTGAACCCCAGGTCGGGGATGTTACCATGGAAACTAGGAGTGAACGGACGCATTGTACAGAAAAGTATCTGCTAATGTACAAGAAATGTATGCGCTGTGAGAGTGTGCGTGTGTTGCATCTAGTATTCATCGGTTAGAAATTCGAAAACTTGAGAGACGGGATGTGTATGCGTTGCAAGAGAGCACCGGTAAGTAAACAGGTTCAACCCCGCGCCTATCTGATGGTATAGAGGAGTATAGATGGACCTTATCCCACTTCTCTAAAAAATGTATAGGTCTGTAGAGAGTGACTCATATGTTATGCACTGAGGGAGCTTCAGTAGGGGGTTGCATAGTACCTTAACATAGGACCAGGACTAAAGAAGTTTACGGTGGTAGATGTTGTAAAGTTAATAGTGCATGATATTTGCAAAGATACGCAGTAACTTAGTATTGGTCACAAAACTAACAATTGGAATAGAAGCCAAAACAGATCTCCCGGTTAAGCACCCAAGAGTACGTGCGCTTTGAAATTTCAATATCAAAAGTGACCAATATCCAAAATAGTGTTGTGTGACTTACACCCATCAAACATAACAATGTAATAAGCATTATAAAAAGCACATGAAATTAATCTCCTCATTGAGCCTCTTTGGAGACAAGGAACTCAAGCGGTCAATCCAGAAGGATTCTCTTTGGTCCATCCTTTTCTGAAAATTCTCGTGGATATCTCTTTTAATTACCACTTCCAAAATCACAAATCGGATCTGAGCCAGGTTGTGTTTTCTGTCATACCAATGTCTGGCCACAGCTGAGTTGGGGTTATTGTTCCTTATACAAGACCTGTGCTCATTCCATCTTGTTTTAGCTACCCTTAAGGTCTGGCCCACATAGTATAAAGCACACGGGCACTTAATAGCATAAATCACGTTGTAAGAGTCACATGTTGCAAAACTCTTGAGTCTAATTGTCTCTCCCGTGTGGGGGTGCTTCACTGATTCACCTCTCATAACGTATCCGCAGTTGCTACAGTTCAAACAAGGGAATGTCCCAATCCGTTCCATGATTCTCTTCTTAAGTGTTGGTTTAGTTTGAACCAGCCTATCCTTAAGATTCTGACTTCGCTGATAGGCGAATGTAGGAACTTCTTTAAAGAAATGTTCCACTTGTTGATCGCATAGTAGTGTGTTCCAGTGCTTTTTGATAATACACTTAATACGATTGCTCTGTTGTGAATATTTAGACACAAAGACAAGCGGTGGAGCCTCGTCTTGTTCAGTTTTCACTTTCAATAGGTCTTCTCTGTTCTGGGTAGCTACCCTTGCTTGTGCTCCATTTACTTCTTCTTCTGAGTATCCTCTATCCAGAACGTTTTGCCCATTTCCCTGATAGCTATGTTATAGTCCTCTGGATCACTTACCAATCTCTTTACTCTAAGCATCTGGCTGTATGGGAGATTTTTAATGAGACTCGGTTGGTGGAAGCTGAGACTTTGTAGCAAATTATTGCGGTCTGTAGGTTTGCGAAAGACGTTGGTCTGGTATCCCATATTAGTAATCTTGATATCTACATCCAAAAAATGAATATTAGCTTGTGAGTATTCATACGTAAATTGGATTCTTGCATCTTTACTGTTCAGATATACGAAAAAATTCAATAATTCCTCCTCTGTGTCTCTCCATACACCAAAAATATCATTGATGTACCTAATCCATAAACACAACTTGGGGTACCATTGTTCTTTCTGTAATATGTGTTCTGACTCAAATTTATGCATGAATGAGTTCGCAAAAGATGGAGCCATGGTGGCCCCCATGGCTGTACCAGCTACTTGAAGGTAATATCGGTCTTTGTACCGAAAGTAAGAGTTATTACTTAAACATTCGAGTAAGGCCATTATAAATTCTTTTTGTGCTGGTATCTCTTCTGCCTTAAGCAGCATCCATTCTACGGTCTCACTACCCTGATCGAGGTGTAGAGACTCTTTACATCTATGGTAAAACAAATGTTGTTAGAATCAAATGGTGTCGAATTCAAGAGTTGTAAGAAATGTGTTGAGTCCTTAATATATGTATTGGTTTTTTAGATGAGTGGTTGTAGAAAATAATCCACATATTTGCCAAGGGGTTCCAATATACTGTTCATCCCTGCAACGATGGGTCTCCCAGGGGGTCTAATTGGGTCTTTATGCACCTTCGGTAGGGTGTAGAAGTGTGGTATTCGGGGATGTAGATTGGTCAAGAATTTCTTCGTGTGGTGATTAATCCACTCTAGCTCTTCCGCCTTGTCGAGCAGTATTTTTAAGTTCTCTCGTATCTCTGGTGTAGGATCCTTTGTTAAACGTGCTTAAGTGTTGACATCACTCAATTGTCTCTCACATTCTTCTTCATAATCCGTAGTATTGAGCAATACCAGACCTCCTCCTTTGTCCGCAGACCTTATTGTGATGGATGTAGCTCCATATAAATCCCGTATCAATTTTAACTCATGGGGCTTCGTATTGCGTGTAGAATGGCCTTTAAATCGTATCTTTTCAAAATCCCTTGTCACCTGTTTCTGGAAAATTTCTATTGAAGGTATGCTGATCGGTGGAACAAAGGTGCTTTTGCCTCTAAACTCTTTTAGTTCTTCTTCTTCAATAGTTTGTTCATGATCCAGCTCACTGAAAAATACTTTTAGTTTCATCTTTCTAATTAATTTGTAAAGCTCTATTTTTGATTCAAACAGTGTGCTGCCATATGTCGGTACAAAACTCAGGCCTTTTTGCAATGTTTCTGTTTCTTTGGTAGTCAGTGTTCTGGCAGAAAAGTTCATCACTATATTTTCTTTTGTTGAAGTCTCGTGTTGGGTTTCCCTTTTTGTCTTTCTCCTCCCCCTTCTCGTTCTCTTCTTCCTTTGTCTAAAAAAGATGCCGGTCTACCTCTCGGTGGTGTCTCTGATGCTCTCGGTGATCCAGAAGTACTTGACGTGTTCTCTTCTCTGTTTGCAGGTTCTCTTTCCGTATCTGTCCCTGAACTCGATGTCTCACTTGAATTTGTAGGCTTGGGTTTCCTTAGTGGGGGACCATATTTATCCATCCAATTATAGACTTCGTCTTTGAGATAGTCATATGTATCTCTCTTGAATTTACGGATTTTTTTGGTTTCTAATTCTGTTTTATATTCTGCCAGTTTATCATTGAGTTCTTGGAGAATAACATCCACGTCTTCCCTGTTTAATGTGGTTACCAAAGCCTCTTCAATGTGATGTTGTCACATAGCTCCCTGGTCACGTGGAGAGGAACACGGGGCCGCAGGAAGGGGAGGGATAGGATATGACGTGTGTGACGCAGTTCCTGAGTAGGAGGATAGGAATAAAGATGTGTTAAGTGAAGACTCTGCGTCTTTCCGTTATTTTGAATGTGAGCTGCGCGCATAGCGATCTTTTCACATCTCGACACTCAATCTCTTGGATTTCTTCATTGAGATCATATATATCTTTTGCCAATTCCTGTATAGTAAGCAATATGAGGTCTAAAGAGCATTTGTTAAGTATGGCTTCCCATTTCTTCACGAAGATTTTACTTTCTTTACACAATGTTGGACGCAATTGAATACGTAACCCTCTTGGGATCCGTTGGCTTTTGTGATATCTCCCTAATGTTATTGCGTGTAACTTTCGGTTGATCTCTTTCCGAATTAAATACTCTAAATATTCACGACAGAGGCCGTGATTGGGGTCGGGGACTTCGCATTCAACAGCTGAAGCGTGAGAGAGCAGTGCCTGCGAAGGTATCGCGACATGAGAGGCAGTGAATGAAACCATTTTGCGGAAACACGAGCGCTAACAGCATGACCCCGGAAGCGCCGCGCGCCAGACTCGGAGGAAACCTTCGGCGTCAAGTGCACAGTATTCGTGCTACTGCGCCTGCGCACAATATCCATTACGCATCAGCGCGCTCCTCCTCTGCCGCGCGCTCCTAAAACGTGACACGGATTAGCCGATTGACGTGGGCCCGCGCATGTCTCTGCGCCCGCGCATGTCTCTGCGCCTGCGCAGAATAACCCTTTCCCGATCCACGCCCACATCTGCCGCGTGCTCCTACGACGTGGACATGGATCAGCCGACTGACGTGAGCCTGCGCATAGCCCTGCGCGTGCGCACAATATCCATACATTTTAGCGTCTAGGGCGTGAACACGGTCTGTGCATGTCCCTGCGCGTGCGCAGAATTTCCCATACACATCACGCGCATCTCCTCTGCCGCGCGTGCCTAGGACGTAAACACTGTTCAGCCGAAAGATGGGCCCCCAGCACGTACGTCTGCGCGTGCGCACAACATCCATACACTTTACCGTCTAGGTCGTGAACACGGTCTGCGCATGCGCACAATTTCCCATACACATCCCGCGCATCTCCTCTGCCGCGCGTGCCTAGGACGTAAACACTGTTCAGCCGAAAGACGGGGCCCCAGCACGTACGTTTGCGCGTGCGCACAACATCCATACACTTTAGCGTCTAGGGCGTGAACAGTAATCGCCCAGCTCACGCGGACGAACGTGGAGCACTGCGCGTGCGCATAATATCCCTACACTTTATCGCCTGGGGCGTGAGCACCAATCGCCCGAGAGGCGTAGATGAGCGCATGCGCCGAACATGACGTTCCATCCATTGGACATGCGCACACAGAGCCGCCGTGCACCCAGCGACTCTCTGTGATTTCTTACGTGCGAAGCCACACAACAGCTGAGCTCTGTGTCTGCTGATTTCATGCTTCTCTTTATTTCCATCTCTGGGGACGTGTGTGGGTGAGCAGAGCCTGCCCGCAAGTCCACACTCCAGAGCAGCACCAGTGCCCTGCACCCCAGAAACCGAGCCCCCTGCACCCCTCGTACTCTGACCCGTGCCCGCTGCAGCCCTCGCGCCACCTCATTGCCGCCAGAGAGGGTCTGTGCAGTGTAGCCTGAGTGTGTGAGAGCCTGGCCGCCTGAGTGGGACCCCTGCACCTTCATCAGGACCCCCGCACCTTCATCAGGACCCTCGCACCTTCATCAGGACCCTCGCACCTTCATCAGGACTCCTGCACCTTCATCAGGACCCCTCCACCTTCATCAGGACCCCTGCACCTTCATCAGGACTCCTGCACCTTCACCAGGACCCCCGCACCTTCATCAGGACTCCTGCACCTTCATCAGGACCCCTCCACCTTCATCAGGACCCCTTCACCTTCATCAGGACTCCTGCACCTTCACCAGGACCCCCGCACCTTCATCAGGACCCCCGCACCTTCACCAGGACCCCTGCACCTTCACCAGGACCCCTGCACCTTCACCAGGACCCCACACCTTCATCAGGACCCCTGCACCTTCATCAGGACCCCTGCACCTTCATCAGGACTCCCGCACCTTCACCAGGACCCCTACACGTTCATCAGGACCCCCGCACCTTCATCAGGACACCCGCACCTTCATCAGGACACCCGCACCTTCATCAGGACCCTAGCCATGAAGAGCCGGAAGCAGCCCTCCCCGCAGCACCCCCACCAGGTGAGCGGTAACCCGGGCGCCCTGGCTGCGCGCCCCATTGCCCTCTTCCCTCTGCCTGCTTTCTAACGCCTGCTGTGCACCTTCCTTCCTTTCCAGGAGCCGGCCACCTTCCGGGACGTGGCGGCCTGCTTCTCCGAGGAGGAGTGGCAGCTGCTGCAGTGCTGGCAGAAGGAGCTCTACCGCAGCGTGATGAAGGAGATCCACCAGGTCCTGATGTCTCTGGGTAACGCGCACCTCCTGCTTGCTTGGCTTTCCAGTGGATATTACTAGTGCACACACAGCAGGAAGTTCCATGCGAGGCAAGGCGTGGGCTCCATGAACCCTGCAGCCTGCCTTCATTTGCATAGCCCAGCCCACCACTCTCCGCTGTGCAGCGGCCACATTCAGGGCACTCGTCAGCATCAAAAACCAGCACAGTGCATTTTGATGTACCCTCTTGTAATAGTGTTTTACAGTGTAGATAGTGGACTGAATATAATTTTATAATTTGCCATTAGCTTGACAGGCGAGCACTTCACCTTATTGGTATCTTTCAGTAAAAGCACTGCTCCAGATAAGATTTTGAAGTGGGGTTATTTTACTCGCAACTTTTTAAATTTAAGAATAATGTAATTTTTTTATTGGGTAAAAAAGCAAGTCCTGTTTCCATTGGTAGTATTTAATAAGCAAATAGAAATGTTTCAACTGTATAACAGATTTTAAAAAAATATATCTGCACCATGTTATTTGTGCACATTAAAAGATGCATTTTTACATCTTCTGATTAGGCAATCATAATAGTAACGCTTCTTCCTGTGGCTCTACCTGTACTGTTGGTCCAAACATATCCATGTAGATGCTTGGATGAAATTAAGAGGGCATGCTCTGTCTCTGTTTCCAATTTATCTTGGTAGTATTTTTAATCCCCATTTTTTGGCAATATTTGCCTATTTTTAGGGAGTAAAAGTGGCAGGTACACGTACTTTTGAATCTGGGTTGGGGCGTGGTAGGTTTGCACTGGAAGGAGTGCCTTGTCCTCTTGAATAGAACTGCTGTACGACCTTGTGTTCACTGCCAATGACGTGTTTGTATTTACAATTGAATACACGTGACCCCTGACATGCTTTATTGGGAAACTCATTTAGCAGTGTCCAGTTAAGTGCAGAAGGTAGGGTGGTCTCATCCAACACCCCCTCATAGGTGTGCCATTTTGCAGTCTGAAGCTCCCCTTGCAGTCCTCCGTCCAGCTTCTTATCAGCAGCATGCTTTCACGGGCACAAGGGGGCTGCCTTCCTATTTCCTGTTTATATGTCGTGCGGAATTACTTAAGGGTTACTTTGGGAACTTAAACTCCGTCTTTGGAACGTGCACTCACCCAGGCATCCAGAGCAAAGTGTTCTTGCAACTATCGTTTTCCCTTTTCATTCTTTGTTCCCTGTAAGCCCCTGGTTTATACAAAACATGACACAAAGCACACAAATAACATTCAAATCAAACTCCCCCACAGCACGCCATTGGAACAACTGATTGTATACACCTGCATTCTGATTAATTCCCACTCTGTCATCATATATAAATATTCACTCACACTAATCGATCCCACAGGCCCCATACACATCCTTTGAAGCCCTTTCTCCCCTCAATCACACACCCACCCCACCTTTTATCCACCTCATTTACCGCCCTGTAGTGCACAACCCCAACTTCCACACTGACTGACTTCATAACTAAGAACCACAGCTCCTCTTGCATCAATATCTACCATAGCGACTTCAACCCTAGTAGTTCCATCCATAGAGCAACCCCATACAGGTACAGCCTTAGCACCACTCCTACCGCCCGCCTCCCCAAACACCAATCTCTCACTTCTCTTCAACAATTGGAACAACATCACCACACAAGCACTCCACGAAATTGCCCCCTCAAAACACAAAACCCCACAGTCGCCACTATCAAACATGGTTCTACAGCTCCCTCTTCCTTATACAGCAGGAAACCAGACACCTAGAAAGAGCCTGGCAAAATAATCCATGCCACCACCACCAGAACACCATTCAAACACGGTTGCAATAAATACAAAACAGCCATATGCAATGCCAAAGGCACCCATTACCTCCAAGAACTCCAGTCATACACAGATACTATTCAACATGGTCACATCCTTCTCCAAGCCACCATCCACATCCCCACCCAAAGAATTATGCAACTCCATCATAGACTACTTGAGGGTTCAAAATTTAAGATTCAATGAGCAGGAGTTAAACCAGCTCCTGGGTGTCGGACATCACCCAATAGGCAGGAGCTACCGCTGGGGGACCAGGAGTGAGTACCCAGCACACCGCAAATCTAACGTCCACATGATATGTACACTTTAACTTTTTATATGATTGATGTTAATGTCACATATGCTTATTTGTAAGGCAACACTTGGCTTGGGGAGCCACAAGTAGCTCCTGGTAGCTGTTAGTTTTAAGCTAACCAGGTTCTCCGAAGCTAGAATCAGGAGCTAAATATCTCCCATCTCCCCTCAATTTCGAACCCTGCTACTTCAACTATGAAAATGCATAATAGGCAAGCCCTCCCTCTCCTGCACTCCCAAGTATACCAATACATGGGACACCTTCCACCCTATTGACGCAGACACCTCCAGCAACCTTGCAGCTAAAAAGCCCTGCACACTTCTAGATGATGCAGGCGCACTTCAAACCTGCCCCAAGTATGGCATCGAGGGTGGCTCAGGGCTCCTGGTCCTCCTTGACCTCTCGGGCTGCATTCAATACTGTCTGCCACTGTATCCTTCTCTCCCTCCTTGCTGACAGGATGGGATTCTGCGGCACTGTCCTGAATTGGTTTACCCCCTACCTCTCGGACAGACACCAAGCTGTCAAGATGCACTATTTGCGTTTTAACTGACTCCAGGTGTCCTGGGGAGTCCCCCAAGGCTCCATCTTGTCGCCAATCCCTTTTAACCTTAATGCAGAGCCTCTGGTCACTCTCTTCAAAGATCCCAATATAGCCTTCCAACAATACGCGGACAATACTCAGTTGTACATGAGAGTAAATAGCGCTCAGGACATAATTTGTCTTTGCGATTACCTAGCCATTATCCAGTCCTGGATGTCCACTACCTACCTCAAACTAAACCCATTGAAGACTAAATTCGTCCTCATCGGTCCACCCACTAAAAAAACAACTTGACCAACAATGGCTCAATGATATGCTCCTGGAAGGATTTGATCCACAACTCTCATACTCAAATCCTTAGGCTTCACCATTGATAGCAGCCTGTCCTTCCACAAACACACAGCCAAGAATGCCCAAACGGCATGGCTCAGAATATCTACCCTTAGAAAAATCAAACCTTCATCCTGCCACAGGACTTCCAGACCATGGGCAGGCCCTTATGGTCTTGCGCGTTGATGGGGAAAATGTCCTCCTCAGGGGGTTCCCAGCTGCTCACTTGGCTCCCCTAAAAGCAGTCCACCATGCTGCAGCACGTCGAATTACGGGTGCATGGACTTTTGACAGAAACACGCCCCTCCTACACAAACTACATTGGCTTCCTCTGTAGGCCAGGATACTGTATCATCTACAAAGCAGTCACGAGTAGCACTCCAGCGTACCTGGTGGCTAAGCTCCACATATCTGGTGGCACAGTAATTCGACCAACTAGCTTGAATCACAACTCATCTGCAAAGAGAAGACATGCAAAAGAATTCTTCTCTTGTCAAAAACCCACCCTCAGGAACTCTCTCTCGGTGTCTGGGCGGAATGCCCACCACGCCCCCAATTCTCCAATTTCGCAAATCTTTAAAAATGTGGCTTTTTCAACACCTGACCAAAGAATAATTCCTTGCACAGATGCACAGATCTCAACTCACAGTACTGTGCCACTATTAAAACATGCCAGCCCATATGCTAGCTGCCCACAAACTGTACAGCGCTCCGCTGCTCTCGAACTAGGTCAGCGCTTTAAATAATAAAGCAGCATCCAGTTGCATCAGCACCCTCGCTCAACATCCCCTCCTGTCTCTGACATAGCACCATCCCTGTTGCTCTCAAAACGGCAAAACGACCCGCCTCAAAATAAAATTGCGCTCTACAGCCCTATCACTATCCTGCCATACCTTGCCAGAATCGTGGAACGATACACTACCCAACTGCACCTGCATATCTCCACAAACAACCTACTCAACCCTTTCCAATTTGGCTTTCAACCTGGGCACAGCATGAAGACCGCTGCACTTCACATCCACAATATCACTAACAAAGGACATACAGCACTACTCATCGACCTCTCTGCAGCCTTGGACCCTATGGGCCACACCATTCTCCCAGGCATCCTGCAAGGGCATTGCATACCGCAATCAACTCACAAATATATTTCAGAGGTTGAAGACAGATGCACAAGATGTGGACAATGCTAGGCAGACTTTACGCTTGTAACTTGGGGATGTTGTGGCGTGCTAGAGGAAGGAGTTGGGCAAAAGGGTGGTGTGGTATGAACGCTTCTTTATTAAACAAGAAGCAAAAAGGCGTAACTCTCCCTATTCCAAAGGGTATTCCCAACCTAACTAAGGAAAACATTGGTGCTGTCAGTATGGTTGTCCAAATTAAAATGTCTTGTACTCTGTCCAAAACCACTTAACTCTAGCCCTGCCACTATATATACAGACAACATAAAGAGAGCCAGGAGAATGACTCCCTGCCCCGGGTTCCAGTGAATCCACCTTGGTGATTGTGTTTAAACATCTTTACTAAGAGTTCATGTCCCACAAAGATAGGATAGATGGAGGATGACTCCCTCCTCCTGGTTCCTTGCTTAAGTGCCTTGACGATATATTTGGCAACCATTGCCCTCATTTATGAGTCAACTTTTTTCTTATTAAGCCTTGCACTTCTTTACCAGCTTCAGTTCTGACTTCTGAGTTAATAAACTGTGGGACCTAACCAAGAGAATGCCTCCCCACTCCTGGTTCGCTTGGATATCTGGTAACCGCTCTTATTAAGCCTTGAGCTTCTCTCCAGGCTTCTCTCACATTTAGTTTAAATGTTCCACATGCTCCTGGTTTCTGTGGTTCAATGATACTTTGACAAACTTTGTAACAGGCACCGGGACGAGGGAGATCACTCTCGGGGTTTACTTCACTTTTATTGATTTTACCACATTCAATGAGACAAAGGAGATTACTCCTGAGACTTTTGTTATCTTTACAACAGTTACTGAGACAAAGGAGACCCCTGTGATGGGGGAGATCCCTCTTGAGGCTTTGATCAGTGTTTTTTTCTTTCTTTATTGTACTGGTTTATTTTAAATTGTATATAAAAACATATTAAAGCAACATTTTGTAATTGTAATGTAAAGGGTTATTTATAGCTTGCTTAATACCCAGAGTTTTCTAAGCGCTGACCCGGGGATCGAATCTGTGTTGCTCAGCATCGTCTTTCTTCCAAGGCGAGCGCGTTGCCCTTGAGCTATCCTCTTGAGACATAATCAAATCGAAATCTTGTCATAACACTATAATCAATTTATACAAAACTCAGTGATTATAAAGCAGAAATAAAAGAATCCTTCCATTAAAATGCCATTTCACTCCAGTGTTTCGATCAGTTTCAACTTAAAAAGGAAACCATTTTAATAGCACAACAGGTTGACTGGAAAGAATGCTTCCCCAAAACTTTGTTTAGGAATCACTCCTAATAGACCTACTCAATGAAAAATGGTATTCTCAAATCCTTCTCAAATCCTGAAGATGACAACAGTCGATGAAAACTTGTGTTTTAAGGACTTGTTTTCCCTTTCACAATATCTACATATAGGACTAGCAACTTGTCCTCTGTAAAGTGAGTCCCTTTACGTCAATAATAATTAATCCACAGAGCCCAAAAAAGTGAAGCACGAGATATAAGAAAAACAAACTTTTATTATAACTGCCAAGGCAGGGAAACATCTACGAGACATTCAAACTGAATTAGTGAAAATGCCAGGTTATGTAGCAGTTTCAGAAAGGAAAAGACAACAACTGTCTTGTCTCTGACTTTATTCGCTGGGGCTTAGCTGTTTACAAACTTCGTTCTTTTTCAATGGCACAAGTGTGTGTGTGTGTATGTATATGTATGTATATATATATATATATATATATATATATATATACACGCACACTAGGCAACAACACAGAAACAAGCATTGGGGATTTGCACTCCAAAATGGTTCTCCGTGTAATGTGGACAAGTAAATTCACCAAAAATGCTTCTTGTTGCTCTTTAAAAAATTCAAGTTTTATTAAAGCTTCACATTAGACAGAATAAAAAGTTAAAAAACCTACTGGTTGCTTGCTCACGTGTGGCTCACTAGGTGTACTGATCACCTTATATCACAAAACGAAAGTGGAGCTGCAGAAACTCTGTGGTTCCAATGGACATGGTCCCTTCTCACTGTCGAGGAGTGTGTTGACATGGAATGAGGCTGAAACGGTATTGTAAAGCACGGCAACCATTTGTCAACATTGGCTGCCAGTCACAAACGCTTGTAAATAAGCCGGCCTATGAGTTTAAATGAGCAAAGTGCTCAATTACACCGTGAATTAAAACATTGTTTTAGAATAGAGAAAAAAAAGCCGCTAAAGGAACGTGCTGGTTTCTCTATTGTGTAATTTGGTTTAGCACATTTCTCTATAGTTCCCGTTTATATGCTTATTAATGTAACTCCTCGACAACGTGGGCCACGTCCACCTGGTCCATTGTAACACTATATTCGTCAAATTGATGTGCCAAGATAAAGCTGCCAACCTTCAAACAATGAGTAAACAAATAAATGAACACTCGTGAAGCCAAACTGTAAGTGTGTGCACAAAACAAAGAGCAAACCCCTTCACAAACTATACTAAGACAACCCCTAGTGTAAATAATAGGGTAATAGTCAAGGAACAAAAGTCAATTATATACAAACACATTTGCTAAATGCGAGACACAGAATGTAAAATACACAATTGCCAAGGGAGAGGAGTTCTTCTCAAGGACTAAAACAACCTAGTAACACTGCAGGATAGTTTAACCAAAGTGTTGAACATGAATAGCAATACGTAATAGGACCAAGCATATAATAAAGCTGGTCGCCAAAGTGCAGAGTGCTTGAGGTCTAACTGCATAATGCACTCATATCAGCAGCAATTTAAGTTTTTACAGTGACAGTGTAATCAATATTTTCATAACGTGAGATACGTATAGTTACACATGATGAAACTAGTTGATAAAGTGCTTATGTGTGTCCGGGCAATGTGTCTTTGTTTATTATTACATTCATGCAGTGTGACTTAGGTCTGAGCTGGATTTCAAATAGTTCTATTGTATGGGCAATGGTGCTGTACGTGATTCTTCTTCTAACAGCGAGCATTTTGTAATTGCAATCTCCCCAACCATGCTTCTTAATGAGTTGCTGCTTGACTCCTGCCAACCTATGACCTTCGTTAAGTTACATTTGATTGTTCTGCCTAGGGACATAAATTGTTATACCTCTTTGGACTATGGCTTTGGGAACTCGGCAGACCTGATATGTTTTGACCAATCGGTGTACAGTGTCTTGTTCTTACACTACGTGGTCTAGTATCTTTTCTTGTTGCTCTTTTGTGACTTCACTACCGCAAACTAAACCCTGGGAAAGCATTTGCCTTCCTTGCTTTAACCAATCATTCTGCGACATTCAGCCTTTGGTTGTTTGAATTGTTGCAACTTGGAATGGGTGTGCCTTTACGCACTGGTCTGGCTAATGTTCTCTGCTGTGGAGTGATGGGGAGTTATATGCTTCAAGAAAAGCTAACTAAATCTTGCGGCCTACATATAGTGTGTGCTCAGCTAATGCAGGATAGCAACGATCATTTATTCGTCATAAATGCTTCTGCTATATTTCTCAGATTTATGTTAAATACTGCCGGATCTAATTAAGGTCACGTGGTTATGTACATCTGCAAGGTGTGTGTCATGGTCTAATTAAAGCATAACTACTGGTGCCTCGTTGGGCCTATGCAGGAAACCCTTTATTACATGGGGCTGCTCGCTTCTTTGCTATGTGCCTTTCATATGGGCCTCATTACACGGTAGGCGGTGAGCCATGGCGCTATTAGCGCCATGGCTTATGCCGGTAAAATACCGGCACCGCCTTGGCGGAAAGGGGATTTACCGCCACATTCCAAGGTTGGAGGGGCGGTAAATCCCCTTTCCGCCATTGCCCTTCCCCATTCCCATTTCTGCCCCATAGGGCTCTATGGGACTGGGGAAGGCGCTAATTACGCCACCGCAATTTTGCGGTGCCGTAATTAGCTCCGAGGTCCCTTAGCGGGTTGGATTTTAACGCCTGCAAGAAGCAGGCGTTAATTCCTCCAACCCGCAAAGGGACCTCGTAGTACGGCGGTAAGGGTTAACGGTCACCGTTGCCATTAACGGTGACCGTTAACCCTTACCGCCGTCCGTGTAATGAGGCCCATAGTGTCTTTCGCAGCTTGTATTTTCAGGCACGTTTGGGACGCTGAATATACTCCCCCCACGCCTCTAATTTGCAGGATCTGACGTGTGTGGCTTAAATTAAATTTTATCCTCATGAAAGATTTCATGAATTTTCCATCTGGAGATAATTTGCCTCATTACACGGAAGGCGGTAACCATGGCGCTATTGCCGTGATGGTTGCCGCCGGTAATTTACCGATCCCGCCATTGTGAATAGCGGAATTACCGCCCCATTCCAAGGTTGGCGGGGCAGTAGTTCCCCATTCACCATTGGCCCTTCCCCATTCCCATTTGAGCCCCCATAGGGCTCGATGGGAATGGGGAAGGCAGCAATTACGGTACCTTTGCGGGTCCCGTCCTTAATGGCTGGTAAAACCTCGTAGTAGGGTGGTAAGGGATTATCACCATCTGTGTAATGAGGCCCAATGTTAGTATTTCATAAGTACATTTCTCTTTTTCTGATCTAGACTGAAGTCAATCAGTAGTCTATATGTGGTTCTCGTTTCACATGTTGGGATCCAGTCAGCTTTAAATATTTTTTTCTTTGCTAAAACTTCATTGAAACCAGTGGCCTCCTCTTGCAGATCGATTTCTTCAAGAATTCATGTGCAGTTTTCCAGAAGTGCTCTGCCCTCCCTCCGGTATGTTAGGGAATGCAGTGATTTTGTTGACCGTTCTTAGTTTATTTAAAGCAGGAGAGAGCCAGCTTGTATAACAAGTGAGAGGTTGGGACACAGTTTGGCAAGTTAACCTACACTCCTGTGAAGACTTCTCCCCCTTGGACCTTGAGCGGATCCCCTTTATGTCCCCTGTGATTATAACATTCCGATCTCCACCTAGAGTTCGGAAATCGCAAGAGCTATGCCGGTAGGGTGCCTCTGGGCTTATCATTGATTGAACGGGATGGTACAATAACTGAGGAACGCATTTGGCCTCGTTATAAGTTTGGCAGTAGCCTTGCCGGTAAAACCGGGCGGCTGCCGCCAAACTTAAGAACATTTCTGGCGCCCGCGAATGGGCAATTACTGGGGCTTTCTGGCCCCACTGGACCCGGTATTTGCCCATTCCCGGGCACCGGAAAAAAAGTGGCTCCCCATTCGGCCCCATAGGGCTGAATGGGAATGGGGAGGTTGCATCCACTGGCACCGTTTTTAACAGTGCCGGTGCATCCGACATGCTGTGCTCACGGGTGCCTTTCTGCCCGCCAGGTTCAACCTGGCGGGCAGAAAGGCACCCGCAAGCACAACTCATAGATTGCCAGTCCAGGAACTACGGTACCGGAAAGCTTACCAGTACCGTAGTTCCCAGACCGGCAAACTTATAATGAGGCCCATTGTGTCTACAGTTCTGGCCCAATCGTGGTCCAATATTGCTTTCTTGACGGCCAACGGATTTACTTTGACATTCTCTATCGGCCTATCAACATCAGACAATGGGCCTCATTAGGACCCTGGCGCTAAGTGTTTAACGGCGCCGTAAAAGGCTGCAGCGCCGTTAAACACTTAGCGCCTTACTACGAGGTCCCTTTGCTGGACCCAACCTGAACGGCTGGTCTAGACCAGCCGTTAAAGTAGGGACCCACAAAGGGACCTTGGTGCTAAGTACGGTACTGCAATTTTCGGTACCGTACTTAGCGCCTTCCCCATTCCCATAGAGCCCTATGGGGCGAAAATGGGAATGGGGAAGGGCCATGGTTCAATGGGGAATTACTGCCCCGCCAACCTTGGAATGGGGTGGTAATTCCCCATTGAACCATGGCAGACTCGTTACAACACCAGCACCAACCATGGTGCTAATAGCGCCGGTGTTGTAATGAGGGCCAATATATTCCTTATGATATTGTGCAATTGGGTCAGTATGGTGGATATCCCCAACTTCAGATGTACGGCTAGATCTTCAATTAAGGGCTCCTTCTCAGGTACCAATAAGTGTCTATAGTATAGGATCAGTCTGATATCCAAATGGGCTGCTAAGGACGTTAGGCCCAGCTCGTAATGCAGACTAGCCATTGGGAGAGGTGAGGGCAGATTTATTACTCTCTTCCAAATACAGATCTCAATCCTCACCCAAACTACAGACCATGAACGTGGATCAATCTTCAGGCCATGCAACATTTTTGGTATCACTTTTCTACTATAGAAATGGATCAGGGGGAGTATGGAGAACCTTCGATGTCGTACGCTTAACCTCTTCATTTGAGAGCAGAGCTGGTCCGCCACCTGGTCCAATGTATCCACAAATGGGGCCTTTGCTGGGCTCGAGGTCAGTATAAATCCCAAATATTTTATCTCTGTGCCCACCGGGACTAATGTTCCATTCAATTGCCAGTCACATTTCAGGACTCGTTTCCCTCGTACACAAAGTCTAACTATATTAGACTTGGTGGGATTTATAGTCAGTTTACCTCTGCATATCTACCGAATGCATATAACTGCCTCTGCAGACCCACGGGCATGCAGTCCAATAGGACTATTTCGTCTGCGTAAGACAGCCATGATATATTCCTATGGCTGATCTTCGGGCTAACTAGTGCCCTTGAGAATAATGCCTGGCCCACATCTGACAGGTACAGGTTGAACAGACGGGGAGCAAATCTGCATCCCTGCCTTACTCCCCTGCCCATTGGAATTGGAGTCAAAAGATGTCCCTCTCCGTCCAAGCGTATCTGAATTTTAGAATTAGCATGCAGGTGAATCAAAATGGCTAACAGGCCCAGAGGAATACCCCAGGCCTGCAATTTGCTCCAGAGTCATCCTCAATTTATTGTATCGAAGGTCAATGAGAGATCCAACCACGCCACGTAAAGAATTGGGCCTCCCTTTTGCCATGATATTCCTATGGTTACTCCATTCAAAGAGGTGGACAGGCCCATCCTGAAGCCTATCTGTTTATGTAGGATGCTACTATCATCCGCCCACGCTTCAAGATCCCTGAGGATTACTCCAGCAAAGATTTTACTTTCTGCGTCAAGCAGAGCTATTGGCCGGTAGTTGAGTGGCGAGGACCAATCCCCTTTTTATAAATCGGAATAACAAGAGCAGTTTCACACGAGATTGGGAGCTCTCTCAATTTTAAGATGTTGTTAAACAGGTCCCAAAAAATCCCTGACCACAACAGTGCTTCTGCCCTCGTAATAGAGTTTGTCAGCCCATTCGGCCCAGCAGTCAGAGAGGAAGATGACTTCCTAATTAGGTCTTCTATGATTTCCCAGGATAGATTAATATCCCATGAGGCCCATTTATCCCAATCAAACGGATCACTTTCCGATTTCCTATAAAGTTGTTGACAATGTGCCCTCCAAACTTCCTCGGAAACAAAATTGGCCTGCATCGCAGCCTGAGATTTCCCCTCCCAATTGACCAATTCCCCAAAATTACATGAGGAATTGTTGCCCAAACATCTAAGCATAACCTCACCATCATTTTGAAGGTGCAAACATCTATGCGCCTTGGACCACCCTTTATAGATATTCATAATGATTTTACGTTGCTCGATCTGGGTCTTAATAGAGTTGGCTTTTCTCAAGAGATCTAATCTCTGTCCTCATTGCTTTTCTGCGCAGATTATTAGTAGTAGTAGCCTCATCAAAAACATGGGTGTGTGATCTCCTCCTGGCTGCTGAAACTTGGACGGGTGCATCCAGAGACCATAAAAATTCCCTAAAGAGTTTTGGGTTACAGATCTTCTTGCCATCCCCTCCTCAATTTCTCCCACTTCACACTGCAATTTTCCATTCAAAGCTTTCCCAGTCCCTTTAACTTTGGTAATTTGGGAACTCTGTTGTTTCACCACCAGCGTTTGTTGCAACATCTTGACAGAACATAGGCTATCCCTCCCCGAAATGAGGACTAGCAAATCGTGATCTTTGAGTGCCATTTATTTGACTTCAAAATTAATGCATTGACCAAATAATTCTGGTCAAAGGGAACCATAATCTATTAAAGACCTTTGTGTACCAGATCTCCTAGTAGGAGCAGGAGAGATATCTCCACCTATAGAGCCATTTGCCATATTCAGATTCCAGTCCTGGAAAAACTCAGTCCAGATCCGCCCATTTCATATTGACTTCTTGCTAGCCACATAGCAGCTCTCTTTCCCTTTTTACCAATATTCAATTTGGGCGTTCGCCCTGGATCCCCCTTAGCCGGGCTCAGATCCTTTTCAAAGCAAAAAGATCAATGTTGGATCCCCCCTCTTCCGGGCTCAGATCCCTTTCAAACTATGTTCAGGTAATTCTTTCTCAGGTGACTCACGGTTCACCCTTGGATCCCCCTCAGCCGTGTTCAGATCCCTTTCTTTCGTTCAATTAGTTTCCCTAAGCTGGGCTTGGACCAATTGCGATGTACTTTTAAATCATTGAATGTGCACAGGATTTAGCAAGACCGGTTGCATGACCACTTTGACCTCAGTATTCCTTTTTCTCATAGTTCGTATCAGTTGTATACCTAACAGAGACCTTTGAATGGGCGTTCACGTGGCACCGGACCACTCTGTGTATGGTACCTTGAGTTGCCTCCCAAAGTTCAATTACAAAGTTCAATAACTTCTTTTGGCTTTAAATTATATTTGCATCGCTCTCTGCAAATGCCTCATACACTGTTCTCTTTGTACAATGTTCTCCCTTGCAACCTTGGTTCAAAACACAAGCTGGTTTGGTATCAGTCTCTCCAACTCAACGGCTGTGCTGTCTTTTCTGATGCTGCTTTGTTGTGGGAGTCAAGGACAGTACCACGGCGGCAATCACTCCTCCCCACCTTGGTTATTGACGTGGGTGAGCCCCGGGTACCTCTGACACACTGTGCAGGTTTGATCAGTCTTATTCCTGGTCTTCGGTTTCTTATTTTCCAAGGATCATGAAAGTAACAGTCTTTAGAGGTCATGGGTACTTCCCTTCTTGCGACGCTCTCTGGTCTCGCCGTCTTTCTCCTTGTATTAAACTGCTATCTTGGAATGGCTGTTTCTTCGTGTGCTTTGCCTCGCTCAGTGTGCTTTCATGCTATGCTTTTTATCTGTGTGGGGAAGTGCGATGGAAGTCAGGTGTGTGTAATAATCGGTAATTGCCTGACCTTGCCTGCCCATGGTGTTGGGACATGTCAGGTATACAGCTCTGGTGTTAGTCCGTGAACTGTCCGTGAGAAAGACTTTGTGTCGGAAAAGGGGGCAGGGTTGAATTCCTAGGTATCCTACCTGGTAGAATGGGGAAAGGATGTTACCGGGAAGGGGATACCACGTCTCGCCCTCCAGTGTCCCACTTCCACTCCCTGAGGACCCCTCATCCAGGTGATTCTCCCGCACTAGTCCACCCCCAGGAACTGGATCCAAAAGTGATGGCCGTGTCTTGGCCACCTGGATGACAGATCCTGGGGGACTAGCGGGTGAGACGCATTCAGGTTTCTCACACTACCTATGCTAAACCGTAGGTATTTAATTGCTGGCTCCACAGTTAACGGTTTCCCTTCCAGCCCATTGACTTTTAACAGATTACTAGTCAGATTGGTTAACGTTTATTGAACCGCTTCTGTCAGAAGTGCATTTCCATCGCTCTAACGCACTGAAAATGCTATTTTATTTTTGTTTACAGTTCGTTGTGGTGCGCCCTTTAAAGGCTGTTCCAGTCAGATGCGCTCCCAGCACCACATGGGTCTTAGGTGCAACTGGCGGGACAGGAACGTTCAGATCCCATCTCCCCCAGGCTGTATTGTGCATGCTGGAAAGATTAGGGGACCATATGTGCATCCCGAAAACTACCAGCCGCAGAACTGGAAATAGTTTCCAAGAGTGCTCTGCCAAACTCGGCAGCTCCCCCCACTCCTCACTATGTGTAAAGCATCAGTAAAAAGCATTAATGCAAAAGAGATGTGGGCATCTTCCCTCCTCCCCCTGAGGCCCAGCTCTGTACACATTGTCATAAACTGGCAAACATCAGCTTGTTATCTACATCCTCCATACTGGGCTCCTTCGAGGGTGCTAGGCGTGATGAGGGATATTTCCTTCAGCCGACACACTAAGATGCACACCAATATCCGTTATGGAGAGGCAGCAGCTCATTCGCAAGAGACAGTAAATCACAAGTGCATGTGCAAACCGATATGGTACTCGCTAAGGCGGCTGATAAGAGATGTCGTTTTCCTAGACGGCTAACTCATGAGCTGGAGCTGATGAAGGAACAGCGTGTCACGTTGACCAGTGAAGCACCCGAGAAGCAGAGCAGAGGTGAAGGTGCAGAGGCAAGGGAGACTTATACAGGGATAAAGCGAGATGGAAAAGATGGAAGTTGCAAATACGAGATGGAAGACTGTAACACTACATTTTGCACCTGTGGTCCTTCACTCTGCACAAATTACATCGCATCACCGATGGCAATAAATAAAAACTACAGTCCGTATAAACGAGACGTCTCAGAATTGACCTTCCATAGCCAGATGACCTTGGCCCGCTTTCCAAAACCTTCAAATGTGGTGAAGAATCTTGGTGAGAAAGACAGATCTGAATTTTTACATTATTTCTGTGGTCCAGACCTCCCATCAACTTCTAAAGATCTTGTGGTGCATCTTTCTGGTATTCCCTTATTGTGTCCTCTCCCAGCTACTCCAGTGGCCTAAACCTTGATGCATGGAAAGCTAACCTTCTAGATTACAATACATCCAGAATATAGAGGCCAAACTACTCTACCATTTTGCACCAGATTTCACTGTCCCTTCGCATGCTCCACTGGCTCGAAGGTCTTGACCACACATGCTAGGTATTAAGGGGGTTCAGACCCAAAGTCCTGTCACAATAGCTGCAGGAATACCAACCTTTTGGGCTGTGCACCCTCAAAATCCTATCTCTGAATTGTAAGCTCAAATGCTGCAAAACCCTATTTGAGGGTTTCTTCTCTGTACAAACCACACAACTCTGAAACTTGTTTCGAAAGCATATCTACACATGACACTTGTTGGCTTTTGGGTGCCCCTTGAATGTCCTCCGCTCGCCTCATGTAACTGCAGCCATTCAGCAAAGACTTACCTCTTGGGCGATTGTGTAGAGTGTTAAGACAATTGGCACTAAACACTTTGGGCCTCATTATAAGGCTGGCACTCCCGTAATTAAGGGGGTCGGTACGAGACCGGTCCCCTTCATTCCGGGAGCGCCGATTACGAGATTCCCATCGCGGGACCCGGATACCCCGAGAGGGGAAGAGGGAGGCAATAACGGGCCAGATGTAATCTGCCCGTTATTACCTCCCTCCCCATTCCCATTGAGCCCTATGGAGGCTCAAAGGGAATAGGGATGGGTTCCTGCAAGGAGGAATTACTGGGTCCTCCTATGTCGGAGTTACCCGGTAAGTCCCCATTGCAGGAGCCCGGAACGGAGGCAGCCATGGAGCTAATAGCTCCATGGCTACCTCCATTCTCGTAATGAGGCCCTTTATATTAAATAAATGAATGGTCACACCCTGTTACCAATGATAGAATGCTTTATCTGAATTTAGATAAATACAATGAATAGCCACAAAAGCAAGGAACTGGTGATGGAAAGTGATGCAGGAACAGTCTTTAGATCAGTATTATCATAATGTAATCAGAAATACACGGACAAGAAAAGTATGGTAAAACCACAGTTCACCTATTTGGCTTTATATCAAAGCTAGTGAGTATCAATAGCAAATCTAACCTTACCTAAACATTCGAGTTCTCCCTGAGATGAAATCGCATGCCTGTGCCTGGAGGTAGTGGATAGGATGGTTACGGTGGCCAGTGCCACTACTGGTGATGCAGGGGACCGGAATAGGAGCAGCAGGGTTCCCTGGTCCACCTCCTCTTGTCCTGGGACTAAAAAAGAGGAATGTAACCGGCAACAGACGTTTACTTGCACTGCCTGTTTAAGGGTGTTTCCTGTGCCTAGAACAAGCCACTACACTAACAGGGTATTACCCAAGTTGACTGCAGAAGATTTGACCTAGGTCGATTTGACCGAATTTAGCGAGTTTTTCTTTTTACTGCAAATATATGTGGGGGGTGAGTTTGGGTTAATAAATAATATAGGGGGTTCTGTGGGTGTGGGGGCGGGGGATCTTCCCTCCTCATATATTTGCGATCAAAACAACAAAAAACCAATTCTGTTCAATCGACCATTAAAGTTCCCCTTTTTGCAGTGTAGGTTGTTGAAAACCTAGTAAAGTCTTATGGGAGCTGATGGACACCATGGAGTAACGCAGAAAGAATCTATCTGACACCAAACAACCACTGCCATTGTCAGTTTGGGGGGAGAGGGGAGAGAGTTCATGGTCTGTCCACTCAGCGGGATCCGGAAGACATGTATGGCATCCTAGATGGCAACCGAACATAATATCTGCTCAGTCTGCATCTCTAAGCATCGTTGCATAGACTCATTACAATCGTGTGAGTTCATTACATGGGAATCTCTGCTCAAATACCGCAACAGCCATGATAAGGACACACAGGTGTCTGACTCTGAAGTAGGATGGCCCAGTGGGAGGGCTAGAGCCCCTATAAGAGGAACAGGCAGTTTGGATTGTCTGAGGGTTAATGAGTTGGTGAGCGAGTTGCAGAGGTTACTGGCAATAGAGAGGAAATGCAGTTGTGGCAGAGTTGAAAGAGGTGGCAGAAGGAGTTTGGAGAGGGGTAATTAGGTAGATCAATAGATGGCAGGGAGAAGTTAGTATTCAAGGGAATTTGGGAGGAACATAAAGGAAGTTTGATGGAGGCAGTGAGAGGTGGCGGATGGAGTGCGGAGAGGTGGTTGTATGTGAGGAAGGAGGTGAGAACAGGGAGGAGGTTGGAAGAAACTTCAAGGCTGGACACTATTCAGGAGTTGGGCGGAGAATAGAGGGAGGTGATGTGACAGGAGAAGGAAGTGGTTGAGGATCAGGAGAAAGCAAATCTGATGAGTATGAACCTTAGAAGGAAGTAGGTAAGAGCATGTGGCAAAGCTTCGAGAAGGAGAGCAAGAAGATGAGGCCTTGATAGGGGAAGAGGGAGCTGGAAATAAAGCCAGGACCCTGAAACAGAGATGTGTTGTGAAAGATGACGTAAGTCCTCGTGGTATACTCTGGTTACCAGCCTCTTGGTGGAAGCCCTGGGGTTTGGGCAACCACTATATTGCCTCCACTTTGACCCTTGTTCGACTATAGCGTGCAAATGCACATGGGCCCTGGAAAAGATGGGTCCCCTCAGAAACGAGGATATGAAGAAGAGGACCAAAGTGGATTGAGACAGGATAAGTGCGGGTGACAATTAAAAACCCCAGCACTGAGGAGGCCTTATTATAAATCTGGCGGTCTGGAAATAAGGGTGCCGGTTGCAAAGTACCAGCATCCTTTCCGGACCGGCAGACGAGTATGCCTTCAGGGGCCGGTGCTCCTGGCATGTCCCCCTGGGAGCACCGCCCCCTGCAGGCATGGTTTCCACGGAAGCACTGGCACTGTGCTTAAGTGTCCATATTCCTGTGGAGTCCTCAGGGACACCACAGGAATGGGGACTTACAGTCCCTGCTGCCTGACATCCCGGGCTGGAACTTGTAATATCCTGTGGGCACTGGGATATCAGGCAGCAGAGACGGTGTTATGAGGTCGGCGGCAACCCACCGGTAGCACCGGTGGGTTGCTGCCAACCTGGTAATGAGGCCCAATGACTGTGAACTGTTCATCTACCTAGGGAAGTGGCCCGGATTGGAATTTACAAGCTAAGCTTCAAACCGTTCAGTTCAGAGAGAAGCCATCTTATTCTTTTTGAAGTTTTATGTTGTATTTTACTAGTTTTGCCCAAACTTGCAACAAGCCCTAGGAAACCTTTGTTTAAAGGTACATCTTTGTGTCTGCCTGATGTTGATACTAGTTGGCTTCATGACAACCCCAGTGTGAGGAATCCTTGGATGTCATCCCTTCATGGGCCAGGGCGGTGCGGCCACAGTCATACAATCCCCTCTGGTGGTGGTGTACCATGGGACGATCACATGGGGAGGGAAACCCCCTTATGCGATGAGGGATGACACACTTGGGAGAATGCAGTATTTACCCTCTTACCCCATAGAGGATCCTCTAACCCCCACTACACTTCCAGGTACCTGTGTAAGGTAGACAGTTCCACCTCCTTAACAAGTACTGCGACGAGGAAGGGTAGGGACTACCCATGTGAATCATGTAGAAACAATGAGACGAGGAAGAACATCCGTACCTCAGTGAATCATAGCAGTGAAGATACTGCTACGAGGAAAATGTGCAGAGTGATGAGGAATACTCCAAAGAACCAACACATGCAGTCTAGTCAATGTGGACAATTAATTGCAATGTGATCTTTTAAAAGAAAGTACGGACTAGCTTTTTCTGATCCACCTTCCCTGGAGGAATCGCAAAGTTCAGGGAAGCTGGAGAAGGACAACAGACTGGGACGTCGCCGGATGGGAAAGCGAGTCCAGACACAGTCCGGTGTCAAAAGGACAGGAAGGAAAAGCAGAGGAAGAAACTCACAGAGAGCCAGTAGAGTGTAGAGAGTGGGAAGCAGAATTCCAGCCACCGGGAGAAACACTGCAGCGCCACCACAGACTGAGGGCAGGTGAACAACAGCGAGGAAACCACACGGCTGATAGCCGCTGGCCGAAGTGCTCCGACAGTGCCGCAGACCAGAGAAAAAGGTACATGGGCAGCAGGGGAGATGCAGAGGGTGCAAGCCAGTAGGATAAAAGTGGGCAAACACAGAATGGCTCCACATATAGGGTCTGGGACCCGAGAGCAAGAACAATAGTAGACTGCAGGGATATTAAAAGTACTCCACATAGTCACAGTACCTAGCAGGAGAGTACAACAGGTAGACCATTCCAACCTTGGGGGACCCGGTAAGTCCCCATTCAGGGAACCCATCCCCATTCCCATTCGAGCCCCCATAGAGCTCAATGGGAATGGGGAGGGAGCTAACAACGGGCCCGTTAATAACGGCCCGTTGTTAGCTCCCTGGTTCTTTAGCAGCTCCCGCTAAGGGCGGCTCGTATTACCAGCCGGCCTTAGCATGACCCGCTAAGGGGCCTCCTAATGCGGCCGTAAGGGGTTAACGGCACCGGCATCCTTACCGGCACCGTTAACCACTTACCGCCAACCTCGTATGCCTTTAAAATGTTGAAAGGCGTTCTCGGCTGATTGACTCCATTCAAATTTGACGTCTTTCTTCAGTAAACTGGTGATAGGATGGACAATAGCTGAGCATTCTTTTATGTATTGATGATTTAAATGTGCCAGACCGACAAAACGCTGTACATCCGTCACTGAGGATGGGGAAGGCCATTGTAGAATGGCTGAGGTCTTACGTGGATCCATCCCTAACCCATGACATGAGAGTATAAAACCTAGATAGGGCACCGAATTAACTTTTAAATAACATTTTTCAGGTTTGGAATATAGATGATTTACTCTCAGCCGGTGAAGTACCTCCTTCAGATGTTCTTGGTGTAGCTTCTCATCCTTGGAAAATACTAATATTCCATCCAAGTAAATGTTGACGGAGTGAAAAAGAATGTCAGCGAAAATCCTGTCCATAAATTTCTGGAAGACTGCTGGGGCATTCACCAGGACAAAGGGCATTAGTTGATATTCAAAATAGCTGAATGGTGTATGGAAGGCAGTCTTCCATTCATCATCTTCCCAGATACAGAGACTACGGATACAGGACTCTTGCAAGCTTATCTTTTATCTCCTCGTGAAGACCCCTCCTGAATATAGTATATGTTTCCTGTTTTGCTTGATTCTTCTACCCTGTCCCCCCTACCCCCAGCTCCAGCCTACTTTTGCAGGAGACTGTCCTGATACTTTCTGGTTTCACCAACACCGTCTTGTGGCCAATGCTGGATTTTACTCTTATAGACTTCATTGATTCACTGTGCATCACCCTTTCACAACTCTCATGCTGGACTTCCTTTGCATTGTGTACTCATGGTGGCCCTGAATCATGCTGTTCCCATCTTCATCTTGTATCCTGGCTTGCAACATTATGGGCCTCATTACACGGTAGGCGGTAGCCATGGCGCTATTAGCGCCATGGCTACCCCCTACCGCCGTCGGAGTCCGGGTTCCCGGAATAGGGATTTACCGGTCTATTCCGACCTTTTCGGGACCGGTAAGTCCCCATTCCGGGAACCATTCCCCATTCCCATTTGAGCCCCCATAGGGCTCAATGGGAATGGGGAAGGAGCTAATAACGGTACCGCAATTTGCGGTACCGTTATTAGCTCTGAGGTCACTCAGCGGGAACCGTCCATAACGCCTGGGCAGACCACACGTTAAGGACAGGACCCGCTGAGGGACCTCGTAGTAAGGCGGTAGGGGATTACCGGCACCAGTGCCCTTAGCGAGTGCCGGTAATCCCCTACCGCCTACCGTGTAATGAGGCCCTATGTGTTTCTACTGATTTCTGCAATTGTATTCGCTCTCACTTCTTGCTTCTCCACTCTTTTTGACTGCTTACTCTCTGTTCTCTCATCCCCTCTCCCTTTTCCAATCTCCTCCCCTCCTCCCCTTACTTTCTTCTATGCACTTACTCTATGAGAATTGTCCCTGGACCCAGCATGATAGCAACCCAGTCTGTCTCCTCCCCACTCCCCGTACTTGTTTCCCCCCACTCCCGCAGCACTATCTGAAATGTCGTCATTCAAAGTACAATAGTCGCTTGTTTTGTTCCTCCCCTCCCTTTCTGCACCCCTCTCCCTCGCCTATTGTTTTTCTCTGGCTCTACCAGAAATGTCGTCAGGCTAAGTATGGTAGTCGCCTGTCTGTTTCCATTTCCTTCCCACTCTCCCCCTCCCTTCCTTATCTATGGCCCTCATTCCGAGATTGGTGGTAGTCATGGCGCTATTTGCGCCATGACTGCCACCAATAACGGGTCCGGCACCGGTGTAGTTCAATGGGGACTTACTGGTGTAGTCTGACCTTTGCGGGACCGGTAAGTCCCCATTGAAAATGCCATTCTCCATTCCCATTTGAACCCTCATAGGGCTCAATGAGAATGGGGAGGGCGCAAATAACGGGCTCGCGAATGACAAGCCCGTTATTTGTGCCCTGGTCCCCTAACGGGACCCGTAAGGTATGTTGGTCCGACCAAACGTAACTTACGGGTCCCGTTAGGAACCTCGGAATTGGGCGGTAGGGATTACCGGCACCGGTCTCCTTACCGGTGCCCGTTATCCCCTACCGCCCGACTCGGAATGAGGCCCTATGTCTTAGCTCTTGCACTATCTGAAATGTCGCCAGGCCGAGTACGATAGTTAGTTTCACATCCTTACTGTTTATTGCCCGTGAGAATGTCGTTGTATTTTCCCTTGTTCCCTCCCTTGCCTTGAAGCGCTTTGAAACACATTGGGCCTCATTACACGGATGGCGGAGAACCATGGCGCTATTAGCGCCATGGTTCATGCCGGTAAAATACCGGCACCGCCTTGGTGGAAAGTGGAATTACCGCCCCATTCCAAGGTTGGCGGGGCGGTAATTCCCCCTTCCACCATTGCCCTTCCCCATTCCCATTTTTGCCCCATAGGGCATAATGGGAATGGGGAAGGCGCTAATTACGGTACCGCAAATTGCGGTACCGTAATTAGCTCCCTGGGTCCCTTTGCGGGTTGGTTTTTAACGCCTGCAAAAAGCAGGCGTTAAATTCCCCAACCCGCAAAGGGACCTCGTAGTAAGGCAGTAAGGATTTACCGGTACCGGTAGAATACCGGTACCGGTAAACCCTTACCGCCATCCGTGTAATGAGGATCATTGTGTATAGGTGCTATATAAATAAATTATGATATCATATCATAGTGTGCAGTCTCTGGCCATCGTGGTTTGGTAGCAACTTTCTTAAAGTTGGACACGTAAGCCAAAACCCCAGAGGTTCCTTGGCGAATATCAAGAAGAGATTTGTTGGCAGAGTAGGCCACCTCAGGCCTTTCAAGGCCTTTTGATAGCCTGAACAAAGGCCGAATAATCAGTCAGTAGCGGACTCGCAGGTGTTACCAAAGGAGTAGCCCAAGCTAGGGCATTGCCGGTCATATTAGAGACCATGAATCGGACCATAGCTTGATCAGAAGCATACACAGTAGTTGAAAAAGTGAAATACTCAGTGCAAGAGTCCAAGAACTCACACACTGCTCGGGGTGATCCATTGAATTTCCTAGAAGCCAGACTCTAAGGAGGCAAGTCTGTGGTCCAAACTTCCCTGGTAGTAAGCATCTGTTTTAGGAGGCATTTTTGGCTCGTAACAGTTGAACCTCTAAGAAAAGTCCTTGTATGACTTGCATAACCTCTTGAAGTTAATCCTTGGTGTAGGGCGTTGCAAGCTCTCTGAGTGCTCGTCAGAACTCTCACCTGTACATTTGTATTATTGTATTATGTTTTATTGTTTATGTAAGGTACTAAATGTATAAATAAAATCTTGAAAGAACTCTCACCTGATTCTTCAATAGGTTCCGTAGATGCCTTCTTCTTAGTTAATTCGTTTTCCCTTCTTCGATGTTTTGGCTGGCGTTCGTTGAAGAGAACCGGTCTGTTCCTCTCAAAAGCCACATTGTCAGACTTTTGGCACACAGACAAAACAGGGAGGGATGTTAAGTAGAAAGACAAAAAGGGCAAAAGCCAATTAAGGCAGAAAAGCACCCAAACGAAAGTTTGGTCAAATTGAGGCAACAGAGAAATCCTTGAAAAGGCAAGATGAAATGTCCAGGTAACAAGTAACAAAAGAAAGGAAAATCAAGGAGAGACTTATATAAGCACCGGAAGATAAGGTTCCAGCAAAAAACAAAAAGGATTCCAGATAAAAAGATGCAAACTATATGGAGCAGAGTGGCAAAAGGCCACAGAGAAAAACAAACAAAATAACTGCAGCAGTCAGATAAATCCTGTCGGAGAAAAAAGGCAGAACTTGGGAGGCAGGAGAAAGACCGAGTCCAGATGAACCACAATGCGGAAGAAAGGATAAAGATGGCAAAAGCAGGAATACCTAAGGCACGGAGCACAGAAGGCACAGCATCTCACCCCACGAACCGCAAAGGTTGCAATGCACCGGGTGTTGTGCTTCAATGGAAAATCAAGATGCGCTGCGCCATCTTGGATAAGGCCTAGACCTGCAAGTGACGCTCGGAGTATTACGTTCTGGAACACTCATGGGTTGCCCTCCACCTTTGCCATGATGATCATCTGTTGGTCATGACAGTATCCATACAGTGTTCTGATGAATACTGTACTCTACACTACAATAAAGTAGGTGAATCGGATCTTCAGCGATGACCAGTGCTGTCAATCAACAGTCGGGCTGATACTTCTTGTATCAGCACAACACTACACCTCAACCTTTGCACTACTTGGCTCCTCTTGTAGTCATGCTGCTACCATTCATGAGGGAATGGCTCCTTTCCGTGGCAAAGCAGCCAATCACATTGAGTGCATATTCCCTTTAGTCATTATGCAGCCAATCACATGCATATTTTCTTATCCATTATATGCAACAGTCATGCGTGGAGTTGGTGGTTTTGCTTTTGCAGTTTTGTGGGCATCTGGTGTTGTACAGAGTAACTGCTGCCGTATTGGTTGTCCGGACACCATGATCCCCTATGCCACAAAAAGGTTTACACTGCAGCTACAGTGGCGTGGAGGTAGCAGGAAGCAAAGCACCACAATAAAGAATAGCAACTTAAGATGTCACTTTTCAGATCAGCTTTTAGGGCTACAGCCATAGACCTGTACAGCAGCTGCAGAGTGGATGGGCTGTACCATTGAGATTTGTCGGTGTATACATGTTTGGGGGAGATAGAAGTCTGGGTGAGCAATAGGATTGTTTGTTGGGGTGTGCTGGGGTAATATATTGACCTCATAGAGGCATGCCATCAAGGCAGATGTGGAATTGAGATTCATATGAGGCTAATGGATTGGCCCTTAAAAGAGTAACAGATGAAAGGGGTGTCAAAATCGCTGCTCTCAATGTGGGAAGAGATCAATGGGCAGGAGGTGCGCTGTGCAATGACATACATCAGGGAATGGGTTAACAGAAGAGCCAGTGCTTCTGAAGATATCTATAAGACACAAACTGCAGGTTTGCTGTACATGGATTGACATTCTCCACAAAGAGGATCAGAGGAAGGGATCTGTCTTGGTAGAAGCTACATGCATCGCTTGCTCCACATTAGATTTGTTTATGCCACTTTGGTCTCACTTGAACGCATTTCATAGACTCATTATATTCTTCCAGTAGGGTTGCTGGCCACGGCAGCCTGCTTTGCTCTGTCACAAAGGCACTTCTATCTTCCTCCATGTGTGCATTTGTGTTTCAGGCGTCCCATACCCACTCATAGGTCGCAAGGAATGTCTTTAGTCCTCCGGAGAACCCTAGGAAACCTACTTCAAGCCTTAAGTGAAGCAGCATTTCAGAGGGTGGAGACTTTAGGCCAGTGATCGTCCTGTGAACCGCTTGTCCTTAGCTGAATTTATGTCTAGTAGATTCAGTTATGTCGACCATAGCTGTCTTTTTATTGTTTTGTTTTTTATTGAGTCCTGGTTTAACAATTCACATTTAAACCTTTCATATCAATGAAATCAGCAAGAAATCCCTTTAACTAATCACATTACAAAGATTAAAATTCATATTCTCCAAAACCAAATAACTTCAATATTAGATCATTAAATACGATGAATATTTACAGGGTAATTCATAGAATTTCGCAGAAAAGTGTCGCAAGCGGCTGGCGCAGAGTGTCCGCGTGCGATTGTCTGCGCCAGGCACGTGCGCTAAAACCGATTTCCGCGCACAGCGTATTCATGGATTTTAGGCTCCCAAACCAGCCGTGGCGCAGAGTATCGCAGCGACCCTGCAGCAGCGCCAGTAACGCCCCCAAGAACGCCCTCGCGCAAGGAAAAGCCATCAAAATCGCTAAATCATCGCAAAGGGCTGCGCTAACCATGGACCAGTTTACAGGGCTGCCAAACAAGGAACGCAAAGCGGGTAACGTGCATATCAGGGGTACGCGTGAAGTTATACACGCGATTAGCCAGGGTGCCAGGGTACGTGTATTTCAGGGGTGCGCGGGAAGTTCAACACGCGATAGTCCAGGGAACGTGTATTACAGGGGTACGCGGGAAGTTCAACACGCGATAGTCCAGGGAACGTGTATTACAGGGGTACGCGGGAAGTTCAACACGCGATAGTCCAGGGAACGTGAATTACAGGGGTACGCGGGAAGTTCAACACGCGATTGTCCAGGGAACGTGTATTACAGGGGTACGCGGGAAGTTCAACACGCGATTGTCCAGGGAACGTGTATTACAGGGGTACGCGGGAAGTTCAACACGCGATTGTCCAGGGAACGTGTATTACAGGGGTACGCGGGAAGTCTTACATGCGATTAGCCAGGGCACGTGTAATACAGGGGTACGCGGGAATTATCACATGCGATTTGGCAGGGTACGTGAATTACAGGGGTGCGTGGGAATTATCACACGGCAATTTGCTGGGTACGTGTATCACAGGGGTGCGTGGGAATTATCACACGCGATTAGGCTGGGTGGGTCCTCACAGGTGTTCCCTGTACACCCTCCACGGCCCCTGCAGGCAGCCCACAAAACAGGGGACTACCCTGCACACCTGCTCATGTCCCCCTGCACCCCCACCCCCCAACCACCAGGGGCACCCACCACCAGGCCCCCACCCATGTCTCCTACCACCCCCACCCCCCAGCAGTGCAGGGGCAGCCTCCACCAGGCCCCCACTCATGCCCGACTCATGTCTCCCACCACCCCCACCCCCCAGCATTGTGGGGCACCTGCCAGCAGGCCCCAACCCATGTCACCCACCACCCCCACCCCCCAGCAGTGCAGGGGCATCCTCCACCAGGCCCACACTCAT
Source organism: Ambystoma mexicanum (assembly GCF_040938575.1). Classification (NCBI taxonomy): domain Eukaryota; kingdom Metazoa; phylum Chordata; class Amphibia; order Caudata; family Ambystomatidae; genus Ambystoma; species Ambystoma mexicanum. The sequence goes on along the minus strand of NC_090925.1, from coordinate 15,980,731 downwards.
GTCCCCTATCACCCCCACCCCCCCCGCCACCAGGGGCACCCTCCACCAGGCCCCCACACATGTCTCCCAGCGTGCTACGTGTATTTCAGGGGTGCGCGGGAAGTCCCACTCGCGAATAGCCTGGGCGCGTGTTTTTCAGGGGTGCGCGGGAAGTTCCACTCACGAATAGCCTGGGCGCGTGTATTTCAGGGGTGCGCGGGAAGTTCCACACGCGAATAGCCTGGGCGCATGCATTTCAGGGGTGCGCGGGAAGTTTTACACGCGACTTCAGCAGGGTACGTGTATTTCAGGGGTGCGCGGGAATTCTCACACGCGATTTGGCTTGGTACGTGTATTACAGGGGTGCGTGGGAAGTTACACACGCGATTAGGCTGGGTGGGTCCTCACAGGTGTTCCCTGTACACCCTCCACGGCCCCTGCAGGCAGCCCACAAAACAGGGGACTACCCTGCACACCTGCTCATGTCACCCACCAGTCCCACCCCCCACCATCCAGGGGCACCCTCCACCAGGCCCCCACCCATGTCTCCCACCACCCCCACCCCCCAGTCACCAGGGGCAGCCTCCACCAGGCCCCCACTCATGTCTCCCACCACCCCCACCCCCCCAGTCACCAGGGGCAGCCTCCACCAGGCCCCCACTCATGTCCCCCACCCCCCCACCCCCCAGCAGTGCAGGGGCAGCCTCCACCAGGCCCGCACCCATGTCTCCCACCACCCCACCCCCCAGCAGTGCAGGGGCAGCCTCCACCAGGCCCCCACCCATGTCCCCTATCACCCCCACCCCCCCAGTCACCAGGGGCAGCCCCCACCAGGCCCCCACTCATTTCTCCCACCACCCCCACCCCCCAGGGGCACCCACCACCAGGCCCGCACCCATGTCTCCCACCACCCCACCCCCCAGCAGTGCAGGGGCAGCCTCCGCCAGGCCCCCACCCATGTCTCCCACCACCCCCACCCCCCAGCAGTGCAGGGGCACCCACCACCAGGCCCCCACTCATGTCCCCTATCACCCCCACCCCCCAGCAGTGCAGGGGCAGCCTCCACAAGGCCCCCACTCATGTCCCCTATCACCCCCACCCCCCCAGTCACCAGGGGCAGCCCCCACCAGGCCCCCACTCATGTCCCCTATCACCCCCACCCCCCAGCAGTGCAGGGGCACCCACCACCAGGCCCGCACCCATGTCTCCCACCACCCCACCCCCAGCAGTGCAGGGGCAGCCTCCACCAGGCCCCCACTCATGTCCCCTATCACCCCCACCCCCCCAGTCACCAGGGGCAGCCCCCACCAGGCCCCCACTCATCTCCCCTATCACCCCCACCCCCCAGCAGTGCAGGGGCACCCACCACCAGGCCCGCACCCATGTCTCCCACCACCCCACCCCCCAGCAGTGCAGGGGCAGCCTCCACCAGGCCCCCACTCATGTCTCCCACCCCCCACCCCCCAGCAGTGCAGGGGCAGCCTCCACCAGGCCCCCACTCATGTCCCCTATCACCCCCACCCCCCCAGTCACCAGGGGCAGCCCCCACCAGGCCCCCACTCATGTCCCCTATCACCCCCACCCCCCCAGTCACCAGGGGCAGCCCCCGCCAGGCCCCCACTCATGTCCCCTATCACCCCCACCCCCCCAGTCACCAGGGGCAGCCCCCACCAGGCCCCCACTCATGTCCCCTATCACCCCCACCCCCCCAGTCACCAGGGGCAGCCCCCACCAGGCCCCCACTCATGTCCCCTATCACCCCCACCCCCCCCAGTCACCAGGGGCAGCCCCCACCAGGCCCCCACTCATGTCCCCTATCACCCCCACCCCCCCCAGTCACCAGGGGCAGCCCCCACCAGGCCCCCACTCATGTCCCCTATCACCCCCACCCCCCCAGTCACCAGGGGCACCCACCACCATACACCCCACCAACCTGGATGACTCCGTGCCATCTTCCCTCGTTGGGCCCTGTGGGGTCCAGCTGCCTCTTCTGCTGCTGAGGAGTCCAACTCCGACCTCCGCCTCTTGGACCTCCCCTTGCCAGCTGCGGCCTGGGACGCGGCACCAGACTCCTCACTCCCCGACGAGATCACAACTTGGGAGGGGATCTGGCCCTTGCGTCTCCGGCTGGTGGTGCGACCCCTGCCGCTGTGCTCCACAGCACCTGCTCCGTCCTCTTCATCAGTTGACGGTGCAGACAGGGAGAAAGAAAACACAGGCATCAGGGCACTGTAAAATGGACTCATACACACATGACAGTTATACAGGAGTGGCATAGGTAAACCTCAGACATGGCATCACAATCCCCAACACACATGTCATTTCAACTTGCACACATGAGCCATACCACAGCCATGATGCAACAGCCAGCACCATCCATTCACATACAACAGCATGTGCAGCCAAAGGTCATCCACACATCACATGCAACATAGGGAGTACACTACACATGCACACACAACACCAAACCTGCATGCATGTGTACACCTCCGCCAACTGTCGCAGTGTCTCCATCGACATCCATGTCACACCTGACAATCATTCCTCCACATCCTGTGCCATGCAAGCCCACACACACAAGCACCATCCATGTGTCACACATGAGACCCCTCGCATGTGTCACCCTCACAGCCCTGTACACCCCCCTACTTGGCCACATAAAAATACATGTTCAACCTGCACACTCCTGGCACACCACCGCACGCACAACTTACTATCAGTATGCATGTACACTTACCGCTCGACTCCAGACGGGTCTGCTTCTCAAGGACATGGATGTGGAGCGCAGGGGATATGCGTTCCAGGACCCTCATCTGATCTTCCGACAAGTGGCCCCGCCCGCCCCTTAGCATCTGCTGCCATCATGAGGCGCCGGGCCTTGTTGAGGGTGCTGGACCTGAAGTCCTCCCAGCGCTTCCTGACACATTAGTAGTCGCGGACTGCCACCTCCTCCGCGTTGATGGCAGTCACGACGTCCATCGGCGCGCAACCTTCCGAAGAGGGCATCATACTGCCCCACGACATGCTCCACCAGGACAACAACTTCCCTGGCACTGAAGCTGGTGCCCCTCTGCCTCCTTGGCCGGGGGTTGCCACTGGTGCCAGATGTCGTAGTGCCCGACATGGCAACCCCAGAGGCAGGAGTGGGTGGGCAACTGGGTACTGGTGCTGGCCTGTGGGGTGACAGTCGGGAGCCTTTGGTTCCAGCAGGGGTGGTCACAGCAACAGCACCCCTGGCTGATGTGCAGGCAGCAAATGGCAGGGCACGTGGCCAGCAGGCAGTCAGGCAGCAGCAGATGGCAGGTGGGAGCGTGCTCAGGGCTCTGGGGGGACGTAGAGCCACATGGGTGCAGTCGATGGCACCTAGCACTTTGGGGAATCGTGCCACACCGTAAAAATCCTGGCCCGCAGCATGCCTTTCTGCAGGTGTTCTGGGCAGGTATATGTGCCTGCGGACTGATGGGCGTGCAGTGATGATGTCCAAGACCTGGTGTAGGCAGCGTGACTGGGTGGCCTGTGACACCCCACCCACTATGGCACTTGTCCGCTGAAATGATCCAGTGGCTAAGAAGTGCAGTACATTGAGGACCTTCTCCAGGGGGCTGAGTGCTTGGGAGCACAGGGTGGGTGATGTGAGGGCATCCTCCCACTCACTCACCAGGTCCAGTATAATGTGTGGTGGAAACCTGTACCTTCCATACACCTGGTCATTAGGCATCCCGAACAGGCTGGTTCTGGGTGTGAATATTCTGGCCCTGACTCTCCTCCTCCTCCTCCTTTGGTAGCCCACTGCCACTGCTGCTAGGAACGGTATGTTCATCCTGGCATCTGGCTTGTCATTTGATAAGTGCGCAAATTAATGCTTTGCGCGTGACCCCCGCACCCCTGGAATCTCGTTCCCAGTCCAATAGCGTGTGGAAATTCACACGCACCACGGGATACAGGTGCGCTGACGTACTTGCGTGTGTAAGTGCCCGCGCACCCCTGAAATACACATACATAGGCCAATCGCGTGTAAGCGCACTTTTGTCCAATTACACGCGATGACACTCGGACGTGCAGTATTTTCACGTGTGCTCCGTCATCACGTGCTGAGTGGGGAACACCCGTGCGGGTCACGTCACAGACGCGCTTACGCGCTGAGGGACTCTGGTCCAATAGAATCGCGTATGCGTGCTGACGCGCTTACGCGCTAATGGCCTTTCCTCGGATTTCACGCTGACGTGCAGGATTTTCACGTGCCAAATCACTCCGTATCAAGCTGGCCACCCGAAAACACACGGAAGACCACGCTCCTGCCCAGAAGGCCGAGTTACTGCCCCCCAGTGCCCCGAGCAGCCTCCCACGTGCCATCTGCTGCTGCCTGCCTGCCTGCCTGCTGCCACTGTGCCCTGCCATTTGGTGCCTGCACATCAGCCATCTGCAGGGGTCCAGTTGCTGTGTCCACCCCTGCTGGAACTGAAGACTCCCAACTGGGATTACATCACTCCACAGCCCAGCCCCAGGACCCAGTTGCCCACCCACACCTGCCTCTGGGGTTGCCATGTCGGGCACTTCCACATCTGGCACCAGTGGCAACCCCAGGCCAGAGGGGCAGAGGGGCACCAGCTTCACTGCCACCGAAGTTGGTGTCCTGGTGGAGCATGTCCTGGGGCAGTATGATGCCCTCTTTGGATCGTCCCGCGCCAGCAAGGAAGGACGGGAGAGGATCTGGGCCGACTGTGTGGTTGCCATCAACGCGGAGGGGGTGGCAACCCGCAACGTCCAGAAGATCAAGAAGCGCTGGGAGGACTTGAGGTCCAGGACCCTTGTGAAGGCCCGGCGCCTCGTGGAGGGGGGCCGGGGCCACATGAGTTCCATCCAGAAGAGGGTCCTGGAACGCGTACGCCCAGCGCTCCACGCCCAGATCCTTGAGAGGGAGGCCCGTCTGGAGTTGAGCGGTAAGTGTCCAAGCATTACTGTGTGAGACAGGGCATGTTGCGGTGTGCTGGTTCTATGATACTTGCCTGTATGTGTGCCATAGGCCATGTATGCATGTATGTGTGCAGGGACATCATGGTAATGCATGTGCGACCAGTGATGTGTGACCCACGTGGTTGTTGCATGTGTCCAAATGCGGCATGGGGAGCCCTATGCAGATTTTGAACATGAGAGCATGCCAGTCTCTGTACCTGGACATGGGTGGGGGTGAGGGATGGGTGCTGATGCCAGGTACATATATGGTAGCCATGTCTGTGTGCCTGACCTGCGTGTCTGTGACTTGTGCATGCCATGGATGCATGACACATGTGTGTGACAATGCACAGATTCAGTGAAGCAGCCAACTTACCCTTGTTTTGGCTGTGTTTGGTGTGTTTGGGGCCAGATGGATGTGACTGAGGTGAAGTGTGTGCATGTGATATGCATGAGCCATGATGCATGTGAGTTGCATATCATTGAATGTTTCAAGAGTCCATTGGACATGCATGGAAATATCCATGGCATGCAGCATGCCTGTTACTGTGTGTGTTTTGCCTGGACTGACCCATGTGTTGTGGAGGGACATGATGGAAGTGTACTTTGACAGTGGTGCTCATCTGCTATTGCTTCCTGTCTAGGGGACCATTGTGCAGTACCCTGATGCTTGTGTTCTTTGTCTCCCTCTACGCAGCGGCTAGTGAAGAAGAGGGCGGAGACGGCGCTGTGGAGCAAGGCGGCGGGGATGCACCCACGGCTGCAGCGGAAGGGGTGGGTGAGCCCCCACAGGGGCCTGCTACGGCGGGAGACGGTGAGGAGCCATCCAGGTTGGTGGTTTGCACAGAGGAGGAGGAGGCCGCCACTGGGGCACACATGGGGCCTGGTGGGGGCATCCCTGCTGGTGCAAGTGGTGCAGTCCAGGGGCAGGAGGCAACACAGGTCACCGTGGAGGGGCCTGTGCATGTCGCTGTCCCTGACCCTGTGAGTGCACCACCATGCACCAGCAGGGATGCCCCGTCCCAGGCCCGTCCGCAGGTAGTGGGGATGTCCGTGTCACCTGACTCCCCTCCACCTGCGGACGTGGGAACCCCTGGCCGTGTGGAGAAGGTCCTGATTGGGGTCGCGATGCGCACGGCTGTGATTCGTGATGCCGTGCGTGCTTCCCGGGAGGAGCACGCACGTCATCACGAAGTGCACCGTGCCGACGTGGCCCAATTGGGATCGGCCATGTTCGGGGGTTTCCTGCATGTGTTGGCCAATGTGGCGGCCCTCTCCTCCTCTGTGCAGGCTATCCACCAGTCGTTCTCCTTGCCGTCTTCCGGGCCAGATGCCACCAGGGCCCCCTGTGGACCTGCCCCGACCAATGCAGCCAGCTCGGTGGGGATCCCATCCCTGCCACAGTTGGGAGTCGGAGGTCCAGCAGGGGTGGACAACACTGCAACTGGACCCCAGCAGATGGAAGATGTGACAGCATCATCAGGCAGGGCACGTGCACGACGGCGTCGGTGGTTTCCATCAGCCTGGATGCCGTCGTGCTGGCAGAGGCAGTGGCGTCGGAGGCAGCAGCGGGCTCGACGTGGGAGGCATAATGGCTCGGGGCCATCAAGATCAGAGGGGCAGCCATCGGCCGGAGGGCAGGGCAACCCTGGGATGGTGGTGTCTTCCGTGTGGGAGGAGTTGGTCCAGCGGATAGGTGCGGAGCGGCAGCGGGCGGAAGAGGAGCGGCTCGCCATGGTCAGGGCGGAGTTCTCCATGCGTCGGGCATTGAGGCGGGCTGAGTGCCTCGAGGAAGCTCGCAGGGAGTTTGAGCTGAACATGGGGTTATCCCTGCGAGACCTCGGGGCCAGGACAGAGTCCCGCCTCCAGGACATCGACATGGAGTTCGAAGATGCCCTGGCCAGCAACATCAACAAGTGAGCCGCAGGACTTGCCCGCTGCCTTTGTATATAGTTATTTAGTTAGTTAGTGTTAGGTTTCCTTTATTTTGTTTTATTATTTTGGACCGCTCGGACAATGGCCACTTTTTTGTATATATTTTTTAGATTAGGTAGTAGTAGGTTTCATTTATGGTGTTGGGCTCATGGACCCTGGAACATTCCTGTATATAGTTTGCTTTTTGTAGATACTTCTTTTTCATTTCTTATTGTGTTCACCATGAGGAAATGGTTTTTCCTTTTTTTTCATACTACATGATATTGCTTTGGACGACATTTATTTTTTTTATTCCTTTGTTTTTTTGATTATGACTTTTGTTCTCGGACATGGACCATTAATTTGCTTATCCACATAGTTGTATGTTTGATTTGTTTACTTATTTTGAATCTATAATACATTTTTTATTTTTACTTTCACTTGTGTTATTTTCTCATTGGTTTCATACATGTCATGATATGTGTTTTGACATTCACTTGCACCCATTGTGTATGTGTGTGTGTCGGGCATGTGTCCATTTACATTGTTGCCATTGGGGTTGTATCATGTAATTGCATTCACTATGTGGGTGGATGCTATCCTTGCCTGGGTGTTTGTGCTGGGTATGCTGCCCATTACTGCCATGATTGTGTATCGTCAGGACCTGGGGCCAGGGGGACATGTGTGGGTGCCTGGTGGAGGTTGCCCCTGCACTGCTGGGGTGTGGGGGTGGTGGGAGACATGAGTGGGGGCCTGGTGGAGGGTGCCCCTGCACTGCTGGGGTGTGGGGGTGGTGGGAGACATGAGTGGGGGCCTGGTGGAGGGTGCCCCTGGTGGCTGGGGGGTGGGGGTGATAGGGGACATGAGTGGGGGCCTGGTGGAGGGTGACCCTGGTGGCTGGGGGGTGGGGGTGATAGGGGACATGAGTGGGGGCCTGGTGGAGGGTGCCCCTGGTGGCTGGGGGGTGGGGGTGATAGGGGACATGAGTGGGGGCCTGGTGGAGGGTGACCCTGGTGGCTGGGGTGTGGGGGTGGTGGGAGACATGAGTGGGGGCCTGGTGGAGGGTGCCCCTGGTGGCTGGGGGTGTGGGGGTAGTGGTAGACATGAGTGGGGCCTGGTGGAGGGTGCCCCTGCACTGCTGGGGTGTGGGGGTGGTGGGAGACATGAGTGGGGCCCTGGTGGAGGGTGACCCTGGTGGCTGGGGGGTGGGGGTGGTGGGTGACATGAGTGGGGGCCTGGTGGAGGGTGCCCCTGGTGGCTGGGGGTGTGGGGGTGGTGGTAGACATGAGTGGGGCCTGGTGGAGGGTGCCCCTGCACTGCTGGGGTGTGGGGGTGGTGGGAGACATGAGTGGGGCCCTGGTGGAGGGTGACCCTGGTGGCTGGGGGGTGGGGGTGGTGGGTGACATGAGTGGGGGCCTGGTGGAGGGTGACCCTGGTGGGTGGGGGTGGTGGGAGACATGAGTGGGGGCCTGGTGGAGGGTGCCCCTGCACTGCTGGGGTGTGGGGGTGGTGGGAGACATGAGTGTGGCCCTGGTGGACGGTGACCCTGGTGGCTGGGGGATGGGGGTGGTGGGTGACATGAGTGGGGGCCTGGTGGAGGGTGACCCTGGTGGCTGGGGGGTGGGGGTGGTGGGAGACATGAGTGGGGGCCTGGTGGAGGGTGACCCTGCACTGCTGGGGTGTGGGGGTGGTGGGAGACATGAGTGGGGCCCTGGTGGAGGGTGACCCTGGTGGCTGGGGGATGGGGGTGATAGGGGACATGGGTGGGGGCCTGGTGGAGGGTGACCCTGGTGGCTGGGGGGTGGGGGTGGTGGGAGACATGAGTTGGACATGGGTGGGGGCCTACTGGCAGGTGCCCCACAGTGCTGGGGGGTGGGGGTGGTGGGGGACATGAGTTGGACATGGGTGGGGGCCTGCTGGCAGGTGCCCCACAGTGCTGGGGGGTTGGGGTGCAAGGGGACATGTGTCGGTGTTCATTAGTTCAAGGAGACATGTGCCTTTGCTGGGGGGCATGCCCATGTTGGGTGGGCTGCCTGCGGGACATGACCAGGGATGCAGGGTAGTCCCCTGTGGTGTGGGCTGCCTGCAGGGGCCGTGGAGGGTGTACAGGGTACACCTGGGAGGACCCACACTGTCAAATCACATGTGGGACTCCCCGGCACCCCTGAAATACACGTACCGTGCAGAAATCGCGTGTAAAACTTCCCGCGCACCCCTGAAATACACGCGCCCAGGCTATTCGCGTGTGGAACTTCCCGCGCACCCCTCAAATTCACGCGCCCAGGCTATTCGCGTGTGGAACTTCCCGCGCACCCCTGAAATACACGCGCCTAGGCTATTCGCGTGTGGAACTCCCCGCGCACCCCTGAAATACACGCGCCCAGGCTATTCGCGTGTGGAACTTCCCGCGCACCCCTGAAATACACGCGCCCAGGCTATTCGCATGTGGAACTTCCCGCGCACCCCTCAAATTCACGCGCCCAGGCTATTCGCGTGTGGAACTTCCCGCGAACCCCTGAAATACACGCGCCCAGGCTATTCGCGTGTGGAACTTCCCGCGCACCCCTGAAATACACGCGCCCAGGCTATTCGCGTGTGGAACTTCCCGCGCACCCCTCAAATTCACGCGCCCAGGCTATTCGCGTGTGGAACTTCCCGCGAACCCCTGTAATACACGTAGCCCGCTCCCCCAGGCCCGATCGCATGTGAAACTTCACGCGAACCCCTGAAATACACGTGGCACGCTCCCCCAGGCCCGATCGCGTGAGGAACTTCACACGAACCCCTGTAATACACGTAGCCCGCTCCCCCAGGCACGATCGCGTGTGGAACTTCCCGCGAACCCCTGAAATACACGTAGCCCGCTCCCCCAGGCCCGATCGCGTGAGGAACTTCACGCGAACCCCTGTAATACACGTAGCCCGCTCCCCCAGGCCCGATCGCGTGTGGAACTTCACGCGAACCCCTGAAATACACGTAGCCCGCTCCCCCAGGCCCGATCGCGTGAGGAACTTCACGCGAACCCCTGTGATGCACGTACCCTGCAAATCGCGTGTGACACTTCCCGCGCACCCCGGTATACATGCACACGTATTTTTTGTCAGCGGGTGTCCGTGTTTGTGGGTACCCCTTTGCACGTCATTTTTCCTGGAGGGCCACAGTATGGGACATTCATCATGGCAGTATATAGGTGCTATTTGTTGGCGCACCTTTTGGCGCACATTTCTTACAGCCGCAGAGACGCTACCGCCTCCTTTCTTGTGGCGGTCGTGTTTGTGCCTGTGCGCTGGTTTGAGCGTGCGCTTTTTTCCCCTATTCTATTCCATGAATACGTGTTGTAGGCGAGCGTGTGGGCGTTCCGCGCACTTGTGCCCTGTACTTCCCCCGTGACGCCCACGTTTTGGCAAGTTGTTCCCCATTCCGAGTGTTACGCCCGTGTTCCGCCTACTTTTATTGCGTGCGCCGCGCTATGTGCGAATTTCGCTGTGGCCTGTGCGATTTTCGCTGTGACCTGGCGCACGCTGTTAGATGGCCTGTGCGCCAACGTGCGCCAACGTGCACCGCGCACTTTTTTATCGCACATCCGCTGGTTTTCTCGCGCACAGCCTTCCATGAATCGACGTGCGCTGCTTTTCGTGCGATTTTCGCACTTGCACTGCGATTTTCGCTATTCCACTGCGATTCGCACGTTTTTGCCCACTTGCGCCGCGCTAATTATTCCATGAATCGGCCTCTAAATGTCCCCATATTCACTGGGCTACCTCTCCACAAAGCCCAGACATTTCAAAAACATTTCTATTCTTATGACCAATTTTACCCGACTACCTGCATAACATCGTGGCCATTTCCGATGATCTTCTATTCTGTCGTCGCCTAAAAACTCCACCAAAACCACGGCCCCACACATTCTAACAATAAATGCCTTATTGGGCCTCATTACACGGTAGGAGGTAAGGGTTTACCGGTAAGGGCACCGGTACCGGTAAACCCTTACCGCCTTACTATGAGGTCCCTTTGCGGGACCCGACCTTAACGGCTGGTTTTACCAGCCGTTAAGAAACGGGCCCGCTAAGGGATCTTGGTGCTAATTATGGTACCGCAATTTGCGGTACCGTAATTAGCTCCTTCCCCATTCCCATTGAGCCCTATGGGGGCAAAAATGGGAATGGGGAAGTGCCTTGGTGAATGGGGAATTACCACCCCCGCTCACCGTGGAGTAGGGCGGTAATTCCGCCATCCACCAAGGCAGACACGGTAAAATACCGGCGGCAACCATGGCGCTAATAGCGCCATGGTTACCGCCTACCGTGTAATGAGGCCCAATGTCTTTCTTATACAGTCTGCAGAAACAACAACACTGATTAGGGTGAGTAATAGCATTTCTGATATTGCAGACTTTGCACGTCGGGATAAGATTAAAACAGAATCGCAAGAACAATGCTCTTAATGTAGCATTCGGGAATGTTCTTATTTACTTTAGTAAATAATCCTGTTTCTTATGGTCTCTAGCGGAATCCTGATATAAACAGAATTTTCTATGTGATTTATACGAGTATCAATCCAATCCCAGTCCCAAAGTCTTTTTTTTAACCACTGAAGAGGTTTTTATCAAATGTACATCCCACCTACTCTAACATAGATTTACAATTCTTAACCCGTTACCAAACTCTCACAGAATGTTCCCAGTAGTAAACCCCTAATAATCAAGAAAAGGGATTCAGGAGGACAGGTCACCTTCTTATAGATGCTTGGTCGCTATACAGGGGCCTAGGACCTTGTAGATGTGGTCAGGTGTATTGTCGAACAAGATCGGTTATTTGCCCTGATCGAGACCCAGTGCAAGGTGTTTAGGCTGGGGTGATGTGATTGGAGCTTTTTATTTTGAATTTTTTTTAATATACTTGTCTTTTAACGACTTGCGTCATTGCTGTTTGTTTTCTTGTACTTTCCTCACCACTTGTTTGAAGAAACAATGGAGACTAGGGGACCACAGTCTGTCTGGGTGCCCTTCTCCATTGTAATTTTTGTCCAACGTAGGCCTTAAATTTTCAGAGAGTCAGAGTATGGTTTCAAAGAAGTCGAGTTTGAATTATATTCGGACCGGTAGTGCTATAGAGGTACTGATTTTTTTTTAGAGCTGTGTCCAAGAGTTTGGCTGATGCCATGGTCCATCTTGTGGATTCTCCGGCAATTAGCCGATTCCAACCAGTTTCTTCATCTGTCGCAGATGGATAGGATATAAGTGATGATAAGTACGCCTCTCTCTCCTTGGTCATTTGGGGGCAGGCCATAAGGAGGTGTCTTATTGTTTCCGGTTGTACTTGGTTTTCGCATAGCCGACAGAGGTTGAAAGTAGCCAGAGATCTGATGGCTAGGACTTCCCTAGTATGCAGCAAGTTCAGTCGTGCTCTCATGAAAAGTTTTCTCAGAGTTTTGTCTGGGAATTTTTCGCAGTACTTCAGTGTTTTTTTTAGCTTGTTGTACACAGGCGGCAGATGCGTTAGTAGCTTGTTTGCTAGGGCCTTGTCATTTGTGGTGATCCAGTCTTGAAGCTCGATCTTAGTTGACACTCTTACTGGGTTGCCAATAAGCTGCTCTTCTGTGCAGTCTAGTTCCTCAAGTTTTTCTTGGATAATTCTTACCCAGTTATTGAGTGGTTTGCAGGACCCGCTTTTAATTTCTGCCGCAATCACCTGATACACTGGGAGGGTGTCAGTCTGCAGAATCTTCCTGTACAATTGCATGACGCTCTTGTCCACCACTGCCGCTAAAGAGAGCAGGCCCAGTTCACGCCGAATTGCAGCCATGGAGGTTGATTTGGGGAGCCCCAGGACCGATTTCCACAGGTAGCCTTCCAGTTGCACCCAGATTGATGCGGGCATAGTCAGAGAGGTGTTTGTTCCATAAGTCATGGTCGGGACGATTTTAGACTTATAGAATTGTATGGCTGGAGTCAATGAGAATTTGCCGATTTTTTTTTTGTCCACTTCTCTAGTTTGGGCTGTAAGGTTTCTTATTTTGTCCCATAAGCACTTCTGCATAGAGTTTTCTTTTAGCGAATTGTCGATCCATACGCCAAGGTATTTGTACTCTTGGACCACTTTGATCTTAACGTTGTCCAGGCACCAGGTTTGGGCTTCTTTGATTTTTCGTTCCTTGTTGTGTGCAGATTTAGAGAGTAGCATGACCTTGGTTTTTGATTTATTAATTTCGAGATTATTTCTTTTCATGGATCCTGCCAGGTTGGTTAATTGGCGTTGAAGCCCAATTTTGGTCGGTCCAGTAGGATCAGGACATCGGCGTGCCACAGTCTTGACACGCTGGCCTTGCCTATTTTTGGCGGGAAGGATCTGATGTTATACTCTGAGACTTGGAAATCTCCAAGAAATGCAATGAACAGCGCCGGGGCGAGCGGACATCCATGTTTAACCCCTCTTTCCGAGTAGATGTTGTCAGAAAACAGGCCCTGTTGGTTCAGGCGGACACACAGAGAGGTTTTTGTGTGGAGAGCCATGATCGGATCGAGTATTGCTACGGGGCATTCCCACGTTTTTAATTTGAACCATAATTTGCCGCGATCAACCTTGTCAAAGGCCTGGGAGTGGTCTACTAGAGCCAGGTATACCATCAGGGCGCCTGACTTGACTTTAGATTTTATAATATTTAGGAGCAGTAGGTTGACCGCTGTGCTTGCTTCTTTTAGAAATCCTGTCTGGAATCGGTCAGCACTTGGAGAATTTCTTGCCCATTTTTGGAAGTGCGACATCAACAGGCTGGCGAAAATTTTTCCAATTATGTCTACAAGTGCGATGGGCCTGTAGTTGGCTGGATTCTCTCTACAGCCTTTTTTATAGATCGGAACGAGGACGGCTTCTGTCCATGAAGTCGGAATTAGTTTTGATTTTTCGCATTGTTTGAAAATTTGACTAATCACAGCCGCCCACTCTTCTGGGTGTTTTTTCAGATCGATGTTTGCGAGGCCGTCCGGGCCTGGGGCTCTCGAGGACTTGAGTTTAGTCATCACTCTTGTGATGTCGCCTTCGTCTGTTAGGGATACCCAGGGTTCCTGACTAGGCGGTTTGGTGGTTTCTTCCAAGGGTGACTGGGCTCTGAACAGGTCTGTGAAGAATCAAATCCATTCTGATTCTGGAACAGAATTTGAGTGGGGCTACTTTCTGGCCCTTCGTGTTTTTGAGAAGGTTCCAGAAGTCTCTAGATTTTTTTGTGGCCAGGGTTTTCAACATGGTTTCTGCATCGTTCTGGTACATCGTCAGTCTGTGATGTTTAATACAGGACTTGTATGTCGCAGCCCCCTTAGAGTATGCAGACCATGCCTCTAATGTTTGTTGGGTCTGTGCCGTTCTCTCCAGGTTTCTCAATAAGCGGCGTTGGCAGACGACCTGGAAATCAAAGGTATGTTTCTTTACTTGTGGCTTCCGCTTACTTTTGGCGAAACTGACTATATGGGCCTCCAGTAGGGGTAAGTAATCCGGTCTTTGGATGGTCGTAGACGGAGCCTTGGTTTCGGGTCCCGCGATTAGTTTTTCCTTTATTTTTTGTACATTGTCGGATGTTAGGCACAGTCGAGTTTGCTGTTTGTTTGATTCGACTGCTGCAGGATAGGTTTTTTTTTCCGGGACGGCCTCCCTCCAAGACATCATTAGGAGGTTGTGGTCGCTTTCATTTGTTCTCTGGACGTTAAAGGAGGATATGTACGGGATCAGGGTCTGGGTTATGAATATGAAGTCCAGTGTTGCTGAGGCCCCCTGCCTTTCCCATGTGGGAATCTGCGGAATGTTTGCTTGGAGTGCGGCCACGGTGTGATCATTAATCTGGTCCATGCCTGACCTCTTTCGTCAGCAGAGATGCGCTGTGATGAAGTAGTGTGGAGCATGTCTATATTCTCGCATTTGGCATTCAGGTCGCCACAGATGATGATGTTGGCGACGTCGTGATCGACATAGATGGTGTCGATGGCGTTTGCGACAGACTTGCAGAATGCTTTAGTGGTTGTTTTTTGGGGGTTCTAGTAAAGGTTGATTATCAAAGTAGTTCTAGTATTGGCCCCAGAGTCGGTCTGATACCATTCTGTTAGGATTGCGAGCATTCCATATGCTTCCATTATTTTGCTTTTTATGGTCAGGCCTGATCCTATGCGGATCGCTGTCAAAAGCCCTGATGACGGTCTGCCCCTGAGTGCTCTGGATGCTGGTTATAGTTCAAAGGAAAACCCGTCAAGCAACGTTTTGTTGGTTAATCAAGTTTCCTGGAGGCATATAATATCATATAACCCCAGGTTTATGTCACTGGGCGGGTTAGGTGTTTGTGCCCCCTGGTGTTCCAAAATCCCATCGTCATCGATTTCTTGATGGTCTTTGCAGTGACAAGTTTTGGCTGTTCAGTGTGACTACGGGATCTAGAAGGTCGCTGATATCTTTTCTGTGCTTTACCAAAAGAGTCTGTTAACCATTTCCACGGGCCCTTTGTCGATTTTTCCGGAGGACTTGATTTCACATTTTCCCTCAATGAGGGATCTTTTGGTCGCTCTGTTTTGCTTTCTTTCTGATTGGGGATTCTTTCGGCTCGTGTTGAGTCGATCCAGGTCGTTCGCATTCTTGTGTATGTTGGACTTTGGTCGTGCCCCTGACGGTTGTTCCTTCTATGGTGTGCATTGGCGTTGTTTTACCATTCTCGTTGTTCATGTTGCGTATTCGTTTTGTCTTAACGGTTTACTGGACAGCTAGGACTGGGTTGCCATTGGTTCTGTTTGTACATTGCTTCCGTCCTCGATGTATAGTGCCGCCTTGTTGACAATGTCCTTCTAGGATACTCGGGTTCAGTTTGACGGGTAGCTGGCTTTTGTATTTCAAGGAGGTTGAAACCCAATCGGTGTAGGTCTTTGGTGACTTCCTTCTGGATTTCAGGACTGTTTTTCTGTTCAGTACTATGTATCCTTCCTTACTTGAAGTTTGTTCGAGTTTGAAGGTGGAGGTTTCTTTCAGTTTTTCGTCTAACATTTTTCTACCCATCTTTTCTTTCTTGTTAAGGGTTGTTGTGGTAGGTGAGTGCAGTGATGGAGAGTGATCTTTGCCATATTAAGTTGGTTTGCCCCGGTCCCTCCTTTGGGTCGGTGTGGACGGTAGATTGTTAACTTTTTTATTCAGCTTGTCGTCTCTTGCCGAGGTCGTTGGAGGCTTGTATTGGACAGGCATTTCGGGTTCATTTGTTTGTTTTTAGTTTGTATCTTGCCGCACCAGGGATTTTGCAGCGGCGAGGGATCGATGGCCCATCACTGTAGGCCTGGGTGTTTCCTTTAGTGCGTCCAGGTGTGTATCTACGGAGTCTCCGTGTTGTGACAGGTTCATCAGTTCGCTGGTGGACTGGAATTCTTCTGTGGTGCGAGGCGACCGCCCATGATTGGGTGGGCTTTTTGTAGTACTACATGGCTTGTCTAGAGCTTCATTTCTCGTTGTTATTTTGTTTGAGGAAGTGTCATGGCTGAGTTCAAGCAAGACGTGTGTCGGTTTTCCACCTATTTGAGTCCCTTCCTTATTTTCTTCCGATTGCTTCCTCTGATGTTGGTTTTTGTTTGTCTGTTGTTTATGTTGTGGCTCAGTTACTGGGAGCCTTTTTGATGGTGCAGAGAGATTTGGGACGAGTGGCCTCACGTTTATTTTAGTAAAAATAGGTGCCATGTCTTGATTCGTGAGGTCTTCGGAGGTTTGTGTGGCCTTTACAGTTGAGAACATTGAATTTTGTAATCAATGGTTTGTTTTGTTGAGCCTTTCTTCCAGCATGGCAATTTTGGATTCAAGAAGGGTCTGGTACTCTGTCGATTTCTAGGGCAGTTAGATATCCTTCCACAAATGTCAGTTTCGAGGTCATAGTGGCAATCATCGAGGAGTTATCTTTTAATGAGTCATTAATTGCCTCATAAAGTTTTCCGAATGGGTCTAGCGCAATGGTTACTGCTGACATTAGTGAGAGTAAGTCAGTTTTTTTACTGGGAGAATCCTTTTGAGCAGACGACGGAATTTCACTCAGTCGCCTATTTTTGGCCGGAGTCTGCGTGGTGGTTTGCCCCCAGCGCTGAGAATGCCAGTCTGGTAGTATTTTTTCAGGTGAGGCGACCAGTCGGAGTCTCGGCGGTCTTCAGGGGGCGGGGGTCAGCGGGTGATCTCGCTGGATGTCCCCGATCCCCGCCCAGTAGATGCGGAATAGTCCACGCTAAGCATTCTTCATTTGGATCGTGGTCTTTTGAAGTAGCTTTAGGAATTAATAATGCAGTGTTTCCTGGAATGGTGCTTTCAAACGGGCTGTTACGTGGCTGTGATCTGTCTTTAGCCAGTTCAAAAATGTAGGCAGCAATGGGTTTTGCAGGTAGTGACTTTCGCGTCGATGTCCTAGGCAATGTAGCAGGTTTGTCACCCAAGGGCTCTACTTCTAGTGCCTTGGTTTGTGCTTGTGCTTTCATAGATGGCGTTGTGTGGGTTGGGTGGCATGGAGTTCCAGTTTGGTCTGTTTTGCGAGATTTATTCGCCGGTGGGGTCTCCTGTATTGCCTCTAGGATCTCAGCGTCCGATAATTCTGTATCACGATCAAGTTTTCTTTTGTGTTGCTTGAGGAAGTATTCTTTTAAGGAAGATGAAATCAACGGTGTGAAAGGGTTCTGGCCGCAGGTTTAATGCAACTCCTGCGGTGCTTTTTCGTGAGACGTCTGCTCGTTATTGCTTTTGATGTTTTCCAGTTTCCTTTGGTGTTAATTCCCTTTGGCAAAGAGGTGTCCGCATTTTTGCTGTTAGGTGTTTTCGTTGTACCACTGAACGGCACATTGGAAGTCTGTTTTGGAGTCGGAGGGGCGGCCTTGGTCTTTGTAGGCGTCTTCGTAGGCTCACCGTCGCTTTCGCGACTCACTGGGGTGGAAGAATGGTCTTCCTAGCCTTCAGCGTATGCATGAGGGCCAACCTCTACTGAAATTGGTGGTTCCTGCAGTGCGGATTCTTCAACCCGGTCTTCCTCCCGGTCTGAGTCCGAGGAGTCTGTTGAGCTGATCCTTATTGGCGGGTTAGAAGTGGTTTCTGGTGATGAAAGACCGGTTATTGCTTGTAAATTGTTGTGTATCTGTGCTGTTATCAGGTGCCCAGTAGCAGGGTTAGCGTTTTGTGAAGACTTGATCATGTTGGATAGGCCCTTGCTGGCAGTGGAGGAAACTTTATTCTTGGTGGTCGTGGATTCTTCCGTTGCCTCGACTACTTTGGGGACACCCGGCTGGTCAGGCTACAGCCGAATCCGTCCTCCGACAGGCTCAGGCGGGGCGCAACTCGCCAATGCGGTGTGCGTGCCGGGTGCCACGAGTCGAGGAGGTGCAGGCTGGATCGACCCGGTAGGTGACTGTCATGACCGCTGCCTCCAAGGAGTCAGACCCAGCCCAACATCCTTGGAAGCAGGGTCACAACTTCCATTCCAGGCACCAGCCAGTCCCAACAGGGGCCATTTGGACCTTGTCCTGGCGCCAGTGGCGCCAGGCTCATAAGGGAACCCAGTCCCGGCACAGGAAGCGCCGGGCTCATATCGAGAGGAATGGTGCTTGGGTGGACCTACCTGCTGCAGACCATGCTGCTCACTTACCTGTAGGATGATATCCTCATCCATTCCTGGCCGGAACTACTTTACCTTCTGGGTGTGGCCAGCACCACTCCCTGGGACTGGATACTGAAACTGTGCTGGAAGCTGGAACTTCTTTCTTGTCTGGGCGAGGCTGTGGAAGGAGACACCTAAGCACTCCAGTGGCCTATTTAAACCACACCCGATCAGTGCAACGTGCTTCGCGTTATTCTGCACTAGCAGCAGGACGCTCACCGTGTCAGCTCCAGAGAATCTTCAGCTTCTGCATCTGTGAACAAGAAATCTTCAGTCTTACCTCCCGGCAGATCAGTCTTCAGTCTTCAGCAGCGTCTGAAAGAGAACAAGGACACCAGGTTAGGACAATACAAAACCAGCGCAGCACTTACCTCGTCCATTGGAGCATCCCGAGGCCACGTGCCGCACTCTTCATACTCCGGCAATCCTGCGGAAACAAAGGACATTGGTTAGTGAACCTCCGTGATTATTCTGCTTACCTGTGCCACGTACGCCTCGATCTTCGTCAGGCGCTGTTTGTCCGCACCTGCTAAAACAAGAAGGACATCATTAGGGGCACTGTACGCCATCACTACTCACGTGCCTTCTAGCTGTCATCGGCTTGCCCATTCTCCGGCACGTACCTCGGCGTCCATCTCCACGCCGACAGCTACGGCTACCTGAAAAAAGGGAAAAGAGACATTAAGAAGTGCATTTAACTTCGCATAACATTCTTTTACTTACGTGCCTTCACGAACTCCGGCATTCTTCTCGCTTACCTTAATTACATACCGGACCTGCAATGGCGAGAGACATTTAAGTGGTCATATAAATAAAACTCCATATTCTAGCAATCACCGTTCGTGCAGCTAACGACGGCCTTGCTCCCTGACTTCATCCTCTGCAATCAAGAGGCTGGGCGATTAACCAGTGAAGCAACTGGCATCAGCACCCCTGCACAGACGCAGGATGGAGAGCTCCGCTTTCACCTATATAAGGTGAGCACATTCAGCCTACGAGTAACGTGGGGAGTCCAGAAAAGGGGAAGGTCAGATTGGCCAACCAGACATTCATTAACCCCTTGTTCTCCTACTTGCAGACACCTCACCCTCCAGGTCAAAATTACGGTGAGGAGAGGGTCTATCCAGGGTGTTACCAGAGGCCTACGCGTGACCCTAGAAGACACTGAAATCTCCAACCCCGGACCTGCGCCTCCGAGGGATTCAGGTGAGCGTTACAGAACGCGAAGCCTACCGCAAAATTCCCACCCAGGCGCAATGGAAACCTCGGACACAGATCAGTTGGCCCAATTGCTTGGGGCACTGAGAGCTGAAGTACAGGCATCCCGCCAAGAGACAAATGCTTTACGAAGGGAGTTGATCGTTTCAAAAGAACGAACGGATGATTTGGCCAGACAGTTGCTACACACACAAGCGGGACAGACGCCTCTGCCTGCCTCGGGAGGGAGCTACACTCCTACAACCTCAAATAATCCGGTGCAAATTAATCTGCCAGGGAATGTGCCTTTGGCCCCGCCCGAACGTTTTTCAGGTGATCCAAAACGGTTTGCAGTATTCATCAATCAATGCCGCTTGCACTTTCTGTGTAGACCCGCCGCATTCCCAACTGACCAAACCAAAGTAGCGTTCGTACTTTCCTATCTTAGCGGTAGTGCTGCAGATTGGTCCGTTCCTCTTGTGACACAAGATGATCCGATCCTCCATAACTTTCAAGATTTCCAGACCAGTATGGAAAAGTTGTTCGCAAGACACTCACAGGGGCAGGCCTTGGACAATGAACTCCTATCACTAAGACAAGGGAATCAGGATCTCCTAGCATACATAGCATCTTTTAACAGACTGGTGGTTGAGACTAGGTGGCCTGAGGATAAGAGAACCACGCTTTTCTACAGAGGGCTGCGTGGAGAACTTAAAGATGTCTTAGCACAGGTGGTGAATCCCCCGCAAGATTGTTCCGATTATATCGACCTAGTAGTCCAATTAGATCACCGGCTACAGAACAGGAAGACCGATCGTTCCAGATTTGAAACCCAAAAATTTTCAAGACCTCAGAGCTCCGCTAAAGGAACTGATTCCGTGGAGCCCATGCAGATAGGGGTTGTTAAAGGACCATTAACCCAAAAGGAACGGGAAAGGAGAAGACAATTACAGCTGTGCCTCTACTGTGGGAATTCAGGACATTTCCTTCGTGATTGTTCAGTGAAACCGGTCAAGAAGGCTGTAGGAGCTTCCGATAAGAATGCTGAAAAACCAGAATCGGGAAACGACCTCGCCCGACAAGTGTAGAGGTCCGCTTGCCGAGCGTTAAAACCAGTTCCTTGACCTCGCATTTGGTAATGCCTATGGTCCTCATAAGTCCAGATCGACCAGATCGCATGCATGCAATTAAAGCATACATTGATAGCGGAGCGATCGGTAACTATGTAGATCAAGATATGGCAACCAGGATGAATCTTCCTCTATGTTCGAAGATGGTTAAAGACATAATCACTACAGTGGATGGTACAGAAATAGCTTCCGGACCGGTTTCTCACACCACCATGGAAGTGATGTTGCTATGCCAAGATGGACATCGGGAGAAGATCTTGTTTGATGTAATCAAGGCCCCGCAGTTTCAAGTAATCCTGGGAATTCCTTGGTTGGAAAAGCACAATCCTCAGATAGACTGGCGAGCCAAGGTAATCCGGTTTCCAGAATGCGCCCCAACTTGCTACCCTCGACCCGATATCAGGCTAGCAGCCATCGCTTCCGAGAGCCCCCAATTGCCTCCAGAATACCAAGAGTTCTGCGACGTCTTCCAGAAAGATCAGGCCAATACCTTGCCCCCGCATCGGTCATACAACTGCCAGATAGACCTAATACCCGGATCTACCCCTCCGTGCAGTAGAATATATGCTCTCACTGAGCCAGAAAATCTCCATCTCAGGCAATACCTGGACCAGTACCTGGCTAACGGATTCATTCGTCCCTCGAAATCTCCAGTTTCTTCAGCTTTGTTCTTCGTTCCGAAAAAAGAAGGTGACCTGAGAACATGTATCGATTATCGCGCCCTGAACCAGATTACAGTCAAGAATAGATATCCTTTGCCTCTGATTCCCGAATTATTGGACCAAGTTAAAGGAGCCTGCATATACACAAAGCTAGATCTCAGAGGAGCTTACCACTTGGTACGCATTAAGGAGGGTGACGAATGGAAGACGGCCTTTCGCACTAAATACGGATTGTTTGAGTATCAAGTAATGCCCTTTGGACTATGTAACGCACCAGCCGCCTTTCAGTTCTTTATGAATGACGTTTTCCGAGAACTTATTGATGTATGCGTAATTGTTTATATCGATGATATCCTGGTATACTCATCCTCAGAAGCTGAGCACCGAAGACATGTCACAGCGGTTCTACAGAGACTTCGCCAACACCGCTTGTTTGCTAAATTGGAGAAGTGTACTTTTCATGTAAAGCAAGTCGAATTCTTGGGGTTCATCTTGTCACCCAATGGAGTTCACATGGATTCAAGAAAGGTGGACGCTATCACCAAATGGCCGTCCCCAACTTCCGTGAAAGGAGTACAGAGCATATTGGGCTTCGCTAATTTTTACCGGAGATTCATTCCAGAATTTTCTCGAGTTGTTCAACCCATCACGGCCCTTCTGAAAAAGAATAAAAAATTCGAGTGGACTCCAGAGGCCGAACAAGCCTTCCAAGAATTGAAAGCTAAATTTGTCTCCGCTCCAGTCTTAAAGCATCCTCGTCCAGAACTTCCGTATATCGTCGAGACAGACGCATCCAGCCTCGCAATGGGGGCTGTGCTATCACAACGAGATCCCGAAACACACCAATTACACCCTGTGGCATTTTGGTCCCGCAAATTTTCGGCCCCCGAAATCAACTATACAATTACGGACAAAGAACTTCTGGCAATTAAGTCCGCCTTTAAGGCCTGGCGGCATTATCTCCTGGGAGCCCGGCACACTGTCACTGTAATCACTGATCATCGCAACCTCCAGTATCTGAAGTCAGCCAAGGCCCAATCTTCGAGACAACTCCGCTGGGCATTATTCTTCGCGGAATTTGATTTTGTGATCACGTATCGGCCAGGCAATAAGAACGGAAAAGCAGATGCCCTTTCCCGAATAGGGGTAGACGAACGCACAGCTAATTCAGAGCCGGTACCAATAATCCCCGAACAAAAG
Organism: Ambystoma mexicanum; assembly: GCF_040938575.1. Classification (NCBI taxonomy): domain Eukaryota; kingdom Metazoa; phylum Chordata; class Amphibia; order Caudata; family Ambystomatidae; genus Ambystoma; species Ambystoma mexicanum. Next base: position 15,958,056 of record NC_090925.1, on the reverse strand, counting down.
ATACTGGGAGTGATCAACACGCTATCCCTTGAAGATATCGAAGCAAAAGTCAGTCAACTAATAACTCCTGAAGATTCATTGAATTGGCAACTGAAAGGGAAAGATTTTACGATAGATCAGAATCTATTGTATTTCCAAGGACGACTATATTTGCCATGTGTTGACTTACAGAAGCAGGTCATCACCTGCTACCATGATTCTCTAATAGAAGGACATCCTGGGGTGGGCAAAACCCTAGAGAAAATCAAAAGACATTTTTGGTGGCCGACTTGGAGAAAAGACATTAAAGATTTTGTGGCTTCTTGTGGCATCTGCGCACAAAACAAGAGTCAAAAGGAAAGACCAGCAGGTCTGCTACATCCAATAGACATTCCACCATGCCCTTGGCATACTCTCTCAATGGATTTTATCACGGATTTACCCTCCTGCTCCGGATATAACACAATTCTAGTAATCGTGGACCTTTTTTCAAAAATGGCTCATTTTATTCCACTGAAAGGTTTACCCACAGCTCCCATTTTGGCCCGAGAATTCCTTGAAAACATCGTCCGGTTGCACGGTTTCCCTTCAGTGTTAATCTCCGATCGAGGGAGCCAATTTATTTCCCATTTTTGGCGAAGTTGTTGTCGTTTAGCGCAAATTGATGTACGACTTTCCACCAGCCATCACCCCCAAACTGACGGGCAGACTGAGAGGACTAACCAAACTCTGGAACAATATCTACGCTGTATGTTGCAACAATCGGAGGGCACTTGGAAGGATGTCCTTTGGATTGCTGAATACGCCTACAACAATTCAATCCATTCAGGAACTGGAAAAACCCCTTTCTTTCTGCTGTATGGAAGTCATCCTCGAACCTCTAATTTGGATCCACCTCATGCTCTCGGAACGCCCGCTGTAGACCATCTGCATGGGACAATAACTCAAGCATTCAAGGAAGCCACAGCTCACCTTCAACGAGCCAAGGAAAGGTATAAGAAAGGAGCGGATCAACATCGAAAAGAGGCCCCTCAATACCAAGTAGGAGATCAAGTCTGGCTGTCCACGAAGCATTTATCCCTAAAAGGACCACGCACCTTCAACCCAAGGTATTTAGGACCCTACACGATCACGGCTGTGATAAATCCGGTGGCTGTGAAATTGGAGCTACCTACTCGGATGAAGATACATCCCGTTTTCCATGTTTCTCTCCTTAAACCTATGCAACCCGGAACCCGTTTGACTAATCCTCCAGAGCCAATCCAGGTGGATGGAGAACTCGAATTTGAAATTCGAAACATCTTGGATTCCAAAATTTCCAAATCGAAACTGTACTACCTGATTGATTGGAAGGGATTTGGCCCCCAGGAGAGATCTTGGGAGCCTTCAGAATATGTCCATGCACCTCGTCTAGTCAGGAAGTTTCATCGGACTTTTCCCAACAAGCCAAAGCCTCCGGAGAAGACAAGCTTGGGAGGGGCCTTGAAGGGGGGTGCTGTCATGACCGCTGCCTCCAAGGAGTCAGACCCAGCCCAACATCCTTGGAAGCAGGGTCACAACTTCCATTCCAGGCACCAGCCAGTCCCCACAGGGGCCTTTTGGACCTTGTCCTGGCGCCAGTGGCGCCAGGCTCATAAGGGAACCCAGTCCCGGCACAGGAAGCGCCGGGCTCATATCGAGAGGAATGGTGCTTGGGTGGACCTACCTGCTGCAGACCATGCTGCTCACTTACCTGTAGGATGATATCCTCATCCATTCCTGGCTGGAACTACTTTACCTTCTGGGTGTGGCCAGCACCACTCCCTGGGACTGGATACTGAAACTGTGCTGGAAGCTGGAACTTCTTTCTTGTCTGGGCGAGGCTGTGGAAGGAGACACCTAAGCACTCCAGTGGCCTATTTAAACCACACCCGATCAGTGCAACGTGCTTCGCGTTATTCTGCACTAGCAGCAGGACGCTCACCGTGTCAGCTCCAGAGAATCTTCAGCTTCTGCATCTGTGAACAAGAAATCTTCAGTCTTACCTCCCGGCAGATCAGTCTTCAGTCTTCAGCAGCGTCTGAAAGAGAACAAGGACACCAGGTTAGGACAATACAAAACCAGCGCAGCACTTACCTCGTCCATTGGAGCATCCCGAGGCCACGTGCCGCACTCTTCATACTCCGGCAATCCTGCGGAAACAAAGGACATTGGTTAGTGAACCTCCGTGATTATTCTGCTTACCTGTGCCACGTACGCCTCGATCTTCGTCAGGCGCTGTTTGTCCGCACCTGCTAAAACAAGAAGGACATCATTAGGGGCACTGTACGCCATCACTACTCACGTGCCTTCTAGCTGTGATCGGCTTGCCCATTCTCCGGCACGTACCTCGGCGTCCATCTCCACGCCGACAGCTACGGCTACCTGAAAAAAGGGAAAAGAGACATTAAGAAGTGCATTTAACTTCGCATAACATTCTTTTACTTACGTGCCTTCACGAACTCCGGCATTCTTCTCGCTTACCTTAATTACATACCGGACCTGCAATGGCGAGAGACATTTAAGGGGTCATATAAATAAAACTCCATATTCTAGCAATCACCGTTCGTGCAGCTAACGACGGCCTTGCTCCCTGACTTCATCCTCTGCAATCAAGAGGCTGGGCGATTAACCAGTGAAGCAACTGGCATCAGCACCCCTGCACAGACGCAGGATGGAGAGCTCCGCTTTCACCTATATAAGGTGAGCACATTCAGCCTACGAGTAACGTGGGGAGTCCAGAAAAGGGGAAGGTCAGATTGGCCAACCAGACATTCATTAACCCCTTGTTCTCCTACTTGCAGACACCTCACCCTCCAGGTCAAAATTACGGTGAGGAGAGGGTCTATCCAGGGTGTTACCAGAGGCCTACGCGTGACCCTAGAAGACACTGAAATCTCCAACCCCGGACCTGCGCCTCCGAGGGATTCAGGTGAGCGTTACAGTGACTTAGTTGTGCCCACCTTCAGCTGTGCTTCTTCTGTAGCTCCCTCTACTCCCTCGGCGAAAGTGTTTGAAACACTTGCAGTGGGAGTTTGTGGAGGAGGAGCCGGCGGACGTGTAGAGGTGACTCCGTGGGGGCTGGGGCCATGTCCGTGTTAATGTGTGGTTGGGGCAGTGGTTGGGAGTCCGTGCTACCTGGACCTGGAGAGGTTTTGCCCTTTCCAACCCCAATTTCTGCTGAGGATTTGCCGCTCCTCAGTCGGCGTTTGCCAAACTCCACCTCTGCCATCATATGCTGCTCTCTAGCTGGGGAAGGTGGGGCCATCCCTGCCTGGATCTATGCAAAGTCTGTAGTCCCGTGGGGGCAGGCAGGGGCAGGCACAGGGGTAGAGAAGGACACAGGTAGAGCAGAGTAACCAGGAAAGAGGGAGTTTTTTTGAAGAAAAAAAAACATTTGCGTGGTCCTTACTTGTATGGGTGAATCACAGGGCTTGTATGGGTGAATCACAGGGCTTAGTGAGGGTGTGCGGGGGGGCCCGCTTCACGCTGCTCATACACCGCAAAAAGGTTGCATGCGAGTTTCTGCGAGGTTCTGGTCCGGTTCTGCTCCGGACCGGGTCCGGGGTCCACGTGCTCAGCGCTCAGGAGCTCAGGAGCTGCGACCTGCTCCAGCTTCCACTTCAAGCTTCTGCGTATGCGTCTGTGAGAGCTCACTCGTGGGATTCGAGGAAAGGACCTGATTGAAGCTCTGCTTTCCACAGAGAATGCTGACAGTGTAGTTCTGAGCCCTTCAGAGTTTGTGGGTGTATTTTGTCAGGGTTACTGTACGGAGTGGGCTTGGTTAGTCCTGACCAGTTGTTTTAGCGACAGGCGCCATAGCGATCCGGCTCATATGGAAATGAGCGGACGCATTCCCCTAAGGTGGCAAACACTTTTGGTTGTTTGAACTTGAGGAATAAAAGTCTGGTGTGTATGGAATAACGTCCCTAGTCTTCATGTTCTGGACGGGTTGTGGCTGAGAAATGATGGAGGCTGACGTGTCTCGGTCAGTTACGAGCAGCTATTCAGATGTGCCTTTGTTCCATCTGTGTCAACCTGCTAGTGCCCATTGGTGTTCATGCTAGTTTCCGAGGCTACAGATGTCTCAGTAACTGGTTTGCTCAATGTTTCCTATCCGCAGAGGTCTGGTGTGGCTTTTGAGCAGTAGAAAATTACCTAATGAACATTGTTTAGGGTACCAGGTTTGCTTCAACAATCATTGTGTGCGACCCAGGGACTGTGCAGGCAGGTGTTTCCCTACTTCCGAGTGTCCCACTCAAACCGACCCTACAGTGTATCTTTTTAGTACATACTCAGCCTCTGCATAGTTTGTTCTCATCACACATTATTCACTGTACTGTCCCTGTGGTGTATTTAATTCACAATGGGCTGTCGGTTCCTTATTAATGTCCATTTTCTTTTTTTGTGATAGGCCCCTTGATTGCCACCTCAGTCTTTTCACTGAGACCCACAGAACATGACGAGCTGAGCTACATGGACAGCGAGGAGGCCAAGCTAATCAGTGATGTGGTTCCTTCTGCAAGTGAGTAATCGGACAATACTTAACCTTCATTAACACTCACCCCAGGACACACTTGCATAAGCCACAACTGCATTGCTCATCGCCACACACCCCTCCATATTCACACTACCTGCAGAATATAGTAAATCTTAATATTGGGGAAATCTGCCCCCTTATAACCTGTCCTAACCTGTCACCGCTCTAGCCTCCGTTTGGGCATCCTCGTACTCCTTTGCCTTACTTAACAATATCTTCAACTTTGCAACACTTCATCAAAAACCATCTCTGCTCACCGCTGTGGTCTGATGTCCCTATGCAACATGTACCCTCTTTAACCACCACCTGTGCTCACTGCCTTCATTTTCGCTGATGTCACAATGCAACACGTACCTTCCTTCAACCACCACCACCTCTGTTCACTGCCTACATGTAGGCCGATGTTGCTATGCAACAATGGACACCCCTCTCGTACCGAGTCCTGCCCCAATAATCGCTACACCTCTGCATTTTAGTCCCATTTCGTAACCGCTAATTTGGTATTTATTCGTGAATGTGCTTTGGAGGCCCAGCAGATGCCCACTTCTCTACCAGTTTATTTATTTTCAATATACAAAGGTTAGCATGCTTTCTTCTAGAGATCACATTCCAATAGTTGCATAGCACTCGCTTCTATTCTTCTTCTCACCACAATTTCCCTAACTTTCAGTATTTTCTGCTATGTAAACAATATTGCAGAATTAACTCTCATGTGCCTTTGCTTCTTTTGGGCACTGCCCATACATGAACATATTGTTGTTGCTCTTAAGGGATTTAAATACATGAGATGTGTGTATTCTTTCACCTGAAAGCATAAACTAAGAGATGTCTGAACTTAACAGGAGACGTGACTACTGAACCTGCAGTATTATCCAGAAGAAAAAGAACTGGACAGACATTTCAGAAGGCTGCTCTCGGGACTAAAGAAATGGAAAGCTATGATGACCCCAGTACAGGTCAGGAGAAGTATGTCCTAATTAAAAATAGCATATTGTTTGTTGTAGGCAAGCAGTGTTGGATAATTCCATGCCTTGCTCCCTGTCAGCCTCTGCATGGGAACCTATACAAAATGCTAGAAATCTCTGGAGATCACACTATTACAGGGTTCAAAATTGAGGGGAACTGGAAGCAATTTAGCTCCTGCCTGTATCCTAGAAGAGCCTTGTTCGCTTGATACCAACAGCTGCCAAGAGATACTTTTGGCTCCCCATGTCAACTAATGCCGGACAAACACACCGATGTGATTATAACTCTGTGCGCTTGAAGCAATCTATTAATGAACATTAGGACTCATGTATATGACAATTAAAGCATAAGGGATCACAAATAATGGACAAAATGATGTCTTCTATATTTGCGGAATGATATGTACGAACTCATTGCTCCTGTGAGAAACCTGAAGGTGTCTCACCCACTAGTCCTCGGGGATCTGCCAACCAGGTGGCCAGGGCATGGCAATTGGTTTGGATCCAGTTCCTGGGGGTGGACCATTGCGGGAGGATCACCTGGGTTAGGGGTCTTCGGTAGTGGGAGTGGGTCATCGGATCTTGAGACGCAGTATCACCTTCCCTGTAACACCTTTAACCCACCCTACCAAGTAGGATACTTAGGAACTCAACCTCCCCACCCCCTTTCACAACACAAACACTTTCTCACGGACAGCTTGCTATGAGAGAAAATGGACTAACACCCGAGTCGTATACCTGAGATGTCGCAATACAATGGTCAGGCAGGGTCCTGCAATTACTGACCATCACGCACACCTGACTTCCATTACACTTCCCCACATGAATAAAAGGCGGAGCACAAGAGCAGACTCTGAGCGAGGCAAAGCACACGATGAAACGGCAGTTCCAAGATGGCAGTTCAACACGAGGAGAAGACGATGAAATGGAGGGGATCGCAAGGAGGGAAGTGCCCTTGACCTTTTCGACAAGGAACTGCTACTTTCACAAAACCTCGAATAGAAGGTGTCAGAACAGGAAACCATACTGAAGAATCCTGCATTGTGTGTCGGAGGTACCTAGGGACCTTCTGCGTCGACAATCAAGGTGGGGAGAATCGTCTGCTGCCGTGCTACTGTCCTTGGCTCCAACAACAAATCAGAGCCAGTGAAATCAGCACAGCCAGTGAGTTGGGGAGACCGATACCAGACAGCTCTGTGTTGAAGCCAAGGTTGCAGGCAGCAACATTGTATGATGAGCTCTGAAGCGAACAGTGTATGAAAAGCATGTGATAACCAACGCAAGTAAAATTGAACATCAGATGAGTGATTGAACATTGAAACCAAGATACAATACTGTTAGAGGTGCTTGTATGCAAGCTTTTGCATCTGTTTGCTGCATTGTACATAGTTCCTATAATGGCCTGTGCATCTCCTTGTATTGCATTGTACATAGTTCTGCACCTTCTTGTATTGCATTGTACATAGTTTTCATAATTCCACTGTTCATTGTCATTAGGTTCCAGGTTCCGCCTTGGTAGAATATGAAGCCTAAGGCAGAAGTTCTTGATTTCAGTGGTACCAGTTAAGAGTGTTATCCCCAGCTGGGGGTCGTTACCGAGAGGCTAAATTAAGAGTTGCCAATCCTCAGTTGTGTGAGCCTACTTATTGACATAACATATACCTTTGACAGAGTGGTCCGGCACCGCATACTCATTCCAAAAACTCTGTAAGGTATCAACTAAGAGTTAACAAAGGTCAAAGAGTTGCAAAGAACTGTGCATCAAAGTGGTCCTGCGCCATTTCAAGCAAATTCCTGTGCACAATCGAAAGTCTTTGATGTTGATACTGCCAAGAAAGTTGATGACAAAGTAGACAAAGGTGGTTGGAGCCCGAACGAGGGAGATCACTTGAAAGCTTTGGATTAAAGCAAGTTTGGATTAAAGTGAACTAAATTGGTCCGAGCCCGGCGAAGGGAGACTGATTGAACATTGTGTTAAAACGGATCTGAGCCCGGCTGAGGGGGATCTGGGGTGAACCATGAATCACCTTAGAAATTGAGTATGTGTGAAATCCTAAAAGGAAAGGAACTTATTGTTTGTTTGTCGCATTAGGCCCTTTGAAAAAAGAGACTTTGAAAAGCAAAGAAACCTTGGCACGGAAGGCTCCGGTACTAATGTTTGAACTGCACCCTCGTGCTAGATGTGCCAGAGACTGTGCTGAGCTCGAGTGTGCCACCCTGTGTCACACTCTGTGTCGTGCTGAAAATGTGGGGCAGGGAGGCCAACAGCCTGAATATCCTGACATATTATTTCTTGAACACCTCTTTCTTTTACATAAAACATTTTTCCCACACTATTTGTATTAAGAGGTGAGGATTGGCAATGTTTATTTTAGTATTGACCCTTTTATTTTTACAAAGACCCCACTAGGACTGCGGTGTTAATATTTGATGGCCGTAGCTTGCTCCCATCTTTAGATCTAGGATTAGATGGGTGTTTTTTAAACCCTTACATGCTTTGATGAATCTGGAGGTTTTGTCCCTTTTGTCCTTGGGGGAGCCACCACCTTTGACGCTAGGGAGATGAGTCCGCTAAGCGAAATCCTCCCTAGGTAGGGAACTCCCTACAACAAAGACATTGAGCCTCATTACGAATCCGGCAGTAGCCGTGCCGGAAAATCCGGCAGGCTGCCGCCGGACTGGTAATTCCATTCCGCCTCCGTGATTCCTGGAATCACCGGGGCATCACAACCCTGGTGACCCGGTAATTCTGGAGGCGGATTCTGTTAAGCCCCATTCCCATGGAGTCCAATAGGATTCCATGGGGACGGGGACCATGGAAACACTGGTTACGTCTATGACAGAGCCAGTGTTTCCATGTCCGCCTGCAGGCGGGTGGTGTTACTTCGCCAGATCAGACCTGGCGGGAGTGACACCTCCCGCCTGCAGGACTCGGAATCAGACAGGCTGGAAACAACGGTGGCAGCGGATTTACCGCTACCATTGTTTCCGGACCGGCTGATTTGTAATGAGGCCCATTGTCTGCATATATGGGAATACCAGAAGTGGATGTGATTGTCAGCTGTGGGACTCCAAATAATGTAGAAAGTGCATTTGAACATTTGGCTCAAGGCAATGCTGCCACACCTCTTTGGTGTCTGGTAGCAAGAATAAAAGGACTCTTCCCCCTCATTGTAGTAGGAGAAGCGATGCGTAGAGGCAAACCTCTGATGTACCAACGTCATTGCAAGGCGACGCCGTACTGCAGAGCGGGCCCGGCTATGATGCAGAGAAGGATTCGGAAGGAGGTCCGCAGAGAGGCCCAATGAGAAGCCAGGGAGAACAAGAAAAGAGGCCGACGAGGGACAGAGCCGTGCAGAGTCAGCAAGGATGAGCTGAGCATTCTTTGAGGAAAGGCATGACCGCGCAGAAAATATGGTGGGCCTGGAGCCCAGGAAACCACACTAAACCCGGTGAATGAGAGAGGAACGAGTCCCCCCACACCCACTCGCACTACGCGAAACCAGAGTTAGAGCAACATAGCAGAGGATGAAGAAACACTCCTGCTTGTGTTCCAGGTGGGACGCCCAGGAGCTGGGGAGAACGCCAGTGTCACTGGGTCGAAGCCACCTCGTAGTTTGCTCGGAAAAGGTGGGGGCTCAGAGACCAAACCGGAAGAATGGGAGAAGGAACGAAGAGTCTAGATCCCTACATGGGGCAACCAGGTCCAGAGAGGGAGGCAGACATAAATAATAAGAGTGGTTACCCGAGCCTTGCAATCCACCAAACGGCTCAAAACCGCACACAAAAACCAAGAGAAAGATATTAGGAGGGGATTCACATACCCCTACGCCTACGAATCAAGTGAAAAACTGAGAACAAGAGAACCAAGGGAGCCAGGAGGGCCCTTTAAAGCAAGTCAGGAATCATCCCAGGGGGAAACCAGAATCCAGCAAGACTGGAATCTTGTGGGGAGAGACCCACATGGTTGGTGAAGGGGGATTAAAGAAATATCCCTTCATCTAAAACCATTGATCAAATTGAACTCGGTAGTTTATGCTATATTCGGGAGGAAAACCTTTACGTTATTTGGGCTCTGACAAGATGGACACAAGCTGATAGTCAGGAGATTTGTCTCCTATTCATTAATTGTCGGAACTGAAACTTGGAGAGATTCCTGGAAACACTGGGAGATGGCAGAGTAAATGACATTGAAGGCAGTCTATACTGTCTGCTTACACTTTTACGCTGTTTTTCTAAGTGGTGGGGCCAGTTTAGAAGTTGGGATTTGGACAGAGGACAAGGTTTATTATTATGACAAGCACCCTTAGTTTAGTTTGTTACGCAGGGAGCTGCCCCTTTTAGCAATAGTGTCAGTGAGGCGTTTTCTTTAATTTAAATAAAACTTGTGCAGTAAAAATGTCTTCTGGTTAGAGTCTTTCCTCTGGTACACTGCATACCCCACAAGTTTACAATAAGATTAGCCATGCGGTACATTCACTGCAAAATATACTCTTCATTAGAAGTAAAGAAAGCATTTACAGGTAAGTACTAGCTTTGGGCATAAGTAAGCTAAACAGTGTGGATTGGAAAAGACTGATTTAGAAAGACCTCAGAGTGGTCTTTCAAATGGAACTGGCAGCCCCTCGACGCAAACGAGTGCATGCAGGGGCTGACAGATGTAGCCAGACCAGTAGACTAAAGCTGCGGGTGAGAAAGGTACCTGTACATGTTTGTGGGGGGTGGGTGGAATGTTTGTAGTGTGCAGTGGAGGGGGCAGGGGGAAAGAAGGTGTGGGTCCAAGAGGAGTGTTTGTTGGGTGGAAGTGAGAGGGGGGGGGGTGGGGGGGGGAGGTGGGACGGGTGTGTGTGTGTGTGTGTGTGTGTGTGTGTGTGTGTGTGTGTGTGTGTGTGTGTGTGATGGGAGGGGGGGTTGTGTAGGTCTGTCGATGTTGAGGAGGGGACGGCAGAGCAAAGGGTGAGGGTGGGCATGCAATCGGTTTCAAAGAGGGTGAATGCTCTAGGGGGGTCTTGAAAGTCCCTCTGAAAAGTGATATATGCGTACATTAAAGGCTGCACCGAATAGCCCAAAATAAATCTCTTTTTTTTGCATGCAGCCTACAATATTAAAAAATATCACATATAACCAATACAACAGCAAAGGGGGGTTTACACAGAGATGCACAACGTTTCTAAAGTTAGTACAATAGCTGATAATAGCAAGAGTCAAGACTATCTACACTACAGGAATTATAAGAGTGAAGAGCAGTAATTGCTACACCGAGCCCGAGGCAAGGGCAAAAATCTCCAAGCTTACATATAGGAACATAATAGGATCTCTAACCGATCCAAAGCCCATTTGCAGACCGTACATGCATTAGTATATTGTTACCTACTTGACCAAGGCTGTAAAGAGTGAAAAGCAGTGATTTGTTGGAAATAAGGCACAAAGTAAGTCACCAGTATGTCCTTGAAATACCAGGACAAACGGGGAACAAATGTGCAATGCCAGGTTACTGGTAAATAATTGTAATTGTCATTTTTAGAGAGTTTTAAGAGTTCCACATGGTTTAATGAGACCAACCAAATAGGTCTGCAGTATTTATGGAGAATGTGTAAGTATTTGTGAATTATGGTCCATGGGTGAGAAGATGATCCCATCCATCCAGCCGAGGAGTTGGATGGGGACTCCACCAAAAGAGGTCAGGTGGCAGGATCCACCACCAAAGCCCCAGAGGAGGATGGCTGCAGGGTGGGACTCAGGCCACGTTGAGAGGCATAAAAGACACTCACCCAGAGACCATGGAGACGAGGACCAGGTGGGAGGTGGGCACAGGACCTGGAGACATCTTCCAAAACTGAAGACTGCTGCGAGAAGGATCCAGTGCAGGAGGCCCAAAATAAGCCAAAGCAGAACTTCAGGACCCAGGACGAAGGAGGACGTCTTCCAGGTAACACTTGGTGAAGGCATGGGTACAGAAGTGACTGGAAGCACAGAGGCCATCTGGCAGCAAGGTCAGAGTGGCTTGAGAGGACGCAGAGGACTCTGCACAGGCAGTAGAACAGTTGAACAAGGAGCAGCTGCTTCGGTGGAAGTCGAACATCGCATGATGAGGAGCATAAAGATTTGCGAGCAGCATCACAGAACACTGTTTCGGCACAGCGTCAGAGCACCGACGTCTGTCTCAGTTACAGACATAGGAGGCCACAGCTTGTAACAGAGTACCCATGGCTGAAGTGATGGAGGAGCCATCTGTTTCCATAGATCATAGGTTGGGAGAGCCTGAGAGAGGATTCCTCTGGAAGGAGAAGAGCTCTGCCTTTTGAAGCTGTGAAGGAGGCCACACAGGCCACAACCATAATCTACAGGACTGCATCTTCCCTCTCACCTACATGGACACAGTTCCAGACAGGAGCTGCGCTGAGCTGAAGCTTTCGCTAAGGAGACCACAGATATGCACACACAGAAGGCCCTAGCCCTACAATCTGCATCCATGCACCCTCCAGGGCATTAACCCAGGGCTGTGGATTGGGAAGTCGGGGAGACTTGCATCCAGTCACATGCAAAGGGTGCCCGGGAAGGTTCTGGCAAGAGCATGCGTTGGCAAACAGCTATTTTGGCCAGACCCTATGATCCAAACAAACCAATACCACAAAAAGTAGAAGTACCTCTGACAGCCAAATGAAGGTCAAGACTGACTTTCAGACCGAATAGGTACCTGTTCAGTATCATGCCTGTGATCAACACCTGACTTCACTATATTGAGGTGATTGGTTAGTCATATGCACAGTGTTGGAAAGTGTGATGGAGTCAGTCATGAGGTTAAAGAGGGGGGCTGATAAGCTCTTGAGGCCAGAGAAAGCTACTGACTGTGTGACGTGAACCCTACAGCCGGTATGTGGGGGATCCCACAGAGCTCACCCACAAAGTGTGAGGTGCCTGCAGTGACCAATACAGAATGTTACATGGATAAAGGAATCCATCCAGAAAAACCAAAATGGCAATCTGAAAACAGTAAAGTACTGAGAGGCACAGCAGAAAGTAAACCAGCCATTTGCCTTGTATTTGACATGTTATGTTGATTGAAACTGCACCACTACCATTCCCATAGTCTCCATGCACTCACGTTGCTCTGTAAGAAAGAGGGTGGAGTAGGATAGTAAAGGAAGATGGATAGGATAGAGGTTGTGGTCTTCTGTTGATGCTTGCAGAAACTAGGAGAAACTGCTTCATTGCGTGTTGGTTTTCTGAGTGTGCTTTGATTGTGTACACTGACTTCTTGTGTCCGGAGGGGTGAAGCGCAGTATCTGGGTTGTTTGTTGTTTGCAAGTGTTTGTTGTGGCGGATGCATGGTTTGTGTAGTGTGGCCCTTTAGTGCATGTGTGGTACTTGGGAGGTATGCAGGAGAGGATCAGGAGCAGGGGTATTTAGTACAGTGCAGCACGCTTTCAACAGAGAGGCAGGATTCAAAGGGCAGCAGTACCCTATTCATTCTAGTGGCTATACTGGGAAATACTACTGGGTTAAAGCACAGTGATTACACTCGGTGTACGTAGATTTGACACAGTGGCCACTGTGATGAATCACTGGCTCTCATCAATTCTCCCCAGAGGGGGCCCTTCCCTATGACGCTAGGGAGATGAGCCCACTATGCAACAATCCCCGTAGGGGTGGCTGTTAGCAGGACCTCACAGGGAGAGATACTCCCCTTCCGCACCAAGTGGAAAAATGTGGCTTGGCTGTTTGGCTGGGCTTTATGCATCGCTCCACCTCTGCTTCCTTCTTGTGATCGCCGTCTGTAAGCGGAAGCCTGCGTTCTACTTTATCAGCAGAAACACAGACTTTCACTCTTTCACAGAATGTAAATATACTCATTCGTGATATCTGGGTACTTGAAACCAGACACAGTTAATATTGTGACTTACGTTCGTTTTTCGTTTCTGTTTCTTTTTTTTTGTTTCTATTTAGTTCCCTTGCTCCCCTGCGAGCTTTGCCCGGACCCCTCTGAGCCCAGCATCCTCTCAAAACAGCCTCCACTAGCGCACCTGCACGCGCACCAAGTGGAAACAAGTGGCTTGGCTGTTTGGCTGTTCGGGTAGTCGGGTGAGGCGGGGCTGTTTAATAGCAGGGAACCTATTTTTCTATTTGAATTGGTAAAAGTACTGGTATGTAAAAATCGTGCTGTTGACAGTTAACATGCCATGTGTAAGTATTTCCTATATTCCCACTCATCTAAATCTACTGAAGTGGGTTTAGTAATTGTTGTAAATTGTACTTGTTGCATTTGTGGCTGCTTTTGTGGATCCTTAGACATCTTTAACCGAAGAAAATCAAAACTCTATAAGGGACTTGTTCCCTTGTGTGTTTGCTGGATAGAATGGTTAAGAATTTGAGAAGTGGGAAGCGTTTGTATAATGCGCCCCTCTTTCAAAATGATCCTATAACACCGGAAATTTGTGAGGTGATGGTTGATAAGGAGAGTGCCTCATTAGAGGGGTTGGATGCATCACAAAGCACGAATGTGTCGAAGGGATGTAACAGTCCCCCTGCTAAAATGAAAGTATTAAACACCTCTGTCTATTCTCCAACACATGTCATGTACATAGGTAAGCTGCCTGCTTTAGACAGCACCAATGATTTCTATACTAACGCAGCTTTGGCTCAGGTTAAGTCTGCATACATGCAACACGATGTCCCAATAACTGATCATTCTATGTTGGTAAACATTGGGGAGGACATTCCAGCTGCTCTAACTGATATGTCTTTAGTGGCACCTGCAGTCTTGGCCGAGTTACATAAGCGAGCTAGACTATCTATTGGACCATCTACCCCGGTCTCGAACTCATCAAAATATTGAGAACAGGTCCACTTTCACTCAACAACTCCTCTACAAAATAAAATAAAAACTAAAAAAAATAATAGGGAACGAATTTGAGGAATTGGTGAACCTACCTAGGAATACACAGCTTAAAGCAAGCTCTCATACTGCTGAAACGGGACCTGAAAGCAACTTACTATCCCATTCTCCAGTACCCTCCCATGTTCATACTCATCCTAGCATACCTATTGATGAACGTTGACTACGCAACTCCTCCTTTCGCTATACCCTCTAGAAGATACATTAATAGACTTAAACGAACAAGAATTAACGAATTTTCCGATATTAACAAGAATACTGAACCTCCTAGATAGAGGACATGAATATTCACACAGGGCAATTAATGCGTTAGGACTATCAATGTCTGACATGCTGATTAAACTAAGCAGGATTGAAGGCTTTATTTTTGCACAGGATAAATTTCAACTCATTTGGGAAACACATGTTAATACTATGGCCAATGAAATGTCTCATAAACAAGAGAGTGTTCCTATTTCGCAACATTCTCATTTTACACAAACTTTGTTCCATACTGAGGACAAAGAACCACCCATTTTGTCCTTTGCTCAGGTAGTTCACCATCATAATCCTGCTCTAGGAAATTCTGATATTGAGGTACAACCAGACTACGTGGAAGTTGCAAAACTGCAACATGAGCGTATATTGTTTATGGAAGAACTCCTAGTGAAAGCAAACCTTGTCCCCCTAGACTCTCTTGGTGAGATACCCCTGACAGTCCCTCCGTCTTGACTGACCTCATTGATCTCAATGATGGGGCAGTTGGCACTTCCTGTGACATAGATTTCCACACTACTTGTGTAGAGCCTAAAGAGTATCATCAATTCATATCATGAAAGGCACGAAAATTATTTCTTAGGGCACAAAAAGATGTCAGCAACCCAAAAGCATGACTGTAAACTTGTAGAGCCCCTCATGTGTTGAGAATGCAGTCTTTTCCTTGGCATGGTCCGTCAGAGCTCATCTGCCCGTTGTGAACGATAAAGCTCAGGATGCACAGAAGACGAAATCTGGAAATTTACCAAACACAAAAACGAAAAAATCAGAAATCAGCAACTAAGAAAAAAAGACCTTAATCTGGCTGAGGATGTTATGATTGATTTAAATCAATTAAATGTAGAAACCCAGTTGCATTTAGAGCTCAATAACTCAAACCCGGAAAAAGAACCTACTACCAAAACACCTCTACAGGTTGGGAGTGCTCATATTGATACTCCCCTTTTGGGCACAGGGACTTCTGTTCCGTCCAGAAACTCCCTATAACCTCTCCTGCAGAGCTAGCTGTAACATCTGAGAATCAAAACCTTTCTTTCAAACCAGTCACTTTCTGCTACTGTAATGTGATACGTCAGTTGTGTAGCGCCTTTCACCATTGGTATGGTCACAACGCCCTCTAGGTTGAACACCCTTCAGAGGACCATAGTATGGGAAATTTGAGGAGGGGCTAGTGTGCGCGTGTGCATTATGGCCACGCTTTAATATCCTCTTATTGGCCAAGTCCCTGCTAGCCACTCATGTCTAGTTGGCATGGGGATGGGTGGAGAGAGGTAATCTGGAGAGGTAGTCTGGGGGTGGGAGGTATGCAAGTTGAGTCACTATGTGTGTAGCTACAGTTAAAATGTTTGTCGTGAAAGGTATCTGTATTCTTATTGCTAAAGTGCTTTGAAAAGTGTCATTCCAATGATGTATGAAAGCAGATGCATGCGGGATGGTGGCTGTGCCTTCGACTAAATTCCATAAGCATGGAGTGCGAGAGGAGTAAGTACATCGGCTACACTCTAAAGAATGCCTGGATTCCGTATATTTGCTATGTTCTAGAATCAGTTTAGTGGCTACATTCTACATGCTGCCAGTTTTAACACAGTGGCTATATTCTGAGAGCACCTATATAGAAGATAGATTGGCTACATTCTGCGATCACATATTTTCCATATAATGGCAATGTTCTATGTTCGCCTATATTCCATACACTGCCTACATCCAGCCTTCACCTATATTCAAAGTACTGGCTAGGTTCCATAGGGTTTTACCTTCGCAAACCTTCTAAATGCAGTATATAGGCAATACATTAGCTACTCTACAATTCTTCTGAATGCAATATGTTGGTTACCCTCAGAATTTTTGAGTGCGGCAATTTGACCGCCCTCACAGTTCGTCTGAGAACAATACATTCACTAAGCTTCGGATCCTCCATCTGTGCAACACCTTGGCTACTTTCATACATTGGGCCTCATTATGACCAAGGCGCTAAGTGTTTAACGGCGCCGTAAAAGGCTGCGGCGCCGTTAAACACTTAGCGCCTAATTATGAGGTCCCTTTGCGGGACCCGACCTTAACGGCTGGTTTCACCAGCCGTTAAAGTAGGGACCCGCAAAGGGACCTTGGTGCTAATTACAGTACCGCAATTTGCGCCTTCACCATTCCCATTGAGCCCTATGGGGCAAAAATGGGAATGGGGAAGGGCCATGGCGGCATGGGGAATTACCGCCCCACCAACCCCGGAATGGGGTGGTAATTCCCCATTCCGCCATGGCGGACTCCGGCATGGACCATGGTGCTAATAGCACCATGGTTTAGCGCCGGAGTCCTAATGAGGCCCATTGTCTGGTGCGATACATTGACAACCTTCTAGTTCTTCTGTATTCAATACCTAGGCCACCCTTCATTTTCTACTATGTGCAATACATCAGCAACCTTTACGAATTCTTAGAAAAGCAATCCAGTGGCTACCCTTGAAAATGTTCCAATTTCAATACAATGGCTTTGCTCGAGAATTCTTCTAAGTGCAATACATAGGTTACCCTCAAAATTATTCCAAGCACATGTTAGGAAGATTTATAATTTCTATGCTACAT
Source organism: Ambystoma mexicanum (assembly GCF_040938575.1). Lineage (NCBI taxonomy): Eukaryota > Metazoa > Chordata > Amphibia > Caudata > Ambystomatidae > Ambystoma > Ambystoma mexicanum. Next base: position 15,940,824 of record NC_090925.1, on the reverse strand, counting down.
CCCCTCTCCCACTGAGACCACCAGCCACTCTTTGCTGAACTTCTTTGAGATTCTTTTTCTTTATCCTAGAATAACTACAGTTCTTAAGGATAGTATCTCTCTTAAAACCTTATAGTCTGAGTGATTGGCACACGCCACCTTCTGTGGACTGCCAAAGGGATACTTGGTATCCCCCTTCTCTCTAATCCTGTGACTTTTTAGTTACATAGACAATCTCCTAGTCATGGCTGGTGGCAGTGGACGTGTTGTACCAACTATCGCGTGATTTTTCTGCCGCAGGCTATGTCCATAGCCTCGGTAGAGAACAATAGGGGCACGCAAGAACTAATATGGGCCCTCCCTTCTTTTTTCGCCATTACTAGCGTGGTTGTTCTTTGTCAGCCCTTCTTCTACCATTCTGGGAGAGGAGGGGCGAGGGGGGAAGGGGAGGTAGGCGTGTGTGTGTGTTAGTTATGATAGTTTATTCATATAGCACCTATACACAATGTGTTTCAATGTTTTGGGTGTCCCCGCCTAGGCTCCAAAGTTTCTGGGCAGGCAGGAAGTGGGGGAGGAGTTTTCCATGCCCCGTCCTTGGTCTGCCACAGTGCCTCAATGGGACTAGCTCCCACTGGGGCTCTGGCTGTCCTGATTGGACAGCCAAACACCCCTTTCTGTAAACTGCTGAGGAAGATTGCAGAGGAGTGAGTGCTGGAACTGTATAAAAGGCAAGGTTCCTGGAGTGAAAAGCAAGGCGACCACTGGAAGCTGAAGTAACCGAAGAAGATGACCAGAGACACCTGCAGACCCTTTGCAACTCTGTGAAGTGACCACTGGTGTCTTGACCCTGTTTTCTGTGTGACAGAGGAACTCTGAAGAGGACAACTCCTTCCCTTTGACTGGTGGGAACAACCAGTCCCAAGACAAACTTTGATTTGAGCCATCTCCCAAGGCTCTAGGAGTTTCCAGAGCTGTGGAACCCCAATACCAGGAGACCTGCGGCCCATTTCGAATGCATCATCGTGAACATGCTGAATCTGTCCAAGTCTTTGCTGAGCCCTCAAGAACATTCCAGAAACACGATCCAACTCGTCCAGGCCCCTCATCAGAGTGTGGGACTGCAAGAACCGAAGAAGATTGGCCAGGCAAATCGTGTCCTTTGTTGGTACTGCAGAAAAGGTGCCACAATGGAGATCTCTCCATTGTCCTGCCTTTCGTCATCAGACCAAGGAATCCGGAGGTTGGGACCAGTGCTGCAACATTGCAGAGCATCCACCACAAATGTTTTCTTCAAACCTAAGGTACTGTAGGGAAAAAGGGTTTGCTCATACCTTATTCCAGAAAGGTGCTCCAGAGCGTTGGAGTGCAAGTAGAGGTGTCCAGGGCAACCCCCTCTTACCTCCAGCTCATGCCGCTACTTGTGTCCTTTTAGCGAGTCCTGTAACAGGACCTCCAACGTTGGGTAAGCCTTGTATCTTCTTTCCTAGAGACTAGAAAGTATCCACAGGAACTTTTGACTTCTGCTGCTTATTAAGACTTTAAGCCTCTCCGAACAGCCTTTTAGCTAAGGTTTTTGACTTGCCGTGCATGGAAACTGCCTCTAGAACCTGAAGCTCAGGTAGGGTAACACGAACCAGCTGTTTTCCTTCCCAGAAATCACTATCCTATATGTGTATGCTGACTAAATGCAATTACTGTATTACTGTGTGGGTGCACGCTATTACCAATAGTACTGTAGACCTGTCAAACTCCTGTAACAATTGAATGCATTCAGCAACTACCAACTAAGAAGTGGCCTTTTCTGTTACGCTCACCTGGTATCCACAGGGAAGTATCCTCCCTCCACCCTCGTATGATTTCAGCCCCTCTGGCGCCCTCTCCTCACCTTGTGGTAGAATTAGGCGTGCTCTCCGTCCTGCCATCTTTGCAGGGGCGCGTTGTCTTTCATGGGCGAGTGCGGTCCAGTTACTTCACTGACGCCGGCCCGTTTTATATTGTTCAGGTAGGTCTTATTGCTGTTCTTTAGTTTTGTTGCTATCCTGCATGCCTTTCTTTGTTTAAAATGTCACTTTTTTCTCCCTTAGGTATGGAGAGCTTCAGTGCGGCGAACTGGCTTGGTTGAGCCCCGCTGGTAAATGATGGCGCATTAATAGCGCTATGATGCGGTAAGTAAGTGCTATGCGCAGCACTCCGAAGTCTTGCCTTTGCTAACCTGTGTTTTCCTTCCTTGTAGGTCGCAGTGTTCTTCAGCGCAAGTGGAATGTCCGGAGTGGTGCCACCCGAATTTATAAATGTCTCTACTGCTTTCTTTAATGTTGCCTCTATCTTCCTCTTTCAGGTCGTTCTGTCCGGGAGGCGTGCAGATTCGAGGAAGCTGTTCTCAGTAGCTGCGAGTGGTTAAAGATGAAGACTGCAGGTAAGATGCTGCTGCTAATGATGTTCCTTTTGTCTCCTTGCAGGTTCTGCTTCTCTGAGGTTCGAGGGAATAGCTGGACACGGTGAGCGTCACGTTGCAAGCTGCAAAGTAACGCAAAGCGTGTTGTCTTGCTCGGGTGTGGTTTAAATAGCCCCAACAAAATAGTCCAGGTAAAGTAGTCCCTAGGCTACCACACCCAAAACACTAGACCGCATAGCTTGGTTCTTAGGAACCAAGCTATTTGGATGCCTCCATGTTGGCTGACAATACAATAAAGTAGTTCCCAAGCACATTGTTTATCATGGTGTATAAGCCTGGCCCCATGAGGGCTTTTGAAGAGGATGCCAGGCTCTAGAGGCCCGAGTCCTGACTCCACCTGGCCAATGGGTTTGCCAGAGGGGGTTTTGGGCGAGCGTTGTGACATTTTCAGAGTATTGAAAAGTATACCTATCTGTGTTGGTTTATTGGTTTAAGTATTTAAAAGTGACTCTTGTGTAAATATAATAAATCTACATTTTATTATACATTTACGTGTTTCTTTGTTGTACATTACTAACTGTCTTCACTGTAATTACTGTGAAAAACCTCAAGGTTTCTCCTTAGATAAGCCTGGGATCTGTCATCCAAGTGGCCAGGACACAGCCATCTCTATTAGATCCAGTTCCTGGGGGTGGAGCAGTGAGGGAGGATCAGCTGGATGGGGGTCCTTGGGCAATGGGAGGAGACACATGTTACGCTCACCTGGCTCCCACAGAGGCGTCGATCTGGACTGGACTGCTGCGGTCCCACCAATGTGACGCGTAGGGCCGAGATGACGGACTGGACTGGCCCACCTAGCTTCGTTTGCTTGGCCCGTAGAAATATTCTTCTGCAAGTGGAGAAAGGGAATTAACCACCCGTGTAGTTGAGTGTAAATCCCCCCACCCTGCTGTTCTCCCCACTGATCACCTTGGATGTTCCCTCTTATAGTCTCACCTGATGATTTGAAAAGATGAGCTCTCCATCCTGCAGTGAGCGCAGGGGCGCGTAGATAACCAGTTGCTTCACTGGCTCGAAGGAATTGGTGAGTTCCAGGACAATATTGACTCCGATATTCCCGGCAAGACGCCGTAAGTATGTAGTTCGTAAGAGTTCAAATGCCTGACTTTCACTCTTGTTCGATTCCTTGCATGTTGCAGCTTGACCCTAGTGAAGAGTTCCTTGTGGCAACCGGTAATGTTCCGGTAAGGATTTGTATTATCCAACACAGTTCGATAAAATAATGTCCATATGTACCCTGTTGCTTTCTCCCTTATTCAGGCGCTGAGAGAAAGTATGAAGTCTCGGGGAATAATGCCTCCGGCGGTAAAATCAGGTAAGTCTTTTGTGGTGAGGAGGGTTCCCCTTGTTAGTCCCTTGTTTCACCTTGCTGTCCTTTTGTTTCCCCTTAGGGGCCAGGGTTCAGCTAGGATGCAGTGGAAGCTGCGCCGACCCGTGAAGAAGAATAGTACCCCCGGTGGTAAAATCAGGTAAGTCTATGGGGGGTTTTCCTCTGTGTATTCCCTTGGCTCACCTTGCTGTTCTTGTCTTCTCCTTAGGTGCCGGAGTGCGGCGGGAACATGCAGGAGGATGCGGTGAAATGTGAAGATGCTGCGAAGGCTGGTGAGTTCAGCGCGGCGCTGCAGCAGGCGAGGCGACGCGCATAAAATAACTTCTTTCTTCCAGCTTGAAGGCGCGATGGAGCGGGAATTCAGGTAAGGATCAAAGGTATTGCTCTTGTTCTAACCTTTTCTCCTTCTTTCTCCCTTTTTCTAGGAGCTCCAAACTCGAGGCGGGCGTGGCAGAAGACTGGATGCAGAATTGCAGGCACAGTGAGCTTTACGCTGCTGGGTGCAGAATAACACGAAGCGTGTGCTGCTCTTCGTGCGTGGTTTAAATAGCCTCCAAAGTAGTCCCAGGTAAGTATTCCTCCCCAGCCTCACCCGAGTAAAAAAATAGCCCCTAGGTAAAATAGTCCCTTCCAAGCCTCGTTTGGCTTGGAGCTCTTGAAGCATGGTCTGCATCAGGTAAGTTTGCAGCATGGTCTGCATCAGGTAAGTTTTAATCTATGAGCCTGGCGCCTATGGCACCAGGACTGACTCTCCATATGAGCCTGGCACCATAGGTGCCAGGACTGCACCCAAATAGCCCCTAGAGGGGGTTGTTGGGCTTGCTTGGGGTAACTTGATGCCTGCTTCCGGGGTTGCTGGACTTGGTCTGGGTCCCCGGGGGTAGGCATCATGACAACACACCGACGGGTGAGACACAGTATTCCCCTTCTTTCAATACCTTTTCCCCCGTCCTACCACGTAGAATATTCCAAAACACTGCCTCCCGCCCTTTTCCTACACGAACACTATCACACAACACCAAAGACAACAGACTAACACCAGAGCTGTTTACCTGACATGTCACAATACAAGGGTCAGGTAATTGACCAGAATCACACACACCTGACGGACCTTTCCCTTCCCCACAGGGATAAAAGGTGGAGCACGAGAGCACAGGACAAGCAAGGCACACTGCACAACGTGAGAGCTAACTCAGCACGTCAGTTCAAGAGGAAATCCTCCACAGAAGGAATCATAAGACCGCAAACAATAACCAGCGTGAGTTGCAGCAGATGTTTACGGTACGCAAGACCCTACTCCGCTGATAACCAACAGGCTAATTCATAGAATCCAGCGCACAAGTAGCGCACGCGGCTGGCGCACAGCGTGCGCCTGCGATAGTCTGCGCCAGGCACGTGCGCTAAAACAGATTTCCGCGCACAGCGTATTCATGGATTTCAAGCTCCCAAACCAGCCGTGGCGCAGAGAATCGCAGCGAGCCTGCAGCAGCGCCAGTAACGCCCCCAAGAACGCCCTCGCGCAAGGAAAAGCCATCAAAATCGCTAAATCATCGCTAAGGGCTGCGCTAACCCTGGACCACTTCACAGGGCAGGCAAACAAGGAAAGCAAAGCGGGCAATCTTCAAATCAGGAGTACGCGGGAAGTACTACACGCGACTAGGCAGGGAACGTGAATTACAGGGGTACGCGGGAATCATCACACGCGAACAGGCAGGGTGCGTGTATTACAGGGGTAGCGGGAAGTTCAACACGCGATTGGCCAGGGTACGTGTATTACAGGGGTACGCGTGAAGTAGAACACGCGATAGGCCAGGGAACGTGTATTACAGGGGTACGCGGGAATTATCACACGCGAACAGCCAGGGTGGGTGTATTACAGGGGTAGCGGGAAGTTCAACACGCGATTGGCCAGGGAACGTGTATTACAGGGGGACGCGTGAAGTAGAACACGCGATAGGCCAGGGAACGTGTATCACAGGGGTACGCGGGAATTATCACACGCGAACAGCCAGGGTGCGTGTATTACAGGGGTAGCGGGAAGTTCAACACGCGATTGGCCAGGGTACGTGTATCACAGGGGTGCGTGGGAATTATCACATGCGAATAGGCTGGGTGGGCCCTCACAGGTGTACCCTGTACACCCTCCACGGCCCCTGCAGGCAGCCCACAAAACAGTGGACTACCCTGCACACCTGATCATGTCCCCCTGCACCCCCATCCACCAGGGGCACCCTCCACCAGGCCCCCACCAATGTCTCCCACCACCCCCACCTCCCAGCAGTGCAGGGGCACCTGCCATCAGGCCCCCACCCATGTCTCCCACCACCCCCACCCCCCATCCACCAGGGGCACCCTCCACCAGGCCCCCACCCATGTCTCCCACCACCCCCACCCACCAGCACTGTGGGGCACGTGGCCAGCAGGCAGTCAGGCAGCAGCAGATGGCAGGTGGGAGCGTGCTCAGGGCTCTGGGGGACTTTAATTTGGCCTCCTGGCCAGGAGCGTGGTCTTTCGTGTTTGAACGCGTGGACAGCCTGATAGGGAGTGATTTTGCACGTGAAAACCCCACACTCAGCGAATCGCGCGAAAACCCGTCACCAGCATATGTGCGTCAATAGTTACCTGCACGTGCAGTGTCAAAGCGTGTGATTGGTGAAAATGGATCTACACGCAGGAGTGACAAAGCGTGTGATTGGTGAAAAGTGAGCTACACGCAGGAGTGTCAAAGCGTGTGATTGGTGAAAAAGGATCCACACGCAGGAGTGACAAAGCGTGTGATTGGTGAAAAGTGAGCTACACGCAGGAGTGTCAAAGCGTGTGATTGGTGAAAAAGGATCCACACGCAGAAGTGACAAAGCGTGTGATTGGTGAACATGGGCCAAGCACGTACACGCCGTAAGTGACGCTGTACGTGTGGGCCTGTATAAAAGGTAGTGTTGAACACCATTTCCTTGTACGTGCTTTTCGTGGAGAGCGAGTGGGTGAATTCTGTACTTCTTGTCGTTTCACACGCGATTTACTTCACAGCGTTTCCAGTTCGTACTCCCTGTTACCTCTGACAGCTTTTTCTCTTTTTCCTCTTGTACTGGTTTACCTGGGCCTGTTCCCTCAAACAGTGTCCCCTTCTACTGTTGTCCTGTCTCCTCAGACAGCATACACATCTTCTTTTGGCGGGGGTGTTGCCAACCAAACGCGCTCATTTTTCACGCTCTTTTACCTGGCAGACGGTGAGTCACGCACGTATCTAACTTCTGTGCTTGCCCCGTGTGTAGCCTACCCCTTCAGAGGTCATTCTAGGCTGCGTGTGACACGCATACGTTCATTGTGTTACTGGATGCCACAGCGTAGTGCAGGGTTTTCCATCAGCACACGTGGTCTAGGAGGGGTATTGTGCACGTTCCTTAACTTTTTTGGGGTGCCTGTGCGTTGCGTGACCCGTCATCTTTCCCCAGGGGTGTCATATAGCCTTGCCACTGCACTAGGGTACGAATACCATCTGGTACCCAACCCCTTTGACACCCAATTGCCCAGGACAATTGTGCACACCGACTCCCATACGCACAATACCATCAGTGCCATGGTTGGGAGGCGTGCAAGCCGTAAGGGTGGCAAAGGTGGCCGAGCCACACGTGGTGGCCGTGGAGGATCCACTAGGGGACGTGGTTGTGACTTGCAGGGTGCCCCTGTCCCCCCCAGTCTGGAGGACCAGTCAGGGACACCCATGCCCCCCCCAGTTGAGAGTCATGTGGCTGATACCAACCCTGATCAGCCCTTGTCGGACCAGGCCATTGTGGCACCAGACCTGTCCGAGGGTGATCCCATCGCTGACATCCAGGTCAGCAGGTCCACTGCACGTGCACCGGTGCACATTGGTGTCATCAGGGCACGCGCATCTATGCCAGATAGGTCATCTGCTGGCCCCCGTAGCCAGGGTGTGGCTCCATCCACCCCACCTCTCATACACCCTGCCAAGACTGTGTCGGTCCTAGTTCATGCACCTCAGATCAGGCCTGACCCCATCCCACTACCCCCAATGCCTGCACCTACTCCCATGCTGAGTGGGCAATCCCACACACCCAGTACTGAGTCCACCACGGCTCCTGCCCCTAGTGTCCACAGCGGCGTAGGACACTCTGGATCCCCACCCCCTTCCAAGCGCAAGAGGAAGAGTGCACGTCCGGCACAGGCTGATGCCCCAGGCACGGCTGCACAGTCCGGCCCATCAAGGAAGCCAAGCTTCACAGACGCCGAACTGAATGCACTTGTTCAGTATGTGTCAGATCATGATAGGGAAATGGTCATCGTTGCAGGGTCCAAGACCACACATGCCAGACGCCAGGCACACTGGCAGACCATTGCTGACAGAATAAGTGCCCTTGGAGTAGTGAGGCGCACAGCTAGTGATTGCCAGAAGCGCTGGAATGACCTTAAGCGCAGGGCAAAGGATAAGCTGGCCTCAAGTCATGCCGCAACCTTGGTGACTGGAGGTGGGTCCCCAGCACAGGAAATAGAACTCACACCACACGAGTCCGTAGCTGGATCCTACGTCACCGAGGGACAACTCCAAGGTGTGGGAGACCTCCCTGATTACGAGGCATCATCCGGTGAGTGCACATGCATGTGTGTATTATCCATGTGCATGGTGTGTGTGTGAAGCATTCATGTTGGGTGCCTGTCAAGGGGGTGTGTGGCAGAGTTGATAGTGGCACCCATGTGCCTCATCCAGTATGTTCAGTGCAACACCATCTGCCCACAGCACTATCCCTACTGGCAACAGTGCAGATATGGCCCGACACCATGGAAGTTGCCCTTGAATTGTCATTTTGTCACTACATTGTTGCTCATACTCCCCTGTCTATTCATCTGATGTCTTACATACCATTCCTATACTTTCCCCCAGCCATTCAAGTTTCATCTTCACATGCCTGACATGCAATGATACCACATGCTAATGCGTCCTCTGTATATAAATGCCAACCAACATGCTGTCATACTGTGGATGTTGCCTTGACATCCACCTCCTACCTGTGGGCTTTGGTACCGTCTTGTTTCGAGCCCCATTCCCTCACACTCCATGCTGCTCTTCATGGTCTATCTTCCATGACTTCTACAGTTCAGACCATCGTGCCCTACTCACGACACCTGCTTGCCAAAAGTCAAATGAGGGCACCCTGCCCTCCAATGCGACCCACCCTATTGCTGACCAGTGCATCTGAGCCTACTCAAAGCTAACTCTCACTGACATCTGCTCATACATGCCTTTGCCTGTCCCATAGACCCTTCACATGGTCCCTGTCCTCTCTCCTTGCTCCTCTTCCACCATCAATGGTGGGACCCGTTGGGGTGTACTCCTGGCCTCCTTCCAATCCTCAGAGGCCACTATTGATGTGCATGGTAATGGGAGCGTCTCAGTCCAAGGCCCTTAGGCCAACCTCAATCTCCTTCAGAAATGCTACCCACATCTCATCAACTTCCTTACCTCTCCTGCTGTCCCCCCTCCTCTCTCCTCATCAATCCTGCACTGCCTCCCTGCACCCTCCCATGAACCTTCTCCGCCTCCCACTCCAACTCCTACACATGCTGCACCTCTGATCTCTAGCACTCCCCGTAAGTCCTACAAGGCTGTCAACCTCCTCCACAATTACACTCCTTTCACTGCGGCTGCATCAGGCATTCCTCCGATATCTGTCACTTACATGAGGTTATGCACCTTGACATCCTTGGTCTCATGGAAACATGTCTGACGGCCAGCTCTGTCTGCATCCTTCACACACTCCTACCTGATGTTCAGGAGACCCTCTCCTTGGCCCGCCACTACTGTGCAGGGGGGGTGTGCCCTTGGCTTCCCTGAGGGTATTCCTGCCACTGTCACTCCTACTTAGACCTACTCCACTCAGGAATGGCTTGTGTGACGTCTCTCTCCACCACACCTTGACATTCTCAAACAGTGCGTACTGTGTCTGGGAAAACTGGTCAAATGTACTACTTCCTTTCTGAGTGTCCTCACCTCTCCTCCTCACTCATGTCCCCAGACACAGAAATCCTCATCCTTGGTGCTGTACGCATCCACCTGCATGCTTGTTGACGCCCCCACGTGACCTTTCTGTGACCTCAGCAACTCCCTCTCACCCTCTAGACTCCCGTCTGTCCCTACTCATTCTGCAGAGCACACTCTTGATGCTCTGATCTCATCTGACTTTCCCCTCTCCGTCCATCTCTGCACTCCTCTCTCCTGGAGTGATCACATTCTCCTCTCCTCCCAGCTCACCCTCACCACCCCACAGGCAAAGCCACCCTCACCACTGTCACACACCTTCTTGGTATTCCGACCCATGAAGTGTGTGTCAGTCGAGGCTCATGCTGCCAAAATCTCCCCCCCATCCAGCTCCCCCTTAGGCTCACTCCCATCCTGACAGGGCCCACTCCATGCTCCACTCCATGTCAGGTACACTGGATGTCTTTGCCACGGTCATGACCACCTGTCTGAAGCCCCATGCCAATGCAGAGTCCTGGCATGACTCGGATCTTGTGAACCCAAACCACAGGTGCCGGGTGGCAGAGAGGGAATGTCCTGCATCATGGCCATCCTCTGGCAAACTGGCCTGCCACATGCTCCAAAGGCAATAGCGCCTCACCCTTTTCACCAAGATGAGATCCCCAATCCAAGGGCACATATCTGCGGCATGTGACAACTCTGCAGGACACATATAAATCTGCAAGGACCTTGCCGAGCCAGATGCAGTGTGTACCTCCCCTGTCCCCTCCGAGCCCACAGCACTGCATGATTGTCTCTGTACCCCTATAGGCCACCCCCCCAGCACTTGTCTGCGCCTAACACCATCTGCCCTTGACGTCAAGTCCTACTTACCTTGTACAGCACTTCCAGCCGCCACTTCCCCTTGCACTTCATTTTGCCACCCACCCCTGCACTTGCGTGACATGAATGACACCAGCACCAGTAGGATTGTTGACTGGCATCCCCTTCTGCCCCACCACCCCTCAGTGCTCCGCTGTACCTTCATACATTTCTGGACCGGTGCCTCACGAATGCAATATGAATCCTTTACAGGTGATGGGGAGGTGGAATCACATTGTTTACTGCATTTTGTTGATGTAGACAAGGCACTGTGCATCGTGGCCAATTTGGACTAGCAGATCCATGTACAACATGTATACTTATTGATGTGACGATGCAATGTCATGACCAGAGTGGTTGAAATCCAAAAAAGTAGCCCTCCTCTCCCTCTTCACTTGGTGGCTATGTCACATGCCATGTGTGTGATGGCATGTGCCTTTGACATGGCAATCACCGGCCAATGTGTGATGGCAGTGCTAGGCAGCATGGTGAGCAGGCGTTGCTCTCCAATCTGTACATTGTATGCCCTGAGCCTCCCCTACAGACCCAGTGATGGTGAATGCATAGGAGGTCTCCCAGTCATGTGGGACATGTGTCGTAGAACTACTGCCTCTGTTGTTCATCAGCCCTTGTTGCATGCCATGGTGCTAATGCCTGTTTCCATTTTTCTCTTTCATGTCTTTGCAGGGGACGAAGCACTTGTTGATGCTGGGGATGTGGTGGTTGAGCCGTCCCAGGAGGGCAACCCGGGCCGACCTACCACAAGTGAGGGACGTGGTGTGTTTGTGGGTGAAAACCCACAAGTGCTGCAGGTCGTGCTGTCGAGGGGTGTCTCTGGGGGTTCCTCCCCCGAGCAGTATTCAGGTGTAGACTCGGAGGATGACACCTATGTGCAGTCGCAGGTGAGTGTTCTTGGGAGAGAATCTCCTCTGTCCGACCCACCTGCAGCCGGGCCATTGCCCTCAATGGGGATGTCAGTGTCGGCAGATCAGCCTCCGGTGGTTACGGATGCAGGGCCACACCACACAATCTCTGATCCTGTTCCTGGGGCTGCAGATCAGAGAGGGAATGCAGTCCTGCAGCCTGAGGCCTTGCCGGCACAGCAAGGCGCAGTCCGCCTTGCCCCAGGCAGGTGTGGTGCCCGTCAACGTGGTGGCCGTATGCCACCTGGCAATACCGTTTGGGAGCAATCCATCTACGGTATGGCCACCCAACAGGCAGCATCATCCGAGATGATTGCACAGGCCATGGATAGGGTGGCCACTTCCATTGTCCCCCCAGAAAGGCTGATGGAGCGACTGGAGCAGGCTACAGAGTCCATCTGCCAGGCACACAGGGAGGATATGTTGGCGTCCAACATGGACAGGCGGGCGGCACTGGCGACTCTGCGGGAATCACTTTCCATGGAGTCCCAGCGCCACAGGGAAGGCCTGAGGGAAGAACTCCGTCACCTCAGGTCGACCCTGTTAGAGCTTGAGGCTTCATCCCATAGAAGGACAGAGGAGCAGCTGGAGCGTCTGACACGGACGCTCTCGGCCGAGATGCAGGCAACTCGTGCGGAGGTCAGGTCATCCCGGGAGTTACTGCATGGGGACCTCCGCATGATTATAACCCAGAACCAGAACTACCAGACCCGCCTGCTTGCAGCCATGGAGGAGCAAACTCGTGCTTTGCGTGGGCTGCCTCCCATTGTCACACCATCTTCTGAGGCAGCTCCCCCACCTCCAGAGTCAGCTGCAGGGTCTGGCCAGAGCCATAGCGACTCATCTCCCACAACAGAGTAGCCGTGTGGGCCACGAGCCTATGGGGTGTTTTCGTTTCCCATGATCCACACAGGTGGATTGTGGCGTGCATCCTGTCCTCGGACCTCATAGGTGGCCCCCCCCCCCCCGCCGGCCCTTTCATGGCCATTTTTTCTCAATTTTATTTTTATTTTGCAAGAGTGTTGCCTTGTGTGGGTACCTGGGCATACACTGTATTGTGGCTGGGCACATGCAGGCTTGTCCTGAGTTTGGTTTCGATGCTTGGGTAGCAGACATCCACACCCCTCCTGCTTCCGTTTCCATGGGCTTGCAAAGGGTGTGCCCAAGTGACAGCAAATTACACGGTGACATTGGACTCCCATGAGCTGTTGGCCAGTCCATAGTCAATACTGTGTAGACATTCATAGTGTTCATTGTTGTTGCACCTAACTATGCATGATGGTTTGATATGTGCCTCTACTTACATATGTTGCTCATGTTTTGCAGGTATTTCACACAGATCTTCACAAGGGCATACTCTCTGGAGTCAGACTACATGTCGGTAGATGTGCACTGACACTTTTGCATGGCGCCATCACTGTACATCTGGACGGTGAGGACATACCAGCAGAATCAGGTAATGAGACTACCATTGATTACATGCATTGTGTCTTGTTTGGGTGGGCTTCAGGGTGGGTTGGTGTGTAATTTGATTGAAATTACTCTTACACAGGTGTGTAGTAGTGGCTCCAGGGCGGTTAGCTGCTCAAGTGCGGCTATGTTCCATTTGGGGCACTGCTATTTGTGACACTGGTGTCATGTTGTGATGGCCAGTTTGTTTGCTGTCACATACCATGACATGGTGTCCTCAGTGGCGGGACTGTGAAGGGAATGGGTGACATGGCAATGTTGTCATGTAGTGAATCGCCTGTGGCAATGCATATTTGATTGATGGAGTTGTGTCTTTGCGTTGTGATGCATTGCTGGTGTATGTGTAGCTAGGGGTGCACACATATTGGCACTTCCATGTTAACAATCTCAGGCTGATGTGTATCTGACAGTTTATTGTCAAGTAATTTTCAGACATTGTCAGGTAGTGTCATCATTGATTGTCAGATGGTATGTGCCAGAGCAGTGTGCACTAGCCAGCACTGTGATTCCTAGGTGAAGAAGTTGGCCACCAGTTGCGTACGGGCTGCCTCCCCCCGTGCCCTTTCCCCTCCCATGCGCAGCGGGCGTGCATGTGGTTGTGGATGTGGGGGCACCACCATGTCCACGGGCAGGCCCCGGCGTGTTGCAACGTTGTGCAGGACACATGCTGCCACTATGATCCTGCACACTATTCGGGGAGCATATAACAGCTGCCCGCCAGAACGGTCAAGGGAGCGAAAGCGTGACTTGAGCACTCCGAATGTGCGCTCCACTATGCCCCGTGTTGCAATGTGGGCTGTGTTGTACCTTACCTGGGGTGGCGTGGTGGGGTTCCGGATTGGGGTCATCATGTGGGGGCTGATAGGGTAGGCACTGTCCCCTGCGGAGGTGGTGATGGGTATCATTAGTGGTGTTGTGTCATGACCCAGTATCTGACATGCATGCATGTGCAGTGGCATTCATGCTCACCAAGCAGCCATGTATCTCCATGCTGGCCAGCCTCTAGGTCCCGGCATAGGGTAGACATTCTGTAGATGAAGCTGTCGTGGGTGGACCCTGGATAGTTGGCATATACTGATGTGATTATTCCCTTGGCATTGCATACAACTTGCACGTTGATGGAATGCCAGTGCTTGCGGTTTCTATAGATGTGCTCTGTTGCCCTGGGTGGACGTAGAGCCACATGTGTGCAGTCAATTGCACCAAGCACTTTGGGGAATTGAGCTACACCATAGAATTCCTGGATGCACGTCCGCCTTTCTGCATGAGTCCTGGGGAGATATATGTGCCTGCGGACTGATGGCCGTGCAGTGATGATGTTCAAGACCTGGTGTAGGCAGCGTGACTGCGTGGCCTGTGACACACCACCCACTATGGCACTTGTCCGCTGAAAGGATCCAGTGGCCAAGAAGTGCAGTACATTCAGGACCTTCTGCAGGGGGCTGAGTGCTTGGGAGCACAGGGTGGGTGATGTGAGGTCATCCTCCCACTCACTGACCAGGTCCAGTATGATGTGTGCTGGAAACCTGTACCTCCCATACACCTGGTCATCAGGCATCCCGAATAGGCTGGTTCTGGGTGTGAATATTCTGGCCCTGACTCTCCTCCTCCTCCTCCTTTGGTAGCCCACTGCCACTGCTGCTAGGAACGGTATGTTCATCCTGGCATCTGGCTTGTTTATTGAAAAGTGCGCAAATTAATGCCTTGCGCGTGTTGTAGGCGAGCGTGTGAGCCTCGCACCCCTGGAATCGAGTTCCCACTCCAATCGCGTGTGGAAATTCCCACGCAGCAGGCATACAGGTGCGCTGACGTACTTGCTTGTGTAAGTGGCCGCGCACCCCTGAAATACACGTACTTAGGCCAATGGCGTGTACGCGCACTTTTGGCCAATTACACGCGATGAAATACACGTACTTAGGCCAATGGCGTGTACGCGCACTTTTGGCCAATTACACGCGATGAAATACACGTACATAGGCCAATGGCGTGTACGCGCACTTTTGGCCAATTACACGCGATGACACTCTGACGTGCAGTATTTCCACGTGTGCTCCATCTTCACGTGCTGAGTGGGGAACGCCCGTGCGGATCACGTCAGACGCGCTTACGCGATGAGGGACTCTGGTCCAATAGAATTGCGTATGCGTGCTGACGCACTTACGCGCTAAGGGCCTTTCCTCGGATTTCACGCTGACGTGCAGGAATTTCACGTGCCAAATCACTCCGTATCAAGCTGGCCACCCGAAAACACACGGAACACCACGCTCCTGCCCCGAAGGCCGAGTTACTGCCCCCCCAGTGCCCTGAGCAGCCTCCCACGTGCTATCTGCTGCTGCCTGCCTGCCTGCCTGCCTGCTGCCACCGTGCCCTGCCATTTGGTGCCTGCACATCAGCCATCTGCAGGGGTCCAGTTGCTGTGTCCACCCCTGCTGGAACTGAAGACTCCCAACTGGGATTACATCGCTCCACAGCCCAGCCCCAGGACCCAGTTGCCCACCCACACCTGCCTCTGGGGTTGCCATGTCGGGCACTTCTACATCTGGCACCAGTGGCAACCCCAGGCCAGAGGGGCAGAGGGGCACCAGCTTCACTGCCACCGAAGTTGGTGTCCTGGTGGAGCATGTCCTGGGGCAGTATGATGCCCTCTTTGGATCGTCCCGCGCCAGCAAGGAAGGACGGGAGAGGATCTGGGCCGACTGTGTGGTTGCCATCAACGCGGAGGGGGTGGCAACCCGCAACGTCTTGAAGATCAAGAAGCGCTGGGAGGACTTGAGGTCCAGGACCCTTGTGAAGGCCCGGCGCCTCGTGGAGGGGGGCCGGGGCCACATGAGTTCCATCCAGAAGAGGGTCCTGGAACGCGTACGCCCAGCGCTCCACGCCCAGATCCTTGAGAGGGAGACCCGTCTGGAGTTGAGCGGTAAGTGTCCAAGCATCACTGTGTGAGACAGGGCATGTTGCGGTGTGCTGGTTCTATGATACTTGCCTGTATGTGTGCCATGGGCCATGTATGCATGTATGTGTGCTGGGACATCATGGTAATGCATGTGCGACCAGTGATGTGTGACCCACATGGTTGTTGCATGTGTTGAAATGCGGCATGGGGAGCACTATGCAGATTTGGGACATGAGAGCATGCCAGTCTCTGTACCTGGACATGGATGGGGGTGAAGGATGGGTGCTGATGCCAGGTACATATATGGTAGCCATGTCTGTGTGCCTGACCTGCATGTCTGTGACTTGTGCATGCCATGGATGCACGACACATGTGTGTGACAATGCACAGATTCAGTGACGCACACAACTTACCCTTGTTTTGCCTGTGTTCGGTGTGATTGGGGCCAGATGGATGTGACTGAGGTGAAGTGTGTGCATGTGATATGCATGAGCCATGATGCATGTGAGTTACATATCATTGAGTGTTTCAAGAGTCAATTGGACATGCATGGAAATGTGCATGGCATGCACCATGCCTGTTACTGTGTGTGTTTTGCCTGGACTGACCCATGTGTTGTGGAGGGACATGATGGAAGTGTACTTTGACAGGGGTGCTCATCTGCTATTGCTTCCTGTCTAGGGGACCATTGTACAGTAGCCTGATGCTTGTGTCCTTTGTCTCCCTCTACGCAGCGGCTAGTGAAGAAGAGGGCGGAGACGGCGCTGTGGAGCAAGGCGGCGGGGATGCCCCCACGGCTGCAGCGGAAGGGGTGGGTGAGCCCCCACAGGGGCCTGCTACGGCGGGAGACGGTGAGGAGCCATCCAGGTTGGTGGTTTGCACAGAGGAGGAGGAGGCCGACACTGGTGCACACATGGGGCCTGGTGGGAGCATCCCTGCTGGTGCAAGTGGTGCAGTCCAGGGCCAGGGGCAGGAGGCAGCACAGGTCACCGTGGAGGTGCCTGTGCATGTCGCTGTCCCTGACCCTGTGAGTGCACCACCATGCACCAGCAGGGATGCCCCGTCCCAGGCCCGTCCGCAGGTAGAGGGGATGTCCATGTCAACTGACTCCCCTCCACCTGCGGCCGTGGGAACCCCTGGCCGCGTGGAGCAGGTCCTGATTGGGGTCGCGATGCGCACGGCTGTGATTCGTGATGCCGTGCGTGCTTCCCGGGAGGAGCACGCACGTCATCACGAAGTGCACCGTGCCGACGTGGCCCAATTGGGATCGGCCATGTTCGGGGGGTTCCTGCATGTGTTGGCCAATCTGACGGCCCTCTCCTCCTCTGTGCAGGCTATCCACCGGTCGTTCTCCTTGCCGTCTTCCGGCCCAGATGCCACCATGGCCCCCTGTGGACCTGCCCCGACCAATGCAGCCAGCTCGGTGGGGATCCCATCCCTGCCGCAGTTGGGAGTCGGAGGTCCAGCAGGGGTGGACGACACAGCAAGTGGACCCCAGCAGATGGAAGATGTGCCGGCATCATCGGGCAGGGCACGTGCACGACGGCGTCGGTGGTTACCATCAGCCTGGATGCCGTCGTGCTGGCAGAGGCAGTGGCGTCGGAGGCAGCAGCGGGCTCGACGTGGGAGGCATCATGGCTCAGGGCCATCAAGATCAGAGGGGCAGGCATCGGCCGGAGGGCAGGGCAACCCTGGCATGGCGGTGTGTTCCGTGTGGGAGGAGTTTGGCCAGCGGATAGGTGCGGAGCGGCAGCGGGCGGAAGAGGAGCGGCTCGCCATGGCCAGGGCGGAGATCTCCATGCATCAGGCATTGAGGCGGGCTGAGTGCCTCGAGGAGGCTCGCAGGGAATTTGGTGAGCACATGGGGTTGTCCCTGCGAGACCTCGGGGCCAGGACTGAGTCCCGCCTCCAGGACATTGACATGGAGTTCGAGGATGCCCTGGCCAGCATCACCAAGTGAGCCGCAGGACTAGCCCGCTGCCTTTGTATATAGTTTTTTAGTTAGTTAGTGCTAGGTTTCCTTTATTTCTTTTTATTATTTTGGACCGCTTGGACAATGGCCACTTTTTTGTACATATTTTTTTAATTAGTTAGTATTAGGTTTCATTAGTGGTGTTGGGCTCATGGACCCTTGAACATTCCTGTATATATTGTTATTTTTTGGGAGATACATTTTTTTAATTTCATATTGTTTACACCATGTCGTAATGGTTTTTCTTTGATTTCATACTACATGTGTTTGCTTTGGACAAAATCTATTGATTTTTCTATCCTTTGTTTTTTGGTTTCTCATTTTTGTTCCCGGACATGGACCTTTTATTTGCTTTGCCAGATAGTTGTATTAGTTTACTTATTTTTTTTTTTAATACATTTTTATATTATCTTACACTTGTGTCATTTTTTCTTTGGTTTCTTACATGTCATGATACGGGTTTTGACATTCACTTGCACCCATTGTGTATGTGTGTGTGGCGGACATGTGTTCTTTTGCATACTTGCCTTTGGGGTTGTGTCATGTGATTGCATTCACTATGTGGGTGCATGCAATCCTTGCCTGGGTGTTTGTGCTGGGTATGCTGGCCATTACTGCCATTATTGTGTATCGTCAGGACCAGGGGCCAGGGGGACATGGGTGGGGGCCTGGTGGAGGGTGTCCCTGGTGGATGGGGGGTTGGGGGTGGTGGGAGACATGGGTGGGGGCCTGGTGGAGGGTGTCCCTGGTGGATGGGGGGTGGGGGGTGGTGGGAGACATGGGTGGGGGCCTGGTGGAGGGTGTCCCTGGTGGATGGGGGTTGGGGGTGGTGGGAGACATGGGTTGGACATGGGTGGGGGCCTGCTGGCAGGTTCCCCACAGTGCTGGGGGTGGGGGTGGTGGGAGACATGGGTGGGGGCCTGGTGGAGGGTGCCCCTGGTGGATGGGGGGTTGGGGGTGGTGGGAGACATGGGTTGGACATGGGTGGGGGCCTGCTGGCAGGTTCCCCACAGTGCTGGGGGTGGGGGTGGTGGGAGACATGGGTGGGGGCCTGGTGGAGGGTGTCCCTGGTGGATGGGGGGTTGGGGGTGGTGGGAGACATGGGTGGGGGCCTGGTGGAGGGTGTCCCTGGTGGATGGGGGTTGGGGGTGGTGGGAGACATGGGTTGGACATGGGTGGGGGCCTGCTGGCAGGTTCCCCACAGTGCTGGGGGTGGGGGTGGTGGGAGACATGGGTGGGGGCCTGGTGGAGGGTGCCCCTGGTGGATGGGGGGTTGGGGGTGGTGGGAGACATGGGTTGGACATGGGTGGGGGCCTGCTGGCAGGTTCCCCACAGTGCTGGGGGTGGGGGTGGTGGGAGACATGGGTGGGGGCCAGGTGGAGGGTGTCCCTGGTGGATGGGGGGTTGGGGGTGGTGGGAGACATGGGTGGGGGCCTGGTGGAGGGTGTCCCTGGTGGATGGGGGTTGGGGGTGGTGGGAGACATGGGTTGGACATGGGTGGGGGCCTGCTGGCAGGTTCCCCACAGTGCTGGGGGTGGGGGTGGTGGGAGACATGGGTGGGGGCCTGGTGGAGGGTGCCCCTGGTGGATGGGGGGTTGGGGGTGGTGGGAGACATGGGTTGGACATGGGTGGGGGCCTGCTGGCAGGTTCCCCACAGTGCTGGGGGTGGGGGTGGTGGGAGACATGGGTGGGGGCCTGGTGGAGGGTGTCCCTGGTGGATGGGGGGTTGGGGGTGGTGGGAGACATGGGTGGGGGCCTGGTGGAGGGTGTCCCTGGTGGATGGGGGTTGGGGGTGGTGGGAGACATGGGTTGGACATGGGTGGGGGCCTGCTGGCAGGTTCCCCACAGTGCTGGGGGTGGGGGTGGTGGGAGACATGGGTGGGGGCCTGGTGGAGGGTGCCCCTGGTGGATGGGGGGTTGGGGGTGGTGGGAGACATGGGTTGGACATGGGTGGGGGCCTGCTGGCAGGTTCCCCACAGTGCTGGGGGTGGGGGTGGTGGGAGACATGGGTGGGGGCCTGGTGGAGGGTGTCCCTGGTGGATGGGGGGTTGGGGGTGGTGGGAGACATGGGTGGGGGCCTGGTGGAGGGTGTCCCTGGTGGATGGGGGTTGGGGGTGGTGGGAGACATGGGTTGGACATGGGTGGGGGCCTGCTGGCAGGTTCCCCACAGTGCTGGGGGTGGGGGTGGTGGGAGACATGGGTGGGGGCCTGGTGGAGGGTGCCCCTGGTGGATGGGGGGTTGGGGGTGGTGGGAGACATGGGTTGGACATGGGTGGGGGCCTGCTGGCAGGTTCCCCACAGTGCTGGGGGTGGGGGTGGTGGGAGACATGGGTGGGGGCCTGGTGGAGGGTGTCCCTGGTGGATGGGGGGTTGGGGGTGGTGGGAGACATGGGTGGGGGCCTGGTGGAGGGTGTCCCTGGTGGATGGGGGGTGGGGGGTGGTGGGAGACATGGGTGGGGGCCTGGTGGAGGGTGTCCCTGGTGGATGGGGGGTGGGGGTGGTGGGAGACATGAGCAGGTGTGCAGGGTAGTTCCCTGTGGTGTGTGCTGCCTGCAGGGGCCGTGGAGGGTGTACAGGTAATGCCTGGGAGCACACAGCCAATTTGCGTGTGGAACTTCCCGCGCACTCCTGCAATCCACGTACCCGGCCATATCGCGTGTGGAACTTCCCGCGCACCCCTGGAATCCACGTAGCCGGCCATATCGCGTGTGGAACTTCCCGCGCACCCCTGGAATCCACGTACCCTGCCATATCGCGTGTGCAACTTCCCGCGCACCCCTGGAATCCACGTAGCTGGCCATATCGCGTGTGGAACTTCCCGCGCACCCCTGAAATCCACGTACCCGGCCATTTCGCGTGTGCAACTTCCCGCGCACCCCTGCAATCCACGTAGCCGGCCATATCGCGTGTGGAACTTCCCGCGCACCCCTGAAATCCACGTTCCCTGCCATATCGCGTGTGGAACTTCCCGCGCACCCCTGGAATCCACGTAGCCGGCCATATCGCGTGTGGAACTTCCCGCAAACCCCTGAAATCCACGTAGCCGGCCATTTCGCGTGTGGAACTTCCCGCGCACCCCTGAAATCCACGTAGCCGGCCATATCGCGTGTGGAACTTCCCGCGCACCCCTGCAATCCACGTACCCTGCCATATCGCGTGTGGAACTTCCCGCGCACCCCTGCAATCCACGTAGCCGGCCATATCGCGTGTGGAACTTCCCGCGCACCCCTGAAATCCACGTAGCCGGCCATTTCGCGTGTGGAACTTCCCGCGCACCCCTGAAATCCACGTAGCCGGCCATATCGCGTGTGGAACTTCCCGCGCACCCCTGAAATCCACGTAGCCGCCCATATCGCGTGTGCAACTTAACGCGCACCCCTGAAATCCACGTAGCCGGCCATATCGCGTGTGGAACTTCCCGCGCACCCCTGAAATCCACGTACCCGGCCATTTCGCTTGTGCAACTTCCCGCGCACCCCTGCAATCCACGTACCCTGCCATATCGCGTGTGGAACTTCCCGCGCACCCCTGCAATCCACGTAGCCGGCCATATTGCGTGTGGAACTTCCCGCACACCCCTGAAATCCACGTAGCCGGCCATTTCGCGTGTGGAACTTCCCGCGCACCCCTGAAATCCACGTAGCCGGCCATATCGCGTGTGGAACTTCCCGCGCACCCCTGAAATCCACGTAGCCACCCATATCGCGTGTGCAACTTAACGCGCACCCCTGGAATCCACGTAGCCGCCCATATCGCGTGTGCAACTTACCGCGCACCCCGGTATGCACGCACACGTTTATTTTTTCTCTCTGCGCGTGTCTGTGTTTGTGGGTACCCCTTTGTACGTCATTTGTCCTGGAGGGCCACAGTATTGGACATTGATCATGTCTGTATATAGGTGCTATTTGTTGGCGCACCTTTTAGCGCACATTTCTTGCAGGCGCAGAGACGCTACCGCCTGCTTTCTTGTGGCGGTCGTGTTTGTGCCTGTTTGTGCCTGTGCGCTGCTTTGAGCGTGCGCTTTTTTGCCCTATTCTATTCCATGAATACGTGTTGTATGCGAGCGTGTGGGCGTTCCGCGCACTTGCCTCCTAAACTTTCCCCGTGCCGCCCACATTCTTCCCCATTCCGAGTGTTGTGCCCCATTTTATTCCCCATTCCGAGTGTCCCGCCCTGTGACCCGCCTACTTTAGAGCTGTGCGCTGCGCTCGGAGTGATGGCGCAGTGGCCGTGGCGCACGACGTTGGTTGACCTGTGCGCCGGCCTGCGCCGCGCGTTTTTTCCGCGCACGTCCTCTGCTTTTCTTGCGCAGGGACTTCCATGAATCGACGTGCGCTGGTTTCCCTGCGCTTTGCGCTGATTTTAGGCGCAGCGCACGTATTGGCCCCTCTGCGCCGGGATTTTCGGCGCACATTTATTCCATGAATCGGCCTGCAAGTCGGGGAAGGACACTGGTCTCAGTGGTACCAACCTTGACTCCCAGGATAAATAAAGGCAAGCGGTTCATCACAGCGGCTGAAATGAGAGGAGAATCGATACAAAACCGAACTGTGTTGAATGAAAAGTAGCCAATGGCTATTTTGAACATTGAAAGAATTAAAGATACAATTGTCGAGAGAGGGGATAACCAGCAACCGAGGAGTCCGGCACCACGTGGGTGCTCAGACAGGAAACTCGATGGTAGACACCACTGTAACCAGAAGCCCATGGGAAGAGGCGAGAAAAGGTCAAAGTGGTCATACAGGGGTCTTGTAAAATCCTCTGTACCGTCGAAGGTCTTTGACCGACAGATGATTGAGAAGCTAAGGGAAAGGAGTCCCGTTTGCTGAAGTCCCTATGAACAGTGTATTGTAAAGTTGGCAAGAGTGAACCCGGCAGAGGGAAGCAAACGTCAAAAAGGGGTCCAAGCCTGAAAGAGGGAGATCCGGGGTAGAAAGTTGTCACCCAAAGTGCAGTGGAAAAGGAACCGTATAACCGATTTGTTGCATACGATTTTGTGAAGGGTCTACGCACGGAAGAGGGAGACCCAGGCGTGAAGCCATCACCTCAGGTACACGTGAAGCAGAACTTTGTGTTTGTTGGATACATCAGGCCTTGAAGGCAAGAGACTTTTGTAAAAGAGGGACTTGGCCATCGAAGAACCTGATAGCTGATACGGGACTGTCGGCTCGTGCTGGGAACGCTTGAGCGTGTGTTGTGCTGCTCAGGAGATCCACTTTGTCCCTGTGCTCAAAACGTGGGGCAGGGGGACACCTGGCTAAAACCATCTTCACTAATTATTTAAAAACACTTTTTTCTTTATTGAAACCCTATCCCACACTCTTTCTGTAATTAGTTGTAAAGGACTTGACAATAGGGTTTTCTTAGTATAGGCCCTTTTATTTTGACACAATACCACAAGGACTGCCTTATTTAATGTTTGGTGGTCGAAGCTTGCTCCCATCTTAGATTTAGGTTAGGCGTTTTTCCACCCTGCATTTATAGTTCAATAAACATCCCTGAGCTGTGATCACTTGTGCCTGGCTTTACTGTTGCCACCATGAGTTCCTTGCATTACCTTCTTTCTTTGCAGGTAATGCTGCTGCTGTTAGGGGTAAAAGTAAAACCATTTCACTTTGCTTGCTTATCTGCCGTTCTCGGCATTTCAGTTTCACTTTCCTGCCATTGTCCATCACGGCAGTGTTAGTGGCTTATTCTGCTCCTAATTTGCTAAACTGACTGTGCATTTTTTATTCATTGCACACGTGTGTTTGGGGGCTTATCTGTGTGTTATTGACTGTGTGGCTGAGAGCAAAGCACTCTCGTGTATGCCTGTTCTGTTGTATTGCGTGTAGTCCTTTGAAACTACACTTCCCAAGACTCCTTTGGGTACTTTTTCATCGTCCAGGCTTTCAGCGCCAGCGCTCTGGGTCGCGGCGGTCTTCACCGGTCACGCCGCGAAGCATATATATTGAGGAGGAACTTCCTGCACCTCATCTTTCTTTGCAGGTAATGCTGCTGCTGTTAGGGGTAAAAGTAAAACCATTTCACTTTGCTTGCTTATCCGCCGTTCTCGGCATTTCAGTTTCACTTTGCTGCCATTGTCCATCACGGCAGTGTTAGTGGCTTATTCTGCTCCTAATTTGCTAAACTGACTGTGCATTTTGTATTCATTGCACACATGTGTTTGGGGGCTTATCTGTGTGTTATTGATTGTGTGGCTGAGAGCAAAGCACTCTCGTGTATGCCTGTTGTATTGTATTGCGTGTAGTCCTTTGAAACTACACTTCCCAAGACTCCTTCGGGTATTTTTTCAGCGTCCAGGCACTTCAGCGCCGGCGCTCCTGGGTCGCGCCGGTCTTCACCAGTCATGCCACAGCTCGCCGGCTCGCTGGCTTTGCTCCTGCTAGACCGGACTTTGATTTTTCCCAAGTAAGTTTTACACACACTTTCTTCCGGCCACCATTATGCGCCTGTACAAAACAACGCGCTGCAACAATATGAAAGGTGCTAATATCGCACCACTGTTGGTATTATCCCTCTTGTTACTCAATACATGATCGTTACACAAACATGGTGTTGAAATCAATGACCTTGCCAATGACCACAAACCAGAAACCTGGCTTAACCCAAATCTGCCCACCCAAGCTACACTCTCCACACTTGACGATTATACACTCTTCAGAGCTGATCGCTTACAAGGCAAAGGTGGTGGAGTTTCACTAATGTGCAAGTCCAGTCTCAAATGCCACGAAATCCCTCATAGTTCCCCAGATGGATGTGATCAATATGGGTGAAAATAAAAACTTCCCCACACACAACTCTCAACACTCTCACAATTTATCGACCGCCTAGAGAAACGCCTCTCTTTGAAGAGCAGCTTGGCGATCTGCTAGCTCAAATCTGCGCCACCAAGTGCCCTGTCATTATTATGGGCGACTTCAATCACTGGGCTAACGACCAACGTGACAAAGTGAGCACGAGCCTCATGGACACTATTACCTCTTTTGGTCTCACTCAATGGATTAACTCTGCCACGCAAAAAAAGTGGGCACACCCTCGACTGGCTCATATCACAAAATACAAACAACTCTGACATTTTGGTCACTCCATGCATATGGTCAGACCACTCTCTCATTCAGGCAAAAATGACACTGCCTTCCAGTCCCCCCAAACTTAACACGTGCCAGCGCATACAAAAAATGACCTGCAAACTAAAAAATATTACAGCCTCTAAATTAACCACACAGCTGTCATCCAAGCGTCAATCTATATCTAGCTTTGATGACCCATCTGAATTAGTCAACCACTTGCTACTTAATATAAAAGATGCAGCAAACGACCTTGCCCCTATGAAAATGAAGACCATTAAGACTGAAACCATAAAGAACACCTGGTTCTCTGATGTCATCATCAACGCCAGACAAACAAAAAGAGCTCTCAAAAGAGCCTGGAGGAAGGATCCAAACGACAACACCTTAGCTGACTACAAAAAATCCATAGCAACCTATAAAAAATGTATCTTTGGAATAGGATCGTGAATGCACAATCCAGTGTTGGCGAGCTATTTAAAATCCTAGCAGAGTTTCAAGACATGCCTCCAATAGCTAATAACATCATCAAAGATGATAAGTGGCGTCAGAACATCCATGACGCATTTCGAGCCAAAATCGACTCACATAAGGAGAAAATCAAGAAAGCCCTCGGCAACGTAGCGCCCGTGCCAACTCCTTCTGGAATAATCTCCCCTAATAAAGTGGAAAGCACAATCCCTCTATTTTCCTTTACTCACTATGCTGAAAGGCCACCTCTTGTCTTGATGATGACTGTCCGACAAGTATCTTTAAGGAGTCCACTGACATTTTGGTTCCATGGATTACCAAATTGATACATCTGTCCTTTGATGAAGGTCTAGTACCGGACCTGCTAAAATCTGCATGGAAAACACCATTATTAAAAAAAGAAAACCTGGATGCCACTAATAATGACAACTATAGGCCCATAACAAACGTGCCTTTTATCCTCAAGATATTGGACAAACTTGCATATCTGCAATTACAGGCTCACGTCGAGGAACATAAAATCCTCGGCACCCGGCAGTCGGGTTATAGAGCTCGTCATCGAACCGAGACAGCCATGCTCTTAATCTTAAATCTACCCTGGCTGGTATAGCAGACAAAAACCAAGCCACTCTGCTCATGCTACTTGACCTCTCCACAGCCTTTGACCTGGTTGATCACAACTTACTTGTGTCTAGGCTCGGAGAGGTCGCCAACTGTTCCACAACAGCATCCAGATGGATAGCCTCCTTTTTAGGCCCCAGAATGGTTAGGGTAGGTGTAGGTAGCAATCACTCCTCCCCCATTTCTCAGACTTGTGGAGTTCCACAGGGCTCCTGTTTGTCGCCTCTACTTTTTAATCTATATATCCGCCCCCTTCTCGATCTTTTGAGTAAACTGGGAGTTCAATATACGAATTACGCTGACGACATGCAGATAGTGATACAACTGAGTGGTCTATATAGCAAAGACACTGAAACCGTTAATAACATATACAAAGCCATACAGGACTGAATGGCCTGTAACTCATTGGCTTTAAATGATAAAAAGACCGAGCTCCTGATAGTGTCTTCCAAAATCACTCGGACCAAACTTTACTCTAACTATGCTAGCTTTCCTATTGCGGATAACATCATCATTGTCCAAAAGAAAGTGAAGACCCTAGGAGTTGTTCTGGATGAAGAGCTATCCATGAAATCTCATGTCTGTAGCATAAGGTCCAGCTGCGGACTAATTAACAAGTGAATAGGATATATCTGTCATGCCGCGGCAGGGTTGTCGGGTGTGGAATCGCTGGCGTTTCTGTCTGCCATAGAGTTTCTCCTCTCTGCCAGTCACCGCACCGTTCTAGTTGTTGCACGTGAACGCGACCGGAAGTATAAATTACTCCGCTTCCGGGTCGCGTACGCGTTGCAACGTTTCCGGGTTCCCTCCTGTGTTGCTGCCGCTCCCGCTACTGGTGTTTTACTCAGCCGGCTATTTGTCGCCTTTTGTTCCCTTGCCTTTCTGTTCTTTTCCTCCTTTTCTCTCGCCCTCGTTCTGTGCTACTTAGCCTTGTGCCTTCTTTCCTCTTCCTGCCCTGTTCGTCTTCTACTTCCCTCTCTCTCCTCTGGCTGTATCTAGCCCTTGTACCTGATTATCCGCTGCCTTCCAGACTCTTGCCTGCTTACTTGACTGCCTAGTGTTGTGCCCTTGTACCTGATTGATCCGCTGCCTTCCAGACCCTTGCCTGCCAACTGGATTGCTCTCCCATACCGAACTTCCTCCAGCGCACTCTATCATCTTCGCTTATCCCACAAGAAGGACACCTTCTAGGGGTTTTTTTGTGCCTCCTGGCTTTTTTCCCCTGAGTGGCACTCCCGGTGGGATAACCCCCGTGCCCCTATTCTTAGAGGCACGGTGGCATCCTATCGAGGGCGTCCTTACCTGCACAAAAAAAAGGAGAAGCCTCCAAGAAGCAAAGAAGGGGAAACCCAGGAAGAAAGTGGAAGGTGAGGAGTTGGGGAAGGGAGAGAATCTGTCTTTTCGTCCGACGAAGAGGACATCACCGACCTTTGTGACAGTTTGCAACGCCAGCAGGAAATTGAGATGGCAACACCCCAGCAAGTACAGGAACTTGTAGCTGCCGTCCAAAATCTTAACCTGGAGGTCCAGAACCTCAAGGCAGCCAACGCAGCCTTGCAGCTAAGAGTGACTGAACGAGATCGGCCCTCTGCTGACCTACCCTCGCTCCCTTTGGTGTCAGGCAAATTCGATGGATCACCTAAGCGAGCGAAGGAGTTCTTGGACGCATGCAATCTCCACTTTTCCTTCCGCCCACAGACATTCACCTCAGATCATGCCAAGGTAGGATTTATGATTACCCACATGACGGGTAACGCTCTGGTGTGGGCCACCCCTTTGGTTAACCAACCTGATCCTGTGCTGCAAGACTACGAGGATTTCAAAACTCTGGTACAGCAGACATTTCTACGCACAGAAAGTACCTTTCTGGCATCTGAGGACCTCTTGGACATCCGCCAAGGAAGCACAGACCTACTCACCTACATCACTACCTTCAAACAGATAGCTGCAGAAGCGGGCTGGCAGGAACAGGCTCAATATGCCATTTTCCGTCGAGGATTGAGAGAGGATCTCAAAGATGAGTTGGCACGGATTGACCGTCCTACATCCTTTTCGGATCTCATAACAGCCACTCTTCGGATTGATTTTCGACTCTCGGAATGTCGGTCAGAACGAAAAAAGACCAAATTCTACAGTCACCCTCCCCTTGAGACTCAGTCACCTTCCTCTCAACCACCTTCTCGTCAAGGCAAAGAAGAACCGATGCAAATCGGAACCGCTCGCTCACCGCTCACCCCAGAGGAACGTAAGAGACGACGGGATGGCAATATGTGCATGTATTGCGGAGCCTCTAACCACCTGCTTCGGGACTGTCCCGATGTCCCTCCGAGGCGTTCGGGAAACAAGCGCCCTCGGTGAGTATCAGGACGCACTCCTGAGGGGCCGTTCCAAGTCCTTATGCAACTCTATCGGTGTCATATTCAGGTATACCGGAGGACTCCAGGTTGATGGTTCTCACAGTTTCTCTTACTCTGGGCAAGACCGATATCTTAACCCAGGCCTTACTCGACTGCGGTGCAGCCGGCAACTTCATCGATACCCTGTGGGCAGAACAGAAGGGTATCCGTCGTCTGGCTAAACAGGAGGATCAGAAGGTCGAAGGAGTTGATGGAGAGCCTTTGAGTTCCGGTATGATTACCCACACCACCGAAGAACTGAAACTAAGCATTCAGCAGCATTCAGAAAGAATTTCATTTGATATCATTCGAGCAGCCCACTTCCCTATCATACTCGGGATAGGCTGGCTCAGAAAACACAACCCTCACATTGATTGGGCAAAGAATGTGCTCAGTTTTCAGTCTGCCTTTTGTAAGGCAGAATGTTTGCCAGGACCAAGTTTCGAGACACTTCAGACCACCAGTGTTTTCAACTCCAGACTCATCCATTGTCTACCTCATCATCTTCAGGAATACGCTGAAGTGGTGACAGAAAAGACACCTAGCGACCTTCCTCCTCACCGACCAGAAGACTGCTGCCTGGATCTCATTCCAGGTGCACTTGTACCATTTTGTAGGATGTTCCTTTTGTCTCTCAGGGAGAAACACATCCTCCGGGAATACCTGGATAATAATCTGGCCAACGGGCTCATAAAACCTTCGAAATCCCCGGCTGGGGCTTCCCTGTTTTTTAACCCAAAGAAGGACTCACAAGAGCTGAGACCCTGTATTGACTACAGGGGCCTAAATAAGGTGACCATTAAGGACAGATACCCAATGCCATTTATCACTGAAATCATTCAAGCCGTTCATGGCGCCAATATTTTTACGAAACTGGATCTTCGGAACGCCTACCATCTTCTCCGGATTCAAAAGGGGGATGAATGGAAGACAGCTTTCAGGACCCCCTATGGGTTATATGAATACAAGGTGATGCCCTTTGGGCTTGTGAATGCCCCGTCTGTATTTCAGCGATTTATGGACCGACTTTTTTCAGACCTGCTATGTCAGACCACAATAGTCTATCTTGACGACATATTGGTGTACTCAAGAACTCCGGAGGAACACGAAGTCCATGTAAAAGAAGTCTTCCAGAGACTTAGAGACAACCACCTCTCAGTCAAATTAGACAAATGTGTGTTTTCCGCTACGTCTATCCCTTACTTGGGATTTATACTATCCTGTTGGGGTATAGCCATGGATCCCCGCAAGGTGTCCACCGTTCTAGAATGGCCTTCTCCTAAATCCATCAAAGATGTTCAACGATTCCTGGGACTGGCGAACTTTTATCGGAAGTTCATTTCCAATTTCTCTCACTGGATAACACCCATTACCACCTTACTCAAGAACTCTTCCAATCCGTTTTCCTGGTCCAACGAAGCTGAAGACAGTTTTCGCAATCTTAAGGAAGCTTTCTGTACCACTCTCATCCTTCAACAGCCAGATCAAGATCGACCCTCCATTGTTGAAACGGATGCTTCTTCATCGGCCATCGGGGCCGTACTTTTACAAGAACGTCAAGGAGTGGAACATCCTGTCTCATATTTTTCCAAAACCCTCAATACCAGCCGAAAGAACTACTCAGTCATAGAGCGTGAGCTGTTGGCCATGAAGTCAGCCTGTCTGGAGTGGCGCCATCTTCTACAGGGAGGCAAACATCCATTCTCCATAAGAACCGATCACAAGAACCTACAGGTCCTACGACAATTCGAGTGCTACAACACGCGTCAAGCACGTTGGGCCCATTTCTTTGCCCAGTTTGATTTTGATGTTACCTACATCCCCGGGCAACAAAATCTTGTTGCAGACTCTCTATCTCGTAGAGGAGACTACATGTCCGGACCAGACGAATCACACAATCTGATGTTTCCATTACCCAGACGAGTAAGTGTTCTGTCCACCTTTCTAAAGCAGGTGAAAGAGGCATCTGAAGGCAGTTTCAAATCCGAGAACCATCCTCAAGACATCTTCTACGACATCAAGGAAGGGCTCTATTTTGTGGAAGGCAAATTGTATCGATCTACCCCTGAGTTCCGGAAATTGGCATTAAACTGGTGTCACGACTCCAAGTTGGCAGGTCATAGAGGCCCCAAGGGCACTTTGGACTATCTGCAGAGACACTTCTATTGGCCAGAAATGAAACGAGATGTGGACTGTTATGTACAATCCTGCACTACGTGCCTTCACAGCAAGGGTTCTCGTCTCAGACCATTAGGACTGTTGGAACCAAATTCTGTTCCCGATGGTCCTTGGGAAGTCGTTTCCACGGATTTCATCGTAGATTTACCTCCTTCCCAAGGGTTCACGTGTATAATGGTGGCAATCGATTTCTTCACAAAAATGGCTCACTTCTCTCCGTTACAAGGGGTTCCAACAGCGGCGGGTATGGCCGAGACCTTTATCAAGGACATCTTCTGCATCCATGGAGTTCCTAAGAAAATCATCTCTGATCGAGGTAGTCAATACACCTCTCGATTTTGGAAGATTTTATGCAACCGTCTAGGCATTGAGAGAGCCTTAACGTCCGGCTTTCATCTCCAGTCCAATGGACAGACGGAACGCCTAAACGCCACCTTAGAACAATACCTACGATGCTATGTGAATCTCCAACAGGACAATTGGGTCTCTCTACTTCCCTTGGCTGAGTTCTCTTATAATAATTCCTTTCACTCTACTCTCGGTCTCACCCCTTTTTTCTGTAACTATGGTTACCATCCATGGTCCATACTGCCCGTCTCTGGCATCACCACCGGCTTACCAACTGTTGATTCCGCTCTCACCATATTGCGAGACGTTCACCTTCATGCTAAACAAAATCTTAGCGAAGCACAAATGAGGTACAAGGTTCAGGCTGACAAACATCGCAAGCCAGTCCCTGATTGGGGGGTAGGTTCTAAGGTTATGTTGTCCACAAGATACTTACCTCGATGGGCACACCCATCCAAACTTTCTCCTAGATTTCTGGGTCCTTACGAGATCATACAAGCTATCAACCCGGTGGCTTTTCGTTTAAAACTACCCAAAAGTCTTCATAGGGTTCACCCCGTGTTTCATGCTTCACAACTAAAACCTTTCCATGAAGACATCTGGTCCCCCAAAAAGATAAAAGCCCCCTTGCCCGCTACTTCGACCCAGGAGGAATTTGAAGTGGCTCAAATTTGTGATTCCCGATACCGCCGGGGGAGACTGGAATACCTGGTGCGATGGAAGGGATATGACTGGTCAGAAAACTCTTGGGAACCAGCCTCTCATGTCCATGCCCCACTTTTAGTGCGCAGATTCTATCACTTTCACCCTGGCAAACCTGGGGGGGCCCCCCTAGGAGGGGGCATACTGTCATGCCGCGGCAGGGTTATTGGGTGTGGAATCGCTGGCGTTTCTGTCCGCCATAGAGTTTCTCCTCTCTGCCAGTCACCGCACCGTTCTAATCGTTGCACGCGAACGCGACCGGAAGTATAAATTACTCCGCTTCCGGGTCGCGTACGCGTTGCAACGTTTCTGGGTTCCCTCCTGTGTTGCTGCCTCTCCCGCTACTGGTGTTTTACTCCGCCGGCTATTTGTCGCCTTTTGTTCCCTTGCCTTTCTGTTCTTTTCCTCCTTTTCTCTCGCCCTCGTTCTGTGCTACTTAGCCTTGTGCCTTCTTTCCTCTTCCTGCCCTGTTCGTCTTCTACTTCCCTCTCTCTCCTCTGGCTGTATTTAGCCCTTGTACCTGATTATCCGCTGCCTTCCAGACTCTTGCCTGCTTACCGGACTGCCTGTGTTTTGCCCTTGTACCTGATTGATCCGCTGCCTTCCAGACCCTTGCCTGCTTACCGGACTGCCTGTGTTTTGCCCTTGTACCCGATTGATCCGCTGCCTTCCAGACCCGTCCCTGCCAACTGGATTGCTCTCCCATACCGAACTTCCTCCAGCGCACTCTGTCATCTTCGCTTATCCCACAAGAAGGACACCTTCTAGGGGTTTTTTTGTGCCTCCTGGCTTTTTTCCCCTGAGTGGCGCTCCCGGTGGGATAACCCCCGTGCCCCTATTCTTAGAGGCACGGTGGCATCCTATTGAGGGCGTCCTTACCTGCACAAAAAAAAGGAGAAGCCTCCAAGAAGCAAAGAAGGGAAACCCAGGAAGAAAGTGGAAGGTGAGGAGTTGGGGGAAGGGGGAGAATCTGTCTTTTCGTCCGACGAAGAGGACATCACTGACCTTTGTGACAATATCCGCCCATTCATCACTGAAAAGAACTGTGCTCTTCTGTCTTCAGCACTGATAAATCCTCGATTAGACTATTGCAATAGTCTTCTTTCTGGTACCACAGCTACGAACGTCCAATCCTTACAGGGGGCCCAGAATAATGCTGTGCGCACTATATTCAACCAATCTCGCCGCACCCACATCACCACCTTTAGGAAGAAACTTCACTGTCTTCCAGTAAAACATCGTATCACACACAAGGTGTTGACCACAACGCACAAATGCCTCAGCCTTAGCAGCCCCACATATTTGTTTGTTTGGGGGTACCACCCTTGATGTACAGGGACCCCTTCTTTGGAACGCACTACCAGCTCGGATACGGCAGATCCAAAGCTACACTGTGTTCAAACAGGCCATAAAAACTCACTTTTTTAACCTGGAATAACTTGCTCCTGGTCTCATGTTTCTTCTCTCCTGTCTTTTGTTTGTCTTTTGTTCTTCATGTGCGCTCTGAGGCCCACGGGCATGTGGCACGTTACAAAAATTTAAATAAATTAAAAAAATAAATAAATACCTACTGCTCACATCTTCCTCTTAAGATGAGCCTGACTGCTCTGCCACTCTACCATGGTCTCTGAGTAGTACAGACTGGGATAGTTTACTAAAGTCTTACTTCCAAGTAAAGAATCCCCTAACAGCGCAATACCTTTGCTAACCTTCACAGTTCTAAGTGCGATACATTGGCTATCTTCAGGGAATCTTTAATCTGTAACATGTTGGCTACACTCGGAAACTCGTCTTAAGTGCAATAACACGGGCAACCTTTGAAGGTGTTCCAAGTGCAGCACAAAGGCTACTGTGAGAGTGCGGAAGTAAGGCTCAGACATAATGTTCATATATTTTTGGATTTACTTTTATTAATAATAGGGTTTTCGTACCAAAATGTCAACTTACTGCGACATGCCCATTACTGCACCTTTGCGCAGAACAAAAATCCAGACTCCTATTTCAACGGGTATGGGGAGCGGGGTCTCCTGCTCCCCTTAGTCGTTGTAATGGGAGTCGGACGTTGCGGCGGTGTCCCCCGCTCCAGTAAGATAGTGGGGGGCAAGCAAGTAAAAAATCAAAAAGGCGCCCTGCAGCACCAGCTCAGAATTATAGGTGGTGCAGTGATCACATAGATCCATGATAGGAGAGATAACATGCCTCTCTGTCCCTTAAGCTCATTTTCGGACTGTCAAACTACAAAGTTGCCGGTGGGGGTTGACTGTCATACCTCCAGCAGAGAGCTGGAGGTAAATCGGGCCCCCGCTGGCAAAAAACAGCCAGTATTTCTGGCACCGGTATTACTAGTGCTGGACATACCGGTAATTGCCCCCATGGAGTCCAATGGAGCTCCATGGAATGGGGAAAGACTGCTGTTGCCGGCATTTGTATTATATCGGTAATACCGGGATGTCAGGCCCTGGTCACGGTAGGTCTGTTTCCCAGTACTGGGAAACTTGTAACGAGGGCCAAAGTACTTAATTGTGTGACTTTCTCCCCATTGGCCATTTGACAATGTACTGAAATGTTTGTCATTGCGCCCACTGGCAATTGAGGCGGGCTCATGTATTATTTGTATTCTTTAGAACGAACAGATGTTGCTTCGGTAGCTGCCAAAGAAGAGGAAGATCCTGATCCTCTGGACCCAGAAATGGAAGTCAATGTAACCGGAGCCAAGAGTGAGTAACAGGCCTCATTGTTTGTAGATGACGGAACCTGCAGCAGAGCAGCTCACCCAGCCTTGGACCTGTCTGGGCCAGGTGTGGAGATATCTTTCCTTTTCCAGCTCCCCTCACCTTACTTGCGATGCGATTGCTGCACTCGGGGAAGCTCGCACTATATCGCCATATTCAGTATTCACATTTCCCATTTCAGTGCATCCATTGGTTACATGTATTGACTGATAAATGTGATGGCACAAAAACAGGCCTTGGCCAAGTGTGCACCTGGGCTATAAAGCAAAAACATTTTCATGCTTTTCATTAACAGTTTGGTTGTCCATGAGGGGCAGGGCAATTCATAGCGCTGGTCACTTTATATATATATATATATTTCTGAGGCTTGTGGAATCTGCTTAGATTCACATGCTGTGCATAGGCCGACATCTAGTGGAAGCTTCAGAGTATTAGTTTGTTTTTCGAAACTCGAAAAGGGGCATCGAACTAGGGCGTGCCAGTAATACTATCCCTAGTATGACGTCCACTGTACCCATGATCCCTCACGCGTGTAGAACCCTCAGATTGTTTTTTTCCGCCATACTTGTCGGAAGCATAATCGCCGAGTTCCCTGGCTTTTACCCATTTATCATATATTTAACAAAAAATCCCCGTTCTCCAACCCTATGTCAAAGATCGCCGGAGATCGACGTCGCTACTCGAGACCGAGGAAGAACAGCCATCGGGACTACACGACGGACTTTGGGCCTTGGAAGGCCTCGGCCCGGGCCTCGGAAGGCCTCTGGCCTCAGCCCTGTGCAAGTAGGGAGAGTGGGGGGTGGACATTCACACACACTTGTTTCCTACATATACCCGCCCGCTGCCAAATAGTGACATATGGAGAGTACTCCCTTTAAATTCTGTCCGAAGTGTAACTGTAGGTTTCCCTGGGTAGACAAACATAATACCTGTAACTTGTGTCTTCCAAGGGACTATCCCGCGGCGAATTGTAGAGCTTGTAAGCTCTTCAAAGCCAAGACACTCAAGCACCGCTCGACCAAGCGTGAGGCCATGGCCGCAGTGGGTTGCCTCAGCGATGGCAGCAACGCCGCCCTATCAGACGGCAAGGGCACATGGGTGTCGTCGGGCACCCACGCGCAAGCCCCCAACCTCGGAGGACTGACCGGTGGTTCAGTTATGGGGACATCACCCGGCGGCAAGAGCGCAACACACACCTCTTCCACCAAACACAATAACCCCACCCGAGATTCGACACGTGTGTCAAGTGATCGGGATAAGAAGGCACATAGAGAGCGGTCCGCCGATTCAGTCTTCTCTGGGCGTTCCAGGTTACCGTCGCTTCATGACACACAGCAACCATCCACGATTGCTAAAAGTGCCACATTACCAAAAGTCACAGAGGTATTGTCATCAGAAGACGAATCCGACCTCTTCCCCCAGGTAGCACGTTCTACGGCTACTCCTGTAGGACGTTCGACGTCTGCTCCCAAGATTGAAAGCCCCTCTTCCAAGACTCCCGAATCTCGTGATTCCACCTCCGATTCTCGACGCCAGGTGTCGAAAGATTCAGGAAACCCCAAAGGGTCAGGAACACATTTCTCTACACATGGGAAAGGCGAAAAACAACATAAGAAAGCCTCTGAACATCAGGTTCAGAAGGGGAAACACAGAGAAAAATCCAAGGGTCCTGACCATGTCACCAAGGGAAAGTCTGTTCCTCCCCCTACTCAGGGAACAGAGATAAGTGAGGAACCTCATCAGGAGAGGGTTATCCCCAGTTCAAGACAATGGGACTCGGAGGACATTGATAGAGTGATGAGGAGGATGTCCCTTTTTTGTAGATTTCTATGAAAAAGACCCAAATTTCTTCCATAGCTATCACAATACTCCAGCTACCTCTGCCCCTCCGGGATCCAAAGACCCTCAATCTACTACTAAGAGACTCCGTACTGAGACTCCAGTTCAGGGGCTGATTTCAGACCCTTTCAGTGTTGAACCTTACTAACAGTATGGTGAGGATTCGGAAGTGCAAATGCTGGACAACCAGGCCGGGGTCGATTATTATGGGGATGATGAGGACCAGGAAGAGGAGGAGGAAGATGAGGTGGAAGCCTATAGTCTCGACTCCCCTATTGCCAAGGACCCCCCTGTGAATGACTCACCTATTGACAATCAGCCTTTGCTTAACAAAGTTTTAGCCAAGGAGGCACCCCATTTCCAAATTGACACTCAGGGTGCCCAGGAAGAGAGAGATTTTGCAGACCAAATTCTAGGGGATAAAAGATCCATTGTTCAGGCTATCCTCATTCTAAAATCTATTCAACGCAGAATCAATCCTTCTCTGGTGACCCCTAATCTTACTCAGGCAGTTAACCCACGAGTAGAAAATGTATTCAGGGCCGCTCCCTCCGACCCACTGTACATAAGGGGTCAGCTAAAGCCTGACTCATTAGTGGTTACAATCACCAGGGAGAGAGCGGGAACACCATTAGCATCTTCGGAAGCTCCCCCGGGCAAAGAGAGCAAGAGAATATACGCTCTAGGTAGGAAGGTGGTATCCACGTCGGCGTACCAAGCACGCATTACCAGTACCACCACTCTGCTAGCAAGCTACAACTGCCACCAATGGGAACAGGTAGCTGCCCTCATTGCCTCCGCACCAGAACCTCTAAAGAGCCAGTTGGCCCAGATTGCGTCGGAAGGAAGATCAGTTTCCAGATGCATTCTCAAGGCTAACTTCGATGCAGCAGACAATGCAGGGACGCTGATAGCAGAAAGCACAGTAATCAAACGACACGCTTGGCTAAGGCAGTCAGGGTTTAAACCCGAGACCCAAGCCACCCTCATAGACATGCCGGTAGAACCTAATGTCCTGTTTGGGAAAGCAGTGGAGTAATCGCTGAAGACGGCTAAGGACGAATATGACACCTTAAAGTCCCTTGGCCAACTAACAAATAAGCCCACAAACCAGCGGGGTAATAACAATTTTCGTCGCTTTCGTGACCAAAACTCCCAGAGAGGGTCCAATACTATCAGAACCAAGGAGCCTCGTGGGGCGGCAACCAACAGGCTACCCAAAGTTTCTCCAGAGGTCAAAAGAGGGGCCACGGTAGGGGGAGAGGCAGCCCAGGTAGAGGCGCTACGCCTCCCAATAAACAGCAGTGATGTTCCGCTCCGGGCCCCTTCCCATGCATCCCCAGTAGGGGGGCGCATTTCCATCTTCACCCACGCATGGGAAGGGATCACCTCGGACAGATGGGCGCTGTCCACAGTGTCCGCAGGATACTGTATAGAGCTACTGGAACGCCCCCACAACTATCCTCCAAGACAGAAGATACACTCCTTGGAGCACCAAAGAATCCTCCTCGAGGAGATCATTATTCTTCTTTCAAAGGACGCAATAGAACTCATCCCGGGCAACCAGGTAAACAAGGGTATTTATTCAATTTACTTCCTTGTGTCAAAAAAAGATAACATAACACTAACGATGCGCCCAGTATTAGACTTGCTCCCTGTAAACAAGTATGTCAAGCCACAAAAATTCAGCATGACTACACTACAGGTAGTAATCCCCGTACTAAAGAGAGGAGATTACATGGCAACATTGGATATGAAAGATGCCTATTTTCATATCTAAAGGTTCCCAGCACACAGAAGATTCTTGCGTTTCAAGATAGACAACCAACACTACCAGTTCAAGGTGCTGCCCTTCAGAATAGCCTCGGCTCCAAGGGTATTCACCAAGGTACTGGCGGTAGTGGCAGCGCACCTATGCAGGGAGGCAATCCCAGTGTACCCATACCTGGATGACTGGCTCATCACAGGGGAAACCCACATAATTTGCAGATCCAACATTCAAAGAACAATCAACCTCCTCTTCCAATTGGGCTTCTCAATCAAGCCTGGTGCCAAGCACTTCCAAACAGTTCCTAGGAACTGTCCTAGACACCCAAGAGGGGTTGGCCTTTCCATCAGAGGAAAGAATTCGGAATCTGTTGCTGCAAATTCCGCAATATCAGCCCGGTCGCCAGATAAGGGTGTGCAAAGCGATGTGTTTGCTAGGCATGATGGCATCATGCATTTACCTGGTTCCCCACGAGCGCCTGCGCATGCGACCCATGCAGGAATGGTTGGCGAAACAGTGGTCTCAGGCAAGTGGTCAGTGGGACGATCTAGTGGTTGTTCCGCCAACACTAGTACAGAGTCTTCGCTGGTGGACAAGAGAGAGTCTTACAAAGGGGAAACCCTTTTGCGATCCAGAAATACAAGCCATCGTCACAACAGACGCGTCCCTGTCAGGGTGGGGAGCTCACCACCTTCACCACACAGCTCAGGGTCTCTGGTCTCACACAGTGGCTCAGAATCACATCAAACTGCTAGAACTTCCAGCAGTCTTCAGAGCGCTTCGGGCGTTCGAACCCCAACCATCCAACCTGTAAGTGCAGATCCTAACAGACAGCATGACGGCAATGTTTTACATAAACAAACAAGGGGGCACTTGTTCGCCAAATCTGTCCAAGCTTGCCCAGAAAGGCACTCAGACAGAACATTTACCTGTCATCCCAACATGTTCCAGGGGATCTCAATTCACTAGCGGACACTTTGAGCAGAGATCCCCTCCCAGAGAACACGACTGGCGACTACAAAAAGTCGTCGTAGAAGATCTCTTCTCTCAGTGGGGTTTCCCCACTAAAGACCTATTCGCCAAAAGCGAAAACAGACAATGCCCAGACTTCGCATCAAGGTTCCCCCAGCCAGGTTCCAAGGGGAACGCTCTATGGATGAATTGGTCAGGGATGTTTGCCTACGCTTTTCCACCAACCCCTCTGATGAGGAAGGTGGTCAACAAGATACACACGGAATCGATGACGCTCATCCTAGTTGCTCCCATGTGGGCGAGACAACTGTGGTTTCCACACCTATGCAAACTGGCGGTGTGCGACTCCATCAAACTCCCGTGCTGGTACAATCTACTCTCACAGCACAGAGGACAAACAGTGCATCCCCAACCGAACTTGATGAACTTGGCAGCATGGCTCCTGAAGTCATACAGTTCGGCCATCTCAATCTACCCTAGAGATGCATAGACATCTTGAAAGAGTCTAGAAAACCTAACACAAGACACTGTTACTTTGATAAGTGGAAGAGATTTGTTATTT
Source organism: Ambystoma mexicanum (assembly GCF_040938575.1). Classification (NCBI taxonomy): domain Eukaryota; kingdom Metazoa; phylum Chordata; class Amphibia; order Caudata; family Ambystomatidae; genus Ambystoma; species Ambystoma mexicanum. Next base: position 15,901,287 of record NC_090925.1, on the reverse strand, counting down.
GGTGGCAGCATAAACAAATCAAGCCAATTGATTGCACTCCTTCCAATATTGTCACCTAAATGCTCCACCTACTGGATGCAGGGTTGGTATTTAATTCACTCAAGGTACACCTGGCGGCGTTGTCAGCCTACACCACCTTCCATAACAAAGTGTCATGGTGGAAAGTGCCAGTGGTCAAAGCCTTCATGGAAGGGGTAAAGAGACTCCACCCTCCAATTTCTAACCCACCACCAGGTTGGGACCTTAATGTGGTGCTTGCTAAACTCATGGGACCTCCATTCGAACCCATGCATATAGCTAGTCTCAAACACCTGACTTATAAAACTGCCTTCCTAGTAGCCATTACATCCATAAGAAGGGTCAGTGAAATTCAGGCTCTGTCAGTGCAGGATCCTTTCTTTACTGTTCATAAGGATAAACTGGTTTTACGCACTCACCCTAGGTTTCCATTTCAAAATTCCATGTTAACCAGTCCATTGAGCTACCGGCCTTCTTCCAAGACTCCAAAAGCTCTGCTGAGGTGAAACTCCACACACTAGATGTAAGGAGAGCGGTCCTCTACTACATGGACAAGACCAGGTTGCTAAGAAAGACAGATCAACTGTTCGTCTACGTAGCTCTAGGCAGAGAAGGAGAGGGCGTCTCTAAAGGTGCCATCTCCAAGTGGATTATTAACTGTATCCAGCTGTGTTACTCCCTTTCAGACAAAACACTGCCTTTTACGCCGAGGGCCCACTCCACAAGAGGTACTGGGGCCACTCTGGCTTTCATTGCAAATGTACCCCTTGACACCATTTGCAAAGCAGCTACATGGAGCTCTATTCACACCTTTACTCAGCACTAATGCATTGACACTCATTCCAAGACAGATACTCAAGTGGGACAAGCGGTTCTAAGACGTTTGTTCGCTCATGACCCTTCTCACTTCCCACCTCCGTCTTCTAACACTGCTCGCTAATCTATGCACAGCATGTGATCTAAGCAGATTCCACAAGCCTCAGAAGGGATACATTACTCACTGTAATCGTATTTCTGATGCTTGTATCTGCTTAGATTCACATGCGCCCGCCCTTCCTCCCCTCTGAGAGAAGGCGCATGGATGCTTGTAGTCTTATCTATTTTATCTGCTTGGATACTCTGTACTCACGCCACTCCTCATGCTACCTCATGTCAGAAAAAATACAATCTAAGGGTCCTACACGCGTGAGGGATCATGGGTACAGTGGACGTTCCACTAGGGATATTATTACTGGCACGCCCTAGTTCGACGCCCCTTTTTGAGTTTCAAAAAACAAACTGTAATACTCCGCAGCTTCCACTAGATGTCGGCCTATGCACAGCATGTGAACCTAAGCAGATACAAGCATCAGAAATACGATTACGGTGGGTAATGTATTATATATATATATATATATATATATATATATATATATATATATATATATATATATATATATATATATATATATATATATATATATATATATATATAAAATGATAATTACATGGCCTGCGGTAGCAGCCATGTAGATATGGTTAAATTGCTAATCCCATAGGAAGAGCACTTTTTGGGCGGCTTATAACTTTGCTCCCCCTGGACGAATCCTCACCAAACTTTGCAAAAAAAAGTATATGGCCCACTCTGAATTTTTTGGTGAGGTTTGCTCCGGGGGGGCAAAGTTATAGGGGAGGGTCCCAAAATGGACATAATGGGAAAAAACTTTGCTCACGCCTACAGCCCAAACCACTGGACGGATTTTCACCAAATTTGTGGAAGGAGCGGCGGCATGGCCCCGAAAGCGTGCTTTTGTTACTTTGGTGTAAATCCAGCCAGTAGTTATTTTTTTTTAAATTACCAAAACGCAAGGCAAAATAATTAGTGATATCTATGTCTGCTCTGCAGACACACTTCCCTGTTCGCTCCGCGGACAGGACACCGATTGGCTAATGGACTTGCGTTATGTCCGCGGACACACAACGTGTTCGCTGATTGCTTTGCGTGAAGCGTGAGGTGCGTCAGATTTTTGGAAAGGCCCGCCATCTTGGATTCGCGGACATTGGCCGGTGTCCGCAGACATTGCGGTAAAAACAGATTAAAAAACACAACATTGCACTTGTCAAATTTATCAAATAATCTCTTGGGAGGTGAGGGGTGATGAGGAAGGGATGGAATATGGCTCCAAGAAGCAAAAAAAACACATGTTTTTTGCTGCGAAAGTCTGCGAACAGTCCAGATGTTCGAACAGTCCTGTGAAGTTCTTGAACACCTCAGCATTACGGGGTTGGTGACATGCAGTTCTTTGATGGCTTATAACTTTGATGGCTTATCACTTAATGGAACTGCATGAAATTATGCAGTTATATTCCCAACCTAATCCTGAATGAGTTTGCAAAGTTTGGTGGGATTCTGTCAAGAGGTGGCAAAATTAGAGGGGGAGGGTCTCAACATAATGTAAAGGCTTATAAATAAGGTGTCATTGGACGAATATACACTTAATTTGGCAAACTGATAATAGATCTAGACATACATGTTTGTGCGAAGTTTGGTGGGATTTTGTCGAGAGGGGGCTGAATTAGAGGGGGGTCCCAAAATGTTCAAAAGGCTTATAAATGTGGTGCCATTTGACAAATCTGCACAAAGGTTTGCAAAAAGATTATAGATCTAGATATAAATGTTTTCGTAAAGTCTGAATGGATTTTGTCAAGTGGGGGCTAGGTTAAATGACGATTGTATGTGCATACATTTGACACTTTTGAAAAAATAAAACATGGGTGGATTACCAGCAAACTTGTGCAAGGAACATTGAGAAGGACCTAAAAGAATGGTTTTGCAAATGTGCCCGTGTTTTATTTTTTGAGAAGTGTCATAATGTAGGTACAAAAAATAGTGATATACCTTTGGTGATCGTGGTGTAGCCTGTGGCCATGTGCAGTGGCCAGATTGTCCGGGTCATGGAATAAGGTCATGATCCGGACATTCTGGCTACTGGCCATGACCACGAGGGACAAAACATGGGGTTAAAGTGGCCATGTCCACCTGGGACTGGCTTTGTGGTAAAGTTATTCGAAATTGGGATAGATTTGAAAAGAAAGAAAAATGTTCTTGTGGTAATATGGTCATAGAATTCTCTTTTTGCCTTTTGCAGACCTCCATGGAAAGCCAAGAGGGGCCCTGTATGGGACCCGATCTTCCCATTCCATGGTGGCCATCTTGGAAATGGATTTTCCTTCCTACACCGGGACGCCGCAGCCGTCACGGTGTAGAAAGAAAAAAACCTTTTTTTAGCACCCTGGGTTCCCGCTTTGGGAACCTAGGGTGCTAATGGCCTTCATCCTCCATTACAGGGGCTGAAATGGGGGGATAATGGTCCAGAGACCTCATTATCCACCCTCGCTTTCGCTTGGGCTGATAACTTGGGCTGCTGGGCCGGTATCCACCGTTCCAGTCCCTGGAACGGAGGATGAATGCCACAATATTCCCATTAGCATAACACAAAATGCAAATGGAAATGTTGGAAAATCTTATTGAGTCTATGTACTTTACTGAGAAATATAAAGTAGATGGAGTCCATACGTTTTTTTTTTTAGTTCTATTTTTTAACTGTGAAAGTTGGTTCCTAAAGGAACATTTCTTTTGTTGTTTTTGGATGTATTTTTTTTTTTGGCAGGAGAGCTAAGAACGAAAGGTGGGGAGGGAAATGAGGGAAGAGGCGCCAAACACTAATATGGAGGGGCAGGTCGACAGGGCAAAATGTTGCACGTATGTTATTCCTAAGTTAGGGGGCATTGTTTCTCATGCTCCTTGATTACAGCAGTGGTGGTGGCTCTTGGGGAGGAGGGATGGCATTAGCTGATGCCATTTTAAAATAAATAGCAGTTTTGCTAAAGGTATGTACTGTGTACTAGATGGATAATGAGTAGGAATAGTTGTTGGAGGTGTGCAATGGACATTTTGAAGTAGAAAGTTCCTAGATCAGTAGAAAATGCAGTTCCAAACTGTCCGCGAAGCACAGATCTTATCGTGAAGTGCGGATGGGTTCTCGGACACGTTATCATGCCGCGCGCCAGCATATGGTCATGTGGCACTGTCCGGAAGGTCCTCAATGAAGGCAGATGTTTGTAGATGTCTACGGATGCAAAACTAGTTGAAATAGTTGCAAAAAGTGTATAGAAGTGTTAAAAATGATTCTAGAAGGTGGGAAATGGCAGAGTTTTAAGGTGACACTTTGTAAATTGGACACAAATCGTTCTATATTGGGTAAGTATGATATTAGTAGGTTGTAGGAAAATAGCATGCCCTGGTAAAACCCATGAAATTCACTGAAAAAACTTTTTTAAAGGGACGATATGGTTAAGTTGGAGTAATAAAAACCTATGAAATTCAATGAAGAAACGTTGTTAAAGGGACGTTATGGTTAAGTTGCACTAATAAAAACCTATGAAATTCAATTTTAAAACTTTGTTAAGGGGACATTATGGTTAAGTTGCACTGATAAAAACCTATGAAATTCAATGAAAAACCGTTGTTAAAGGGACATTATGCTTACAAGTAAAACCGAAAAACCCCTGAAATTTGCCAATTATGGTAAGCTAAGCAACCATAACTCCCGCCACCACCGTGCACTGCTAAGACTAACACCCAGGACATCAAAGATGACATCACAAATGTCATTGATGACATCACATGGCTGACTCCCTCTTTTTTCCTTTACTGACATATGTAGGCCAGTAACAGTCAGGAACTAAAAATTCAAAGAGTACTATATTTGTAGACTTATACTTCAAATATGTTCTTACAGTAATTCACTTGGGGTTCACTCACAGCATATAAAACATATGCATAGGGGAAAGCACAGACTTGGAAGACAGCAATGCTGTCTATGTATGAAGATGATCACTAAGGTTACCAACACTTTTCTTTATAGTTCTGCTGTTTTTTCTATTACTGTACTTTCCCTGGATATGTTCATATTTGTACACATTGTACTCACACTACTTTCCTTGGGGTCCAGTCACAATATGTGATACTTGTACATAGGGAAGTAGTAGCTTTAGAGCAGAGCAATCATTTCTGTGCATGAAGATAATCAGTTAGGTTATGAAGATTGTCTGGCAATACTGCTGTTTTTTGTTTACTTCATTTTCCCTGTATATGCTCTATTTCTATGTGTTGTTGTCTGTTTCTGTTTTGTGTGCAGTAATGCAATTATGTAGTAACTGGGTTTTATCAGCTACTTATTAAATGTTTCACAGTACGCAAAACTTAAGAAAGCATTTGCCATTTTACTATTCAACATGGAAAGATTATTAATATTGCACCTCCATCATGTATGCTCCACACAATGCCTATGTTTTTACAAGAGTATATTAGTATACTAAAGAACTTCATAATAGAATGCTATTTGTATCACTGCATTGCTTAATGCACTATGTACCTCATATTTATTCCAATGACCCTTTACACTTTTATATCAACATTACCATGAGAACCCCTTGTACAGACTTTTCATGAAAAGTAAATACACATGTGATGCCATCAGTGATGTCATCAATGACATTTGTGATGTCATCTTTGATGTCCTGGGTGTTAGTCTTAGCAGTGCACGGTGGTGGCGCGAGTTATGGTTGCTTAGCTTACCATAACTTGCGAATTTCAGGGGGTTTTCGGTTTTACTTGTAAGCATAACGTTCCTTTAACAACGGTTTTTCATTGAATTTCATAGGTTTTTATCAGTGCAACTAAACCATAATGTCCCCTTAACAAAGTGTTTTAATTGAATTTCATAGGATTTTATTAGTCCAACTTAACCATAACATGCCTTTAACAAAGTTTTGTCATTGAATATATATATATTGAAAAAAATGTAGCTATGAGAGAGTTAAGGTGATGTGGGAAGGGATGGCCATCTTGGCTCCCGTAGATGTCCCCCATGATGTAATGTTGTATGTCATTGTGAATCCCTTCTGTTATAGTATGTATACCTGAGCGTTGCAACTTCCCACTTCCGCTGAATTGTCAGCCAGGCTGTCCAGTGCAGAACAATGGTGAGCGCTGTGAGGTCTCAGCAATGGGGCCAGAAGGGCAGCCTGAGGGGCTACATTGAGGAGGCTGCCTGAAGGACTGCTGAGACCTCACGCAGGTCTGAGGAGTCTGCCTGAAGTACTGCTGAGACCTCACGCAGGTCTGAGGAGGCTGCCTGAAGGACTGCTGAGACCTCACGCTGGTCTGGGATAGCTGCCTGAAGGACTGCTGAGACCTCACGCAGGTCTGAGGAGGCTGCCTGAAGGACTGCTGAGACCTCACACTGGTCTGGGATAGCTGCCTGAAGGACTGCTGAGACCTCACGCTGGTCTGGGATAGCTGCCTGAAGGACTGCTGAGACCTCACGCAGGTCTGAGGAGGCTGCCTGAAGGACTGCTGAGACCTCACGCTGGTCTGAGGAGGCTGCCTGAAGGACTGCTGAGACCTCACGCAGGTCTGGGATGGCTTCTGACAAATTAATGCATTGAGCAGCCTCTGCATATCTGTGCATTGAATTCACAAAATGAAGCCCATTGTGCTCTGGGTTTCATACAACATGGAAATCTCTGAACCTGTCGACCAAACACCATTTGGCTGACATTTCCGATCATGTTAACAAAAAGCGACACTGTTTGGATGACTATGATCTAAGTTGCTTAACTTTTGCTTGCTCTTACGTGACCATTGAAGAGAAGGGAAGCCCTGCTGCTCCGGAGACATTGATTGCCGCGCGTCCCTGAACGCCAGAGAGGAGGGGCTGGGGACACAGCAGGGAGAGCGGAGACTTAGTGAGACTGCAGTGGAGAGCCCGGGCCTGAAGGCAGTGTACCGGTAACACATTGTCATGCACAGGGGCGAACCTGGGTCAGAAGGCGGTGAAGGTACAATAAATCAATACGCTTAGAGGCTAGCCCTGGCCTGAAGGTGGTGACTGAATAATAAATCGAAGAGTTTTGCCGGTGGCCCCAGGGAGCGACTGGGGAAGCCTGTGCCCCGGCTCAGACTGCTGCATGGTAGCTAGTAGGAAGGTGAGGAGGAGACCAGCAGTCTCAGAGACAGAGGGTGGGTCCTTGGAGAGATAAATGGCTCCCAATCCACCAGAGGAGCCCTCCAATGTTGAAAGTGGGCCCAGCAGTGTAGCTCCCAGAGGGAGGGGGAACTTCAGCGGTGCTGCAGGGCATTGCAAAGAGGGAGAGCTGAACCTGGTGGATGGTTCAAGGGGCATATTGCTGCAGGACTGCACTGCTGTGAGCTGCGGAGCAAGGTGAAGGAGCCCAGTATTAGGGTCCTGAGGCAGAGGGGCCAGGGCGTGGCATCTGGTGGTGGAGGCGCCTGGGCATGTCATCTGGTGGTGGTGGATGCGGCATGGCGGCAGGCAGACTGGGGACCCTGCAACAGGATGCGCAGACGATCCTGAAGGAACTGAAGGTGTTCAGGGCAGAGGTGCAGACCTTGATGGGCGCCATCACGGCGAGGGTCATGAAGGTTGAAGAGAGGGTGGAGGCCTTGGAGCACAATCAAAGGAACACAGACATGATGGATGTGGGTCTGGAGGTCCGGGTCAAAGAACTTGAGGACAGGGAGAGTGAGCTCAAAGCAAGCTGGATGATGTGGAAAACCAGGAGAGGAGGAACAATTTGCAGATAAGGGGTCTCCCGGGTAAGGATGCTGTGTCGCCCAGAGACTTCGAAGTCTTACTGTCTGGGGTGCTGAAGAAACTCATGGGTGAGACATTTGACAATGAAATACGCTTTGACCGGGTCCACCGCGGTGCAGGGGGAGCAAAGGGGCCCTGCTCAGTTGTGGGGAAGAGTCACAACTACAGGGACAAGGAGGACATCCTAAGGAGGGCCCAAGAGGTTGGCAACCTCGAATGGGAAGGTGCTACAGTAAGGATTTATCAAGACCTGTTGAATCACACGCTGGAGCAGGGGAGAAAGTGCAGACCCCGACACAATGCTTACAGGAAGGGGGGGTGCACTACCGCTGGTGTTTTCCCTTTGCCTTCTCTTTTGAACATGGAGGGGAACATTATGAGCTTAAGCACGGGGAAGAGGCAACCCAGCTATTGACGGAGTTACGGAAGGAGGGGACTTCCCAGAAGAAGGAGGGCCAACGCAGGCTGCAAGAGTGTTTTAATGTTAATGTTGTTAATGTTAAAGGTTGCTTGTACCACGCACTATCGCCACCGGAGGGGTCCCCTGGCGCTCTGGCAGATCTGAAAAAGGACAGTAGGAAACAAGGAGGCTGTGGGAGCAGTTAGTAGGGTGCATTAGGAATAGGAAAATGAGACATGATGTTCTGTTGGCAACTTCAGTTCGGTTTGCACCGTTCTCTGAGCTTAGGTACGATTTCCGGGTCTGAGCGATTCCTATGTTCTGTTGTGCATGGTTATGTGTTTCTTGTATGTTGTTGCAGTGTGGTGAAGTATGTGCGGTTTGCTGTGTTTAATAGCACCTTTGCCTAACCAAGAAGCCATAGGAAGGAATCTGTCTTCAGAAAATCTAAGAAATCTCACGTGACCCAGTCGAAGTTGAAGAGGGGGGTTTGCAGTGTAACTGTTGAATGCCTTATAATGGGAGGGAGGGAGGGGTGGGTGGTTTTTGTGTGGTCTATAAAGTTGATGTTGGGAGAGGTGGCAGGCTTGTTGTCACCCTAGTGACTTGTGGATTCACCGGTGTCTCTGAGAAGCAGATTTGGAGACCCCGGATGGGCGCTGTTGCCCAAACATGTTAGATGGAGTTTACCGGTTGACAGAGGGACTGGAGGGGTTTACCTGCATAGCTCAGTTGCAGCGGTGGAGGGGAGTTGGTTTCATCCTGGGGGTGCTACGGCGAATTCAGTTGAAGCCTGATAATGGTTAATTGGAAGGTGGCCACACTTAACGTAAAGGGACTGAACTCCCCCCGAACAAGCGGTCATTAGCGGCAAGGTTGTTTTGCAAGGTCCCGTTAGGGGTACTATTTTTACAGGAAACCCACTACAGGCAAGGGGAGGAGCGGGCACTGAAGGGGGACAATATTGGGCAGATATACTGGGATTCTGACATATCCAGTAAGAAGGAGTGAGTGGGTATCATTAAGGCGTGCTCTGTGCTGTGACGGAGGTAGAGGTGCAGAGGGGCTTTGGAGGACGATTTGTGGTGGGAAAAGGTCACCAGAATGGGACTACAATCACCCTGGTGTCCTTGTATGCCCCCAATGTGCACCAACGTTGCTTTCTCAGAAGAGTTTTTTTTAATATTGGAAGAATGGAGAGAGGGGCCTACCTTGGTGGGAGGTGACTTAAATGCCATTGTGGACCCAGCTGTGGACTGGTGATCGGCACGGGGGGGACCGAGTCAAATCACAGGGGAGGGCGCATAAGGCACTTGCTCAGCTGCTTCAGGACCACTTCTGGGAGGATGTATGGAGATCTAGACACCCCCAGGCGGGTGGTTATACCTTCTTCTTGACCCCACACCAAACCTATACGAGAATTTACTTCTTGCTGGTCCCCAAGGAGCAGGTGGCCATGGTAGAGTCCCTGAAAGTGGAATCCGTGACCTGGTAAGGTAACAAGATGGTAATAGTGGAGTGGTGGGTGGAGGAAGGTTGGCAGGGGACCCCAAAGTGAGGTGGACTCCTCAGGGACACAGTCTTTTGACTCCTCAGGGACACAGTCTTTCGGGAATATTTGCAGAAAGAGATTGGGCACTTCTTCGAACCCAAAGCTGCAGGGGAGGTGCAGTGCAAAGTGGTATGGGAGGCAGTCAAGGCCACGTTCAAGGGCCTCCTCATAAATGAGGGTGCCAGGGAGAAACGAGAAGATAGGCTTGGTGGAAGGGAGGTTGCGGGGGGACCTTGGAGGGATGTGGGTGCAGCTCACTTGACATGGGGTTGATCGGGAGAAGTTGCTGGCTGAGATGTGAGACAAGAGACAGGAGTTGCATTCTTACTTCATTGGGGGAGTGTTAGAAAATTGTGCTATGCCAAACAGCGATATTGTGAAAGGAGGACCGGGTGGGGACCCTACTAGCTAATCAAACAAAAGAACGTAGGGTAGAGAGAAGAGTAGTACGTATACGAGGGACAGAAGGCGACCTTCTGGGAGGTCAGGGCAACATTCCTGAATGTTTTACTCAATTTTACAAGAGTGTATATGATGGGCCCCCAGGAGAAAGGGGGGGGGGGCTATAAAGGAATACCCAGATTGACGGATGGTGAAAGGGCCATGCTAGTGGCTGAAAATACAGGAAAGGAAGTATTGGAAGCCATAGACCACCTTAAGCCGGGTAAGGCACCGGGGGAAGACGGCTATATCTCAGCCTTTTACAAGCAGTTTCAGGAACAGCTAGCGTGCCTCATGGCTAGACTCTTAAACTCAATCTGGTGTGCGGCGGGTATCCCCCCTTCCTGGAAGCACTTATAGCGGTTATACCTAAACAGGCTAAGTACCCCACATACTGTGGTTCGTACCATCCCATTTCTTTAAACACTGATGCCAAAATATTTAGCAGGATTCTAGCAGCACGGATGGAGGTGTTTCTGCTGCTGTTGGTGCACGCTGACCAGGCAGGACTTATTCAGACCAGGCAGGGTTCAGACAATCTATGCAAGACTCTGCACATACTACTTACCCAAAGATTGGGAAATGCCCCTTTCCCTAGATGCCGAATAGTCTTTTGACTGGGTGAACTGGTTGTTTTTGATGAGGCTCTTGGGGACGATCGGTATGGGGCCTGTTGGAAGGGCAATAAACATGTATCGGGGCACCCGGCAGGGGTGTCCCCTTCCCCCGTTATATGCATTCGTGATGGAACTTTGGTTAATCGAGCTACAGAGCAAACCTAAGGTAAAGAGAGCCTATCTAGGGGAAGGGTATATAAAGAATGTCTGTTCGCGGATGACACACTCCTCTGTGTCATTGAACCAAGGACATCGATCCGAGCACTCTCCCAGGGTCTCCAAGCATATGGAGAACTAACAGGGTACAAGGTCAACCTTGAAATGTCTGTGGTATTTCGGGTTTGACATGGGATGGGAGAGTACTGGGACTTCCTGAGGGACATGGGGTTTAAGCCACAACAGTTGGGATTTCGATATGTGGGGATTGAAATTACAAGAGAAACGGCAGATCTGTTTGAAAGGAATTATACCCCACTCTTGGATAAGATACAGCTTCAGCTACACCGTTGGGGACGGCTGGCTCTTTCACAGGTGGCCCGCCTTAACTATATCAAGATGACAGTCCTTCCTAAGTTCTTGTTTTTGTTAAAAATGCTCCAGTTAGTTGTCCCAGCCCCCTTTGTGTCTGAAATTCAGAGGGCTTTACTACGCTTCTGGTGGGCGGGTGCGAGACCAAGGGTGGTGTATAGAACACTGTTCCAGCCGGGGGACGGGGAGAGGGGGAATGTTTCCCCGACTTGGTGGCATATTATAAGGTGGTGCAATTACGGATCATGGTGGACCACTTGGACCTGAAAGTGGAGAAGCAATGGATCGATATGGATAATCGGGTCCTGGCATCTGTCATGCTAGGAGAATGGTTTGGGGTCCCACAAAAAGATATTCCCTGGAGGGTGCTGACACATCCAATCATTGTATTTTTTTTGTCGGTGTGGCAAGTGGGGTGAGTTCTCGTTGGCTCTCGACATGGCCATTGGCACTCAGCTGTATATGGGCGCCGCCCCTGCGGGATAGGATCGAGGTTTCGTACGAGGCAGGACTGTCAAGGGCAGGGCAGCTGTGGCACAGTGGTAACTTCTTCCTCATTGCCAGGTTGGAGGAATGCTTGTGCATAGGAAAACTCTCAGTAGTCCGCTATCTACAACTTAAGGGGGTGATGACGAGTTATAGATGGGGAGAGAACGTTTGTAGTGACTTAACTCCCTTTGAAAGGATCCTACTACAGGCCAAGGGCGAATATCAAAGTTATATGCTGAATTGAGGTGGGGGAATCTCGCTCACTGTGTGCCGACAAGGGAGAAGTGGGCCAGGGATTTGGCAATAGGCATCACTGACCAGAAGTGGGTGGCCATCTACAGGGGGGTTAGGAAGTCCACACGGTCCTTGCAATATAGAATGCAGGACTACAAGATAATCCACCATTGGCAATACCCGTCAGCAAGGCTTGCAAAGATGTATGCAGGGACAGATTCGAGATGCTGGCGATGTAGACATCTGCAGTATGTAGCTATGGTGGGAGCATGCCTAGGGTAGGTCCGTGTTTGAAATGCAAGTGTATAGTTGTTAATATGCTCATGTTTTTATATGGTGTGTAGTTTTGAAAGCGTTGCTCAGTTGAGCATGTGTTTGGACGTGTAGCATTTACCAGTGCACTGGATTTTGGATCCTGAAATCGTAGTGGGCTGGGGTGAGAAAAGGGTATGGTTGTGGAAGCATGCCTGTGGTGTGCACATTTGAGTGTTTTTATAGTTGTTGGGTCAAGTTATGACTTCATGCACCTCTGTTGCACAGTGTTTGGAGGATGTGGACGGATGATCGGGGGTCACCCTCTTCCCGGCTAGTGGTTGAGGCCATTTTGCATTTTTTGGTTTCCTCACCCTTGGTTGCCTGCATGGGAGTTGTACATTTTTCTGCTTCTTTTCCACAAATCTAGATGTCTTGCAAAAAAGACGCTTTGAAGTGAAGTGGAGTGAGTGAGTGTGTGTAGGTGGATGCAAAGGTGGTAGGTGCATTTGGCAAGGAAGGAATTGTGTGTTGTGATTGTGCTTTACAGTATGGCTGGATGGATGTAGCTTTGGAATGAATGAGTCAGAGTGAATGATGGACTGATATGTCATACCTATCCTCATACCTATGTGTATATGTGAGAATGCTTCGTTCCTGGTGTTCCACCACTGGTAGTTGAAAAGATATAGCCTGGGTGGTGGGAGCCAGTGGGGTCCGGCCCTGTAACTTTCTTGAACGTAAACTGAAGCTTAAATCCTAAAGTTTATTTGATTCATCTGTATAGCAATTATATATCCCAGAGACTGTAACTGTTTGCCACCAGAAAGGTGACCTATTTGTGGAGAATGTGAAGGACTGGGTACCGCAGTCCTAAAGAGAGACTGAAAACGTAGTATACATTTATTCCAGAACACCAATGAGCTCAGTAAAACTTTATTTGCCTGCATTTTTAAGCTGCAACTAAATAAAAGGCTGACCTTGTATTTGACTTTGATTTGTCTGTTGTTCCCTTGGCCGTGACACCCCTCTTTCAATTCACATACCTCACAAACAGTAAACCCAGAGACAAGGGTGTTTAAACTTGTAAGCAGAAATTGTGGTCCATGACAGCACAGGATACACATAATTTTGCAGAGAAAGATATTGTGCCAGTGCGATCCTCTTGTCAGACCATGAGTGTAGTCTTATGTGGAGTCTTCTGTGGTGGGTGGGAAACTGAGGCTGTACACAGCATAGGCAGATGGCAGGCTGGGAAGAGCAGGTAGTGCACAGGTTGGATGGGAAATCCATGGGCAGGATCACGGAAACCACCATGACCGGGCCACCGGATTCCAAGATGGTGGGTACCCCAGAAGAAGCTTTGGCTTGCGTAATTGTTGGCTGCCCAATCGCATAATTAGTTACTTCGCTGGGGGGAAGAAGAGCTCAGTGGCCATCAGCCAGTCATACTGACAGGGCCCAGGTGTCCCCAGTCGGGCATAATCTTTCAAATCACTCAATTACACTGCATATAAAAAACGCACAGAAACAGAGCTAAAGGGGGTGGGAGGTGTTCGGAGTAAGAATGCAGGTGAGGAACTGGAAGAAGTGAAGCAGCAGGAAAAATGGAGGAGGAAGGGATAGGGAGTACACTCAGATGATGAAGGGAGGGATCAGGAAGGCTTCCTGTGCAGCTGCATCCAAACAAAGTGAGCATACTTCCGAGTAAGTTGATTAAGGGGTTGTGCTGCCAGGGAGGAATATTTGGTAAAAGTTGCTGAATTGCAGATATTGCTGCAGTTTGTGAGTTTAGTAGGTGTCGGCCATAGTGGATAGTTTGCACCCTCTCCTGATCAGTTTCTCCCTGTTTGGTTTGAGAAGGTATCCCAAGAAATTTTTAGCATATAATCAGTTTTTTAGCAAATGGTGTAGAACTTCTAGTACATGGTTGATGTGATCTTGCCTATTGGACTGCGAAGATTGCTCAGGGGCAACATGCTTGTTCTGGAAGCAGGACAACGCTGACCAGCATGGGTTTCATACCCGGTCCTGCGCTTAGAGGATGGACTCTGGCATGAAATGTGATGTATACAATTCCAATTTAATTTTTATGGTGATATTAGATTAGTATATTGTCCCAGTACATGGCTGTTCAAACCTCACACAAATCACGTAATTTGTGATAAAAAGTAGAAAAATAAATGGAAAAGCGGAAATAGGCTGAAAGGCTTGATGGTGTATTCAAAGTGATTGTACTTGGTCTAAGAGGCCGTCTTTCATTCATCTCGTTATCTGATCCCTGCCAGTTTGTATGCATCCATACATCCAACTTGGTGAACCATGAGGCGTCCTTGTACTTACTTGATGAAGTTGCAAATATTAATTGTGATCTGGTTCAGCTCCCGGTAGTCAATGCATGGCCCGAGCTCCTCGGATTGCTTCTTTACAACAAAGATCGGTGGTCCGGCTGGTACAGAGAAATGTTGAGTGATCTTTTTCTACTCGGGTCCACTTCAGCTGCCCCGTGGACTCGCCTGCCAGGACTTCTTTTATAGTTGTTCACAGTCCTTTTGCTATGCCACAATAGCATATACCGAGAGGTGCTTGGTATATCTTCTCTGCTCAAACTTTTCCCGCACATTGGCCTCTCATGCATCTGTACTTGATTGGGTTTTGTCTTTAAACTTGGCCTTGTCTGCATTCAAAAATTCTTCTTATTGATGTTGAATTAGTACTTTGCCTTGACTGCATTTAAACAAACTTGGGGTATTTTCTGCATCAGCAATCTTGTACCATTCAAACGCTCATTGGCACCTTTGTCAGAACCCCCTGGGGTCCCCAGCTGCATTGGATAGTTCCTTCCAGCACCTCTGACTCTGCCCGTGCCTCGGCAGGGTGGCTCCTTCACCTGCTTTCCACTTTGGAGTGTGCAATTGCTCCCCCAGCATCCTGCGTGGCTCCATGTTCACACGCCAGATTTCCCTCTCTGCTCGACCTGGAGAATGCTGCCTCTGCGAATGACTCACCATCCAGGACCTTCTATGCGACTCACAGGGTCTCTGGGACCCTTCTTGCTTGCATGCAGCTTTTCTTCCTGTCCCAGCAGCCTTCCATCATCCTGTGGTTATTTAGCATCAGCGTGGGGTTTAGCATTCTCTCCCGCTCTCTCTGATAGTGCAGTTGCCATCTTTAAATGTCCCACGCACTGAAAAATTGGAAAAACAACTAGTGCGCATGTTGTTCTTTGAGCTCCTGTCACTTTGCACAAACTCCCTCATCCTCCTCCTTG
Organism: Ambystoma mexicanum; assembly: GCF_040938575.1. Lineage (NCBI taxonomy): Eukaryota > Metazoa > Chordata > Amphibia > Caudata > Ambystomatidae > Ambystoma > Ambystoma mexicanum. The sequence goes on along the minus strand of NC_090925.1, from coordinate 15,885,824 downwards.
CCTCAGTACCTGACTGGTTATGGGAGTTGGAGTCCATGAATGTCTTTGCACATTTCACTCTAAGATGGATTTTCTTGGAGGTTTTCACATAAAGGCACATCCGAAACAAGGGGTGGTATGTGCGAGTGTTTTGGTCAAAGGTGGGGACCTGACTAGAATGACAATAGGCCACTAAGAACTCTGGTATTAGAGGGTGTTCCTCATGAGAAAGGTGGGGATATTGTGCTTCTGCAGGTTCCAAGCTCGAAAATTCAGCAGGAGCAGACGATGAGTCCTGCAGACCCCTTAGTCCGGTCCTCCCGACAATCTTTGAGTTACGACTGCCGCGATGACCAGCCCGGAGAGAAAGGGGAAGTGGATAAAACAAAATAGAACGGGACCCTGTCGGTCTCGCTCTGACTGCTGAACCTCATGCCTTCAGGTTACCAGCAAATTAATGCATTAATGGTTACACAACTTCCTTAAACCTTTCTCTCTTCATAAATATTTAATACCACCTTCCCTTAGTTACCTGCTTTCCTCTGCTTACTGCTTGAATTAACGTTTCCTTAGCAATGTGATGTAAGACTCATTACTTCAGTAGACTTTTATTAAAGACACATCATAGACTAAAGTGTTCTTTAATCTTTTACTGTCTCTTCTCAGTTAATTCACACTTCTTCCTCCTGATTCAACATAGAATCATTGCTGAACCAAAACTGTCTTCCCTGCTCAGCCTTGCTCCCTTGCTAGATCAATGTTCCATTTTTACTGTACAGAAGGCTTTCTTGCTCTGCCCTTAGCAGTCTTACTGACACATAAACCCTTCAGGAACTTGCTTGACACCTTGCTTATGAATCGTTCCCTTAACACCTCCTACATTTTCACTGGAGATTCAGTGCTGGGTTTTTAGACTTCTTTACAATGTGACTCAGGTTGACTGGTTTCTCTAACTGCCTTTAAGCTTATAATCCCCCATCGGTTACTTGTGTCAATCTTCTTCCATCACTCCTTCGTAAGCGCCGGCCACACCCTAAAAAATATTTCATTAAAAAGCTTACTCGGAGACCGCACCCAAATCAGTTTTACTGCTTCAGCCCCTTCCGTCCAAAGCGCAGCATCCGCCGCCTCTGCTGTTGCTCAAACATCTGCTGACTCACTCAGAGCTCAGCACTTCTTAGCTGATCTTGACTTGCCACGCTGATAGGCGATGACGCAACGAGTTTTGTTATGCTCTACACGCACACAAGACTTGCAGGTGCTACATAAGGTCCTTTCCTCAATTCTACTCACAACTGACTTTGGAGGCCGCGCTGCGTTGCTTTAATTAATATGTACAAAAATAAAGTCTCTGACACTCGCAGTTCCTTTTCTGCTTCAGTGCTTTTCATAACTGTGCAGCAAATGCCTCTAGTATTAGATTACAAGCACTGCACGTAACTATGTGCATTTATGACTTTCTCAAGTGTGACTTTCTTTAGAGGTTAGTTCCAAATTAAAAAGCACTTATCTGGTGGTCTCTCAAATGACTACAGCTTCCCTGAAAAGTCTTTTAAACTGACTTCAATTAAATAAGCTCTTGCGCTCTGGATGCTGTGACCTTCCGTGAGCTTGACTGGAATGAAAGGACGTTTAAAATCTTCCTCGAGATTCCAAACTACCCCACAACACCTCAGAGCAAATCATTACTGCTCAGAATGGCCACCATAATGGATTGGGACCACTCCATTATCCTGAAAGGCAATGTTAAGGAAGAGATATTCTTGCCTCAGGATTACCACCATTGACAATAAACTGAAAATCTTTCACCTTTCCTGCGCAAAACAGTTTTCTTTTACCCTAGACTTCCTTCTAGCGGAGATACTTAATGGGAACCTGACAGCTTCATCCAATGAAGTTGTAACATCTCCCTGGTGGCTATCCCCTCCCATGCGACCCCAAAGCTCTCAACCGTTTGCATCACAAAGGCGGGTGAAAACACCTGATTTTATTTTTGGCGGGTGAGAAGCCCATTGAAACAAATGGGCGTGTAGGATGCTTGGCGGGTGAGTCAGCTGTTTGCAAGGCGGGTGACACCCACCAAAAGCGTGTGAGTTGAGAGCTATGCAACCCTTACTCATAGAACCGCCCCCAGGGTCACGATCAAGTAGCAGCTGCCATCCCCTGGCAACATGGGAGGAGATCACCGCTGGGGATTCCTTGATGACTTCACTGGATTCATCAAAGGATCCCAATGAGGTGGATTGCTCAGCAGCTGGCTTTGTTCCGGCTGCTGTGCAGCTTGTTCTGCTTCTTGTGCACTTGGCTTGCTCTATTTCTCTGGGTACCTGCTGGCCGTCCCAGTATGGCTGATACTGAGAAAGGCGATAGCCAGAATGGTGCTGTGCAGGCAAGGGGTGACAGACAGTGGTACTGTTGTCATGCAACCAGGCACAGGGAAAGGGATAGGGACTTGGGCCCTCCCAGCTCCCACGCCCCGACTCTGGGGAAGGACTGGCTGTAGCTAAACCCTGGTAGGTCTCCCGCCCTAGGCTGCGAGGGGTCCAGGGATAGTTCTCCAGCAGCGTCATGGTTGGTGGTAGAATCCTGTCTTCGTCCACTGGCCTCTTGCAGTTCCCAGATCTGTATTTGACAGTTTTAATGTATTTTTAGTTGGGTTTTGTTTTGAGTCTAGTTCATGATTGAACCCCATGTTAGCATTTCTATCCTGGTCTTTGGTACTTGAGATATTGGTTTCTCCAGAATGTTGATGGTGTTTTCTAGTTTCATGAAAAGGAATGTGATCACTGTGTTTTTGCGTCACGCTTTACCCTGGGTGGAGATGTACCCGCCTCTTCTCCACTCCCAAGTCCTGCCCTGATTTTTAAAAAAAAATAATTTTATTTCAACAAACAATACAAACCAAACTTGCAGTGCATATAGTAACATTTTAAATATACATCGCTTCATCATGTCCACTGCTACTCCCTTTCCCTCCTCCCCTGTTGAGCCTACTCCCTTGCATGGTTTCCGTTGGGTCTCGCGTGAGCCCAAATAACTCTGCTATTAGTTGTTTCCAGGCTGTCAGGGTCTCAGCCTCCTCCTCCCCCCCGGCATTACTTGCTTCTTGCAATACTATAGTTTCTGCTTCAGCCCATTTCTGTAGCTCTTTCCACCATACTTCTATTCGTGGTCTCTGGCATGCCTTCCACCCCATAGCAATTCTCCTCTTTGCAAGTGCATATGCAAGGTCTTTTAGTTTACTTACATGCTTGAGTTTACGTGGTCTAGGAAACCCTCCTATCAAGCAGGCCCACACTGTGTCCACCACAATCTTTATTCCTTTTTCCGCTAGCCTGTATGCCACTTCACCCCAAAAACGCTCAATGACTGGGCATGACCAGAACATATGCACCATTCCGGCATTTTCCTCATCACATTTGGGACATGCTTGTCGTCCTGCGTTTTTGAATTTGGCTATCTACTGGGGTGTCATATACGCCCTGTGAGTTATGTATAATTGTATCTGTTGTAGTCTTGCATTCCAGAGACTTTTTGTGGTACCCTTGGGCTCGTTCCCACATCCCATCACTCATTGGGGCTCCCACTTCCTCTTCCCAGTCCCGTCTCAGTTGTGCCACTTCCTTCCCCACCTTGGACATCATCAGCTCATATATTCTGGATATCTCGTGTCCCCCCTCTGCTATGTTGTATATTGTATCTGTGGTGACATCCGGTTCATCTTTTAGTACTACTTCGGACCATGTCTCTTTGATTCTCCGCACCACCCTATGGTATGTGATAAACTGGCCCGTGTGTAACCCAGTTTCCTCCTCCAACACAGCAAAGTCCCTTATATTCCCCTCCTGCCATATATCGCCCATTGTTGCTATCCCCACAGGTTCCCAGTGTTTCCAAATCATCATCCTTCGTTGCTTTTCTTCACCCGCCAGCGCCACTAGAGGTACCTGCGGGGAACACGGGAATGGATTCTCCATCAACTGGCAGGCCCTGCGCCATATCCTCCACCCGAGTATCATCATCTTCGGACGCCCCTCCGTGTCTGGCTTAGGCAGCCACATCATTTTCTTTAGGAAGAATGGGGCACAGTCCCGTCGGAACAGCCTGGACTCCGAGGTTGACTCCTCAGAGAGCCATTTAGCTACATATTGCAGCTGGCTTGCTATGTAGTAAATTTCCTAGTTTGGCAGTTTTATACCCCCTTTCTAAGTCCTGCCCTGATTCTTCAGTTTGTATAGTACGTGTAATTTGATCGTGTTTGACATCGCTCCGCCATACTTCCTATTCATGGCCACTCATAGTGCAAGGGATTTGAATGAACTCGGCACCGTCTTGTGTGTGATAGATCATAGAGTATTTTCTTGGAGCGTAAGGCGGTAATGGAATGCCCAATGGTTGCTGCAGAGAGGATCTTTTGCCGTTAATGTTGTGGGTCTGCTCATTATAATGTGTTTGTATTACAGGCCCTGGATCTCTGACCCCAGTTGCTTCAGTGAGCATTGATGAAGAAGAGGAGTCGTATCCCATTGTCACTGGGGACTATATCAAAAGCGAAGGTGTAGACAATCCTGGCGGTGAGTAAACTATGGTACACAATGGCCCTGTTTAATTTGAACATGTGCCTACATTTCTTTGTAAGTGCCACCTGCATTGTCGTCCTAATGATTATCATGACAACTGTGCTCTCCCCAGTCCCATCCAATAGTATGCCTATCATCGGTGCGAGTTTGCAAACGCGAGGCCCTGGATGTAGGTTCTGTCTTGTTCATCTTCATTTTGATCTGCTTAAACCATCGTGATCAAGGATTGGTATTGTCAGTCCTAAAATATATTGCCCTACAAATAGGTCCTGACTTTTGCCATTTCTTTCGGCTCATACTCTCCCCTTCCGCCCACCTGCTGTGAGAGTCGTTTCCACAAATCCTAACCTTGTGCCACTATCGTCTTATCTAGGGTTATCTGACATATAGGGGGAACATCTAACGTGAAACTGTTCCTATGTTGCTAACTTCCTGGATCAGTTTCCCATACCACTATACCTAGAAAAATGTTCTCATTCCTTTAATTTAGCATCCGCGTTTTAGCAGCTGAAAGTGCCCATTGCAGTTGCAATATGAATTTTTTATTCCCATATTGTAGAACCAAGAGAAGCAATATACACACGACCGTTGAATGCATAACATTCTGGGTGGTCGCTCCTAGATGGCATTTACCTACGTCATGTGAAGTGTTTGCCATCAGCCAATGTGCATTTTAGGAGGGATTGTCAGAATCAGCACTGGGTAGCGCAGACTGAGCAGTAAGGCTTAAACTTGGGAGATGTTGGTGTAAAGGTACTACAGTTAACAACTATGAGGAATCTGAGGGCATCCTCCCATCTACTCCCCTTCGATCTTCCACTCAGGTGCCCAGGGAAAGGCCATTGGTTTTTTGATCCGGACCCTAGGGGTGGATATGCGAGTGAGGATCACCTGGGAGTAGGGACCTCAGGGAGTGGCAAGAGGACACACACACACACACACACACCTATTAAGAGTTAGGCATGTTCAAGTGATTGACGGGCCACAGGTGCTTAAAAGGAGGGCCCCGCAACATGGAGGGGAGAACCTGACTGGGGAGAAGGCAACAGCGGCGACGAGCAGGCTGGAGCGGGACCGGCAGAGAGGACGCTGTGTATTGCCAGGGGAATGGCCTGTGACCCGAGTGGGCCGTGAAAGGACCAGAGCAATTCACTGAGCTGTGTGTTCCCAGTTGGAGCTGGGGAACATGGAAACCTAACCGTCGTGGGATGCTGCCAGAAGGTTTCCCGAGAGAGAGCGCTGCTCGCTGGAGCTCCTGACGCGTAACCCGGGAGGAAAGAGAAAGACGGAGAGCAGACAGAAGATGCCCGGACGAGCAGGCAAGCCTGAGGGAGTGTGAGAAAGGGAACATTCGTACCGGGGCACTACAAGGGCAGAAATTGGACATTTAAAGTTAACGTTCAAACAATCATATGAGAATGGGGTTTGGAACCTGAGTGCAAGAACATTGAATAGTGAATAAGTGGGCAGGTATTTTGGGAAATACAACGGTGCATATTGAATACCTAACTAAAGAGAAGATATGGAAATATTGTGAAATCACCACACATGTGGAAAGCGAATGATATGCTATGGTGAAAGTAGTAAAACCTGCTAAAACACATTGATGAACAAAGTGAAAGCCTGTTATGAATACTTAAGAACTAAGTGAAAAGCAAGTGTGAAGGACACGTTGCTGAACTTGAATAGACACAGTGACAGCAAGTTGGTGGAAGAGGATATACACCACAGAATAAAGGGAATACACATTGTGGCTTAGTTGTGGCAAAGCCAAGAGACTGAGAAAGAGAATAATACTAGTAACATTTATAACTGGCACATGTTCACAGTGAGGGGCTTGTGCTGAAGAAAGGTTTGACAAAGGGTCTAAAATACAAATTATATCAAGGGGACTGATAAAGAAAAGTGGCATTAAGTGGTGACATATGCTACAGGTTTTCAGAGAAGATATCCAAGTTAAGGACCAATGATACAGGGTCTTCAGTTGCGCTACCTGTAATTGGCGAACCACTGCGCTTAGACCGAGTTACCCGCTCTCATATTTTGGAGCGAGCCAAAGAAAACCAAGAGCATCCCAAGTGTCGAGGGTTATCGGTTGCTTGACCTGTGATGGGTGGAATGCATGGTCTGACGACTGTGCCCAGACAGAGTAGCCACATGTGGGATAGAGCCAAGAGAAGCCAAAAGACAAAGGCTGTGTGGTGTAAGCGCTGAAGTGAAAGAAAGCATCTGTGCTGGCTGATACAGAATCTAAAGGATTATAATGTGAAGCTGAAAGCATTGTGGAAAGTCAAGCGACTTGAACTGTATTGAACTTGGGGAAGGGGAACCCTGAGATATCCTGGAACGGTTTGAACCTGGGGAAGGGGAAGTTGAAACCAGCCGAGAGCTGGAAAAAGCTCAGAACTTTATTTTGAACACTGTTTCTTTTGGTGCTGACATCCCTACACATTGTATATCTTTTGTTGTGAGGGCAAGTATAGGTTTTGGCCACAGACAGACTTTTAAGTTCAACTTATTGACACTGACTGCTCTTAGTTTTTTAGGTAGAGAAATCCCACATTAGCAGTGGGCAAGTTAGGCCTTGCTCCATCCTGACATATAAAGTACTCTTGGTAAGAAAAGTAAATCTGTTGTTTGTGTCTTGCTTCGTGATGCCTTCACACAACACATTGGGATTGGCAAATATTAGAGGTCCACACAGATGTAAGAAAATATATAAAGTATTAGGCCAAACACATGCAAGTAGAAGTCAATTATACTGTATAAACTACACACTTAATTATAGAAACATTTCCATATTCAATAGGTAACCCTAAAGAGGGACTACACAACCCTTTGCAAGTACAGAGTTTCAATTCACTTTGCAAAGCCCAGACACTATGCATTCAAATAAAAACCATGTACTGTACAGAATAAGTTATTGCTTCAGAAGCTTAAAAAAGGCCTTCCCATGTGACATACTGTTATAGTTCAAGTAACAGTGTTACAATGGAATATTTTGCAGACAAATACCCTGGTATAGGGGTGCAGGAAGCAACACGGGTTGGCTAAAGCCCACATATAGTTTTTCGAGAGTGAACACCCAGTTTAAGTAGAAAATTGGTTTCCCAAAAGGATGAGGCTAACTCTCAATTCCAGCTCAATGAGGGGTCCCCAGCAAAGCATTCCCGACTAGGACTCCACCGGTCAGGGTATGCATAGTTATTGAGATGGGATGGCGGCCCACCACCCAAAGAACTAAGTAAACTCTCCCCAAGAACCCTGCTTCCTGAATATACCACCCCCAGGTAAGTAGGGGTCACTGATGCCAAGTACTTATGCCTTTTGGTTGGGGGCCGCGGCTGCTGAGGTCGATTTTCTGTGTCTTTTATTTGATCGTCTGATGAAGGCACATTTTCATAGGTCAAACAGCTGGGCTGAACAGACTTAGTTGGAGGACTAGTCCCATGGCAAGGACTCTGCAAGGCACAGTGGATTGAGGGGATGACCTGGGTCAGGCAGGCACAGACATTGCAGATGGCGGATCCACTCAGTCTCCAGATGCCCTCGGACACCACACACACACACACACACACACACACACACCTTTGCTGGAAAGCATCTGCTGCTCGCAGTGAGCTCTTTGTGTCACAAGGAGAGATCTGCTTGGTGATTCGCTTGTGTGTGAGAAACTGTCTGGTGCACTGATCATACCCTAAAGAAGGTCCAAAGGTTCGCCGCTGGCTTTGGCATTGCTTGGTCTCTTGGCAACAGTTCTCCAGCTCCCTTCTACATTGTCTTCATTCTTTGGACTATTAGTTAAAAGTGGGTGGTCGCCAGACTGGTTCCCCCAGATAAGGTAATTCGCCAGCCCACGGGTGGGTAGGACTTGTACCATTCAAACAGTGAGTGGCCGTCCAATCAGGGACTGCCAGCTGCCCCACATCTGCAGAGAAACCGACATTCCGTGGCTGGAATGTGGATTGGTACCAGGCCGTATATCTCCGGGTTCCAATCCCAAAAAGCAATACTGGACATCCATGGCTGGATCCTGTGAAATGATATTTCTTGCAGCAAGATGGCACAAAGACAGGTCTTACGCCATGGTGAGCAGCTGGCACTGAGAAGGCTGCTGAATGGCAGTGCACTGGGATGAACATGTAAAGCATGGTTCGTTACTGCCAGCTTGTGCTTGCTCCTCTTACGTGAAACAAGACTGTCTGTTACTCACCACTCCGAAGTAGGCCCAAGATGTGGATGAGTGAACTTGGAGATGATGGTTGTACAAGAATCGATATTCAGCCTTGCGTCCCAGCTCCCCTGAGTACAAGACTCAGGCTTCCTCAAAGAGGGGCTCTTTTCTACAATGTACCTCTCCGCTGTTTCGATTGGGACAGACAGAGGTGTCAATTGAATAAAAGAGTGGGGAGAACACACACCGCCAATACCAATGCTGCAAAGGAATACAAAGATATTATACAGTGTTGAAAATAAACCAAGTAATCAGAACAGCAGTATATTACAGGAAAATACCTAGGTAAGTATTGGAGTGGCGCTTCCCCGGGGTGAATCTACAAAAATATGAATAAGCACAATGAATGGGAATAATTCTAAAGAGACTTCCTAAAGTATCAAACCAATAACAACTAACCTGAATATGGATATTTTGAGGATGGAAAGTAGAGTCCATGAAACAGAAGGCAACGAATGGAGAAAATAACAAACAGGAATGTTAGTATAGGGAAATAGCCCTGAACGGCACGAGGGTCGCACTAGTGCCGGGTTGGTGCAGTATCAGCAAAACATTTATATGCACTTGAAGACAAGTTCACAAGACAGTCACTCAATGTCCCAGAATCCAACAAAAGGCAAAGATCCAAGCAAGGCCGTGGAGAAAATTAATAGCAGGGGTGAAATTGCCAATTACAAGTATGTACCTGAGCACACACGCATCCAGATAAGGCGTTGAAAAGTTCTGGATGGTTGATAGCAAGTCACCTGCGAGGAAGGCAAAGTTGTTCCGCGTCTATTAGCAGCTAGCTGGAATAAAGTACCGCAAGAGACAGCAGGAAGCAGGATCCAATAACGGTCCGGGTCAAAAGCCAGGCGAGCACGACAGGAATAAAGGAGGAGGCAAGCCAATCCAGAAGCCATGCAATGGTCAAAACCAGGTAAGCAGATTAGGAATTCGTGCAGAGAAAACACGAAGGAATAAACAGACGTAACCGCTGTAGCTTGTAACGCTAATTAGCAGCAACAAGCCCCTTGAAAGACGGTGGTTTTAAAGCCGTATGGAGGCGTGTCTTGCCGTACGTCTTCCACATACAGGACGTGTAAGCTGACACGGACTCCGTCCTAGTTTGTACAGGTGCCATGGCAACCTGTATCTGCTCCACAGAAGAGCTTGTAAGGAGTCGTATTCTGCAAGGAAGCCCGAAGTGTAACACTGTCTCCCTGTTACACTTCACTGAAGGTGGCTTGTGCTGGAAAGTAAAACTACTGGTGAGGCAAGTGAGTGAGGCTAATGAGATCGAACACCCCAAAATCAGCCAAGATACCAATCCATGGATAGATATGATGGGGTCTCCATTGAAATCAATGGAGAGAAATTTGCAAGAAGGAAAAATGTGCCTGCGAGTGTCCCAGCCCAGTAGACACTTGCGTGTGAACAAGTTGACTTTGTTAATTGAGTTTTGGGGGCAGCGTGTTTAGATCTAGTGCCTCCTAGTGAAACCCGCTGCTATGTTACACTCCTGGGTATAACGGCTCCGAAGTCTATTTGAAGCTCAGTACAACTCCCAGTAAAATGATGTGCTTTGGGAGCGGCATACATTTATTTGCACAATTAACAGGAACAGACACTTGTATAAAAAGTGATTAAAAAAAACCCTCCTAAAAGCATTGTCCCTGAATCAAAGAAATTGACCCTGTTGCTACACAAACCTCTAAAACTAAAACTAAACCTGGCTGTCAAGCCAGTGCCCGCGTGAAAGCTTTCACGTTCTGTCAGTGTGTGAGCTCCTTTATGTAAACAATTGACTCTACATTTCCTTCCCCTTGGAAACCTAACTCCCTTACATGTGGAAATGTTTTTTCACAGCAGGTCCTGGAGATTCCAAAGCATTTGTGCCGATGGGTATTGACGAAGAAGGGGAAATGTATGCCATTACTATCGTGGACGACGGGAGTTCTGTGGGTGAGTAGACCATGCTCGGCTGCCTAGAATAGCCAACCATCCCACGCAGGGCTTCTGACGACCTCCTTCTACAAGCTAAATAATTCTCCAGTAGATCTGCCACTTTGTGAGATATTGGTTTCTAGACGCTCCGCTCTTCCTCATTTCTCTGAGTCATGTGAGGGTTTTTGTTCGGGTAATTGAGGGGGGTGCTTTCAGTTGTAGCACCCTTCAGAAATGATTGGCAATATCTGAAATTGTAGTGTGCTTTTGAAAATGTGAGACTAGATCTTAGGGTGAGGGCTTTCTTTCTTGTGAAGAATACGATATCCATAAAAATTGTTATTGTTACAAATTCCTGCAAGACTCTTTTGAACATCACATATATTCTGCTGGGTTGGAGCATCCAACATGTGTTCTAGCTCATGCAAGAACATGTTTTGGATTCACTTGTTTGTCCCTCCTCAGAAGAGGCTTGCAGTGGTGCATGGCTCTTGGGGTTTGTATGTGCATCTTCCAGTGTGTAGGTGTCAGAGCTTTAGAGAGAGAGAGAGAGAGAGAGTCTGTGTGTGTGTGTCTGTGTGTCGGTGTGTCTCAATAAGGATGTTGGCCTTGCTGCAGATGTGTAGTGTCCCGAGGGTATATGTATATGTGTGTGCCAGAGAATGTGTGTAGGTAGGCTTGCTGTGGGGATACTTCTTGGTGTGTCAGCACTCGTGAGGGCCAGCGGTTGGTGTGATTTGGGCTAAGAAAAAGTTGAATTTCATTTACGATATTAAGGACAGCAGGCAAAGGCAACACTTCAGTTCATAGAGGCTGCTGTCGCAGTTAGAATGGCCTGCACTCTGTTAGAGGGCTCTGATGCCGAGGTCAGGGACGAGTTCCCGCAGTGGTTCAGAGCAGAGGCTGAACAAAACTGGGGAGAGGGTGGATCAAGGTAGATCTCAATAGGTTACGGGTGATGTTGGAATGTTTTGTGGCTTTTTGTGGCTACCTAAAGGAGTTTGTGTCAGTTTGTACGGTGGGCAGCCAATCGCAGCGCTGTCGCTGGACCCTATGTAGGGGGGGCTCCTTTATTTTTTGTGGGAAGACCTTATGTTTGCTGGCGACGAGGGCAGCAAATAGTTTGATCAGGGCCAGGAAGATTGGCTCGCCGTTGTCTATGATGTCAAGGGCATGATGATTTAGACAATGGCCATCTCTGTGCTATATCTTGAGTGGAAGCTGGACACGCTATCCTGTTATGGTTTGTGTTTGGCAATCTTTTCATCCATTTGGAAAGAGGAGGTTTTCTCCGTCTTTTCCATGAAAGGTAGGTGAGTTTTGGCTTTGTTTCCATGCCATCCCTAGACAATGACCAAATGTACTGCTAAATCAGACCTTCAAGCAGTGCCCGGAGGAAGATGAGGTACAGTAGCTCACCTCTGCTCCAGCACATGGGTTTCTTTTTAATTGTGCCCCGACTCACCCAGTACTCATGACTCATTCTGGGTCAGTGCTTTCTGGCACTCTTGAATAGCATCATTAGATTGAACTCTTAAACCTGGCCCCGCCCTTTCCCTTGCCATCCCAGATGGGTACACTATCCACAGATAAGACCGCTGTCAACGCTAAGGAGAATCTCTCATTCAGGAGAATTCAAGGGGACCTGGGTCAGAGCTCTGACTACTTTCTGCTCAAACTCAAGCTCTTACCCAGCTGCACCATTGCCTTCCACATTATCTACCACCTTCCAGGACCCAGCGCTGACTTCCATGAAGCCCTAATCCACTCACTCTCAGACAACCTAAAAAGCTCATCCAAAGTCATCCTCCTGGGGGATTTTAACCTCGCCCTCAATGACCCCAAGGACTCCCACGCCACTGCTGTTACACCATTTCAACGATGGTTATTTATACGAAAAAGAGGTTGTGCGGAACCTTACTACAAGGGACATTCAAGATGGCCACGAATCTCAATTACGAGCGTAGTAACAGTCTAGTTGCTGCACGCTCTCGACAGATGCGATCGGCGGATCACGTGACTCATTTAAGGACCGAAGAACTTCTATTCTGAGTGTCGCTTCTGCGTTGTGTGACGCTTCGTAAGTTCGTCTTTAGGAATTGTCTACTGCCTTTGGTGTGTTAGTTATGTCTGCCCTAATTCCTCTTTTCCAGCTGTTTTCTATTCTTAGCAAGCCTCCACAGCCCCCTTTTCCAGCTGTTCTCCCGATTCAATATTCTCCGACTCGCATTCTCCTTCCCGATCATTATCCTTCGTGCAAGCTACTTACCAGTATTGGGAATTCCGTCATTCGCGAGAAAGTAAATTCCGTTCTGAATCCGACATCTAGCGTCCTCTCTCCTTCCCGCTATTGACACTCTCTCTCTTACTAGAAACCTCCCACTCCTGCTCTACCAAGATTGCAGACCTGCTACCAAGTCCAGTTGGCCCTGACGACTTAGTCCTTACCAAGTTTGTTTATGAGTTGTCAGTAAGTGCTAGTCCACTTCCTAGTCCTTTTTCCTTTGAATTTCCTCTCATTCTCTGTTACTTACCTGTCCATTTCTTATTCTGTAGGACTCGTAGCATCTTCCTCCTGTGATCCTCCACCCGGAGAAGTCCCATCGTTCCAGAAGTCATCCTCCGACACCGTCCAGGGTTTTTTCCCCCAGAGGGTTTTCCTGGGGTTCGTGCTTCTCCCTCACTGATGTTTTCTTCTCGGTGAAGGGGAGGGGCAGGATCTTCCAGGAGATTCTTACATTCTGCGGTTGCTACTCCAGAGACTGCTGTCAGGTCAGGTTAGTGACTACTAACCTTGCACTACTGCTAATAGAAACATTAGATTGAACTCTAGAACCAGCCCACCTGCCTCTCCATGCTCTCACCACCCTAGCATCTTAATCAGAAATTCTAGATTAAGAGTCCGACTGTGGGCCAAAAAACCCCAACTGTACACCTACAGTAGTATTAAACACTTGCACACTGACCAGAACCTTGCCAATTCGGCCACTGATTCAGACAAGCCAGACCAGATCCTTTTGCATGACCAACCCATACCACCAGAAAAAATTCACCAAAAAGACAAACTTATTAAAGCAGCCTTGGTGAATGCTAGGTCTCTCCCTGCCCATGCCCTCGACATCGCTGACTTTATAACTCACGAAAAGCTCGATCTCCTTGCAGTCACGGAAACCTGGCTTAATGCTGCCTCCGGTCCATCGCTGGCCCTCGCTATACCTAATGATTATGCCATTATTAGATGCCACAGATACACCACTCAGACGAAGGGTGGTGGACTCGCCCTCATATTCAGAAATACCTTTGACATTAAAGTCATCCAGGATGCTCAAATCCCTTCTGCTGAATCCCTGTCCATTAAACTTCCTCTATCACCTAACCACACGGCAACAATGCACCTTATTTACCGACCACCATTACCATTTCTTCTTTTATAGAGGACATTGCATCACTCATAACCACAGACACCAAACCCAATTCACAAACCATCCTACTTGGGGATTTTAATCTTGGTTTTAACAACCCTAAGAACACTAATGCCCATGACCTAGACAACACCTTATCTGATTTGGGTCACACGCACATTATTCATGAGCCCAATCATATCAAGGGCAGAACACTGGACTGGCTCACTCACCTCAATTGCTCTATTGATCTCCTATCCAATGACCCATGCATTTGGTCCGATCATCATAAAATAACCTTTTCTATCAAAGCCAACACACCCGCCCGGCTCCTATCATCGCCCCAGCCACCAGCACAAGAAATAAGAAAGACATTACACCTGACAAACTCCTACCCATATTACTCCCCATCCTGAACAATATTGACTCAGATACTGACCCTACAGTTTTAGTGGATATTTACAACCAGGCTATTCTCAAAGCACTGAACACCATCGCCCCCCTAAAATTGCAGAAACCTAAACCACAGCGTCACCTTAACACTTGGTTCACACCGCAGTTAAGAGAATTACGCAAAACTAAGAGAACCGCTGAGGCACACTGGAGACAGTACCCCACAGCATCCAATAAGTCTGAGCTTACCTTAGCTTCCACTAGCTACAAAGAAGCCATCCTTCTTGCTAAAAAAGACACCTATAATAAAAGGATTACACAAGCAGAATCCAACACAAAAGAACTTTTTAAGATTCTGAAAGAATTAGAATCCCCTATTGCCCCTATTGACAAATGTGTTACTGACGCACTATGGTGTAGTAATATTCAGGAGGCCTTATTAGATAAAATAGCTCGCCTACAATCTAAAATCAATGCAAAAAAATCCCTGCTACTAGCTGACCCTGACTACAAACAATTACCGAACAAATCACCTACCTTTAAGTCAACCTGTAAACCTTTCAGCTTCTCACCCCTCTATCTGGGAAGTAGAAAACATTATCAGGAAACTTAAACCATCAAATTGCCAAGGTGATGCCTGCCCTGCCCCAATCATCAAAGCAGCCGCGCACGATCTGGCACCATTCATTACCAACCTCATCAATGCCTCCTTCAAATCCGGAGCAGTACCTGACAACCTAAAAGACGCGTGGGTCATTCCACTTCTCAAAAAACCCACCCTTGACCCAGCCAACCCGTCTAACTATAGGCTGATAACGACTGTACCTTTCTTATTAAAAATACTGGACAGTGCAGCCTATTTACAAATACAGGCCTACCTAGAATCTAACAATCTCCTAGGACTTAGGCAATCCGGCTTCCGACCGAGACACGGCATGGAAACTGCATTAATAGACCTCACTACCCAGATCCAAATCCTGAAAGACAATGGCAAACGTGCACTCCTCTTACTGCTTGACCTGTCAGCAGCTTTTCATTTGGTCAACCATCAAACACTTTGTCACCACTTGAAAACTGCTGCACACTTTTCAGATGCAGCCACGGCTTGGATCAGTTCCTTCTTGGCGAACAGAACCATGAGGGTCTTCTCTCCCACTGATTCTGCTGAACCCTCACCAGTACCTTGTGGAGTCTCGCAAGGCTCGTGTGTGTCCCCGACGCTTTATAATGTATTCACAAAGCCCCTCTTTGATATCCTTGACTATCTGGGTGTCACGTATACTAATAACGCGGACGACACCCAGATACTCATTCCTATCTCGGGTAACTATGAAGCAGACAGCAAAACCCTTAATGAAATATACTCAGTAATACAAGCATGGATGGCACATCATGGACTTTGTCTCAATGACGAAAAAACTGAGCTGATCATCCTTGGCACTCACGCCAAACTTAAAAATCTCAATTCCGCATTCAGATCTTTCACTATAGATGGTAATCTCATCCCCGTGTCAAATAAAACCAAAACCCTTGGCATCTACATTGATGCCACCTTATCCTTTTCCAAACAAACTAATGCAGTAGCATCATCAGCCGCCTACACCTGCAAGCCGATCACTGCATGTAGACCGTTCATCTCTTCACCAAATTGCATTACTCTTGCTAGAGCATTAGTCCTATCCAAAATAGACTGCTGCAATGCCCTTTACCTAGGCACTAGCCACAAAAATATCAACAAACTACAAGTAATTCAAAATAATGCCAACAGGGCTGCCCTCAACATCCCTAAAAAGGCGCATATCTATGAGACTAGACGCAAGTTACATTGGCTCCCAGTAGAGCACAGAATATCCCTCAAAACTTTGGCCCTCACACACAAAGCCAGGGCCAACCTTGCACCAGCCTACCTCACCAACCAACTTACACCTCACACATCATCAAGACCACTTAGAGCAGCACAAGCTAACACTATGTCCATACCGAGATTCAAACTCCATAACTCGGGTGGAGCTGGCTTCCCTGTACAAGCTTCTAAACTATGGAACACACTCCCCGCGCTTTTAAGGGCAGAACCTTCATTTCACCTTTTCAAACACAACACGAAGCATTGGCTTCACAACACGGACTCCATGACAGCCTAACCTCCTGATCCCAGCACGATTGACTGCTGACGGCACAATGTATTTATCTCTGACTATGTATGTTTGTATTTGCAACCCTAAGTATGTACCTATCTGTAACTGTAATGTAACCCTCGTTTACTGCACCTAATTGTAATTGTAACCAGATCTAACTGACGCGCCCGTATGCCCCCGGGCCTGGCTGCGCTTTATAAATAAATAAATACAAATACAAAATACAAATACTATGTGGTATATCTTTCGGTTTATGAACTTCTTTGTAACATGATTAATATAACAGTAACAACTGCCCTCCATAAAGCTCTCTCCAGGCTTGGGTTCTCCCAATCTATCTCGAGGCCCACCCACTCTAAAGGACGTATGCTAGACTGCGTCGCCCACCACAACTGCACCATAAAGGTCAAAGAAATCTCCCCTATTCCATGGTCTGACCACCATTGCATCAGATTTGACATCACCACATCTAAAAGGCCTCCCAGGCCGGCGATTCCTCTCCCTGCTGCACTCACCAGAAGCTCTCGGCAGCTCACGAAGGAGAACCTCACCCAACATTTCCTGGTGCCCGCATGATTGCCTCCCTTTTCCAATGATCCGGCTGTACTCGCCAATGACTTTAAAAGGATCATCAGCCTGGCTGTTGACACTGTACCTCCACTCACCCTCAAAAAAGCCAAAAAAGTGAAGCATGCCAACGCCGGGTTCTCCCAGGAGCTCTTACAGCTGCGTTCCAAAAAAAGGGCTGCACTCATTGCCTGGAAAAACAACCCTAAGAACACCACTAAAGCAGCCTTCAAGGCCCTGTCCACAGAATATAAATCCGCCATCATTAAGGTTAAAGCGTCATCCTTCAATGCCAGGATATCGGATGCCAAATCAGGGACCAAAGAAATCTTCACCCTCTTTAGAGAGCTGGAGACCCCTGCGCCCCCCTCCCACTCTCCTAAGAGATGAAGCCTGGTATAACAAAATTCAACTGGCCATGATGGATAAATTGGACACTCTGCACTCCAAGATCCTGGCACACCAAAAGGCACTTAACCTTATAGCCACGAGCCATTGCTCCCCCTCTCCAGCAGCTGACATCAGCCAATCCCCCCTGTTTGAATTTAGGGACATGACTGAAACTGAAGTTTCTGCCCTCCTTAGATCCATTAAACCCTCCAATTGTAAAGGGGATGCCTGCCCAGCCCAGCTGATCAAGGACTGTGTCCCCTCCCTTGTCCCCTTCATCACTGCCTTCATTAACGCCTTGTTCCAGTCTGGCCATGTCCCAGCTGGACTTAAGGAAGCTTGGGTTTGTCCGCTCCTCAAGAAACCCTCCCTAGACCCATCGGTCCCAGGGAACTATAGGCCCATTACCACTGTCCCCTTCTTACTAAAAATCTTGGACAAAGCAGCTTACCTGAAAGTACATAAATTCCTCGAGGACAACCACCTTCTTGGTCTTCGGCAGTCGGGCTTCAGTCCACGACATGGGACCAAAATGGCACTTCTTGACCTAAAAAATCAGATGGATCACCTTGGAGATGCAGGCAAACCCACACTACTCCTCCTTCTGGACCTATCAGCTGCTTTCGATCTGGTGGATCATAAGACCCGCTGCCACCATCTCGCCACCACAGCCAACTTCTCCCCCAGTGCCTGTAATTGGATAACTTCATTCCTGCAGGAAAGAGCAATGAAGGTCTTCTCCGACTCCTCCTGTGCCGACCCGAGCATCATCCATTGCGGAGTCCCACAGGGATTTTGCGTTGCCCCAACCCTTTACAATCTCTTCACGAGGCCTCTGTTCAAGATCCTTGACACCCTGGGCATCTCATATACAAACTATGCTGATGACACCCAGGTGCTCATCCCCCTCTCGGGTGATTACCTGTCCGACCTGAACACTCTCAACTCCATCTACTCTACGATCCAATCCTGGATGGCAGAAAACTGGTTATGCCTCAACAGTGAGAAAACCGAGCGTCTGCTGATTGGCTCCCCGTCCACCCTGGGCAAGCTGGACAAGCAATATAACTCCTTCACTGTAGACAACATTTCCATCCCTGTCTCCCAAACGGTCAAGACCTTGGAAGTCTACATGGACCCTAACCTGACCATGAATAGGCAGGTCAATGCCATTGCATCCTCCTCAGCCTATTATTCCAAACTTCTCAATGCAGTGAGACCTTACCTCTCCCAACAGAATTGCCTCACCATCGCCAGCACAATAATTGGCTCAATATTGGACTACTGTAATGCCCTTCTAATAGGAACCTCAGGTAAAAACCTTGCTAAACTACAACTAGTCCAAAACAATGCCCTAAGGGCCGCCACTGGACTATCACGTAGGGACCACATCTCGGGCCTCAGGCGACAGGTCCACTGGCTACCAGTTAAGAAAAGAATCTTTTTCAAAACTCTTGCCTTAACGCACAAGTGTCTGCACGATCTGGCCCCTCCGTATCTTGTGCAAAGGTTCTCTAAACCCCTTGCCTTCAGGCCATCCAGAATGGCATACTCAAACATGATCACTGTGCCCAAAACTCGGAGAGCTCGTGCTGGTGGCACCAGCTTCCCCACTATAGCTGCCGCCCTCTGGAATTCCCTCCCATCTCACATCAGGCCAATAGACTCTCATGCAGCCTTTCGCAAGGCCATCAAAGCTAGTTTCTTCGTATAATCGTGCACGTTTGTCTGCAACAAAGTAATCCGCATTGTATCTGCTGCATATGTAACACTTTATCATTCTCAAGACCACTTCTTTGGGCGGCTTTTTTGTAACTCTTAATTAAGACTTCTTACGCTCCGTTTACAGCGCCTCGATGCCCGCAGCTGCAGTGCGCTCTACAAATGTAAAAAATAAATAAATTAAATCTCTGGGGCATACTGTTTTTTACCAGCTGTTGACATTTTAAAATCTTTTTCAATCGTTGAAATACAGTTTGGGTGCATCTGCATTGCTCTCAAGCTTCTTAAAGTGACAGAATGTTTTCTTTTCTGAGCACAGAACTCTTGGCAATGCTGGCCTGTGCTGTGGAAATAAAAGCACCTCTGGTGTATATACATATTTCTGAGGCTTGTGAATCTGTTTAGATTTGCAAGCTTTGCGTAGGCCACCATCTAAAGGTTTGTCTGGGCTATTACGAGTTGAAAGGGCTTTGATAGAGGGCGTTCCGAAAGAACCCACCTACCACCGTTCACATCAGACACCAAAAATATATCCTGCAGAGTTCCCTGGGGATCCAGCCTCCCTCCTCTGCTTTTCAACATTTACATGAGCCCACTGATGAAAATAATTCTGACCCACAGACTTATCGCCTACAACTACGCAGACGACACACAACTGATTGTGAAAACAAACAGAACCCTGGAACAAAATATCAGCTTCAACAACTGCCTCACAGCCATCTACAATTGGATGACAAAGAAACAACCTTAAACTGAACCCGGCAAAAACAGAAATAATGTTCTCACCCGCAGGATTTGACTGAGGGACCCCGCAAATACACTAGCCGGCCGGTATGGGCCCGCAACCGGAACCTACGGATGTAGTAAATAACCTAGGAATACTAATGGACAATGGACTACCCCTGGAACCGCAAGTCAACGCAATCACCAAAAAATGCTTCTTCCTCTTAACACTACTCAGAGGATTACTCACCTACCACTTTTTCCCCTCACAATCATATCAAGAGAAATAGGAGACAACAAAAGAGAAGAAAAACCAAATTAATTATCTGTGATGACAAATATGATCTCATTCTGTTTCAACTTCGATATTTTACAGATGGTATATGAAAATGGTCATACCATGCAATGTGAAACCCATCATGGGATTGAAATGACGTGGTACATAGATGAAAGAAACCCGTGTAAATAGCATGCCAGAACTCTACAGTCAATTCAAAAAGTCAGATTATAAATGCTTTAAAAATGATGATGTCTGACACATGCTTGAAGTCTACCAAAAATGTAACATTTGCAATGAGCTGAACGTTGAGGCTCATTGATAGCAAGGGCAAATGATGGTCTCCAACGTAAAATATATACCCTTATTTTGCAAAAGTCAAACATTCATGTTTTAAGCCTTCATGGTTTGACACACCAGTGCTTGGGGGTTGGATTGTGTTTGGACAGGTGTCCAAGCATCTGATCATAAGACCCGCGCGTTGTGTGCTGACAGAGTGTAAAGTAACCACCTTCCTGCATGCAGATGTGAAAAGGTTAGTTAAAATGATTGAACCATCACCTTGTCTGATTAATATAAACAGTCCATGTAGAGTTATATTACCATAGATGGTACGGCATGGACAGATGGGACAATCCGGTATACCGGTCAAATCCTGTTTAGACTAAAAGGTATGAATAGATAAATCATTACACAATGTATAGAACCGATATATCAGAAATAGTGAAATGTACACAGAGCTTTGTCACACCAGCAATGTATAATCCTAAGTACGATGACAGACATACCGGCATGGGTGGCCAGAGTACCAGAGTACCAGAGAAAACAGCCCCAATAGCCTTCTTATGTAAAAAAGCATGCAATCCTCATAGGAAAACATTAAGTTCATGTTCAAGCCAAGTGTTGTACACCTCAATTTGAAAATTGTTCGAGCTTCAAGTTGGTGCAGGAGTAGCTGGCGATTGCCTCCCTTTGTAGTAGGTTTCTCCCTTCTACTGTTCCTTTGTATCAAGAGTGAGGATTCTCAGTAGGCCTCCCGCTTTGGGTCGTGGGGACAGGATTCCGAATAGTACTCTCTTTTGGCCTCAGGTTACAGCATTCACAGCAGGCCTCTTTCAAACACACAGTGGGCCTCTCTCATAAGCCTTGGACTCTTCTGCCAGGCCTGGAAGCTCTTCCCATCTTTCCCCAGGGGTTGCGGGTGAAGGCCCTAGGCTTTTGATTTCCAGTTCTGTCAAGTTGTGCGAGGGCCTGAGGACCCCTTCAGGCTAGTCTTCCTCCAGACAGCAGTCCTCAAAGGAGTCCTTGTTCCAGAAACCTCCCCTTGTATCAAGGGAACGTTCCACTAACAATGGTGCTGGTAAGCTACCGGCACTGTTGTTACCATACTGGAAAACTCCAAGTTCTCTGGGTGAGTGCCGTCTCACCAACCAGGTCTGACCTGGTGGGCAGAACGGCACCCACCCGCCTCCTCTGACGGGTGCACCGGCACTGTTGCACACAGTGAAGGTGCATCCGTCCTCCCCATTCCCATTGAGTCCTATCGGACTCAATTGGGATTGGGGAGTGACTTTTTCCGACGCTGTAATGCCCCGGTGATTCTCCATTGCCAGGTTCTGGAAAAAAACACAACTGCGGTGTCAGCCGTGCCATTTTTTACAGCACGGTTACTGCCAGGCTCGTAATGACCCCCACTGACTTAAGCCATTCCCCTTCATACCCATGGGGCTCTGGAGAAATGGACTCTGATTGGTTACTTACTAGGCTTCTTTGTCTCCCTTGGATTGGTTATACAATATCCTCTTACCATCTCTTCAATGATTGGTTCTTGGTGTTGCTGTTAGGCTCACCTGGTATCCACAGGGACGCCACCCAGCCGGGTTACTCGCAGGTATTCTTCTCAGCTTTGCCCTGATGTGATCTGCGGGGAAGGTGCTGCCTGAAAATACAGGAGGACTGTGTTCAAGACTGACCAACTGGGGTAAGTATCCTCCCTCCACCCCTGTATGATTTCAGTCCCTCTGGCGCCCTCTCCTCACCTTGTGGTAGAATAAGGCGTTCTCTCCGTCTTGCCATCTTTGCAGGGACGCGTTGTCTTTCATTGGCGAGTGCGGTCCAGTTACTTCACTGATGCCTGCCCGTTTGATATTGTTCAGGTAGGTCTTATTGCTGTTCTTCAGTTTTGTTGCTATCCTGCATGCCTTTCTTTGTTTAAAATGGCTCTTTTTTCTCCCTTAGGTATGCAGAGCTTCAGCGCGGCGAACTGGCTTGGTTGAGCCCCACTAGTAAATGATGGCGCATTAAGAGCGCTATGATGCGGTAAGTAAGTGCTATGCGCAGCGCTGCGAAGTCTTGCCTTTGCTAACCTGTGTTTTCCTTCCTTGTAGGTCGCGGTGTTCTTCAGCGCGAGTGAAATTCCGGAGTGGTGCCAGCTGAGAGGCAACCAGCCAGGTAAGCCTTTTGAGCAGTTCGTAATTTGTAAATGTCTCTACTGCTTTCTTTAATGTTGCCCCTATCTTCCTCTTTCAGGTTGTTCTGTCCGGGAGGCGTGCAGATTCGAGGAAGCTGTTCTCAGTAGCTGCAAGTGTTTAAAGATGAAGACTGCAGGTAAGACGCTGCTGCTAATGATGTTCCTTTTGTCTCCTTGCAGGTTCTGCTTCTCCGAGGTTCGAGGGAATAGCTGGACACGGTGAGCGTCACGTTGCAAGCTGTAAAGTAACGCGAAGCGTGTTGTCTTGCTCGGGTGTGGTTTAAATAGCCCCAACAAAATAGTCCATGTAAAGTAGTCCCTAAGCTACCACACCCAAAACACTAGACCACATAGCTTGGTTCTTAGGAACCAAGCTATTTGGATGCCTCCATATTGGCTGACAATACAATAAAGTAGTTCCCAAGCACATTGTTTTTCGTGGTGTATGAGCCTGGCGCCATAGACGCCAGGACTGGCCCCATGAGGGCTTTTGAAGAGGATGCCAGGCTCTAGAGGCCCGAGTCCTGACTCCACCTGGCCAATGGGTTTTCCAGAGGGGGTTTTGAGCGAGGGTCGTGACAGCACTCCCCCCTAAGGCTCCTCCCATGGTGTTCCTTCCGTCTGGCCCAGGTGTGGTTTGGAAGTTCCGATGGAATTTCCTGATGAGAAGTGGTGCGTGGATATTCTCACTGGGCTCCTAGGATCTATCTTGTGGTCAAAATCCTTTCCAATCGACGAGATAATATAGCTTGGTCATAGAGTATTTAGAGTCCAAGATTTCTTTGACTTCGAATTCTGGTTCTCCGTCAACAAGTATGGGCTTAGGTGGTGTCCCAATCCATGTGCCGGGTTGCATTGGTTTCAGGAGGGACACATGGAATACTGGGTGGATGTGTAGATTAGGTGGTAAATCCAGTTTCACGGCTGCTGGGTTGATAATTGCCTTAATGGTATAGGGTCCTAAGAATCTGGGATGAAAGGTCCGGGTTCCCTTGATGGGTACGAATTTAGTGGCTAACCAAATTTTGTCTCCTACTTGATAATCAGGGGTCTTTTTTCGGTGTTGGTTGGCAAATCTCTTTTCTTTTTCTTTGGCATGAATAAGGTGTTCCTTTGCCCTTTTGAAAGCCTGAGTAATGGTTGTGTGTAGAGTCTTTACCGCTGGCATTTCCAAGCTGGCTGGAAGGTCTCGTTCAGAGGTATGTGGATGTCAGCCATAAAGGATATAGAAGGGCGTTTGTCCCGTGCTTGAATGCAAAGAATTGTTATATGCATATGCATATTCGGCTATCCATAGTAGGTCTTTCCAATTCCTTTGTTCGTGGTGCAGCATGCACCGTAAATATTGCTCGAGTGTCTGATTAGTTCTCTCAGTTTGGCCGTCCGTTTGGGGCTGGTGACTGGTAGATAGCCGAACGTCGATCTGCGCCATTGCACAACATTTTTTCCAGAAGTTTGAAACAAATTGGTTGCCTCGATCAGAGACCAGAACCGAAGGGAAGCCATGTAGCTTAGCCACGCCCTCCAGGAACACTTTTGCTAAAGTAGCTGCGTCTGAGAGGCCTTTGAGAGGAATAAAATGGGCCATCTTCGAGAATAAGTCCACAACTACAAGGATGGTGTTGAACCCTTGGCTTGGCGGTAGATCAGTGATGAAGTCAAGGGAAAGAGTGTGCCATGGAACTGGAAGAATGTCCAATAGTTGTAGGAGACCATATGGTTTTTGTTTCTGTGATTTATTTTATGCGCAGACACCGCAGGACTGAATATACTGAATGATGTCCTTACACCAGGTAGGCCACCAAAAGTTCTCTTTCACCTTAGCTAGGGTTTTGGCGATCCCAGGATGCCCTTCGATCAGTGAATCGTGATAGTTTGAAATGATATGCTGTTGTAATTCCTTCTTGGGTACATATAGGCGATCCCTAAAAAAGGGTAGATGGTCCTTGATGGTATATTGTTCTCCTTGAGTTTGCTATGCGAGGTAGGCATCAGGATTCATTGTCCCTTGGATTTCTTTTTGTAGTTCTGCTCGTGTTAAGGCTGTCGTGATACCCAAGAGTTTGTCTTCAGGTATAATAGGTATTGGGTCTGGAGTTGTATATACTATTTCATCTATGCCCATGCGGGATAAGGCATCCGCCTTTCCGTTTCTGACTCCTGGTCGAAATGTGATTACATAATCATATTCGGCGAAGAAAAGGGCCCACCGTAATTGGCGCGAGGACTGGGCCTTGGCTGTTTTGAGATATTGCAGGTTTTGGTGGTCTGTGATGACTGTAATGGTGTGTCTGGCCCCAAGAAGGTAGTGCCTCCATACTTTAAAGGCAGATTTGATAGCCAGGATTTCCTTGTCCATGATGGCATAATTAATCTCTGGAGGTGAGAACTTTTTCGACCAGAAGCCACATGATGTAGCTGGCCGGTTTCCGGTCTCTCTGTGAAAGGACAGCCCCCATTGCGAGACCGGTCGCATCAGTTTCAACGACTTTCGGGAGGTCTGGACGAGGATTTCGCAGGATTGGAGCGGAGGTAAACCTTTGTTTAAGTTCCTGAAAGGCTTCTTCGGTCCAAGCAAACTTTTTATTGTTTTTTCGTAATAGTACTGTTATTGGGTGCACAACCTGAGAGAAGTCTGGGATAAAACGGCGGTAGAAGTTCGCAAAGCCCAGCATGCTTTGTACCCCTTTCAGAGACGTCGGTGAAGGCCATTTCAGAATGGCATCTATCTTGTGCACGTCCATTTTGATGCCTCCTGGAGTAAGGATAAAACCAAGAAATTGTACTTCGGTGACGTGAAAAAAGCATTTTTCAAGCTTTGCAAACAAGCGATGTTAACGGAGCTTGGTGAGGAAAGAACGAACGTGCCTGACATGACCTTGTTCCGAGGCTGAGTATACTAAGATGTCGTCTATGTACACTAAGGCGCACACATCAATTAGCTCCCTTAAGACGTCATTCATGAAATACTGGAATGCCGCAGGAGCGTTGCATAACCCGAAGGGCATGACTTGATATTCAAACAAGCCGTACTTAGTACGGAAGGCGGTTTTCCATTCATCTCCTTTTCTGACTCGGCCAGGTGGTACGCTCCTCGAAGGTCCAATTTGGTATAAATCTGGGCATCTTTAACTCAGTCTAGCATCTCAGGGATAAGTGGCAAGGGGTAGCGGTTCTTCACAGTGATCTGGTTCGATGTACGGTAGTCAATACAGTTTCTCAAGTCTCCTTCCTTTTTCGGTACGAAGAACAAAGGACTGGCTGCGGGGGACTTCGAAGGACGGATAAATCCGTTTGCAAGGTACTGGTCTAAATAGGATTTCAAATGAAGGTTTTCTGGTTCTGTGAGAACGTAGATCCTGCCGCAAGGGATTTGTGCACCAGGAACAAGGTCGATCTGACAGTCATAGGGGCCTGTGCGGCAGCAATGTATTGGCTTGGTCCTTTCGGAAAACATCCTGGAAATCATGGTATTCGCGTGGCAAGGTATTAGTTGCTCCCAGGGTTGATACTGTCGCTCCGGGAGTCATGGGGATACAGACGTCGGATTTCTTCTCTTGGTAATAGCAGGTAGGGGAGCAGTCACCGGGGAAGTTTAATTTTCGTGCCCGCCAGTCTATCAAAGGGTTGTGAGCAACCACCCATGGCATCCCTAGTATTAGCCTGAACTGAAGTGCCTTGATGAGATCGAATGAAATAGACTCCCGATGTCCGTCCTGGCACAGCAAGTTTACCCTGGCTGTGCACTGGGTTACTGGTCCGGAAGCGATTTCTGTCCCATCCATGGTGGTTACCTTGTCCATAGTTGGCTTAGAACACAAAGGAAGCCCCATCTCTGCTGCCAGTTCTTGATCAATATAATTTCCAACTGCTCCCCTATCAATGTATGCTTCAATGGCATGCATTCTTGACGACTTTTGGTGGTTAATTAAGATCACTGGTATTGCAAAATGCGAGGTCAGCAACACTTTCTTCTCATTCGACAAACTGACCTCTACGTTTGTCGAGCTTGGTAGTTTTCCGATTCCTTAGCTTCATCCTTCTCTGTGGCCCGCCTGTTCTTCTTGGGGGTCTGACTGGACAGTCCTTCAGGAAATTTCCTGGTTTCCCACAATACAAACAAACCTGTTGTCTTCGTTTGTCCCGCTCTTGTTTTGTTAATGGAGGCCGTATCCCTCCAATCTGCATGGGTTCTACTGCATTTTCAGGTACACGGGGTGTGTTTTCCCTTGGTCGAACATACACGGTCCGAGGGTCCGTCTTAGACCGGTCTGCCTTTCGGTCCTGCAACCGGTGGTCTAGCTGCACGACCAGATTTATGTATTCTGCAGTCTCTGGGTGGATCAACCACCTGGGCTAAGATGTCCTTTAATTCGCCTCGTAAGCCTCGATGGAATAACGTGGTTCTTTTGTTTTCTGGCCATCTAGCTTCGGCAACCAGTCTGTTGAAGGTAGCAATGTATGTTAACAAGTCCTGATTCCCCTGTTGGAGGGACAAGAGTTCATTGTCTACTGCTTGTTCCTGGGTATGGCGAGCAAAAACTTTTTCCATTTCTCTCTGGAACCCCCCAAAGTCATGTAATAGAGGATCGTCATGGGTTACCAACGGCACCGACCAATCTGCTGCACTACCACTCAGGTATGATAAGGCAAAAGCTACCCAAGCTTGGTCGTTTGGAAATGCTCCAGGCCTACAAAGAAAGTGAAGGCGGCACTGATTGATGAGTGCCGCATACTTCTGTGGGTCACCTGAGAACCTTTCTGGTGGTGCCAGGGGCACTGTTCCAGGTAACGTGATCTGTACCGGAGTGGGTGCGGGGTTTTGCATTGTTGGATTGCTTCCAGGTAGAGGCGTCTGTCCTGCCTGTGATTGCAAGTATTGCCTGCTAATCTCTTCAGTGCGTTCTTTGGCTACTATTAGGTCTCTCCGGAGGGCATTAGTCTCTTGTCGAGTAGAATGAACCTCAGCACGAAGCGCTCCTAGTAATTGGGCCAATTGGTCCATTTCTGATGTCTCCATGGCGCCCAGGTGGATTTGTTATGGTAGGCTTCATGTTCTGTTACTCTCACCTGGTATCCACAGGAACGCCACCCAGCCGGGTTACTCGCTGGTATGCTCAGCTTTGCCCTGATGTGGTCTGCGGGGAAGGTTCTGCCTGAAAATACAGGAGGACTGTGTTCTAGACTGACCGACTGGGGTAAGTATCCTCCCTTCACCCCCGTATGATTTCAGTCCCTCTAGCGCCCTCTCCTCACCTTGTGGTAGAATTAGGAGTGCTCTCCATCCTGCCTTCTTTGCAGGGTGCGTTGTCTTTCATGGGCGAGTGCGGTCCAGTTACTTCACTGACGCCGGCCCGTTTGATATTGTTCAAGTGGGTCTTATTGCTGTTCTTTAGTTTTGTTGCTACTCAGCATGCCTTTCGTTGTTTCAAATGTCTCTTTGTTTCTCATTAGGTACGCGGAGCTTCAGCACAGCGAACTGGCTTGGTTGAGCCCCTCTGGTAAATGATGGTGCATTAAGAGCGCTATGATGCGGTAAGTAAGCGCTATGCGCAGCGAAGTCTTGCCTTTGCTAACCTGTGTTTTCCTTCCTTGTTGGTCGCGGTGTTCTTCAGCGCGAGTGGAATGTCCGGAGTGGTGCCAGCCGAGAGGCGATCAGCCAGGTAAGCCTTTTGAGCAGTTCGTAATTTGTAAATGTCTCTACAGCTTTTTTTAATGTTGCCTCCATCTTCCTCTTTCCGGTCGTTCTGTCCGGGAGGCGTGCAGATGCGAGGAAGCTGTTCTCAGTAGCTGCAAGTGTTTAAAGATGAAGACTGCAGGTAAGACGCTGCTGCTAATGATGTTCCTTTTGTCTCCTTGCAGGTTCTGCTTCTCCGAGGTTCGAGGGAATAGCTGGACACAGTGAGCGTCACGTTGCAAGCTGCAAAGTAACGCGAAGCGTGTTGTCTTGCTCGGGTGTGGTTTAAATAGCCCCAACAATATAGCCCATGTAAAGTAGTCCCTAAGCTACCACACCCAAAACACTAGACCGCATAGCTTGGTTCTTAGGGACCAAGTTATGAGGATACCTCCATGTTGGCTGACAATACAATAAAGTAGTTCCCAAGCACATTGTTGTTCATGGTGTATGAGCCTGGCGCCATAGACGTCAGGACTGGCCCCATGAGGGCTTTTGAAGAGGATGCCAGGCACTAGAGGCCCAAGTCCTGACTCCACCTGGCCAATGGGTTTGCTAGAGGGGGTTTTGGGCGAGGGTCGTGACAGTTGCCCAATTTCCTCTGGCATGCAACTGGGAGGTCTCTAAGGCAGCCACGGCTTGGGGCACCGCTTTGGGAATGTGATGGGCACTGCAGCATTTCTCAGGCCTCAACAGTTGCAACCGCATCCGATCTTGGAGTTGCCCTTGCCCATGTGTAGTTGAACTTCGAGTCGGGTAAATGTCCTTGCAACTTCAGCCGAGTCTGCCTTTGTTATCGGCCGACATCCATGGTTGCATGATTCACTGACTTCTAAGCAGAAAAGTCTTCAACTTTATCATGGGCAGCATAGTAGTTTCTCGATCTACTGGGTCGTTCACATGCTAATACTTGTAGTTTGAGTTCCTATCTTTGGATAATGGCCACATTGGTGGAGCCGGGGAACTACAATGGCATAGCTCTCAACCATTTGTGTTGCAAAGGCGGGTGAAAACACCCGATTTTAGTTTTGGCGGGTGAGATGCCCATTGAAACGAATGGGCATGCTGGAGGCTTGGCGGGTGAGTCAGCTGTTTTCAAGGCGGTGACACCCGCCAAAAGCGTGTGAGTTGAGAGCTATGCAATGGTTCTTGGGGACTAATGGGTAGACTGCATCTGGCCTCGTCCGACCTTGGGGCCATACTTCAGCCATCCACCTCCATGGGTTGCTGCACATTACCCAACCGAGAGAGGGGAAGAGTCGCGATCATGGTCCTCATTATGAGTTTGTTAGTGCAGTAAAGAAGTGGCAGCAATTCTGAAACTGCCACTTATTTGGGGGGGTAACTGAATTGTCATCACTTTTACCGCACTGCTGATGTTTGGAGGTATAATGGAGGAATCACCTTCAGCAAAAAGCTGGATGTGAATCTCCCACTTAATCTCCAAAAATCAGCGATTTACAGCGCAGTACTACTGCTCGCAATAAATCTGCCTAAAATCCCTATGGACTCCAAAAATGGTGATTTGCACCGCTGTACCACCACTCGTAATCCTGTGTCAGTGCCACAGGACCAAAAGGTGGTAACGGTAAACGAGTTTGCAGATATATTGGCAGATTAACTATCGAACCAGTAATGATCTCTCCAGACTGGACTTTGGTTTTAATGGTGCATGTTGGGAGGACTTTGAATGGAAAGTATATGTTGGAAGATTCTGAATCACTTGCTGAAAAAACCATTGCATGCAAAGTGACCTAGAAGTGATTCAGGCACATGAGAATGTTACCAAGTCTAGATGCCGTTTGTGGTCCGTACGTAAGGTCTAGAAGAGGAGTGGAAGATGCCAAAAGTGAAGAAGCCTTTCAGAATGGCTTTGTCCCCCCCTGCATTCAGTTGAAGAGAGAATGAGTTCCTGGGTAATTAATGAAATACCTTTGTTTTTTAGGTCAAGCGAACTCCGGGAAGACCTGGGATACCCACGTGTTGCCTGAAACTGATGAAAGTTTGGACCAGAACACCAGCTTTATTATACACCGACAGATAAAAACATTATCACTCGCCAAAATCAATCATTATCAGTGTAAGGAATGTGGCAAAGACTTCAGTCAGAAGGGGCACCTTCGGTGCCATCTGAGAACACATTCCGGTGAGAAGCCCTATCACTGCAGTGTGTGTGGCAAAGGCTTCAGCCAAAACCATCGCCTTTTGGGACACCAGAGGACACATTCTGGAGAGAAACCCTACAAGTGTGACATATGTCCCAAAGTCTTCTGTTGGAGGGACAGCCTTCATCGACATTATAGGATACATACAGGGGAGAAACCTTATCAGTGTGCGAAATGCATGAGAGCTTTCAGTCAGAAGGAAACCCTTGTGAGCCATATGAGAACACATGCGCGCGCCGTGCCGCATTGAATGCATGGCCGATCATTCTGTAGGGAAACCGCTAACATCTGCTTTGTTACTGTGATTTTATGTCTTACCCTTTTGTTTGTCTTTGCAATTCTCTTGCTGTGCCATATTTGGAAGTGTGAACCTTTTTAAATACTTGTTATAATCATGTTTCTTGTTCTAGCCTTCAGGATAATGTTACCACAAGGCTGTCAAGAAGAGAATGTATGCTTGATCAGCCTCAAAATAGCAGTTACAGAGCCAAAACAGAGGATGCATGGCCGGAAAGGTTTTCTCAAAGAGTTTTGTTGCATGGACTAATATAGAGTGACCACATGTTTTCAAATAAAAAAGGGACAGAATGATGACATAAAAGTACGACTTCAATTTGACTTTGCCTACCATGACTGTATTGGAGTAGTAGGAAAAGGGGTGCAGGGAATTTGACATTCACCTGGACATAGCCCTTTCTATGACACCCTTCCCCAAGCAGGCTATGTGGCACAATCACGTAACGCATATGGCTGTTACCTGTAAGGTTTGGGGGTTAGAGCCCACCTTGGGATGGTTAACGTGTTTTTCAGAATTCCAACCTACAACAACGTTTATTTGATTTAGAATTGCTGGTAAATGGCCTGAATGTACCTTTTCTGCCTGTGCTCAACTCGGGAAACCAGGACGTCCGGTCACCCTAACTAAAATCTGATTACTATATGACGATTGATGCCGAATTCCCCCTGCTGCTAAATGCTGTACTAATAGGTGTTATTATTATCTCTTAATGGCCCTCACTTTATCGACCTGGGAAGGATTAAGGTTGGCTTGACCCTGCATTGAAAGCACAGGCTGGACCTGTATCCAAGAGAGCGATTAAGTAGCGTGCCATCGACATGGACTGAACACCAGTATTATTTTTATTTTTTAAATGTAATTTTTTATTGGTTTTACAGCAAGTGTTATAGTGACAAAGTACACCTTAATTCACAGCGATGGTCACAAGGTATTGTAAACACAGAGCGCCAACCAACGGTAAAACCATGTTTTTATTACAACTTGTCACATTGTTTCCCCTCCCCGTCCCCCCTTCCCCCTCTACTCCTCTCAAGGAAGCTCTAATATGTCGTAGAAATGTCCACAGATCATCATTATTCTTTGAATGCGTCCACATTTTATGATAAAGATTAGTCCACGTTCTACCAGTGCCGTTTCGCCCCGGTTCAAGACCCTACTGGAGGATCTGAAGAAGAGTTTGCAAGACTTGCGGTCGCCAGCTTCAACTACTTCACTGTTTAATTCTGGTTTGCCCCTTTCTGTGAATCCCGGTAAGCTGTGTAGTGTTCTGTAAAAGGGAACCAGATCAAATCAATGTGCGAGCGGGATTCTTGTAGGGCAGCGGTGAGACTTTCCATCTCATATATGGAGTGGGCTTTTGCAATCCACTCTCTTTTTGTTGGTAAGGTGTTACATTTCCATTTAATTGTCAAACACACTCTCGCTGCTAACAGTAGATTTCGAGCAATGTGAGAGAGCAGTGTGTGTGTATGAGTCGTCCCTCTCTGGTTCGATGCCAAATAGAACTAATAGTGGAGAGTGTGTTCTACTGATACCTGCCACCTCTTGGATCCACCCCAAAACTTAATTCCAATAGATCTGGACTTTCACACATTTCCACCATTGATGCCGATAATCACACACCTCTCCACATTCTCTCCAACAGTACGAGGGGACCTCCGGAAACATCTTAGACAGCCGTTGTGAGGTATAGTCCCATCCTAACAATAATTTCATGTTGTACATTTTATAATGCATGGAAATTGAAGAGCTCCAGACTGCTTTGTGTATGACCTTCCACATGTCTGGACTATCTTGGAGTTCCAGGTCTGCGTCCCATTTAGTTTCAGAAGTGGGACATGTTAGGTGACCCCTAGTGATGAGTGCGTTATAGAATTCAGCGATTAGCCCCTTTGAGCTTCGGTTCACTGCTAGGACCTGTTCTAATGGTGTGAGAGGGTGGCGTAAGGAGTCGCCCCAGCGTGGATCGTGGAGGACGCTCCTCAGTTGAAGGTAAAGTAAGGGGGCTATCATGATACCATGCCATGCTTCTGCTAGTTCCTCTTGAGAGAGGTATGTTCCCTTTCTCCACATTTGCCCCTCTCTAACTAGTCCTTCCTATAAACGTTGGAAGCAGAGTACGTCACTGAGTTAATTACCTATGGTTGGGGACCAAATGCAACTAAGGGGGGAGGCCATGTTGTGACCCCTTCAAATATTGAGAGGGGAGCCACAACGTCAAAAGCACAGCCAGGACTGGATGTTCTCAAACCCTGCGGGGCATAGAGGTGTATGGTACCCACAACCATTCACCTAGAGTGACCGGGGCAAAGAGAGTGTTTTCTAAGGAGACCCATTGCTTTTATGAGTTTTCCCACAAGTGATCTAAGAGAATTTGAAGTTGGGAGGCCTTATAATATTCATAGAGATCGGGGAATCCTGGCCCCCCTCGTCCCTTGCTAGGATTAATGTTGTGTATGGAATTTTCGGTTTCGAGTCTGCCCACAGGAACCCCAATAGCAAGAGCTTGACTTCTACTGAGAAAGCTTTGGGGACCACTACCGGGAGAGACTGAAAGAGGAAAAGGAATCTGGGGACAACATTCCTTTTAATTGAAGTGAATCTCGCAGCCCAGGATAGCTGGCTTAAGAATCTGTCCCCTTGAAGAATGCTTGGCGGGTGAGCGTTATCCCTCATAGTCCCAGTTCCAGTGGGGGTCTGCCATGATGTTGAGGTCCCCTCCACACACCAGTGTGCCCTCCCGTCAACCCTCTAAGAAGTCAAGTAGGGACTTGCTAAAGTGGGATTGATTCCGATTAGGGGCGTATGCAGAGCATGCAGTGATTGAGTGCGATGTGGCGAGTTGAGGCCCTTCACATTGAGGGACCCAATTGTTATACTATCAGCTGGTGGCATATCGGGTTATGTGTCGCTGCTGAGTTACTCTTCTAGGAGAGATTACCCTGGGGCATGCAATCAATGGGCCTCATTACGACCCAGGTGGTAGCTGTGCCCTTATTAAAGGCACGGCTGCCGCCGGTAATGATTTTTTACCGGGTCCCAGAAGAGGGCAATAACTGGGTCATTCCGACCTTGGCGGACCCGGCAATTGCCCTTTTCTGGGACCCAGTAAAAATCAATCCCCATTCCCATTTGAGCCTCATAGGGCTCAATGGGAATGGGGAGGAAGCTAACAACGGGCCTGTTAATGACAGGCCCGTTGTTAGCATCCTGGCCTGCTAGCGGGTCCCGCTTTTCACATCTGGTCTGACCAGACGTGTAATGAACGGTGCCGGT
The DNA here is from genome assembly GCF_040938575.1 of Ambystoma mexicanum. Classification (NCBI taxonomy): domain Eukaryota; kingdom Metazoa; phylum Chordata; class Amphibia; order Caudata; family Ambystomatidae; genus Ambystoma; species Ambystoma mexicanum. The sequence continues at coordinate 15,851,611 of NC_090925.1, read as the reverse complement.
CCCGTACCGACACCGTTCATTACAGGAACGCCAGGGTCCTAATGAGGCCCAATATATGTTTGAAGTGCTGGTGGTAAAATAGGCTGTGAACGTGGAGATATTAGGATGTGGAGTTGAAGTTTCTCTTCCTGTCTATCAGAGTTGTTCCCTCCCCTGCCCCTCTCCTGGCATTTTCTAACAATGGAGACGCCCTTGAAGAAAAAGAAAGGGCCACACTACAAGGGCCCCTCTCCAGGCAAATATTTTAAGCTATTAATACATCTAGAACTTTACGGAAAAAATATCTTGCAGTGAAATCAGATAACCTAAACTTACATTCTCTTACAGGGGTGTGAGAAAACTGTGGCGTGCATGCCTCGAGTGACAGACCTATCGTCTCTCTCAGTCTTCATGTAAGGCATAGTCACCACTCGCAGCAAGGCGAGCGTTCCCCAGTTCCCCTGTGTTTCCGCTGGATAGCAAGCAACGAGGCACCTGTGGTTCAACAGTTTTCAGGGAGTAACGAGTCGTTTGTACATTCCACTTTGTAGTAGCACGACCCCTCCTGGGGGACGTGGTGTAGCCTTTCTGCAGCAGACCCGTAGGCTTCCTGGAGTGGTCCCTGTCTGAGTTAGTTGTGCCTGCTAGCTTCAACTTCTGAGGTCAGCCTGTAGCTTTCTCCATCATGCTCAAAGGTCAGGGAAAAGGGATGCCCCCATCGGTACCAAATCCCTCGTTCTTGCAGCCAAGCTGTTGGGGGGGGGGTGGCAGCTTCTTCTCATGTTCAACGTGACAGTGGAGAGATCCTGAAAGAGTTTCACAATGGACCCCTCGAAATGTATGGGCTCTTTTCCCCTTGTTCTCTGTAAGATGTCCTGCCTTTGCTTGTAGTAGTGGCACTTCACAAGGACAGACCTCGGGCCTTTCGGAGGACCGCTGGCTCTGTGGACTCTGTCAAATTCCAAGTTGGGTGGTGTTGCGTTGTCAAAGAGGGATGCTATCAGTGCCTTCCACCTGTTCTCCAGTTCGACTGGTGTTTCACCTTCTCTATCGACCAGGCCTATAACACAAATGTTTGTTCTTCTTTCCTGATTCTCTAAGTCCTCGAGTTTCAGCTCTATATATCGTGTTCCTTCTGTTCCAGGTCTTGGAGTCTGGCCTCTTACTTCATCGCTGTTATGTCCACTGACTGTTGGTTATGCACCAGCGGTGGTGTTGAATTCAGAAGGTTATTGAAAGTGATCATTTGTGGGAGTGGGGCCGCCTGGTCTGGTCTGAGTGTCCGCTAGAATGTCCAGTGGGAGGCTCCAGCCCCCACCTTTGCTGATGATGACCCACAGAGTACGGATCCTTCCTGTGCCACAATGTTGTATGCCTCTGTAACGTCTGTTGTTCTGGTTATGTCTCTTAGTTTTGAACCCGCAGTGCCCGCGTAGATCACCTTTCTGTCCCTGGCACCACCTGCGCAGTTTCAGTGCAGCTCTTTCCTCCGATGAGACAGCCCTTCTACTTGAGAGGTCTCTTTCACTCAAATGCCAACTCATGCTTTGCAGTGGGTCCCCTTATGCTGCCCGTGCGCTGTTTGGTGTTATAGCACTGAGGATTACCCCTATTCGGGTGGCCGCAGCGGGAAAGAGAGTGGACTAAGGGTTGGGAGGATCAGGAAACAGAAAGGGGGACTTGATATGCCAACTGGGCGGGTTCACGAGTGTTGATGGGTGTGGGGGAGACAGCTATGGCGGTGCCCCTGCCCCTTCTGCAGGCTGCGCCGTAGGGGGTACGCAGTCAGATGCATAGGTTATGGAGGAGAATCAGTCAGATGCTTAGGTTATGGAGGTGAACTGACGGTGGCAAAGAAGGGAGCACAATAGTTTTCAGAGCGCTGACACCGTGCTCACGCTGTTCCCGGTGTACCTCTCGCTACAGTGGGATAGAACAAGGACTTACTTTCGCTTTGTGGGCACAAAGAGCGAGGGAGTCCTGTTGCGAGGCCGGGTAAAGCCGACATATGCTGTCCAAGGTCTTCTACAGTGGTGCACTGCCGTAGGCGAGCCGCGGAATGTGACAGACTTTATTCAGCGTCTGCTTCTCATGGCTGACCACTGCCGTGCTCCAGTGACGGTGATTACCTTCAGGGGAGACATGCAGCATATTGCGTGGCCTGGGCTGGGCACGCTGGGGGTATAGTCCAGCCTCGCCTGTCTGCCGCGTACTGCACTGGGGCGCTGTGCTACTACGATCATCTTGCTAGCAGTGCGTATCGGGTGGAGAGCGCTCGCTCCATAGGGGAAGCCCAGGTTGACTGACTTCCCCTGATGATTCCGAAGCAGTTTCCGATTATCTGCTTTCTCGTCACTGCAATCCAAGGTGCGAGTCTGCCATTTTGAGCCTGCTGCGTGTCAGTCCAGCGACGCTCTCTGATGGACTTGTTCTCATAATCTGGGGCTACGATTTTGCTCCTTACTTCGCCCACTGGAGCCCCAATGCTTCTGATTCAGTAACGTATCGTCTCAGCAATATGCAGTTGTCTTTAAATCTGGTGTTTTGCTGTATTTCAATGCCTGGAGAGGGGGACAAAGGCTCAAGCAGCCATTCAGTTTGCGCCCCCTGGTGGTCTCCAACACCAGTATTATTTATTTTGAGATGATTGTAGCAGAGAATAATGAAGCTGGAGAAAGTATTACAAAAGAGTCTCCTAATTTTCAGCTAAACTATAATGGAAGACTGAGATAAAGAGACTAACAAAAGCTCACGTGAATAATATTTCTCTAAACTTGAAATCCTAAAATTAAAGTATTGCACCATACCTTTTCCCCTACGCCAGCGACCTGCAACCTTGGTCTCTCCTGATGTTTTGGAATGCAACGCCCAGGATGCCTTACTTTTCACTGTGCTGATTGGGATGTAGTTCAAAATATGTGAAAAGCCAAAAATCGCAGATCCCTGGCCTATGCAGGCTTTACAGAGAGACATCACCTTTCGAATGGATTGTGTCATCCTCCGTATTCCTCATCTTAGATATATATCCTCTCCAGTTTAGCTGCTTTGGAAAATAAATTCAGTAGAGTGCGATATGCGTTGATGCGGTCGGCTCGATGTCACTCGATGTCGACGTCATCACTGGTACATATAGCACATGTAGCGCCTGTTAGCTTCAGTTCGGTTTTTCTGTGATAGCTGACGCTTTGAGAAATTATGGCACATTTTTTAATAATGATGGCCTCGTCTTCGACACCATCGACCAGGTTAAGAACAAACAATGATTGGGGCACTAAGATGTCTCACACAGATCATCATAGAGTGCGTCTGTAGTGTCTAGGAGTGCAGTATCGGACGTCAGACTGTGGGTCCGACCACTGGTCCTATGATGAAAAGGGAAATTAACTGTTGCTAGGCACCCTACTAAATCCCCCTCAATCACTCCATCGAAAGCGCTCGTCCGACGAGTCGAGGGTGACTCTCCTTGAAGGAAAAAGTCCAAAAAGCGCTCTCGATCCAGGAGTGGATCTCACCACTCTTTGTCAAAGAAGCTGTAGATAAGGCAACATAAATCACCTCCTCATCCGATTCAGACAACAACTGTTAAATATCTTTCAGAGGAGGCCCTGACCCCCTAGAAATAGAAGGTTAAAAGCCATGCTCGTGTCGCACCTGTAAAAGCTTACAAGGAAAGGGCTAAGGCAAAATTCCACATGCCCTCGAGCCTGGGACGTAAGCCAGAAAACCCACAAGAACCATTGTGGTCTCGACTCAATGAAAAGTTGTCGAAGACTCCATTGAGTTGGGGGCTCGAGCCCCTTGGGTGCTCAGTCGACAGCAAAGTCATCGAGGACATCAACACCATTTGCATTAAAACCGTCAACACCATCCGTGTCGAAACCATTGACACCTTTTCCCATGAAGGCTTCATTCCCCTCTAAGGAGGTTGAAAAATCATCTTTACCTAGAAAGGATTTTTTCAAATCTTTGTCTTCTATTTATGAAGAACACAAGCCTTCAGACTCAGATACTCCTCTCTTTGGATTACAATTTAGTACACCTAACGTCCCAGAGGCTTTTTTCTCGGAGGAGTCCAGGTGAAAGACTACGAGAATCTGCAAGTGGCATTGATCCGTCACCTGAATTGGAATTTGACAAACTGTACCCGGCACACCACGCAGATGTTTCTTATGCCCAGCTTAACACTAAGGTGATAGATTTCCTAGGATGGGGCAGTCCCTCGCCCTCATTCGAGTAAGATGTCTTGACGGATAGATTAGATAAAGGTTCTCAGAAGGATCCTGTATTTTCTTCATGTTTCCCTACAAAAAAGGGTAAAGGCAAACTGGGAGGCTCCCAAATCTAGTCCAGCGGTGAATAAAAACCTCACCAAGAAATATACACCCTCCAGTGCGATCCTGAATATTTGTCAAAACAACCTACGTGAGGAAGCCCTGTGATTCAGGCATCAACATCTGCTCATAAACAAGCAGCTTATCCAACCATTCCGCCAGACATGGTTCATGAGCGCTGTGATGCTTGGGCTAAGAAAGTGTTTTCTGCCGGGAACAAGGCTCTTAAGTCTGCAAATGCCACTTGCGCCTTAGCCAAATTTACGTTCACACTGTGGGACTGTATAGCCATGGCGGCAGAGCATATTCCTGAAGGGGAAATAAAACGGTTTCCTGAATATTGTAAGAGACGGAAAGGAGGCTACGTGTGAGTCTCTTCAATCAGGCCTGGACTCTACTGGCAGCATCAGTAGAGCCATGGCGGCAAGCACTGTGATCCGCAGGTTTGCATGGTTGAGGAAGTCTGGATTTGCACCAGACATGCAGTCTAGGCTCCTCAACATGCTCTTTGATGGCACTCAGCTGTTTGGCAGCAAGGCTAATGAAAGCCTAGAGAAGCTGCAGACCTCAAAGGCGGCAGCCAAATCCCTTGGTGCCGCCATCAGAAAGCCACAACCTTCTCACCTCAGTGGATCATCTTGGAGGGGGTAGGTCCTTTCACTTCTACTCCTCAGTTGGAAGAGCGAGAACACTTGCTAGTCAAATGGGCCAGAGAAGATTCCCTCATGGTGGATGAGTGACTGGTGGCAAGTCCGCCCAAGCAACAGTTACCTTACCATCAGCCCTTGCTTCAGCTGCCTCAAAACCTCTCCGAGGCCTTAACCCACAAGATCCCAGTGGTAGGCAGAATCTCGCAGCTTCTACAAGAATGGCGGGGTATTACTTCAGATGCGTGGGCATTGGAAACAGTAGCCCAATGTTACTGCCTTCCCTTTCTAAAAAAGGCCTTAGGATCATCCACTGGGGAGCCACTCTTTCAAAGTTCCAGATCTGTTCCTTTGGCAGGAAATGTTTAGCCTGCTAGACAAAGGTGCTATTGAACCAGTACCTGTGATGGAGAGTAACAAGGGTGGTAGTCTCCCTATTTCCTAAGGACGGAGGATTGAGACCAATCTTGGACTTGACATGCTTAAACAAGTTCCCCATTGGCGGATCACACTATCAGTTTCGAGTCCTGCCATTTGGGCTGACCTCCGCCTGAGGGTTTTCACCAAGTTAATGGCGATGGTGGCAGCAAGTCTCAGGAGAGGGGGGAATTCATGTCTACCCCTACCTGGACGATTGGCTGATCAGGGATCATTCTCCCGGACAGGTACTGGAACATCTCAGCAAACCCTGCCACTCTCTCCACAGACTGGGCTTCTCCCGCAATTATAAGAAGTCCCATATGATACCATTGCAAAGGCTCCAATTCATCTGAGCAGTCCTGGATGTATCCTTGGGGAAAGCCTCGCCACCCGAGGTGAGAGCTCGACACATCCTGCACATAGTCACCAAATTCCAAAGTGCCCAGCGTCTTCCGGCCTTTGACTTTTTGAGGTTTTCTCAGCCTCATGGCATCCTGCATTTTCCTGGTGCCAGAGGCTCGCCTGAGAATGAGAACCCTACAATGGGCCCTCAGGACACAGTGGTCCCAGTTCTCGGGCAAGATGTCGGATCTGATCCAAGTTCTGAGCAGAGTCGCACAGGATCTGCTGTGGTGGACCAGCAAGAACAACATACTGAAAGGGGAGCCTTTTTGGCAACCATGGCTGGACATAACCGTAGTTATGGACGCCTCACACACAATTTGGGGAGCTCACGCCAACGATCTGTCAGCAGTTGTTGGTCTCCATTGGAGTCCAAACTACACATAAAACTTTTGGAGCTGAGGGCAATCGGACTAGCACTGAAGGCCTTTCTGCCCTCTGTACGGGGGAAAGAATGCCCTGATAATGATGGACTACACAGTGGCCATGTACTACCTCAACAAGGGAGGAGGCGTAGGGTCACTACAACTGTGCAGAGAAGCAATGCAGCTCTGCTTCTGGGCAATTCAAGAAGGAATCTCCCTGTCAGCATTTTACCTAGCCGGAAAGGAGAAAAAAGCGGCGGACACTCTGAGCAAGCGAAGCACAGTCTCCCACGAGTGGGAACTAGCTAAGGAAGTCCTTCACGTGATTTTCACCCTTTGGTTAACCCCTCAAGTAGATGTATTTGCCACCAGTGTCAACCGGAAGTGCAAACTGTTCTGCTCCAGGGAATGTCCCCCAAGAGGCACTCCAGAGGACACATTCGTAGTGGACTCGGAGTTACCGCTCCTGTATGTGTTTCCTCCAGTCCCTGTCATTCTTCACGTGATCAGGAATTTGAGAACGTTCAGGAAATCCATGATCCTAATTGTTCCGGATTGAGCCAGAAGAACATGGTACCCCAACCTTCTGGACATGTCCATGTGCCCTCCAATACGTTGTCTACAAAGACAGGACTTTCTCTCGCAAGAGGAGGGTCGGGTTCTCCATCCAGAGGTCGGGACACTCATCCTTCATGCATGGTTACTGAGAGTTTGAGATATGAGGATTGGGACCTCCCAGATGACGTAATGGAGATTTTGCTTCCGGTCCGAAGGCCAGCAACTAAATCCTTATACCGCTGCTGTTAGAACAGATTCTGTAGTTGGTGCAGTGGAAAAGAGGTGGACCCTTTTCAATGTAGTACATCTAGGGTATTATCTTTTTTGTTACACTTGGCTCCAGATTGGGACCATTAAAGGATACTTGGCGGCGCTTTCAATCTTCAAGCGCAAGTCGAAGGAGGTATTCTGCTTCAATATGCCATCATCATACAATTCCTAAAGGGACTCCCTAACGATTTGGGACCTCAGTCTTGTACTAAAATTCCTTATGTGCCCTCCTTTCGAGCCATTTCATTTGTGTCCTTTAAGGTTATTGACCTTTAAAACCATCCTATTAGTTGAATTAACATCAGCCCGCAGGGTGAGCGAACTACAGGCCTTATCATGTAAGCCTCGATAAACTATTTTCTTTAAGGACAAGGTGCTTCTTAAAATCAAACCAACATTTCTACCAAAAGTTGTATCAGACCTTCATTTATTCCAGAAAATGTGAGTTACCATCTTTTTATCTGCCTCCACATCCTAGCAAGGATGAGGAAAGACTGATCCAAGATAAGCACTTAGCTTTTACATTTTCAGGATGGCTAAGTTATGTCAGGATGACCAACTTTTTGTTGGATACACAGGTCCCAAGTTGGGACTATCTGTTACAAAACAAACTTTGTCTAGATGGATCATATTGGGCATTACGGAATGCTACCGATTGGCTGAGAAAGATCCCCCAAAAGGCCTAAGGACCCATTCCACAAGGGACATGGCAACATCTGCTTTACAGAGAGGGGTGCTGATACATGATATTTGTACAGCGGTCACATGGTCTTCCATTCACACTTTCACAAAATATTACTGTCTGGACTGTACGTCCTCAGGTCAGGAAGGAGGATTTTGTAAGGCAGTTTTACATGCCGTCCATACCAATTCTTAAATTTGCATCCAAAATTCGTACTCCCTCCTCCAAAACCTAACACTACTTTGGGAGTCTATCTAAAGATGAGGAATACGTGGGGACACACAATCCATTCAAAGAACAAGTTACTTACCCCTGGTAATGTTCTTTCGATTGGATGTTCCTCCCAAGTATTCCTCATCGCCCCTCCCAACCTACCCCACAGTAGAATTTCAGTGCATTACACCTTACGCTATTTCAAGATCTTATACTGTCTTGGACACACTAATGCTGTTAATTGTACATGAGAGCGTAACAACAAAACTGAAGCTAACGGGTGCTGCGTATGCTATATGTACCAGTGATGACGTTGACCTCGAGACAGAGGCCCTCGAGGGACATTGAGTCGACCCCACTGAAGAAAATTCAAAAGCAGCTAAGCTGGAGAGGATATCTATCTAAGATGAGGAATATGTGGCAGGAACATCCAATCGAAAGAACATTACCAGGGTTAAGTAACTTGTTCTTCTGGAGCTGAAGTCATGTGTCCAATTGCACTACTTCAAAACAATGATCTTAAAGTAAGAAGTGTGCCTTTCCTTAAAATGCTGCATGCACACATATTCATAGGGCAGAATTATAGTATGTTTGCCCCTGTGCAACCACATCAGTGGCAGTGCAACTGTATTGAGTGCACCTTTATTTGTGTTGGCATTTAAAATCACTTGCACAAATTGCATTTATGCAGGCACACGTATCCTAATTCTGCACCAACTGCTCTACGTTGACTTTTTAAGGAAAATTAAAGCAGGGTTCTGTATTTCCTAGGACTCTGTGTCTGAATGATCACAGGCAATATTAGATTTGTATTGTTCATTGCAGCATTGTTACTTCTTCTTTCTATAACCCAGCTAGTATTCTAAGACCTAGTCAAAGCTTGATAAGAGGTCTGTATGTAAAATGATACTGTATTCAGAATAAGAAGCCAAAATAGGAAGACCCAAGACATAACCGTTGGTTAAATGATTTAAAATGTAAAGAAATGCTCATTTTCCTAATCTACTTTAATTTGTGAGAAAATATTATAAGTAATCGCCAATCACTAATTAAATGTGTGCAACTAGTCTCAGCATTGAATTGCTGCCAAAGGAGCATATTGACAAAAAGCTGAATTTTATGACAGTGAATCGATTATTATGACCTTGACTGTATCTTCTGTTTCATTGTAAATGCTTACATTAAACCATTCCTGTTTTGAAACTGTACTTTTTATGCCATCTCTTTTGTGCACTCATCTGACGAGTGGTAGAAACTGTAGCAAAAGTGCCTTAATTATGTTGCAAAAAAAACCCAGGAACTAAGGCTGCTTATCTTCTACAAATGCTGTGTTTTCCATTCTCATAGTGGCATTATATTTATAAGATTTCAGAATGATATCCTCATATATGGTCCTTCCATTCCAGTCTCTGCATGGAGGAGACAACAAGCCAGCTTGTTGAATGAATATATTTGTGAAATGGAATTTTATTTCCACAGCAGCTGCGTCCATAGGAGAGGATTAACTGGGTGGCCCGTCTGGATGTGCAAGTACCCTATCTAAGAATTGGGTGGGCACCACTGGCCACCCTTCATTTGGAGAGACCACGTTTATCATAAATCTGACTTACACAGGGACTGACTTGAGGGCAGCATCCTTTGGGTTGCAGGTTACTCTCCCACTTCTTCTCAGAGATGGTAACTGCCAGGTTCAATATGCCGCAGCAGAATAAACTGCCTAGATTAACCAGGTGTCTCTTTGGGATCTCCCAACCCCTCACTGAGAGTCCTTGGGTGCCTCTAGGTCGAGCACCATGATGACTGGTTGAGCCGAGAGCCTCCAGCTATTCTGGTGGTTACCGATCCATCTGTCTTTCCTCCTTGCTCACCGCCTCCAGTTCTGAGTTTTCCTGCTGGGCCTGGATACTTCCCCGTTGGAAAAGCCCTGCATGGACAGCCTGTGGTCACATTGCCCACCATGAATCAGCCTGATCTGGACTACAGGCAGGGCCCTGGCCTCTCTCCATCAGAGACTTCACTGTCCTCACTCTCAGCAGAGAGGCCAAGCAACAGTTCCCTGTCCACCGAGTGAGTAGCCCAATTGGACCCATTGACGCCCTCTATAAGGCTATTGCAAGCACATCCTGAGACAGCTCACTCCAAGCATTCTTGGTCACCCATAGGTTGAATACCTCAGGGACCCATATCAAATTATTTATTTGTTGTCCATTTGTAAGGCGCTTATACAGCAAGAAATAGTGTCAAAGCACCCACAGAGCAAAGGGAGGTAACATGGGACAAAGGCAACAGAATACAAAAATGAACAGGATAGAGGTGGTCCTACTAGGCCTTGTGAGCATTTGTATCATGCAAGTGCAGAGAGAGAGAAGAGGCAGGATGTATAATGAGGTTATGGGGTATTCAGGGAGATTCTTTCTGCAACAGGGTTATGATCCACTAAACAATCTTTGTCTGTATAATATCACATTTAGAGTGTCAAAGGAGTGGTACCCCTACTCCTCAAAGGGGAGCATGAGAGCACACATCGAGCAAGATAGACTGCACGACAGAGAGCTATTCCAGGACAGCAGTTCAAGAGGAGGAGAAAAGTGGCGAGAACTGAAGGGGTGACAAGGAAAGTAGCGGTCCTGCCCTTTTCGACCCAGATCCTCAAAGCCTCCGTAGAAGGAATCATAAGACCGCGAACAATAGCTGGCATGCTGTAGCAGATGTCAACGGTGCACAGAGCCCTCCTCCGCTGATAACCAAAGCAGGGAGAGACGCTTGCTACTGTGGTACCATCCTTGACTCTGGAGACCCGAAAAGCTAAGAGGTTCCTCACAGCCGGTGAGTCGAAGGGAGAACCGATAAGAAACCGAACTGTTGCAAATGGCAAATTAAGGGAAAATCAAAGAACTGTCAACACTGCAGGGGAAAACCAGCTGCAGAGGGACCCGGCGCCAAGTGGGTACTCACTTGAAAGACTCTGGCTGATCCACCTTATTGTTGATACTACTGATACCAGAAGGCCTTAGGCGAGCCTCAAGGAAAAAGTCAAAGTGGTCATACAGGGTCAAGTAAAACCCCCTGTACAGTTGAAAGCCTTTGACCGGCAAGTAATTGGAAAGCTAAGGGAAAAATCATGTCTCGTGATAAAGTAGAAGGATCTGTGTGACACGCAAACGTGAACCCGGCTGAGGGATGTCTGCAGAATGGGGTGAAGCATGATGCCCCAATGAACATTGTGTTGACAAGAGTGAACCCGACAGAGGGATGTCCACAGGGGATTGTTTAAAAAGACATTGAGACTAGTGATTGCAACAGGTGAAATCTTTTGAATACAAGCCGTAGTGAATCCACCGGAGAGAGGATAATATTCGAGAAGGGTCTGAGCCCGGAAGAGGGGGACCCAGCAGTGAAAGCCATCACCCAACGTACGTACGGAAGAGGAACTTTTGTTTTGTTATTTTGAACACATCAGGGCCTCGGAGGAAAGAGACTTTTTTGTAAAAAAGAGACTTAACCACTGAAGATCCTCATACTTGAAAATGGGACTGTAGTCTCATGCTGGGAAAGCCCAAGAGTGTGCTGTGCTCAGGAGTCCTGCCTTGTCCCATGCTCAAAACGTGGGGAAGGGAGACTCCTGGCTATAACATCCTGATTTATCATTTGTGAACACTTCTTTCTTTCTTGTAAACCCTATCCCACAGTCTTTTGTATTTAGTTGTAAGGATTGGCAATAGTTTTATTTTAGTATAGGCCCATTTATTTGACAGGACACCACTAGGACTGCCTTATTAATATTTGATGATAATAGCTTGCTCCCATCTCAGTTTTAGGTTTCGATTAGGCATTTTTCCAACCTTCCTATACAGTTTAATAAACACCCTTGAACTGTGATCACTTGTCTGTCTTTACTGTTGCCACCATGAATTCCTTAATGCATTACATCCGACTGGAAACACCAGGAACCAGCCCCCCACAAAACACAGTATATGTTTGACTCATAAACTGGAAAGTATAATTTGCGAAGACATACCTGAAGTAACAGAATTCTCATCTGTTTGGAGTCCTTTAGAGAACTGTGTGAGGGGTCCGAAATGAAGTGTGTACAACTTTTGGATGATTATCAAAATATGCCATTTTATTAAATCATACATTTCATCAAATGCCTCAGTATCCCTTCTCTGACGAGAATTTCCCTGCCATTCAAAACTAAAGGAAAACACTCTAACACAGGATATCTGGCCCTCACACTTAAACACAAAATACATAAACAATGTATGGAAATTCATAACAACATCAGCAGTTATACTTCTGCTATATTTACATTCTTTTGGTAACCTTGGCTAGCTCCCCTTCTACAGGTTTCAAGTAAGATTCTGTCCCAATGTTGAACAAAAAGAAATAAGGAAATCTGGGTTTTGAGCAAAGTCTCATTTCAGTTCTTGGCTCCTTCAAGATGTCAAAAGAAAGATTTGTTAACCACAGTTCAACCAACAAAAAGGTTCCACTTATTCCTTGATCAATGAATTTCCTCTTCATCACACAGCATCAATGTTATTTCAGGCTGAGATGCTTTGTTGCAACTTAAAAATGTCAGATAAGAAACACAGTTCCTTATTAGGTTTCGATAGACACAACGTTTGATTAGGTTAATAAAGCACAGCTTTAAGTTAGGATGCTGAAATACAGTTTATATCTTTATCAGGATGACTTCACAGCACTTCTACTTCACCCGGACAACTTACATATCAGGTTAACTTTTGCAATACTTCACTGCGTGGGTCTACTCGCCTCCTTCAGAGAGTTCCATATTCTACTGTGCTTCTGAAGTTTTACATCCGCTGACAATCCATAAGTGATACTACTGCTTCAACAAAAACAGATAAGACAAGATTCACTTTAGTGCACCAAAAGACCTTCAAGTAAGCAAGGTTCTCTTCTTCTGACATTTCTTTTCCAGAAGGGCAGCCTCTTTGCCGCTCTTGTTGGTCTGCAACAACAACCAATATGCTTTTAGTATGAAATTCTCCTTTCATCCACTTGGCTTGGACTATGGGCCTCATTACACGGTAGGCGGTGAGCCATGGCGCTATTAGCGCCATGGCTCATGCCGGTAAAATACCGGCACCGCCTTGGCAGAAAGGGGATTTACCGCCCCATTCCAAGGTTGGAGGGGCGGTAAATCCCCTTTCCGCCATTGCCCTTCCCCATTCCCATTTCTGCCCCATAGGGCTCTATGGAAATGGGGAAGGCGCTAATTACGCCACCGCAATTTTGCGGTGCCGTAATTAGCTCCGAGGTCCCTTAGCGGGTTGGATTTTAACGCCTGCAAGAAGCAGGCGTTAAATCCTCCAACCCGCAAGGGGACCTCATAGTACGGCGGTAAGGGTTAACGGTCACCGTTGCCATTAACGGTGACCGTTAACCCTTACCGCCGTCCGTGTAATGAGGCCCTATGTGTTAGAGAACAATCACAAGTAGAAAACGTCCCGGTTCCCAACCTTGTCTTTGCCGCTTTGTATCTTGCTAGAGTATTCTAGTCATAGTACGTGTGTTCAGTCTCTTTTGCCTTTAGGCAATGCCTGTACACACTTGGCTGGGGCAGTGCTTGTATCATTCTTAATCTAGGACATGCTTGCACCACTTTGTATATTTGGGAAAGGTTTGATGCACTCTGGTTTTAGCAATGCCTGTTTCTCTCTTGGTTTGGGCAATGCTTGTTCTCAACTCACACTGATTAATGTTTTAGTGACTTCGCTTTAGAGTAACATTGTATTCAGCCACTTTATAATTAACGCAAAGGCTAACATTTGCCTCCATCAGAATCGCTTATAGTTATACGCAACCAGTCTTTCATCTGTTTTCCAATGTTTGGAACTTCAATTTTATTTATTGATTGTGCATTTCTAAGGCGCTTACACATCAAGTAAATTGTGTTTCAAAGCGCCCACAGAGCAGCAGGGAGGGAACATGGGAATGAAAAGGCAATTATAATAACAATGAAGAGAGAGGAAGCGAGTGCTAAAGAGTGTCTCCGCATTATGCTTTTACATGAGGAAAGGGAATCACGTTTCATTCACACTGAGTGCTACTTTTCATTCTTTCCCATTGTTCAGTCATCAACGGTCTTGTTGTAACCCAACATTCCAAGCCAAAAAGAGAACACATGGTAACAATCTGAATACATTGGATTTAGGAAGTGCAGCACATGCACCATGTGCCGGTTTGCTCACGAAAAAACTAATACATTCTGTGACATGAATGGCAAAGAAGTTAAAATCAAGCAAGGAATCAACTGTAGAACCAAATATGTCATATATGGTATCATATGCAAGTGCCAACGACTGTATATTGGTAGCTGTCATGATAATGAAGTCAGGGGCACAGGCATGCAGGGGTCGAATGCACAGGAGACCTGGGTGGACACTGTCCTGGCGCTTTTGGCGCCAGGCTTATGAACAAAAGTAAACAAGAGCATCCATTTAACACCAAAAAGCTTTTATTATGGACATAGCACTTCAGATGCATTAACCTTGAACATTCCATCCATTAAGCAGGATGCATTAACCTTGAACATTCCATCCATTAAGCAGCCCCAAGTGTATTCTTGGGTGTGGCTGCTAATGGATTGCCTTCGCACGTGCTCACTCTCTAGGAGTGGCAGGGTGTGGCTGGTAAGCCTGCCCTAATGGGCGTGCTCACGATCTCAGATATATAAGCTGCCCCGATCCTCAAGACAGACGCTTTGCGTTATTCTGCACTTGCAAGCAGCGTAACGCTCACCGTCGCCTGAGGTCAGACTTACCTTTGAAGATCCTGCTTCCTGGACATCCTGCTTCCTGCCAGCATACTTACCAACTGGGGGAAGCTAGTCTTACCTGTACATCTCTTCGCCGAACCAAATATTAATCTTTACACTTTCCGGAATACCGAAATCTTCATCTTGGCACCGCAGCACAACACGCTCCATCGTCGACAGCAGCGCCTGCAAGGAAAAACAGAGGACAAGGTTAGACATCGAAAAAAAACAGCCAGTTTAAGGTTGCGCTTCGCCATACTTCGCACTTTTCCCTAAACCATCACTTACCTGCTGTCGCACATTGCGGTAGCATCCATCCTCCATCCGGCCGCGTCTCGCGTCTCACAACTGCATTAAGGCCGCATTTCCATCTAAGAGAAGAAAACAGAAGAGAGACATTATTGCGGGCATAAATAGGAGCAACATATATAGACATTAAACAGAACGAACAGCAACACAAGAGCTGAAGAAAGACTTGCCAATCATAAGGAGAAGCATAGTCACAGCTGGACTGGACTAATCCTTATCAGGGATCAGTGAAGGAACTAGATCCCATTCCATGCAACCCTGCCAGTAGTAGCAGGACAGAGAGCTAATCTTCCATAATTCACAGGTGAGCTTTATGGGCCGGCGTATGCTCACAGAAACCGTACTTTGTGGTGAAGGGTTCGAGAGGTACAACAATCACAGATTGGCGCACTCACACACTGTTATCTCCAAGCAGGAGCAGTAGCACCACGTACCACCGCTCACAGCTTTTCTACTTTTCTACTGAGGGAGAGGCCTGAAGGGGGTGATTCAAGTTCAGGGAGGGCTGCAACCATACCCCAATGCCTCTGCAGAGACCAGGTGAGTGTAACAGTAGCACCATACGAGAACTCAGAGTATACATTGGAGAACATTTAGCTAGAATTGGAAGCCAGGGTCTCAAGTTTCCAATTGCCCAGCACCGGCAATCAGCTCATCAAATGGATAATACATTTCAAATCAAATTTATTGGTCTTCAAAAAATCATTCTTGGCAGAAGAGAAGGCAACAAAGAGAAAGCACTCAGACAAGCAGAAGCAAGACTCATTTGTAAATTAAATACAATGGTCACGGGTCTGAATTTGGATAGTGAAATGATAGCTTTCCTATAGCTTTGACATTTGGAAGCATACCACACGAATAAGAGAAACTGGACGAGGAGACCAGGACTAACCAAATCACCAATGCCACCGAATCTATCATGCTGATTCAGAAGTATTTGAGTGCAGCATACAGCATACTAGAAAAGTAGCAGGACTCTCCCAGTGACTAAGGAATCCTGCACAGATCTACCGATAACTCCTATGTTAACTGCACATGCTTGTATTCATGTAATCATGCCGTAATTGTTAACCTTATTATAGAACATAGGCATTATGATAGAAATGTCAATCCAAAAGAGAGTTATGTTTGAAGTGTCAGAAATCAAGAGGTCAGGGTGACCATGTACAGTATGAACTAACAATGGTATGTATAGCCCTTATTGTACTTATAGCTCATGGCATTTATAGTCTTTATTGTGTATTTAGCTTTATTAAACTGACACAATTAATAAGATGTACCAACACGCGCTAAATTTAAATCTCTCTGTGTATTAGGGGGTAGTCATAATTAGTAACTCAATAGGTGTAGAACAATGCAGGTCCTACATCCAGGAATGAACGCTACATAATTTAAGGGAGACCTGTTAACGATTTCCCGAATTCATAGCCGAAACGTAGCATGCAACTGATAACCTTTGTAAGATGGCGTAGTAAACGCATTATATCTTGTTGTTTTACTTATACACGTACAAAATGTCTGACAATGTTTGCAAATGCCAGAGATAATTGTGTTCACTTTGTAAACTTAGAGAGATTGGGAAACTTGCTGTTGACTTAGAGTCATAACATAGCAGTTAAAAATACTTAAGATGGCGCCTGACTTTTACATCAAATGTTTTCCCAAGCATGGTGTTCTAATGCGACTATTAAAACAGAAAAAAGACACTTGCCCTACTGTAACCATGGCAACCTTACAAAACATATGCGTATAGGCATGGCAACACATGCCTCACTTAAAAGCTAACGCGTGTTATTTGGAGCACACAGCGTAGGTAAGAGACTGTCAATATTTGTAGTATTCTTTTTGAAACTACACGCTTATCTTAGAAATAGGCAGTTAGCAATGTGCTAAAACGAGTCACGAGACGCTTTCAGAACTAGTATATTACCATACTAACATGTTTAATCAACACGGCACACCCTAAAGAGTTAGGTGAAAGCATGACCATTTTGAACATATTGAGGAATGATTGGAATCCAAATAAACTATCAGGTTCTGTCATGCACGGAACCATGGAAATAATCATAAATGTATATGTCTAAGTATCACAACTTAAGTCAGACACGCGCTTTTCAACCATGCTCTTAGTAACGCGCCTCAATTCTCACAGTTGCATCGGTCCCTAGTTAGTAACAGACATAGGGCCTCGTTACACGGAAGGCGTTAAGGGTTAACGGTCACCGGCAATGGTACCGGTGACCGTTAACCCTTACCGCCTTACTACGAGGTCCCTTTGCGGGTTGGTACTTTAACGCCTGCTTTTTAGCAGGCGTTAAAAACCAACCCGCAAAGGGACCAGCGTGCTAATTACGGTACCGCAATTTGCGGTACCGTAATTAGCACCTTCCCCATTCCCATTATGCCCTATGGGGCAAAAATGGGAATGGGGAAGGGCAATGGGGGAAGGGGATTTACCGCCCGCCAACCTTGGAGGGTGGTAATTCCCCTTTCCTCCAAGGCGGTGCCGGTATTTTACCGTCATGGACCAAGGTGCTAATAAATCCTTACCGCCATCCGTGTAATGAGGCCCTAGGTATTCATTGAGTGTTCACCTGCTCATAAACAAACTAGATAACTAGGAATACAGGTTGTGAAATAAAACTGCTTCTTCGGTTGGCCAAGTAAAATGCTGCTCAGTAAAGTTTAGGTTATGTGAATGTTGTCTCCATTACTTATTTGTTTTATTAAACAATAAATGCTTTGTAAAAATACATGAGTTTTAGAAATTATTGCTCTCCGTGTATACCAATTGTATAGTGTTTTACTTATTATTTTACTTATTATTTTTTTATTTGCTGTGTTTTGAGTCTCAAGTAAAATACATGAGAAACTTTCACAAATAAAAAAAGAATATTACTTTTAAGAAAACATACTCATTCAAAATCAAATATTAAAACAATTTTACCAAGCGTAAGTATAAGAACAAGCAGGAGATAAAGTAAGAGAATATGGAAAAAGAAGAAGGAGAAGAGGAAGGAGGAAAAAAGTAAGGAGAACCACATGGACAAAACTTAACCCATTTACATCTTGCATAGTTAATGGAATCAACAATTTCCAAGCATAAATCACCTCCCTCTTGATTCCTCCTCTTGAGATGTAAGCTTTTTTGGTCTGTTCAATAGACCATAAAGGAATTCACACAGGGTCAAGATGAATCCGTATGATTGCTATTCATTAAACTGCTCCACCAGGCTTCATTTCCTAGTGTCAAACCTAGATCTTTCACCCGTTCTTCCTACAGGGCTTTACACCCCACCACCCAACGTTTAAAGGTTTCTTTAATTCCCATCGTACCACAAAATCTGCAACACAGATTTCCTGGTCCCCCTTTCCAGTTGGCCATACTTTTCAATGTTGGCAGTTTGTTTGAACGGAATCGTAAGTACACTGATCTCCTTCTTGCACACACTAAAATAAGTATAGATGTAGAGAGTTGGTCCCGTTTGCAAACTAGCTTTGCATATTCCCTGTAAAGGGAGTATTAGGTCAATTCATCAATTGTTTTCCCCCCAATCGTGCTGATAGAGCTTTTGTTTTGCCTTAGCTGGATTTACGGTAAGCTCCTCACCAGAAGATCCTATTTCTATTAACAGCGTATACATTTGTTGCTTAAAGGTTGTGATAGACACCCCTGAAGCATTTACTTGCGCTTCTACCCAATAAAGTGGGTGTAATGGTGTATTTAACAATTTTGCATATACCAACATTTTCTTCCTTAGGGACCTAGTTGCCAATGAAACCAGCCCAAACTCATGTCGAATCATAGAGTTTGGTGTAGCCATTGCCAAACGCGTGATATTTTTTTCAGAGTAAACCCTGGACCTTCTTTAATCTGTCTCCTAAATCATTAAGATTTATGTCGAGCCCAAACAAAGTTATTGGCTCAACCTGCATCTGGTAAATTTGGATGAGTGGAGTCAAGGCAAATTCACATCATCCTGCGTGCAGCCGTTTAATGTTTGCTAGCTGTGTTTTACATATGCACCCGGTCACAGGTGCACATCCAGAACTGCTCTTCTATGTAATTCTGCCACATAGACTCTGACTTGGTAAAGGTTGTAATGCTCTTTTTCAATGCAGCTTTTGAAAGCAGCCTTTGGTATGCATAGTCCGTCTTTTATGTCCACTCTCCCACCCTGCCCTGTTCCACTGAGCTCGAGCTGTGGCGGAACCCCTGGGCTGCACTTCCTGACATGCGCGGTATGGAAGCGTCTCTGGAGGACGCGTGCGCACGGCAGCGAGTGGCCTGGATCGCGCGTGCGCAGGACTCCGCGCCGTGGCCCGCCCTGTGCGCATGCGCAGTGTCTCCGGCGGCCCTGTTCCGAGGAGCGTTGTAAACAGGAGAGCAGGCAGAGCCCGGCGCCGCTTTCCCGTCTTATTAGCGGGGCCTGCGCCTCCAATAGCGGCCGCTGCAGAGTGGGAGGGCGCCTCCCGTGCCCCGGGCTCTCCCCTGCCTCCGCGCCGTGCACTGGGGACGGCAGCCCCTGCTTCCAGGCGCTTGCCTCCTGCAGAGTGGCAGCTGCGAGGCCGGACTCTGCTGGGGAGTGACAGCGCCGCCTGTGGGCAGGATGTCCCAGCAGGAGCTCGATCAGGTGAGTCCCCCCCGCCCTGGGCCCTGCCCGGGCCCCCACTCCCTGCACCTCTGATGAATGCACGCTGCTGCGGACCTGTGGGGGGCGTGCACACGGTGCTGCACGGTGCCCTCCTGGGCAGCGAGCAGGGGAAGGCTGGAAAAGGGAAATGCATGACTGCTGGAGGCAGACACCACACCAGCCTGTTCTAGAGAGTCCAGGAAGCGTGCACAGAGATGATGCACCAGCCTGACCCACAGCGGCGCTATGCCAGCCTGACCCACAGCGGCGCTATGCCAGCCTGACCCACAGCAGCGCTATGCCAGCCTGACCCACAGCGGCGCTATGCCAGCCTGACCCACAGCGGCGCTATGCCAGCCTGACCCACAGCGGCGCTATGCCAGCCAGCCTGACCCACAGCGGCGCTATGCCAGCCAGCCTGACCCACAGCGGCGCTATGCCAGCCAGCCTGACCCACAGCGGCGCTATGCCAGCCAGCCTGACCCACGGCGGCGCTATGCCAGCCAGCCTGACCCACGGCGGCGCTATGCCAGCCTGACCCACGGCGGCGCTATGCCAGCCAGCCTGACCCACAGCGGCGCTATGCCAGCCTGACCCACAGCGGCGCTATGCCAGCCAGCCTGACCCACAGCGGCGCTATGCCAGCCAGCCTGACCCACGGCGGCGCTATGCCAGCCAGCCTGACCCACGGCGGCGCTATGCCAGCCAGCCTGACCCACGGTGGCGCTATGCCAGCCAGCCTGACCCACGGCGGCGCTATGCCAGCCTGACCCACAGCGGCGCTATGCCAGCCTGACCCACGGCGGCGCTATGCCAGCCTGACCCACAGCGGCGCTATGCCAGCCTGACCCACAGTGGCGCTATGCCAGCCAGACCCACAGTGGCGCTATGCCAGCCTGACCCACGGCGGCGCTATGCCAGCCAGCCTGACCCACAGCGGCGCTATGCCAGCCAGCCTGACCCACAGCGGTGCTATGCCAGCCAGCCTGACCCACAGCGGCGCTATGCCAGCCTGACCCACAGCGGCGCTATGCCAGCCAGCCTGACCCACAGTGGCGCTATGCCAGCCTGACCCACAGCGGCGCTATGCCAGCCAGCCTGACCCACAGCGGCGCTATGCCAGCCAGCCTGACCCACGGCGGCGCTATGCCAGCCAGCCTGACCCACGGCGGCGCTATGCCAGCCTGACCCACGGCGGCGCTATGCCAGCCAGCCTGACCCACAGCGGCGCTATGCCAGCCAGCCTGACCCACAGCGGCGCTATGCCAGCCCGACCCACAGCGGCGCTATGCCAGCCAGCCCGACCCACAGCGGCGCTATGCCAGCCTGACCCACAGCGGCGCTATGCCAGCCAGCCTGACCCACAGCGGCGCTATGCCAGCCTGACCCACAGCGACGCTATGCCAGCCAGCCTGACCCACAGCGGCGCTATGCCAGCCTGACCCACGGCGGCGCTATGCCAGCCAGCCTGACCCACAGCGGCGCTATGCCAGCCAGCCTGACCCACAGCGGCGCTATGCCAGCCTGACCCACTTTGAGCTGGGTTAGTGTGTTTTTAAATATGGAGTTAAAGGTGCAGATGAGAGAACTATTTGTATCTATGAATCCTAACGGAATATTGTATATGCTTCTTTCTCAGAAATTCAAATGCCCCTGATGAAGAGTGTGAATCACTCGAAACGCTTTGCCCCCCCCCCCTGGTTTCATCATCATGAATAAAATGAAGATTGTTCTTGTGACTTAATCTTATTGTACTAGCATTTCTTTGAAAATCGCTTTATAATCATTATATGAATTTTACATTACTGTTTTGAATGCCTACTATCTAAATATCATAAATTGTTTGTCTGGTTTCCCAGACATAAAATAGTGTGCAGGGGATGTGAGTTCCCTAATTGGGAACGTGTTCTTATTTCTAAATCATAGGAACCAAGTCATCACCTAAGAGTTAACAGTCCATTAACCTCATAGACCAAACCTGATGCAATTGTTTGTGATTGTGGGCATGAAAACATATTTTATTCTTTACTCTATTTGAGTGCCTATTTTTTCACAAAACCATTTCTTTTCTTTTTTTAAAAAACATAAAACATGTGACAATTGATGAAATCACATTTAACACATTTTCCTAAACATACATAAGTTCTGGATTCATATAACACAAGACAGTTACAGTGAATCATAGAGTGCCAGCTAATCTGGTATCGGTAACCGTGCAAGTTCATATAGCTTGTTTTAACTTCTTATACGAAAACAGAGGTCAAAGATTCGGACAGAATGGAGACAAACTGTGATGTACACAATATTTGGCAAGGAAAAAACACATGGGCTGGATCTCATAATTTGTCACCTCTATGATGGTCTCTAAGTTTATTTGTTATACACTTTGATATTTCCTTTAGACTTATATACTCCACCCTTTTTGATAACCTCTGGGGGGTGCAAGGCAAGACCCAGAAGACAGGCCTTCTCTGGGATCTTCTCCCCCTCACTTCTACAGTTCAGGAAAGAGCTTGAGACATTTCTGTTCAAGCAAGGCCTCCTTCCTAACACCTACGTCCGCACACCATCCACTCCCCATCATACCTGTGACTGGGTAATCTGAGCCCCACTGTTTCCTCCCCTGGTTCCTTGTAGATCCCTTGCTGGCAAATTGCCCACCCCTGTTCGCTTCCCGAGCCATTGCCTCGGCTTCCCTCACGGTTTTCTTTCTCCATCACTGTGAAGCGCACCGTTGCTTCCTGAAGCTTGGTGCACGCTCAATAAATGTCCCAATAATAGTGTTTACGAAGGCCCAGCAAGTCCTAATGTAAAGCATTTTATTCTTTGCACCTGCATTTATTTTTAGGAAATTAAAATTGTGATGGGGCGTTTGGGAGATTAGTACTTGCATATCAGGCGAGTGATTGGTAGGGGGCAGGAGACAGCTAGGAGAGAGTTGACTGCTTTTCATATTGATGCTTTACCAGAATAGTCTCATTAGAATGTTAAAGGTATTTATATGGTGTACCATCACCAACAGAGTTGGTCCCCAGGCCCACAGGCGGGTCTGTAAAACGAGAAGGCAGGCGGGTTAGGTTAGTCAGGTGGAGAGGGAGTATGAGAGTGAGAGAGGGGTGGTGTGCTGTTGCCGGCTTCAGTTCGGTTTCCATTGTGCACTGAGCTTAGGTGTGAGTATCGGACCGTTGCAAGACCTTGGGGGCTGTTGGTGCTGTTTATGTGTTGTTTGTTGGTTGTTGCGGTGTGGTGAAGTTGGTGCGGTTTGCCGGGGTGAGAGATGTTTGTGTGGATTTTCGGGTGAGTTAGGTATGCAGAGATTTGAAGTTGGGTTAGTGGGTTGTAGGTCCTGGTTCTAGCAGATCTTTTTCTGTTTAGCTAGAATTCATATGGGTAGGCTTAGTTGCTGTTTCCTTTCTTGACTTACTGTTGTGGGTGATGGCGCGGCGCGTTCCCGGCTGTATAGTAATTAACTTGGTAGAATGGGGCTGGGTGTGTCTAGTCCCCTCCCCCTCTGGTGTATTTGCTGTAGATTGGCTGGCTCTTATTCCCTTGCTATGTATCCTTAATACCTACCTGAGCTTTATGGGCCACCATAGAATGACTTCATCATCAGCTTCACCAAATGAAAAACTCCTTTCTGTTCCTTATTAGGATATCTGGTAAGCAGTTGCTATATCAACAGATTTGACATCTTTACCTATTAAGAGGCCGATTAATGGAATAATTAGCGCGGCGCAAGTGGGCAAAAAAGTGCGAATCGCAGTGGAATAGCGAAAATCGCAGTGCAAGTGCGAAAATCGCACGAAAAGCAGCGGATGTGCGATTAAAAAAGTGCGCCTCGCACGTTGGCGCACAGGCCATCTAACAGCGTGTGCCAGGTCACAGCGAAAATCGCACACGCCACAGCGAAATTCGCACATAGCGCGGCGCACGCAACAAAAGTAGGCGGAACACGGGCGTAACACTCGGAATGGGGAACAACTTGCAAAAACGTGGGCGTCACGGGGGAAGTACAGGGCACAAGTGCGCGGAACGCCCACACGCTCGCCTACAACACGTATTCATGGAATAGAATAGGGCAAAAAAGCGCACGCTCAAACCAGCGCACAGGCACAAACACGACCGCCACAAGAAAGCAGGCGGTAGCGTCTCTGCGGCTGTAAGAAATGTGCGCCAAAAGGTGCGCCAACAAATAGCACCTATATACTGCCATGATGAATGTCCTATACTGTGGCCCTCCAGGACAAATGACGTGCAAAGGGGTACCCACAAACACGGACACCCGCTGACAAAAAATACGTGTGCGTGTATACCGGGGTGCGCGGGAAGTCTCACACGCGATTTGGCCGGGTACGTGGATTTCAGGGGTGCGCGGGAAGTTCCACAAGCGATTCCATCAGGGTAGGTGTATTTCATGGGTGCGCGGGAAGTTCCACACGCGATTTCAGCAGGGTACGTGTATTTCAGGGGTGCGCGGGAAGTTCCACACGCGAATAGCCTGGGCGCGTGTATTTCAGGGGTGCGCGGGAAGTTCCACACGCGAATAGCCTGGGCGCGTGTATTACAGGGGTGCGCGGGAAGTTTTACACGCAATTTCAGCAGGGTACGTGTATTTCAGGGGTGCGCGGGAAGTTCCACACGCGAATAGCCTGGGCGCGTGTATTTCAGGGGTGCGCGGGAAGTTCCACACGCGAATAGCCGGGCGCGTGTATTTCAGGGGTGCGCGGGAAGTTCCACACGCGAATAGCCTGGGCGTGTGTATTTCAGGGGTGCGCGGGAAGTTCCACACGCGAATAGCCTGGGCGTTTGTATTTCAGGGATGCGCAGGAAGTTCCACACGCGAATAGCCTGGGCGCGTGTATTACAGGGGTGCGTGGGAAGTTTTACACGCGATTTCAGCAGGGTATGTGTATTTCAGGGGTGCGCGGGAAGTTCCACACGCGAATAGCCTGGGCGCGTGTATTTCAGGGGTGCGCGGGAAGTTCCACACGCGAATAGCCTGGGCGCGTGTATTTCAGGGGTGCGCGGGAAGTTCCACACGCGAATAGCCTGGGCGCGTGTATTTCAGGGGTGCGCGGGAAGTTTTACACGCGGATAGCCTGGGCGCGTGTATTTCAGGGGTGCGCGGGAAGTTCCACACGCGAATAGCCTGGGCGCGTGTATTACAGGGGTGCGCGGGAAGTTCCACACGCTATTAGGCTGGGTGGGTCCTCACAGGTGTACCCTGTACACCCTCAACGGCCCCTGCAGCCAGCCCACAAAACAGGGGACTACCCTGCACACCTGCTCATGTCCCCCTGCTCCCCCACCCCCCAGCAGTGCAGGGGCAGCCTCCACCAGAACCCCACCCATGTCTCCCACCACCCCCACCCCCCAGCCACCAGGGGCAGCCTCCACCAGGCCCCCACTCATGTCTACCACCACCCCCACCCCCCAGCATCCAGGGGCACCCTCCACCAGGCCCCCACTCATGTCTCCCACCACCCCCCAGCATCCAGGAGCACCCTCCATCAGGCCCCCACCCATGTCTCCCACCACCCCCATCCCCCAGCCACCAGGGGCAGCCTCCACCAGGCCCCCACTCATGTCTCCCACCACCCCCACCCCCCAGCAGTGCAGGGGCAGCCTCCACCAGGCCCCCACTCATGTCTCCCACCACCCCCACCCCCCAGCATCCAGGGGCACCCTCCACCAGGCCCCCACCCATGTCTCCCACCACCCCCACCCCCCAGCCACCAGGGGCAGCCTCCACCAGGCCCCCACTCATGTCCCCTATCACCCCCACCCCCCCACCACCAGGGGCACCCTCCACCAGGCCCCCATCCATGTCTCCCACCACCCCCACCCCCCAGCAGTGCAGGGGCAGCCTCCACCAGGCCCCCACTCATGTCTCCCACCACCCCCACCCCCCAGCATCCAGGGTCACCCTCCACCAGGCCCCCATCCATGTCTCCCACCACCACCACCCCCCAGCAGTGCAGGGGCAGCCTCCACCAGGCCCCCACTCATGTCTCCCACCACCCCCACCCCCCCGCCACCAGGGGCACCCTCCACCAGGCCCCCATCCATGTCTCCCACCACCCCCAGCAGTGCAGGGGCAGCCTCCACCAGGCCCCCACTCATGTCTACCACCACCCCACCCCCCAGCAGTGCAGGGGCAGCCTCCACCAGGCCCCCACTCATGTCCCCTATCACCCCCACCCCCCCGCCACCAGGGGCACCCTCCACCAGGCCCCCATCCATGTCTCCCACCAACCCACCCCCCAGCAGTGCAGGGGCAGCCTCCACCAGGCCCCCACTCATGTCTACCACCACCCCCACCCCCCAGCAGTGCAGGGGCACCCTCCACCAGGCCCCCACTCATGTCTCCCACCACCCCCACCCCCCAGCAGTGCAGGGGCAGCCCCCACCAGGTCCTCACAATCCCCAATCATGTGCGTAATGGACAGCCACCACAGCCAAAAAGCCCTACCAAGTAACCCATTCACCCACATGGAAATGGAAATCACATGTTACACCCCCAATGTTCATTAAGCTAATGAACCCATGTCCGTCACACACAATGGTTGCAATTGAATGGGAAAACACACAACATGACATGCATGAAACCAATGAGATGATACCACACAGTGAAGTATGGAAACAAAAATTGTATTGAAAAAAATAAAGAATGCTAAAGAAAGAAAACAAACTACAATGTGAATGAGAAAAAAAAGCTGCATGTCCGTATAAAAACACAAAACTGAAAATCAGAATCCTAAAAATATTTGCCCAAAGTCAAAAGTTAAAAAATCTCCATGCAATAACGAACTATGTAAAAAACTACCAAGGGTCCATGAGCCCAACTGAACAAAGGAAACCTACTAAAAAACCTACCCAAAAATCAACTATATACAAAAAGTGGAGCAGTGTCCGTCGACTCCAAATCATAATAAGAAAGAAAGGAAACCTAAAACTAAAGAACTATATACAAAGGCGGCGGGCAAGTCCAGCGGCTCACTCCGTGGTGTCCCGGGCCAGGGCATCATCGAACTCCTGTTCGATGTCCCGGAGGTGGTCAAGTTCCATGGCCCCTAGGGTCTGCAGGGACGACGCCGTGTCCTCCTCAAACCCCCTGCGGATTGCCTCGAGGCACTGGGCCCGCCTCAGGGCCCTCCGCATGGAGTTCTCCGCCCTGACCATTGTGAGCCGCGCCTCTTCCGCCCGCCACCGCTCCGCACCTAAGGCGTGGCCCAACCGCTGCCACACGGAAGACACTCTCTGTCCTGGGTCCCCCTGCCCTCCGGCCGATGCCTGCCCCTCCGATGTCGAAAGCCCCGAGCCTTCATGTCTCCCACCATGTTGCTGCTGCTGCTGCTCTGCCTCTGCCCGTGCACTGCCTCCTGCTGCCTGCACATTCTCCGCCGGCTGGGGTGCAGTTGTTGATGTGGCCACCCCTGCTGGACCTCCGACTCCCGACTGTGGCAGGGATGCCTCCTCCACCAGCCTGGCCGCACCGTCAGAGGCAGCTCCACAGGGCACCCAGATGACTGATGGGTGGGAAGATGGCACAGAGGATGACTGGCGCGTAGGGGGTCCAGTTGAGGAGTGGGTCGGAGCAAGCCCCATCAGATGGAGGAATCCGGCCTGGGTGACCTGTCCCAGCAGGCTGACGTGGTCAATGAGCCATTCGAGATGACGTGCAGTCTCTCCATGAAAAGACTGCAGGTCACCTCGCATGGCCCGTTGACGCAACGCCACACCAGCCAGGACAGGCTCAACCCGGACCTGGATGGCCACGTCCGCAGGCAGAGGAAGGCCAGTTGACGTCAGCTCATCCCCTGCCTGAAAATGGGTCTGGACGTAGGCATCCCTGCTGGTGCAAGATGATGCAGGGACAGGATCGGGGACATGATTGCACACAGGCACCCCCGCGGCCGCCTGTGCTGCCTCCTGTCCCTGGTCCTGCACTGCACCACTAGCACCAGTGGGATCCCCACCTCCAGACCCCGTCTCTGGTGCTTGCACGGCCCCCTCCTCCACCAAACCCCCCACCAACCTGGATGACTCCGTGCCATCTTCCCCTGTTGGGCCCTGTGGGGTCCCAGCTGCCCCTTCTGCTGCCGAGGAGTCCAACTGCAACCTCCGCCTCTTGGACCTCCTCCCGGCAGCTGCGGCCTGGGATGCGGCACCAGACTCCTCACTCCCCGACGAGATGACAACACGGGAGGGGAGCTGGGCTTTGCGTCTCCGGCTGGCGGTCGGATCCCCGGCGCTGTGCTCCACAGCACCTTCTCCGCCCTCTTCATCAGTTGACGCTGCAGACAGGGAGAAACAAAACACAGGCATCAGGGAACTGTACAATGGACACATACACGCATGACAGTTGCACATGAGTGGCATTGGCAAACCTCAGACATGTCATCACAATCCCCAACACACATGTCATTGCAACTCACACACATGAGCCATACCACAGCCATATCGCAACTGCCACCACCATCCCTACACATACAACAGCATCAGCAGCCAAAGGGGAGCCAGACATCACATGCAACACAGGAAGTGCACCACACATGTACACACAGCACCACACTTGCATGCATGTCTACACCTCTGCCAAGTGTTGCACTGTTCAGACAGGCATCCATGTCACATCTGCCAATCAGGCTTCCACATACCGCTGTCACATGCATCCATGTTGCATCACTGTTGCACCCTTGACAAATACACACACATGCACATGTACACAGTGCTCATACATGCAGCCGAAAACAACACACATGCCTGACATCACGGATATGTCTACTTACATACACATTCTTCCAAACATGTGTGCACGCACAACTGCATTTGCCATGCAAGCCCACACACACAAGCACCATCCATGTCTCACACATTACAGCCCTCACATGTGTCACGCCCTGTACACCCCCACCCATACTCGACCCCATACAAACAGATGTGCAACCGGCACAATGCCGAATAATCACCACACGCACTGCTCACAATCAGGATGCATGTACACTCGCCGCTCGACTCCAGACGGGTCTGCTTCTCTAGGACCTGGACGTGGAGGGCTGGGGATATGCGTACCAGGACCCCCATCTGTTCTTCCGACAAGTAGCCCCGGCGCCCCTTGGCATTCGCTGCCTTCAAGAGGCGCCGGGCCTTGTTCAGGGTCCTGGACCTGAAGTCCTCCCAGCGCTTCCTGACATGTTGTAAGTCCCGGACTGCCACCCCCTCCGCGTTGATGGCAGTCATGATGTCAGTCCAGATCCGAGTCCGTCCTTCCTTGTCGCCGCGGGAACTTCCGAAGAGGGCATCATACTGCCCCAGGACTTGCTCCACCAGGACACCAACTTCGGTGGCACTGAAGCTGGTGCCCCTCTGCCTCTCTGGCCGGGGGTTGTCAGTGGTCACAGATGGTGTTTGCCCCGACATGACAACCCCAGATGCAGGAGTGGGTGGGCAACTGGGTCCTGGGGCTGGGCTGTGGAGCGATGGAATTCCAGTCGGGAGTCTTCGGTTCCAGCAGGGGTGGTCACAGCAACAGCACCCCTGGCTGATGTGCAGGCAGCAAATGGCAGTGCACGTGGGCAGCAGGCAGTCAGGCAGCAGCAGGTGGGAGCGTGCTCGGGGCTCTGGGGGGCAGTAGTCCGGCCTTCTGGGCAGGAGCGTGGTCTTCCGTGTGCTTACGCGTGGCCAGCTTGGTACGGAGTGATTTGGCACGTGAAAATCCTGCACGTCAGCGTGAAAACCGAGGAAAGGCCCTTAGCGCGTAAGTGCGTCAGCACGCATACGCGAATCTATTGGACCAAAGGCCCTCAGCGCGTAAGCGCGTCTGTGACGTGACCTGCACGGGTGTTTCCCACACAGCACATGATGACAGAGCACACGTGGAAAGACTGCACCTCAGAGTGTCATCGCGTGTAATTGGACAGCACGGCAGAGTCTCATTGCGTGTAATTGGACAGCACGTCAGGGTGTCATCGCGTGTAATTGGACAAAAGTGCGCGTACACGCGATTGTCCTATGTACGTGTATATCAGGTGTGCGCGGACACTTACACACGCAAGTACGTCAGCGCACCTGTATCCCGGTGTGCGCGGGAATTTCCACACGCTATTGGACTGGGTACTGGATTTCAGGGGTGCGCGGGTCACACGCTCGCCTACAACACGCGCGACGCATTAATTTGCGCGCTAAAAAAATAACAAGCTCAGACCCAGGATGAACATACCGTTCCTAGCAGCAGTGGGCGTGGCCTACCAAAGGAGGAGGAGGAGGAGGATAGTCGGGGCCAGAATATTCACACCCAGAACCAGCCTTTTCGGGATGCCTGATGACCAGGTGCATGGGAGGTACAGGTTTCCACCACACATCATACTGGACCTGGTGAGTGAGTGGGAGGATGACCTCACATCACCCACCCTGTGCTCCCAAGCACTCAGCCCCCTGGAGAAGGTCCTCAATGTACTGCACTTCTTAGCCACTGGATCATTTCAGCGGACAAGTGCCATTGTGGGTGGTGTATCACAGGCCACCCAGTCAGGCTGCCCACACCAGGTCTTGAACATCATCACTGCACGCCCATCAGTCCGCAGGCACATATACCTGCCCAGAACCCCTGCAGAAAGGCATGCTGCCGCCCTGGATTTCTACGCTGTGGCACGATTCCCCAAAGTGCTAGGTGCCATCGACTGCACCCATGTGGCTCTACGTCCCCCCAGGGCATCTGAGCACATCTATAGGAACCGCAAGCACTGGCATTCCATCAACGTGCAGGTAGTATGTAATGCCAAGGGAATCATCACCTCAGTATATGCCAACTATCCCGGGTCCACCCACGACAGCTTCATTTACCGAATGTCCACCCTAAGCCGGGACCTAGAAGCTGGGCGGCATGGCGATACATGGCTGCTTGGTGAGTATGAATGCCACTGCACATGCATGCATGTCAGATACTGAGCAAGGTCACAACCCCACCAATGATACCAATCACCACCTCCACAGGGGACAGTGCCTACCCTCTCAGCCCCCACATGATGACGCCAATTCGGAAACCCACCACGCCACCCCAGGTAAGATATAACGCAGGCCACATTACAACCCGGCGCATAGTGGAGCGCACATTCGGAGTGCTGAAGTCACGCTTTTGCTCCCTTGACCGTTCTGGCGGGCAGCTGTTGTACGCTCCCCCAGTAGTGTGCAGGATCATAGTGGCAGCATGTGTCCTGCACAACGTTGCAACACGCCGGGGCCTGGCCGTGGACATGGTGGTGCCCCCCCATCCCCAACCACATGCACAGCCGCTGCGCATGGGAGGGGAAAGGGCACGGGGGAGGCAGCCCGTACACAGCTAGTGGCTAATTACTTCACATAGAAATCACACCCCTGTGGAGTGCACACTGCCCTGCCACATTCCATCTGACAATCAATGATGACTCAACCTGACACTGAGCCTGAATGTCTGGAGAAAGAACCATGAAAACCATATCAGCCTGAGATTGTTCACCTGGAAGTGTCACAATGTGTGCATCCCTACCCACACAGACACCACCAATGCAGTTTTGTGAAGTTGCACATTCAAGCAGCTAAAATGAATACCCACTTGCAAAATGCAACAAGAGGACAGTGCCATGTCAGCCAACCCAACCCCAGCACCGCCACACCACACACCGTGCCATGTCATGCTATTTGCAGGTAAACAAAGTAATCCACACAACATGACACTAGTGTCACAATGTACAGTGTCCCTATTAGATACTTGTAACACCTGAAATGCTCACAGTAATGCCGGACCAACAACAAACTTGAGCACGTACTACCATTAACATGACATCACTAATGTTAAATATTAGTAGTCTCACCACCTGGAAATGCCTGCACTCCCACCACTACCAACTGTGCAGTGTTGGCGCCATGTAGAGTTGTAGGTGCACTGCTGCCAACATGGACCACATCTCCAGACTAGAGGTCCTTGTGTAGACATGAGGAAGGGACCTGCAAATTGGGAGGTAGACACAGAAGATGAGTTACACATCAATGCAACATGCAGTGTACAACACAACAGCAATATGCACTAGGAATGTATACACAGTATTGACTACAGACTGCCCACACTGCTCATGGGAATCCAACGTCACTGTGTAATTCACTGTCACTTGGGCACACCCTTTGCAAGCCCATGGAAACGGGAAGCAGGAGGGGTGTGTGTGACTCAAACCCAAGCATCTGAACCAAATACATTACAAGCCTGCATGTGCCCAGCCACAATGCAGCGTATGCCCACAGGAACCACAGAAGCCAACAAATCGTCCCAAAAAAATAGGGAATAAAATAAATAAAAATAAAAAAAAATAAAAAATGGCCATTGAAGGGCCCGGGGGGGTTGGGGAGGCCACCCAGGAGGTCCGAGGACAGGATGCACACCAGAACCCACCTGCGTGGATCCTGGGAAAAAAAACACCTCCATGGGCTCATGGCCCACACGGCTACCCTATTGTGGGAGTATCACTGCTGTCGCTATTATCACCCTGTGCAGCTGCATCGGGAGGTGGTTGCACTATGGGAGGCAGCCCACGCAAGGCCCTAGTCTGCTCCTCCATGGCTGCAAGCATGCGGGTGTGGTAGGTCTGGTTCTGGAGGATGAGTGTGCAGAGGTCCCCATGCAACAACTCACGGGATGCCCGGACCTCCGCCCTCGTTGCCTGCATCTCAGCTGAGAGCGTACGGGTGAGACGCTGCAGCTGCTGTTCTGTTCTTTGGTGTGTAGAAGCCTCAAGCTCAACAAGAGTCGTCCTGAGGTGAAGGAGCTCCTGCCTCAGGGCTTCCCTGTGGCCCTGGGACTCAATGGAGATGGCCTCCTGCAGAGTCGCCAGTGCCGCCCGCCTGTCCCTGTTGGACCCCAACATGTCCTCCCTGTGTGACTGGCAGATGGAGTCGGTTGCCTGCTCTAGTCGCTCCATCAGCCTTTCAGGGGGGACAATGGAAGTGGCCACCCTATCCATGGCCTGAGCCATCATCTCGGATGATGCTGCCTGTTGGGTTGCCATACCGTAAATGGATTGCTCCCATGCAGTATTGCCAGGTGGCGTACGGCCACCACGTCGGCGGGCACCACACCTGTCTGGGGCAAGGAGAACTGCGCCTTGCTGTGCCGGCACTGCCTGAGGCTGCAGGACTGCATTCCCCCTCTGATCTGCTGGCCCAGGAACAGGATCAGATGTCACGGAGTGTGACCCTGCATCCGTAACCACCAAAGGCGTAGCTGCCAACACTGACATCCCCATTGAGGGTTCTGACCCTGGTGCAGGTGGGTGAGACAGAACAGAATCCCTCCCTTGAACACTTACCTGCCACGGCATGTAGGTCTCTTCCGAATCAACACCTGAGTACAGCTCGGGGGAGGTGCAGCCAGAGACACCCTTTGAGAGCAGGACCTGCAGCACTTGTGGGTTCTCACCCACCACCACACCACGTCCCTCACTGGTGGTTGGTCGGCCCTCGAACCCCTCCTGGGTCTGCACCATCTCCACAACCCCAGCCGTATCAGGTGCGTCTTCCCCTGCAAAGACATTAAAACAAAGAAATGGAAACAGGCATTAGCACCATGGCACACAATGAGGGCTGAGAAGCAAGAGAACCAGTACTTGTTTGACACATGTCCCACATGACTAAAACCCTCCCATGCATGCACCCTCACTGCGTATGAAGGGCAGGCAAATGGCACACACTGATGACACCAAGATGGAAGATGAACACATTTTCTGCATGCTGCCTGGCAGTGGCATCACACATTGGCCTGTGATTGGCAGGTGAAACACACATGCCATCACACAGATGGCATGTACCATTGCTATTGAGTGAAGATGGAGAGGAGGGCAGCACCTATTCATTCAGTCCAGTTCCCTCATGTAATAGCTTTTCTAATTCAAACAGGTCAGATTCTTCACCTGGAGCTGCCAGTCCGAAATGGTGCAATTGCACAGGGACATGTTTGTACAAATGATATCCAGGTAACAAAGTCACTCCACTTTACAATAGCCATGTCAGACATGTGACTAGAGGACTGCGACATGCCTAGTAATAGTGGTGGAATGCAAACAATCTGACTAAATGAACAATGAAAAATCAAGCAACAATGTTGTGGCAAGGTGACACTTCAAGGGCAACTGGCGTGCAGTTGGGCTAGATGTCTACTGTTGGCAGAAGGGATACTGCTATGGCCAAATGCAGCTGCGCAGGATGTATTGCATGAAGCACATGGCTGACCCATATGACTCAGGCGCACACACTCTCACCTGTCACACAAACAGAAGCCCTCACACACACCATGCACATGGATGACACACACATGCATGTGCACTCACCGGACAATGCCTCGTAATCAGCCAGATCTCCCACGCCTTGGATCTGTTCCTCCGTGACGTAGGTCCCAGCGACTGACTCATGTGGAGTGAGTTCCATGTCTACTACTGGAGACCCACCTCCAGTCACTAGAGTTGCGGCATGACTTGAGGCCAGTTTACTCTTTGCCCTGCGCTTTAGGTCATTCCAGCGCTTATAGCAATCATTGGCTGTGCGCCTCACGATTCCAAGGGCACTTACGATGTCCGCAACGGTCTGCCAGTGTGCCTGGCGTTGTGCAGGTGTGGTCTTGGATCCTGCAACAATGACCATCTCGTTGTCATGTGCGGACACATACTCGACAAGTGCATTCAGTTCGTCATCCGTGAAGCTGGGCTTCCTGGATGGGCCAGACTGTGTAGCCGTGTCTGGGGCATCAGCCTGTGCCGGACGAGCACTCTTCCTCTTCCGCTTGGAAGGTGGTGGTGATCCTTAGTGTCCTGCGCCGCTCTGGACACTAGGGGCAGGAGCCCTGGTGGACTCTGTATCAGGAGTGTGGGATTGCACACTCAGCATGGGAGTTGGTGCAGGCATTGGCTCTAGTGTGATGGTGTCAGGGGGAATGTCAGCAGCATGGACTAGGACCGACACTGTCTGGGCTGGGTGTGTGAGGGCTGGGGTGGATGGAGCCGCAGCTGCCCCTTGCTGCCCCAGATGCACGTGGCATGGTGACATCAACGTGCACCAGCGCACGTGTCATAGGCCTGCTGACCTGGAAGTCAGCCATGGAGTCAGCCAGGTCTGGTGCCACAATGGGCTGGTCCAACAAGGGCTGAGCATGGATGGTGTCAGCCACATCAGCCTCAACAGGAGGGGGGGGGGGGATTATGGGTGCCCTTGACTGGTCCTCCACACATGGGGGGACAGGCTCACCCTGCAAGTAACGACCACGTCCCCTACCGGATCCACCACGGCCACCACTTGTGGCTCTTCCACCTTTGCCACCCTTACGGAATCCTCGCCTCCCAGCCATGGCACTGATGTTAATGTGCGTATGGGAGTGGCTGTAGAATATTGTCCTGGGCAATTGGGGGTCAAAGGGGTTGGGTACCAGATGGTAATTGTACCCTAGTGCTCTTGCAAGGCTGATTGTAACCCCTGGGGAAAGATGACGGGTCACGCTACGCACAGGAGCCCCAAAAAAGGGAGATGACGTGCACGCAACCCCTCCTAGACCACGTGTGCAGAAAGAAAAACCTGCACTACGCTGTGGCACCCAGTAACACAAGAATGAACGTATGCATGTCACACGCAGCCTAGAATGACCTCTGAAGGGGTAGGCTACACACGGGGCAAGCACAGATGTTAGATACGTGCGTGACTCACCGTCTGCCAGGTAAAAGAGCGTGAAAAAGGAGCGCGTTTGGTTGGCAACACCCCCACCAAAAGAAGATTTGTACGCTGTCTGAGGAGACAGGACAACAGTAGAAGGGAACACTGTTTGAGGGAACAGGCCCAGGTAAACCAGTAAAAGAGAAAAAGCTGTCAGAGGTAACAGGGAATACGAACTTGAAACGCCGTGAAGTAAATCGCGTGTGAAACGACAAGAAGTACAGAATTCACCCACTCGCTCTCCACGAAAAGCACGTACAAGGAAATGGTGTTCTACGCGTACCTTTTATACAGTTACGGGGCGTGTACGCGCTAGGGCCATTTCCACCAATTACACGCTTTGTCACTTCTGCGTGTAGGGCCATTTCCACCAATCACACGCGATTACACTCTGACGTGCAGTCTTTCCACGTGTGCTCTGTCATCACGTGCTGTGTGGGAAACACCCATGCGGGTCACGTCACAGACGCGCTTACGCGCTGAGGGCCTTTGGTCCAATAGAATCGCGTATGCGTGCTGACGCGCTTACGCGCTAAGGGCCTTTCCTCGGTTTTCACGCTGACGTGCAGGATTTTCACGTGCCAAATCACTCCGTACCAAGCTGGCCACAAATACCACGCTCCTGCCCGGAAGGCCGAACTACTGCCCCCCAGAGCCCCGAGCACGTTCCCACCTGCCATCTGCTGCTGCCTGACTGCCTGCTGCCCCTGCACTGCTGGGGGGTGGGGGTGGTGGTAGACATGAGTGGGGGCCTGGTGGAGGGTGCCCCTGCACTGCTGGGGGTGGGGGTGGTGGTAGACATGAGTGGGGGCCTGGTGGAGGCTGCCCCTGCACTGGTGGGGGTGGTGGGAGACATGGGTGGGGGCCTGGTGGAGGGTGCCCCTGGTGGCTGGGGGGGTGGGGGTGGTGGGAGACATGAGTGGGGGCCTGGTGGGGGCTGCCCCTGCACTGCTGGGGGGTGGGGGTGGTGGGAGACATGAATGGGGGCCTGGTGGAGAGTGCCCCTGGATGCTGGGGGGTGGGGGTGGTGGGAGACATGAGTGGGGGCCTGGTGGAGGGTGCCCCTGCACTGCTGGGGGGTGGTGGGAGACATGGGTGGGGGCCTGGTGGAGGCTGCCCCTGCACTGCTGGGGGGTGGGGGTGCAGGGGAACATGAGCAGGTGTGCAGGGTAGTCCCCTGTTTTGTGGGCTGCCTGCAGGGGCCGTCGATGGTGTACAGGGAACACCTGTGAGGACCCACCCAGCCTAATCGCGTGTGGAACTTCCCGCGCACCCCTGAAATACACGCGCCCAGGCTATTCGCGTGTGGAACTTCCCGCGCACCCCTGAAATACACGCGCCCAGGCTATTCGCGTGTGGAACTTCCCGCACACCCCTGAAATACACGCGCCCCGGCTATTCGCGTGTGGAACTTCCCGCGCACCCCTGAAATACACGTACCCTGCTGAAATCGCGTGTAAAACTTCCCGCGCACCCCTGAAATACACACGCCCAGGCTATTCGCGTGTGGAACTTCCCGCGCACCCCTGAAATACACGTACCCTGCTGAAATCGCGTGTAAAACTTCCCGCGCACCCCTGAAATACACGCGCCCAGGCTATTCGCGTGTGGAACTTCCCGCGCACCCCTGAAATACACGTACCCTGGCTAATCGCGTGTATAACTTCACGCATACCCCTGATATGCACGTTACCCGCTTTGCGTTCCTTGTTTGGCAGCCCTGTAAACTGGTCCAGGGTTAGCGCAGCCCTTTGCGATGATTTAGCGATTTTGATGGCTTTTCCTTGCGTGAGTGCGTTCTTGGGGGCGTTACTGGCGCTGCTGCAGGGTCGCTGCGATACTCTGCGCCACGGCTGGTTTGGGAGCCTAAAATCCATGAATACGCTGTGCGCGGAAATCGGTTTTAGCGCACGTGCCTGGCGCAGACAATCGCACCCGGACACTCTGCGCCAGCCGCTTGCGACACTTTTCTGCGAAATTCTATGAATTACCCTGTAAGTGTTGAATTAGAACAGAACTAGGGACAATATCCCACAGACGCTATTTGCATACAGATTGTGACTAACATAAATTCAGCAGTCAGCAAACAAGCTGTTAAGTGTTGGTGGTTTGATGATCCAAACAATGAAATGTGTGCGTTGGAGTGCTACTTGCTGATAAAATCATAGGGTAATTAGGTCACAAAATCCATTGATGACATGAAGATATGTCGGTAATGAGGTATGTGTTATTGTTATTATCTATCATTGGTTCTTTTGAAAAATCATTAGACTATAAGGTTACGAACTCCAGTAGCAGTTAAAAAATCACAGGACAATAAGGTCACAAACTCTCTTATGAACATGAAGATATGATTATCAATATTCTGTTTACAATTCATTTTGCTTTTTTGAAAGATTTTATGTTAGGCGTTAATGTATTTATTAATGGGTATTAATTAAAACATTATTTTTTCAGATATTTACATGAAAAGTAATTGTGATTTGCCCCTGAAGAAGTGATTGTTCACGTAACGCGTTGGGCCAACAATAAAAGAATCAAGTTTTATGAATTAGTTTGTGTATCTTAAATCATTGGGATGTGCATTACAATGTATGATTGGGATGTGCATTACAATGTATGATTGGGATGTGCATTACAATGTATTAGTGTATATGTGTGATCAGGTCTAATGTTACCCAATCAAAAGATATGTAAAAGTCTTCTTTCTTTGAAAAAGGAAAGTAAAAATGATTCACTATATTTTTCTTTAACGACTAGGACTCATTATTGAGCCTTTTGATAGAGTGCAGAGGACGGGAGTTCCCATATATGGGAACTTCACTGGTTGTCTCATATGTCACAACCCAAATGCCAGGGCTGTTTTTGATCTCCTCCGCACCTAGAATTACATTAAAAATTCTTTACAATATTTTATATAGAATAACTCAATCATATCTACAAGGAGTGCAGATCGATGTTCTCACTTTCCTTTTAAATGGATAGCGATCTGCACGTGATCAAAGTGCTTTGCCATAAGCATGGCAATGAGCACTTTCATTTCTTTATTTAAATTTCCAATGGTTGATGCACAGACGGCACTTAATCTGCGCCATGTAGAAGACTTCCTGAAACCGATTTGTGTGTTATCCTGTAAGATAAGGTTTTACTCCCATACATATTGCATTACTTTGTTAACACAATTCTAGAATACACGGATGGTGTCATCACGCAGGCTTCTGCAATAATGCAATTTATTGTTAGTAAATTCATTATTATGAAGTTGTTGAGCTCACACAGCCATTGATTTATCAAACCAGAGAAACTTGCTTGGATTAGCCACACATGCTGGCTTCTACTTAAAATGCTCCCGGCTTATCACCAGTTCAATACCCGAATTGGCTGCGTTCTATTCCTAACCCTGTTCCTAAATAGAAGACCTCAGAGTTCTCTTTGACAGCACAGGCCGTCATTAAACTATTCAACCTCTCCAACATTGAAACCACTATTTTAGGCAAGCTGCACATTGTGCTAACATTATCTGCAACACATCCCGGGCAGCTTCACCTTCCAAGACAATGCAATACCAAATAACTTGCCATTCTGCAATGGCTGTCAATGAAGCCTGAAGCAGGGAAGCAAAGCTTGGGAGGCAAAACATTGATTAGCAGGCGATTAAACGTTCCTTAATGAAGGTTACGCTTGAAGAGGCGGTATTTGATGTTTTTGGGGCTTGTGTAGTTAACCACCGTTACCCCCCTCCACCCGTTAAATTAAGGGTGAAGGTGGTGGCACCAGGAACCTTTTAATTGAAGACCTTAACATTTCTTTTGGATGTTGTCCAACACAAGATGCAGCTTTTGATGCTTTTATTGTAGTAACTGCAAATATTATGCAAAGATGGAGCAAAGCGTAAGCTTTCAAGGTCCCTCAGGCTTCTTTGTTAGATTGTGCCGTGTGAAATGATAAGCAAAGAGAAAGCTGCAGTGTTGTAAATCTGCTGAGCTACCACCAAACGGTATAACCCTTACCGCAACTTAGTCTAGCGGCATTACCGCCGGGTTACAAGTGGTGGTAGGCGGTGTTAGTCTCCATTAATTGGAGTCCATAGGACAATGGTTTCCTCGCTTGCATGCAGAATGACACATGTGAAACACAGTGCATTGTCCATTGTTATCTCACTGTGTTCCATGCTCGGTAATGGGTGTCAACCATTTGAGATTAGGAGCCCAAGATTTTCTTGGTAGGTGTCCTGTGCCACCACCCATTAGGGGTCATAAGCAGTAGTGCCCAGCAGCGCATGGTGGGAAATGGTAATGGATGGTGGTCTTCTGGCTTTGTTGATGTGGTGACATTACTGGACCTGGGCTCAAAGTTGGCATAGGATGGCATGTATCCTATATCTATTTTCAGACCACTGGCTTTTAGGTGAAGTCGGTACTTAAGCGCCCACGTGCTTCTGTGTGTGGTATATGATAAAGAATTTAGAACGCGCCTCCACTCAAGTGATTCTTGTGGTAATCGAGAGGCCACCTTTTAAATCCTCATCAATGGATCCTGAAATGAGTGCCCATCCTGTGTGAAGTGTTGACCCACTGGTGTTAGTTTTGTGGTTTGCGTCTGTGTAGGTTCATCCTTTCACACAGCTCTTGTAGGTCTCGCCTACATTGCGGCATTGCATGCTTTTCTTGCATGGGAGGAGGTACACCGCATTGGAAGGTCTGCAGCTGTATTTCCCATCTTGCATGGGAGGAGGTACACCGCATTGGAAGGTCTGCAGCTGTATTTCCCATCTTGCATGGGAGGAGGTACACCGCATTGGAAGGTCTGCAGCTGTATTTCCCATCTCTGCTGGGTTGTTATGGCAGATCTTTTTGCTGGGGTCCATTCCAGGGCTTCTTTCTTCCTGATCTAGTGGGTATGTACGTCTACTCATAGACTCTGCTGGGTTTCTCAGTTGTTTTGTAGGGAATTCCGGGAGCTTCTTTGACAATGTCTCTCAGCTCATCGTTCCTGCTGAATATTGGTTGTAGATCCTTATTCCTATTCACAGGGTGCAACATGTGCATTCGCCATTGGCTGGTTATATTTGAATCTTGGCTAGTAAAAAATGTTATGCTGTGTGTATGTATAGAATTGAGGTGTAAAATTCTGTTTTAATCGCTGGCTAGTAGCTTTCAACTTGAATTTGTACACCCTGCTATTCAGTTCTTTTAGTGCGGGATAGTAGTTGACAACCAAAGGAATTCATTCTGTGTCTCTACTTTCTCTATTGCAGCAGGTTGCCTCTGCGTTTTTGCAATGCAAATGGTCGAATTCCGTGTAATTTTGTCTGCCTGAGTAGCCCTTCTGCAAGAAGAATGTGTGGAGTATGGTGGAGTGGCTGTCCCTTCAGTTCCTGTTGGAGCATATGTGTTGCTATTTTTTTTTTTTTATTGATTTGGTTGAATTTAATCCACCTTTCAAAAAGACAAAATAGAAATACAGCATTTAACATGATTTAGCATACATCAAACATGTCACAATAAATTAATGTATTTCCTAGCTGTAGATACTGGACCGTTGTGGCTTGGGTGGAAACCTGCTGTGTGCAGGTATTTGCTCCTTTTGGTAGATTTCTTGTAAACAGTTGTTTCTAAATGGCTGTTCACTCCAACTGAGATGGCTTTATCCAGGAAATGTATTTTCTTGTTGGAGTAGTCCATCGTGAACTTAATACATTGGTGGAGGCCAGTCTTGGATGTTCTCCCAGATATGATGTAACACATGACAAAAGGTTGTCAAGAACTCATGTCAAGAACTCATGAAGGAGTAGAGGGTATCGACCCCCCCCCCTCTCCCGAACCACAGAAGCCGAATAGATCAACCCTCCCACCGTGGTTGGCACGGGCGTCTGAATATATATATCACAGATAACCACGTGGCAGCCAATGGGGGAAGACTGAGTTAGGGAAAAGGGGGTGGACTGATAAAGGAAAGATGGGGAGAAAACATGCATATCTATATTCCTACGAACATATTTCTAATTGCCAAGACCTAATCCTAACTTCCTGCCTATACTATCTCTTCATAACCATAGCATACCTGACATATTTCACTTATATCTTAAACAAGATCATACATTGACTTATGCTCCTACTACCATAGGAGTTATAGCTTGATCAACAGAACCTAAAGATACACACTCTGAACAAACATTTAGCAGCAAGCATGATGAGACGGACATGAAATCTGTTTCCAAAAGGAATTGAACATAACACAGGGCCCAATGGGCGAGCCAAGCAATATAAATATGCACTCTTTCCTTGCCCACACTCTGAGTCCTTGCCCAAACCTGAGGCGTGACCTGAATAGCCCAACTGTACCCAATACCCTGTGTGCAGATTTATCATACTCTAGAAACCATATTGTTCAACAAGGGTAACGTTCTGCAGATTGCCGGTTAAACGAGCAACAAGCTTGAATACACTCAAATAAAATGGATGTGCATTCAATAACACAAGAATCCCTTATCCTGGAAATCAGAAGCGCTTCTATCAAAAAGCAGGTACTGCATAAAGGAAACATCACTTATCTTTGTGTCCGGGTGGACTGTCACCCCGGACCAAAGAAGAATGAGCTGTACCCTGCCGTGACCGCACTGCTCACCGCCGCAGGCTGAGTCAATAACGGGACAAAGTTCCGCAGGCACACCTTCCCAGACCACGGATAGCGGGGGGGAACTGCTTACATGGAAACCTGGGAAAACCAAGATCAGAGGACACTGGGAAAACCAAGATCAGAGGACCCGCCCTTGTTCACAGCCACGGGAAGTGTACAGTCATGCCTGCTCCTCCTAGTTTCCTCCAAGAACGCCAAAAAACACGCCGTGGCCGCCCGTGCTGCACAATCAGTAATAATCAGCACCACTGCACGGGCGGCCAACGGTAAAATAGACCTCTTCATTACTTGCAGCTGGCTCGTGGCGCGAGTCCCCAACTACACACTTCCCACAGCCTGATGGGAAGTGTAGTTCATTTCTCCATATACGGCCGTCTTAACTGCCTCGCACGCTTATTCCTGACAGAGATATTGAAAACGCTATGGTTTCTTGAGTGTGCACCAATTCATGGATCCTTGACCGTGATGGTTAAATGAGTTTATCTTGCAAGGCCACATGACCTAGTGCACCAATGTGTTTTGAGGAATCTGGAAATTATAGTTACAGGTGCATTATACAATAAATTGCACTCTGTGGTCACTGGTGCACAGACAATTATTACTCTGTCGTGAGTCCAAGAAACTGCTAAGATTTCTTGTTCTTGAACGTTGTCCACATCCTGCGGCATATCCCAGTTCCTAATGAGTGGCTTCAAGGAAATGAGCTTCCAGAGAAAGAGCAAGGAATCTGATCAGAAATTCTGAGTATTGCCTCAGATTTAATGAAAACCTAATATCCTCAGCCCGCAATGGTATTCATCGCAACTGTGCAAATTAACAAGGGGGGTTCTGGGAGTCCCACTGCCAGACATTAGTCATGGTTACGACAGACTTACCCAGAGTCTTTAGCTCACTATCTTTCACAGAGAAGAAATATCCCAAACATAACACTTTGTCCTGCCCTGGGGCAGTCCAGCACCGAAATGCTAGGCAATTCTCCTCTGAACAAGAGTACCAACAGTATCCCCAGACACGTGTTTCGGTCTGGTAGGACCTCATCAGTAGGGTGGAGCTGTGCCTCTCTAAG
Organism: Ambystoma mexicanum; assembly: GCF_040938575.1. Classification (NCBI taxonomy): domain Eukaryota; kingdom Metazoa; phylum Chordata; class Amphibia; order Caudata; family Ambystomatidae; genus Ambystoma; species Ambystoma mexicanum. The sequence goes on along the minus strand of NC_090925.1, from coordinate 15,808,589 downwards.
AATAGTGAGCAAGGGGTCCACGTCTGGATTCCCCTAGTAACTTAGGGTGAGACCCAAAGTTACTTGAATTCATCGCAACTAATCGTCACGCACCCTAGACTTAAAAGCTTTAAGGATTGGACCAGTCCACTTGGGTAGTTTTAGTGAATAGATTCTGTAAACTCGATATTAAACCCGTATGAAATGAAGTACTGGAGAAGTTGCAGACCTACGTCGATTGGGTTGGGCTCAGCATCCTCTAGTTGACCATAGAATGTTCTTCTTTGCTTAATCACCTGATCTGTCTTTTAGAAAGCGGCCTGGACCACAACAATTTAAAAATAAATGGAGAGATGATTAAGATGAAGGGGGACACTCGCTAGAAACCTTTTTTGTTCTGGGGGTTACATGTTTATGTGCCATTTTAAATTGCTATTTGTACCCGCTGTACAAAAGTGTCTTTTAAGACCTGGCATGTCTCTCCTACACTAGGGATATACATTCGTGCGTGGGGGCCCTGCTCCGTAACACGCAGCTCGCAGCATCACTGTTGATGTTCAGCCGTGTGTGTGTGTGTGTAATGGCTGGGTGGCTTGACCTTTGGCCCCCAATAGGTGTGAAAGGGAGGGGTAGCATGAAGCTGCAGTACTGGTGGAGGTTTGAGAGGCGTGTCCTTTCATTGTTTGGGGGGGGGGTGGGTGCAGGAGCCCTTTGTGTGGGTGGCGTTTCTTGACGCCTGTGGGTGACTTCTCTCTCCTTCTTCGCGGGCGTGCACTTCCGGGGCAGCGTTTCAGCCCCGAGCATGCGCAGAACGCGCGCCCTGGCGTCGTGCCCCGGAAGCGGTTGCGCGCGCTCTGAGCATGCGCACTCGTTGCTGAGGGGGACCCCCGTCCCCGTCCGACCTTGCATTTCGGCCTGGAGGCGCTGCACCTGGAAGGGCTCGGCAGTGGTGGGGGGCGTCAGGGGTTCTGGCAGCAGCTCTGTGCTGGCACGTGACTCTCTCTCTCTCTCTAGCAGGGGTGGGGAGCAGCTGCTGCACGCACGCACGCCCCAGCACCTGCACCCACTCTCCCCAGAAGAGCCATGGCGAGGCGGGATGCAGAGCAGGTGAGTCCCTGGCAGCCTCAGCCCTGCAGCAGTGTGCAGGTTCCGAATGAATGCATGCCCACCAGCCCTCGCCACTCTCACATGCCCCTGCAGCCTGCGCTGGGAGTCCCCGTCCTTATTATTGCTGCCAGTGAGTGTGTCTGGCCTATTTAATACTCGGTTATTGAATGCACTGAATCTATAGAACCTTACTCCCCCTTAATTGTGGGCCTTCTCACTGACTTTAATGTCCTCTCCCACCAGAACGCATACGCTGTAAGTCAACATGCAACATTCTGGGAAATACCACAAACCCGTTATTGCCAACGCGGATTCCTTCCTGCAGTATATATTAATTCAATAATCTGTCATACAATCTAACAGTGACCAATGTTCCAGACCACTAATTCAAAAAATAAAAGAAGAATGTTGAATCAAAAGAAAAACGTTTGTACAAACAATGTGCTATACACGCCCTAGGTTATCTCAAAGATGTGTTTAAAAAAATAAATCAAACCCAGAATCATATGTGCTTCAGTGACAGCTTGGAGATGAGAAAAAGCATCCCCCGTTCAACATTTAAACAGAGTTTTTTTGCCGGTTTTACAAAAAATCAAACAATGATGAACAAAGTATTAACCATTTTATACACCCATAGTATCACATATTTAACCCATGTATTAAAACCTATATCAAAAACAGTTTTCAACACTTAGGGCAGATGTTAGACAGATCTCTTATCTAAGTGTCTCCCACTTTCTACTATGTAGGCTCCAAAAGTTGTCTTCCAGTGACCAACTTAAAGCTGACTTGTTTCGGAATTCTTTTCCTTCTTCAGAGCATATGGAGCTAACTTTCCTCTTTAGGATAGTGCTGTGCCTGATAGTATAACAGGTACTACATCAGATTTCCAAACTGTGTATTAAATCTTCTGAGGTTTATTTCCTCTTACTGACTCTTATGGCGGTCCTTCATGGTCCGCTCCGACATATTGCCGCAAAACGCACAGTCCTTCTCCACGTGCGTCTTGTCCTCATGGGGAGTGTTCGTCCTCCTTAAAGACATTCTGAAGCTGGCATCCAGGGCAGACCCTGAACAGCTTTCCGGGCGTCGAGCTTCCCTTCTCCTGGGCCATGATCGAGATGGGCCTGAGAAACTTCTGGAGTCCTCCAAAAGCGTGGCTCGACGAAATCTTCACCCTTGAGGGGCGTAGAAGAATCTGACACGGGTCCCCGTTGATCGGATAAAGAAACGGTGGAGCTTGAGGCTCTTTTGACCGAAAAAGAGAACATTTTCCTAGGAAAAAAGTGTGAAAAAAAAGCACTACAGCTCGAGAGCAATAGCACGAGGATCCCAACACTTGAACGCGCGGTAACAATCTGAAGATGGCTGCCAGAGGCGGGGTTTAGGGAGATGGCAGTCATTGGCTGTGCTCAGTATGACGCAGAGATCAGTGATTGGTTACTACTACGAAAGACAGATCAGAAACAAAACTGATACTGATTTTTCTTTACAGAGGATTCCCAGCCTGACGACGGGAAATATTCATGAGCATGTGAATCCATGCCAGACCCATGCTGGAGAACAACAGTTACAGGTAAGTAGCTTGTTCCATAGTCATCAATTCAATATAACAAATTGCCCACCGTGTATCAAGAGCTCTAATATCCTTAATATTTCGCTGGAATTGAAGGGTGGCGTGTCTTTGCACGTGCTTGCTGTCCTCCATTGCATATAACATGAATTTCACAGTGTCTACTGCACTAACTTGAGTGATCAGTGTATACCACACACCGTTACTATTAGTATCGCCCCTTATGGCCAGCTTATTAGCTAGCGCTCCTCTGTGTATCGCTTACCTACGTGAGTCACAGCCTGTCCCTTTGACCGAACCAAGCGCGTATCAGAGATTGCACATCCCAATCTCATAAATCCTTCTTTGCAGCATACTTGATCTTCACAACACACCCATGTGTATACTGAACCCTAATGAAATTCCCACCAAGGACCAGATAATTGTGACCAGTTTCCTCCCACTTATTTCAGTGTCACATTAAAGGAAATCTGTGTCCAGCATGTAATTTTTACATAATGGTAGTACCACTCATCACTTAGCAATACAGTTGCTACATTATCTATAGTCTTAGTCCGTGGTCATGTCCGTAGTATATCAAAAAAACCACATTAAATCAAATTCTGTGTTCATACCCCTCGGATGTAATGAATCTAATAAACCAATCCACATAATCTCTCATTGCCACCAATGTGGTGTACGCATTAAAATGTCCATGCGGATTGTATTACATAGGCATTACGACTCGGAAGGCCAAGCTCAGGTGGACTGAGCCATAAGTCCAGCATTCGAACAAGAAACATCAAGTCCCCTGTGGCTATGCATTTTTTTTTTTTTGTTGAAGATGGACATTCGATAGCACAACTGAGGTGTGTGATCTTAGAGCAGGTGAGATTAGGCCCCCGCGGGGGTGATCTCTAGAAAATACTTTTACACAGAGAGATTATGTGGAAGGGGTGTTAAAATAATGTATATGAGTTTACACTATTACTATAGGTTGTGCACCTTCTCTTCTTTTTCTTCATAGGCTAATCTGGGAAATACACCACTTTTTCCCATGGGGTGCCGCCCCCGTTTTGAGGCTAGGGAGGTGAGCACACTAAGAAAGGCCCTCCCTAGAGGTCTGGGAAAGTGGGACGTCACTGGCAGTGACTCCCCTCTAGGGGAAAATGACTCTCATTCCTACCAGTAACTCCCTACAAAGAACACGGTCTGCCTGTATGGGAATACAAAAGACTGATGATATTGCTGTCGATCGGCATACCTAATATACAAACATTACTCACAGATATTTGGCTAAAGGCAATGCTGGTATCCATTGTGATGTCAACAGCTGATGGAGATGAACACGCCCGTGGGAATATGGCGGCGAGAATAAAGAGACAAAGCTGCAATGGAGCATGAAGAATCCTACGCAGAGGCAAGCCTCTGGCATGAGAATGTCCTGGAAGGGCAGAGCTGTGCTACCCAGTGGAGCCAGCGGTCGCATCGGTGACATCGCCGCACTAGAGACTGTGACGAGGGAGAGACCATCTCGCCTAATGGCGCGACCACACAGCAGCCGTGGTCGGCCTGGGACCTGTTCATCAATAACGGGGAAACTGAATCACGGGTCTCCATGCAAGAAGTGAAACCGCTGCTGGGCGAGGGCTCCCAAGCAGGTAAGGCCGGGAGAGGAACGGACTGTTACATCGCTAAGTTAAGCAAATTCGAAAGCAAAAGCAGCTTAATGAAAGGGAGTGAGACAAGAAGCTAGCCAAGCCAAAATAGTTATGGGAGCCTGAGAAACCAGATTGCTAGACACAGGCCGATGTCCATGAGGCCTGCTGAGTTAAGTAAATCACATGGCTACAAGGCTTTGGGGAGCCCTAGAAAAATAAGTCCTATTTTTCAACACTTGGAAAACAAGGGAACCTGGAAGGTTCAGTTACTCCATCCTAAACCAAGAACAATTCGAAGGACGATGTCCATGTTGGTGGAATTGCACTACGAGAACCATTTACCCTTTATAGAAACTGGCACCGTTGGACTTGTGTATAGACTTAAAATTTGTTATACGGAACCCAAAGAGAGGACTGATAGTACTTTGATAAACTATGAAAAAACCACGTGTGTGTGATGGACAGTATGTGGGAGCAACGCAAGTAGTTTTGGCCAGAAGAAGCCCGAGTGGAAGGGCTACTACACAGGCAAATGAAGTTTTTCTAAAGGTGGTCGAGCCACATAGAGGTTGGGTTTCGGACTGAGGATTTATTTGATTTGTGCAATTGATGAGCAATCTTAGTTTTGTTTTTTTAGGCAGGGACCCTCGTAGCAATAGGAACAGGTAGGCATTTTCTCTTTATTTCAAATAAGCACATTTGAAATGTTAATCTCTAGTCCGACTCCTTCTGGTTCGCCATAGTACCAACATTAATATGTATTTCGATTTCAGTGTTATTTTCAAAGAAATTACATTTGGCCTTTTCTTCCCTACTTCAGGTATTACATATTTATTTTTTATTTGTGATTTGGTTTACAAAACCATGCACGTTTAATACAAAAGGCACATTCAAATGAATAACATAAGTTTATGGTTTCATTCAAATCTTACGACACAGTTGATGGCAAAACGTTTTATGTTTAGGGCTCAGAATTTGCACTAGCCATTGGCTAGTAATAATTTACTCTTGGCGAACAAGAAGTGGTGCGTTGTGTATATTTGTACGATTGAGGTAGCAAATAACTTTATATGGGTGGCTAGTAGCTTGCTACTTGAAATTTGTACCCCTGTTATGTTTTTTCAAATGGTAAAATACAGTTAAGTCAACCTATTAGATGAGTGTATAGTTTCACTTTGATTAATAACAGATCAAAACAGTTTTACCTAACATTTTATAAATCACTTTTATCACTCAATAAGCAGTCTTTTAGTTGGCAGCCAACAAACGCCCCCATAATACTTCATTGTTGCACGTTTTAAAATCGAAACCAAACTAACAATATCCTCCCTGCCCCTGTTCTCAAAAGCCTTCTGTCTGAAGCACTCGTCCCTTAATCGTTAACAGCTCCCTAACTCAAGGCACCTTCCCTTAGAGCCTCAATGCTGAACAAATCCTCCCTCTTCTTACGAGACCAACACTGTACCCTGACCATCTCTACAACTACCGCCTCATCACCCATCTTCCCTTCCTAGCTAATATCCTTGAGAAAGCAGAAGCCACAAATCTCCTCCCAACACATTGAAGCCAATAGCTGTCTTCAGTCCTACCAATCTGGCATCAGACCCAGATGCAGCACGGAAATTGCCAACAACGTGATTTTTCAAAGCCCTTAAAATCTGCAATGGCCCATCCTTGAACTCTCAGCAGGATTTGACACAGTAGACCACTAGACACCCTCCCCCAATCGACATTGCTGCATGGTGATCCGTGAGGTCATCCTCAGCTGGTTCAAATCCTACCTTGCTAACCGCCAACAGTTGTAGAAACGGATTCTTCCAGATAACCAACTCTACCCATCACCTGTGAAGTTCTGCAAGGATCCATCCTGTCCCTTGTGATCTTCAATCTTCCCATGGAATCGTTCAGAAATCTCCTTGCTCCGCACATCCACCAATATGCAGATGACACGCAGATCTACCTCAAGATATCCTCCATCGAAGACCTCTTCAGGCTCAAGACTTGCCTCACGTTGCTCCAGTCCTGGATGTCCAGTGCGCACCTGTAGCTCAATCCCTCAAAAATGTTATTCCTACCACTGACCAACAACACGAAACACCCTGGAATCCAGACCTGGTTCTGTAGGAACATCGAGCACTTTCCACCCGAGTTGGCCCCCTGTGCAAAGTCCCTTGGGTTTAATATCAACAGACACCTCTTGTTCAAACAGCACATAGCAAGGAAGACAAGCAGCTTGTTACCAACTTTCTCTCCTGCATAAAATCAAGCCCTTCATCCCAAAAAAACAACTTCAGGTCCACTATGCAATCCTCTGTTCTCTCCCACCTAGATGACGACAGTGCCCTTTCCGAAGGACTTCCGGTTATTACTCTGGCTCTGGCTTCCTTGAGATGTGTCCTGCATGCTGCAGCAAGACTCAAAGGACTCTGGAAGTTTGACCACCCTGGCGCTCATCAGACTGCACTGGCACCCGCTGCAATTCTGTATCGTCTTCAAATCCTGTTTCATCATCTACATGGCTGTTACCCTGAAGTCCCCAAGCTACCTCACTGAGAAACTCGGCATCTCTGGAGGCTTATGATGCTACCAGCAATAAGGAAAGGTGAAGACTTCAACTGCGACGGTGCAGGAAGGAAAGAACCAGGAGTCAGGCCTTCTCTATCTACGCTCCAAGACACTGGATCATTCTCCCCATCAACATCCTACTCGTCCCCTCACTTCTACAGTTCAGGAAAGAGCTCAAGGCCTTCCTCTTCATGGAATGGATCCTCCCTAACACCTAGGTCCACACATCCTGCACACCCCACCCTACATTAAACTCAGGGTTCTGCTCCCTGCTGTCTCCACCCCTAGTTGCTTGTAGATTCCTTGCTAACAATTGCCCACGCTCGGCCTCCCCTGTTGGCTTCCTGCTCCCCTTTTCTCTGCTTCCAGCTATGATTGTAAAGGGCTCTGTTGTTTTCCTGAAACTAGGTCTGCTCTCAAATGACCTAATAACAATAAAAATCCTTCCAACCACGTCGTCTGACCAAATAAGTAGTTTCACATTCCAATCGAAGGTACTTTCAGTGCATCAGAGATTTTACAGACAAATTGTCCTACCAGAATGGGGTGGCCTCGGGTGTGCATAAGACCTTGAAGAGAAACTGCATAAATGTTGTATAAACCTGTGTCAGGGAGCACAATTAGGCTGGCAACCTACTAAATGTACTTATTGTATATTTATATTGTTGGTATACCATTTCATTTATTTATTGGATATTTATAATGCGCGTATACACAAGTGTTTCGAGACACAACAAGACCGGGACGGCAGGGATGACAAACGGTCCTACTAGGCCATGTGACATTCGGATCGTGTACGTTCAGTAGCAAAAACGTGGGGGGTGCAGGGCGGAAGGGCCCATGGGCTAAGCGAGTGCCAGGCGAGGCCAGGAGAATGAAGAGAGTGCAGGGGAGGAAAGGTCCATGTGCGAAGGGTGAGGTAAGGGGCTAGGAGGACACAAGTGGTGCAGGCACAACCAGTCAAGTGCAGGAGAGGGTGCCCAGAAAAAGTGCAAGGTGGGTGGGATTGGGGGTGACCAAATGCAAGGGTAGAATGAACATTGAGGTCCTGGTGATCTGTAAAAAAAGAAATCGGAAGGAACCAGGCAGCCAGTTAAGTGGCATACAGGAGGACATTAGCAGGGCAGAGGGTAGGAGGAAGAGAAAAGGAAGGTCTTGAGAAGCTTCCGGATCTTAAGTAATAAGGCTCAAGTCTGTGAGGGGCAGGGAGGCCATTCCAGAGGGAGGCACCTGTGGAGGAGAGAGAGATCTATCCCCCCACACAGCTAGAAGGCTGAAGGGCTCTAGTAGGGAGATATTTAGGGAGAGAGTTGGATGTAGCAGGGTCCCAGGCCCCAGAAAGCCTTGTGGATGATGCAGATGGTCTTGAACTTGTTCCTCGCAGCAACCAGGAGCCAGTGGAGATATTTTAGGGCTGGAGAGATGCACTTCCTGAGATTGAGGCCAAGGATAAGGGCCTCATTACACGGATGGCGTTAGGGATTTACCGCTACCGGTAAAATACCAGTACCGGTAAATCCCTACCGCCTTACTACGAGGTCCCTTTGCGGGTTGGGGGGATTTAACGCCTGCTTTTTGCAGGTGTTAAAATCCAACCCGCTAAGGGACCTCGGAGCTAATTACGGCACCGCAAAATTGCGGTGCCGTAATTAGCGCCTTCCCCATTCCCATAGAGCCCTATGGGGCAGAAATGGGAATGGGGAAGGGCAATGGCGGAAGGGGGATTAACTGCCCCTCCAACCTTGGAATGGGGTGGTAAATCCCCTTTCCGCCAAGGCAGTGCCGGTATTTTACCGGCATGAGCCATGGCGCTAATAGCGCCATGGCTCACCGCCTACCGGGTAATGAGGCCCTAAGTCTTGCAGTCCTATTCTGCATTAATTGAAGGGGGCGAAGGGAGGAGTTAGGAAGATTGGGGAAGAGGCTGTTGCAGTAGTCAAGCCTGAAGAGGACCAATGCTCTGGAGACATACGTTTCTGGGGGAAGGTGAGGAAAGGGAGAATGCCTCTGAGGAGGTGCAGCCGATAGTGGGACTTCTTCGCAAGGTCCGAGGTGTGAGGAGAGAAGGGGAGAGAGGAGTCGAAGATGACACCAAGGTTTTGTGCTTCACAGAAGGGTGACAGGAGGAGGCGCATGGAGGGCAGCCAGAGTGTGGGAGGTAATGAAGGAGCTGGGTTCCCAGTGAGACGGATCTCTGTTTTAGTGCTATTAAGGCAGAGAACGTTAGCAGTGCACAAAGCCTGGATAGCAGAGAGGCATTCTGGAATGAGAGAGGAACAAGAGGGGGAGAGGGAAGAAGGAAAGCTATGTATCATCTGCATAACTGCAAGTTAGGAGAGAAGGAAGAGATCAAATGGACTAGAGGGGCAAGGTAGATGTTGAAAAGCCAAGCCCAAGGCAAGAGGATAGAACGCTGAGGGACACCAAAGGTGGATGGTGCGATGGAGGAGAGAAAAGGGCCCAGTTGAATCTGGGATGGTCCAAAGTGCGTTAGTCCAACCCCAAAGGACCTTATTAGGATTAGAGAGTTCCTCAAGATTTCAATTAATTTCCCACAAATGGGTAATTGTTTTTTTATATTTTAGCAATCTCTGATATTTCTGCTAAGTAGGCCTATCGTAAATCTTCAAAAAGCGATCGTACACATTTTTTTGTTCTTAGCATTTGAATTAAGAGATTGCATTCCCAGTTGTCTGGCATGGATTCACATGCTCAGGAATATTCCCTGTCGTCAGGCTGGGAATCCTAGGTAAAAAGAAAAGTTTTACTTTCACTTACAAACTGTATTTCTCTTCTACACCAATCACTGCCCCTGGGTCATACTGCCCCCATCCAATGTCATCCCTCTCCCTAAGCCCCTCCTCTGGTAGCTATCTTCAGATGTTTACAGCATGCTTCAGTGTTGTGAGTCCTCATGTTTGCTCTGCGGAAAAAAGGTTCTAGTTTTGGTTCAGAAGAGCCTGTGTGCTCTTCTCTCCATCTGCCGACAGCGGGGATCCATTGTTGGTGAAGTTCAGCGCCCCTCAAGGCCGAAGATCGTCAAAGTTTCTAGAAGGCCATCAGGCCTACTTGACGCCCTCTGACCATGACAGAGTTGAAGAAAGAAGGAAGGTCCCTCTTCAAGTCCTGCACTAAGTGCAGGCTTCGAAATGTTTTTGTGGAGGACAAGCACCTGCAGTGCCTCTACTGCCTGCATCTGGACCACAAGGAAGGAGATTGCGAGATATGCTGCGGCTTCTCCAAGAAGATGATAAAGGATAGGCACAGTAGACTGGCGGCATGGCTGAACACCAAGGCCTCTGCCCCGTGCTCCGAGCAGGGGCCTGCCTTCCCCCATGGCCGATCGGTCTGAGGAGTGGTTTTCGAAGTCCTGTGAGGGCCCTCATCTGTGGGTGCCCAAGGTAAGGCCAAGCATCGCAAGTCTGGGTCCACTGAGGTCGCTGTAGAAGCGGGTCCCGCAGCAGACAGGGTGCGATCAACATCACCGTCCTCCTCCAATGCCAGCCGGTAATCAAGCTCCTCGAAGAGAAAGTCGTCCAACCCGGCTAAGCTACAGGAGATGCCACGGGCGGAGAAGAAGGCTGAGCTGCCCAAAAAGGCCCAGGCAGCACAGGATAAGTGTTCGTTGATGATCTGGCGTCTGCTCTCTCGAAAGCTAAAGGGGCTGACCCTGAGAAGGTAGCCCCCACAGAGCTGAAGGTATCCCTTCCTCCAAGGCACAAGGCCGCAGTGGTGACTTTGACCAGGTCTGCCGGTCCCTCGGGGTGGAAAAAAGGGGGAGGCAAGGAGGCCCCGGTTCAGGCCGTGGCCAAGCCATGGAAATTTCATCTACGGATGATGACTTTGAGTCCCTGCACACAGTCCACGAGGACAGCAAAGAAGATGGCGGCGCAAGGCCTAGTGTTCCGATCATACCAGTTCCGCTGAGGGATGTGTCTCTGGACATCCTATCAACCCTCCACACCTTGGTGTCAAAGATCCAGAAGAGGATGCCACAAGGGCCTGTTCCAACAGTCTTCCAGACCACCGACCAACCGCCGACGAAGAAAGGGAAGCACCATCTGATGCCCCCATTTCAACCTCCGCCCCATCTTCCCCAGCAGACCCAGACACGGGTACGGGGATGGATACGGTCACGCCGACTGATGACGAGATCGTCTGAGCGGGCAGCAGTCCCCGCAGCCTACGACATCCCCACCGGATGAGGTTGATCGCCAGAGCCTCCGAGCTGTTCCAGCTTATGGCTCGAAGAAACCAGGAAGGAGGTTTTCCTGTACCAGAGGCGCGAGGCCAAGAGGAAGACAATCATGGCCTGGTCCTGTTGAACACTTGCACGGCTCCAGCCAAGCAGGATAGGCTGGAGAAGAAGTGCTGGGTACCGGAACCCGCACCCAAGTGCTTGAGGTCGCAACCATCCCCGAATTCGGTGGTTTCAGCGGCCGCAAGGAAGCAGTCATTTGACCAGTCTTCAGTCCCTCCGGACAGCGAGGGTAAGATGGACACCATGGGGAGGAAGTGATGTACACCACGGCGTCCACCATCAAGGTGGCCAACACAGTCGCGATCCTAGCCAGGTACGACAGGGAGCTGTGGTACAAGCTGGGTCCGATTCTGGAGTTCCTCCCCGACGACAAGAGGATGGAGTTGATCGCCCTGTTCCAGGTGTGAGAGGTAGTGTCGGATCACCCCATCACATCGACCCTGGATGTTGCCGACATGGGGTTCCGGCAGGTGGGGAACTGTCTACCTTCGTCGCCAAGGCTGGATGAAGGCCACAAATTTCCACCAGGAGGTCCAAACGAAGGTATTGGACATGCCTTTCGACAGAAATAATCTTTTCGGGAAGGTCATCTACGAGTCCCTGCAGGCCATCAAGGCGGGTACGGAGACGACACGTGCCCTGGGCACCCTCCAGCAGCACTGCTCTTCCTTTCGACACTCCAGAGGAAGGTCAGGCAGGTCTTCGAAAGGTTTCTCCTCGTACCGTCAGCCTTCCAGATCCACGACCCAGGAAGCCCACAGAGGCCGTTCCCAGGCCTACGGGGGAGAAGGATAGCGTCACCAGCAAGGCATGGCGCCGAAGCAAGCCTAAACCGGCCAAGACGTCTGGGCCCCACCTGTGCGTGCACCCCAGTGGGAGGCCGGCTGAAGAGGTTCGTCAGCGAGTGGTAAATCGCCACCGACAGATGGGTGCTAGATGCTCTCGCCGAAGGACATACCCTCGAATTTCAGCACAGGTGTCCGCGGATCCTTCCGGTGGCCTATCGAGAGCAGCACATCCCTCAGCTCTTGGAGGAAGTGCAGGCCATGCTACGTAAAGGGGTGATAGAGCTGGTTCCTCAGCGGCTACGGAGCTCCGGAGTCTATTCCAGATACTTCTTGGAAAGTAGACGGGTGGGGGGTGGGGCTGGAGGCCCATTCTAGACCTGCGACGGCTAAACAAGTACCTCAAGTCTCAGAAATACAGGATGGTTATGTTGCAGCGTGTGCTTGGCCAACTGGAAAAAGTGGATTTCTTGAAGTCGCTGGACCTGGAGGACACCTACCTCCACGTCCCCATTCACAGCAAACACCAGAAGTTTCTATGCTTCGTAGTGCAGGGACAGCACTACCAGTTCAAAGGCCCTACCCTTCGGCTTGAAGTCGGCCCTCAGAGCGTTCCTGGCACCAGTGGCGGCCCATCTGCGTCTACAGGGGATTCACGGATATATCCGTACCTCGCCGACTGGCTCACCTGGGCCTACTCGTGACAGTTGACTGCCGGACACACAGAGGCGGCCGTCAAGCTGCTGATGTATCTGGGATTCTCCATCAATTATCCAAAGTCCTGCTTGACACCATCGCAGAACGCGCTGTTCCTAGGGGCCAGACTCAATACAGTATCCTGCCTAGAATCACCCATGGAGGAGAGGGTAGCGGCCGTTCAGGCGAAGGTGCATCGGCTGTGATGAAGGAGGCCACGGTACGGACCATCAATTCATTGCTCGGCATGATGTCATCTTGCATCTCCCTCATCCGGCTCTGCAGGTTACAGATAAGACCCCTGGAAACTTCGTGGACAAGATCACTCTGGGTGATGAGTTTCGTCGGGTGATAAGGTGGTGGGGCGTCCGCTCTAACAGCACCCGGGGCAGTGGGCTTCAGAACCCTCAGTTCTAGGAAACAGTCATGACGGATGCTTCCCTGAAAGGCTGGGGAGCCCACACCGTATGTCTGCACGCCAGAGGCCTGTGGCTACCGGAGAAGAAGGATCTCCATATCAACATCCTGGAGCTACGGGCAGTGTTCTGGACCCTCAAGTCTTTCCTTCAGTCTCTGTATGGCAAGGTGGTGATGCTCTCCGGACAACACCACCACAATGTTCTACAGCAGGAAACAAGGGGGCACTCAATCCCCAGCGCACTCAAGGGAAACGCAGGAATTATGGCGCTGGGCCATAGGACAAGACATTTTACTCGTTCCTCTTTACCTAGCGAGAGTTATGAAGACCATTGTGGATTCCCTCAGCAGGGAATTGCGCTCCTGCCACGAGTGGGAACTTTGGCAGCACCAGGTGGACCACATCTTCGCCAAGTGGGGCAGGCCCCGATCGATCTGTTTGTGACGGAGGCAAACTCCAAATGCCAGAAGATTCCACCAACCGAGGAGCCTTTGAAGACGCGTTCTCCGCCTTTCTGTGGGAAGGGATGTTTCTGTATGCGTTTCCTTCATTGCCTCTCATTCTAAGTCATCAATACGCTCTGTGTCGGTGCAGGATGATAGTCATTGCCCCAGCGTGGTTTAGGCAGATTTGGTATCCGGACCTTAGCCTGTCGGCGTCTCCTCCGGTCAAGCTACCAGCAGTCCTGGATCTTCTCGCTAGAGAAGGGGGCACGGTCCTGCATCACGAACCAGGATCGCTCAACCTGATGGCTTGGCTCCTGCAGCCCTAGAGTTTGGAGAAAATGAGTTGCCTGTGGACTGCAGGGAGGTCCTCGCCAAGGCTAGGGCGGTGTCGTCAATTTTGAAGTGCTAGGGTCACAAGTGGAAGCGGTTTGCTACGTGGTGCTGGTTGCAGAAGATTACCCCTCTGAGGGTCACAGCCCTGCAGCTTCTTCCATATTTGCAATCCTATGCCAAAGCCAGACTGTGCCTCAATCAGGGTACATCTGGCGGCTATCTCCTGCACCAGGTCCCCAGGAAGGTCTTCACTTTGGTCTCATCGACTCGTCAAGGAATTCCTCAAAGGACTTTTTAGATTCCCGCCGGTGAAGGCTCCTGCCCCGACGTGGGAACTCAACATGGTTCTGACGTGAGGCTCATGGGTGTGGGGGGGCCCTTGAGCTGATGCATCAGGCCCCTCTCAAGTTCCTCTCATGGAAAACTGCTTTCCTTGTGGCCATCACCTTCGCCAGGAGGGTGGGTGACATACAAGCCCTATCATGCAAACAGCCCTCCCTGACTTTTACGAATCAAGGGTGATGCTGCGGACGCACCCCTCTTTCATGCCCAAGGTTCAGTTGGAATTCCACTTCAATGAACCTTTTGATGTTACCTGTTTTTCCCCGAAACCTTTGTCACCCGCTGAGAGGGCCTTGCACTCGCTGGACATTGCTCGTGCCCTGAAGTTCTACTTTGCATGCCCGAAGAGTTTTCAAAAGATTTCACAGCTAGTTTTTGAAAGACTTCACAGCTGTTTGTGAACTTCGGTCCTGTGAACAATGGGAAGGCCTTGTCCAAGGCTTGCATCTCAAGGGTCTCTCCGGATGCATCATGCACTGTAATCGGTTGGCGAAGCGACCACTGCCTGGCCGTTCGAGAGGCCACTCCACCAGAGCGATCGCTGCTACGACGGTGTTCCTAGCTGGTGTGCCCCTGCTGGACATCTGCCGGGCTGCTACGTGGAGGTCCACGCACACCTTCACGAAGTTCTACTGCGTCGACCGGGATTCCAGGGAGGAGTCCAGAGTCGGCCAAGCAGTGCTGCGCAACCTGGTGCTTGAGGTGAGTCTGTTCCAGAGGTAAGAGTTGATTGCTTCTGTTGAGCCTTGCCACCTCCTGTGGTTGTATAATGTTGTACTGCTGTGTATTCGTTATTCATGAGCATGTGAATCCATGCCAGACCCCGTGTCGGAGAAGGAACAAGTTATTTACCTGTAATTATTGTACTCCAGTTTGGGGTCTGGCATGGATTCACATGCGTACCCTCCCTCCTTCCCCTCTTCTGCTCTTCTTTTTCATACTGCCACTTTATGTGATATCATATGATATATGGCATTTGTAACGCGCCTATACACAAGTGTTTCAAGTGCTTACCAGATTTGAAGGCGGCTGCTAGAGGAGAGGCTTAGGCAGTTTGATGTTTCAGGATTATATTTTCATCTAGTGGCCATTTTTCCAGATCTTTAAACACTGAAGCAGCAAAACCTTTACCGGTCGAATCGAATAAAGCTATCGGCACCATGTAAATCTGGCACCAAGCTAGAGGGATTGTACAGGATGTCTGACTTTCTTTAAAGAGGTTACCTAAGACCAGATCTATCGCAAAATACAGGCAAATTCCTATATATTGGTGTGAACAAATGCAAACCAAGAAGAAAAAGTAAAATACCATGGTAAGCCTCATGGAAAACGCAGTGCTCTGTATTATTCATACAGAGAAACAAGGATTTAACTAAGCAGTGCTAGTTTGAAATCCCCCTCCCCCCGCCCGCCCCGGTTAATCATACCAGCCAAAGTGAACCCATCACCAAAGTGACACAAAACAGAATGACAAATGAATCAATAATGCATTCCTTAAAATGGAGCGCTTTGAATGTGAGGATCATACATACGCCTGGTAGCTGCTGTGAGGCATTCCATTTTGGAAATGGCTGGACACGCTGCAAAAACACAGAGCCTGCCTCTCGCGTTTGCATTCGTTGAGCACAATGGCGTATGCCCTAAGGTAGTGGCAGCGTACATTTAAAAACAACTTTATTTATCTTTGCCCACAAGTTATGCACATACATTTGGAACATTCAGTTTTGCAAGCATACAACATATATAGGTTAGCTTTCTTCTGTGTTCAGGTTGATTGTAACGCATGGGTGAAGAATAATTAAAGGCATGGTAGCAGCCCTTCAATGGGTTACTAATGTTTTAGTCCCTAAAAATAGGCAAATACTCCCAAAAAATGGGCGGTAAAAATACTTCTAACAATCATAGGAAGCGCCCACTTAGGACCTTTAAGTCCCTGCTTTCCCTCAATTAGCTCCATGGCTGCGATATGATATGATATGGCATTTATAATGCGCCTAGACACACGTGTTTCACCAGTCTATGCTTAGACTACCAGTGCTCGTAGAACTACAGGAAGGTTTATTACTGACTAAATGTGTATGAATAACTAGGTACAAAGAAATTATTACAGTTAAAACATTTTTTACTCATTTATAAAATGCTCCCATTGAGAATTGGACTTACATTTTTAGTCCCTCAAATACTTTTACTCACAACTTAAAAAAATCGGACGTAAATTGCTACCACTTCAAAATCTTTTCTGGAGCACTGGTAGCGATTATAATGCGTATACAGATGTAATGCAAGCCCTGAAGAAAGCTGGAGCTGTAAATAATTGGTGTACACAGCCTAAACGTTAAGGGCTCCTGGCTTATTTAAGAAAAATATTACATGTTAACCATGTTTTTAAAAAATGTGATTAAATTACAGTTTTGACAATTCACAACAATGCTGTTAGAGTCTTGAGATAAATGGTTGACTTTTTTTCTTATGAATCTGATTTTGCTCTGATATACATCGATTATTGACTATCATTTTAATGAATGTAATATTCATTAGCCGGTCCGATAGCACAGCGAGTAGAGCGCTCGCTTTGACATCCGTGCAGAGCCTGCTGACTGGGGTTTGAATCCCGGCAGCGCCAAACTCAGCCTTGCATCCTTCCGAGATCCATAATGAGCACCACACACCGTGGGTAATAATGAGCAGCGCTCAGATGCCTCACAGTTCGTTGCTAAATTATTATTATAATATTGATTATTTTCTTGTCGTTCTGTTTTGTGTCACTTTGGTGATGGTTCATGTTGGGTTTTATGATTAATGGGCGATTGCAAACTTGTTTGTTAAATGATGATTTCTCTGTATGAATTGTGCATGGTACTGAGATAAGTGTATTTAGATTTGGAATAAATAGCTTCTCATGTTTTCCTAAATGGCGTTTACCCTTGTATTTTACTTTTTCTTTTTTGCTTGCGTTTGTTCACACACACACACACACGTCGGGATCTGCATTTGGTGATATTTCATGAGAGTGAGGGTAGCCCTCTTACTTATGATGTTTGCCTAAGACCAGGGACCATAAATATGGGTTAGTCTTTAAAGAAAGCTTGCAAAGGCCATCAGGTCCCATTGCTCCTGTATGCACTTTATAATAATGGACTCAATCTCTTCAGGAAGAATAGATCTAGCCCAGTACGGTACGGTCTTTACATCAAACAACTCTTTAGTGCCACGATTGCTGCCGCATTTTGCAGAATAAAACGAGCACCAACCTTCTCCAGAGTTATTGATCAAAGTCCAGAAATGTTTGTGATTGTTGCCAGTGAGAGTAACCAGCATTGTTTCACTCTTCTATAAAAGTAAACCTATGCTGGTTAATCCAATTCTTATATTGCATTAATAAGGAAATGGACCCCGGTAACACTGATCGTGTGTTTGCCCCCAGGTGTTTACTACTCTCGCATTTTGTACTTCTCGAGCAAAGACGTGACACTTTCAAGGCTTGGAAACAAAAGATCTGGGAAGTTTTTTTGTTCTGTGACTTGACCCCTGCAAGAAACCATCAGTTACATTGTTCTAGTTCCATGTGGTAATGTTCACACCACGGAAGACAATTTGACATTACTTTTTTCATAAAGCTTAAAGGACCATTGCAGTAGATTTCTGGAATTATTAACCACAAGACGAGTCAAGTTAGGCACCGTAGGCAACTCCCATGTTTACATGTTTTGAGGCAACAATATGTCTGCGTGATCACTTACATTATTTAATAATAATAATTTAGCATTTATGTAGCACTACGAACCCTCAGGCATCTGAGCGCTGCTCATTATTACCCACGATGTGTGGTGCTCATTTATCGACCTCGGAGGGATGAAAGGCTGAGTTTGGCCCTGCCGGGATTCGAAACCTGCATCAGCAGGTTCTGCACAGATGTCAAAGCGAGCACTATACTCGCTGTGCTATCGGACCAGCTTTGTCATGATACTTGGGGTATGTGCTTTTGGGAATGGTTCCAGGAAAATATATAATCGATACTCGTTGCTCTATACCACATTGGTTGGTGCAGAAGATCACCCGCTAGATTACGGTTTGCTTTGTGTAAATTCCAAGCTGTGATTAGTTCAGACCAATGCATCCCTCTTTTCATAGGTCTATAGGATCGAAATAATCTTTACAAATACAATTCAAATCCACCACTATAATTCCCCTTTTGGAGCCTGCAGTATTATACCAGTCATTCAACAAAGCACTAATTGTTCTGAATAACTTTCTGCACGGTCTTAATTAGGTTCCAGTACACATTAATAAATATTATTAGCTCGTCGTTCCATCGCATGCTAACTACCATTACATCACATTCCGTGAGCCATTCACGGACAGGAGAGCAATGTGTGCTCCCAAACCCCACATGCAACCCTCCAAAGGGACTTCCCCGAGCCGGTACTTGCCTTCTTCAGGAACAAATTATATCCATCTAACAATGGTAACCAAACCTCCTGTAGCAAAAACACTTGATAAATGCCAGGATAAGTTCGGCTCTACCACAGTTCGAGAAACTATTGCATCCCCTTCTGTTGTAGTAAAGAATGCACGGATTGTGTGTGTTAACGATGCAAGGACGCTAATGAATCTTTTACTTTTATAGGAAAGAAGACCCGGTAACCATGACCAGTCCAGGGAATTAGAGGGTGCCAGTCCATCCATATTACCTTCGTGTTTATTTAAAAGCATGCGCTTGCCTTTGTTACTCAGCATACATTTAATTGGAAGTAACTAGAACACTGCTAGCCAATGCACTGATCCTCTCAAAACTGGATTACTGCAATGTACTTTATGCAGGCGCTAACAAATACATCATCAATAAACTCCAAACCCTGCAAAAGAACGCGCTCAAAATGGCCTTGAACCTCCCAGTCAGAGAGCACATTTCAAATGTGCGTAGAGACTACAACTGGCTAAAAATTAGCGATAGGATCACCTTCAAAATTCTCACACTAACATTCAAATGCCTGAACAATGCTGCCCCCCAACCCCCCCAAACCTCAGGGACAGAATAATAAGAAAAACCTCTTCACGACCAACCAGAACAGTCAACTCTGTCTGCCTCCAAACCCCAAGATTCCGACTAAAAAAACAGGAGGTAATAGCTTCACCGTGCAAGCAGCTCAGTACTGGAATGCCCTACCAGTTGACCTAAGACGGGTTCAGTCCTACAACAGTTTCAGGCACCATAACCGCACCTGGCTCCGACGCAATGACCTTTTGAAACCTGAGACCATGTGCATTGTGTACTGATACCATACGCACCTCTCCACTCTATCATGTAAAACGTACATAATGCATCTCCTGTTTATAATATGTTACCCTCTATTTCTATATGTAAAAGTAAAGAATGTATATAACATGTGATAACACTGTAATCTGTAACCTGTAACCAAGTTCTAAGCATTCTTGTTACTCTGCGCGCCCCGCTACCCAAGGGTTTTCTGGCGCCCTATAAATAAACAAACAAACAAACAAACACTACCTCCCAGAAACCCAGTTTTCTCCTTCATGTTCTCTGTGGGGAAAACATCTTCCACGTGATTCACAATCCGATTTATATATTGATCTGAAGTTCAAATGAAGTGGAAGCAGATCTGATCTAATTTCATCTAGAAATTCTACTTGCACTGTCTCTTGACTCTAAAGCCTTAATGCTGGTATAGAGGCAAATATAGACAGAATCATTACATCACCCAAGTGTCTGAAAATACATTAAAACCCCTAAGAAAAGGGGCTGTAAGTCAGTCTTTGTACTGTTTGTTGCCCACCAGATTTCTTAGATCGCTGTATCAGGCACGTAGTTGATTGAACATGTAACGGTGAGTGGTTAATTATGCCGTCATCCATGTGAGTGTTGTAATCTTTCAAATCAGCTGTTTTTTAAGATTTAATTTTGTGATTGCCTGTACTGCACCTTCATCTTTGCCGTCAACACTAAGCAACGTTGGGACAGAGCCTTTTAGAGGTAATTGCAGGTATTTGTATTTATTTTATTTGTATAGCGCTCCTGTCCCTGAGGCATCTGGGCGCATGTTTTACATAGATACATAGCATTACCTAGGCAAAGAGTCTTTGTTCGAATGTTACAAAATAAAGGCAAGACAATACACAGTATTGAGCTAGGTTAACAACGAATGCAGATAATTCTTCCACAGTTGCACATGAAAAGGAGGACCAAAGTGAAATTCAGCATTACAGGGATAAGTCGTGGTAGGGGCAGCGGTGGAACAGAGAGCCCTCCAGATCACCGGGCCAACAATACCTGACTCATGAGTAGTACCCAGCATGGTCCAAATCCTGAAACCAATGTTCAGTTTTGCTCTTAAAGAGTTGGAAGGAAGGTTCAGATCTGAGGGAGGAGGGTGGGGTGTTCCAAAGCTTGGCCGCCAAAACAGGGAAACTAGATCCTCTAGCTTTTTGGAGTTTGAATCTAGGAATGGATAGGGTGTGTGTTTGAGCAGATCTAAGTGGTCTTGTGGATGTGTGGGCAGAGAACCGGTTGGTGAGATATGCAGGGGCGAGGTACGCCCGGGCTTTGTGCGTCAATGCAATGGTTTTGAGGGCAATTCTGTGCTCAACAGACAGCCAATGGAGGTTTCGTCTTGTGTCTCAAGGTACTGTCTGCAGGTTCTTGAGTCATCCGTGCAGATAATTTGTAGAAAACGGTACAATTGAAGTAGCACTCGTCGCTAATTTTACTGGTAGATTTTCCCTGCATGGTAGATTTTTGAGGGCAACTTCACTGTATACGTTTTTTTTTCTTTACCTTTTTGAATATCTTTGTTCCTGCACCAAACTTGGATTGTTGGTCGCTGAAATAGATTCCTCCAGGGACCACCTTTATTTGATTAGCTTCAATGTTCAGTGATCTCAAGAATTTCTTGTAAATCAGTCTTCTAGCGCCTTTGTGCTTATAGCGCTTCCTTTTCCCTGGTTTCTGGTTTGTTTGCTTTGTGTTAGTCAGTTGCTTTCTGGTATGACCCACTTCTTGTTGCTGTGATCACCATCATTCATAGACTCAGCTAGGTTCTTAGAACACCAACAGATGTTGTCTCATTCTGCTCTATACATTGTACGAGATTAGCTCAAGCAGAGTTACTGCATTCCATAGAGTACACTGAAAATGATAACATTTGGTGTGCGTTGGAATTAAAACTGTTCTCCTACTTTCTCATGAGTCCCTGAATTAATTTAGTAGGTAACCAGAGTGTGTTTGTCTCGTTCTGAATATTTTATCGGGAAGATGTATAAGCAGTTGCAAAACAAAGGTTCTGGGCCAGCAGAAAACTTAAATCTCAGAGTCCAGAACCCACCAGTGTTTTAGGATACCTTGTGTAAAACATCGGACCCTCTGTTAACTCCACGGACTGTCACTCCAATATGGTGAAGGAATTGGCATGTCCAAGATACCAGAGATATCAAGTGCACGAGACAGTGATTTTTGGCTCTTCTCCTTCTCCAGGGTCTCACAAAGCTCTAAAATGGAATCCTCTGCCAAATCCACTCGTACTCTCCTCGCCATGTCACTATCTGACATTAACCTCACTGAATGTTCATTGATTATTAACCATGTCACCATTAGTAGCTCCCTCAGTTGAAGTGATAGATGCAACCATCAAGGTAGCCATCAGCCACTTTCTCTGTAGCGCTCGTTGCAGGTTCAGGAGGAATGAGTAGATATAAGTTATTAGGCACCGGTGTGGCAAAAAGCTTAACAAAGGAATTCATTTTTTTTTCCTCATGCAACGGAAATGGAGGTGCTCTCTCCACCTCCATCTCACCCTCATCAAAAGATGCAATTAGTTTTGCAAGCAGCAGAGTCTCAAGAGATGTGGGAGGGAGACATCGAGAGCTCGTTGACGAATTTTAGATTGAAGTCACTCAAGGTATCGTTCACTACCATGGCTTTGAATTCAGGCCCAGCCATGTCTGAGGTCTAAAAGCAGTCAGTTAACGGCCGCTGATGTTTGGGCTCTGTGTCATGAACGTGAGCACTTCTCAACTTATAGCAAGCCAGTTTATGAATGGACTTATTGTCGTGATATTGATAACAATAGCAACAAGGAGCCGCAGACTTGTCGACTAGTGGAACCATGTCTTAACACCATCTACAGTCGGTGGTCTAGAGGGGACGTTGATTGCCACAGTGTCAGCTGCGTCAACTGCAACAACTGTGCTCGTCACTGCGCGGTCCAAGGAGTTACATCAGCGTCAGCTTCACTCCTACTTTGTGTCCTAATATAAGTTTCACGTGCTGCCACATTTTCTCTCGTCACACCACGCTTCACCCATTACTTATTAAAATCGAATGCACAGAATAAAGCATTTTCAAAAGTGGAAATATATAGATGTTCTATTTTAAATATATACATATGTTTACACTTCTTGGTTAGAATTATTTTGAACTTTACATTTCCAATGTAGTGGAGGAAATCGCCTTTGCAAGTGTGCAGGGGTTCAGTTTGTTTTCACTTAAAGGATGAGGCACTTGCCCTACCAATTACTTCATAATGCAGAGGAGCAGCAGCGGATGGATACATCTACATACACGCCAAGCATTGCTTACCGGTGTATAGGAGGTGGACCCTTGCAGCTCTAACCTGCCTTTTAGAGGGCCAGTGCTAGCTTTACCTTTTCACATCTACAATTCAGAAAAATGGCTTGTACACGTAGGCTCATCAAAATCACGAGGGTGGTCTTATCCGGTTGAAACCGTCTTGTTGAGTGTGTTTTGTTGCTCACCGGTGTATCCACTCACCATTTCCGTCCAGGTTTGTATGCTTAATTGTTTATCCTTCCAATTGTGTCCATATTATTGTACCATTTTACTGTGTCCCGCTTTTGAACCGCACACTGTGTTGTTGTTGCAAATTGGTTCACATGATATAAAACACAGCACAAACATACAATGTCCATGGAAACATTGGTCCTACAACATATTTGCTTGCGTGGGTGCCTACGATGGTTCTCAGTGTTTCATTACTATCTTTTTTAGCTGTCAGTAATCAAGTGATCATTTGAATCATTGTAGGGTGGAACTTTAAGTCCTCCTTTAAATCATTGGTGGCAAAAGCAAGCCATGGCTTGCCCTTCTGTTAACCATGAGCACATATGCACACAATGATTGATTTTGGGCTAGTCTGGGGAATGTTGCCTTTGAATTGGCGCCATGAATGCTCAGCCAAGCTCATGAAGTCCTCTGTGGACCAATCATATGGCCTTAAATTAAACTTTGGTATTGACAGGCAGCCAGTGCGAAACCTGACAGAACATTCCCTATGCGAGAATTCCGTGTGTGGCCGTGTTCTGTACCCTCTACAGCATGAGGTAATGTTTTGCGAAAGCAAGGAAGATGCTGTTTTAATAGTCCCGATGTTTGATGGCCATTACTGCTGCAAGGAAGGCATGGTATCAAACAGTAAGACAAACAAGTGCTCACAGTTCAAGGGTGTTTATTGAACATTAATTGGGTTTGAAAACGCCTATCTAGTCCTAAATCTAAAGATGGGAGCAAGCTACAACTATCAACTAATAACACCGTCTTCGTGGTGTCTTGTCAACATTAAAGGGCCTATACTAATAAACCTATTGCCAATCCTTACCTCTAAACTGAAATAGTGTGGGAAACAATGTTGTGTAAAAAGAAGTGTTCACAAAATGAAATGTCAGGATATCTGAGATGTTGGCTCCCCTTCCCCACGTTTTCAGCACGGGACAAAGTGACACACTCTAGCTTAGCACACTTTCTGCTTCTCTAGAACGAGGATGTAGTTCAGAACATCAACATCAGGGCCTTTCTGTGCCAAGTCTCTTTGCCATTCAAAGTCTCTTCCTTCAGAGGGCCTGATACGACAAACAAGCAATAAACTTCCTCTCTTCTTAGTATTTCACATGTACACAATTACTCAGGTGATTCACTATTCACCTTGCGTCCCCCTCCACCGGGCTCAGACCCACTTTGACACAAAATCTTCACTCTGTCTCCCTCCGTCAGGTTCGGTTAACACAAACTTTCTTTACTGTATCAACATCGAAGACCTTCGACTGTGCACAGGATTTTGCTTGACCTGTCGCAGGACCATTTTGATTCACATTTCTTTATAACTCATTCACTTTTGCCACTTCTCAGCTGGATACATTAGAGACTTTCGAATGAGTACACATGAAGCGCTGGACCACTCTGTCAGAGGTATCATATCTTGGTTTCAAAGTTCAATCACTCATCAGCAGTTCAACTTAACTTGCGTTTTTTTATCAAACGCGTTTCAAACAATGTTCATTCCAATGCTCGCCATACAATATTGCCGCTTTCAACCTCGGCTTCAACACAGACCAGTCTTGTATCTGTCTGCCCAAGTCACAAGCTGTGTTGATTTCACTGGCGCTGCTTTGTTCTTGGAGCCAAGGACCATTCCACGGCGGCTGAGGATTCTCCCCACCTTCATTACTGACGCTGGAGGGCCCCGGGTATCTCTGACACACAATGCAGGATTCTTCAGCCTGGTTTCCTGGTCTTACGCTTTCTACTCTCAAGGGTTATTGAAAGGTTTCTTGTCAGAAAGGTCAAGCAAATTTCCCTCCTTGCAATCCCCTCGTGTACTGCCGTCTTTAGTCTCTCCTTGAGCTGCTGTCCCGAAACCGCTGTTTCCTCATGTGCTTTGCCTCACTCAGTGTGCTCTCGTGCCCCGCCTTTTATCCGTGTGGGGAAGCTTAATGGGAGTCAGGTGTGTGTAATGGTCAGCAATTGCCTGACCATTGTATTGGGACTCTTCAGGTATACTGCTCGGGTGTTAGTTTGTTTTCTCCCAAAGCGCACTGTCAGTGTGGAAGTGTTTGTGTTGCAAAGTGGGTGGGAGGTTAGCGTTCTTAGGTATCCTACCTGGTATAATGCGGTAAAGGTGTTAGACGGAAGGTCATACCGCATCTCACCATCCGGTGTCCCACTCTCCGAAGATCCCTCACCCAGATGATCCTCCCGCACGGGTCCACGGTGGTCCACGCTTGAATATGTGGGTGCTGCAACAAGATTGAGGGACACCCGCAGAATAGAGCCGGCTGTGGCGGCGTGCCTGCCCCAGGGCGCTTTCTTCTCTGGCCTGTTGACAACAGCCTGCTGTGCCCTGGGGGATGGCTCGGTCAGCTTTGCCGCAGTCAGCACGTGAGTATTTTGTGCTGGGGCAAGGGGGCCACGCCGGCACACACAAGTGCATCCCCTGCTTCATTGCTGTCCCGTAGTGGACAAGATATGATGTTGGCAACAGTTTAGATATTGCAGAATCTTGAGCATCCCGATGGCTCTGGGGCACGGCCTGCACTGTGATTGAAGAATGGTGTCGCTAAACCCCCATCTCTCTTTCAAACGCCCTGGACTATATGGAGTGCCTTATTTGGTGTCTCTGAAAAACGGTCATAATTTTCCATACAACGGATACCGCCTCAGGGGTGCGTGGGAGCTGCATTCCCCCCAGCAGCCCATCAAAAACGGAGATATAGCAACTAAGGTGCCAGTTTCTAGAAGACATACTGGTAGTTTGGAGGGCAGTTGAGACAGCGGCTGTCTGGATTTCCTGGGACGGGCCACCGCAGCTGGGATAGCAGTCAGTAGGGCTGTCGATGGCCCTCTCGTTGCCCCGGAGGGGTTGCACCTGGCTACCGAATTCAGGGTAATCTTGCATTCGGCACTGACCTTTGCAGGGCACTTGGGCTGGGTCCTTGATCCCAAGCTCCTAGGGGCCGCCTGGTGTGCTGCTCGGGGTTGGTGCCCAGCACTGCTCGACAACCCGCCCCAGCTGGGGTACACCAACACGAAAGGCTATGGAAACTAGCACAACTGCGACTCTGCCGGACTGTGACCTGTGCCAGATCAGGACGCCTATTCCCCCATACCACTGAGTTAGTGCTAGTCTCTTTGCTCTTGTTCACTGCACGTAAGAAAAAAAAAAGGAATCCTTATCAGCACTGCCCCCTATGGGAGACCTACTTACCCTATTTGGAAACTACACAGCCTGGAACTGGCGGTCATAATTTAGGCACAACTCTCAAGTGCAAGGGCACATTACTGGAATCCTTTGTGAGTCAGGGGAAACAGCGCAAATCTTCCTTGGCTGCGGAGCTGGGACAGATTGAGGCCCAGGACCACAATCAGAACCCCAAGAGGGCAAGATCCTAGCTGCCACTGCCGCTTCAGGATTCTCCTTGGAAAATAAAATGGAGGTAAAGGTGGATGTGCAACTTTTGCGGCAAGATGTACGCTCACTGGCGGAAAGGGTAACTACCACAGAATCACTTTTGAAAGAAATTTACTGCCACATGAAGGTGCTGGAGGCAAGAAATGCCCTGCTGGAAATGCGGGCTGAGGACGTGGAGGGCAGATCTCGAAGAGACAACGTTCGAGTGCTGGGACGAACAAAGGGAACGGAGGGCATGGACAGACTGCCTACCTTAAGAACCTAATGCTGCAGGAAGTGGGACCACTGGGTTTCGCCATTGAAAGGGCCCACCAATCTCTTCAGAAGCGGGCCCCACCAAGATTGTACCCCAGCCCTGTCATAGCTAAGATAATACACTTGAGAGACAGGGAGGTGATTTTGCAGTTCTCCAGGGAGGGCGAGAAAATACAGAGGGGCAGTTCCACGAACACCATATAGCCAGACTATACACCCGTGGTGCAAAAAAGAAGGAACACGTTTGTGCCGCCCAAGGCGAGGCTTCGTCAACTGTGGCTCAAATATGCTCATGTGCCCTGCCAGACTCAAAGTACTGCACAAGGAGAAGACTCAGTTCTTCGACAGCCCGGAAGCAGCTAACATGTGGATGGACCATAATGGCTTGGCGGCTGAGGAGGACGGTGGCGGCAGAAAAAACAGGACAGCCCCTTGAATTGTATGGTGGGGCAGCGTTGACTCGATTGGTAACCGCTGTGGCTGACG
Source organism: Ambystoma mexicanum (assembly GCF_040938575.1). Lineage (NCBI taxonomy): Eukaryota > Metazoa > Chordata > Amphibia > Caudata > Ambystomatidae > Ambystoma > Ambystoma mexicanum. The sequence continues at coordinate 15,781,488 of NC_090925.1, read as the reverse complement.
TACACCCCAGAGTGGAGCCATGGAAAATTATCATACGGATGAGACACCGATCCATGAGACATTAAAACCTGGGATGTTACAGAAGTCCCTTTCATTGCCTATTCGATCACTGCATACAATGGGATGCTCAATAGTGGGCGTGGGTAGCTGTTACCCGCTGTGTGGAACTCTGATATCCCTGAAATAGTTGGCATCAGCTTGTTGCTGGTTCCTTAACCTTGTACCCAATGGTCTTGAATGGCTTAGAGGTACTGGCGAGCCTGAACAGCGTGCGGCTGTTGGGCTTTGTTCTGACCCTGCGTTAATGGGCTGACTATTTGGGTTATGTTTGGTTTGTTTCAAGAGGCTTGGCGCAAAATCTTGAAATCTGGATGCGTGTGGGAGAGTAAGAGTTTGATGATGAGGGATGAAAGCTGAAAGGCTGACATAGGGGAGCCCGCATGGGATTAGATGGAAGGCACCGTTGTGGTGCTGCTGAGAACTGCGGATGGCGTCAGTTGTGATACTGACCTGGAATGTGAGGGGCTTGGGCTCATACATGCGTAGGTACTGAGTGCGTTCCTACTTGCGTAGGAAAAAAATATCCATTGCCTTACTTCAGGAAACGCACTTATTGCCCGAAGATAAGGATTTGGTTGTGACTCACTGGGGAGGGTCTGTTTATGGCTCTAGTTCCTCAGAAGTTAGCTGGATGCATATTTGTATGGATGGATGGATGCGTCCGTCTCCTTCCTGCTCTTGGAAATGGAGGCGGACAAGGGGGCGAGGTATGTGGTGGTGCATGGCTACTTAGGTCATAGGGAGGTTTGCATTATAAACTCCTACTACCCCAATCATGATTCCCACTCACGTGCACTCAGTGAGTGGCCGGCTGGCTCTGATACAGACGTCTTGTTTCTGTGGGGTGGTGACTTTAACTGTGTCCTATACCCATTAATAGATAACTTCTCCTGCCACTGGGTCCCTTAATGCGGCTCTGTCTGAATTAGCTTTGACCGATGTATGGAGGGAACTGCACCCGAACATTAAGGAGTACTGCTTTTATTCACCCCCACAAAGGCAGTACATTAAAAGAGGTTGCCAGTACTGAACAATTGGCAGAATTCACTGGCGCAGAATATATGTGACAGTGTCTGACCACTCCCCGCTAGTAATTACCTTGGAAAATCGAGGACCTAGGCCCCCTATTACAATGTGGTGGATGCCCACAGATGCTTTGCGAGATGACCCTGAAGGGAAAAAACAGCGGGAGACCGCAGTGTACTTCCTGCGGTTGAATATCAGAAGTGTTGACAGCTAGGGCACTGTTTGGGAAACCGTGAAAATGGTAATTAATAGCCAGTGCAGGGGGGTATCGGAAAAAACAACGGGAAGACTAAGAAGACATAATTGAAAACAAGATTCATTTCTGATGCTTGTTAATCTGCTTAGAATCGCATGCTGTGCATATGGTCCGACATCCAGTGGTAACCGCAGAGTATTGTCTTTCGGGGACCGAAAGGGGACATCGGCATAGGCGTGTCTGTAACACTATCCTTATCATAACGTGTAGTGTACCCAAAATCCCTCACGCGCCTAGGTCCCTCAGATTGTTTTTTTCCACTGAGCTAACTGGTCGCCCTATAGCAGAGCTCTTGCATAATGGACCTTGTTTATCTTAAACCGACTTGTCGGTTATTCCCCCTTAAGTCATTTCCACAGCAAGAATAACTTCGACGAAGACTGCGGGGGACTTGTCTACAGCGGTGGATTTCGGCGCCTAAGATCCGGCGGCTGAAGCATCCACGTGGTCGGGTCCCTCTGGCCAGCCTTCACAGTAAGGAGAGTGGGGTCGGGGTGGCCATATTTCCGTTATGTCTTTCCTCTTTCCCCATCTTTACCCTCTAGGTCTGGTTATCTTTCCCTTTTGCTATGGAAAGGACCCCTTTTAGGTTCTGCCTTAAGTGTAGGGTCAGATATCTGTGGAAGGACGAGCACAGGACGTGCAACTCCTGTCTCCCCTTAGATCACAACGAGAAGCTGTGTGCGGCTTGTTAACTACTTCGCCCTAAGACCCTTAAGGCGCGCTGTGTAAAGCGGTGGGCCGCATACGGTTTGTCGCTGGTGGAAACCTCTATTCCCCTCCCCCCACACCGCCACACCCGCTGAAATTGACGGGGGCACCTCCGATGACCAAACATCCGTTGCAGATGTGATAGACCTTGAGGCGGACACTTCTAGGTCTGCCATGCCCATCCCCGACCCTTCAAGGCCTGACACTAGTCTTGCTTCAGGGACAACACCCGGCGACGGGGGCGTACAAAGAACGCATTACACTAAACACACAACACCGCCACCTATTTCGACGGGTACGTCGAAAAAGGTGAAAGCGCCAGCAGGGGCGTTGAAGATTTTGGTGGATTCCTCGGATCGTTCAGATCCAAAGCCTTCCCCGCATCCGCAGCAGTGTTTGAGGACTGGGCCTCCCAAATTAAACTACCCATAAATCAAGTTTACACGTCGAAATGCGGAATTCCGACGGTCCCGAAAGGCCCGATAGGCCCAAAAACTACGACTAGGCCTCAAGGCGAAAAACCTACCGCTAGGCCCTCTAATGCTGTGGTAGGCGGTAAATCTACTGATAGACCTTTGGAACCACTAACTCACGCCGATTCGGCGGAAATTGAACACAGTATCGCAAGAATTACTTCAGTGGGTGGGCTTAAACCTATTCCGTCGAAAAACATGGGGCAGGCTGCAGACAAATCTATAGATACGCCATGGTGCCCCGATTCTCGTGATACCTATGAGGACAGTCAAGAGCCTCTTTCCAACACCCTGAGTGAGACATTTCAGCGTCAAGGGGCGGAAGACGATGTTTTTCCACCCGTAGGCCCTTCTAGTTCCCCTAAGTGGACAAGGAGAAATTTGAAGGGTGCATGGATTGTCTTGAAAAAAAATCTTTTTCTGAACATCCTTCCCCGAAAAGATCTCGTGGAGAACCTAATCTTAAATCTGCTTCACATTTCCAAAAAGATCAGCCCTCAGTCCCCGTCCATCATGAAGACATCGTTCAAATGGAATCTTACCAGGACATTTACAGTGAAGATGAAGAACCCTCCTTCCTGCAGGGCTACAATGAAGACCAGGCAGATGCCACAGACAAATGGGAAGAAACCCACTAAGTGGAGACGGACCCATGGACGCTCCCCCAACAAGATCAGGACACTGATGTTCTGTGCCTGGATTCTCCTCCGTCCATCCCGGCTCACCAGGCTTCACCTGTAGATGAACAAATGGCCTTTAATGCCATGTTAAGGAAGGCAGCAGATCACTTTCAAACCACTACTCAAGAGGCGGTGCCTGAGCAGGGCTTTGTAGAAGACATTCTCAAGGAGAACCCCCCCCCCCCCCCTCTAGCCAGGCTATTCCCCTCCTTAATTCTGTTAAGAGAAGATTGACCCCCCTCCCTGGTGTCACCAGCTCAGACCTGGGCAGTGAACCGAAGAGTAGAAAAATTATTTCGGCCAGCTCCTTTGGACCCTCAATACATTAAAGGGCACGCCACCCCCGATTCCTTGGTAGTTACTACCACCTGGAAACGGGTAGGAGTACCCCTTGTTACGGGGGAGGCACCTCTGGATACAGAATCCAAGAGGTTGTATGCCTTAGGTAAGCGGGTTACCTCGGCTGCCGCATATACCGCGCGCATAGTGAATAACACTACGCTGCTGGCGAGTTATGCTGACGCTCAATGGAACCTAGTACAGGAAGGTCTCCAGGAGGTCCCAGAGCCCGTCGGGTCCAAACTTCTCACTATTGTGGCCGAAGGCAGGCAAGTGAACCAGAATGTAATAAAGAACACTCTGGACACGGCTGAAACAGCAGGCAGGTCTCTGGCCCAGGGAACCTTACTTAAGAGGCACGCTTGGCTTCGCACCTCAGGATTTAAGCCTGAGGCACAGGCCGCTCTCATCAATAAACCCATTGAAGAAACTAACCTTCAGAAAGGCAGTCGATGAGGCCCTAGAAACAGCCAAAAAAGTCTCTGCACCAAATTACTCAAATACCTTCCCCCCAGAGGGGAGGTAATTCTCGTCGATCCTTTCGAGGGCAGTCCCATGCAAGTCAGAACAACTATAGCACGGGAAACTTTAATGCTGGACAAACGTCAGGAAGCCCCTCATACTAACCACCAAGGGGTCAGCGATGCGGCAAAGCCAGAGGTAGTGGCCCCAACCCTAGAGGAGCCGCAGCCTCTGGTCAGAACTGACCATCAGATCCAGGTCCCATTTCATGTCACCCCGGTCGGGGGGGGGCGCATAAAATCTCCTCACAGCATGGGGCGAGGGGGGAAATAACTTCAGACCAGTGGGTCATAAAGACGGTCGCCCACCGGTACTGCGTGGAATTCTCCCGACCTCAACAATTCAGACCACCGCGCCTCTTACCGGACCTTTTGGAGATCCTGAATCAAGAGATGGAAGGGCTGCTGGAAAAGGACGCCATAGAAGCCGTCCCTATTCTTCAGGTAAACAAGGGTATTTGTTCAGTGTACTTCCTTGTACGCAAAAAGGACCTCACCATGGGCCCTGTTCTAGAGCTGCGCCCAGCGAACAAATCATAAAACCTCAAACGTTTTGCATGGTAACACTATAGGAGGTGATCCTACTGTTGAAACAGGGGGACTACATGGCAACATTGGACATGGAAGATGCATACTTTCATATTTCAATGTTGCCAGCGCACAGGAAATATCTAAGGTTCATGATAGAGGACAGGCATTACCAATTCAAAGTTCTCCCCTTCGGCATCGCCTCGGCGCCAAGGGTGTTTACCAAGGTACTGGCAGTAGAAGCAGCTACCTGCGCAGACTATCCGTCCCGGTTTACCCTTACCTCGACAACTGGCTCATAACAGAGGACTCGTACGACGCATGTTTTTTGAACACCCAAAGGACCGTAACCTTCTGTTCAGTCTGGGTTTCTCTCAATGAGAAAAAATCCAGTTTAGTCCCCAGTCAAAAAAATAATAATTAATGGGCGCTCTAATCCGGACGAAAGACGGCCTTGTCTTCCCCTCCAACAGGCGGGTTCAGAACATGCCGTTTCACTGTAGAGGTTTGTGATGCTGGAAATGCATCTGAGGGACAGGGCCTCTGAATCCTTGTCCTTTTACTGTTTTTACCATGTGTTCTGTTATGTTTTCTGCCCCGGAGTCCATGTGGGACTCCTGGCAGTGCAGCTCTCTCTTTTGGTTTGGTGAACAGACCCATGGGATACCCTTATGGCACCCATGGGTAGGGGTACAACCCTGTGCCCCTAGTGTATGTTTTTGGGCACCTGTGGGTGACCGCAGAGCAGGGTATGGGCTGGTGGCAGCTCCGTGCTGAGATTGACAGGTGCTCCGGGTGTCCTCCATTTTGGGATACCCCGGCCCTGCCATTGGGATCTGTTGATTCCTGATAGGAAACAAGATGGCCCCTGTGGCCTCTTGCTTTCTATGACCTGTTATCTTGTTTTCCCAAGGTTTGGGAAGCCCTGTCTCTGTCCCTTCCCCCTGACTGGCTGTTGGGTGGAAGTTCCATGTATGGTATTGTTGTGAAGGCCCAGCTAGACTGACTGGAGCCTTCCCAGTGACTGTATGTTGTGGTTACCTCCTGTGGGTGGGACCTGGGTGAATGGAGTGTGTGACCAATATACACTCCTTGTTGTGGTTGTCTGGTTTCTGGCATGAGAGACAAAGACTGAGACAGCCCTGCCCGAAACTGGCCTGAATGCAGTGTGTAGTGTTGAATGGCTGGGTACTTGTCCCAATCCACATTCCCTGTTGTGAGTGTCTGGAAGGGAGGAGTGTGGCCTGAATGCACTGTGTGCCTGATTGGCTGACTGACTGCATGAATGCCCTGCAGTATGATTGGCTGCTGAGTGTGTGCCAGCAGCGTGGATGAGAGAGAGGATAGTATATCTGGGGACCTCTCACCACTGGAAAAGTGTTCAGAAGGGACCTTTGGTTGAGAAGCGACCATTGTGCTCCTAAAGCAGCCAGGGAGCTGAGTCTCCACTCTACGAGTAACTGGAACTGCTGATCCTCGACGTCCAGCTGGAAGAAGAAGACTTGCTGTGGCATTTGCTTCGACCGATCTGAAGGCTGACGAGATCGTCGAGGGCTGACCCGAGAGAGGACCTGGTAAGGCGCCCTCTTCCCGTGCTCCGAGGGACCATCGAGCACCGCTCCATCTTCGCCGAAGCGCCCTGGAAGACAGACCCTCGAAAGGCTGTCGACCCGAGACGGGACCGCCGAGGAGATCGAAGTGAAGCACCCGGACATCGACGCCGTCGAAGTCCATTGCCGTCGACCAAGGTTCGCAGGTTTGTGTAACCGCTGGAGGCCCGTCGAAGTTGTGTTGCCCAGCCGTGGGAACCACTTGACGCCGTGCCGCCGACGACTGGAGCCGTCCGCTCCTTTGCCTAAGAACATTCAATCAAAGGACTCTCTCGACTGCATCGTCGACCGCTTATCCTGCCGGAGAAAGTCGAGGACGACCAACGCGCCGAGGAGAAACCTGCCGGTGGGTTTCCCGCCACCCAACGACCTCAAAGACTCGGACGACTCGACGCCCTTGCTGGGCCTCCGTCTCTACAATCTTTGCGGTCCAGAACTATTGTCACCGAGGTGCCCCGCACGCCTCCGCCTTGCAGGACGTCGACGCTCCGACGCCGACGAGCACCGCTCGGACGAAGCTGCCGCCTCATCGACATCGTTCTACCTCGTTTGTCGACGGACGTTCGACGCCCCGTGCCTCCCGCTTGAAAGGGAAGGCATTCAAGAAGGGCCGTCGATTCCCCGTCGCCGAACAGCGAGTTCCTCGACGTTTGTCGACGTCTCTTCAAGGAGCTCGACTCCACCAGGTACATTTGGGGGGTAAAAACATTATAGGAGAGAATAAGACTTGCAGAGCAATATATGGACTGGGCTTGTGCTATATCTTTATTTACAGGTTGCCCAGGTGGGGGGGATCTCCACACAGAACTGTGTCCAGTGGTAGGGGCCAGTATTCTGCCTATTGCTCAACCATCTTATTTTCTCTCCTCTCTATTGCTGGTTTCACTCTATTGGTCTGTGTGACATTGTACAGTATTGTTCATGCACTTTAATGAGATCTAGGGTGGTACCACTTTAGGATTGTATATATTTGCCATTGTTGATTTTTCCGGAGTACAAAGTGAGTTATTATGATAAATGTACATAACCTTAAATATTGATTATATAAAGACTGTGTTCTAACCAATACAGAGTGTGGATATTCCTTTGTGGGGGCTTGGGGACTACACTGTACTTAAGAACCAGCCTGCATCACCTCCTGAGAAGCTAGGCCTTGATTGCTCGACCATTGCTACCGAATAGAGAATCTTGGCTGGGGTCTCCTGTGCCTCTCCTCCACCATATAGGGAGTGGAAGTACAGACACCCCCCACCGGTCGTTGAGGCCCTTCTTTCACAAGGTTAGTTTTAGTGGGAGGGTCAGAATTTAATTGAACTATGGACACAGGACACATATTGGTTTTGACATCCTGACTCAGACTGATCCTTCGTGTTGGTTTAAGTAGGGAAATTATTATTGGAGCATGGTCAGATGGGCCTTTTCACAACCCTTTTGCTTTCAATTAAAGACTAACCAAAAACATGACTAACTTCTGTCTAGCTTTCATTCCCTATAACAAAAACATGATCAACGCCGTCATGTTATACACAATTTCCATTTAACCACCTAATTTCTTTTTATAGTGGTTTATTTAAAAAAAACATAATTTATTCATTGACTATACATAGTGATCTATACACATTTCACAGGCTCAAATACAATCATTCAAACATAGTTTTCTGTCGCAATATTTACATAAAAATGTTCTTTCATTCTTTACTTTCTTTAGATGCAAAAAAAACCATACTATCCACTTTTTGGCCAAACCCTGGTCCCCCCTTTTATATGTGCAATATAATAAAATCTTGTATTATTTCAAGGGTCAATCCATGATATTTAGTCCTTTCTTTGATGTTTGTTCTGCCCTTTGTTTGCAGTGTCGTGAGTCGTTCTTAAAGTCGACCGTGTGTTTCGGCCATCTTCAGGAGTCTATATTCTTGCTCCAGTGAATTGCGGCCTTCATCAGGACATAGCCAAATTTGTTCAATCCAATCAGTGTTTTTGAGTCTATAATTAAGATTTAAAATAATACGGTGTATATGTAATCGAGGGAGTATGACATGTGAATTAAAAAAAGGACAATGGGAGTTTGTCAACAAATGATTTGACGCGTCGTACTGCTGGAATCCCCTTCACATGTTAACTATCAAACTATCACATTTCGACTGGATCGCGCAAAACTCCAGCCCCAAATAAACATTGGTAAATTGCCCCATATTTAAAAATAGACCTTAGCCTCCAAGATTCATGATTTGGCATTTCTCCAAAAATCCTTTGTTGCTTGCACAAGATACCCGTTCAGGAATTTCAAAGTTTGTGTCCAGATTTGCAGTAGTTATTGCCATTCTATGATTACACTCTTATCGAACAGTCATCTATTACTTTCTTTTTCGCTGACACTGGATTTCGACGGGAGCAACCTGTTTGGGAAAACAGTGGACGATTCCCTACAAGCCATCAAGACAGACACGGAGACGGCCCGGGCTCTTGGTGTTCTCCAGCAATGACGGCCGCCCTTTCGGAGCGCCGGAGGCAAGCAGGGTGCCTCCAAAGGTTCCGGCGGCGGATATTCCACCTACCGTCAAGCGGCCCGTTCGTCGTCACAGGAAGCCTACAGGGGACGAGGCAAGTCGGGCGGACCCCGCCGTCGTCGTCAGGGAGGACAAGGCGGCAAAGCCTCGTCGAAGCAGGACTGAACCGGCCGTGGGGTCGGGCCCCCACCGAAGCATCCCGGTGGGAAGCCGGCTGGCGAACTTCGTCAGCGTGTGGGAGTCCATCTCCACCTACCGTTGGGTGCTGGACGCCCTAGCCCACGGTCACGCGCTCGAGTTTCTAAAGAAGTGCCCGCGCGTCCCCCCGTGGCCAGGAAGGAACATCCCGTCCCTCAACTTCTCTTGGAGGTAAAGGCGATGCTCAAGAAAGGCGCCATCGAGCGCGTCCCAAAGAGGCTTCGCGCTCCGGAGTTTACTCAAGATACTTCCTCGTGAAGAAGACAGGAGGGGATGGCGTCTCATCCTGGACCTACGACGACTTAACAAATTCATCAAGGCACAGAAGTTCCGGATGGTCACCCTCCAGCATGTCCTGGGTCAGCTGGAGGAGGGCGATTTCCTGTCGTCGTTGGATTTGGAGGATGCTTACTTCCATATCCCCATCCTAAAGGGACACCGAAGTTTCTCAGATTCATGGTCCAAGGGCGTCACTACCAGTTCAGAGCCCTTCCCTTCGGATTGAGGTCGGCACCCAGGGTGTTCACCAAGAGCCTCGCACCGGTGGCGGCGCGGCTGCGCCTGGGGGGGGGGTCCACGTCTACCCCTACCTGGACGACTGGCTCATCCGAGCAAAGACAAAGGAGCTCGCCGCGGAGCACACGGCGAGGACCGTCCAACTACTCACGGACCTGGGATTCTCCATAAACTACGCCAAGTCCCACCTGGTTCCCGCGCAAGACGCACTGTTTCTGGGAGCGAAACTCGACACAGTGGCGCTTCTGGCCTCCCCGGAGGAAAGGACGAGGGCCATCTTGGGCAAGGTGCAGCGGATGCTGGTTGCGGATGCGGCCAGGGTGAGGTCCATCAAATGCCTCCTCGGAATGATGTCTTCTTGCATTTATCTCATCCGCCTGTGCAGGCTTCGGATGCGCCCGTTACTTGAGTTCCTGGACGCACGCTGGATCCAGACGACGGGTAGCTTCGAGGACAGGATCACACTCGACGAGAGCTTCCGACGAGCGATCCGGTGGTGGGGCACCCGCGCGCATCTGATGGCAGGCATGGACTTCCAGACCCCGGGCCACCAGAAGACAGTAACCACGGATGCCTCCCTGGAAGCGTGGGGAGAGCACACCGAAAACCTGCACGCGAGGGGCCTTTGGCTGCCGACAGAGAAGTCCCTCCATATCAACGTCCTGGAGCTCCGTGCAGTGTTTTGGGCCCTCAGGTCCTTTCTTACGTCCCTCAAGGGCAAGGTGGTGAGGATCTTCACCAACAACACCACCACCATGTTCTACATCAGGAAGCAGGGCGGTACCGGATCCCCAGCCCTGTCCAAGGAGGCGCAGGATCTGTGGCATTGGGCCGTCGCCCAAGGGATATTTCTGGTGCCTTTTCATCTGGCAGGAATAAAAAACACCATCGCCGACTCGCTCAGCAGAGAGCTGCGCTCGTGCCATGAGTGGGAACTAAGACAGGATCTAGTGGACCGCCTCTTCCGACGGTGGGGCACACCCCAGATCGATCTGTTCGCGACGGCGACGAACTCCAAGTGCCGGAGGTTCGCCAGCAGATTTCCCCAGCCGAGGAGCATGGGCGATGCTTTCTCGTTCCCCTGGGAGGGCCTGTTCCTATACGCGTTCCCTCCATTGCCGTTGCTGATCCGGCTTATCAACCAGCTCAAGAGGTCACGGTGCAGGATGATCCTCGTCGCACCTGCGTGGCCGAGGCAGATATGGTTCCCGGACCTTCTGGACTTGTCAGCATCCCTGTCAATCAAGTTGCCAGTGGACGCGGATCTTCTCTCCAGGGAAGGAGGGTCCATCCTCCATCACGACCCGAAGTCTCTGAACTTGCAGGCCTGGCTCCTGCAGCGCTAGAGTTTGGAGGTTACGACATACTGGCCGACTGCAGAGAGGTTCTTGCAAAGGCCAGGGCGTCCTCAACTCTTAAATGCTACGGACGCAAATGGAAGAGGTTCTCTGTCTGGTGCCACGCACAGAAGATTGACCCTCTACGGATTACGGCTCCTCAAGTACTGCCGTACCTGCTGACGCTGGCCAAGGCTGGACTGGTGCACGCTTCCATCAAGATTCATCTTGCTGCGATCTCCCGATACACCAGAACCATGGGACGGACGTCTTTGTGGTCTCATCGTCTGGTGAAAGAATTCATGAAGGGACTGTTCAGATCGTTCCCGCCGGTGAAGGCTCCGGCCCCGGCGTGGGAGCTTTACGTGGTGCTGACCGAGCCTCTGCACTCAGCTCCGTTGAAGTTCTTGTCATGGAAAACAGCGTTTCTTGTGGCCATCACCTCCGCACGACGGGTGGGAGAGATCCAGGCCCTTTCCTGCAAGCCCCCGTACTTGACTTTTCACGACACGAGGGTAGTGCTCAGGACGCACCCCTCCTTCATGCCCAAGGTGCCGTCGGACTTCCACCTCAACGAACCCTTGGTGTTGCCTTTTTTCTTCCCGTCGCCTTCGTCGCCGGCTGAAAGGACTTTGCACTCGCTGGATGTGGCTAGAGCGCTGAAGTTCTACGTGGACCGCACGAAGAGTTTTCGGAAGACGTCACAACTTTTTGTGAACTTTGGACCTGTCAATCAGGGGAAGGCTCTCTCAAAGGCTTCCATTTCCAGATGGCTCTCTGGCTGTATCATGTACTGTCATCGGTTGGCAAACCGACCGCTGCCTGGCTGTCCGAGAGCCCATTCCACCAGAGCGATCGCAGCTACCACGGCGTTCCTATCTGGTGTACCCCTGCTGGACATCTGCAGGGCTGCTACGTGGAGGTTGACGCACACCTTCACGAAATTCTTCTGCTTCAACCGGGATTCCAGGGAGGAGTCCAGGGTCGGCCAAGCAGTGCTGCGCAACCTGTTCGCCTAAGGTGAGCCTGGTGAGGAGGTAAGAATTGCTTAATGTTGAGTTTTGGATGTAATGCTTAATGTTGAGCCTTTGCCACCTCCCGTGGTTGTGCATGTGTGTACTGCTATGTATTCTTTTATTCATGAGCATGTGAATCCATGCCAGACGCCATGCTGGAGAAGGAACACGTTACTTACCTGTAACTGTTGTTCTCCAGCATGGGTCTGGCATGGATTCACATGCGAACCCTCCCGCCTACTCCTCTGCGGCTCTTCACTTGGTCATACTGCCACTTCACGTGCTACCAAATCTGAAGATGGCTGCCAGAGGCGGGGCTTAGGGAGATGGCAGTCATTGGCTGTGGTCAGTATGACGCAGAGATCAGTGATTGGTTACTACTACGAAAGACAGATCAGAAACGAAACTGATACTGATTTTTCTTTACCGAGGATTCCCAGCCTGACGACGGGGAATATTCATGAGCATGTGAATCCATGCCAGACCCATGCTGGAGAAAACTTGTTCCTTTCTTTTTTCGGGTCAGCTGCGGGGTGTACCCCGCAACGCCCACTCACTATACTGTAAAGTATGGTGAACGGGGTGTTGCGGGGGCCACCCCTGCAGCCTCTTTTATTTTCTTAGCTTTTTTAATTTTTTTTGTAATTTCTTTTTTTACCGACTCCACCAAAACATACATACCACTAAAGGTTCGAACTTTTAGTAGTTGGAACCTTTGGTGGTATGCTTTTTAGGTCTTTTGGTGCAGTCGGTAATTTTAACTCAGTAATTTCGTCCTATACCGAGTGGGAGGCCTACCAGGGTTGAAAACTGAGCCATTTTACCCCAAAGGGGGAAGGTGGTAGTTGGATGCGTCTCCGTCCCTATCCCTTCCCCATGTGCCTGTGCAATTGACGATGGCACCGCACACAATGTGATATATTTTATTTGTATCGCCCTCGTACACAAGTGTTCAGAGCGCGACAAGGCAAGGGAGGGGAACAGGGGAGAACAAAACAACGATCTGACTAGGCCCAGTGACATTGAGAACGTGCAAGTGCATGGGAAGGGGAAAAGTGCAGAGCAGAGGATAAACAAATAAAATATATAATGGAGTAATAAACAGGGGTAGGGCAGCCGGCAAGTGCTGTGTTTACGGCAGCAGAACTGGGTAAGTCTGAAAAGTGCATAAAAAGAAGAAAATGGGGGACTGTATGGGTACAGATACAGTCCCCAGTGCAAGGGCTGGCCGGGTGGCAGGGTGAGCAGGTAACTGGGCCAAGGGTACGGAGGGTGGCCAGATGCACAGTGCCAAGGGAGAGCAGATCAGAGAGGGAGAGCAAAGGCAAATGCAAAGAGGAAGGTCTTGAGGTGCTTCCGGAACCGGAGATGGTTCTCCTCAAGTTTTAGAGTGGCAGGGAGGCTGTTCCAGAGGGAGGCCCCAGCCGAAGACCGAGATCTACCCCTGGCTCGTTTCTTTGAGAAATTACTGGACCTGAGGGAGTTGGAGGTAGAGGAGCGAAGAGCTCGAGAGGGGAGGATCACCATATATCTGTTTTCCAACGCTGGCCAGTCTTTCTAGAGACTTTCTAGAGCCTCAGCTGTAGACAAGAGAGCAGCCTACCAGAGCCACTCAAGGGACCCCATGTGTCTGTGCGCCCCAACCGGCAGTTTAACAGAGAATTGTTACTTGAGAAGCTAGACAAAGGGGATACTAAGTAACCCCTTCAGCACCCTATTGTAAGATAGTGTGTGCTGGGTCTAGAAAGTACAAATGTAAGTAAAATCTTTCACTTTACTGCTCTGGGAAACAGTAGTTTATCCCCGAGAAGGTATTTAAACCTTTGGGAAATCTGACCCTGTGCCACTGCACTGACGGTGCTGTGTGACACAATGTAAAAGATGATGCCTATGGAGTTTGTCGGACTCCACAACCAAAAGAAACAGAGTTCAAAAATCAGATTAAAATACATGATACAGTGGGGAAAAAGGGGTCTCGCTCTCTCCAGGAAAAAAAATCCAGTCCTCGAAATCCAGAAAAGTTGCTGGGGGTCTGTAAGGTGGAGGGAATTGGCACATTTCTGAGAATTCTCCCTAACAATCCTCATGCTGGAGAAGCCAGAGTGTGCTAAGCTTGCGTGTGACGCCTTGTCCTGTGCTGAAAACGTGGGGAAGGGGAGCAATGGCTCAGATATCCTGACATCTCATTTTTTGAACACTTTTCTTTTGCATAACATTGTTTCTCACACTATTTGTATTTAGAGGTAAGGATTGCCAATAGTTTTATTAGTATAGGCCCTTTTAATTTGACAAGACACCACTAAGACTGCATTTTTATTGTTTGATGGTCGTAGCTTGTTCCCATCTTTAGATTTAGGATTAGAAAGCCATTCACCGCCATTAGTACCCGGCACGCGCGGCGCAACGGGAATACACCGTGGTGATTGGCTCAATTGCGAGCCATACCACAAAGGTATTCCCTTTTACGCCGTGCGTGCTGGCTACTCTGTTCCCGGCGAGGGGTGTGGCAGCCCCTCAGCCAATGAGGAGGCTCAAAACGGGGAAATCCCCGCTCTGAGCCTCCCCTTGGCTGGAGGCTTCCCCTGCCGGGGACTCGGGTAAGAATTTTTTTTTTCCCCTTTCTTCCTCCCACCCCACTTACCTTCTATTTCGCAGTCTCCGGCAGGGGACGATGGAAACCTCCAGCCGCGTGGAGACTCGGAGCGAGGATTGCCCCGTTTTGAGCCTCCTCATTGGCTGAGGGGCTGCCACGCCCCTCGCCGGGAACAGAGTAGCCGGCACGCACGGCTGGAGGCTTCCATTGTCCCCCGGCGGAAACCGCGGCTGTTTATTTATTTATTTTTTTCTTCCTTCCCCACGCCACTTACCTTCTTTTTTTTTTTCTTCTTTTTTCCGGGAGCGGACGCGCTGGGAACAGTGTTCCCAGCGCACCCGCTCCCGATGGCCGTCATGGAAAGGGAAAATAGACTGTTTTCCCTTTCCCGGCAGCCATTTTTTTTTTTTCATGTTCCAAAATCGGAACAGAAAAAAAGCAATTTGTACCCCGGTCTAACGGGCCGGAGTACTAATGACAATAAGCCCCTCGACTGCGGGCTAATACCACCCGCGGTAATGCCCTCGGGGCTTCGTTAAGTAACTACAGCCCCGGGGGCATTACCTGGAGCGGTATTGGCCTGCAGTCTTGTGGCTTATTGCCACAGTAGCACACTTGTTTCTTTGCAATCTTTCACGCTTTCACTTTTACGTACTTGCCAGTTCGAAACAGCGAATTCCGAAAGGCGATCACGTCTCGCTGTGACACTGTTATATTGTAGCAAGTGTGTTTACTTTTCACAATCAAACTTCTCTTTATCACGGCTGCTTTCCTACGTGCAACCCACAATAGTGGATACAGTTCAAAAGGTTATACCGGCCTCCTCTCCCGAGGCCTTCTGGTATCTGCAGTTCCTTTCACTTCTTGTCAAAGACTTTCAACTGTACGAGGGGGCTTGTACCCTTGACTTTCTCCTCGTATGACCACTTTGACTATTTGCTGCCTTTCTTAGTTATTTTCTCTTGCAGCTTCTCGCATGCACATTCTCGGCATTCTTCATTCTTGCTACAATGTGCTTTTGACCATATCAAGGGAAGATATCCTTATGGTAATTTAGGGCCTTAAAACATCTAGAGCGCCTGGGCCTGATGGCCTCTGTAATGTTATTGTTAAAGATAATCCGGAGGTCTGGACCGATATATTGGGGATTATCTTCCAGACAATTATTGATACTGGTGTTATGCCAATTTCCTGGAAGATGTCTCCTATTATTCCTGTGTTTAAGTCAGGACGCCGGAGCCTACCAGAGAACTATAGGCTCCTTGCTCTTACCGACGTGTCCAGTAAGATCTTTTGTACACTAGTCCTCTGTGAAATAATGAAATGGATCG
Source organism: Ambystoma mexicanum (assembly GCF_040938575.1). NCBI lineage: Eukaryota > Metazoa > Chordata > Amphibia > Caudata > Ambystomatidae > Ambystoma > Ambystoma mexicanum. The sequence continues at coordinate 15,765,783 of NC_090925.1, read as the reverse complement.
ACAGCAACCAAACTGGGCCCAAACTGGCTTTCACAAAGGGTGCTCTACCAAGGATAATATCTTTATAGTCAATACTTTCATTGAACAGGCTAAGGTTAAGAATAGGTTGCCTCTCTACATGCTATTTGTTGATTTTTCATCAGCCTTTGACTCAGTTGAGCGTGAGAGGTTGTGGGCTAAACATGAGCTGCTTGATATGCCATCCTATCTCCTATGTATGTAAAATGATATATGATGAAAGTAAGGCTAGGATACGTATAGACAATGAGGGTGCTCTGTCTGAGCCTGTTGGTATTGCTAAAGGGGTCAGACAGGGTTGTACATTGGCACCTACACTCTATAACCTATTTAAGGCAGAATTTGGTGGCATATTTAAAATTGCTAGTGCTGTATGTGATTATGCTAAAGCCAATGGCCTTACTATTAACCTTAACAAAACCCAGTTCATGGCTTTGGGTCAGAATTGCTGTAAGAAGTCTGGAATTTCTTGCCCATTGGGTGTGATCAGGAAAGTTTCCTATACATATCTGAGTCATGAGCTCTGCAGTGACAGAGGTACTATTAACAAGCCGGTTCAACAGAATAAAAGAGGTAAAGTTATGGCCACACTTACAGCAGTTATGTCCTTCTAAAAAAATAAAAGCAGGATATAGCTTGCTTGGAATCATCAATATATACAAGCAAAAGCTTGTGGCCATGTTTCTGTATGCTTTGGAGACATCATTTGTGGATTGGTCTGATGGGGTTGACGTTACTGAAGGTATCTTATGGCGTAGATTGCTTGGCCTTAACAACCATACCCCTGTACAGGCGGTTCGCCTGGAAGTGGGGCTCATTTCCTTGGCCACTCAAATTGACCATAACGGGGCCAAACTCTATGTGAAAATTAAGTTTGCTTATCCTGGAACCCTTTTATACATTCTTAGGGAAGGTTTAGAGGAGGCTAAAATGGAAGCTCTTAACAAATTCAAAGAACTTAATTTGCAACTGTTTGAAAGAATCTGCTGGACTCCCAGGTGGGAACATGGTGAAGGTGTGGTGTAAAAATCTTAAGAAATGTCATTGAAAAGTCGGACTGGGTGACGAGTCACGATAAGGTCTCTTCCACGAGTTCTTTACATGCCTTTGCAATGATGCCTTTTAGGTATAAAGAACCTCAAAGAAATCTTACTTATGCCATCGCAGACCAATCGCAGAATCTTTATGGACATTAGACTTAACCGCCTTAATGTCCTGGGGGTTCGTGGAACGTGGATGGGTATACCCCTTGAAAAAAGGATTTGCAGACTCTGTGCGATCAATGACAAGGTGGAAACCATAAGACATGTTCTCACTTGTTGCTATTCGATGAGATCTACCTATGATAAATACTTTGCTAAACTTGATCGGGAATTTAATAATAGTGAAAGCGAAAACCTCTGGTTGCGTTGTCTCTCTGGGAGGAGTAACTATCTGATCATTGCCATCACTCAGATATGGAAAGTGGCAAAAGAGCATTTATGTAAATTTGAAGATGAGGTTAAATTGCTTATGGGTCTTGAGACTGTGGATGTATAGGGTCTTGCTCTCGGCACTGCTGTGTAAGGTACCTACCTACTTTGCTACTCCATTGTATATATTACTCCATGTTTGGGTCTACCTTTTTGTCTTTTGCTTTTATCTTTTTCTATTTTTTTATTGTATTGTCTCAATTAATTTAATGCATATGTTAATTTTGCTGTTTTATAATTCTGTTTCTATATTTATGAAAAATTATTTTGAACACAATAAAAAATAAAAAAAATTAAAAATGTGCTTTTGCTCGCGGTTTCTCGACAACCGAACAAGCACTTCAAACGAAAATGTCCTTTTCATTCACCATCACAAGCCGGTCTCCCCTTTCACTCACCGGCAGCGGCTGATACTGTTTATCAAGACCTTTTCTTCAGTCAAGGCTTTTGTCACTGTGCGACTCGCCTCCTTTCAAGTCCTCACGTCGCACTTGAAGGTGGTACCGCAGTGACCTTCTGCAGTGGCAGGAAGTTGCCTCTTTGGGATTCTGTATTGACTTTCACCTCGCAGCTGGTAGGACCACGGCCTTTCGTTCGTTTCCTGATCCTGTCTGCTCTGCTTCCAAATTTGCATCACCTTCCTGGGATTTTCTGCCCTTCTGTTCTGCTGGTCTTGCTCACTTCTGTTGCCTTTCTCGCATGCTCTCATGCTCCACCTTTTATCCCAGTGTGGAAAGGTAATAGGATCCATGTGCGCGTCATTAAGGTTAAGTGCCTGAGGGGGGCGTGGTCTGAGCCAATATAGTGAGGTAGTGCCTGAATAGTGCTCCTGTCGATATCCTACATTTGATCCTAAAACTCAGTAATTGGCGGTGAATTACAAGACATCCAGTACACCTACTACTGCATGCAGCGATTATCCAGCTCCGACACGTAACGCTGATGCAAATCGGAGTTGCCTTGCCGGAAAAAACCACCTACAAGTGAGGGGCCCCAAGCAGACATAGCGGCCGCGGCTCTGCACTAAGGTGGAGGAGGGGTCGGGACTACCGGAGTGACGTGCCGGACCTGAGGCGGCGAGAAGTAAAGTTGGCTGCCCCCACCACTATGAATGCGGCATACGTGAAATAGGAGCAGGGGTGAGCGGACAGTCTCGAGCGCTAACACTGACCCCCCAGTGAGGAGAGGGGTGGCGCCAAGCAGGCATCAATCCTCACCGCAACAGGCGAAGCAAGACGGTCCTACGCCGGGGCTTGTGAGGCTTGCAAGGAGCCCAGGAAACGCTTGATGAGACAGAACTTGGCCCAGCTGGCAAACGGTGAACAGCAGGGGAACAAACTTTGCTGCCGAGTGGGGCCTGAAGGGACCTGCGGGCGCATCAGACCACGGCGGAAAAGGTCCGCAGCAGAGGAGCCCTGGAAACTGGTTTGCATCACCATTAGAGAGCTCTGTCATTGGGGGCTCAAAGAGGGAGTGTGGAGAGCACAGTACGCAAACCCTGCAGCAGTAATAGGAACAACGGGTCAAACGCCACGGTGGAACACGGTCTGCACAATGACCGTAATCGGGACGCGGCGTACTAAGCCACGTGTTCTCTGGTGGTTGCCATTAGTGTCTCGGCTAATGGACAATGCTGGTGGAAGCCCAACCACGAGGCCTGCAGTATTTCTGAGAGGTAAATAGCTCTGGCAGGGGGTCCCTCCCCTGCAAACTATTAAAGCACTGCTGCACTTCTTAATATAGCGAGGGCCAGGAAAGTGTGTGACTGAAGAGAGCCTGCTAAGCGCTGCTACGAGTCTACATGCGAACTGAACAGTGGAGCGCTGGATGGCACTGAAGTGGTTGGCCAGCAATAAAGGGGATATACAAATATGTACGGAGGGTGGAGCTGGAGAAAATAGAAGGGGACATTGGGCGGAAGGAAGCTCGACCACTGAGCACCCGAGCAGAAGAGTTGAGCCTGGCTGAAGCTAGGAAAAGCTGCCGGGAGGCCTGGGAAAGACTATCGAAATTAGACTACATGGTTAAAACAGCTAGAGCACATGCAGAGGGTGGCAAAACGAGTAGACTATTGTCGTGGCTTTGTTAAAGGGAAAACCCAAGACACTTAACCATGGAACTTTTATATGATGAGGGCAATATGCACAAGTCACAACAGGCCATCAATGAAACCTTTACCGAATTCTATTCCCATCTGTACAGACATGAAAGAGTGATACCCCAAGATGATATATTGGTCACTCTAGAAGAAATAGGGTTGCTTCGGATGGGTGGAACACAATGCGCTGCACTGGAACAAGACATAACTGCAGAAGAAATAGGTGAGGCAATTAAAAAACTTGCCACCAGCAAGACCCCAGGGAGTGATGGTCTTCCGCCCAGAGTTCTACAAAGTATATGCGTCCGTCCTGACCCCAGTGTTGCACGAGGTGTTTGAGGCCTTCAAAAAGGGGGTGCTTCCAACAAATATGAGAGAAACCCTAGTGATCCTGATCCCCAAGCCAGGGAAGGCCACTGACAGATGCGCTTCATACCGGCCACTCGCAATGTTAAACTACGATGTTAAGATTTTAACGGCCATATTAGCTAAGCGGTTATCCAGGGTGATTGGTGAACCGATACATGGAGATCAAAATGATTTCATACCCGGCCGTAGCACTGCCATGTACCTGCACCAACTACAACACATTATAGCACAGACGGCTGACTCACAGGCACCATACGCAATAATCTCACTAGACGCGATAAAAGCGTTTGATTCATTGTACTGGGAGTAGCTACTAGCAGTATTGAGGGAGTTTGAGTTCGGCGAACAGTTCATTAAATGGATAAAGATACTATATACTGCACCAGTGGCGAGGGTAAAATCTGGGGGGGGGTAGGTGTCGTCGGCCTGGGACATACAGAGGGGCACCAGGCAAGGGTGCCCGCTATCACCCATGCTATATGTGTTGGGGCTGGAACCAATAGCGATCTATTTTAGGAAGCAATTTCTGGAGGCAGGCATATGGGTGGGAGGAGTTGGCCATCTGGTGTCGCTCTATGCGGACGATGTTTTATTATCTCTGAGTGATCCACACTGTAACGTGCAAGTGATACTAGTGGTGCTGGACAATTATGCAAAGTTATCAGGAATCTGTTTCAGTAGAGCAAAGTCCTGCATATTACCACTGGGTGGTCTAAGAGAGAAGAAAATGGACGTACTACCGAATGTGGGGCTTCAGTGGCAGTTGGAATCATTTAAATACTTGGGTGTGAGCATAGCGCACATGCCAGAGATGACGCACGAAAGCAACACAGCAGTGGTGGTAAAGGGTTTGAGGAAGTCCATGAGGTTTTGGTCCAAGCTACCATTGTCTCTGATGGGTAGGGTTGCTATCACCAAAATGATAAGTTTGCCAAGATTTCTGTACTACTTTAATAACGTCCATTACTTTATCAAGACCCCCTTTTTACGCTTATTAGAAGTACTATTACGGGAATGCCTATGGGGTGCGGCCCGACACAAATTAGCACTCACAACTCTTTGCTTACCCTATAGGGAAGGGGGAGGGGGATGCAACTGCCGGATTTGGAGAGATGTTATTTGGCAGCACAACTCGGCTTTGTAGCTAAATGGCTCTTAGATGAAGCGAACCCGGAAATTACACTGCTACAAGGTTTGGCGGCTCCAGCACACCTGAAGGAAATGCTGGTTACAATTGAAATGCAAGGGTGACATGCCTATGATTGTGCTACTGGGGTGACAAGTGTGGCACAGGGCCCTGTCACTGCAGAAGTTTGAGCGCCCTTACTCTCCTGAGATTCCAATTGCAGCAGACGTTTGTAAGGACAAAATCGACTTGGCGGTGGTGAGATACTGGGAGAGATGGGGCATTTACACTTGCAGCCATATGTTTTCGGGGGTGTCTACAGAGAATTCAGAACTTTATTGGAAAAACAAGGGCTGGCCAAGGGACAATTCTTGAGGTATCGGAGGGTTAGGAAGGTGGCAGGAGGGAAGTGGGCGGAGTGGCCTGGGGAACCGGCTATTAACTCCTTACTGACCCTAATGCACAGTTTGAGTGATGGTTGGATACCGGTTTCCAGGTTATACGATCTAATGATGCATAGGCCCAACCCTAAAAGCACAGTGCTGAAAGAACACGGGAGGCAGACCTGGGGGGGGGGGGGGTAGACTTAACAGAGAGAGAGTGGGAACGAATACTGTCTTACCCCTGGGACGTGTCCAGAAACTCCCGCTTTAGACTAATCCAGCTGAACGGTCTATACCGCACCTATATGACACCGCACAGGATAGCCAAATTCAACAGCAACGTGCAATCATTGTGCCCCTGGAGCAGCGCAGCGGATGCAGGTCTAATGCACATGTTCTGGGGGTGCGTACATGTACAACGATTCTGGGCACAAATAGAATGGGCATGCAGAGGAGCAAGGATTGTACGATATGCATGGGCTCTGAAAGAATTTTTGCTGGGGGCATACCCTAGAGATCGCAAGTTCAAACATGTGGTAACATTTGTGGACATGGCATGCATACTTGCCAAGAGATCCATAGTGATGGCTTGGAAATTGGCCAAGGGCACACAATACATGCAATGTTATAGGGAATTTGAACGTTGGGCAGAGGCAGAGACAAGAGTGTGGGTTGGGGTGGTTGCTATATCGGGAGGATGCAAGCATTAACTATGAAGTTTGAAAGTGCTGGTTTGGGACATGTTCCATCCCTCAGACGACAAACCCCCATGAACACCCACATGCCATTACTATGTCAACTATATTGTGTTGTTAATAATGGAATGTCTACCTCTGGAGCTACTCCAAGTTTGATGCCCCTACAGGAGATAACAGAAATTATATAAAATACCCCTGATCATCTGTAATTGGAAATGAAAGGTTGGGTACCCCATGCTGCCTGATAAGTGAAGAAAGTTTGTTTATGTTCATTTGTTGTTGGCAATATGTGAACAAATACACATGAAAATTGTATTGCAAGAAAAGAGGCGTTTGATACATGCGTAAATGTTTATATGTAAATGCTAATAAAAACATTTAAAAATAAATAAGGTTAAGTGCCTGACTCTGCCTGCCCCTGATTTTGGGACATGTCAAACAGACTAGTTGTGTGCGAGTCTGTCTTTCCCTGAAGTGCTTTGTCCGTTCAGCAGAGTGTTTGTAGGAAAGGGGGTGGGGTGATAAAGTTCTGAGATAGTACATGGAATGAGGGTGTTCTACAGGGAAATGAGAACAGGGATACCGTGTCCCTCCTCTGGGTGTCCCACTCCCCAGGGACCCCTCACCCAGGTAATCCTCCCACACTAGTCCACCCCTGGGGTCTGGATCCAAAGGCGATGCCCATGCCCCGGCCACCTGGGCGACTGATCCCAAGAGCCTAGTGGGTGAGACACTGTTTGGTTTCTCACAGCTGCCATCCGCTTCCCACAGCAACTGTGCTTACTGTGAGAAGTCGGGAATTGAAACTCTGACACAAGTTAGCCATGGTTTTGGTTATAGACTTTTATTAAAATAAAAAAGGTTGGGAAAAAGGCTTCTTGGCCCTGCTTTAAGAGGAATTTGCTTCTCTAAATCAAAACTAAGGATCAGTCTGCGTCAGGATGTCAAAAGGTTCTACTCTGACCCTCACACTAAACAATAAGGTGAAAAGGGAAATGTCTTTAACCTTTGATGCCTCTTGAAAAAGTGTTCGTAAAGAACGAATAAGTAACTCCAACTCAAAAGATAAAGAATCCTTGTTCCAGAGGGCGACTCCCTTCCCCTGGATTCCTCTTTACCACAAATTATACGGTTCCATAGTTTCATTTTATTTTTTGGGTATTTATAATGCACCTATACAGCAAATTTCAAGGCGCCACAAGGCAAAAGGGGAGCAGGGGGAGAACAGGGATAAACAATAAAAACGGTCCTACTAGGCCTTGTGTCATATGCCTACAGTGGGTCTCGCTCTGTCTATCTCTTTCTTCTGTCTGTCTCTTTCGTCTTTCTTCTTTCTCTCTTCTTTCTCTCTTTCTTCTTTTTTTTTTTTTTTTACAGATTTTTATAATTTTTATTTTTACATAAATAAACATGAACATGAATAATCCAATAAACATACAGCCAATCAATTCAATGTAAATAAGCAACATATCACAACCAATTTAAAAATAATCATCAATGTACTAACAATAGAACCGGTTGAAGAAGAGGAAAAAAAAAAAAAAAGGAAAGAGAAAGGAAAAAAGAGAGCAAATGCAGGAAATAAGGACTAAGAATACTAATTGCATGAACCATACAACAAATTCAATAATAAAACAACCAATGCACATCCTATAGATGTCATACAACACAATAGTGTACAAGGATATGTATATATTGTCCCAGATCAAAGTTCTGCTTTACTCATAGGCATCAAGAAAGCAGCCCCAAATGTCCCAAAACTTGTCAATGACATCAGTGAGTTTGTAAATAGCTCTTTCATATGTCGAAATTGTAAGAAGCTCCTCCACCCAATCATCAATGATGAAAGAATTACTCGATTTCCAGGACCTCAAAATGATTTTTTTAGCAACCATACATGCACGTAGCAGCCAAACTTTCTTTCCAAAGTCAATTTCCTCCAGAAGAGAATCATCGCCTAAAATCAATAATGAGGCATTCATGGGGATTGCAATGTTTAAGATCAAACTTAATCTCTCACATACCTTTTCCCAGAACTGCATCGTTTTAGGACAGGACCAAATCAAGTGACTCAGAGATCCTCTAGAACATTTACATTTCCAGCAAAGATTGTTGTCTAAAAGTTGTCTCCTGAATAGTTTCTCCGGCGTCCAATAGGCCCTAAACAACAACTTTGTTTGAGAAGCTCTGAGGGACCAATCCAAACTCACCAAACGAGTGTTCTCACAGCACCTTCGCCAACATCTGAAGTTCACATCTTCCCCCAATTCCTCCGCCCACAGAGCATGTAATCTCGGATCACCTTTCCGAGTAGCTTTTATGATACTATACATGGTAGAAGCAGGGTGAGATGCACTGAGGCATACAGTTATAGCTGCCCAGGCTGGACTCTGAACAGTCAATTGTGGCACCTCAATACAAGCCGAAATAATCTTCAACTTTCGATATTCGGCAAATGAGCATTCCGTCATATCACACCTCTGGCCAAGCTGAGTGAACGTTAACCAGTTCTCCCCATCAAACAAATCTCCAATGTATTTGATACCAGCCACAAACCATTCCGTCCAAAACAGTGTTTTGCACTGATACTTCAAGGCTGGATTATTCCATATGGAGGCATCTGGATGTAAATATGGATCTGCACTCATACGGATTGAGAGTTCACACCAGCAGTCTTGTAAGAATGAAGTAAGGGCGCTGATTTTTCTTGATTTATTCCTTCGAGTGGTTAGCAGAACTCTCGGGTCTAATTGGGATACAGCACTGCATTCCCAAGATAAGAGGTCAAAATGCTCAGACTGTACATCTCCAGAGTCAATAACTTTGCACAAATGTCGAGTGGAAAAGGATAAATGGTAGTCTGAGAAATTAGGCAAATTCATTCCCCCCAATTTCAATGGGAGTTGAAGTTTCCAGATTGCAAGTCTCGGAGGCTTCCCATTCCAAATAAAGTTCTGCATAATCCTATTGACCTCCTTAAAGATGTTTCCTGGTATCTTAATGGGGAGCATGCTCAGGAAGTAATTTATCCGAGGAGCCAGGTTCATCTTCAAACAGTTGATTCTGCCCCATGTCGATAACTTCAAAAGACTCCACCTCATCAAATCTGATTTTAGAGTCGGAAGAATCCGAGAAAAGTTAATGGCAGGTAACTTCACTATGTCTGCTCCAATCCATATGCCAAGATATTTCAACTTTTCAGCACACCACCTGAATTGAAATTGAACACATGTATGTCGTTGACACAACCCATTGATTGGAAGGATCTCGGATTTACTCCAGTTAATCTTATATCCCGATATCACGGAGAAGGAATGAATGTCTTGCATCAAATAAGAAATACCAACAGCCGGGTCTTGAAGGGCAATCAACAAATCATCAGCATATAACCAAACCAAATTATTCCGACCATTTCCAATTACCGGTTGAAGGCGTACATCCGCCCTAAAGCTCACTGCTAGAGGTTCCATAGATATAATAAAAGGGAGAGGTGAAAGAGGGCAACCCTGCCTTGTACCACGATGAAGCTCAAACGGATCGGAAATAAGGCCATTCGTCAGCACACTTGCAGAAGGGTTGGTATATAACAACTTAACCCATCGCTGGAAATCGTGCCCAAATTTCATCTTCCCCAAGCATGCAAATAAAAAGTTCCATTCAACACGATCAAATGCCTTTTCAGCATCCAGGGAAATGACCGCACTGGCAATTGGTTGATTATGCCCTTTCTCAATGGTCAATAGCAGGCGCCTCATATTGTCCGCCACTGCCCTGCCAGAGACAAAACCCACTTGGTTCTCATGTACCAGAGTTGAAACCACCCTATTTAACCAGGATCTTGGCCAGTATTTTGCAGTCACAGTTTATCAGACTGATCGGTCGATAATTCTCACATCTGGTAGCAGATCTGTCTTTCTTCCTCATCACTGTAATCAATGCATGTCTCATTGAGTCCGGCAGTGAACCAGATTCAAATGCAGCATTAAAAACATCACACAAAAGCTGTAGTGCGGAATCAGGGAGGGCCTTATAAAATTCATTAGGTAGTCCATCAGTGCCAGGTGATTTACCCATTGTTAGTTTTGAAATTGCGTGCTGAACATCATCTATTTCCACCTTCCCTTCTAAACTCATCGCATCATCTGTTGTCAGGCTAGGGAGAACATGAGAGTCAAGGAAGTTTTCAATTTCATCATTTCCACAGGACAGATCTGAGGCATAGAGTTTTTCATAGAAGCCACGGAATGAATTGTTAATCTGTTTTTGCTGCGTCTCCAATGTGTTAGCAAGACTCCTTATTGCAGGAATGAAACGATCGCTTTCAGCCACCTTCAGCCGATGTGCCAGCAATTTCCCTGCCTTCTCACCATTCTCAAAATAATTAATTTTTTGTCTAAACAGTGCATAGTCAACTTGGCTGGAGATGAGTTTGTTAAGTTCATACTTAGTTTTTCGTAGTTCATTCTTTGTATTTTCATCTCTGGTTGCTGCAAACAGAACATCCAGGCGCTTAGCTTCAGAAGAGAGTCTCTGAATTTCTTTCGTTCTCAATTTCTTTTCTTTGCCAGTTTTTTAAATCAGTATCCCCCTAACAAAGCATTTCAGAGCTTCCCAAACTGTTGAAAGTTGAACATCGGCAGTCCTATTAATTAGGACAAAGTTATCAATTTCTTCTGTCACCTCCTGTCTGATCTGATCATTTTTCAGTATATAAGAGTTCATTCTCCACCTTGGAGATTTAACCAAAGAGTATTGCAAGGACAATCGCAATGAAATGGGTGCGTGGTCAGATAGGGCAATAAGGCCAATAGCCGAATCATAGCAACGGGAAGTCACTCGGCCAGAGGTCAAAAAGAAGTCAATTCTAGAGTATGTGTCATGACACTGTGAATGAAAACTATAATCCCTGTCCGACGGGTGCTCCAGCCTCCAGATGTCAGCCAGGTTGAACTCCTCAATCAAATTCTCCAAGGATCGTTTGCATCTATTTGGTGTCCTAGTATAATCTCCATTTGATCGATCCAAAGCAGAGTCCATGACCTGATTGAAATCACCACCCACCACAATGGAGTCCATATTAAAACTTTGAAGCAATTGAGCCACTTCATGAAAAAAGATCGGGTCATCCAAATTTGGTGCATACAGATTGCATAGTAGAATGTCCACACCTTGAATTCTCACCAGAACGCAAATAATTCTTCCTTCTTTGTCTCCCTTGCTCCTGATGACTGATATAGGCAGATTCTTTTTTAATAAGTATCGAAACACCTCTTCTACTAGAGGAATGATTAGAAAAATAAGTATCTCCAACCCAACCTCTTTTCAATTTTTCAGCCTCTAGGTCTTCTAAATGCGTCTCCTGGAGGAATGCGATGTCACAAGAGCATGAACGCAGTTGAGATCAAATCTTAGTCCTTTTCACCACATTGTTGATTCCATTAACATTCCATGAGACAATATTCAGATGATCCACAATTTTAGTACTCATGGTACAAGTAGAATTTCGAGATATATTATAACGTATGCAATTACAATCAAAGAACAGGATAGAAAAAGAAAATAGAAAAAAGAAAAGAAAGAAAAGAGTAAAGGTAAAGCACATGCCCATAAGGGGCAACAAACACTAGAATATGCTAAAAATAGTAACAAGTAGATGGCACACTGTACAGATACACCAGCAAGGCAACTAAAAGTATAATGTCACTGAACACTAAACTTTCAGTAAACTCCAAACTCAAGTCTCCCGTCCCCACCCTAAATTCACACACACACCTGGAACAGAACTCTATAACATCCACATATAACAAGGACAACCCATTCACATTAGCGAAGCATAGTACAACCCGTCACCAGTATCAATCTACAAACTATCAGATCTTACCCCTTACAGGCAGCATCAGAATATATAGTCAAATCCAACTACACTTTCACTACATGAGAAGATCTAACTTCACATAAATCTGGGTCAAGCAGACACATCTTATCACCCTACAAGATTGAGGCACCAAATCATAGTACCTCAATGAAACAAAAAGGCACGACCACAAAAGAAAGAGGAATGGCCATAATATTCTGAGGCTAAGGCAATTGAACAATTGAATGTTGCTTCATGTGCGTGGGACGATAACAAACCAAAGATCAAAGCATATAGATCTTGATTGGACTTGATTATAGGTGAAAGGCAGTGTTAACATGAAAGGTGAATGATATGTGAGGCAACACCAACCATGTAATAATGCATTTAGAATCCCCCGCCAGGGCGTAGAAAGCGTATACATGAAGAAAAATGAGCAAATATAAGGAAAGCAGCCATTTCACAAAAGAAGTGCACATCCATGTCAAAAACATCTTGTCAATGCACACATATCATCATCTATACCAGTCCAGTACAGCGCTGCTCTCCTCACAGCCATCATGGTCCCCACACAATGCTGTGAACAATGCCCCTAGCCCCCAGTCGAAAAAGGCTCAAAAATACAATATGAATAACGTAAACATCAGCATAACAACCTGTCTCGCTCTCTCCTCCTTATAGTTCTGTTCACTTCAATATCTGTTTGTCTGGCCCACACAGTCCTTATATCCTTGCCTAGGACCTATTGTTTCCACACACTTACAAATTGACCAGTATATTCTCCTGCAAAAGCTTCTTGTATTTTTACCCTAGTGACTGCCTGGTATACTCTACTGCCCAGGACTACTTATATTCATCCACTTCAACAACTGTATAGCCACTTTGTTGAACAATATAGCCTCTTGATATACCATTTGCTTCGGTGTGCTTTAATGTATTTGCATTCCATGCATTCACATACTGGTTTGGGCTTTGGTTTCAATTCCTTTTCCCTTTTTACAAATAGTCTGTTTTTTCTTGATCTTTAGCCCGCTTTACTATCAATTGCATTTGGCAAGCCCACCAATTCGCCCCGGGTTCCCCACTATCCTTAGGTTGAATCACTGGCACTTGTTGCCATTCTTGGGCTCTTTCGCTCTCTGGTACTCTCCCTGTTTTCCCTTCGGAACTGCTTTCTCTGTGTCTCTGTTTCACGTGGCTTCAGCAAGCTGTTTCAAGTTGGGCTCTCGCAGGTAAAGGTATGCTTTCTGTGTCGGCAAACACCCTGGATTTTCTTCCGCTCTCTGCAGCGTGTTCCCTTCTCGCAGTGTTTCCCTTCTTTCTCTGCTCTGAGCCGCGCGGCCCTGCCACACCTGTTCGGACCTGAAGCCTCGCGGAGAGGCGGACTGTTCTCTTGCCAACGGCAGCCTTTGACACTGGGCTGCTGGTCTTTACCATTCTCTGGTGTAGGTGTTTTCGCTCAACAGCTAGAATGCTTGTTGAGTTGAAAGCACCTTCTGCTCAGCACTGCTCTTCTCCTCTTCCTCGTCCCTATATTCAGAGGATTCTGGGACAAGGAGTCCATTATTGATGTAAAGAGTTTGGATAATCACTTTGAACATGCCTGGATGGTAAGGCAGTTCTGGGTGATGACTAGATGGAACTGATAAAGGCATTCTCATTACTTCCACATGGCAAAATAAATTTGGGGAGTATGGTTTGTATTATTTGGTGAAGAATATTTTCTATTCTTCCAAGGGGGTGGTGTGGAGGTATGGCAATAGGCCATGAGGGTATTGGGTATGAGAGGATTATCTACAAGGGCAACTGGAGGATACCATTTCGAATGGATTGTGTCCTCCAACGTATTCCACATCTTTGACATGTAATGTCCACAGCTGTGTACTTTGGAAACTTTTTCAGCAGAGGGCGTCCTGCGTCAATGGAGTAGGGTCAATGTCCCTCGAAGGCCTCCATTACCGGATGTTATAAATAGGACGCACAGTACCTGTAGCCTCAGTTCCGTTTTTTCCACAAACGTGTTTGCTTCAGAGACTCGGCGCGCCTCGTGTATTCCTCGTGAATGTCTTCTTCTTCGACCCCTCCGACTCCGCAGTCTGGTTTAAAGACTTGCCGGGACTGTAAGTCTAAAATGTCGATTACGGACCTGCATCACATTTGTTTGTGGTTCCTGGACGAGAGTCATGTATAAACAAAAAGAGGCTGCCCATGTACGGGGAGGGCCTATAAAGCAATAATTGGGAGTGGTCCTACCCTCTAGAATTCAAATGCCTGCAATACAATTTAAATGCACAATAGTTTGAACCCTTGCGAACACCCAATTGAATGGGGCATTCACCATTTGTAACAAACACAAACTGCTAATGAACACATATATCATCCATATTTTGTAGAACAGCTTTTTATTAATTAGCTGATGCTATGATTTTACTTTGCATGTTTTTAGAGTATTCTTTTGTAGAGAAAAAAGGGGTGAACAACATGGTAGTGACAAACAATTGATGTTGAACATAGTGTGTCTACAGTACAGTACACAAACCTAAAGGTTTACACTGCGTGATAAGTACGTTAACACATTTGGAAACAACTCATTAATAGGTGAAAACCAACATGTAATTAAATTCAAAGAACACAGAGTGTACATGAAAGTAGGAGGAGGGAGACATTCGCTGAAGGTCTCCTGTGCCCGGCTAGAGTCTGACCTCGTAGTTGGAGAGTCATGACACCGACTGTTCCAAATGCCAGTCGCTGACTGCTAAGTCCTTGCGAGAGCATAAGGGGAAGCTCCAGGTAGGTAGGGGTTCCACACCCAGTAAGTCTTGTAAAACTTCTAAGGGGATGTCCACCGACGATTCGAGGGCCGACTCTCTGCGTCGGAAGGAGTCTCGGGGATCTCAGTCCCGGAGTGGTTCCCGCCATTCGTCCTCCTTGTCTCAGCATTCCAGGAAGCGCCGTCATCGGTCGCCTTCCCCGTCCTCCTCGGCGGATGGTGCCCTGAGGAAAGTGGCTTGTCCTACTAAGTCCTCGACTCCGGAGGAATGGGCAGCCTTCAGGGAGCAGATGCCGGCGATTTTTCAATCCCAGGGCATAGTTCTGTCCGCGCCTTCAGTAGAAGCCAGCAAGGAACGGTCTCGATCCGTGGCTCATGCACCTTAGGACTCGGGTACTCTGTGCGATTCTCATCGGGAGCCTTCGAGGTCCCGTTCGGACAAGGTTCAGGATGATCGCAAGAGATGTGCTTCCAGGTCTCGGTCCTTGTCCCCAGTGAGACCGCAGAAACCTGGTGAAGGCTCGAGGTCGGCGTGGACTCCGTCGGCGCGGTGTCCGTCGGATACCAATGTCGAAGCTTTGCCTTCTCACCAGCCCTCGGCACAGTTGGCGTTATTGTGGACACCGAAGTCGTCTGCAACCTCAACGCTTTCGGGGCCTTTTGGCTGGAATTTGCCGATGGAGATCCCTGGTACTGTGGATCCTCAAAGGAAGGCTACTTTCAAGTCTGTGAGGCCTGTGAAGGATTTCAGACTCTCTTCTCTCCCGAGGCAGGAGTTTCTCCTCCCTTTAGATGACATCTATGAGGTTGAGGAGAGGTCAGATTTAGAGTTTGACCCTGTTGAGCCTGATGTGGTGTTAGGGAGAATTCTCTTTTAGGGCTAATTTCCCTTACCTTTAGAGTCCCCCAAAAGCTTTGCTGGATTTCAGGGGCTTGTTTTTTTACTCCTACTAAGAGTGAGACTTTTTCCCTCTCTTAGCTGTATTTTGATGTATGTTTCAGCCTATTTTTGTGCTTATGGGCCATGGGGTTTTTCTCACCCTCATAGGTATCATCTTTTTACATGTGTGTTACACAGCACCCTCAGTGCAGTAACCCTGGGGTGTTGTAGCGACCCCCAAACATAGACTCCATACCCTGGGACTGACTACTGTCTCCCAGGGCATATAAAGTTACCATTGACTTTACTAGTCAATAGTTATGAACAAAACCAGTACAACCCCTCTTACTATGGAAGTACTGGGAAGGGTTAATAGTTTTTCCCTGGTGTTCATTTTCGAGGGGGTACCATACAGTCCCTCTCTCCAAAGGTTGTGGCTGGTGGCAGTGGTTACTACCGTAAATATTCGACTGCAAATATTTTCCTATGGGATTTTCCCATTGTTCGAGGCTGCCACTTTTACTGACAGCTTCTAACTTACTGCTGGTTTTTTTTTATATTAACTTTACTCCGGTAGGTTTTTATTGCCAGAACTTTAATAATATTTCTTTCTCGTGTCTTTCTCTGAAATCCTATCCCAGGTCGGGGATCCTTTGTTCGTCCTTTTGGCAGGCTTCTGCACAGAAGCCCTCCTTTCGGCGCCACTGAGTCTGGGGTAGACAGGATGTGTGGGAGGGGGAATAGGCACCCTGGACAGGGTTACCTAGGCAACCCAAGTCGCACTCTGCCCTGATAGGCTGGGGGGTTAACCCACCAGGATAGCCACCTCACTGTGTGAGTGACAGCTAGGCTATATGAATGGGGGTCTTTCTGCATAAAAGCAGGGTCCTGAGGACTGGAGGACAAGACGTCGCCACTGGAACTAAGAAGCCGAAGAGGAGAGAAGCCAAAGACATCTGCAACGACTGAACCACCGGTGAAGCCCTGCTGCAGATCCTCACCACTTTTCTCCGACGACTCGAGAAGATCTTCACCTGCAAGAGTCTTCTTCCCTTGAGCTGGTGGAGTCAACCAGTTCGCCAATCGCCTTCCAGGACCTGCCTTGGTAGAATCGCCTATGCCAAGCACTCGGAGACCAGATAGCCAGGCACCTGTCCACCAGGAGCGTACCTTTGATTCTGTTTTGGCAGCACTGCGGCTGGTTTCATCCCTGGGCAGGGCAGTAACTCGAACCTTCCTCCACGACCAGAGCCTCTCTTCCTCTGCTGGATCTCCCGAACTGCAGGAACTGCCAGGAACTACCGCCTCTTCCACGTTCAAGGTACATTGTTCCGCCAGGCCTCCCGTTTCGTTGGGTATTGCTAAAGGTGTTTTAAATCCTTTACTTACCTTCTGGGCTGGCCGCCTTTTCGCCTAACATTATCTTTCTACGTCACGCAACCGCCTTTTGAATCATTTAACAAAGACTTGACTGCAGCTACTAGAACATTTTGAACCTAGGCACTTTGCCTTGTACCACTGACTCTGGCACAAGCCTCTTGACTCTGGCTAAATCTGTTACAACTGCCTTCTCTAGATTGTTTCTCATCAAGAAATGTGTTGGTGCACCTAAAACTGGTATAACCACCTTTCCTTCCCCTTTATATATTGCTGCAGTGCAATTTTGCTCGGTTTTCACCAAAGTACTGTTGATGCTAAAGTGTTGCCTTGCTTAACTTGTTCACAATCCAATTGGGAAGCGTTGCTGGTGCGTCTAAGAGGCTAAACCTGTATAACTTGCTCTTTCCCTCCCTCTGAAGAAATTATTAGAGTGCCATTTCTGCTTAGTTTACACAGTGCCGTTTTGCTCAGTTTTCACTCTTGCTCAAAGTTGTCTACAATTTAAATAGGGAGTTGTGTATACTTTTCTTGACTGTTTTAACTTACTTTAGTAATAGCGATTTGTGTGTGAACATCAGAGTGTGTAAAATAAATATATTCTTTTTGATACAAAGCTTTGGTCAGTGTTTCCTTGTGCCATAGTACTGTGATACCTATTGTGTAAACCCTGAATACTGCTCATCTCGCTCTTGAGATAAGTCTGACTGCTTAGCCACAGCTACCAACTAAATCTTTGTGGTACACACTGATACCAAAGGGGATTTATTGCATATACCTGTAGTCTTTATCTTCTGTAGTGCTCCCTAAGGGAACTGCATAGGATTCTGCCTAACATGTGCCTCATGTATTTTCTGGGGACAGTTGGAAGAGCAAAGGCAATCTCTTCATGATGCCAGTGTCTTGGACACTTCTCCTGATGTGGAGTTTGGAAGGCCTGAGCCTGGGGCTCATGCTGAGTCGTCCTACAGGAGGCTGATGGCTAGGGTCACTGAGTATCTTGGTTGGTCTATTCCTGCTGAAGCTTTTGTTCAGAATGACTTAACAGATATTTTGGATCAAGATCCGCCCTCTGACCCGGTGTTACCTTTTCATTTGACGTTGCAGAAAAGGGCGGCGACTGCTTGGCAGACACCGGAATCTCTTCCAGCAGTTAACAAATCGTTAACTAAAAAATACTGCCCTTCTGGTAGCGACCCCAGCTACCTTTCATCTCACCCCACTCCCGAGAGTTTGGTGGTTCAGATGGCTACGGCCACCTTGAGGCAGGTGGCGTACCCTACCATCCCTCCTGATAGAGACAACAAACGCTTCGACGGTTGGGCACGCAAGGCGTTTTCTGCAGGGAGCATGGCGTTGAAGTCGGCCAACTCCACTTGTGCCTTTAGCAAGATTTTCACACACTCTGTGGAATTGTGTTTCTCTGGCGGCTGAGTATATTCCCGAAGGGGAAGAAAGGGATGGGTTCCTTGCTCTCGTGTAGTATGGCAAGGATGCTATGCGTGAATCCCTTCAGTCTGGTTTGGACACAGCCGACAGTGTTGGCCGGTCCATGGCTGCGGGCACCGTTCTACGCAGATTTGCTCGGCTGCGGAAGTCTGGTTTTGCTCAGGATGTGCAAGCCCGTCTTTTGAAGATGCCCTTTGATGGCGTGTATTTGTTTGGCAGCAAGTCTGACAAGAGCCTTGAGAGGTTGCAGACCTCAAAAGCGGCGCGGAAATCCTTCAGCGCAGCTGTGTGTCAACCTCTGCCTTTTCGTCCTAGGGGACAGCAGTGGAGGGGGGGGGGGGGAGTTCTTTTTGTTACTTCTCCTCCTTTGGTAGGACGAGAGGGACCACCAGTCAAAGGGGTCAGCGAAAAGGTACCCGTGGTGGTCGTAGAAATAGGGATGCCAAAGCCACTCAGGCAGCAGCCTCTTTGCCTTCAGGCGCTGCCGCAGCCGCTCCAAAACAATCATGAGGTCAGTTTCCATTTTCGCTGGTTGGGGGCAGACTGTCTCGGCATCTCAAAGAATGGCGAGCTATTACTTCGGATGTGTGGGTTCTGGATACAATAGCCCACGGCTACTACCTTCTCCTCCTTAAAGTGGCCTCACGACAATCCACCGGGAAATCTCTTTGAAGCTTTCAGATCCGTTCCTTGTTCAGGAAATCTTGGGTTTCATGTCATTTCATTGTGGGATGTTTTTCGCTGGGTTTTTTACTGCAAATTTGTTTGTTATTTTTACAACAACAAAAAAACATTGAATATTTTTATTTTTGCCGGGGTTAGCCACCCAAGCCCCCCGTTCCCTTTAATGGTTTATATATTCCAAAACACCCACACCCCATATATATATAA
Organism: Ambystoma mexicanum; assembly: GCF_040938575.1. Taxonomy (NCBI): domain Eukaryota; kingdom Metazoa; phylum Chordata; class Amphibia; order Caudata; family Ambystomatidae; genus Ambystoma; species Ambystoma mexicanum. The sequence continues at coordinate 15,746,398 of NC_090925.1, read as the reverse complement.
TTTCTAATCCCCCACACCCCTAAAAAATTTGATGGGGTTTTGTGTGTAAAAAAAATCGCGGTCAAAAATCCAGCGGGAAAAAAAAAACCAGCGATGATGGGATGTCGTACCGAAATCTTGACCCTGCTGGAGAAAGGCGCTATAGAACTGGTGCCTGTAGTGGAGAGGACGAAGGGATGGTATTCCCCATATTATTTGATTCCAAAGAAAGACTGGGGATTGAGACCCATCTTGGACTTGCGTTGGTTGAACAAACTTCTCAGGAAGGACAACTTTAAGATGGTCACTCTTTCTCAGGTCCTGCAGGCCCTTCGACGTCAGGATTGGTTGGTGTCTCTCGACCTACAGGATGCTTACTTTCATGTGCCGATTCATCCAATGCACAGAAAGTAACTGACGTTTGCGGCTGGCGATTCGCACTTTCAGTTTCGCCCAGATGGTCTTCACCAAGCTAATGGTGGTGGTGGCAGCGTATCTCCGACAAGGGGGGGATTTACGTCTACCCCTACCTCGACGACTGGCTTATCCGTGCGCGTTCTCCCGAGCAAGCGATGGATCATCTCTGTCTCAACTGCTGCTCCCTCCACAAGCTGGGCTTCTTCCTCAATTTCAAGAAGTCGCATCTGACACCTTCCCAACAGCTCCAGTACATCGGGGCTGTGTTAGACACATCCTTGGGGAAGTGCTTGCCTCCCAAGGTGAGGGCTCATCAAAATTGTGCAGATGGTGGACAAGTGTCAACATGACCAGAGTCTCCCGGCTTTCGAATTCTTAAAGAAGCTCGGCCTCATGGCATCCTGCATTTTTCTGGTGCCAGAGGCCAGACTGAGGATGAGATCCCTGCAATGGGTTCTCAAGATGCAGTGGTGGCAATTCTCAGGCAAAATGTCGGATCCCGTTCAGATTCCACTCTCAGTCTAATAGGATCTGCTGTGGTGGGCCAACCAAGGGAACCTGATGAAGGGGGAGCCGTTTTGGCAACCGTGGCCGAAGGTGACGGTAGTGACGGACGCTTCCCTCACAGGATGTGGGGCTCATGCCGAAGATTTGAGCACCAGCGATCGTTGGTCTCGGTCAGAGTCCAAGCTCCACATCAACCTGTTAGAGCTGGGGGCCATCAGTCTGGCCCTGAAGGCTTTTCTGCCATCTGTGCGGGGGAAGTGTGTCCCGATCATGACGGACAATACAGTGGCCATGCATTACCTCAACAATAAAGGGGGGGTGGTAGGGGTCACTCCCGTTGTGCAGAGAGGCGATGCAGCTCTGGTTCTGGCCAATCCAGCAAGGAATAACACGCTGCAGTTCATCTGGCCGGAGAGGAGAATGCGGCACGCGGACGCTCTGAGCAGGCAGAGCACAGTCTCTCACGTTTGGGAGTTGGCTCAGGAAGTACTTCTGGAGATCTTCGCCCTTTGGGGAACCCCACACGTGGGTCCCTTTGCGACCAGTGGCAACCGGAAGTACGAGAGATCAGCTCTCTGTCGCGCGTGGCGTGGCTTCAGGCTGGTCTGGGGGGGTTCTCCATGCAGAGATCAAGACTCTCAACCTTCACGCTTGGTATCTGAAAGGTTGAGGTATACGGTTTCGGACCTCCCGGATGACGTGATGGAGGTGTTGCTTTCAAACAGGCGGCCAGCAACCGAATCCCTGTACCATTGGCGTACGTTTTGCGACTGGCGCCGGAGGAAAAAATGTGGATCCTTTTCAGTGTTCCATTCCCATGGTTCTCTTTCTTAGGTACCATTAAAGGTTACCTGGCGGCGCAGTCTATCTTCAAGCGCTTGTCTGAAGATTGTTCTTATTTTAAGATTCCTTTGATTTCCCAATTTCATAAAGGGCTCACTAATGTGTTCCCGCCGTCCCCTTTTCAGGTGCAGGTTTGGGATCTGAATTTGGTCTTGAAATTCCTGATGGGTGCTCCATTTGAACCTTTGCACTCTTGTCATTTGAGACTGTTGTCATTCAAGACTGTGTTCTTGGTTGCAGTTACATCTGCTCGCAGAGTGAGTGAATTGCAGGCACTTTCATCTAAGCCGACCTTTACTGTGTTCCAGAAGGATAGGGTTGTACTGAGGGTACGTTCTTCCTTTCTACCTAAGGTAGTATCTGAATTTAATTTAAGCCAGAAAGTGGTTCTTCCATCTTTCTATCCTCCTCCTCATCCTGGTACGGAAGAGGAGCGACTCCATAGATTGGACCCTGGGAGAGCTCTGAGCTTTTATATTTCTAGGATGTCCAGGGTCAGAGTGGACGATCAACTCTTTGTGGGGTATGCTGGACACCGATTGAGCTAGGCTGTTACCAAACAGACCATGTCGAGGTGGATTATCCTCACTATTATCGAGTGTTGCCGATTGGCGGGTAAGGACCCTCCTGAAGGGTTGCAAGCTCATTCACTAGGGGTGTGGCTACTTCCACAGCCCTCCAACAGGGAGTTCCTATTAGGAATATTTGTGATGCAGCCATATGGGCTTCTATCCACGCCTTTGTTAAACATTACTCCCTGGATACAATTCATGGTCAGGATATTGCCTTTGGTAAGGCAGTTCTGTATTCCGCCATCTGATTGGGTACTCTTAATTTTTTCCCTCCTCCATTTTTTGGTACTGCTTTGGGAGTCTGTCAAAGATGTGGAATACGTTGGAGGACCCAATCCATTCGAAGAACAAGTTACTTACCAACTGGTAACGTTCTTTCGACTGGATGTTCCTCCAACGTATTCCACATCGCCCTCCCAACCTGCCCCTCTGGAGAATTTCCTATGTGATTGCAGCTTACGTTTTTCGCAAGGCCAGGTGCAGTCAAGCAGGCATTGGAATGGTGCCACATGTTCTGGGGGGAAAAACATGAACTGGGGCTACTGGCACCGTGTGTCCTATTTATAACATTCGGTGACGTTGCCCTCGACGGAGGCCTTCGAGGGACATCGACCCGACGTCATCGACGCAGGACGCCCTCTACCAAAAAAGTTGCCGAAGTGGACAGCTGTGGACATTACATGTCAAAGATGTGGAATACGTTGGAGGTACATCCAGTCGAAAGAAAGTTACCAGTTGTTAAGTAACTTGTTCATATATACCATGCCAAGTTTCTTATAGATTAGTAGTATTCAGTTCTTCCAGGCTCCTTATGTGATCCTGTAGTTCCATAGGGTTAGTTGCAATAAGTGTATGCAAGCTGGCTCAGCATCTCTTCTTTTGCCTTGCGTTCACCATTTTCTGCACTTTTCTAATGAGAAAAATAATAAAACCTTTTGATTGTGTGTGTGTGTGTGTGTGTGTGTGTGTGTGTATATATATATATATATATATATATATATATATTTCGAGGGGATTGGGTCCTCCGACGTATTCCATATCTATGACATGTTATCACCACAGCTGTGCTGCTTCGGAAACTTTTTTCGGCGCCTACGTCGATGCGCCGTCATCGAGGACCACGTCCGACGCCATCCGATGTGATAAGTAGGACGCACGACGCCCGTAGCCTCAGTTCCGTTTTTTCCGTGAACGTGTTGCTTCGTGATTCTCGGTTCACGCCTCGACTCTTTAGAGTTCTGTTCTTCTCGGTTCTTCGAGCCTGTTCGTTTTGTGAAAATCCTTCGTGTGAAGATGTCTTCTACTTCGTCTTCGACCCCGCGTCCGGGTTTCAAGAAGTGCGGGGAGTGTGGGTCCAAGATGTCGGTGACGGACTCGCACGACGCCTGCCTCTGGTGCCTCGGGGAGGCCCACGACACGGATGACTGTATCGACTACCAGTCGCTCACGTCCAAAGCCGTACACGAACATAAGAAGAAGTTGTCGGTAGGTCGGGTGTCCAAGCCCAGGAAGTCGAAGTCTGCGGGGCTTTCGACGAATGATTTGAGGGGTGACTCTCCTCGTCATCGTCGGAAGTCTTGTGGGTCTCCTTCGAGGCATTCTCGGAAGCGCCGACACCGGTCTTCTTCCAGGTCCTCTTCGGAGGACTCTGCCCGGCACGTCGCTTACCCCACCAGCCGTGTGACGCCGGAGGAATGGGCTTCCTTCGGGAAGAAAATGCTGTCGATTCTTGAGTCGCAGGGTACTAAGCCGTCCGCGCCCCCGAGTGGGGTCGGTCGTGAGAGGTCGAGAGACACCGCTCGCAAGAGTGGTCGGCACGAGTCACGGGAGAGGTCCCATTCGGACAAGGAGACTCGTTCTCGACGTACCCGTTCCAGGTCCCGGTCCTCGACACGTTCGAGACCGTGTGCACCTGTGAGGTCTTCGAGGAAGACATCGACGTCTGAGGCGTCGAGGGCGTTGACGGGCTTTCTTGAGGCTCCAGCTCCGAGGAAGTCGTCGACGCTCAGGTCGTCGAGGGACACGCTCGGGGCTCCGGCCTCGAGGGCTGTGTCGACGCCGCCGATGCTGGAGGCGCTACATCTGACGTCGACGCCGATCCTCTCGGCGCCGATGCCGGTTCTCTCGACGCCGGCGCCGATTCGCTCGGCGCCATCGACGCCTTTTGTGTCGGAGGTACCCCGTGGCACAGGAGTACCCCCTAGGAAGGCTCTGGTTAAGAGCAAGCACTCTCGGGTGCCTTCTTTTCGCCACCTGGACTATATTTCAGAGGCGGATGAGGATTCTGATGGCCTGGTTCCTAGTCAGGTTCCAGATGAAATTGTCTCGGGCCATAGTCAGTTTGACGATTTGAGACAGTCACTGCATGATGCCAGTGGACTGGACACCTCTCCGGAGGTGGAGTTTTGTAGGCCTGAGCCTGGCTCTCATGCCGATTCCTCGTACCGGCGCCTTATGGCTAGGGTTTCTGAGTACTTGGGATGGTCTGCTCCCCCAGGGGAGTTTGTGCAGGATGATCTGACGGACATCCTTGATGTCCACCAACTGATCCGGTACTGCCGTTCCATATGGCTTTACAGAGAAGGGTGGCGGCGGCTTGGACTGCTCCAGAGAGTCTCCCGGCGGTGGGCAGATCCTTGTCGCGAAAATACCGTCCAGCCAGTAGCGACCCCTGCTACTTGACCAGGCACCCCACTCCGGAGAGTTTGGTGGTGCAGGCGGCCACGGCCCCGGCAAAGCAGGCGTCGTACCCTACCATCCCTCCTGATAGGGACGACAAACGTTTTGATGGCTGGGCGAAGAAAGTGTTTTCTTCTGGTGGTATGGCGCTTCAGGCGGCCAACTCCATTTGTGCCTTGTCTCGTTTCACACACACTCTGTGGAACTGTGTTGCGTTAGCGGCTGAACATATTCCCGAAGGGGACGAACGGGATGGTTTCCTTGCTATGGTCCAGGATGGTAAGGATGCCATGTGTGAGTCCGTTCAGTCGGGTTTGGACTTAGCTGAATGCGTCAGTAGGTCCATGGCAGCGAGCACCGTGATACGCAGGTTTGTGTGGTTGCGGAAGTCGGGGTTTGCTCAAGATGTGCAGTCTCGGCTCCTCAACATGCCCTTTGACGGTGAACACCTTTTTGGAAGCAAGGCTGACGAGAGCCTTGAGAGGTTGCAGACCTCGAAAGCTGCAGCGAAGTCGTTGGGCGCTGCAGTTCGCCAACCTCCGCCTTTTCGTCCTAGGGGACAGCAGTAGAGGGGTGGTTCCTTTCGCTATTACTCGTCCTTCAGTAAAGCGAGAGGAGCTGGCAGTCAAAGAGGCCAACGCAGGGGTACCAGAGGTGGACGACAGGGTACCCGTGGTGCCAAGGCCGCTCGGGCAGTTGCCTCTTTGCCCTCAGGTAACACCACGGCCGCTCCCACTCAGTCATGAGGCCATGTCCCATGGTTCGCCGGTTGGAGGAAGGCTGGCGCAGCATCTTGTAGAGTGGCAAGCCATTACTTCAGATGTGTGGGTTCTGGAGATCATAACCCACGGCTACTGTCTTCCCTTTCGGCACAGGCCTCGCGACAATCCACCGGGGAACCTCTCTTTGCAGAGTCCGGATCCGCTCCTTGCGCAGGAAATTCAAGCCCTGCTGGAGAAAGGCGCCATAGAACTGGTGCCTGTAGCGGAGAGGAACAAGGGATGGTATTCCCCTTATTTTTTGATTTCGAAGAAGGACGGGGGATTGAGACCCATCATGGACTTGCGCGGTTTGAACAAACTCCTCAGGAAGGACAAGTTCAAGATGGTTACTCTCTCTCAAGTCCTCCAGGCCCTTCAGCTTCAGGACTGGTTGGTGTCACTCGACCTCAAGGATGCTTACTTCCATGTGCCGATCCATCCCAAGCACAAGAAGTACCTGAGGTTCGCGGTTGGCGACTCGCACTTTCAGTTTCTGGTCCTGCCGTTCGGATTGACCTCCGCCCCGAGGGTTTTCACCAAGCTCATGGTGGTGGTGGCAGCGCATCTCAGGCAAGGGGGGATTCACATCTACCCCTACCTGGACGATTGGTTGATCAGGGGGAGCTCTCCTGAGCAAGTCCTGGATCATCTGTCCGTCACCTGCCACTCCCTTCACAGGCTGGGCTTCTCCCTCAATTTAAAGAAGTCCCATTTGACGCCAACACAGCGGCTCCAGTACATCGGAGCAGTGCTCGACGCTTCCCTGGGGCAGTGTTTTCCTCCCCAGGTGAGGGCTCTTCACATTCAGCAGATGGTGCACAAGTTTCAGCATGCCCTGACGCTCCCAGCGTTCGAGTTCTTGAGGCTGCTCGGCCTCATGGCATCCTGCATTCTTCTGGTGCCAGAGGCTCGCCTGCGGATGAGATCTTTGCAGTGGGCGCTCAAGACGCAATGGTCGCAGTCTTCCGGCAGGATGTCGGACCCGGTTCAGGTGCCGCCCTCGGTCGCCCGGGACCTTCTGTGGTGGGCCGTCGAAGGCAACTTGATGAAGGGGGCTCCTTTTTGGCTTCCCTGGCCGGAGGTGACGATCGTGACGGATGCATCCCTCACGGGTTGGGGAGCTCATGCCAACGGGCTGACAGTCAGCGGTCGTTGGTCTCCGTCGGAGTCCAGACTCCATATCAATCTGTTGGAGCAGAGGGCCGTCAGGCTAGCCCTGAAGGCTTTTCTGCCGACTGTACGAGGAAAGAGTGTCCTGATCCTGACGGACAACACAGTGGCCATGCACTACCTCAACAAAAAGGGGGGGGCAGGGTCACTTCCTCTGTGCAGGGAGGCGATGCAGCTCGAGTTCTGGGCCATCCAGTAGGAAGTTTCGATCTCGGCAGTTCATCTGGCCGGAGACAAAAACGTGACGGTGGACGCTCTGAGCAGGCAGAGCACGATCTCTCACGAGTGGGAGTTGGCTCAGGAGATTCTCCTGGAGATCTTCGCCCTTTGGGGGACCCCTCAAGTGGATCTCTTCGCCTCCAGTGTCAACCGGAAGTGCGAAAGGTTTTGCTCGCGGGAATTTCCTCCAAAAGGAGCCTTAGGAGACGCGTTCGTGGTGGAGTGGTCGTTCCCGCTGCTGTACGCGTTTCCTCCAGTCCCCGTCATCCCGCAAGTGCTGCGGAGGTTACGGAAGTTCAGTTCCCGGATGATCCTCATTGCTCCGGCGTGGGCTCGGAGGACGTGGTACCCGGACCTTCTCGACTTGTCCATCTGCCCTCCGCGTCGTCTTCCCTACCGAGACAATCTGCTCTCACAGGAGGGGGGTCAGGTTCTCCATCCAGAGGTCAGATCCTTCAACCTTCACGCTTGGCTTCTGAAAGGTTGAGGTATAAGGATTGGGACCTCCCTGAAGACGTGATGGAGGTGTTGCTTTCGGCCCGAAGGCCAGCAACAAAGTCTCTTACTGGCGTAAGTTCTGCGACTGGTGCCGAGTTCAGCATGTGGATCCTTTTGCATGTGACGTCCCCATGGTTCTGTCCTTTTTACTTTCTTTGGCCCACAGGGGCTTGCAAGTGGGTACCATTAAAGGTTACCTGGCGGCGCTGTCCATCTTTAAGCGCTCGTCTGAAGAGTGTTCTTACTTTAAAATCCCTTTAATTTCACAGTTTCTGAAAGGGCTCACTAATGTGTTCCCTCCGTCACCTTTCCTGGTGCCCGGTTGGGATTTAGACCTTGTTCTTAGGTTTCTTATGGGTGCTCCGTTTGAGCCTTTACATTCTTGCCCTTTGAGGCTGTTAACTCTCAAAACTGTGTTTTTGGTTGCGGTTACTTCCGCTCGCAGAGTGAGTGAGTTACAGGCAATTTCAGTTAAGCCACCCTTCACTGTATTTCACAAGGACAGGGTTGTCCTTAGAGTTCGTCCTTCTTTTCTTCCGAAGGTAGTGACGGAATTTCATTTGGCCCAGAAGGTGGTTCTTCCGGCATTCTATCCTCCTCCGCATCCTGGTAAGGAAGAGGAGAGGCTCCATAGGCTTGATCCTAGGAGAGCTTTAAGCTTTTATGTTTCACGCATGTCCCGGGTCAGAGTGGACGATCAACTCTTTCTTGGTTACGCTGGAAAGCGTTTAGGGCAAGCTGTGACGAAACAGACTTTGTCTCGCTGGATTATTTGCCCATCTCGGAGTGCTACCGCTTGGCGGGTAAGGACCCACCGGCTGGCTTGCGGGCCCATTCTACCAGGGGTATGGCTGCATCTACTGCCCTGCAGAGGGATGTTCCTATTCGCAACATCTGTGATGCAGCCACCTGGGCTTCAGTACATACATTTGTACGTCACTATTCCCTTGATTCCATCCGAGCACAGGATCTGGCCTTTGGCAAGGCGGTCCTTTGCTCTGCTAGTTTATTGGCTATTCTAAATTTTGATTCTAAATTCTTTCCCTCCTCCTTGCTCTAGTACTGCTTTGGGAGTCTGTCATAGATATGGAATACGTCGGAGGACCCAATCCCCTCGAAGAACAAGTTACTTTCTTACCTGGTAACGTTCTTTCGATGGGATGGTCCGACGACGTATTCCATATCGCTCCCGCCCTGCCTTCCCCGCTGCAGAATTTCTTTGCGATTGCAGCTTACGTTCCGCAAGGCTTTGTGTCTGACTGGCAGTTGGCTAGTGTCACACGTTCTGGGGGAAAAAACTACAACTGAGGCTACGGGCGTCGTGCGTCCTACTTATCACATCGGATGACGTCGGACGTCAGAGGAGGTCTTCGACGACGGCGCATCGACGTCATCGACGCAGGACGCAGACGCCGAAAAAAGTTTCCGAAGCAGCACAGCTGTGGTGATTACATGTCATAGATATGGAATACGTCGTCGGACCATCCCATCGAAAGAACGTTACCAGGTAAGAAAGTAACTTGTTCATCTGTCCTCTATCTACAGAACTGTTTAAGTATGTTCTTCGTGTGTACACGTGTGTGTCCGTGTAACTTTGTGCATGGCTGCGAGTTTGCTTCATGACTAACGTGGCTATGTCGTGGTGTCACTAATGACGTTAGCACAATGTTTTTCTGTTATTAGTCCATCTGATCCATCGAGTCATTTGGATCCATGATCAGGGCAGTGGCACCTGTATCCATAAAGACATTGGGCCTCATTACACGGAAGGCGGTAAACCATGGTGCTATTAGCACAATGGTTGCCGCCGGTACCATACCGGCACCACCATGGAGAAAAGGGGAATTACCACCCCATTCCAAGGTTGGCGGGGCGGTAATTCCCCCTTTCTCCATGGCCCTTCCCCATTTTTGCCCCATATGGCATAATGGGAATGGGGAAGGAGCTAATTACGGTACCACAAATTGCTGGTCTACACCAGGCGTTAATGTCGGGTCCCGCAAACGGACCTCGTAGTAAGCCGTAAGGGTTAACGGTCACCGGTACCGGTGACCGTTAACCCTTACCGCCTTCCGTGTAATGAGGCCTATAGACTGGATAAGGTTTCAATGGCTGTATAAGCGATTATCTGTTAGCATATGTGGAAGTCACTGGCCCTCCTGGAGGCTGTCCAAACAGCGAGTTGCTTCACAAATTCTTGACTCTTCGGGCTGTCATGTTCATGGGGGTGAGGAGGGGCATTCCAGGGACCCGCTCCAAGGTGATTTAGGGGATCCGTCTAGAAGATGTTTTTCCTAGCTTCTTGGTCATTGAATCTCTGTTTAGTCCAAATGTCCTCTTTGTTAATATTGTTTTAGTTTCTTGTGTTCAGCTGTGAGCCAGACATTGGTGGTTTTCTTTGGGTGTGCACATAAAGGTGGAAGTAATGGACTCTTCACACAATATATCAAAGGTCCATGCTAAATTCACCACTTTCCCAGGAATTGTATCCAGCTATCTGCTGGTTCGATGCCGAAAACCAATGTTTCATAAGAATGCTAGACCTCCGGCAAAGTTCAAGGAGCAAGTTCTAACAAAATTATCAGACCATGACACCGTCACAGTATCTAGCATGGAAAAACTAGACCCTCTTTACAGAGGTATGCCAAGCCATGGTTGGCAACATTTTCCAATGGTTTAGTGGTGGTGGCATTATTCTGAGATTCAAGCCAAATATTAAGATCACCAGATATTAACAGGCAAGAGTATTTCAATGCTGTGGTTAAGTGAAATTCCTTTAAATGCTCTAAAGTACGTATTGGCTGGTCTATAGCATATGATTTTTCAAATGATAAATTGGGTGATAAAACAATATTTGTGACCCCCAATGTGGGAAACACTGTCCACATTAGGTAAAAATTTGAAATAGTCCATTGTGATTTTTGTATAATGGTGATGATACCCACTTTTTTAGTGGTGTGAGGCAACCCTTTGATTAGGTAAGTACGTGGAAGTATTGTGTGAAACATTGAAAGGGAGCCATTGGTAAACCAGGTTTCAGTATTAAACATCAAATCCCATTTTAATATTGTAAGGGTGTGGAAGGAGGAGACTGACACACAGGTGGCATGTGTTTGGGCAAATACTTTTATTCTTAAAGAAATAAAGGGAAAACACGATCTTTCCCTAACTCTAAGAGGGGTTTCCCTGCCTCAGCTTAACATTAAGGACTCTGCCAGGATGTCCGTCAAAACTAAGTTGTCCAGTGTCAAAATCCTACTTCTATCCGCAGTTCAACAAAGTAGAGGGACTGTCTCCCTTCCCCAGCTTTTTTTCTCAGGCCGGTTTTCGCAGTTCTCCAAAGTAGGAGAAGGCCTCCTTTACCCTGGCCTTTCTCAGGCTTGTTTTCACAGTTCCACAAAGTAAGTGTAATGTCTCTTCCACTGGCCTTTCTCAGGCTTGTTGGGTCTCTCCACTGGCTCGATGGGCAGACCTGGTGGACTCCCCTGCCAGGTACTGCCTTGGTTTCCGACACTTTCAATTTGCTCTCTTGCTCTTCATCTGACCCTCTCCGTTGGCTTGATGGGCAGTCCTGGTGTACTCCCCTGCCAGGTACTGCCTTGGGTCCCAGACCACTTTTAATATGGTTTCTCGTGTTTGTGTCCTGACCCCTTTTTACAGATTTCTTGAACTCTGGTGCCAGACCCATTTATATTGGCTTTTACTTCTCGTGTCCCAGGTTCCCAGGCCGCCCGTACCATCCGTATGGGCTCCCATTCGTTCATCTCGACCTCTGGCTTCTCTGCGTCTTCCAACGGTTCTTCAGAGTTGATTCCTGTTTGTGCTCTGCCGTATGCGGTTCCCCAGCACTTCCTGGGAGCCGGGCTGGCGTACCTGCTGGACCATTTTCTGTGGCGCTCTGCCTCACCAGGAGGCTCGGCCTCTTCCAACTTCGGTTTGTTGGTCTCCTCTGGAGCAGATGGGGATGCCGTAACTTCTCCAGCCTTGTCCCGGTCATCAGCTGCAGGATCCGCTTGGCTGCCTACAGTATTCGAACTACGCTCGCATTGCTTCCAGGGAGGGACTGACAACATGGTTAGCCCCTATTACATTTTTAAGTCCTTTCTCATAAAAGAACGAGACTGTTAAATAAGGCGGTCTTGAGGGTTCTTCAGAGCTCAAAGCCTCTTCCTTGTCCCAGTATGTCAAGGTGACATTTCAGTGCAGTCGCCCCTACTGTTTCTCGTCCCAGTACTACGGGTACTAATGGTTTGGCTTAAGTACATAGGGAAGTTGGTAGAAGTAGAGGGGGATAGGTGGAAGGAGGTGGGTGAATGGGGAAAATACTGCATTTGCCCATGATATCCTCCCTGTATCCCAGAGGGGGAATCCCTCCCTATGCAATCCTTCTGCGGAGTACCCCCCCATCCCAGGAGCGCTATCGGGTAGCGGCCTCTCCTCCCTGGCCTCATGGAAACGGTCTCCACCCCTCCCCCTTAGGGAGAAGGGATGACCTCCTAGGAATCGTCACACTGTTCAATCATCTCTTCCAGTATTCAAACATTTGCTGCAGCCAACCTTACATTGGTCAAAGCTGCATGGGTGTGGTTAGTATGAACTATTTGGTAATTTGTGAATTTTAGCAGATTACATAAAAATGCTATGTATGATCCATATGATGATATAAGGAAATAAAAGTGCTTACTAGTGGCACGAATCCTACCTGAGGTGCTATAGAACACAGTGATAATATCCTTGTGTTTATTGGATACCGGACACAATCTCTTGCAGGTTATGGATACATAAAAGGCAAACCCTCACCCTATTTGGACCCATTTCACTACCTTTGCTATGGGGAACCATTCACACTTGCATGTCCAGAAGGCGCATCGTTAATCTGGTTACATCACTTTGTGATGAATACTTTTCAAACTGTTATGAGTCTTCTGCTGAAGTGCCCATATTGACTTTATGCACTAGTGCGCCAGACCCCTCGGCCGTGTCTGGAATGATGTTCCTATATCCCCCTTGGTTCATTCTTGAATGATTTCACCATATCCTCGCGAGTCTGCAATGAACTTCTTCTATGCCCTCCTTCGAGTATGGAATGATCTTTCTATATCCCCTTGGTCGAGTCTGCAGTGATGTTCCAGTATCCCTTTTGGTTGAGTCTGGAATGATCTTTCTAGATCTCCTCTTTCGAGTATGGAATGATCTTCCTACATCCCCTTGGTCGAGTCTAGAATGATCTTCCTACATCCCCTTGGTCGAGTCTAGAATGTTCTTCCTATATCCCCTCGGTTGAGTCTGGAATGATCTTCTAAATCAATGCATGATGCAGGCATCATCATGCTTCAAATGTCCTCGAAAGTGCTCCTGTTCGAAGTATGAAAACAGTTTCTTCGCTTAGATGAGGATCTTTAAGTAGTGTAGTATTGTGATGCAGAATGCAAGTGTAGCATCAGAGCTTATATTGCAAGGGATGCATTGCGCTATAGAAATGCGTACCATCAGCCAGTTGTCATACTTGCTTCAATACTGGATTCTTGGAAAACCATTATTGAATGAAATTCGGTGGGAGGGAGTATTAGTCTAGCATACTAAATAAATCTAATCCTTTCTCAGAGGACCCTGGCAATCTGCTCTGCAATATTCAAAGCGGTGGAATGCTAGATGCGCGTTAGACCAGTCCACTGGGGACTCGGATGTGCTAGCTCTGATTGCCCTATTGGTGTGCACAGCCCGGCCACTTCACTGGTCAACCAGTCCCAGGCCACATTAAGGGTGGGTGACCATAAAGAGAAAGTAAACCGCTCCATGCCAGCCACATTGCCTTCTGAATATACATATAATTCAGTTGTATTACTTCCCTTACAGACTCTTGCAAGGTGGCTCCTGTTTTTGATTGTGTTTTTTATGCTGTTGTAAATTATGTGGGTATGTGTGATAAGTGCACGCAGAAGCCATTTAAACTCTAAGTAAAGCAGCAGAGCAACAGGGGTCTTGGCAGCCATCTGGCAGGCATTAGGGAATGCAAGCTTGGCAATCTCGTCAGATTCAAATCGATAGTAAACATTGGCAGAGCTAGTTTCTAAAGTGTAGTGTAAATTGTTACATGTCCGCATCCAGACCTGTCGGCGTTGCTGATGCTTTTATTTTCTTTGCTGCCAGCTTAAGATCATGTTGGTAATGCCTGATGGGATTTTGAGAATGGTGAATTTGTGGGAAGATGTGTGTGATAAATGGCTTTTTGCCAATGCTTTTGTTTTTCTCTGTTCAGCATGTGTTTGCCTGTAATCTGTGCAACATGGCTTTGTCTGTGGTGTTTACTTATATAATTGCCTGCAAACCCTGTTTTTCCAGAGACGAGTTTCATTCCACGATGTTGCGGCCTGTTTCTCAGAGGAGGAGTGGAAGCTTCTACACCAATGGCAGAAGGAGCTCTACCGGAATGTGATGTATGAAATCCACCAGGCTGTCAGCTCCCTGGGTATGTTTAATGCATTTCACTTGGAGCTTGTGGGCTATAAACTTGCTTTTCTTTATCAAAAACCTTCTGATGTGTTGAGTTGGCTTTATGAGTTGAGATTAAAAAGTCCTATTCGCCTGTATGTGTCAAGTGTGTAGCAAAGCATTGCAGTGACAAGCCTGGATGCAGATTTTTCCCCTGCTGCTACTCCGCACAAATTGGCTTCTGTAGCACTAATAAACGCATGGGCCCCTGGCTCCATGAAACGTAGAACTGCAGGAACACCCACCCATTGGACATTGTTGATACCTACAATATTAGTACTTGGAGTATATGCATAACAGTATGTGCTGTTAGTGTGTGAAAAGTAACAATTGCTGGGCTGTTGCCGCTCATACAATCCGAACTGTACAGATGTAAACAGTGCAGTAACACAAGTCTCTTCTTTGGCCCACTAGAAGGTGTTACTAGGTGCCTGTGTTGATTGGCAGTATGATTATTTTGTGTGGGGGGTAAATACAGAATGCTGCACTTAAACCAGTTTTCTGTGCACTGTGCAGAGGGGACCTGGCCTAGCAGTTCGGGCTGGGCTGCTACCTTCGGTGCGGCAGCTGTTGACTGACTTGCACATGGCTGGTCCCCTTTTGCAATGGCGCAGACGGGCTAAAAAACAGTGGTGTGGAAGGTTGCCCAGAGCAATTGCCAGTGGCTTAGATTCATTCGAAACCTTCCACCCATCACTTTTGTGGTCGGCACTTAAACCAGTAGCCTATTCAAGGAAATTCCAGCCAAGAGAAAATGTATGCCTCCATTATGCAGTGTGAGTTCCTACCTGGTGAACTGATGCAAAGGATTGGCCAATGTCTACTTCTAAGCAGAGTTTATTATTTGAACGCAAACAATGTTAAAAATATAGCTTCAAGGCACAAAATGTAAAGGAAGAGCATAATGTAACACTTGGATGCATTATTGAATGATCATTTATGATGCGTCATTGGCTAGAGCGCTGGGTAAGCAGAGAAGTGCCCTGTGCTATTCTGTAATTAGCATTCACTTTCACAAAAACACTGCTATAGTAAAGCTGCACTTATTGAATAACACCTCCTTGCTCAACAGTGGGGATCTCAATAAATGGGATTTCTTTCTTTTTCTGAAAGAAAGCCAGGTGATTGACTTCTGTGTGGATTAGGGCTGGGCGATAAGGACCAAAAGTCATATCTCTATTTTTATTCTGAAATGAGATGCACAATATTTATCTCAATATCGTTTGTGGGTTAAATGCTCAGTTGTAAGCCGCCAGCTACATGTAGAGGTCACAAACACCTTTATAAAACAATGATCAAAATAAAGTGCAATTACAGGTTTCCTCTTTTTGTTTGAGAATACACACAGCTGTGTGAATATCAAAATGTCAAATAATTGTAGTATATATAATAATGTGTATATTTCAAATGGATTGTGTCCTCCCATGTATTCCTCATCTTATGGTATCTGCATATCCAACCTTAGCTGCTTCCGAAAAAGATTTCAGCTGGGGGTGCTGCGCATCGATGCCCATCGACTCGATGTCCCTCAAGGGCCTCCGTTTCGGTGTCGATGTCATTGATGGTATATAGCGTGCACTGCGACCATTGGCATCAGTTCTGTTTTCCCGCGAGAGCCAACACTTGGGATTATCAGCGCGCTTCGTTTCCTTACCTAAAAACACCTTTAGTTTAGTGATTGGGGTTAAATATATGTCAGTACTGCAAAAAGTGTAGTGCAAGGAGAAGGGTGGGCACCACTAGTGTGTAGAGTAGTAATTCAGAGTTAACAAATTTTAGGTTCCAAATAAATTGGAACGTACCAATACGGCCTTGGCACAAGGATGTACGTAATTCACAGAAAATGGAACTAAGAGAAAATCTCTCGTTCGTGGTACGCTCACGCTATGCTCTTTAAACAGGTTGCAGCTGTTTGCTGATTATTCACACCAAGTTCATAAGGCTTCAAAAATAATGGTCCATGACTCTTTAGTAAAAAATGTACCAAGGGATTTTAATTGTATGAAAGACGATATGCATCCACAGTTATGTGTCTCAATAGTGTTCGCCAATGCATTTTGGAACATGTTCCATTTTCAGGGCCGGTCACTATGCGCACTGCCTGACTGCAAAAATGTCACAACTTTGGGGGGGAAAATGTGCCTTATGGACCCCCATCGTGTGTGTCTATTGTGCCTGGGATCCTCTCATTCAACTTCGGAGTGTGGGCCCTCCCTAGCATAAAGGGAATCCCCTTCGACAACCCTTTTGAAAAAGGCAATCCTCTGACGAGTCGAGAGCTGACTCTCCTTGTCGGAAGAAAGCTAAAAGGTCCCGATTATGTAGTGGCTCACACCACCGTCATCTTCCTTGCATCGTTCGAAGAAAAGGTGCCACAGATCACCATCTTCGTCATAGAATTCCTCGCCGGAACGTGTCTCGTGCCTGATCAAATCGGCCTCACCGGCCGAGTGGGAGAAGTTCAGACTAAAGATGTTCAAAATATTCGAGAAAGCGGCTTCGACCCCCTCGAAGAAAGATGAGAGCCAGAAAGATGAGCCATTCCAGTGTAGACTTGCACGACAAAAAGAAGGCAAGGGACAAAACACTTGCACCCTCAAGACCTGGTGTCCATGAGAACTCCTCGAGAACCCTCATAGGTTCCCTCAAGTAGAGAAAAGACTCTTTCAAAGTCAAAATCAGTGCTGAAAGACTCCACGTCGATGCCTAAGGAACCCTCAACACCACAGCTGTCGAAGCCCTCGATAGTGTAGAAGACTTCAATGCCGTTGTTGACGCTAGGTCCAAAATCCTCGAAAGGATGTCAAGAAAACATTCACTCCACTGGCAAGGAAGGATTTTTTTCAAATCCCTTTCCACAATTTATGAGGAGGATGAAGCATCTTCAGATGAGTCTTTTCCATTTGGATTGCAGTATGGGACACCAAATGTTCCAGATGCCTTAGTATCAGAGGACACCAGAATAAAGGATCTACATGACTCCCTGTAATCTTCAAGTGGGTTGGGCACTTCCCCAGAAATAGTTTGGCAGACCAGAGCCCTCGGACCATGCCGATGGATCTTACAGACAAACTGATGTCTAGAGTGATAGAATATCTGGGATGGAGTAGGCCTGCACCACTTTTTGGAAGGGCCACCTGATATTTTAGACAAGGGACCCCAGGAGGACTCTATTCTACCATTCAATGTAGCTCTGCAAAAGAGAGTTAATGCCAACTGGGAGACGCCAGAGTTAATTCCAGCTGTGAACAAAAAAACTAACAAGCACGTACACTGTATCAAGCAGTGACTGTACTATCGCACAAACCTCCAACTCCTGAAAGCTTGGTAGGTCAAGCTGTCACTTCTACATCCAGACAACAGGCATACCAAACTACCCCAAGGACAGAGATGACCAGCATTATGACGCTTGGGCTAGAAATGTTTTCTCTGCGGGGAGTATGGCCCTTAAATCAGCAAATGCCACGTGTGCATTGGCCAAGTTCACTGTCACCTTATGGGATTGTATAGCGATTGCGGATGAACAAATCCCCGAAGGGGAAGAACGAGATGGTTTTTTAAACCTTGTCAAGGACGGGAAAGATGCGATATGCGAATCCCTCCAGACGGGTCTTGACTCTGCGGACAGTATCAGCAGAGCAATGGCGGCTAGCACTGTAACACGCAGATTTGCCTGCTTGAGAGTCTGGATTTGCTCCAGATGTACAGTCTAGACTTCTTAGCCTGCCCTTTGACTGCACTCATTTATTTGGCAGCAAGGCTGATGAGAGCGTTGAGAAGCTGCAGACCTCCAAAGCTGAAGTCAAATCCCGTGGCGCAGCATCAGACAGCCACCTACTCGTCCCACTGGTACAGCTTGGAAGGGCAGGTCCTTTCGTTATTACTCCTCAATTGAAGAGGGAGATGACTGTTGAATCAAAGAGGTCAGAAAATATTCCCCTGTGGTGGACGGGGAAGAGGTCCTAAGACCACCCAAGCAGGAGCTCCTTTACCATCAGCCTCTGCGTCGGCGGCCTCAAACCATCTCCGAGGCCTTAGTCCACAAGACGCGGTGGGAGGCAGACTCTAACAGCATCTGAAAGAATGGCACTGTATTTCTTTAGATGCATGGGCATTAGAAACAGTGTCTCAGGGTTACTGCCTACCCTTTCTAAAAAGACCTCCACATCATTCACTTAGGAACTACTCTTTCAGAGTACCAGATCTACTCCTTAAGTGGGCAATCTTGACCCTGCTACAGAAAGGTGCTATAGAACCGGTATCTGTAGCGGAGAA
Source organism: Ambystoma mexicanum (assembly GCF_040938575.1). Taxonomy (NCBI): domain Eukaryota; kingdom Metazoa; phylum Chordata; class Amphibia; order Caudata; family Ambystomatidae; genus Ambystoma; species Ambystoma mexicanum. The sequence continues at coordinate 15,727,986 of NC_090925.1, read as the reverse complement.
GAGCAAAGGTTGGTACTCCCCAAGAAGGACGGAGGATTGAGACCCATCTTGGATTTAAGAGACTTGAACGAGTTCCTCAGGAAGGACGGGTTCAGTCTGGTTACCCTTTCTCAGATCCTTCAGGTCCTCCAGCTTCAGGACTGGATGGTATCATTGGACCACAAGGATGCTTACTTTCATGTGCCGTTGGTGGTTCTCATTATAAATTTTGAGTTCTGCTATTAGGGCTGACCTCCACCTGAGAGTTTTCACCAAGTTGAAGGCAGTGTTGACAGTGAGTCTCGGGAGAGGGGGATTCACATCTACCCCTACCTGGACGATTGGCTGATCCGGGCACGTTCTCCCAAACAGGCCCCTGGAACATCTCTGCTCCACCTGTTGCTCCCTTCACAAACGGGGCTTCTCCCTCAACTTCAAGAAGTCCCACATGATACCATCTGAAAGGCTCCAATTCATCGAGGCTGTCCTGCACGCTTCCTTGGGGAAAAGCCTTGCTACCCAAGGTGAGGGCTCAGGACATTCTGCAGATGGTCAACAAATTCTAAAATGCACAGTCTTCCGGCCTTTGATTTTCTGAGGTTGCTCGGCCTCATAGCTTCCTGCATGTTCCTGGTGCCAGAGGCTCGCCTGAGAATGAGATCTCTCCAATGGGCTCTCAGGACTCAATGGTCACAATTCTCAGGCAAAATGTCAAACCTCCTTCAGGTTCCAAGCAGAGTAGCACAAGATCTTCTGTGGTGGACCTACCAAGAAAACATCCTGAAAGCAGAACCTTTTTGGCAACCATGGCCGGAGATAACAGTAGTGACGGACGCCTCACTCACAAGGTGGGGAGCCCACACCAATGATCTTACAATTAGTAGCCGTTGGTCTGCATCGGAATGCAAACTACACATCAATCTTTTGGAGCTGGGGGCGATCAGACTAACGGTGAAGGCCCTTCTGCCCTCTGTACGGAGAAACAATGTTCTGATAATGACGAACAACAGTGACCATGTACAACCTCAACAAGAGAGGAAGCGTAGGGCCACTACCACTGTGCAGATAGGCAATGCAGCTCTGGTTCTGGGCAATTCAAAAGGAATCTCTCGATCAGCAGTTCACCTAGCCAGTGAGGAGAACACGGCGGCGGATGCTCTGAGCAGGCAGAGCAGTCTCCCACGAGTGGAAACTAGCTCAGGAAGTCCTTCAAAAGATCTTTGCCATTTGGGGAACTCCTCAAGTGGATTTGTTCGTGACCAGTGTCAACCAGAAGTGCGAACTATACTGCTCCAGGAAATTTCCCCCAAGAGGAGCTCTAGGGGACGCGTTCATCGTGGACTGGGGGGTTCCACTCCTGTACGCCTTTCCTCCAGTCCCCATCATTCCTGACATGATCAGGAGGTTGACAAAGTTCAGGAATCCCATGATCCTAATTGCTCTGGAATGGGCCAGGAGGACGTGGTACCCGGACCTTCTGGACATGTCCATCTGCCCTCCACTATGTATGCCACAAAGAGAGGACCTTCTCTTGCGAGAAGAGGGCCGGGTTCTCCATCCACAGGTTAAGACACTCAACCTTCACAAATGGGTTCTGAGAGGTTGAGATATAAGGATTGTGACCTCCCAGATAATGTAATAGAGATTTTGCTTTCAGCCAGAAGGCCAACACCAAAGTCTTAGTACCGCTGCCGTTGGAACAACGTCTGCAGCTGGTGCAGGGATAAGAATGTGGACCCTTTTACATGCAGTAAACCTATGGTGTTATCGTTCTTGTTACACCTGGCTATTCTGGGGATCCAGGTTGGTACAATTAAAGGGTATCTGGCAGCGCTATCTATTTTTAAGTGCTCCTCTGAGGAGGTATCTTTCTTCAAGATTCCACTGGTCATACAATTCTTGAAAGGATTGAAGAATGTCTTTCCTCTGGTCCCTTTTCAAGTCCCGGCTTGGGATGTCAACCTAGTTTTAAAATTCCTAATGTGTGCTCCATTCGAGCCTATCCACTCCTGATTAAGATTGTTGACTTTAAAGACCATTCTTTTAGGGGCCCTTACATCAGCCTGTAGGGTGAATAAAGTGCAAGCCTTGTCCTGCAAGCCTCCTTACAGTCTTCTGTCAGGATAGAGTAGTCATTTTAGGTTAAACCTACTGTTGTACTAATAATTGTGTCTATTTAACTCAAAAAAGAATTCTACCTTCTTTTTATCCCCCACCTCATCCTGGAAAGGAAGAGGAGAGGCTACACAGGCTGACCCAAAACATGCTCTTAGGTTCTATATTTCCAGAATGTCTAAATTAAGACAGGATGATCAACTATTTAATGGATATATGGGCCATAAATTGGGTATGGCGGTTTCAAAACAAACCTCGTCTAGGTGGATCATCCTTGCAATCTCTGAATGCTACAGGTTAGCTGGAAAAGATCTTCCTGAGGGTCTCGGAGCCCATTCGACCAGGGGCATGGCTACTTCCTCTGCCTTATCGAGGGGAGTCCCAGTGAAGGATATTTGTGCGGTGGCCACATGGTCCTCAATCCACACATTCACCAAACGCTATAGCCTGGACTCTTCCACGGGCTGGGAAGGTGGTTTTAGTAAGGCAGTGTTGCATTATGTACACACAGGCCAATAGGAACTCCCAAATTTGAATTTGAAACTGAAAATTCGGACTCCCTCCTCCAGAAATACAAACGCTGCTCTGGAAGTCGATCATAAGATGAGGAATATGTCGGAGGACACAATACATTCGAAAAAAACAAGTTACTTACATGTGGTAACCTTCTTTCGACTGGATGTACCTCCCACGTATTCCTCATCGCCAATACCACAGTTGAAATTCCATGTTACTACAGTTTACGCTCTTTCAGGGTGAGGAGCATAGGATAATCCAATACACAAAAAAGTCAGAAATTAATCCAACGGTCGCTGAACGTGCTATATACCATTGATGGTGTTGAGACGGAGGCCCTTGAGGGATATAGAGTCACCAGGCATTGACACGCAGCACCCCCTGCTGGGAAATATTTCAGAAGAGGCTAAAGCTGCATATGGAGATATCATAAAATGAGGAATATGTGGGAGGAACATCCAGTCAAAAGAAAGTTACCACGGTAAGTAACTGTTTCGTCTCCAGCATGGGGGTCTGGCATCGATTCACATGCTCATGACTATTCCCCATTGTCAGGCTGGGAATCCTCGGTAAAGGAAAAAACTGTTTCACTTTCGCTGGAAATTTCTCCTCTAAACCAATCACTGTCCTCTGGGTCATACTGCGCCCATCCAATGACAGTCCTCTCCCTAAGCTCCACCCCTGGTGGCCGCCTTCATATTATTACCGCACACTTCAGTATCGGGAGTCCTCTTAGTGCTCTGCGAGCTTTTTTCCTAATTTGAGTTTTTGGTAAAATCTGAAAGTTTTCACTGATTTTTGAAGTTATTGTTCGACCAAAGGTCGACTACCGGCCGTGGGGGATCTGCTGTCGGTGAAGATCATACTTCATCGGGTCGTTCATCGAATCCGAGAAGGCCAAGGTTTGGACCTACTTTGCACCTTTTCACCATGACCGAAGAGAAGAGATGTGAAATGTGGACTAAGGAACATTTTCGTGCTGGATCGACACCACCAAAGTCTTTACTGCCTACATCCTGACCATGATGAGGAGGGATGCAAGGTCTGCCGTGGTTTTTTTCGAAGAAGACCATGGAGGTCTGCTACAGTAGGCTGGTGGCGTGTTTAAATTCGGGTAAGGCCTCTGACTCGGCCTATGGGCATGAGTACGCTTCTCCCAGGAACCTCCGGTCCAACGATCGAACTCGCTCGGATAAGAGGTTGAGGTCCTTTGAGGACGCCCCGCCCACAGGGTTCCAAAAGAAGGCAAGGCTGCACTCCACAGGTCCCAGGGGGTTTGCTGCTTCTGCAGGTCCCGGCTTGGGAAGGACAAAGTCGCCATCACCAACCACATCCATGGTGAGCCTACCGACCAGGGTCGCACACTCACCTCTTCGAAAGTCTGCTTGCCAGCGGACAAGGCATTGAAGGAGAAATCCAAGGTGGGCCCTTCTCCATCGATGTCTCAACCAGCCAAGACAACACCATCCTCAACTGCTTCAACAACGGCCACATCGACTACTGCTGTTGCCACCCCGTCAACGGCGTCATTGATTAACACTACTTCGAAAACAGGGCAGACCCCGAAGGTGGTGTTCACAGTGATAGAAATGGCTTCTTCCGCCGGTGTCCTTACTGGCACAGCGTGAGTTAACTGCCATGGCTTTGGTGAAGACCCATAGAAAGGGGCCTGCAGCCTCTTCCTCCCTGAAGTCTCAGGAGAGGGGAGTAAGTAGGCCTCCAATAACCCCTAGGAAGGGTACAGAACAAGGAGCTGAACCAAGTATGTTGGTCACATTTATACTAGCTCCGATGAGGGTGACAACCTGCCCGAGGGCTACTATTCAGACCATGAAGGGGGCCAGGAACCCTTGTTGGAAGGTGGGTCGCCGCGGGGTGAACCATATGACCTAGGCACACCAGCCCGGAGCCCCCCCCCCTCTCATTCCTATTACACCTCAACCCAGAGATGTTTCGTTGGATATTCTGACCATGCTGCACACTCTGGGATCAGAAATTCACCACAGGCTGCTGCCCATACCGGCCCTGCTCTGTCTGGAAGTCCTCCAAGGCCGCTTTCCGGAAGTCTTTCCAGGTGCAAACATAAGTCAAAGGACCCTGCATGTCAGAGGTGCCAACCGATGCCACCGCCTCCTCCACCTCCACCTTGGGTGTTGATCCTGACAGGGGACCCTGCCATGCACACAGATACAGTGGCTACGGCGCTACGGCGGCAGACACCGACTAAGCTGATGATTTAGTGACAACAGATGGAGAGCCATCAGGTGTGGATGACCCGCACAGGGCTTCTCCACCGGATGAGGTCGGCTCCTTCCATTCAATGATGTCCAGGGCCTCCAAACCTTTTCAACTGGTGTCCGAGGAGACGAGAAACTAAGGTTTCCTTTATTGACATCGCAAGTCCAGGGGTAGGGCCTTCATGTCCATTCCTTTGTTGGACAATATCTGGGATGAAGGCCTAGCACTGTTGAAGAATCTGAGCACCACCACGCCCAAGCCCGGCAGGCTCGAGAATAAATAGAGAACGGTACTCGGGGCCCAATAAGAGCCTGAGATCCCAGCCGACACCAGACTCTGTGGTCTCGGCCGCGGCCAGGAAACGCTCTCTGAAGCAGTTGTCCTCCTTGGTATCCCCGAACCAGGACGGGAAGAAGCTGGACAAAAGGATTATCTTTACGGCTGCCAGCACCATTATGGCCGCTAATGCATTGGCCATTTTGTCGTGCTACGACTCGGAGCTCCGTTATAAGCTTGGCCCTATTCTTGACTTCCTACCTGAAGACACAAGCTCTTGAACTGTTTCGGTGGCCTCGAACTAGGTCATCACAGTGGTGGTGGACATCGCGGACACTGGATTCCGTCAGCTGGACAACGGAGTGTCTCTTCGTCGGCAGGGATGGCTGAAAGCTATATAATTCAGACCGGACGTTCAGTCAAAGGTGTTGGCCATGCCATTCGATGGAGAAATACTTGTTTGGCAAGACGGCCGGGGAGCCTCTTCAAATCATCAAGACTGACACAGAGACGGACCGTTTGCTGGGCAACCTGCAGCAACGTCGGTCGTCCTCCTTTTGGTCCCCAAGAGGAAAGGTCCTTTCGGTTCTTGAGGGGGAAAACCTGGCAGGTCCTCTTAGTGCTACACCCCCCCCCCCTATGGGCAGCCTTCCCACTCCATGGCGCAGGAGTTGTACAGAGGCCGCTCGCAGGCATACAGCAGTGGAGGACAGCGCTACCCGCACCTGAACTGGCCGGTCGAAGGAAAACCTTGTAATAGGAAAACCAGTCGCCACCCCCGCAGTGGAAGCCACTCTAACCACAGACGCATCCCTCACAGGATGAGGGGCTCCCATCAGACTGTTCACGGCGTTTGGACTCCGAGCGTAGCATCCAAGCACATACTGGAGCTACTGGCTGTGTTCAAGGCACTAAAAGCCTTCCAGGCACACCTACAAGGGAAGACAGTGATGGTCCTCACGGACAGCACCACAGCCATGTACTACCTCAACAAACAAGGGGGCGCTCACTCTCCAGGACTGTGCAAGCTGTCCCAGAACATCTGGAAGTGGGCTCTCAGACACAACATGTTCCTACTGTCACAACATGTACCAGGGGAACTCAATCTACTAGCAGACGAACTCAGCAGAGACTTCCCTCTGCCCTCAGAGTACGAATGGCGTTACACGAAGACATCATTTTCGACGTTTTCACACAATGGGGATTCCCAGAAATAGACCTGTTCGCAACTCTGGAGAACTCACAATGCCAAGATTACGCCTCCAGGTACCCCCAGAACCAATCCAAGGGGAAACGGTCCATCGATTCCATGGTCAGGGAAATTTGTTTACGCTTTTCCTCCGACTCCCCTTCTCAACAAGATTGTGCACAAGATGCACCAGGAACAAGTTACCATGATACTAGTGGCCCCTATGTGGGCCCGGTAGCCATGGTCCGCTCACCTGATGGAGATGTCTCTATCTCCTCCAGTGAAACTTCCCTGCCCGTACAACATGCTGTCACAGGACAAGTGCAGGACACTGCATCCATGCCCTCAGACCATGAACTTAGCAGCCTGGCTCCTGAGATCATAGAATTTGGACATTTACAACTCCTGTAGAGATGCATGGACATCCTCAGGGAGGCTAGAAAGCCTAACACTCGTCACTGTTATTCTAGCAAATGGAAGAGATTTGTCATCTGGTGTAGAGGAAGAAACATCAACCCTGTTGACTGCTCTCCCACACAAATTGTTCTGTACCTGACCCATTTACTGGACTCCGGTCTAGTATTCAATTCTATTAAAGTCCACCTAGCGGCACTTTCTGCATATACCACTTCCCAACTTAAAGTGTCATTGTGGAAAGTCCCAGTTATTAAAGCCTTCATGGAGGGGGCAAAGAGAATACACCCTCCGATAGCAAACCCAGCTCCCAGCTGGGACCTAAATGTGGTACTTACCAGGCTCATGGGCTCACCCTTTGAACCCATGCACAAGGCAACTCTTAAAGACCTCACTCTTAAGACTGTCTTCCTAATAGCTATCACCTCCATTAGGAGAGTAAGTGAACTACAAGCTCTTTTTGTTCTAGACCCCTTTGTAACAGTTCACAAACATAAGGTGGTTCTACGCACACACCCGAGGTTTGCACCAAAATTAATCTCGGAATTCCATGTCAACCAGTAAATAGAACTACCAACGTTCTTTCAAAACCCTTCAAATTTGGGAGAAAAAAGCCTGCATACACTTGATGTGCGCAGAGCTGTCATGTTTTATATGGAAAGAACTAGACCACTGAGAAAGACTAATCAGTTCTTTGTCTCGGTGGCAGCAGGAAGAGAAGGAGTTGCAGTCTCAAAGTCCACTATATCTAGATGGATTGTTCAATGCATCACTCTGTTTCTCTCTTGCTAAGAGAGAACTACCCTTCAAGCCAAGAGCACATTCTACTCGAGGCACTGGGGCTTCCATAGCATTCATTGCAAATGTTCCCCTTGAGTCCATTTGCAAAGCGGCAACCTGGAGTTCTGTACACACCTTTACAAAACACTACTGTCTAGATGCCCACTCTAGATCTGATTCCCAGGTGGGACAAGCAGTATTAAGACATCTTTTCTCTACTGTTCCTTCTCGCAACCCACCTCCAACTCCGGGTACTACTCGCTAGCCTATGCACAGCATGTGATTCTAAGCAGATTAACAAACATCAGAAGACAATGCATTACTTACCGTAAAAGCATTTCTGATGGTTGTTTCTGCTTAGATTCGCATGCGCCCACCCTTCCTCCCCGCTCGGATGGAAGGAACATAGACATCCTTATCTTTCTCTCTTTTCTGTACTCACTCACGTCTAATAAGCTCCCTCGGGGCAGAAAAAATACAAACAGAGGGACCTCGACGCGTGAGGGATTGTGGGTACACCGCACGTCACTATAGGGATAGTGTTACAGACACGCTTTGTCAACGTCCCCTTTTCGACTACGAAAACCAAAATGCAATACTCTGCAGTGACCACTGGATGTCGGACTATGCACAGCATGTGAATCTAAGCAGATACAACCATCAGAAATGCTTTTACAGTAAGTAATGCATTGTCATGTCGATGTTCACGATATTGTCTCTTGCTATATCGTTTTTGAAAATATATCTAAATATCTCAAACTTAATATGTCGCCCAGCCATAGTGTGGATGTCCATAGAACGCATCTTTCATAGTCTTCTCCACAGTGATTGACGTGTGTGTGGATGATCAAAATGTACACCTTCCACAGCCTTGCCCTCCCGGCTGATTGGTATCTGTGGATGACCATAGGACATATCCTCTATGCCCTTGTCCTCCCTGGTGGTTGACTTTTGTGTGGATGATCAAAGGTTGCACCTTCCATAGTCTTGTGCTCACGGATTATGGGCTTCTGTGAGATGTGAATACGTCACACCTCTTCCATAGTCTTCTGCTGCCTCATAGGTCACACCTTCCATGCTCTTGTCCTCCAAGGTTATTGGTTTCTGTGGATGACCATAGGAAGCATCTTCCATAGGCTTGTTCTCCCGGGTTATTGGCATCTGTGGATGACCATACGGCGCATCTCCCATAGTCTTTTCCCAGGTCATTGGCATTTGTGGATAACCATAAGACTCTGGGGAGTGTGGCTTGCAGCCATGGTGTAGGGCTACTTCAGGGAGAGCTCCTGCCTGATCTGACATAAACCCACAAATAAAAAGGCGGATACACCGCATTACTACGACCCACAAAAGCTAAAAGACCTGTCGGAGTGATAGCAGGACAAGCTCCTTGTCTGAGGAGCGATCCGTTACAACACATTACCAGCGAAACGCTTCGTGAAACTGGGAGACGGGCTGCCAAAAAAAAATCAACATGGCGGCTGGGACGGAGACGCAGAAAGTCCAGTAAGAAGGGCCGTAAGCGTCCAGAAACACCCACCGTACCGGGACAAACTCCTCACCTGAGGAACCATCCATTATAGCAGAGCAGCAGTGCAGCACCTTATGGGACTCGGAGAAGGGCAGCCATAACAATCTCATAAATTGAGATGGTGCCAAGCTGGTGATAGGAAGAGTTGCAGGCGTCCAGAAACTGGAGAAGGAGCACAGAGGTGAGCCATCTGCACCCGCGCGTTAGAACAACAAGTGGAACGTTCTGAGCGGAGACGTGCTCGAGGGCACTTAAATATACTCTGGCGATACCCCAGTATGCTCTCGCCACATCTATCCATAACTTACACAGAGAGGTGCAGGACCCCTACAACGCCGACCAAGCATTAGAGGCTCCGGCGTAGCAATCAACACTGACGCAGAGTCTGCAGAGTGAACCTGCGTAGGCAGCCTGTAAAGGTGAACAAAAGAAAAGAGAGACATAGGAGGGGCCAGCTACTGCCTATATAAATAAGGCACTTACGGCAAAACAGCCTAAGCCTCCTCCGACTGCCACAGAAAAGCGCACTGCCCCCATAGGGCATAAGTACCCTTGCTGAACGCCAAAAGAAAATGATCTAGGAGTGCGCATCCCCTGCTCTCTGAACTTCTGGCAGAGTAATTGGAAACCACCTAGGAGAGGCATCCTCTGGCTAACCCATGCCAGCATCCTCCCTTTGCCCCCATCCTCCCTATGCCCCCAACTAAGACAAAACGGCAGAAGCAGAGTCAAGGTAGGAACCTTGAGGCACATCGCAATTGTACAACAATCCCTGAGTGCTGCTGTCAGTAACAGAGCTGAAATAACCACCACTTAAGGCACAACACCAGAACTCATTAATCGAGCTGAATGCCTCCTAAAATGGCAAAAGCGAAGAGCAACCAGACAAGTCTCGACAACTATGCCACAACCCACCACAGATGCCCATGGAGACTATGGCAATGACACGTGACAAGGCAAAGGAAGCGGGAGATGCAGTCAAATCCTACTGGCTAATGCAGAGTTGAAAGCCTTGCTAGGCTCTAAGATAGGCACTGTTATAGTCACTGTGGGGTTGTTACGACAGGATGTCAGGAAATTATCCGAGAGGACTATGACCTTGAAAACGCAACTGAAGGAAAACACTGCAACGACACAGGGAAATCATGCCCAAATCCACATTTTGCAACAAAAGGTCAACCTACTAGAGAGCAGGGCGCAATATGCTGAAGTGAGAGCCTGCAGGAACAACATGCACATTGTCGGCCTAACCGAAGGAGAGGAAGGAACGGACCCCACGATTGTTTATATCGAGAACATGTTCTTGCAAGTCTTTGGGCCAGGAAACCTCTCGCAAGGTTTCACAATAGAGAGGGTGCATAGAGCTCACTAGAAAACTGCCACCTGGATCCCCTCCACAACCTATAATAGCAAAATCCAGCCGGTCAGATAGTACAGCGAGTAGAATGCTCGCTTTGACATCTGTGCACAGCCTGCCGATGCAAGTTCGAATTTCGGCAGCGCCAAACTCGGCCTTTCATCCTTCTGATGTCGATAAATGAGCACCACACACCTTGGGTAATAATAAGCAGCGCTCAGGTGTCTGAGGGCTTGTAGCGCTATATAAATGCTAAATTATTATTATTATTTATTATTGTTATTATTATTATTACTAAAATTCTGGAATTATAAGGACAGAGAAGATCTCATCCTATTCAAAGAAAGGAAGCATGATGCGTAGATCTGCAAAATTGGCGGTTTACCCGGATTACACCTTTAAAGTCCAGAAAAGCAGGGCACAATTTTCATCGGCTAAAACCAGACTTAAAGTACATGTTAATGTACCCAGCTCTATTTTAAAGGTCCTGTGCAAAAAATGTGCCCTGTTCCTTGACCGCCCTGAAGACGCACATGAATGGATGGACAGGGAAAAGATCAACCCACAGACAGAGGTCAGAGCCACCCCAACCAAGCACAAAGACACCTCGAAAGCTGGTGCAAGCACGACTTAACGAACAAGTAGGTTACAGAAAACTGGCTAGCGACCCTGGGTCAAGAAAGCAAACAGTAGTAGCTGACCTCCTCTTAGGACCATGGTCTTTGCCTAGATTGATCAAGCGGCAGGATCAACACCACAGACGTAAGCACTCCCGAAGGAGGGGACCACTCCCATGGCTGCTACTAACCCGCCCACAGAGTTCTTCCTTTCTTGGAATCTTGTTTATGTGCCCAACCGCTGCGCACGTGGCTCGTGACTGTCCCCCGGAGGCAGACGCGAAAAGCAGACACGCCTGAGCATTTGTAACAATGCTGGGCAATTGTTGTTAGTTAGGGAAGTTGGGGAAGTTGCAATTGAATTTGTTTTGCCTGTATTAGCCAAACAACTCCATGGCCTTAGAACACCTTTCATGGAATAAGGGGAAGAGATGGTCGAGGGGTCCTGATGGCATGCCTCATTTGTTGCAAGTATTTGATGATGGCTAGGGATATAAAATTGCTTATCTGGAATGTCCGGGGCCTGAATAATTATGTGAAAAGGAATATAGTGTACACGTATCTCCACAGACATAAAATCGACATAGCCTTATTACAGGAAACCCACGTTACAACAGAGAAACAAGCACTAATTGCTAGAAAATGGAGGGATCGAATTGTATGCTCATGGAGTACTGACTAGGATCGCCCCTACAGTACCCTTTAAAGCGACCCAGTTTAAGACGGACAATGAGGGCAGAATTGTGCTCATACAGGGGCTCTTAGAAAACGTGGACACTTGCGTAGTAAACACATACGCACCCAATCGTAACACAGTGGCTTTCTTCCAGATATTGTACCCAAGACTTGGTCCATAAAGAAATGATAACTTCATATGGGGTAGAGACATTAATTGCAGCAAGAATCCTTGTGTGGACAGGTCAGACTCTAAGTTTCTAAAGCCCACCCCACCAGCCAGGTCCCTATAGACGCTTGAAACATCATTTGAGCTGCTTGATATTTGGAGAACGCTCCACCCACGCTCTAGACATTACTCCCACACCTTCTCCTCGCACGCTGTCCACACCAGGCTCGATTACTTCTTCGTAGGGAAGGATCTGACGGACCAACCAATGACAGGAGAATATAAGAGTATGGTCTTGTCAGACCATGTCCCTCTGCTGCTGCAGTGGCAATATGCACCTCAGAGGCCCCCTATCCCAACATGGAAACTGAGAATTGAGGCCTCACTGGACATCTCTTTCCGAGACCACATTAAAGACAGCATCAACGAATACTTACTGCATAATAACGGCAGTGTCCCCAGCGTGGGTACCCTTTGGGACGCCCTGAAAGTGGTCATCAGAGGCAACGCAATTGCCTAATCAGGGGGCATTCAAGCAACAATTTGTAGACCATTGTCCTCTGCTGAAGACGCACTGCAAACACTGACACAATCCCATATTGACCAAGTGGACAGGGACGCAAAAGAAACAGCTTTGCACCAACAATGTTTGAGCTGCTGGGAACAACTAGGCCAGCATAGCTACACCAAATACATAGAGAGGTAACACGCAGAGGGGGACAAGCCAGGCAGACAAAAGGAAGAACAACGTACACCCATCTACTCAATACAAACACAACAGGGCACCACATGCAACACCCAAGGGGGCATTAATGCAGTTTTTTGCGACTTCTACCGCAGTTTGTATCGGGAAACACCCAGGACCACTCACATAAGTAAGGAGGCAGTGTTAAGCGAAATACATCTCCCAACACTGGATGAAGCCGCAGTCGGCGACCTAGACACCCCGATCTCAGCCGATTGAATTGATGAACACAATACGGTCGCTAGGTATGGGGAAAACCCTGGGGCTCAGACGGCCTGCCTAGTGAATTTTAGAAGGAATTTGTGCAGAATTAGCCCCCCGTCTTCGGAGCGCTCTGACTGAGGTGTGATTCCAGCCTCCTCCCGCTTAGCCTAAGAGAATCAACAAAAGTACCCCTGCTGAAACACAATAAGCCACCACAGGAATGGTAGCTCATATAGGCCTTTGTCCATGCTTAACCAGGACAGCAAAATCCTAACGGCAACGCTAGCCAACAGTTAAAAAAGTAATACACATAATGGTACAACCCGATCAAACTGGATACGTGCCAGGTAGAAATATGCCCTGGAACTTGAGACCATTACATCATATCATGTACAGCACTGCCTCTTGGGATACACTGTGCGCCATCGCAGCTTTGGACGCTATAAAAGCATTTGATTCTATCAAATGGGACTGACTACACACCACTTTACGCAGGTTAGGCTTCAGCCCGTACTATCTACGATGGGTGGAAATAATATACAAGGACCCAGTAGCGAGAGTGAGGACAGGCAATCACTACTCGAAGCCCTGGGTGCTAAAGAAAGGCACTAAATAAGGCTGCCTGTTATCCACACTCCTGTACATCTTGGCTAGGGAGCTGGTGGCTACATATTTACGAACTGAACACATGACAGCAGGCATACCAATTCTAGGGACACATCACTTGATCTCCATGTACGCTGACGACGCGCTCCTATATCTGCAAAACCCGGAAGACCACTTAGAACTCATAATTGAAGCCCTAGCGAATTCTGCTCAGATCTCGGGCATTACCGTTAGTATGGAAAGGACATCTGTTTCCATTAGCTGGACTAGCTAAAACGCAACAAACGCAACGTAACAAACTCCCAGTGCTTGCCCTAAAATGGAGCACTACCACATTTCGTTAATTAGGAGTTGACATATTCCATGGCCTGGTCAAGGAAACTGACAATACCACACAAAGCCATAGGGGGAGTAAAGAACTCTATAGCATTCTGAGCCAAATTACCTCTTTCATTGATGGTAGAGCTGCACAGTTAAATGGTTGCCCTCCCAAGGCTCCTACATTACTTTGCAAACGTCCTATATGACCTACCCAAAACCTTCTTTAAAACAATTGACTCCTTGTGCAGAGAGTCCCTGTGGCATAATGGTAGATGCAGGATAGCATTAGCTTCACTACAGAGACCCTAAGAAGAAGACGACCTCAGATGGGCCTCACTCTGAGCTGTATTACATTGCAGGGCAGCTACAGTTCGTGGTAGGATGGCTAGCAGACGAACCTACATTAGAAACAAAGCTACTCCAACCTGCAGCCCCAGGCCTCTTACTCAAAGTACTGTTGTGGAGCAAACAGCAACAATTGGGTCCTTACCCATACTTAGTAACACTGGGCAGCCAATTATGGGATAGTGCCTTACTTTTATTAAACTGAAGGACCCATTTTCAGTAGAGATTCCCTCTGCCTCAGAAGGAGGCCTAAAAGCAACCCAGGCGCATCTGGGAATCCTGAAAAATTGGGAAACCTAAGGGCATTGCCACGATAGGGGACCTGTTTACAGACACCTTGTCATGTCTCCCAGTGTTCGTCAGCATCACCCACCAGTCATTCACCACCATCGGAGCTCACGTGACTTTCGTGTCCCTGCACACGAACGGCAGCGATATCCCGCCAAACAAAGGAGACCCGTTCATTACGGCCTGAGGGCTCTTCGCCCCTTTCTTCACTGGCACCTCCCATGGAGGTTCTCGCACGACTGGCGCTGCCGCTTGGGCACACACAGGACCGTGCGTCACGTGACGAGGCATCCACAACGGCCTTCGTCATCATCACGGGTCATGTGACACGGACCCTCACGTCCCCCACGTGATGTGAATCAGGTGACCCTCCACACAGTTAAATGAAGCAGGGAAACACGGAAGTACCGCTTCACAGCTGCTTCTTTCACGGACTGCTTTGGCGTTTTGGATACTCTTGACTACTACGATTGCTCGACCACGGAACGTTACACGGATTGCCTCATCTCTGCCCCGGATATCACGTTGCTTTGTCTGCCTTGTTGGAAATCATCCCTGGATTGTTAACCTGCTGGTTTCCATTTCCTCTTACTGGTTTCTTGACTCTGATTTGTTCACTGGACTGCCCACGGATCTCCTCTAGCTGAACTTTATGGTTACCTTTGGCCCTCGACCTCGGAGCTGCTTTTTCTGGACTGCTCACGGATTGCCCTACGTATTTGTCTCAGGTGTTTCCATCTTCCCGAATACTGTCAGAGAAACAACCGACCAGTGTATGCTGTACCCCCACTACTCCTCCATATCTCACAGGCCGCCATCTCCCTCACTTTTGGGTAAGCCCCTTTCTGAGCTTCTATCACATGGTATTGTTGTTCATTCCCTGTTTTGATTAACTCTCCATTGCCTTACAGTGGTCAGGGGGTCCTTTGGCATTTCTGGTTCCTGATCAACGGCATTCTTCACCTGTGACCTCAAGTGCCGCACGGGTAGTGTTTTTTTGCTTCTGGCCGTGTGGTGCTTGGGGACGGAGGTAGTACTAATCTGCACGACCACCAAGAGTTGAACACACCTCCTTCACACCCATCAAGAGTTAGCTGATAACACGGGCCTCCATCACGTCCAATACCTGCTACACTGCACTATAAAAAACATGATTGTATGCAGATGGCCAACATACAGGGAGATAGCGGAAGCACACTCAACAATTGACACCTTGGACGACGTTGCTGAAGGTACACAGACCATTTCTAGATTATATGGATTTCTCCTAACAAGCAGACCCCCCCCCAGATGCAACCATAAGGGCTAAGTGGGAGGTAGACCCGGGAACTCCACTCCAAGACACGCACTGGGCAGAGATACTGCGATACCATAAAATGTCTCGGAATGTGAGATTGCATTGGTCCAACTGTTTGTAACGCATAGAGCACGCTTGTCTTCTCTTAAAATATCTAAATTCCCTGTTGCGGCTACACAACACTGCCCTAGATGTGCTGCCTTAGAGGCTGGCATATTGCACATTTTCTGGTCCTGTCCTAAAATCCAGCAGTACTGGGAGGGTATAGTGGACAGAATGAATAAAGGAAGCCTTAATTTGTACCCGGTATCACCCGCAACCTGCATGCTTGCTCACTTTGCACGCCCTGCAAATGTACACTATGTCTCCAAGATGAAATACTTCACGTTTATACTAGCTAAACGCAGGATAGACCTGGAAGTCCCTGGTGTGGGTCCCAACATAGAAGATTGCTGGTGAGACCTTACAAAATGGGCATTGGCTGAAACAACAGCTTGGCGGCGGGCAGCACATGTAAGCTCCTCTGACACTAATGAGGATATAGCGGCATGGAATACACTCACTCAATCGCTGTTTGCACCAGCTACACAAGAAACTGAGACAGAACACATAGCCCTAATGACCACGCAAGAAGATCAACCCTTGTACACAAGTAGGACGTAAACTAAACACCAATACAACAGACAGCAGCGGGCGGAAGGAGTTCATGGGAAGGGAGGGAGGGAATGTTGGGGGTTAAGTATAAGCAGTTTCTTATTTTATTATGTTAGAACTGTTAATGAGGGTGCACGCAAATGTACATTATACTTCCACTATGCATGTGTACAACATTAAAACCTGTGGGGGCGGTGGGGGGGGGGGGGGACATAAGACTCATCTTCCATAGTCCTGTCCTCACAGGTTTGACCATATGGTGCATCTTCCATATTCTTGTTCTCCCAAGTCATTGGCAGCTGTAGATGGCCATAGGGAGCATCTTCCATAGTGGTGTTCTCCCACGTCATTGGCAGCTGTAGATGGCCATAGGGGGCATCTTCCATAGTGGTGTTCTCCCACGTCATTGGCAGCTGTGGATGGCCATAGGGAGCATCTTCCATAGTGGTGTTCTCCCACGTCATTGGCAGCTGTGGATGGCCATAGGGAGCATCTTCCATAGTGGTGTTCTCCCACGTCATTGGCAGCTGTGGATGGCCATAGGATGCATCTTCCATAGTGGTGTTCTCCCACGTCATTGGCAGCTGTGGATGACCATTGTATTGTATTGTATTGTATTTTATTTATTTAACGCGCCTAGATCTCGGGCATATGGACACATTTCTTGTGGTTACATAGACAATATTTGTACATATTTTGACATTTGCATGATAAAATTTACATGTGCAATGGTCTGTATTTGCAGGGTAAAACATAATAAAAGCATATATACAAAAAGGTGAAACTGAGGCAGTAGGGGAAGTTAGTTTTTGTGCATGATGAGCCAGGATTTGACAGACTTTTGGAATTTGTGGTAGGAAGGTTCCGCTCTGATACTAGGGGGTAAGGCATTCCAGGTTTTGGCTGCTAATACCGGGAAGCTTCTACCACCTGCCTTTTGAAGCTTAAATCTGGGTATGACAAGGCAGTTAGAACGAGATGATCTAGTCAGTCGGTCCGTTGTGTAATGTTTGAATTTGTCGCATAGGTACATAGGTGCTTGATTATGCAAACATTTGTTTGTAAGTGAAGGGGTCTTAAATTTGATTCTTTGGTTGATTGAGAGCCCTCAAACACTATGTCTCAGCTCTGAGATATGGAGGTTTCTCTGGAAGTTGGTTGCTTCTCTGAGCGCATTGTGAACCACAGCGAGCATCGTCCATAGACTTGTCCTCCCAGGTCATTGGCATCTGTGGATGACCATAGGATGCATCTTCCATAGTCTTGTTCTCCCAGGTCATTGGCATCTGTGGATGACCATAGGATGCATCTTCCATAGTCTTGTTCTCCCAGGCCATTGGCATCTGTGGATGTCCAAGGGCGCGTCTGCCTTTGCCTTGTCCTCCCAGGTGATGGGCTTGTGTGTGGATGCATTTTCCATAGTCTTGTCTTATCCTTGCACTTGACCTCCTTTTGAGCTTCAGCATTCTCAGGGCATCTTGACTGTTTTTGATGTAGGAAGCTTCTCGGGGCGCAATGCTGCATTCTGTTGCTGAGCTAGTTTGGGATTTACTATGGGGCACCGTGGCCATAATTCCAGAATCCTGCATCTAATTACTGCTTAGTGTAATGAATATAGTTTTCACTGAGATGTACTTCTCCAGCATGGGGTCTGGCATGGATTCACATGCTCATGAATATTCCCCGTCGTCAGGCCGGGAATCCTCGGTATAGAAAAAATCAGTATCAGTATCAGTTTCGTTTCTGATCTGTCTTTCTCAGTAGTAACCAATCACTGGTCTCTGGGTCATACTGCCCCCAGCCAATGACTGCCCTCTCCCTAAGCCCCGCCCCTGGAAGCCATCCTCAGATTTTTACAGCACGTTCAAGTGTTGGGAGTCCTCGTGCTTAGCTCTCGAGCTTTTGCTGTGTTTTCGCGCTTTTTCAGGAGATTTTCTCATTTTTTCGGTTAAATAGAGCCTCAAGCTCCACCGTTTCTACTTCCGATCAACGTGGATCCGTTTCAGAGTTTCTACGCCCCTCAAGGGTGAAGATTTCATCGAGTTATGCTTTTGGAGGATTCCAGAAGTTCCGAGGCCTACCCCGGACATGGCCCAGGAGAAAGGGAGCTCGACGCCCGGGAAGCTATTCAGGACCTGCCTTGGATGCCAGCTTCAGAACGTTTTCAAGGAGGACGAGCATTCATTATGCCTCTACTGTCTCCATGAGGACAAAACGCACAAGGAAAAGGACTGCGCGTTTTGTGGGAACATGTCGGAGCGGACCATGAAGGATCGCCACCTCCGTCTCGCCAACTCGCTGTAAGGTTAAAACCCGCCAGGTGAGAAGAAGAAGAAGAAGTCCGAGCGGTCTTCTAAGTCCTGTGAGGGTGTCCGGCGACGGGGGCCCAACAAAAGGCTAAGCACCGCGAGTCTGCGGGCACCGGGAGCGCCGAACGTTTGGGCTCCTTGGCTGCCAGGCAGGGCGCACCCTCCCCGGCGCCATCGACCACGAGCCAATGCTCTGGCTTGGGTAAGAGGAAGTCCGAGAACCCGGCAAAGCTTCTGGAGAGGCCCCGGTCGATCTCGAACATTCCGGCAGAGGGGGGAGCGAGGCTCGGACCCTCCCCCCAAGGTGATGGCCCCAGGCGTACAGGAGGTGACGTTGGCCTTAATTCACCCTGCTAAGACCTCGATTGAGGATATCGCCCTGGCTCAGCCTGTGGAGGCTACGCCAGTGGAGGCGCCCTCGGGTACCAGAGTGTCCCTGCCACCGCGGAGGGAGTCGTCTTTCAGGCCCATCGAGAAGACCCCCACTAAGTCCTCGTTGGAAAGGGGGGGAGGGGTTGGTGGCCGTCGTGGATACGGACACGACCTCTGAAGAGGAGCTCATCCAAGTCGTGGAGAAGGCCCAGCCCATCGGGAGGGATCCCGACGAGGGCGACGACGAGGGCGACGGTGACACAGACGAGGCTCCTCAAGAGCCCTCTCTCCCGTCGTTTCCGGCGCCGCAGGACACCTTGGCGGCCATTTTGTCGGCCATCCAGTCCTTATGCTCGGAGATAAGGACTAGGTTGCCCCTTCCCCCGACTGAGGTGCCTGAGCCAGACCCGACGGAGGAACCGGAGCCAGGACCTTCGGGGAGCCCACCACTTAAGAGGAGGACGACGCATCCTAGGCCTCCTCTCCCGCCTCTGCGGCCTTCTCTGCCTTCCCTCCGGTCCACTACCCACGGGGATGATACAGGCATGGAGACGACTACGACGGGTACGGATGACGACGGGACGTGTCCCCCGTTGCCCCCTGCCCGGGCGACGAGATTGGATCCTTCCATGCAATGATCTCCAGGGCATCCAAGCT
Source organism: Ambystoma mexicanum (assembly GCF_040938575.1). NCBI lineage: Eukaryota > Metazoa > Chordata > Amphibia > Caudata > Ambystomatidae > Ambystoma > Ambystoma mexicanum. The sequence continues at coordinate 15,708,332 of NC_090925.1, read as the reverse complement.
TTTCCAGCTCTGCCCCGAGGAAAAGGAGGGGTTCCTTTAGCGGCGCAAGGCTAAAAGGAAGACGGTCCTCGCCGTACCGCTTTTTGATGACATCTGGGATGAGGGGCTCGCCCTCCTCAAGAACCCTGCCACGGCTCCTACGAAGAGGGACCGGTACGAGAAGAAGTACCGGGTCCCCGACGCTGCCCCCTTGTGCCTTAGGGCGCAACCTACCCCAGACTCAGTTGTTTCGGTGGCGGCCAAGAAGAAAGCGGGGGGGGGGCGCACATCAGCCTCGACTTCAACCTCCCCTCTGTACGGCGAGGGTAGGAAGCTGGATGCGATGGGACGACGGGTCATCTCATCTGCAGCAACGACCATCAAGGCGGCCAACGCCCTGGCCATCGTAGCCCGCTATGACAGGGAGTTGTGGTTCAAGATCGCCCCTCTGTTGGACTTCCTTCCGGATGCCAAGAGGGCTGAGGCCCTGGAAATCTTGCAGGAAGGTGAGATTGCCTCGGACCACGCCATTACGGTGGCTACGGACATCGCCAACACCGGTTTCCCTCAGTTGGGCAAAGACGTTTGCCTGAGACGACGAGGATGGCTCAAGGCAACGGATTTCCGCCAGGACGTTCAGACCAAGGTTTTGGACATGCCCTTCGATGGGAATAACCTTATTGGCAAGGCGGTTGATGAATCCCTTCAGGCGATCAAGACGGAGACGGCCCGTGCACTGGGTGTGCTCCAACAGCGACGGCCGTCCTTTCGGAGCTCCGGAGGCAGACAGGGTGCCTCCAAGGGAGCCGGCAGCAGCTCCTCTACGTACCGTCAAGCGGCAAGGTCTTCGTCGCAGGAGGCTTACAGGGGACGCGGCAAGTCAGGTGGATCCCGCCGTCGTCGCCAAGGTGGTCAAGGAGGCAAAGCGGCCTCCAATTAAGATTGAACAGACTGTCGGGTCGGGACCCGCTGAAGCACCCCGGTGGGAGGCCGGCTGACGAAGTTCGTCGGCGTGTGGGAGTCCATCTCCACCGACCGTTGGGTGCTGGACGCCCTGGCCCTGGGACACGCCCTCGAGTTCCAGAAGAGGTGCCCCCGCATTCCTCCCGTGGCCAGGAAGGAAAATCACGTCCCTCAACTGGTGTTGGAAGTACGAGCGATGCTCAGGAAAGGTGCCATCGAGCTTGTCCCGAAGAGGCTTCGGGGCTCCGGAGCTTACTCAAGCTACTTCCTCGTGAAGAAGAAGACAGGAGGATGGCGTCCCATCCTGGACCTGCGACGACAAAACAAATACATCAAGGCACAGAAGTTCCGGATGGTCACCCTCCAGCACGTGCTGGGACAGCTGGAGGAGGGCGATTTCCTGTCGTCGTTGGACTTGGAGGATGCTTACTTCCACGTCTACCCCTACCTGGGCGACTGGCTCATACGGGCAAGGACAAGGGAGCTCGCCGTGGAACACACTGCGAAGACCATCCAGCTGCTCACAGACCTGGGGATCTGCAGGGCTGCTACGTGGAGGTCGACGCACACCTTCACGAGATTCTACTGCGTCGACCGGGATTCCAGGGAGGAGTCCGAGTCGGCCAGGCAGTGCTGCGCAACCTGTTCGCCTAAGGTGAGCCTGGTGAGGAGGTAAGAGTTGCTTAATGTTGAGTTGTTGTATTGCTTGATATTGAGCCTTTTGCCACCTCCCGTGGTTGTGCATGTGTATACTGCTATGTATTCTTATATTCATGAGCATGTGAATCCATGCCAGACCCCATGCTGGAGAAGGAACAAGTTACTTACCTGTAACTGTTGTTCTCCAGCATGGGTCAGGCATGGATTCACATGCGAACCCTCCCGCCTACCCCTCTGCGGCTCTTCACTTGGTCATACTGCCACTTCACGTGCTACCAAATCTGAGGATGGCTGCCAGGGGCGGGGCTTAGGGAGAGGGCAGTCATTGGCTGGGGGCAGTATGACCCAGAGACCAGTGATTGGTTACTACTGAGAAAGACAGATCAGAAACGAAACTGATACTGATTTTTTCTATACCGAGGATTCCCGGCCTGACGACGGGGAATATTCATGAGCATGTGAATCCATGCCAGACCCATGCTGGAGAAGTACATCTCAGTGAAAACTATATTCATTACACTAAGCAGTAATTAGATGCAGGATTCTGGAATTATGGCCACGGTGCCCCATAGTAAATCCCAAACTAGCTCAGCAACAGAATGCAGCATTGCGCCCCGAGAAGCTTCCTACATCAAAAACAGTCAAGATGCCCTGAGAATGCTGAAGCTCAAAAGGAGGTCAAGTGCAAGGATAAGACAAGACTATGGAAAATATATCCACACACAAGCCCATCACCTGGGAGGACAAGGCAGGTAAGTAACTTGTTCCATATCCTATATTGAAATGAATACATTGGGTACTAACATATAGACGAAGATGCATGTACAGTATGTTGTGATGCATACAGGGCAGGCTGATATAAATGCGTTGTATACCAAGTGTGCATGGTACATACTAACACATACTATACATGCTGAAATGGATTTAGGCTATATACACATAGACATGCATGTCGTATTGAAATGCATTTACTTCTATAAACATTGTAAACTGAAGGTCTGTGTATATAGTTTGCGGTTAAACATATGTTTTGTGCTTGTCAATTTATTAATCCTTTTCAGCATGTAGTATGTATATTTCAGCATAGAGCATACAGATTTCAAACCTGTATGTATTGTGTACTGAGACCCTTGAAATTGCTCACAAATGAACACTTGCTCCTTCCTCTACACACACACATCCTCATTTACAGTTCTTCCAAGTGGAGGGGGTTGACGACGACTCCTTTTTCAAAAAGCAGCTACGGCGCTGTTATACAGAGGAGACTTGTGGAAAGATTTTCCCTGCTTGATGGTCTGTTGAAGGTTTGGCCTGTGGCTATATTCTGGAAAGTCCTGTTGTGGCTCTTGGAGCCGTAAATGTTTGTCAGCACAGCATTCTATTTGACTCTGAAAAAAGTCCAGAAGATGCACTTGTATCAAAAGGAATTTATTGTGCTGATGCATTATTTCAACATATTAGTTAATCATGATTTAATCTGCACTACAAACATTATTTACATAGCAGGAAAATTTAAGAATATACAATTAAATACAATTCATCCAAATGACAGTCAATCATTTACTCCTTCGTCCACACGCAGCCATCATCCATCCATCCATACACAGATACCAATCAACAATATATATATATATATATATATATATACATATATATATATATATATATGATAACACCTGTAAAAAGTCATGGCTAACAATTTTTCGTTTTTACATTTTTAAAGTGCAATCAATGTACATGACCACTGTAGTTGAAAAAGTGATCTGATCTTGGGGTGGGTCCAGTAGATGTCCAACACGACCTCATCCCTAATTTCTCAATCGGGTTCGACACATTTACATCATTTTAGCAACGTCTTCATCAGGAGACAAATATATACTCTAAAAGAAAGGGAAACTTAGAACCCATGAGACCCTGACTTTCAGATAGCACAATCAACGTTGAGCGGAACCAACCCAAAGGAGGGGGAGCTCCCGCAGTACACAGGGATTTCAGCATTATTGAAAATACAAACATTAGCCTGCTAACGCCCAGAGACAATATCTCAAGGATGGACCATAGGTGTCAGACGGAGAGTGCTACCATCCAGAATTAGTGCCCTAAGGTAAAGTGGAGGAACAAGTCGTGCCAAACAGAAATCTAAAGTGATGAATTAAAGTGCAAATTAATTACAATCGTATAGCCGTCTATGTCATGGGCAGCCCAAACTTATCATATACTGTGGCCATAGCTTAGACGATCATAGAGTTTAGAAATTTGGAAACCCACGCAGTGGCAGGAAAACCATTATCATGCTAAAGAGCCAATACACAGAGCATGATCTCTTGACAATAACCTTGTAGCTGAACCAAAGGCTTCTGAAACAAAGGCACGACGAGGCTGGAATACGCATCCAGTCTAGGAAACAATCGCATATGTTGAGGACCCGCGTATGCCAAGATGATTAAAGTGGCAAAAAGCAGAAAACCACCACTGGTTTTACCATATGATGTCAAAATGGTGGCACAAGGGACAAATCAATCGTGGGTTCGAAGGTGTCTCGTACCCCAAGGTGGTAGTCCAAACGAGGTCTCAAAACGGCACTGGCAATGAAAACATCTACATAGCCAAGAAGAATTAACAAGCCGTAAGCCTATAATGTATATACTGCCACATAATACTTAATGGCCTCCCCTCAAAAATGGGGGGGAGCTCAATGAGGCATTACAAGTAACTCGTGAACTCATATGACTATGTCCGTCTCAAAGGACATAAGTTCATAGTAGCCTAAAACGGCATATAACTGGCACGGAGAACCGATGTAATATAAACAGTTGATCTAAATAAGGCCATGCGTGAACAATAAATATCAGCCTTACGGCCTACTGAGACAACATATTGTAGCCGTAAGGGTCTACTTCCCATATTATGTTGTGCAGCATGTTTATACCCAATTTATGCAGTGTGTTAATACCCAAATTGGTTGCTTACCGTATTAAGCTGAAGTGCGCTGCTACGGGTTAACCGTCCGACAGCACAATGGAAACAATCCGAAGTCTCTCGTCGAGCATGGGGGTCGTATCTGACCATTGTCAGTACGCAGGAAACGAGGGACACTAACGCGTCGTCCAATCTGACTACGTGCTCTCCCACCTGACCATATGCGTACAGTTGATGTTCCATGGTTCAGGAATACGACAGGCACTGAAACTAAATCCGATGCTACCCAAATAGTCACGTAGTCCTATGCAGAGAAGTTCATTGCAAAACACGAGGTCCATAATTGACCTACGAGCACAGCATTCTATGACTGCAAACTCATTGGAAAGTGATTTGGAAGAACTTGTTTTTGGTCCGTTATTACAGCTGATTTTGTGTAGGGCAATGTTTCTTCCATTAGTCGAGTATTAGAAAAAGCAGGCCACACAATGTGCACTCTCCAGTAGCATTGGCGAATTATTGACTCTAGGCAAGTAAAGAGTACCTCCAGGATCTTTTCCAGGAAATCCCCATCCCTCCACCCTAATGAAAGAAACCACCAAAGCCTATAGAGACAGCACTTGCGCCACTGGAGGATCCTGCCAGCTACAGGGATGCAAAGCTTCAAGCGCGAACCCTCAAACAGATGACGATGATGTGGCATTCCACAATGGGCTGGCTACCTGGAAATCCCTCTCTCAGTGGCATCTCCATTCTCACTCAGAACCTCAGAAAATGCAGGAATTGGCTTACAGAAAGACATACTGTCTGAGACAGGGAAAGTTTGGATAAAACTCCTTTCGTTTGCGCTAATAAATAGTATAAATTGTGTTATACTATTATCAATGGAACAAATCTCTTAACGGCCTGCCCTCTGTCCTTGTTATGGAAAATTTTCATTTTTATGCCAAATTCACTTTACCTGTGAGACCCCCAGCACTTTTTGCTGGACCTCTGGGCCTTTTTCTTGTTCTTCTAAATGAGGGGAGCCTCCGTCCACCCCCTCATTCAATCTTTTTGACATGTCCATGGGAACCCTGCTCATTATTGTTAGGGTGAAGTCTCAGAAATGTGCTAATTCCTCTCTACCTTAGAGACCCTCAGCCCCTTTGCTGGATTTTGAGGACTTTTTTTACCTGGAGAGCGAGACCCTTTCCCCCCCCCACTCTCTCTCATGTATTTTTGTTATGACTTAAGCACTGTTTCATTTGGTTGTGAAGTCTGACAAACTCAATAGGCATCATCTTTTACATTGTACCAAGCAGCACCTTCAGTGCAGTGGCACAGGGAAGTCTTTCAGATTTCCCAAAGGTTTAAATACCTTCTCTTGGATAAACGACTTTTTCCAAGAGCAGTGAAGTGAAGTTGACTTTACTTACATTGTAACTTTCTAGACCCAGCACAGACTATCTTACAATAGGGTGCTGGAGGGGTTACCTAGTATCCCCTTTGTCTAGTTTCTCATGTAATATTTTTATGTTACCCTTTCCTCAATGAATGGCTGCTGGCAGTGTAAAAATGAAAGCCATAGAAATGCAGACATTGAAGAGACTGATTGCAAAGCAAGAAGGCGTATTGCAGATAAGGGACCCCAGCCATATGAGTGCATGGAATGCAAATATGATGGGGAACCCAGTTGAATCACCCACATGTACAATAGCCAAGAAGATTTATGCAATTGTGGAAATAAGAGAAACAGTTAGCTGTGAATATAAGAAGTACTAGCAGGTGAGTAAATCGGTCAAATCTACAGAAAGGATATAAAACTCTGTTTGCTAAACAAGAAGGAATTTTTGAAATAAGGAATTACAAAGCAAAGCATCTTTACAACTAACTGTATTTTTGTGGGCCAAGAAAGACGCAAAGAATATAAAATGTAGAATCCTTGGAATAAAAGGAAGAATCCAGGGAAGAGAATCACTTCTTGGACCAAGGCTTTCTAGTCTTGGTGCATTTTGAATTGAAGAATTAATTGCCGTAAGACAAAGGTCAAGAAAAAGTGAATACCCCTGGAACAAAGATCTTTGTTTGACTTTGGAGAGCTTTGTATTAAACATTCAATGACCTTAAGAGAGGATCCAGTGGAAGGGAATGTTCCCCTGGAATGAAAGGTTTTGGCCTTGGAAACATTTGTGTTAGAGAAACATTTTTGAGAAAGAACCTGAGGGAAGAGCCACCCCTCTAGTAGAAGGCCTCTTTGACCTTGGAGAACATTTATGTTGGAGCTGTTATATTTTCCTTTATGAACTATTTCTGCAGTCACTGGATTAAAGACATTTTCCTTTTCACCTTATAGTTTTGTTTGTAGTTTGAGGGTCAGGATAGAAAGTTTGGGAACAAGGACAGTTTGGATTTTTACATCCTGACAGACATCCTTAGTTTTTGTTTTTTAGCTAGGGAATTCCTCTTAGAGCAGGGTCAGAGGCCTTTTCCCAACCTTTTTTGTGTTAATAAGTCTTTAACCAACAACATAGGAATGTTGTGTCCTGCTTTCATTTCTCAATCCTCAGTCTTCAAGGACAGGAAGCAAGAACAGACCCCCAAAACTCTATCCTTTGCCTGCTATCTGTTGTCTTCTGGTGTGCCTGAGAAAAAACATTTTCCAGTGGGGGACTTGCTGTCCTGATTGGACAGCCACACACCCCTTTCTGTAAACTGCAGGGAGAATTTGTATCGGATGAGTGTGAATTCCTAATAAAAGAATAGGATCTTGAGGCAGAAGACAAGTCGACCACTGGAACAGAAGAACCTTAAGAAGACAGACTCCCGCAGCCCCTTCCAGCAACCGCAAAGAGAACACCACTGTCCTGACCCTGTTTTCAAATCGACAGAGTAGCTCCGACCACACTACCTACACAACTCTGACTGGCTATCTGCAGTTTCGGAAGCCAAACCTTTGTGATCCCTCAAAGATGTCCATAGTACTTTTCATGATCATCCAGGCTCCATAACTGCAGTCTCCATTGGGGTTGCACCAAAACTATTTTTTCCAATAATCACAGCTGTTGTATGGGAACTGGAACACTATTCCTGTCGGGAGCAGAGGACACTGCGTTAGTTGAGTTTTCAATGCATTACGTGTTTTTGTTTCCTCATCTTCTTCAGTCTGTAAGTCTATTAGTACTGTCAACCCTAAAGTCTTTTTAGTTGTCTTTCTACACTGCGTGATTTCAGTCCATTAGCCATCCGCGTTGGCATCCACGAGAATATGTATACGTTAATGTTACGAATACGATCACCTGGTGTCTGCAGAGGCGTTAGGGGACGGTTGCAGTCCTCCCTGAACTTGTATCACCCCCTTCAGGCCTCTCCCTCAGTAGAAAAGCTGTGAGCGGTGGTATGTGGTGATAAGTGTGTGAGTGCGCCAATCTGTGATTGTTGTACCTCTTGAACCCTTCACCCCAAAGTATGGTTTCTATGAGCATACGCCAGCCCATAAAGCTCACCTGTGAATTATGGAAGATAAGCTCTCCGTCCTGCTACTTCTGCGACTATGCTTCTCCTTATGATTGGTAAGTCTTTCTTGAGCTCTTGTGATGCTGTTCATTCTGTTTAATGTCTTTATATGTTGCTCCTATTTATGCCCGCAATAATGTCTCTTTTCTGTTTTCTTCCCTGAGATGGAAATGCGGCCTCAATGCAGCTGTGAGACGCGGCCGGATGGAAGATGGATGCTACCGCAATGTTCTACGGCATGTAAGAGATGGTTTAAGGAAAAGCACGAAGTATGGCGAAGCGCAACCTTAAACTGACTGTTTTTTCAATGTCTAACCTTGTCTTCTGTTTTTCCTTGCATGCGCTTCTGTCGACGATGGAGCGTGTCGTGCTGCGGTGCCGAGATGAAGATTTTGGCATTCCAGAAAGTGTAAAGATTAATACTTGGTTCGCCGAAGAGATGTGCAGGTAATAACAGCTTCCCCCAGTTGGTGGATGTCCAGGAAACAGGATCTTCAAAGGTAAGTCTGACCTCGGGCGACGGTGAGCGTTACGCTGCTTGCAGGTGCAGAATAACGCAAAGCGTCTGTCTTGAGGATCGGGGCATCTTATATAGCTGAGATCGTGGGCACGCCCATTACGGCCGGCTTACCAGCCACTCCCTGACACTCTTAGAGAGTGAGCACGTACGAAGGCAATCCATTAGCAGCCACACGCAAGAATACACTTGGGGCTGCTTAATGGATGGAATGTTCAAGGTTAATGCATCCTGCTTAATGGATGGAATGTTCAAGGTTAATGCATCTGAAGTGCTATGTCCATAATAAAAGCTTTTTGGTGTTTACTTTTGTTGATGAGTCTGGCGCCAAAGGCGCCAGGACAGTGTCCACCCAGGTCTCCTGTGCATGCAACCCCTGCATGCCTGTGCCCCTGACTTCATGACCATGACAGTTAATCAGCCTTCATCTTTCCCTACAATGTTTATTTCTTCCTCCATCTTTGTGTGCAGTTCAGAAAGCCGGTGATACCTTCTGTTTTTGTTATTGGAAGGTTCAAATGTACAGCAAGAAGGCCCGATCTTGGCGCAAACACCTCCCTCCATGGCTCTGAGGAGATCCAGAACGTATCTGTTCTGGAGGGCCATTAGCCTAACTGCTCTCAGCTCTTCCTTAATGGCATTGAACCCCTTGACGATTGAGTTTGTCTGCATCAGTGTCAGCTCCCAACATGTAATCTGGAGCAATTTTGCTGGAACAATGGGTGCAAAAAACATCTGTTCTGCTGAGCAGCCTGTGCTCTAGTGGTATTGAATCCAATGCATTTTACATATCTGATGATGGATAGTTCCCCCTTTTAACTCTGGTCAACCCTACAGATCTCTTCTTTCTTTTGTTGTTATCCATTTTCGGGAGTCCTTCTATTTATGCCTTTCTGGGGCACTTCCATGCTGCAGTGTTCAGATGTACAAGTGCGCATATCCCCCTAGCCTACCAGTTGGGTGGCAGCTGCAGGTATGCCTTTGACCCACAGGCCAAGTAGTGGTTCATGAGCACTGCTGATCCGACCTTCATACCTGGTATCTTCGAAATCTGCTTACATCTTTGATTATCCCCGACCTCTACTTCGCTGTCATTCTGGAAACCTAAAGCAGCTTCCTTGAGCAGTATGATGGGCATAGGCCCTTATTCGTTTTCTACCCATGTGAGCAGCTTGTCACTTGCTTCCCATTCTTTGAGGCACTTGTCATTTTCTTGCTGTACTGCTTCCACTGGAACCGTTAGGAGAGCGTGTGCTTTGCTCCCAACCACTGCTTTCCATCCGTCTGTTGTGTATACTTGTCCATACATCAGCATCTGTGGCCTTTCCCAGCTTCCTGGCATTCCTCTTTTTTTTTTTTTGTTGGGTCCTCACTTGGGACACTAACTCTTTCTGTGTTACTATCTGTACTTCCCATTTTCGCAGACCCTATGTGATATATTTTGTACTCGTATCTGTATTCCAGTAATCATCCAACATTTCCTGAGTCTTGTTGTAGTTATCTTCGTACGGGAACGTTTTCTTGGACATCCACCTTAGGGTTGCTTGTTTCCCTTGAAATCATCCTCTTGCGGTGCAAAGTAATAAACGCATGAGGCATTGCTCTTGCTGCTGATATTTCAGTTGCCACAAACATTCTGGACGCACTTGTGGCATAGGGGATGAGAGAGCAGACCTAACAGCTCTTTTGTTGTTTGTTTTCCCACTTTGGCCATGTGACTATACCACATGTTGTTTGATATATATGGGCCGAATCCGTTATGTAGGAATTTACCTGGTTAAAATCTACTTCTGCACTGTTCCTAGCTCTCTTTACTTCCGTAGCAGTACTTATTGCCTGCCCAGATATGGCTTCCGTAGAAACATGAATCAGGGTTACGTTGGTATGGGTCAAAGCTTGTGCTTGGGAAAACAATCCTCGTAGAACAAGGAGTGTAACGATTTTGAGACAGCAGAAAGCACAGGACATTATCACGACATTATGAATTACATTTCCCATGTTATTATCCTTGGGTGATTCCGCTTGCGTCGCTTGAAAAAGTCTGTAAAACTCAGCTGAAAAGCCTCAGAACTGTTATCATGCTAGTGTGTGTTCATTCAAGCTCTACGCCTATAGTATTGGGTGAGTGTTGCGAAGAACAATCACTCCCACACTGTACGAATTTTCGACTCACCAAGCAGAGTAATAATAGACGGGTCTGCACGAGTCAATTGTTGGTAATTCTGGGCTACATAGAGCAGAAAAGCATTAAAAAGCAGTTGTTGAGGAATCATTCATTCAGTCTCTGTTTGGATCACAAGCCTAATAAAACATTCTTGGAAGATATTGCGACTATTGAAAACTATATGGCTTGGACAGTCTTTACTTTCTCGAGAAATACCTGTTGTAAGGAATAGAAAGTGTACCTAATCTAGGTGTACGTATTGTCCATCTCTAACACTTTGGTCCTGGACCATGTTATCCATGGTTGTTTTTCTTTGTCTTTTTCTTCTTGCATCAAATAGCCTTCTTTTAGACAGAAGGGTTTTCACCTCGGCAGGGCTTAACATCTCCAATGTAATTTCACACTTTTTTTCCCCACTCAGTTTAACTGCGTGATCTGTGGCTTTTTCTACCACATAGGGCCCCTCGAATCTAAGTTTGTACCAGGGTCTCACAAAATTTTGCAGTAGGACGGTGACCCCTGTATAAAGTAGTGGTTGCTTGAGGAGTCCTTTATTGATATCTGGGCTGTTCTCTTCCCGGCTGTTATTCAACCTCTCCCTCATGCTTGCAGTTGGCAAGAAATAAGACGCACTAGCCAACAAGGAACCACATATTCATACATTTCATCTCCAAAAATATTAGAGGCTGCATTTGTGTCTTTCACTGCCCTAGTGGGAGGAGCCTGGGGAAGTGGCATGCGCCGTCCTGTTGCCAGCTCATGGGGTGTTAAATGGTGGTCAGATCCGGGCTGATTGCGCAATGCAAACAGTGAAGCCATTCCTTTTTTAAAGTTGCTTTTATCTTTGCAATAGTTTCTTTGAGCAGGCCTTGAGGCGCTCACAACCCCTGTTCGCTTGTGGGTGATAGGCACAGGAGAATGTGTCCTGTGTCCCCAGTTGGGACCAGTTTCAATCCACCGGGAAAACGGACACACTTGGATCATATCAACAGTCTATGTAGAGATGGTAGAAAAGACCGATTAGGCGGGGGTATGGCTCCTCTCACTACATGCAAGGTATATCCTGCAGTGACACTTTTACACTTATGCAGTTTTCCATAAATGCCACTAATATGCTCCGCCATATTTGGACAGAACCACGCTTCCCTAATGTGAGCATCAAGTACATCTTTGCCCATATGAGAGTGATAGTGCAGTTGCGTGAGTGCAATCTGCAAAAATGCTGTTGGGGGTGCTAGCCTACCTGTGCTCTCCTGTCGCCACAAGGCATCCATGGGAGATATTGAGCATCCCCTTATCCCCCATAATTCTTTCTCCTCTGCCGGAGCCCTTCCTTGAAATTCCATTATCTGCGTGGCTGGTAATGTATTGAAGCCTCCTTTTAGAAACCTGTTGCGCACACAAATGTTTGTTTGACGGGGTACACAAATCAGTAATTCCAGAAAACTATGCTGTGCGCTTTGCTTCCATGCCTGCTGCTTTGTTGCCCTGGCAGACTACGTCCTCCCACCTTGTGTTTGGGCCTGGCACTTCACGACCACTATTGTTGCTGGGAGATGAAGTGCATCTGTATCTGCCCAATAGGGGTGCATGCTGCACTGGCGTACTGTCAGCACGTTGAAAGCCCCTCCTCTGCCATCGTGACAGTCCAGAGTGTACTGTAGACATCCCATAATCTGAATATACTGATCGGCTGGTCCCTGCGTGCTTCTAATGCCATTATGAGAGCCACTATGTCTGCTGCTTCCTCTGAAAAATGTTAAGGCAATCTTGCTCTTGCTATTACTTCTGCGGTACCGTCTGCATTAGTCTCACCACTGCCGCCCCGTATCTGTCCCCTGTTGTCTGGTCTATTGTCGATGATGCATCAATATAGAGCACATCATCCACCTCAAGTGGCTTCTCCCCCACTTTGGGAACGTAGTCATACAGTTCCATGTATGTGGTACAGTTGAGTACATAGTCTCCCTCCTCCACTGGTTCAGCTAGAAATGTTGCTGGGTTTACAATCCTGCACCTCACTACCTTTATTGGTGGATTCGAGACAATTACCTCGAATCCAGAACCTGTCTGTGTAGTCAACATAATTTTGGGTCTTAGAAGAATTGCAAAAAGGGCGTGCTCCACGTAAAGTGTGGTACTACACCCCATGGTAATACTCGTGCACTTCTCTAACGCGAATGCGGCAGCAGCCAGAGCTTGTTTGCACGGTTAATGTCCTCTCATTACTGGGTCTAACCATCCACTACAGTAAGCCAATGGCTTGTTCCCTACCGTAGTCTTGTGTGCGAGTACCAGAGTCATCACTACTCCATTGGAGTGGGAGAACAAAAAGAATTTGTCATGATAGTCTGGGATTCCTAACACTGGGGCTGTGCATATTGCTTTCTTCAACTCCTCAAATACTCAGTCATTTCGTTTGTCCATAACAACTTGCCATTACCTGTCTGTGCTTCCCTGAGCATGCTCAACAAGGGTCTGAAACACTTGTGTATGTGCTTGTTATAAATGCCATATCATATCTAGTATATGTGCTATAGTCAAAACACCCAGGCTCTACAATGATTAAAGACCAAGAACTGCATTTCTCTTACTGGCATTGGCGTTCTGCGGATCTACTCCGCCCTTCCTGTAGTCACTTTTTGCCCTTCCTGCGATATTAGTTGCCCTATATGTATCACTTCCTTTTGGCAATATTGCACTTTTGCCTTGTCCACCTTGTAACGCTTTTCTGCCAATACTGTCGGCAAGTATACCGAGTCATTCCGGCACTGAACTTCTTTTTTGTTACAAATCAAAATGTCATCCACGTATTGTACGACTGTGCTCTCTATCTGTATGTTGCCAAGATCTATCAGTATGACCCTATAGAATATGGAAGGTAACGCACAATACCCCTGTGGTAATCTTGTGTGTTTCCACTTCGGGTTTCTAAATAGAAATTATGTCAAGTCCTTTGACTCTTCATGAAGTGGTATAGAAAAGAAGGCGTTTTTCAAGTCCATCACCGTCAAGTGTGTCGCTTAGGTTGGTATGCTGCTCAGAGATTCAAAGGACGTAAATGCAAATCCTAAACGCCAAGACTCTTCGACACCTTTTTCACTGGATTCACCATGGTGTTACACTGCGATTCTGAAGGTACCAAAATGCCATGCGTCCCTAATGCAGCGATCATCTCATAAATGCTATCCTCTGCTTCCCTCGATAGAGGATACTGGCTCACCCTTGGTAAAATAGCTCCTGGTTTAAGCTTTATCTTGACTGCTCCTATCCCTTTTAACAGACCCACGTCATAGGGACTATTGGTCCATAAGACACTAGGTACCCGCCCTAAGTCCTCCTCGAGAAATGGTGGTGGCGGTTTTCGCAACACAGCCATTCTCTGTGGCACTTCCCTGTAATGTATTCTCACCCAATGTGTAACGTTAATGTCAAACATCACCACATGTTCTGATCGATCGTCAATCTGTATCCTTTCCCTACTGCAATTGCTGTCCTCCATGATCGTCCTGTGTCATCAGTCCCATGCAATATTATCTTTTCTTCCCTCACTATAACTGCTTTGAGGTCTATTGGGATCACCTTTCCTTCCTTCTCATCTAAGGGAATCTCTGGTCTAAATAAGAACTTGTCGGGTATGTGTTGCAGCCTACCCTGTATCCCTGGGAGTCATGTGATTAATATCTCCACCCTATACGAAAATAGTTTGACATCTACTGGCACCCCCCTCTGTAGCATCTGGCAAAAAGAAGCTTGCATAAGTTCCCTCACGTTCATGTAATGAATTCTTGGTGTCGAGCACAATATCCCTTTATCTGTGAATGACAAATAATGTATCTTTTTGCTCTTGTAAATTTGCATGCTGTACTCTACTCTATGTATTATACTCCTGCTCCTTTCTGTATGACTGCATGCAAGAACTGTAACTATGATGTGTGTAACTTTAATATTGAAACTTACCTGTAATGCGCCCAGATACCTTTGAGTTCGGCACGCAATATAAATAAGCAAACAAATCCGTGGCCCCAGAGAATCCCTGCGCATTCATGGCAATGCCGGACATTGGATATCTTCCCTCCATAATACAGGACCTAGTCACCCCTGTAGCCATGTGAAAGGAAAGTCTGGTCACCTATAGTGTAACAAATGGCTTTGAACACATCGGGTCTCACTGTGGTCCCTCCTATTGTGGATATGACATTCCCGTCCCTGTAAATGGATTTCCCCCTATAACAGTCGCCCCTGCCAGTTTTCACACAGGAGTCTGCTTCGTGGAATCTGCATGTGTCATGGTTATGATGTTCTGTTGAACCGGTGCCTGTTGATACTGTTGCGTTTGCATGTCTTAGGTATGCGTCTGGTATGGCGCGTGCATCTGCACCTGCGTGTGATCTTGAGCATGATATTCAGTCTGTTCTGTTTGAATGTGGGCTGTTGTTGCATTTGCCCCTTTTTGATGCATCCCACTCCTGTTCCTTCACACTCGAGATATGTGGCCCGTTTGCCCACACACCCAACATTGTAGGGGACCCTCCATCAATCCCCCAAGGAACGTCCCTGCATTCTGCTGCATTGGGTGTCCGAACCCTCTTCCCAGAGGCATTCCTCCCCCTGCCATCTGTTCTGCGCATGCTGAGTAACTACTCCTTCTCTGCTAGTTAACATCACCCCTTCCATTGGATACTGGGATCGTTCTTTCAGCGTTAACTTTGCTTCTTCGTGTTGCCTTTCCCCGCACTTCTTTCTCTCGTTCTCTTGCATTAGCCTGCAGTAGTGCACTATGGTTAGCTGAGTTTCTGACCACGGCTTAGCCTCCATCCCCACTGGCGTCTTAAGCTGCTTTTGCACTTGGCCGGTTAACCCCTGACACATGTGGTAAAATAACCCTACTGTTTTATCCCACAGTTCTCTCCTCTCAAGGCGCCATTTCTCTTGAACGTGTTGAATATATTCAAGTGGGTCTTGTTAGGAAAGATTTCCATTTATGGGTTATTTTCCCTCCAGTTGTGTATCCCCCAACTTTTTGCTGTTGTCTGACCATCCTAGCCTGACATATGCCAGTGGATTCCAGCCTTCTGCTGTACTCCGCTGGGCTTTTGCTAATTTTGTCATGAGGAAACTAACATGCCCTTAAGACAGTCAGTACTGGTAGACTTTGTTTCCCTTAGTCTTTCACTTTGTTGCCAGTCTTTCACTTTGTTGCTATTCTTAAGTAACATTTTATCAGTGCACAAAGTACTTTACAGTGCAGTGCGCTGCGGTCCCTTTTTCATTTTTAAGGCCCTAGACACCCTAAAAGGATTTTTGTTGAATGTACAAGTGTACCTTGGACAGAGCTGGTGGCAGCTGTTCATTTTTAATGTATTTTCAACTCTTTTCAATGGTCCAAACCGCGTTTACCGCATTTGGCCCAGGACAGTGGCCAGTGCCTAAAATGGCCATGTCACAAGGTCCTTTGTTCTGTCCTTTGGCCATCTTGTCCCTTTGCCTTCCCCGCGTCGAGCAGACCTGTGTAATTCCTTATTTAGTCATACAGACCACCACGCAAACCAAAGCTTTTGCAGGCTTCTGCATGCCTTGTGTGTGTGTGTGTGCGCCTCCATGATGTAGGCTGCAACAGTCTAGTTCCAATACACATCCTGGTTGCCAGGATGTCTGGTGTGCTGGGATGACTAGGACCACTGTGGTCCGTGATAGGTCCACGTTGGGATGGCTGTATGTGAGCAGATCTCCTATTGTTTTCTCTTCGTTTTGGCGCAAAGGAGATTTTGGATAAGAGAAAGCATTTTACACCCATTCAAAGTCGATCTTCTGAGTTCACACCAAACTTTTTAAAGTATCCTGAATCAACGAAGCAGATCTGTGGAACCGCTTGTGACCCGCTGGAAGGTTTGGCACCCTGAACCCGTTGTTGTCCCATCGGACCCCCTGTTTCTGATCGAACTAGAAGGCCTGTAAGGGCGCTTCGACTCATTCGAATAGTGGGACTAACTATTATCGGCACCTCCACCTTAACCTGTAAGAGAGCATCTTTGGAAGTGTTCCTCGACCGCCCAGTGAACTGACCAGCTTGTGCGGGGCCTATGCCCTGGAACTGCTGCCATCTCAAGTTTTTGCTTGAGCCTTTGGAGACTGTAAGCTCTGGGTATAAGGCACTCTCCCGCCAAGTTTTGTACACCTATCATTCCTAGCTCTGGAATTAGGAGAGTATGCCTGAACCCGAGCATACCCGGTCACTCTGTTGCCCAGCTGTGGTGACACACTTCGTGGGTGGCTTGCTGCTGTGCCCTCAGACTCGCAGCAGCAGAACTTGACGGATCCCTTCATCAGGAGCGGACAAATTGCCACTGTCCCGCCACAGAATCATCCCTGAAACTCAGCCCATGAAAGCCGCAGAGCTGTGCAACTGCAGGGTTTGAACCATCGACCGAAGGGGACTCGACTGGCGAAGTTTGGTCCGGAGTGCGCAAAGGTTGGTAAGTACTTGCAACCCTTACCGGTGGCCCCTGGCACATCCATCCATTTTACGCATGAGTGTCCCCTGAAGGCCACTCTTCTTTATCGAGGTAGTCTGTTATCCTGTTCCAAGAAACTGGGTTGGCCTTCTCAACCTCTGCCCACCAGGCCAGAGTTCAGAAATCCATTTTAACAGGTCTTCATCCTATATTCAAGTGGGTCTTCATCCTCATGCATTTTACGTGGCATAATCGCGCTTATATCCGAGGTGTCTGGGTATTGCACCTTTAGAGCTTTTCATACGGCCGCTCGGCTGTTATTGAACGGCGTGCCATCGTGTTTTGTGCTGTCACTCAGGATACCCTGCTTTTTTCCATACATCGTCAGTTACCTCCCCAAGATTGTCTGAGCGCAAGCTTTTCATGTCCCCTACCTCTGACATCGTCCCTGCTCCCAGTCTTTCGATCTCATAAATCCACTTGCCAGCCCCAGCAGTCAACGGAGGCTGCTTACATATTAAATTGTCTTTGTCCATATGCTGCCATGGAATATATTGTCGTTGCCCGCTGTTAGGGAGAATTCTCTCTTTAGGCTGAATTTCCTAACCTAGTGAGTCCCCCAGCAGCTTTGCTGGATTTCTGGAGTTTTGTTTTTTTCTCCTGCCAAGAGTGAGACTCTTTTTCTCCCACTCTTGGACATGACCTATGGTATTTCTTTGACTGTTAATGTGTTTTATGGGCTATGGGGTCCTTTACTCCATAGGGTCTCATGTGTTTTTACTATGTGTGTTACACGGCACCCTCTGTGCAGTAACACAGGGGTGTCATAGTGACACCCCACCATAGACTCCATACCCTGGGACTGACTACTGTCTCCCAGGGCATGTAAAGTCACCATTGGCTTTACTAGTCCCAAATTATGAACAGAAACCAGTACAAACCATCATATTGTGGACGTACTGGTCGGGGCAATTCGATTGCCCCGGGGTCTGTTAGTCGAGGGGGCACGTCTCCGTCCCCCCTGATCGAGTTTTGGCTGGTGGCAGTGGATACTACTTTTATATTCGACCGCGAATATATCCCTATGGGATTTTCCCATTGTTCGAGGCTACCAACTTTAATTATTTAATTCTCATAGCCTCGAACATACTGCCGGTTTATTTATTTAATATTAATTGGCCAGTTGGTATTTTTTGCCAGGACTCGATTCTAAAATGGCGTTTGTGTTCTCTTCTGTGACTCCAACCCAAGCCGAGCCCTTTGTTCCACTTTTTGGCGGGCTTCTCCACAGAAGCCTCCAAAAGTGGTGCCACTCTGTCTGGGTAGCACAGGGGGTGAGGGAGGGGGTTTAGGCACCCTGGACTGAGTCACCTTGGTAACTCAAGTCGCACTCTTGTGTGATTGGCCCAAGTGGTGAGCCGGCCGGCTCACCACTTAGCATGTTTGATTGACAGCTAGGCTGAGTGAATGGGGGGTGTGCGGCATAAAAGCAGGGCTTTGGGGACTGGAACTTCAGAAGTCGCCACAGGACCTGAGAATCCGACGAGGGAGAAGCTGAGCCGACCTACCACGACAACACCACCGGTGGAGTCCTGCGGTACCGACTCACCACTTCCCGACGACGGAGAAGATCTCCCGGCTGGAGAGGCTTCTTCCCCTGACTGGTGGGCACAACCAGTTTACCTTCTTCTCTTCGCATCCCAGGACGTCTTGTGGTTGAATTGCCCGTGCAAAGCACCCTGGCAACCGGATAGCCACTTACCACTGGACCACAAATGAAACGACCGCTCATTTTACCTGAGAAATCCGCGGCTGGTTTCTTCCCGGGCAGTGCAACGGACTCCTGTCTTCCTCCCCGACAAGATCCTCTCTTCCTCCGGACGAAGCACCGACTTGCATCCGCTGCCAGGAACAACTGCCCCCGCTGGAGTATTCTCACCACTTTAAGGTACTGTGTCCGCCAGGCCTCCCTTTCTAAAGATTGCTACAAGGTAATAATAACCCTTTAACCTTCTGGACTGGGCTGGTCGCCTTGACCCTCTAACTGGTCCCTTTCTTTTGGTCCAACTCTTTTTGAACCTTTGCAAGACTCTTATGCACTTCAACCGTCTTACCTTGGACACATTTCGTTCTGATCCTCTTAAAGTGGATCTGGCCTTCTGAACTCTAACTTCACGGTTTTACTTGCCTCCCTCTCTTGTTTTGTTCTTATGAAAGTGTTGGGATCTGTTTCATATTATACTCTGCTTTTCTCTCCCTTTTTAAACGAATTATTAGAGTGCCACCTGCGTTAAGCGTTCACCGCTGTCTGAAAATAAGTGGGGCTTTACTTAAGACTTGTCTAATATTCTTCTAAGGGAGTGTATATCTTTTAGTGACCATGTTTTTGAATTGCTTACTATTAGTGCCTGTGTGTTTTTCTAGATGTGGTTTTAAATAAATAATCATCTCTTTTACACCAAGCTCTGGTCAGTGTTTACTTGTTCTACTATGTTCTTTTGACCTATTGTGAATACTCTGTATACTGCCTAACTCTTCTTGAGGGAAGTCTGACTGCTCAGCCACAGCTACCAAGTGAATCTGTGTGGTACAGACTGCTACCAAGTGGGTTTACTGCCAAACACCTGTAGTCTTAAATCTTTTGCAGTGGTCCCAGAGTGTACTGCACAGGTTTCTGCCTAACACCCGCCTCCAATAATGGGAACTGTGTTAGTCTCGTTCCTCCGTCCCGTCTCCCCATGTCTTTTGTGGTGGTGAGCAACTTTGCCACCTCTGTCATTTTCCATCCTGGCAGGGCCCTGAGCCTCTGCGCATATGGAGTGCTATCGTCCGTACCTTCAACCCCCTTAGAACGTGGCAGTCGCCCTTCGATGTCCTCATCTTTTCTGTCCATGCCTTCCTCACCTCCCCATATTGTCTCTGGGCTTGCTTCCCTAGAGCGGTGAGTGTGTCGTCCATCTTTATCGTCCTCACTCCCCTGTTAATCTTCGTCTGACCCAAGGTCCCAATGCTACTGTCACTCTCCCCTTCTCAGTCATCCTCTAAGCTAAGTCTTCTTAAATTTGTGTCTTCCCACTGCTTTCCCTTTATTCGATCTGTAACTACGTGTTCTTTAGCATGGGATATAGCATGGATTCACATGCTCATCAATATTCCCCGTAGTCGGGCCAGGAATCCTCAGTAAAAGAAAAAAGTTTCACTTTCACTTACAAACTGTCTTTCTGCTATAAAACAATACCTGAGCACTGGGACATACTGCCCTCTCCCTAAGCCCCACCTCTGGCCGCAATCTTCAGATTTTTACTGCAGGTTCAAGTGTTGGGAGTCCTTGTGTTTTGCTCAGAGCTTTTCTACGTTTTCGTGCTTTTTCCATTTTTTTGTCAAATAGAGCCTGCATGCTCTTTCGTTCCTTTGACCGGCCAGCAGGAATCCGTTTGTCGGCATCTTTCAACGCCCCTCAAGGGTAAGAATCGTCAAGAGTTTCATCAAAGATTCCAGGAGGCAATCGGGCCGGACCATGTCGGAGGAGAAGGAGGGGGAGGCTCCATCTTCAAGCTCTGCTCCAGCTGCAGATTGAAGAACGTGTTTGTGAAGGACAAACTCTCCCAGTGCCTCTACTGTCTCCATCTGGACCACAGGGAAGCGGATTGTGAAATCTACCTTGGGTTTCTCCATCAAGAATCGTCACAGTAGGTTGGCTGCGTGGCTCCACGCCAAGGCCTCTACCGTGTGTGGCAAGCAGGGGCATGCCTCACCCAGGACCGGCCGGTCCGAGGTGCAGGCTTCTAAGTCATTTGAGGGCGCTCCATCCGTGGGGGTCCAAGACCAGGCCAAGCACCGCAAGTCCGTTTCCACCAGGGTCGCTGCTCAATCGGGTCCGGCAACGGGCAGGGCGCATTCATCTTCACCATCTGCCTCCATCTCCAGTCATCGCTCCAGCTCCTCCTCGAAGAGGAAATCAGCTAACCCAGGGAATCTGGGGGAGAAGCCAGTGAAGATAATGGTGCAGAGAAAGGTGTCCGACCGGCCCCTGAAGACCCAGGTGGTCTAGACGAAGTCATGCTCGACGATCGAGCTGGTTGAGGCCGCTCTCTCGAAGGCAGAAGGGGCTGACCCGGTCCAGGTGACCCTGGTGTCGCCCAGAGTGGCCCTACTCCCGAGGCATCGACCAAGCCGGTGGAGAAAACGCAGGAGAAAGGGATGCCATCCCTAAGCCCGAGACCGACCCCTCAGGATGCAAAAAGGGGGTTGGGGGGGGTTGCAGGCCTCAACCGTGCTCCAACGCACAGATATTTCTTCCTCGGATGATGAGGACCTGGTGTCCGTTCACATGGTCCCGGAGGACGTGGGGAACAACGACCGGAACAGCGAGGAGGACGACGACGGGGAATATCGACGATGCCATGGGCGCTGGGCCTACCCTCCCCCGACACCTTCCAAGGATCTTGTCGCTAGACATCCTTTCAACTCTCCACACCCTGGTGTCGGAGATCGGGAAGATGATGCCGACGGCACCTCCGGCACCTGTGCCACCGGGCACCCTGCCGGCGAAGAAGATAAAGCGGCACCCTACACAGCCTCCCTCCCCCCACGGATATGGGGACGGACCTGGACGACAACTGCAGCGTTTCTCTGCCGCTGAGGGCTTTTCCCCCGGACAAAGTGGGTTCATTCCACGCCGTGGGTTCATTCTCACCCACGCACCACCTGCCACAATAAGTTCTAAAAAACTCAATGCAGACAACTTGCGTCCCCACCTTTTAAAAGCCCCTGCCTAGCACCACCTTTCTCTC
This sequence comes from Ambystoma mexicanum, assembly GCF_040938575.1. Taxonomy (NCBI): domain Eukaryota; kingdom Metazoa; phylum Chordata; class Amphibia; order Caudata; family Ambystomatidae; genus Ambystoma; species Ambystoma mexicanum. The sequence goes on along the minus strand of NC_090925.1, from coordinate 15,686,387 downwards.
AGGACCCAAATATACTATCAGCTATCTTCAATGATACTCTAACCAATGCCATAAACTCTATAGTCCCACTTGAAAGCAAGAAGGAAAAAAAATAATTTCACTGCAACTCTTGGTTCTCGGAAGAACGCCAAACCCTCCGAGCTCAAAAGCGCCAGTCGCTTAAAAACTGGCAAACGGATCCGAGTGATCTAAATAAGAGAATCTTCAAACAAATAGCCCTCCAAAATAAAAAAAGCCATTTTAGCAGCAAAATCCAACTCCTTCAATGATAGGATCGCAAAGGCCAATTCCCAAGCTAAAGAACTATTCGCAATCTTTAATGAATTAGTCACTCCTCCGGCTACCGCTGATGAGATAACTAAAGACAAAGCCTGGTGTGCCAGCATTCAGTCCACCATGCTCAACAAAATAAAACTCCTCCAGAACAAAATCCAAAACCACTGCAAAGCCCTCCCAAACCAAAAAACCAACCGCCCTACACAAGACAAGTGTAGTAATCTCAATCACGCTCAATTCTCCTTCAGAAACGTCACTGAACCTGAGGTCCTTAGTCTCATCAAAAACCTCAAACCATCCCCCTGCAAAGCAGACGTTTGCCCTCCCAAAATCATCAAGGAATGCGCCAATGACCTAGCACCCCTGATTACTGCCTTCATTAACGCATCTTTCCAAACAGGAACTGTCCCAAACAATCTCAAGGAAGCCTGGGTGCGGCCACTTCTAAAAAAGGCCACACTTGACCCAGCACAACCCACCAACTACAGACAGATAATGACAGTCCCGTTCCTCCTAAAAATCCTGGACAAAGCAGCTCACATCCAGATCCAATCATACATAGAAGGTAACTCCATACTAGGCAAAAGTCAATCTGGCTTCCGTGTCAGGCATGGAACAGAATCCGCCTTATCAAACAATCAAATCTCACAGATCATGGACAAAGGCAAACCTGCCTTGCTCCTCCTCCTCGATCTATCAGCTGCTTTTGACCTGGTAGATCACCAAACACTCACCACCCACCTCACCCATACAGCCCATTTCTCTAATCAAGCAGCATCCTGGATCAAGAGCCATGAAGGTCTACTTCGACACAGCTAATGCAGATCCTACCACTATAAATTGCGGTGTCCCCCAAGGATCTTGTACAGCCCCCACCATCTATAACCTCTTCACAAAACCCCTCTTCGACCTACTCGACTCCCTGGGTGTTGCAAATACAAACGACACTGAAGTACTTTTACCCCTATCTGGACTCTATCACCAAGACGCCATGGCCCTTCACAACATATATGCCACTATCCAAGCTTGGATGGCAATCAGTGGCCTCTGTCTTAACGGGGAGAAGACTGAAATTCTCATCCTGGGCCAGACAAACACATTATCGAAACTAAGCCCCCAATACAACAACTTCAACATAGACAACTCAATCATCTCCGTATCATCCTCTGTCAAGACTCTAGGTGTTCACATTGATGCAAATCTATTGATGAACAAACAAGTCAGCGCCATAGCCTCTGCATCAGCGTTCAGCACCAAACTCATCAATGCCATTAAACCCTATTTATCCACCCCAACCGCTTGGCCATAGCTAGAGCAACTATAGGAGCCAAACTCGATTATTGCAACGCCCTTCTAGCTGGCACCTCAGGCAAAAACATTCACAGACTGCAAACCACACAAAACAATGCCCTCAGAGCCACCATGAGCATCCCTAGAAGAGACCATATAATCCCACGCCAGACGTGAAGCCCGGTGGCCCCATGTCAAAGACTGTATTACTCTTCAAATCCTCACCATCATTCACAGGTGCATCAACAAAGCTGCTCCAGCATACCTATCTGAAGCAATATGAAGGACCACATCCGCGCAGTACACCAACCAGCTACACATACCACGCATAAAGAGAGCCACAGCGGGAAGCCTAGGCTTCTCCTATATTGCACCAAAACTCTGGAACTCGCTCCCTGCCACCCTTAGAGCTGAAACTTCCATCTGTCTTCCGCAACAACCTCAAGGCCACTCCCCTTAACTAGCAAGTGGAGGACTGCCTCCTCCAATTCTGCCATGTATGTTGTAATATAACACAAATGTAATATAACTATATTGTGACCTGTATATATACTGCTAATGACTATGTAACTATATTGCAACCTGTATATATATTGCTAATGACCATGTAACTAAGCTTTGTACTGTAACAAGTGCCACAATGTCCTTGGGCTGTTGTGCGCTATATAAATATGAATAAAACAAAACAAACAAACAAAACATGGTCGCCCGAATATCGAAGCTCTTCCAGCTGACGCCAGAAGAGATCAAGAAGGAAGGTTTCCTTTACCAACGACGTGAGGCCAAAAGAAAGACCATTCTGGCGGTACCTCTCGTGGACGATGTTTGGGATGAGGGCCTGGTGCCGACGAGCAACACAGCCTCAGCCCTGCGAAGAGAGAGGCTGGAGAAGAAGTACTGTGTAACGGAGTCCGCCCCCGCACCCAAGTGCCTACGGTTGCAGCCCTCCCCAGACTCAGTGGTCTTGGCAGCAGCGAGGAAGAAGTCTTTCAATTCCTCATCTTCACCCTCTGTTCCCGCGGACAGCGAGGGGAAGAGGTTGGACATCACGGGTAGAAAAGTGTTCTACTCGGCAGCGACGACAGTCAAGACAGCGAATGCACTTGTGATCCTGACCATCCTGGTCTCTAACCCAGGCCTCCCTATCGCAGACACCTACACCAGTGCCTCCTCCTAGGAAACTCTCACTGACATCCTCTTCTTCGTGCCTTCTCCTGACCTATGGACCCTTCATATGCTCTCTGTGCTCTCTCCCTTCTCCTCTTCTCCCATTAATGGTGGCACCCATTGGGATGTCCTCTTGGCCTCCTTCCACTCCTCTAAGGCCATCATTAATGTCTACACTAATGGGACCGTCTTGGTCCAAGGCCCTCCGGCCAACCTCCACCTCTTTGGTAGACGCTTCCCGCGCCTCATCAACTTCCTTTCCTCTCCTCTCCTGCTGTCCCCCCTCCTCTGTCCTCAGCTACCCTGCCTCCATCCTCCCTCCCTGCCCCCTCTTGTGCTCCTTCTTCACATCCGCAGGGCGTACCTCTGATCTGTACCCCTCCCTGGAAGTCCTTCAAGGATGGCAACCTTCTCAACATTGCCACTCTTAACTCTTGCTCTGCAGTCAAACATTCCTCTGACATCTGTCGCCTTCTTGAGGAACTGGACCTTGACGTCCTCGGTCTCACTGAGACATGGTTCACGGCCAGCTCTGTCACCAGCCTTGACACACTTCTACCTGACGGTTACAAGATCCTCTCTGTGCCCAGGCCCAACCGTGCTGGGGGGGGGTGTGGCCCTTATCTTCCCTGAGTGGATTCCTGCCACTCTCACTCCAACGCATACTTACTCCTCTTTTGAATGCCTGGTCTGCCGACTCTCTCTCTCTCTCTCTCTCCTAGCCATTCCCTTACCGTGGCTACTATCTATCGGCCTCCTTGTCAAATTTCCTCCTTCCTCTCCGAGTGGGCGGACCTCTCCTCCTCACTCCTGTCCTCAACCACTCAACTCCTCTTTCTTGGAGACTTCAACATCCACCTGGATGCCTCCTGTCCCCCCTCTGGACTCTTTCACGACCTCTGCGACTCCCTCTCTCTCTCTATTCTCCCGTCTGAGCCGACTCATTCTGCAGGGCACACTCTTGATGCCCTGATCTCTTCTGACCTTCCCCTCTCTGTCCCTCTCTCCACTCCTCTCTCCTGGAGTGATCACTTTCTCCTATCCTCCCACCTCACCCTCCCTACCCCACAGGCAAATCCACTTCCATCATTGCCACCCACCTTCTCAGTCATCCGACCCATGAAGTGCGTGTCAGTTGAGGCTTTCGCTGCCACCTTCTCGCCCCCACCTCCCCCTTCGGCTGACTCCCACCCTGACACAGCCCTCTCCACGCTCCACTCTGCTATATCTGATACTCTTGATATCCCTGCCCCTGTCATGAGAATCCGCCTGAAGCCCAAAACCAAATGTAACTCCTGGTATGACTCGGATCTCGTCACCCTAAAACGCAAGTGCAGGGTGGCAGAGAGGAAATGGCGTGCTTCATGTTCATCCTCTGACAAACTGGCCTGCCGTCTGCTCCAAAGGCAAAATCGGCTCTCCGTTCTCAACAAAAAGAGAGCCCTTATCCAAGCCCGCATCTCTGCGGCATCTAGCAATTCGGCCGAACTCTTTAAAATCTGCAAGGAGCTGGCCAACCCTGCTGCAGTCTCTACCTCTCCTGTCCCCTCCCAGGCCCTCTGCACAGCACTGGCCTCTCACTTCATTTCAAAAACTCAGGACATCCTGTCCTCACTCTCCTCCTATCACCTCCCCCCCTCTATTCCCTGCTCTTCCTCTGGCCCTTCTGCAGCCACCCCTCCTCCCTCCTTCTCTGCCTTTCCCCTTTTCTCTGCTGGACAAGTCCGATCTATGAAAGTCTCGTCAAAACAGGTTCACCCCTGTTCCTCCAAAACTATCAAGGACCACATCGACTCCCTGGCTCCTGCCCTGGCTGACTTTTGCAGCCACTCCTTCGCCTCTGGAGTATTCCCATCCCCCCTTAAGCACTCCCTTGTGCACCCTCTTCTTAAGAAACCCTCTTCCGACCCCTCCTGTCCGGCTAACTATCGTCCAATCTCCATCACTCCCTTCCTGGGCAAGCTCCTGGAGCAACTGGCCATCTCCCAGCTTAATCTCCATGCTGAATCTGTTGGTAGTCTTCATGACCATCAGTCTGGCTTCAGAGCTGCCAGAAGCACGGAAACTGCTCTCCTGAACATCCGTGAGGACCTGCTCTCAAACCTTGACTCAACACTCCTTGTGTTCTCATTTTGCTCGATCTCTCTTCTGCCTTTGATACTGTCAACCATGCCATCCTGCTCAACCGTCTCCGCGATAACCTGGGTATCGCTGGTCAGGCTCTGGCGTGGCTGACCTCTTTCCTCTCCAATCGACCATCCCAGGTCCAACTGGAGTCCTTCCTCTCTGACATCTTTTTCTCTGCCCTGTGGTGTCCCCCAGGGATCTAACCTCTCTCCCTGGCTGTTCAACCAGTATCTGGCACTCCTTGACCACCGCATCGCCGCTCTCTGCCCCAACTTTCAGTGCTATGCGGATGATACCCAGCTAATTTTCAGGCTACCCTCGGCCGCCTCCTCTCCATCCCTCATCTCTGATTGTCTTTCTGCTATCCAGGAATGGTGTGCGCCAATTACCTCTGCCTTAATGCCAGTAAGATTGAGATTCTACTCATCGACACACCCACTCCCTCCTTCCCTGCAGCTCTCTGGCCGGCCTCTCTTAGCCCTCTTCCTGCTCCTACCTGCAAGGCAAAAAACCTCCTCCACCTTCGACTCCACACTCTCCTTCTCTCCTCACATATCAGACGTCTCTAAGAAGTCACACTACCAGCTGCACCTCCTCAGAGGTATTCTTCCTTTCCTCTCCTTCCCCCAGAAGCTCACTGTCTCCCGAGCCCTGGTTCTCTTGAAGCTGGACTACTGTAACAGCCTCTTTCTAAATCTGCCTGCCTCTACACTCCGCCCTCTGCATCTTATCCAGAACAGGACTGCAAGACTTGTCCTTGGCCTCAAGCCCAGGGACCGTATCTCTCCAGGACTGAAATCTCTACACTGGCTCCCAGTGGCTGCAAGGATTAAGTTTAAAACCCTCTGCATTGTCCACAAGGCCTTCTGGGGCCTAAATACCTTCAACTCTCTCTTCCTAAATATCTTCCTTCTCGAGCTTTTCACTCATCCGCCTCCAACTCCCTCAGGGTCAGCCACTTCTCCAAGCAACAAGTTGGGGGGTAGATCTCTCTCCGCGGCAGGGGCCTCCCTCTGGAACAGCCTTCTTGCCTCCCTTAAACTTGAGGAGGACCATCTCTGGTTCCGGAAGCACCTCAAAACCTTCCTCTTTGCTTCTGCTTTCTCTCCCCCTCTCCCCTGCTAATTCTTGACTGAAACTGCACTGAATCTGCAACTGGGCCACTCTCACCGATCTCGGTCCTTGGCCCAGCCACTCTCCACTTGCACTGGCAATCCCTGCACTGCGGGACTGTTTCTCTGTATCCCTACAGCCCCCTTCCCAGCACTTGTTCTACACTTACCTTGCACTTGCCGCTAGCCGGCCATTTTATTCATTATTATTCTACTTGCCCTGTACTGCACTACCTCTCCCCCCCTCCCTTTCCCCTTGCACTTTTCCCTTCCCTCTACCCATGCACTTGCGCGATCTGAATGACACCTGGCCTAGTAGGATTGTTGTCTGTCTTCCCTTTGTTCCCCCTCCCTGCCTCGTCGTGCCTTGAAACACTTGTGTATAGGCGTGTTATAAATGCCATATCATATCCTATCATACCAGATCTTATAGCACAGGGAGCTGTGGTATAAGATGGCGCCGCTGCTGGGTTTACTACCTTACAAGCGGGTCGAGGCGCTTGAGATCCTCCAGTAGAGCGAGGTGGCATCGGACCATGCCATCACTGTGGGCCTCGACATCAAGGATACAGGGTTCCGCCAGATGGGGAATGGTATCTGTCTCCATCGTCGTGGCTGGTTGAAGGCCACCAACTTCCGTCAAGAGGTCCAGATGAGGGTGCTAGACATGCCCTTCGACGGGGACAACCTCTTTGGGAAAGCAGTCGACGAATCGTTTCAGGCCATTAAGACGGAGACAGCCTGGGCTCTCAGCAGCAGCATCATCCACCCTTTCGTGCCTCAGGTGAAAAATCAGGCATGTCATTGAAGGGGTTCGGCAGAGGGTCCTCCTTGTACTGTCAACCATCCCAGTCCACGACCCAAGAGACCTACAGGTGCCGCTCCAAGACTTTCGGTGGAGGTGGCTGACTTCGTAGCTCCCAGGGTGGCACATAAGCCCCAAAGAAAGATTGAACCGACCAGGACGTCTGGCCCCCACCCATGCACCCTGGTAGGAGGCCGGCTGGTGGGCTTCGTCAGCGAGTCGGAAAAGCTCTCCACTGACCAGCAGAAGTGTCCGCTAATACCACCGATGGCCCGGCAGGAGCAGCACATGTCTCAGCTCTCTCTCAGCAGGAAGTACGGCCATGTTAAAAAGGAGGGCGATAGAGCTGGTTCCAAAGCCACTCTGGGGCTCCAGAGTCTACTCCAGATACTTCTTGGTAAAGGAGACCAGGGGCTGGAGGCCCATTCTAGACCTGCGGCGTCTCAACAAATACCTCAAGTCCCAAAAAAGCACTTGCTCGGCCAACTGGAGGAAGGAGATTTCATGTCGTTGCTGGATCTGGAGGATGCAACTTCCACGTCCCCAGTCACGAGAAGCATCGGAAGTTCCTGCACTTCGTGGTACAGGGAAGATACTACCAGTTCAAGGCGCTTCCCTTTGGACTGAAGTCGGCGCCCAGTGTGTTCACGAAGTGCCTGGTGCCAGTGGCGGCCCATCTGCGTCTACAAGGGATACATGTGTACCCGTACCTCGACGAATGGCTCATCCACGCCAAGTCCAGGGAAGTAGCCGTCCAACACACAGAGGACCGTCCGGCTGCTAACGGATCTGGGGTTCTGTCAACTATCCTAAATCCTGCTTGATACCATCGCAGAACACGCTTTTCCTGACAGCCAGGCTCAACACGGTCTCCTGCCTGGCGGCCCCCTCAGAAGGGAGGATAGCGGCCATGCTGGGCAAGGTGCAACAGCTGTTGCCACTGAAGACCACCACAGTGCCGACCATCAAGTTGCTGCTCGGCATGATGTCTTCATGCATTTACCTGATCCGAGCGACTGGAGGCTCAGTGGATCCAGGTATCCGGAAGCTTTGCAGACAAGATTGTTCTCAACAAGGAGTTCCGTCGAGTGATAAGGTGGTGGGGCGTGCGCTCCAACTTCTTCGGGGGCACAGATTTCCAAAGCATCCCCATACCAGGAGACGTGACCACGGGCGCTTCCCTGGAGGGCTGGGGAGCCCACACTGGACATCTCTATGCCAGAGACCTGTGGCTGCAGGAGGAGAGGGATCTCCACATCAATGTCCTGGAGCTGCAGGCAGTGGTCTGGGCCCTCAAGTCGTTCCTTCCGTCCCTCAAGGGCAAGGTGGTGAGGGTCTTCACGGACAGTACTTCCACAATGTTCTATATCAGAAAGCAAAGGGGTACCAAATCCCTGGTGTTCTCCAGAGAGGGGCAGGACTTGAAGCACTGGGCCGTCGCCCAAGAGATATTCCTCATTCCTTTTCACCTGGCGGGAGTCAAGAACACCATCGCCGACTCCCTGAGCTGGGAGCTGCGCTCTTCCCACGAACTTCGACAGGATCAAGTGGACAGCCTCTTCCTCAAATGGGGCAGACCTCAGATCGATCGGTTTGCGACGGCAACACATTCCAAATGCCAATGATTCACCAGCAGGTTCCACCAGCCGTGGAGCATGGGGGGATGCGTTTTCCTTCCTATGGAAAGGCATGTTCCTGCACATGTTCCCACCCGCCCCCGTTCCCTGTCCTGCTGCGAGTCATCAACCAACTCAAGCGGTGCCGATGCAGGATGATCCTTGTCACCCCCCCACCCGCTGTCAAGCTGCCAGTGGTAGGAGTCGCAATCCTACATCACGACCCAGGATCGCTGAACCTGAAGGCTTGGCTCCTGTAGCCTTAGAGTCCGGAGGGTACGAGCTGCCGGCGGACTGCAGGGAGGTCCTTGCCAGGGCCAGAGCGTCGTCGACTCTTTGGTGCTACGGGGACAAGTGAAAACGTTTTGCAACGTGATGCTGGATGCAGAAGATGAACCCTCTTAGGGTCTTGGCTCCTCAGATTCTTCCGTACTTGTCCCCGGCCAAGGCGGGGCAGGCGCACACCTCTATCACGGTGCATCTGGCGGCTATGTCCCGCTACACCAGGTCTCCAGGACGGTCTTCTCTTTGTTCCCACCATCTAGTCAAGGAGTTCCTCAAAGGACTGTTTCGATCATTCCTGCTGGTGAAGGCCCCTGCACGGGTGTGGGAACTCAACGTGATGCTGACGAGGCTCATGGTGGCTCCCATCGAGCCTATGCATCAGGCTCCTCTCAAGTTCCTTTCGTGGAAGAGGGCTTTTCTCGTGGCCATCACCTCTGCCAGGAGTGTAGGTGAGATCCAGGCCCTTTCCTGCAATCAGCCTTATCTGACCTTTCACAACACGAGGGTGGTGCTGCAGACGCACCCCTCCTTCATGCCGAAGGTTCAGTCGGAATTCCACCTTAACAAGCCTTTGGTATTGCTGTGTTTTTTCCAAAACCTTTGTAGCCGGCTGAAAGGACTTTGCACCCGCTGGATGTGGCTTGTGCGCTGAAGTTCTATGTGGCACGCACAAAGAGCTTCCGTGAACTTTGGTCCTGTGAACCATGGGAAGGCCTTATCCAAGGCTTTCATTTTCAGGTGGCTCTCCGGCTTTATCGTACACTGTCAATGGTTGGCAAACCGACCGCTGCCCGGTATTCCGAGAAACCATTCCACCAGAGCGATCTCTGCAACGACAGCGTTCCTGTCTGGTGTGCTTCTGCTGGACACCTGCAAGTCTGCTACGTGGATGTCCACGCACACCTTCACAAGATTCTACTGTGTCGACAGGGATTCCAGAGAGAAGTTCAGTGTCAAACGGTGCTACCTGTTCGCTTGAAGGTGAGCCTGTTCCAGAGGTAAGAGTATTTACTTCTGTTGAGCCTTGCCACCTCCCGTGGTTGTGTAATGTTGTACTGCAATGTATTTTGTTATTCATGAGCATGTGAATCCATGTCAGACCCCATGCTGGAGAAGGAATAATTTACTTACCTTTAACTATTGTTCTCCAGCATGGGCCTGACATGGATTCACATGCAAACCCTCTCTCCTGCCTCCTGTGCCTCTTCTTGGTCATACTGCCACTTAACGTGCTTACCAAATCTGAAGATGGCTGCCAGAGGAGGGGCTTAGGTAGAGGGCAGTATGACCCAGAGGACAGTGATTGGTTTAGAGGAGAAATGCAGTTTGTAAGTGAAAGTGATACTGTTTTTTCTTTTACTGAGGATTCCCGGCCTTACGACTGGGAATATTCATGAGAATGTGAATCCATGCCAGACCTGTGTTGAAGAACAATAGTTACAGGTAAGTAACTTGTTCCTTTTTCTTAATAGCAGGCAAGGTAGCATGCATTATTCAAGTTTTTTTTTTTTATAACACTTTTTTTGGCACAACCACGTTGTTCATCACTATGCGGGACAAACCATTGTGATGCCTAGACTATGGAATTATCTTGGGGTGGGTAATCTTAGTATAGCACTCGATAAAGCCAGCGCTACTAACCACCCACTTACTAAACCTATGATGGTAATATGAGAGATAATTGAACTCGTGGATTTATTTGACTTCAGTGCGCTCTCAAACTTCTGTGGCATGAGTTCACATACTAACCATCAGCCCATTGTGTCCTCTCCTGAATGGAGTGCATTCTGACAAAACCATATCAGTGTAGACACAAGATGTCCACTAGCTCCCCACTCCCCTGTGTAGACACAAGATGTCCACTATCTCCCCACTCCCCTGTGTAGACACAAGATGTCCACTACCTCCCCACTCCCCTGTGCAGTCACAAGTTGTCCACTACCTCCCCACTCCCCTGTGTAGACACAAGTTGTCCACTACCTCCCCACTCCCCTGTGTAGACACAAGTTGTCCACTACCTCCCCACTACATCCTTTGCGACCTGCTTCCCTCGCTGTCCTACATCTATGACGTGTAAAGCGCACTCTTGCTACCCAAAGCTAGGTCTGCACTCAGTAAATACCCGAATGATAACTAAATTGCCTTGCACACTAATGACTCTGCTGGCCATAGAATAAAAGTATACAAACTTATTTTCTGGTGTTTGACACTGATCATGCCTTTTGGCCTTCCCTCTAGGAGGGGATCGCATTGTTCTGAAAAAGATTCTGGCCTCTAGACAAGCAATAGACTTAGTCTTTCAGGAGTAAACGTAATTCACAAGAACAATGGCACTTTGTTGTGCATTGGATAGCGAGAGGGAGGGGTAAGCCAGACAAATTCAGGGAATCTAAACGGGGCACACAATTTGCACTCGCTACTTACTAGCCATTGGCTAGTGAGAATTGACTATAAAATGCTGTGCTGTATGTGCATATAATTGAGGTGGGGAGTTTTCTTTTGTTGTTTTCTTTTAATGGCTGGCTAGTGGTTTGCCACTTGAAATGTTCACCCCAAACTAAATTGCCGAAGACACAAATGGGCACTAGAAAATGTTGGCTGAATGAGGTCCTCCCAACATTACCAGAAGAGGCCTGTCTTTGCTGACATAGAGTGAACACCCTCAAAGCTGTAAATGCATTTTTAAAGTGTTCAGCGAAGTAGCCCGTTTGGCTACCAGGGCAGGGTTACTGTAAAATGCCACTTTTTGACCCTGGGTAAGTACCCTCAGGAAGAAAGTGTAGTTTGGTTCTAGGCTGACGTCAAGTATGTACTTTTAATGTTGTTGTTCTATCGTGCATTTGTAATGTGTTGGTAGCTACTTACTCCTAGAGTAGGAGCAAAGGTTGCTGCCAAGACATTTTCAAGTCCCATTGCCTAGCAATTTTATTTTTTGTCTTTCTTTGTGCGTTTGTGTTTTGTGAAGGCATCATGAAGCAAGACACAGACAACAGATTCACTTCCTTAACCAAAAGGACTTTACTTTTATGTCCGGGTGGATTAAGGTCTTTCTTGCCCTAGGCTAAGACGGGATTTTAACACCTAAAGAAACTTAAGGATCGTCTATGTCAGGAAGTTCAATTTAAGTCTGTCTGTATCCAAAACCTATACTTGCCCCTACAACTAAAGATATGCAATGTGTAGGGATGGCAGCACCAAAAAAACAGTGTTCAAAATAAAGTTCTGAGCTTCTTCCAGCTCTGGCTTGGTTCAGCTTCCCCTTCCCCAAGTTCAAATAGTTGTACATAAAAACAGGACTCGTGTTTACCTACACCCAAGTATAACACAATTCCAAGATTTCTGATGTTTGTTATTCTGCTTAGACTCACATGCTGTGCGTAGTCCGACATCCAGTGGTCACTGCGGAGTATTGCATTTTGTTTTTCGTAGTCGAAAAGGGGACGTCGACAAGGCATGTCTGTAACACTATCCCTATAGTGACGTGCGGTGTACCCACAATCCCTCACGCATCGAGGTCCCTCAGATTGCTTTTTTCCACCCAGATACTGGTCGCCTTTACGCGGAGCTCCTCGAGAGAAATTGCAAAAACATTTACTCGACCCTTTGGTCGTTATTTAACATTATACATTACATTAGATCCCTCCTTCGACGCTGTAGCTGCAAAGCTGTTTCACTGCCGAATAAGAACTTCAACGGCGGTGACTTAGACGGAGGAGATCCTTCGGCGCTGCCGAACACGTGGCCTAGCCTCGCCGGCCCAAGACAGTAGGGAGAGTGGGGTCGTGGGACATTTCTTGTTCTTTCTGAGAATGCCTTTCTTTCCCCTCCCTTTCCTTCGGGCCGTTATCACGTTTACCTGTTTCCTCAGCTATGGAGAGGACTCCCTTTAGATTTTGCCCGCGCTGCAAGGGCAAATTCACTTGGGAAGATGAGCACAAACGGTGTAACCGTTGCTTACCCCTCGACCACAAAGAGGGCGGCTGTGCGGCCTGTAAGCTTCTTAAGCCAAAGACTTTAAAGGACCACAGGGTCAAGAGGTAGGCAGCCTACGCTAAGTCTAGGTCTGATTCCTCACCCGCCGCCGCCGAGTGTGACGAGGATAGTGATAACCCAACCTCTGCTTCAGAGGTTGTAGACCACTCTAGTGAGCGTTCCCGCTCCTCATCGTCTGTCCCCGGCCCCGACAAGCTCGGCTCACGCCCTGCTTATGGGGATGAAAACCCCGGCGACACTTGACGAACACAGAAAACACAAACATAAGCACACAACCCATGGCACGTCTTCGTCAAACACGAAGACAGCTCTAGCGCCAACTGAGACGCCGGGACTACCGGCAACCTCCACCTACCATAAGGATCGCAAGCCCTACCCGCCACCGCAGCCGCGACTAGCAACTGGGCTACCTGCAGACAAGGGCGCTACCACCAAAACATCAGGCGACGCGCCTCAGAGTGCTATCGTCGCCAAAAAAGACTCGGCACCGCCCAGCACGACGCTAGACGAACCCCTGACGGAGAACTAATCGTCGAGAGCTTGGCGCGTATAGTTTCCAAGGACGGCCAGAGATGGATAGTGAGTGACACGCCGAAAACTGCTCACAAGGCCAGGGAAGCGCCGAGGATGCCGGAAGGAAGGCAGGAACCGCTCCCGCCGTCAAAAGAAGGCCCTAGCCTGCGAGAAGTTTTCTCAGAAGACGAAGGGACCTTATCCTCGATGTTATGGGACAGACCAAAACGGCTACAGGCAGAGGAACCTCTTTTTTCGCCTCCAGACCGTTCTGGTTTACCATACTGGACTGTTGAGAGATTCCAGTCATGTATGGACAAGCTGGACAGATTCATGTCCACTCCTGAAAATAAAACTCCCAGAGACCAAGGGGGAGGCACTTCAGGAGGACCCCAGGGCTAAATATCCTAGATTATTTAACCCCCTTCAAGAGGACATGAATACTTATGACCTTACTGAAGAAGACTCTCACTTCCAGGAAGATGAGGAGTTCTTAAATAGTGAAGACCAACAAGACCTCGGAATAGGAGAAGGTTTTCATGAAAACACTGACATGGGTGGGGGGGAGTTCTTCGAGGAAGACCCAAATGAAGGTGGCTCACAGCCCTGACAGTTACCAACAGAGTCTACAGACCCCTGACATCATAAACCTTCCCTCTCCTCAGACCACACCGGTCAGGAATCCATCACCAATAGATCATCAACCCACCTTCAACGCGCTACTTTGGAAGGCAGCAGCGCATTTTGAAATTGAAACTGGTGAAATTACCCCTGATACTGATTTTGTAGAAAGAATCATTCAAGAAAAACCTCCCACTAGTCAATCCATTCCCCTCCTCGCGTCAGTTAAGAGACAAATTACTCCATCGCTGTCCACACCTGCACTGGTAAGAGGGGTCAATCCCAGAATTGAAAAATTGTTTACTCCCTCTCATTCAGACCCATTATACATTAGGGGTCACTCAATTCCGGACTCCTTGGTGGTAACTACCACAAGGAAAAGAGCAGGGGTTCCGCTGTCAACCAGCGAAGCACCCCCAGACAAAGAAGGAAATAAGCTCTATGCTCTGGGTAAAATAATTACAGCCTTGGCAGATTTTTCAACCAGAATTGCCAATAATAATACACTACTGGCAAGTTATGCTGATGCCCAATGGGGAAAATTACGGCAAGACCTCGAGGAAGTCCCTGAGCCCTTAAGAACTCGCTTATTGGCCACAGTAACAGAAGGAACTCTGGTTAACCAGAGCATCATTAAAAACACTCTTGATGCTGCAGAAACGGCTGGCTGTTCTTTAGTGCAGGGAATTCTTCTGAAGCGTCATGCCTGGCTCCGCAATTCCGGCTTCAAGCCAGAAACCCAGGCGTCACTCATTAATAAACCAATAGAGGAGTCTAACCTCTTTTGGAAGGCAGTGGACGACGCACTGGAGACTGCGAAGGAGTTAGACACCCTCAAGACCTTAGACCAAATCTCAAGGCCTCCCAATAAGCGAGGATTCGGCAACAAACGCTTTTATCGAGGCCAACGCCAACAGCAGCAACAACAGCAGTACACTGCAGGCAACTGGTCCTCTACTCAGGGAACCAGTGGCCAGTACACGCAAAGAGGACAGCACCGTGGCAAGGGCAGAGGTCGGGGCCCCACTCCCAGAGGTTCCCTGGCTACTAACACCAAATGACCCGAAGATTCGGGTCCCCTCACATGCATCACCGGTCGGGGGCCGGTTAACATCTTTCCTACCAGCATGGGAGGGAATAACATCAGACCGATGGGTATTGTCAACTATAGCCCATGGGTACTTTATAGAATTCAGTCGGTCCCCCACGTACAGACCCCCAAGGGGACAACGCCTGTCACCGGAACACCTCGCCATTCTTCTTCAAGAAGTGGAACTACTGCTACTAAAAGGAGCAATAGAGGTTGTGCCTCTATCACAGGTAATGGAAGGTATTTATTCAGTGTACTTCCTTGTACCCAAAAAGGACTTAACCATGCACCCTGCACTAGATCTGCGCCCAGCGAACAAATTTGTCAAACCTCAAAAATTTCGCATGGTGACCCTACAGGAAGTAATCCCCTACTTTCGCTGGGAGATTACATGACAACACTGGACATAAAAGATGCATACTTTCATATTTTGATGTTGCCAGCGCACAGAAAATACCTCAGGTTCATGATAGAGGGCAAACACTACCAGTTCAGAGTGCTACCCTTCGGCATAGCGTCAGCGCTGAGGGTATTCACGAAAGTACTGGCAGTGGCAGCGGCCCATCTGCGCAGGTTGTCCATCCCAGTATACCCTTACCTCGACGATTGGCTCATAACAGGGGATTCTTACGAAACATGCTTCTGAAATACCCAAAAGACTGTAGACCTTTTGTTCCAACCGGGCTTCTCCATCAACGAGAAGTAGTCCAGCCTAGACCCCAGCCAGATCAAACACTTCCTAGGGGCTCTAATTCGAACAAGGGACGGCCTCGTCTTCCCCTCCAACGAGCGGGTCCAAAATATGCTGTTTCAGGTCCCTCAATATGTGGCCGGTCGAGAGGTGACGGTGCGCAAAGCAATGCGTTTGCTAGGAATGATGGCATCATGTATATATTTGGTACCTCACGCGCGACTGCGCCCAATGCAAGAGTGGCTCAACAGCCAGTGGTGTCAGGCCAGCGGACAATGGGACGATCTAGTGGTGGTCTCGCAGGCCTTGGTTCTCTCGCTACGGTGGTGGTCGAAGGAAAACCTTGTAATAGGGAAACCTTTCGCCACCCCCGCAGTGGAGGCCACTCTAACCACAGACGCATCCCTCACAGGATGGGGGGGCTCACCTATCCCATCAGACTGCACACAGAGTTTGGACTCCGAGTGTAGCGTCCAAGCGCATAAACTTGCTGGAACTGCTAGCGGTCTTCAAAGCACTGAAGGCTTTCCAGGCACACCTGCAAGGGAAGGCAGTGATGGTCCTCACAGACAGCACCACAGCCATGTACTATCTGAACAAGCAAGGGGGCACTCACTCTCCAGGACTGTCCAAGCTGTCCCAGAACATCTGGAAGTGGGCTCTCAAACACAACATATTCCTGTTGTCACAACATGTACCAGGGGAACTCAATCTGCTGGCAGACGAACTCAGCAGAGACTTCCCTCTGCCCGCAGAGTTTGAATGGCGGTTACAAGAAGACATCGTCTTCAACGTTTTCACACAATGGGGATTCGCAGAAATAGATTGTTCGCAACTCTGGAGAACTCCCAATGCCAAGATTACGTCTCCATGTACCCCCAGAACCAATCCAAGGGGAACGGTCTATCGATACCATGGTCAGGGACATTTGTTTATGCTTCCCCCCCCCCCCGACTCCCCTTCTCAACAAGATAGTGCATAAGATGCACCAGGAACCAGCTACCATGATACTAGTGGCCCATATATGCGACCGGCAGCCATGGTTCGCTCACATGATGGAAATGTCCATCTCCTCCAGTGAAATTTCCCTGCCCGTACAACATGCTGTCACAGGACAAGGGCAGAACACTACACCCATGCCCACAGACCCTGAACTGAGCAGCCTGGCTCCTGAGGTCATAGAATTTGGACATTTACAACTCCCTCAAAGATTCATGGACATTCTTATGGAGGCTAGAAAACCTAACACGCGTTACTGCTATTCCAGCAAATGGAAAAGATTTGTCATTGGTGTAGAGATAAGAGCATCAACCCAGTTGACTGCTCTCCCACACAGATGTTCTTTACCTGTCTCACTTAATAGACTCAGGTTTGGTCTTTAATTCCATTAAAGTTCATCTAGCTGCACTTTCCGCATACACCACTTCTCAACACAAAGTGTCACGGTGGAAAGTCCCAGTTATTAAGGCTTTCATGGAGGGAGTAAAGAGAATACACCATCCTATAGCTAGCCTAGCTCCCGGATGGGACCTAAATGTGGTACTTACCAGGTTTATGGGCTCACCCTTTGAACCCATGCACAAAGCATCCCTTAAGAACCTCACTCTTAAAACTGCTTTCTTAATAGCTATCACCTCCATTAGGAGAGTGAGTGAACTACAAGCGCTCTCTATACTAGACCCCTATGTAACAATTCACAAGGATAAGGTGGTTCTACGCACACATCCTAGGTTTGCATCAAAAATTAATTTCTAAATTCCATGTCAACCAATCAATAGAACTACCAACGTATTTTAAGAACCCTTCAAATTTGGGAGAAAAGAGCCTGCATACACTAGATGTGCACAGGGCTGTCATGTTTATATGGAAAGAACTAGACCTCTGAGAAAGACTAATCAGTTCTTTGTCTTGGTGGCAGCAGGAAGAGAAGGAGATGCAGTTTCAAAATCCACTATATCTAGATGGATTGTCCAATGCATCACTCCGTTTCTCTCTTGCTAAGAGAGAACTACCCTTCAAGCCAAGAGCACATTCTACTCGGGGCACTGGGGCTTCCATAGCATTCATTGCAAATGTCCCTCTGGAGTCCATTTGCAAAGTGGCAACCTGGAGTTCTATACACACCTTTACAAAACACTACTGTCTAGATGCCCACTCTAGATCTGATTCCCAGGTGGGGCAAGCAGTGTTAAGACATGTTTTTTCTACTGTTCCTTCTCACAACCCACCTCCAACTACGGGTACTACTCGCTAGTCTATGCACAGCATGTGATTCTAAGCAGATTAACAAACATCAGAAGACAATGCATTACTTACCGTAATAGCATTTCTGATGGTTGTATCTGCTTAGATTCACATGCGCCCACCCTTCCTCCCCGCTCGGATGGAAGGAACATAGACATCCTTATCTTTCTCTCTTTTCTGTACTCACTCACGTCTAATAGGCTCCCTCAGGGCAGAAAAAATACAAACAGAGGGACCTCGACGCGTGAGTGATTCTGGGTACACCGCACGTCACTATAGGGATAGTGTTACAGACACGCCTTGTCGACGTCCCCTTTTCGACTACGAAAAACAAAATACAATACTCTGCAGTGACCACTGGATGTCAGACTATGCACAGCATGTGAATCTAAGCAGATACAACCATCAGAAATGCTTTTACGGTAAGTAATGCATTGTCATCTTGAGGTTCCTTTACCCAAGATGAACAGTTCCAGGAGATCTCGGGGTTCCCTTCCCCAAGACCAACATAGTTCCAGGATTTACCCGGTTCCCTTCCCCAAGATCAGCACAATTCCAAATGGTTCAAGTCTCTTGAATTTTTTTAAAAATCTTTTAATCAATCTTGTCAGCTTCACTTTACACTCCTTTTTAATTTGTATCGGAACAGACGTTTCAGCATTTGTATCCCACTGTCTTTGGGTTTTTCTTGGTTCTTTCCCGAGTTGTCTACTCGGTCTAGGCATAGTTGTAGGACCACACGGTTCACCCATTATAAGCTGTGATGATGTTAGGTCTTATTGATCAACACTGGTTTTCCACCTAACACCAGTGTTGGCACTCAACATCTGCTGTGGTTTCTGTCTCTGGCAGTTTAAGGGCTTAAACCTCATTTGTGTATTAGCAGTGTTTTGGCTTTACCACAACTTGCATTCATCATTGACCCTCTGAGTTCAACAACTTGTCTTTTACACTTGCTTTTCATTCACTTCATACATATTCCAGTGGCAGTCAGCGTCCAGTGGCAGTCAGTAGTCCTCTGGGTTCCTCAGCTCCAGCGGGGACGACATAACGCAGGCAATTGCTGGGGTGTTAGTCCTCTCGCTGCCCGCTTGGTTTGCGGCACCCTTCTCCCCCTCTGGGAACACACAACGTCCTTTCTGCTGGTCCTGCTCCAGCCTGCTCCTTGCCATACGCTTTCACTTGTTAACCGCTTTCACATGTTTTTTTCAGTGCTTTTAGCGAAAATTTCACTTAGTTCACTATAGCACATTATTCGTCTTCCACTTGTGCTACAATTTCACATGACTTCCATATCTTCTCCTTAGTTTGGTATTCAATATTTGCTGTTGTGGTTCCCACAATACTTGGCACCTTTTCCATTATTCCTTCATTGTATTTCCCCAAAACACTCTGTAATGGATTCACAATTCCTCATCTCTTCATTCGGGTTCCAAACCCTCTTATTATGAGCCTTTTGCTTAAATATTAAATGTCTTGCATTCTCCCACTGGGTACCCCTGTACGAGCATTCCCTGTCTCATTCACACCAGAGCTGCTCTGCTTCGCAGGGCATCTTCGTGCTGTTCTTGACACTCTACTCCCGGATAGGCGTTGGGAGCTCCACCCCCACCCCCGTTGCTCTCTTTCGGAAAACCTTCAGGCAGCGTCCAGTGCCAGTCGGTAGTCCTCTGGGTTCCTCCGCTCCACCGGGGACCACATAACGCAGGCAATTGCTGGGGTGTTGGTCCTCTCGCTGCCCGCTCGGTTTGCGGCACCCTTCTCCCCCTCTGGGAACACACAGCGTCCTGCTCCAGCCTGCTCCTCGCCAATGCGTCTGTCACCTTCCCTCCAGGCAGGTTCTCCTTGAATCTGGTTTTAAGCACCTGTAGCCTCCCAATAGATTGGGGTGGGAAGGGGGTGTGGGGTGGAGAGGGGGTGAGGTGGGGGGGTGTGAGAGAGTGAGAGGAAGAGAGAGAGAGAGAGGTGGGGACTGTTTATATGGGTGCGAGTACCCATATAACAATCCCCATCTCTTCAATATAAACTAACTCAAAGTAAAGAAATTGGAGTAGTATTTGTTTACTTTGAGTGGATTTATATTAGAGGAGTTGGGGAATCATTACAAGAGTTCTGAAGGAGTGCTACCCGGCCCATATAGAGTAAGGTCCTTCAGGTAGGTCTCATCCTAGTCTTCCTATCACAAGGGTGTTTCTATGGGTGTTCCTGAGTGTGATAACATGACCCTATAAAAACCTCAGGGATGAAAGGTTTGTTCTGAAAAGGAAAGGGGGTAATACTGCATCTCACCTGCAGACGTTGCTCCTCACTCCCCTAGGTCCCTCCACCCAGGTGATCCTTGCTTGCATATTCACCCCCAGGGTCGGGATCCAAAAGCAATGGCCTTGCCGTGGTCGCCTGAGAGGAGGAAGTCGGGGAACGCCCTCAGGTTTCTCAGTTTCCCCTGGGAATACCTATTTTGGCCTTTTTTATGTGTAAATGTATGCATAGGCCGACATCAAGTGGAAGCCTCAGAGTATTACAGTACAGTTGTTTTCTTGTTTTCGAAACTCAAAGGGACATCGACAGGGCGTGCCAGTAATACTATCCCTAGTGTGACGTCTACTGTACCCATGGTCCTTCACGCTTTGAGGTCCCTCAGATTGTTTTTTTTCCCACCATCATTGTCAGTTCCTTCTATCTAACGCCATTTTATTTTTATAAAAATTAGTACTAGATACTCTTTCTGTCCTTTTTTAGCTGGTCCCTTTCCATACCTTCGGCGAAGGCTTCGAGGACTACCTTTGTCGACTGCAGAACTTGCCTCAACGAACTTCCAGACGGCCTCGGAAGGCCGCTCCGGGCCTTGGCCCTCACAGTAGGGAGAGTGTGGGGGGGGGGTGTTACATATTTTAGTTAGACTAAGAGAATGCATATTTCCCCTCCTTCGCACTTTATCCGCCAAGCTGCCTTCCCCATACACAATGGAAAATACACCTTTTAAATGTTGTCCTACTTGTAATCGAAAATTTCCCTGGAAGGACTTGCACTGATAGAAATCGCTTTGCGTCGCATCTAGTAGAAATGTGAGTGTTAGCATGCGCCACACTTAGATGGAAACGTGACCACTAGCCTGCCTCACATCTAGATAGGATATTGAGGATTAGCAAGTGCCACACTTAGATGGAATCGTGATCACTAGCCTGCCTCACATCTAGATAGGATATTGAGGATTAGCAAGTGCCACACTTAGATGGAAACGTGATCACTAGCCTGCCTCACATCTAGATAGGATATTGAGGATTAGCAAGTGCCACACTAAGATGGAATCGTGATCACTAGCCTGCCTCACATCTAGATAGGATATTGAGGATTAGCAAGTGCCACACTCAGATGGAATAGTGAATGATAGCAAGCAGCACACCTACACATAATTGCAAAGACAGCAGTGCCAATTAACCAATCTACTAACATTTTCACCCCTCTGCATACACCTCTCAAACTCTAACCAAACACAACAAGCTGCACAAACTTCACTACATTGCAACAACAAAACAAACCACACATAGACTTGCACAACAGCACACGATGACTACCGACCGTAAAACACCCCAAGCCCAGCCAACGGACCCACCGGGCTGAGGCTGCCAACAGCACATCACTGCTCTCTTGCACTTTTCCAGCTTATTCCCACTAACTCACCCCCCCCTCCCTTTTTTCAGAGCCGCCAGAGCACCAGGGGACCACTCCGTTGGTGATAGTGCGTGGTACAAATATCCTTTAACATTAACATAACCTGAGTGTGCAACCTTTGTCTTCCAAGGGACCATAACGAGGGCGACTGCAAATCTTGCAAGCTCTTCAAGCCCAAGTCTTTGAAGGACCATAAAACAAAGTGCTAGGCCCACCACGCCATGCAGGCCTAGGCCGCCATGGATGTAGAGGGTGTCTCCAGTGACGGCAGCATCAGCGTCTTCAGTGAAGACGACAGCGAATGGGATTTATCGGATTCACACATGCAAGCAGGCGGCTCTGTTACGGGGACGACACCCGGCAGCTCCCGCACAGACAAACATACCCACACTGAGCACACAACCCAAGGCCATAAGTCGAGGTCAACATCAAGCAGAAGGGGAAGGTCCTGTCCCTGTCTTCTGGGCAATCATGCTCTCGTTTGCCACACAACAGGCCCCTGAAATCGAGAGAAAGGTTTGATTAGGAAGCCGTGCAAAAATCAACAGCCGAAAACCGAACGTCGAAAGACGCAGCGACAGCCCGTTCAAACGCTGATAAGTGAAAATCGACGGACATGTCGAAAGTGGCAAAATCCCCTCAAACCTCGAATTTCTCATTTAATAAAAAAACATGTCCCAGACGAACTTCGAAACACCTGTAGGGAGCTATGATCCAGGGGGAGGGATCCATATCAGAGGCTATCAGACACAAGTGTCACCCTACACCTGAACTCCCTCCCACTGTCCCAGGTTCTCCGCAGTGGTCTACAGAAGAAATAGACCGGGTCATGAGGCGCATGTCCTCTCTGGCCAACTTCTTTGACTGCCACCCATAGGCTCTAGAAAATCTCAAGGGCACACCACCAGCTAGTGGGGCCAAACATTCACAACCCCCACCAAAAGAGCCTGTGCAGACAAGCAGCCACCCCTCGGCAGGACCCAGGCCAGCTTGCATACTGTGACCCCAACCAAAGCTTCCAGGAGACTGGAGCATATAGGGATTCTGAGGATTGGGGGGACATAGGGAGGTGTCCCAGTATTATGACGACAGCGATGGAGACGCTTGCGTCATACTGTCGCCAGACCATACAGACCCACCGGTGGCAGACTCCCAGGTAGGTGACCAAATCCAGTTCAATGACATGCTCCTAAAGGCAGCGGATCACTTCCAAATAGAGAAACGGGAAACCCAAGTAGACAAAGATTTTGTCGAAAACTTCTTGGGAGATAAGAGATCAACAACCCAATTCATCCCCTTACTACAGTTTGTACAGAGGCGAATCCAAGCCACTTTGATAACCCCTAACTTAACACGGGCAGTAAAACCCTAAATTGAAAAAATCTTCCAGCCAGCCCCCTCGGGCCCCCTCTACATCGGAGGCCAATTAAAACTGACTCATTGGTCGTTACCACCACGAGGAAAAGAGCGAGAACCCCTCTCGCTTCATCAGAGGCACCCCCCGACAAGGTAAGCAAAAAGATCTACTCTTTTGGTAGGAAAGTCGCCACGTCTGCAGCATACCAGGCAAGGATTGCCAACACCACCACCTTGCTGGCCAGCTACAACTGCCACAAGTGGGACAAAGTAGCCGAAATAATGGCCTCAGCCCCCGAGCCCCTTAAATCCCAACTCTCTCTCTCGCCGTGGCCGAAGGGAAAGATGTTTCTAACTGCATTTTTTAAAATGATTTAGATGCAGCTGATTATGCATGGAGAATTATTGCTGAGGGAACGCTTATCAAGCGCAGCGCATGGCTACACCAGTCGGGCTTTAAGCTAGAGGCACAAGCGACTCTTCTCAACATGCCGAAAGAGCCACATTTTCTGTTCGGCAAGGCAGTGGAGGATGCAATCACAAGTGCCAAAGACGAGTAAGACACCCTAAAGTCACTGGGTCAGCTTACCAACAAACCCTCAGGTCAGAGAGGAGGACCATGGGTCGCTTTAGGGGACAAAATTCACAAAAGGGGGTCTAGATACAACCAGGGTCAGAGTTTGTCTTGGGGTTCAACACAAGACCAATCCTCACAAGGTTTTCAGAGAGGCAAGAGAAGGTCTCGCAGCAGGGGCAGATCCTCCTCTTCCAGAGGCGGATCCACACCCCCAAAACAATGACCACCAGGTTCAGGTGCCCCTCCCATGCCACTCCAGTAGGAGAACACATAACACACTTTACCCACGCATGGGAGGGAATCACCTTAGACAAGTAGGTGCTTTCAACCGTGGCAGGCGGTTATTCTATAGAGCTGCTACAACGACCCTCCAACCATCCACCAAGACAAAGAAACCACCACAAAGGAAGAACAGCGCATACTACTGGAGGTGAAAGCGCTGCTATTAAAGGACGCTGTCGAAATCGTCCCAGTGAACCAGGTAAACGTGGGTGTCTATTCAACGTACTTCCTTGTTCCCAAAAAATATCTAACAATGCGCCCTGTATTAGATCTGTGCTCTGCAAACGCCTATGTCAAGCCACAAAAATTCAGAATGACAACACTACAGCAAATAATCCCACTGCTAAAGCAAGGGGACTACATGGCAACCTTGCATATGAAAGATTCCTATTTTCATATTTCAATGTTCCCAGCGCACAGAAAGTTCTTGCGTTTCACGATAGCAAACCAGCACTACCAATTCAAGGTGCTACCCTTTGGCATAGCATCCACTCCAAGGGTATTCACCAAGGTACTGGCGCTGGTGGCAGCGCACCTGCGCAGGGAGTCTATCCCAGTGTACCCTTACCTGGACGACTGGCTCATCACAGGGGAGACATCCCAAATTTGCAAGCAAAATACCCAAAGAGCGACCTTCTTTTCCAATTGGGTGTCTCGATCAACGAGAAAGTCAAGCCTTGTACCAAACAAAAATAGGAATATGGGGTAACCAGGAAAGATCACGCTTGGGCAAAAAATAAACGTGATGTGGATCTCTAAGGTATTGACAGCAGCACTTCAATGGAACTAATAGTTTACTGCAACCTAATTTAAGAAATGCAACACTAGTTCTCGTTCCATGAAATTGCGCCGTCACAAAAATCCATTACAGAAATAATCAAATTGGAGTATACAGTCCTTTTAAAAAATCAGGTTTGTCTGCTTTAGATAGTACAGCCTTTGCCTACACGTGTTACGACCACTTTTTGGTCCTTTTCAAGGCAAAACTCTCTAAGTTGATATTTTATGGAATGGACCTGCAAAAGGGTCTACCCCTTTAAAGTAATAGCTGCGGTTGCTATACGTCGCCCAGGTAAAATGCATTTTGTGGAAAGCGGAAGACAGCACGGTTGCATACAGAACCCGAGCATACATACAGTGCTTCTGAAAACAGGGCTCATTCTTTGGGATTTACAATTGAAAATCTTTATAAAAGAAGTAATACGAACGCCTGGGCGACATATAGCAACCGTGGCTATTACTTGGTAATGTGTAATGTGCGATCCGATCAAGCTCCTGTGCCCGGCCAACTTGCTTTCCCAGCACGAGGGGACAACATTACAACCTCACTCACTGAACTTGGCAGCGGAGTGGAGAAGATTTGTAATTTGGTGCCAGTCAAAACAAACCCGATAGAATACACTCCAACACACATTCTTCATTACATGCTCCACTTATTAGACTCGAGGTTATTCTTTAACTCTATAAAGGTTTCTTGGCGCCTCTATCCACATACACCATCTCTCACAGTAAAGTATCATGGTGGAAAATCCCTGTCATTAAGGCATTCATGGAGGGAGTAAAAAGACTCCACCCTCTTATATTAAACACACCACCAGCTGGGACCTCAATGTAGTACTTGTAAAACTCATGGGACCACCCTTTGAGCTTATGCATAAGTCAAGCCTTAAACACCTCACGTATAAAACGGCTTTATTGGTGGCCATCACCTCTATAAGGAGAGTCAGTGGACTTCAAGCATTATCAGTGCAAGACCCTTTCTCTGTTATCCACAAAGACAAACTGGCATTAAGAACGCATCCTAGGTTTTCACCGAAGTTCATTTCAAAATTCCACGTAAAACAATCCATCGAGCTACCGGCTTTCTTCCAGAACCCAACAAGCTCAGCTGAGAAGAAACTCCATACACTAGATGTAAGGAGGGCGGTCCTTTCCTATGCGAACAAGACCAGACCGCTCAGAAAAACAGACCAACTGTTTGTCTCTGTAGCATCAGGCAGGGAAGGAGACCGCATTTCCAAAAATGCCATCTCCAGATGGATAGTCAGATGCATTCAGCTCTGCTACTCTCTATCAAGCAAAACACTGCCTTTCACACCAAGAGCTCACTCCACTAGGGCTACAGGAGCTACTCTGGCTTTTATTGCAAACGTCCCGGTGGACGCCGTTTGCAAAGCAGCTACATGGAGCTCAGTACATACTTTCACTCAGCGCTACTGCATTGACACATACTCTAAAGCAGATTTTCAGGTGGGACAATTGGTTCTAAAACATCTATTTGCTGCTGTACCTTCTCACAACCCAATACCTTCTTCTAACACAGCTTGCTAATCTATGCATAGCATGTGATCTAAGCAGATTTGACAGGCCTCAGAAGGGATACATTACTCGCCATAACCATATTTCTGATGCTTGTATCTGCTTAGATTCACATGCTCCCACCCTTCCTTCCCTTGAAGTAGAAGGTGCATAGATTTTGTTCTGTGCTTTAACTGACACATCTGCTTTACTATACCTGTACTCACGATGCACTTCATTTACCATCCTGGCATGCAGGTGAGCACGTGTGCGAGGTCCCCCTGGTTCCCATTTTCCATCATGGCGCTGCTTGCAGTGGTGAGACCTTTGTGGGCTCCCTGGCCGCAGCAAGGCTTCCCTCACCCTTGTCCCGCCTCCCGAACCCTCTCCCAGGCCCTTACTGGCCAGTTCAACTTGCTTGTACTAGCTTGCTTCACATATAGACAGGTTTTTTTTCAAAGGTGGGCTAGTGCCATACTTGGATACGGTTGTGAGTGTTGGTGGGTGTTATATATGGAAAGGATTGTGAATACTAGCCAGTGCCGGATCTAGATAGGAATGCGCCACATCTAGAAAGAATGTGGAACTTTAGCACATCACTTCTAGACAGTGATGCCAATAACCAACCCACTAACAATTTCACCCCCCTGCATACACCTCTCAAACGCAACCATACCCCTATAACACAACAAACCGCACAAACATTCACTACACTGCAACAACAAACAAACCACACATAGACTCGCACACCAGCACACAACGGCTACCGACCGGAAAGCACCCCAAGCCCAGCGAACGGTGTTAACCGGGCTGAGGCTGCCAACGGCACATCACTGCTCTCTTGCACTTTTCCCTCTCGTTCCCACTAACTCACCCACCCTCTTCCCTTTTCAGAGCTGCCAGAGCACCAGGGGACCACTCCGGTGGTGATAGTGCGCGATACAAATATCCTTTAACATGAACATTAACTTCATGCAACCTCATGTCAGAAAAAAAAACAATCTCATCGACCTTGACGCCTGAAGGACTATGGGTACAGTAGACGTCACACTAGGATTATTATTACTAGCACGTCCTGTCGACGTCCCTTTTTTGAGTTCCGAAAACAACTGGAATACTCTGCAGCTTCCACTAGATGTCAGCCTATGCATAGCATGTGAATCTATGCAGATACAAGCATCAGAAATACGATTAGGGTGAGTAATGTACCATATATTACACAGCCCACGGTAGCGGGCGAGTAGTTATGGTGAATTTGCTAAACTCATAGGAAGAGCACTTTTTCGGCGGCTTATAACTTTGCTCCCCCTGGAAGAATCCTCACCAAACTTTGCAAAAAAAAAGTATATGGCTGGCTCTTAATATTTTCACCAAGTAGGGTGAGGTTTCGTGCGGGAGGGGTGGGAGTGGAGAGTTATAGGGGAGGGTCCCAACAATTGTTTTCACCCATAGACTGAATGGGTAAAACGTTGCGCACGGCTGCAGCTCGAACGGCTGGTGGACAGATATTCACCAAATTTGCGCCAGGAGCGGGGGCTTGGGCCAGAAAGCGTGCTTTTGTGTGTTTGGTGGAAATCCAAGAAGTAATTTCTTTGTAAAATACTGAAATCTACTTCCCAAAAAATTAGTGCTATCTGGGTCTGCTCCGCTGACCCATTTCCCTGTTTGCTCCGCGGACAGAAGTGTCATTGGATCGCGGTACGATGTGGTGTCAGAGAAGTCTAGACACAGTTGGCTGGAGGAAAGCAGGCTGTGCATCATTTTTTAGGAAATCTGCCATGGTGTATGGGAGGACAGTGCGGCGGCGGAAGGGTGTGGAAAATGTACCGTACGCATTGTGTTGGCGGCAAGAAGGGAGGGAATGGCTGGGGGAGTAAGAAGTGGTTCATGTAACATATGTAAGCTAGTATTTTCTGTGGTGATTGGAGGCAGCTGTCTTAACAGTCCCTTAGCTTCTGCTGTGACCTGTTTGCAGAAAACTCTTTTCTTGGTGAGTGGTGGCAGGTCATTTGCAGATGGGGAGTGAATTGCACATGACATAGGTTGGGTGGGAGCGCGGGTGGCGGTGCGCTGCGGATGGAATGGGGTAGTTGGGCACATGGAGGCATGCATGGGTGAATGAAGGTGCGGTTGGTCTGTGGAAGATTACCCTATTGGGTGCATGGCCGAAGCCCGTAGGCTGTAGGGCATGCACTGAGGAGCTCAGGGCTGCAAGATGCACACCACAGGAAGGCATGTTTGAGACTGCATCCGGTACAGGGTGGTGCTTGCATAGTGCGGTGTATGCAGATTGGTTGCAGTAGCGTTGGTGCAGGGGGGGTAGGACTGCTGGTGGCAGTGGTGTGTATGTCGATGTTATGTCGATGGTCGTAGTTGGGGAAATGCATGGTGACATTACGTTGCTATAGGTGTCTTCAAGGCCTGTGCTGTGTGCAGAATTGTTGAAGTAGGCCGAATGTTGTGAAAATGTTGTAGTTAGTAACACAATACTTTGTGAATGGCTGTGGTGGAGGATGTAATGTGTTTGTGCATTCTGGTAAGTGCGACCTGTGTTCATGATTGGGTGTTTTATGGTGTGGGGGAGTTGGGGTGAGGTGCTGCTACCTACGTGTGGCACGTTTGTGCAAAATGGTAGCTGCCCACATAGGCATTGTTAACTTTTGCCATTTGTTGCTGCGTAGCACCATGGCGGTGTACAGGTTGGGTAGGAGTGTTGGTGACAGTGGTGTCTGTGGAGTCTATGGATTGTCGCAGTTGCTGATATGGAGACATGCATGGTGGCATTACATTGCCATGAGTGTGTTCAAGGCCTAGACTATTGGATGCATGGTCGAAGGCCATAGGCCATGCATTCGGTAGCCTAGGCCTTGAGGACACGCACAGCAGTAATGCATTTTTTGAATGGATTGTGTCCGCCAACGTATTCCACATGTTCACATCTTTGACATGTTATGTCCAAGATGTGGAATACGTTGGAGGAACATCCAGTCGAAAGGACGTCACCAGTTGGTAAGTAACTTGTTCTTCAATGTGCATGAGTTAGAGGGTGGTGACATGTAAGGAATTGGGTGTGGAGCACACATTTCTGCCCTTGTAGGCCTCTGTTGCAAACAGATTGTGGGTAGGTTGTCAGTGGCACAATACTTTGTGAATGGTAGTGGGTACGCCCATAGTATGTGATTGAAAGTGCACAGGGATGCAGGAGAGTGTCTTGTTTGTACATTATGGTAACTGTTGCAATTTGTTACTGCATAGCTCCATGGCGGTGCCCTGTGGTTGGAGATGCTGCAGTAAAAAGTCACGCTGTGTGGGCACTGGGTGCAATGCTTGTATACTATCAGTATGTTACAGGTTATGGTTGAAGGGCAGCTTATATGTGCTTGGATAGTGTGTTGTGTGCACAATGCGTGCAGAATGGGCAATGTTGTAAACCTGTTGTGTTTACGTTGCCAGTGAAACCATCCTTTCTGAGTGGAAGTGGGTAAGACAATAGTATGTGAATGAAAGGGCGTAGGGATACCGGAGACAGTGTAATATTTATACATTATAGTAACAGTTGTATGTAATGATGTGCATGTCCATTGCAGTGTCAAGGTTGGTTAGGAGTGCTGGTGCCAGTGGTGTATATGTGTATAGTGGTTGTTGCTGATATGCTGACATGTAGTGTTGAATTACGGTGGGGGGGGATGTGTGCAAGGAGCAGACCCACTGGAGCAATGCAGGTTTGCCAGTGTATGAGGCACAGGGTGGTGATCTTTGGAGAATGCGTGTGGAGCACATTGTCGACGTGCTACAGCAGCACAAGTGAGTTGCAAACCTTGTATTGTGCATTCTATGGTTTTGGTGATAAGTTGGAACATGCTACAGTATTTGGTGTGCAGCAGGAGATGGTGCAGTGAGAAGTTGGGTAGTGTGGCCACAGGGTGCAGTTCGTACGTAATGCGAGTATGGAACTGAGTATGGTTGAAGGGCAGCTTATGTGGTTGGTTACTCTGTTGTGTGCAGATTTATTGAAGTAGGCCCAATGTTGTGAAGGTGGTGTGCATAGGTTGGCAGTGACACAATAGCGTGTGAATGGTAGTGCGTAGGGGTGGTGCAGGCTGCGCTATGTTTGTGGCTTCTGCTAAGTGTGACACATTTTCATGAATGGGTGTTTTATGGTTGGGGGAGATGGGTAGAACTGCTGCTACCCCTGCCCAGTTTCATATTGTTTACTAACCGCCCTCTACCCCCCACCTTCACTATCACGAAAATGTAGTGAATTACGCTGTACTTTCCGGATTGCACGTGCCACTTCCTGGGTGGCTATGTGGATGTATGAGGATGGAGAAATCGTGCATACTTTCATTGAACTTTGTAGTGGACGTTCTTTGGAATGGTAAGACATTTGTACTGTAAATGTGTAACGGTACATTTCAAGTGTTGTACAGCAGTGACCGTGTTCGATGATGGCGGCTTTAATGCGATTGGTGGATGCGTGTGTGCCTATTTACCAGTAACCCAATGAAGTAGAGCTGCAGGGAAGATAGTACAAAGGGAAGGACTGTTCCAGTAGTTTTACAGGGGTGCGGCCCACGCTCTACTTTGGGAGGCGCACGTGCCAAAATGTGCCCTTTACACCAACTTGCCCAATTGCCATGGCAGTGTGTGGATTAGCCAATCAGGTAGTGTGGGTGTGGTTAACAGGAAGGGGAGGTGAAACAGTTGCACATTATACTCTGCGTACTGAGGGTGGCTGACATGGCGAAACGTATTGTGTTGACTGTAGGTGATCCCTTTGTAATAGGTCTGCACAACTATGCCCTGCAAAGAAACTTTGATTGCAATTTTGGTTTGGAAGGAGTGGGCGCATTGTGGAACGCTGTGTAAGAGTGCCATTTCTTCGATATGCATGCACTTTGCAAAGACCTTGCCACGTTTCCAGCAGTAGATGTTATCGTAATTCATTACGGCGGCATGCATATGGGTTACCTGCATTGCTTACATTTGTTTGGTAGACTGAGGAGGTTGCTGGATGTCGTGAGGATGCTTTTTCCCACCGCCAAAGTGCTTTTCTCATCTATAATACCGCAAAGAGTATGGCCTACTACTCACAAATGTTCCGAGCAGACAAAGGAAGGTGTCTCATCAACAGAAGCATATACACTTTTTTGTCCACTCATGGAATGTTCTTCTGCAACAATGACCTTATCGCTTGTGGAAATGCTGAGTTTTAACAAGAAAATGACATTTTGTTATCATCCATTGGCAATGCAGTTTTGTTTGCTCGTCTACAGGATGCAGTGAAGAGTTTACTGAACTAATGTGCGTAGAAGAAAACACAAAAGGTACTAAAACAGACAAAAAAGGTGTTTTTGTAGAAGGATCTACACAAAAATAAAAACAGACTAAGAGTCACCCCTTACTACACATTCCCTTTGCCCTGGTTGCAAGTTATTCCCCTACGCCCGCACGCAGCACGAAAGTCGCATGTGGAGATTTTGCAGGTGGCGGCCAATAGAAATGGGACTATGGCCTTTGGCCAATCAGGTGCTTTGGGTGTGCGTCACAGGAAAGGGAGGCATTCACTTTTCCCATTACTTTGTGTACTGCGACTGGCAAACATGGCAAGATGTACAGTTTTCGTCATGGGTGATGGCTTTGTGGAAGATCTGTGCGTGTATGCCCTCCAAGAAGGCATGTCTGGCAATTTCAATTTGGAGGAAGTGGACACTTGGTGGAGTAGTGCCGAATGGTGCTGTTTCAGCGGACTGCTTCGAGAATGTCGATGCGTGGCCTCTTCGTCAACTGTACATGTAGTGATCGTGCACTTTGGAGCCTTCTTTATGGGTTACGTGCCTTGTTCCTGTCTGTTCCGTCAACTGAAGATTATGATGGAAGCAGTGCAGCTCTTTTTTCCTACTACCAAGGTGCTTTTCTCAAGTATACCCCCGAGAATAGTGTGGAAGTATTCTAATGATTCCTGTCGCCAGTCAGAGGTTGGAAGGGGTCTCATCAACCCGAAGCATGTGTGACTTCTTAAGTGCTGCTGGGATGTTCTACTGTGAGAATGAGAACATTGGTTCTCGATACATACACCTTTTCATGACAATGGCATGTTTTTGTCATACAGTGGCAATGAAGTGTTTCGCAATCTACACACTGCACTGAAGAGCCTATTGTAAGAATGTGAGCTAATGTTGAAAACAATAATTTACGTATAAAAACAGCAAAAACAGTGCTTCTAGGGAAGCATCTTTAAAAACAAAAAAAACACTAAGACCCCAAAGGTTCTTTTCAGAGCCAGCACAACTAACGACGTCCGCTCCCCTGGTTCAAAGTTATTCCCCCACTCCTGCCCAGCATGAAAGGTCTGCGAATATTGCGATAGTTGCAGGGTGGCACGTGTTACATACGCCCCTTTTGCAGATGATGCTCATAGAAATGGGCCTGCAGACACTACAGGATTGGGTAACGGTTTGTGGGTGTGGTGTGTACAGACAGACTGTGCTACACAGTGTATTTGTGGACAGAAATCCAGAGGGTGCGACTATGGCTGTGTGTTTCCTGAGGCACCGCATGCAGGCGATTAGGCGATTACAACATAAATTGACTGAAAGTGAATGGAAAACACTGTGCAGTGGCTACTCATTTTGCAATCTATGATGTGAATGAGTAGTGCTATGGAGTAGCTACAATGAAGTGCCTGATTTTGGCTTCTCTGTGTGACACTTTGGTGGCAAGCAATCATGCTGATATTGTTGATTGTGCAGGGAAAATTGCACAGCGTGTTAATGAGTTTCAGTGCCGTTTGCCCAGTTCATGCGTTTGTTTCCGATCTTTTGCGTACGTTTTTACTGCATTATGCTGTCACCTATGTGGGATTGTCATTTTCTATTTGGTCCGTGAATGCAGACAGTGCGGTACATTGCAAAG
The DNA here is from genome assembly GCF_040938575.1 of Ambystoma mexicanum. Classification (NCBI taxonomy): domain Eukaryota; kingdom Metazoa; phylum Chordata; class Amphibia; order Caudata; family Ambystomatidae; genus Ambystoma; species Ambystoma mexicanum. The sequence goes on along the minus strand of NC_090925.1, from coordinate 15,653,457 downwards.
AAGTGTATTTCTGCCTTTCTTTGACATGTGCCAATGACATACTTTGCCCTTGGGAATATGACGTTTCACAGCACAAATACCTTTCATCAGCTATAATGTTAATTTTAGTATGCCAGCAATCACGATTTTTGTACACCGCCTCTACATTGGTTCGGTGCCCTTCTTGAAAGTATTCATACTTATTTGTAGTTAGTGTTGCGCTGTGACTCTTGAAAACCCTCTGCAACACGTAAACAAACCTATTTGTACAGCGACCCCCCTTTCTAACCAATTCCACTACATTGTTTCCCATACTGCCACACATCTAGCGGTGCATGTGTGTATTGGCAATTCTGTTGTTGATCTGTGAAAGGTGCTTTCTTTATTTACCTTTTTGTTCCTTTCCTAGTTCATTTTCATTTATCATGCTGTTCTCACACACGCCACAGAAGGAACAGCAGCAAGGTTGGGTACAGAAGGGGCAACACCTACCTGGATACTATAGGGGACGTGCCAAGTTACCTAATAATTGGGTTGCCCTCACGTATATAGGCGCCAGTCATTGTAATGCTCCCGTAAGGACCGTTCCCACGCACTTCGAAGTACCTTCCCTCTGTACAGTAGCGCGTTCCAGTACATGCACGATACAATGCCCTTTGCTGGGTAACGGTCTGTAGTGTGGCACATGGTTTGCTAAGGTTGTTTTAGAGCTCCGCTGCTCTAGAGTGCTCCTCTTGTTGCCCACAGCAGTTGTAGGCAATGATGTACATGAAAGTAGCATACATAATTGTTGGAAGGGCGGTAGCCTGCCCACTGGTCCCTTGTGCTTTCATTCAGTTGTCACATTTAGTATAACCACTTTATGCTACGCCATTAGTGTTAGGGGTAGCATTCACGTATATGCATACATTGCGGAATACAAGAATGTTTACAACAGGAAACACTGCTTCATTACGTGCAGCAGGAAGCCATTTATTGTGTGCGACCCATGCAGCTAACGCACTTTTCTAACCACCACTAAGATTGTTTGCGCTGTGCATATTCTGCTGTGTCCTTACTTGCCTTTACCTGCACTAGTATGTGCATGAGGAAGGTGCACCAGCTTTGCCATTTTGCAGACTTAGTACAAACTGTCCCACCTGCAGTTACATGTTTTCTTCAACTGCACTACCGGCAGACGACCTCTTGATACTTTCAGTCACACTGCTGAGTACACACACAATGTATCTGTTTAACGGGTCATGGAAAGGGAACCAGCAGATAAATCAAAGAAATGCGACATTTACCACACCCACGTGACATTGCAGGTTGATGTTCCTTGTTTACCAGTGGCCGTTATACAGTTGGGAATATTTTAGCCACACATTGGTAGGTTTGCAGAGCCACCCAGGAAGTCGGCATCAGTACTTTAAATGTGGTAGCCTACTGCATGAATCCATAGGGCTAGCGACAGGCGCGGTGTTACCAGCATACAGTGGATGACCTATGCATGGGTCTAGGTGTGGAACGGAAACACGTGCCCTTCCCCAACTACTTAAAAGTACATTCGAAAATACGGACATGCGGCCACTAATGGAGTCCTACGGATAGCTCCAGTGTGATTGCAAAAACGACAACCGGTTTATAGTGAATATTTAAGAATTACATAATTTTGAATGCCAAAATGTTGAAAGAATTTTACAGAAAAAAGAAATTTCGAATGGCTTTTTTTTTTTGTTTTTTTTTTTTTTAAAGGGGGGCGCGGTTCACCCCTGCATCCCCGTTTTTTTTTTTTTTTTTTTTAAACCTTTTTTTACCCGCGAAACAAAAAAACATGTAAATTAAAATAATGTTTTTAATGAATTATTTTTTTTTTGGTAAAATTTTTTGTCATTCAAATTTTTTTTCTGACATCATAACTGGATACCACGACAATCGGGTGCAGTGTCCCTACGAAACGTCCATATTGCTCATCTGTAGTTATCTCGGCCAGTAGTGTGCGGTACAGATTTGTCATGCACTGTTAACGGAAAAAGAGAGCCTCCTGACACACTAAACAACATTTACTATGTACATCTATAATTGGTACGATACACCAACTCCATTCGGAAAAGTAAGGGGTAGTAAAAACTGATACATAAACCAGACAATTTGCTCTTTCCACACGTATATCATGAGGGCAGGCAAGGAATCAGGAACAAACCGTTATTAACGGGACGTTCTGGTTATGTTGCCGTACCAAATACCCATCCTCTTTACAGAAAACGGTATGCTAAAGCCACGTTCTTCTTACAGTACCCTACTAAAAACCTATGAAATGCATACAAACACTAAGTTTACAGAATAAAGAATTTGCTTGCGTGACTTTGATTTCTCGAAGAAGAAAACCTATCAGTTTCCAATCTACAGCTGCCCTTAATATCAGACCAAGCTCATTCCTAATCACAGCAGCCGGAACACACTTCGGCAGGCCCAAGGCATTATGCCAGATCATGCCCTCTAGGAAACTCCAACTGGGATGAGAAGAAAGAGAATGTATATATTAATATTGTGTAACAAAGCCGGCAGAATCTTAACCTTATAATAAGTAATTGCCGGCAACAAAGAAAATGTGCTCAACTTAAATATACACCACAACTATGCTATGCTGAGAAGACCCTACGCTTCCTCTTCCGAAGATCTAAATGAGCAGTTTTGAATCTCCCACTATACACGGTGAAGCCCAAATAAACAAACCTTTCCACTCTTCGCACACGAATCCCCTTTACCCTCCACACAGAAGAGGAACGGTTCTTCCTGCTACTGTCACACACAATGATCTTGTTTTTTTCTAAACAAAGATAATTTATGCAGAGAGCAATGTAACGCCACCATAGTCCGGTCCAGGTGAATTGGATCATTAGCTTAAAGTAAATGCAAAAAGGACTGAAGCTCTATCCTTGGTGGAAAAGACCCTTCCCCCGTCACCCAAGAACCCATGTCCGAGAGATATAGGTTAAAGCACGTCCGAGCCAACACACACCCCTGTCCGACTCCACTGCATGTGCGTATCCACTCCGATAAGCTCTACCCCCTCCAGCATTCAAACAAACCTTGATCCTCCTGTTGGTGTGGTGAAGAGACACAAGCATGTCCATCATGACCCAACGCCCTTGAGGGCTTAGCTTTCCTAATCAAATCTTCAGTAGACTATTAAGGACCCCATTCTCCAACCTCTCTGGTTCCCTGTCCTCCCTGTCCTCTATCAGGACTCTCAAACATAGCTGTGTCTTTTCTCTTATTTTTAAAATTGCATTGTGATAGTCTTTTAAATCGGAGTGTCTGTCTTGTCCAATTGTTCAACTTGTCGCCTCTGTTTCCTCTGCTTGCACCCTGCCCTATGTCCTTCCCTAGTGTTCTCCCCTTCCCTCTCCCTTCCTCTTCTCCCTCTTCTCTCCTTTCCCTCCCTACTCTATGTTGCTCTCTGTCCCTCCTATTTTCTCTAACTGCTTCTATGTCGACTATCCTGCTCTCCTCCTCACTAAATCTGGTAGGAAGAAGTTTAAAAAGGACATCCTAGTCTCCAACCCAGACCTCACTATCGCTGACACCTATACCAGTGCCTCCTCCAGGCAAACTTTCACTGACATCCTCTTTGTCGTTCCCTCGCCAGACCTATGGACCCTGCATATGGTCTCTGTGCTCTCTCCTTTCTCTTCTCCAATTATTGGTGGCACCCAGTGGGAGGCCCTCCTGGGCCCCTTCCACTCCTCTAGGGTCATCATTAATATTTATGTGAATGGTACCGTCTTGATCCTAGGCCCTTGGGCCAACCTTTGTAACACTCACCTGATATCCCCGGGGGCGTCTGGAAGGCTCTGGGATCTGGAACCCTGGATGCATAGTTGCCCAGTGCTGAATAATGAATCTGCAATCACAGAAGGGAGGATTTGTGATAACTGTCTCTAGTGGGTGAATCTCCCACCTCCCTCTGACCAATCCCACTGAGTCTTTCTCACCTTAATTGTTTGTAGGATGAGCTATCCGTCCTGCGTCTGGTGCAGGGGCACTTGGCGTTAGTTGGCGATCTGCCCGAGTTGCTTCACTGGTGCAGTGCGCGTTTCTTCGGGTCCAGGCCTGCTGTGCCTCTGCTGGTAGGCAGGTAGGTTTGTTAATTGTAAGTGGAAATTCCCTTAATGTATTTTTCGTCTTATTTTCAGGTGCGAAGGTTTGATGCTGTCGTGCTGGATGAAGAGGCACGTTCTAAGGTAAGGGAAAGTGCGAAGCGCTGTGTTCTTTGTCTTTTTGAAGCTAACCTGTGTTCTCTTCTTCTCCTCACAGGCTGCTGTGGTGCTACGAGTGGACGAGAGAACTATGAAAACTGACCCCAGCGATCCGTTAAGGTAAGTTAAGCGCTATGCGGGTGTTAAATATTGAAAGCGAACCTGAATATTTCTCCTTTTCTCTTGCAGGGTTTTGCCATGGAGTTCTGGATGGAAGCGCTTCGTAGCACGATGGATTTCAGGTAAGAATAATGGAATTAGATGTTTTGAAAGCGCACGCGTTCTAATATTTTTTTTCCCTCTCTTGCTTTGCAGGTCGCGATGTTCGAACTGGAGCTGTGACCGCGGGATGCTGGAATTCCTCAAGCTAGTACTCACAGGTGATGTTTCCTCTTCTCTCGGTTTCCACAGGTTGCGTCCCGGTTGAAATGCTGAGCGTAGCATGGTGTATTCTCAGGTAAAACAAGTGATCTTTTTCTTACAGGATTACAGGAAGATGCTGAAGACCAGGAGCTGGACACGATGAGCGTCACGCTGCTAGCTGCAGAATAACGCAAAGCGTGTTCTGCAGTCTGGGTGTGGTTTATATAGCCCATGTAAAGTAGTACCGGGTAAAATAGTTCCATGCCCAGCCACACCCAAAACACTAGACCGCATGGCTTGGTTCATAAGAACTGAGCTATACGGTTGCTTCCATGTTGGATTTAAAGACCCATGTACATAAATGAAAGCAAGCCTGATAAGTTTCTCCTTTCCGCATATGAGCCTGGTGCTGAAGGCACCAGGACTGGCTCCAGGAGCCTTTTTGCAGAAGTTTTAAGGCCGTTAGGGTTCTGGTGGGAGCCTGCTTGTGGCACAGCTTGTGACCCCTAACAGTGGTCATGACAACCTTCTCCTCTTTGATAGACGCTTCCTGCGCTTCATCAATTTCCTTTCTTCTCCTGCTGTCCCCTCTTCCCCCCCCCCTCCACAGCTTCCTCGCCTCCACCTGCTGCCCCCTCCTTGGGTACCTTGCCCTTTCTGCCCCACCTCAGGCTTCTTCTAAACCTCCGCAGGGCGTACCTCTGATTTGTACCCCTCCCCGGAAGTCTTTCATGGATGGCAACCTTCTCCATATTGTCACTCTTAACTCTCGCTCAGCTGGCAAACACTCCTCCGGCATCTGCCGCCTTCTGGAGGAACTTGACCTCGATGACCTCGGTCTCACCGAGACATGGTTCACGGCCAGCTGTCACGAGCTTTGACACTCTCCTCCCTGATGGCTACAAGATCCTCTCCGTGCCCAGGTCCAACTGTTCCAGAGGGGGTGTAGCCCTGCTCTTCCCCGAGTGGATTCCTGCCTCTGTCATTCCTACGCTGGCCTACTCCTCTTTCCTCTGGTCTCTATCGCGACTTTTGTGACTCTCTCACTCTCTATTCTCCACTCTGGCCCGACTCACTCTGCAGGGCATACTCTGGATGTTCTGATCTCCTCAGACCTTCTCCTTCAATCCCTCTCGCCACTCCTCTCTCCTGGAGTGATCACTTTCGCCTTTCCTCCGAGCTCACCCTCTCTACCCCTCAGGCCAAGCCAACTCAATCACTGCCACCCACCTGCTCGGTCATCCGATCCATGAAGCGCGTGTCAGTTGAGGCTTTCGCCGCCACTTTCTCACCCCTCCTCCCCCTTTGGCTGACTCGCACCCTGACACAGCCCTTTCAATACTCCACTCTGCTATATCTGATACTCTCGAATGTTCTTGCCCCTGTCATGAGGATCCACCTGAAGCCTGAACTGTGTTGTGCCCTATGGTCGCTCCCAGACCACATTTGAACTGTGTTGTGCCCTATGGTTGCTCCCAGACCACATTTGAACTGTCGTGCCTTATGGTCGCCCCCAGACCACATTGATCTGTGTTGTGCCTTATAGTCACCCCCAGACCACATTTGAATTGTGTTGTGCCTTATGGTCGCTCATCTGCGATCCTGCCGGTTCCTCCTGCTGCGCATAAGCCACACTGATACCACCTAGTACCAGGATGCTTTTTAGCCCAACCTGAACCTATCCACACCTGCCCTCCTCAGGCTAGGTCCACACAACCTGACTGTGTCCTCCTCCTCACACAGCCCCGCCCAGCATACAATCATGCCCACAGCGTCCTGCCAGCTCACCGCTCCCACCACCACGCTGCTCATGCTCCTCGCAACACTCGCCGCTCTCCAACTCTATACTCCTTTCCATCCCCTCATACCCACACCACTAAGCCCACTACCCTACCCCAAGCATCTCGCTACCCCGAATACCACACAAACACTGCCACCTCGCACACCCTACATCGTAATTATGCATAAACTAGAAAGACTTGGAGCTCGCACACAGACCACAGAAGTTAGCACACTACCCCTGCCCACAGAATACAGAAACTTTAGACTGAGTTCCCGCACCATATCCAAACGCTGCATGGGACACCCACTCTCCCACAGTCTACCACCCACTAACCACGCCACACCCCACAATACCACCTCACATAACATATCAGATACAATCACCACTCGCACCTCCACAAACAAACCACACACACCTCACATCAAATGTGCCCTCCTCAATGTCCGCTCCCTCCCAGCTCATGCATCTGATATTCATGACCTCATAACCAACAATAACATTGACCTATTGGCCATCACTGAAACATGGTTCCATGAAGCATCAGGCCCCGCCGCTGCACTTGCACTGCCACCTGGCTTCACCATACTCGGACAAGACCTGACCGAATAGGAGGCGGAGTAGCCCTCATCTACAAGGAGTAACTCCAGCTCCGACCTGTCAGTCACTCCTCGACCAACAACTCTGACCTCTTATCGGCTAAACTCACACTGTCACCCAACAGCACCATCAACATTCGCCTACTATACCGCCCCCCAGGCCTCACCCTAGACTCTCAGGAAAGCATCATCCACATCCTCAGCAATAATATCAAAAGCTCCACCAAAACCCTTCTACTAGGAGACGTCAATCTCAGATTCAACGATACTAAGGACAAATCGGCAGCCACTCTCTCCAAGGAACTTAATGACCTGGGCTTCACCCAAAAAGTAAAAAGTCCTACTCACGCCAAAGGCCTCATTCTTGACTGGATTGCAGACCATAATTGCCTCTCCACCATCACCTCTAACTCCTCACTGCCTTGGACTGCCACAACTGCATCGAGTTCTCTATTCCTATCACGAAAAACCACAAAACACTGACCCCTGCTAGCGCCGCACAAGTCAGAAGCTCTAAAAAACTCACCCAGGCCAACCTGCGTCCATACCTCAATACCCCCGAGCTAGCTCCCCCATTCGCTAATGACCCCAATGTCCTAGCAGACATCTACAAAGATCTCATCACCAAAGCTGTCAATGAAATAGCACCACTCGAATGGAAAAAAGAGAAGAAATCCCTACACAGCAACTCATGGTTTACTGAAGAACTGCACTCAATGCAATCCCACAAAAGAGCAGCACGAAAAAACTGGCAATCTGACCCCTGCACCAGCACCAAAAACAAATTCAATTTAATCTCCCACCAATACAAGATAGCTATCACCGATGCCAAAGCCAACGCTTTCAACACACAAATCTCTAATGCCAAATCACACTCTAAAGAGATCTTTGCCATTTTTAATGAGCTCATCTACCCCCCCCCCCCCCACCCCCCCAATACACCAGACGAAATAATCAAAGATGAAGCTTGGTGTACCAGCATTCAAGCCGCCATGCTACACAAAATTGACCTTCTCCAAAAGAAAATCAAAGACCACTGAAAAGCACTTCCTCAACAGACAGGAACTAAGCCTACCAACGCCCCACCCACCTCGTCCAAGCCCACCATACTGGACTTCTCCTTCAGGGACGTCAACCGCTGAGAAGTTGTCAACCTACTAAAAAATCTCAAACCTTCCTCCTGTAAAGGCGATATTTGCCCACCAATACTCGTCAAAGACTGCGCAGACTGCTTTGCGCCGCTCTTCACGGCATTCATCAATGCGTCCTTTAAAACAGGCATCATCCCAGCTAACCTCAAAGAGGCCTGGATCCGGCCTCTCCAAAAAAAACCTACTCTCGTCCCCTTTCAACCCAACAACTACAGACCAATAACCAGGGTGCCATTCCTCCTGATATTACTGGACAAAGCCGCACACTGCCAAATCCAACACTTTCTGGAAACCCACTCCATCCTCGGGACTAGGCAATCAGGCTTCCGGAAAGGACATGGCACAGAAACAGCCCTGGTGGATCTGAACTGAAGAGTCAGATCACCCAAATCATGGACAAAGGCAAGCCTGCTCTTCTGCTCCTTCTAGATCTCTCAGCCGCTTTCGATCTGGTTGATCACAAGACTCTCACTTCACATCTCACACACTCAGCCAACTTCTCTAAAGAATCGGCTCTCTGGATCACCTCCTTCCTAGAGGGAAGAGCCATGAAAGTCTTCTCGGACATCGCCAACGCCACTCCCACGACAATCCACTGCGGGGTCCCTCAAGGATCATGCACTGCACCCACTCTTTACAACTTGTTCACCAAGCCCCTCTTTGACAAACTCGACTCATACGGCATCACATACACAAACTAGGCGGCGACACACAAGTACTTCTACCCCTTTCAGGATCATACAACGAAGACGCCAAGGCACTCCACACAATCTACTCCATCATCAAGGCATGGATGGCAGTTAATGGCCTTTGCCTCAATGGAGACAAGACTGAAATCATGATATTAGGTCAACAGAACACCCTAGACGAACTTGACAAACTGTACGCTAACTTCTCCATTACCAACTCCATCATCCCCGTATCCACAGCTGTAAAGACACTGGGAGTATACCTTGACTCTTCACTATCTATGACGAGACAAGTCAGCGCAATCACTTCCTCATCTGCGCACACCACCATACTCCCAAACGCCACCAAGCCCTACCTCTCTAAACCCAACTGCCTCTCTATAGCTAGAGCAACCATTGTCGCCAAACTGGACTACTGCAATGCACTCCTGGCAGGCACATCAGCCAAAAACCTAAACTGACTACAAGTCACGCAGAACAATGCTCCCCGGTCCGCTCTTAGTATCCCAAGAAGAGAGCATATCACCCATGCCAGACACTCGGCCCAATGGCTCCCAGTCAAAGAGCGGATCACTCTCAAAATCCTCACCCTCACTCACAAATGCCTCTCTCTCCGCCCAGTCCTATCTATCAGAAACCATCCTCAAATCATCCTCCTCCCAGGACGCAATACTCCAACCTACTCTGCATCCCGCGCATCAAAAAAGCCAAAGTCGGTGGTCTAAGTTTCCCCTACATTGCAGCCAAGACCTGGAACGCTCTTCCTGCAGACATTAGAGCGGAAGACTCACTCCCGATTTTTCGCAGGAAACTGAAAACCTCATTCCTTGCAAATCAATAGGAAACTCTCGTGAACCCATGTAAATATACTGCATTGCTAATTTGTACATGTCTACTGTAAATACTGTATTTGTATGTAAATATTGTATCCTATGTAACTAAGATATTGTCTGCAACAAGCGCCACGATGCCCACGGGCTGACGTGCGCTCTACAAATCCGAATAAATAAATAAATAAATAAATAAGCCCAAAGCCAAGTGCAACTCCTGTTACGACTCGGACCTTGTCGCCCTTAAATGCAAGTGCAGGGTGGCTGACAGGAAATGGCGTGCGTCATGTACATCCTTTGACAAACTGGCCTGCCGCCTGCTTCAAAGGCAATACCAGCTCTCTGTCCTCACCAAGAAGAGAGCTCACATACAAGCCTGCGTCTCTGTGGCATCTAACAACTCAGCTGAATTCTTTAAAATCTGCAAGGAACTGGCCAATCCTGCCGCAGTCTCTACCTCTCCTGTCCCTTCCCAGGTTCTCTGCACAGCACTGGCTTCTCATTTCATCTCTAAAACGCAGGACAGCCTGTCCTCTCTCTCCTCCTCTCCCCGTCCTCCCTGCTCTTCCTCTGGCCCTTCTTTGGCCACCTCTCCTCCCTCCTTCTCTGCCTCTCCCCTGACGAGGTTTCTAGACAAGTCCGATCTATGAAAGTCTCGTCAAAACAGGTTCATCCTTGCTCCTCCAAAACCATCAAGGACCACATTGACTCCCTGGCTCCTGCCCAAGCCTACTTCTGCAACCACTCCTTCACCATTGGAGTCTTCCCTTACCCCCTGAAGCACTCCCTTGTCCACCCTCTTCTTAAGAAACCCTCTGCCGACCCGTCCTGCCCGGCTAACTATCGGCCAATCTCCCATCACTCCTATCCTAGGCAAACTCTTGAAAAAGCTGGCCATCTCGGAGCTCAATCTTCACACTGAATATGTTGGTTGTCTCCATGATCAAGAGCTGCCAGAAGCACGGAAACTGCTCAGCTGAACATCCGTGAAGACCTGCTCTCCCACCTTGATTCCAATACCCCCTGTGTCCTCATCTTACTTGATCTCTCTTCTGCCTTTGACACGGTCAACCATGGCATCCTGCTCAACCGTCTCTGATAACCTGGGGATCAGCGTTCATGCCCTGGCGTGGCTGACTTCTTTCCTCTCTGATCGACCCTGACAAGTGCAACTTGGGTCCTACCTCTCCTCTATCTCCAGCTCTACCTGTGGTGTTCCCCAGGGGTCTAACCTCTCCCTGGCTGTTCAACCAATACCTGGCACTTCTTGCCCACTGAATTTCCGCGCTCTGCCCCAACTTCCAGTGCAATGCGGGTGACACTCAGCTCATTTTCAGGCTACCCTCAGCCACCTATTCTCCCTCTCTCATCTCTCCAGGAATGGTGTACCGCCAATTTTCTCTGCCTTAATGCCAGTAAGACCGAGATTCTCCTCATCAGCACACTCGCACCCTCTTTGCCTGTCACTCTCTGGCCGGCCTCTCTTGGCCCTTTTCCTGCTCCCACCTGTGAGGCTAAAAACCTCAGGGTCATCTTCGACTCCACACTCTTCTTCTCTCCTCACATCTGACGTCTCTAAGAAGTCACACTAACAGCTGCACCTGCTCAGAGGTATTCTTCCTTTCCTCTCCATCCCACAGAAGCTCACTGTCTTCAGAGCTCTGGTTCTCTCTAGGCTGGACTATTGCAACTGCCTCTTTCTAAATCTGCCTGCTTCTACTCTCCGCCCTCAGAAACTTATCAAGAACAGGACTGCGAGACCTGTCCTTGGCCTCAAGCCCAGGCATCGTATCTCTCCAGGGCTGAATTCTCTGCACTGGCTCCCAGTGGCTTCGAGATTAGGTTCAAAACCCTCTGATTGTACACAAGGTCTTCTGGGGCCTGTAGGCCTCAATAACTTCAACTCTCTCTTCCTAAATATCTTCCTTCTCAAGCTCTTCGCTCATCCGCCTCCAACTCCCTCTGGGTCAGTTGCTTCTCCAAGCAACGAGTTGGTGGTAGATCTTTCTTCGGTTTGTGCCTCCCTCTGGAACAGCCTCCCTGCCTCCCTAAAACTTGAGGAGAATCATCTCTGGTTCCGGAAGCACCTCAAAACTTTTCTCTTTGCTTCTGCTTTTTCTCCTCCTCTCCCCTGCTGACTTCCTGGTTGAAAGTGAATCTGCACTGGTTACCTGGCCACCCTCTGATCTCGGCCCCAGGTCCCCTCCCCTGCCAGTCGCCCACCTGCACTGCCTTCCTGGCAACCCCTGCACTTGGGGACTGTTTTCTGTATCCCTACAGTCCCACTTGACACCTGATGTCTGCACTTTTTACTTACTGTTTATTTATTCTATTATCACTTGTACTGCAATATCCCCTCCCATTCCCCCACCGCACTTCACCCTTCCCATGCACTCGCGCGATCTGAATGACACCTGTCCTAGTAGGATTGTTGTCTGTTTTCCCTCTGTTCCCCCTCCCTTGCCTCGTCGCGCCTTGAAACACTTGTGTATAGGCACGTTATAAATGCCATATCATATCATGCATAAGATAGTTGTACAACTCTTCCATTCGCTTCCTCCGGTAGGATTAGTCTGAAGATTGACTTGTTGCCCCTTCTTATCATTTATGAGGGACCACAGGGCACCTGTATATGTTAGTTTCATAATCTCTTAGGCTCCCCCCACCCCCTGATTGGTATAACTGGGCACACTGTCTCTTCATCCAATTCCTAAATGATTGTGTTATATATTTTTTTCTTGCCAAGATAACCATCACCCACCCCCTCTCTTTACTTTATGTAGAATCCTCTTATGTTCCCTTTTTTATTCTTGAACAACATTATCAAATATAACATGCAAACTTTTTGAACTAGATGAGAACTCCTTCTACTCTCGGGCCAATGATTATACATACTCATTAATTGACCCAATTATGTAACAAATTGGTAGGGGCTCCCAGTACTTAACTTGAGACAGGTTCTTTATAAACTATCAACAGTTAATTGAATTTAGCAATAGATTCACATTCCCAACTCACTCTAATACCCAAATTATTCACTGTTAATTATGTTGCAGAGGAAAAAGATTCCTGCCTAACATGCCACTGGAAAAAAAAGTCCCCAATAGACAATGGTCACTTTGAACTGTTCTATAAATCTGAAAGTCAACACAGAAAGCCAACAGTGATCGAGAAAGGAACACATATTCCAAAGTGGAAGATCCAGGGCTAGAGTGCCAAGTTTTCTCAGCAGAATCCCCCAGGGCAAAAAGCACATTTTACCAGGCGGTCTCCTCCCTACATCTATTACTAGACAACTGCTTATTCCTGCTTATTCCTGCAAGAGGCACAATCCTGATCTTCTCCACAATAGCAATTCAAATCTCCCACCAGGAAAATATGTCCCCTCTACCACTGCTGAACCAAGCCTCCAAAACAGATTCCACACAGTCCACAAAACCCTCGTAATGTGCTGAACTCGGATTCCAATATAGGTTCAGCATTAACCACTCCTTGAAGCCCCCAAGTCAACCCAACTGCCAAAATATTTGTTTGGCCAGATTTGATTTGAAACGAGGAGCATCCAAAATCGCCTTTTAAGACTGTAAGGAGCCCACCCGAGGGCCTACTCATCACCCCTGTGAGGCCTCCAATGAGTGTACTACAAATCCTTCTAAAACGGGGGTTGGGGGGGGGGGTCCTAAGCCAGGTTTCTTGTAAGTGGATGACCTGAAAGGACTTCAAAAGGGATAGATAAATACCGGGCTTAAGCAGGTGACTGAAGCCCCTTGAATTACAAGAGGCTAGATTTAAAATCTTAAACCCCTCCTAGTATGATCACCAGCCCAGCAACCGATTCCACTCCTCTCAAACCAAAGCACACCCAGGCCAGACTTTGTGATTTTAACGAATGAAATTAGAGAATGAATTTGCAACAAAACATTAACGCAAAAAGAATTTGTTTTTGATCTTTGGGGCGTGGTCCCCCAACCCCTCTCCCTTTCCCCATGCTTTTAAACCCACACCAACACCCCCACCCATTTTAACCCCTTACCCCACCCTATATATATATATATATATATATATATATATATTTTTTTTTTTTAATTCGTTATTTTTTCGCTGTAATTGTTTTCACTGTAAGTTCATTCTGTTTTTTATTCGTTATAATTGCTGGATACCCAGGCCACCGCAGTTCTAGCAAGCCCAAGGCTCTCGGAGCATCGGCCTCCCCCGTCAATGATATGATATTTTATTTATATCGCGCTCGTACGCAAGTGTTTAAATAAATCAAAAATAGTTTGTGTAAACGTTATATAGCCACTGTGATGAATCCGATGGAGCCATCACTTTTTTCTCAGCTGTAACCTCCTCCCATGTGGCCAAGGGACGACAGCTGCTTCCTGAACCTGGTGACGGCTATATGAGGGAGGATCACATAGGGGGAGACGACCCCCAGGGTGATGTCATGGCTTAATCGAATGACAGATATTGTCCCCCATTTTCCCTTGAAGATAACCCTCCCATACCTAATACCATCATGGTCTGTTGTCATGCGTCTCCTCATCCTCTTCTGAAAGGTAGTGAAGACCTTTCCCCAAGACCCATAGGCCAACCTTCCAACTCTGATCTGCCCTGTGAAACTTATGAAAACACCTTCTCCAGTTACACCTATCAATCATCCAGAACTGACTTGCCCTTGAAAACCATTAAGAATGTTTTCTCAAGTTTATCCTGCAGAATGGGCTTCCTTTCACAGAGTTGCAAAAATACTGGGCTGAGGAAGAGGAACCGTGCACTCACAAACTCGCACACATAGCCTCCTGGGCGTTTGCAGTTGTTAGAAAGCAGCATCTAACTCACCAGAGTCTGGAACAAAGCAGACGAGCCCAGCGGAAGCTGCGAGAGACTGGGAAAGCCATGTGGAAGCGGTTGCAAGAATTAAGACAGTCACCGGCTGACCGTTGAAGGAACTAGGAACGGCAACAAGAGCCGATGAGTCCACCCAGAGACAGCAGGGTCACTGGGGCGTGCCTGCGACCACGCCTAATGAAAGCAATTCTAAATAAAGAACCCAAGAGGGGGAGAGAGGGATTATTGTAAAAAAGGAAAATTAACTGTGAGTGAAAACCTTACACGTATGTGAATGTAAATAGTGCTAGTAAATGGATAATATATCAAGCGGATACATTATCAAACAAAGTAAATGTGCAAGTCTGGGAGAGGGCAGAGAGCCGGTAGGAACAGAAGCCCTGTCAGTTAAGCATGCCAGGCAATTGCAAGTGTGTGAATACAAGAAGCCCTGGCAGGAGAGTATACCAGGCAGTTGCAGGAAATGTACAAAAGTTGAAGAGGTCCTGTAAAAAAATATCAGGACTAGGAAAATAATTGTTAACCAGGAAAGAAGGAACAAAACCCTGGCAGTTTTGTGTCAGTTTTTGCTGGTCAAGTAAGGCACAATTAAATGTTGCTTGTGAACATATTAGAAAGTAAAGAGGAATCCAGGGGAAGGGAGCCACCCTCTGGAGCAAGGATCTTTATCCTTGAATAACTTTTGTGTTGGAGCTATTTATTCTTCCTTTTTGAATACTTTTGTAAAACCACCCATGGTTAAAGACATGGCCATCTTCACCTTAGAATTTTGTTCATAATGTGAGGGTTCGAATAGAACTTTGGACACAGGACATTCTGATGCAGATGGATCCTTAGGTAGGGAAATTCCTTTTAGAGCCGGGTCAGAGGCATTTTCCCAAGCCCTTTTTATTTTCAATCAAAGTCATTAACCAATATCATGGCTCACTTGTTTACGAATTTCATCCCCGACTCCTCACACCACACTCTCTTCTCGCAGGAAATCCACAAACAGAATATCACTAGAATAGACAATCCTCCAAAGCAGGTGCATAATAGAAGTTCCAAAACATTGGACTTGTTCAAAGGGATAGTCATGAGTGGCGTACAGCTGTTCCAATGTCAATACTTCAAAAAGCCCGATCTTGGTTATTAGATAAATGATTAAACCCACAACCGCACTCCCTGAGGACGTAAGAGGCTAAACAACTTTTGTGTTTTATAACAGTGGGGGCAATATACCTCTTCATCGATTTCCTTGTAGGTGTAACTTTTCTATGTATTATCAAGGGTTGGCCCAACATCTCCGCCCAAGTCAAACCTTCAGAGAGCAAATCTGATGTATGTATAGATTTATTTTTGTATTTGTAAAGCACCCAAGGCTGAAGGCATCAAGGCGCTGTTGTGAAGACATGTTACACGCAGAGAGTATCTTACAAAGAAGCATTGCAGTATTGAACGAGGTACATGCATTTTCTGACCACAGCTGGCAACTGGGGCCAGGGATTGGAGAACAGTAGATGGTTTAGGCAAAAAGCCACATTTTTTAGAGCCTTACGATTCCATAGCTCTTAGTTCATGGGCGGGGGGGGCATGGGTTCCAGAGGTTCGCTGCCACCGTAGGCAAGCTAGAGTCGCCTCCTCTGGCACTTTTGAATTTCGGTGGGGCTAGGCGGTGTGCGTGGATGGACCTTACTGGTCTGGTGACCATTGCTCTTGCAATTTGTTGTCACAGGTATTCCGGTGCAAAGTAGGAGAGACACCTGTGGGTGTTGGATAGGGTTTTGAACATGATTCTTTTGCGAATCGGCAGCCAATGGGCCTCCCTTCTTGCTGCTGAGATGTGGTACCGTTTCGAGATGTTGAGTCCTGAGCGTAGTGCATTATTTTGGATTATCTGCAATTTGTTGATGTGTTTTTTTGAGGTTACAGCAAAGATGGCATTGCAGTAATCTAGTCTTGCGCCGGTGAACGCTCGGGCAATGGTAAGGCAGCTCGTAGGAGTGAGGAACTGTCTGGCTGCATTGTTGAGTTTGGCTGGGTACGCGGCTACAGAGGCGAATGCGTTCAATTGTTTAGTCATAGAATTGGAAGCATCCAGATAGACGCTCAGTGTTTTCACTGTGGCAGAGGCAGGAATCCGTATCCCGTCAATTGTAAAGGCAGTGAATTCGGGGGTTAGCCTCTTCAGTGTCATTGGTGAACCCACCCTCTTCAGTGTCATTGGTGAACCCACCAACAGGATCTCTGTCTTATCGTCGTTAAGGCAAAGGTGGTTCATGGCCATCCAGGCCTGGATGGTCGAGTACATTTTGTTGATGTTCCGGGAATTATTGTCGTAGATGCTGAAGAGGTTAGGAGGATTTGGGTGCCATCGGCGTAGTTGGTGTAGAATAGCCAGATGTCATCCAGGAGGTCGAAGAGGGGTTTGGTAAATGTTCTACAGGGTGGAGGGACTCTGCATGGGGTGTGGATAGGCGGGGCACATGTGTTGAGGAAGACCCTCGTGGATCTTCCTTCTAGGAAGAAGAGCACCCAGGATGTGGCTTCCAGGGAGAAATTGGCGACTGTTGTGATGTGAGGTGGTGGCACAGAGCTTTATGGTTCATGAGGGCAAAGGCGGCCGATAGAACGAGGAGCAAAAGGTGGGCTGGTGTTCCCTTGTGTTTGAAACTGTCGAGCTGGTTTTTCAAGTCCAGCACTGCAGATTCTGTTCCTGGTTGGAAGCCTGATTGGCACTTTCCCAGGATGTGGTTTGTTACTAGGAAGTGTTTTATTTGGATATAAGCAGCCCTATCCAGGATTGTAAGTAGGAAGGGGACTGTGGTGATGGGGCGGTGGTTGTTGGGATCTGACTGGTCAAGGGTGTTTTATTTTTTAGTAATGTGAGGACCAAGGATTCTTTTAGGCAGGCTGGGACTAGGTTTGACGAGGAAGAGGCATTTATGAATCTAGTGATGAACAGGACTAAAGCTTCTGAGCATCTTTGATGATGTTAGCTGGGCAGGTGTCCCCTTTGCTTCTTGACGGTTTCAGGCTTCTAAGGATGTTGGCAGTCTCGACTTCTGGGACTTCTGTGAAGTGAAAGTGTGGGGTTTGGAGCTTCGTAGTGGGGAGAGGGGTGTGGGCTAGTCGTATTGAGCAGCTTGTTTCATGGCGATTTTCTGTTGTAAGGAGGTTATCTTTGCCCGCATAGCGTTCTGGATGTTTGAAAACCACTTTTCATCTTTCGTGATGGTGACTGGGGTTGGGGGGTGGGGAGATGGATGGCATTTACAGTTCTCAAAGTATTTTGATGATCTCTTGGGAGTTTGAGCTGGCATTGATTTTCTGGTGTTGTAAACAGCAGTTTCGGCTACCACAATGGCCTGTTTATATTCTCTTGACAGCATATTGAAGATGAGTTTGGAGGATTCGATTGGGGCTTTTCTCCAGGCGGCTTCAGCCAGTCATTTATTTTTCCATTTTTGGCCTGGAGGTCTAGGGTAAACAAGGACTTGTGACCTGCTGGTTTGGCCCTTCGTGGAGCTAGAGGGGCGACAAGGTTCACAGCATTGGTTAGAGTGACTTTGTAAGAGTCTGCAAGGTCAGTAGAGTCTGAGGAGTCTAAGTTCTCTGGTAGAATTGCAGTGAGTATGGGTGAGATAGTGTCTTTGGTCAATTCCCTGGCACTACGGGACCATGTGGCTGGCATGGCCAGAGGGACTGGTGATTGCAGAGTGGTTGGGGGGGGAAAGGGGTTAAGCTCAGGATATGGTGATCGGACATGGGGCAGGGGGCGTTAGTTAAGATAGTCATCTGGCAATTCAGGTCTGCGACCCAATCTTAAATTCTGATGCTTGTTAATCTGCTTAGAATCACATGCTGTGCATATGGTCCGACATCCAGTGGTAACCGCAGAGTATTGCATCTTGTCTTTCGGGGACCGAAAGGGGACGTCAGCATAGGCGTGTCTGTAACACTATCCCTATCATGACGTGTGTAGTACCCAAATTCCCACACGCGCCGAGGTCCCTCAGATAGTTTTTTTCCGCTCAGATAACTGGTCGCCCTATAGCGGAGCTCTTACTAGAGACATTGTTTATCTTTATTGTATTGTCGGTTTATTCCCCGTTAAGTCACTTCGCCCAACAAGAGCATCTTTGACGAAGACTACAGGGGAATCGTCTACGGCTGTGGATTTCGGTGCCTAAAATCCGGCGGCCGGATTTTCCACGTGGTCGGGCCCTCTGGCCCGCCATATACAGTAGGGAGAGTGGGGTCGGGGTGGCCATATTGTTTAGATTGTCTTTCCTCCTTTCCCCTCTTTTCCCTGTTGGTCTGGTCATCCTTCCCTTTGGATATGGAAAGGACTCATTTTAGATTCTGCCCGAAGTGTAGGGTCAGATATCCTTGGAAGGACGAACACAGGACATGTAACGCCTGTCTCCCCCTAGAGCACGACGAGAAGCGGTATGCGGCGTGCAAACTCCTTCGGCCTAAAACCCTTAAGGAGCGCTGTGTAAAGCGGTGGGCCGCGTACGGTATGTCAGCCGTGGAGACTCCTTCCCCCACCGCCACGCCAGCTGAAAGTGACGGGGTTACTTCGGATGACCAAATGTCCATTTCGGATGTTATAGACCTTGAGGCGGACGCTTCTAGGTCCGCCACGGCCGTCCACGACCCTTTAAGGCTCGACTCTGGTCTTGCTACAGGGACTACACCCGGCGACCAGGGCGTACAAGCGCATCGCACTAAGCACAGGACGCCTACGCCAATTAGGACCCCTTGCCAATTTCGACGCCTTCGTCGAAAAAGGCAAAAGCGCCAACAGGGCCAAAAGAAAACTTCGCCGGTTCCCTTGGATCGTTCAGATCCAAAGCCTTCCCTGCATCCGCAGCAGCATTTTGCGACTGGGTAATCTAAACAAACTAAGGCCGCTACTCCAAAACCTACACGTGTCGAAGTGCGGGAGCCTGACGCTTCGTCGGTTTCTAAGGCCTCAGTAGGCCCGAAAACTACGGCTAACCCTCTACCCGGAAAATCGACCGCTAGGCCCTCTAGTGCCGTGGATGGTATTACAACTGCCGATAAATCATCGGAGCCTTTATTTCACAACGATTCGGCGACTATCGAAAGTAGCATCGCAAGAATTAAGACAGCGGTGGGGCCTTACTCCGGTTCCGCCTAAGGTTACGGGCCAAGCCACGGAAAAAATTTTGGCGGATTGGGTTCCCGATTCCGATGAGGCTTACGAAGATAGTCGAGAGCCTCTTTCCGACACCCTGAGAGGTTCCTTTCAACGCCGCAGTGCGGAGTACGTCGTTTCTCCTCACATAGGCTCGTTTTGGTCCTCTAAATGGACTACAGAAAAATTCGAAGGGTGTATGGATCGGCTGGAGCAGATTATCAGTTCTTCTGATCATCCTCCCCTGAAAAGGGCTCGGGTAGACCCTAACCTCCAAATTCAGGAAGATCAGTCTGTTTTCCAACAGGAAGACGTGGTCCAGATGGACACACATAGAGACATCTATAATGAAGAAGAAGCTTCTTTTCTGCAAAACTATGAGGAAGATCGACAGGATACTACGGACAACTGGAAGGAAACCCAGCAGGAAGGTCAAGACCTATGGACACAGCAAGATCAGGACTCTGATGTTTTGTGCCTTTACTCTCCTCCGTCCACCCCGGCTCGCCAGGCCTCTCCTGTAGTTGACCAAATGGCATTCCACTCCATGTTTAAAAAAAGCAGCTGAATACTTCAAAATTGCCACTCAAGAGGCGGTACCTGAGCAAGATTTCGTGGAGGATATTAAGGAAAAACCTCCGGCGAGTCAATCCATCCCCCTCCTTAACTCTGTTAAGAGACGGGTAGCTCCCTCATTGGTGTCACCTGCTCAAACACGGGCAGTGAACCCGAGAGTTGGAAAAATTATTTTGACCTTCTCCTTCCGGCCCTCTATACATCAAAGGGCACGCCATCCCAGTTTCGCTGGTAGTGACTACCACTCGAAAGCGGGCAGGGGTACCCCTTGCCACGGGAGAATCACCACCGGGCAAGGAGTCTAAGCGGCTATATGCCCTGGGCAAACGTGTCACGTCAGCAGCTGCATACACAATACGGGTTGCTAATAATACTACTCTATTACCAAGCTATGCTGATGCCCAATGGAATTTGCTCCAGGAAGGCCTCCAAGAGGTTCCCGAACCCACCAAATCAAAGCTTCTCGCCATTGTAACAGAGGGAAGACTAGTTAACCAAAATGTTGTGAAGAACACCCTGGACACTGGAAACTGCATGCAGGTCTTTTACTCAAGGGACCCTACTGAAAAGACACGCTTGGCTGCGTACATCAGGATTTAGAACCGAGACTCAGGCCTCCCTCATTAATAAACCCATTGAGGAGACTAACCTCTTCGGGAAAGCAGTGGATGAGGCTTTGGAGACAGCCAAGAAGGAGCATGAGACTCTAAGGTCTCTGCAACAAATTACACAGAAACCCTCCTCCCAGGGGGGTAATAACTCTCGGCGGTCCTTTCGAGGACAAGCCCGTGCTGGTCAAAACAACTACGGCACGGGTAATTTCAACACAAATCAAACATCTGGAAGCCCCACTTACTACCCCTCAGGGGGTCAGAAACGCGGCAAGGGTAGAGGCAGAGGCCCCAATACCAGAGGAGCCACAGCCTCTGGTCAGAAATGACCACCAAGTCCAGGTGGGTCCAGGGCGATTAACATCTTTCCTCAGGGCATGGGAGGGGATAATTTACGACCAGTGGGTCTTAAAGACGGTCACCCACGGTTACTGTGTGGAATTCGCCCGACCTCCACAGTTCAGACCGCCGCACTCACTGCGCTTTTCACCGGACCGTCTGGAGATCCTGATCCAAGAGGTGGAAGAACTGCTGGAAAAGGACGCCATAGAAGCTGTCCCTATTGTTCAGGTAAACAAGGGTATTTATTCAGTGTACTTCCTTGTACCCAAAAAGGATCTCACCATGCGCCCTGTTCTAGATCTGCGCCCAGCGAACAAGTTTATAAAACCCCAGAAGTTTCGCATGGTAACACTGCAGGAGGTGATCCCATTGCTGAAACAAGGGGACTTCATGGCAACTTTGGACATGAAAGATGCATACTTTCATATTTCAATGTTGCCAGCGCACAGGAAATATCTAAGGTTCATGATCCAGGACAGACATTACCAATTCAAGGTACTCCCCTTCGGCATCGCCTCTGCGCCAAGGGTGTTTACCAAAGTCCTGGCAGTGGCAGCTGCACACCTGCGCAGATTATCATTCCCAGTTTACCCTTACTTTGACGACTGGCTCATCACGGGGGACTCGTTCGATGTTTGTTTTTCGAACACCCACAAAACAGTAGATCTCCTCTTTAGCCTGGGTTTCTCAATCAACGAAAAGAAATCCAGTTTATTCCCCAGTCAAGTAAAACAATTTCTGGGGGCTCTAATTCAGACGGAAGACGGTCTTGTCTTCCCCTCCAGCGAGAGGGTTCAGAACATGCTTTCTCAGATCCTTCAATATGTAGCCAGTCGGGAGGTGATGATACGCAAAGCCATGCGTTTGCTAGGGATGATGGCGTCATGCATATACCTGGATCCCCATGCGCGGCTGCGCATGCGTCCCATGCAAGAGTGGCTCAACAGCCAGTGGCGTCGGGCCAGCAGACAATGGGAAGATCTGTTAGTTGTCTCGCCAGCCCTCGTTCTCTCTGCAGTGGTGGTCAAGAGAAAACCTCTTGAAGGGGAAGACCTTCACCACCCCTGCAGTGGAAGCCACTCTCACGACAGACGCATCTCTTACGGGGTGGGGGGCTCACTTGCTTCAGCATAAAGCACACGGAGTGTGATCCCCTCAAATAGCGTCCAACCATATAAACTTTCTGGAGCTGTTAGTGGTGTTCAAAGCATTGAAGGCCTTTCAGATGCAACTGCAAGGGAAGACAGTGCTGATCCTAACGGACAGCACTACGGCAATGTATTACCCGAACAGAGAGGGGGGCACTCACTCTCCAGGGCTATCCAAGCTGTCCCAAAACATTTGGATATGGGCTCTCAAACACAAGATGTTTTTGTTATCCCAACATGTTCCAGGGGAACTCAATCTTCTGGCAGACATACTCACTAGAGATTTTCCTCTGCCAGAAGAATACGAATGGCGACTGCACGAAGACATTGTGTCCAACGTCTTTGCAGAATGGGGTTTCCCAGAGTTCGACCTGTTCGCTACTCAGGAGAACGCTCAATGCCAAGACTACGCCTCCAGGTACCCCCAGAACCGATCCAAGGGGAATGGTCTCTGGATAACTTGGTGGGGGAAATTTGGCTACGCTTTTCCCCCCCGACTTCCCCTTCTCAACAAGATAGTGCACAAGAGGCAGCAAGAACCCGTTGCCATGATACCGGTGGCCCCCATGTGGGCCCGCCAACCCTGGTTCGCTGACCTGATGGAAATGTCCCTCTCCCCACCAGTTAAGCTGCCCTGCCCATACAACATGTTGTCTCAGGACAGGGGGGAGACCCTACACCCATGCCCACAAACTCTGAATTTAGCAGCTTGGCTCCTGAGATCCTAGAGTTTGGACACCTGCAACTCCCTCAGAGGTGCATGGACATACTCAGGGAAGCGAGAAAACTTAATACACGTTATTGCTATGCCAGCAAATGGAAACGTTTTGTCATCTGGTGTAATTCCAAGGGCGTCAATCCCATAGATTGCTCACCCTCACACATTGTGCTGTATCTAACCCACCTGTTGGACTCTGGGTAAGTCTTCAATTCTTTAAAGGTTCATCTGGCTGCTTTGTTAGCATACACCATATCACAACAAAAGATGTTGTGGTGGAAAATACCGGTGATTGAAGCCTTTATGGAAGGAGTTAAGAGGATTTATCCTCACATTTCTCACCCAGCCCCTGGATGGGATATGAATGTGGTTTTGACCAGGCAGAAAAAATACAATCGGAGGGACCTTGGCGCGTGAGGGATTTTGGGTACTACACACGTCACGATAGGGATAGTGTTACAGACACGCCTATGCCGATGTCCCCTTTCGGTCCCCGAAAGACGAGATGCAATACTCCGCGGTTACCATTGGATGTCGGACCATATGCACAGCATGTGAATCTAAGCAGATACAATCATCAGAAATGCTATTACGGTAAATAATGCATGTCATTCTGCCCATATGTGTTGGTGCTGTCACGCAGTGTTTGAAACCTATGGCTGATAGAGCGTTCACCACTGCTGTGGCAACGTGGTTTGCCGGGTCGTTTAGGGTAAAGGTTGCGATCCCCGCGAAGAATGGTTCACTGTGTGGGTGAGGTTCTCCTCGAAGGAAGAGGTTGGGCAAGGTGGCCGGTATATAATATGGATAGTGGTAGTATCTGATGGGGACAAAAATAGTTTAGCTGAGAGGAGTTTGGAAGTTCCCCTCCATAGCGCTGTTAGTGAGTCTACATTGGAGGGAGTCTTTTAAAATGAGCGTGACGCCGACGCCCCAAAAATGTCACTTCTGAGGATGGTAAAGCGGTCGGGCAGTGCTAGGATTGGGTAGGACCAGAGGTTTGATGAAGCCACGTTTCTGTGAGGGCGAGCAGGTCGAGGTCTTTGGATTTGATCAGGTAATTTATGTCCAGGGCATGGGCTGTAAGAGATCTTGCATTATGAGGGATGCTTTTAGAAGGGGGTGGGGACCTGAAGATGGTGCGGGACACCACACTGGTGAATGAGATGAGGCTGGTGGTGGCAGTAGGAGCACTTGTGGGCCTGTGCAGTCCTTAAGGGGGATGGGATCTTTTAGGGGGATGCAGGCTAGTCTGTTGCATTGAGCCTTTGTAGTGGGCAATATGAGGTGCGTTTTACCACTTTGGTGACTGGAGGGCTTTGTTGGAGGTTTAGGACCTCTGAGATGGCCAAGGTTCTGAGGGATGTGCTTAACCGTCATGGTTGTGCTGGTAAAGTGCGACCGAGAACTTAAATTGGAGTTTCTAGTTAAGATGGAGGGTGTGAGGCAGTGAAGGGGCATTCTGGTTGTTCTAGTGCAAAGCCTACTGTTCCTTGCCTGAACTGTGGTTGGTCGTCGAGGTGCGCTTTGTCTGGGTTTCCAACGTGATATGCTTGTGGTGCAGTGCCAGCTTCTTATTTGCTGTTAGTGCTGGGGAGGCTTTGTGTACATAGTTGGGAAGGGGATGCTGATTATATCGGGTTGTGTGCCTTTAAGCTAGTGTCTCGGACAGCAGTAATTGTGTTTCGAAGGGATTGTGTCCTCCAACATATTCCTTATCTTTGATTGATCATCTCCCAGCTTGCTGGCCACGGAATTTCTTTTTCAGTAGAGGGCGCTGCGTGTCGACGTCCCTCGAGCCGATGTCCCTCGACGGCCTCTGATTCGACGCCGACGTCATCACGTGTATAAATAGACTTGCGCAGCGTCCGTTGCTCAGTTCTGTTTTCCGCGCTTCGTGGGGCCTCAGAATATCGTTGCTCAGTTCTTCAGTCAAATATATCAATATTCCTCGTGAATACCGACTCGTACTCGATGGCTTCCTCACCCGAACCGACGACTCCACGGTCCGTCTTCAAAAAATGTCAAGACTGTGGAAAGAAAATGTCGTTGACGGATCCTCACAGGATCTGTTTGTTGCCTGGGAATCGAGCACCATTGTTCCGAGTGCGAGGACTGCATATCCATGACGGCGAAAGCCTTGAAGGAGCGTAAGGGGAAGCTCGAGAGAGGTAAGGCAGTTAAAACTTCTTCGTCTCCTCGCCATCACAAAAGACATTCTCGTTCTAGGTCTCGAAGCAGTTCCCATCACTCTTCGAGATCTAAGCATTAAAAAAAGAGACGTCGAAGATCCCCTTCCTCATCTTCGCCTTCTTCCGTTTCCCCAAAAAGGGTCTCCTGCCCCACAAAACATAGCTCTCAGGCTGAGTGGGAGGAATTCAGGAAAAAGATGCTAAGCGTCTTTGAGAAAGCGGCCTCGACCCCCTCAAAGATTGCTGAGGGTGATACCCTGGCTGAAAGACCCGAAAAATCAAAGCCGTGAGTCGCAGCACCCGGCAAAAGAAGCCACTCGAGAGCGTCATGAACCCTCGAGTAAAGGCAAAGTTGCATCTTCGACATCGTCGTCGAAGATCCCTTCGACACATAGATCGGCGTCGTCGATGCAGTTATCGAAGGGTTCTTCGATGCACAGGTCAGTCGAGTCGACGCCGAGAAAGTATAAACCCACGGACACCTCAAAGCCATTGGCCATACCCAGAGCCTCGAGCACGAGAATGTCGTCGACAACCTCGAGTAGAATCCCGATAATCTCGAGTTCATCGAGGCCTCTACCACCTTTCTCGACACCTTTTTCGATGGCTTTGAAGCCTTTAACGTCCGCGTCGATGTTTTCTCAGCCAATCATGACAAATTTGTCTCCTTCTGCTCTGGAAATGAAATTTATACCATTTTCAAGACCTGATCACTCCAGAGTCTTATCTTCTGTTTATCAAGAAGGGGAGGATTCGGATCAGGAAAGACCTTTTGAGTTGCAGGGACCTGTGACTCCTGCACCAGAGGAATTTACCTCTGAGGAGGGTAGGTTTAAAGACCTCCATGAATCCCTACAGGAAGCAGGTGGGTTGGACACTTCCCCAGAAGTGGAATTTGCCACACCAGACTCAGGGGAACATGCTGAAACCCCTTATTAGAACCTTGATGGCAAGGATAATAGAGTTTATGGGGTGGTCCACACCCTCACCTGATTTTCAGCAAGACAACCTCACAGACATCTTGGTCAAAGGTCCACAGGAGGATCCTGTGGTGCCATTTCATGCGGCATTACAAAGGAGAATATTGGCAAACTGGGAAACACCTGAGGTAATCCCGGCGGTTAACAAAAAATTGTCAGCTAAATATAGGGGGTCTTCTGCTGACCCTGAATATTTATCCAAACACCCACCTCCGGAGAGTCTGGTTGTTCAGGCAGGTCCTTCAGCAGGTAGTAAATCGGCTTACCCTACTGTTCCACAGGATAGCGATGAAAAGAGATATGACTCTATGGCCCAAAAAGTCTTTTCCGCATGTAGCATGGCGTTGAAATCCATCAATGCTACTTGTACCCTCGCTAGGTTCAGCCACACACTTTGGGAGTGTGCTTCATCAGCGGCTTACTGCCTCCCGGAGGGAGAAGAAAGGGAAGCGTTCCTAAACATCATCAAGGATTGTAAAGATGCTATGTGCGAATCCCTTCAAACTGGCATCGATTCTGCTGACAGCATCAGCAGAGCCATGGCGGCAAGTACAACAACCTGGAGATTTGCTTGGTTGCAAAAGCCTGGTCTTGCTCCAGATGTGCAAAGCAGACTCATGAATATGCCCTTTGACGGCTCTTCTTTGTTTGGTAAGAAGGCGGATGACAGTTTAGAAAAACGACAAACATCTAAGGCCGCAGCAAAATCCCTCAGGAACCTCTTGGAGAGGTAAGTCCTTTTGCTTCTATTCCGCATTCGGAAAGGGCAGAGGACAGCCGGTTCAAAGGGGCCAGAAAAAATTCACCCGAGGTGGACGGGGTAAAAACACAAAAGCCGCAACAGCAGCAGGTGCCTCTTTACCCTCGGCATCTGCATCAGCCGCCTCCAAAAAAAACGCTCTGAGGACTCTCCTCACAAAACACCAGTAGGGGGCAGGTTAACTCAACATCTGACGGAATGGCAGGCTATTACGTTAGATGCTTGGGCATTGGAGACAGTTGCCCAAGGTTGCTGCCTGCCTTTTCTACGGATCCCTCAGAGTAATCCACCAGGGAACAGCTCTCTGAAAGTTCCAGATCCGCTCCTCTTGCAGGAGATGGTAGACCTGCTAGAGAAAGGTGCGATAGAACCGGTACCTGTCGCGGAGAGGAACAAGGGCTGGTACTCCCCCCAACTTTCTCATACCGAAGAAAGACTGAGGACTGAGACCTATCTTGGACTTACGAGAATTGAACAAGTTCCTCACGAAGGACAAGTTTAAGATGGTAACTCTCTCTCAGATCCTTCAGGCCTCCAGCTCCAGGACTGGCTAGTATCTCTGGACCTCCAGGATGTGCCAATCCATCTCAAAAACAGGAAATGCCTGAGGTTCGCAATTGCCGGCTCTCATTATCAATTTCGAGTTCTGCCATTTGGGCTGACCTCCGCCCCGAGGGTCTTCACCAAGCTAATGTCGGTAGTGGCTGCAAGTCTAAGGAGGGAAGGGATGCACGTCTAATCCTACCTGGACGATTGGCTGATCAGAGCTGTATCTTCGGAACAAGCTCAGATCCAGCTAGATTATGTCTGCCACTTCCTTCACAAACTGGGCTTCTCCCTCAATTTAAAGAAGTCACAGATGATACCATCACATAGACTCCAGTTCATTAGAGCGGTCCTGGACACTTCCCTGGGAAAAGCCTCGCCACCAGAGGTGAGGGCTCAAGATATTCTGCAGATGGTCACCAAGTTTCAAAATGCCCAACGTCTCCCAGCCTTCGACTTTTTTAAGTTGCTAGACCTCACGGCATCCTGTATCTTCCTTGTGCCAGAGGCTCGCCTGAGAATGAGATCTCTACAGTGGGCACTGAGAACTCAGTGGTCGCAATAATCAGGGAGAATGACAGACCTCCTTCAGATTCCGGACAAGGTGGCTCGAGACCTTCAGTGGTGGGCCTGCCAGAAAAACATCTTGAAGGGGGAACTGTTTTGGCAACGATGGTCGGAGATAACAGTAGTCACGGATGCCTCACTCACGGGGTGGGGAGCCCATACCAACAACTTGACCATCAGCGGTCGTTGAGTCTCCATCGGAGTCCAGACTACATAGCTGAGAGCAATCAGACTAGCGCTGAAAGCTTTTCTGCCATCTGTACAGGGGAAAATGTCCTGATAATGATGGACAACACAGTGGCCATGCACTACCTCAACAAAAGCGGAGGCGTAGGATCACTGCCACCGTGCAGAGAGGCAATGCAGCTCTGGTTTTGGGAAATTCAAGAAGGAATCTCTCTATCGGCAGTTCACCTAGCCGGAGAGAAGAACTTGACGGCGGACGCTCTGAGCAGGCAGGGCACAGTCTCCCACGAGTGGGAACTAGCTCAGGAAGTGCTTCAGGAGATCTTCGCCCTTTGGGGAACCCCTTAAGTGGATCTGTTTGCCACCAGTACCAACAGAAAGTGCGATCTGTTTTGTTCAAGGGAATTTCCCCCGAGACAAGCTCTAGGGGACGCGTTCGTAGTGGACTGGGAGTTCCCACTCCTGTACGCGTTTCCACCAGTCCCTGTCATTCCTCAAATGATCAGGAGGTTGAGAAGATTCCGGAGAACCATGATCCTTATTGCCCCAGACTGGGCCAGGAGAACGTGGTACCCGGACCTTCTGGACATGTCCGTCTGCCCTCCAATTTGTCTTCCACTCAAGGAGAATCTTCTCTCACAGAAGGGAGGTCAGGTTCTCCATCCAGACATCAGAACCCTCAACCTTCACGCCTGGCTTCTGAAAGGTTGAGGTACAAGGATTGGGACCTCCCTGATGACGTCATGGAAGTGTTGCTTTCGGCCAGAAGGCCAGCAACAAAGTCTTTATATCGCTGATGTTGGAAAAAATTCTGCAGCTGGTGTAGAGAAGAGAATATCGACCCCTTTTCATGTGGTACACCAACGGTGTTATCCTTTCTACTCTACTTGGCAAATTCAGGCCTTCAAGTTGGCACTATCAAGGGCTATCTCGCAGTGCTATCAATCTTAAAGCACACTGCAGAGGAGCCTCCGTATTTCAAATTCCCCTTAGTAATACAATTTCTAAAGGGATTAACTAATGTCTACCCTCCAAGACCTTTCCAGGTTCCTTTATGGGACTTTGTCTAAAATTTCCTGATGGGGACTCTTTTCGAACCACTCCACTCTTGTTCGCTAAGATTTCTCATTCTTAAAACTGTTTTATTAGTGGCTTTAACATCTGCTAGAAGGGTGAGCGAATTACAAGCTCTATCTTGTAAACCCCCTCATACAATTTTTCATAAAGACAGTTGTCCTACAGGTGAAGCCTAATTTCCTCCCAAAGGTGGTTTCTGAATTCCACATCACTCAGAAAATTACCTTACCTTCATTCTATCCGCCTCTCCATCCGGGAAAGAGGAAGAAAGGCTACATAGGCT
This sequence comes from Ambystoma mexicanum, assembly GCF_040938575.1. NCBI lineage: Eukaryota > Metazoa > Chordata > Amphibia > Caudata > Ambystomatidae > Ambystoma > Ambystoma mexicanum. The sequence goes on along the minus strand of NC_090925.1, from coordinate 15,623,842 downwards.
GGACCCAAAGCGGGCTTTAAGCTTTTACCTCAGCAGACTTGCTAGGATTAGGCAAGCAGACCAACTGTTCGTAGTTTACACAGGGCACAAATTAGGACTACCGATAACAAAACAAACCATTTCCAGATGGATTATTTTGGCCATTCTGGAATGTTACAAACTAGCAGGGAAAGAGCCTCCTCAAAATCTTAGGGCTCATTCAACCAGGGGTATCACAGCCTCCTCGGCCCTCGAAGGAGGGGTGCCGGTTTGAGACATATGTGCGGCTGCCACATGGTCGTCCGCACATACCTTCACAAGATTTTACAACCTGGATTCCTTCTCTAGTCAAGAGACTAGGTTTGGCAAAGCCGTATTACATTCGGTTCATTCTTAAAAGGAAACATGGTGTTTTACTCCCACCTCCAATTGCACACCACTGCTATGGGAATCTATCAAAGATAAGGAATACGTCGGAGGACACAATCCCTTCGAAGAACAAGTTACTTCTTACCTTGTAACGTTCTTTCGATGGGAAGTTCCTCCGACGTATTCCTTATCGCCCCTCCCATCCATCCCCGCAGTAATACTTCCCTTGTGGTTTCAGCTTACGCTCCTTCAAGGTCAATAACCAATTCATGTGAGAAAACTGTTAACGTCAAAACGGAACTGAGCAACGGACGCTGCGCGAGTCTATTTATACGCGTGATGACGGCGTCGATACAGAGGCCGTCGAGGGACATCGGCTCGAGGGACGTCGACGCGCAGCGCCCTCTACTGAAAAAAAAAATTACGAGGCCAGCAAGCTGGGAGATGATCTATCAAAGATAAGGAATACGTCGGAGGAACATCCCATCGAAAGAACGTTACAAGGGAAGAAGTAAGTTGTTCTTCTGGGAGGTTGGGTATTGGTGCAAGTCGCCTGCGGTGGTGTGGGCATCGGTAGGCGTTGGGAGATGTGCACTACAACCTGCAAGTTTAATAGGGGGTCGCCAGAATACATGAAGGTTGACTGCAGGAGGATAGGTTGAGTGAGGGGCACTGGTCTCTCAGATAGCTTGCTGATAGTGCGCTGGGAGAGTGGCTTGGGGGTCACGGTGCCTACTAGAGAACTGAGAGTTGGTGGGGACAAGCGCAGGCATATCATTGCTGGTTGTGAGGTACGTGACCCCTGTGGCCTTAGGACTTTGATGTATCAAGAGAGACTTGATCACTGTCTGAGCCATAGGCCAAAGCCCACATTTCCAATTCACCAAGACCAAATTCTGTGCAGTTGACAAAGAAGGTGTGGATTACGGCAGAATAGAGCCCTGTTTCATAGCAACCAGATATCCTTTAATTGGATTCTCCCAGCCAGCACTTAGCTAGGCCTTGGGCCAGCTCCAAGTTCAAATCTTGAACCTTCCTAGGCTGATCCCTGGAAGGTACATATCGAGGGCCTTGATGGAGTCTTCCTTTAATAAATTTGGCATCTTAGTTGTCAAGGTACGGAGAAATGTCCTTGACCCAAAGGTTTTACAAGATATAACTTTGCCATTATTTTTTTTTTTTTTACTGTATTGGGGCCAGAATTCCAGGCTCGGAAAAATTACAAATAGATAAAGGAGGAAAGACGTCACCCACGCCAGAAGGCAACTCAGCTTGATCCTGTAATACCACTCCCAATGAATTAGAAGGGAACTTCTGAGGGAGAGTGTAAAGTATTCTTCACCTCCTCTGTAAACATAGCTAGCTGATTAGAGAGTCCTGATTTTCCACCTCAAAGACTATTGTTGAGGCTGACTGATCACCCACTTGAGATACTTGGTTTTTGGCCTTTGTGTGTCTGTAAGCACATACTTGTCTGCGGAACTATGCCCTTTGTGTAGCTGAAGCTGTGGAGACTACTTTGGATCCTCCTTCCTGGGCCGTGCTGTTCACTTCTGCGCCTCTTAGGATGAAGCTTGGCCCCTCTTCCGTCCCAGGAAATCCGCTTCAGGCCCTTTCTCCTCTTGTTTCGGAAGGGACATCTGGATCCTCTGGCCCACTATCCTACGTACTCCTCCAGAAGATTCCACAACTTGTGAAACTCACTGTAACAAAAGTGCGGGGCCCCTGCTGCCTTCTAGAAACTGATTTGTGGTGTTTCTGCAGCTCAAATTTTGAGGGACATTCCAACCCGGATTTCTGCTGCTGCGCCTACTCATGGCATACTCCTGCAGCACTCTACGTGCGGGATGTCTGATGTATATGCGCTGCCTTACTTTCTGTAGTATTTACTACTACAGGCTTGGGTCACTATTCTTGCAGTTGTGTATACTGGAATTTTCTTGATGCTCAACAGATGCTGGCCCAGGATGGAGGACGGGTGCTGGGGTAAGTGGGGAGGAAACTGAGAAATCAGAGGGGGCTTGTGGGGCTCTTGTTTGCATCGAAGAAAGACGCAGATGGGAGATTGCGGTTTGGAACCCTCAGAGGGCTATTGAGATGACTGACCAGGGTTTGTGGAGGGGTCTTCAGAACTTAATGGGCAGGCGGGCTGAGGGTGGAAGGGTTTTCTTGTACATTAAAGCCATAGCAGTGAGAGCAGAATGAATTGTATGTGCTTTTGCTGCGGAAAAGTGGCCAATAGAAAGGTGGCCTTTGGCAAAACCAACCTGTGGCAATCCATCCTGGACCTATTTTCATTGAAACCGGGCTCTTGCTTCTTGCTTTGTCCAGTTAGGGTCCTTGGACAAACTTTTAAAACTCTCTGCACTAACTGCAAGTACCTACATTGTTTTCTCTCTGGCTCAATGAAATTGTACTTAGTATCTGTGTATATTGGGGTTTGTGATTTTAGGGACATTGTGGTTTAATACTGACCTCCTACTGTTGAAGGATGTATCTGCATTAACTCACTTCATAAACACGTTTTCAAAATTCTCACAAAGTAGCCAAATATTGTATTAACCTTTAAAAGTGGCTGCATACTTATTTAAATGTTTAGTGTATTTTAGAGGGATTTTATTGTTTTTATCATACTTTTTAAAATATTTACTTTAACTGTATAGATTCTTGAAGCTTGACTTTATATACAATTGTGGAAGACTAGCCTAATTTAAGGGAATCCCTGCACATACTCTATTCAAGCGATCACGAGTGGCCGTGTAGAAAATCTTCCTAAAAACACGCAATTTACAGATCAGAGCAACAACACATTTGTTAAATGTTGTGAAAAAATGTAATCCTTGGCCTTTGCCATGCAGAAACAGCAATATTATTTCCCTAGTGATGCCATTGTGGTTGACAAAAAACAGGGGGCATCTTCTCCAGCATGGGGTCTGGCATGGATTCACATGCTCATGAATATTCCCCGTCGTCCGGCTGGGAATCCTCGGTAAAGAAAAAACCAGTATCAGTTTCGTTTCTGATCTGTCTTTCGTAGTAATAACCAATCACTGGTCTCTGCGTCATACTGACCACAGCCAATGACTGCCCTCTACCTAAGCACCGCCTCTGGCAGCCATCTTCAGATTTTTACCGCACGTTCATGTGTTGGGATCCTCGTGCTATTGCTCTCGAGCGTTAGTGCTAATTTTTTCACGTTTTTTCTCAAAAACTTCGTTTTTTCGGTCAAAAGAGCCTCAAGCTCCACCGACTCTCCATCCGATCAACGGGGACCCGTGTCGGATTCGTCTGCGCCCCTCAAGGGTGAAGATTTCGTCGAGCTACGCTTTTGGAGGACTCCAGAAGTTTCTCAGGCCCGGACATGGCCCAGGAGAAGGGAAGCTCGACGCCCGGAAAGCTGTTCAGGATCTGCCCTGGATGCCAGCTCCAGAACGTCTTTGAGGACGAACACTCCTTTTGTCTCTACTGCTTACATGAGGACAAGACGCACGTGGAGAAGGACTGTGCGTTTTGCTGCAACATGTCGGAGCGGACCATGAAGGACCGCCATCAACGTCTCGCCAACTGGCTGGAAGGGAAGAGCCCGTCAGACGAGAAGAAGAGGAAGAAATCCGAGCGGGCTTCTAAGACCTTTGAGGACGCCCCGGCGACGGGGGTCCAACACAAGGCCAAGCACCGCGAGTCCGCTGGCACCGGGAGCGCCGAACGGTCGGGCTCTACGGGCGCCAGGCAGGGCACACCCTCCCCGGCACCTTCAGCCACGAGCCAACGCTCTGGGTCGGGTAAGAGGAAGGGCGAGCACCCGGCAAAGCTCCTGGAGAGGCCCCGGTCGAGCTCGAAGGCCCCATCGGAGGGGGAGCGAGGCAGTGTCCCCCCCCTCAAGGATAAGGCGGTGAGCGCACCTAAGGTGGTGAAGGCCTTAATCCATCCGGCCAAGCCCTCTATCGATACTGTCGCGGCGGCCCTGGCTCAGCCTGTGGAGGCTATACCAGTGGTGGCGACCGCGGGGCTCAGAGTCTCCCTGCCACCTCGGAAGGAGTCCTCTTTTGTGCCCATCGATAGGACCCCCGTGAAACCCCCGGCGGGGAAGAAAAAGGGGGGGGGGCAGGGCGTCGTCGTAGATTCGGCCTCAACCTCAGAGGAAGAGCTGATTGAGGTCTTAAGCCACGGCCTTGGCGTGGAAGAAGACCGGCCCGTCGGGATGGATCCCGACGCAGGCGACGACAACATTGTCGAGGGTACCGACGGGGCCCCTGATCGCCCGTCTGATTCCCCTCTGCCAGTGCCGCAAGACAACTCGGCGGCCATTTTGTTGGCTATACAGTCCTTATGTTCAGAGATAAGGATGAGACTACCGTTGCCGACGGAGGAACCTCTCCCGTCGGGGGATCCTGAACCGGGACCTTCAGGTGCTCCCCCGCCCAAGAAAAAAAGGGTTCAGCCTCCACCTCCTTTTCAGCCGTCGCGCCCCGTCCAGCCCTCCTCCCCGTCCACCCGAGGGGATGATACGGGGACTGACACGGCAGCGACGGGTACGGACGACGAGGTGTACGACGAGGATCTACCGTCGTCACCTCCCACCAGGGCTTCTCCGCCCGACGAGATTGGATCTTTCCACTCCATGATCGCCAGGGCATCCGAGCTTTTCCAACTCTGCCCTGAAGAGAAGAAAAAGGAAGGATTCCTTTATCAACGGTGCGAGGCCAAGAGGAAGACGGTCCTCGCGGTGCCTCTCCTGGACGACATTTGGGATGAGGGCCTCGCCCTCCTCAAGAACCCTTCCACAACGCCAGCTAGAAGAGACCGGTACGAGAAGAAGTACCGGGTCCCGGACGCGGCCCCCCTGTGCCTCCGGGCGCAGCCTACCCCGGACTCCGTCGTCTCCGCGGCGGCCAGGAAGAAAGCGGGGGGGGGGGTGCGGCCTCCACATCGACTTCCCCACCGGACGGCGAGGGAAAGAAATTGGACGCTATGGGACGCAGGGTCATCTCGTCGGCAGCGACGACGATTAAAGCGGCCAACGCCTTGGCTATCGTGGCCCGCTACGACAGGGAGTTATGGTACAAACTGGCTCCCCTGCTGGACTTCCTACCGGACGACAAGAGGGCGGATGCCCTGGAGATCCTACAGGAAGGCGAGGTGGCGTCGGACCACGCCATCACTATTGCGACGGACATCGCTGACACTGAGTTTCGCCAGTTGGGCAACGGCGTGTGCCTTAGGCGGCGTGGATGGCTCAAGGCTACGGACTTCCGTCAAGACGTACAGACCAGAGTCCTGGACATGCCGTTCGATGGGAACAACCTGTTTGGGAAAACAGTGGACGATTCCCTCCAGGCCATTAAAGCGGACACTGAGACGGCCCGGGCCCTTGGGGTTCTGCAACGACGGACGCCCTTTCGGAGCAGCGGAGGCAAGGGCGCCTCCAAAGGTTCCGGCGGCGGTTTCTCCACCTACCGTCAAGCGGCCCGCTCGTCGTCTCAGGAGGCCTACAGAGGACGAGGCAAGTCTGGCGGACCCCGCCGTCGTCGCCAAGGAGGTCAAGGCGGCAAAGCCTCGTGGAAATAGGATTGAACCGGCCGTGGGGTCGGGCCCCCACCGAAGCACCCCGGTGGGAGGCCGGCTGGCGAGCTTCGTCAGCGTGTGGGAGTCCATCTCCACCGACTGTTGGGTGCTGGACGCCTTAGCCCGGGGCCACGCGCTCGAGTTTCAAAGAAGGTGCCCGCGCGTCCCCCCTGTGGCCAGGAAAGAGCTTCACGTCCCTCAGCTGCTCCTGGAGGTAAAGGCGATGCTCAGGAAGGGCGTCATCGAACTCGTCCCAAAGAGGCTTCGGGGCTCCGGAGTTTACTCGAGATACTTCCTCGTGAAGAAGAAGACGGGAGGATGGCGCCCCATCCTAGACCTGCGACGTCTGAACAAGTTCATCAAGGCGCAGAAGTTCCGGATGGTCACCCTCCAGCACGTCCTGGGGCAGCTGGAGGAAGGAGACTTCCTGTCGTCGTTGGATTTGGAGGATGCCTACTTCCACATTCCCATCCTAAAGGGGCACCGAAAATTCCTCAGGTTTGTGGTCCAAGGGCGTCACTACCAGTTCAAAGCCCTCCCCTTCGGACTACGGTCGGCACCCAGGGTATTTACCAAGTGCCTTGCACCGGTGGCGGCGCAACTGCGCCGCGAGGGGATCCACGTCTACCCCTACCTGGACAACTGGCTCATCCGAGCCAAGACGAGGGAGCTCGCCGTGGAGCACACGGCAAGGACCTTGTGCCCGCGCAAAACGCACTGTTTCTGGGAGCGAAGCTCGACACAGTGTCCCTTCTGGCCTCCCCGTCGGAGGAAAGGACCAGGTCCATCCTGGGCAAGGTACAGCGGATGTTGGTTTCCGACGCGGCCAAGGTGAGGTCCATCAAGTCCCTCCTCGGAATGATGTCTTCTTGCATCTACCTCATTCCCAATTGCAGGCTCCGGATGCGCCCGTTGCAGGAGTTCCTGGATGCGCGCTGGATCCAAACGACGGGCGGCTTCGAGGAGAGGATCACACTCGACGAGAGTTTCCGCCGAGCGGTCCGGTGGTGGGGCACCCGCGCGCATCTGACGGCGGGCATGGACTTCCAGACCCCAGACCACCAGGAGACAGTGACCACGGATGCCTCCCTGGAAGGGTGGGGAGTGCACACCGAAAATCTGCACGCGAGAGGCCTCTGGCTCCCGACGGAGAAGTCCCTCCATATCAACGTCCTGGAGCTCCGTGCAGTGTTCTGGGCCCTCGGGTCCTTCCTTCCGTCCTTCAAGGGCAAGGTGGTGAGGATCTTCACCGACAACACCACCACCATGTTTTACATCAGGAAGCAGGGCGGAACCAGGTCCCCAGCACTGTCCAAGGAGGCGCAGGACCTGTGGCATTGGGCAGTCGCCCAAAGGATGTTTCTGGTGCCGTTTCATCTGGCAGGGATAAAAAGCACCATTGCCGACTCACTCAGCAGGGAGCTGCGCTCGTGCCACGAGTGGGAACTACGGCAGGATCTAGTGGATTGCCTCTTCCGACGGTGGGGCACACCCCAGATCGACCTGTTCGCGACGGCGGCGAACTCCAAGTGCCGGAGGTTCGCCAGCAGGTTTCCCCAGGCGAGGAGCATGGGCGATGCTTTCTCGTTCCCCTGGGAGGGCCTGTTCCTCTACGCATTCCCTCCTTTGCCACTGCTAAACCGGCTCGTCAACCAGCTCAAGAGGTCACGGTGCAGGATGATCCTCGTCGCACCTGCGTGGCCGAGGCAGATATGGTTCCTGGACCTTCTGGACTTGTCAGCGTCCCCGCCAATCAAGCTGCCGGTGGACGCGGATCTACTCTCCAGGGAAGGAGGCGCCATCCTCCACCACGACCCGAAATCGATGAACTTGGAGGCCTGGCTCCTGCAGCGCTAGAGTTTGGAGGTTACGACATACCGGCCGACTGCAGAGAGGTTCTTGCAAAGGCCAGGGCGTCCTCGACTCTTAAATGCTACGGACACAAATGGAAGAGGTTCTCTGTCTGGTGCCACGCACAGAAGATTAACCCTCTACGGATTACGGCTCCCCAGGTACTGCCGTACCTGTTGACGCTGGCCAAAGCTGGACTGGCACACGCGTACATCAAGATTCATCTTGCTGCGATCTCCCGATACACCAGAACCACGGGCCGGACGTCCCTGTGGTCTCATCGTCTGGTGAAAGAGTTCATGAAGGGACTGTTCAGATCGTTCCCGCCGGTGAAGGCGCCGGCCCCGGCGTGGGAGCTCAACGTGGTGCTGACCAAGCTCATGGGACCTCCGTTCGAGCCTCTGCACTCGGCCCCGTTGAAGTTTCTGTCGTGGAAAACAGCGTTTCTTGTGGCCATCACCTCCGCACGACGGGTGGGAGAGATCCAGGCCCTTTCCTGCAAGGCCCCGTACTTGACTTTTCACGACACGAGGGTAGTGCTCAGGACGCACCCCTCCTTCATGCCCAAGGTACCGTCGGACTTCCATCTCAACAAACCCTTGGTGTTGCCTGTGTTCTTCCCATCGCCTTCGTCGCCGGCTGAGAGGACTTTGCACTCGCTGGATGTGGCTAGAGCGCTGAAGTTCTACGTGGACCGCACGAAGTGTTTTCGGAAGACGTCACAACTCTTTGTGAACTTTGGACCTGTCAATCAGGGGAAGGCTCTCTCGAAGGCTTCCATTTCCAGATGGCTCTCCGGCTGTATCATGTACTGTCATCGGTTGGCAAACCGACCGCTGCCTGGCCGTCTGAGAGCCCATTCCACCAGAGCGATCGCAGCTACCACGGCGTTCCTTTCTGGTGTGCCCCTGTTGGACATTTGCAGGGCTGCTACGTGGAGGTCGACGCACACCTTCACGAAATTCTACTGCGTCGATCGGGATTCCAGGGAGGAGTCCAGGGTCGGCCAAGCAGTGCTGCGCAACCTGTTCGCCTGAGGTGATCCTGGTGAGGAGGTAAGATGCTTAATGTTGAGTTTGATGTAATGCTTAATGTTGAGCCTTTGCCACCTCCCGTGGTTGTGCATGTGTGTACTGCTAGGTATTCTTTATTCATGAGCATGTGAATCCATGCCAGACCCCATGCTGGAGAAGGAACAAGTTACTTACCTGTAACTGTTGTTCTCCAGCATGGGTCTGGCATGGATTCACATGCGAACCCTCCCGCCTACCCCTCTGCGGCTCTTCACTTGGTCATACTGCCACTTCACGTGCTTCCAAATCTGAAGATGGCTGCAAGAGGCGGTGCTTAGGTAGAGGGCAGTCATTGGCTGTGGTCAGTATGACGCAGAGACCAGTGATTGGTTACTACTACGAAAGACAGATCAGAAACGAAACTGATACTGGTTTTTTCTTTACCGAGGATTCCCAGCCTGACGACGGGGAATATTCATGAGCATGTGAATCCATGCCAGACCCATGCTGGAGAACAACAGTTACAGGTAAGTAACTTGTGCCTTTCCTGACATCCATAAAAAGGTGTGACATTAAAAACTATAATAAAATGGTGGGCCAGGGCCACAAACTTGAAGACTCCCTCTCTTTCTCCCCTCGCTGCTTAAGCAGTATGAAGAATCTCGGAGAGGTATACAGGGCTGACATCACGAGAGTCCTTCACGTGCTGGAAGCCTAAAGCTTTGCTCTCCCTAATGCCTGCCCCCAGTCACTAGTCACTGTGGATCACAAGGTTCTTCCTAAGCCCTTAACCCATCACATCCTTCCACATATGCCACCACCCATCTAGACCCATGCCTTTTATGTTGGTATTTAATGTCAATCCCAATATTCTGGTGGTCATTGCTCGAGGCAGAAAATGCCTTCAACGTGGTTTATTGGCCCATTTTCTCCAAAGTACTTTGAAAGAAATAGTTTCTTTCTCTGGGTTAGCTGTTGCACTCTTTTCTTCATGCAATGGTTTTGACAAAGAAGGTAGCCTCTGCTCCCTTTTCCCCTGTTATGATGCACACTCCTCAGTTGCCTCTTGCCTCCCGCCCCCCATGTGTTTGCCCCAATTTAGAACCACTGGCCTGTCTGCTTAGAACGAAACTCATCCACAGGGTACAACGATTCACAAAGTGTCATCACTTCTCACCAAGAGGGAGCCCTTTTCCATGAGGCTGGGAAAGTGCGTCCGCTACCCGATAGTCCCCCTACGGGTGGCTTAATGCAGAGGACTTCATGGGGAGGGACTCTTCCTCTGGGCAAACTGGACGATCACCTGGGGTACAGCCCATTGAATGTTGTCACTCCCCAACATTCCCTAGCCCTCCCACTGTTCAGAAATATTTGACTGAAAGTAAACCCATGTATTGTTGTAACGCAGGAGGCAAATATAAAGCCAAAAGTACGAGGAAGAGCACAGGAGACATGAAGGACTTGGCTAGTACTGGTACGAGGGCGCCCAGAGGAGTTATTAGGATAAAGTTATCAACCGGGTGAAAGGATTTTTATCAATCTGCATGAGAGGAACTGGATACAAGGTATGAAAAGAAACAAAGGACTATCCAATGTGTCGAGCTCAGCCGTCCCAAGCACAGCCGTGCCCAAGCTAGCAGAGTCTGGCAGCAGGTGTGGAGGTGAACCAGCGCAAGAGATCCAGGTGCTGATGAGAAACCGGAAGGGAAGAGGGTGCCTGTGAAGTGCCGTGGGAGTCCTCCAGGGGTTCTGCCGGAGCAAACCCGAGCATAAGTACCAGCAGGAGAGTGGAGCATGGAACAGACGGGAGAAGTACCGCGCAATGGCAGTGAAGCAGCAGAGCTGTTGGGGTCCCAGGAAGTCCCTATGACGTACCATGATCACACACAAGTTAACAGGTGGTACTTGAGACCTGGAGGGGACACAATGATCAAAGGCACGCTGGTTCATGGAGCTCTCTCCTCGGAAGTGGGGAGCCTGCTACTGGGTATAATCAGTGGAGGGTCTGAAACCCAAAAGCAAATACTGAATGTATTAGAGGAAATCTTACTCGTCACAGTGGTGACAGTAGGCCCACTGACCACCAGAGAAGGGAATGGGACCCGAATAAAAGGGAACCGAGCAAATGAAAGGGCTCTTCCTTGTCGCAGTGGCGGCATTAAACCCAGTGATCAACAAAGAAGGATTTTGGACTTCACTACCAACAAACCAGAATGGCAAAGTGTACATCAAGCTGAATACTGTGAGAAAGCACTGTGCCAAGCAATACCTGGGGAAAGGAGTCATTCTCCTCGTCCTGAACTGGGAGTTGTGCTGGAGACTCCAGGGGAAGGGAGTAATTCCGCTGGTTTTATTGAAAACTGTATAGATCTACCCCAGGAGAAGGGAGCCATTGTCCTGGACATGGAATTGCATAAAGGCTGTGTGAAACCCGCAAGTCTGGGGAAGGGAGTCATTTCCGCTGGCAATTCTTGTTGCAAGAGAACATTCATTTGGACGCGATCCAGCGGCACGAGCAGGGAGCCATTCTCCTGAAGAAGGAACTTTGTAATAGTTTATGCTTTAGTTGCAGTGTGAGAGATAGAAGTAACCCCTCTTAGACGATAAGGATAGTGAGGACCTTTCCATGCACAAATGAGTCTAGAACCACCACCATCCCAGGTGTGGATCAGATTGCTTCTTTGACCCCCCTTACAAGGAACATTCAGATATGTTTCAAAAGAACCTGCACACATTATCAAGGTGAGTTTATGGTGGTGTGGTAAACTTACAGTAATGTTCGCCACCTCTCCATAAAGTTGTCTGAGATTGGACAAGCTAAAGGAATTTGTGGACAGTGAAGGGCTACACATGAACTGGCATACATCCAGATAAGTGCCCTTCACCCCCGCTGCTAATGACAGACTGGAATCGCATGGGTTTTGAATTTGTGAATCTGGTATCCAATAGCCATTATCTGCTATACTGGGAACATTCTATTTCGACATTGGATGCATTCAGCGGACTAGATACCCCTCCCCCTCCCACATCATTTCATCCATGCTATTGCAACTCTAATTGGTGAAAATGGTGGTCACTTCCAAGTTTCTATGCATATTTCAGAATGCCCGTCACCCCCACCCACTTGTTGTTTTAATTCTTTTTGTAAATGAACAGGCTGTTTTTCGTCGGTAAACGTGCTACCTTTTGAAATTCCTGGAAACTTCGCACATGTGCTGCAGATGCAAGGAGTATGTTTTCTGGACTCCCACAGATGGCACGAGAATGCCTGAGGATATCAGAGTATTGGTCCAATATTCGAAATGCCCTTCCTGGCATTACTGGAATCAAGGTTCTACTTCTCCCCTCCATTTGACTGTTCTAAAACAAAGCAATTCCTGTGCATCGTTTTGGGTAAGTGGCTTTCATTGACCTTGTCCAACCCCTCCTTCCAACCCAATTGCCCCAAAACACACACCCACAATCTGTTTCTGACTTTGCATACTGTAATAATTCAATTCTTTGTGACCTAGCTTCAACAAGTGAAACTTTACCCACATGCAACAGTAAAAACAAAAACGCAGTCAATTTATACAATAAAAAGCCAAAAAATCACATAGAAAAGACTCCCAGCAATGTCATTCCATTAGAATAAGCTCTGTGAATCAAGGACTATATTATTTACAAAATCCATTGGTTATAAACAATGGCTCAGTGGGCTCCAAGAGAGAATTCCACCACAACATTGCCCATGTAGACAATGCTCGGGTTTTAAAATATAAATCAAATATTTCACTCTGCTGCTTATAAAGTGCTGGACATTCAATAGTTAGGTTTTATGGTTTCTTTAGATTTCACACAGAGGCGACACACCAGTTGTTCCTTGCATCTAATACATCATTAGTTGGCAACACATTTTATTTTACACATAACTAGAACTCCCTCGATTGCATGGACGGATGTCTTCTTATACATTTCTGCATGTAGTTATATGGCTTGATATACAAGGAGAAGTGCTCAAAGATTTTGTAAGATTTGAGGCATCATCTGTTTGCGAGCCAAGCATTTTCATATAATTTTTTCTTAACCCTGCTTGGAGTATACTGAAGATCTTCCAAGAGTGTACCATTATTCTCCAGGGAAGATGAGTTTTCATCCAAGCATTCAAACGAGCACAATCACCCTGGTTAAAGTGAACATTCAGTTGCACAAACCGGGAAAAGGCTGGGGGGAAGAAGACACTTCTTGCTAGTAGTACTCTAAGTCAGTTAACAGTTACCTCCAGGGGAAGAAGTCCCAAAATGTGTCATAGGGCTGCAATGGTAGTACCCATGGGAAATACCAAGACTTGCTTTGAAATGAACGACGAAGTCTAGCCCAGCGCAGACCATCTTCTCATACCTGGGCCCCATAGATCAACCTTGGAACCAGAATTTGGTTGTACATTTTCAAAACGGGTAAAAGAGGAAAAAGTCTCAAATGTCCTATCCAGTATCTGTAATTTGGTCACTGCCAGAATTGCTTCAAACTTGAGAGCCTGATTAGCTAGTCCCAGTGACCTTTTAGCTTTTAGCAGAACACCAAGATATCTAAATTCAGAAACCTGCTCCATTCTGGGTTGATTTATGAACCAAAGAAAATTAGGCCTACCTGAGCGGTTCCTATGTCGATTCATGACGAGGATCTTTGACTTTGGCACATTTATGTCCACGCCCAGGTCCCCAAAGTGATCAGCCACAGTGTTTAGCGACCTTTGACAGCCCATTGCGATATAGTCCATAAGGATGAGATCGTTGGCATATAAGAGATAATGCAACTTCAAGGAGCCCAGTCTAGGGGGTTGCGGGGTTACCACAATACCGGCTAGAGCTGCCCCTATGCAGAGAATGTAAAGGTTGAATAAAAAAGGGGCCCACACACACTAGGCCCCGCTCGACATTGATCCAGCTAGAGAACAACCCTCCCCTTGATCCAGCCTGACTTTAAGTCTAATATATAAATGTAGGTGTTCTATTAACCAAAGGTTCCTGGCAGCCCCACTCCCTAAACATCTCCCAGAACCTTAAACAATAAACACAGTTGAAAGCCTTTGAGATGTCAAGGAAGGCCAGATACAAGCTACGTTTGGTCTGCACAGCCTGATTTTCCAAAAGCTTTATTAATGGGCAATTCAAGGAAGTGCTGTGATAATCTTGAAGCTACCCATTTTGAGAATCTGGTGCATAACCGATGTAAAGGTATGTGGCATGACTCCAGGCAACTGTTGATTCGCATGCTGTTATTTTCTAGAAGTGCTTCAGTTGGATGACTTAACCTGCTCATGGTTCATTTCTGGAAAGGTACATATTCTCAAAATGTCTGTTCCTGATCAGGTTCCTTTTCTGACGTCTGCCACTGGCTAGTAAGAACCTCATGTTTGTACCAGGCATAATCTCAATAAATCAGGTTGAAGGGGAAGAAAACCAGGCAGTTTGTGTGAACACTTCTGTACTTGAGATTTCATCATACCTTACACATAAGTGGAACACACATAAAAGTATCCTGTAGCAATACTAATGTTCCTAGATTCAATGGTGTCAGTGTGAAAAACGCCCAGTTCTCTGTTCATCTATTCAAGATTGGCGTGGATATTGTTGATCATGAGTTGTTTTCATTCTGCCTTTCTGTGGTTGTCATATGTCCCCTCCATGCTTGTATTGCAGATCTTGGACTGGTGACACAGCATGCTGGGTGCCATTTTATTCTTCCATTCAAAGTGACATCTTTCTTTTTTGTTTTCTTTCAATAACAGGTCCTCTTATTTCAACCGCTGTGTTCTCATTACGCGAAAAAGAAAACCGCAGTATGCAACAACTGGGCCAGCAGGAATCTGAGAGCAGTCAAGGTACTGATTATTCTGCCAAAATATTACATTTTACATTAAGAATGCGTTCCACACAAACTCCAACCCCTGCGCTAAGATGCCCCACTGGGTAGTTAGTAACCCAGAGAAACCTTTAAGGACAGTTTAGTTACGGCCCATCTTTTATGGCTGACGTTTAGAAGGTTTGATCAGAGTTACATCCCCGTTTCACTTTAAATGATCTCCTATTCCCAGTGTTCCTACAATGAAGTCATTCCATCATATCATATGATACAGGTGTTTTAGGGCTGTCAATCCTCGCCAAAAAACATTTTTATCCTCCAGGGTTTGGTTGCCTGTGTCTAGAGAGACCCAGCGCTATTTGAGAGATGCTTACTGGAAGGTGTTGGAGAATATTGATGCACCTACAGATCCCTCCAGCTGGCTGAGAGGCTAATTCCCGGTCCTCCAGACAATGAAACTCTGCCACTCCATGCCCTGAATCCTCCCTCAGGCTATTACTCTTCTTCCACTTGGTGTGAACCACTGGAACTTCTGGCCTCGGCGGTCACATGTGCTCCTCCTGAAAGCTTCCTGCAGCCTTTGCCAGACCTGAATTAGCAGTCCTTACTTGGAACTAGAGTGGTGTGGTGGTGCTGGGATCGCTGCAGATGCTGATCCTGGTCGCAGCATTGGCCGTGTCGTAGCGGGTCTATGTTCATTCTTCATCTGTTTTTTTCATGACACTTTTTACCCCAAAAAAATCTTCGCATTTATTTTTGTTTGGAGGGGTTTCCCCCCAATCCTCCCTCCCCTATACACCACCCTCCTCCTATATGCCCTCATCCCCCTCCATATTTTTCGATGTTTTTTTGAGCAAAAATGTTTCGGCAAAATGTGCTAGGAAAAAAAACGGGGGATAAATGAACATCGTACCGTCGTAGCCACCTGAGGCCCCATTTCAAGAGTCATTATTGTACTTCCTTGCTGCGGCTGATACACTGCCTCCCACTTTGTGGGTTCCTGACGGGAGCTCAAGCAATGTTGCTGATATTGTTTTCTTCACCCAGCTTTTTCTAGGGACTCTACTTGCAGATGCTACAAGAGCAACCGTTACAGAGACCAAAACTAAAATGGGACTGACCACAACTCTTGGCTTCATCAACATCCTAAAGCAGCCTGGGTCACATTCTTTGGGCTACTGACATACAATCCGTTGCAGGTCGGTCTTGAGGATTTTTCTGCAGTCCTTGTCCAAGGCCCCCTGGCATGGGCTGCAAAGGCTTTGGCTTCTCTGCAATTCTTCTCCAGGCCTACGGCCATCAAAGCTAGGTCTGGTGCTCCTTGTGGGGTCCTCCATCCCTGTCGGGCTGAAGGTGGTGTGATAAATCTGATGTCCTCACTCCTTTCCCTGCGGTAGCCTCTCTCCATGTGGCATGGGGATGGCAGCCCCTACCTGAATGATGGGTGCGGTTACACGAGGGAGGTCCGCGTGGGAGGCGGGGGGGTAGGGTGATAGGGTGATCATCAGATGCAGCATTGTATCCCCCTTTCCCTTTTAGGGATACCCCCTCCATTCTGCAGGCCTTGATTGCATATTGGCCCCTTCCCTTCAACCATCCACAAGACCTTCTTGTAACACCTTTCAATACTCTACACATCAAACACCAAGAACTGCCTACAACTCCCATACATCTAGAAATAACGGGATGAGGAGGATGAATGTAGTGATGCATAGCCCCAGGAACAAGAAGCACCATATAGGCTCTATTGGTTGTGAGTGTATGATAGGTGCCCCGGGTATTTAAAAGCTTTACCCAGCATGAAGTGGAAGAACATTACCTGGGAAAGCTGAGCCCTCTCTGTGTTGACTGAGGGACTGGGAGGACGCCAAAATGGCCGTGGAGCTGGCAGGCACGGGAGGAAGGCAGAAGACTGAGGACTGCAGAGGCCGGTTCACCATGCAGCGAACGCAAGAGGGAAGGAAGAAGAAACCTCCTAGCAGCCACGGTAACCTGGAAACCGCCTCCCTGCCATACAAAACATGGTGCGAGAGCCCAGAGGAAAGCGGGAGCCGCGAAGGACCTCGAGGCTGTTCTATGACGGCGGGGAGCCCACAAGCTGGAGACAACATATCGGAGTGCTGTCTCTTGTCTAACCTGAGGGAACAGAAGGGCGCCACAAGAAACTAGCGAGTCCTAGAGCGAGAATGGTACACCAGAGCACTTGAGCAACGCTGTCAAAGAAAGACAAAAGTATATGAGGCGGATAAGAAGGAATATGAAATCCAATATTATCCATAAAGGGTTTACAGGTGAATGTTGCAATTGTATCAAGTAAATCAAATGAAAAGCTCTGACAGGAGAGTCTTTTTGGTTTTCCAAGCAGAAGGGTGGGGAAAGCTTCGACAGCTGTCTTAAGAGTGAGAAATCCTTTTGGAACCGAGTTAGTCACTTTGCCAAGTGAAGGACCTAGTGGAACTTTGTATTCTACCTGGAGTGGAACCTTTGGTAGTGAAAAGAACTTTCCTGAAATTAAACTTTGTTTTAAAACATCCTGAATTGGTCCACGAGAAGGGATCCAACCTTGGTCACAAGGATTCCTGTTCATAACTTTTGTGTTTGCATTTATGTTATTTTTTTAAGTTTAAATCGCTGAACAATTCCTGTATGATTTTGTTGTATGTATTAGTTTGATGGACAGATACTTTTGCACATTAGGTCATTTTTACTTTAGCCTTGGTTTGTTCATCTCACCCTTTATCATTTAATAAAATGGCGACTTGTGAGAAAACTATACCTATGTGTCCATCTCGCATTTCTGCCGCCTCACATTACCCACGCACTACATGATTCAGTGATATACATTATGTCCTGCCCTGTTCCCCCTTATAAGCTAACTGTGATGCTGGAAATGCATCGGAGGGACAGGGCCTCTGTATCCTTGTCCTTTACTGCTTTTTATTGTGTGTTCTGTCAGGTTTTCCACGCGGGAGTTCATATGGGGCTCCTGGCGGTGCAGCTCTCATTTGGTTTGGTGAACAGACCCATGGGATACCTTTATGGCACCCATGGATAGGGGTGCAACCCTGTGCCCCTAGTGTGTTTTTGGGCACCTGTGTGTGACCCACAGAGCAGGGTACGGGCTGATGGCAGCTCCGTGCTGAATTGACTTGTGCCCTGAGCGTCCTCCATTTTGGGATGCCCAGGCCCTGTCATTGGAATCGGTAGATTCCTGGTGGAAACAAGATGGCCCCTGTGGCCTCTTGCCTTCCATCGCCTGTTACCTTGATCTTCCCGAAGTCCAGGGAAGCCCTGACTGTCCCTACCCCCTGACTGGCTGTTGGGTGGAAGTTCCATATATGGTAGTGTGGGGAAGTGCTGACCAGACTGGCTGGAGCCTTCTCAATGACCGTATGTTGTGGGTACGCTTGTGGGTGGGACCTGGGTGAATGGAGTGTATGACGAATACGCATTCTGTGTTGTGGGTGTCTAGTATCTGGTGTTCGACACAATGACTGAGACAGCCATGCCCGAAACTGGTATGAATGCAGTGTGGAGTGTTGAATGGTTGGGTACTTGTCCCAATACACATAACATGTTGTGAGTGTCTGGAGAGAAGTGAATGGCCTGACTGCACCGTGTGCCTGATTGGCTGCCTGCCTGCATGAATGCCCTTCGCCGTGATTGGATGCTTGAGGATGACCCAGCGGAATGAATGAGAGATCAACCGTATATCTGGGGACCTCTCACTGCTAGGAATCCTGTTCAGAAGCTGAAGTCCACTACGACGAGTAACTGAAGCTTGACCTTGAAGCCCTGCTGGACGAGAAGAATTGCTGTTGCTCTCCTTCACAATCTGAAAGCTGCTGTATCTCCAAGGACTAACCCAGAGAGGATCTGGTAAGGCGCCCTCTTCCCGAGCTACGAGGGACCATCGTGCACCAGCTGATCTTTGCCAAAGCTCCCTGGTAGACAGACCTTCGACAGGCTGCCGACCTGAGACGGGGACTGCTGCGGAATCCCAAAGAGAAGTGCCTGGACTGTTGTCTGCCACTGTTGACGACCGCCGTCACCGACTGGAGCCGTCATGCTCCCGTTTGCCTAAGAACTTCATTTGATCCAAGGACGCTCTCGTCCGCATCGACATCGCTGTATCCTGCTGGAGAAGGCCTGACCGTCGACGCGCCGAGGAGCCTCCGCCGGTGGGTTTCCCGCCACCCAAAGACCACAGAGACGCCGACGACTCGACACCCTTGCTGGGCCACAGTTCTTCCAACTCTCTGCGGTCCAGAACTATCGACACCAAGGTGCCCCGCATGCCTCTTCCTTGCAGGATGTTTACGCTTCCCCGTCAACGAGCACCGCTAGGAACGAAGCTGCTACTTCACCGTCGTAGCTCAACCTGTTCTCCGTCGGACGTTCGACCCGTGACTCCTGCATTAAAGGAAGGGCACTCAAGAAGGGCCGTTGATTCCCCGACGAGGAACGCTACAACGCCAGGTACTTTGGGGTTGCAGAACTATTGGGAAGTCTCTACTAAACAATATATGGACTGGGCTTGTATCTTTCTTCTACAGGTTGCCCAGGTGGGGGGGGGGGGATCTCCACACAGAGCTGTGTTTAACGGTAGTGACCAGTATTTCTGCCAATTGTTCTTATTGACTGCTTTCCTCTTTTCTCTACCGTTGGTTTCCTTTACGACTTGATTTGTATACCATTTTAACCATACAGTTGATGCACTTTAAAGAGATCTAATAGTAATTGTGGTACCACGTGGAACTGTATATTTGCCATTATAGATAACCGAGTTCAAAGTTAGTTATCGTGATATTGTATGTAACCTTGAATATTAATTATATAAAGACTGTGTTTTACCAGATACAGTGTGCGGACATTCCTTTGTGGGTGTTTGGGGACTACACTGTACTTAGGAACCAGCCTGCATCACCTCCTGAGAAGATAGGCTTTGATTGCTCGTCCATTGCTACCTCAATAGAGAATCTTGGCTGGGGTCCTCTGTGCCTCTCCTCTACCATATAGAGAGCAGAAGTACAGACACCCCCCTCCGGTCCTTCACACTAACCTCTTCTCACAACGAACAAGCATGAAGGTTACCTCCGTAACATACCAGGTCATATCGTCTTTCTCCTCTCTGAACTTCCTTAAGCTACAGCATAGATGGGTGACAGATGTGGGGGCCATAGACCTCAAGGATTGGGTGGAGGCCTTGATGTTCCAGAGAGAGGTGGCAATTTCCTCCCGATTTCGATGATCCAACTTAAAATACTACATAGGACGTAATGTTCGCGTACGTTGCTCTTTGGATGTGGCTGGGTGGCTCATTCGCGATGTTTGAGATGCAACCAATCAGATTGTACCTTTTTCCATATCATATGGGAATGCCCGCAGCTACGCCGCTTCTGGGAATGAGCTCTTGATGAGTTGGCGATGGTTATGGGAATACCTATACCTGCTGAGCCCAAGTTGATGATGTTGGGAATACGGGGTAACTGTTGATATCCATGGTTTTCATATTGCCCAAAATGAACATAGGCTATTATGTGGGGCAAGCCAGACATTCCTAGATATAGCAAATGGGTATCAGACATGCCCGACCAAATTCCAGACGACCTGGTATAAATGGGAAGAAGGTTCTTAATCGGGGTCACCCGCAAGATGGGATAAAGAGCAGGATTTATTAAATGTGTATACAACTTGGTTTGCTTTTTGTACATATGAACTCTTGGATTATGTCAATCAAATGTGCTTCTTTGGTTTTGTTTTGTTATAGGTTTTAAAGCATAATAACATGTTTTATAAAAAAAAGAAAGAATACACTTAAACACAGATTTATAAAAATATGGTCATTTATTATAAATATGAAGGCAACTAACACAATATCATAATCACAGGTAAGTAAACTTATTCACATTTGTTCAGTAAGACATTCAAGCATTACTCAAGGAAATAGTTATGAAGAGAGGGCCATTCCAGGGACCCCCATGTCCTGTATGCAAATGTTTGCCCGAAGGATGAGAAATGAACGATGCAGCTCACTGTTCGGCCAATCACCAGGCACGCCTGTGTATCCCACATATGCAAAGAGATATTCGCTCAGACGACTCTTCAAGCCTTATCCAGTTGACTGGTTGGAAGAGGCAGGTGTCTCATCACTGGATCAGGTTGACTGAGAACTAAATCCAGCCTGCTGACGTCACTAGTGACAACACAACATAGCAGCGTTGGCCATAAAGCAAATTTGCAAATGCAGAAATGCAAGACAGCCAAACACGTGGACCGAGCTTGCAACTGCTTTACTTCAAATAATCATAAAGAGCTACAGGAACGTATAAGGGACCACCTCTATGGCTTAATCACGAATAACCTCTAAGAAAATAGGAAATGTAGGGAAACCATAGAATGACTGTAGTGAATACACATAAAACCACAGGCCTCAAATACATGGTGTGAAGAGTGCAGTCCCTGCAGTAAGAAGCACAAGAGACAGTGTTCGCAGCCAATGACAAAGGGCAGGTGGAAAATTCCTGATCCCCGAGACGGTGAGCCACCTGCGCAATACAGACTAAAATCCTCAATAATGGCAGACAGAAAGACTGCGTTTGGTGGTCCTCGCACATGTGACCCAGCCGAGCAGAACAATGGCTATTTTTTTTAAATTAAATTTGTTTTTAGTGCTTACGCACCTTTACAAATTGTTACAAACATCCAGATAGAAACAAATCAATTAAATAATATCTTCATATAAATTCAAACTTAAAACCATTCTGATTTTTAGAACACTAAAATTCATCTTTGTACTGCATCACTAGACCTCTTTTGATCCTCTTGTACAGAGCAAGCATTCTAATCATGATAATATTAACAATCGCATCCCCACATATTATCTACACAACATTTCTCACCTCAAAGTGTGTTCAGGTATTATCGCGCTGTTATGCAAGACATATATTCACTTCACAGGATGCAATCTGATCATAGTACACATAGCAAAGGAGAATTGCAACAGCAAGGGAACAATTCGGTTTCAGGTTTCAGTTCATTCAGAACTAGCTTCAATCTCAGTTTCTATATAGCGTACAAACCTCGCAGTTGCTAAGATGATAGCATTATTCCTCCCCCACATACATCCCATCCAAATAAGATTTCTGACCAGGACAGTGTGTGCCTTTTCAAAATCTTTAAGCATGAGTGATGTAATTTCCTCAAAATGTGGACAGAAAAGAAATAGATGTTTTATCGTTTCCTGGGTATTGTTACAAAATCGACATACAGCATTACAAATTTTATTTTCATTTGTGAACCAATATTTAATCAGGGTTTTGGTATACAATAAGTCCATGCGGAAACGCATTTGTGTTGCGTGATTTATTGCAGGGACATAGTCAGATATGGCAGACGGGGAGATTAATGTGCCTAAACTTTGCATATTCTGTGAACGAACTATATGAATAAATAAGGTTTGCACATTCGGCCCAATCATTTAGAATTTTTTTTTTTGACAAGTCTCATCTGCAGGTAGAGATCCACAGGCTGCTTATTGATCTTTTCTAGAAGTTTGTGCATTCGCAGTTTGAATTGAACAATGGATGGCGGATGATCGTTGGAAAGCATCTTTGGAAAATCTTCATATATGGAATTGGCAGGAGGAAACGGCATTTTCGTATAACTAGAAAGAAGCTGTCAATTATAACGAGAAGCTAACAAATTTAGCCCTAAATCATGCCTCAGGATTGCATTCAGTAAATACCTTGGCAACACCAGAGTGGCTTTCCAGATTTAACTTGGAGCATATCCAATTGTGGCCCACGTTCACTCAAACACAAATCCAATCCATATAGGAGAACCGCCTCCACCTTTAACCATAAAATTCAAACAGCGGTGTTAAGGAAAATGTACAATATTTATGGAAAATGAATTTCATTTGACCCATCAAGGGCAATAGTTTTTCCGTAAGCAACACTTTCCATCTCTTTGATGTATTATTGGAAAGGTTGAAGCCTAAATAAGTTAGGTTTTGTACCAAGTTGATCGTCCATTTAAATTTGCGTACTTTTTTGCGGTTTGAAAAATAATGATGTTGGATTTGGAGGGATTAACCGTGAGGTTATTTGGATTACAGTATGAGAGAAAACTCTCAAGCTTATTTTGCAGACTCGATTCGGTACTATCGAAAAGTAACACATCATCTGCATAGGCTAGCCATGAGATATGAAAATCTACACGAATTGCAAATGATTTAGCTGAGTTCCAGATGCGATCGATGTCAGCCAGATAAAGATTGAACAATACGGCTGCAAGATTGCAACCCTGTTTGACACCGATCGCACTGGGGATGGAATCTATGAGTACACCCTCACGGTTGATCAGACCTTAAAGTTGGTATTGTGATGTAAAAGAGCGAGTGCTACCAAGTACGGGGAACATTTCTCATCAAGCATTTTCTGCCATAAAACCCCTCTGATTACACTATCAAAGGCCGCTTTGAGATCGAGTGAGGCTACAAGTGTGTGTCCTGCAGAGCGCATTGGGCCAGAGGGGAGGATAGAGAGGGAGAGGGAATCGCAGAGGTTGTGAAAGAGCAGAGATGAAGGACGGGGAGAATTGAGGTGAATGTTGAGGTCACCAAGGAGGAGGAGTTGAGTGGTTGAGGCCAGGAGCAAGGACGACAGGTGAGCCCACTCAGAGAGAAAAAAGGTGATTTGCCCAGGGGGCCGGTAGAGAGTAGCAAAAGAGGAGTAAATCTGAATGGGGAATGATAGTGGCAGGAATTCACTCAGGAAAGATCAGGGCTACGCCACCTCCAGGTCGAGTGGATCTGGGTGCAGAGAGGATCTTGTAGCCCTCAGGGAGTAGAGTGTCAAAGCTTTTGACCGAGCTGGCCATGAATCATGTCTCCGCAAGACTGAGGACATCAAGGTCCAGTTCTTCAAGGAGGTGGCAGATGTCAGAGGAGTGTTTGACAACAGAGCGAGAGTTGAGAGTAGCAAGGTGAAGGAGGTTGCCGGCCTTAAAGACCTTCCAGAGAGGGGTACAAATCAGAGGTACGCCCTGCAGAGTTGTGGAGGTAGCCTGAAGAGTGGCAGAGGAGGAGTAAAAAGTGGGCAAGGTAGCCAGGGAGTGAGAGGAGGCGACAGCTGGAGATGAGAGGAAGTTGATGAGGCGAGGGAAACGCCTATCGAAGAGGAGGAGATTGGCCTGATGACATTGGACAATGACAGTGCCATTTAGGTAGACATTAAGGATTACTCAGGAGGAGTCGAAAGAAGCCATGAGGACATCTCAGTGAGTGTCACCATTAATGGGAGAGGAGGAGACCGGACAAAGCACAGAGATCATATGGGGGGGTCCATAGATCCGGCGAAGGAACAAAAAAGAGAATGTCGGTGAGGGTCTGTCTGGAAGAGGAGCTGGTCTAGGTATCGGCGATAGGGAGACCAGGTTTGGAGGCCAAGATATACTTTTTAAATTTCTTCTTTTTTCCAGACTTGGTAAGAAGGGAAGGATAGTTGATAGAGAAGCAGTTGGAATAGATGGGAGAAACAGAAAGCGCCATGAGTGGAAAAGAGAAGAGGCAGAGGGAGGAGTAAGAAAGTAAAGCAGTATTGAACAGTCACTGGGCTAGCAGGTTACAATCAATGGCCAAAGTTAGATACAAAGATACACCCAAGTTTAACTTTCAAGTAAATGCAAAAATACACTCAATTTGACTTTCAAGTTAAATGGGAGACCAGTAGTTAAGGAATGTAGAGTGGTAGTCGGATGGTAGAGGTGAGTATAGATAAAGCTTCAAATGAGTACATGACGGGGGGGAGGTGGGGGGAGTTGAGTACCCTCCCAAGAAGGAAGTACAGGTAAATCAAGGAGGGAACTAACCCAAACAGAATATGGTAAGAGTGTCATGGCAGTCCGATAGTCCAGGGGTAGCAGCCTCAGTGACAGTGAGGGTTTGCCTATTGCAGAATCTCATGTTGCCGCCTGTAAAGCAGGCAGAGAAGCTGACCGGGACCTTAGAAAGTGGACCTTTAAAACAAGGGCCAGCTGAAGCCTGCTGCTCCCCAATTGGCTTGAAAACAAAGCCAACAGCCAATCACTGCAGACGATGGAGGGAAGCACTTTAAATACACAGCCTCATGCAAAGAAGGAGGCTAGGCAGCCGTGATGGAAAACCTCAAACACGCTGTGAGGCAGCAGGAAAAATCCATGTCATTCAAATGAGTCAGTGCAAATATAAGCAGCAGAAGGTTAGAACACACTGCCAATTTGCACAGTGTAATTTCCGAAATTAAAATGGTTTGCAAAGTGAAAAAAAACGAAATTTCGTTTTTCTGTTTAAAAGCTTCTTTGTCGTTTCTGATGCTGCAGGGACAATGGCAGTGCACATACCTGGTGCAGAATGCGTCCGTGAACACAGAAGATCGGGAAACGTAAAACAGATGGAAGGGTGGGAGCTTCAGGAAGACCTCGAGCTCTGTAGGATGTAGATGGCAGAAAAACACATAAAATCACAAAGGAATAAAACCGGGTGACACATGCTCAGATGCTGAGACTGTCGGAGATGTTGTCGTTTCCTGTATGATCTCTGTCTTTTGAAGAATAAAGACGGTTTATTTCCCCCATGGCTTAGTTCTCAGTTATTGCCGGGGGGAGGGTGCAGATGGGCCCCAGATACTCTGTGGTATTGTTGAAGCAAACACCCCTTTCCTCTGGTATACTATTGCAAAGTGGTAGCAGAGGACGGTTGGCTACATTCGATCGGCACAAAGCCGTCTCTTCCTGTCGCAACGCCTAGAGGGCTGTGAGGTGACCCACGGAGACCGGAATTACACGTGAGGTGCAAACCGCGAAGAGGCCGTCAGGAGCCGCCTTGGAGAAAATCCTGCCTGCTGTCCGTCTGACGCCCAGCAGACCAGAAGGGCGGGGTGGCAGGTTGAGGGAGTGCCGGTGGCCGAGCGACATCAGATGATCCGAGTGTAAGTAAAGACTCAGCCATACAGCAAATAAGGGGAAGGGCTGAACAGATGTTGGGTGGTATTGGATATGTTGGGGTAGTAAGATGCAGCGGTGGATGTTAATTGTTTGAAGTTAGGAGAACCATTTGATCTTGAGATAATTTGCTGATGCAGTTAGCCTAGGTGATTGGCTCAAGGATATGGATGATAGAAGTTATGTAAATATTGGATTTCCTTTTGGTTGGGAGTAGTAGCTCGGGTCATGAATGACCGTATCCATGTGTATAGGGCTTAGCAGGTGAAGCTACCTTGAATCGCAGAAAGATTTCTGGTTAAGTCTCGCTGAGGCGTTTTATCTACAAGGCGACGCTGTAGGTACAGATTGAGCACGTAAAATATTGGCATCCTCTGTTAGGAGGCAGGAAGACGGCCGTGGATATGTTTTGTCCTTGTTGGGGTGTTCATGTTTTGGTAAATATTGTGAGGTGGTGGTTGTCGGCCATCCTTTGTTCTTTCTCTCCTGTATTGCAGACGTGACATCATCAATAAGGTTTGTGTATAGGACATGGAGCGCATGTTTAGAACTTTTTAGCGGTTCTAAACGGCAATCCAGGATTGCAAGAGTTGTGTTTTAGGGCGGTGCGCAGAAGGCACATGTGCAAGATTGGTGGGTGTGCCTTTGAAGGCAGAGAGTTGCAAAGGGGCGATGCGCAGAGCACTCCCATGGCATTGAAGCCGTTCAAATAAATTGTTATTTGAACGTTTGGTTTCAAGGTAAAATAAAGTGAATTTGTTTGATAACCGTGGAAATGTCGAAAGCCCCGGCTTGGGGTCAAAAGTATTGAAGTAACGTATTCCGGTAAAAGCATGGGGGATACACACCGACAGCACATGTGCAAATCCCTTCCCTTGTATCAGGACACGATTTGTAAATAAAGCGTGGAATGGACACAAATCAGAGAGCTAGAGTGCTTAAGCCATGGCCAAAAGGAGGGAGATTCTCCAAATGTGCGCAGCACCCATTACTCGCGCATATACACAAGGCTTACAAGGGTTAGAAATTGAGCAAGCGAATGGCTATATTTGAGCTGTGGACAATGTTTTAGGACGACGGAGGAGTTAGTGGGGGTTGCGGCGCAGCATCACCGGATGCTGGAACAGGAGGCTGCCGACAAAACGCCTTTGGCCCCCTACCCCTCCTCCTGAACACGAGAGCGAGGGCACAACGACAGAGGTACAGGTATTATATCCAGCAAGGGAATTAAGAGCAGTGGCAGAGTATACCAATCCCACATTTGCACCTCCAGCATAAAGCAAGAGGGGGGTGGGAGCAGGACTAGACTGTATAAACGGCTAAGGGGGCTCAAGCCGCAGGCAGCAAAACATAGAGCGCAGTGGAATTCAGGCACGTGTAAAAGAGAATGACATGGGGATAGAGGGAAGAAAGGAGGGGCCGGAGAACATAGTTCTGAACGAGTGGATAGGTGGACAAATATTGCTTAAACTAGACGGGAAAGTAGCGCATGAGATGGGAGGCCCTAACCAAGAAGCAGCGGGTTGTAAGGATACAGGTGAAGCAAATGAATGGGCAGTGATAATGGAAGAAGTAGAGAGAAGGAAGAAAAGGAGGACTGCGACAGAGCACGAAGGGAGAGACAGAAGGCAGAAGCGTGGGGAGCATGAGACGTGGAGATGGGGAGCTCGAGGATATAGCAAGAAGAGGGTTGAAGAAAGGAAAAGTACAGAGGCATAGTAGGAAGTGGGAAGTTGGCAAGTGAAAATATAGAAGAATAAGAGGATGTTGGAAGTGGAGCGGCTCTTTGGAGAGCGACAGCGCAGGGAAGAAGGTAAGCGTGCTGTGACGGAATTGCAAGTAAAGTTGGGTTTAGCACATTTTAGCGACGATGGAGAGGAGAGGCTAGAGTGAGGTGGGAGGCATGGCAGGGCTGCCTGCTATTAAACAGTTACGACATTGGTTGAACCGTGTGGGGGGGTAATGCGGAAGCACAAATAAAATAGAAGAGAAGCAGCAGTAAGGTGCAGTATTATGGATGCTTAGCTTCCAAGACAACTTTGACAGTGAATGTTGATGTACAGGGTCCGACGATGACTTAGTAGGGAGTGAGGATGAGGGAGTAGAGCGATCTTTGCATCGTTCCCCAGGGAAGAGCCCGGACCGAGACAGGGTGGGGGAGATAAGGGCATGGACGGGCCAAGGGGGCACAGGCGTGAAAGATCACAGCACTCCAGGGATATATCACGCAGACAGCGTTACCCCATACACTCAAAAGCTCAGAGAACTCTCAGCACGAAGAAGGGGAGAATTGGCGAGGGCATTTACTGCCACCAAAGACACAGGGAGACAGGGTGGGAAGACTGGACTGATGCAATGCCCACTATTGGAGAAGTGGGGGGGAGGGGACGACCTGAATATATACCATGGCAACAGATTGACGAGGATAACTTGAAGTGTAAGTTACCTTGGTTGACCGTGGGAGATGGATATGAGGTAGAGCGATTAACGGCATGCACAACATTAGCGGTGGTTGACATGAAAAGCTTACTTTCGACCATCCTTGGGGAGGTTGCCGCCGATGAATGGAAAAGAGCCAGCTACCCAGGAGTAACAGCTCAGAATACGGTGCATCACAGTTCGCCGTTTAACAACTGCCAAGCGCTGAGTGCCATGCTCTAAGGTGCATTACCCAGACACCTCGGACATTAGCGTGATTATGGCATGCAAAATGGGGGAAGACGAAGACCTCCTACAGTATATTTAGGCTATTCAAGAGAAATGGAGACTTGAGACGTGGGAAACGTGGAACAAAACAGTGGGTCTGCTCTATAATATAGTATGTCATGGGTTGCCTGAGCAGATTCAAAAACAGCTCTGGAAATTAGTTGGATGGAGACTAAACAGTGGGCTGAAATTCAGCTCATTATAGTACGCTATTATAGGCTAATGCAAGAGAACGCGAGAGAGAAGCATGAGGAAAGAAAGCAGGAGTTGGCGAAGTTGGTGCAGAAGAAATTGTCAACTACACGGTGTAAGGGGGGATGTTAACAAGCACGGAAGGACCAAGTACCCGACATGCGTTGTACAGACCGCCACCTGCGAGAGGAGGTTTCATGGAGCGGTGCGACATGTACCACTTTTTTTAGAGGAAGAGAAGGCGCGTATCAGGGAGAACAGACTGCTTACTATGCTCAAGACCAAATACAGCAACAGGTGCAGACCCCAGATGCACACACAACGGCATATCAACCCATGATGCAGGCACCCCAGATGCAGGGGCCCGCATAATCATACTCGCATGTGCCAACTACACCACAGATGCAGAATAACATGCAGTCACCACACACAGTACAGCAAAATGACTGGACACTGACGCACACAGATTCAATGGGAATATCTCCCGTTCAAAAGTTTGGAGGGGTGACGGTGGTGGTGGTGGGACCCATTCACAGTGAACAGAATGTCGTTATACACACAATAGGGCAGCCCACAGACGGACCTGATGTGTTCCATCCTATCGATTACACCCAACCTGGGAGAGGAACCATGTATAGGGGTGACGATAGGTGACAAGACTTCTCCAGCATGGGGTCTGGCATGGAGTCACATGCTCATGAATATTCATTGTTTTCAGGCTGGGAGTCCTCGGTAAAAGAGAAACTGTTTCACTTTCACTTTAAAACTGTATTTCTCTTCTAAATCAATCACTATCCTCTGGGTCATACTGCCCCCATCCAATGACAGTCCTCTCCCTAAGCCCCGTCTCTGGCAGCCATCTTCAGATTTGTTACTGCACGCTTCAGTGTGTGTTGTCCTCGAGCTGCTCTCCAAGCTATTTTGTAATTTGTTTCCAAGTTGTTTCTGGAAAAGTTCCTTTTGTGTGTTTATTTTTTTTAATTTTTTTTTTCATCGGCTCCCATGTGCTCCTATCTTCATCGGCCGGCAATGGGGATCCGTTGTCTGTGAAGTTGCACGCCCATCAAGTTTCTGGAAGGCCGTCTTGGACCTACTTCGCTCCCTCAGACCATGATGGAGAAGAAAAAGGAGGGAAGGACCCTCTTCAGGCCCTGCACCCAATGCGGGCTACGGAACGTCTTTGTGGAGGACAAACATCTAAAATGTCTGTACTGCTTGCACCCGGACCACAACGAGACGGTATGGCAGTCTGGCGGCATGGCTCAAGTTGAGCAAGGCCTCTGACTCGTGCTCCAAACAGGGTCATGCCTCATACCAGGACCGGTCGGTCCAAAGAGCGGTCTCCCTCCAGGAGGAGGTCAAAGTCCTTTGAGGATGCCCCTTCCGTGGGGGGTCCAAGATAAGGGCAAGAACCGCAAGTCTGATTTGCCGGGTTCACTGCTGATGTAGTCCCAGGTTGGATAGGCCCCGATCACCATTGCTGTCCGACCTCCATAGCCAGTCTGCCATTGAGCTCCTCCTCGGAGGAATTCATCCACCCCGGCCAAGTTACGGGACAAATCCGAAGAAGGCTGCGCAGCCAAGGCAGGCTTAACTGGCGCAGTCAAAGACCTTGTCGACTACTTCGCCGACCAGACTAGGTGGTTCCAACGGCGCAGAGAATCCCTGCCTCTGAGGCACGACACAGCCACAAGGCAGCAGCGAAGGCTGCGGGCACCGTGGAGGGGAGGGGGTAGCACCAGTCCAGATCACAGTTCAAAATCCTCAGGAAGGGGAAAAAGGGGGGGGGCAGGAAGCCCCAAAGCTGCCCTCCAAGGTTTACATTCAACCAATTGACATCTCATCGACATACGACAACCACTGCACCTGGATGCCCCTCATAGAGGCTCTGCACCAGACGAGGTGGGATCATTCCACTCAATCGCCAGAGCCTCTGAGCTGTTTCAGCTTGTGCCCATGGAAACCAAAGAGGAGGGCTTCCTATATCGATGGGTGTCCAAGAGGAGGACTATCGTAGCGGTGCCCTTCTTGGATGACATTTGGGAGGAAGGCCTAGCCCTCATGAAAAACCCATGCACGGCTCCAACCAAACGAGACCGGTTGGAAAAGAAATACAGGGTGCCGGACTCCACACCCAAATGCTTGAGGTCACAACTGTCGCCGGACTCAGTAGTGTCGGCCTGCCGCAAGGAAACCTTTGGCCAACCCGGCCTTCACATCATCAGTCCCTCCGGACAACAAGGAGAAGAAGATGGACGCCATGGGGAAGAGTCAAATACACAGCAGCATCCACGATTAAAGTGGGTAATGCTCTGCTATCTTGTTCCGATCCGACCGGGAGCTTTGGTACAAGTTGGGCCTTCTCCTGGAATTCCTCCAAGACAAGAAAACGGAGGCTCTCGTCCCTCTTTCAGGAAGGGGAGGTGGCGTCAGACCATGCCATCAGTGGCAGTGGACATCGCTGGCACAGGCCTGTGACAGATGGGAAAACAGAGTTTGCCTTCGTCGGCAGGGATGGTTGAAGGCCACAAACCTTCACCAGGACGTTCATGCAAAGGTGCTGGACATGCCTTTCGACAGCGAAAACCTGTTTGGGAAGGCGGTCGACAAATCCCTTCAAACCATAAAGACAGCACGTTCCCTTGGCACTCTACAGCGGCATCGCTCGTCATCTTTTCGCTCCTCCAGGGGAAAATCTAGCAGATCATCCAAGGGATACTCCACGTCATACAGGCTACCTCCCTGATCCTCCACTTAGGTGGCCTACAGGGGTCGCTCCCAGGCCTACAGTTGCGAAGGTCAGCGCATCGGCTGCTGACTGAGCAGAGCGCCCAAGCAAGCCGGAACTAGCCAAGACGTCAGGCCCCCACTCATGCACCCCAGTAGGAGGCCGGCTGACGAGGTTCGTCAGCGAGTGAAAGATCACCACCGACAGACGGTGCACACCTTGGAGTTACAACGCAGGTGGCCTTGTATTCCACCAGTTCCCTGTCAGGACCAGCACATCCCTCAAAGCCTAGAAGAAGTGCAAACCATGGTACGGAAAGTGGTGATGGAGCTCGTTCCCCACCAGCTTCCGGACTCTGGAGCCGTTGGGAGTCTGTTCAGGATACTTTCTGGTCAGCAAGAAGACAGGGGGGTTGGAGACCAACACTGGACCTGCGCTGTCTAAACAAGTGCTTGAAATACCAAAAATTCAGAATCGTCACGTTGCAACACGTGCTCGGCCAACTGGAGGAAGGGGATTTCTTGACGTAGTTGGACCAAGGGGATGCGTATATCCATGTCCCCATCAACAGGAAACATCAGACGTTCCATGGTTCGTGGTTCAAGCCAACACTACTAGTTTAAGGCCTCACCTTTCAGCTTAGTCGGCCCCAAGGGTGTTCACAAAATGCCAAACCCCGGTGGCGGCCCACCTGCGTCAGCATGTATACCTGTACTTAGACGTTTGGCTGATATGAGTCCCCTCCCGGGAACTGGTTGATGAGCACACAAAGGAGACCGTTTGACTACTGACGGAGCTGGGGTTCTCTGTGAACTATCCGAAGTCCTGCTTAACGCCATCGCAGAACATGCTGTTCCTCTGCACCAGCCTCAACACAGTGGCTTGCCTGGTATCCCCATCGGAGGAGAGACTAGCGGACATTCAAGGGAAGGTGCATCGGCTGTCGTCGGCAAAGATGGCCACGGTTCGGGCCATCAAGTCTTTGCTGAGCATGATGTTGTCCTGCATCTGCCTCATCCGTCTCTGCAGGTTGCAGATGCGACCCCTACCGAAATTCTTGTATGCACGTTGGATACAAGATTCCCCTCAACGAGGAGTTCCTGCGGGCAATAGTGGTGGGGGGGTATGCTCGCACATCGCTCAGAGGACGGGATTTCAAACCCCACCCCACCATACCAGGAGACAGTCACCACGGATGCCTCTCTGGAGGGTTGGGGAGCTCACACCAGTCGTCTACATGCCAGAGGTCTGTGGCTTCCGGAGGAGAGGGATCTGCACATCAACATCCTGGAGTTACCAGCAGTATTCTGGGCTCTCAAGTCTTTCCTGCCGTCTCTGAGAGGCAACATGGTCAGGATCTTCCCGGACAACACCACCACCATTTTCTACATCAGAAAGCAGGGGGCGGGCATTGATCCCCAGCGCTCTCCAAGGAAGCTGAGGACTTGTGGCATTGGGCCATTGGACAGGGATGTTCCTCGTCCCGTTCCACCTGGCAGGCGCCAAGAAAACTATTGCAAACTTCCTCAGCAGGGAGAGGAGCTGCTGCCACAAGTGGTAACTTTGTCAGGATCAGGTGGACCATCTGTCCGTGAAAGGGGCAGACCTCGTCAACCTTTTTGCCGCCGTGGCTACTCAAAATGACAGAAGTTCGCCAGCAGATTCCACCAAACGAGGAGCATCGGGGAAGCATTTTCCTTCCCCTGGGAAGTTTGTTTCTGCACGCCTTTCCCCCTTTTCCTCTCTTGCTATGTGTGATCAACACACTGTGTCGATGCAAGATGATACTCAGTGAAACACTTGTGTATAGGTGCGTTATAAATGCCAGATCATATCGCCCCGGCGTGGCCGAACCATATTTGCTATCCAGACCTATTCAGCCTGTCAGTGTCTCATCTAGTGAAGTTACCTGTACTTCCCGATCTGCTCACCAGAGACGGAGGCACAATCCCTCATCACGACCCAGGATCTCTGAACCTGAAGGCTTGGCTCATGCAGCCTTTTTGTTTGAAAGCTATGAGCAGTCAGTGGACTGCAGGGAGGTCCTCGCCAAAGCCAGGGCGTCGTCGACTATACTGCCATGGCCATAAGTGGAAGCATTTTGCGACACGGTGCCGGTCACAGAAGATTACCCCTCTGAGGGTCACGACTCCACAGATTCTTCCTTTCTTGCTGTCCTTGGCAAAAGCTGGGTTGGCTCATGGATCTGGCGGCAATCTCACGCTCAACCAGATCCACAGGAAGATCCTTGCTGTGGTCCCACAGACTTGTCAAGGAGTTTCTCAAGGTGCTTTTTCAATCTTTCCCTCTGATAAAGGCACCGGCCCTGGCATGAGAACTCAATGAGGTCTGGACAAGACTCATGGGGGCACCTTTCGAACCTATGCATCAAGCCCCACTCATGTTTCTCTCTGTCAAGGATCTGATTCTACCTCCCCTTTCTCCTCACCTGACTCTCCTGAGGTGGATTCTTGACGGCCGGTTTCTGTCTTCTGGAGTCTCTTTTTAATCCTTGCACCCTTGCCCTTGGGTGCTCGAACCTTCTTTTTATGCAGGTAAGGTCTAGCCCCTCCGGAGGCCACCTTGACAGAGGCAAAGACCTGTCTTAGGGGAACCCCAGGGGGCCAGCCTCCAGTCTAGGGAAAAAGCACGAGGCAGAAAAAACCCTAGTTCATAGATGGTCTTGATGATGGGTCGAAGAGATGGCACAGATGCTCAGCAGCTCTTGTTGTGGATCCAGAGAGGTGAATTACAATCCAATGGTAAACTAGATAAACTTCGCAGAGGTGAGCGAAGACTGGGGGTACAGAATCACGTAAGAAGGGAGCTGCCGAGTTGGCAGTGGAAGAAAGGCAGTAGAAAAGAATAGTGAACACGGTGCGAAGAACTGGCACTGCGTTCAAAAGGTAGGAAGTAGAACCAAATCTGCTGGCTGATAGGAAGGCGCTCTAAGCAAACGAAAGTATTGTTGACAGTACAGAGCAACAGCGACAAGGTAGAATGTGAAAGTAAACTGGGGAGGCAAAAGTAGGGAAACGGAAACACAGAAAAAAGGATAGATAGGTAAGAGAGGAAAGGAAACGATCGTAGTACAGGCTTGCTACGGGGGAGCAGGAAGCACGGAACTAAGATATGAGTAAGCAGCACTCGGAGCATTGAATGAAACAGCAACAGATACAACGCGCCGAGCAGGGGGGCGGAGACTGCCTTTAAAGGCACAGCGCCATGTTGGATGAGGACTAGAAAGATCCTCGGGGTCGGAACTTCCATCGACTCCAGCATTTCCAATCCTGGTTCCTGACACTCTCGTGGAAGACTGCATTCCTGGTGGCCATCACCTCAGCCAGACGTGTGGGTGAGATCCAGGCCTTATCCTGTAAGCAGCTGTTTTCCACGAATCAAGGGTGGTACTGCGTACGCACCCTACTTTTATGCCGAAGGTTCCGTTGGAATTCCACCTCAACAAGCCTTTGGTGTTGCCTATTTTCTTCCCAAACCGTTAGTCGCCGGCACTGAAGGCCTTGCATTCGCTGGACATTGCTTGTGCCTTGAAGTTCTACGTGGCACGCACAGAGTTTTCGGAAGACTTCTCAATTGTTTGTGAAGTTTGGTCCTGAGAGTCATCGGAAGGCCTTGTCCAAGGCTTCCATTTCAAGATGGCTCTCCGGCTGCATCATGCACTGTCATCGGCTGGCGAACCGGTCTCTTCCGTGGCGTCCGGGAGCCCACTCCACCAGAGCAATTGCTTCGACGACAGCGTTCCTTTCTGGTGTGCTCCTGCTCGACATCTGCAGGGCTGCTACATGAAGGTCCATGCATACCTTCACCAAGTTGTACTGCGTCGGCAGAGATTCCAGAGAGGAGTCCAGAGTCGGCCAGGCAGTGCTACGTCACCCGTTTGCTTGAGGTGAGTCTGTTCCAAGGGTAAGTGTTAATTGCTTCTGTTGAGCCTTGCCACCTCCTGTGGTTGTGTAATGTTGTACTGCTGTGTATTTGTTATTCATGAGCATGACTCATTGCCCTCGGCTCCATAAGCTTGATGTGTAGTTTGGACTCCGATGGAGACCCACGACCACTGATTTTCTAATCATTTGCTTGGCTCCCCACCCCGTGAATGAGTCTCTGGCCATGGTTGCCAAAAAGGTTATCCTTTCAGAATGTTCTCCTGGCAGGCCTACCACCGAAGATCCCGTTAGATTCTGCTTGGAATCTGTAGGAGGTCTGAGTCCCGACAGCCCATTGGAGAGATCTCATTCTCAGGCGAGCCTCTGGCACCAGATAAATGCAGGATGTCACGAGGCTGAGCAACCTCAGAAAGTCGAAGGTTGGGAGATGCTGGGCACTCTGGAATTTAAAGACCATCTGCAGAATGTCTTTAGCCCGCACCTCTGGTAGCGAGGCTTTTCCCAGGGATGCATCCAAGACTGCTCCAATGAATTGGTGTCTTTGAGATGGTATCATGTGAGACTACTTGAAGTTGAGGGAGAAGCCAAGTCTGTGAAGGGAGTAACAAGTGGAGCTGAGATGTTCCAGGGCCTGTTCTGGGGAGGACTGGCCCTGATTAGCCAATCATCCAGGTAGGGGTAGACTGGAATCCCCCCCTCTCCTGAGATTTGCTGCCACCACCGCCTTTAACATGGTGAAAACACTTGGGGCGGAGGTCAGCCCATATGGCAGAACTCGAAACTGATAATGAGAACCGCCAACGGCGAACCTCAGGTACTGTCTGTGCTTGAGATGGATTGGCACATGAAAGTAAGCGTCCTGAAGGTCCAATGATACCATCCAGTCCTGAAGCTGGAGCTCCCAAAGTATCTGAGAAAGGGTAACCATTTTGAAACTAGTCCTTCCTGAGGAACTTGTTTGTTTCTTAAGTTAAAGATGGGTCTCAATCCACCGTCCTTTTTTGGCATTAGGAAGTACAGGAAGTTATGTTATGTTAAGTCCACTTGTAAAGCGTGCGGTCACCCGAGGGTATCGTGGCGCTAGGGTGAGGAGTTCCAAGCCAGGAACCAAGCAAGCCTAGAAAAGGAGAGTTTTAGCAGCCTTTCTAAATGCTAGGTAGTTAGGGATTTTCTTGATGGTCCTTGGGAGTTCATTCCACAGCTCTGCAGCTGCAACAGAGAAGTCACCTCCTCCAATCCAGGCACGTTTCTATGTGGGAACCGCTAGCAAATCAGCAGAGGCGGAGCGCAGTGACCGGCGAGGAGCATACAGCGTAAATTTCACCTGGAGATATTCAGGCCCTTGGCCATGTAGAGCATGTGGATAATGCAAAGTGCCTTAAAATTAACTTGTTGAGTCACCGGGAGCCAATGCAGGGCTCGGAGAACCAGAGATATAAGGGCTCCATATGGGGAGCCAGTGGCAACCCAAGCAGCTAGATTTTGGAGTTGTTGCAGCCAGTGGATCGTTGGGGCAAAGTAAAGGGAATTACAATATTCCAGTCGCGATATCACCATAGCCGCCACCACAGGGAGATGCAGGGGGGCAGGGATCATGGGAAGCACCTTTTTTAATGTTTTTAGTTGAAAGTGGCCAGCTTGGCATACAGCTGTTACTTGCTTGTCCATAGACAAGGAGGCTGACAGTACTACCCCAAGGTTTTTAACCTTGTCCGTCGGGGTGGGAAGGGGACCCAGGGAAGAAGGCCAGAAAGAAGACACCCAAAGTGAAGGGTTGGGAGAACAGCCCACCACCATCACCTCAGTCTTGTCTCTGTTCAATTTGAGCTAGTTGTGGTCCATCCACTCTCCCACGGCGACCAGAAACCTGCGCAGGCACAACGACACCTCAGCCTGATCAAGGTCTAAACGGATCAGGATAGGAGTGTTGTTGGCGGACGAATAGCACCTGACATCAAAGGAGCGCATGACACACAAGGGCCCAGATATATATTTTGAACAGAATCAGAGACAAGGAGGAGCCTTGCGGTACTCTGCAACTGGGTGAGAGGGGACAGAAAAAAGGAGAGGCATAGCGAGAGTCTGGGAGCACCAACCCTTGTTCCTCTCCACTACAGGTAGTGGTTCGGTACCACCTTTCTCTAGCAGGGTTAACATTTCCTGCATAAGGAGCGGATCTGGAACATTGAAAGAGCTGTTCCCTGGTGGATAACGCTGAGGCTTTTTCAGAAAAAAAGGCAGTAAACCTGGGCAATGGTTTCCAATGCCCATGCATCTGAAGTAATAGCCTGCCACTCTGTCAGATGCTGTGACAGTCTGCCTCCTTCGGGAATGTGGTCAGCCGCGATGGATATACATTCCCAAAGGGTGTGAGTGAACCTAGCCAACGTGGACGTGGCATTTGCTGACTTCAGGGCCATACTTCCAGCCGAAAAAACGTTTTTGGCAAGAGCGCTGTAACGCTTATCCCCATCAGGAGGGATCATAGGGTAGGCATTTTATCAATTCTGTTACCGGTTCAAGCTTATCCTCAATGGCTGGTGGCTGGCAGTGGTACCTTTTACTAAATTGGTGCAGCTTTACCACAGGCTGTGTTCACCACTGCAGTAAAAGCACCCAACGGTGTTCGTTTTACCAAAATGGCCCCTGTCTTATTTTTTCACCTTTTTGTGTTTCTTGTCCTTCCTTTCCCTGACAACCAGGGCAGGAAATTCCTTTGTGTGATTTCTATCTTCGGCAGGAGTCCCCTGAACTTCCCGGCCAGGCTCAAATCTGTCTGTGAAGCCAAGAAACGAGAAGTCCAAAACTCAACAGCCTTTTGTCTTCCTCCTTGCCTGAATGGGGACAAAGCCCAGTGGGAGGCTGGCTGTCCTGACTAGACAACCAGACCTCCCCTTCTTGTAAAATGCAGGGAGAGAATGCAGACTTTGTGCTGTAGTTCCTGTTAAATACTGCGAACCTGAAAGCTGAAGACAAGTCGAGCACTGGAGCTGAAACCGAAGAAGAAGATGAAGAAAAAGCGGCTGAAACGATTTCCAGCGACCGGAGAGCTTGCTGCGTAACCCAAGCCTGCTGTAGCCCTTCCTTCCAATCAACCTGGGGACTCTGAAAACAACGACCCTGACCCAGAGTCTGGCGAGGCCCACTAGACTCGAGAAGACCTGCATTTTGTGCCAATCCCACACTGTGCTGCGACCTTGGGGGCTGCAATACCTCAATACCCTGGGACCTCGAGCCATTGTGCGGTGCACAGTCTTCCAAATCTCGCTGAAACTTCGTGGGCATCCTGCTGGATCTCCAGAGAGACAAATCAAGTCTGAAAAGAGTGCTGGACCTTTGTAACGACGAGGATCCGACCAGCAATATTCTATCTTCTGTGCTCCTGTAAAAGGCGCAAAATCCACAGAGCCGCATCCAGCCGCGAGGAAAACCTTGCCTAGAGCCTTCCCCGTTGATCCCTGCAGCAAAGTCCCTTCCAAGGTCCTGTTTTCAGTCACCACGACAAGGAATCCAGCGACCGGGTTTTTGGCTGCAGATCCTGAAGTCCTACTGCTGCAAAATCTTCTTCTGTGCTGAGGTACTATGCTTGATTGGGTATTTACTTACCTTAAGTCTCTTGTGATTCCTGTGTAGGTGTGGGATATTTTCTGTGATTGGGAGGGCCTCTCGTCCAGTTCACCCAGTCCCACTGCTGGAATCTTCCTAGGGTGTCTTCTCTGTGAAGCCCCTGGACCCCTAACTAACTCTAAAGTAAAATACTCATCTGTTTGAACATTCTTCCTAAGGAACTCTGACTTTTGCTACTTAAGAACCTATCCTGACACTGCCTGTTGGACACTAGACCATAGTGACCCCCCTTTTGCCACTGAGAACACTCATGCTCCAAGAATAAGGGAAAGACTTTTAAAGGATTGGACCTTTTGTCTAGAAAAGAGAATACGTGTTTAAAAGTGACTTACTTGTCAAAGAGTTGGTTAGTAACTGTAACTCTGAGAGTGAGCAGTTATACATTCTTACCTTGAATGTGTTTTGCAGGATTCTGAAAAGTATTTGTAACATTTTTCTTTCCTTAGAAACTGTTTCGCCATTCTAACAAAGTGGATGTAAGGGTATGTTACTCGCCTGTGATTAGGTTGTGCCTCTTCCCAAAAGTAATGCTGTTGGTTTCACTTTATTACTCCTGTTAGAATAATTGTATGAGTGCCCCCCCCCCCCCCAACTGAGTCTTGCTTCCCCTGACTTGCTGTTAGCCTGTCTAGAATAAGTCTGCATTAGGTTTTACCTACCTAGAATAAACCTGAGTCATTTATAAAGAGTAACTTTGGGTTTTGCTTTCACGGGTCTGTTTTAGACCGACCCAAAAAGAGTCTTGGGTTTATACCTGCCCCAAGTTGCTGATAGCTCCTTGAAAACGTATATGGGTTTTACTTGGCTTGAGATAGCTGTGTGCCATCCAAAAATAAGTTAAGAGTTACTACTTATCTCAATCTGTGTTTCACTGATCTCAAAAGCACTTGTAATTGAATATTACATCCTTAGCTTTTACTCACCTAGTATAACTGTGTCTTATCACAAAAGTAGTTAAAGGTTTTTACTGTACCTAGAATAAGTGTCCCACTAGTCACAAAACGTATACTATCCAGTTTATTGATTATGGGATCTGTTGCTGAGCGTCATGGTACAACTGGTAGGGTCTACTACCCTTGAATTATAGAATGTAATCTGAAAGTAACCATTGGTTTTTACTCCCCAATAATAGGTGTGACCTATACTGAATGTTTATGAAAAGGTTTGACTTCTCTAGAACTACAGTTAGGTGTTCCAAATAAGTTTATGCTTTGGTCTGTGAAGTTGTGCAGTCAAAAAGTGGAACAAAGTCGAAAGACAAAAATGTCGAAAAGAAAATGTCGAGAAAAAAGTCGAATGTTTTATTTTATTTATATGTATTTTTTGGGTTTAGTAAGTAAAAAAAAAAGGCGTAAAATAAAAAAAAGGAGGGTTGGGGGGAACCCCCCATTTCGAATAAAAAACGTAATGAAAAAGAAATTAGACTTTCTTTTTTTTCGACATTTATTTTTCTATTTTTTGACTTTCGACATTGTTTTCGATGTAATGACTACAAACCGTCTGTG
The DNA here is from genome assembly GCF_040938575.1 of Ambystoma mexicanum. Lineage (NCBI taxonomy): Eukaryota > Metazoa > Chordata > Amphibia > Caudata > Ambystomatidae > Ambystoma > Ambystoma mexicanum. The sequence goes on along the minus strand of NC_090925.1, from coordinate 15,583,575 downwards.
AACCTTCAAGCATAGTGTTGTGTTTTTATAATTGTGATTACATATAATGTGATAGTACTTATTTCCCCCAAGATTTATCTGGGCCTACTTGTATTTAAATGAGCCATTTATTATTATTTTTTAAATATGTTTTTATTAACATTTTTAAACCACAAGACAACTTCAATACTCGTTACATTCACAGTATTTTCATGAAACAATTATGTGGAAAGTGTACAAAAGAAAGGAATGTGGAGAAATGTTCAACTCAAGTCTTGTGCATCGACCTCCTTCCCTCCCCTACCTCCCCTCACCCCCATATCCACTCATCAGACACCTCGGAGCTGAGGCTCAGGATCAGTATGCGAATCGACAATCGGCTTTTCCGTATTGATTTTGCTATAAATGCTGTCGTTATTTTTTCCACTTATTTCCTCGCCACAAGTTACCACACAAAAAGGCAGTACAAAGCTTGGGGCAAACAATTGACTGGCAGTGTAGGGGACTGCCCCTAGCTCTACTGGTTGGCTAGAGTGAAGAAAAAAGTCTAATTAGTCTCGGGACTCCCAATACGTGGTGTAATATTCTAGGAAGGGCAACCATATCGTCTCAATATTTCTGCGCAATTCGTTTACAGCAGCCGTGAGGCTTTACATGAACCATTTATTTTTTACAATACATAGTGTATAAATGTTTGTTTAGACCATTGTATTACAATTTAATTTGTACTGATTCTACAGCACTCTCTCCCCCCTAAGATGAGCCTGGCTACTCTGTCTACGCTACCATGGACTCAGGTGGTACAGCCTTATACTAAGAGTGGAGTCTTGTACTGTCTCAGTTGAATGGTTTTACTAAGCCCTTAGTTGGACTTCAGAAAAACTGTCCTAACAGCTTCTTGTTGACAGCCGGACTGAGTTCAGGCGCCTCACAATTGGTAGCTACACGTTTTTACAAAGCTGCATGGAACGGAACAATTGGGTCTTCCTGAGGTCCCCTGTCCAGAATGTCGGTTAAGTCATCCTGTTCAAAAACTGGACTTGGTCTAGCCCATCCCATATATTCAACTACCCTTGGCATCAACTGCCTGTTGGTAACCTCTTCATGATCGGATGTTTCTGATTTGCCAGACTCTACCTCTGGTGAGATGTCCAAACCACATGTATCATGCAGGCACTCTTGAAGATTCTTTATTCTAGATTCTTCCGAAATTAGAGCCTCAGGGACTGATAGCGTACCATATTGGAGGCCAAAAGGTATAGACTCATCTGATGATGGCTCTGCGACCTCATAAATGGAGGAAAGAGACTTCAAATAGTCAGCCCTAGGCAAAGGGGTATATGTTTTCTTCATAGTACCCGAGGGGGGGTGTCATAATATTTGTTGAATAAGGTGTCGAAATTGTCAAAGTCGAGGGCTTCGATGGCTGTACAGACGACTTTGATGCCTGTAACATCGAGGAGCTCGAAGCCCGATGGGTCAATGGCTTTTCATGTGTTTTTGACGTCGATGAAGAGTCTCTCGGCACCAACTGCGTCAACGACTCAGTCCTCGAAGGAACATTTCCTCGACCCAAGGGATCCTTTGACCGCTCTCGAAGAGTTTTGCCTGCCGGGCCCGAAGGTGCACAGGTTATATGCTCATCGGTTCTTTCGACCGGAGCATGGCTTTTGGATGTTCTCGAGGGGGGTCAAGGCAGCATTCTCGAACACCTTAATCATTTTAAGCTTAAACTCTTACCACTCAGCTGGTGATGCAGTTTTGTTGGGCAAACACGTTCTGGAGAGGAACTTGAAGACGTTGAAGATGGCAACCTGTGGCGCTGTTTCTTCAAATGTCTAGATGATGACGAATGGTGGGAACCACTTCGCGATCGGGATAGTTTATTATTCTTACAACGAGGAGAAACGGTTCTCGGCTAATCCGAAGTTTGTCTTTTCAACAGAGTCGAAGGGGATTTATGGGTCCTACCTGCCGCAGCCTTCCCTCGGCGCTCTCAAAGGACATTCGACGTCATGGACAGGCAGTGCTCACACCCAGATGAAGGATGAGCGGTTCCCAGACACCACAAGTATATTCTGTGGGGTTCTGTAATGGACATCTTTGAACCGCAGTCACAGCATTTGTTTTGAAACCCGACTTCGGAGTAGAAGACACCGATGACGAAGCCATCTTTCGAAAATTTCTCTTCACAAAGGAACAATGCATACTGTATCAGAAGCGATAGCCCGGAAAAACGTAACTCTGCCTGTAACAGCCCCTGCAGCGATTGGCCCCAAGGCAAAGGGCAGCTCCCACAGAAGCAGCTCCAGATCGTGTCAGCCGGTGAAGCAGAAAGCCTGCAGCTTTCGACCTGCATCGACTGATAAAGTGAGTGTGGTGTGCACAGGGTGGAAGGAGCAGAAGTAACTGCAACCCACCCTTCTCGTTACTCTTATTTCTCGTACTTCACCACCCATAAGCCTACAACCCAATGCATGCACCCAGAATCATGACATCCACACCTCTCATAAAGACCCCATGTGTTTGCTTTCCACACCTAGGCGAATTGTATTGTTTGTCAATGACTCACACCATAGTCAAGTCTGCTGCTTAGACTGCTCTCACATCTAGATGAAGGAACAAGTTACTTATCTGTAACTGTTGTTCTCGAGTATGGGTCTGGCATTGATTCAGATGCTCATGAATATTACCTGTCAGGCTGGGAATCCTTGGTAAAAGAAAGTTTCCCTTTCACTTACAAACTGTTTCTCCTCTAAACCAATCACTGTATTCTGGGTCATACTGCCCGCAGCCAATGACCGTCCTCTCCCTAAGCCATTCCTCTGGCAGCAAACTTCAGATTTGGTAAGCACTTACAGTGGCAGTATGACCAAGAAAAGCCGCAGACAGGTAGGAGGGAGGGTTTGCATGTGAATCCGTGCCAGACCCATGCTGGAGAAGAACAAGTTACCTACACCTGGTAACGTTCTTTCAACTGGATGTTCCTCCCACGTCCGACAGCCGGGGGTGCCAGTTTCCCAGTCCTCGCCACCAAACTTTGGAACTCACTCCCGCATTCACTCAGAACAGAAACTGTGGCTCATTGGCCAAGACACACATCACGATCCTGCACATTAGCGCACATTAGCCCACATTTCACCCTCTATGACCAAGTACTTCCCTCATAGGTTACTTGTATTTTGAATGTAAATATAATATATAGTTCTTGCAACTATATTGCTATGTATATTTCTTATTGTAAATCTGGATTTTTTTGTATGTATATTTTTCCGTCTCCTGTTTTACCTTGCTATACTGTTGTGTGAAACTCGATTATGTCATTGTAAATTAAGATATGCGCCCAGATGCCTTTGGGCCAGGCGCGCTATACAAATAAAATATATACAAAATACGTATTCCGCATCTTTGGTATTCGATATCCAGCTTTAGCTGCTTCGGAAAACAATTTTCGCCAGAGGGCGCTGTGCGTTGATGGCGTCGACTCGATGTCCCTCGAGGACAACTGTCTCGAAGATGTCATCGAAGGCATATATTCGATGGCTTTAGTTCAGTTTTTTTCTTACAGTAGAAATACCTGCATAACCACGGGAAATGACCGTACCCGGCCTTGAAGGAACCAAAGCTGTAATAGCATGGGAAATTCTACTGTGGGGTAGGTTGAGAGGGCGATGAGGAATACGTGGGAGGAACATCCAGTTGAAAAAACGTTACCAGGATAAGTAACTTGTTCTTCGAATGGATTGTGTCCTCCCATGTATAACTCATCTTTGATGAATGCTCAAAGCAGTGTTGGATTTGGTGGAGGGAGTAAGAATTTCAGTTTCTTAAAGGTTTTCATGAACCGAATGCAGACTGCTTTTCCAAAGCTCCCATCCTGACCGATGGAAGACTGTAGGCAGTAATGTTTGTGAACGTGTGAATCGTAGACCACGTTGCTGCCTCACAAATACTTTTTATCGGTACATCCCTTACAGGGCTGTAGAGGTAGCCATGCCCCTGGTGGAATGGGTTCTTAACCCTTCAGGAGGATCCTTGCCTGCGAGTCTGAAATAGCCAGAGTGATCCACCTGGATAAGGTCTGTTTTGTAACAGCCTGACCCAGTTTGTTGCCCATATATCCAATCAAAAGTTTATCATCAATGCAGAGTTTTGACACACTAGATATATAAAAGCTCAGAGCTCTGCGAGGGTCCAGCCTATGTAACCTCTCCTTATCATTGCCAGGATGAGGTGGTTTATAGAAAGAAGGTAAAACAATATTCTGTCCTACTTGAAAGTCATAAATGATCTTGGGTAAGAATGAAGGCTTAACCCTCAGAACAACCCTATCCTTATGGAGGATCGTGAAGGGTGGCTAAGATTAAAGTGCCTGCAACTCGCTCACTCTATGGGCTGAGGTAAGGGCAACCAAGAGAAGGGTTTTAACGGTTAACTTAAAAGGACATGAGTGCAAAGATTCCAAGGGTGTACACCCAAGACATTTTAATACCAGATTAAGATCCCAAGTTGGAACTTGGAAAGGAGTTGCGGTGAACACATTGGTGAGCACCTTTTAGAAATTGTCACCAGTGAAATTTAGAAATCAGAAATTCCTCTGACGAGCCCTTTAAAGATGGACAGCGCTGCCAAATAGCCTTTAATTGTAGCAATCTGGAGCCCCAGATTGGCTAAAGATAGTAGAAAAGATAAAACATCCAGTGTTTTACGCAGAAAAGGATCTACATTTTTGTCCTTGCACCAGTTTCAGAATTTCTTCCAACGGCAACAGTACAAAGACTTTGTTGCTGGCCTTCTGGCCGAAAGCAAAATCTCCATTACGTCGTCCGTGAGGGTCCCAATCCTTTTATCTCAGCCTCTCAGAAACCAAGCGTGAAGGTTGAGTATCTTGACCTCAGGATGGAGAACCCAACCCTCCTCTCGCAAGAGAAGGTCCTCTCTTTGTGGAAGAAGCATTGGAGGACAGATGGGACATGTCCAGAAGGTCCGGGTACCACGTCCTCCTGGCCCAATCCGGACCAATTCGGATCCTGTTTCCCAAACTTTCTCAACCTCCTGATCATGTGAGGAATGATGGGGACTGGAGGAAACACATACAGGAGTGGAAACTCCCAGTCCACTACGAACGCGTCTCCTAGAGCTCCTCTTGGGGGTAATTCCCTGGAGCAGTACAGTTTGCACATCCGGTTGACACAGATCCACTTGAGAGGTTCCCCAAAGGGCGAAGATCTCTTGAAGGACTTCCTGAGCCAGTTCCCACTCGTGGGACACTGTGCTCTGCTTGCTCAGAGCGTCCGCCGCCGTGTTCTCCTCTACGGTTAGGTGAACTGCCAACAGGGAGATTCCTTCTTGAATTGCCCAGTACCAGAGCTGCATTGCCTCCCTGCACAGTGTTAGTGACCCTACGCCTCCTCTCTTTTTGAGGTAGTACATGGCCACTGTATTGTCTGTCATTATCTGGACGTTCTTTCCCCACACAGAGGGCAGGAAGGCTTTCTGCACTAGTCTGGTTGCCCTCTGCTCCAAAAGAATGATATGTAGTTTGGACTCCGATGGAGACCAACGACCGCTGACTGTCGGATCGTTGGTGTTGGCTCCCCACACTGTGAGTGAGGAGTCTGTTACTACTGTTATCTCCGGCCATGGTTGCCAAAAAGGTTCTCCCTTCAGAATGTTGTCCTCGCAGGCCCACCACAGAAGATCCTGTGTGACCCTGCTTCGAACCTGAAGTAGGTCTGACATCTTTGCTGAGAACTGGGACCATTGAGTTCTGAGAGCCCATTGAAAGGATGTCATTCTCAGACGGGCCTCTGGCACCAGAAAAAATGCAGGATGCCTTGAGGCCGAGCAACCTCAAAAAATCGAAGGCCGGGAGATGCTGGGCAATTTGGTGACCATCTGTAGAATATCTTGAGTTCTCAGCTCGGGTGACGAGTTCTTTCCCAAGGAGATGTATCCCGTACAGCTGTGATGAACTGGTGCTTTTGAGAAGGTGTCATATGGGACTTCTTGTAATTGAGCGAGAAGTCCAGTCTGAGACGAGTGACAGGTTACGTTGAGACGATCCAGGACTTCGCCCTGATCAGCCAATCATCCAGGTAGGGGCGGACGTGAACTGGTTCTATAGCGCCTTTCTCTAGCAGTGTTAAAATTTCGTGCACAAGGAGCGGATCTGGAATCCTCAGAGAGGATCCCCGGTGGATTGCTCTGAGGTCTCTGTATGAAAGGAAGGCAGTACTCATGGGCTATGGTTTTGCAATGCCCAAGCATCCGAAGTAATGACTTGCCATTGTTCTAGATCCTGAGACAGTCTGCCCCCCACTGGTGAGTTGTGACTCAAGACCCTTAGAGAGGTTTTGAGGCGGCTGATGCAGTGGCAGATGGTAAAGATGGACCTGCTTGAGCTGGCTTCGCACCGCTCCCTTGTCCACCACGAGTGAACTTTCATTGGGCCCTTTGACCATCCATTCCCCTCGCTCTTCCAACTGACGAGTAGTAGCAAAAAGATCTACCCCTCCAAGGCTGTCCACTAGGGCAAAAAGGCTGAGGCTGCCTAATAGCGGCACCTAAAGATTTGGCTGCCGCCTTTTGAGGTCTGCAACTTCTCAAGGCTCTTGTCAGCCTTGTTGCCAAAAAGGTGAGACCGGTCAAAGGGTATGTTGAGGAGTATGGATTGCACATCTGGTGCAAAGCCTGACTTCCTCAACCGCGTATAACAGTGCTAGTAGCTATGACATTGCTGATGCTGTCTGCAGAACTCAGACCTGACTGAATAGACTCACACATGGCTTCTCTGCTGTCTCCAATTATGGCTAAGAACCCATCTCTTCCATCCCCCTCGGGAATTTGCTCTGCCGCCATGGAAATGCAGTCCCATAGAGAGAATGTAAATTTTGCAAGGGCACATGTTGAGTTGGCTGATTTAAGCGCCATACTCCTTGCAGAAAATACCTTCCTTGCCGATCTATCTGCTCTTTTGTTTTCCTCATCTGGGGGGATGGTAGGATAAGCTGCTTGCTTAGAAGTTGCTGTAGTTGCCCTGCACCCCAGAACTCTCTAGAGTGGGGTGTTTTAACAGGTAGTCTGGGACACTACTGTAAGGGCGGTACTTTTTGGTCAAATTTTTATTCACAGCCAAATTGGTTTCTGGTGTTTCTCAATTCGCGCCCAACCTGTTTTGCAGAGTAATGTGAAAAGGTAATATAGGATCTGACTGGGGACCCTTATCCAGGATGTCAGTCAGATCATCCTGTTAGAATGATAACGGAGGCCTTCTCCACCCCATGTAGTCCACTACCTTGGACATGAGCTGCCTGCCTCTGGTCTTCCAAACTGTAGCTCAGGTGAGGTGTCCACCCCAATAGCCGTTTGTAGGTTGTCATAAAGGTCTCTCAACCTTGATTCCTCAGATATAAAACTTTCTGGTACATTTGGCGTACCAAACTGGAGGCCAAATGGTGCCTCGTTATCTGAGGGTACATTCTCCTCATAAATTGAGGTAAGTGACCTAAAATAGTCTTTCCTTGGTAAAGGCACAAGTCTTTTCAGGTATCGAGGGTTTAATGAATAATGGATTTGATGCTGGAAGAGTCAATGCTTGCTTTTACTGGCTCCAAAGGTTTTAATGGAGTGCTCATGATGGCGCAGCTGGCGTTCAAGTCGATGGCTTGGCCGGCTGGCAAAGGCGCAGCTGGCGTCAACGGCCTCGACTTAGGCTTGTGCTGTCGGCTCGACGGATCCTTCGATGACACGCCATCGGATCGAGGCTTCGAGGGCTCTCGATAAGGTTCTTTCGTCCAGGACTCGAGGGCGTGCAGGATTTAGGTCGAGCCCTTTCCTTCCCAGCTTCTTTGGAAGGCGCGGTAGGAGCATGGCTTGGAGGCTTCTGTTTTTCAAATATTTTTTGCATCTCTGCTCTGAAATCCTCCCACTCAGCCGGAGTGGATTTCTTAGTGGGGCAAGATACCCTCTTGAGGGGGGAGGGGTTTCGTCTGAAGAAGTCAAAGAAGGCGACCTATGGTGCCTTTTCTTTGACTTTATGACGGTGAGGAGTGGTGGGAGCCTCCATCTCGACCTCAACTTTCTTCATCCGAGGAGAGTTGCCTCTCGACTCGTCGGTCAAAGGTTTTTTGGTCTGGGTAGACGATTTGGGTTTCAACCTAGTGTCAACTTCTCTTTTCGTTCCTTCAAGGCCTTTCCTGTCATTGACTGGCACTTGGCGCAGTCAGAGGTGTTATGTTCCACCACAATGCGGTGAGGATTGGTCAATGACATTTTGGACCCACAATCTGGACACTTCTTGTACCGGTGTTAGGGAGAATCCTCATTTCTGTGCTAATTCCCTTCTACCTTAGAGACCCCCAGCTCTTTTGCTAGACCTTTAGGACTGAGTGAGACCTTTTTCTCAGCCTCTCATGTATTTTTCTTTGATTTGAACCCTGAGTTTCTTTTGGTTTTAGAGTCTGACAAACCCCGTAGGCATCATCTTTGTATTGTGAAACACAGCACCTTCAGTGCAGTGTCACAAGTCCTTTGGATTTCTGTTATGGTTTAAATACCTTTTCTTGGATAAACTACTGTTTGCCAGAGTAGTAAAGTGAAATTGACTTTACTTAACTTTTCCTCTTTGTAGACCCAGCACACAGCATCTTATGTGGAGTGCTGGGGGGCTTACTTAGTATCCCATTTGTCTATCTTCTCATGTTACCCTTACTACAATTAATGGCTGGTGGCAGTGGTTTAATTTTCCTTTTCGTTTTTACCGCAGGCTGAATCCTCAGCTGCAGTATTGCACCCACGGGTGCCTGTTTTGTCAAAATGGCCCCAGTCTTCTTTTTTTTGCCATTTCTTGTTTGTAATGTCCTTCATGAGATTTACTCTGTGCACCAAACCAGGTTTGGCCCCTTTATTTGCTTTGTCTTTGGCGGTATTCACTGGTGAAGCCTGCCTCTGGCTCGAGCGTGTCTGGCAGGACAGGAAGCGAGGGAGGTTCCCGAAACCCCTTGTGCTTAGTAATCATGGTTACAGGAATGCACCAAAAGGTGATTGGCCGGCTGGCTGTCTTTGGAGGAAAGCCACCCTGCTGTGTGAGTGACAGATAGGCTGCAAATGAATGGGAGAAATTTGCATAAAAGGCGAGGTCTTTTGCAAGGAATCAGTCGACCACTGGACGAAGGAACCTAAGAAGAAACTGGATGAGAAGCTTGCTGCACCCTGCTGGACCATTGGTTTTCCCAGGGAGCCCTGCTGCAGCTCCGAAGCTCCATATTTCGAATCGACTAGAGAAGCCCGGAACGGACGACTTCTCCCCTTGGGTTGGTGGGACCAACTGACCCCAATACGAACTTGACTGGAACCCCTCTCCCTGCTGGCTGTACTTCTTCGCTGCTTCTGGAACCGAGTGCCAGGGGACAAACACCAGAATCGAGTGCATCGTTTTTAAGCCGGATCCGAGATCCAGGAAGATCCTCCAGAATCCCTCGAAGCAGAACTGCCCAAGCCACCTCAACAGATTGCTGGACTCCAGAAGCAAGGGGAGCCCATAAGGTGTACAAGAACCGCAGTGGTGCTATTTGCAAGTAGCTGAAACCGCAAATGCCACTGATCTGAACTTTGCCGATTGCTGCCGCTGACCTTCAAACCGTAGTGCAGGAGTCCCCAGACGTCCTCCCTCTTGTCCCCATGACTAAGGCCCAGGAACAGGATCTGCAGGACTACAACAGGAACAGATGCCAGCTGGACCCTTTCTTCAGACTCAAGGTACTGTATGACTAGGGGTACTTGCCTCTTGTGTGTAGCTTGCTTGTTCTCACTGGAGACTTGCATTGGCTGCCTTTTGCAGAGTTGCTTGCATCATTGCTTCTCACAAGCCTCCCAGTTTGTGGCCCAACAGTGATTCTTTTTGCTACAAAACTCTCTTAAACATTGTACAATACTTTTGTGCTATCTTCAAGAAGTGCCGCAGCTCTCCTAGACTTTACTCAACTGACATTGGCTGTCCTGGCTCCCTGTAGACTCTTCTTACCCTCTGACTTTGTGTTGATCTGTACCTCAATAAGTCATACATAACTTACTTGTATAGCTGGGAAAAGGGTAAACCTACATTTCATTGGGGGATTGTAAAGTACTTACCTGTTTGGAGAAACTTGTTAACCATTGTTTCCTTCCCCAACCTTTCCCTTTTTCCACAAAACCAGTATTGCATTTAAGTGTAAAGTGGTATATTAATGTCCACAGTGTCCTAGCTATGGAAGTCACCTCAGGTTGTAGGGTGTAGCGTGTGTGTGTTTGTGTGTTTGTTTGTTTGTTTGTGTGTTTGTGTTTGTGTGTGTGTTTGTGTGTGTGTGTTTGTGTGTGTGTGTGTGTGTGTGTGTGTGTGTGTGTTTGTGTGTGTTTGTTTTTTTTTTCCCAAAAGGGTATCTACTTAGTAAACTGAAGGAGTGTATCTTTTAAGTGTTTTTTATGGTTACCAATTGCTCCCTTCTATAGAAGGCTTATTTTAAAATTGATTGTTAAATTAATAAATAATTATTTAATCAAGAAACCTTGTGTATAAGTGTTAGTTGAATGAATACATGTCACTGTGAATCTCTATGTTGCAACCCTACAGCTCACATTGACCCCTCTTGAGATAAGCCTGGCTGCTCAGTTACTCTACCAACTTGAGTAAGAAAGCGTGCCGTATTTCTCAAAGCGATGGCATTCACAGAAAAAATGTAACTGAAGCCAATGAGCGCTGCACGTGCTATATATACCTTTGATGACATCATCCTCGAGACGGAGGCCCTCGAGGGACATCGAGTCGACGCCACCCATGCACCGCGCCCTCTGCTGAATTTATTTCTCCAAAGCAGCTAAAGCTGAATATCGAATATCAAAGAGGAGGAATACGTGGGAGGATACAATCCATTTGAACAATATTTACAGGTAAGTAACTTGTTCCTTCTCCAGCATGGGGTCTGGCATGGATTCACATGCTCATGAATAAAGACTACATAGCAGGACAACATTACACAACCATGGGAGGTGGCAAGGCTCAACAGAAGCAAAACTCTTACCTCTGGAACAGGCTCACATTCAAGGAAACAGGTTGCGTAGCACTGCTTGGCTGACCCTGGACTGCTCTCTTGAATCCCTGTCGATGCAGCAGAACCTCGTGAAGGTGTGCGTGGACCTCCACGTAGCAGCCCTGCAAATGTCCAGCAGGGGCACACCAGACAGGAGCAGCATTGTCGCAGCAATTGCTCTGGTGGAATGGGCTCTCAGACGGCCCGGTAGCGGTCGGTTGACCAACCGATGACCGTGTGTGATACAGCCAGAGAGCCATCTGGAGATGGAAGCCTTGGATAAGGCCTTCCCATGGTTCACAGGACCAAAGTTCACAAACAGGAGACGTCTTCCGAAAACACTTTGTGCGTGCCACGGAGAACTTCAGAGCACAAGCAACCTCCAGCGAGTGCAAGGCCCTTTCAGCCGGTGACTTCGGAAAAAACACAGGTACCACTAAAGGCTTGTTGAGATGGAATTCCAACGGATCCTTTGGCATGAAGGCATCTGTAGCACCACCCTCGATTCCTGGAAAGTCAGATATGGCTGTTTGCAGGACAGAGCCTGGATTTCACCCAACCTCCTGGCAGAGGTGATGGCCACAGTGAATGCCGTTTTCCACGAGAGGAACTTGAGAGGGGTTTTATGCATAGGCTCGAAGGGGGCTCCCATGAGCCTCGTCAGCACCACGTTGAGTTCCCATGCCGGGGCAGGAGCCTTCACCGGTGGGAAAGATCGAAACAATCCTTTGAGGAACTCCTTGACGAGACGGTGGGTCCAAAGAGAAGATCTTCCAGGAGACCTGGTGTAGCGGGATATAGTTGCCAGATGCACCTCGGTAGAAGCGTGCGCCAGAGGACAAGTATGGAAGAATCTGCGGCGCTGTGACCCTCTGAGGGGTGATCTTCTCGACCGGCACCACATAGCGAAATGCTTCCACTTGTGACGTAGCATTTAAGAGTTAACGATGCTCTGGCCTTAACAAACACCTCCCTGCGGTCTGCAGGCAACTCGTATCCTCCAAACTTTCCAGGGCTGCAGGAGCCAAGCCCTCAGGTTCACCGATCCTGGGTCGTGATGCAGGATTGCGCCTTCGTCTCTAGTGAACATATCCACGACCAGGCAGTTTGACCGGAGGTGACGCTGACATGCTGAGAAGGTCCGGGTACCAAATCTGACTCGGCCACGCAAAAGCGACGAGTATCATCCTGCATCGGCACGGTTTGCGTTGACTGATGACTCGCAGCAGGAGAGTCAATAGGGGAAACGCGTACAGAAACAGGCCTTACCACAGAAAGAACGCGTACCCTATGCTCCTCGGCTGGTGGAACCTGATGGCACATTTCTGGCATTTGGAGTTCACCGCCGTCGCAAACAGATCTGGGGCCTGCCCCATTTGTTGAAGATGCAGTCTACCTGGCCCTGCCTAAGTTCCCACTCGTGGCAGGAGCCCAACTCCCTGCTGAGGGAGTCTGCATGGTCTTCTTGACTCCCACCAGGTGAAAGGGGATGTTAATGTTAAAGGACATTTGTACCGCACACTATTACCACCGGAGTGGTCCCCTGGCAGCTCTGGAAAAAAAAGGGGAAAGGGAGGGTGAGTTAGTGGGAGGAAGCTAGAAAAGTGTAAGAAAGCAGTGAAGTTCTGTTGGCAGCCTCAGCCCGGTGGGTCCGTTGGCTGGGCCTGGGGTGTTTGTGGCTGGCAGTCCTTGTGACCTATTGTGAGTGTGTGTTTTTGTTTTGTTGTTGCAATGTAGTGACGTTTGTGCGGTTTATTGTGCTGTAGGTTTGTGGTTGCTTGGTTTGGAGTTTGAGAGGTGTATGCAGAGGGGGAAATTGTTAGTGGATTTGTTAGTTGGCATTTCTGTCTTGAAGTGAGGTGCTGGGCTAGCGTAATCTCCTCAGAAGTGGTGCGGAGACATTTCTGTGCCTCTGTCCTGATCTGTGTTTGTCTGGTATTCAGTCCCTTTCCTTCTGTCCTCGACTTCCATCAACTTCCTTCATAACCTTACCTGCCTTCCTTTTCCACTCATAAGGCCAGTGTACCTGCTAAGGTCCACAGCTCAGTTAGAGTGTGGTGATTGCTAATATATAGAAGACCCTATAATAGTGTGGTACCTGGTAGCACTTACGGGGCGAGTGATGGTGTTGGCTGGAATTTGTTGGGATGTTGATTCTGTCTTAATGGGTGTCGCTTGTGTTCTATTTGATTGGGCGTTGCCTGTCTAGTTCTGGTGGGAGTTTCTTAGTCGGTTCTGGGGGTTGTCAGTGTCCTCTTAGGTTTAGGTATTCTTTCCTTTGTTTCGGTTTTCAGTTTGAGTCTGTGGTGTTGAAGAGCCAGGTTTTTGGTAATTTCCTGAATTTTAGGTTATCTTTGGTGTTTATTTCTTTTGGGATGTTCCAGGTCCCTGTATGAGTAACCATTTCCGGCTACTTGTGTGGGCTCCTGATTGGCGGCAGCTCCTCTTCACTAGGACTCCAAATGTGGTAGAGCCTGCTCTACAGAAAGTCTCGATAAGATTCAGAATGACCTCGCAGACATAGGCACTGTTGGCAATTAACGAATCGACCCAGGGCCGGCTATATATGGGCATGGCTTCTGCCAGCCCCGGAAAGGCAAGGGTTGGCCAGGCAGGACCAGATCTGGCTGAATACCCAATTGGTGTCTGGATTCTGTTGAGGAATTTACATATTGAGTGCAATCCTGGTAACGTTTGAACTGCAACATGTTTTTAAAGATGAATCCGTACCACTCTGTTGTCCTTCTAAATGTTGTTACTTGGCCTTTATATAGCACCTTATATATCATTGGTATGACCTCAAAGTGCTGGTAGGTTGAACGCTCTCGGGAACCGCTGTTCGAGTCAGAGAGAAAGAGTTTTGTATGGTGCGTGGGCGCACCGGATATGTGTGCAGCTGGTGTGGTAGTTGCATTATAGCTGCTTCTTAGCGGTAGGTGTGGTGCTGAGGAAATCAGTTGGCTGTGTTCGGTCTGGAGGTCACCCAGACTGCGTTCTGGCTGCGTTTAGGCCTGAGGAACGCCTGAACTAGCCAGAATGTGCTCAGCTAGCTGTGTTTTGATAGGGTGATGAGGTGTACGTTGGGTCATGTTAGTATGTGAACAGCTAGACCGAATTTATCATGGTGTAGTTGTGTTCTAGTTGAATGGTGGTGTATAGGAGAGAGTAAGCGTAGTAGTGTGATATGGTGGTTATCAGTGAAAAGCCTGAGACCAGGCACAAGAGCAGGACAGTGGGGGGCGTACATAGCGTGTATAAAACGACAGGATGGATGGGGGTAAACATGGGATGCAGATAAACCTGGGGATACAGGTACATAGCTTATATAGGAGATCCAGATATGTACCATCTGCTGCGGCATCCGTGGCATCCGCACCATCGGTAGCGTCCGTATCTTCAGTAGTGTCCGCAACATTCGCACCATCTGTAACATTTGTACTAACCGTAGCATCTGCCAGATCTGTGCTATCCGCAGCATCTGCACCATCCTTAACATCTGTGACATCCGCGCCATCTGTGTCATCCGCACCATCCACGCCATCCAAGACAAACGCTTGGTCTGATTAAGTCACTCCATCCGCTCTGTCCGTGCCATCCGCTCTGTCCGTGCCATCCGCTCTGTCCGTGCCATCCACTCGGTAAGTGCCATCCACTCTCTGTTCCATCTGCTCCATGCGTTCCATCATTTCCATCCACTCGATATTTTCCTTCTCCAGCATGGGGTCTGGCATGGATTCACATGCTCATGAATATTCCCTGTCGTCAGGCTGGGAATCCTCGGTAAAAGAAAAAATCAGTTTGTTTAGTTTCTGAACGGTCTTTCTACTAATAACCAATCACTGGTCTCTGGGTCATACTGCCCCCAGCTAATGACTGCCCTCAACCTAAGCCTCTCCTCTGCCAGCCATCTTCAGATTTTTACCGCACATTCAAGTGTTGGGAGTCCTCGTGCTTTAGCTCTTCAGCTCTTACTGCGTGTTGCATTTTTTCCAAAGAGTTTACACTTATATTTCGGTCAAATTGAGCCTCAAGCTCCACCGTTTCATCTGTTATGCTCACCTGGTATCCACAGGGACGCCACCCAGCCGGGTTACTCGCTGGTATGCTTCTCAGCTTTGGCACAGTGGTGGTCAGCGTGGAAGGTTCTGCCTTGTGGTATAGTTAGGCGTGCTCACCGTCCTGCCTTCTTTGCAGGGGCGCGTTGTCTTTCATGGGCGTGTGTGGTCCAGTTACTTCAATGACGCCGGCCCGTTTGATATTGTTCAGGTAGGTCTTATTGCTGTTCTTTATTTTTATTGCTATCCTGCATGCCTTTCTTTGTTTAAAAATGTCTCTTTTTTTCTCCCTTAGGTATGCAGAGCTTCAGCGCGGCGAACTGTCTTGGTTGAGCCCCGCTGGTAAATGATGGCGTATTAAGAGCGCTATGATGCAGTAAGTAAAGCACTATGCGCAGCGCTGTGAAGTCTTGTCTTTGCTAACCTATGTTTTCCTTCCTTGTAGGTCACAGTGTTCTTCAGGGCGAGTGGAATGTCCGTAGTGGTGCCAGCCGAGAGGCGACCAGCCAGGTAAGCCTTTTGAGCAGTTCATAACTTGCAAATGTCTCTACTGCTTTCTTTAATGTTGCCTCTATCTTCCTCTCTCAGGTCGTTCTGTCCGGGAGGCGTGCAGATTCAAGGAAGCTGTTCTCAGTAGCTGCGAGTGGCTAAAGATGAAGACTACAGGTAAGATGATGCTGCTGCTTATGATGATCCTTTTGTCTCCTTGTAGGTTCTGCTTCTCCGAAGTTCGAGGGAATAGCTGGACACGGTGAGCGTCACGTTGCAAGCTGCAAAGTAACGCAAAGCGTGTTGTCTTGCTCGGGTGTGGTTTAAATAGCCCCAACAAAATAGTCCAGGTAAAGTAGTCCCTAGGCTGCCACACCCAAAACACTAGACCGCATAGCTTGGTTCTTTAGAACCAAGCTATGTCGAAGCCTCCATGTTGGCTGATACTACATAAAGTAATTCCCAAGCGCATGTTTTTCATGGTGTATGAGCCTGGCGCCATAGGCGCCATGAGTGGCCCCAAGAGGGTTTTGGAAAAGGATGCCAGGTTCTAGGGACCCGAGTCCTGACTCCACCTGGCCAATGGGTTTGCCAGGAGGGGGTTTTGGCGAGGGTCGTGACAGCACTCCCCCCTAAGGCCCCTCCCATTGTGTTCCTTCTGTCTGGCCCAGGTTTGGTTGGGAAGTTCCGATGGAAATTTCTGATTAGACATGGTGCGTGGATATTCTCACTGGGCTCCCAGGATCTATCTTGTGGTCCAAATCCTTTCCAATCGACGAGATAATATAGCTTGGTCGTAGAGTATTTAGAGTCCAAGATATCTTTGACTTCGAATTCTGGTTCTCCGTCAACAAGTATGGGCTTAGGTGGTGTCCCGATCCGTGTGCCGGGTTGCATTGGTTTCAGGAGGGACACATGAAATGCCGGGTGGATTTGTAGATTCGGTGGTAAATCCAGTTTCACGGCTACTGGGTTGATAATTCCCTTAATGGTACAGGGTCCTAAGAATCTGGAATGAAAGATCCGGGTTCCCTTGACGGGTACGAATTTAGCGGCTAACCAAACCTTGTCTCCTACTTGTATAATCAGGGGCCTTTTTCCGGTGTTGGTCGGCGAATCTCTTTTGTTTTTCTTTGGCATGAATAAGGTGTTCTTTTGCCCTTTTGAAAGCCTGAGTAATGGTTGTGTGTAGAGTCTTTACCGCTGGCATTTCCAAGCTGGCTGGAAGGTCTAGTTCAGAGGTACGTGGATGTCTGCCATAAAGGGTATAGAAGGGCGTTTGTCCCGTGCTTGAATGCAAAGAATTTTTATATGCATATTCAGCTATCGATAGGTCTTTCCAATTCCTTTGTTTGTGGTGCAGCATGCACCGTAAATATTGCTCGAGTGTCTGATTGGTTCTCTCGGTTTGGCCGTCCGTTTGGGGATGGTGACTGGTAGATAGCCGAACGTCGATCTGCGTCATTGCACAACATTTTTTCCAGAAGTTTGAAGCAAACTGGCTGCCTCGATCAGAGACCAGAACCAAAGGGAAGCCATGTAGCTTAACCACACCCTCCAGGAACACTTTTGCTAAAGTGGCTGCGTCTGGGAGGCCTTTTATAGGAATAAAATGGGCCATCTTCGAGAATAAGTCCACAACTACAAGGATGGTGTTGAACCCTTGGCTTGGAGGTAGATCTGTGATGAAGTCAAGGGAAAGAGTGTGCAATGGAACTGGAGGAATGTCCAATGGTTGTAGGAGACCAGATGGTTTTTGTTTCTAAGATTTATTTTGTGCGCAGACACCGCAGGACTGAATATACTGAATGATGTCCTTACGCCAGGTAGGCCACCAAAGGTTCTCTTTCACTTTAGCTAGGGTTTTGGCGATCCCAGGTTGCCCGTCGATCAGTGAATCGTGATAGTTTGAAATAATATGCTGTTGTAATTCCTTCTTGGGTACATATAGACGATCCCTAAAAAAGGGTAGATGGTCCTTGATGGTATATTGTTCTCCTTGAGTTTTCCATGCGAGGAAGGCATCAGGACTCATTGTCCGTTGGATTTCTTTCTGTAGTTCTGCTTGTTAAGGCTGTCATGATACCCAAGAGTTTGTCTTCAGGTATAATAGGTACTGGGTTTGGAGTTGTATATAGTATTTCATCTATGCCCATGCGAGATAAGGCATCCGCCTTTCCGTTTCTGACTCCTGGTGGAAATGTGATTACCTAATCATAATCGGCTAAGAAAAGGGCCCACCGTAATTGGCGCGAGGACTGGGCCTTGGCTGTTTTGAGATATTGCAGGTTTCGGTGGTCTGTGATGACTGTAATGGTATGTCTGACCCCCAGAAGGTAGTGCCTCCAGGCTTTAAAGGCAGATTTGATAGCCAGGAGTTCCTTGTCCGTGATGGCATAATTAATCTCTGGAGGTGAGAATTTATTCGACCAGAAGGCCACAGGATGTAGCTGGCCGGTTTCCGGGTCTTTCTGTGAAAGGACAGCCCTCATTGCGAGACTGGATGCAATCAGTTTCAACGACATAAGGGAGGTCTGGACGAGGCTGTCGCAGGATTGGAGCGAGGTAAATCTTCGTTTAAGTTCCTGAAAGGCTTCTTCTGCTTTTTTCGTCCAAGTAAACTTTTTATTGTTTTTTCGTAATAGTACTGTGATTGGGTGCACAACCTGAGAGAAGTCCGGGATGAACCGGCGGTAGAAGTTCGCAAAGCCCAGCATGCTTTGTACCCTTTTCAGAGACGTCGGTGAAGGCCATTTCAGATTGGCATCTACCTTGTGCACGTCCATTCTGATGCCTCCTGGAGTAAGGACAAAACAAAGAAACTCTACTTCGGTGATGTGAAAAAAGCATTTTTCAAGCTTTGCAAACAAGCGATGTTGACAGAGCTTAGTGAGGACTGAACGAACGTGCCTGACATGATGTTGTTTCGAGCCTGAGTATACTAAGATGTCGTCTATGTACTCTAAAGTGCACACATCACGTAACTCCCTTAAGATGTCATTCATGAAATATTGAAATGCCGCAGGAGCGTTGCATAACGCGAAGGGCATGACTTGATATTCAAACAAGCCGTACTTAGTACAGAAGGCGGTTTTCCATTCATCTCCTTTTCTGACTCGGACCAGGTGGTATGCTCCTCGAAGGTCCAATTTGGTATAAATCTGGGCATCTTTAACTTGGTCTAGCATCTCAGGGATAAGTGGCAAGGGGTAGCGGTTCTTCACGGTGATCTGGTTCAATGCGCGGTGTCAATACAGGTTCTCAAGTCTCCTTCCTTTTTCGGTACGAAGAACAAAGGACTGGCTGCGGGGGACTTCGAAGGACGGATAAATCCGTTTGCAAGGTACTGGTCTAAATAGGATTTCAAATGAAGGTTTTCTGGTTCTGTGAGAGCGTAGATGCTGCCGCAAGGGATTTGTGCAGTCGATCTAACAGTCATAGGGCCTGTGCGGCAGCAATGTATTGGCTTGGTCCTTTCGGAAAACATCCTGGAGATCATGGTATTCACTGGGCAAGGTATTAGTTGCTCCCAGGGTTGATACTGTCGCTCCGGGAGTCATGGGGATACAGACGTCGGGTTTCTCCTCTTGGTAATAGCAGGCAGGGGAGCAGTCACCGGGGAAGGATAATTTTCGTGCCCCCCCAGTCTATCAAAGGGTTGTGAGCAACCAACCATGGCATCCCTAGTATTAGCCTGAACTGAGGTGCCTTAATGAGATCAAATGAAATAGACTCCCGATGTCCGTCCTGGCACAGCAAGGTTACCCTGGCTGTGCGCTGGGTTACTGGTCCGTAAGCGATTTCTGTCCCATCCACGGTGGTTACCTTGTCCATAGTTGGCTTAGAACACAAAGGAAGCCCCATCTCTGCTGCCAGTTCTTGATCAATATAATTTCCAACTGCTCTGCTATCGATGTATGCTTCAATGGCATGCATTATTGACGACTGTTGGTGGTTAATTAAGATCACTGGTATTGCAAAGTGCGAGGTCAGCAACTCTTTCTTCTCACTCGACAAACTGACCTCTACGTTTGTCGAGCTTGGTAGTTTTCCGATTCCTTAGCTTCATCCTTCTCTGTGGCCCCGGCTGTTCTTCTTGGGGGTTTTACTGGACAGTCCTTTAGGAAATGTCCTGGTTTCCCACAATACAAACAAAGCTGTTGTCTTTTTTTGTCCCGCTCTTTTGTTAATGGAGGCCGTATCCCTCCAATCTACATGGGTTCTACAGCATTTTCAGGTACACGGGGTGTGTTTTCCCTTGGTCGAACATACACGGTCCGAGGGTCCGTCTTAGACCAGTCTGCCTTTCGGTCCTGCAACCGGTGGTCTAGCTGCACGACCAGATTTATGAATTCTGCACAGTCTCTGGGTGGATCAACCACCTGGGCTAAGACGTCCTTTAATTCGCCTCTTAAGCCTCGATGGAATAACGTGGTTCTTTTGTTTTCTGGCCACCTAGCTTCGGCAACCAGTCTGTTGAAGGTAGCAATGTACGTTAACAAGTCCTGATTCCCCTGTCGGAGGGACAAGAGTTCATTGTCTACTGCTTGTTCCTGGGTATGGTGAGCAAAACGTTTTTCCATTTCTCTCTGGAACCCCCCAAAGTCATGTAATAGATGATCGTCATGGGTTACCAACGGCACCAACCAATCTGCTGCACTACCACTCAGGTATGATAAGACAAAAGCTACCCGAGCTGGTCATTTGGAAATGCTCCAGGCCTACAAAGAAAATGAAGGCGACACTGATTGATGAATGTTGCATACTTACGTGGGTCGCCTGAGAACCTTTCTGGTGGTGCCAGGGGAACTGTTCCAGGTAACGTGATCTGTACTGGAGTGGGTGGTATGGCGGGGTTTTGCATCGTTGGATTGCTTCCAGGTAGAGGCGTCTGTCCTGCCTGTGATTGCAAGTATTGCCTGCTAATCTCTTCAGTGCGTTCTTTGGTCACTATTCGGTCTCTCCGGAGGGCATTAGTCTGTTGTCAGGCATAATGAACCTCAGCATGAAGCTCTCCAAGTAATTGGGCCAATTGGTCCATTTCTAATTTCTCCATGGCGCCCAGGTGGATGTGTTATGGTAGGCTTTGCGTTCTGTTACGCTCACCTGGTATCCACAGGGACGACACCCAGCCGGGTTACTCGCTGGTATGCTTTTCAGCTTTGCCCAGATGTGGTCTGTGGGGAAGGTTCTGCCTTGTGGTAGAGTTAGGTTTGCTCTCCGTCCTGCCTTCTTTGCAGCGGCGCATTGTCTTTCATGGGCGTGTACGGTCCAGTTACTTCACTGACGCCAGCCCGTTTGATATTGTTCAGGTAGGTCTTATTGCTGTTCTTTAGTTTTGTTGCTATCCTGCATGCCTTTCTTTGTTTAAAAATGTCTTTTTCTCCCTTAGGTATGCCGAGCTTCAGCGCGGCGAACTGGCTTGGCTGAGCCCCGCTGGTAAATGATGGCGTATTAAGAGCGCTATGATGCGGTAAGTAAGCGCTACAGTGTTCTTCAGTGCGAGTGGAATGTCTGGAGTGGTGCCAGCCAAGAGGCGACCAGCCAGGTAAGCCTTTTGAGCAGTTCGTAACTTGCAAATGTCTCTACTGCTTTCTTTAATGTTGCCTCTTTCTCCAGCATTGGATCTTTCATGGATTCACATGCTTAGAATATTCCCCGTCGTCAGACTGGGACCCCTCGGTACACATATATAGCCTTTTTCAAAGGAAAATTTTTGACACTTTTGTGTCCTATCTACGTCCTTTTAGGACCCGCCTATGCATGCTCCGCAGGCCGTGCTAGTATAAGAGGCCCACCCCCGCGGCTCCCCTTCAGATTTCAACCGTCTCCAAAGTTGTGGGATCTCCTCGTGTTGTCCTACTGTTTTGTACTAGGTTGCGTCATTGGATTTCGAGTAATAATGTCCTCTGTGTCAGGTAAAGCGCTGTTCCGTCCATGCGCGACATGCGGCTTAAAAAAGGTTTACGAGGGGGACGGACATATGGACTGCATATATTGCCTCCACCCTCACCATTCGGCGGATACCTGCGACATATGCAAGGGGTTTTCTCAAAAAACCCTCAAAGACCGGAACCGACGCCTGGTGGCATGGCTGAATGATGGAGCGGGGGCATACCCCCCCTCGGCGGTGGGCTCCACACAGTCGGCGAAAACATCGCGCCGAGCGGCCTCGTCGGAACCGCTGGCGAAGAAATCTAGACCGTCGGAAAAAGAGTCATCTGGAAGTCACTCCACTAGAGACTCCTCGGCAAAGAAATCATCCACATCAAAAAAACATGATAAGGAAAGGAAATCCTCCTCTGGCGATCATCACAGATCGACCACGAGTCGAGAGTCGAGTAAAAGCGGGGACAGTGTGGAGAAGGGGGGACCGCCAAAACCACCTGCGAAGTCTTCGTCATCGACAGCCTCACTACCGCTTGCACAGGGGGCATCCACCGTCCCGTCGACAATGGCGTCAACGAGGGCCTCGTCGACGGGGATCCTACAGGAGGCCTGGAGGCCTGAAGTTTTTGACCCGACCCCCCTGGAGCCTTTGCTACAAGAGCAAGCTATGTTGTTGTCCTCGGAGGACGAGAACGAGAGAGTTGCTGGCCCAGCAGACCTAGGGCTACGAGCGGCTGACAAGTCGTCGACGAGGGCCTCCGTTACACCGGTATCTGCCCCTCTCCTCAATCGGTTTTGTCGTTGGATATTCTGTCCACGCTTCAGTCCTTGTTGCAGTCGTTGGACCAGCGACTACCCCATGCAAGCCTGCCACAGTCACTCGTCGACGAGCCGGTCCCGTCAACCGACGCACCCACGCATGCCAATCTCAACACTGGCACAGGAGGAAGGTGAGCTGCCAGATTCGGAGTCCGACAGGGGGGCCATGTCGGATATCTCATTATCCCCCTCCAGGGATCCTACCTGGGAGTCAGAGGCGGAGTTGGAAAACCCCAGAAGCCCAGCTCACCCGTCCCCTCCGGACGACATCGCGTCATTCCATTCTATGATGGAGAAGGCATGCAAAGAATTTGGTCTGTCCCAAGAAGAACAGAAAAAGGATTGTTTTTTGTTCGACCACATGGGCAAGAGAAGGAGGTCGGTGTTCTCGATACCAATACTGGACCATGTATGGAAAGAGGGGTTGCAGACAATGAGACACCCATTCTCAGAACCAGCAGTGAAAGGACGCCTAGAAAAAAAGTTTAAGGCTCCAGAGTCTACCCCCAAGTGTTTATCCTCCCAACCAACACCGGACTCGGTGGTGTCGGCGGCAGCAGCGAGGAAGGCAAAGGCACAGCACAAGTGCACGACTCCTCCTGAGAACGAGGCGAGACGCCAAGATGCCTTTGGCAAGAAAGTGCTCTCCGTGGGAGCGACCACAGTAAAGGCCGCAAATTCTCTGGCAATTGTGGCCAGATACGATAGGGAGATGTGGCACAGATTAGCTCTGCTGCTTGATCATCTTCCAGAAGAACAGAGGAAGGCGGCGATGCTACTGGTTCGAGAGGGCGAGGAAGCCTCAAAACACGCAATTAACATTGCGGTGGATCTCGCTGAGTCAGGCTTCAAGCATGTCAACAATAGGGTGGTATTGCGTCGACAGTCATGGCTTAAGTATACCTACTTCAGGCCAGAGGTGCAATACAAGGTCTTAGATATGCCCTTTGAGGGAGACCTTCTTTTCGGCGAGAAGGTGGACGAGGCCCTAAAAGAAATGAAAGAAGATTCGGACACGGCACGTTCATTGGGTGCCCTCCAGAGTGGCAGAAGTTACACGTCTTTTCGTCCCTTCAGAGGGGCTTCAGGTAATTCAAGATTCTCTTCTGGAGACAGATCCTTTGCCAGATCGGCTTACCCCTCCCAGGGATACCGACGTGCCTCACAATCGGCTAACCGTCGACGAAACTTCCAGTCTTCCAGAACGACCATCATACCCATCGTCGTCGAGAAAGAAGCAAAATAAAGATCAGCAGTGACATACCACGCACCGTTCTGGGGGGAAGAGTCTCAGCATATGTCGACGAATGGGAAAGAATAACGACGGACCAATGGGTGTTAGACACCATAAGAAACGGACACTCTCTGCAATTCAAACACAACCCTCCGCAAATTCCACCTGCGTTCACCGCTCAGTCCCATATGAAGGTACTGCAACAAGAGGTTACACTCATGTTAGCGAAGGGCGTGATAGAATTAGTTCCAACATCACAGAGAGGTCAAAGAGTCTACTCAAGATACTTCGTCGTAAAAAAGCCGAATGGCAAATGGCGTCCCATTCTAGACTTACGCAATCTCAACAAGTCCTTAAAGAGCCTAAAATTCAAGATGCTCACTCTGCGGGAAGTGATCCGTGCAGTTCAAAAGGGAGATTTCCTGGCGTCCCTGGATTTACAGGACGCGTATTTCCATATTCCAATGTGTCGGAAACGCAGGAAATTCCTACGTTTTGTAATAGGGCGAACTCACTACCAATTCACGGTTCTTCCTTTCGGGCTCAAGACCTCCCCCAGAACGTTCACTAAATGCCTGGCTCCAGTGGCTGCCTGGCTAAGGAAGCAAAGCCACCATGTATACCCATACCTCGACGACTGGCTGGTAAGGGGATCCTCCCCAGCGTCGACCAACACAAGTCTGCAAGCCACCAGGCAGCTTCTACAACGACTAGGATTCGCCATAAACTTCGAGAAATCCTCTCTGCGGCCATCGAGAACGCTGGTATTTTTGGGGGCACAGTTCGAGACTCAGTTAGGGCTGGTGAAACCTTCCCTCGACAGGACCTCAAGACTCATTCAACAAGCGGCCCGGCTACGGCGAAACGGCAGGATCTCAGTGAGAAAGTATGTTTCGGTCCTGGGGGCCATGGCATCCTGCATCCATCTGGTGAGAAACTGTCGACTATTATTGAGGCCAGTCCAAGAATTCCTCCCGGACCGATGGACACAGGCTCGGGGATCGTGGTCGGACAGGATAACCGACGACAAGCTACATCGGACCCTCCAGTGGTGGCAGAGTTCTCACAATCTGAGCAACGGTGTGCCCCCACAGGAGCCGGAGTTTCAGAGCACCATAGTTACGGATGCGTCCCTAACCGGATGGGGAGCGCACATGGGTGCTCTCCAAACGCAAGGTCGCTGGTCTCCAACGGAGTCACTCCTACACATAAACGTACTGGAACTCAGAGCGGTACAATGGGCTTTGAAGGCGTTCCTAGCACACATCAAGAGTTCGCGAGTGCGAATACTGTCCGACAATACAACAGCCATGTTTTATCTGAGGAAACAAGGAGGGACACGATCGAGGACTCTTTCCATAGAAGCCCAGAAAACATGGCATTGGGCATCGAAACACGAAATTTCCCTCGTGGCTCATCACCTTCCAGGAGTGAGGAACGGCCAAGCCGACTCCCTCAGCAGAAGCATGGCCCAGATACACGAGTGGGAAGTGGACACGGGTCACTTGAGGAAAGTGTTCGAGAAATGGGGTCACCCCCCTCTGGACGCCTTTGCGACCAAAGACAACAAGAAATGCGAGCAATTTGCAAGCAGATGGCCCCAAGAGGGAACGGTGGGGGAGGCGTTCTCCTTCCCATGGACGGACATGTTCCTCTATGCTTTCCCCCCGTTTCCCCTCATACGGAAAACAATACAGTGGATATGCAGATACAATTGCCGGGTGATTCTAGTGACACCATACTGGCCGAGGCAACCGTGGTTCTCAGACCTCCTCCATCTATCGCTGGAACATCCCATAGCGTTTCCGAAAGTCCCGTACCTTCTATCCCTGGACAGAGGCACGGTGTGGCATCACGACCCGGACAGTCTCAACCTTACGTCCTGGCTCCTGACTTCTCGGAGTTGGGCGCCTTAGACATTTCAGAGGATTGCCAAAAAATTCTACAGGCGGCTAGAGCCCCTTCCACTAACAAATCTCACTCCTACAAGTGGCGGAGATTCTGTGAATGGTGTAGAGGACAACGGGGCCTACAACCATTGTTGGTGACGCCGGAACAAGTTCTACCTTACCTGCTCCTCTTGGCAGAAAAGGGATTGTCCCCCTCGTCGATAAAGGTACACCTGGCAGCCATCTCGAGGTTCACAAGGAAGAGGCAGTCGTCTCCCCTATTCAGTGACAGACTGGTAAAACACTTCATGCTGGGTTTATTTCAAGCCTTTCCCCCGGTGAAACGTTTTCCCCCGACGTGGAGCCTCAACACAGTGTTGGCAGGCTTGATGAAACCGCCTTTCGAGCCTATGGCCACGTCCGACATAAAATTCATTTCGTGGAAGTTGGCATTCCTGATAGCTATTACATCAGCCAGACGTATCTTGGAACTACAAGCGCTGGTCGTGGACCCGCCCTACCTAAGATTCTTTAAGAACAAGGTAGTCCTGGCAACTAACCCTATGTTCGTCCCGAAGGTTCCGACGGTATACCCCAAAAACTCATCCGTGGTTCTGCCTACTTTCTTCGCCACTCATCGGCAGCAGAAAAAACTCTTCATACCCTGGACGTTAAGAGGGCCCTGAAATTCTACCTACATCGTACACAAGACATCAGGGCTACTCGGCAACTGTTCGTCGCATATGGTCCGTCGACGAGAGGAAAAGCAATCTCTAAACAGGGACTGGCTAGATGGGTCTCGTCGACGATTGCTTTTTGTCACTCTAAGGCCGGAAGGCCACTGCAAGGACATCCTAGAGCTCATTCTACAAGGTCGATGTCCTCCTCAACGGCGTTATGGGCTGGGATTCCGCTGACGGACATATGCCAAGCGGCGGCATGGTCAGTGCCCCACACGTTTACCCGCCACTACTGCCTTGCCAGGCAGCATGCAGACGAGGTGCAGATGGGAAGAGCCGTCCTGCGCCATTTGTTTCAGTAAGGTAAGCTCTTCCCTGTGGAGATTCGGTTATCTACCCTCTTAAGGGCGATATACTTTATGTGGGCAAATGTTATATGACTTGACTTATCCCTACGGGAGATATGCATTGTGTAGTAGGGTGAGGATATATATTGTTACATTACATTCTCACCGACGTCTCAAGTGTTACTGCTATACAATCTATTCTAAGCATGTGAATCCATGAAAGATCCAATGCTGGAGAAGGGAATAGTTTCTTACCTGTAACTCCATTTCTCCAGCATTGGTATCTTTCATGGATTCACATGCGCCCGCCAACCTCCCCGTATGTAATGTATGTGATAAATTTAACCCTTCCTACTTTGGAGGGGCCGAAATCTGAAGGGGAGCCGCGGGGGCGGGCCTCTTATACTAGCACGGCCTGCGGAGCATGCGTAGGCGGGTCCTAAAAGGACGTACATAGGACACAAAAGTGTCGAAAATTTTCCTTTGAAAAAGGCTATATATTTGTACCGAGGGGTCCCAGTCTGACGACGGGGAATATTCTAAGCATGTGAATCCATGAAAGATACCAATGCTGGAGAAATGGAGTTACAGGTAAGAAACTATTCCCATCTTCCTCTTTCAGGTTGTTCTGTCCGGGAGGCGTGCAGATTCGAGGAAGCTGTTCTCAGTAGCTGCGAGTGGCTAAAGATGAAGACTGCAGGTATGATGCTGCTGCTAATGATGTTCCTTTTGTCTCCTTGCAGGTTCTGCTTCTCCGAGGTTCGAGGGAATAGCTGGACACGGTGAACGTCACGCTGCAAGCTGCAAAGTAACGCAAAGCGTGTTGTCTTGGTCGGGTGTGGTTTAAATAGCCCCAACAAAATAGTCCAGGTAAAGTAGTCCCTAGGCTGCCACACCCAAAACACTAGACCGCATAGCTCGGGTCTTTTGAACCAAGCTATGTGAAAGCCTCCATGTTGGCTGATAACACATAAAGTAGTTCCCAAGCACATGTTTTTCATGGTGTATGAGCCTGTCTGCATAGGCGCCATGAGTGGCCCCAAGAGGGTTTTGGAAAAGGATGCCGGGTTCTAAAGGCCTGAGTCCTGACTCCACCTGGCCAATGGGTTTGCCAGAGGGGGTTTTGGGCGAGGTTCGTGACACATCTTCCGATCAACGGGGACCCGTTTCGGAATTTTCTACACCCCTCAAGGGCGATTTTCATCGAATTTCACTTCTTGGAGGATACCGGAACATGTATGAGGCCTACACCACGTGGACATGGCCCAAGACAAAGGAGACTCGACGGCCATTGGGTCCAAACTGTTTAGGATCTGCCCAGGATGTGGACTATAGAACGTCTTCAAGGAAGATGAGCACTCCCGGTGCCTCTACTGCCTTCATGCCGACAAGTTGCACGTGGAGGAAGACAGTGCGTTTTGCAAGAACATGTCAGTCCGGACCATGAAGGACCGTCTGTCTCGACTCGCTAACTGGCTGGAGGCGAAGAGCCCAGCAACACGTGAAAAGAAGTCTGAGCTGTCATCTAAGACCTTTGAGGGCGCTCTGGCGTGTAGGTGACCCCAGTTGCATCGACATCCAGGCCTGGAGTTTCCCTGCCATCCCAGAGGGAATCATCTTTCCAACCTATCGAAAAGACCCCCGGGCTGAGAAAGAGGGGTGGGGGTGGCGAGACTCCGATATCTCCTCCGAGGATGAGCTGCCTGTCATCAAGGCAAGCCTGGACAGGAAGTTCGAGGAGGTCAGGGCCCGTGGGAAGGATCCCGATGAGGCGGACGGAGAGAGCGAGGGTGGAGCCGATGAAGAACGGCATATCGCGAGGAACCAGACTCCACTCCCACCCAAGCAGAGGCGAGTCCATCCTCCTCCCCACCCCCACCCTTCCATCCTTCACCTCCATCCCCTACTCCAGGGATGAGACGGAGATGGCGACGACGGGGACAGACGACGGTGGTGACAAGGGAACGGATCTCCCGTCCTGGTCTCCGCGGCGGCCAAGAAGAAAGCAGCAGGGGCGACGGCATCAACTTCAACTTCTCCGCCGGATGGCGAGGGGAAAAAGCTGGACGCCATGGGACGACGGGTCATCTCGTCGGCGTCAACGACATCAAGGTGGCCAACGCTCTCGCTATTGTGGCCCACTACGATAGGGAGCTGTGGTTTAAGATCATTCCCCTCCTGGACTTCCTCCCAGACAAGAGTGCGGAAGCCCTTGAAATCCTGCAGGAGGGTGAGGTGGTGTCGGACCACGCCATCACGGTGGCCACAGACATCGCAGACACCGGTTTTCGCCAGATGGGTAACGGCGTTTGCCTTCGCCGGCGCAGTTAGCTTAGGGCCTCCGTCTTCCATCAGGACGTACAGGCCAGGGTACTGGACATGCCCTTCAACGGGAACAACTTGTTCGGCTAGGCAGTACATGAGTCACTGCAGGCCATCAAGGCGGACATCGAGATGGCCCGTGCCCTGAGCACTCAATCAGCGACGACCGTCCTTTCGGATCTCCGGAGGCAAGTCTCAGGGTGCCTCCAAAGGAATCAGCGGCAGCTCCTCGTCTTACCACCAGACGGCCCAATCCCCATCGCAGGAGGCCTACAGAAGACGCAACAAGGCCGGTGGACACCGTCATTGTCGCTAAGGGGCCAAGGGGGCAAGGCTTCGGCGAAACAGGACTGAACCGGGCGTGACGTCGGGCCCCCTCCCGAGCATCCAGGTGGGAGGCCGGCTGGCGAACTTTGTCAGCATGTGGAATTCCATCTCCACCAACCGTTGGGTGCTGGATGCCCTGGCCCATGGGCACACAGTTCCAAAGGAAGTGCCCCCATTTTCCACCAGTGGCCAGGAAAGAAACCCACATTCCACAGCTGCTTCTGGCGGTACGAGCGATGCTGAAAAAGGGCGCGATAGAACTCGTCCCAAAGAGGCTCCGGAGTATACTTGCGGTACTTTCGCGTCCGAAAGAAGACTGGCGGTCCATTCTTGACCTCCGCTGTCTCAACAAATTCATAAAATACCAGAAGTTCCGGATGGTCACCCTTCAGCACGTACTGGGACAACTGGAGGAAGGCGTCTTCCTGTCTTCGCTGGACTTGGAGGATGCCTACTTCCATATCCCTATACACAAAGGACATCAAAAGTTTCTGGGCTTCGTGGTCAAGGGGCGGCACTATCAGTTCAAGTCACTGCCCTTCGGTTTGAAGTCGGCACCAAGGGTCTTCAAGTGCCTGGTGCCGGTGGCAGCGCCGCTGCGCCTGCAGGGGATCCACATCTACCCCTATCTGGATGATTGGCTCATCCGAGCGAAGTGCAGAGAACCCGCCGTGGACCACACAGAAAGGACCGTCCGCCTGCTCAGGGAACTGGGGGACTCGATAAACTATGCGAAGTCCTGCATGGTGCCATTGCAGGACGCCCTGTTCCTGGGAGCCAGGCTCAATAGTGACGCAGCTGGCCTCAATGACGGAGGAGAGGATAAAAGCCATCCTGGACAAGGTACAACGGCTGTTGACCACGGAAGTTGCCAGGGTGAGATCCATCAAGTCCCTGCTCAGCATGATGTCGTCGTGCATCTACCTCGTGCGACTGTGCAGGTTGCGGAGGCGGCATCTGCAGGAGTTCCTCGACGCCCGTTAGATACAAGTGACGGGAATTTCGAAGACAAGATCTCCCTCAACGAGACCTTCCGTCAAGCGATTCAGTGGTGGGACACCCGCACGCATCTCGCGACGAGCATGGACTTCCAGAGCCCAGCCCATCAGGAAACGGTGACAACGGTCGCCTCCCTGGAGGTATGTGGCACGCACTCTGGAGATCTCCAAGCAAGAGGCCTTTGGCTCCCGGAGGAGAGGTCCCTACACATCAATGTCCTGGAGCTCTGGGCCCTTCCTCCCGTCCCTCAAGGGCAAAGTGGTACGGGCTTTCACCGACAACACCACCACGATGTTCTACATCCAGAAGCATGGGGGCACCAGAACTCTTTCCAAGGAAGCGCAGGATCTGTGGCACTGAGCCATCGCCGAGGGGATGTTCCTGGTACCCTTCCACCTTGCAGGGAGTAAAGAATACTGTTGCTGACTCACTGAGCAGGGAGCTGCGCTCGTGCCACAAATGGGAACTTGGGCAGGATCAAGTGGATCTCCTATTCCGACGATGGGGCAATCCCCAGATAGATCTGTTCGTGACACCAACGAACACCAAGTGCTGGAGGTTTGCCAGCAGGTTTCCCCAGCCGGGGAGCATGGGCGATGCATTCACCTTCCCCTGGGATGGCCTGTTCCTCTAAGCGTTCCCACCATTGCCGTTGATTCTGCGACTCATCAGTCAACTCAGACGGTCCCGGTGCAGGATGATCCTCGTCACACCAGCGTGGCCGAGGCAGATATGCTTCCCTGACCTTCTGGACATGTCAGCGTTCCCCCCAGTCAAGCTACCGACAGACGCAGATCTTTTCGCCAGGGAAGGAGGCGCGATCCTGCATCACGACCCAGGATTGCTGAACCTCCAGGCCTGGCTAATGCAGCACTAGAGTTCGGAAACTACAATATCTCGCCAGACTGCAAGGAGGTACTTGCCAAGGCCAGGGCGTCCTTGACTCTTAAGTGCTATGGACATAAATGGAAAAGGTTCTCTGTCTGGTGCCGTGCACAGATCATCAACCCTCTACGGATTACTGCCCCTCAAGTGCTCCCATACTTGCTGTCGCTGGCCAAGGCGGGGCTGGCACATGCATCCATCAAAATTCATCTGGCGGTTATCTCCCGCTACACCAGAACTCCAGGGCGGTCGTCGCTGTGGTCGCACCGTCTGGTGAAGGAGTTCATGAAAGGACTGTGCCGCTCGTTCCCGCCGGTGAAGGCTCCGGCCCCGGCGTGGGAGCTCATTGTGGTGCTGACTAGGCTCATGCATCCTATAGAACAAAAGAAATCCAAATTATGGATAACTGCGTCCCCTGCACACTTTCAATCAGGCATATGGCCTAAATGGATTAAACGAAAAAAGAGATTTTTTTTTTTAAGAATCAGTCAATAATACAATTTAATATCTCTTTAAGATTCAGAGTTCCAATATGTCCGGATTCCAAAAGAGAAAAAATTCCAGGAGTCGTTTTCTTTAGAGAAAGATGGTCTTCTCTGATTTATTGATTTTTTTCTAGTTGCCCAGCGCGTTTTCGAGATAACATTCTCTCTTCATCAGGGGCTTAAGTTTCAAAATCACAAGCATCTACAAAAAACATATATAGAAAATGATTCAGTCTTGTCCAAAAAATGTCATACCTTAATAGTAAAAGAACCCATATTGCCCCAAGTCACTTCACTTGTCCAGGTAGAGCTTAATTTAAACAAAACAGTGTTTCATTTTTCTGAACCTAGGGTTAATCTCGTATGGATAACATGTCCTTTCTGTTGTAGATTATCTAAAGATACCTTAATCTAAACCATCTATTAATCAAACACATCATTTTTTTGAAAAAAGGTGTATTAAGCCAGAGCCCATCTTGATAAACGAAAGGATAGCAGGTTAGAGTTTAAAATGAACAAACTCACTTAGGCTGTATGAGTCTAAAGGTCTTTTTTTTCGAAAGGAGTAAAAGAGAAGGACTCGCCCTTCTTCCACAGTCTGGGAAAGAGAAGATAGGTGCCAGGGCTGGGAGCTGGTAAACTCCCAAAGTGTAATCAGTACAGTGGAGACAGCCAAGTCTCAAGTGATGAAAGGTCAGAATCAGACTCCTAAAGGAGTTGAGAAAGCGCATGTCAAAAATTATGATAGTAGATTGGAGTTTGTGATGAAAAAAAGGGGGGGCATCCATATTACCTTATTTCTGTAGGCGGCTGTAACGGAGAAGCAGTCAGGAAGCAGAGCTTTCCGACTGCCTCTGTTGCGCCTCTGTTTATATATGAAGTGTGGGTCCTATGATGTCACCCACGCATGCGCGGGCGGCGTCCGAGATGATGTCACTCACGCATGCGCGGGCGACGTCAGTGATATTCGAAAGTAAACAGGATACGTCAAGAATTATAAAAAATGCGTTCATGTACCAGTGGCCAAACAGAGATTTGCGCCACCCGTGAATCTGCTAGGGTATGAAGAATATACTTGAATGATGTCATTTTCAGATGTGTGTAGGTACTGCGGATTAGTAAGGGCTAGATAAATGAGAGCTTGGTGTATGTGGGAAAGAATAGGTGGTACTGGATATAATTCATCCTGTATGAGAAAGGTGAAAAGCCTGCGAAGACTGGGTGTTAAAGAAACAGAGAAGTTAATTTAAAAATCATGATAAATGAAGTCACATGGAAGTAGAAAATATTACTAACCTACTTTTTGAATAACAATTACCCATGTTTCGTGGAATCCTAATTGAAAATTGGTGTGCAAGTGTTACCTTGTGTTTAGGCTCATGCATCCGCCATTTTTGCATTCAGCGCTGCTGAAGTTCCTATCATGGAAGACAGCGTTTCTTGTGGCCATCACCTCCACATGATGAGTGGGAGAGATCCAGGCCCTCTCCTGTAAGCCTCCATATCTGACATTCCACAAGACGAGGGTAGTGCTGAGGTCACACCCCTCCTCCATGCCCAAGGTGCCGTCTGGCTTCCATCTCAACAAGCCCTTGGTGTTACCTGTTTTCTTCCCGTCGCCTTCGTCACCGGCTGAGGGGACTTTGCACTCGCCGGATGTAGCTATAGCGCTGAAGTTCTACGTTGACCGCATAAAAAGTTTTTGGAAGACATCACAGCTGTTTGTGAACTTTGGCACTGTCAACAAACAGAAGGCCCTCTCCAAGGCTTCCATTTCCAGATGGCTCTCCGGCAGCATCATGCACGGTCACTGGTTGGCAAACCGACTGTTGCCTGGCCGCCTGAGAGCCCATTCAACCAGAGCGATTGCTGCTACCACTGCGTTCCTGTCTGGTGTGCACCTGCTGGACATCTGCAGGGCGGATACGTGGAGGTCGACGCACACCTTCACGAGATTCTACTGCGTCGACCGGGATTCCAGGGAGGAGTCAAGAGTCAGCCCGGCAGTGCTGCGCAACCTGTTCGCTTGAAGGTGAGCCTGGTGAGGAGGTAAGAGATGCTCCCGTGGTTGTGCATGTGTGTACTGCTATGTATTCTTGTATTCATGAGCATGTGAATCCATGCCAGACCCCATGCTGGAGAAGGAACAAGTTATTTGCCTGTAATTGTTGTTCTCCAGCATGTGTCTGGCATGGATCCACATGCAAACCCTCCCTCCGACCCCTCTACGGCTCTTCTCTTGGTCCTACTTCCACTTTACGTGCTACCAAATCTAAAGATGGCTGCCAGAGGAGGGGCTTAGGTAGAGGGCAGTCATTGGCTGGGGGCAGCATGGCCCAGAGACCACTGATTGGTTATTAGTAGAAAGACAGTCCAGAAACGAAACTGAAACTGATTTTTTTCTTTTACCGAGGATTCCCAGCCTGACGACATGGAATATTCATGAGCATGTGAATCCATGCCAGACCCATGCTGGAGAACAGTTACAGGTAAGTAACTTGTTCCATCCAATCCACTCTGTCCGTTCCTTCCACTCCGTCCGTTCCATCCCTCTCATCCGTTCCATCCCTCTCATCCGTTCCATCCCTCTCATCCGTTCCATCCCTCTCATCCGTTCCATCCACTCAGTCGGTTCCATCTGCTCCATGCATTTCATCCTTCTATCCCTTTTGTTTCACTCACTCTATCCGTTTCACTCATTCTATCTGTTCCATCGACTCCCTTGGCTCTTTTATTTTCTTTGTTCGAACAACCCCGGATTTCTGTTTATTGTGACTATTCATTCCATTTGCTCTATGCGTTGATTCTTTATGGGAAGAGCCGCGTTTTCAGTAATTTGCGGAAAGACAGGTAGTCTTCGGTGTGTCGAATGTGGGGTGCAAGCGGGTTCCATAGAGTGGGGGCCAAGGCTGAGAACAAGGATCCTCCTAACCTGACTGAGTTGGTGTTTGGTATCCCTAAAAGGAGGGCAGAGCTTGATAAGAGTGTGCAGTGGGAGATGGGGTTTAAGCTTGTCCTGTAGGTACAAAGGGCTGGTTTTGTGCACTGCTCGGTGCGTGATGCATAGGGTTTGGAAAGTCGTCCTTCGTCCAACCGGAAGCCAGTGGAGAGTTCTGAGAGGTGTGGTGTTTTAGGCCAAGTGCTAGAAGCATTTTGTGCTCTTTGTAATTTAATGAGGTGGTATGCTTGGACCCCAAGGGTAGAGGGAGTTGGCATAGTCCAGTCTCGACATTACAATAGATTGGACAGCGGCAAGTCTATTAGGAAAGGAGCGGTATGGAAAAATGCGTCTAAGAATTTTGAGGTGGTAATGGCAGGACTTGGAGAGGTTGTTGATTTGGCGAGAGAGGGTTAGGTCAGAGTTGAGTGCATCCAAGGTTTTATACTGTGGTCGAGGTGGTGTGTGGATTGCCCATGGATGTGGGCCATGGTAATGGGTGGGGGAGAAGCTTGGTGTTGCCGCACACCATGATTTCAGTTTTAGTGGGGTTTAGGAGGAGGTGGTTTGTAGTCATCCAGCGATCAATGTCAAGGAGGGGCAGGCTGCGAGGTCGGGCTGACAGTTGGGGTAGGAGTTCAGGAGTTTTAGGATTATTTGGATGTCATCGGTGTAGTTTTAGCACAGGATATTGTGCGGGCGGATTATTCACGGGAGGGTGGACATATAGAGGTTGAACAGGAGGGCTGATATGCATGCTCCTTGTGGAACTCCTGAGGGTAATTTGTTTCCTATTGTTGAGGAAGGATGCTATCCATTTGAGAGCGTTTCCACGGATTCCTAGGGAGTGGAGGCGGTCAAGGAGGATTGAGTGGTTGATTCTGTCAAAGGCGGCAGAGAGGTCCAGAAGGATTAGTGCTGTGGTCTTAAGATCGTCCCAGATTGAGGTCGGAGTGGTTTTGGTTCTGTGTCGTGTTCTGAAGCCTGATTGTGCAGGGTCTAGGAGGTTGTTGGATTCGACAAAGGCGTTTAGTTGGGAGTAGTAAGCGGTTCGATCGATGAGTTTAGCAAGGAACCTGGTCTTTGAGATGGGCGGTAGGTTTTGGGGTCGAGGGAAGTTTTTTTCTTTTTTTTAGAAGAGGCTTGACATGTGCAGTTTTGAAGGCGTCGGGGAAGATTCCCGAGGTGAGGGAGTCATTTAGGATGGTTCTTGCGTACTCTCCTGCGCAGGTGGATGAGAATATTTCTTTGAGGATTGAGGGGAGGGAGGGGTCAAGGGGGGAGCCAGATTGTTTCCGAGCAGAGAGAAGGATGAGAAATTAATTTCTCGATATTGGTGTGAACGAGTCAAAGGTGGGCTGCGTTGTTGTTGCCGTGGCAGGTGGGGGGCGTGACTGGTGGGGCGGTGGATTACGTGGCTGGGACAGGAGGGCCAGTTTGTTGTTAGTGGTGTAGAAGTGGAGAGTCGCAAAGTGACTGAGATGGGGGTGGATAGGGTGGAGATACAGGTTGGTTTGGTGAATTCAGAAATTATTTTGTGGAGTTCCTTACTGGGGTTTTCACAGTTGAGAATTCGAGAATTGTAGTGGAATTTCTTTGCTTTTCGGACTTCGGCCTTGTAGTGTCGATGGTGCCAGGCCACGGTGCATCTACCCAGGTTGTTTTTATTTTTCCGCCATTTGCGTTCGAGGGGATTTATACATTTGTTTTGCAGTCTTCAGTTTTGGTGTAAACCATCTGGGATAAGGGCCACGGCGAGCCGAGGATTGGCAAGTGGGGGTGAGCGGGATTAGTGAGATATTGAGCCAAGAGTCAAACAAGTCGATGGTTGAGGGAGGAGATTGAAGCAGGGCTTCGGCTAGGTCAGGGAGGATCTTTAGTTCTGATGCTTGTTAATCTGCTTAGAATCACATGCTGTTCATATTTTCTGACATCCAGTGGCATTTTGGGGGCCGAAAGGGGACGTTGGCATAGGCGTGTCTGTAACACTATCCTTATCGTGACGTGTGGTGTACCCAAAATCCCTCACGCGCCGAGGTCCCTCAGATTGGTTTTTTCCGCCCAGATAACTGGTCGCCCTACAGCGGAGCTCTTACTAGGGACCATTTTTATCTTTACCGAATTGTCGGTTTATTCGCCCAACAAGAACATCTTCGACGAAAACTATGGGGGATTCGTCTACGGCTGTGGATTTCGGCGCCTAAGATCCGTCTGCTGGATTTTCCACGTGGTTGGGCCCTCTGGCCGACCTACACAGTAGAGAGAGTGGGGTCGGGGTGGCCATATTGTCAGTATGTCTTTCCTCCTTTCCCCTCTTTTCCCTATTGGTCTGGTCATCCTTCCCTTTGGCTATGGAAAGGACTCCTTTTAGATTCTGCCCTAAGTGTAGGGTCAGATATCCTTGGAAGGACGAACACAGGACGTGTAACACCTGTCTCCCCCTAGAGCACGACGAGAAGCGGTGTGCAGCGTGCAAACTCCTTTGGCCTAAGACCCTTAAGGAGCGCCGTGTAAAGCGGTGTGCCGCGTATGGTATGGTGTATGGATCGTGCTGCGGGCGTGGAACCCCCTTGCCCCACCGCCACGCCCGCAGCACGATCCTCCCCGCAATGAGAGACAATGAAGGACTCTCCCAAAATGGGAATAAGGCCAAGACAGAGTGCGGGTGAGCGTAAATGGGAGTTTATCAATCAGAATAGGGCATGCAAAGGACTCTGCAACCTCCGAGAGCGCTCTGTCTGACAATAGCAAAGACAGGCGTATATATTTACAAAAAACGTCATAAGAACCTACACACTATAGGGGGCACAAGTTCATGGGGATTGGGTGGCGACGACTAACTATAGGTGCTGCTGTGATGTGGTTGGCTTTGGCTGGAAGACGTCACTGGGCAGCCTCGTGGGTTGGGCTGGGCCTGGCAGGGTGGCAGAGTTCATCCAGGCGGTGTTGTGGGGCCATCGCGGCCAGTGGCAGAGATGAATGTCTTCTCCTGACTTATTAGCCCTAGGCCATGCACACCGCAGTCATTCAAGCATTTTTGGTATTATCTTCTTTAGTAAATCTTTCAATAGGTTATACAACAGGTTAATGCAACACAGGAGGAATGCACCTTGTGAGGGGACTGGAGGTAATACGTCAGGGCATGGTTACCAGTGTCCTGTTGACCGGGGACATAGGTCGAGGGGCTAAGCTTCAGGGCCTGGGACGGGCGGTACATGTGTTTCTGCCTTGTTAGAAGTTGTTATGGATGTTCCACTGTGTGTTGTCAAAGTGTTGGGTGTCTTGATTGTACAGGGCCATAAGTCTGAGATGGTCCGGTGGGTTGTGAGGTTTACGAGGGGGCGCGTGTGTTCAGGCAGGGGTTTACTGCTGTGCTGTAAATAATGCATGTGGCAGGTGGTGGCCTTGGGTGCTACAGAGGGGGTTACAAATCTTTGAAGCGACTCCAGTCTGGTTGGGGGAGGTAACGCAGCGCGGCGCGGTCTCTGCTCTCATGCCTTGGCAGCCTTCGTAGGGTGGGAGGGGGAATGGCCTTGTACGTGTTTCACAAAGGTATCTCCCTCGTGTGTTGCCGATTTAGGTAAAAACATCACGAACATTTGAACACTATATAATACTTATTCAAGAACAAATACAAAACATGCATTTAACCTTTGCTGGATGTGTCTCGATTATACCCAGTCTGAGCAACTTATTCATACATTATGTTTTAACAAGTACAGTATTTAGTTATATGCATATATATTTGCAGTAAGTGAGGTAGAGTTAGGATTGGTGGAGAACATAGAAAGTGACCCGCCATTTGTTCGTGACGGCGGTGGCGCATGTGGGGCCTAGACGTGCACATATGACATGCGCCTTCTCATGCATTCTTCACATGGGCCCTTTGTATGGTTACATTTGTTTTCTTATGTCCTCTAGCAGCATTAGTTCAGTTATGGCACGAGCCCATGGGGTGTAAGGTTTCCAGTCATACACGTAACAAACATATTCCTGATGTGTGCCGTTATTATTAGTACCCAACTGCAATGGTATATGCTCACCATCGCTTATATCATGGGGGCATGATCTCTTGTAATTATACATCTTACAGGCTTTTGTAATATAAGGGATTTTATGAGAGAAAAGCATTTGTTGCAAGTAGTCTCAACATTAATATACAAAGATTGTCTGGCATATAACGACCATTTTACTGTTCTTTTCATTTGCCTAGGCCTGCTGGCTGGGTCATGCTGGGAGCGATGATACACTGCGGGAGGTGTACTGTTACAATGTTAGTGTATTACACTAGCTCATGTCCGTCTTGTTCGTGGGAACGTGCTCGCAGCGGATCTGCCAGGGTGCTGCGGCAACAAGGACGACTGAAACCCTCCAAGGGTGGGGGCCGCGCAACAGTGCGCTGAGCTCACACCATCTTTACCAGATAAAATGGTTTCTAGGCCCAACTAAATTATAATACATGTGTGCAATTAATACTTGCGGGCAATGTCTCCAGTGGGTGAACCCTCCACCACCTGGGCCCGGGTGGCATGAGGGGACGCCCAGAAGAGCCATAGTCCTCTCCTGGGGAGAAAGCGCAGGCGAGGGGGGTCTTCTTGGACCAGTCCTCCCCTACATTTCCCCCCTTTCGTTACTAAAGTAACGAATTCTTCAAATCTTCTATCCTCCTACATTCTGCCTCGTCCATCACCGCCTCATCCCATGCAGGAGTTCCTTTGATGGGCATCCATGCTCTGCACACCCCCCTTAAGCTCTCACCTCTCCGGGCGTATTCATCTGGGGTACACATTAGATATATGCATCCACCATCTCCTTCTAAATCTACCCAAACTTCCTCATACCATTCTAATATACGGGGCTCTTTGATGGTGGTGTGCCACAACTTATCTACAATATCTTTATCGTGGTATATAGGCACCAGTTGGTACCTGGGTGAGTTATCTATCCCTGTTTGTACTTGTGCTTCTTGCATCGTTTTTATTGTACCGTGTGAGTTGCCCATTGTCACCATCATCATCGCACCATTGGGTACTGCGTTAGCACAAACTCGAAGACCCACCTGGCACAGGCAAAAAAGTAGAAGGAGGAACACAACAGCTGGTATTAAAAATTTTACAGTTGTTCCAAGCCATGAGGGAACCCAGGAGAAGATGTTGTCGAACCATGTACTTGCTTCTGCTCCACCTTCCATTTTCATTTTTTCTCCTAGGTTGTGGACTGCTTCGATCACATGGGACAGGGAGCCATTGTCTGCGTCTTCAGAAGGTACGAAAGTGCAGCAGGCACTTCCTATTTTTCGGCAAACACCACCGTCCATCGCCGTCGTCAGGTCCAGGACGTACCTGTTTTGCATGGTCATTAGTCGTAAAGCTCTTAGTTCCACTTTGATTATATTGAACCCTTCTTCAGTGTCATTTGCCAGCTGAATCAATTCCCACCGTGTTATCTGGAGCCATTTTGCGTTAGCCCTTGCTTGGACACTTGAGACGAGTGAGGCAAAGAATGTTTCTGCTGAACTGAATAATCGGTATTTGTCTGGGATCTGAGCCAATAGTTCTGATGATGCCTTTGATATGTAATTTGATGCTCGTCTGTTACGGGTTAGCACTTTTCCCTTGTTTCCAGAAGACAGGACATATATTTGTGTCTCTGCAGTTGGTTGAGCCACACTCTGCATGCGTTCCTGTGTCCTTTTGCTCCCATCGATGTGGCTTTCTGGTATCACCATTAGGGCTGAGTGCAGAGTGGCCATTGAGCAGCTGCCACTCCATGACTGGGGGAGGTGTAGATATGCCTGTTTGCCGCACACCCAGTACGTGTCCATCAGGGCCGCTGTCCCTTTCCTTAAGTCTGGGATGGTGAGGGTCTTGTTGCAGTTTTTGTTTGTTCCCATGGGGGTTCTCCCTTCTCCTTTAAAGCACAGTTTGTAGCCCATTTCGCTCTGCAGTTTGAACGGCTTTTCAATGGCAGTTACCCAAGTTAGTTTTGAAATGTGTTCTCTCCATACGGGTGTGCATGTTTCTTCTATCCACTGCAATTTATCCGGTGCCACACCTCTTAGTGCTTCCGCTTTGCACAGTACTTCTTCATCCTTCCGCTTGTTGTCAGAAAAAAGTGTCCCTTCTATTACAAAAAATGGTTCTTTCAAACATACCACTCCTGCCGTTTTTGGGTAACACGTTTTTTCGTTCTGCAGCATTTGAAAAGTCACTTTGTGTGCCTGGAAGGTGTTCTTAATCCTGCACAACGTGAGATGAAGGAGACATTGGGCATCCACAATAGGCAACTCTTTCGGTAACAACACTTTGGGTGTACCTGATGCATGGGGGATGAGGGAACAGACATAACAGCTCTCGTTTGTTGTCTGTTTAGCTGTGGCACTCATGTCTGCATACCACTTTTTTGTTTGATGGGGGTGTCGTGGGTCTTCCATCTTATCTAGACCCAGCCCATAGTACTCATCATACTTCCCAATCCCCTGGGCAGTGGACAACCTAGACCCCCCTTCCTCATTCCCGCCCCCCTTGCACAATTCATCATATAATATTTCGTGCATTGCTAGTAGCTTTTCGTCTTCTTTCCTGACGTTATCTGGCAGATTGTTTTTAGGGATGGGGGCAGGCTGGCTGGTGAGGGTGTTATACAACCATGATATGGCAGACGGGTTTCGGTCATTGAGACTGTGGGCATTGTAATTAGATACCCCTGGTGGAGACACTGTGTTGCTCTGCATTCCACCTTGTGGCTTTTCTCTTTGTGAGGTCACAACACTGGATGGTGTGGTATGATATCCCCGCACAAGTTTAGTTCCGTCCCATATCAAAAAATCACCTTCCCTGGTATTGACCCCTGCAGTTGCATTGGGCCCGGTGGTACTGTTAATTGGTCCAGTAGTGTTGTTACTCCCTCCCCCCTCGTACATCTCGATAGAGATGAACGCTATAAACCAATATGTAATCAAGCCAAACATCATAAAAAACAATGTGATGCATACTGATAATCCACACTCATACGAATATCTACATCTCTCATATACTAGTTCTCTCATTCTACTAATTCTATCCGTTGCAGGCTGCCCGTTAGTTGCCATGGAAGCTCCTGTTTGAGATATAAAAGTGCATTAAGTGCATGCATGTAAACGTTTTGCTGGCACTGTCTGTGCCAATACATTTGACGGGGAATGGAAGCGGGTGGGGATGCGGGGGAGGGGTATTCACAGACAAGGGTATATACAAACTATAATATTATTATTTCATTAATTGCATACCAATCAACAAGATAAAAAAAAAAGAAAGCACACGCACACACACATTTTTTTTTTTTTTTTTTTTTTTTTTTTTTTTTTTTTTTTTTTTTTTTTTTTTTTTTGCAATATCCTTGTCAGTCATTATTCCATTCCAGTCCAGTGCTGACACACACACACACACACGTCGATATTTAGACATCCTACTCATTTTCATCGTTTGCTGTTGTCTGTGCCCCCTCATCTATCTCTTCTTGTATATTGCTGTATGCTTTTCGTACGTCGGTCAAATGCACCCAGTACCTCAAGCCCTTCACCTTCACTGCCGTGGGTGTGCAGAATATTACTTCGTATGGGCCATGGAATCGTGGTGCGTTCCACCGACGCACAAAGCTTCTAACATAAATTGAGTCGCCTGGCATCAGCTGTAGCTGTTGCTCTGGTTCCGTGACAGATCCTGTTACGTTTCCCTCTTCTCTAGTGAAGGGTGGGGAGAGTTGTTTTGATATGGCGCGCGCTGCTCTTGTTAATTTTCGTAAATAATCTGTAAACTCTTCTCCCAATATTGCGGCACTTCTGTGAGCATCTGAGTGTTCGCGTGGTGGAGAGTGTGCTGTATTCATTCGTCTCCCGGTCACGATCTCGTGCGGGGACAAATGGTGGTCTTTGCTTGGTTGATTTCTCAATTCAAATAGCGCCAGGGGTAGACAGTAAATCCAATTTTTCTTTAATGAGAAGCATAGTTTTGATAACCTGCCCTTCAACAGTCCGTTCATCTTTTCCACTACGCCATTACTTTGGGGATGATAAATAGAACACAATTTATGTTTTATACCCAATAATGTGGTCACTTCCTTGAAAAGTTCATTCACAAAATGAGAGCCGTTGTCTGAGCGAATCACGTCACAAATTCCTCAGCGCGGGAACACTTCCCTTACTAGGAACTTGGCGGCGCTTTTGGCGTCAGGTCGCGCACAGGGTCCTGCTTCCACCCACCTTGAAAATGGGCACACTACCACGATCATGTACCGCGCGCCATTACACCTTTCCCCCATGTCTGCGTAATCTATATGCAGTTCTTTGAATGGGCCAATGGGTTTAGGAATTGTTCCCCGGAGTGTGCGCAATGTCATTCCTGAATTGTATATTTGGCATGTTGTGCATTCCATTGTCAATCGAGACACATGCTCCTGGAGACAGGGCACGAACCATTCTTCCTGTATTTCCGCTGCGATGTGCTGTTTGGTATTATGTGCAGGGAAGTGCAGCTGTTGAAATGCAACTACTAGTAACTGTAGCGGCATTACCACTTTCCCTGAGTTATTTTGTCGCCACAGTAGGTCTGTTCCCGACTGGCTGCACCCCCGTTTTGTCCATGTCAGTTTCTCCTCTGCACTAGCTCCTTCTTGCAATTCTAGTATTTGTGATATGGACATCATGTTGTACCCTTCTGGGGGCTCTTCAGTTCTCTTGTTCTTGAGCATGTACTCACCTGCGTCATATTTCTGGAAATAGGAAGCCTCCTTGGCGGCAGCGTCCGCTGCCGCGTTCCCTAAAGACACAACGTCTGTGTTGGATGTATGGGCCTGGCACTTCACTATTGCTACAGCAGTAGGGTTTTGTAGGGCCTCAATTAATTCTTTTAACAACTCTGCATGCTGCACTGGTGTTCCGTCCGCCCGTCTAAATCCCCTACGGCCCCATCTTGCTAGACCTCCATGTACTGTCGTAGTCATGTAAGCTGAGTCTGTGTATATTGTCACTGCACAACCCTTTGCTGCGTGTAGTGCTTCTATGAGCGCAATCAGTTCTGCTGCCTGCGCAGAGTAATGCGACGGGAGGCGGTACTGTACTAGTGTTTCAAACTCACCTTCTTCTAATCTCACTACCGCCATGCCAACGTGTTTTTCTCCTGTGTCCACATCAATTGATGCAGACCCATCCACAAAGTACACTTCTCCCTCATTCAGTGCGTTTTCACACACCACTGTGTCCTCTCCACCTTCTCCTGTGTGGGTTGTGCAGTCGTGATTTTGCATATCCTCCAATGTGCACGCTTCTGTAATGAATGTGGCCGGGTTCACTGTTTTACATCTCACTATATGAATGTTGGCGCTGGACAATATGATCTCGTATGCTGTTGCCCGCTGTGTGGTCAGTGTGCTTTTTGATCTTTCAAGTATTGCAAATAATGAGTGCTCCACAAACAATGTCACCGGGCACCCCATTACTATTGTGGCACTTTTCTCAATCGCGAATGCGGCTGCTGCGAGCGATTGTTCGCACGCGAAATGACCCTGCATCACGGCATCCAAAGTACCACTATAGTACGCCAGGGGCTTGTGTCCTAAGGATGTTTTTTGTGTCAGTACTGCTGTCATAAGTGTTCCTTTGCAATGGGAAAATAGGTAAAATTCGTGTCCACAATCGGGGTTTGCTAGTACTGGAGCGCTTGAAATTAGCTCTTTCAGTGATCGAAACGATATGCTCATTTCTTCTGACCATTTTATTTTTTCAT
The DNA here is from genome assembly GCF_040938575.1 of Ambystoma mexicanum. NCBI lineage: Eukaryota > Metazoa > Chordata > Amphibia > Caudata > Ambystomatidae > Ambystoma > Ambystoma mexicanum. Next base: position 15,539,411 of record NC_090925.1, on the reverse strand, counting down.
TCCCCTGTTGTGCTTCTTTGAGTGCTTGTAGGAGGGGCCTGGTGTATGCTGCATAGTCTAGTATCCATGCTCGGCAATAATTGCACATTCCCAAAAATTTCTGCTTATCTTTCACTGTTGTGGGCTCTCTTACTGACCTTATTGCCTCCACCCTGTCAGGAATTATTCTCTTTCCGTCTTTTGATATGAGCTGTCCCAGGTATAGGACCTCAGTCAGGCAATACTGTAGCTTCTCCTTGTCTACCTTGTATCCTTTGTTGGCTAGTAAAGTCAAGAGCGTTGTTGAATCATTTCTACATGTTGCTTCGTCTTGTGCACACACCAATAAATCATCCACGTACTGAATAATCGTACTCTCAACTGATAGGTTTCCCAAGTCTTCATGCAATATGCGGTTGAATATGCTCGGGCTCTCACAGTATCCCTGTGGCAGTCTGCAGTGTTCATATCTTTTTCCCCCCAGTGTGAACGCTGTAAGGTATCTACTCTCTTCAGCCAGGGGTATTGAGAAAAATGCGTTTTTCAAGTCCACTACTGTAAAATGTGATGCTGCTTTTGGGATACTGCATAGTATTGATGCAGGGTTCGGGACTAGAGGGAACTCTTTCTGAATTACATCATTGAGGGGGCGTAAGTCCTGTATCATCCTCCAAGATCCCCCTTTCGCTTTTTTAATTGGATAAATACATGTGTTACATGGTGAGTTTGAAGGCACTATTATCCCTTGTACTAGTAGTGCATTTATCGTTTCTTTTATCCCTTCTTCAGCCTCACGGGACAATGGATACTGTTTGACTCGGGGTAAGATAGCTCCTTGCTTTAGTTTTATTATCACAGGTTGTACTCCGTGCAACAGCCCTACATCATGGGGGCCTGTTGTCCATAACTTGTTTGGTACGAGCCTCATGTCGTCATCAAAAAATGACGGTGGTGTTCCTACCACTGCCATCAATTGGACGGGGATCTCCCTGGCTTGGATCAAAATGTCACAGGGCATCGCTATTTCCATTACTATCTCACCATCCCCTTCTGTGTCTGAAAAGAGGTCCTCATCTGTTACCTCGCGTAGGGCGAGGTTTGGGTTTGTGCACAGCACTGTTCGCCACTCACATCCTTCTCTGTCCATTCCAATCACAGCGATCCGTTTCGTTGACACCTGCACAGCGTGCAAATCCAACGACACCACTGATCCTGGTGCTGCGTTCGGACACACTATGGGGCGGAAGAGGAACTCTGCTGGAATCCTCCAATCCATGCTTTTTAGCTCTGGAACTATGAGGGCCAAAGTCTTTAGCCCTTCAATAAACATTTCTTCATTTTGTGGCAGCCCTCGTATTTCCTGTGTGGTTGTGTAGGCTTGTACTACCAACATTGCACGCAAGGGGCATATCCCGGGTGTAGAACACACTATTCCTCCTTCAGTAAATGATATGGTCATGTTAAGTTTACTCATAAGATCCCTCCCCAACAAATTTATCGGGGACTGTTCGTAATATAGTAAGGGGGCCTTTACTGTCTTGCCCCCCACTGTTACATCCAAAACTTCTGTGTAAGGAACTTCAATTACAGCCCCAGAGAACCCCTGCGTCTCTAACTTCCTGTTAGATAACGGGAATCGGCCCTCTCTAACACATGATTTTTCCGCTCCCGAATCAACCATGAATATGAACTGCTTGTCTCCTATCTGCGCCCCTACCAATGGTTCCTCTGCTGCACTGTAGGTGGTGGATAGAACTGGACACGCAAGTTTTCTCTGTGGGCTGTCCTATGCGGGGTGTCTCATTGCCCCCCTTCATTAAATATATTTCCTGAGACCACTGACATGCCGTTGTAAGGTGCTGGTGCGGGGGCCCCGTTTGCTGTTGTCGCGAACGGGTTACCTGGCATATATTGCATACTGTCATTGTGTTGTGGGTGGTTCTGTGTTCTGTACTGGGGTCCCTGTGGCTGGCCCGTGATACCCTGGCCTGGGTCTCTCAGTTGCTGTTGTCCCATCGGAAGGCCATATGGGCTTCCCGGGTGGGGATGTCCATACTGTTCTACCCCCTGGAACCCATTGTTTTGTCTACTTCTACACTCCCTGGAGTAATGCCCCCATCGTCCACAGTTCCAACAACTCCCCTGGGGGCCCCTGGGACCCTGCCATCCATTTCCTCCCATTCCCCCGTACCCCTGTGGTCCACCTCCTCTTCGGCCCCTGTACCCACCTCGTCCCCCTCGAGGGGTCCACTCTTGCCACTGCGGACCTCCACCTTGCTCCTGCTCGTTCCACTGCCGCTGTCCTGCTCCCGCCCAATTAGCTGCCATCCTTCCTTGTATTGCTATCAGCCCCTCCTCCTCATCTTCTCCCTCCCTGCTATGTGGGAGTGCGGCTACTGCCGCTGCGACCTTCACCAATTTTGTCTGTACCAACTTTGCTTCGTCTGCCAATCTTTTCTGAGCTACCTCCCTCTCCCTTTCCTTTATTCGTTTACAATGGTGTACTATTATGCTCTGAATTTCTGGCCATCCCTTTGCTTCAATACCTGCTATCTTGTCGAGCGCTTTCTGCACTTCCTTTGGGAGCCCTCTTTTTATAATGAAGTAAAATAAAGAGGTCGATTGATACCAAGGCGTGCCCGTTTCCGCTCTCCACATCTCTTGGACCCGTAAAATGTAATCCATAGCCTCCTCCCCGTCATTCATTGTACACTGCATCACGGACTGTAAGTCAGGTGTATCTGGAAATGTTTCGCGTAAGGCGTCCCACACCCTAGCCCGCACTGTGTTAAAGGAGGCCCCATCATGGCGGTCACAATCTAACGTAACTCCTGCGAAACCGGCTTTAACCCATACTCTTTCAGCCTGATCGCCCACCGCTGATACGAGCAGACTTTTCACATCTCCTACAGCTAGGGGTACCCCGGCAGTATGTTTTTCAAAGGCGTATATCCACTTACTTGCCCCTCCTGATAACGGGGGCAATAGCTTTAATAAGTTGGCTTTGTCCATCTGTGCCCATGGGATATAGTTAGGTCTCCCTCCTCCTCTATGTATCAACGGAAGCTGTAGCTTTCCTTTCGTTATCGCACCCGGACCTGACGTGGGTGTTGATGTCTCTAGTGATGCCATTTTCCCCACTCTGTTCCTTAGGCGTCCTGACCACTCATCGTCCAGTGTTCTCACTGAACATGTGCCACCCCCCCCTTCGCTTCTCCCTCCCATAGCCATGCTCAACCTGTCACCTTCTTCTAACTCGTCCCTTATATCGCATAGTAATTCCTCTCTATCCCCCATAGACCTTTCGTCATTGTCGGGATCTCCCTCACGTGTCTCTATTTCAATTATTCGGGTTGGTTCTTCCTCAATTGTGAACAGTATCTCACCTTTCTTCCACCCCTCTTCAGGTCTTCTTGTCTCGCCTGGCGCTCTAGACGTGCGCCCTGATCTAGTCGCATTAAGTGCCGTTTGTCCGCACATATCTTTTATCCTTGAGAGTTCATCTTTTGCTATTGAGAGTCTTGACTGTAAATCATCTGTCAGTTTCTCTATGTCCACCCTTTGTGTACTCGCCTGGCCTCGCTCCCTTGTACTTTCATATGGTGGGGGTGCAGTGGGCCTGTGGGGTGTAGTAGTTGTCGGGGGAGGTACATATGTTGGATCACTGTATCCTTCTGCGGGTACAGGTTTTTTTAGTATCGGGTACAAACTTATTACCTCTATTGGTGGTGCTACACTTGGCAATTCTTTGATATCTTTCTGTAGCATCAGTGGATTGTCTGTAGTGGATGGGAGATCAGGATTTACTACTGGTGCTTTAGGCGGTGGTATTTCTTCAAATAACCTCCAAAGATCTAATATTTCCCTTCTATTTTGCAACTGTTTCCCTTTGTACTTCAAGAAAATGCATGTGACCACCATATCCAGAACGCTTTTATCAAATGACCCTCCCTCTGGCCATATCTGGGGTAGCCCCTCTCCCTTCAACTCAGTTACCCATTGGTCGTGATATTTCTTAATCCGCTCCGCGTACCCTGGAAGACTTTTGCAAATATGTGATAAGGGTGTTTCAGCCCCCATCTCTGTGCCCTCCTAGTGCTTATTTGTCTCTGTGTGTCTGCAACTACAATATCAATGTACTATCACTATGATTTTTCGTATTCTACTTCACATTCAATGTTATGCTCGGTTGGGCTCTCCCTCCCTTGACTGCACAATACAAGAACTGACCGTACACAATCTCTACTTTGTTCTCTTTGGGGGACACATACAAGAGCAACCCATCATTTATTTTGACAACATCAACCCGGAAATGAAAAGGCACCCACTCACGTCACTGTATCAACGTTGCCTTCAAGAGTTTTATCCGGTCACACTTACCATGACCATTTAACAATCATACATTAATAGCCGTTTTACACATTCGCAACATCAAAGTTGTCCTCTGACACATACGAGGTGCACACACCTCCTGGTAGCATTCAATTCACCATTCGAGCTGCCCTCCCTTTTCTCCCTAGCCGGCTGTCCCTATCGGTCTTACTTAGATAAATGGATGCGCATATACATATATTTATATGTTCTAACCTGCTCTCCCCCTTCTAGTAGGCCCCCTTTTTCTCTGACTTTCTTCCCAAGTTTGTGCTAATCGTGCTTTTTATTCTCCCCCTACCCCTAAAGAAAAAGAAAAGAAAGAAGTAATAGCGATCACTAATATATTCTCAGTGCCCCCTTTTGCTGAACACTTTTATCTTGTATTTCACTTCGTCATATATTCCCAGTACTAGTCAATATAGCACTATGCGGCGCCGCCTTCCACCCCCTTTCGGAGCTAGGTTCCCGTCACTTCTATCTCTTATTCACCTCGTAATCCTAATGGCCATATGCAAAGAAAAAGAAAGGAAATTTTAGGATAATCTTTAGTATATCTTCGTGCCCCCTTTTCGTTCCCTGTCCTACACTTCTCTCCCCGCTCCCTTTACAATCGCTCACACTCAGTACTCACGTGCCCGTCTTGAACCGATAGTCTCCGAAACTGGGTCCGTCCAGGCAGTGTCGCCGTCAGCTCAACAGTCACCCCCGACTCCGGCGAGCGGTACTCAAAGGGGATTTTTCAACCGGGATCCCGTACCCTTTCTCTATTGAGTGCGCACTTCTTAGTGTACCGGTCGCCGTTGGCGGGCAGCCTCCCGGAGCCGGCTCACCGTGCGTATCCCTTTTCGACCGGAGATTCTCGTGCCAAAAGGGGACGGTTATAACGAGTTTAGGAAGAAATAAAATCACGCTATCGGGGTCACCACTGAAGGCAAGCGTCCCCACACAGCACGATCCTCCCCGCAATGAGAGACAATGAAGGACTCTCCCAAAATGGGAATAAGGCCAAGACAGAGTGCGGGTGAGCGTAAATGGGAGTTTATCAATCAGAATAGGGCATGCAAAGGACTCTGCAACCTCCGAGAGCGCTCTGTCTGACAATAGCAAAGACAGGTGTATATATTTACAAAAAACGTCAAGAACCTACACACTATAGGGGGCACAAGTTCATGGGGATTGGGTGGCGACGACTAACTATAGGTGCTGCTGTGATGTGGTTGGCTTTGGCTGGAAGACGTCACTGGGCAGCCTCGTGGGTTGGGCTGGGCCTGGCAGGGTGGCAGAGTTCATCCAGGCGGTGTTGTGGGGCCATCGCGGCCAGTGGCAGAGATGAATGTCTTCTCCTGAATTATTAGCCCTAGGCCATGCACACCGCAGTCATTCAAGCATTTTTGGTATTATCTTCTTTAGTAAATCTTTCAATAGGTTATACAACAGGTTAATGCAACACAGGAGGAATGCACCTTGTGAGGGGACTGGAGGTAATACGTCAGGGCATGGTTACCAGTGTCCTGTTGACCGGGGCCATAGGTCGAGGGGCTAAGCTTCAGGGCCTGGGACGGGCGGTACATGTCTTTCTGCCTTGTTAGAAGTTGTTATGGATGTTCCACTGTGTGTTGTCAAAGTGTTGGGTGTCTTGATTGTACAGGGCCATAAGTCTGAGATGGTCCGGTGGGTTGTAAGGTTTACGAGGGGGCGCGTGTGTTCAGGCAGGGGTTTACTGCTGTGCTGTAAATAATGCATGTGGCAGGTGGTGGCCTTGGGTGCTACAGAGGGGGTTACAAATCTTTGAAGCGACTCCAGTCTGGTTGTGGGAGGTAACGCAGCGCGGCGCGGTCTCTGCTCTCATGCCTTGGCAGCCTTCGTAGGGTGGGAGGGGGAATGGCCTTGTACGTGTTTCACAAAGGTATCTCCCTCGTGTGTTGCCGATTTAGGTAAAAACATCACGAACATTTGAACACTATATAATACTTATTCAAGAACAAATACAAAACATGCATTTAACCTTTGCTGGATGTGTCTCGATTATAGCCAGTCTGAGCAACTTATTCATACATTATGTTTTAACAAGTACAGTATTTAGTTATATGCATATATATTTGCAGTAAGTGAGGTAGAGTTAGGATTGGTGGAGAACATAGAAAGTGACCCGCCATTTGTTCGTGACGGCGGTGGCGCATGTGGGGGCTAGACGTGCACATATGACATGCGCCTTCTCATGCATTCTTCACATGGGCCCTTTGTATGGTTACATTCGTTTTCTTGTGTCCTCTAGCAGCATTAGTTCAGTTATGGCACGAGCCCATGGGGTGTAAGTTTTCCAGTCATACACGTAACAAACAGATTCCCGGTGCGTGCCGTTATTATTAGTACCCAACTGCAATGGTATATGCTCACCATCGCTTATATCATGGGGGCATGATCTCTTGTAAGTATACATCTTACAGGCTTTTGTAATATAAGGGATTTTATGAGAGAAAAGCATTCGTTGCAAGTAGTCTCAACATTAATATACAAAGATTGTCTGGCATATAACGACCATTTTACTGTTCTTTTCATTTGCCTAGGCCTGCTGGCCGGGTCATGCTGGGAGCGATGATACACTGCGGGAGGTGGACTGTTACAATGTTAGTGTATTACACTAGCTCATGTCCGTCTTGTTCGTGGGAACGTGCTCGCAGCGGATCTGCCAGGGTGCTGCGGCAACAAGGACGACTGAAACCCTCCAAGGGTGGGGGCCGCGCAACAGTGCGCTGAGCTCACACCATCTTTACCAGATAAAATGGTTTCTAGGCCCAACTAAATTATAATACATGTGTGCAATTAATACGTGCGGGCAATGTCTCCAGTGGGTGAACCCTCCACCACCTGGGCCCGGGTGGCATGAGGGGACGCCCAGAAGAGCCATAGTCCTCTCCTGGGGAGAAAGCGCAGGCGAGGGGGGTCTTCTTGGACCAGTCCTCCCCTACAGACCCTGTGGACACAGCAAGATCAGGACTCTGATGTTTTGTGCCTAGACTCTCCTCCGTCCACCCCGGCTCGCCAGGCCTCTCCTGTAGATGACCAAATGGCATTCAACTCCATGTTGAAAAAAGCAGCTGAATACTTTAAAATTGCCACTCAAGAGGCGGTACCTGAGCAGGATTTTGTGGAGGATATCATTAAGGAAAAACCTCTGGCGAGTCGATCCATCGCCCTCCTCAACTCTGTTAAGAGAAGGGTAGCTCCCTCATTGGTGTCACCTGCTCAAACACGGGCAGTGAACCAGAGAGTCGAAAAATTATTTCGCCCTTCCCCTTCCGACCCTCTATACATCAAAGAGCACGCCATCCCAGACTCACTGGTAGTGACTACCACTCGAAAGAGGGCAGGGGTACCCCTTGCCACGGGAGAATCACCACCGGACACGGAATCTAAGCGGCTGTATGCCCTGGGCAAATGTGTCACGTCAGCAGCCGCATACACTATACAGGTTGCTAATAATACTACTCTATTAGCAAGCTATGCTGATGGCCAAAGGAATTTGCTCGAGGAAGGCCTCCAAGAGGTTCCCGAACCCGCCAAGTCAAATCTTCTCTCCATTGTAACGGAGGGAAGACTAGTTAACCAGAATGTGGTGAAGAACACCCTGGACACTGCGGAAACTGCAGGCAGGTCTCTTGCTCGGGGAACCCTACTGAAAAGACACGCTTGGCTGCGTACTTCAGGATTTAGACCTGAGACTCAGGCCTCCCTCATTAATAAACCCATTGAGGAGACTAACCTCTTCGGGAAAGCAGTGGATGAGGCTTTGGAAACAGCCAAGGAGGAGCATGAGACTCTAAGGTCTCTGCAACAAATTACACAGAAACCCTCCTCCCAGAGGGGTAATAACTCTCGGCGGTCCTTTCGAGGGCAAGCCCGTGCTGGTCAAAATACCTACGGCACGGGTAACATCAACACAAATCAAACATCTGGAAGCCCCACGTACTACCTCTCAAGGGGTCAGAAACGCGGCAAGGGTAGAGGCAGAGGCCCCAATCCCAGAAGAGCCACAGCCTCTGGTCAGAAATGACCACCAAGTCCAGGTCCCCTCCCATGTCACCCCGGTCGGGAGGCGATTAACATCTTTACTCAGGGCATGGGAGGGGATAACTTCCGACCAGTGGGTCTTAAAGACGGTCGCCCGCAGTTACTGCGTGGAATTCACCCAACCTCCACAGTTCAGACCGCCGCGCTCACGGCACTTTTCACCGGACCATCTGGAGATCCTGATCCAGAGGTGGAAGCACTGCTAGGAAAGGACGCCATAGAAGCCATCCCTATTCCTCAGGTAAACAAGGGTATTTATTCAGTGTACTTACTTGTACCCAAAACGGATCTCACCATGCGCCCTGTTCTAGAGCTGCGCCCAGCGAACAAGTTTATAAAACCCCAGAAGTTTTGCATGGTAACACTGCAGGAGGTGATCACATTGCTGATACAAGGGGACTTCATAACAACATTGGACATGAAAGATGCATACTTTCATATTTCAATGTTGCCAACGCACAGGAAATATCTAAGGTTCATGATCAAGGAGAGGCATTACCAATTCAAGGTACTCCCCTTCGGCATCGCTTCAGCGCCAAGGGTGTTTACCAAAGTCCTGGCAGTGGCAGCAGCACACCTGCGCAGACTATCAGTCCCAGTTTACCCTTACCTTGACGAAAGGCTCATCACGGGGGACTCGTTCGACGCTTGTTTTTCAAACACCCAAAAAACATTAGATCTCCTCGTCAGCCTGGGAGTCTCAATCAACGAAAAGAAATCCGGTTTAGTCCCCAGCCAAGTAAAACAATTTGTGGGAGCTCTAGTTCGGACAGAAGACGGTTTCGTCTTCCCCTCCAACGAGAGGGTTCAGAACATGCTTTCTCAGATCCCTCAATATGTAGCCAGTCGGGAGGTGACGGTACGCAAAGCTATGCGTTTGCTAGGGATGATGGCGTCATGCATATACTTGGATCCCCCCGCGCGGCTGCGCATGCATCCCATGCAAGAGTGGCTCAACAGCCAGTGGTGTCAGGCCAGCGGACAATGGGAAGATCTGGTAGTTGTCTTGCCAGCCCTCGTTCTCTCTGCAGTGGGGGCCAAGAGAAAACCTCTTGAAGGGGAAGACCTTCACCACCCCTGCAGTAGAAGCCACTCTCACTACAGACGCATCTCTCACAGGGTGGGGAGCTCATCTGCTTCAGCAGACAGCACACAGAGTTTGGTCTCCTCAAGTAGCATCCAACCATATAAACTTACTGGAGCTGTTAGCGGTGTTCAAAGCTTTGAAAGCCTGTCAGGTGCAACTGCAAGGGAAGACAGTGCTGATTCTAACGGACAGCACTACAGCTATGTATTACCTGAACAAACAGGGGGGCACTCACTCTCCAGGGCTATCCAAGCTGTCCCAGAACATTTTGATATGGGCTCTCAAACACAAGATGTTTCTGTTATCCCAGAAATGTTGGTTTTGGGAGGATGGGGTGGGAGGAACAGGAGTTTTAGGATGGTTGCCGTGCCATCAGGCTCCTCTGGCTTGGGAGTTGGGTAGGTGTAGGGTGAGAGCGTGGTGGAGGGGTGGGATGGTTTGGGATGGGAGGGGGAAGGAATTGAGGGGAGGAGGGAGGGAGACATGCCAGAGTGAGGCTCTTACCCTGGACCTAGCTGAGCGGGATGGACTCGTGGAGCGGGTGGAGTTGAGGCTTGGTTGTAATATCAAGAGGTGGAGTTCGACTTGGTGGATTCACAGTACAGTGAAGTTAATGGGGCACACTCAATATCGCTTGACTCCTGTAAATAGCTGCACAATTCAGTACAGTAAAACTAGTGTAATCAGGGTACACATTTACATTTATTTATAACGCGCTCAATGGACCAGGAGGCATGATGGCGCATACAGACAAAAAAAAACAACATACAGATATACAACATAAAAAAGAGTGGCCAAAACAAAATTAGTGCGTTAATAGCTAGGAGAGATCAGTTCAAAACAATATTTAAGTTAGAAGTCATTGATAAGTGATTCAACTTGGTGACTTTATGCAAAAACAAGGGTAAGCTATTGGAACCATATCCCACTACAATGCAGTCCGTGTTCTCTGAACTGCACCAGTTCTCGATCTGTGTTCTCCTAAGGACCTTCAGGTCCTGAGGTCTAACACAGCTGGGTATCACTTTCAGATTAAGCCAAGCTAAGATTTTATTCTTAAGGGCCTCCCTGGATTCCAACTGAGCCGGTTTCTTAACGTTTGTGATGACAAAGTTTCTGGGATCCGAGACAAAGCTCCTAAGCTTATAGTCAGTAATTTACGCCATCGCAGAGTTCTTAATCCGTAAGTCCTTGTTCATTGAAGAGTCCATGGTCTCAACAGACTTATTATACTCGGGCCTGAAACCGGGGCTGCTGGTTTCACTTGCTGCATAGACCTCAATGGCGGTGACTCAGAGTTGTCAGTTTGACAGCTCTGATGTGACCCCTGCTGAATAGATGTTGTTTGTGAATATTTATCCATTGTGTTGGCTGCAGGTTGTAGTGACTTATGGGGGCTTAATATATCCAACTCATAAGATTTTGAGCCCACCAATGCCACCCAAGACTGAAATTCTTCGAGGTTTGAGCAGGCCGTTAGGTCCCGCAAAAGCTGGTTCTTATGGAGCAGCCAAGTGTCAGGAACCTTAGGCTTATCCAACCCCCTCTCAGAAATGTTTGTCATGACTCCTGACTGCCCCATTTTTGAAAATTGGTGACTTGATGCCGATTGGGTACTCATCTGATTGTAGGCTTCTGGTTTGTCAGGTGCCTCGATCTTAGCGTGCCCCCCTTTCTCTGCATCAAGGTCGTCAAACACCTTAAGGGCAAGTGGTGTAGGGGAATGATTGTTAAGGAGCTGGTCCTTCTAGAGCTTAAATCTCCTTTTAACGCTTAGTGCAAGAACCTCAGAGAAACGACTGCCTCTCCTATGAGGAGTCAAAGAAGGTGAACAGGGAGAGAAATCGCCCTCCACAATATATTGAAGGCTGGACATCTCTGTATTCTCTTGTTTTGTTGGCTGGACAATGACATTATCCACACTTAAAGCACTCTTTGGCCTCAGACCTGACATAATGGCAACAGAAATGCAGCGTAAAAAGCAGAAGCACTGTACCAGCACCAATGGAAGTAAGCAAAGGAGCAACGGGAGTTTACCTGACTATAATGCTCCCAAGCCCATCGGAATCCTGAGATGTAGGCTCTGTACGTCCTATGAGCTGCAATGCGGCTTGTTCCTGCGTGTTACCGCAGGCCGCTGGCGGTAAGTGGCTGAAGGAACAGGAGGCGAAAAACAGCCGGAGGTCAGGATGTAGGGGGTTGTGGGTCCTAAACCACTGTATGACGCCACACTCGCAACACTGATAACGCGGCCATGCACGCCTCGCCAACAAACTCAGCTCGCCGTGCTTGAGCTCCGTCACAGCAAGAGTTGAACTCTGCGATTCGAGTAAAGCACCCTACAATGATAGAGGCAGCACCAGGCCGCACCTAGTGTTGCTGGGCACACTTCGAAAATGCAACCTTCAACACAATGGTGTTACTAGGGTACACTCAGTGTTGTTGGGTGCATTTTCTAAATTCAGATTGTAACAGTCTAGATGTAGGATTCAACACAGTGAGGCTATTAGGGCACACGCAATGATACTTGGGCACCCTATCGAGATGTGAAACACACCACAGTGAAACGATTTGGGCACACTCAATGATCTTGGGCGCACTTTCTAAGTTCGACTTTAACGGAGTGACGCTAATAGGGCATACTCAATGATGTTGGGAATGCCTTCTAAATTCATCTTTATGACATTGATGCTATTAGGGCACAGTCAATGTTGATAGGTACACTTTCTAAGCTCAAAATGTTAACACAGTGAGGCTATTAGGCACACTCAGTTTTGTTGGGAGCACAGTCTAGCTGCAAGCTTCAATATAGTGATGATATTGGGGCACGAGTAATCGTTTGACCTTAATATGTGACTGTACGATGTAACACAGTAAAACCTTTAAGATGTTTAAGTATGAGTGCTAAGGCTTTCTGGCGTGATGTAATTGCTTCAGTTCCCACCATTGCCACACTTATTTTTGGTTGGTGCTGGTTGACGGCAGGCTACTGGCTTCTTGCTTCTCCTGCGGATACCTGTAGATATGATTTGGAGCCGCCTCTGTAGGAGCTGCCCTTTGTCTTGGGCCCTTAGTCGCAGGGCTGCACGGGCAGAGGGCTGCCCTGGGAAGGTCGGTAATGGCCTGGGTAGCACAGGTTTCAGGGCCAATCAGGGCACGGTGGGAGGATCGGGAGGCAAAGAACCAGGAAGCGGGAAGGGAGCGAGGGCTGCGGGAGGGAATTCAGGGACTGGGAGCAGCGATGATTGGGGGTTTTGGGCTAAGGACACCACAATGTTTTCTATTGGAGCAGCAATGGAGCGTTTACTCACCTGGTGGATTGTGATACACCCCGGCACTGGGAAACTTAACAAACAATCAGGGTGGGGGGTGTGCTGGGGAGGTGCGAGCGAGAGGTATCAGGAAGGGGAACACAGAGAACAGGGATGCGGGCTCGAGGGTGCCTGGGCACAACAAAATGGCCAAATGTACAACAAACACTGATGGATGGATGGAGGGCGCAATGGGTCTAACACTCACCTGCTCCGGATGGTTGCGGATGTATGAGTTTGCATCCTTACCAGTCAGTCATTAGCTAGGCACACAATTGAACACGCTGTGTCCCTGGCCCCTTTCATGCAGGGAGCTCTTAGCAAGCCTGTTATTCTTCATAGGTGGGGTTTAGACATGCAAACAATATTTGTAGTACTTATGTGAATATTATTGCTGACCCTTTGGCTAGGAAACAAGTGCCAACAGCTTCGATTGTCAGAATTGCCCTTGCCTCGTCTAGATTATGGGACACACTCGTCATTGCTTCCCTCTTACTTTGCTGAAAACAAGTATTCCGTTCTTATTTTTCTCTAAGTTGTTTGCTGCCCACAGGAGATTTTACTGTTTTGGATGGTTCTATTTAATGAAAGCAAATAGTCTCTTAAGTTACTGATGTCAGGAATATTACTTCAAGGAAGCTGCTCGTATTAGGAAAAAAAAACATTCTGAATTGGTTCTGCGAACTGTGACAGTCATTGAGATATTGTGAACGTGTGAACTGTGACAGTCATTGAGATATTGTGAACGTGTGAACTGTGACAGTCATTGAAATATTGTGAACGGAGTTAACTGTAGATGATGTACTTCTTTGTCCAGATTTTGGATGTTATCTTGAAAATAAACCTATTTTTACTGTTTTGTTGCAAATTGTTCTTATAGCCATGGGTTATGCGTGTGCCATGTAGAAATTAATGGACAGAGCAGATATGTTGTGTATACTTCCTGTGGTATGTCGAAGGGATGTGCCGTTGGATATAACAGAGTAATGCAGTTTGCTGTAGCATCTGATGTAACAGTGCTATATTATGATCCTGTTTCATTTATGGGCAACACAATCTACCAGAACAGTGCACAAACATATATAAAATGCATCAACTACGACATTGAAAACAGTCAAAAAGAACACAAACCAGCTTTCAAAAAAGGCTAAAGCTTGGGCACCAATTTATCCCTAGATTTGCCCTTAGGGACAGATGTTTAACAACTGCCTAAAGTGGAGGACATCTGAAAACTACCTCCAAAGAGAATGCACGTCTGAAAGAGGTAGATGTGTGGAATTTGGGAACCTCCAAGAGGAAGTGCTGCCAACTCATTAGGCCACGGCTCCCACCAGACCCGTTTACAGGCGTTATACAGGCGTAGTAAGCACAGTGGAGTGAAAGAACGAAACATTTTACTAAGACAAGAAAGTCAGAAGTAGGATTTGATGGGTCTTCACTTATTTTCTCTTGACTCACACATTTAATGTGTATGAAGAGCCAGTAGAATTGTAGTGGGGGAAGAGGGGAAAGGAGTGCCTGGGGTCAGAAGTAGTTCAGTTTTGGGAGAGTAAAATATTGGGCCAGCCAGCTCTCACTCATCTTAAGGGAGTGTACAGTTGTGCATGATACAGTAACTGATTGCCTAGAAGTCTATGGAGTGATGCACAGTTCTATTTGTTTAAATGTTTTCAAAGCTATTGGTAGTTGCAGAAATAAAGAAGATGTTTAACAACAGTAAACCTAAAGTAAGTCAACCTAAGAGTAAATAAATGATGTCCTTCTTTCCTTACAGTGAATACTAGTCTGGATGTTGAGACTCTGATAACCGCACCACAAGAGGAAGCCCAGTTCAGTGAGGTTTGTGAAGGCTTGGAATCGAGAGGAACAGACGAGTCACACAGTACAGGTTAGCAAGATAAACTGGCTTGTCATACTGGTTCTCATGAAAGAGCTTGTCCCTGTTTTTCTTTTACATTTTTATTTTTGCATCCCCTACTGTAAAGGTAAGTTAATTTTCATAATATCTATAACTTTAAAGGAAAAATGTGGATAATAAGCTGGAAAGTTTAAACCCTTCTACGTGATAAGTGCCCAATTAAGTAAGCGATGCCTTGAGGTAATGTGTGCATGCCGCCCAGCACATTGACACTAACACCAGGAACCCCATTATTACACAATAGCGCGCTGTTTTACTGTGTCCCTGCATTCCACAGTGCCTGGCTCATACATTGACAAAGGGGTAGCCTCCTGCCCCACTGTCGCTGTACACCACCACGCCCTCTTCCTGCAAAGGGGTAGCCTCCTGCTCCACTGTCGCTGTGCACCACACCCTCTTCCTGCAAAGGGGTAGCCTCCTGCTCCACTGTCGCTGTGCACCACGCCCTCTTCCTGCAAAGGGGTAGCCTCCTGCTCCACTGTCGCTGTGCACCACGCCCTCTTCCTGCAAAGGGGTAGCCTCCTGCTCCACTGTCGCTGTGCACCACGCCCTCTTCCTGCAAAGGGGTAGCCTCCTGCCCCAATGTCACTGTGCACCACGCCCTCTTCCTGCAAAGGGGTAGCTTCCTGCTCCACTGTCGCTGTGCACCATGCCCTCTTCCTGCAAAGGGGTAGCCTCCTGCTCCACTGTCGCTGTGCACCACGCCCTCTTCCTGGAAATCACTTTCCTATGCCTCATCATTTGCAGCACACATTTCCCTAGAGTCAGTCGCTGGCACTGAATATACATATGCTACAAACAGGATTCCTTAATATATCATGCCCATTTTCTCCTTTTCCCCCCTGTTCCCATCACGCCAACCAGGTGACAAAAGTAGGTTGAATTACAAAAGTAGTCTTTTGGGCCGAATATTGGCCTGTATTAAAGCATATAATAATAATTTGCCACAGATATAACATGACGATGATGTCTGTATAAGTTAAGAGAAATCAGTGTAGTCCTGTAGAGTAATGTGTGTCCTTAATATGAAACTATTAGCAATGAGTCATGATACAAAATATAGACTGTACACACGTCTAAAATATTGTTAAACTGCATATCAGTAGGATAAATGTTAGGTAGAACAGAAATAATGGGTAAAAGTGCCATTGTGCATTTCGCTAGAACCTGGAGTCCAATCATATGGCTCTTTGTAGACATGTTGGTTCAGTGTTTCTGCCTCAGGAGATTGTTAATGTCTTCTTGTGGACAGTCCTGTTATGTTTAAGCCACGATTGTTCCCAATTTATGCACAGGGAAGAAACACAAAACCACTTACCTGGCTTGAGGCATGGGAGAGACTGGTGCACGGAGTCTGCCTGGTGTTTCTGGGAGCTCCGTGTAGCCTCTTGATGTAATAGAAATCCCCCTGAGGACCCCCCGACGGGCCGGCACTAGGCTTGACCGTCGGGAAGCTCCCAGGGAAACCCTTGTGGGGAATAACACCCTTGGAAGAGCTGCTTGTGTATGTTGTCTTCCTGAGTTGACCAGGCGTGGAAGGCTGGTCTGTCTATATTTCTGGCAGGTTTAAAGATTCGGCTCCGGAACTGAACTGTCACTAAGTACAGAAGAGAATATATAAATGCAATCCTAGTAGCCTGCCTGAATAGAAGTGAATCATAAACTAGGGCTCTGGGAATTTACCACACATGAGCATAAAGAATGCAGCTTGGTAAGGAATTTCCTTTAGGATGAGCAGAATGTAGAATTGCACTAAAGGAACAGAAAAAGACAGAGAAAACCAGTTGTAGAAAAAGGATATCCTAATCAAATGGTGGGACTAATTTCCACGAGGAAAAGCTACCCTTCTACTTTTGAACCTTTTTGAGCCAGCCTTGAAGGATAAGATGGTTTGCCTGAAGTGTTCCAGAGAAGGGACTTAGCTGTAAGGAAAGAGTCTCTGTGAAGGCGGGCTTCTAATAACTGCAAGGCGGCCGATTAAGTAGACTGATATATCAACTGAAAGATCCCTGCAAGAAGACGCGAACCGTGCATTCAATGGGTGGGGCTTACGCGCACCCTGGCGTGGTCCGCCCGAGAGGGAGTCATGTCCTGAAGCTGAAAGAGACCCAGCTGACTTGAAGCGTCTGCTGGCTCCTACGAGAGTAGCAACGCGTCTTCCCTCTGGCGTTGCTGGGCAATAAGCGAGTGAACAGGAAGTGATCAGAGAGGCTTGCAGAGCCTCCTAGGAATGAACAACTATACTGCGCATTACGATATTGTTAGGTGCCGAAGGGGCGGCCATGTTGGAATTAATTAGGCCGGGATGGGAAATCCGTATTGATGACCATCACAAGTCCAACCTCTAAGAGCAATTCTACAAATCAAAACATGCAATGGAGTTCAGTGTTGCACATGGATGTGGGGCCTGCTATGTGTTCATATCAGTTGCCATATTATATTGTGCTGCCTTCTCTTTGAATCGGACGTTAAAATTAACATACCATGAAGTCCTAATTTAGATTACTTTTAGTTGTGGGTTGGAGGTTTAACCATATGTCAAGTTGGTCAGTGCTTCATGCTTCTTTCATATCAAATAACCAATGTGATGTTGCATCTCCTTAAATAAGGGGGCAAGGGGGTGTCATCAAAGGGTTTGCATGGGACGTACACATGATGGGACTCAAGAAGTGTGGCTTGGATCCTTTATTTTTGCACAAGTCAAACTAGTCAACAGAAATGTCTTGGGGATATGAAACGTCTCACCCGCTCGCCCCAAAGTGGTGGCTGCTCCTTGCTGACTGTCTAGATGCAGAGTACTAGCAACAAAGGTCTCAAAAGTCAACTCCTTGGAATCCCTGGATGATGCACTAGAGCTTCTCTAGGGGTTGACATTGTAGCCATGAGTCTCATCTTCACTCCCTACTTCCCAAGTCCCTTCTCTGCCTTGAACCCTAGTCCTCTTTTGTTCCATGTTCCTTGCTACTCTGAGCTCCCTGCTTGCGTCTCATACCTCTGCCAGCCTCTGCCACCCGCCATGGTACAACAAGGGTTCCTCATACCTTCCTACTATTGTTGTTTTCAACACTGCCTCCTTTATCACCTACTTCTTGCAGTCCCTACCTTCTCTTACCATTGTTTTATCCGAAGTCTTTACACCTTGTCCTGATATTACCACTTACTCCAAGTCCTCACCACCTCTTCCTGATGCTACCCCCTGTGGCAGATCAGAAGAACAACACAGACTATTTCTTAATGTAAGTTTATTAAAGAAGAAGGGTAAATGCCCATCCTTCATTATTTCTATGGGGTATTCCCTGCCTACCAAACTAAGGTGCTCGTCAGTGAACAGAATCTGTTCGCTGACCCAAACTAGCCCTAACTGACCCTACCACTATTGATAACTAAGAACAGGAGTATGGCTGCCTTCTCCCGGTTGCTTGCTTCTCACAAGTTATCTTCAATAACTAATCTTCCAATAGTCACTTGTGAAATCTTTACTCTTTAATTCACACAGTTCTTTTTAGTACTTTACTGTTGTTTTTATCTTTCTCGATATGGAACTCTCTTGATTTGATCTATCTGGCACGGGCTTGAGAGCAGAAACGTGTCCACAAAGCTCAAGAGAGAAAAGCGCATGAGACAGGAGAGTAAGGAATCATGCAGACAAAGGATAGGAAATAACTACAGACGGGCAACAAAGATAGTGAACAGAAAGGGGCAGGTTGTACAAGTATTTATTCCTCCCTCTCTGGTCCTGGCAAGGTAAAGCTAGCACTGATCTCTAAGGCTTCTGGGGATTGTAGTTCCAAGACTGCTGCATAGGACTAGCCAGGGAATCAGAACTGCTACACAGTGCATTATGGGATATGTAGTTTGGGAAATTAAATAAGGAAGTACCAAAGTCTTGCAAACGTAAAGTGAAGACAACATTATGGATAGGTATTATCTGGTGAGGATTATGGTGATGAATGAGTCTCAAATAGTCCACAATGGGTGTCAAGTGGTGCTCCAGTGGCACAGCTGTGACACTCTCCTCTTATCAGTATCTACTCTTGGTTGATTACTTTCTTCTTTGATTCTATTGTTCTCCAGCATGGGCCTGGCATGTATTCACATGCTTATGAATATTCCCAGTCGTCAGGCCAGGAATCCTCGGTAAAAGAAAAAAGTTTCACTTTCACTTACAAACTGTCTTTCCCCTATAAACCAATCACTGAGCTCTGCGTCATACTGTTCCTTCGTTTACTGTTACTGTAACAATTCTGATTAGTCTTGGAGGCTTTTGCCTCCAACTCTTTGTCTCTCTTGATTATGCTCACAATATCTTAACTGGGACGAGTAGGAATGGTTTACTAACGATTCCCCCTTTCCCCTCTTATTCTCCCTACTGTATCTTCGTTATCTCGACTGTGACGAGTATGAGTACTCTGATAGCTATCTTCTTTTCCTCCACTTATTCTCCAGGCTATTTTCTGGTTATCTTGACTTGTTTGAATCGGAACACTTTCATTGTGATTCTCCATTTCTTTTACTAATGGATTCCCATTCTATTGACTGGGCCGAGTGGGAATGCGCACATAATGGTTTCCATTCACTTCTTTCTTTCATACTGGTATATTCTCTTTGTATTGACTGGGACGGGTATGAATGTTCCATTACAAAGTGACTTCTAGGCTTCTTATGGTAACTTCTACGGTTTATTAGTAAGTACTTAAGTCACGGTTACAAGAAGATATATACATAAGTGGAAAGGACATAAGGTGGCTAGGCGGCCATGCTGTAGGAGGCACGATCGCAGAGCTCCACCGAGATCCTGCAGAGATTCTAACCACACGGGCACAAAACGACTGGTAAAGAGCCCAGACTAACAGATATGGACGTCAGAACAGTAGCAGAACATTCGCTGATTCTCCCGAAGAAAAACGGAGTAAGGATCACGGAGAAAAAAGCAAAAGTAGGCGCCACCTGGGAAAAACAAAATGGCGGGCGCGAGGACCTGAGCAGCCGAGAAAGAACGTCGGAGCTCCGCAACCTGAAAGGAAAAAGTCCACAGGCGGTGGAGCCGAACCAGGTCGACCCAGGAGGTGGAACAAGGAGCGAGGACAAGGACATCGCGGGAAGACGAGGCCGAGGAAGCCCAGTGGGGAAAAAGGCCACCGGAGCCCCGACACGGGAGCGAAGCGCATGGGCCGCGACCGCCTCTCTGAAACCATAGGAGGCGAGGCGTTAACTGGGAGGAGGAGGAAAGTATATTGGGACACACGAACGACAAAGCCCACGGCCGGAGACCTGGGAAATAAGCCTGCGACACCTATCAACTAACAGCGGACCGGACCTGGATCCATTGACTACTACGCAGCATTCAATTGGACCCCAAAGAAAATGTCGAACCGGAAAACGGAAAGTAAATCAAAGGAAACCAGCATAGAAACCTTCACCAAAACACCCAGGAACACGCAATCTGTTCAGCCAGACGCAGCAATGGCCCCCTCAAGCACAATACAATGGCTGGGAGACACAAACGATAGACCGATCCTGGAAGCCATAGCGGCATTTCAAACATCCCTCGAGGCCAAAATGGACACAGCAATAGGCGCCCTCAAGGCGTCCTTAGAAAACAAACTCGACACTGTCATGGTGGATGTAGGCCTTCTCCGCCAGGACGCCAGAAATCTGACGGATAGGGTAACGACAACAGAACAGCAAGTGCAACAAAACACCACAGATGTTGCAGTCGCACAAACGCAAATGTCGGAGGTAATACAGAAGATCAAGATCTTCCAACAAAGGGCAGACGATGCAGAAGGAAGGGCACGCAGGAATAATATCCGTATACTCGGACTTCCGGAGGGCGAAGAGGGTAGAGACCCCACAGAATATGTTGAGACTATGCTACTCCAAGAGATTGGTGCCAGAAAACTGTCCCAGGGCTTCACGGTGGAGAGGGCACACAGGGCATTGACCAAAAGACCACAACCCGGTGCCCCTCCAAGAGCGATGATCGCCAGGATTATGAATTTCAAGGACAGAGAGAAAATATTATCATTCTCAAGAGATGGGGGAGAGATTGAGAGGGGCTCCTCCAAGATCACAATCTACCCAGACTATACAGCGATGGTTCAAAAGCAAAGGGCAAAATTTGTCCCAACTAAAGAGCGCCTCAGGACAGCTGGAGTAAGATACACGCTCCTATACCCAGCCAAACTCAAAGTAATACACCAAGGGAAATCACGTTTCTTCGACTCGACCGAAGAGTTCCACACATGGATGGATCAGCAGGGCTTCCCCCAGCAAAGTCGAAGGAACCGAAATAACGAGAATCAGCCTTGCTGAAAACAAAGGAAGCATTAGCCCAAAGAATAAGACGTCAACATATAGAATTATGACCGTGCCAGATGCATAAGACGGAGGAGCGACTTGCTCCATTCCAGCAGAACCGCACAAGAAACCACCCCCTTGAAGAAGAAAGTTCAACAAGTTAGGATGCTAGTTTGGAAGCATCACGCTGCGGCAAGCCAGCCCCACCTCGGTGGACAGAGCGAGAGAAGCGGCGAAGCCCGAGCAGGGGTAGGGTGGCTGGGCGTTAGTTTAAAGGTTATGGTTTATGTATTGGTTAGCAGTAAGTATGGCCGACTGGCACATGGCACTACAGATCGGAGAGACAATCTCAGAGACCACAGAATGGCCCGAGAGGGTGGGGAACAAGAAGACACACAGCAACAAATCAAGGGAAGTTACCTCGGATGCAAAGGCGGGGTGGCCCTGGAGAAGAGAGGAAGACCCCGAGATCTAGAAGGAAGAAAGATAAGCAGAGCAGTGCACAAAACAAAGGCTATGGGACGACAGAGCCGAAATAAGCGCAGCACTCATGGACCCTGACGAGATAACAATAGCAACCTGGAATGTGCGAGGCCTCAACGCGTATGTTAAAAGGCTCAGAGTGTACACTTGGTTAAACAGACTGAAAGTCAAAATAGCAATGCACCAGGAGTGCACTTGACATCAGAAAAACAAGCCAAAATAAGCAAGAAATGGGGAGGACAAGTTTATAGCACCACGTATTCGAACTATGCAAGGGGAACGCTAATATGGATTGCGCCAGGAGTACCGTTCCAGCTAATAAAACAAGAAAGTGGCACCGAGGGAAGATTTGTGCTAGTGCATGGTATGCTAGAAAATAAAGAGGTATGCCTGATCAATGCCTACGCTCCGAACCACGATGCAACGGAATTCTTCAGAAACATAGCGCCCAAACTGGCCCAATATAGGGAAGCTACGCTCATCTGGGCAGGAGACTTTAATTGTACTTTGAACCCACTCCTCGACAGATCAGATGACAAGCACAGAAAACCAGCTCCCCCTGCCAGGGAGCTCCAGAAAACCCTTGCACAACTGCAGCTGGTGGACGTCTGGAGACAGGTACACGGAGGCCGGAGGGGATACACACACTATAGCGCACCCCGCGGAATATTCACACAAATAGATTACCTATTTACGGGTGCCGAATCTCTAATAGAATTTACAGGCATTGACATTAAGGCACGCACACTCTCAGACCACGCCCCGATACTAGCAACATGGGCGTATACCCATAGGAGAACCCCAATACCGACATGGCGACTCCGAGCGGAGGTACTGGGGGACAGCGAACTGGAGGAACATTTGCAAGTGGCGATAGACGACTACTTCGAACACAACGAGGGCAGTGTGGGAAGTAGTGCCACGCTCTGGGACGCGTTTAAGGTGGTGATAAGGGGGGCGGTGATTGGGAAGACCGGAGGGCTGAAAGTAGCCATTATGAGAGAACTGGACAAACTAGAAAGAGAAATTAAGGGGGAGGAAAGAAGGGCAGAAAGTGCGGGTGAAGAACCCAGGGAGCTCCTTGCGCTAAGAACAAGATGTATGGAACTCTGGGAGAAACTGGGGAAGCTAAATTACGGGAAATATTTACAGAGGCTGCACGCAGAGGGAGACAAACCAAGCAGGCTCCTAGCACGGCTCACTAAGCAAGAAAACAAAAAAGACCCCATAGCAGTACTAATAGATGAAACGGGAGCAGAGGTCAGGAACCAAGAACACATAAACACCCTATTCGCTGATTTCTACGAGAAGCTTTACGCCCCTAAACCGGAAGTGGAACCGGAAGACATTCCGGGTGCCCTAGCGGAAATAAGATTACCGAAACTAACGGCAGAACAAGCCCAACTATTAGATGCTCCCATTACAGATTACAGTAGAAGAAATAGAGACAGTGATCTCCGAGCTCCCTTCAGGCAAATCCCCGGGCCTCGATGGACTTCCGGGGGAGTTTTATAAGACATACAAGAGCACTATCGCCCCGAAGTTGTTAGAAACATACCAGGAAGCATATGAGGAATCGCAACTGCCAGACAGCATGTCGGAAACGACAATTGTCCCGATCCTCAAGCCCGGAAAACCCCCAGGGGAGTGTGCGTCATATAGACCAATTTCCCTTATCAACCAAGATGTCCAGATACTCACAGCGGTCTTAGCGAACCGCCTGAAATTAGTGTTACCCACACTGATCCATTCAGACCAAACGGGCTATGTCCTAGGGCGCAACACGTCATGGAACCTCCGCAGACTACATTATGTGATAGAACAGACAAACCGGAGACAGGGTGAATGTGCGGTAGTGTCATTAGACGCCGTCAAAGCATTCGATTCAGTTAGCTGGAAGTGGCTGCTGAGTGTCTTGGCCCACTTTGGCATGGGAGAAGGGTTTCTTAGATGGATTAGATTGCTATACAAAGATCCCAGGGCAAGAGTGAAAACAGGGAGACGTATCTCAAGAGCATGGAGAATATACAGGGGAACCAAGCAGGGCTGCCTCCTATCACCAATGTTATACATATTGCCCTGGAGCCATGGGCTGTGTTCCTCAGGGCAGAATACGAGGACACAGGAATAGATATAGATGGAGTGGTACACCAGGTCTCACTGTATGCAGACGATATCCTCCTCTTCATGGACAATCCGCGCGTCAACCTACCCTGCCTCTTAGAGGCAGCAGAAGCCTACACTAGACTCTCAGGGATGGCTATCAATAAAGAGAAATCTGTCCTCTTCCCCCTCGCCGAATTAAAACGAGTGCCCCGGGATGAACTCCCAGACATGGGTCTGGCGTGGGCGCCGCACTCCTTCCGGTATCTAGGAATTGAAATACACCACAACACTGCAGAGTCACATGAACGCAACACACTAGCAGCCCTAGATAAAATACAAAAGGCCATGGGCTTCTGGGGGACACTCCCACTGGGGATGATGGGTAGAGCGGCCATTCTGAAAATGGTGGTACTTCCAAGATTGCTATATTACTTCACAAACATTCTGCACGCCATACCCAGAGCCTTCTTTATGAAATTGAACACAATAACACGGGGGTTCCTGTGGGCAGAGGAGAGGTGCAAAATCGCCATGACAACCTTACAGAGAGAGTAAAAGGAGGGGGGCATCAGGCCGCCCGATTTTGAAAAGTACTATTTAGCAGGGCAACTGCAATTTTGGTCAAATGGCTGGGAGAAGACGAATCAATAGATAAAACACTTCTCCAACTAGCACTGAAATCCTACTATCTACGTGAAGTCCCAGGGCTCGACACATCCCTGCTCAAGACCCTACCAAACATGCTGAAGCTCGCAATGGCATTGTGGGCGAGGGCGTGGAGACTACAGAAGATCAAGGGCCCTTGTTCAGCTCAGATCCCACTAGCGGGATTAGTAGGCACAGATCCCAACACACTTGCAATATATAGATCCCAATGGGAAGCGAAGGGTGCGGCACAAATTGGCGATTTGAGGAAAGACGAGCAGTGGGTAGAATTCCAGGACATGGTGGAGGACTGCGACATACACAAGGGTCAATTCATCCTATATAACAGGATAATACTAACAATCAAGAAGAGGTGGCCAGAGTGGCCAGACCAGACGACATGGAAGGGGAGTTGGATGCATGGTACGACATATCAGAAGGGGGACACACGACCTCAAGACTGTATGAACAAATGCTAAAAGCTAACAATTCTCAAGTGCTACGCTCCAGAGAGAACTGGGAGGGGGAACTCGGGAGACCCCTTGGTGATGAGGAATGGTCCAGGGTGCTGAAATATCCAAAGAAGGTATCAAGGAACGCACGGTTCAGACAAGCACAACTATACGTCACGCATAGGGCATACCTCACGCCTAAGAGAATGAACGCAATGATGCCGGGAGACCCCCGCACATGCCCCCGTTGCCCGGAAGAGCAAGCAGACATGATACACATGTTCTGGACCTGCCCAGTAATACGGGTCTTTTGGGCCGAAATTAGACAGAGAGTGGCCAGTAGTGGACTCTGAATACAAGAAGAGAATCCTGAACTGTACTTGCTGGGTCTCTTCCCAAGAGAAGGCAGAGACAGGGCGCACCTGGCTAAAATGACAGACCTACTATGCATATTAGCTAAACGGCGGATAGCAATGGCGTGGAACTCAAGGGAGGACCCAAAAATAGATTTATGGTGGGCGGACATTAAGAAATGGGCAATGACCGAGACAGCGGTGTGGATAAAGGCGGCACAGAAAGGAGTGGGGGAAACGGGACAGAGAACGATGGCATGGAACTCTCCGATGCAGGACTAAGAGAAGACAGTGAAGAAGAAAACCCAGGAGGAGGGGAGGAACAGGGAAGGACAGGCATTCGATAAGCCCCCAGAACAGGAAGGCGTGAAAAGTAAACAGTAAAACGGCCATGAGAAATGAGGTGGCCCAAAAGACCTGATCCCCCACCCACTCTGAGGCGAAAACGTGAAAGGATATATATGCCAGGTGCCATAAGGCCAGTTATGTTGTTGGTTAAATGTTATATGTTTGTTTGTTTTTTTGTAATGTTATTAAAAATCAATAAAGAGTTATAAAAAAAAAAAGTGGAAAGGACATAACACTGGCTCCCATCACCCAGGCTGAGGAGCTCTAATTGTGTGTCTCTCTCTCTCTCTCTCTCTCTCTCTCTCTCTCTATCTCTCTCTCTCTGTCTCTGTCTCACCCTCACACACACACCACCCCCCCACTACACACTGATGACATCAAAAATGTGTATATAGACTGGGCAGTGCAAGCCTCTCTACAAAGCCTCTCTCTCACTATACAGGCATCTCAAATCTAACTGTTTAGGATTGTATTCTTTTTCACCTGTGTTTAGGATTATAATCTTATCTTCTGTTAGGCGTAGGCCCCCTCTCCCACTATACAGGACTCTCAGATCTAGCTGTATCTAGCATTGGCCTCTCCGCCACTATACGCGACGCCCAAATCTAGCAGTGCCCTATTCCTAATTGCATTGTTGACTGCAGACCTCTCGCCCACCATACAGGACGCTCGTATGTGACCCACCTACTCGCATCTAAAGAGCATCACTGTGGAGTGAGACAGAGATCATTAGCTGACTAGTGTAAATTGATACTCTGAGGAGGAGAACCCGCCTCATTAGATGCCACAGTGACTGTTAGTTGCTCTCATTAAGACTACTCTCCAGTTACCAGCTATCCTTCCTAACCCCACTTAGTTAGCTCACCGACGTGAACCTCGCCCAGGGAGACTCCTACTAAGGACAGCCAACTTTAACCCAACGTTTTAATCCCAATGAACCTCCCCCACCTTAAGCAAACATCGACTGAACAATTTGGTAATACCAGCTGACTTACAGACAATACCCAAACTTTAGCTGACAATTCCCCACTCCCAGGACTAATCCACAAGACCGGACCAAAGCAAAACAAACAAATAAACAACAAAACAACTCTCAACCTCAAAATGCCATGCAAACGACCTGTACCGAGGGAAAGAAAAAGAGCAGAAAGAACAAACACACTGGAACAGCAACAAAGACTTGCAACTGCAGAACACACTCCGGCAGACGGAAACAACAACCGATCCGACGCTGAGAGAAGAGAAAAATCCCTCTACTTAACTCCATACCTTGCAAACAACCAGTCACCAGAACGTACCAACCCAACGCAAGAATCACCAACTGCAGACAACCAAACAAAACCACGCAGAAGAAGGGCAAAGCTAGAAATAACAAAAGCATAATAGACACACTAACACCCTACATCACCAAATCAAGGCTAACTTCCATTCGACACCCACAACCCTTGGAAGAAGAACCTGATGAAAACAAAAGCCCAAGACCAAACCTAGAAGAACTTTTCGAAGACAGACGCACCCTTTCCAACACCTCAACTAGAGATAAACCTGAAAGGAAACCCCAACACCAATCAGAAGACGAACCCAACAAAAAAGTCCAAACCTAACCACACCTCTAAACTCCACTGCAATCGAACGCAAGATCCATGTCAAAACATTCAACAGAGATCTTTGACCTTCTCTGCGACAATGGCATTGACATCTTATTCATTACAGAAACATGGCTGGACGACCACTACAAAATCACACTCCAAAGTTGCCTCCCAACCAACTTCAAATAAACAGAAAAACAAATAAAAAAGGAGGCCTCTCAATAGCATTCAAAGGACACCTGAAAATAAAAATGGATGAACCCCTCAACATCTACAATTGCGAAACCATGGTCATACACCTATCGGCGAACCCAAAAACCAACATCACATTCATCCTAGTGTACAGACCACCATACGATGCAACCTTCGTCAATAACTTCATAGAAGCTATCACCAACATAACCATCAACCAAGAACATTTAATTATCCTGGGGGACTTCAACATCTGGTTTGAAGCAAGTCACGCCAACTCCCAAAACTCACTGATTGGACAACTTACAACCATGAAACTATGACAACTGGTCAAAGGGGCAACACACTCGGCAGGACATACCCTCGACGCAATCTTTGCCAAGGAAAAACATATCGCCACAGCACCACCAATACAAATACTGTGGAGTGACCATCTCATCATCCCATTCATCATCAGACTACCAACGCTACTCTGCACCCAGGCCGCCAAACTCTCAACCACCACCAAAAGAAACTGGAAAACCATCAAAGCAAGCAGCCTGTTCGAACACCTGTAGATGACCAAACCCTCCATGGCAGAACTAGAGCTGGCTGACCTAGACGGGTAAGCAGAGCTATTACACAAATGGATCGCTGATACAATTGAAAAGATCCCCTGGAAAAACCATTCACCCCATCAAAAAAAAGGGCAATGGCAAAATGGTTCACCGACTACTAAGTGCCATGAAAAAGGACAACACAAAGATGGAGCTGGAATGGAGGAAAGAATACAACGCAGACAAAAATACTGCTCCAGAAACACTCCCGAGCATACAAGAAGGAAATACAAAAGACAAAGAGAAGGTATTGTGATGACAGAATCACCAATGCGACAAACACACAAAAAGAAATGTTCAACATCATTAAAGAAATGAGAAACCCACCAGGCTGCGACAACACCCCGACACTGTCAGAGAAACTTTGCAACGACCTGGCAGACCACTTCAAGAACAAAATCAATCACATCCGACAAATCATACAAAACAGACCAACCATAACATTCAACCAACCGGACCCAACACAGAACCACAACACAAACTCCAAAACTTTCCCAAAATATCAGCAGAGGCTTTCGTCTTGCTGCTGAAACACAGCAAGAAAGCAGGGTCACCCAAGGATCCGTGCCCACCAGCCATCGACAAATCAATCCTCGCACAAGGAACCCCATCAGAATACTACAGAAACCTCCTTACTCCTATGTCCCGTCCCCTTTCCTCCATACTTATGGGAAATTCCTCCGTCCTGTGGGACGGGACCGGCACACTTTGTAAAAAGCATAACACATTTTTTAAAAGTGTCCTTCCTCTCTTTTTACGCGGAGTTCCGCACGTGGCCGTAACCCCACCCTCCTTGGCTCTGCCCAGGGCATCGGCCATCAGTCCTTTTCTCCGCTCGTTCGGGATTTGACGCATTTGCATCTTCAGAAGATTTTTTCCTTCCAGGTTCCTCCCCTCTTGCTCTTGCTTAGCGGTCGTGTGGTAGTCAGTCTATGCCGTTTCAGCTAGACTTTCCAAATTGTTGTTCTTGTCAGCGACGCTTCGCTAGGGCAGATCCCCATCCTCTTTGTTTGGAGTGTTTGGGTCCGGACTACCGGTGGGACTCGTGCTTTTATTGCAACTCCCTTTTGGTCCGGGCACTTCAATGTCGTTTAGAGTGGTGGGAGGAGGCGTTTCATCATCCGCCCCCGGCGCATTTTCAAACTTTAATCGACGAGAAGAAAAAAAACCCGGTGAGTTCTTAGAGCACCCTGGCCAGGGGACTCCTTTGCGGGGTCTTCCCTGTCCGGGAAGAGCGTCAAAAGCTCTATTACCTGGGCTTGCCCTGAGGTGCCTTCTAGGCCTAAAAAGTGTACCTGAGTTTTCTCTGAGGGCCCCTATTGACACCGGATTACATTCTGAGGCCCCTCCCGTGGAGGGGCTATTTGTGGGCCCAGTTCTACTGAGGCGTCGGGTACCGGAGCTTGCTTCGAGGTCTCCTTGACTGGAGCTTCCCGTAAAAACACTGGGGTACGCCCTGAGGCCTCTGTTGAGGGTGTTGATACTGAACGGAAGTTCGAGGCCCGACGTGAAGAGGCTTTTACCGGACTCTGGTCCGAGGTCCGTCGTTTAGAGGCTAAGGTGACCAACAGTTCCGAGAGGCCTGTTAAGGTCTTGTCGGTGAGGTGTGTTCCTCATCGTTCCCGCTCTTGCGGTGACTCCAGATCTGTTGAGGGGGCACAGAGTGAGGTTTTGAACCGTAATCCCTTCCGTTACCAGCAATGCCAAGGTCCTTCCTTTGAAGGCTAGTTTGGCTGTTAGCATGTCACAGAAACATCCTAGGCCACACAGTACCGGCTCGGCCGTGGTTCCTTGTGTTAAGGCTAAAATGAAGACCCCTGACCCACCTGTGGGACCCCTGCCTCACTTCCACACATGTCGCAGTTCTCCTCAGGTGCTGACAAAATGGCGGCCGTTCCCGCCAAGACCACGGCTGCCATTTTGGATACTTCCCTTACAACTCTGCCATTGGCCCTAGGTGTAGGGGGGTGGTTTTTCGGGTGAACATCAGGTTCCTTGTGCACATCCGTTTTGTCCAGTTTATGACTGGAACGCTCGGATGCCCCTACCGCACAATTGGCCTCATTACGAGTCCGGCGGTAACCGAGGCGGTAAAACCGCCTGGTTACCGCCGGACTCGTATTACCATTCTGCCTCCGTGACTCCCGGAATTACCGGGGCATTACAACCCCGGTGTCCCGGGAATTCCAGAGGCGGAATGGTGTTAATTCCCATTGAGTCTCATAGGACTCGATGGGGATGGGGTTCATGGAAACACCGGCACCATCTCGTGATGGTGCCGGTGTTTCCTCGTCCACCTGCAGGCAGGCGGGATTTAACCCGCCAGGTCAGACCTGGCGGGTTTGACGCCTCCACCTGCAGGAGTTGTGATCGCCCGGCATGGAAACAACGGTGGTGGCGGGTTTACCGCCACCGTTGTTTCCATACCGGGCGAGTTATAATGTGGCCCAATGTCTCGCTTCCTGTGGCATCGGCGCCCTTGATTTATGTGGACACCAGTGGGGAAGGCCCCTCATGGCAACCCTCTCCCTTGCGTTCCTGGAATTACTTCGCTCATGAAAGGCCTCCTCCGGTTGCGGCTAAATCATTGGCGGAGGACGTAGTTTTCGGCAAGTTTCAAAGACTTATGCATTCCGACCCCATGAAGGAGTACTTTCAAGGCTTGTTTAGGGAGATATTAGGGAGATATGCCCACCTGCACTGACGGTCCCAGCTGCGGTTCCTGTGGTTCCGCCGGCGCTGCCTTTACCCGCTGGGCCTCCCCCAACTCTTCCACCCCTGCCTCCGTTGTCCCCAGTGGACAAGGCTATTGTGTTGCCTGAAGTGACTCAGCCTGATCCGGACCTGTCGGACGACATGCAGGGCGATCAGGACAGCCCCGCTCTGTCAGAGCCTTTCACGACCGGGTTCTGGACATGTCTGTTGGATGTTCCAGTACCCGAGGGCGTGCTTTCGGGGGCGTTCACCTTGTCTCCTTTGGAGCGTACCGGCTTGTTCTTGCAGAAGGACGTTTTGGCCGAGGTCCGTAAAGTCTGGGAGAAACCACTCTCTGGACTGTTTGTCAACAAGAAAATTGACACGCGCTACAGGCTCCTTCGGAAGAGGTGGCCTTCGTGTCATGTCTGCCCCCCCTCCTCCACGGTAGTGGCTGCAGCCACTTTGCAATCCAGACCTGCAGCATCCTCTTCCACGACGGCTACACAGGTTCTGAGCAAAGAGGACAAGCATCCTTGACTCCCTTGGGAGGAAGATTTTCGCTAATTCAACCCTGCAGCTGCGTCAAGCCAATGCAGAACTGGTGTTAGCGGGGCGAATATGAAAATGTGGCAAGGTCTGTTGGAGTTTGAGGAGTTTATTCCCGCTGAAAAGCTGGAAGATTTCAAAGCGGGATTGTTGGATGTCAGGGTCCTAGCACAGGATCTGCTGGAGGCTGCGGCGCATCATGTCGACACCTCGCTCAGGGGCCTTATGCTTAGCGTGGATACCTCTTGTCAGGCTTGGCTGCATGCCACCAAGTTCTCTAAGGAGGTGCAGGATAAGGTTTTGGAACTGCCTTTTGATGGCAAGGAGCTCTTTCATTCTACAACAGATGTAGAGCTGACCAAAACTGAGTTCAGCACTCAGACCGCCAAGTCCTTGTCTGTCCTGGTAAAACCACCTTTCAGGACACAGAGATCGTTGTCGCAGCCTCGGCCTTCCTCTGGGAAATTTCGGCCGAAGGCAGCAACAGAGTCGGTTTTTCTCCCGCTCCTCAGCCTCCTCCTCGGGTTCAGATGGTGCCGCCACCGGGAAACCAGCTAAATGAGGGTTTTCTGCGCTTGCAAGAGACCCCCGTGGGACGATGCATTGCGTCTCATTGGGAGGCGTGGCAGACAATCACCAAGGACCGGTGGGTCTTGTCAGTCGCTCAGGCAGGCTTCAGCTTACCCCTTCCCCCCTACCCCACCCATCAATCCTCCCTTCCAGCAGTCAGGGACGCCCTCCCTCAGAGCCGAGATTCAGAAAAAAATGGATCTCAGAGCGGTGGAACCCGTTCCCCTAGGGGAGCAAGGGGAGGGCTTCTACTCCCGGCTGTTTACGGTGCCCAAACCAAGCCAGACTGGCCTGCGCACCATCCTAGACCTTTCCCAGTTCAATCTTTTTCTACCCCAAGAGGAATTCAAGATTATCACGCCTTGTCAGATAAGTCCTCTTTGCAGAAGGGCGATTGGCTCAGCGTGATGGACCTTCAGGATGCGTATATGCATATTCTGATCTGGAAACCACACCGGAGATGGCTACGGTTTTCCGTGGGGAAGGAGCACTTCCAGTTCCGAGTGCTCCCTTTTGGCCTCAGCTCGGCACTGCATGTCTTTACGAAGATGATGTCGGTTATCGCAGCTTATCTTCAGCTTTAGGGTATCCATGTGTATCCGTATTTGGACGATTGGCTGTTGCGCAGTCCTTGCCCGCTGAAAGCCTCGAGCAATCTTCAGTCTCTCCTCCAGCTCCTGTTCCACCTTGGGCTGTTGGTGAACTGGTGGAAATCCTCTGTGACGGTCTCTCAGGACTTGACTTTCCTGGGTTTTTGTTGGAACACGATCGACTGCAGAGTTTACCTGACCGGGGACAGAATGGCAGATCTGTTGGCCACGTGTCAGATGTTTGCGCAGTCGTAGAGCATGTCAGCCTGGTGGTTCTAGAGGCTTCTGGGCCTCATGTCCTCGTGTGTATTGGCTCTTCCTCGGCTCAAGATGTGGCAGGCGCAGATGGCTCTTCGGAGTTCATGGTGTCAGCCTGTGGATCCAGACTTTAAGATAATATCAATTCTGGCTTTCATGCGAATGGACCTTGTGTTGTGGTCGTCTCCCAGCAACCTGTCGGTGGGCGTGGAGTTTCAAGACCCCGCTCTGATGGTGACAATCACAATGGACTCCTCCCTTCTGGGGTGGGGTGTGACGTTGGATCTTCTTCGGGTCTCTGACCTCTGGTCACCCCAAGTCAAGTTCCTTCATATAAATCATCTGGAGTTTCTGGCGATCTTCAGGGCGCTCAAGGCATTCAGGCCGGTCATTGCCGACAAAGTGGTTCATGTTCGCACGGACAATGTGGTGTCCATGTTTTACATCAACAAGCGGGGGGGGGGCACCAAGTCCCCTCCTCTTGTGGATCTTGCCATTCAAATTTGAGAATGGACGGTTCAGCATGGCGTCTGGCTGATGGCAGTACACATCCCGGGCCAGCTGAACGTTATGGCAGATGCCCTCAGCTGACAAACAATGGTCAGCTACGAGTGGGAATTGAAAGCGGAGGTCCTCTTACAGATATTCCTGTGTTGGGGCACTCCGGAAGTGGACCTCTTCGCAACATCTGCAAACAAACTTCCTCTGTATGCCTCCAGAAATGGGCTGGGAGCCTCCTCTCTGGGAGATGCTTGAGATTCCCTGGCACAACATGAGGGCCTATGCTTTTCTGCCTCTGATTCATCGGACGATTTGCAAGCTGAGGAACACGGTGAACCTTTCTCTTCTGCTCATTGCTCCGTGGTGGCCAGCCAGGTTCTGGTTTTCAGAGCTTCAACATCTGTCGGTATGTGCACCGATCAGGCTTCCGTTGGTTCCCGATCTGCTTCACCAGAGAGATCGGCAGCTGTGGCACCCCTCCCCACAATCGTTCAGCTTGGCGGCATGGTGCCTGAGTTCAGATCTTTAGAACATCTCAATCTGTCTGCTGACAACATGCGCATTATTCAGGCAGCCAGGAAGCCCTCAACGAGGTCTCAGTACAGAAGCAAATAGCTTCGGTTCTGTCACTGGTGCTTAGCCAAACAGATGGACCCCAGGGTGGCTACGATTGACACGGTGCTGTCCTTCGTCTCTCACCTAGCAGAGTCGGGCATTCATGTCCTGTCATGCAGGACTTATCTTTCGGCTGTGGCCGCCTACCTATCCACAGACCAGTGCTCTTTTTCACTGTCAAATCCAGTGGTTAAAAGGCACTTGGCGGGTCTAATGCGTCTTTACCCTCCTGTTCGCAAACCGCACCCAACGTGGGTTCTGAATGTGGTCCTTATGCCTTATGCCATAAGCCTTTCGAACCAATGGCTACGGTAGATCTTAAGCACCATTCATTGAAGGTGTCTTTCTTGGTCGCCGTTACTTCGGCAAGGCGTGTGAGTGAGCTCCAAGCTTTGTCAGTGTAGCATGTCTTCTTGGCTTTCCACAAGGATAGGGTTGTCCTAAGGACAAATCCTTCTTTCCCACCAAAGGTGGTTTCTGATTTCCATCTAAATGAGTCAATCTCCCTGCCTGTTTTCTTTTCAAACCCGGCTCTGGAAGCTGAGAGGGTTTTGCATTGCCTGGATGTTAGAAGAGCTATTAAGTTCTATCAGGACAGAAAATCTGAATTTAGGAGTTCTTCTCAACTATTGGTGACCTTTGGTAATCCGCAAGGTAAGCAGGCCTCCAAAGCGACTATCTCCAGATGGATTGCTGCCTGTATTATGGAGTCTTACACTGCTCAGGGTCTCCAGCCTCCTAAAGGGATTCATGCACATCTGGTACGGGGCAAGGCAGCTGCTGTTGCCTTTCAAAAGTATGTCCCCTAGAAACCATCGCAAAAGAGGTTACTTTGGCCTCCCCATCGGCTTTTTGTAAACATTACTGTTTGGACCTGAGCTCCAGATCTGATGCTCCGTTTGGCCAGGCTGTGCTGAAAAACCTTTTTCAGTAGGGGGTTTCCATCCACCCATAGTTCCTTTGAGGAGTGCTTGGGAATCTCCCATAAGTATGGAGGAAAGGGGACGTGACGTAGGAGTATAATAAGGTTACTCACTGTAGTGACCACCTTGCTCCTAGTCCATAGTCCCCTTTCCTCCATAAGCCCGCCCGCTGTCCCCTCTAATAAGGTTCCTCTATTATTGCTTAAAGGGCTCTGACCTGGCGATAGAAAAGGACTGATGGGCGATGCGCTGGGCGGAGCTAAGGAGGGCGGGGTTACGGCCGTGTGCGGTACCCCGCATAAAAAGAGAGGAAGGACACAATTTTTATTTTTTTTAATTTGATGCTTTTTACAAAGTTCTCTGGTCCCGTCCCGTCCCACAGGACGGAGGAATGTCCGATAAGTATGGAAGAAAGGGGACTATGAACTAGGAGTAAGGTGGTCACTACGGTGAGTAACCTTATTAAAATCTCACTAGCAACAGGAACCGTACCAAGAACCTTCAAATCAGCATATATCAAACCACTCCTAAAAAGCACAAGTGGCGACATAGAAGATCTCACCAACTACAGACCGATCTCAAACATTCCGTACCCAGCAAAACTCCTGGAGACGTACGTATACAAATTAACCCAAGAACACGTAGAAAAACACCATCTGCTAGACCAAGCACAAGTTGGTTTCAGACCCGCAAGAGGAACAGAAACAGCACTACTATCCATCTGGGGTGACCGAACAGCAAACGTGGACTCTGACACAACCTCAGCCCTTGATTGTGCTCGACCTCTCTGCAGCTTTAGACACAGTTAGCCATGACACCCTAACCAAAAGATTAGAAGACATGGGCATAAAGGATATGGCACTATTCTGGACTAAATCATTCCTAACAGAACAGAAACCATATCGATAAAGCCCTTCAAATCCACCCCACAAGTAAACGACTGTGGAGTACCACAAGGGTTCCTCACAATCACCACTGTACTTCAACATCTATCAAACTCCAGTAATCAGAATCTTCAAAAAATACAAAATTACATGCTAGAACTATGCAGATGACACCCAAATCATCTACAAAATCAAAGACACTCAAGCCGATCACTCAGCCCTAATCGAATGTCTAAAAGAAGTCTTTAACTGGATGAATGCCAACAGCTTGAAAATCAACCCAGGAAAAAACGAAATCATGATTATATCCAAAAATCAAGAAAACGCCTATATTCCATGGCCAACGGAAATGAGAACGGCACCAACGCAATCTAAGGTAGTAAAAAATCTGGTAGTCCTGATGGACAACACCCTAACCCATGGGTGCACAACATACGGCCCGCGGGCCAGTTGCGGCCCGCCATGCCCTTTTGACCGGCCCGCGAGGCACAAAGACTTTCCTAATGGAGGGCGGCCCGCGGCCGCCCTCCATTAGGAAAGTCTTTGTTGTCTTCCGGGCCGGTGAAAACACTGGCCCTCATTGGCTAGCACACACACGCATCACGTCGCTCCTACGAGCCACGTAATGCGTGTGTGCTGCACCAATGGAGGGCCAGCAGCACTACGGCTGGCGTGGCCCATAAGGCTTGATGCCGGAAGGCATTTCAGCCTTGGACCATGCCAGCCGTAGTGCGATTCCAGCTTACCTGCCTGCCTTCCAGCACGTCTCCGGTAAGTGGTCTGTTTGTGTTTGTGTGTCGGGTTGGTTTTGCTTTATGTTTGTGTGTATGAATGTTTGTGTTTTAATTTATTTTGAGTGTATGTTGAGATGCGGGGGTGGGGGGGTGTGTCGGATGTGTTTGAATGTTTGTGTTTTAATGTATTTTGAGTGTATGTTGAGATGCGGGGGTGGGGGTGTGTGTCGGATGTGTTTGAATGTTTGTGTTTTAATGTATTTTGAGTGCATGTTGAGATGCGGGGGTGGGGGGGTGTCGGATGTGTTTGAATGTTTGTGTTTTAATGTATTTTGAGTGCATGTTGAGATGCGGGGGTGGGGGGGTGTGTCGGATGTGTTTGAATGTTTGTGTTTTAATGTATTTTGAGTGTATGTTGAGATGCGGGGGTGGGGGGGTGTGTCGCATGTGTTTGAATGTTTGTGTTTTAATGTATTTTGAGTGCATGTTGAGATGCGGGGGTGGGGGGGTGTGTCGGATGTGTTTGAATGTTTGTGTTTTGATGTATTTTGAGTGCATGTTGAGATGCGGGGGTGGGGGGGGTGTCGGATGTGTTTGAATGTTTGTGTTTTAATGTATTTTGAGTGCATGTTGAGATGCGGGGGTGGGGGGGTGTCGGATGTGTTTGAATGTTTGTGTTTTAATGTATTTTGAGTGTATGTTGAGATGCGGGTGTGGGGGGGTGTGTCGGATGTGTTTGAATGTTTGTGTTTTAATGTATTTTGAGTGCATGTTGAGATGCGGGGGTGGGGGGGTGTGTCGGATGTGTTTGAATGTTTGTGTTTTAATGTATTTTGAGTGCATGTTGAGATGCGGGGGTGGGGGGGTGTGTCGGATGTGTTTGAATGTTTGTGTTTCAATGTATTTTGAGTGCATGTTGAGATGCGGGGGTGGGGGGGTGTGTCGGATGTGTTTGAATGTTTGTGTTTTAATGTATTTTGAGTGCATGTTGAGATGCGGGGGTGGGGGGGGTGTGTCGGATGTGTTTGAATGTTTGTGTTTTAATGTATTTTGAGTGCATGTTGAGATGCGGGGGTGGGGGGGTGTGTCGGATGTGTTTGAATGTTTGTGTTTTAATGTATTTTGAGTGTATGTTGAGATGCGGGGGTGGGGGGGTGTGTCGGATGTGTTTGAATGTTTGTGTTTTAATGTATTTTGAGTGCATGTTGAGATGCGGGGGTGGGGGGGTGTGTC
Source organism: Ambystoma mexicanum (assembly GCF_040938575.1). Lineage (NCBI taxonomy): Eukaryota > Metazoa > Chordata > Amphibia > Caudata > Ambystomatidae > Ambystoma > Ambystoma mexicanum. The sequence continues at coordinate 15,502,056 of NC_090925.1, read as the reverse complement.
GGATGTGTTTGAATGTTTGTGTTTTAATGTATTTTGAGTGTATGTTGAGATGCGGGGGTGGGGGGGTGTGTCGGATGTGTTTGAATGTTTGTGTTTTAATGTATTTTGAGTGCATGTTGAGATGCGGGGGTGGGGGGGTGTGTCGGATGGGTGGGGGGGTGTGTCGGATGTTTATGAATGTTTGTGGGGGTTCGGGTCTGTATGGGTGCATGTTTGTGTGTGTGCTGAGTTGGGGGGTGGGGGATTTGGGTCTGTATGGGTGCATGTTTGTGTGTGTGCTGATTTGGGGGGTGGGGGGTTTGGGTCTGTATGGGTGCATGTTTGTGTGTGTGCTGATTTGGGGTGGTGGGGGGTTCGGGTCTGTATGGGTGCATGTTTGTATGTGTGTTGATTTGGGGGGTGGGGGGTTTGGGTCTGTATGGGTGCATGTTTGTGTGTGTGCTGATTTGGGGGGTGGGGGGTTCGGGTCTGTATGGGTGCATGTTTGTGTGTGTGCTGATTTGGGGGGTGGGGGGTTCAGGTCTGTATGGGTGCATGCTTGAGTGTGTTTGGGGCATAGTGTTTGGTTGGGGGTGAGCGGGCCATGGGGCATAGTGTTTGGTTGGGGTGGGAGCCATGGGGCATAGTGTTTGGTTGGGGGTGAGGGGCCCATGGGGCATAGTGTTTGGTTGGGGTGAGGGGCCCATGGGGCATAGTGTTTGGTGGGGGCCATGGGGCATAGTGTTTGGTTGGGGTGGGAGCCATGGGGCATAGTGTTTGGTTGGGGGTGAGGGGCCCATGGGGCATAGTGTTTGGTTGGGGGTGAGGGGCCCATGGGGCATAGTGTTTGGTGGGGGCCATGGGGCATAGTGTTTGGTTGGGGTGGGAGCCATGGGGCATAGTGTTTGGTTGGGGGTGAGGGGCCCATGGGGCATAGTGTTTGGTTGGGGGTGAGGGGCCCATGAGGCATAGTGTTTGGTTGGGGGTAGGGGGCCATGGGGCATAGTGTTTGGTTGAGGGTGAGGGGGCCATGGGGCATAGTGTTTGGTTGGGGGTGAGGGGGCCATGGGGCATAGTGTTTGGTTGGGGATGGGAGCCATGGGGCATAGTGTTGCACTCCAAGAGTGAACTCAATAATAAAGCTAAAACAGGCACAGTTAGGAGATGTACATCCTTTGCTTTTTTGAGGAAACCTGACTCAACGAAGGCCATACTCCTCTTGGGTAACCCAAACAGCAAACTATAGCAGTCCAAAATAACGGAATGTCCAATCAAGGGTCAATAAAATATATATAATTTAATTAAACAGACGATATACAATAACTAAATCGAAATAAATGATAGCAATGGAAAATGTGTAGTACAAAATGTAAGTTTGAAATGCAATAAAAATCGTTACCCCTCAAAAACATATCTTTTTCAATGTGTTTAATACAAATTGGGGGTTGAAAAAGCCTCCTGACATGTCCCGTCTACCGCCCCGCCCACTTTTACTTTTCGGCCCACTATAGCCCTCATGTAAGGTACTTTCGGCCCTCTGTCAAAATCAGTTGTGCACCCCTGCCCTAACCATTGAACCACAAATAAATGCAATAATTAAGAAATGCTTCTTCCTCCTTCACACGGCAAGAAGAATATTACCTTACCTCTCCTTCACCCACAAAAAGGGTCTGGGAGCGGTACCCTGCATGAGCAACTGATTAAGAGAATGAGTGCTGAGCTGCCACAACATATAGAGGGAGTGACCTTGGCTGACCAATGCCGCGCACCGACTAGATTGGGAACGCTCTCTGGGCCAGCTCGGGAGGGACACACAAACACCTGCCTGCCCCACATACAAACGGGTGCCATGTAGGCGGCCGGTGCCCAACTTGGGCAAGGTCATGATTGTGAGTAGATGCCAAATTGGAAAGGGACTGCGAGCGTCGAATAACACAAGATCTGGATGGAAACGCAGAGAGGCGCACGCAACCCCACCTGAAGAGAACACAGAAGTTTAGATCCTCGCTTCCAGACATTGAGGCCAATTAACCAACCCACTAACAAATTCCCCCCTATACATTCACCCCTCACACTCTTAATCAAACACAACCACAAGTCTAAAACACAACAATCCGCACAAACTTCACTACACTGCAACAACAAAACAAACCACACATAGACCCACACAACGGCTACCGACCATAAAACACCCCGAGCCCTGCCAACGGACTTCCGGGCCGAGACCGCCAACAGCACATCGCTGCTCCCTTGCACTTTTACAGCCTGTTCCCACCAACTCACCGCTCCCCCCCCCCCTTTTTTTTTTCCAGAGCCGCCAGAGCGCCAGGGGACCACTCCGGTGGTGATAGTGCGCGGTACAAATATCCTTTAACATTAACAAAGAATAAGACCAAGTGGAGGCCATATGCCCTTATCCTCACACAAAGGGAGCCAAAACCTTCCACCAACTAATACTCCTCTTCAAGGAGCATCAGTGGTGCCATCTCCCTTTGATGCTCTAGATGGATCTCCCAATGCACATATAACATCACATCAGTACGACGAGGAAACAATTGGTGCATCTTTTTGTGGAGAGATGCAAACTCACAAATCTCAATGTTATGCTTGGAGGCACTAACTCCCTGACATCTGTGGCACACACACACCACACTCAAACTATATCCCATAGGTGCTACCTTCCAGTAAACTTCATACATCAGCCGTAGGCGCTACCTCCCAATAATCATTGTGGCACTCACCCACATACAATATATTCTCTGGGCGCTACCCATCTCCCAACTTCTTTGACTCACACCAAAACGCATGTTAATCCATGTGCCCCCATTAGACTTATCATAAATAAGTCAGTTAAAAAAGAAACATTTTTGCATTGCATCATCCTATATGCAAACTCAAAACTTTAAAACTATTAAGTCTTAATGCAGGGTTTAAAAACACTCCTACGAATTCCTAATAGTCCATGTTGCTTTTGAGCAACCTAATACTGTGACCTACAGTACCATCCTAAATGTCCATAGCCAGTCCTTGGCTTTAACCTGCAAATTCCTCAAATTTGGTTACATCTACCTTCAACTATAACCAAACCCTTCTCATGCATATACCACTTTCATTCCTGTCCAAACTGAAAGTCATTACACCTTAACCCATCACTGCTCACTCACGCCAAACTCTCAAGCTTGGTTTGACTTTATACATATCTGAGTGACATTCCATAATAATACATTATACCATATTCCTGAAGAATATCTTCGCATTAAATACAACGCATACATATGGTGTGTGAAACTTCACATTAACTACAACACATACATATGGTGCGTGACATCTTAATCCTTCTCTTTCCCCACAGTCACAGTACCTCTTCTTCCCGCCTTTTCATCCTACGGCGGAAAGTATCTTCACGTTCCATGTCGCTCCACTGGAGCAAGCATGCTGCATTTGCTGGACCGTGCATTCGGCAGCTCCCCTTTCATTGGCACACGGATCATCCCGCCACCATACAGCGAACAAACACTGGCGGTCCTCTTCATGCCTCTTCATCTATCGCAGGCTTATACCAGATGCAGCCTAGGATTCACTTCCCTGTTCAAAGTAATCACGTTGTACCGTTTCATTGAGTACTTTACTCACAAGTCTTTGCTCCTTTCTGCCTCACTCCTTGTTGCACCGCGTATCACCAGCGCATGCAACTCGAACGGCTACCGAATTCTTTATCCAAACACAATACTAACATTCTACCGGATCGCCAACTCTCCAGGGCCTACCGTGATGTCATCATTGCCACTCTGACCACGGCACCTCACAGAACTCTACGGTTTCAAGCGCCCTACAGACACGGTAAGAGACTGTTACTTCGTAGCTTCATGTCACTGAGGATTAAATGCAAGAGTTAATTGTCTTTCATTTTCTACACCATGGTGACTCTTCTCCCCTTCCCCGGCTTGCCTTGTCCCTTTCTTCACCTTATGGGACACATCTTGCCTTTCCTCAGTCTATGGGGGCAGGTTCTCCCCTCAGCAGCTCATAGGATAGCTTCCCTTCTTCAACGTATGGGCGCAGCGTCGCTTTGTCCTGCGCAGCTTCCCTTGTGCACCTTATGGGAAATACGCCTCTTCTTCACCCTTCTACTGATGGGCCTGCTCCACTTTTGGGGCTCCACTTCACTTAAAGACCTCAGTTTACTCCGTTTTTGCCTGACTTCACAGTCCTTGCCCCAGGTTTTTGCACAGGTGCTTCCCCTTTTCCACCTTACAGGTCTCCTTTCTATCTTCAGCCTCTCCAGCCCCTTGGACTTAGCTCTCATTGACCCACATCGGTAGCTAATCCCTCCTTCTATGGGGCTTTCTTCCCCCCCTTTATGCCCTGAGTGATGGGTCTTGTCTTGGGGGGGCAGGGGAGGGGGCAGTGTTGTCCTTCTTGTCCATCTTCTTCCTGCATCCCCGCAGCAGGCTCCTTCAGCTTACTTCTGTTTCTTGCTCACACAGGTTCTCCTTTTTAAGACCAACTCATCGCCAATGTTACAAAGTGACTTCCAGGCTTCTTATGGTAACTTCTAAGGTTTATTAGTAAGTACTTAAGTCACGGTTACAAGAAGATATATACATAAGTGGAAAGGACATAACACTGGCTCCCATCACCCAGGCTGGGGAGATGTAACTGCCTGCATGTGGAACGCTTGGGTAAACATTCTAACATTCACAAGGCAACACTCCACATGACATCACCCGCTCACAGCATCCACAGGCAGTCACGATATAACATGTTCATACAGTAATTTTCATTCACTTCTCTTCTTCTCAATGGTATATTTTCACTATATGGACTGGGACGAGTAGGAGTGCCCATATAATGATTTAACGTCTCCTCCCCGGGTCTCCCGCCTTCCCCGATACCCGTTTGTCTCAGGGATAACGTCACTGGGTTTCTGTTCACTCGTCCGCATTCTTTTTCTCTTGCATCCTCGCCTTCTCTGTTTCATCCTTTCCGACGGGTGCTCGGTATCTCTGTGCCTCGTGTGCTTCTTGGTCTCATCCGTATAGCGGTATCGGAGTGCTTGGCAGGACCTCCGGTCCACCACTGGCTCGATGTGGCCACGCCACCACTTACTGCTTCACTTTTTCTCCAATACTAAAGATGCTGCACGTTTGCTTCCTCGACACCGGCTTGGCAGCCTGTTCGAACTCCTGGGCTCTCTGGAGTTCCCGGTCTCCTACTGACGCAGCTGTGGGCCTTCCCCAGCTTAACTTCTCCCCTACTTTTGTCTCGCGTGGCTTCTTGAAGTCCTTCATCTTCGTTATTCATCATTTTTGTCTTGGTACAATAAAGTCCTTCCCTTAAAAGAATATTTACAATTTTAGTTTCACATTAACACATTGGTTCCTTCTTTGTATAAGTCCTTGTGGGACATGGTTGAAGAAGTGAATTTAGGAGAGTCTTTAGGGAGTTCCTTACAGGAATGGGAGTCCTTGTCCCCACATGGGGAGTCTTTCCTGGCGAGGTCCCGCTTGCTTCTACCCCTAGGATGGATATTGCAGAGCGGTCTCAACTGCATCGCCTCACAGGAGGTGGCTCTCAGCGGGGGAGAAGGGACGAATTTCTACAATTTGTCACACCCCCATCCTCCCAAACCCTCTGTGCCTCCTGCTATAACCACCTCGATTAGCTCTTCACTGCCTGTTCCTGATTCTCCCACTTCTCCCCCTTTCGCCTCCAACAGCCTCCACTCCTCTGGGTAAGAGTCTGCACTTTCGATTCCCAATTGCTGCAGGGCTGGTATTGGTTGTTGCTTACAGCCTCACATGGGTCAGATTGAGGCTGAGAGACTTGCCTTAACCATATAAAGCCTAGTGGTCATTTTGGAATTCATGTGTTCCTGCGGGGCCTTGCAGATCTGCATGCCGAAGAAACAATCTTGTTTTCTGTTTCTGTGGGTTGCCAGTGAAAGGGTCGACAGTGAAAGGGTCGACAGGTCAAAAGATCGACACCAAAAGGTCGACAGATCAAAGGATACTTTTTTGCCCTAAACGAAAACCTAAAAAAATATAATTTTTTTAAAAAATTAGACCCTTTGACCTGTCGACCCTTTAGATTCGATCCTTTGACTAGACACCGTTCCTGTGTATGTAAGTGCAGTTTATTTTGTCGGGAAAAGGGGACTAGAGGTGTTTCTAACCTTAATGGTGTGTTTTATAGTGTTCACAGTTGTTAATGAGTTCTCGAGTTTTCAGACCCAGCTGAGTCTGATGTTCTTTCGTAAAGCATCTTTTCAGACTTATGAAACACTGCATAGTCTGCCAGACATCTCATGGCGAATTTGAGTTAAAATTAGGTTCCTGACTGTCTAAGGAAGATTTAGGGTGACTGGCACCCTTCCAAGCGATTGGGGCGTCCTACCCATTCCACCCTGGTGCCATCATCTATTGGCTCGGGGGAGGCACCCAGAACCCTCATCCCCTCCCCCACTCTCCCACCCCCCAGCTCATGCTTCTGGTGGTCTACGGAGCTAGACAATGGACTTCGTCATAGAGGACAAAAGCAGTTTTTCCGTTTTAGGGCAGGTACCTAGAGACATTTACAGCACAAAGTACTTAACATGAGCACATTTCTGGTTGAATGTCAGTGATATGTATGCACGTACACCATCTTTCTCAATTGTTCAACAATGGGCTGTCTGTTTTCATTTCCAACTAACAGAGAATCCAATTATCACATCTGTGTTTTCACTGTGTCACGGACATGGAAGTGAGGGAGAATACCATTTCAAGCCTGAAGGAAGAAACCCTGGTAAGGAAAAGCATGGAGGTATGAGGTCAAGGGTGGCATTGGGTGAGATGTCGGAGGGGTGTGGTTTGTACATGGGGCGTCTGTGTAGCTGCCTGAGAACAGAAGAGATGTGGTAAAGCCTGCCCTCGCGGTTGTATGTACATAGCTGCAGAGTGAGGGATCGGCTTACACCTTCCAGGAACTAGAGTGGCAATCGATAAACTGGAAATTAGAAGCAGCATGTTGTGAGCTCCAAATTATCGACGTCGTAAAGACACTGCCGGCACAAATGAGAAGTATTTATTCAGATTAATGGGAACACAAGGACCCCAGCAGAGCAGCAGCACAACCTCTAGCAATCCCTCAGCTCCCCCTCACTCTTTTAAAACCTCTACCACTCCACACTCTAGAGTAGCCTTGCATGCATGGATTGGATAGGAGAGCATACCAGCTGGGCAGCTGAAGATTGTTAGCTTGTCAAGCGATGGACACCAATGATGGGGTAACAGGGTTAGGAGCAAGGGGGTAATCCAATAGAGAACATTGTACAACTTGTAATCACTATACGTAATAGTATTGGCTTAAATAGGTACGTGATTTAGACCCAACACATTACCAGTGTCCAGGTGGAAATGACAGTGCTTTTCACGGTTCAGCAAAGCCATTACCTTGCAGTAAACAGTTTTATGAGTGCAACTAGCTGCGTGGAATAAAAGGCAAGACCGGATCTGAGGTGAAAGCCCATTGGGGGGTTGGGGAAATGTCCAGGAACTCAGCTTGGGGGAATAGAAAGGCAGGGATTTGGGTGTGCCAATGTTAGGAACTTCATTTTGTACACAGTAGGTTTCCAATTGCTGATCGAGCAAATGAGTTCTTTCATGTATTGTGTGTTCACCTGGATGACTTCCCGGATTGCACATAGACATTAAGACTTTGCCTGCTCCCTCTTGGTTTCAAAGCGTGATCCTCTCATTTAAGGCCACACAGAATGCAAATGGGCTGATTCTGGGAAAATTGGAGTTAAGTTCAAGACTTTCTGCGTGGCTGCAAGCATTTCTCATTTCCAACATCTACAATTTCAAAATCAATAAGGTTGGATTCATAATTATTTGTTGCTTTCTAGCCATAAATGGTGTGTTCTTGGAAATGTTGAATAAATGATGACGGCTTTCTTCAATCACAACACGGTTGCCACTGTTCCATGAGCTAGAGACATGTCACAGCACTGTCTGTTGGCATGAATACCCAGTATGATGGAATAGGATACCCATGCTTTGTAGGCTCAGTACTTGTTTCTGAGACAGTCCATCAATAGTGACTGTGCAGACTTGGTGCTCTGGGGGTCAGCTTGATCGACGGTGCCTGAATGAAAGGAAGAATTAGTGCATTACAGTTGTGTCTCAAAGGTAATCCTGTAATGTGACCTTGTACCTTTCACATGCTTCTAGCACATGGAGCAGTGGTGACGTGAACACTATACTGTGGTACAGCTCACTGCAGGAAACCACTGAAGTCTATGATGAAACTCACGAAGCTTCCATCCTTTGATACCCTCCTCTGGAAGCACTCGTGTCCATTTCAAAACTGATTGTCCACTGTATTTCTATTTCATGCATAGATTGCTGTACTCTGTATAATGTTTGCATAATAGATTTTGAAAAATGTCTTCCAATTAGCAACATGTCTACAAGGATTAAAGTTTAATTTCCACTTCTCGCTGCCTTTTTTCTTGTAGCAGTGAAATTATGGACCTTTTGTAATGACTTCATAGTATAATTCATATTTTCTACCCCAAAGCACCAGATCCAGTTATGACATCAGCATTTTCCCTTCTTCAATACTGGGAAGAAAATCCTTTGAAAGTGGAACAGGGGACGGAGGACGAAGCCACGGGTGAGAAAGTACAGTTTCTTAGCAGAAAACACACTATGTGATTGAAATGTACATTGTGCATATTTCCGCACCCACACCAGTGAGCACTTACCAAAAAGACTTTACCAGTGTCGATTGTGCAAGTATGACATTCACTTTGAAACAGCAGGAATATTCCTTTTCATTGTATTGAATGGCATGGATCAATTCTATGGCACTAATCACAAACTGAAGCCGTTCTTGTGCCTTGTTTCTATCTTTACGATCGAGGAATGATTCTTGAATCTGGGGCCATTGCCTGCAATAAAACTACATTAGAGTCAGTGATGGCTGATGGACAAGAGTGATTTATTTTCACTGCTCTATCTTTTTAGCTGAAATGTTCAGAATCAGAGTAAAACAATGAGGCTGCATAACCTGTTAATGCATAAACAATAAAAAATACCAGACCCAAGTCCAACTTACAGAAACCTTGAAGGCAATGATATTTTTAGAACTCATTGCCAATAGATGGATCAGCTTCTTAAGACATGGATCCCTGCATCGCAGTGTGCTCCAAAGAGTAACTTTACAAAACTCAGCCCCACAGCTGGGGTAATGTACCCTCTTCCTCGCTAGTTAGCGAACCCTGCTGCATCTGAAGAACAGGTAAGTTGTGGACAAATAAACCAAACTAGAGACAGCTAGGGCTTCACATAATAATTTGAGGGAAGCTCATTTTACTCCCTGTTTTTGGGGTGGTGGGAGTGAGATTTATAAGTATGTAAACATGTAGTTCGAATGGATTGTGTCCTCCAACGTATTCAACATCTTTGACATATAATGTCCACAGCTCTGCTGCTTTGGAAATTTTTCGGCAGAGGGTGTCCTCCGTCAGTGGCATCGGGTCGATGTCCCTCGAGGGCCTCCGTCGAGGGTGACGTCTCCGGATGTATAGGACGCACGGCGCCCGAAGCCTCAGTTCCATTTTTTCTGCAAACGTGCTTGCTTCGAGAACTCAGCGCGCCTCTTGTGATCTTCTTCGGAGAAAATGTGGTAATTGTCTACCCCTACTACTCGGCGGTCTGGGTTTAAGACATGCCGGGACTGTAAGTCCAAAATGTCGATTATGGACCTGCACTGCATCTGCTTGTGATGTCTGGGGGCGAAAGTCATGATACCTACGACTGCTCGAAGTGTCAGTCATTGAATGCCAAGGCCTTGCGGGAGCATAAGGGGAGGTTGCAGGTAGGTCGGGTTTCTAAACCTCGAAAATCCCCAAAAACTAACGGGTCTTTACACTGACGATTCGAGGGGTGACTCTCCTCATCGGAAGGAATCCCGGGGATCTCGATCCCGCAGTGGGTTCAGCCACTCATCCTCCTCGTCTCGGCACTCCCGGGAAGCGGCGTCACCGGTCGCCTTCCCAGTCCTCATCGGATGATGGCTCTGCGTGGAAAGTGGCTTGTCGCACTAAATCCTTGACTCCTGAGGAACGGGAGGCATTCAGGGAACAAATGCTGGCGATTTTTCAATCCCAGGGCACAGTTCCATCCGCGCCTTCGCAAGAAGCCAGCAGGGAAAGGTCTCGGTCCGATGCTCGCACGCCTTCGGGCCTGGGCCCTCGGCGCAATAAACATCGGGAACAGTCGGGGTCCCATTCAGACAAGGCTCTGGTGGATCGCCAGAGACATGCCAGATCCAGGTCTCAGTCTTCATCCCCAGCGAAACCGCAGAAATCTGGAAAGGGCTCGAGGTATGCATCGGCACTGTGTCCGTTGAGTGCAGCTGTCAGAGCTTTTCCAGCGATCCAGCTCCTGGAGCCTTCGCGCCGTTGTCGACGCCGAAGCCATCGGCTCCCTCAGCACCTTTGGGGCAATTTGGCCGGAATTTGCCGGTGGAGGCCCTGGTACTGTGGTTCCTCCGATAAAGGCTTTATCCAAGATTTTGAGGTCTGTTGTGGACTCCAGGGCCACTCCTGTCCCTATGAAGGAGTTATTTCATTCTCTGCATGATATTTGAGGATGAGGAGAGGTCTGATATGGAGTCTGAGCCTATTAAAACTCATGAGGCTCCTGATTTAGTCTTTTCTGAAGACAGTCAATTGGAGGAGTTGTATCAGTCCTTGCATGATGCCAGTGGCCTTGACACATCTCCTGAGGTTGAGTAGGGGCTCCTGCTGAATCGTCCTATAGGCGGTTCATGTCTAGAGTTAGAGTATCTCAGGTGGTCCGGTCCTCCCGGTTGCATTTGATCAGGATGACCTGATGATATTTTGGATCAGGGTCCGTACACTGACCCAGTGTTGCCTTTTCATTTGGCATTCCAAAAAAGGGTGGCGGCTACTTGGCAGACCCCGGATGCTTTTCCGGCGGTCAACAAGTCGTTAACTAAGAAATACCGTCCACCCAGTAGCGACCCCGGCTACCTATCTACTCACCCCACTCCCGAGAGGTTGGTGGTTCAGGCAGCTACAGCCACCTCGAGGCAGGCGGCGTACCTTACCACCCCTCCTGATAAGGACGACAAGCGATTCGATGGTTGGGCACGCAAGGTATTTTCTGCAGGGAATATGGCACTGAAGTCGGCCATCTCCACTTGTCGCCTTGGCAAGGTTTTCACACACTCTGTGGAATTGTCTCTCTAGCGGCTGAGCATATCACAGAGGGGGAAGAAAGGGATGGGTTACTTGCTCTTGTGCAGGATGGGAAGGATGCCATGTGTGAATCCCTTCAGTTGGGTTTGGGCATGGCTGATAGTGTTAGCCGGTCCATGGCTGCGAGCACCGCGATAGCAGGTTTGCGTGGTTGTGGAAGTCGGGTTTTGCTCCGGATGTGCAAGCCAATCTTCTGAACATGCCATTTGATAGCTCTCATTTGTTTGGCAGCAAGGCTGACGAGAGCTGACGAGAGGTTGCAGACCTCCAAAGCTGCTGCTAAATCTTTGGGCGCAGCTGTGCGTCAACCCCCGCCTTTTCTTCCTAGGGGACAGCAGTGGAAAGGGGGGTTCCTTTCGTTACTACTCCTCTTTTGGTAGAACGAGAGGAGCCGCTAATCAAAGGGGCCAATGAAAAGGTACCTGTGGTGGACGGGGAAATAAAGGTGCCAGAGCCGCTCAGGCAGCTGCCTCTTTGCCTTCAGGCGCTGCCACAGCTGCTCCAAAACAGTCATGAGGCCATGTCCCATGGTTCGCCGGTTGGGAGCAGACTGTCTCGGCATCTCAAAGAATGGCGAGCTATTACTTCGGATGCGTGGGTTCTGGATACAATAGCCCACGTCTACTGCATTCCCTTCTTAAAGCGACCATACGACAGTCCACCGGGAAATCTCTCTTTGAAGCTTCCAGATCCGCTCCTTGTGCAGGCAATCTTGACCCTGCTGGAGAAAGGCGCTATAGAACTAGTGCCTGTGGTGGAGAGGAACAAGGGATGGTATTCCCCATATTTTTTGATTCCAAAGAAAGACTGGGGACTGAGACCCATCTTGGACTTGCGTTGGTTGAACAAGTTCCTCAGGAAGGACAAGCTCAAGATGGTCACTCTTTCTCAGGTTCTTCAGCCCCTTCGACTTCAGGATTGGTTGGTGTCTCTGGACCTACAGGATGCTTATTTTCATGTAAAAAAAAGAAATCTTACCTTGCAAAACCTACCTCCTTTGACTCCCCCATATCTCAAGCTAAATCAAACATGAAGGAATCATTTTCCATCCTTAAATAAGTAGCAACCCCTATAGCTCCACCAGATACCAGTACCAAAAATAGAAATTGGTGTTCAGAAATCCAAAATGCCTGCTAATAAGATTACTACTCTACAAAACAATATTTCCCATAAAAAAGCTTCCCTGAATGACCCTCCCCTGTCCAAACTGCCTGAGAAGCTTACCTCAAGGGAAACTACTCGATTTAACTTCTCCAAAGTCACCTCACTTGAAGTATAAAAAATTATCCTGTCATTGAAACCGTCTAATTGCCAGGGTGATCTGTGCCCCGCACAGCTCATTAAAGATGCTGCTCGTGATCTCTTCCCCTTATATCATGAATTCAACGCCTCCTTCTCCACTGGCTCTATCCTACCAATTTAAAACAATCCTGGGTTCTCCCACTTCTAAAAAAAAAAAACCTACACTCGGCCCAGCCACGCCTACTAACTATAGGCCTATAATGACCGTACCATTTCTTCTTAAAATACTGGATAAGGTTGCCTATGTACAAATACAGAAGTATTTGGAAGAACATCACCTACTAGGAGCCAGACAATCGGGCTTCAGTCCGCAACATGGGACTGAGACTGCTCTCATTGACCTTAAAACACAGATCGACAAGCTTAGAGACAACGGCCAAGCCGCTCTACTCCTCCTCGTAGACCTCTCAGCAGCATTCGACCTGGTCGATCACTCTGTCCTTTGCACGCACCTACACACTTCAGCTCACTTCTCTATTGAGGCCATTACATGGATTAGATCATTCCTCAACGGCAGAACCATGAGGGTCTTTTCACCCACAGCTGCAGCAGACCCCATACCTATCACTTGCGGTGTGCCCCAGGGCTCTTGTGTCGCCCCCACACTGTACAATATATTTACCAAGCCCCTTTTCGATGATTTGGGTCATCTCGGTATCACCTACATTAACTATGCAGATGACAACCAAATCCTCCTTCCGCTTTCTGGAGATTATGGTAAGGATTTGGCCTTGGTGAATAGAGTGTACATCATCATCCAGGCATGGATGGCCATACATGGACTAGGCCTGAATGATGGTAAAACGGAGCTCATTATCCTTGGTACCACCACCAGCTTAAAGAAACTAGGCCCCGCCTATTGTTTCTTCATGATTGATGGCAACAGCATCAAAGTGGGACAAGAGGTTAAAACACCAGGATTTTACTTGGACTCCATCTTCTCCTTAAACAGACAGGTGAACTCCTTAGCCTCTTCTGCGGCTTACACGTGTAAACTGATCCGTGCAGCCAAACCCTTTCTGTCTGACACCAGTTGTTTGACCCTCGCTAGAGCCCTCATACTGTCCCGACTGGACTACTGTAACGCTCTCTATCTTGGGTCCTCTAAAGCCACTACCAGCAAACTTCAAACGCTTCAGAATAACGCTCTTAGAGCAGCTCTGGGTATTTCCAGAAGAGAGCATATTACAGTCTACTGCCAACAGAATAATTGTCTCTCCATCAAAGACAAAATTCTCCTAAAAACTGCCTCACTCACTCACAAATCACTCAATAACGCTGCCCCCATCTACCTGATCGACAGATTTCAAAGACGGACCTCCCAGAGACCCACAATAACAGCCTATAAAGACTGCCTTTCTGTCCCCAACTTTAAACGCTCTACTATAGGGGGTAACAGTTTCCCAGTGAAAGGAGCTAAACTGTGGAACTCTCTACCGCCAACTATCATAATGGACCTGCCCTATCAGAACGTCCGTTCCAAGGTCGTTTGTGGTTCAAAACGTAGGCCAACAAATATATCCGTGTGCATAGTCCTCATACTCCTGCCATCTGTACTTATTGTACCGCCTATTGCCTATACTCACTGCTGCCTATCTGTTTATATGTATATATTCCTGTTATTACTTTACTATGTGTATGTATATAATTCTTTGTTGTTGTAACCAAGCCTCGCAATGTCATGTAAATGTTGCGCACTGTTATCTTAGGGTATGCTCGCGCATTACAAATAATAAAACAAACGAACATAAAATACCTCAGGTTTGCGGTTGGCAACTCACACTTTCAGTTTCGGGTCCTGCCGTTCGGATTGACCTCTGCTCGAGGGTCTTCACCAAGCTAATGGTGGTGGTGGCAGCGTATCTCAGGCGGGGGTGGGGGTTCACGTCTACACCTACCTGGACGGCTGGTTGATCAGAGCGTGTTATCCTGAACAAGCTTTGGATCATCTCGGCCTCACCTGCCGCTCCCTTCACAAACTGGGCTTCTTCCTCAATTTCAAGAAGTCGCATGTGACACCTTCCCAACAGCTCCAGTACATCGGGCTGTGTTGGACACGTCCTTGGGGAAGTGCTCGCCTCCCAAGGTGAGGGCTCATCACATTGTACAGATGGTCAACAAATTTCAATGTGCCCAAAGTCTTCCGGCTTTCGAATTCATAAGGCTGCTCGGCCTCATGGCATCCTGCATTTTCTGGTGCCAGAGGCCAGACTGAGGATGAGATCCCTTCAATGGGTTCTCAAGATGCAGTTGTCTAAATTATCAGGCAAGATGTCGGATCCCGTTCAGATTCCACTCTCGGTCTCGCAGGATCTTCTGTGGTGGGCCAGCAAAGGGAATCTTATGAAGGGCGAGCCGTTTTGGCAACCGTGGCCGGAGTGTCGGACACTGCCCTCACAATATGGGGAGCTCATGCCAACGAGCTGACCGCCAGCGTTTGTTGGTCTCCGTAGGAGTCCCAACTCCACATCAACCTGTTGGATCTGAGGGCATTCAGGCTGGCCCTGAAGGCTTTTCTGCCGTCTGTGCGGGGGAAGAGTGTCCTGATCATGACGAACAACACAGTGGCCATGCACTACCTCAACAAAAAAAGGGGGGGTAGGGTCAGTCACGCTGTGCAGAGAGGCGATGCAGCTCTGGTTCTGGGCGATACAGCAAGGAATATCACTCTCGGCAGTTCATCTGGCCGGAGAGGAGAATGCGGCGGTGCAGGCTCTGTGCAGGCAGAGTGCAGTCTCCCACGAGTGGGAGTTGGCTCAGGAAGTCCTTCTGGAGATCTTCGCCCTTTGGGGAGCCCCTCAAGTAGATCTGTTTGCGTCCAGTCAGGTTCTCCATACAGAGGTCAAGACTCTCGACCTACACGCTTGGTTTCTGAAAGGTTGAGATATAAGGATTGGGACCTCCCAGGTGATGTGATGGAGGTGTTGCTTTCGGCCAGACGGCCGGCAACCAAATCCCTGTACCGTTACCGTTGGCGTAAGTTTTGCAACTGGTGCAGAGGTAACAATGTAGATTCTTATCAGTGTTCCATTCCGATGGTGCTTTATTTCTTGCTTTCTTTGGCCCACAGGGGTCTTCAAGTGGGTACCATTAAAGGTTACCTGGTGGCGCTGTCTATTTTCAAGCGCTCGTGTGCAGAATGTTCTTATTTTAAGATTCCTTTGATTTCCCAATTTTTTAAAAAGGCTCATGAATGTGTTCCCGACATCCCCTTTTCAGGTGCCGGTTTGGGATCTGAATTTAGTCTTGCAATTCCTGATGGGTGCTCCGTTTGAACCACAGAACTCTTGTCCTTTGAGACTGTTGTCTTTAAAGATGGTTTTCTTGGTTGCAGTTACATCTGCTCACAGAGTGAGTGAATTGCAGGCACTTTTATCTAAGCCACCCTTTACTGTGTTCCACAAGGATAGGGTTGTACTGAGGGTACGTCCGGCCTTCCTACCTAAGGTAGTGTCTGAGTTTCATCTGAGCCAGAAAGTGCTGCATCCTCCTTTCTATTCTCCCCCTCGCCCTGGTAAGGAAGAGGAGAGACTCCATAGGTTGGACCTTAGGAGAGCTTTGAGCTTTTATATCTCTAGGATCAGAGTGAATGACCAGCTTTTTGTGGGGTACACTGGACACCGATTGGGCCAGGCTGTTACCAAACAGACCTTGTCCAGGTGGATTATCACCATTACCACCATTACTGAATGCTACAGATTAGCGGGCAAGGACCCTCCTGAGGGATTGTGAACTCACTCCACTAGGGGCGTGGCTACATCCACAGCCCTGCAGCGCGGAATTCCTATTAAGAATATTTGTGATGCAGCAACGTGGTCTTCCATCCACACCTTTGTCAGATATTACTCCCTGGATACACTCCAGGGTCAGGATATGGCCTTTGGTAAAGCAGTGCTTTATTCTGCCATCTGATTGGGTGTTCTAAATTCTTCTCCCTCCTCCATTCACTGATACTGCTTTGGGAGTCTGTCAAAGATGTGGAATACGTTGGAGTACACAATCCATTTGAAGAACAAGTTACTTACCAACTGGTAACATTCTTTCGACTGGATGTCCCTCCAACGTATTCCACATCGCCCTCCCAGCCTGACCCTCAGAAGAATTTCCTATGTTATTGCAGCTTGAATTCCCGCAAGGCTATGTGCAGTCAAACAGGCGTTGTGTACAAGCATATCACATGGAGGAAAAAACAAACGGAGGCCTTGGGCGCCGTTTGTCCCATTTATAACATCCGGTGACATCACCCTTGACGGAGGCCTTCGAGAGACATCGACCCGATGCCAGCGACGCAGGACGCCCTCTGCCGAAAACATTTCCGAAGCAGCTCAGCTGTGGACATTACATGTGAAAGATGTGGAATACTTTGGAGGAACATCCAGTCGAAAGAACGTTACCAGTTGGTAAGCAACTTGTTCTTCTTGCTCCCGAGTGCTGAATTTTTGCTAACGATACCAGTGCTTACGTGAAGGATCTTCCTACCGGGCCGCTGCGCAGGGCAGGGTCTGACCTGTCCGGCGCAGCGGCCCTGGCAGGCAGACTCGTAGTGTGATGTTCCAGAAACAAGGGTGCCGGTAAGCTTGCTGGCACCATTGTTTCCGGACCGACACACTTGTAATGAGGCCCGAAGTATTGTTAAATCTGCAGATACCAGCTTGCTGAACTCATCAGAGGGAACCATGAGTGGCACCTCCTAGAACTGGCAGGAGCAACAGCTGGGTTAGAAACCACCAAGATGCCTTTTCTCCCAAAAAAAGCCTTTCTGCTTGTGCTATTCCTGAAACTAAGAGGTAGATGGGAGAATAGAGTTATCAGGGAGCCAGCACCCTACAATTAGCAAGGGCAATCTACTATCAAGAAACCGTCAAAGAATCTTACTTTCAAGAGTCTTACTTGATCTGCTTCGTTAGACCACTGTCTGGCTTCTGAATCAGCTGCTGGGTCGCTGCACTGTATCCCGTCCTCCGATCACCTTTGTCTGTGACCCATTCACACCACTGGTAACTGGAGGGCTGCTTTCCTGCGGTGGAATCTTTTTTCCTTACCAGAATTATTGTTGCTTAACCGCATAGTCTCGTATCTGTAACGCATGGACTTCTAACCTATTTACACGTCTTGACTGCTTGCTGTTGCTTTCCTATAACTGCAATTGGTTGATATTGTCTTTACATGCAGCTATAACGTTTGTGGGGTTTATTCCCCTTAGAATAAACCTGACTTTGAGACTACCCCAACTCTACTTGGTAATCCTTTCCGCATGCGCCAGTTAACCGAACTATCCCATTGGCCCTAACTTGGCAGAGTCACAACCACAGGCTTTGAGCTATCCATTTGACAGTGTCACGCAAGTGGCCACTATCAGTGACTAGACAAGTATATAAAACTCAAATTTAAGGTCATTTATTAGGTAACTGTAACAGTGCATGGGCAAAACAATAAACAGGGCTGGCATGAAGTGCAACTGAAACTTGTCTTGATAGGTCTGGTAATTTCTAACTAAAATTTGCTGATAATAGGGCAGTGCAAAGGTCCGATTACGTGACAGAAACAAGAATGCTTATTTTTGATTTTTATCTACATGGATGTAATTGCAAGCCATGGAGAAAAGCCTCTGAAATAGAATGCGCTTCTCTGAAGCTTTTTAAAAAAAAGAAACTGCACACTGTGATAAAAAGGAATGGTGTCTTTCCGTTCAGCTTCTGCTGTGTTGTGTGTAAGATGATCTTGGAGCAAACCGAAGCATTGTGCAGATTTATTTTCCCAGCATTTTAGGATTGTATAATTAATAAGATGGAAAACTAAGTTGCATTTAAATTATGCTTTTTTTCCCCCAATGAAAGCAAACCAGTATTGCACAATTGTATTTTTTATAGTTCCTGTGCTGTGTGCATAATCATGCAGAGGCAGATCATTTTTGCACCTATAATTTCATTTACACTCTTAATTATACAAAGTGTGTAAAATGATGTACGCGCGGTCTAGTTTACATACATTCGATCTTGCAGTCAGTGGGGTACATTACTATAAATGGTCAGTGGCAGAAGAGTCTTTGCTCAAGGGTGAGCGATTTGGTGTAAGGACAATCACAGGTGTTCTAGCCTCTCAAATCTTCAAGACTACAATTAAAACTCCAGGGAGTCCAAGCGCTGTTCAAAAGCAGATGAATGAAAGTTACATTTGTAATTGAAATAGAAAGCAAACCCTGTCCCTGTGATAATCCAGATAGGTGTTTAACTTTTTCTACGCTTCATGCATGGTTTGTCCAACATCTAGGCACTGTGATTATTCTACCTCAGTGTCACGACCCACATCCAGAAACCCCCCTGGCAAGCCCATGGGCCAGGAGGGGTCTTGGCTCGGGTCTCCAACAAACCTAGGCATCCTTTGCCTAAGCCCTCTTGGGGCCAGTCCTGTCGCCTTTGGCGCCAGGCTCAGTCTTAATAAAGACTTGTGTTTAGGGAACTACTTTATTTCAAGTGCCAGCCAACATGGAGACATCCACATAGCTTGGCTCCTTGGAACCAAGCTATGCGGTATAGTGTTTTGGGTGTGGTAGCTTAGGAACTACTTTACCTGGACTACTTTCTTGAAGCTATTTAAACCACACCCGACTTGGATAACACGCTTCGCGTTACTTTGCAATCCTGCAACATGATGCTCATCGTGTTCAGCTGTACCCGCGAACCTCAGAAGAACAGCATCTGTAAAGAGACAAAAGGACATTGTTAACAGCAGCAGCTTACCTGTAATTTCATTGTTAGCTGCCCACAGCTCCTGCAAACAGCATCCTAGGATCAGCGTGTCTCCCGGACCGGCGGATCTGCAAAAAAGGAAGAAACAAGACATTAGACACTTTTACAAAATAACGAATTGTGCCGAAAAGCTTACCTCGCAAGTCGCCCCACAACCAGCATCGCCTCAGGATTTCGTACACCGGGTGAGCCCCGCAATCTATGGGAAAGAAAAGACAACAGGTTAGCAAAGGCAAGGCATTATAGCGCTGCGCATAGCGCCTAGCCTACTTACTGCATCAAGGCGCTCTTAATACGCCATCATTTACCGGCGAGACCCAATTCAGCCAATGCATCACATTGGACTTCCGCGCACCTAAGGAAGAGAAAAAGACATTATTTAAACCAAGAAAGGCATGCAAGAATAACAATATACAACAGCAACAAGACCTACCTGAAAGACACAAAGTGGGCCGGCATCAGTGAAGTAACTAGATCGCATTCGCCCACAAAGGTCAACGCGCCCCTGCCAAGAAGACAGGACGGAGAGCACACCTGAATTAACAACAAGGTGAGGAGAGGTCCAGAGGGGCTGCGGGCATAAGGGGTGGTTGGGGTTGCTTACCCCAATTGCCCAGTCTTGAACATTGCCCACCTGTATTCCAGGCAGAACTTCCCTGCTGGTCACACCTGGGAACCGCAGAGAAGGATACCAGAGTCCCTACGGCTGGGTGGCGTCCCCATGGATACCAGGTGAGCGTAACACTTGGTCGATGATCAGTTTACCGACCTCTGACGGATGTTAGTAAATAAGACAGCTCAGCCGGTTGAGCGCTTGTTGCTGCAATCTGGACATGATTTGTAGGTTCGAATCCTGGCAAGGCCAACTCAGCCTTTCATCCTTTCGAGGTCGATAAAGGAGTATCAACTTCGGTTTGGCGATAATTGTGATAATTATGTTTTCTGTACAGTGCTTTGCCAAAAGCGCTATATTTCTTTTTATTTTTATTTTATTTGTATTTGGTTTATTTAAACCTTTACAAAACAGTAAGAAACATATAATAAATCCAAGAACATAACGAAAAAGAACCAATCCAACATAAACATTAATAATCATATTGTTAAAAGATACTAAATAAACAACAATACAGGCACACTTTACCTCCTATCCCTACATAGACAGAAGTCTCTCTTAAGGAGTAAAAAACATAGATCTGATTCTTATGACATATTCCATACACAGTAAATTTTAAAAATAGGAAAAGGGAAGAACAATGAATAGCAGTAGATGCATACTACAGATTTCAGCTTTTAATAAAACCTGAAAGTGCTAAACCCTCATGGATGGAGTGGATACACTGCTGCCATGCCCACTCCTCATGATACAGAATATAATTCACATTAAGGGGCTCCAAAAATGTCACCCTCAATGGCTGTAGTGGCGCACACTCCATAACCAAATCTTTAAGAGTCTCCAAATTGGCCGAGCAGAACCTACAGCTGGCTTCGCCCAACAGGATTAGCGATCTCCTTACTAAAATTTCCCTAGTAGGTAAGACATTCCATCGGGCCCTAAGAATAGTGCCTCTGTAAGATCTGTAATTGTGAAGCCAGCACTTCGTGTTGAAACACAACACAAAGTGCTGGCTTCACAATTTAGACTCCATGACAGCCTAACCTCCGGATCCCAGCATGCTAGTCCGCTGCCGGCACACTTTGTAATTCAATGTATATTTGCACGCACTTGCTATACTATGTTTGTACCTATCTGTAACTGTAACGTAACTACTGTTGACTGCTTTTAATTGTAACTAACCAGATCTAACTTACGCGCCCGTATGCCCCCGGGCCTGGCTGCGCTTTATAAATAAAATAAATACAAATGCAAATATCCTGGAATTGCAGAATAACCTTTGTAGGCAAACCTCGAGTTCTCTGTTCATGATTCAAGTGGAGTAAGGAGGGATATGAATGAAAGTTGTCGATAGTCTGACACCAATCCAGATCAAATAAGGCTTGTTTAACATTCATGGGGTTTGAGGTGAAGATCTCCACGGATGTTCCAATCTCATCAAGGATAGCTTCTGATCTATCCTCCAAAGAGATCAGCGTCTGTGATAAATCTAGGTTTCTACCCATCAGATGGTACAGCGTATTTGGCATTGCAGTTTTAATTTTTGAGTACATAGATAGACAAGCCCACTGTACCCCTGCCCACATCGAGACTATCCCCAATTCAAACCTGATTGCAGAAATGGGGATTGCATTCGGGACACCCAAAATTCTTCTCCAAATGCAGCCCTCAATTCGGTTCAATATTCTTCTAACTTTCTCAGACTGTAATTCCAGGCAATAGGTTAATTTAGGAATAATTCTGCTTTCAAAGAAGATCAAAGCAGGTTTCAGGGAAAATGTCCCAAACCTTCTGTCGATCTTAACCAGCTGAGCCTCCAATAATTTAGGCTTATGTATAATGGGCACAGTAGTTACCTTAGAACCCTGATAGGCTGAAAAGTTGAATCACAGGTATCGTACTGACCCAGCAAGTTTCAGGGGAGTCCCTTCCAACTTACCAGTAAATCCTGAGGTCTTTCCCCCTCGCTTTCCTGAAGGATAGAATCTTAGTTTTATTAGGATTGATTATTAGACCATTGGCTTTAGCATATACTTCAAAATGTGTAAGAGACCGTTGTAACCCCACCCTAATGGGGTAAAAATTTAACAAGTCGTCTGCGTATGCAAGCCAAATATTTTTTTTCTTGCCAATTTTAGGAGCAAGGAGTCCTTCCTTCATTAGCGAGAGTGCAAGGTCGGAGAAATATTGGTTAAAGGGGGCTAGGGTACAGCCCTGTCTACCCCCCTGGTAGGATAGAATTCTCTTCGAGAGATCCCCCCTTTTGCTTAAGCGGACCTGGACACCACAATTTTCGTAGACACCACTGATTAGCCTCAAGAGCCCCAACGGCAAGCCCCAATTGGCCAGTTTTTTCCACAATCTGCCTCGATCTACACGATCGAACGCGGCCGCCAGGTCAATCGAGGCTTCTTGCACACACTTAAGGGCAAGCCCATTAATGTTGGTCGAGTGGCCCTTCCTGAAGCTAGTCTGGAATTGATCCAACGGATGGTAGGATGGGAATGGTCACTCCAGTCATTCCTAAGAATATCAAATGGCCGGCAACAATTCATTAAGAAGGGGTCAACAAAGATATAATCAATCAAGGAAGAACTGTCCCCTCTATGCCATCTACTTATATTGTGCGCGTCAGCGGTTCTTCCAACCAAAGGGAATAACCCCCTACCACCCAGTCCCACACTCCACTTCTGTCCCGCACATTTCTTCCCTGAGTTCCCTATGGGAATCAGTATCTGCTGCCACAATTGGTGGCAATGGTCACAGTCTGCATTCAGATCACCCATGACTGTAGCCTTCCCATCTGGATGGAAACCCATCCACTCATCCACCACCCGACGGACCCATCTACAAAGGGATCTACTAGTTCCATACCCTTATGCCAATAAATATTGAGCACTAAAAGGTTAATCGATCCATCTACAGACCTACAGTCTATACCCAAGGCACCAAACGGAAGACCTGCAATTACAACACCGCTAAGGCCTAAATAAATATCCACTGCAGTCAAGAGACCGACTGAGGGTCTCCACCCTAGGCCCCCCGTACAATCCCTGGCAGGCTGAATAAAAACACTATACCCATCTAAACAAGGGGCGGATGTAAGCCATGTCTCCTGCAGACGGATGCAAATATCCACTCTCAGAATATTCATGCAGGACATGTTCGAGAAAAGATGGACATTGCCTTGGGTGTTCCAGGATTTTAAACATAACGGTGCACTCTTCCAAACATCACCCAGAGTGATCTCATTCTCACGGAACCAGTTTTTGCCATAGGGAAGAGATGATTGATGCCCAATCTATATCCGTCAGCACCCTGCTCTGAGCTATCTGGTCAGGGTTGGCTGCAGCCATAGGTTGATTATCAATGGGGAAGAGTCTCCCTACTTGTAGGCAACCCAGCGCTCGGCCCATTCATCTGTGAAATTTCAAAGCCCAATCCAAGTAGCACTTCACTTTGAGTAAAGATAAGTTTCCTTACCAAGGGAGAGGGCAAATAGATAATACTGGTACTCAAATCATCTCTCTCTAGGAAGGAAACCCTCCCAATATCTGCCGATGGCACCAGAGTCAAACGTGGAATAGCGGCAAAGATGGCTAGAATATTCGGCCGATTCATACATATCCGATAGTCGGGTCCAAGAGTGCGGCAAATTTTAATTTGGTGAATCCCATTACTGGATCCTTTCACTGTTTGCCGAGAGCCGGCTGCCCCCTTTAGGCTATCAGAATAGGAACATTCACTCAAGGGCGCACCAACGGGTCCTCGAGACCCAACATTGATAGGAACTCGGACCTTGGTGTGGTCTGCTGCAACAGATCTAGTGGGGTAATGAAGACGCTGCAGAAGATCCTTCATGCCCACTGACACCCAAGGATAGTTGGATTCGGGTGGCATGTCAGCCAGGTCTTTCAGGTACGTTGATTTGCCCATTCCAGAGCCAACCTTTACCTTATCCAAATTCGTTACAAGATTGGGACCTTAAGTTTGGGGAGGCCTACTTTGTCCTTAGTAACAGAGAATGGACAGTTAATACCACATAATCCCTTCATGCTTAAACCTGTTGGGGGCAGAGAAGGTCTTTCCATTGCACCTGGAGACCTGATTTTGCCTGCCATATCTTTGTAGGCATCGAGGAAGAAGTGAACACTCCTTCGGATGGTCCCCAAATGGACTGGAGTTGGTTGGAAAATGGCCCAGGTCGATGAATGCCCACTCTCTGCTCGCCCCATAGCACAGAGGGAAACTGGGTAGGGAAAGGGGTAACAGGTCAGCCATTCGCCTCCAAACCATAGCTAGTATCGGGGATACCCCTGCCTACTGAGAGGGCTACACGCTTCGCCAATGTATTAGTAGTAGGGGTTGGAGGGATAAGTTCACAATCCTGCCTTCCAGTATCAATTGGTGCCATGTCAATTAGCGCCTGAGCACTTACCACAGGCTCTGGGTTGGGAATCACATGCTCCAGCACAGAGGACAGTCTAGTACAGAAGAGGGTACGGTGGGCCGTTCTGAGAGACAGAATTCTGTTTTTTCTAGCCCCCATTCTGCGTTTCATCATTTTACCTTTCAAGCCATTGGTAGATTTTGTTTCAGGAGCGGGGAACTGGCATGAGCTTTAAGGGGACCCCCCTCTCCTCCCATATGCCCTTTTACAACTCCATCCATACTAGGTTGGTCATTAGTGAGGTCAATAACTGTGGCAGCAATACCAATAGTACTGTGAACCGGATGAATAATTGGCAAGTTAATCCCACCCAAATCATCAGCCGATTCCTGGATGGTCGGATGGTCATTCAGACGGCCATCTTCTGAAATTTCAATAACGGACCCAGGTTCACAGTCCATATCAACAATCAACTGCTACGCCTTACAAAGTGCTATATACATAACAATTTGACCATGAGATTAGGTATAGAATTTAGCATGGAGTCCTTGCCTCTCTGCAATGTTGTATGATAACATTGGCATACTATTAGGTAGTAATCGCTCCAGGAAATGAGGACTTTCATCAAATATCAAAAGACAGTTCTGCTATTGAACCTCAAAACACACAATACTACTTGTGTTTGCTTTACTATGTAATTGGCTAG
Source organism: Ambystoma mexicanum (assembly GCF_040938575.1). NCBI lineage: Eukaryota > Metazoa > Chordata > Amphibia > Caudata > Ambystomatidae > Ambystoma > Ambystoma mexicanum. Next base: position 15,477,045 of record NC_090925.1, on the reverse strand, counting down.
GTTTTTGTTTAAAACATTTAAATATATAGAGGAGATATCAAATGGCCAGAACTTAGAGAAATAATGAAAGGTGTATTCTGTCACAATGCAGAAAGCTGTCGCATAGTAATGATTTCCATACAGTTTTTGCACACGTCGGCTGGATGTCGCACATATTTTACTCTCTTGCAAGGGTGAAAAGTAATTTTTACTCTCTTGAAATCACATTTACTCCTAAAGTTTAAAAATGGGGAGTAAAATACTCACACCTCAAACTCATATCTGGAGCACTGGATGTCCCTTCAGATAATCTGCCCCACTCAGTCTTCTTCCTCCAGGGCCCTGATGTTCCTCTACATGTTTCCATACTATTGTCCTCTCTGTACTTTCCTACCATCTCCACTCGCCTTCACTCCTACTTCCTGCGTCTTCCTCTTGTGTCCCTCTCCTTTTACTACCTACCTCCATCCGCCCTTGCACTTCCGCTCCCTCCTTTGCACTTTATTTAAAGCCTGGACCTAGCTCGAGAGCAGCAGGGCACTGTACAGGGTTTTGGTAGCCAGCGTTTGGGCTGGCATCTTTTAACAGTAGCGCAGTACTATGAGTTGTGTTCTGTGCGTCCATTGGGATTAGTCCATGGTCGGGTGGTGTTGAAAATGCCACAAAAAAGAAAAGCACTAGTTCTCCCTGCTGCTTCCTTCTGTGACGCTCCCTGCCCTCCCTACGTTCAATTCCATCCCCTGCCATTGACTACCCTGCCCGGCCTCTCCCCGGTCGCACACCTTTCACTTGCACAACCACTTCAGTCGCTCCCTCTAATAATCTTACTCACAGCACAGAATCCACGCACATCTACAAAACCAAGAAGCCAGCCAGAACACACGGGTACATATCCCACTCCATGCCTATCTATGAAAGATAGCCAAAGACAAGGCCACCCACCCGCACGCATCTGCAATCCTTTTCAAGACACATCGCACAGCACCTCTGCCATTTGAATGCAGCTATTCCCCACTACAAAAAATTCAGTCTAGCTGGACACATTAGTCTCCTACTCTTCCATACTCCAGACGACTTCAAAGCACCCATCAACATGCAAGCACGATATGGGTAGCTAGTAAGGACTTGGCCACCCCTACCCACATTTGCATTGGCTAAAATGCACGCACACATTCTAAACTCTTCTGACCAATTTTCCCTCACCTTGGACTTCGGTCCCCCGAGGGCGTTAACCTACAGCGCTTTGAGACCATACAAATGGGAAAAGGCGCTATACCAATGCCACATTAATAGTTTGCATGAAAATTAACCATGTAGTACCACTTGCTCTCACCAACTAATACCTCACCTTTTCCAAAAATCACATCTGCACTCAAGTCCACCATTCTTCCTCCTGCTGGTCTCTTGGTCTACCAACTCCCCCTCCTCCGAGTTCACCCGAACAACCCACAACTTCCTGTTGTCTTTTCCTCCTCCCCATCCTCTGATTGGTTTTCTGGCTCTGGACAATTTGGCCCAGTTTTCCCCACCCGTGGGGAGTTACCAGAGGCGTCACTAGGAGGGGCAGGGGTCTGGTGGGGGGGATATATAGCCTCAGGTCTTTTGGCTGTAACCCCGGATAGAAGTTCAGGGGCTAAAACCAAAAAGCTAGCTAGTCCTGACAGTTCCGACATTAGCGTAGCCCCAAATATTTTCCAGACCAAAGAGTGGGTTAAGCATCGCCCCTATTCTCCACACAATAACAAAAGTCAGGGTAAGACTGCTTGTTAGTGCGTTGAGGCCACTAGTTGTGTGGTATGGGGTGCTGCAGAACTAGTACATTGAGGTTCTACCCATAGCCTCATATATTGTAAACAAATGGCTGTTTATACTAGTCAATTGTGCTTGCCCCTGACATGTACATCATATTCAAGTATGATCAACAGATACATCTGTATGATTAATAGAAATTCAAAAGTTACATTTATTATATTTCAGTTTTCTTCTGATCACAGCCAACACGTGTTTCGAAAGAAGGTGCGCCACACACGCGGTTTTCCCAGGGATGATTCCTGACAAGACACCCCTTCCATAATAAGACTATATATCGAGAATTAAGAAGCGACAGCACTTGTTAGTATTGCTACATGCAAGGTACAGTTAAGCTTTTGAGCAATGAAAGAAGAATCTAGTACATCAGATAAAGGCATTATCGAGTTGCGGTCAAGCCTTACCCCCAGCACAATGGCAAAGACCAGTTTGCCACAAATGCCTTGAAAAAGACATTGTTTCGAAACACGTGTTGGCTGTGATCAGCAGAAAATTGAAATAAAATCAGTATAACTTTTGAATTTCTATTAATTGTACAGATTTATCTGTTGATCATACTTGAATATGATGTACATTTTAGTGCAAGCGCAATTCACTAGGTCGCCATGCCGCAACAATCGTGGCCCGCGCTGTGAAGTGCCAAAGGTTTATATGCAGGAACTAAGGGGCCGTTCCCCTCAAGGTAATTGAATTTCTAGTGAGTGGCTGCAGCTCTACTTGGAGTCTCTGGTTGTCTATGGTGGTTGCAGCGATTTTTGCTTCTGTGCTTGCCGAGGCCAGGTAAGTGGTGTGTGGTGTCTGCACAAGCCACGTAGGGGCTTAGGTTGCTCTGCCATTGGTTCTCAATTGTTTGGAATCTATAGATGGGTCATGTAGAGCTTGGGGAAATGGTAGGTGCTCCAGCTCCCCTTTTTGTGGGTTCTTTTTCTCCAGGTTGAATCGCGTTTGGTGCAGATAGCCTGCTGCTCTGCAGGTGGCCTCTTCTCCCTATTGTTACTTCTCTGGCAGTGCATAAAAAGACGACTTGAAAAGCATTTTTTGTTCAGAGGTATAGTGTCATGGAAGTTGGTGCTGCACACAGAGGCTGGAATTTGGAGAGGGGATAGGAAATGGGTTCCTCTCAACTGCCATCGTCCCCCTCTGTAGTAGTACTGGCTCCTCGCCTCCCAGGTTCACAGGGGTTCCTATCCCATTGTGAAAAGGTCAGATTACTGACTATAGAGAATTGAAAAGTTCCTGGTGCCCGGAAGGTACCTCGTGGGAGTGCTATAGCATCATGGGAATCCAATAGTATAGTGGAAAGTATTGTCATTGTGATGACTCTTGCTTTTTCTACCCAGAGTTTAGGCCTGTTCTTTGCCAACCTCTGCAGCTTTCCTCAAGACAGATCAAAGGCTGCACCTTTTGCTGAAGCATAGTTAGGATTTTATATACAAATATGTTTCCCAAGCATTACACCCTCGCCCATTCAATTGCTCACTAGGTAAGCCTTTCCTGGTTTGAAGTTCTTTATGATCCATTTTGAATATTGTCTAGTTGTATTTGTACCCAAAGAATCTTCTGATTTGTTCGATTAGTTTCATCATTTCCGGTATAGTGGCACCCGGCTCAATCAGTGTCAATAGTAGGTCATCCGGAAAGAGCAAGAGTTGTAAGTGTGCTGGCCCCCGCATGCCAATCGGCACTTCCTTGACCTCTGGAGTTCTTCCCAGTGTGTTGGGCAAGAACGAAAAAACATTAGAAACAGCAGAGACCCTTGCTTGATTCCACTTTGTAAGTTCAATCTCTTCTTCATTGACGGACAGTTAAACCCCGTCCCTGATTTTCCGCTATGGTGTACATCACTTTAAACAAACCGCAGAGAGGCATCACAACAAGCTCAATAGCGTCATTGAGGTGTCCTAGCCATTCCCCCCTGCTGTTTAACCATCTTGTATTGTCTATTGATGCCCCTGCAACTCCTGACGAAGCATGCCTCGTTGCGATGTATGAGCTTGCTTTCGACTTTCTCTAAGTGTCGTTCAAATGATTGTTTAGGCCTTGTAGTCTATGTTGAGGCAAGAGGCCAGCAAGTAGTTGCCATATGATTTGTGTTTTTTAAAAAACCTTTTTGAGAATTTGTGATGAAGGAGCTCTTCATTTCCTCAGAAATGTGTTGTTCGCATTCCCTGAGAGTTTCATGCAATAGTCTGCACAGTTCTTTACAAAATCTGCAGTCGAGTTCTGATGGGGAGGCTCCTCCCGGCTCTAAAGACCCTCTGCATAGCACATTGCTTCCTCCTGGAAGGCTTTTGAATCTGGTATGTTCATTCGGGGCAAGCCTAGTTTTCCCATGAGAGAATGGAACTCCACCTTGTGATGGTTCACTTATTAATGCAGTCACTCATAGAAGCAATTATCAACTTAAGATAAGGAAGTCGAAGGCGTTGACTATTCCTGCGTCTTAAGCCGATGAGCCAGCAGTTTTCGGCAGGCCGCCCCCAGCATCCCAGTACTTTGTTTGGTTTGTGGTTCGACCTTGGCTGTATAGTAACAATTAATGTCACATTTGAGGGACTTATTTATGCCTCTGCATATTCCTTTTCAATTAACTTCAATGTGCTTCCTTTTCATTTTGCTTCCGCTCTCTTTTCCCACTGAGGTGGAAGCCATACATTGCTCCATCGTATCCTGGTGCTGGGCTGTACGTGCCCCTTAGGTGCATATTATTCTTCTTTTTCTTACTGTTTGTTCCTTTTCTGTTACCTCCAATGTTGACCACTTTCCCAGTACATTACTCAACGCGCTCTTTTTCATATAGTCCATTTGCAACATATCTAACATTTCTTATTCCTTGCTCTCCTTCTACAGTTTCTGTTGGATTCTGGAACACTTTTTCAGTGTGCAATAAGAAGTACTCTATTCTTGACACTTTCTTCTGGCCCAGCTTTCAATTCATCTGACACAGACTTGACTCAACCCATCAAACACTCCTGCCACTGCAAATCTTTCCTCTCCGATCACCAGCTTTTCTCAAACCCCTGACCTCACAGGCAAAGGTGATTGAGTGGGTATTATTTTTCATTCCTTGTGGCCTGTCTCCATCCTCCACTTTGTAAACTCTTCATTTGAATATCAGTTCACTTTTTTCCAAACCACATTCACTGACTATTCTGGTTTATCTCTCTTCTGGCCCGCTATGGCTTTTCTGGTTTCTCTCCTCTGGCCCGCTATGGCCTTTCTGATTACTCTCTCCTCTGGCCTGCTATGGCCTTTCTGATTACTCTCTCCTCTGGCCTGCTATGGCTTTTCTGATTGCTCTCTCCTCTGGCCCGCTATGGCCTTTCTGATTACTCTCTCCTCTGGCCTGCTATGGCTTTTCTGATTACTCTCTCCTCTGGCCTGCTATGGCCTTTCTGATTACTCTCTCCTCTGGCCTGCTATGGCTTTTCTGATTACTCTCTCCTCTGGCCTGCTATGGCCTTTCTGATTACTCTCTCCTCTGGCCTGCTATGGCTTTTCTGATTGCTCTCTCCTCTGGCCTGCTATGGCTTTTCTGGGTTCTCTCGTCTGACCCGCTTTGGCTTTTCTGATTGCTCTCTCCTCTGGCCTGCTATGACTTTTCTGGTTTCTCGCTCTTCTGGCCCACTATCGCTTTTCATTTTTTTAAATTATATTAGCTGAAATTAATCAGCTTTTCAATATGTAAAAAATTAATCAATGAAATACTATTAAAATAAAAACAGAAATTACAATATATTTACATTTAAAAAGGAAGAGAAAAATGAAAAAAAGAATATCCAATTACTCAAAATAACAGGAAATGAAATGAACCAGGAAACAGAAAACAGACATTTGCATACATTTAACATTCAGTTCTATAAGATACGCAATTAGGTATTTATCATTGCCCTACGATAAAACAGTTAATTGTTGACAGCCTGTAGAACTCGCGATTTAAGACGCATGCATGATCATTTGTATGATATAAACTGCCCATGCAATAATTCACGATTTGATTTTGCAGGTGGCTTTTATGCTATACTCTTCGTTTGTTATATTTTTTTTTCACAGATAGTGGGATTTTCTAAATTCAAAGATGTCAAAAAATGTACCAACGCTATCTGTACTGTATTTTTATCAGAGAATAGCAAAAAGGACCAACGTAAATCTTGTTCTACAAGATTTAAGATGGCAGTTGCGTTGACAAAGTGTGTTGTTCTTGCCGCATTCAGCACCGTACAATGACTTACTAAATGTCCCAGCGATTCAACTGTGTCCGGAACAAGACAAAATCTACAGAACTCTGTCATTTGGAATCTGATGCCTTCTGACTTGTACTTCTCAGGTGGCCCATGAATCAATGCGCACTCTGAAGATTGCTGTCCTAAATGCCACAGGTGGAGACTTTAAGCGATAAGTTTCTGGCCTTCTAACTTTTCTGGGCCAGAACCTGTGCTTACAGATCTGGCGGTACTTTAGACACAGACTTCTCGTGGTGATCCAGTCAAACTGATAGATTAGGTCTTTAGCTTTATCCGGATATATGTCACTAGCATGTCAATTGAATCATTCGCATCTGCCAAACAGGCTAGAGTATTCTCAACCCAGCTTTTCACAAATTTACTATGTCAAGGAAGCATGTAATTCGCAATCACCTGTAACATATCCGTCTGATGGTTTACATCCAGACATTTGCGAAACAACGAACAAAGTCGCCACAGATAGATAGCATGCAGAGAAATCAGCCCCAGTTCATAGCGCATGCACGCCCCTGGTACACACTGGGGCAAGGAAAGCACTATCCTCCAGAATTTGGCTTCTAGTCTTTCCAGTTTTAGTATTTGCCAATTTGGTAAAGTTTCCGATCCATATAAGATAGTCGGGATGGCTTTCTTGTTCAAATAGATAATGGCTGGTTTTATTGTGAATTTACCATAACGGTGCAAAACAATCTTCGCATGCGATATGGCTGTGTTCAACTTCACTTCCATGCTCTCCATTTGGCCTCTCGGATTTGTCATGCCCTCAAAGACTGTGCCCAGGTAGATGTATTTATTAACAACCTCTAGTGGCATTTGATTTATTGTCCACCTATATGTATTCCTCTGGCTTCTATTAGCAACATATGTCACAATTTGCGTTTTATTTGTATTAATGACTAGTTGGTTCAATTCCAAATATGAATTAAATGCGCAAAGTAAGTGCTGCAATCCCACAGGGGTCTTAGAGATGAGAACTATATCATCTGCGTAATCTAAGTTTGTGATTTTCGTACCATTAAGGAGCGGAGAATCAGATGTTAGATCCAAAAACGAGTACCGAAGATCTTGAATGAAATAATTGAAAATTGCAGCTGCTAATAAACAGCCTTGTTTAAGACCACGAGCTATCAAGATAGGGTCAGATAATAATCCTTCCAAAGTGAGTCGTATGCAGATGGATGTATGTGCATGAAAAGCATGGATAATGTCCTGTAAAGCTGGGGGGGCAACCATCTCTTTTTAACTTCGCCATGAGGAGAACACGGGAGACGGAATCGAATGCTGTGTGTAAATCCACAAAGGTGAAGTATAGAAATTGCTTAATATCGTGGCACTGTGCTTTTATGGCATTTAATGATAAAAGGTTAACATTTGTGCCTAGGCCTGCCACAAAACCAGTTTGTTGTGGGTCCCTTAAACCAAATGATTTTGTCCATGCATCAAATTCCCCTAGAATTAGTTTTGCAAAGAGTTTGCCGGGGGCATCCAATAACGCGATTGGGCGATAGTTTTTCGGATTGGTACGGTCGCCTTTTTTATATATGGGCACAATAATTGAAGTTGTCCAGGACGCTGGTAATCTGCGTCTTGCCATAACTTGTTTGAAGATGGCATGAAGGATGTTAGCCCAGTAGCTCGGGTTTTCCTTGAATAGAGCATTATGCAGCCCACCAGGGCCTGCGGCCCTAGATGAGCTTAGTTTTTTTACGAGCTCTTCAAGGATTACTGGCGAACATTGGATGTCCCAATACAATGTTGTTTGCATGATATACTCATAAGCTCAGGGTCTTTGTACAAGGTTGTATAATGAGCAACCCGTGCCTCTTCCAGTACAGCACTAGTTTGAACATGAGCTGGAAACCAGTCTACACGATGGGTGAGCAATCTTCAAATTTCCGCTGAATTTTTAGAACCTATGGTGTTGAACATTCTGTTCACTGTCGTGTTGAAAGAACAAAGAGCGGCGACTGCGTATCCAATTCAAGTATTTGCATTTAGCTGTTCTTACCGCTTGACAGGGATTGATGACATTCGTAGCCAATATTATCATTCTTTCTTTACGATATTGGCATTTGCGCAGTTTAATTTCAGGATCAAAGGAGTGCCTATGAGATTTGTTACTTTGATTAGGAACAATCGTGTTTCTAAAATGTTTCAGTAAATCAGTGTAATGGATTACTTTATGAGAATTTGCGGGCACATTTATTACTTGTGAGAATTGCCATAGATTTTCCCGAGACCATTTCAGGCGGATTTTTGAGTTGTTAACACCTATCTGTTGTCTCATCCACTCACGGCCTAAGTTCTCAGTAGACAATTGATCTGCAAGGATAGTAAATGGTGATCACTTTGTGATTAAGAGATTATTTCAAATTAACAAATTCTGTCAAACAAATGTTGCTCTACATATATGTAGTGAATCGTGCTTTGACTTGATTCACGCTGCTATGTATGTTTTGGAGGAATATCTCCCTCCGCTGCACCATTTACCATACAAAAATTCCTATCACTCATAAAATTGGACCAAGTAGAAACACCTTTTTATCTTGCTTTTCGAATCAGCGGATAAGCAATCCAAATTTATGTCCCCAACTACTACAGTTTCCGTGATTCCCTTGGTTACTGTTATCAGATCCAACAGTGTTGTCAAGCCCTGGTAGAACGCTTCGTCTGTTAGACCTCCCGGATTGCGGTATTTATTTACAAATGCAATCACGTGGTATAAACATGTGATTTTCACCAGTTGTATAAAGATATTGATATTTTTCCATGCTTCCATTTTGAGACCATGTTTCTTATTTGCCGCCACTAGAAGCCCCGACGAGGGACGCCCACGCAAACCAACTCTAGCTGGTAGACGAACTACATCATAATTATCCCATGTTGGAGATTCAGTGTACCCGGTCTCTTGTAGCGCAATTACATCATATTGTTCTGAAAATGATTTAATCGAGGCTTGTAGATGACAATGGCCTCGAGTCTTCCAACAAGCTACCTTAAATATGGGCGGCCTACTAGATCTTAGTGGTTAGTTTTTAACAGTGTATTTGACCCCAGAATGAGTATCAGCACGAGAACTCATGTAAATCCTGTTGACTATGGTACTCAGCTCGCAAAGTAATGCGTTCTGGGTCCTGAGCAGTTGGGAACCCCATTTCAAACGAGGCCATTTTCGCCTTCCATATGACATTTAATACTACAACCGAAGGGATCCACAATCTCACAATAGAAGTGGTAGTATCTGAAATGTATTCCACTTGGGCAGTGTCGCGTGATACTAAATCTTCTAGTTCCACGACATCTCCAAATATGTTTAAAATACTTTGTCTCTTCAGATTATATGAGGCATATGGACCCTCCCGGCATTTCAAGATTAGTGAGTGATAGTCCGATTGTAAAGGGACTGCATGTGGTGATACACTGGTGCTGAAGTTTGGTACACTGTTGTTAGAAGAGTTATTATATGATTTGGGTCTGCATTTGGCACTTTCAACTTTCTGTGCTGATGGGTTTTACAATACATTCTGTCGTTTGCTGTCTGATCTACTCTGTGAGTTCACAGGTCTAGTCACTGTGCTGGCCCAAGATGCAGATTTCCCATATGTATCAGGCAAACGTTTATTTTGTTCAACATTCATACCCTTTACGCGTTCATTCAAATAGGAGTCCACTGCTTTATGCAGTTAGCTTAGCATTGCTGATCTCTGCAAGTCTGGCTCATTTGAGCATGGCGCCTCTATAGATCTAATTGCAGGCACCAGCACTGACTGAGCTTTTGGAGGCACTTGTATGTTCGTATGTTCGTCCCGTTTGATCTCTTCCACCAAGTCGTCTAGCGGCTCATGGGCCGGCAGATGAATGCAGGGGGCTGGGCAGACAGGCACCAATGGTACATTGGACCCTTGTTTCGATACTAAATGGTTGCAGATTTGAGCATCAATAGCACCACTAAGGTTCTGGACTTTCCTCGCATCTGGGGTCCAGCACTCTGTTGAGGTGGCTCGGGCTTGGTCAGTCCTGCTTCATGGGAGTCCGGAGGATCTTCCTGGAGTTCGGGTCCGACTTAAAGACGACGCACTGAATTCTGGTGTTCCTCTCCCTGGTAATCGGTTCCTGCAGCAGCAATGGAAGTACAGCCAGCTCTGAGGGGATTTCTAGATGAGTTCATCTTGGGGTCGTTTGTTCCCACCAACCCAAGAGGAGAAGTCGTCCTTTGCAGGGCTTCTCTAGTTGAGGTGAATTCTGAGCTTCAGCACTGCAGCATGGCTTCACCGGGCAAACCAACGGGCCAGGAGTTGCAGGAAGTGACTCTTCCAAGTTCTTCCTTCGTACAGTGGTCGACTCTGCCTTTCAAGCCAGAGACTTTGCCTTTTATGCAGGTTTCTCCCATTCATTGTCAGCCTAGCTGTCAATCACACAGCAGGGTGGCTGTCCTCCAAGGACAGCCAGCCAGCCAATCGCCTTTGGGTGCATTCCTGTAACCAAGGAGACTAAGCACAGGGAGTTTTGGGCACCTCCCTCGCTTCCTGCCCTGCCAGACACGCTAGAGCCAGAGGTGGGCTTCACCATTGAATCCCGCCAAAGACAAAACGAACAAAGGGACCAAACCTGGTTTGGTGCTGAGTAAATCTCAAGAAGGACCTTTCCAACAAGAAATGGCAAAAAAGAAGACATGGGCCATTTTGACAAAATGGGCACCCATGGGTGCAAAACTGCAGCTGCGAACGCAGCCCGCAGTAAAAGCACACAAAGGTAGGAAAAAGTAAACCACTGCCACCAGCCATTAATAGTAGAAAGGGTAATATAAAAATGTTACATGTGAAAATAGACAACAAAGTAACCCCTCCAGCAGCCTATTGTAAGATAGTGTGTGCTGGGTCTAGAAAGTTACATAGGTAAGTAAAGTCAATTTCACTTCACTGCTCTTGGAAACAGTAGTTATCCAAGAGAAGGTATTTAAACCTTAGCAGAAATCCAAAGGATTTCTATGTGACACTGCACTGAAGGTGCACAATGTAAAAAGATGATGCCTATGGAGTTTGTCAGACTCTAAAACCAAAAGAAATGGAGTTCAAATCACAGAAAAATACATGAGTGGGGAAAAGGTCTCGCTCTCCCCAGGATAAAAATTAAAAGTCCTAAATTCCCGCAAAAGAGGAGCTTGGGGGTATCTAAGGTAGAAGGGTAGAAATTGATCTGTTTGCGACAGTGGCAAACTCCAAATGCCAGAAGTTTGCCAGCAGATTTCACCAACTGAGGAGACTGGGAGGCGCGTTCTCCTTCCCGTGGGAAGGGATGATTCTGTACGTGTTTCCTCCGTTGCCTCTCCTGCTACGAGTCATCAATACACTCTGTGTCAGTGCAGGATGATACTCATCGCCCCGGCGTGGCCAAGGCAGATTTGGTATCCAGATCTTCTCAGCCTTTCGGCGGCGCCTCCGTTCAAGCTACCAGCTGTCCCAGATCTTCTCGCCAGAGAAGAGGGCGCAGTCCTGCATCACAAGCCAGGATTGCTCAACCTGAGGGCTTGGCTCTTGCACCCCTAGAGTTTGGAGGATATGCGTTGCCTGCGTACTGCAGGGAGGTCCTCGCCAAGGCGAGGGCGTTGTCGACTTTGAAGTGCTAGGGTCACAAGTGGAAGCGTTTCGCTACGTGGTGCCAGTCGCAGAAGATTACCCCTATGAAGGTCACAGCCCTGCAGATCCTTCCATATTTGCTATCCTTAGGCAATACCGGACTGGCGCACGCCTCGATCAAGGCTATCTCCCGCTACAATAGGTCTCCAGAAAGGTCTTCACTTTGGTCTCATCGACTCATCAAGGAATTCCTCAAAGGACTTTTTCATTCTTTCCCACTGGCGAAGGCTCCTCCCCCAGTGTGGGTACTCAACGTGGTTCTGACGAGTCTCATCGGGGCCCCCGTTGAGCCGATGCATCAGACCCCTCTCGTTCCTCTTGTGGGAAACGGCTTTCCTTGTGGCCATCACCTCTGCCAGGAGGGTGGGTGAGATACAGGCCCTACCCTGCAAACAGCCATACCTGACTTTCTACGAATCGAGGGTGTGCTGTGGACGCACCCCTTTTTAGTGCCGAAAGTTCAGTCAGAATTCCACCTCAACGAACCTTTGATGTTACCTGTTTACCTAGTCACTGGCTGAGAGGGTCTTACACTCGCTGGATGTTGCGCGTGCCCTGTAGTTCTACATGGAACGCACAAAGAGTTTTTGAAAAACTTCACAGCTGTTAATGAACTTTGGTCCTGGGAACCATGGGAAGGCCTTGTCCAAGGCTTCCATCTCAAGGTCGCTCTCCGGCTGCATCATGCACTGTCATCGGTTGGCGAACCAACCACTGCCCGGCCAACCGGGAGCCCACTCCACCAGAGCGATCGTTGCGACAATGGCGTTCCTAGCCGGTGTGACCCTGCTGGACAACTGCAGGGCTGCTACGTGGAGGCCCATGCACACCTTCACGAAGTTCTACAGCGTCAACAGGGATTCCAGGGAGGAGTCTAGAGTCGGCCAAGCAGTGCTATGCAACCTGGTGCTTGAGGTGAGTCTGTTCCAGAGGTAAGAGTTGATTGCTTCTGTTGAGCCTTGCCACCTCCTGTGGTTGTATAATGTTGTACTGCTGTGTATTTGTTATTCATGAGCATGTGAATCCATGCCAGACCCCGTGTCGGAGAAGGAACAAGTTATTTACCTGTAATTATTGTACTCCAGCATGGGTCTGGTATGGATTCACGTGCAAACCCTCCCTCCTTCCCCTCTGTGGCTCTTCTTGGTCATACTGCCACTTTACGTGCTTACCAAATCTGAGGATGGCTGCCAGGGGAGGGGCTTAGGGAGAGGGCTGACATTGGAGGGGGCAGTATGACCCAGAGCACAGTGATTGGTTTAAAGGAGAAATACAGTTTATAAGTGAAAGTGAAACTGTTTTACTTTTTACCTAGGATTCCCAGCCTGACAACAGGGAATATTCACGAGCATGTGAATCCATGTCAGACCCATGCTGAATAAAAGAAACTTGTTCCTTCTCATGTTTCGGGCCATCTCTGGACTTAGTTTATTCATCTCTCTTCGGACTCTTTTACTTCTGCTCTCCCTATTTTCTGCTTTCCTTCTGTACACCCCACTGTTGTACCTGTTCGCCTTCTACGTCTAATTTGTTTCATTGTGACCGTTGTTCCTTCAGTGGCTCTACTTTTATCTCCTCCTTCTCTACCCTCTCCGTGGGTTCTCTTCTCTCTCCGGACTCCGTGTTTTCTTCTCTTAACTCTGGTCTTCTATCTAAGCTTGATACCCATTACCTTTCTTGCACCCTTTTCTCCCACTTGTAAACCACCTCTCCCCTTCTTTTCATTCCCTCCAAGCTTCCCTGCGCCATGCATAGCGACGCTAGGGAAAAAAACATATTCTCCTAATAGTTTTGAGTATCTTTAATCCCTCCACTCTTCATATAACACCTCCCATATGATCCCCTCTCTCTCCACTGGTGGCTTTTTATCTACTCAACACTGCCCTGCGTGCATCCCACTACTTCTCTGCTGACCTTGCTAAATACTTTAATACAAAGGTTTCCTTTCTTCGTTTTTTTCCTCCTCCTCCTTTGTGTGTCTAATCCTTTCCTATTCCACTTCTTAATCCTTCTCTATCCTCCTTTTCATCTCATTCCGATTCCCACACTACATCTCATGGACACTATATGGCTTCTCCTCTTCATTCCGTACCCTCCACCCTTTTCCCAAAGGTCTGTCACTTACTCTTCCTTTTTTTACCTGCCATCTGTACTAGAAGTCTCTCCTCTTATGTCTTCCTGTCCAATTGCAGATGATTTATGGTCCAGTCTCCACCCTTATTGATCATCACTCTCTTCGTCCTCTTCACCAGTCCGGGTCTCGTCCATTTCATTCGACTGAAATTTCCTTAATGTATGTCGCATTCTTCACTCCAAACCATTGTCTTCTCGTGTTCTTCTTGATCTTTCTGCTGTTCTTGATACGGTTGATCACCTCACTCTCTTCTTTCTACTCAGTCTTCTTTAGGATTTGCTGGCTTTGGCTTATGCCGGTTCTGATCTTATCGAGTGGCAGGGTTTACAGTCTCCTGTGCCGGTAACCTAGCCTCTACTCTTCCCCTCCAATTCGGTGTTCCTCCATGGTCTGTTCTTGGCACGCTTTTCTCCTCTCGGTCCTCTTCTCTCCTCTTAAATGTCTGCTTCCTTTTAGCCTTTCTAGTCATTTTTTGTCTTTTCTTCTGTCTGGGATTCTATCCGTTCTCTTTTCTGCCTGTCTTCAGATTTTCAATCCTGCATTAACACTAATTTTCTTCACCTCAATTTTGCAAAACGGAAGTTCAATTTTGTTGTTCCTGCATCACAACTCCCTCCCCAGTCAGTCCTCCTGCCCTTCTCTTTCCCCTCTCACTCGGCTCATAATGTTGGTGTTCTGTTCTATTCCACACTTTCTTTGGCCTCATATTTCTCAAACTGTTGCTGTTTCCGTTTATAACATATCTGTAATGCTCATCTCTACCTGCCTTCCATGATTTATCATTGCAACCGCAGCACAGAAGACGGACAAAATACCAGATATCAAATTGTGCACAAAGAAAACCAGTGACTGGGGAAATAAAGGGCCTGATTCTTAGAATCCAGCATAGAAAAGGCGCAAGAGCTGAGGAGCATGCGCCAGCGTGACACAAACAAATTGTGCGGCACGCGTATTCATGGATTTCCCGAGGCATCGCTAGCCGTGGCGCAAGGATCAAGCAGCGCGGTGTCCAGTTAAAGTTTGGAAAACAAAAGGATCGAATGCCAAAGGTGAGAGTGCATTCGACCGAAAACAAAAGGATTGAAATTTTTTGTTAAATGTATATTTTTTTTGTTTTGCTCTAGCTTAGCTTAAAAAGGGTGTTTTTACACCAAATAAAAGTTCCTTTTTTTTGGTTGAATTGACTCAACCCTTTTGTCATTCGACCCTTTTGAGTCGATCCTATAACCAAGCAGCGCCGCTAACGCCCCCAATCGCAGGAAGAAGCTAGTGAAATGCCAAACACGGCGCATGCCCCCCACACCATCCCTGGTCCAGCATACAGCCCCTCTCCCTGTCCATCCCCCGTGATTTGGCTGGGGTGCATCCGGGGGTATGCGCTGTGTTTCCACGTGATTTGGCTGGGGTGCATTCAGGGGTATGCGCTGTGTTTCCACGTGATTTGGCTGGGGTCTGTCCGGAGGACGCGCTTTGTTTCCACGTGATTTGGCTGGGGTCTGTCCGGGGTACGCGCTTTGTTTCCACGTGATTTGGCTGGGATGTGTCCGGGGTATGAGTGCTCCCCAGCCAAATCGCATTTAAACTCCTGTGCGTGCGTACCCCACAATACATGCACAAATCCACTTGAAGTGGACACCTCCTGACGGGACAGCCACACCACAGCACCCATCACCCGTGACCACACCCAGCAGGCAGTACCACACCACATGGGACCTCCCCATCACCTGTGACCACATCCCGCAGGCAACCCACACCACATGGGACTGCCCCCATCATCCGTGACCACACCCCGCAGGCAGCCCACACCACATGGGACCGCCCTCATCACCCGTGACCACACCCCATAGGCAGCCCACACCACATGGGAATCCCCCACCACCCATGACCACACCCCGAAGGCAGCCCACACCACATGGGACCCCCCCATCACCCACCCGTGACTACACCCTGCAGGCAGCCCACACCACATGTCCCCTCCCCCCTTCCCCAGCCCCTGTAACCACACCCCACAGGCAGCCCACACCACATGGGCCAGCCCCCGTCACCTGTGACCACACCCTGCAGGCAGCCCACACCACATGGGACCCCCATCACCTGTGACCACACCCCGCAGGCAGCCCCCGCCTCATTCCCCTCCTGATCCCACCCAACACCCGTGATGGCCACCTGCAGGCAGGCCATGCCTCATGGTCACCTGCCCCAACACCTGTGCCCTGCAGCCAAGCCCCCCGCCTCATGGTCCCCCCCAGACCCCGTGACCACACCCTGCAGGCAGCCCACACCACATGGGGCCCCCCAGCCCCTGTGACCTCACCCCACAGGCAGCCCACACCACATGGGACCCAGCCCCCATCACCTGTGACCACACCCTGCAGGCAGCCCACACCACGTGGGACCCCCCCAGCCCCATCACCTGTGACCACACCCCACGGGCAGCCCACACCTCATGGGACCTCCTCCATCACCCGTGACCACTCCCCGCAGGCAACCCACATCAAATGCCCCCCCATCACCAGTGACCACACCCCGCAGACAACCCACACCACATGGGACCCCACCAGCCCCCATCACCTGTGACCACACCCTGCAGGCAGCCCCCGCCTCATGATCCCCCTCCCCCAACACCCATGACGGCAACCTTCTGGCAAGCCCCACCTCATGGTCCCCTCACCCGTGACCAAACCCTGCAGGCAGCCCACACCACATGGGACCAGGCCCCCTCAGCCCCATCACCTGTGACCACACCCCACAGGCAGCCCACACCACATGGGACCCCCATCACCTGTGACCACACCCCGCAGGCAGCCCACACCACATGGGACCCCCCCAGCACCTGTGACCACACCCCACAAGCAGCATCTGCCTCATCCTCATGGTGTGTGTTCCCCCCCAACACCCGTGTCGGCAACCTGCAGGCAGGCCCCGCCTCATAGCCCCCCCAACCCTCCAACGGCAACCTGCATGATGGATACTGACCTAGTGACACAGGTTCACTCCAGTGATGGTGTGTTCATGAACTTGTTTGCTGTGTAGTGACCCCACCCTTAACCACCTCCTCAGCAAATATAAAGCAAACAACAAAAAAACACACACACACGTGGCCCACAAACTGCTGTGTCCCAGCTGATCACACGCAATTGCATACTACAACCATATCCCAACATTCACATCACAAAAGTGTATGTCAAAGTGAGGCCCAGCAGCCCATGTGACAAAGTAATGTCAAGAATGCACATGTACAAGTACTCGCACTGTGACTGAACACAAAGCACCGTAGATATGTGTCACAGAAACAGACATTGCAATGGCGTGTCATGGCATGAGCATCAATGAGCACACATCACCTGAACCAATAACCCCCTAAACACACAAGTGATTTCACATGCTGGTGAAGCTCAAAGCACGGTGTGTGCCTTACACTGCATCAACCGAATTTGGTGCCAAAATAGTAAACTTATCACACTCGCATCACTCACCCCACCCACCACCCTCACACACACAGGCCCAATACACATTCATGCTGCACATGTGAAATCAAATACCAACACACGGTGCACACTTGAACTACACCCGTACATTGCTCATGCACACCAGACCAAGCCCCATGCAAATTAATGACAAACATGACAAATGCTGGCTTGTGTGCACACATGAACAACATAGGTCATCATAATGGACACAGAACAGCGTAATGAAGCGTCAAACGTTTCCAAAAATGGGCAACCAAACACCACTTGGATAAAAGTTCTGAAAATATATTAAAAACCAGTATTGAAATCGTACTCATCTCCCTGATATAAATAACTTGTACATTAAAAGGAACCAAAAGTAATTTTCTCTAAATGAAAAAACCAGTGTCTATCCAAAAAAAGGTCCATGTCCTAAATGTATATCCAAATGAAAATCACAAATAAAAAGAAATCCATTACATCATGGGTGACACGGAAAAACTGTTCTTCCAACTATATACAAGTAGTATAGGTCCATTGTCCCAAATGCATAACAAAACAAATTTTAAAACGCTCCACAAAATGTCATCACAAAAACTATGATGCTTGTAAATCTGCTTAGAATCACATGCTGCGCATATAGTCTGACATCCAGCGGTAACCGCAGAGTATTGCATCTTCTCTTTCGCGAATTGAAAGGGGACGCCGACATGTGTGTCTGTAACACTATCCGTAACGTGTCGTGTAGTGTACACAAAATCCTTCACGTGTCGAGTTCCCTCAGATTGTTTTTTTCTGCCCAGTGTACTGGTCGCCTTATGCGGAGCGCTTCCAGGGACATTGCTATATTGTTATATTTATCGACCTTTGGTCGTTTTATATTCTCTTACCGTCCCGTCCCTCGACAGCTGTTTCCTGACCTATGCCGAAGCCTGCTCTGCGGACCTTCAACGGCAGTTGATCCGGTAGGTGCTGCTGACCACGTGGCCGGGAATTCTGCCCGGCCTACACAGTAGGGAGAGTGGGGTTGGGGTTTTTAAGAATGCCTTTCCTCTTTCTTTGTCCCCTTGGTCGTCACTGTGGTATTCCTGCGCTATGGACAGGACTCCATTTAGATTTTGTCCTTCATGCAAGGCAAAATTCCAGTGGAAAGACAAACACCTTAAGTGTAGTAGGTGTCTTCCCCTTATCCACAACGAAGCGGCTTGTAAGATCCTGCATCCCAAGACCCTAAAGGAGCGCTGTGTTAAGCGGTGGGCGGCCTACGGATTGTCACAGGCCGAGAGTAGTTCCCCCACCGCCGCAGCCACCGAGTGGAACGAAGGGCTTTGTGAGGACCAGGGCTCCAATTCGGAGGCCATTGAACTCACGGTGGAGCACTCTCGCTCCACGTCGTCAGTCACCGGCCCTAATAGGCACGACGTGAGTCCTGCTATGGGGACTGTCCGTCCCGGCGACAAGGACACACATTCTTCCCACACTAAAGAACGGGCACACCGGATAGTGCAGCATGCGACCGGGCAGTCTAAATCAAAGGGCACTACCACCAATATTCAAGCGACCATCGAGACACATCAGAAGAAGGCTTCAATGGCGCACAAAGCCCCGGTTACACCGAAAACATCCACGTAATCGCCGGTCCAGTCCAAACACTTTGCTGTGACACCTAGTATTACTGATAACATCGCTAAGATCGTTTCGCGGGCAAATCAAGGAGAAGGGTCGAAGGACTCGTCAAAACCTAAAGATAGGCCTAAGGATTCATCGAAACGTAAAGATAGGCCTAAAGACGCGTCCGAAAACACGCCACAACCACCGGAACCTCAAAGACTTTTCAGAGAGCCGTGTGTATCTTTTTTTTCGACGTTAAAAGAAAAATCTCGACGTTCTAGAGAACATCAACTAGAAGAGCCTTTTCCACCCCTAGACTATTCTGGTTTCTCATTATGGACCAGAGAGAGGTTTGAGGGTTGTATGACTAGTTTAGAGAGATTTGTTGAATTCTCAGAGAAGTTAACACCAAAAAGGCCTCGAAGAGAGCCTTTTTACTTCTGTTGCAAAATTACAAAAGACCTTTGATTCCTCTCATGTGGAAGAGACTTATGACCTCACTAAAGATTAAATCCCCATAGACCAATTCAATCAAGATGAATACCCATTTGGGGACCCTGTGGACGATCCCATTGACCCCATAGAGGGTTGGGAAGATGACTATGACCAGCCAGTCGACCCTCAGCCTTGACCTCTTATTCAGCCTGGGATTCTCCATCAACGAGAAGAAATCCAGCTTAGACCCCAGTCAAGTCAAGCAGTTCCTAGGGGCACTAATTTGAAAAAAGGACGGCCTTGTCTTCCCCTCCAACGAGAGGATCCAAAACATGTTGTTTCAAATCCCTCAATATGTAGCCAGTCGGGAGGTGAGGTACGCAAGGCTATGCGACTGTTAGGAATGATGGCGTCCAGCATTTATTTGGTTCCTCACGCGCGGTTGCGCTTTCGTCCAATGCAAGAGTGGCTCACAGGCCAGCGGACAATGGGATGATCTAGTGGTTGTCTCGCCAGCCCTCGTTCTCTCTGCAGTGGTGGTCAAGGGAAAACCTCTTGAAGGGAAAGTCCTTCACCACCCCGCAGTAAAAGCAACTCTCACTACAGACGCATCTCTCATGGGGTGGGGGGGGCTCACCTGTTTCAGCAAACAGCGCACAGAGTCTGGTCCTCAGAAGTAGCATCCAACCACATAAATCTGTTGGAGTTATTAGCAATATTCAAAGCTCAAAGCCTTTCAGACACAGCTGCAGGGAAAGACGGTCCTGATCCTTACAGACAGCACCACGGCCCTGTACTATCTGAACAAACAAGGGGGCACTCACTCTCCAGGGGTGCCCAACTGTCCCAGAACATTTGGAAATGGGCTCTAAAAAACACATGTTGTCACAACTTCCCACCTTCTGGCAGACGTACTCGGCAGAGAATTGCCATTACCCATGGAGTACGAATGGCAATTACACAAAGACATTGTCTCCAATGTTTTCGCAGAATGGGGCGTCCCAGAGATCGACTTGTTCGCAACTCTGGAGAACAATCAATGCCAAGATTACTCCTCCAGGTACCCCCAGAAGTGATCAAAGGGGAACGGTCTCTGGATTGCATGGTGAGGGAAATTTGTTTACGCTTTCCCCCCGA
Organism: Ambystoma mexicanum; assembly: GCF_040938575.1. Taxonomy (NCBI): domain Eukaryota; kingdom Metazoa; phylum Chordata; class Amphibia; order Caudata; family Ambystomatidae; genus Ambystoma; species Ambystoma mexicanum. Next base: position 15,456,611 of record NC_090925.1, on the reverse strand, counting down.
CTCCCCTGCTCAACAAGATCGTGCACAAAATGCACCAGGAACCAGTCAACATGATATTGTTGGCCCCAATGTGGGCCCGCCAACCCTGGTTCTCTCATCTGTCCCCATCTTCTCCAATGAAACTGCCTTGCCCGTACAACATGTTGTCGCAAGACAAAGGGAAAACACTTCACTCATGCCCGCAAATCCTGAACTTAGCGGCCTGGCTCCTGCGGATATAGAGTTTGGGCACCTCCAACTCCCTCAGAGGTGCATGGACATACTTAGAGAGGCAAGGAAACCTAACACCCGATATTGCTACTCCAGTAAGTGGAAGCGCTTTGTCATCTGGTGCAATTCCAAGAGCATCAACCCCGTTGACTGCTCTCCTACTCGCATTGTATTGTACCTTACTCATTTTCTAGACACGGGCCTGGTTTTGAACTCAATAAAGGGTTGCTTAGCTGCTCTTTCAGCCTACGCTACGTCACAACAGAAGGTGTTGTGGTGGAAGATACCAGTTATTAAGGCTTTCATGGAGGGAGTAAAGAGAATTCACTCCCCTCCCCCATTTCTAACCCGGCTCCCGGATTGGACCTAAATGTGGTATTGACTAGATTTATGGAGTCTCCTTTCGAGCCCATGCATTAAGCAAGTCTTAAGGATCTTACCTACAAGACCGCCTTCTTAATAACTATCACTTCCATAAGAATAGTCAGTGAACTACAGGCCCTCTCCATTCTAGACCCCTTTGTTACAGTTCTGCGCAAACACCCTAGGTTTGTGCTTAATTCATTTCAAAGTTCCATGTGAACCAATCCATAGAACTGCCAACATTCTTCCAGAACCCCTCAAACGTGGCGGAAAGAAGCCTACATGCACTAGATGTATGCAGGCAAGTCATGTGTTAGCGGTATCTAGTCATTGCATCGAATGAAAGACCATCAAATGCCTTACCATAGAAAGAAATGCATCAAATGCATTTCTTTTTAAAGGTAAAGGGTTTATATGAATTATAATGGGGTTTAAAGGTTAAAAATAGGGGGAATGGGAGGACCGCCCCATTAAAAAAAAAATGGAAAACAAATGCATTCAATGTTTTTTTTCAATGCTTTTTTTCGAATGCATTTTTTTCTATGGTAAGGCATGATGGTCTTCCATTCGATGCAATGGATTGTCAAGTGCATCACACTCTGCTACACTCTTGGTAAGAGAGAACGGCCCTTCAAGCCAAGAGCACACTCTACCCGAGGCACAGGGGCTTCCATAGCATTCATTGCAAATGTTCCCTTTGAGTCCATTTGCAAAGCGGCAACCTGGAGTTCTGTACACACCTTTACAAAACACTACTGTCTAGATGCTCACTCTAGGTCTGATTCTCAGGTGGGACAAGCAGTACTAAGACATCTTTTCTCTACTGTTCCTTCTCACAACCCACCACCACCTCAGGGTACTGCTCGCTAGTCTATGCACAGCATGTGATTCTAAGCATATTAACAAGCATCAGAAGACATGCCTTACTTACTGTAAACGCATTGCTGATGATTGTATCTGCTTAGATTCACATGCGCCCACCCTTCCTCCTCGCTCGGATGGCAGGAACATAGACGTCTACAGCTTTTTTCCTCTCTTTTCTGTAATCACTCACGATAGTCATAAGGCTCCCTCACGGCAGAAAAAATACAATCGGAGGGACCTCGACGCCTGAAGGATTTTGGGTACACTACACGTCACGTTAGGGATAGTGTTACAGACACGCCCATGTCGACGTCCCCTTTCGATTCCCGAAAGACAAGATACAATACTCTGCTGTTACCACTGGATGTCGGACTACATGCACAGCATGTAAATCTAAGCAGATACAATAATCAGAAATGCTTTTACGGTAAGTATTGCATGTCATATACAAAAAGTGGAGCACAGTCCAAAAACTCAACAAAAAAAATGGAAAAATAAATGAAACGCCTAAATAACTATATACAATGGCAGCGGGCTAGTCCTTCTCCTCACTATGCTCCCTCATAGTCTCTGCCACGGCATCATCGAACACTGCATTCACTTCCCCTAAGCGGGCCTCCGCTTCCCCCTCATGGGCTTGCAGGGACTCCAACATGTTACACTCAAACTCTCTGCAAGTCTCCTCTCTGCCTGACGCAGTGAAATCGCCACCCTGGCCATGGTGAGTCTTGCCTCCCGTGCCCACTGCCACTCTGCCCCGATCTGCTGGCCCAAACGCTCCAACTCGGAAGACGTCCTCTGGATAAGGTCCACGTTTGCCTCCTGCCCGATGGCCGATACCTGCCTCCCTGTGATTGAATGCCCCGAGTCCTGTAGCCTCCTACTCCGAGCCTGCTGCTGCCATATAGCCCGGTGCCTGCGCCTCAAGGACAGCCTCCGGGATGATAACCCCCGGGTTTGTCGTGCATGTGCCCTGCTCCTTCGTGCCTGCTCTTCCTCCATTGCACAGCTTCTGTCGCCGGTTGGATCTGCGTGGTGAACACCTCTGCTGATCCAACTTCGACTCCCAACTCTAGCAGGGATGTGATCTCCACCAGACTGGCCGCCTGGGTTGGGACAGGTACACAGGGGGCCCTGGTGACATCTGTGCCGGAAGACGGCAGGGAGGACGACTGGCGCACAGAGGAGGAAGATGAGGAGGGGCTTGCAGCAGTGGCCAGCCCATGTATCCAATTCGAGACCCAGAAATGTGATAGCTAGTTCAGGAGACGCCAGACCTCATCGTGATGACATGCAAGCCCCCGATTGGAAGCCTGCACATCATCACAGATGGTGCCTGTATTCCTCATAATACCAGCTAGCAATGGTTCCACCCTGTACCGAATTGCTTCATCCACAGGTATTGATGTTTCTGTTTGGGGGAAACATCTGCCACCTGTGGATGGGTCTGGCCTGGGGCATGCCCACAGGTGCATACTGGTGCAGTCGCAGTTCCAGGGGCAAGATGAGTCACAGGCCCCTCCATGGTGACCTGTACTGCCTCCTGCCCCTGAGTGTGGACTGCACCAGTCACACCCACGTCATCACCCCCGCCGGGCCCCGTGGGCTGGGCTGATGCGGCCTCTGCCTTCCGCATCGGATTGCCCCCGTGCTACCTCACTGTAAAGACTGGAGGGGGGTCTGTACTTCCGGTCTCTATATGGTAGAGAGGCACAGAGGACCCCAGCCAAGATTCTCTATCACGGTAGCAATGGACGAGCAATCAAGGCATAGCTTCTCAGGAGGTGATGCAGGCTGGTTCTTACGTACAGTGTAGTCCCCAAGCCCCCACAAAGGAATGTCCACACACTGTATTAGTTAAGTCTTTATATAATTAATATTCAAGGTTATGTACACTATCACAAAAACTCACTTTGTGCTCAGAAAATCAACAATGGTAAATATATACAGTTCTAAAGTGGTACCACAATTATTATCAGATCTCATTAAAGTGCATCAACTGTACTCAGGTTAAATGCCACACAGATCACTTAATAAAGGCAACCAATAATAGGCATAGAAGGGAAAGCCGTTGGTTAGAACAATTGGCAGAATACTGGCCTCTACCCCTAGACACAGTTCTGTGTGGAGATCCCCCTCACCCCCCACCTGGGCAACCTGTAAACAAGCCCAGTCCATATATTGTTCTATAAGTTTTATTTCCTTCTGCAATAGTTCTACAAGCCCAATGTATCTGGAATGTAGAGTTCGTCGTTGGGGAATCAACGGCCCTTCTTGAGTGCCCTCCCTTTTAAGGCGGAAGTCGCGGATCGTCGAATGTCCGATGGAGAACAGGGTGAACTACGGCAGTGAAGAAGCAGCTTCCTTACTAGCGGTGCTCGGCGACGATGGAGCATTGGCGTCCTGCAAGGAAGAGGCATGCGGGGCACCTCTGTGACGATAGTTCAGGACCTCAAAGAGTTTGAAGAACTGTGGCCCAGCAAGGGCGTTGAGTCATCGGCGTCTGTGGTCTTTAGGTGGCGGGAAACCCACCGGCGGATGCTCAACTTTCCCCGGTGGGACAGCTGTTGACGGTGCAGGCGAGAGCATCCTTGGATCAAATGTTACTTAGGCAAAGGGAGCACGGCGGGCTCCGGTCGGCGACAGCGGTCGTCAACGGTGATGGACAACAGTGTCCGGGCGCTTCTCCTTGTGATTCTGCGGCAGTCTCAGTCTCCAGTCAGCAGCCTGTCGTAGGTCTGTCTACCAGGGAGCTTTGGCAAAGATCGGCTGGTGCACGATGGTCCCTCGTAGCTCGGGAAGAGGGCGCCTAACCAGGTCCTCTACGGGTCAGTCCTTGGAGACACAGCAGCTTTCAGATCGACGAAGTAGAGCAGCAGCACGACTTCTCTTCCAGCAGGGCTTCAAGGTTAAGCTTCGGTTTTACTCCAGTTACTCTTCGTTTTGGACTTCAGCTTTTGAACACAGATTCTAGCAGTGAGAGGCCCCCAGAAATACTAGTTGATCTCCCATTCATTCTGCTGGGTTGCACTCAGGCAACCAATCGGTCAGAAGGGCATTCATGCAGGCAGGCCGCCAATCAGGTGCATAGTGCATTCAGGTCATTCACTTCACTCCAGACTCTCACAACAAGTTATGTGTATTGGGACCAGTACCCAGCCATTCAACACTCCACACTGCATTCATACCAGTTTCGGACAGGGCTGTCTCAGCCATTGTGACAAACACCAGAAACTAGACATCCACAACACAGAATGCGTATTCATCACACACTCCATTCACCCAGGTCCCACCCACAGGGTGTACCCACAACATACAGTTACTGGGAAAGCTCCAGTAGTCTGGCCTGGACTTCACAACAACACCATATATGGAACGTCCACCCAACAGCCAGTCAGGTGGAAGGGACAGAGTCAGGGCTTCCCAGGACTTTGGGAACACAAGATAACAGGCAATAGAAAGCAAGAGGCCATCTTGTTTCCAATCAGGAATCAACTGATTCCAATGGCAGGGCCTGGGTATCCCAAAATGGAGGATACTCGGAGCACCTGTCAAATTCAGCATGGAGCTGCCACCAGCCCATACCCTGCTCTGTGGGCCACCCACAGGTGCCCAAAAACATACACTAGGTGCACAGGGTTGCACCCCCACCCATGGGTGCCATACGGGTATCCCATGGGTCTGTACACTAAACCAAAAGAGAGCTGCACCGCCAGGAGTCCCACAAGAACTCCTGCGTGGAAAACACGACAGAACACACAATAAAAACAGTAAAGGGCAAGGATATGGAGGCCCTGTCCCTCTGATGCATTTCCAGCATCACACTCGCCTCTCTCTCCCACTGCCGAGTAGCCCACAACCAACTTCACCCTCTTGGGTCTCCCCTCAACAGCTGCGGCCGTTGCCTCGGAGACGGCACCAGTCCCCTCGCTCCCTGAAGATGACATTTCCTGGGAGCGTGACTGGGCCTTGCGTCTATGCATGGTGGAGGCATCCCTGCTGCCTTGCTCCACAGCGCCTTCTCCGCCCTCTTCTTCCATCTTCGTTGTGGATAGGGAGACATAGAACACAAGCATCAGGGTACTGAACATATGCATGTTTTGCACCACAAAGCAAATGTACATGAGTGGCACTGTCAAAGGTCACAACCATCATCACCGTCCACAACACACAGGTTATTGCACAATTCTGTCTGGCATTCTCAACAGACCATCACATCCTTGGACAAAGCACTGTCAGCACCTCAAAATTGTGCATTCGCCTCACATGCATCTTGGGATATACACATCTCATTCACACACATAAGCTGACAGTCATGAAGCAGGCCATGGAGCTATCACGTCAGAGTGCACTAGAGGTCAATTTGTCAGCATGAGTCAATCACACAATCTAATGCTCAAGTGACATCCATCCCGGAGTTTTGGCCAGTCACACACTCACTCTTCAGACACATGCACATATGCACCATGCATATCCATGATGTCAAAAGCACACGTGTGACACCTCACATGGCCAAGTCCAGACACATGAAACCAACCATGTGCACGTTGTTCTCCAGCATGGGGTCTGGCATGGATTCACATGCTCATGAATATTCCCCGTCATCAGGCTGGGAATCCTCGGTAAAGAAAAAATCAGTTTGTTTCTTTTCTGTACTGTCTTTCTCCTAAAAACCAATCACTGGTCACGTTCAAGTGTTGGGAGTCCTCGTGCTATAGCTCTCAAGCTTTTACTGCCTTTTGCGATTTTTCTAGGAGTTTTGTATTTGTATTTGCTCTATTTTTCAGTCAGTCGAGCCTCAAGCTCCATCGATCCATCAACCGACTAACGGGGGACCCGTTTTTCAGATCTTTCTGCGCCCCCAAGGGCGATTTTTTGTTGAGTTCACTTCTCGGAGGATTCCAGAAGAATCTTAGAGGCCTACACCACGTGGACATGGCCGAAGATGGGAGACTCGACACCTCTGTTCAGGATCTGCCCAGGATGCGTGCTACGGAACATCATCTTGGAGAATGGGCACTCCATGTGCCTTTATTGCCTACATTCGGACAGCTCGCACATGGAGGAGGCCTGTGCATTCTGCAAGGCCATGTCCTCCCTCACCATGAAGGACCGTCACAAGCGGCTAGCCGAGTGGCTGGAGACGAAGAACACGGCAGCAGGTGAGCCCCGGCAACGTACTTCTCCTAAGAGAAAGTCTCAGCGGTCTTCTAAGACCTTTGAGGGCACTCCGGCGATGTGGGCCCAACATAAGGCAAAGCATCGCGAGTCTTCGGGCACCGGGAGCGCCGTTGGGGCGGGCTTCGTGGCTGCCCGGCCGGGCGTAGCATCGTTGACGCCGTCAACCATGAGCCAGCGCTCCGACTCAGCGAAGAAGAGGAAGTCTGATCACCCGGGTAAGCTTCTGGAGAAGGCCTGATAGACTCCGGCAGAGAAAGCCAAGGGGGAGCGAGGTGCTGACCCTCCCCTCACGGTGAAGGCCTCAGATGCACCGAAGGTCGTGAAGGCCCAAGTTCACCTGGCGAAACCGTCTATTGAGGGAGTGGTGGCGTCCCTAGCGAAGGCCGCGGATGCAGGTTCCCAGGAGACATCCACCAAGGCGAGAGGTTCCCTGCCCACCCGGAGGGAATCGTCCTTTGTGCCCATTGTGAAGACTCCCGTGAAGACGATGCCGACCATCTCCCCGAGACCGTCACCCCTGGCCGAGAAAAGGGGGCGTTGGGCGCCGTGGTCCAGCCGGACTCGGATCTCTTCCGAGGAGGAGCTTGCAGGCCTGACAACAGTGCCTGAAAAGAAGGGCTTTGATGCCAGGTCCTACAGGAAGGACCCTGACGCGGCAGATGGGGAGAGCGACGAGGGAACTGACGAGGAATGGCAGGGCGGTGAGGAACCGGACACCACGCCACTTCCAATGTTTCTGTTGCAACCGCCTCCACCTCTGAGGGACGGGTCGGAGGACATCCTACTAGCTCTGCACACCCTGTGCACGAAGATTCGGACAAGGTTGCCCACGCCTCCGACGAGCGAGCCGGCACCTGGACCTTCAGAGGATCCACCAGCTAAGAGGAGACAAGTCCATCCTCCTCCACCGTACCAGCCATCCCCTCCGCCGAGGGACGAGACGGAGCCGGATACGGCGGTGACGACGATGGAACAGATCTCCCGTCGCCGGGACCCAGGGTTTCTCCCCCTGGCAAGATCGGCTCCTTCTACGCCATGATCTCTAGGGCATCAGAGCTGTTCCAGCTGTACCCTGAGGAAAAGGGAAGGAGGGATTCCTTTATCAACGACGAGAGACCAAGACGAAGACCATGCTCTCGATCCTGCTGTTGGACGACATTTGGGATGAAGGGCTGTCCCTCCTGAAGAACCCATCCTCGTCCCCGGCGAAGAAAGACCAGTGCGAGAAAAAATACTGGGTTCCAGACTGCACAGAAGTGTCTCGTAGCACAGTCGTCCCCAGACTCGGTGGTATCAGCGGCGGCCAGGAAGAAATCTGCAGGGTCGCGGCATCGACTTCCAATTCCCCATGGACGGCGAGGGAAAGAAGCTAGACGCCATGGGACGGCGGGTCATCTCGTCGGCGGCGACAACCATTAAGGCAGCCAACGCTCTCACCATTGTGGCCCGCTCCTATAGGGAGCTGTGGTTTAAAATCGCCCCTCTCCTGGATTTCCTCCCAGACGACAAGAGGGCGGAGGCCCTTGAAATCCTGCAAGAAGGCAAGGTGGCATCGGACCATGCCATCGCGGTGGCCACAGACATCGCCGACCCCGGGTTCCGCCAGATGGGCAACAGCGTTTGCATTCGTCAGCGGGGTTGGCTCAAGGCCACCAACTTCCGTCAGGACGTCCAGACAAGGGTATTGAACATGCCCTTCGACGGGGACAACTTGTTCGGCAAGCCGGTGGACGAGTCGCTGCAGGCCATCAAGGCAGACACTGAGACGGCCTGTGCCTTGGGCACACTCCAGCAGCGACAGCCGTACTTTCAGGTTTCCAGAGGCAAGTCAAATGGGTGCCTTTAAAGGATTCGGTGGCAGCTTTTCTTCCTACCGTCAACTGGCCCGTTCTTTGTCCCAGGAAGCCTACAAGGGCCTCAGCAAGGCCGGAGGAAATGGTCATCATTGCCAAGGGGGCCCAAGGCGGTATGGACTCGGCGAAACAGGACTGAACCGGCCGTGACTTCGGCCCCCCACACGAGCACCCCAGTGGGAGGAAATCCATCTCCACCAACCGTTGGGTGCTGGATGCCCTGGCACACTGACACACCCTGGAGTTCCAAAGGAAGTATCTCCGTTTCCCACCTGTAGCCAGGAAAGAGAACCACGTTCCGCAACTGAAGTACGAGCGTTGCTGAAAAGAAGTGATAGAACTCGTCCCGAAGAGGCTCCGGTGCTCCGAGTATACTCACGGTACTTCCTCGTCCGAAAGAAGACCGGCGGTTGGCGACGCATTCTAGATCTCCGCTGCCTTAACAAATACATCAAGTCCCAGAAGTCCGGGATGGTCACCCTTCAGCATGTGCTGGGACAACTGGAGGGAGATTTCCTGTCGTCGCTGGACTTGGAGGATGCTTATTTCCACATCCCCATCCACGCGGGGCATCAAAAGTTCCTGCGCTTTGTGGTCCAAGGATAGCAATATCAATTCAAGGCCCTTTCCTTCGGTTTGAAGTTGGCTCCAAGGGTCTTCACCAAGTGCCTGGCTCCGGTGCCGGCGTGGCTGCGCCTGTAGGGGGTCCACGTCTACCCCTATTTGGACGATTGGCTCATCCGAGCGAAGTCAAGGGAACTCGCCGTCGAACACACAGCGAGGACCGTCCACCTGCTCAGGGAACTGGGGTTCTCGATAAACTATGCAAAGTCCTGCTTGGTGCCATTGCAGGACGCTCGGTTCCTGGGGTCCAGGCTTAACACAGTGGCGCTTCTGGCTTCACAGTCGGAGGATAGGATAAAAGCCATCGTGGGCAATGGAAGTTGCCAGGGTGTGAGGTCCATCAAGTCCCTACTCGGCATGATGTCGTCATGCATCTACCTCGTGCGGCTGTGCAGGCTGCGGATGCGGCCGCTGCAGGAGTTCCTCGATGCCCGTTAGATGCAAGTTTCGGGAAGCTTCGAAGACAAGATCGCCCTCAACGAGACATTCCGTCGAGCGATTCGGTGGTGGGGTGTCCACGCGCATCTAGCGGCGGGCACAGACTTTCAGACCCCAGCACATCAGGAGACGGTGACAACGGACGCCTCCCTGGAGGGGTGGCGTGCGCACACCAGAGATCTCCATGCAAGAGGCCTTTGGCTACCGGAGGAGAAGTCGTTGCACATCAACGGTCTGGAACTTCGGGCTATGTTTTGGGCCCTCAGGTCATTCCTCCTGTCCCTCAAGGGCAAGGTGGTGCGGGTCTTCACCGACCACACCACCACAATGTTCTACATTCGTAAGCAGGGGGGTACCAGATCCCCGGCCCTCTCCAGGGAAGCGCAGGATCTGTGGCACTGGGCCGTCTCCCAGGGGATGTTCCTGGTACCCTTTCATCCGGCAGGAGTGAAATCACTGTCGCCGACTCACTGAGCAGGGAGCTGTGCTCTTGCCACGAGTGGGTGCTCTGGCAGGATCAAGTGGATCTACTGTTTTGATGATGGGGCAATCCCCAGATCAACCTTTTGCGACGGCGAGGAACACTAAGTGCCGGAGGTTCGCCAGCTTGTTTCCCCAGCCGGGGAGCATGGGGGATGCGTTCTCCTTTCCTTGGGACGGCCTGTTCCTCTATGCGTTCCCTCCGTTGCCATTGCTGCTGCGACTAATCCGTCAACTCAGGCAGTCCCGGTGCAGGATGATCCTCGTCGCACTGACATGGCTGAGGCAGATCTGGTTCCCGGACCTTCTGGTCATGTCAGCGACCCCGCCAGTCAAGCTTCCGGTGGACGCAGATCTTCTTGCCTGGGAAGGAGGCACGATTCTGCATCATGACCCAGGGTCGCTGAGCCTGCAGGCCTGGCTCCTGCAGCACTAGAGTTCGGAGGGTTCGAGATCCCGGCGGACTGCAAGGAGGTACTTGCCAAGGCCAGGGCTTCTTCGACTGTTAAGTGCTACCGACATAAATGGAAGAGGTTCGTGCTACCGACATAAATGGAAGAGGTTCGTGCTACGGACATAAATGGAAAAGGTTCACCGTCTGGTGCCGTGCACAGAAGATAAACCCTCTAAGGATTATGTCCCCTCAAGTGCTGCCGTACTTGCTGTCCCTGGCCAAGGCGGGGCTGGCACACGCGCCATCAAAATTCATCTGGCGGCTATCTCTCACTATACCAGAGCTCTGTGGCGATCATCACTGTGGTCTCATCACCTGGTTAAGGAGTTCATGAAAGGACTTTTCCTCTCGTTCCCGCCGGTGAAGGCTCCGGCCCCGGCGTGGGAACGCAATGTGGTGCTGACTAGGCGCATGGGTCCTCGTTAGAGCCCTTGCACTCGGCACCTCTGAAATTCCTGTCGTGGAAGACGGCGTTTCTTGTGCCCATCACCTCCGCACAACGATTCGGAGAGATCCAGGCCCTCTCCTGTAAGCCTCCGTACTTGACATTCCACAAGACGAGGGTCGTGCTGAGGACGCACCCCTCCTTCATGCCCAAGGTGCCGTCGGACTTCCATCTCAATGAGCCCTTGGTGTTGCCGGTTTTCTTCCCGTCGCCGGCTGAGAGGACTTTGCACTCGCTGGATGTGGCAAGAGCGCTGAAGTTCTACGTGGACCGTACGAAGAGTTTTCGGAAAACGTCACAGCTATTTGTGAACTTTGTCCCTGTGAACCAAGGGAAGGCTCTCTCCAAGGCTTCCATTTTCAGGTGGCTCTCCGGCTGCATCACCCATTGTCACCGGTTGCCAAACCGACCGTTGCCTGGCCGTCTGAGAGCCCACTCGACCAGAGCGATCGCTGCAACTAAGTCATTCCTGTCTGGTGTGCCCCTGCTGGACATCTGCAGGGCTGCTACGTGGAGGTCGACACACACCTTCACAAGATTCTACTGCGTTGACCGGGATTCCAGGGAGGAGTACAGAGTCGGCCAAGCAGTGCTGCGCAACCTGTTCGCTTGAAGGTGAGCCTGGTGAGGAGGTAAGAGATGCTTAATGTTGAGTTGTTGAAATGCTTAATGTTGAGCACGTGGTTGTGCATGTGTGTACTGCTGTGTATTCTTAATTCATGAGCTTGTGAATCCATGCCAGACCCCATGCTGGAGAAGGAACAAGTTACTTTCCTGTAACTGTTGTTCTCCAGCATAGGTCTGTCATGGATTCACATGCGAACCCTCCTGCCTACCCCTATGTGGCTCTTCTCTTGGTCCTACTGGCACTTTACGTGCTACCAAATCTGAAGTTGGCTGCCAGAGGAGGGGCTTAGGTAGAGGGCAATCATTGGCTGGGTGCAGTATATCGAGGATTCCCAGCCTGACGATGGGGAATATTCATGAGCATGTGAATCCGTACCAGACCCATGCTGGAGAACAACAGTTACAGGTAAGTATCTTGTTCCTTACATGCTGCTGCACATCACACATTGCTACACAAACACCGTTGTTGTGTCACATGCTTGAATGGACTCACATGCAGCACTGTCTGAGACATGCACTCAGACATCTGTACAAGAGACATACCAGACATAAGGCCAAGGTGCACACTCCAACCATACATCAACATGTACATGCACTATGGTGGACAGGTACACATGGACGCTTATCAGTCGACTCCAGGCGGAGTTCCAAATCCCTGACCTGGGCGTACAGTGCCGGATGCCGGGTAGAACCGCTCCAGGACCCGATTGTTGTCGGTAGTCAACTGGCCCCGGCGCCCCTCTTGGTCCATGCCAGCCTTAAGGAAGAGCCAGGCCTTGTTGAGGGTCCCGGCTTTGAAGTCCTCCCAGTGCTTGTGGACATGGATGTAGTCACGGGGTGGCACTCCTTCCGCGTTGATGGCACCCACAAATTCCGATCAGATCTTCCTCCGTCCTTCCTTACCGATTTTAGATGTTCTGTGGAAGAGGGTATCATAATGCACAAGGACTTGCTCCACCAGGATGCCAACTTCCCTTGCTGAGAAGCTGACAGCCCTCTGCGTCGCTGCCGGGGAGGTGGGGGGGGCTGCCACTTGCCTCCAATGTTGCTTCAGACATGGCATCCCTGACGCAGGTGTGGGTGGGCAAGGTGAGGTTTGAGAGGTTGCAGGCCTTTAGAGGTTGCAGACCTCAAAAGCTGCGGCGAAATCTTTGAGCACAGCTGCGAGTCAACCTCTGCCTTTTTGTCCTAGGGCACAGCAGTGGAGGGGAGGTTCTTTTCGTTACTACTCCTCCTTTGGTAGAATGAGAGGAGCCGCGCCAGTCAAAGGGGTCAGCGTAAAAGTACCTGTGGTGGTCAGGGAAATGGGGGTGCCAAAGCACCACAGGCGCTGCCGCAGCCGCTCCAAAACAATCATGAGGCCATGTCCCATTGTGCTCCGGTTGGGGGCAGACTGTTTCAGCATCTCGAAGAATGGCGAGCTATTACTTCGGATGCTTGGGTTCTGGATACAATAGCCCACGGCTACTGCCTTCCCATCCTACAGCGGCCTCACGACAATCCACCAGGGAATCTCTCTTTGAAGCTTCCAGATCCGCTCCTTGTGCAGGAAATCTTGACCCTGCTGGAGAAAGGTGATATACAACTGGTGCCTGTAGTCCTCCAGGCCCTTCAACTTCAGGATTGGTTGGTGTCTCTGGACCTACAGGATGCTTACTTTCATTTGCGGATTCATCCCAAGCACAGAAAGTACCTGAGGTTTGCGGCTGGTGACTCGCACTTTCAGTTTCAGGTCCTGCCATTCAGATTGACCTCCGCCCCGAAGGTCTTCACCAAGCTAATGGTGGTGGCAGAGTATCTCAGGCGAGGGGGGGATTCACGTATACCCCTACCTGGGCGACTGGCTGATCCGTGCGCGTTCTCCCGAGCAAGCAATGGATCACCTCAGTCTCACCTGCCGCTCCCTCCACAAGCTGGGCTTCTCCCTCAATTTCAAGAAGTCGCATCTGACACCTTCCCAACAGCTCCAATACATCGGGGCTGTTTTGGACATGTCCTTGGAAGTGCTCACCTCCCAAGGTAAGGGCTCATCACATTGTGCAGATGGTGGACAAGTTTCAACATGCCCAGAGTCTCCCGGCTTTCGAATTCTTAAGGTTACTCGGCCTCATGGCATCCTGCATTTTTCTAGTGCCAGAGGCCAGACTGAGGATGAGATCCCTGCAATGGGTTATCAAGATGCAGTGGTCACAATTCTCAGGCAAGATGTCGGATCCTGTTCAGATTCCACTCTGTCTCACAGGATCTGCTTTGGTGGGCCACCGAGGGGAATCTGATGAAGGGGGAGCCATTTTGGCAACCGTGGCCGGTGGTGACGGTAGTAACAATGCTTACCTCACAGGATGGGGCGCTCATGCTGTAGATTTGACCGCTAGTGGTCGGTGGCCTTCCAAACTCCACATCAACCTGTTAGAACAGAGAGCCATCAGGGTGGCCCTGAAGGCTTCTCTGTCGTCTGTGCGGGGGAAATGTGTCCTGATCATGACAGACAGCACAGTGGCCATGCATTACCTCAACAAAAAAGGGGGTGGGGGCATGGTCACTCCTGTTGTGCAGAGAGGCGATGCAGCTCTGGTTCTGGGCAATCCAGCAGGGAATATCACTCTAGGCAGTTCATCTGGCCAGAGAGGAGAATGCGGCGGCGGTTGCTCTGAGCAGGCAGAGCACAGTCTCTCACGAGTGGGAGTTTGCTCAGGAAGTCCTTCTGGAGATCTTCGCCCTTTGGGGAACCCCAAAAGTGGATCTCTACGCGACCAGTACCAACCCGTGGTGCAAGAGATTCTTCTCAAGGGAATTTCCTTTAAGAGGAGCCTTAGGAGACGCATTTGTTGTGGATTGGTCATTCCCACTTCTGCACGCGTTTCCTCCGGTCCCCGTCATTCCTCAGTTGCTAAGGAGGTTGCGGGGGCCATTCCTCAGGTGCTAAGGTGGTTTCGGGGGTTCAGATCCCACATGATCCTCATTGCTCCGGATTGGGCCAGGAGAGCCTGGTACCTGGAACTTCTAGAAATGTCCATCTGCCCTCCACGCCATCTTCCCTACCAAGAGGATCTGCTCTTGCGCAAGGGGAGGTCAGGTGCTCCATCCAGAGGTCAGGACTCTCAACCTTCACGCTTGGTATCTGAAAGGTTGAGGTACAAGGATTGGGACCTCCCGGATGATGTGATGGAAGTGTTGCTTTCGGCCAGCCGGCCAGATACAAAATCCCTGTACCGTTGCCATTGGCGCAAGTTTTGCGACTGGTACAGAGGACAAAATGTTGATCGTTTTCAGTGTTCCATTCCCATGGTTCTATATTTTTTGCTTTCTTTGGCCCACAGGGCCCTTCAATTAGGTAGCATTAAAGGTGTCCTGGCGGCGCTGTCGATCTTCAAGCGCTCGTCTGAAGAATGTTCTTATTTTAAGATTCCTTAAAGGGCTCACTAATGTGTTCCTGCCATCCCCATTCCAGGTGCCGGTTTGTGATCTGAATTTGGTCTTGAAATTCCTGATGGGTGCTCCGTTTGAACCTTTGCACTCTTTTCCTTTTGAGACTATTGTCTTTCAAGACTGTGTTCTTGGTTGCAGTTACTTCCGCTCGCAGAGTGAGTGAATTGCAGGCACTTTCATCTAAGCTGCCCTTCACTGTGTTCCACAAGGATAGGGTTGTACTGAGGGTATGTCCTTCCTTTCAACCTAAGGTAGTGTCTAAATTTAATTTGAGCCAGAAAGTGATTCTTCCTGCTATCTATCCTCCTCCTCATCCTGGTAAGGAAGAGGAGTGACTCCATAGGTTGGACTCTAGGAGAGCTCTGAGCTTTTATATTTCTAGGATGTCCAGGTCAGAGTGGACGATCAACTCTGTGGGGTATGCTGGTCATCAATTGGGCCTGGCTGTTACAAAACAGACCTTGTCCAGGTGGATTATCCTCACCATTACTGAATGTTACAGATTGGCGGGCAAGGACCCTCCTGAAGGGTTGCAAGCTTATTCCACTCGAGGCATGGTTACTTCCACAGCCTTGCAGCGGGGAGTTCCTATTGGGAATATCCACACCTTTGTTAAACATTACTCCCTGGATACGCTCCATGGTCAAGATATGGCCTTTGGTAAGGTGGTTCTTTATTCTGCCGACTGATTGGGTACTCTAAATCCCTATCCCTCCTCCATTTTCTGGTACTGTTTTGGGAGTCTGTCAACGATGTGGAATACGTTGGAGGACTCAATCCGTTCGAAGAACAAGTTACTTACCAAACTGGTAACGTTCTTTCGATCGGATGTTCCTCCAACGTATTCCACATCACCCTCCCAGCCTGCCCCTCTGGAGAATTTCCTATGCGATT
Organism: Ambystoma mexicanum; assembly: GCF_040938575.1. Classification (NCBI taxonomy): domain Eukaryota; kingdom Metazoa; phylum Chordata; class Amphibia; order Caudata; family Ambystomatidae; genus Ambystoma; species Ambystoma mexicanum. The sequence continues at coordinate 15,440,749 of NC_090925.1, read as the reverse complement.
GCAGCTTACGTTTCCACAAGGCTATTTGCAGTCAAGCAGGCGTTGGAATTGTGCATGTCACACGTTATGGGGGGGGACATAAACTGAGGCTACGGGCGCTGTGCGTCCTATTTAGAACATCCAGTGACGTTGCCCTCGACGCAGGCCTTCGAGGGACATCGACCCGACGCCATTGATGTAGGACGCCCTCTGCTGAAAATGTTTCCGAAGTACACACCTGTGAACATTACATGTCAAAGATGTGGAATACGTTGGAGGAACATCCAATCGAAAGACCATTACCAGTTTAGTAAGTAACTTCTTCTTTTAGTGCGCGGTGATGCTTGCACCACCTCTGCAACACCTTCTGAGAGAGAGTACTTCAGAAGCCATCTTGGGTCTTCAGTTTGGCCATTGAAACATAAAGAGTGATTGTTTTTAAAGAAATCCACTCATTTCCAGTCATGTAGACTTTGAGACACATCCGAAACCTAAGAAATGAAGTAGCCAAATTGGAATAGTATAACTCAGAAAATCTGCTTAGTTTCCTGCACCCATCTCTTTTCACTTCTGAATTGAATTTCTGACCTAATATTAGAAGTGTCGTTCATGTAGCAATCGCTACGTGCACTCAAGGATGCATAAGTTGATTCTGCAAACTTTGCCCCTGGATCATAGGTATTCCTAGCCACCAGCAGTTATATACCAGCTACATAGTCTGCTTCGAACACTGGCACTGATCCTCGTTGCCAGGGCTCTGAGCTGCTGCCCTTGCCCAGGCAATATACTTGAGTTCTGCTCAAGAACTACAATGTTGGTGTGGATTGTTACTCTGAGCCCATTGCTTGGCCACGTGTCCCACACAGATTAACATCTGTTTAGTTCCCGAGTCCAGCACCATGCCTTCTACTTCTGTAAACCTCTGCCAATCCCAATTACACCGCGCTCCTGCCCAATGAGGGTACACAGAAGATCCCAAATCCACCCCTTCCTTTCCCCTGAATCATCCTGATATTTCCATCTCACTTCCTCACTGCAATGTGCCATCCTGCACATACATATTTATTTATTGGTTATTTATAATGCGCCTATACAACATCTGGTGTTACAAGGCACATCAAGACAAAGGGGGAGGGGGAGAACCGGGATGATGAAAAGACTAAACAAAAACGTTCCTACTAGGCCTTGAGACATTCCTATCGTGCAAGTGCTGTAACATGAAATGCAGGGGAGGCGGGGTTGAAGGAAGGAAGAATGCTTAAAGACATGGTCTAGTAAAAATTTGTATTGTCCCTACGGGTCGGCCATGTTTTTTTAAGCCTAAGTGGCTCAATTTTAGAAAACTTTCCTATGGACCTTACCCGGGTTTTCGTCCATTAAACCCATGCGAAAACAGGCACCAGGGAGCCGCCATTTTGTGATAATCCTATCACTTGTCGCATCGCCCTGGCTGACCTGCTTCTGCGGCACTAAATCAAATCCCCCGCCCCTGATCCTGACATTATCAAAACATTCATATTCCCTGCCTCTCTCTGTGACGTTTCTGTGCTGCGTAGGCAAACGCAGCCAGTCGTCTTCTACCCGACTCCACACAGAACCCGGAAACCAACACAGTCCATCTCACAACACAGCGCGCCACAATTCGGAATATGAAACTGTACTTTAAAATCAACACGGTACATTTGGTAAAGTACATTTATTTGACATTAAATGTTTAGAGAATATTCAGCAATTGCCATATGAACTCCGAAAGCCATTTATTTTCTTTTATCTGTATCCGCAATGGTACACAGGGTGTTGCTTTTCGTTAAAAGAAGCACTTTGTAAGCACGGTGAACCGCAAGGCTGTTCCATCAACTAGGCACTAGTCCATCGTAAAGGTTGATATGTTGCTTCTAGCCACTAGTACAGCGTAAGGGCATGTGGGCCCTTGGCGATCGTCCCATAAAATTGTCAGTGTGCTCCAGTTGTTCACACGAAGCTGCAGGTGTCTCACGAAGAAACCGTCTGAAACCGATGGCAGTAGCAGAAGGGGAGCAAATACCTGTTATGAAAACAAAAAAATTATAATAAGTCTCGCCAGCCGATCTTCATTAATATTACTCATTTTATTTATTACAGCCGATCAGAAACTATTTGCTTGCAAGGATAGTTCAATGGAGTATGTTCGGCTCTAAAATCAATGCGAAAAGTAACGAAATAAATCGAGGCCAACACACAATGATAAACGACAGTTAGTCTACATGCGTGAGGAATGATATGATATATGATATGGCATTTGTAACGCGCCTATACTCAAGTGTTTCAAGGCGCGACGAGGCAGGTGGGGGGAACAAGGGCAGACAGACAACGATCCTACTAGGCCAGGTGTCTTTCTGATCGCGCATGGGGAATGGGGGATGGGGGGTAAAAGTGCTGTACATGGTTAGTTGAATACAAATTAAATGGGGCCAGCCGGTGGCAAGTGCAAGGTAAATGCTGGGAGAAGGGGCTGAAGGATACAGAGACAGTCCCGTAGTGCAGGTAGGCAGTGCAGGGAAAAGTGGCCGGGCCAAGGACCGAGATCGGTGAGACCAGTGGACCTGCATGCCCATGTGCCCACTACGAACACGTTTTCCTTGCTTTTCCTAGCGCTTCATTCATTTATTCATGCATCCATTCATTAAATCTTCATTCTGGTATAAAAGCGTGTAAAGATTTACTTACATTATATTTGAAATTTCCATTGTGTCTCTTCGTAATGCAGTCTGTAAAACGGACCGTGCTCTTGACAATGATTTTTCGTATACTGAACTAAAATGAAACTCGGTCTAGTTTCTGAATGTTCTGCCTTATCGTCTTACGTTATTGCGCACCCCCTTCAAATGTAGTTCTTTCGGCATGGTCCCTGTCTCAAGGTCAAAAAACAATAGACCCTTATACTTCCAGTGCGACTTGTGGGCCTCATCTGGGCGCGAGCTGAAAATCAAAGCCGCTGTCCTTCGCATTCTTTATTTGCAACATCACGTAGTATAGGCATCTGTGAGAACTTGAAGTTTAGAATCCCTCTATGTAGTGCGCCTCAATGTGCAAATGCGAACTGGCTTCTCTCCCAAATGCCACGGCCCGCTTGGCACGTTCTAAGTGCCCCAATTTTGTCCCCGTTGTCTGCGAGCTTTGCAGCCCAAATTGAGACATTTAATTTTTGGTGGAAGGTCAGGGAAAGTATAAAGTACCACAGGAGTTGAGTTAAAAGTGATATTTATTGTTTGTTTTATTATTTGCAATACGCAAGCCTCCCCTCCGTTAACAGTGCGCAACAGTGCGCAGCATTTACATTTACATGAGACGAGACATGAGAAAAATATATACATACACATATATGAGGTGAATAGAGAGATTTCAAAGATGACACCCAGCTTGTTCGCCACCCATGATGGTGAAGGTAGGGGTTAGGGTTACAGGTACACTGTACAATAACATTTATTTACAAAAAGACAATCGTATTGCAATTATTTAAACCGGGATTTGTACTTCACAACCAGCTGTGCTTCGGGTGGACATGGCACAGTTGCAATGTTCGGTGGCAATGGATCACTGCTCCGCACAGAAACGTCCAAAATTCCATATCTGTGCTTCTCTAACACAGCAACAATAAGGCCTTTCACAAAGTCGAACTGCATTTCATCATAGACTGGTTTGATCACCCATTGCTTACTTCGTTTTGAAAACACCTTAGTGTAGCGAGGCATCCTTACTTTACCCCTAGTCCTAGATTGCTCACGTCTGACATTGCTTTTATGGGCCAAGACCGCTAGTAGAGTGCGATGTTTCATGCCCCGAAAGCTAAAATGCAAGCGCTTTGGCCTGTACTTTAGGCACATATTGTGGAACACCTCCAAATCTCCTGTGTGACAGAATTCTGTCAGTCCTCTCAAATCTCTTGACAGTTTTGTCGAAAACAATCTTCTCAATGGCTTTGTGTCTCGGTGAAGATGGAATCAACCACTTCTTCTTCCGTGCCTCCTCTGGGGACAAAGGGCCATATTCACATTGGTGGAAATGTTGATTTTCTGTCCAGCGGTGAACGTTGGTACAGTGGTGCATCAGTGACCGCCATTTTTCAAGTAGTATTTCCACTGACCCTTCACAAGTTTTTGAGCTCCACCAAAGATGGTTGGTGATAGAATGGGACCACTGCAAAATACTTTCAAAACCTTTTTTTTTTTGTCCTGCAGCCGAGATTTTCTTACTGATTGATTTAGCAAGATGCCATACGTCAAATTGATGATTAATATGTGGGAACTGCTCTCTCATTGTCTTGGCAATTGAAACGTGTCTGTCCGTGGCTATGAGGTCGATGTGCATTCCCCTTGATTGTAGATATTGCACTGATTTTATAAATCCTAGTTTCTCCATGGCCACTGACGATGTACGTTGTGTTACCTGCACGACCACCGAACTCACAATTTTCTTACTATCCATGTCCTGAAAGTGGTAGGTGCAGTACTTGGCAGAAAATCCAGGGCTGTCGCACTGTCCACTACCGGCTAGTCTGAATCGTTTGCCTTCGAATGTACTTGCTAGAGACAATTGTTCAATTTTCCAAGCATCACTAATGGCCGGAAACAGATAATCACGTTGGTATATGTAGTACAGCGCTTTAGAAATGAAATGGAGTCCCACAAACTGAAAGAAAGCCTCTAACTTTCTAAAACTGGAGCCACTAAAAAGGGATGCAGCTGCACTCAGTAGATTGCCTGCTGGCAGTTTCCCCAGCATCGGTTGTGCAGACCATGAGAACCTATGATTTAATCTACAGGCAGCATTTATTTTGACGTTTCTGCCTTTTATTTGACGAGTCACATAAACCAATGGCTTCCCACATACTTTCCCTATAATGGAATGCACACATTTCAGCATACTTATAATTTCCATCAAACAACTGTCGAATACAATGTATTTGCTCTCTTTCATTAGACTGTCAACGTTGTTTCGGCCTGTGACGTTGTGGAGATTTCAACACATTGGAAAGTAATATCGCTGATATCAAGTTCTGATGCGTCTATGGATGCTGCGGCTGGTTCATTCTCTGTCATTTCGACATCTTTTACTTCAACATTGATGGGAGAACACAACAATGTCGACAGGTTTTTGGGTGGCAAATTTTTGGCGGGTGTAGATTGTGTGAATTGATCTGCAACTACTTCAGAGCTATCTTCAATACATTCAATAACATCTTCTTGTGGTGGTGCGGTCGCACTGTAGCAATGGTCCAATGCAACTTTGCTGTAGTCTCCAAACACAGTTAATTCATGTTCTGGCCATTGGACATGAGCATCTCGAGCCTGAACACGCCTCACCTCAATTAATAGTTCCTCCATAGTGTACATGGTCTGGCAAGCAACATCTCTCATTCGCTTCACTGTCTGTGTATGTATAGTTCTGACACCCACGGGTAACTGGAGGAGAGATTGGAAAAGGGATGTTCAGTTTAAACACAAGATAAAGTGTAGTCCAATTGACTGGAAAAAAACATAAAATAGTCCCCATCACAAACATTTATTTAAAATTATGAACTGTTTGTAACTAACCTTTTTTTTGTTTTTTTTTTTCTTTGCAACTTTTTTGACTCCACCTTCAACATCTGCACGCTGTAGCTCTGATTCGTTTCCGCATGTCCTCCCTTCCTCTTGCGCTGCAACGACTATATTTTCTGTATCCGCATATACAGCACGGAATGAGGCTCCATCGTCTCCCTGAAACATAGTACTTTCATTACTATGTATCAAAATATTGTTAGCATAAAACACACGTGAGGACGAACACACAGGGACATCTCAATAGCCAAACATGATTTAAACATTGTGTGCAACAATCAAACGACAAGTATTCGACCAGTGATGATCTATTTCGATGGAGCTGTCAGTATCCATACCTCTGGCTCTGCATGGACTGCCATGAATGGTTGTATTGGAGAGGAGGCATCCGCATCTCCCTGAAACACAGTACTTGCGTTAGTATGGTTTTCAATATTGGAAACATAACACACACTTGGGGTCGACGGCACAGGTACATATAAAGAGATAACCACAAATGATGCATTGTCTAAAACAATCAAGGAAAATATAAGTATGCAGATTTCATCGACTTATTTCTCCGATTCCTTTACATCTGCATCATCAAAATGGGATGTTGTGGTTGTAGTGGAAGCTCCGTCGTCTCCCTGAAACACAGCCCTTGCGTTATTAGGGAGGAAAGTATAGCAAATGGAATCACGTTCTATGATCACGCATGATGGAGCTGTCAGTATCCATACCTTGTGCTGCTGAAGAACATCTATGGATGTTGCAAATGGAGTGCGCACTTCCGAAAGCTGTTGCGCCGATTCGTATACTCATGGTCCCGCTTCCAGTTCCCCTGGAATTACTTGAATGTCAGGCTCTGCATCAAGTGCAGGGGTTGACGCTCCATCAACTGCCTGAAACATAGTACTTGCATTAGTGAGGATTACAATAGTGAAAACATAACACACACCTGGGGTCGACAGCACAGGTACATATCAACGGCTAACCACGAATGAAACATTGTGTAGAACAATCAAACGACAAGAATTCCAGCTCTGATGATGACGCTCGATGGAGCTGTCAGTATCCATACCTCCTGCTGGTGAAGAACATCTAGAAATGTTGTAGATGTGGCGGACGCTTCAGCATCTCCCTGAAAGACAGTACTTGCATTAGTATGGATAACACTAATTATAACTGAAAACGAACACCAGTGGACGATAACTAAAATGTATATCAATTGGAAAGCACTAACCAAACATTCGGTAAAATAATTACACGATAGAATAAAACTATTACTTGACATGCATAAAACAAGTATGTAGCGGATTAGCCTAGTAAGATTACCTGATACGCGCTAGAAGTGGTTGATAACTGCGACCACGTTAAGGATGTAGAATGTTCTTGCTTCAGATTCAAGGGATAGTCAAGAAGTTGTAAAGGTAAATTAATGATTGATAATGAAATGCCAATATTAAAAATAGCCATGTAAGGCGACAGAATGCTTGGAAAATGCTCAATACAGCACAGTTCCCTGTTCATATATATATATATATATATATATATATATATATATTGCGTTTGTGGTTTATGAAATCGAAAAAGAATGTAATTATTCAAAAAACTATACACTCATAACAATATCGAAATTATTACAAGGGATAGAACACCTACAATATCAATTAATCCATTTGGCTACCTACACACTACCGCAAGGCCTAAAGCTAAATCAGGACGCTTGACTCACCAGTGGCGGAATGTGGACGAATGGAGTGGGAATAGCGTTTTCGATCAATTTCCGTGTCGTTTGCCGTTTATTCTTCTTTGTTACCCAAGATGTTGTGTACATGTCCAAGGAAAAGTGCCGGCTGCAGATGCGGTATCGATCACCCCTCTTGTCCTGTAAGACTTGTTGGACTCTACTTTACAGCTCATCCAGTGGATATCCGCAATGTCTGACCCATTCTCTTATTCGATCAACAGTTTTTGGGAATACATGCATTGTAGTGCAACCGCTAATCGAACAGGCAGGCATTGTTGATAAATCTGAAAAGTAAATATCGACATTATTATACAATCTTCAAGAATAAAGATTTGATACAAAAGTAAATGAATCATACAATGATCAATGCTAGGTTTGTTTTGGTCGCAGGAACTATACCAGTTCATTATGTGCGGCTAAGTATTTGCATAAATTGCAGAAATGTATAAATGATGTGACTAAAATCTGAACATGTGACTCGTCCCTTGGATGCTCTGTCTTGCACGAGAAGGAAACATGCTTACATTATAGACTGGACCCCCGAAGGATGCAATTCGATGACAATAGACAAAGATGAAAATAAATAGATCTATTGATAGCATAGCAATGGAAACTCACGTCAATAGCAATGAGACCAATGAACATAGCACTATTGTGTACTCTACTCGCAAATAGATAGAAATTTAAAAATCTGCGAAATATGACTAGGATACATGGCCTTACCTTGACCAACAAACAGTTGGATTCAGCAAGCAGAGCAGTATGTTGCAGGAGAATAGGTGGGTGGCCACAGGTAGCACACTGATGGGTTTGCTCTAAGCGGTCCCAGAAGTTCACGGATAGCACGACGACGAGTAGATTAGCGTAGATCTCAGTGGTTGCCAGGTAGCACGTTCAGAGTTGACTTGCAAAGCACAAAGATGTTCTCATGAGACATATCAAGTGGTTTATAAAGTATTAGAAACAGGGGTGTGTTTGTGAATGAATGACGTATGTATGTTGTGGTATTAGGGGGGCGGCCTGCATCAAGGGGAGGCCTGGCTGGAGACACGGGGTCTGAGGAGGCCATGTGACCGATGGCCCCTTGGCGTGGGATACCTTTTGAAGTGTAGATGTAGTTTGACACCTTGGCCTTTTGCGCCCCTGACAGCGCGCATCTGCTGGCGCGAACCGCCTTTGATAGAGGGGGGGTGGGATGGATGGGCCTAGGGCATGCAGATAAGGCACAGGAAGACTGCTGAATGGAGACACACTTATGTGGATTGCAGGGGGGCGGCCTGCCTCAGTGGAGGCATGCATGGAGACACGGGGTCTGAGGAGACCATGTGAACGATGGCCTCTGGGCGTAAGATACCTTTTGAAGTGTACATGTTGTTTGGCACCTTGGCCTTTCGCGCCCCTGACAGCGCGCATCTGCTGGCGCGAACCGCCTTTGATAGAGGGGGGGTGGGATGGATGGGCCTAGGGCATGCAGATAAGGCACAGGAAGATTGCTGAATGGAGACACACCTATGTGGATTGCAGGGGGGCGGCCTGCCTCAGGGGAGGCTTGCCTGGAGACACTGGGTCCTAGGAGACCATGTGAACAATGGCCCCTGGGCGTAAGATACCTTTTTAAGTGTAGATGTTGTTTGGCACCTTGGCCGTTCGCGCCCCAGACAGCCCCACATGCCAGCGCTCATCCACGGGTGCGAACTGCCTTTGATGGGGGGGGGTGGATGGATGGGCCGGTCGGCGTGCAGATAAGTGTGTGGGAACGAGGGGCCATCAGGCCCCTCTCGATGGCCCCTCTCATGCTTTACTTCTCAGTAGAAACTCGGACCAAGTGCCTCCAGTAGTGGGTTCACCCCTTGCCCTTATGTGATAACTTTGGTTGACAATCGCGTAGATGGGACCACTGAGCATGACTCTTCCTCTGAGATCACTGTCCTGCATGTGAACCAGCCTGAACTAAGCACATCACTCATTCATCTCCATAAACGTGTCCTTGCCCACGCATCCTCGCCAGTGGAAACCTACTGCCATTGTGACCCTGTGTACCTGCAAGGTATTCTCTTCAAGTGCCAGACCACTGACCACGACATGATGCCCACCTAGCAGATCCCCAATTAACATTAGACCCCTACTGCAGTATATCGTTGCTTATCAATAACAAATGCCACAAACCAGCGATTCTTGTGAGCACAGACCCACACTTCAACCAGTGTATTACAGTGGTCGAGACCCTTAACCTAAGGCCTGTATAATCCAATGTTAATTGTTAGTATAGATATATGTGTGACTTTTATAGAGACATAACCTACTGAAAGACTTTGAACAAGTGTTATTTAGTGCATGCATTATCGAGAATATTTTATGTTAGCTTAGATAGTGACCACCCTGCTTCACAGCGGCCAGACCTTCACCCATTCGGAGCACAGATGTCTGACGTCCATCCTTGAATGGAGACACACTTGATTCATTTAAAAAAATCGAAACAACCGTTGTTAAAATATATGTGGTGTTTTATTTTGTATCTTATTTTCATGACACAAAAATACAAGACTTTAAAGATTATACAGGTCAGGTTGCAGCACAGTGAGAGAAAATCCCCTGTACTGACCGCTGTCACTCGGGAACGTTTCTCTTATGGCACGAACGGCACAGGCGGGTACCACTCTTCAAACGCGGTGTACAAGCCTCCCGTGGAGCCACCGTGTAAAGGAACGATAGGCCACCAGCCTGTACCACCTGTGAAAAGGAATGAAACAAACTGTTTTTAAATGACCAAGATATGTTTAATAAACGTTTGTTGTCAATGACAATTCTTGTAACTAATGGTATTCTGCATGGACAAATGCTATCTAGACAATGCACACTATTGAACGACTTACATGCGTTACAATGATATGTAGATGTAATTTTGGATACAGTAGAAGATCATGAAATAGGAGTGGCATGACAAGCAGAGTATACTTACTCGTTACTCGGATTACGAGGACGAACAGTTGCGCGAAGTTCGTGCATAAGCACCCTCATTATTCTCAACACAGCCCGTGTGAGGCAGGCTGCCCTGAAGTCTGGCAGCTCGGTGATACATTGCGGTCGTGGCTCGCCTTCCGAAATGTAGGCCAGGCATCCCGAGTTTTCTCAGCAGCAGCAGTTCTCCTCCTCGGTTGGCATTAGCCAAGGCTCTTCATCTGTGGATTCGTCCTGCCAACTGCCATCCGAATCCCCATCGTTTTTGCGTGCTTCCCTTTCCAGTAGTTCCTCCTCGGTATACTCAGGCTTGTACATGTAGGGCATTATTGTAGCCATTGTGTGGTAAACAAAGTAAAATAATTTACCGAGATGGTACAGGTGTTCACACGGGCTACAAGCGGCGAAGGTAGCTGACCAGAGCACAGAAACGAATCACAGAATACTCAAAGTAACACAGAGAGAGGAATCGAAAATCTACTGCTGTGTGTTGTGAAACGGTCTGTTTATACTTATTGAGGAAAGAGGCGACCTGCCATTTCCATGGCGACACGTCATTAGCTGAAGCGCAGTGAATGTTGACACAAGACGTGCTTTGGCGTTGGGAAATGGGCGGTACGAGTCTGCTGATGACAGGCTCAGGGGCGGGGGGATTGATTTAGTGCCGCAAAAGCAGGTCATCCAGGGCGATGTGGCAAGTGATAGGATTATCACAAAATGGCGGCTCCCTGGTGCCTGTTTTCGCGTGCGTTTAATGGACGAAAACTCGGGTAAGGTCCATAGGAAAGTTTTCTAAAATTGAGCCACTTAGGCTTAAAAAAACATGGCCGACCCGTAGGGACAATAAAATTTTTTACTAGACCATGCCTTTAAGGAGGGAGGGCGGAGAATGGTACATTTAAGTCCCACGTGACGGGTACGAACACAGCACAAGTCTGGAAATGAAGAAACAATTGGAGTGGGTGCACAGTTTGGGAAACCCTCGCCTCATCGTGTAGGGGGATACATCAAGTATGCAGGTACAGTAGGTAAAGTGCAACATTGAAAGGCCTCACCTCGTGGTGCAGGGGGGCTACATTAAGGATGCTGGTACACTAGGTAAAGTAAAACATTGAAAGGCCTCACCTCGTGGTGCAGGGGTCTACATGAAGTATGCGGGTACAGTAGGTGAAGTGCAACATTGTACAGACATAGGTAGGTGAGGTGCAGCATAGTGCAGATCCAGAGGTGTTGCTAGACTGGTTGCAAAGGAGAAAGTGTTACAAGATGTTATCCAATGATGCATGTAAGTTGTAATTGGCAGCACAAGCTGTACTAGTCATGGTTTATGGTTACTGATTGAAGTTACAGCGTTAGGCTGCGCAAGTCAAGGCAGGTGAGTGAGAGTGACTGTTAAGCATGGCAAATCACTATGCCATGCAAAGCCTGTCTTTTATTTCTGCCAAATGTATTCTGGAATGCGTAGTCCTAAATTAATCAAATGGCAGAGATACCACTTTCTGCAACTGATCAAAGTATTATCTGAAAGGTTATTTGAAGGTAAAATTAAGCACAGCACGGTACCTCGCCACATGCTCAATGCCATTTTGGGGGATGGCATTCAGTGTTTTCCCTGCATTGCAGTGGGTAATGTAAAATGTTGGGTAGAACAAAAGCTTGTTTTCCGCTTCAGAACCATTTTCATGGTGTACTCTGGTCCTGTGGAACTCCAACCTGGCCGTATCCCGGACTGCTCCAGGTGTCCTTCATTTTAGGAAAGAATTGAAGACCTTTCTTCTGGCACCTTGGTATAACCTAGAATACGGCTATCTTGTGCACACCCTGATCCTTATTTTGTGCTGTGATAAATATTGCTAATGTTTAATTGATGACTTGTTAAAATGTCAGTTCTAATGTTTTGCTTGATTACCTGTACAGTGCTCTATTGCTCCCCAGCTAGATTTGCGCTATGAAAATATATAATAATTTCTGATGCTTGTTAATCTGCTTAGAATCACATGCTGTGCATATAGTCTGACATCCAGTGGTAACCGCGGAGTATTGCATCTTGTCTTTCGGGGACCGAAAGGGGACGTCGGCATAGACGTGTCTGTAACAATATCATTATCGTGACGTGTAGTGTACCCAAAATCCCTCACGTGCCGAGGTCCCTCAGATTGTTTTTTTCCACCCAGATAACTGGTCGCCCTATAGCGGAGCTCTTACAGAAGAGACATTGTTTATCTTATACCGACTTGTCGGTTATTCCCAGTTAAGTCACTTCAGTCACAAGAACATCTTCGACGAAGACTGCAGGGGATTCGTCTATGGCGGTGGATTTCGGCACCTAACATCCGGTGGCCGGACTTTCCACGTGGTCGGGCCCTCTGGCCGACCTTTAAAGTAGAGAGAGTGGGGTTGGGGTCGCCATATTTTCGGTATGTCTGTCCTCCTTTCCCCCCTTTTTACCCCTTTGGTCTGGTCATCTTCCCCTTTGGCTATGGAAAGGACTCCTTTTAGGTTCTGCCCTAAGTGTAGGGTCAGATATCCTTGGAAGGACGAACACAGGAACACAGGACGTGCAACGCCTGTCTCCCCTTAGATCACGGCAAAAAGCAGTGTGCGGCCTGCAAACTCCTTCAGCCTAAGACCCTTAAGGAGCGCTGTGTAAAGTGGTGGGCCACGTATGGTATGTCGCAGGTGGAACCCCCTTCCCCCACCGCCACACCCGCTGAGAGTGACAGGGGCACCTCAGATGACCAAACATCCGTTGCAGATGTGATAGACCTCGAGGCGGACACTTCTAAGTCCGCCACGCCCATCCCCGACCCTTTAAGGCCTGCCTCTGGTCTTGCTTCAGGGACGTGGGTCCTGTGCCTGCTGGGCCTAGAGACGCAAGCTACTCCTCACTGATGACGCCCAACAAGGCTGAAACATGTCTGGGGATGCTTGTGGTCTCGTGCAGAGGGGATGTGACCTAGCAGTTCGGGCTGGACTACCCCTTTGGGGGTGGGACCAAGCCTGATTTGCATATGGTCTTTCCCCTTTTGTAATGGCTTGGCAGGTGAAGAACGATGGTCTGGAGGGTTGCCCAGAGCAATGCCAGAGGTTAAGATTTACTCTAAACCTTCCAGCCATCACCTCTTTTGTTTTGCGCTTGCTTCAGGGACAACACCCGGCAACAGGGGCGTACAAACGCATCTCACTAAGCATACAACACCTACACTGGTTTCGACGTCCTTGTCGAAAAAGGTGAGAGCGCCAACAGGGCCTTCGAAGATTTCGATGGTTTCCTCGGATCGCGCAGATGCAAAGCCTTCCCCGCAGCCACAGCAGCATCTTGTGACTGGGCAATCTAAAACAAGTAAGGGCGCTACTCCAAAAACTTCACCCATCGATGCGCAGAAATCCAACGCTGCGACAGTCCTGAAGACTGCGGTAGGTCCGAAAGCTATGACTAGGCCTCTAGTCGAAAAACCGACCACTAGGCCCTCTAACGCCGCGGAAGGTAATACACCTACCGATAGACCATCTGAGCAATTATCTCACGCCGATTCAGCGATTATCGAAGACCGCATCGAGAGGATTACGGCGGCATTGGGACTTATCCCGGTTCCGCCTAAAATCATGGGGCAAGCCGCAGAAAAATCTTTGGATGCGGTTTGGGGCCCCCGATTCTCACGATACTTATGAAGAGAGTCCAGAGCCTCTTTCCGACACCCTAAGAGACTCTTTTCGGCGCTGTAGGGCGGAAGATGACGTTTTTCCACCCGTAGGCACGTCTGGATCCTCCAAATGGACTAGAGAGAAATTTGAAGGGTGTATGGATCGGCTGGTGAGAATTATCAGTTTTCTGATCATCCATCCCCGAAAAGGTCTCATGGAGAGCCTAACCCTCAATTTTCTTCTCACTATCAAGATCAGCCTTCTATCCCATTCCAGCATGAAGACATTGTCCACATGGACACCTATAGGGACATTTACAATGAAGAGGAAGAAGCTTCATTTCTACACAATTATGAAGAGGAACAGCAGGGTGCCACAGACAATTGGGAAGAAACCCAGCAGGAGGGAACGGACCCATGAACACTGCCACATCAAGATCAGAACACTGATGTTTTGTCTGGATTCCCCTCCGTCCACCCCGGCTCGCCAGGCCTCACCTGTAGATGACCAAATGGCCTTCAACTCTGTTAAAAAAGGCAGCTGAACATTTCAGATCTCTACTCAAGAGGCTGTGCCTGAGCAGGATTTTGTAGAGGACAACCTTAAGGAAAAACCTCCATCCAGCCAAGCCATTCCCCTCCTTAATTCCATCAAGAGAAGGTTGGCTCCCTCCTTGGTATCACCAGCTCAAACCCGGACAGTGAACCCAAGAGTGGAAAAATTGTTTTGGCCGTCTCCTTCTGACCCTCTATACATTAGATGGCACGCCATCCCCGAATCGCTGGTAGTGACATACCACCCGAAAAAGGGCAGGGGTACCGCTTGCCACGGGGGAGGCATCCCCGGACAAGGAATCCAAGAGGCTGTATGCTCTAGGCAAACGAGTCACCTCGGCTGCCGCATACACTATGCGGATAGCAAATAATACCACGCTATTGGCAAGTTATGCTGACGCTTAGTGGAACCTGCTCCAGGAAGGCCTCCAAGAGGTTCCAGAACCCGTCAAATCAAAACTGCTCTCTATTGTAGTCGAGGGAAGACAAGTGAACCAGAATGTGATTAAAAACACCCTGGACACGATTGAAACAGCAGGCAGTTTTCTGGCCGAAGGGACCCCACTAAAAAGTCACGCTTGGCTGCGTACTTCAGGGTTTAAACCCGAAACACAAGCCTCTCATCAATAAGCCTATTGAGGAAGCTAACCTCTTCGGGAAAGCGCTTAATGAGGCCTTGGAAACAGCCAAGAAAGAACATAAGACTCTTAAATCTCTGCAACATATCACACAAAAACCTTCCCCCCCAGAGAAGTAATAACTCTCGGCGGTCCTTTCGAGGGCAGTCCCGTGCAGGTCAAAACTATGGCACAGGGAATTTCAACACATGACAAACTGCAGGAAGCCCTGCATACTACCCTTCAATGGGTCAGCGACGTGGCAAAGGCAGAGGTAGAGACCCCTATCCTAGAGGAGCCGCAACCTCTGGTCAAAAATGACCACCAGATCCAGGTCCCCTCCCATGTCACCCTGGTCGGGGGGCGATTAACATCTTTCCTCACGGCATGGGAGGGGATAACTTCAGACCAGTGGGTCATAAAAACGGTCACCCACGGGTACTGCGTGGAATTCGCCTGACCTCCACAATTCAGACCGCCGCGCTCACAGCGCCTTTCACCGGACCATCTGGAGATCCTGAATCAAGAGGTGGAAGCGCTGCTGGGAAAGGACGCCATAGAAGCTGTCCCTATTCCTCAGGTAAACAAGGGTATTTATTCAGTGTTCTTCCTTGTACCCATAAAGGACCTCACCATGCGCCCTGTTTTAGACCTGCGCCCAACTAACAAGTTCCTAAAACCCCAGAAGTTTTGCATGGTAACACTACAGGAATTGATCCCACTGCTGAAACAGGGGGACTACATGGCAACATTGGACATGAAAGATGCACACTTTAATATTTCAATGTTGCCAGCGCACAGGAAATATCGAAGGTTCATGATAGAGGACAGGCATTACCAGTTCAATGTACTCCCCTTTGGCATCACCTCGGCGCCAAGGGTGTTTACCAAGGTCCTGGCAGTGGCTGCAGCACACCTGCTAGACTATCCGTCCCAGTTTACCCTTACCTCGACGACTGGCTCATCACAGGGGACTCATACAACACATGTTTTTCGAACACCCAAAAAACAGTAGATCTCCTCTTCAGGCTGGGTTGCTCAATCAACGAGAAGAAATCCGGTTTAGTCCCCAATCAAACAAAACAATTTCTGGGAGCTCTAATTCGGACGGAAGGCGGTCTCGTCTTCCGCTGCCAACGAGAGGGTTCAGAACATGCTTTTTCAGATTCCTCGATATGTAGCCAGTCGGGAGGTGACGGTATGCAAGGCCATGCGCTTGCTAGGAATGATGGCGTTGTGCATATACTTGGTTCCCCACGTACGGCTGCGCATGCGTCCCATGCAAGAGTGGCTCACCAGCCAGTGGTGTCAGGCCAGCGGACAATGGGAAGATCTGGTAGTTGTCTCGCCAGCCCTTGTTCTCTCTGCAGTGGGGGTCAAGGGAAAACCTCTTGAAGGGGAAAACCTTCACCACCCCTGTAGTGGAACCCACTCTCACAACAGACTAATCTATCACGGGGTGGGGGGTGGGGGCCTCACCTGCTTCAGCAGACAGCACATGGAGTGTGGTCCCCTCGAGTAGCATCCAACCATATAAATTTACTGGAGCTTTTAGCAGTGTTCAAAGCACTAAATGCCTTTCAGATGCAGCTGCAAGGAAAGACATTTCTGATTCTAATGGACTGCACTACAGCCATGTATTACCTGAACAAACTTGGGGGCACTCACTCTCCAGGGCTATCCAAGCTGCCCCAAAACATTTGGATATGGGCTCTCAGACACAAGCTGTTTCTGTTGTCCCACCATTCCAGGGGAGCTCAATCTTCTGGCAGACGTGCTCAGCAGAGATTTTCCGCTGCCTGAAGAATACGAATGGCGTCTGCACGAAGACATTGTGTCCAACGTCTTTGCAGAATGGGACTTCCCAAAGATCGACCTGTTCGCAACTCCGGAGAACACCCAATGCCAAGAGTACGCCTGCAGATACCCCCAGAACCGCTCCAAGGGGAATGGTCTCAGGATAACATGGTCAGGGAAATTTGTCTACGCTTCCCCACCCCCCTAAATCCCCCTCTCAACAAGATAGTGCACAAGATGCACCAGGAATCCGTTACCATGATACTGGTGGCCCCCATGTGGGCCCGCCAACCCTGGTTCGCTCACCTGATGGAAATGTCCCTCTCCCCACCAGTGAAACTACCCTGCCCGTTCAACATGTTGTCTCAGGACAGGAGGGAGACCCTAAACCCATGCCCACAAACTCTGAACTTAGCAGCTTGGCTCCTGAGGTCATAGAGTTTGGACACCTACAGCTCCCTCAGAGGTGCATAGACATACTTAGGGAAGCTAGGAAACCGAACACACGTTATTGCTATGCCAGCAAATGGAAACGTTTTGTCATCCGGTGTAATTCCAAGGGTGTCAATCCCATCGATTGCTCACCCACACACATTGTGCTGTACCTAACCCATCTGTTGGACACTGGGTTTGTCTTCAATTCCCTAAAGGTTCATCTGGCTGCACTGTCAGCCTACACCACATCACAACAAAAGGTGTTGTGGTGGAAGATACCTGTGATTAAGCCCTTTATGGAAGGGGTTAGGAGGATTTATCCTCCCATTTCTCACCCAGCCACTGGGTGGGACCTAATTGTGTTTTTGACCAGGCTCATGGGAGCTCCCTTTGAGCCTATGCATAAAGCAAGTCTAAAAGACCTGACTTATAAAATGCCCTTCGTAGTGGCTATCACTTCTGTCAGAAGAATTAGCGAACTACAGGCACTTTCTGTTCTAGACCCCTTTGTTACAGTCCACAGGGATAGGGTAGTTCTGCGCACGCACCCCAGATTTGCACCTAAATTCATATTGAAGTTCCTTGTGAACCAGTCGATTGAACTACCTACCTTTTTCCAGAATCCCACTAGCATGGCCGAAAGAAGCCTACACACACTAGATTTGCGCAGGGCAGTCATGTTCTAACTGAAAAGAACAAAACCACTGAGGAAAACAAACCAATTTTTCGTTTCAGTGGCAGCTGGTAGAGAAGGCGATCCTGTATCTAAATCGGCTATCTCAAGGTGGATTGTCAAATGCTTCACACTATGTTACGCTCTTGCTAAGAGAGAACTGCCCTTCAAGCCTAGAGCACACTCTACTCTGGGCACTGGGGCTTCCATAGCATTCATTGCAAATGTTCTCCGAGAGTCCATTTGCAAAGTGGCAACCTGGAGTTCTGTACACACCTTTACAAAACACTATTGCCTAGACACTCATTCTAGGTCTGATTCTCAGGTGGAACAAGCAGTACTAAGACATCTTTTCTCTACTGTTCCTTCTCACAAACCACCTCCAGCTCTGGGTACTGCTCGCTAGTCTATGCACAGCATGTGATTCTGAGCAGGTTAACAAGCATCAGAAGACATGCATTACTTACCGTAATAGCATTTCTGATGATTGTATCTGCTTAGATTCACATGTGCCCTCCCTACCTCCCCGCTTGGGGTGGACGGAACATGGACGTCTTACTACTTTCTCTCTTTATGTACTCTCACTATAGCCTTGGGCTCCCTCATGGCAGAAAAAATACAATCGGAGGGACCTCAGCGCGTGAGGGATTTTGGGTACACTACATGTCACAAATAGGGATAGTGTTACAGACACGCCTATGACGACGTCCCCTTTCGGTCCCCGAAAGACAAGATGCAGTACTCCGCGGTTACCACTGGATGTCGGACTATATGCACAGCATGTGAATCTAAGCACATACAATCATCAGAAATGCTATTACGGTAAATAATGCATGTCTTCCCAAACAAAGGAGCTTTCATATCAAATGGTGCATTGTGTCTCGACTGATATTGCAAATGTCAATGGTGCAAGGAAATACGGTTTCACACACTCTGAAAAGGTGACTCGTTTCTCATTTGCATTTTACAGGCAATGGATTTGTGAGCAGGAATTGCAGAGATGTAGAGGCTATAAAATGCAATAAAATAACATCACCTTTTATTGCTCAAACAGAAAAGACCAGATCAAAATTGATCCAGAGTTCTGAAAGGGGAAGAAACTGTGCAAGCCAACCATGGTCCGAACCTAACCAGGAGCTCAGAACAGAAAATATAACTACACCTGAAAACGGATTCCGTAATTTTCCCCATTCCGTTTCACATCACAGAAGATATAACATTGAGCGGTCAGAGAGCAATCTCAGAAATACTACATGTTCGACATTTTCATCCAATGCACAGCAGGTTGGCTGCCACCAAAGTACGGAATGGCTCAATGATAGGAGAGCTCTTTCATCACACGAGCATCCACAGAAAGAGCGTAAGAGGAAGGGAGGTTATCCATGTACTCAGTGTGAGAAACGCTTTCGCTCAAAGACTACCCTTTTGGCACACAACAGGACACACACAAGGAAGAAACAACATCAGTGCACTCAATGCACAAAATGTTTTGTTTTCAAGGCACATCTTGCAAACCATCAGAAATTCCATGCAAATGAAGCAAAATTGAAGGGTCTACCCCTGGATGAAAAACATGGCAGAGAATATGAGAGAAATGTAACATTAAAAGTGACTAATGTGACACATTCGAGAAGACCTCTTGAGAAAGAAAGAAGTTCTGAAAGTGAGCAACCTGCTTTTGAGAAGAAGGGTTCTATAACCCACATAACTGTGCCTTCTGCTGAGAAACCATACAAGTGTACTGAATGTGACAAATGCTTCAAACAGAAAGCAGCAGTGTTGATACACCACAGAACACATACAGGGGAGAAACCTTATCATTGTAGTACATGTGAGAAAAGCTTTAGAATAAAATCCCATCTTGTTGGACATGAGAGAAGCCATACTGGAGAGAAACCCTATAAGTGCACTCGGTGTGAGAAAACGTTTAGTCAGAAGGGGAATCTTATGGTGCACTTCAAAAGACGCCATGAAATGGAAGAGAGTCCTGAATGTGCAGACAGTGTCCCACGAAAGGAGAGTGTCATAGCGGGCATAAGAACACATAATGGTGAGAGTTCATACAATTGTTCCCAATGTGAGAAAAGCTTTAGAGTGGAAGCCCGTCTTGTTAGCCATCAAAAAAGTCATCTGGTGGAAAGACCCTACCCATGCACTAAATGTGAGAGAAGGTTTATATACAAGGGTAACCTTATTCTACACCTCAGTAGACATGATGACAAGGTTAAGAATCCTGAAAGTAAAATTAGCTTCTTTCAGAGGGGTGGTGTGAAGCCATATGCATGTGCCCACTGTGAGAAAGTCTTTACAATGAAGGCACATCTTGTTAACCATCAGAAAAGGCATCTTCTTGAAGAGTCTTTTCAGTGCCCTCATTGTGAGAAAACATTTCGCCTAAAGGGAAGTTTGAGGGTGCACATAGGAAGGCACCATGCTTCCACTGCAAAGAACTCTGAAAGGAAAGCTAGGATTCTACAGAGAACGAACATCCAGAAACCCCTTCAGTGTACTCACTGTGAGAAAAGCTTTAGACTGAAGGCGCACCTTGCTAGCCATCAGAGGAGACATAAAAGAGAAAAAGCTTTTCCCTGCTCTGAATGCCAGAACGTCTTCAATCAGAAGACAGATCTTATGCTGCACATCCGAAGTTCTCATGTAACGGGAGCAAATGCTGAATGTAAGGGGGGCATGATAGCAAACACCACACTTGATCATGAGAAACCCTATCATTGCACCCAGTGTGACAAACGATTCAGACTGAAGGATCAGTTTGAAGGCCATCAGAGGGCACATAGTGGAGAGAAGCCTTATGAGTGCATTCACTGTCGGATGCGATTTTGCCAGAAGGGAGGTCTTTATATACACATCAAAAGACATCATGGGGTTAGAAAGGCTCAAGAACTTAAAACAGACGTCCTTCAAACAGACAGCTCCCATAACACAGCAGATACTGTAACACCTATGAATGCAAAACCCTTCCAGTGCAATCAATGTGAGAAAAGCTTTAAACTAAGGGCACACCTAGGTAGCCACAAGAAAAGACACATTCGAGAAAAACTGCATCAGTGCACTCAGTGCAAGAAAAGCTTTAGTCAGAAGGCACATCTCGTGATACACTTGAGAAAACATCATGAAAATGGCAAAAGTGACGAAGATGAAGAACCACTTCCGAAGGACAGTCCACTGCCACTTAGAGGAGCTGGGGAAGGGACCTATCCATGCACGCAATGTGAGAAAAGCTTCCATCGGAAGAGTGCCCTATTTTTACACCATAAAATACATAAACATCAGAAATCCTATCAGTGCAAAACATGCCTCAAAAGCTTTGGTACCAGGGGACGACTCTTCATCCACCAGAGAATCCATCCAGGAGAGAAACCTTTCCAGTGCACTACATGCGAGAGAGGATATACTACAAAGGCACAGCTTGTTATCCATCAACGAATACATACAGGAGAAAAACCTTTTCACTGTACTGCATGCGAGAAAAGATTTACTACAAAGACTCAGCTCGGTACCCACCAGAGAACGCATACAGGAGAGAAACCTTTTCAATGCAATCTTTGTGAGAAAAGTTTCGCCCAGAAAGGAAACCTTTATGTGCACATGACAAGGAAACACCATGGAAAGGAAAGTAACACTGAATCTAAAAAAGAGCTTTTTTCAGAAAGTTAGCCTTGTTGCACAGATGCAAAGACACACACCGGAGAGCTTACACAAAAGGCCTTCTCAGGTAAAGGAGGGATGTTGGCACACCACAAAGCCAATCACCTGGAAGAAACCATATTGGTGACCTGCAAGGATGAAACAAAGTTATGCTGGCCATTGGAGAACACGTACAGGCAAATATCCCTACCCTGCCCTAACTTGAGAATCAAGTTCAATCCTGTTGCCACATTTAAAGAAATACTTGATCATTAAGATATGAGGAGTGAAGCATCTGCTCAGTTGTAATGAATTATGTAGCGGGTCTGTACAGAAGCAGATTTTGCCAGCCATTCGAAAGGAACCAGAAGATGCTGTGTTAACTCAATGTAAACGTTTTTACCTGAAGGTGGATGTCGCAGCATAATGGGGAATACCTAATGAAATGTTTTACGTGATCACAAACATTGACAAAGATACAAAAAAACGGATAGACTATTAACAAACCTATAAATATTTGAAGAGATTCAGTTTTTTTATGTTAAAATTTTTATTGAAAATGTTTAAATGTTTTTATTGACTGTCCAATACAGAAATGATTTATTTCAGAAAACAGTAATAACATTTTCACTGCCAATAGTAAATACATTGCTACTATGTGCTCATTGCAAATGGTTTAAATGCTTTTTAAACTCCTGCCGCAACAGTACAAAAAGGTCTGCATTTTTCATCGAGGTGCGAGTCCCATGTGACATCAGTCAAACACAGATTGAGCGTCCACACCAACAGTCGGAAATGTGTGTTCCAATCTCCCAACCCAAGGAGTAGCTGAAATAACCAAGTGCATGTTCTTTGAGCAACATGAGTAAAGTTGAAGGGGAGTGGGGGGAGCAGCACACTGAGCGTACAACCTGATATTGGTGGATACGCAAAGATGTCAGCAGTGCTGAGTATTTGAGTATACAGTGCTGTCTTTAGACACATGGCAGTTGCATCCCAGATTGTGGTATTTGTTATTTGACAATTGTGTTTCTCTGGAGGGTGCTTTTAGACTTGTCATATTGATTTTCAAATTTCATGGATCCACATTTGTTTCGTGTTTAATGGTCTTTATGGGACCCCCACTCAAATGTGGAAAAATACTTTGAGATGGGTGCAGAAAGTACACTGGAGCACATCATTGCAGCACAGCAATGGGTAAGGAAGGAGGCCCTGAAATGTGTGCAGTTAATTCTGCATTTCCCCAGATCTTGGGCAAAACATAACTCCTATTTTAAATGGTCTTCATTTTATTGCAAAACAAGGATATTTGATGTAATTTTCCAGAATTTTATAATGAGTGCTCATTTTAGCTGTGTTTTACACAATGTGATCTCCATATAGACCATTAGTTAAGAGATGCAATTAGGCCCTGTCATTACTGCTCCCCAAAAGACCATCTGTTAATGGTGAAATCCATTCTCATATCATGAGAAGACCAAATTATACATGATACCTAGAAAGCTTAATTTAAAAAAAAGACCTGATCAGTGTCCTATACGGCTGGCATGAATGTGTGTTCAGGGTGAAAAGGAGCAGAAACCCTATGCAGTTTACGATTTGGCATTGATTTGGATGTAAAATAGGATTGCCAAGTCTTAGTATTCGAGTAATGGTCAATTTTATGAAAGCTGTTCTTAAGGGTAAGATGGCCTAGGCCTCGGCTTCACTTGATGTAATGAGCAAACTCAAAAGCCAGCTCTGAAGTTGAGCATCCGTGATACGGCACGCTCTTCTATCCGCCAGAGAGTAAGCCTCTGGATTCAGAACAGAATAGAAGATCGTTTTTCAATTGCTGTAAGCTGCCACCGTTAATTGGAGGTGGGAAAAATCCAACTGGACACACAAGATGAGGTGTTTGATGTAAGACTATTGGAGGGAATGAAGGTTTTAAACTTTTTAAGTTAATGAATGTACCCTTCTTATCAGAAAATGATTGGGGGTGGAGTTAAACCGCTTAATTGGCACTCTGTATACAATTGATGATATTAGGGGAATGGGGTTATGTTAATTCAACGATCCTGCAAAAAATAATTATGATTTTTACTTTTTAATGTTTGAAATTTCTTATCAGATGTATTGTGAAAATAATGTAATAAAAGGTTCAAAAATCAAATCTACTTAAAAGGACATTCTGGCACAGCCAGGAATTGATTATAAATGTACTTGCGCAGTGAGGCTGTTCAGCTGCCTTTTAACACACAGGGTCTATAACTGACTGCAGAGTCCCCTGCAGTCAAGGCATGTGCTAAAGAGTCCTTTCCGACCCTCTTCATGGTATGTGTGCCACAAGCCTGGCTTTTCCTTGGATTGTTGGAATGAAGTGTAAGAATAGGCCCCTGTGGTTTACCAAAGCCAGGTTACAGGCTGAATTAAAGGCACTGTATCAAAATGTGATCTTCATTTTATGCTCCTATTCAGTAAAATTGCTCTTTTAATGAATAGTTTCAAATATCCCTATCGGTGGTTTCACCTGTCTGATCCGAATACACAACCATCCTAGAAAGTGAATATACAGTCCACAAGTTCCCTGAGCTGAAGGCTCACTTGACAGAAATGTAATTTCACGAGTTTGAGTGAAAAATCCTTCTTATATTGACACCAAAACCCTTTTGAAATATGTACCCCTGCTACTGTTGGTTTGCACTTGCGCTCACAATAGAACAATCTGTGCCAGGCTAAGACACCCTTACCTCCGGTCATCGTTCGTTTTAAAGTATGCATGGCATTGTATTTGAGGGTGTCTTAAAGCTCAAAGGTTAACTTTGAAGTATGATGGCGCTAAAGACCACAGATATCAGCATGTTTTTCTCAACAAAACAGGATTGTTTTCCTGATTAGCCAAGGGTCTCCTGACGAATTCAATGCTGCAGTAAAGAAAGTGGCAGCATTTCCCTTCATGGTACTTCTTTTGGTGGTAACGTAATTAATGCAATTTTTACTGCACCGCCGAATTCGGTGTTTAGAGGACAAGTGGAGAATTCACCTCCAGCAGAAAGCTGGAGGTAACTCCTCCAGTTTTCCTCCAAAGATTAGCAGATTTACCATGGAATTCCAGTTCAATTTACCATGGCGGAGTAACTGCCAGAATGCCCATGGAGTCCTATGGACTCCAGAAATGGGGAATTCCAGTTCAATTTACCATGGCGGAGTAACTCTGCCAGAATGCCCATGGAGTCCTATGGACTCCAGAAATGGGGATTTCCAGTTCAATTTACCATGGCGGAGTATCTGCCAGAATGCCCATGCAGTCCTATGGACTCCAGAAATAAGGAATTCCACTTCAATTTACCATGGTGGAGTAGCTCTGCCAGAATGCCCATGGAGTCCAGAAATAAGGAATTCCAGTTCAATTTACCATGGCGGAGTAACTGCCAGAATGCCCATGGAGTCCTGTGGACTCCAGAAATAAGGAATTCCAGTTCAATTTACCTTGGCGGAGTAACTGCCAGAATGCCCATGGAGTCCTGTGGACTCCAGAAATAAGGAATTCCAGTTCAATTTACCATGGCGCACTAACTGCCAGAATGCACATGGAGTCCTGTGGACTCCAGAAATAAGGAATTCCAGTTCAATTTACCATGGTGGAGTAACTCTGCCAGAATGCCCATGAGTCCTGTGGACTCCAGAAATAAGGAATTCCAGTTCAATTTACCATGGTGGAATAACTCTGCCAGAATGCCCATGTAGTCCTATGGACTCCAGAAATAAGGATTTCCAGTTCAATTTACCATGGCAGAGTAACTCTGCCAGAATGCCCATGGAGTCCTGTGGACTCCAGAAATAAGGAATTCCAGTTCAATTTACCATGGTGGAGTAACTCTGCCAGAATGCCCATGGAGTCCTGTGGACTCCAGAAATAAGGAATTCCAGTTCAATTTACCATGGTGGAATAACTCTGCCAGAATGCCCATGTAGTCCTATGGACTCCAGAAATAAGGATTTTCAGTTCAATTTACCATGGCAGAGTAACTCTGCCAGAATGCCAATGGAGTCCTATGGACTCCAGAAATAGGAATTCCAGTTCAACCACTGTGCCCACTGGAACAAGTGACAGTAACAGTGAATAATGTTGGCACTAATTCAGCCAAATTACTGCCAAACTCATAATGAGGCCGCAAGTCTTGAGTTTCCTTCTGGAAATTGGAAGCTCTCTCTCATTCAGAAGTTTTACCGGTGGAGTGCGTTGCACTTCATCGCAGCAGGATCTGAGAAGGATCTCAATCCATCCCCCATTCTGTCTCGACTGAATCTAGGGGCATTGAAAAAGTAGTAGCCTGTGATCTCAGTTGTCTTGATTTGGTACTAGTGATATAGCCGTGTGTCAGCATTGTTAGTTTTTATGGGCCAGTCACGGACTTGAATACCACCCGATAAGTTCTGCTGAAGAGTGGATTCAACAGTTACACAGAAGTGGTATTGGAGTCAAGCATGCGTGGAGTAGGTGGGCACAACTGTATGTTCGAATTAAACTTAATGGATTAGGATAATACACTAAGGTATAATTGTATCTGTTTGGAGGAGCTGCTCGGCATAAAAGGATCCTATGACGGAAGGATCAGAATACGCAAATGAACAAAAACTGGGCGTAGCCAAGCGCTCACAGTAGCCAAGCGCTCACAGTATGCTCATATAAAGAAGCTGCAATATTTCTTAACTTTGCATTTCATTTATGGAAAAAGTATATAAACAGTACATTAACGCTTCGGAAAAAAGTGTCTACATTTATATTTAATTTTGTTTGTAGGCAATGGCATTCTCCGCAGTGCTCGCTCATAAGCCTATGCATTTCGGAACTGAATTCCATCTTCAGGGCTGAGCTCTTTGTAGTTACAATGCGAGGTATCAAAAGTATGAGAAATATGCATTACAACATGTGAAATACATAAACAAGTAGCATTCAAATAGTGGTAAATCCAAAAGATGTACATACCGTGAATTCAGCAGTTGTAAAACGAGAAAAGCATTGATCATATCAATGATATGATGCATTGTAAGCATGCACATGTCAATCGACCAATATGTAAGCATGTCAGACATTTAGCTAAGGAAAAAGAGCCCAGGTTAATAGATGTCCTGGTACATTAATTTCTTAATCCCTTGCAGCCATGGGATGAGCATGTTCATTGGACTCTGCTAGAGCAAAGCTTCAGTTGCTGCATGTAACCACTGGATCTGTTCTGCTTTGGCCAAGCCCCGCAGAACCACATTGTTTAATTCTTTGGCTGTTTACCGGGAAAGTCTTCACCACCAGGTCCTTGTTCAGAGGATGCCATTGTTTGCCATATTGTCGCACTGCCCCAGGTAATCATTTAGATGAAAGGTAGAGTAGCTCAAGAGACACTGGGGAGTTCTCTTGCCTCCATGTCTTGCTACTTTTCCCACAGGTCTTTTCCACATAGGATTAGAAGTCCTATGTGGGCTTTTTTCATTTTGAAACCAGTAGAAAAATGTTCTGATCATCCCCAGGATTTGAATGTGTCCCTTCAGAGAAATGTGTCCTCTTGTATAAAGATTGCAGAATATGAGTGAGGAAGTCTCTGACTTAAGTCGATATATGTTTGCATTAAATGGGGCGTGGGCACTTAGGTCTGGTCATGGAGCAGACATAGCTCAATCATAGGGCAGGCAATTAGGTCTCTTTTAATTGAGGATCATTGCAGGAGCTGATCAAACTATTTACTGGTATTTAAAAATAAAAAAAGTAAAGGTTTTGGGAGGATAGCGCTCCCGCAGGATCAGCCCAAGTTTCTCTCCTGTGGGTCTCTTGATGCTTTCTCTTGCAGAAAAAGACTAACAGAAACGCTCCTAAACTCCTGCCAAGCCCAGGTCATGGTACTTCCGGGCTGCTGGGCACAAGAAATCAAAGCATTGTGGAAGTGTTACCAGCACTTCCTTTTTGAGCTTCCTGCGTTCTAGTTCACACACCATGGGGTTCAGGCATATTGATTCTTGGCTCAAGTCATCAACCTCATATTGGGGTACACCACAGATGGGGCGGGTTGGAGTCTCTGTCAAGACCCAAAGGAGTAGCCATGCAGAGAATACCATTCAGGTTTTACATGCTTGACCTTGGCAGACCCTGCTTAAGGGTCCTGGCTCTACTGCCTGCCAACGCGCACCTATCAGCATTCTCATACCTAAGGTAACCTTCTCTAGTCCCTCTCTCATTCATTACATCATAGTTTCCTGCCCCTCCTCACCATTCTGCCAGTTATTCACCCCTACCAGGTTTACCCTACTTTCCTCTACCAACTTGATCCCCTTTCGGCCACACATGCTATTTTACTCCTGTTTCTCACTTGTAGCGCACCGCCTCTTTTCCTTCATTCCTTTCACACTCTCCCTTCCTCAAACGGATGTTTTTCTCTGCTTTGCCTCTCCACCTCTCTCCAGCTGTTGCGCTCCTCCGACCTGCAGGTGTTCCTCCCCTCTGCTTTCACTCCCCTCATGGTAGTTTCCTTCCAACCACATCTTGTCTCCAATAAGTGTTTCCTTCTCTCCTCCAACCTGCCTCCTTTCTAAAATTGTCTATTCTTCTCCTGGCACCCTCCTTAATTCTCCAACTCCTGGCATCCTGTGTTTGCTAAGTCTGCTCTCTCTTCCAGCCTCCTGAGAAGGCAGTCATACTCCAAACACTTGCCTTGTCCTGTAAAAACCGCACTCTTAAATACAATGTTGATACTGCCTGCCAGCTCGAACAGTCCTCGTAGTGTTTCTCCATCCAACTTACGTTGTCATTGGCTAGCTGTTTAACCTTCCAGTGGCTCCTGCCCCCACTTCACATGGCTCTGTGGTGTGAGCCAATAGCATGTACCATCATCTTGACTTTGGTTTGCACGCATGGGCTGAGTGTGGAGCATGTTGGAGTGCTGTTCTTCACGGATCCACTTGCCTTTCTCTGATGAGGCTGTGTCTGATTACCAAGTGTGGGGGGTCTGATCCCCCGTCAATAACCTGCATGGGTCTGTATTGCATATTTCTAGTATGGCTAGGGACGATCGCTTCTTGCTGCCCCTGTGTTGTGTTGTATGAAAGTCGTTATGTGATGTGGTGGAGCTAGCATATGAAGGTCACCGGGTGGAATAATGTGAACAAGAGCGACTCATGCATAACTACATCCCTTTAAGGGATGTCACCATATTGTGGCTTTCTGTGGTGAGCCCCTGCCTCCTGGGTATGGTGGGTTTGGCCAGGGGATTCTCCCCATTCCACCTCAGCACCAAGGCATGCACCGTTTGCTATATCTCGAGCCACGGTGTCCAAGTGTTGATAAAAAGCCCCCCGTACTTGGCATACTTCAGACAGTCCTGAGTGGAAGCCCCCTTGGTCACCCCAACCATTACCGCGAGCGACCGGCTGGGTACTTCATCACAAGCTTGGCTTAAGGCAGAAAAATAATTTTGTTTTGCAGCTTCCTCACTGCGCCGTTCTAATGATTCCCCCACACCCCCTGCTCTTGCATGCATGCTGTGTAAAGCAGGGTTTCCCGTTTGTACTGGGTATCGCAGGTTATTCATGCTGGCAGGCCCCCTCTGTTTGAAGTGTCTGGGCATTGGGATACCTGCACACTCAGTGACGCTGTTAAAGACCCATACAATAAGCAGCGGCAGGGCAGGGGAAATCCCATGCCCCAAAACCGAGAAGACCAAAAATGGGACAAACTGCTGTTTTATTTAAGAAACGCCACATAAAATGGGGACAGCATGAAATATTTCCATGCTCTGAGATCATGCGTGACGTATTGCAGCACACAAAACTAAGGTGGGAAAGGATTGGGTGAATAGCTTGGCTAAGTATATATTCTATATGGGGTTAGTAGTCTAATTGGTCCAGCCCTATCTGATGGCTCCACCTGCCACCACCTGCAAAAGGATGCCTGGGAAAACCTGTTCTCTGGCATGGATTCACAGGCTCATGAATATTCCTCGTCATCAGGCTGGGAATCCTCGGTAAAAGAAAAAACTGTTTCACTTTCACTTACAAACTCTATTTCTCCTTTGAACCAATCACTGTCCTCTGGGTCATACAACCCTCTCCCTAAGCCCCTCCTCTGCCAGCCATCTTCAGATTCTTACGTCATGCTTCAGTGTTGCGAATCCTCGAGTTTGCTCTGCGACCTACTTCTACGTTTATTCATGTTTTTGACAGAAAAATGTTCCAGTTTTGTTCCAAAAGAGCCCGTGTGCTCTCTTCTCCATCTGTGGACAGCAGGGATCCGATGTCGGTGAATTTCACCGACCCTCAAGGGCGAAGGTCATCGAACCTTCCGGAAGCCATCAGGCCTACTTCACACCCTCTGACCATGACGGAGGAGAAGAAGGAAGGGAGGCCCCTCTTCAAGCCCTGCACCAAGTGCGGGCTATGGAACGTGTTTGTGGAAGACAGGCACCTACAATGCCTCTACTGCCTGCATCCGGACCATAAGGAGGTGGAGTGTGGGATATGCTTGGGGTTCTCCAAGAAGACAATGAAGGACAGGCACAGTAGACTGACTGTGTGGCTTAACGCAAAGGCCTCTGCCCAAGCAGGGTCATTCCTCACCCAGGACCGGCCGGTCCGAGGAACGGTCTTCGAAGTTCTTTGATGGTGCCTCATCTGTGGGGGCCCAAAACGAGGCCAAGAACTGCAGGTCCGGGGTTGCTGCGGAATCGGGTGCGGAATCAGGTCCCAAGGTGGATAGGCCGCAATCAACGTCACCCTCCTCCATTACCAGCCGGCAATCGAGCTCCTCCTCAAAAAGGAAATCATCTACTCTGGCTAAACTGCAGGAGAAAGCCGAGGGGCTGCGGACAGAAGAGAAGGTGGCCGAACTGCCCAAAAAGGCCCAATCGGTGCAGCCTAAGACTTTGTTGACGATGTAGCTGATGGCAGCTGCTCTGACGGCTAAGGGAGCTGACCCTGAAAGTAGCCTCCGCAGCACAGAAGGTTTCCTTGCCCCTTAGGCACAACACTGCCACGGGGACTTTGGCATAGTTTGCTGGCATGCCAGAAGGGGCAAACCGGCTCAGGCCCTGGTTTAAGACCCCAGGGGGGAGAAAAGGGGAGGGGCGAGGAGAAGCAGGCCTCCCAGGCCGTGCTACAAGCCATGAAGGTCTCGTCCACAGACAAGGAGGACCAGGAGTCTTTGCACACAGTCCACGAGGACGTGGAAGAGGAGGACGACGACAGAGACGAAGGTGCAGGCCTTGTTTTCCGATACCGCCATCTCAGCCGAGGGATGTGTCTCTGGACATTCTGTCGACCCTTCACACCTTGTAGTCAGAGATCCAGAAGAGGATGCCACTGGGCCCGGTTCCTGTGGTCCCCCAGGCCCTCATTCAGCCTCCAGCTAAGAGGAGGAAGTGTTATCTGACAACCCCATTTCAGCCTCCACATCCGCAACGTGCCCCCTCACCCCAGCAGACTCTGACACTGGTACGGGGACAGAGACGATGACAATGATATTGTTGCGGCGGATGTCTGCCATTGGATGCTCCACCTAGGGCGTCCCCACCAGATGAGTTGGAGTCGTTCCATTCTATGATCGCCAGAGCCTCCAAGCTTTGTCAGCTTGTGCCGAAAGAACCCAGGAAGGAGGGTTTCCTGTACCAAAGGGGCAGGTCCAGGAGGAAGACAATCATGGCAGTGCCCCTTTTGGACGATGTGTGGGATGAGGTCCTGGCCCTCATGAAGAGCCCTTGCATGGCTTCAGCCAAATGGGATAGGCTGGAGAAGAAGTACCGGATGCCGGACTCCACACCCAAGTGTCTTCGGTCCCAACCATCACTGGATTCGGTGGTGTTGACGGCTGCAAGGAAACTGTTGACTAACCCGTCCTCGGTCCCTCCTGACAGTGAGGGGAAGAAGCTGGATGCCATGGGAAGGAAGGCGATTTACACTGCAGCCTCCATGATCAAGGCGGCCAATGCACTGGCAAGCCAGGTACGACGGAGCTGTGGTACAAGCTGGGACCTATTCTGGATTTCCTCCCTGACGATAAGAGGATGGAGGCAATCGCTATTTTCCAGGAGGGGGAAGTCACGTCTGATCACAGTGGCGTTGGACGCCACAGACACAGGGTTCCGGCAGATGGGGAACGGTGTCTGCCTTCGTTGACAAGGCTGGATGAAGGCCACGAATATCCGTCAGGAAGTTCAGACAAAGGTAATTGGACATGTCCTTCGACGGAGAGTACTTGTTTGGGAAGGTCGTCGACGAGTCCCTCCAGACCATTAAGGCGGATATGGAGACGGCCCGTTACTTGGGCACTCTCCAGCAGCAGCGCTCTTCTTTTTGCTTCTCCAGGGGACAGTCGAGCATGTCCTTCAAGGGTTTCTCCTCTTCGTACCATCAGCCTTCCTTATCCATGACCCAGGAAGCCTACAGAGGCCGTTCACAGGCCTACGATAGCAGAGGACCGCGTCGCCCGCAGGGCAGGATGCCGGCTTCGAAACAGGCCTGAACCGCCCGGGACGTCAGACCCTCATGCGTGCACCCCAGTGGGCGGCCGTTTGCTGAAGTTCGTCAGCAAGTGGAAGAAGATTACCAACAACAGATGGGTGCTGGATGCTCTCACCCAGGGACACACCCTGGAGTTTCTACGCAGGTGTCCGCAGATCCCTCCGGTTGCCCGTCAGGAGCAGCACATGCCTCAGCTCCTGGAAGTGGTATGGGCAATGCCGAGGAAAGGGGCGATAGAGCTAGTTCCCCAACGGCTCTGGGCCTCCGGAGTCTATTCCAGATACTTTCTGGTCAGAAAGAAGATGGGGTCGGAGACCCACCCTAGACCTGAGAAGGTCTCAACAAATACTTAAAGTCCCAAAAGTTCAGGAGGGAATCGTTGCAGCAGGTGCTCGGCCAACTGGAGGAAGGAGACTTCTTGACGTCACTGGACCCGGAGGACACCTATTTCCATGTACCCATTCACAAGGCACATCAAAGGTTCTGTGTTTTGTAGTGCGGGGTCAGCACTACCAGTTCAAGGGTGTTCACGAAGTGCCTGGCGCAGCCCATCTACATTTACAGCGTATACACACGTGTACCTGTACCTTGACGACTGGCTGATCCGGGCCCACTCGCGAGGTTTGGCCGTCAGACACACTGATGCGACCGGCCAGCTGCTGATGGATCTCAGATACTCCATCAACTAGCCAAAATCCTGCTTGACACCATTGCAGAATGCGCTGTTCCTAGGAGCCATACTCAATACGGCGTCCTGCCTGGCGTCACCCTCGGAGGAGAAGGTAGCGGCCATTAGAGGGAAGGTGCAGCAGCTGTTGTCGATGAAGTCTGCCACAGTGCGAACCATCAAGTCGTTGCTCGGCATAATGTCATCCTGCATCTACCTCATCCGGCTCTGCAGGTCACAGATGCGGCCTCTTCTGGATTTCCTGGACACTCACTGGATACAGGTGTCCGGAGGCTTTGCCGACAAGATCCCGCTCGACGAGGAGTTCTGTCAGGCTATAGTGTGGTGGGGCGTCTGCTCCAACATCGCCCGAGGGCCGGGGGTTTCAAAACCCTCCATACCAGGAGACGGTCACTAAGCATGCTTCCCTGGAAGGCTGGGGAGCCCACACCGGACGTCTGCACACCAGCGGCCTGTTGTTGCCAAAAGAGAAGGATCTCCATATCAACATCCTGGTGGTACGGGCAGTGTTTTGGGCCCTCAGGTCGTTCCTAATGTCTCTGAAGGGCAAGGTGGTGAGGATCTTCACGGACAACACCACCACAATGTACTACATCAGGAAACCGGGGGAGCACTTGATCCCCAGAGCTCTCCAAGGAAGCACAGGACTTGTGGTGCTGGGCCGTAGGTCAAGAGATGTTCCGTGTTCCCCTTCACTGAGTGGGAATCAAGAACAGTGAGTGGGAACTTTGGCAAGACCAGGTGGACCGCATCTTCATTAAGTGGGCAGGCCCTAGATCGATCTGTGTGCGACGGCGGCAAACTCCAAATGCTAGATGTTTGCCTTCAGGTTCCACCAACCAAAGAGCATGAGGGGCACATTCTCCTTCCCCTGGGAAGGCCTGTTCCTGTACCCATTTCCTCCGTTGCCTCTCCAGCTATGGGTATTCAACACACTTGCAGTGCCAATTCAGGATGATACCTTCTCAGCCTCACCTCTGGTCGAGCTGCCAGTAGTTCAGGATCTTAACAGGTGAGGACGTGCAATCCTGCATCCCAACCCAGGATCGCTGAACCTGAAGGCTTGGCTCCTGCAGCCCTAGAATTTGGTGGCTACCAGTTGCCTGCGGACTGCAGAGAGATCCTTTCCAAGGCCAGGGCGTAGTCGACTTTGAAGTTCTACAAGTAGAAGTCTTTTGCTACGTGGTGCGGGTCGTGAAGATTACCCCGCTGAGGGTCGCGGCCCTGCAAATTCTTCCATACTTGCTCTTCTTGGCCAAGGCAGGCCTGGCACATGCTTCTATCAAGGTGCTTCTGGCAGCTGTTGGGAAAGATTTCCATTTCATGTGTAATTTTCCCTCCAGATGTGTACCCCCCAACTTTTAGCTGATATTAAACACCATAGTCTGACTTTGCCAGAGGAGGAGAGCCTTCTTCTGCACTCTTCTGGGCTTTTCACTCACTTTCTAATGGGGAAACTGACATGCCCTTGCAATCAGTACTGGTATTGATAATGATATTTTATTTCTATCACGCTCGTACACAAGTGTTTCAGAGCGCAACAAGGCAAGGGGGGGGAACGGGAGAACAAAACAGCGATCTTACTCATGGAAGAGGGGGAGGGGAAAAGTGCATCGTAGGGGGGATAAGTGGAAAGTGCGAAGCAGAGGAGAAACAGATAAATAACAAATAAATAATAAATGCAACAAATAGTGGTAGTGCAGCTAGCAATTTGCAAGTGCTAGGTTTAAGGCAGCAGGCAGGGTAGGTCTGTTAAGTTCAGGAAGAAAAAGGGGGAGGGGGCTGTATGGGTACAGATACAGACCCCAGTGCAAGGGATGGCCCAGAGGCAGTGCGGGAGGGTGGCGGGGTCAGCAGGTACCTGGGCTCAGAGGACAGAGGTGTGGCCAGGTGCACGGTGCCAAGAGAGAACAGATCAGCAGGGGAGCGAAGGCAGAAGAAAAGAGGAAGGTCTTGAGGTGCTTCCAGAACCAGAGATGGTTCTCCTAAAGTTTTAGAGTGGCAGGGAGGCTGTTCCAGGGGAAGGCCCCAGCCGAAGACAGAGATCTACCCCCAGCTCGTTTCTTTGAAAAATGGCTGACCCTGAGGGAGTTGGAGGTAGAGGAGCGAAGAGCTCGAGAGGGGAGGTATTTGCAGAGGGATAGCTGAAGGTATTTTTGAGCCAGACCCCAGAAAGCCTTGTGGACAATGCAGAGGGTTTTGAATTTAATCCTTGCATCCACTGGGAGCTAATGTAGAGATTGCAGAGCTGGAGAGACACAAGCCCAGGGCTTGAGGCCAAGGACAAGTCTCGCAGTCCTTTTCTGGATTAGTGACAGAGGGCGTAGAGTAGAGGCAGGTAGATTTAGAAAGAGGCTGTTACAATAGTCCAACAAAGAGAACCAGAGCTTGGGATACCATGAGCTTCTGGGGGAAGGAGAGGAAAGGCAGAGTACCTCTGAGGAGGTGCAGTAGACTTTTCCCCTTAGTCCGTGTCAATGTTGCAACCTTTCTGCAACATGTTGCAAGTGCACAATGCGCCTTCCAGTATAGTGCACTTGGGTTTTCCTGTCATTTCTAAAGGCCCTAGACACTCTGGAAGGATTTCTTAGGAGAAGTACAGATGTGCCTTGCACAGGGCGGGTGGCAGCTCATCTTCATGTAATTTTAACCCTTTCCTACCAGGTAAACCGTGTTTGGCACAAATAGGTGGCCTGGCTCCAAAATGGCCCTGTCACAAAGTTCTTTGTTCTGTTCTTTAGCCATCTTGGCCCTAGCCTTCCACCGGTCGAGCTGACCCGGGCAGTCCTTATTTGGGCATGCATTTCCCCACGAAGCGCCTAGCTTTCGCGGGCTTCTGCATGCCTTGTGTGTGCGCTTCCAGGATGTGGGCTGGACTGTCTAGTTCCAATACACATCCTGGGTGCCAAAGTGTCTGGTATGCCATGAATGCCTGAGACCACCGTAGTCCATGATTGGTCCACATATGGTATGCCTGTATGTGAGAAGATCTCTCCCATTGGGTCCTCTTTGTTTTGGCGCAGAGGAGATTTTGGATAAGAGAAGGCTCCAAACACCCATACCATGTCGATCTCTGGTGTTCTCACTGAACGAAGGATAGGATCCAAGTATCCTGAAACTAAGAAGCCGAGTCGAGGAACTGCTGGTGACCCGCTGGAAGGTTTGGCACCCAGATCCTGCTGGACCCCTCTGCATCTGATCTTCCTAGAAGGTCTGCAAAGGCGCTTCGACTCATTATAATAGTGGGACCAACTATCCCCGGCACCTTCATCAAACCCTGCAAGTAAGCCTTCTCGGAAGTGTCCCTGGGCCAACCAGTGGGCTGACCAGCTTACGCAGGACCTTTTCTTTGTCACCGCCGCCATTTCGAAGAGCCCCTCGAAACTTGGTAAATTGCAAGCTCTGTGTTCATGGCACTCTCGCACCGAATTTTGTACACTTGGTGTTCCCAGGTCTTAAGTAAAGAGAGAGCACCCGAACCGGAGTGTACACAGTTACCGTGTCGCCCAGCCATGGTGATGAACTTTGCAAGTGCATTGCAGCTGTGACCCTCTGTGCCCTGAACCCTGCTACAGTGAAACTGGCCGTATCCATCCACCAGGAGCGGAGAAATCGGCACTGTCCTGTTTGGCAATAAATGCTGTAAATTCATCACTCAGAGCCGCGAGATTGCTGCATATGAATCTGCAACCGAAGTGGACTCGACTGCCGAAGTTTGTTCTGGAGTGCGCCAGGGGTAGATGAGTAATTGCAACCCTTACCGGTGGTACCTAGCGCATCCATCCATTTTTACGCACGAGTGGCCCCTGAAGGTTAATCTACTAGTGCGAACTATTCCCAACTCTTGGAACCTACTGCCCTTTTGGGGAGACCATCCTCGAATAGTGGGAACTTGTTCTGCATCACCTCACCTGCCTTCCTGAGCTGCTACAGACCCTACAAAAGACTCTGTTTCACCCATCTTCACTACTGAGTGTGCCAGCATTGCAAGTACATTTGAGCAATAGGTTCCTCTCAATTTAGGGACTGGACTGCCTTTCAGTTAGGCTTGTGATTACTGCAGAACTGCCTAAAGACTCTGCACTACCTGCTTCCGTCCCATTTCGTGCATTAAACCTTTAGGCCCCCTTGGTCGTGTATATATGTATTTTAGGAGGATTGTGTTGGTTTAAAAGTTTTACTGTTAATAACTTTTGTGTTGAAACTCAAAGGCCTTGAAATAAATGTATATGTATTTTTAATATATCTACACCTGACTGGGATGATTTGTAAGTGCCCTTTACTCTGTGTGCTCATTGAGGTCTTTCAGTCACCCTCACCCCTCCAGAGACCTATTCTTGACCGCCGCCAATGCTGCGTTGATTGGTCTGGCTTGTCCAGAAGGTTACCCTGTTCCAGGAAACTAGGCTGGCCTTCTGAACCTCTGCCTACCAGGTCAGAGTTCAGAAATCCGTCTTAACAGCGGCTATCTCATTCTACACCAGGTCTCTGGGAAGATCTTCACTGTGGTCTCACTGTCTCATAAAGGAGTTCCTCAAAGAACTTTTTCGATCTTTCACACTGGTAAATGTTCCTGCCCCATCATTGGAACTCAATGTGGTTTTGATACGGGTCATGCGGGGGCCACCTTCGAGCCGATGCATCAGGCCCCTCATGTTTCTCTTGTGAAAAACTGCTTTCCTTGTGGCCATCACCTCTGCCAGGAGGGTGAGTGAAAGTCTTGCCCTATCCTGCAAGCAACCATACCTGACTTTCCACGATTTGAGGTTGGTGCTGCGGACACACCCCTCTTTCATGCCAGAGGTTCCGTCGGAATTCCACCCCAACAAGCCTTTGGTGTTCCCTGTGTTTTTCCCGAAACCTTCATCACCGGCTGAAAGGGTCTTGCACTCGCTGGACGTTGCTTGTGTCTTGAAGTTCTATGTGATGCTCACGAAAGGTTTTCGGAAGACCACAACTAGCCGTGAACTTCGGTCCTGTGAACCATAGCAAGGCCTTGTCCAAGGCTTCCATTTCAAGGTGGCTCTACTCCTGCATCGTCATTGGTAGGCGAACCGACAGCTGCCTGGCCATCCGAAAGCCCCCTCCACCAGAGTGATCACTGCGACGACAGCGTTCCTGTCTGGTATGCCTATGCTGGACATCTGCAGGGTTGCTACGTGGAGGTCCACGCAAACCACGGAGGGGTCGGCCAAGCAGCGCTACACAACCTGTTAGCTTGAGAGGAGTCTGTTCCGGAGGTAAGAGTTGATGGCTTCTGTTGAGCCTTGCCACCTCCCGTGGTTATGTAATGTGTACTGCTGTGTATTCGTTATTCATGGGCATGTGAATCCATGCAAGAACCCATGCCAGAGAAGAAACAAGTTACTTACCTATAACTATTGTTCTCCAGCATGGGTCTGGCATGGATTCACATGCAAACCCTCCCTCAGACCCCTCTGCGGCGCTTCTTGGTCATACTGCCACTTTATGTGCTTATAAAATCTGAAGATGGCTGCCAGAGGAGGGGCTTAGAGAGAGGGGGCAGTATGACCCAAAGTACAATGATTGGTTTAAAGGAGAAATACAGTTGGTAAGCTTGACGACTGGGAATGTTCATGAGCATGTGTATCCATGCCAGACCCATGCTGGAGAACAATAGTTATAGAGAAGTGAAGTAACTTGTTCCTTATCTGGGTTCCTTATGATTGGTGACTGCAACACTGTTCAGATGAGCATCAACAGTTAATAGGGATTAGTCAGGGAGGGCTTCCTCAGCCTTGGCATCCTGGACTGCACTTGCTTTCTGAGCTGTTCAGGCTTGTCTCTTTTGCTGGCTCAGCAAGACAGGTTCACTCTGAAGTCTTGATGCTTCTCGCTGTCTCCCATTCACTTAATGTTGCTGCGTCCTCCATTTTGGTTTACAGGACCACTTTGAGCAAGCTTTGTGTATCCTTATGCGCCTTGTGTTTCAGCATAGAAAAGAGAGTATATGTTTTCTAACCTAGTGGATGCAAGAATGTTGTTTGGGTCTAAGTGCAATTTGTCTAGTGTTCGTGTATCTTCGTGTTTGGATGTGTATGTGCTTCATGTTCTAATGCATCTCCGTGTGCTGCCTCAGCCATGATGTCCTTTACCTTCTTCATGATCACTGCTCATTTAGTTGATCCATCATCTGTAAGTCGATTGCCTGGGTGATGTCATCTGCGTAGGGTCTAGGGCTGCCTCAGTGAGTAGTGTATCTCACTACAGTTATGTTACTTTGCATTTATATAGCGCCTTATATACCATTGGTATGGTCTGAAGGCGCTGGTAGGTTGAACGCCCTTCGGAACCGAAGTTCAGGTCAGTAGAGCGAGTAGTGAGAGTCAAAGGTGTGTGTGTGAGCACCGGCTGTGTGTGCAGCTGGTGCAATTTTTGTGTAATAGCTGCTTCTTAGCGGGAGGTGTGGCGGTTGAGAGGTCAAGAGTATGTGTTCGTTCTGGCAGGATTTATCCAGACCGCTAGTGGCTGCGTTAGGCCTGAGGAGAACACCTGGCTGGGGGGTGCGTAACCAGCAGTGTTTAGTTAGTGATGGGGAGTATGAGGCAGATGTTGGTATGAGAACAGTTATACCGAATGGTGTCATAGTAACTCTGTGTTCTAGTTGAGTGGTGGTGTAAAGAAGAGAGTAAGCATGGAGATGTGATATGGTGGGTTACGTAGAAGCGATGCTAGAAGCGATGTACACCATTTGTGTCTGTAATGCCGAAATTGGGGGGGGGGCAATGCAATCTACCAATCCTCAATCTCCCCTTTGGTCCTGTCATGGACCACACATACTGGAGGCCCTTGCCCACTTATTGGTGTATCGGGGGGGTCCACACCTTTGCCATCTGCTCACATTTTCGTCTACACTCCAGGTCATGTAGCCGCACTCCCAGTCTGGTCTGCACCATTAGCTTGTATTCCAAGAAGAACATCTCTGTTCTGCTGAACAGCCTATGCTCCTCTGGTATCGCGTCAAGTGCCTCTTCCATCTTGCTGGATATGTAATGACCCCCCTTCGCTCTTCTCAGCTTCAGTGACCATTACTTCCTCTGGTGTCCGTCCATTTTGGGGAACCCGTCTTTCTGGGGCACCAGCAAAGCTGGTGTATTCAATAGCACCAGGGAACATACCCCTCCCCAATTTAGGGGCATCTGCATGTACGCTTTAGGACCAATAGTGCTCGATAAGTACTGCTGTGCCTACTCTCATGTCTAGCATCTTAGAACTGTGTTTGCAGCCTCTGTTTTCTCCAACGTTTACTGGACCATCATCTTGGTAACATAGTGGTGTATTCTTGAGGGGTATTATATGTAGAGGGCCTGCTTTGTTTTCTACCCATGTGAGCAACTTTGAATACTCTGCGCAAAGAGGCACTCATCAGTTTTTTTCTGCACCACTTCCACTGAAACTGCCAGGAGTGCTTGTGCTTTGCATACCCTCAGCCCTTCCACCTACTCTTCTCATGTAAAAACCTCTCCCTATACTAGTAGTTGAGGCCTCTCCCAGCATCCAGGCATGCCCCCTACCTCTCTTCTTCCTGGTTTTAGGCACTGCAATTCCTTTTGTGTTGCCATTCTAGCTTCTCCTCTGTTTAGCCCGTCAAGTGTATTTTGTAGCTTTTTACCTGCGCTCCAATAATCCTATACCATTGTCTATGTTTTTATATCACTATCCTCATAAGGGAAGGTCTTCCGTGACATCCACCATAGTGTAGCCCACTTCCCCTGGAACTGACCCCTAGTTGTGCCAAGTGCATTAGGCACTGTGCCCTAGTTGCCGGGATCTCGGTGGCTACGAATGTCCTGGAGGTGATTATGGTGTAGGGAATGAGAGGGCATATGTAGCAGCTCTGCTCTGAAGCCTCTCACCCACACGGTTCAGGTGCTGGTACTGCATGTTATTAGTGATGTGGGCCAAATTGGTCATATGAGCACTTACAAGGTTAAAATTGGAGGTGCTCCATTTGAGCTTCTTTATCTCGTTCGTGGTCTAGCAAGGGGTTGGGTCATTATTTCAGTTAATAAGGGAACAGATGTCACATTTACATGTACTGGTTCAGGTGCATAATACAGTGATGCCTCCTGTAATGGTAGGAAGGTAAAGAGGTAGAGGCAGCAGAATGCAAAACATATCATTGCTATTTTCTTAGCTGTGTAATTTGTGTTACAAGTGTGCTTTCCCATTACTTGATCTGTAAGCTGTAACTTGATGCTTAGCAAAGTCTACAAAAGTGTGTACCATGATCAATACTGTAACTGATAACTTTCTTCTAAGGGTGCAGTTCATAGGAGTACGTTGGTCACCTGTGTTAAAAAATAAATTTAAAAAAGGGACTGTGTGCCTGCAGCAATTCTCTATCAGTGTGACTCTGCTTGTTACTTGGCGTTGAAGTCCGAAAATAATTTTCTTTTCTCACCCACACTGCTGAATTCTCCTTTATCTCCTCATGTGTTGGCAGGCGTGCGTGGGCTGTCTTGGTTGTGCCGTTTCTCTCCTATCCCCTTTCTTTACGTTGCGTTGGGTCACGACCATTGCTGTTTCCTGCTATGTTGTTCAGACAAAACATAACTACCAATTTCTGTCATCTGCCTAACCTTTCCCTACTCTGACGCATGTGATGTATGTGTGCATACAGGTGTGACATGTATATACAAGTTTCTCCAGCATGGGGTCTGGCATGGATTCACATGCTCATGAATATTCCCTGTCGTCAGGCTGGGAATCGTCGGTAAAAGAAAAAATCAGTTTCAGTTTCGTTTATGAACTGTCTTTCGACTAATAACCAATCACTGGTCTCTGGGTCATACTGCCCTCAGCCAATGATTGCCCTCTACCTAAGCCCCTCCTCTGGCAGCCATCTTCAGATTTTTACTGCACGTTCAAGTGTTGGTAGTCTTCGTGCTATAGCTCTTGAGATTTTACTGCGTGTTGCATTTTTTAAAAGAGTTTTACTCTCATTTTTCGGTCAATTCGAGCCTCAAGCTCCACTGATTCTTCTTCCAAGTAAGGGGGACCCGTTTCGGAAATTTCTCAAGGGCAATTTTTCGTCGAATTTCACTTCTTGGAGGATTCCGGAAGATCTTTGAGGCCTACCCCGTGCGGACATGGCCCATGACAAAGGAGACTCGATGCCTGTTGGATCCAAGCTGTTTAGGATGTGGCCAGGATGTGGACTGCAGAACATCTTCAAGGAAAATGAACACTCCCGGTGCCTCTACTGCCTGCACTCCGACAAATCTCACGTGGAGGAGGACTGCGTTCTGCAAGAACATGTCCGCCCGGACCATGAAGGACTGTCGTACACTACTCGCTAACTGGCTGGAGGCGAAGAGCCCAGCAGCAGGTGAGAAGAAGTCTGAGTGGTCTTCTAAGACCTTTGAGGGTGCTCCGGCGATGGGGGCTCAACAGAAGGCAAAGCACCGAGAGTCCGTGGGCACTGGGAGCACTGTTGGTTCGGGCTCCTCGGCTGCCAGGCTGGGCGCAATGTCACTGACGCAGTCAACCACGAGCCAACGCACCGGCTCAGTGAAAAGGAAGTCAAGAGAACCCGGGTAAGCTTCGGGAGAATCCCCGGCAGATCCTGACAGAGAAAGCCAAGGGGGAGCGTGGCGGTGACCCTCCCCCCCCCATGGTGAAGGCCTTCGACGCGCATTAGGTCGTGAAGGCCCAGATTCACCTGGCTAAGGCCTCGATTGAAGGAGTTGTGGCGTCCCTGGCGAAGCCCGTGGAGGCGACCCCAGTGGAGATGGTCTCCAGGCCTAGAGTTTCTCTGCTATCCCGGAGGGAATCGTCTTTCCAGCCAATCGAAAAGACCCACGTGAAGCCCTCGGCCGAGAAAGAGGGGGGGCGCGATAGCCCTAATGGGCTCAGATACCTCCTCTGAGGACGAACTGTCGGTCGTCAAGGTGGTCCTGGACAA
The DNA here is from genome assembly GCF_040938575.1 of Ambystoma mexicanum. NCBI lineage: Eukaryota > Metazoa > Chordata > Amphibia > Caudata > Ambystomatidae > Ambystoma > Ambystoma mexicanum. The sequence goes on along the minus strand of NC_090925.1, from coordinate 15,398,040 downwards.
GAGGTTCGATGAGGTCGGGGCCTGCGGGAAGGATCCCGACGAGGCGGACGTGGAGAGCGAGGGTGGAGCCGATGAACGGCAGGTTGACGAGGAACCGGAGGAGCCCCTGCCGACACCCCGTTGCTACCGATACCAACACCGCTGGACTGGTTGTAAGACATCTTGGTGGCTCTGCAGACCCTGTGCACAGTGATAAAGACAAGGTTGACCTTCGCCAGCGGACGATCCAGCGGTACCTGGACCATTGGGGAGCCCTCCAGCCAAGCTGAGGCGAGTCCATCTCACCCACCTTTCCATCCTTCACCTCCATCCCCTCCACCGAGGGACGAGACGGAGACTGAGACGCTACGACGGGGATGGACGATGGCGGAGACGATGGAACGGATCTCCCATCGCCCCCTCCCCGGGCTTCCCCTCCCGACGAAATTGGCTCGTTCCATGCCATGATCACCGGGGCCTCAGAGCTTTTCCAGCTATGCCCCGAAGAGCAGAAGAAGGAAGGATTCCTTGATCAGTGACGAGTGGCCAAGAGGAAGACCGTACTCTCGGTCCCACTGTTAGATGACATCTGGGATGAGGGACTGTCCCTTCTGAAGAACCCGTCCACGGCCCCTGCGAAGAGAGACCGGTATGAGAAGAAGTACCGGGTCCCAGATTCCGCTCTTATGTGCCTCAGGGTGCAGCTGTCCCCGGACTCAGAGGTTTCCGCGGCGGCCAAGAAGAAATCGGCAGGGGCGACGGCATCTACTTCCACTTCCCCACCGGACAGCGAGGGGAAGAAGCTGGACGCCATGGGACGACGGTCATCTCGTCGGCAGCAACGGCCATTTAGGCGGCCAACGCTCTCGCTATCGTGGCCTGCTGCGATAGGGAGCTGTGGTTTAAAATTGCCCCCCTCCTGGACTTCCTCTCGGACGAAAAGAGAACAGAGGCCCTCGAAATCCTGCTGGAGGGAGAGGTGGCTTCCGATCAAGCCATCACGATAGCCACGGATATCGCCGACACCGGCTTTTGCCAGATGGGCAACAGCGTTTGCCTTCGCCAACGCGGGTGGCTCAGGGCCACCGATTTCCCACAGGACGTACAGACCAGGGTACTGGACATGCCCTTCGATGGGAACAACCTGTGGACGAGTCACTACAGGCCATCAAGGCAGACACCGACACGGCACGTACCTTGGGCACTCTTAATCAGCGAAGGCCGTCCTTTCGGACCTCCGGAGGCAAGTCCCAAGGTGCCTCCAAAGGATTCGGCGGCAGCTCTTTGTCATACCGCCAGGCGGCCCGTTCTTTGTCGCAAGAAGAAGCAGGACTGAACTGGCCGTGACGTCGGGCCCCCACCAGAGCACCCCAGTGGGAGGCCGGCTGGCGAAATTCGTCAGCGCGTGGGTATCCATCTCCACCGACTGTTGGGTGCTGGATGCTCAGGCCCACGGGCATACCCTGGAGTTCCAAAGGAAGTGCCCGGACTTTCCACCGGTGGCCAGGAAAGAAAACCACATCCCACAACTACTTCTGCGGGTGCGAGCTATGCTGGCAAATGGCGCCATACAGATCATCCCGAAGAGGCTCCGGGGCTCTGGAGTATACTCACAGTACTTCCTCGTCCGAAAGAAGACAGGCGGCTGACAGCCTATCCTGGACCTTTGCTGCCTCAACAAGTACATAATATCCCCAAAATTCTGGCTTGTCACCCTTCAACATGTGCTGGGACAGCTGGAAGAAGGCGACTTCCTGTCGTCGCTGGACCTGGAGGATGCATACTTCCACATCCCCATACACAAAGGACATCGAAAGTTTCTTCACTTCGTGGTCCAGGGGAGGCACTATCAGTTCAATGCACTGCCCTTCGGTTTGAAGTCGGTACAAAGGGTCTTCACCCAAGTGCCTGGCGCCGGTTGCGGTGCGGCTGCGCCTGCAGGGGATCCACGTCTACCCTTATTTGGATGATAGGCTCATCCGAGCAAAGTCAAGGGAATTCGCCGCCGGCCACACAGCGAGGACCGTCCGCCTGCTCAGGGAACTGGGGTTCTCGATCAACTTTGCGAAATCCTGCTTGGTGCCATTGCAAGACGCCCTATTCCTAGGTGCCAGGCTCAACACGGTGGCGCGGCTAGCTTCACCGTCGGAGGAGAGGATAAAGGCCATCCTTGGGAAAGGTACAACGGCTGTTGACCATCGAAGTAGCCAGGGTGAGGTCCATCAAGTCCCTGAATGTGGCTGTATTCACTATATGACACCTCACAATTTGGATTGCTGGATTTGTCAATATGACCTCACCCCAAAGCTTGTTGTATGGTCAGGGTAGATTTTGATTTGTCCAATATGGCGAACACCGCATGCTCTACATAGAGCATCACTGCGCCCACCCCCAATTGTGGCTGATTTTTGTATTGTGAATGCCGCTGCTGCAAGCGGGTGTTCGCATGGAAAGTGCTCCTGCATCACTGAATCTAGGGGATGGCTGTAGTAGGCTAAAGGCTTTTGGCCTTGCAGTTTCTTCTGAGTGAGGACAGCCATCATCCCTTGGCCATTAGAGTGTGCAAACAAATAAAACATCTGTTTATAAGCTGGCGTTTCCAGAACGGAGGCATTGTTAAGTGCCTCTTTTAATTCCCTGAAGGAATCCATTGTCTCCTGGGTCCAGACAACGCGGCTGTTTGCTTTCTGTGCTTCCTTCAGTCCCTGGAGAAGGTTTAGTATATGTGGAATAATCAAATATCCACGCCCAGCACTAGTTGCATAATCCTAGGAATGGCTGGGGTGACCCTCCTACCCTCGGCTGATATTATCTGTCCTAAATGCCCTACTTCCTTTTGACAATATTGCAGCTTATCCTTGTCCACATTGTATCCCTTTTCTGCAAATAATGTTAGTAGTGTAATCGAATCCTCCCTACATTGTTCCTCTGTTGAACTTAACCCCAAAAGATCATCAACATATTGTATCACAGTGCTATGCATCTGTAAATTACTCAAAACCATTTGTAACATCCCGTTAAAAACACTGGGGGATTTAAAATACCCTTGTGGTAAATGTGTGTGTTATAACCTAGTGCCGTGGTAGGTAAGAAAAGTGAGATACTGTGAATCTGGATATAATGGCATCGGAAAAGGTGTTATATATATATATTTTTTTAAATCATTCACTGTAAAATAGCCGGCTCCTGTTTGGATGTTATACAAGATGGTGGCCAGATTTGGTACCACCGGAAACTCTGCCTCCACTATATTGCTCAATGGGCAGAGATCCTGGATCATCCTCTACGACCCCCCCCCCCCTTTGTTTTTTTGATAGGGTAGATGGCTGTGTTACATGGGGATTCTGAGGTCTTGATAGTGCCCAGTTGCCACATAGTGCGTATTGTTTAATATATTCCCTCATCTGCCTCTCTAGACAGGGGGTACTGTTTACCTGGGGCAGTATTGCTCCTTCCTTTAGCTTTATGCAGGCTGCCCCTTTCACCAAGCCTACATCGTGGGGGCCACTGGTCCATATTTTTGTGGGACTTTGCTCCAATCTGATTGAGTGTGTGTGTTGATATGATGCCCATAATTTGGGTCTTCTGGGTGACCTCGCTGTACTCTACCATCAGCTGTCAAGGGATGCATATTTGAAATATGAGCTCCCTCTCCTCATAGTCTGCAAAAAGTTTGTCATCTGTCCAATGTTGTGTTGGGTCAATACACAGAACCGTATGCCACTCTGTTCCCTTGTCACCTTTTTGTTTGTTTTTATTATTTGTATAGCGCTCCAGACCTAGAGGTAGAAGGGCGCTTAAAGAAGACGGTTACATATTATGATATATACAGTTTCAATATAAACAATTTACAGAGTTTCAAAGTACAGCAGTTTGCAGATTTCACAGACATGGTTAAATAGAGGGACGTGTGACCTCGTATCTGAGGTGCTGCTCTTTGTTCAGGAGCCAACCGATAACATGTTTCCTTGAAGATCTGGAAGGACTCAATAGTTTTAATGTTAAGGGGTAAGGTGTTCCAGAGTTGGGAGGCAAGTACTGGGAAACTGGCCCCTCCAGCTCTTTTTAAGGAGAATCTGGGCACTGTTAAGCAAAGAGTGTTGGAGGATCTGGTGGTTCTTGTGGCAGGTTTCATGGTAAATTTGTTTGTGAGATAAGGTGGGGCTAGGTGGTTTAAAGCCTTGTACATGAGGCAGATGGTTTTCAGATCAATTTTTTGTCGTATGGAGTGCCATTTGCATGATATCCTAGCATTGGAGATGTGCTCTCGCCTGGGAATGTTAAGTGCTACACGAAGAGCGTTGTTTTGAAGTACCTGTAATTTGTTAATTATAGTTTGGTTAGCACCTAGGTACAGACTATTGCAATAGTCCAGTTTAGACTGTATGAGGCCTCTGGCAAGCGTGTGGCAGCTGTTGGTAGATAGGAAGGGTCTACTGGCCCTAATAAGCTTGCCGGTGTAGGCAGAGGCAGATGCGATCATGTTAGTTTGTTTGGAGAGGTTAGAGTTAGCATCGAGGTAAAAGCCGAGAGTTTTCACACTTTTGGCAATAGGGATGGTGTCACCGTCAATAATGATGTTGTTATAGTTGGGATTAAGTGTAGACAGGTTATTGGGAGAGCTGACAAGGAGGAGCTCCGTCTTCTCATCATTCAGGCAGAGGCCATCCATGCCTGAATGATGGAGAATATTTTGTTAATCCGGGTGACGTCTGTGTGGTAGTTGCCTGTGATGGTGAGGAGTATCTGGGTGTCATCTGTGTATCATATAGGTGACACCAAGACGGTCCAATTGGTCAAAAAGTGGCTTTGTATATATGTTATACAAAGTGGTGGAGACACAGGAGCCTTGTGGGACCCAGCATGAAATGGGGATGGGGTCTGCTGCAGCTGTTGTAGAGAAGACCTGCATGGTTCTGTTAGCCAGAAATGATTGTATCCATGTGGCGGCAGAGGGGGAGAAGTGAGCTGCGGTGGCTAGGTGGTTGCTGAGGATTTTGTGGTCGACCAGGTTGAAAGCCGCTGAAAGGTCTAAGAGGAGTAGGGTCACGGCCTTGCCTTTGTCTTTGATTTCATCAATCTGACTTTTAAGATCAACAAGGGCAGTTACCTGTCCCTTGTAACAGTGCCATGTCCTTCCTAGTGAGTGTGGCTTCTAAATGTATGGTGATGGCGGTACCTCACTCTAGTTCCCTCTGTACTGCTGGTTGAAATAAATGTTCTGCGGGCAGACGAAATGTGCGATCCTCAACCCGTGGGACCCATCCCAGAAGAACCTGTACCCCATACAAAAATAGATAGGGTGCACTGGTACACCTCCACAGAGTGGGGTGTACTCAAAATGCTTGTATGAGTGCTGTAACCCGATTGTAATACATGCCTGGTGGAGCACATAATGCCCTTCTCTGTGAATGAAATGGTCATGTTCAATTTGCTCATTATAGCCCTGCCCAATATGTTGATGGATGTGTCTTTTGAATATACTGGGGTGCTTCATGGTAAGAGGTAACTCTTCAGTTATAGGAACTCTTACTATAGCCCCAGAGAATCCCTGCGTGTCCATTACTTTGTCCGACAATAGAAAAGTACCCTCCTTAATACAGGACTTGGTATCTCCTGTGTCAACCAAAAATTAGAAGTCTTTCTGGCCTATCTTCACTGCCACCTTTGATTCCTGCTCGGGGTCTGCAGTTACTGAAAGTACTATGCACATTAGGGCTCCCTGTGAACTGGCCTATTGGGTATTCATAGTGGACCCCAGGAATAGAACGGGATTCCCTACAAACACTGTTGCCCATACATTTCTGCATGGGGTTTTGGTACACTGGGGACTGACCCTGGTTGTATAATGTCTGCGGCATGCCCCTACATTCCTGTGCAAAGTGTCCCATTTGACCATAAAGAGAACATGGTCCCATACTCCTTAGACTTGGCCGTCCATATCTGTATCCCTTCTTCTTGGTGGATACCACCTCCCTTTTTGATAGAATCGACCCTGCTGACTATACCCCCTTGTGAGCAATACCCTCCCTGTTGGGGGAGCCCGCTGGTTGAACATATCCTCCACCCCTGTTGATAATAACCTTGTGGTTGACCATATCCTAAAAGTGCTGGTGGCTTCACAAACCCTATAGATGCTTGTCGCTGAACCGTACCTATGGGTGCTCCCTCTCCCTGCTGGGTGTTCGTTAATACTTTCTTTTTCTGTACTAGTTTATCTTCAGCTTTTACCGCATTATCTGTGATGTCCTTATCTTTGTTTTGTTGTGCTTTACAAAAGTGTACAATGTGCACTTGTATCTCGGGCCACCCTTTTGATTCTATCCTCCCCACCTTCCCATATGCTTTCCGTACATCAGCGGAAAGTCCCCTAATCAATATGTGGTCAAAAGCTGGAATATTTTCCTCCCATGCATGTCTTGTTTCTAGTGTCCAATTCTCTTGTATCTGTTAGATATGCTGTGCAGGGTCTTCGTCTGGTTTCATTTTGCACATCAAAATAGCCTGAATGTCTGGGTACATTATCTGCAATACCTTCCAAACGTGCACTCCGCAATTATTAAACGTTGTGCCATTGTGGGCATTGCTACTCAGGGTCACCCCACCATACCCTGCTTTCGCCCAGATTTTGTCTCCCTGTCATCAAGGTGGCAAATAAACTCTTCATATCGCATACCGCCAGGGTAATCCCTGCAGTTTCCTTTTATAAGGCATAAATGTACTTGCCTGCCCATGCTGCGAGAGAGGGTAAGCTGTACATGAAATCAACCCTGTCCATACTGGTCCAAGGTATATACTGAGGACCTCCTCGACCCTCCTGCAGCAGGGGCAACTGGGCCTGTGACACCATTGCGCCTTTTGCAGTACTCGCGACCACATCTTCCTGATCCTACTCTGGAGTGTCTGTGACCAATCACTTTCTACTGTCTTGTTCCCGCTCGCACTCTTTCTTTTCTCTTCTTTCCTTCTCTTTCTCCCTCTCTCCTGTTCCTTCTTATCCCAGAGCCACAAGTCCCTCCCAAACACCACCTCATCGTCTTTACTCCCTGTTGCTTCACCGCCATCTTCTGTGGAGTGACTGTCTGCCGCCCTTCCTCTTGGGAGATCAGCCTCTGGACACTTTTAGCTGTTGTAATTTAAACAACATTTTTCCTGACATCCATGTATCTGGGGTTATTGTAGCGCATCGCTCCTCCCTTTTTCGCACTGCCTTTTCTACCTGCTCTGTCTGTGCACGCCTTCTTCTATTTCAATTAGCCGCAAGGTTTTGCCTGAGTCGGTCGTGTCCTGTTTTTTAATGCATGTGGTCCTTGTGTTACCCCCTCCCCTTCTCTTCCTTACTCCCTCTTCGGTATCCTCAGCTGAAGGTACTCACCGCAGGTTAGTCTATCCCACCTCTGGTTGAAAAGTGACATTGACTCTGTATGGGAGCAGGGTCAATGGACCCCAACCCGGTCTACAGTTGTGCCCGTTTCTGCAGAGACTGCTTGTTTTCTTCATCAAACATGTTCCCCGAGGACAAACTGGTCTTGTCTACTCTGTCATTTCTTTCCCTTGTGTTTGGATAACAAATAGGAATGCATGTGTTCAACTATGTCGCTCTCAAATGTGCCTTCCCTAGTCCACACCTGAAAACATTGCCCTGCTGTGTCCTGCACCCATTTAAAATTATATTTAATTATTTTATCTTGATATTGTGACCGTTTAGTACGGAGGTGCTCCAAGAGCATCTCCATTATTCCAATCAACCCCATCGCCTCCCTTTCGCTGTCCTATGACGCTGCTCTGACAGGGTGCTGTACTCCGCTTTGTCAGTTTAGTCCCCACTTGTGGTAAAAAATGTCAATTGTAATCCTTTTCACTTGAACAAGGCTCAAAAAATATTTCGAATGTAACAAATACAAATACACCAGACATCATACCACTCCACACTTCTCACCCAATACACACTATCCTCTCATGCACAACCCTACGTCCATACTCCTAACCACAATATTCTCCTTCCACCAACAATACTCACACACACTTCAATACTATATACAAGTTTTTGCCTGCACTCATCGGGCTGACAAAATATCTCTAAATCTATGCTGCACTGTCCTTCCTCTACCGAGGGGATCCCAATGCGTATGTTTAACCAGTGTACAGCCTTTTCTTTCACTAGTTTCTATAGCACTACGACCACAAATGACGTCCCTTTCCCTTGGTCAAATAAAATGACGAGAAGCTACCTTACACACCACTATGACATTCATATCACTAACATAATCAAAAATAATTCATATAATCCAAAATTCTATCAATCTCAACCTCGATACAACCACCTATCATTTCAAAAACGATAACGCGCCACTGCGCTTTTCATGCACTGGTACACTCGCATGCTCTAGGGCATCCGGAGTCTCTCTTCACCAGCCTGCACTTCCTCGACAGGGTGCACCGCTGCTCCATGGAGTGTGGCAGAGAATTGAATTGATATTTTATTTATATCCCGCTCGTACACAAGTGTTTCAGAGCGCGGCAAGGGAGGGGAGGGGAACAGGGGAGAACAAAACGACGATCTTACTCGGCGCAGTGACATTGAGAACGCGCAAGTGCATAGGGGAGGGAGAGGGGTAAAACGCATGGAAGGGGGAAGAAGTGGAAAGTTCGGGGCTACGGAGAAACAGATAAATGATGATAATAATAAAGGCAACAAACTGGTAGTGCAGCTGGCAAGTGCTGGGTTTAAGGCAGCAGACAGGGTAGGTCTGGTAAGTGCAGGAAGAAAAGGGGGGTGACTGTATGTGTACAGATACAGACCCCAGTGCAAAGGGTGGCCCAGAGGCAGTGCAGGAGGGTGGCAGGATGAGCAGGTAACTGGGCCCGGAGGACAGAGCGTATCCAGGTGCACGGTGCCCAGAGAGAACTGATCAGCAGGGGAGAAGGGGGGCGAAGGCAGAAGCAAAAAGGAAGGGCTTGGGGTGCTTCCAGAGCCGGAGATGGCTCTCCTCAAGTTTCAGAGTGGCAGGGAGGCTGTTCCAGAGGGAGGCCCCAGCTTGTTTCTTACAAAAACAACTGACCCTGAGGGAGTTAGAGGAGCAAAGAGAGGGGAGGTATCTGTAGAGGGATAGCTGAAGGTATTTTGGACCCAGGCCCCAGAAAGCATTGTGGACAACGCAGAGGGTTTTGGATTTAATCCTTGCATTGACTGGGAGCCAAAGAAGAGGTTTCAGAGCTGGAGAGCTATGATGCCAAGGCTTGAGGCCAAGGACAAGTCTCGCAGTCCTGTTCTGGATTAGTTGCAGAAGGTGGAGAGCGAACCAAAGTTTGGGAGACAGTGAACTTCTGGAGGTAGAAGAGGAAAGGCAAAGTACCTCTGAGGAGATGCAGTAGGAAGTTTGACTTGACATCAGGGATGTGGGTGGAGAAGGAAAGTGGGGAGTCAAAAGATGACCCCGGGGTTCTTAGCCTGGCAGGTGGGGGGGTAGGAGGCGGGCCAAGGGAAGCCGGCCAGAGAGTGAGGGGAAAGGATGGTGAAGGTGTGCTGATGAGGATCTCTGTCTTGCTGGCATTCAGAAAAAAATAGTTGGCAGCACACCAATCGTGAATGGCAGGCAATCAGATATGAGAGAAGGAGAGGAGGTGGCTGAGGGCAGCCTGAACATGAGTTGAGTGTTGTCAACGTAGCACTTGAACATTGAGTAGAAAATGGCAATTCAGTGGCTGAGAGTTGCCAAGCATTGGTTGAAAAGCCAGGGCAAGAGGTTAGACCCCTGGGGAACACCACAGTTAGGGAGATAGATGACAGGAAGGACCCAAGTTGGACCTGGGAGGGTCGATCAGAGAGGAAAGAGGTCAGCCAGGCCAGAGCCTGAATGGTGATACCCAGGCTATCATGGAGATGGTTGATCTGGATGGTATGATTGACCGTGTCGAAGGCAGAAGAGAGATTGAGTAGGATGAGGACAGAGGGAATATTAGAGTCAAGGCTGGAGAGCAGATCTTCATGTATGTTCGGGAGAGCAGTTTCCATGCTTCTGGCAGCTCTGAAGCCAGACTGGTGGTCATGGAGACAGCCAACAGAATCGGAATGGAGGTTAAGCTGAGAGATGGCCAGCTTTTCCAGGAGTTTGCCCAGAAAGGGAGTAATGGAAATTGGGTGATAGTTAGCCGGACAAGAAGGCGCAGCTGTGGGTTTCTTGAGAAGAGGATGCACAATGGAGTGCTTCAGAGGGGAGGGGAAGAATCCTGAGGCAAAGGAGTGGTTGCAAAAATCAGCAAGGGCCGGAGTGAGGGTATCAATGTGGTCCGTGAGGGTTTTAGAGGAACAGGGATGAACCTGTTTTGATGAGGCTTTCATAGATCGGACTTGTCTAGCTACCTCATTGGGGAGAAAAGAGAAAGGACAAAAAAGAGGGTGGGGGTGGCTGAAGGAGGGTCAGCATGCACAGAGGAGAGGGTGGACAGGATGTCCTGGGTTTTTGAGATAAAGTGAGAGGCAAGGGGATTGCCAAGAGCCTCGGTGGCAACAGGAGGTGTTGTGACTGCAGCAGAGTTGGTCAGCTCCTTGCAGATTTTAAAGAGTTCGGCCGAGTTGTTAGATGCCGCAGAGACACGGGCTTGAATGTGGATCCTCTTCTTGAGGACAGAGTCGGTATTGCCTTTGGAGCAGGGACAGGCCGGTTTGTCAGAGGATGAATAAGAAGCCCGCCATTTCCTCTCAGCTGCCCAACACTTGCATTTAAGTGTAGCAAGGTCAGAGTCATACCAGGAATTGTACTTGGCTTTCAACTTCAAACAGATCCTCATGACAGGGGCAAGAGTGTCAGAAATAGAAGAGCAGAGCAGAGACAGGGCTGTGTCAGGATGTGAGTCAGCCAGAGGTGGAGGTGGACGGGGGGAGGGGGAGATGCGAGAAGGTGGCAGCGAAGGCCTCAACTGACACACGCTTCATGAGCCGGATGTCCGAGAAGGTAGGTGGCAATGTTGGGGTATGCTTGGCTTTTGGGGAAGAGAGGGAGAGATGAGAGAAGGGAATGATCGCACCAGGAGAGGAGTGGTCAGAGGGACGGAGAGGGGGAGGTCAGAGGAGACCAAGACATTGAGTGTGTGCCCTGCAGAATGAGTTGTGCCAGTGGGGTGGATGGAAAAGGAGAGAGTCGCAGAGGTCACGGAACAGTACAGAGCAGGAACAGGAAGAGTCTAGGTGGATATTGAGGCTACCAAGGAGGAGGAGTTGAGTGGTTGAAGCCAGGAGGAAGGAGGAGAGGTCCGCCCACTCAGAGAGAAATTAGGTGATGTGACCAGGAGGCCGGTATAGAGTAGCCACAGTAAGAGAGTGGCTAGGTGAGGGAGAGCCTGCAGGCAAGGCATTCAAAAGAGGAGTAAATCTGAGTCTGAATGATAGAGGCAGGAATCCACTCAGGAAAGATCAGGGCTACACCCCCACCGGACCTAGAGGATCTTGTAGCCATCAGGGAGGAGAGTGTCAAAGCTTGTGACAGAGCTGGCTGTGAACCATGTCTCGGTAAGACCAAGGATATCAAGGTCAAGTTCTTCAAGGATGTGGCAGATGTCAGAGGAGTGTTTGACAGCAGAGCGATAGTTGAGAGTGGCAAGATGAAGAAGGTTGCCAGCCTTAAAGACCTGTGTAAGGAGGGTTACAAATCAGAGGTATGCTCTGTGGAGGAGAAGGAGCCTGAGGTGGGGCAGAGGAGGAAAGAGTAGGCACGGTAGCCAGGGGTGAGGGGGGTGGGGGCGAGAGGTCACCAGGAGATGAAAGGAAATTGATGATGCGAGGGAAGCTCCCATCAAAGCGGAGGAGATTGGCCTGAGGGTTTTGGACCATGACAGTGCCATTAAGGTAGACATTAATAATGACTTTAGAGGAGTCGAAGGAAGCCATGAGAACTTCCCAGCGTGTGCCACCATTAATGGGAGAGGAGGAGACAGGACAGAGCACAGAGATCATATGAAGAGTCCATATAACTGGGAAGGAACAGCAAAGAGGATGTCTGTAAATGTGTGTGTCTGGAGGAAGCGCTGGAATAGGTGTCAGCGATAGGGAGACCAGGGTTTGATGCCAGGATATCCTTTTTGAACTTCTTCCTACCAGACTTAGCAAGAAGGGAAGGATAGTCAATGGAGAAGCAGTTGGAAAAGATAGGAGAAACAGAAAGTGCCATGGCAGTGGAAGTAAGGAAAGGTAGGAGAAGCAGTGGGGCGAAGTCAGGAGTGGAACAAAGAGAGCGGTGTAGTCCCTGGGCCGGCAAGTTACAGATAAGCAACAGTTACAAGCATAGTGTAGAGCAAGTTTGCAAAAACAGCAAGATTTGACTTTAAAGCAGAAGGCAAAAACAGCAAGATTTGAATTTCTGATGGGTTCAGATGTTAGCAAGTGCCAAGAAGCGAAATGCAAATCAGAATGTAAACATTGGCGAAACAGCCAGAAGAAAGTCATAAAACGGGGCAGGAGTGAGTATGGAAGGAGGGAACTAGCCCATAGTTCAAGAGGAGACAGTGTCAAGGCAGTCCGGATTTCATAAAAGAGTGAGGTGGCAGCATCATTGAAGTTAAGGCGTTAGGGAACAGAGAGGACCCCAAGTAGCGTTCTGGAAGCAGACAGGGGCCTTCGATGTGGGCCTTATTTGCTGGTGCCGGCTCCAGCCTCCAGGAGACCCTGATTGGGTAAAGTGTAACTCACTGCCCAATGAGAATCGGCCAGGCTGCAGGCACAGGGAAGAGCCAGCAGATGGTTAGAATAGAGCAGCCATCTTTGAGGAGTTAACAATGAAGGACTCAAACAAGGCTTCAAAGCCACAAAAGCACTGTGCCACACACAGAGCCACAAATTCAAGGCTGTATTAATCAGGGCAACACAGCCGTGTGTTGAAAAGGTACCACAATGATTCTGGATGCTTGTGTTTGGCGGGGAGGAAGGGCAATACATTTCAAAATTTTCAAAAATAAATCAAAGTAGTTCCAGCACGTAAGGAAAATACAGACAGGGTGGCAGAAATAACACAGAGTGAGCCATGAGGCCCCTACCTTAGGTGAAGCTGGTAGGAAGCCCCACACCTCTGCAGCTTCGTCGAGTGGAAAAGAGAGAACACTCGCAGGCCTCCAAGAAGTCTCGATATCTCGCTGGGGTCCCCAAGTGTAGACCAGGGGTATGCAGGGGCGGTCCAATAAAAGTACAATAGTAATCCAAAAGAAGAGCACACCGTGCACAAAAAAATAAACAGCTTTATTAAACAGTCAACTGGGAGAACAAACACATCTGTGGACAGGAACTGTAATACATTCTCAACTCTGCCCAAAAGGGCCACAATATTTATACAAGGAAATCTCATTTTAGCATAATTTGTCAATAGTTACAATTTTGAGAATGTGTTGATACACAAATGGTGGTTCGTCACGGGACCCCCATAGGTTCATATACATTACATATTTTGATTGGATAAAAAACATTCCTGGAACATCACCCTCAACACCCCTTCATGACGTTGTGACCCTTACACATCTGTCCCCCTCAATTGCATTGTTATCTGCTGACCTACAAAAACTGTGGCATGCCATTGGTGGCCATCCGTTAAGGTACAAGTTGATAAACCCCTCAATGTGGATTGGACCCCTTAGTTGGAGACCGCGTGAGCCACACCATCCCACCAAATCATCCACTGGAATTAGCAACAGGGTCAGGGGTGGGGTTACAGCCTCTGCAACACCATATCCCTGCCCCATGATTGGTTCTCCACTTCTCAACCCCCCTCCCACCGCATCTGTTTGCTCCTTGTCTCCTGTCTTGCATTGTGCCAGCTCTAGATAGAAATAAGTGTGCAGGACATTGTTGGTGACGCCAATTTTCTTGTATTTAATCCTCTTTTACTATTGTACTCGCTGCCTGGGCCCTTGGTACCAGCCTAACGATCTTGCAAATTATTGTGTGGGTCTGCAGCTGGTATTCGGCTGCAGTTCTCTTCCCATGAGAAACTTTTCCTTCTGCAACAATTAATTCGCTATCTTGGGCTCCTTGGTGTCTCATCCTTGGATAGCTGAATGAGTTACCATTTCTGCAAGTGTCAGCAAAACCCAAATTTCACACTGAGCTGTGTCCTTTCAAAACAACTCAACAATGGCTTCTATCTTGTCTGCCATGGGCCTACTAAAATATGTCCAAAGTGTTATTCAATAATCTACCTAGCCCTTAACCTTATCACACTTCTAAATTACGTTTAAACAAACTATAAAAATATTGCACTTCCTGCATGTGTACTTTTTGTCGCTGCAGCCTTGGTTACCTAACCCTAATTACCTACTAATTAAAACTACAAATAAATTCTGTGTTACGCGTGTCCTTCCCTGCACACCGCCCTATTCCCTAACGTGTGGCGCACTGAGTGTAATATAGGTTTGATCTACGTGCACTGTGTTGTGACCTCAGCAGTGGTTAGTACTCTGCGTTGTGTGTCGTGAGGTCGCCCTTCACGTTTCTTTTGGCGTTAGTGTTACTACTTTATCTTCTATGTGCGCCTCCACCTCCCTTGTGAGCGTTGGATTTGCATATTCAACCAGGTTCTCTGCTGTTCCGTAAAAGAACCAGGCAGGCCTGAGGGCAGTATTGAACTTGTCCCCTTCAAACTACTTTTTCATCCAAGAAAAGTTCAAGATCATCAACCCCCAGCCCTCATTTGGACCTTATTGCGGCCAGAGGCTTTGGATTTGCAAGAGGCATATCTGCACGTGCATATTTGCGACCCTAATCAGTGCGGCCTGGGCTCATCACCCAAGCTTTAACCAAACGGATTACTACTGTACATTTGTTTTTCCATATCTGGATGACAAGCCAATCAGGGCAGAATATTGCACCCTTACAATGATCCAGCCTGCAACTTTTTCTGGATCTGTTTGTTCAACCTTGGCCTGTCGGGTAGTGTAAAGAAATCAACCCTGGTTCCCACTCAGCAACTGGAGTGCTTCAGGTTTTTCTGGGATTTGGCGGTATGCAGAAGTTACCTGACATAGTAAAAGATAAGGGACATTGTGGTGACAGTGACCCTCTTCTCCCAAAAAGCATAATGAGCATGATTATGCCAACTCCTGATGTGTATTGTAGTGCCTTTTGTCCTGGCAGTGCCCATGGCCAGACTCTGAATCCACTGCATACAACTTAACGGCACATTGGTTCAGTTGACAGATGCTCAGAACGATCTGGTACCCACACTAGGAGGACTTCTGTTGGCGGCAGCGTTGTAACACAACATGCACGGGCACCCTCTGCGGGACCAGCTGAGGGCATGCAACCTCTTCCAAGCAGCATATGCAATGCCACAGACTGCTGGGCCACCCTGCAACACCATGCATGCACAGTGTGCGACTGCTGGGCCACCCTGCAACACCATGCATGCACAGTGTGCATAGTGATCATGCTGCTTCCAGGCTGTGCTTATCGCTGCACTAGGTCAAAGATCGTAGTACACTTTTGAATCAAACTTTACATCTTTTGCCTAGCGTAGCAACTATGGGGGCAGTGTTTGGCCCCAGCACCTAAATGGTCTAGCTCTCCCTGTGCACATTCCAGTGTGCAGGCAGCTTTTGGTGACCGGAAGGCTGGTAGTTCCTGAGGGAGGCGAAGGAGCAGTGTACACAATTCAAGGTCAGCGGTGAAAGGTTAATATGTTTAGTGGAGGGGCATTAACATCTCACACAAATTACTGCATGCCAGAGGTTTATCCCTCCTCCACACTGGAGACATTGTTTAAATGTTGTGAAACAGTGGACATTTTTAGAAATATGGGGTAAAAAGCCATACAACGTACAACTGGTTCTCTGGGGTAACACATGAAACAATCTGTATATGCCGTTAGTACACAGGACCATTTTGCAACATTTTCATGATGCCTAAATCTCTTTCACGTTAAGCTGCATCCGCAATCTATGTAAATAAAGGTCATGGTAACGAAGCTGCAGCCATAATATATGGCAGTGAAGGTCTGGGTAAAGAAGCTGTAGCCACAATCGATGTAAGTAAAGGTCATGGTAAAGAAGCTGCAGCCACAATCTATGTAAAAAAAGGTCATGGTAACGAAGCTGCAGCCACAATATATGGCAGTAAAGGTCACAGTAAAGAAGCTGCAGCCACAATCTATGTAAGTAAAGGTCACGGTAAAGAAGCTGCAGCCACAATCTATGTAAATAAAGGGCATGGCAACGAAGCTGCAGCCGCAATATATGTCAGTAAAGGTCACAGTAAAGAAGCTGCAGCCACAATCTATTTAAGTAAAGGTCACGGTAAAGAAGCTGCAGCCACAATCTATGTAAGTAAAGGCCACGGTAAAGAAGCTGTAGCCGCAAACTATTTAAGTAAAGGTCACGGTAAAGAAGCTGCAGCCACAATATATGTAAATAAAGGTCATGGTAACAAAGCTGCAGCCACACTATAGGGCAGTAAAGGTCACGGTAAAGAAGCTACAGCCACAATCTATGTAAGTAAAGGTCATGGTAAAGAAGCTGCAGCCACAAACTATTTAAGTAAAGGTCACGGTAAAGAAGCTGCAGCCACAATATATGTAAATAAAGGTCATGGTAACAAAGCTGCAGCCACAATCTATGGCAGTAAAGATCATGGTAAAGAAGCTGCAGCCACAATCTAAGTAAAGATCACGGTAAAGAAGCTGCAGCCGCAATCTATGTAAGTAAAGGTCACGGTAAAGAAGCTGCAGCCACAATATATGTAAATAAAGGTCATGGTAACAAAGCTGCAGCCACAATATATGGCAGTAAAGGTCACGGTAAAGAAGCTGCAGCCACAATCTATGTAAGTAAAGGTCACGGTAAAGAAGCTGCAGCCGCAATCTATGTAAGTAAAGGTCACAGTAAAGAAGCTGCAGCCACAATCTGTCAGTAAAGGTCACGAAATCCCTTCCATCAAGTTGCAATCACAATCAATTGCCCTTCCTCCCCGCCAAACACAAGCAGTAACTCGTCACTCAAGTGCACATATATCAGTCACTCAAATGCTTGTTCAGACACACAACCATTTACAGGTGCACACTGTGACCGGGTCTGTAGTCTGACCCTGTCAAGAGGAGATGGAGACCCTTCTCAGCCTGGGGTGAGAGGCCTACCAGAGTCGAAGCTAGAGCCAGTTCTACTCAATGGTAGGAGTTAGGAGGGCCCCAGTTACTGTCCCCTCTTTAAGTGCCAATACGGGTGAGGACAGTACCACAGATTATTACCCCATACCTGCCTCTCCATACCATGATGCTGGGCAAGTCTTTTCTGCTTCTTTGAGAGAACTATGACTACCAAGATGCACAGCAGTAAACAAGCAGATGCGCTGCAGGATAATAAAGACATCGCACTGGTACAAATGAACAAACCAGAAGACTATCCAAATTTGCCGACCCCCCATGTACACGAGCCTGTGGAGCAGTCCACACAGCATTTTGTTCATTGTGGTGCTCCCATACAAACCGGGCCAAAGACATTTGATGCGCAGGCTGCTCAGCACTTGACCCACGCGGCTCTCCAGATGAACTGGAACTAGAGACCATGAATACTCACAGGAGGAACTCAGAGTCGGCCTCATGCCATACTGAGATATGGAATTCCCCAGCAGGCAGGAACTGCTGTCACAGTGGCTGCAATGTCCTGCCCGCGACAAAGGGCTAGAGCTCGGGCCCCCTTTTGTGACCCCTCCTGGGCTGTGAAGAGCAAGCAGGATTGGCCAGGGAACCAGAAGTGGGCAAGAGGGGGGTGGTGATATAAGGAGGGGACAGGAAATCAAAAGGCATGGTTTGTTTAGAGGGAGCCAGAGGAGGTGGAGCTGGCTGGAAAGATGGATTTCTGAACTCTGACCTGGTGGGCAGAGGTTCAGGAGGCCAGCCTAGTTTCTTGGAACAGAGTAACCTTCTGGACAAGCCAGACCAATCAAGGTAGCTTGGTGGCAGTCAAGACTAGGTCTCAGGAGGAGTGACGGTGACTGAAGGACCTCAATAAGCACACAAAGTAAAGGACACTTACAAATTACTCCTAGTCAGGTGTAGATATATTAAAAATACATATACATTTATTTCAAAGCCTTTGAGTTTCAGCACACAAATCAATTCACAGTAATACTATTAAGCCAAAACAATCCTAAGCAACATAATCACATTTTACTGCTGAACATCTGCCAGTAAGCGGAAGCCGACCCGGAACGAGAAGGCCTGTTGTGTGCCTGTTTGCGCACTGCGTGCCCCAGCGCTAACAAGTAACTTTTATATCAGCACTCCGAACTGCTATCCACAGAGCTCTACACTGGACCAGCCGAATCGCATGTTATACAATGGACCATGATAATTCATGCTGTGGGTTTGTTATATCACATAGTCTCCTTATACCCAGTAAGTTTTAAAGATTCTGTTGTCATTAGCATTTTCAAACGGCACTCGTTGTCCTCACATGATATTCACTGTAGGTTTACATCACCCCGCGAAGACTACGTGTCATTTGTCTTGATCTGCATTGTATTTAATTTCAATTGTGGTCGCTCGCCCCCACCAAGATATTGGAACATCTGTCTTGATTTGCACTGTACTTAATTGCTCTATTGTGTGTCCCCGTCACTGCTAAGATTATATATCTTGATCAGCATAGCACTAGTGTTTTTACACTGCATCAGCGTTCTGCAATCATCGCCAATCACTGTTAGCAACAAGGAATCCCTCTTTCTTTTGCAAATGTTTAGTGGAACTGTTAGCTACGCTTAACCTTATAGCAACTAGCACTCCCCACTGCTCGCCCTTTCAACCTTTCCATCAATATTGTATGCTAAACCCACTCAGCTACCCACACTGCTCTGCCAGCTAACTTACTTACTTATTCATTTGATTACCATTGCACCATGCACTGGCTCCACCAGATGCACATCTTATGTCTTCTATTTGTCACCTTCATGTTAACCAAATGGTTCACTGCGGATTTTGGTACCAACTTTAGGTACGCCTACTCGGTAGACTCAACTCAGAAGCCCTATCTTCTGCTCTCAATTCATCAGACCTACCGCATTATCCAACATGTGCATAACCACATAGTGCATAACTACTCGACTGAACCTGGACCTACCATGACCTGTACCAACCCCTACTTAAACGCTCCTGCCCTGTGGCTCGAGCACTTTGCAGCCAAACCTATGCCCAACCCACCATGCACATTACAAATGAGGAACTCAAGACTAGGCTCTAGACTAAATCACAAAACTCGATGTACACACACTCCCCCTAGCGACCAAATTTACACCCCACCAGGAATATGACTTCTCAGAACCCACAGACACTACTTCTCCCTCCTCTACCACCCAAATAAACAGCCACCCTACCCTGAAAGACACACAAATGAAAGGTGCCTTAATTAACGCCAGATCTATCCTAGCTCACGCTCTTGACATTGCAGACTTTTGACATTATCAGATGTGATAGAGGTTCCTGCCAATCCAAGGGTGGGGGTATCGCATTTGTTTTTAAAAAATCCATTGAACTTAGAACATCCCCTAATTTGCAGATCCCCTCTGCAGAGTTACTCTCCGTCAAACTTCCACTATCACCAAACCAAACTGCTACAATGCACCTTATTCACAGACCACCAGGACCCATCTCCTCCTTTTTAGAGGATATATCATCTATTCTAGCTGCAAATACTAAGCCTAAGTCTCAGATCATATTACTTGGTGACCTTAATTTGGGATACCTAGATCCAAATGACCACAAAGCCGCTGACCTGGCTAACTCCTTATCAGACTTTGGTTTCTCCCACCATATTCAAGAGCCCACACACATCAAAGGGGGAACCCTTGACTGGCTTACCGCTCTTAACTGTACCATTAACTAGGTGATTGTGATACCATGCATCTGGTCTGACCACCATAAGATTACCTTTGCTATCAAAGCCAACCCTCATAGCCCCAAACCTAGTATTGCACCGTCTATACACACTTGCAACAAAAAGGACATAGCTAAGGAGAAGTTGCTCCCACTCATCCTCCCCACTCTTAATAACGCCTCAGCTTCCTCCTCCCATCCCACGGTCTTAGTAGACATCTACTACCAAACTATTTTAAAACCATTGGACGCCATAGCCCCACTCAAACTACATAAACCAAAGCCTCAGGCGCATCTTAATTCATGGTTTACACCACATCTACGCAACTTACGGAAATCCAAAAGAAATGCTGAGGCACAATGGAAAGGTCTACCAACTGAAGCTAACAAAAATACCTTGACTATCGCTTCATCCAACTACAAAGAAGCAAGCTTCTTAGCAAAAAAAGAGGTATACAATAAACGCATCCTTCAGGCTGAATCTAACACGAAAGAGCTCTTCAAGATCCTCAAAGAACTAGAATCTCCCATAGCCACTTCTAACAAGTGCAACACTGACACCACATAGTGCAATAATATCCAAAAAGCGCTACTTGATCAAATTAACAGTAACAAATGCAGCTTATCTGCTGTCCTACTGGCTAACCCTGATACTAATAAGTTACAAGGACCTAAACACTCCTTCAAACCATTCCGCTTCTCTATCGGGGAAGTGGAAAAGATCATTAATAAGATTAAACCGTCCAATTGTCAAGGTGACTCCTGCCCTGCACCTATCATCAAGGAAGCAGCCCACGACCTAGCCCCTTTCATTACCACATTAATGAATGCTTCATTCAAATCTGGTACTGTCCACAATAACCTTTAAAGATGCTTGGGTCACCCCCTAATCAAAAAACCTAACCTTGATCCTGATACCGCGTCAAACTACAGACCCATTACCACAGTGCCATTTCTTCTGAAAATTCTCGACCGAGCTGCATACCTACAAATTCAGGCCCTTCTTGAAGATAACAAACTCTTGGATCTTCGTCAATCAGGTTTCTGACCAAGACACGCAACGGAAACTGCAGTAATAGATCTAAAAACGCAAATTGAGGACCTAAAAGACAAGGGTGAACTGGCCCTCCTTCTCCTGCTTGACCTCTCGGCAGCTTTTGATTTGGTCAATCACCAAACACTATGCCATCACCTGGAAATTGCTGCCCACTTCTCAGATGAAGCAACATCATGGATTAGATCCTTCCTGGCAAATAGAACGATGAGGGTATTCTCCCCATCCGCTTCTGCCGAACCTAAGCCAGTCCTATGTGGGGTCCCGCAAGGGTCCTGTGTCTCCCCCACACTATACAATGTATTTACGAAGCCACTCTTTGACATCTTGGATTCGATGGGTGTCACCTACATGAACTATGCAGATGACACCCAGATACTTATCCCTATCACTGGTGACTACGAGATCAACTCAAAAGCACTCAATCAAGTCTACACAGTCATTCAAGTTTAGATGGCACATCATGAGCTTTGCTTGAACGATGATAAGACTGAGTTACTTATCCTAGGCTCACATATCAGACTAAACAAATTGGGCGCAGCGTTCAAATCGTTCATCATTGATGGGAACTCCATCAAGGTGACCAATGACACAAAAACTCTCGGTATCTATCTAGACTCCACCCGATCACTTCGACAAACCATGTAAGCTCATAACAGCATGCAGACCCTTCCTCACAACCAATAACTGCATCATCATGGCCAGAACACTTATAATGTCAACAATTGACCATTGTAATGCTCTTTACCTTGGGACCAGCCGAAGAAACATTAACAAACTTCTGGTTGCCCAGAATAATGCCATTAGGGCTGCGCTCAACTTTCCTAGGAAACTTCACGTTTCAGACACCAGACTGAGCCTTCACCCTTGCCATCACACACAAGTGCCAAGCTAACATCGCCTCGGAATACCT
Organism: Ambystoma mexicanum; assembly: GCF_040938575.1. Classification (NCBI taxonomy): domain Eukaryota; kingdom Metazoa; phylum Chordata; class Amphibia; order Caudata; family Ambystomatidae; genus Ambystoma; species Ambystoma mexicanum. Next base: position 15,376,253 of record NC_090925.1, on the reverse strand, counting down.
AGCCAAACGCTTCAGGATCCACACGTGGGACCAGTTTCCCAGTACTCCTGGCCTTACTTTGGAATACTCTCCCTAGCACACTCAGAGACGAGCCTTCCTTCCCTGCCTTCAAATGCAAAACCAATAAATGGCTCTTCGGGCAGGATCTAGCGGCATCCCGGTCATAGTGCTAAACTGATTATGATTTCTGCTTATCTAACTCCGCACTTTTTGACTGTAAACATTGGTACCCTTAATCTCTGCAATATTTGTACAATGTAAGAAAGACGTGATATATGTAACTATGTACTACGTAAGCAATGCGCCCAGATGCCCCCGGGCCAGCCACGCAATACAAATAAAATAAATACAAATACAAATCCTATCTAAATACATATAGACAAGGCCAATGGGGTCTAAAGGGATAATGCACGAAATGGGTCCACAACCTTTCAGGTTTCTATGTGGGTAACATAGTAAATGTTTTCTTTTGCCTAAAAAGATTTCAAAAGATTGCATCATGTGGTAATGCGGTGATGTCCTAGAAAGTGGATATAGCTTTCGTTTGTTTGTGTCTCTCTTATTCCTCTTTTAATGTGAATGTAAATGTATAAGTAATTGCTTGTGAAATGGGATTTGTTCATGTTTTTCTTAGGGTATATATTTTTGTAAAGGTTTGAATAAACCAAAACAAATTAATTTTAAAAAAAACCTAAAAGGGGAAGGAAACATGCAGTGCAAATAGTCTTTAGCCCCTTCTGCATCCAACACACTCCTATCTAAGAGGCAGTCCAATCCCTAAGAAGAGTGGAGCCTAATGCTCAAATGTACATGCAATGTAAGCGCACGCGGTAGTTCAAATGGGCAAAGCAGGGTCTCTTCAAGGGTCTGTAGCAACTCAGGAAGGTGGGTGAGGCGAAGAAGAATAGGTTCCCACTATTCGAGCAGGGATTTCACTTGAGGACAGAGTCGATTCCAAGAGTTGGGAATAGGTCACTAGTTCACACTAGCAGTGGAAAGGAGATGGGCCCTCAGGGCCACTCGTGCATAAAAATGGATGCAGGTGCTAGAGGCCACCGATTAGGGTTGCGATTACTCTCCATCCCCCGGCGCACTCCACACCAAACTTGGGCAGTCGAGTCCACTTTGGTTGCAGGTTCAAGTGCGACTTTTTGACGGCTCTGCGGCTTTCAGTGACAAAGATACAGCGATGATTCCCAAATGGGACATTTGGGATTTCTCCGCTCCTGGTGGATGAATCAGGCCAGTTTCACTGCAGCAGGCTTCAGGGCCAAGAGGGGTACAAATGCAGCGCACCTGCAAAGTTCATCACCACGGCTGGGCGACACGGTCACCGCGTATGCTTTGGTTCTGGCGCACTCGTCTCACTTCAGACCTGCGAAAGCCAAGTGTACGAAATTTGATGCAAGGGTGCCATGAACACAGAGCTAGCGATATACCAAGTTTCGAGGGCCTCCTTGAAACGGCGCTGGAGACAGAGCAAAGGTCCTGTGTAAACTGGTCAGCCCACTGGTTGGCCCAGAGACACTTGCAGGGTTTTATGAAGGTGCCGACAATAGTTGGTCCCACTATTCTAATGGGTTGAAGCGTCTTCGCAGACCTTCTAGGACGACCAAATGCAGAGGGGTCCCACGGGACGACAGTGGACTCAGGGTGCCAATCCTTGAAGCGGGTCACCAGCAGTTCCTCGACTCGGCATCTTAGCTTCAGGATACTTGGATCCTATCCTTCGTTCAGTGAGAACTCCAGAGATCGACATGGTATGGGTGTTTGGGGGCTTCTCTTATCCAGAGTCTCCTTCGTGCCAAAACGAAGAGGACCCAATGGGAGATCTCCTCACATACAGCCACACCATATGTGGACCAATCACGGACCACGTTGGTCCCAGGCAGTCACAGCACTCCAGACTCTCTGGCACCCAGAATGTGTATTGGGGACAGACGCCCCAGCCCACATCCTGGAGGCACACACACAAGGCATGCAGAAGCCCGCTAAAGCTTGGCGTTTCACAGGAGAATACATGCCCAAATAAGGACTGACCCGGGTCAGCTCGATCTGGGGAAGGCAAAGGGACAAACCTATTCGTGCCAAATGCGGTAATCGCGGTTTACCTATCAGGAAAGGGTTAAAAATACATGAAAAGATAAGTTGGCACCAGTCCTGTCCGTGACACATCTGCACATCGCCTAAGTATCTAGGGCCTTTGGAAATGACTAAGAGACCCAAGTGTACTGTACTGGAAGGTACATTATACACTTGCTACATGTTGCAGAAAAGTTGAAACATTGGAAAAGGACTAAGGGAAACAAAGTCTCCCAGTACTGACTGTCTTAAGCGCATGTCATTTTCCCCATGAAAAGTGAGCGAAAGCCCAGAGGAGTGCAGCAGAAGGCTGGGCTCCCCTGGTAAAGTTAGACTATGGTGTTAAACAGCAGCCGAAAGTTGTGGGGTACACAACTGGAGGGAAAATGACACATAAAATGGAAATCTTTCCTAACACTCGCCCCTCCCAGACCAAGGACATGGGTAATTAATCCACCCCTGGATTAGTCTCATGTTCAGGTCGGTTAAACATTCTGGACAACCCATAAGCATTGCTATGTTGGACACCTGGCCTATGTTCAATAGTGAAGTAAAAGCCTTGCAGACTTATGGACCACCTAAGCAACTTTGGATTCTCTCCCTTCATGTTCATTAGCCACTTTAAGGGCTTATGGTCAGTTTGCACAGTGAAGTGGATCCCATAGAGGTAGGCCTCAGCTTCCATAGGGCCCGCACAACAGAGAAACATTCTTTCTCTACTGTGGACCATCTGAGCTCTCTGTCCTTAAGCTGGCGACTAATAAAACCAATGGGGTGTTCCTTACTCTTCTCATCTACTTGTGATAGTACAGCTCCTATCCCATTGTCAGGGGCATCTGTCTGTACAATAAAAGGTCTTTGGTAATCAGGGGCCCTGAGAACAGTGGCCTGGCACAAGGAGTCTTTTAAGCCATTGAAGGCCTTCCCACACTCTTCAGACCAAGTTACCTTCTTGGGTTTCTTTGGAGTGGTGAGAGCAGTCAGAGGGGCAGCTATGGTGCCATAGTCTGCCATGAAATTCCTGTAGTACGCAGTGAGACTTAAGGTGGCTCTCACTTGGGTCTGAGTAGTGGGGGTAGGCCAGTCTTGTACTGCTTGTTCTTTGCTGGGTAGAGGCTGTATCCTCCCTCCACCTACTTCATGTCCAAAGTAGACCACTGGCCCCTGTCCAATCTGGCGCACTTACTGGCCTTTATGGTCAAGTGGGCCTTCTGAAGGGCCTGCAGCACAATCCTAAGGTATTTCACATGGTCTTCCCAGGTGGCACTGAAAACTTCTATATCATCCAGATATGCAAGACAGAATTCATCCAACCCATTCAACACATGATTCACAAGCCTCTGGAAAGTGGCAGGTGCATTCTTCAATCCAAAAGGCATTACCCTGAACTGGTAAAGACCTTCTGGTGTTGAGAAAGCTGTCTTCTCCTTGGCATATTCTGCAAGGGCTATTTGCCAATAGCCTGCAGTGAGGTCAAACATGCTGAGGTACTTGGAGGCACCCAAAGTATCCACCAGCTCATCTGTTCTAAGCAAGGGGTGTGCATCTGTCTTGGTGACTGCATTTAGACCCCTGTAATCCACACAGAACCTCATTTCAGAAGTACCTGCCTTTGGAACCAAAACCACTGGGCTGGACCAAGGACTACTGGAGGGTTCAATCACCCCCAAGATCCAACATGTTGTTGACCTCTGTCTTAACCTTACTTTGTCTGACATCCTGTATCCCCTACTTTTGGTAGATACACTGTCTCCTGTGTCAATGTCATGTTTGCACCAAGGCGTCAAACCAGGAGACTGTGTGAACAAGGGGGAAAATTGCTCAGCAAACTTTTCACCTCCGCTTGTTGATCAGCAGTCAGGTGAGGGGCCACTTGGACACCCTCAACGGAGCTGTCTGAAGGACTGCTCTGGAACAGGTCAGGGAGGGGTTGTGACTCCTCTTCCTCAACATCTGAAGCCAGCAGCAGTGCAGCAATTTCAACTCTTGGGATGAAAGCCTTCAGCCTATTTACATGGAACACTTTTGGAGCCTGTCCAGCCCTTCCAAGATCCACTAAATAGTTGACCTCACCCAGTGACTCCACCACTGTGTAAGGGCTTGTCCATTTGTCCTGTAAAGCTCTAGGCCTTATAGGATTCATGATCAGGACTTTCTGACCAGGTGTGAAATTGATGAGGGAAGCCTTCTGGTAATACCAATGTTTCACCAGTGCTTGCCCTGCCTTCAGTTTCTCACTAGCCAGACCCATCAGGAGTACCATCCTTTTTCTGTTTGGGGGTCAAGGGGACCATCAATGTCGATCTCTACCCTCTCAAATGGTACCCCCACAACTGGGAGTGGTACCAATGGAGCTTGGATTCTTACCAGATAACTAGCAGGTGGCACAACTCCTGCGGTGACTTTCTACTTGCACCCCCATCTTGGGCCAGTAGACATGCATGGATAACCTTTGCCTGGTTCTCTTGACACCAAGTTGACCAGCAAGGGGCACTTCATGCGCCAGCTGCAGGAGGAAGCGTCTTACAGCAAGGGGAACCACCAACCTCCTATGGTCTCCTTCTGTAGACTCCGTAGGCTCACTATACAGGAGCCCACCTTCCCAATAAATCCTATGCTTCCCAGGAGGTTCACCCTCAAGGTGGGAGCAGGGCTGTCTCCTTAGGCCTTCCAGAGATGGGCACTCAAGTTGGCCTTTACTGAAATCTTCTCGTTCAGGACCACCTTCTACTAACAAGTCTTTTAGTTCAGGATGGTCATTTGGATCAAATACTTCAGGCAACACCTCTACCTCGTCAAGTTCTGGTGTTTGACCAACTACCTCCACCTCAGTGGTAAGTGAGGTTGGGGGAATATTCGCTTTCCCTCTTTTGTTTTTTCTGACTCCTTTAGCCTTGGGTTTCCCCTTTGGCTTGGGCATTGCAGTGGTCCTGGTCAGTGCTGCCTTGTTTGAGACCTTGTGCAGCGTCTTTCTGCTGTATCTCCCACAAGCCCTAAAGCTCTGAGATAATTTCCCAGCAAGACCTTCCCTGGGACATCTCTCTGCATGCTCACTGGAATCCTGACTACTGTACCATTTAACCCCTTAAGTGCCACCGACGAGCCGGCTCGTCTGTTTTGGCACTCTCCTTTGCTCGATCCTTGCAATGCAGGGATCGAGCAAAGCTGTAATCCAACCCCCGGGCTATGTGAGGGGGAGGTCCCCCCCTCACTGCCAGGGGGCTGGATTACCTTCAGTTTCACGTCGACGTGCATAAAGCACGTCGGCGTTAAACTGAAAGTAAATTCCCCGCAGCAGCCATTTTTGGCTGCTACGGGGAAGGGAGAAGGTAAGTCCTTCTTGCTCCGCCTTGATCTCCGGCTGTATTTCAAGCCAGAGATCGAGGCGGGTATCGATGGAAAGGGGAGATTCTCCCCTTTACAACGATACCCATTGTGTGGCATTGCTGCCCGCGGATCGGGCGCACGGCGCGTGATCCGCGGGCAGCAATGTCACCGGATCAATACAGATCCTTTTGTGACACGGGGGGAGAGGGAGCCGCTTACTAGGTAAGTGACCCCCATCCCCCCGTGGCCCCAAAGCATGGGGCCACAGTGCCAGAGACCCCTGGGGGCAGATGATCACTGCCCCCAGGGGTGAAAAGGAAAAAAAATAAATCGAGGGGAGGTGGGAGGGGGTTTGGGGCCCTGGGGCCCACTAGACCACCAGGGATATGGCAAAAAGTGGTGTCCTTCGAAAGGGGAGGTTCTCCCCTTTCGAAGGACACCACATATATGAGGCATTTCTGGTCACGGATCGGCGCAGAGCGTTCGATCCGTGACCAGCAACCCACTAGACCACCATGGTTCCGTTTGTGAGTTGGGGGGGGGGGGGCTGCTTCAAGTAAGCAGCCCTTTCCCCCCTCCTGGCCCCCAAAGCATGGGGGCACATGCATGTGAACCCTGGGGCAGATGGCTGACCATCTGTACCAAGGGAATGTAAAAAAAAAAAATGAAATGATGGGAAAAGGGGGTGGGGGTGGGGGGGCCACTAGCCACCATCGATTTTTTTTACTGAATGAAAGGGGGTGCCCCCCCAACCGAAGTAGAAAGGGGGGCACCCCTTGTAACCTTCCCTGGGGGCAGATATCTGCTCCTAGGAAGGGACATCTGACCCCTGGGAGGGATGCATGAGGTAGGGCCTCCCTTATCTGATGCCAGGGAGGGTTGCATGAGGTGGGGCCCTCCATTTGGGGTGGGGTTGGGGTTGGGGTGAGGGCCACCCCCCGTTGCAGTACATCATTCGCTGCCAATTTAGGGTGCCCCTCAGCCCCCCTAAAATGCAGCCTCCAATTTCGTATTTCTTTTTTGTTTACCCAGGTTTGCTTGGCGCAGATGGCCACATTAGTGTGCCAATCTGCCCCCAGGGTGCCCAAACCCTACTGCCCTATGCATTGGGGGTCCTGCCTCACCTTTTGTGGTGGCCCTCCCCCCAACCCCAAATGGCTGGGGGGACACCTCATGCAGCCCTCCCTGAGCCTCCTAGGAAGGGCTGCATGATGTGCCCCCCCTCCGTTCGGGGTGGGTGAGGAGAGGGCCACCACAAATGGTGGGACAGGCCCCCAAATAGATGGGGCAGTAGGGTTTGGGCACCCTGGGGGCAGATTGGCACACTAATGTGGCCATCTGCGCCAAGCGAAGTTGGGTAAACAAAGAAAATAATACAAAATCGTAGGCTGCTTTTTAGGGGGGGCCGAGGGGCACCCTTCATTGCCAGCGAATGTTCTACTGTAACGGGGGGTGGCCCTCCCCCCCCCCACCCCAAATGGAGGGCCCCACCTCATGCATCCCACCCTGGGGTCAGATGCCCCTTCCTAGGAGCAGATATCTACCCCCAGGGAGGGTTGCATGAGGTGGGGCCTCCATTTGGGGTGGGGGGGGGGGTGAGTGCCACCCCCCGTTGCAGTATAACATTTGCTGCCAATTTAGGGTGGCCCTCAGCCCCCCTAAAAAGCAGGCTACGATTTTGTATTATTTTCTTTATTTACCCAACTTCGTTTGGCACAGATGGGCACATTAGTGCCCCCAGGGTGCCCAAACCCTACTGCCCCATGCATTGGGGGGCCCGTCTCACCAAATGGAGGGGGTGTGTACCTCACGCAGCCGTTTGTAGGAGGCCCAGGGAGGCCTGCATGAGGTGCCCCTGCCACCCCAGAGGAGACCCCTGTGGATTCCCACGGGTGTCCTCTTTTGGAAAATGCATGGGATTCCCTGTTTTCCTTGCTGGCTTCGACACCCTAGGCCCAAATCTGTAGGTTGCCCACATGAACAAAATGGGCAGTGGCGAAAGGCTTGGGGTTACCAGTGGGTTACCCTTTTCCTTTTGCGTCCCCGGTAGGTGCACCCACACATGTGAGGTACCGTTTTCATCGGGACACCTGTGGGAACGCGAGAAGGTAGGCCATGTGTTGTTGGCGGTGTGTTTTGGTGAGTGGCCAGAGCGAAATGTCTGAGAATTGTCTTCATTTCCAGCCAATTTCAGAGACATTTCCCTGTGTCCACTCACCGAAACACGTCGCCAACAACAGATGTCATACCTGGGGGCGTGGCCAACCGCCATGTAGAGCGGACGCGACTTCGGCAAGCTCCGCATGATGAGCTACTGATAAGCTGTTCTCTAACATTGTAAATCGTCTTTGGTGCCTGCAAACCACCCCGAGAGCTGCTGACTGCGGCGGGAGCCTCCTGGACTCCCCACATGCGAGGGTGGAAGCCCAGAATCCGCGCCACGAGGATCGCGTACTTGACGGAGTGGGTAGCCAAGATGGCGGCTTCCATTCGCTGAGCCCGGAGAGCCCGGCGTCAGCCTAGTGTCCCATGGAGAAGGCTGCCCTACGCTGCGGAACGGAGCGGGTGTGAACAGCGCCCCGGCTGATCCCTCCGTGCTTGTAAAGCGATCACTGCGATAAGCCCTAGAATACTCCAGACTCGAAGACGTGAGGACGATCGTAACAACCGAAGGTGCCTGCCGGCCCTGCGGCGAGGATCGAGGGAGATTGAGGACCGGCCGGACCCACCCGCGAGGGGGAGAGGAGTGCCTTAATCAAGGCCTGGGGATCGCGCACTACATCGAGTGCGAACGCCGACTGCCTCGCGCCGCCCCTGGTTGGTCCTGCTGCGAGAGCCACGTACACCATCCGCCCTGCCTGGATCGCACCGCGGGCGCGACTGGTGTGGCCCTGGTCCCTGCGCCCTGGAAGTGGATTGCAGAGACTAGAAGGAGACCGCGACGCTCGGAGCGGGCAGGTAACCCCTTGCCCCCCCCCTTACTGAGGGCCCACGAGGAGCCACAACCACAGGCGGAGAGAACGGTCTTTATCTGGCAGTGTGTGTGGGGGCCTAGCTGACACGCCCGCACTGCACGGCACCCCGCGACCGCGTGACCCTGGGGAGAGACTTCCTGCAAGCAGCGGGGCACCACTGGGGGCCTGACCAATCTACACAACCCCTCCCCCCCAGCGGGACGCACCTCTCTTCTTTACATTGCCTGAGTTGGCATAAAGGCAGACCTATTGCACCTCGTGGAGCCTCGGGGACCTGGGTGACCGGCCCCCTGCGGTGCTGGTGCACTTGTCGCCCCGCCGGAGGACCCAGAGCGTGGTTGACTACAGCCCTAAGTGTGCTGGGAGAATCGGAAGCCATCAACTGCAATTTTCGCTTGAAACCCGCAGAGCTGGGAGGATGTCCAGCCTGGATAAGTCTACGGGGAGGGGGGCTAGGTCCAAGCAGCGACAGACCACCCTAGACGCCTACACAGCCAATGAGCCCCCCCAACCCAGAGTGCCCAACCATGGCAACTGCCGGAAAAGATATAAGCCCCACACCAGCGACGTCTGAACCCACCAACTCCCAACTCTTGGAGGCCATCACGTTAATCCAAACAACTATGGTGAATAAAATCGACGCTGTGGCCATAGATCTGGGACTCCTTCGCCAGGACGTCCGCTCCTTGGCTGGCAGAACTGACGCGCTCGAGACTCAAGTACGTGAGAATACGGAAGCGAAGACCCAGCTTCTGCACGACATGGACAGCCTTCAGCAAAGGGTCAAGAACTTGGGGGACAGGGTGGAGGAGGCCGAAGGAAGGGCCCGTCGGAACAACATCCGGCTGCTCGGATTACCGGAGGGCATCGAAGGCTCGAACCCCACCAACTACGTTGAAAACCTCCTGCTGCAGGAGATCGGCGCAGAGAAACTGTCGCAGGGGTTCTCCATCGAAAGGGCTCATAGGTCGCTCGCCAAGAGGCCCCCGCCAGGATGCCCACCCGGGCCTATGATAGCAAAAGTATTAAACTACAGAGACCGCGAGGTCATCCTAGCGCACTCACGATCAGGGGGCCAGATACTGAGAAATTTGGCCAAGATCGCAATTTACCCTGCCTACACCTTCCAGGTACAGATGAACAGAGCTCAGTTCAGTCACACTAAAGCCAGGTTGAAGGCCGCTGGATTGAAATACATGCTCCTATACCCCGCAAGACTAAAAGTGATACACAAGAACAGAGCCCACCTATTCGACACCCCGGAACAAGCCCGGGACTGGATGGATGAGCAGCAACTACCGGACATTGATGGCACAAGGCGAAAGCCACACTGATACACCTACCAGAGACAGCAGGAGCGAATTATACCTCAAGAGCATAGTAATAGACACACCTAGCCCTAAGAGCAGCTGAGATTATCCTATTACGCGGAACACCGAAGTTTCAGCTCCCTCAACCCCCTGGAGCTTGTTTTTTCTGTTTTCAGGGTACGTTTACCAGCCCGTAGGGCACCCGAAGACCATGCCTGGTCCTAAGGAGCGGAAACGGGACAGTCACGACGAGGAGTATCTTGTCAGACCAGTTATTTGTTGGGGAAGTTTGTTCTTAGGGAAAGGGAAGCCGGGAACCCGCACCCTAGTTGGGAACTCTAAAGTTGAAATACCGAGACCTCAGGATATCCTCATTACAGCAGCACCTCTAACGGGACCTCGACCAAGACCGAGGCGGGAGAGAGGACACCATCTTGCCTATGGCTGAGAGAATAAAAGTGATGACGTGGAACGTCAGAGGCATGAATAGCTATGTGAAACAACGACGGATCCAGGCATACCTGCGACGCTGCAAGGTAGGAATTGCCATGCTCCAGGAGACACATCTAACAGAAGAAAAACTGACGGCGCTAGCCAAAACTTGGCGGGGGACCTTGGTAGGATCCTCCTACTCCTCATATGCTAGAGGGGTTCTGAAATGGATCAACCCGACCGTCCCCTTTAAAGTAATGGACACCAAGAAGGATGACGAGGGCAGGATGGCGCTGGTGCAGGGTACCATGGAGGGAAGAGACCTGTGCCTGATTAGCACTTACGCACCTAACCACGATGCCACGACTTTCTTCCACTCCCTATACTCTAGACTAGGCCCCTACGTAAATAGCATCATGATATGGGGTGGGGACCACAACTGCACCTTAGACCCTCTCAAAGATAGGTCTGATACCAAACACTCCCGCCCATCCCCCCAGCCAAGATACTATCCAAACTGATTACTCAGTTGTCACTTTGCGATCTGTGGAGGGAACTGAGCCCGGAGCGACGTGAGTACTCCTTCTTCTCCCCACCACATAGCGTCCACACCAGGTTGGATTACATGCTGGTCAGTCAGGAGCAGCAAGCCACTTTCAGCGAGGCACAGTATTTACCCAGAGTATTATCAGACCACTCACCCTTGTCGGTCACCTGGGAGGTGTACCCGCCCAGACCCCTGGTTCCCACGTGGAGACTGCGAGCAGAGGCACTGCTGGACGCAGCCTTCAGGGACCACGTACAAGACAGTACAGACGAATACTGGCTAAACAACCTAGGCAGTGTGGAATGCATCAGCACCGCATGGGAGACATATAAGGTGGTTATGAGAGGGGACATGATAGCTGCAGTGGGGGGGGGGGGCCCAAAGGTCCATTATGAATTCTTTGGCGGGAGCAGAAAAGAAGCTGGGGGAGCTGGAGAACAAGGCAGATTCGACTCCTGAGCATATACGGGAAATAATAACACAGCGACAAGCCTGTCTGTCGCACTGGGAGTCCCTGGGGAAACTAAGCTACGCCAAACACACTGAAAGGACACACGCCCTGGGAGACAAGCCTGGCAAACTCTTGGCCTGGCTGTACAAGAGAGAAACCCCTAGGACCCCCATCTGCCACATTCGTAGATCAGATGGCACCACGGTGCACACCCAGGCTGAGATTAACACGGTTTTCTCCGAGTACTACCAGGACCTATACTCCAAAACCCCGCCCTCGTCAGATACCGGGATCGAGGACGCCCTAGACTGCATAGAGTTACCCAAGCTAGACCCACAGTTGGCAGTAGCCTTGGAGGACCCGATTACCCCAGACGAAGTCAAGGCAATCATTAGATCATTACCCTCTGGGAAGGCGCCAGGTATGGATGGCCTTCCTGGGGAATTCTATAAGACATATGAGGTGACCCTTGCCCCACTGCTGGCACAAGTATACAACGAGGCTTTTGAGCGCGGCTCACTCCCAGACTCCATGAGGGAAGCAATAATAATCCCCTTGATTAAGCCTGGCAAAGATGGGACGGATTGCGGTTCATATAGACCTCTTTCTATGCTAAATGTCGACTGCAAAATACTGTCGGCACTCCTCGCCAATAGATTACGCAGAGTGATTCCCCTGCTAATTCACCAAGACCAAACTGGCTATGTACCTGGGCGCTCTATCACTGAAAACTTACGTAGGTTGCACCACATCATATACTGCACAGAGCGAGATACCCAGAAATACGCGCCACCAAGGCCTTTGATTCGGTTAATTGGGAATGGTTATACGCCACCATGGTCAGGATGGGCATTGGACCCGCCTTCCTCAAATGGACCCAATTGCTTTACACTCACCCCATGGCTAGAGTGCGCACCAACAAGACGTACTCTGACAAATGGCCCCTCCACAGAGGCACACGACAGGGTTGTCCCCTATCCCCCATGTTATACATCATTGCTGTAGAGCCAGTGGCCGCGTACATCCATCAGGAATACGGTGGGGGAGGCATCGTACTAGATGGAGTGACTCACCTCATCTCCATGTATGCGGATGACACACTTCTTTACCTACGTAACCCTGACCATCTTCTGCCCTACATCTTGGAGACATTAGACTGCTTCCAAAAACATACAGGCATCCAGATAAACAAAGACAAGTCTTGTCTCTACCCCCTCGCAGCACTATATAGCAATGAGCACGGATCCCTGCCCCCACTGGCTCTCCAGTGGCAGGTGACATCCTTCAAATACTTGGGTATTACCATACACCGTAACCCGGATACAGAACACATTCTCAACACTGTCAGAGCAAGGGATGCACTCGCTAACTCCATGGCTTTCTGGGGGAAACTCCCTCTCTCAGTGGCAGGAAGGGCAGGACTGCTCAAAATGGTAGCGCTCCCACGCTTACTGCACTGCTTTACCAATGTCCCCTGCAACATCCCCCCGCCTTTTTCAGAGACCTGAACAAACTCTGCAGAGGATTCCTGTGGCAAGGAGGCAGGTGGCGCTTGACATCCTTCAAAGGCCCTATGAGAGGGGCGGACTGAAAGTCCCCAATTTCGAACTATACTACCTGGCCAGCCAACTGAGGCACGTAACGCACTGGATGGCAGATGAAACCACCACTGACACCAGACTTCTCCAACCGGCCCTGCCGCGACTGCTACTTCGAGACTTATTGTGGGTCGAGAAAGGGGCTCCACAACGTCACCCATACCTGGCCAGGCTTGGAACTCAGCTCTGGAAGCGGGCCTGCAGAGCTGTGGGGCTGAAGGACCCGTACTCCCCGCAGATCCCCATCGCTGCAGTCATGGTGAAACCCTCTTGGGGGCACACTGAAACTCGCTCTGTGTGGGAGCCTTATGGTGTGGCAGTACTGGGCGACCTCATGCACGAACACAAACTTTTGACATTCCCCGACCTCTGCGAGTCGACAGGCCTGCCCACCGGACAGTTCTTGCTCCACAGGGCAGTAACACTGGCCTTGAGGGAGAGATGGCCGGAGGCAGACAACCAATTCATTGAGAACGAAACCATCGAAACATTGCTGGACACTGCCGAAGGAGGCCACGAAACCTCCAGAATATATGAAGCCCTATTACTGGCCTCGACAATGAACGAACTAAAATGCAAAAGGAGATGGGAGTGTGAATTGGGCCTTGAATTTGAGGACAATACATGGGAGAAAATAACCCATTACCATAAAAAGACCTCCAGGAATGCTCGCCTCCAATTAATACAGCTATACATTACCAACAGGGCCTACCTGACGCCTGACGCCATATCAAAGTTCAAAGGGGCCACGCCACAGACATGTCCCAAGTGCCACGTGCCGTGGGCAGGCATGACCCATATGTTCTGGAGCTGTCCCGCGGTCCAGAGGTTCTGGGCCCAAGTGAAAGAGAGGGTGGCGACGGCCGGGATCGAGGTGGAAACGCATGAACCAGCAGCTTGCATATTGGGGACATACAAGCGAAGCAGCAAGAACAAGCCCCTAACTAGACTTCTAGACTTGATTTACATAACAACGAAAAGGCACATAGCCATGGGCTGGAAGAGCGTACGGGGTCCAAGCGAGGCCCTTTGGTGGTATGACCTCAAGAGATGGATCGCCGCGGAGACGGCGGCTTGGGAAATGGCAATCCAGGTACAAAAACTGGACTCCAGTGCGGACCTTCTCCGCTGGGTAGAGCTGACAGAGCCACTTCTCCATCCAGCGACGCTGGACAGCACATCAACAGTTCCGGCAGTCCCTGCTCGGCACGTGTGCCTTTAGAAGACTGAGGTTTTTACTGCAGTCTCGGAGGGAGGGGGGTGGGGTGGAGTGGGAGGGAAGGGAATGTTAAGGTTGATGTTCTATTATTACACATACTGCATTGCTATGCAAATGCGCTGTTTGTTATTCGTTGTTGAAAAACCAATAAAGAATTTTCAAAAAAAAAACCAGATGTCATACCTTCTCACGTTCCCACAGGTGTCCTGACGAAAAACCAGAACCCCAGACAAAGTGAACATTGTGTTTTTTCCTCACCAAATATCACAATTTGTCGGGGATTGTGGCTAATAAAAACTGGGTCAATTTGCGCAACGCAGACCTCTGTGGATTCCCACGGGTGTCCTCTTTTGGGAAATGCATGGGGTTCCCTGTTTTCCTTGCTGGCTTCGATACCCTAGGCCCAAATCTGTAGGTTGCCCACATGAACAAAATGGGCAGTGGCGAAAGGCTTGGGGTTCCCAGTGGGCTACCCTTTTCCTTTTGCGCCCCCGGTAGGTGCACCCACACATGTGAGGTACCGTTTTCATCGGGACACCTGTGGGAACGCGGGACGGTAGGCCATGTGTTGTTGGGGGCGTGTATCAATGGGTGAGCCGAGCGAAATGTGCGGAAAACAGGTTTTTTTTCCCCACATTTCGGACTTTGCAGGGGTGTCTGGGTAATAAATTCTGGGGCGATGTGCGCAAATCATACCTCTGTGGATTCCCACGGATGTCCTATTTTCGGAAATATTATATGATAAGATATGGCATTTGTAACGCGCCTATACACAAGTGTTTCAAGGCGCGACGAGGCAGGGGGGGGACAAAGGGAGACAGACAACGATCCTAGTAGGCCAGGTGTCATTCAGATCGCGCAACTGCAAAGGGTAGAGGGAATGGGAAAAGTGAAAGGGTGAAAGGGAGAGGGGAAAGTGCAGTACAGGGTTAATAGCATACAGCAAACAGGATAAATAACAAGGGCCAGCTGGTGGCAAGTGCAAAGTAAGTGCAGACAAGAGCTGGGAAGGGGGGCTGTAGGGATACAGACACAGTCCCGTAGTGCAGGGGTTGCCATGGAGGCAGTGCAGGGGAGTGTGGCTGGGCCAAGGACCGAGAACGGTGAGTGGCCCAGTTGCAGATTCAGTGCAGTTTCAGTAGTATTAGCAGGGGAGAGGGGGAGAGAAAGCGGAGGCAAAGAGGAAGGTTTTGAGGTTCTTCCGGAACCGGAGATGGTTCTCCTCAAGTTTCAGGGAGGCAGGAAGGCTGTTCCAGAGGGAGACCCCTGCAGCGGAGGGAGATCTGCCCCCAACTCGTTGTTTGGAGAAGCGACTGACCCTGAGGGAGTTGGAGGCGGATGAGCGAAGAGCTCGAGAAGGAAGATATTTAGGAAGAGAGAGTTGAAGGTATTTTGGCCGAAGGCCCCAGACGGCCTTGTGGACAATGCAGAGGGTTTTGAACTTGATCCTCGAAGTCACTGGGAGCCAGTGCAGTGATTTCAGTCCTGGAGAGATACGGTCCCTGGGCCAAGGACAAGTCTCGCAGTCCTGTTCTGGATGAGTTGCAAAGGGCGGAGAGTAGAGGCGGGCAGATTTAGATAGAGGCTGTTACAGTAGTCCAGCTTCGAGAGAACCAGGGCTCTAGAGACAGTGAGCTTCTGGGGAAAGGAGAGGAAAGGAAGAATACCTCTGAGGAGGTGCAGCTGGTAGTGTGACTTCTTAGCGACGTCGGATATGTGAGCAGAGAAGGAGAGTGTGGAGTCGAAGATGACCCCAAGGTTTTTTGCCTTGCAGGTAGGAGCAAGAAGAGGGCCTGGGGTTCCCTGTTTTCCTTGGTGGCTCGGACACCCGAGGCCCATATCTGTATGTTGTGCCGGTCGGCAGAGAGTCTGAAATTCCGGTCTTAAAACAGGCTTGGGGTTACTTGTGTTTTAGGCTTTCCCCTTGGCGGCCAGGTAGGTGCACCCACACATGTGAGGTACTGTTTTCATCGGGATACCTGTGGTAACGTGGGACAGTAGGCCATGTGTTGTGTTTGTGTGGTTTTCATAACGTTTTGACCCATTTGCTGGTGCCCTTTGTCACAAAACCCTTTCATTTCCCAAATGTGCCCTACATTTAGTCGCTGCTTTAGGCACCATACACTTTTGTAACCTGCACAAGTCACCTACCCTTGAAAAGGTCTGCCTGTGCTCTTTCAAAAAATGTATGCTTGCCGTTCCTCACCACATTGGTTTTTCCCGATTTACACATGCTGAGTGCGTCTGTTCAGGCCGTGAGCGTAAAACTCCTGTGTACCATGGCTCAGTGTTTGGCTTGTGGTATTGCTTGTTTTGTAAAACACTACAAAAATGTGTGATTTCCTAACTGCAAGAGTCGGGGGAATGTAGCGGAGCATTGCTTTTCTCAAAATTCATAGAAGCCATTGCCGTACTAAGCCAACCATGTCCAACACATACCTTTTTTTTCAGTCATTTTCCCGCTTTTCCCCCAATCTGTGGCATTTTCCCCTACCTAGTGTTTGCCTGACCTACGCAATCACCCCTTCCTAAACTTGGAGTATATGCCTTTCCGTCCTCCAATTCGGCTTTCCTACCCTTTTCTCCCATTCCGTCCATGCATGTCCAATTGGCAAAAATGGCCAAAATCGCCTACCTCTCACAAAATGGTTGATAACCACATCAAAATATTAAATATTTTTTTTCCGTTTCCACTCAACCTGTTCTTGAAAAGCCAGGAAATTGGGGAACTCAGCACAGCAAACCATTTGTTCCTAGCTCTTACAAGGGAAAAACCATTCTTCCGTGTACATCATTTTATTGGCATTTTTTGAAAAAACCCAAAATCTTCGCCCTTTTTGCTTATTTTCTCTCACCCCCCTAAAGCAACCTAGGATTCCTGGGTGGCGTTACGACTGCCTACATGTGGGAAAAAAAGGAGCCAAATTTGGCCAACATATCTCATGTAAAAAAAAAATTACAAGCCATTGAATGGCCACATACCGAAATCACCAAAAAAGGTCCTGGCAGAAATACCCATGGCACTTAAAGGGTTAATGTAAGATTTACAGGTATAACTGGGAACTGGAGAGGTGGGCCATCAGCCAACTTAGTGGGCATCAGATGAACTCTGGCAACTTCCTCTGGGTCTACCAAGGTAGAATCTAATACAGTTCGACTGCACCCACTATCCCTAAGAGCAGGAGTATCTACTCCATTAATCAGCACACTGTCCTTAAAGTAGTGCTTGGTATTATCTGGAATCCTAGCATAAGCCTCTGAGACTTTAGGTTCCCAGGAACCCAGGGAAACTAAAACTACCTCAGCTTCTATCCCGCTGGGAAATGAGTCTGAGGAGAAGGATGCTCCTGTAATCTCTTCTTCCTCGTAGGAGGAGAAGGCCAGATTAGCAGAGTGGACCCCCAAGGGGTTGACCTTACATCTGGCGTCCCCCCTTCACACAGTCACTTGCTCCATAAGCGACACAAGATCCACTGGGTCTGTGGACATAGGGAGGCTTACTGTAACCAGAGTTCTGTTTTGGAGGATAACCTCCACTACCCTGTGTGTTCTCTTGTGACTTACCCTTATTTTTCTTTTTGTGGCCCTTTTGAGAAGAAGATTTATCAGTTTCCCCACCCTCCTTATCTTTGGACTTTTTCCCTTCCTCCTGCTTACCAGGATGAGTCTTGTCCTTATGGGACACTCTATGTGACACCCACACATCTGCTGCAATGGCTAGTTTCTCAGGATCTAACTCCTTTGAATCTGCCAAATGCTGCTTAAATTCAGGGCAACAGGATGCAAAAATATGTTCAAGCATGACAAGACATATCATACCCTCAAAGATGGAGACCTTATAACCTTCAACCCAGCCAGTCAAAGTTTTTTTTAAAGAATCAATCATATATGACACCCAAGTGCCACCTTCTTTCTTTTTGTACTCTCTGAATCTCTTTATGTATTGGGCAGGAGTGTTCCCAAACTTTAAGATGAGAGCTTGCTTCAACATTGCAAAATCTGCTCTTTCAGCTTTTGACATCTCCACAATAGCACTGCAGCCAGAATGGGGTAGTCTGCTGAGCAACCATGCAATCTTATCAGCATTTGCAACCTCCTGAACTTCACATGCATACTCAAATGCATTCAGCCAGTCCACAATGTCATTCTTCTCATCATACACACTGAGCAGATCTTTAGGAAATCTTGGATGAGAGGAGGACCCTGAGCCATGTCCAGATCCCTTGGATCCAGCTGAAGCTTGGCCAATTCCAACTGATGATCCCTGTCTTTCTGTTTTTCTGCCTGCTCTACTTTCAGCTTAGCCATGTGAAATTCAAGCTCCTTCTGCCTAAGCAGCAGCTCTTGCCTCTTGAATTCCAGAATGGCCTCAGCATCAGAGCTTGCAGAGGAAACGCTAGACATAGCATCCTCCCTGTCATCATGGGCACCACTGATGAGGTCAGTGACAGACTGTCAGTTCTGCTAGGGGGAGCAGCCCCACTTCCTTCTGTACTGTCATCAGAGGCTATGGCATTGAGTTGCAACTCTTGCCATTCCATGATTCTTTGCATCAGTTCCAATCTTGTACCTTGAGCAGGTAAACCTCTCTCAGTACACATCTTTCTCAATGTTTCTGACCTAGAAGCATTTAAGGTTATAAAGGTACTTGTTTCCATTATATCAGATCGGTCTATGGCCTTTACAGTTATCACTACAAAGTCACTATGTTTCCTGGATAGGAACAACTTGAAATGCCTTCACTAGTGTGCAACACTGGATACCTTCAGTCCTATCCCACTGCTGTACACCAATCCAATTTGTTAAGATGGATTTCTGAACTCTGACCTGGTGAGCAGAGGTTCAGGAGGCCAGCCTAGTTTCTTGGACCAGGGTGACCTTCTGGACTAGCCAGACCAAACAAGGTAGCATTGGCAGCGCTCATGACTAGGTCTCAGGATGGGTGAGGGGGACTGAAGAACCTCAATGAGCACACAGAGTAAAGGACACTTACAAATCACTCCCAGTCAGGTGTAGATATATTAAAAATACATATACATTTATTTCAAGGCCTTTGAGTTCAACACACAAATCAAATCGCAGTAATACTATTAGGCCAACACAATCCTATCTAAATACAAGACCAATGGGGTCTAAAGGGATAATGCACGAATTGAGTCCACAACCTAAAAGGGGAAGGAAACAGGCAGTGCAAATAGTCTTTAGCCCCTTCTGCATCCAACACACTCCTATCTAAGAGGCAGTCCAATCCCTAAGAAGAGTGAAGCCTAATGCTCAAATGTACTTGCAATGCTGGCGCACAGGGTAATGCACATGGGCAAAACGGGGTCTCTTCAAGGGTCGGTAGCAGCGCAGGAAGGTGTGTGAAGTGATGAAGAATAAGTTCCCACTATTCGAGCAGGGTCTCCACTTGAAGGCAGAGTCAATTCCAAGAGTTGGGACTAGGTCACTAGTTCGCACTAGCAGTGAAAAGGAGAGGGGCCCTCAGGGGCCGCTCATGCATAAAAATTGACAGAGGTGCTAGAGGCCACCGGCTAGGGTTGGGCCACCAACCCCCTGCGCACTCCGGACCAAACTTCGGCAGTCGAGTCCACTTCGGTTGCAATTTCAAGTGCGACAATTTGGCGGCTCTGCGGCTTTCAGCGGCGAAGATACAGCAATGATTCCCAAATGGGACAATGGCAATTTCTCCATTCCTAGTGGATGGATTGGGCCAGTTTCACTGCAGCAGGCTTCAGGGGCAAGAGGGGCACAAATGCAGTGCACTTGCAAAGATCGTCACCACAGCTGGGCGACACAGTAACCACGTATGCTCCGGTTCTGGCGCACTCGTCTCACTTCAGACCTGGGAATGCAAAGTGTACAAAATTCGGTGTGAGGTTGCCGTGAACACAGATCTAGCGATATACCAAGTTTTGAAAGCCACCCTGAAACGGCAGTGGAGACAAAGCAAAGGTCCTGTGTAAGATGGTCAGCCCACTGGTTGGCCCAGGGACACTTCCGAGAAGGCTTACTTGCAGGGTTTGATGAAAGTGCCGAGAATAGTTGGTCCCACTATTCCAATGGGTCGAAGCATCTTCGCAGACCTTCTAGGACGACCAGATGCAGAGGGGTCCCAGGGGAAGACAGCGGGCTCATGGTGCCAAACCTTCCAGCGAGTCACCAGCGGTTCCTCAACTCGGCTTCTTAGCTTCAAGATACTTGGATCCTATCCTTCGTTCAGTGAGCACTCCAGAGATCGACATGGTATGGGTGTTTGGGGGCTTCTCTTATCCAGAATCTCCTTTGTGCCAAAATGAAGAGGACCCAATGGGAGATCTGCTCACATACAGGCACACCATGCGTGGACCAATCATGGACCACGGTGGTCCCAGGCAGTCACAGCACTCAAGACTCTCTGGCACCCAGGATGTGTATTGGGGACAGACACCCCAGCCCACATCCTGGAGGGCACACACAAGGCATGCAGAAACCCGCAAAAACTTGGCATTTCACGGGAGAATGCATGCCCAAATAAGGACTGACCCGGGTCGGCTCAACCTGGGCAAGGCAAAGGGGCAAGATGGCCAAAGGACAGGACAAGGAACCTGGTGGCATGGCCATTTTGGAGCCAGGGTACCTATTTGTGCCAAACGCAGTAATCGCGATTTACCTGGTAGGAAAGGGTAAAAGTACATTAAAAGATAAGCTGCCACCAGCCCTGTCCATGACATATCTGCACATCTCCTAAAAAGTCCTACGAGAGTATCTAGGGCCTTCGGAAATGACTAAGAGACCCAGGTGTACTGTACTGGAAGGTACATTATATATTCGTTACATGTTGCAGAAAAGTTGCAACCTTGGAAAGGAGTAAGGGAGACAAAGGGCCTCATTACGAGGAAGGCGGTAGAGGGTTAACGGCGCCGGTAGAGGTGCCGGCCCCGTTATCCCTCTACCGCCTCATTACGAGGTCTGCTCGTGGGTCCCGCAAAGGATGTCTGGTAAAACCAGGCGTCCTTAGCGGGACCCGCTAGCAGACCAGGATGCTAACAACAGGCCCGTTGTTAGCATCCTCCCCATTCCCATTGAGCCCTATGGGGGCTCAAATGGGAATGGGGATGTACCGGGTCCAGGTTCCAGCAAAGGGAATTACCGGGCCCTCCCAGGTCGGAATGGCCCGGTAATTCCCTATTTCTGGATCCCGGTACCCGCTATGGGGGTAGCCATGCCGCCTTTAGCAGCATGGCTACCTCCATACTCATATTGAGGCCCAAAGTCTCACAGTACTGACTGTCTTAAGGGCATGTCAGTTTCCCCAGACCAAGAGACCAGAAGGGGAAGGATGGTGGAAAGGAGTGTGGAGGCGATTTGCAAGAAGGTGAGGCGTTGGTTGGAAAGAGAAAGTGGTACTGTACTGCGATTGGGTAAGTTGTGTGAGCGAGAGGGGCTGTGAAAGAGTAGGGAGTGAACAAGGGGCGAAAGGGGGTGAGGAGAAGGTGAGGTTATAGCATGGAGAGGTAAGAGAGGAGTGAGGTAGGGAAAAGAGAGTACAGAAGTATGGAGAGAAGTATCAGTAGGGTGGAGAAGAGTAGGAAGAAGTAAGATTAGTGAGTGTAGGTAGGTGAGTGGAAGGGACAGGGTGAGATAGCAGGGAAAAGAGAGAACATTAATATGGAGAGAAGTATCAGTAGGGTGGAGAAGAGTAGGAAGAAGTAAGATTAGTGAGTGTAGGTGGGAGAGGGAAAGGGACAGGATGAGATAGCAGGGGAAGAGTGTAAAGAAGTATGGAGAGAAGTATCAGTAGGGTGGAGAAGAGTAGGAAGAAGTAAGATTAGTGAGTGTAGGTAGGTGAGTGGAAGGGACAGGATGAGATAGCAGGGGAAGAGAGTACAGACGTATGGAGAGAAGTATCAGTAGGATGGAGAAGAGTAGGAAGAAGTAAGATTAGTGAGTGTAGGTAGGTGAGTGAAAGGGACAGGATGAGATATCAGGGGAAGAGAGTACAGAAGTATGGAGAGAAGTATCAGTAGGGTGGGGAAGAGTAGGAAGAACTAAGATTAGTGAGTGTAGGTAGGTGAGTGGAAGGGACAGGATGAGATAGCAGGGGAAGAGAGTACAGAAGTATGGAGAGAAGTATCAGTAGGGTGGAGAAGAGTAGGAAGAAGTAAGATTAGTAAGTGTAGGTAGATGAGGGAAAGGGACAGGATGAGATAGCAGGGGAAGAGAGTACAGAAGTATGGAGATAAGTATCAGGAGGGTGGAGAAGAGTAGGAAGAAGTAAGATTAGTGAGTGTAGGTAGGTGAGGGAAAGGGACAGGATGAGATAGCAGGGGAAGAGAGTACAGAAGTATGGAGAGAAGTATCAGTAGGGTGGAGAAGAGTAGGTAAAAGTAAGATTAGTGAGTGTAGGTAGGTGAATGAAAGGGACAAGATGAGATAGCAGGGGAAGAGTGTAAAGAAGCATGGAGAGAAGTATCAATAGGTTGAAGAAGAGTAGGAAGACGTAAGATTAGTGAGTGTAAGTAGGTGAGTGGAAGGGACAGGATGAGATAGCAGGGGAAGAGTGTAAAGAAGCATGGGGAGAAGTATCAGGGTCGAGAAGAGTAGGAAGAAGTAAGATTAGTGAGTGTAGGTAGGTGAGGGAAAGGGACAGGATGAGATGGCAGGGGAAGAGTGTAAAGAAGCATGGAGAGAAGTATCATTAGGGTGGAGAAGAGTAGGAAGAAGTAAGATTAGTGAGTGTAGGTAGGTGAGTGAAAGGCACAGGATGAGATAGCAGGGGAAGAGAGTACAGAAGCATGGGGAGAAGTATCAGTAGGGTGGAGAAGAGTAGGAAGAAGTAAGATCAGTGAGTGTAGGTAGGTGAGTGAAAGGCACAGGATGAGATGGCAGAGGAGGACAGTGCAGAAGTATGGAGAGAAGTATCAGTAGGGTGGAGAAGAGAAGGAAGAAGTAAGATTAGTGAGTGTAGGTAGGTGAGGGAAAGGGACAGAATGAGATAGGGGAGGAGAGTACAGAAGTATGGAGAGACGTATCAGTAGGTTGGAGAAGTGTAGGAAGAAGTAAGATTAGTGAGTCTAGGTAGGTGAGTGAAAGCACAGGATGACATAGCAGGGGAAGAGAGTACAGAAGCATGGGGAGAAGTATCAGTAGGGTGGAGAAGAGTAGGAAGAAGTAAGATTAGTGAGTGTAGGTAGGTGAGGGAAAGGGACAGGATGAGATAGAGGAAGAGAGTACAGAAGTATGGAGAGAAGTATCAGTAGGGTGGAGAAGAGAAGGAAGAAGTAAGATTAGTGAGTGTAGGTAGGTGAGGGAAAGGGACAGAATGAGATAGCAGGGGAGGAGAGTACAGAAGTATGGAGAGAAGTATCAGTAGGGTGGAGAAGTGTAGGAAGAAGTAAGATTAGTGAGTCTAGGTAGGTGAGTGAAAGCACAGGATGAGATAGCAGGGGAAGAGTGTAAAGAAGCATGGAGAGAAGTATGAGTAGGGTGGAGAAGAGTAGGAAGAAGTAAGATTAGTGAGTGTAGGTAGGTGAGTGGAAGGGACAGGATGAGATAGCAGAGGAAGGGAGTACAGAAGTATGGAGAGAAGTATTAGTAGGGTGGAGAAGAGTAGGAAGAAGTAAGATTAGTGAGTGTAGGTAGGTGAATGAAAGGGACAAGATGAGATAGCAGGGGAAGAGTACAGAAGTATGGAGAGAAGTATCAGTAGGGTGGAGAAGAGTAGGAAGAAGTAGGATTAGTGAGTGTAGGTAGGTGAGGGAACGGGACAGGATGAGATAGCAGGGGAAGAGAGTACAGAAGTATGGAGAGAAGTATCAGGGTGGAGAAGAGAAGGAAGAAGTAAGATTAGTGAGTGTAGGTAGGTGAGTGGAAGGGACAGGATGAGATAGCAGGGGAGGAGAGTACAGAAGTATGGAGAGAAGTATCAGTAGGGTAGAGAAGAGTAGGAAGAAGTAAGATTAGTGAGTGTAGGTAGGTGAGGGAAATGGACAGAATGAGATAGCAGGGGAGGAGAGTACAGAAGTATGGAGAGAAGTGTCAGTAGGGTGGAGAAGAGTAGGAAGAAGTAAGATTAGTGAGTGTAGGTAGGTGAGGGAAAGGGACAGGATGAGATAGCAGGGTAGGAGTGTACAGAAGTTTGGAGAGAAGTATCAGTAGGGTGGAGAAGAGTAGGAAGAAGTAAGATTAGTGAGTGTAGGTAGGTGAGGGAAAGGGACAGGATGAGATAGCAGGGGAAGAGAGTACAGAAGTATGGAGAGAAGTATCAGGGTGGAGAAGAGAAGGAAGAAGTAAGATTAGTGAGTGTAGGTAGGTCAGTGGAACGGATAGGATGAGATAGCAGGGGAAGGAGAGTACAGAAGTATGGAGAGAAGTATCAGTAGGGTGGAGAAGTGTAGGAAGAAGTAAGATTAGTGAGTCTAGGTAGGTGAGTGAAAGCACAGGATGAGATAGCATGGGATGAGTGTAAAGAAGCATGGAGAGAAGTATCAGTAGGGTGGAGAAGAGTAGGAAGAAGTAAGATTAGTGAGTTTAGGTAGGTGAGTGGAAGGGACAGGATGAAATAGCAGGGGAAGAGAGTACAGAAGTATGGAGAGAAGTATCAGTAGGGTGGAGAAGAGTAGGAAGAAGTAAGATTAGTGAGTGTAGGTAGGTGAGGGAACGGGACAGGATGAGATAGCAGGGGAAGAGAGTACAGAAGTATGGAGAGAAGTATCAGGGTGGAGAAGAGAAGGAAGAAGTAAGATTAGTGAGTGTAGGTAGGTGAGTGGAAGGGGCAGGATGAGATAGCAGGGGAGGAGAGTACAGAAGTATGGAGAGAAGTATCAGTAGGGTGGAGAAGAGTAGGAAGAAGTAAGATTAGTGAGTGTAGGTAGGTGAGGGAAAGGGACAGAATGAGATAGCAGGGGAGGAGAGTACAGAAGTATGAAGAGAAGTATCAATAGGGTGGAGAAGAGTAGGAAGAAGTAAGATTAGTGAGTGTAGGTAGGTGAGGGAAAGGGACAGGATGAGATAGCAGGGGAGGAGTGTGCAGAAGTTTGGAGAGAAGTATCAGTAGGGTGGAGAAGAGTAGGAAGAAGTAAGATTAGTGAGTGTAGGTAGGTGAGTGGAAGGGATAGGATGAGATAGCAGGGGAGGAGTGTAAAGAAGCATGGGGAGAAGTATCAGTAGGGTGGAGAAGAGAAGGAAGAAGTAAGATTAGTGAGTGTAGGTAGGTGAGTGGAAGGGATAGGATGGGATAGCAGGGGAGGAGTGTAAAGAAGCATGGGGAGAAGTATCAGTAGGGTGGAGAAGAGTAGGAAGAAGTAAGATTAGTGAGTGTAGGTAGGTGAGTGGAAGGGACAGGATGAGATAGCAGAGGAAGAGAGTACAGAAGCATGGAGAGAAGTATCAGTAGGGTGGAGAAGAGTATGAAGAAGTAAGATTAGTGAGTGTAGGTAGGTGATTGAAAGGGACAGGATGAGATAGCAGGGGAGGAGTGTACAGAAGTATGGAGAGAAGTATCAGTAGGGTGGAGAAGAGAAGGAAGAAGTAAGATTAGTGAGTGTAGGTAGGTGAGGGAAAGGGACAGAATGAGATAGCAGGGGAGGAGAGTACAGAAGTATGGAGAGAAGTATCAGTAGGGTGGAGAAGAGTAGGAAGAAGTAAGATTAGTGAGTGTAGGTAGGTGAGGGAAAGGGACAGGATGAGATAGCAGGGGAAGAGAGTACAGAAACATGGGGAGAAGTATCAGTAGGGTGGAGAAGAGTAGGAAGAAGTAAGATTAGTGAGTGTAGGTAGGTGAGGGAAAGGGACAGAATGGGATAGCAGGGGAGGAGAGTACAGAAGTATGGAGAGAAGTATCAATAGGGTGGAGAAGAGTAGGAAGAAGTAAGATTAGTGAGTGTAGGTAGGTGAGGGAAAGGGACAGGATGAGATAGCAGGGGAGGAGTGTGCAGAAGTTTGGAGAGAAGTCTAAGTAGGGTGGAGAAGAGTATTAAGAAGTAAGATTAGTGAGTGTAGGTAGGTGAGTGGAAGGGATAGGATGAGATAGCAGGGGAGGATTGTAAATAAGCATGGGGAGAAGTATCAGTAGGGTGGAGAAGAGTAGGAAGAAGTAAGATTAGTGAGTGTAGGTAGGTGAGTGGAAGGGATAGGATGGGATAGAAGGGGAGGAGTGTAAAGAAGCATGGGGAGAAGTATCAGGGTGGAGAAGAGTAGGAAGAAGTAAGATTAGTGAGTGTAGGTAGGTGAGTGGAAGGGACACGATGAGATAGCAGAGGAAGAGAGTACAGAAGCATGGAGAGAAGTATCAGTAGGGTGGAGAGGAGTAGGAAGAAGTAAGATTAGTGAGTGTAGGTAGGTGAGTGGAAGGGACAGGATGAGATAGCAGGGGAAGAGAGTACAGACGTATGGAGAGAAGTGTCAGTAGGGTGGAGAAGAGTAGGAAGAAGTAAGATTAGTGAGTGTAGGTAGGTGAGTGAAAGGGACAGGATGAGATAGCAGGGGAGGAGTGTACAGAAGTATGGAGAGAAGTATCAGTAGGGTGGAGAAGAGTAGGAAGAAGTAAGATTAGTGAGTGTAGGTGGGAGAGGGAAAGGGACAGGATGAGATAGCAGGGGAAGAGTGTAAAGAAGTATGGAGAGAAGTATCAGTAGGGTGGAGAAGAGTAGGAAGAAGTAGGATTAGTGAGTAGGTAGGTGAGTGAAAGGCACAGGATGAGATAGCAGGGGAAGAGAGTACAGAAGCATGGGGAGAAGTATCAGTAGGGTGGAGAAGAGTAGGAAGAAGTAAGATTAGTGAGTGTAGGTAGGTGAGTGAAAGGCACAGGATGAGATGGCAGAGGAGGACAGTGCAGAAGTATGGAGAGAAGTATCAGTAGGGTGGAGAAGAGAAGGAAGAAGTAAGATTAGTGAGTGTAGGTAGGTGAGGGAAAGGGACAGAATGAGATAGCAGGGGAGGAGAGTACAGAAGTATGGAGAGAAGTATCAGTAGGGTGGAGAAGTGTAGGAAGAAGTAAGATTAGTGAGTCTAGGTAGGTGAGTGAAAGCACAGGATGAGATAGCAGGGGAAGAGTGTAAAGAAGCATGGAGAGAAGTATCAGTAGGGTGGAGAAGAGTAGGAAGAAGTAAGATTAGTGAGTGTAGGTAGGTGAGGGAAAGGGACAGGATGAGATAGCAGGGGAAGAGAGTACAGAAGTATGGAGAGAAGTATCAGTAGGGTGGAGAAGAGAAGGAAGAAGTAAGATTAGTGAGTGTAGGTAGGTGAGTGGAAGGGACAGGATGAGATAGCAGGGGAAGAGAGTACAGAAGTATGGATAGAAGTATCAGTAGGGTGGAGAAGAGAAGGAAGAAGTAACATTAGTGAGTGTAGGTAGGTGAGGGAAAGGGACAGGATGAGATAGGGGAAGAGAGTACATAAGCATGGAGAGAAGTCTCAGTAGGGTGGAGAAGAGTAGGAAGAAGTAAGTTTAGTGAGTGTAGGTAGGTGAGTGGAAGGCACGGGATGAGATAGCAGGGGAAGAGAGTACAGAAGCATGGAGAGAAGTATTAGTAGGGTGGAGAAGAGTAGGAAGAAATGGGATTAGTGAGTCTAGGTAGGTGAGTGAAAGCACATAATGAGGTAGCAGGCGACGTGAGTACAGACGTATGGAGAGAAGTATCATTAGGCTGGAGAAGAGAAGGAAGAAGTAACATTAGTGAGTGTAGGTAGGTGAGGGAAAGGGACAGAATGAGATAGCAGGGGAGGAGAGTACAGAAGTATGGAGAGAAGTATCAGTAGGGTGGAGAAGAGAAGGAAGAAGTAACATTAGTGAGTGTAGGTAGGTGAGGGAAAGGGACAGGATGAGATAGCAGGGGAAGAGAGTACAGAAACATGGGGAGAAGTATCAGTAGGGTGGAGAAGAGAAGGAAGAAGTAATATTAGTGAGTGTAGGTAGGTGAATGGAAGGGACAGGATGAAATAGCAGGGGAAGAGAGTACAGAAGTATGGAGAGAAGTATCAGTAGGGTGGAGAAGAGTAGGAAGAAGTAACATTAGTGAGTGTAGGTAGGTGAGGGAAAGGGACAGGATGAGATAGCAGGGGAAGAGAGTACAGAAACATGGGGAGAAGTATCAGTAGGGTGGAGAAGAGTAGGAAGACGTAAGATTAGTGAGTGTAGGTAGGTGAGGGAAAGGGACAGAATGAGATAGCAGGGGAGGAGAGTACAGAAGTATGGAAAGAAGTATCAGTAGGGTGGAGAAGTGTAGGAAGAAGTAAGATTAGTGAGTCTAGGTAGGTGAGTGGAAGGGATAGGATGGGATAGCAGGGGAGGAGTGTAATGAAGCATGGGGAGAAGTATCAGTAGGGTGGAGAAGAGTAGGAAGAAGTAAGATTAGTGAGTGTAGGTAGGTGAGTGGAAGGGACAGGATGAGATAGCAGAGGAAGAGAGTACAGAAGTATGGAGAGAAGTATTAGTAGGGTGGAGAAGAGTAGGAAGAAGTAAGATTAGTGAGTGTAGGTAGGTGAGGAAAAGGGACAGGATGAGATAGCAGGGGAGGAGTGTACAGAAGTATGGAGAGAAGTATTAGTAGGGTGGAGAAGATTATTAAGTAGTAGGATTAGTGAGTGTAGGTAGGTGAGTGGAAGGAATAGGATGAGATAGCAGGGGAGGAGTGTAAAGAAGCATGGGGAGAAGTCTCAGTAGGGTGGAGAAGAGTAGGAATAAGTTAGATTAGTGAGCGTAGGTAGGTGAGTGGAAGGGATAGGATGAGATAGCAGAGGAGGAGTGTAAAGAAGCATGGGTAGAAGTATCAGTAGGGTGGAGAAGAGTAGGAAGAAGTAAGATTAGTGAGTGTAGGTAGGTGAGTGGAAGGGATAGGATGAGATAGCAGGGGAGGGGTGTAAAGAAGCATGGGGAAAAGTATCAGTAGGGTGGAGAAGAGTAGGAAGAAGTAAGATTAGTGAGCGTAGGTAGGTGAGTGGAAGGGACAGGATGAGATAGCAGGGGAAGAGTGTAAAGAAGCATGGAGAGAACTATCAGTAGGGTGGAGAAGAGTAGGAAGAAGTAAGATTAGTGAGTGTAGGTAGGTGAGTGGAAGGGACAGGATGAGATAGCAGGGGAGGAGTGTACAGAAGGTGGGTGTAGTTGGAAGGAGAAGGATAACTGGTGAGGCAGCAGGACATCGGGAGAGGAGTACCAGGGTTCAAGAGGGAAAAGACTGAGTTGGACTTGAGTGTCTGGAAGGCGCCACCCCTTCCATTTGGTCTCTACAACTAACCCAGGATGTAGAGTAGGTTACACCTACCAAGACCCTGAGGGAGTCAAATAGACGACGCATTTGCCTGTAGGTCATCACGTTGCGATAGTCAGTTATTTAGAGAGTAGGGGCGAATAATCGGATGCGAACCTAGAGAGTAGGGACGCCTGGGTTAGAGAGGGGCTTTCTGTCTGTAGACGAGAGAGAGAGCAGAGGACGGCCTTTAGAGCCCTCTTCATGAAAACAGTAAATACCCCGTCTGGGGATTACTATCTGTGCACGTGTGGTCACAGATGGCCTCACAAACGCACCAAGTCTTGGAACGCACTGCAAAACGCATGCATGTGCAGAAATCCTGACTCCCATTACACTGACTAAGGGGTTACAGGGGTGTCCCCCGCTCTCCATCTAATGGAAACAGTGGACAATACGTTAAAGGGGGAAACATGGGCCCTGTGGAGTCAGCTCCAACTCGCATAAGTGGGTGGGAATTGACGTTGCAGGGATAGAGGGGAGTTAGCGGCCCACCCATAAATCTGCTGCTGAAAAGGTAAGGAGGCAGGGAAGGGGAGGCAGCGACCACTTCTGCACGCCGTAACGGAAGTCGGCATTTTCAGAGTGGACATTTACGGCAGTGCAGGGATGATTTGGCCAGGCAGGCAGCCTCAGCTCTGCTGGTCTCTGCTCCTCTGGAACCAGTTAGGCCAGTGCACAGGACTGGTCCTGGTAGACTAGCAGCCCTTACAGATATGTAGCACACGGAGATCAGATCTTGCATTGCTCCGACTGCCCCCCCCCCCCCCCCCCCCAGAGATTTCCATTTTTGGAATTGAGATTTCTTTTTTAGCGTCAGTGATCTAGACCCCCACCCTGCTGGACACAGGGTCTCCGCAATGCAGTGGCTGCGGGGGGGCGGGTGGGGGCAGTTAAGCAAATGGCTGGTGGAACGTCAGGAGCCGACTGCATATGCTAGTGTTATTCCAGGAGCCCCAGCACCAAATGACAATGCCCGCAGATTCCTTGCTCTGTGGTTGGGGCAGCAACTCTGGGGCAGGAGGCAGACGTGCCAGAACACACACCTTCTCCTACTGAAAGCCATGTTTGTAGCACTGCAGGCATTTCTGCCAATGGGTTCTGTCATTAATAAACCTTGAAGGTGCCATGTATGAGGGGAACAAGCAGGGTTGGCACCAAGTCAGTGACGCTATATGCTTTGGCAATACAGCCATGGGAATGGGCGTTGAGAAGCCGCATTGCCCTACAGGCTCCACATTAAGCAGGGGCAAAGAAGAAGACAGATGTGCAGAGTCACCTGAGCCAGTTCTACCACGAATAAGAATTACAGATTGAGACTCTGGAGTCCATGGTTCTCTACTCTGGATCTGACAAGAAAGGCCCAATCTATGCAGCCTAGCAAGGAAAGGGGGCAAACTTCTAAGGACTTGCACTTTGTTCATCCCTTGGGACAATCTGTTTGCTTACGCTTTTCCCCTAATCCTCCAGAAGTAAAGGAGGTCCAGGAACTGCAAGATCACCCGAGTAGCCCTACACGGGCCGATGAGACACTGGTTCTCTGGCCTACTGAATATGGCACTTGGACCACCTCTCCATCTCAACCCCTTCTCCAGACCTACTACAACAAGGAGGCCTAGCGATGCCCCCTCACCATCATCAGTTTCCTTGGAGATCCAGCACCTGAAAAAGTGGCATCTGGACACGTGAGCTTATCAGAAGATAAGCTGCGTGTGTTGGCAGCCAGAAGGAAAGGCTGGACCCGTTCCAGTGTAAGGGCAAAAGGCTCGGGTTTTGCTACTCGATGCTCAACAGGTCTCAAGACCTTCTCCAAGATTCGGTAGATGATGAATTGCAGTTTTGTTTGAACCTGGTTTACTAAGGGGGGAGAGAGGGGGGACAGGCTTCCTCCTACAGCACCTGCCTTGCAGTCCTCCGAGCTTACCCGACCAACCAGGATAGGTTCATGTTCTTAGTTAACCCAGTCATCAAGCGCTTCTTCCTCAGACTATTCCATGAATTCCCTCCAATACCCAGGCCCATCCCAGTGTGGCATCTGAACGTGGTGTTTGCAGTCCTAGCACACAAACCTGTCGAGCCTATGGCATCCGCAGATCTAGCTTTTATCGTGGTAAACCGCGTTTCTGGGAGCTATTACAGCAGCATGCAGAATGAGTTAGCTACTTGCCTTACTGCTACAGATCCCTACATCAGCTTCCAAGAAGAAAAAGGGCTCTTGGAACTCGCCCCTCATTAATGTTGGAGTTTCTCATTAACCAAGGATTCGTACTACATGTATGTTCCCTTGTTCCCCAAACAGTAGCAGACCAATCCTATACTGTCAGGATGTTTACAGGGCCTATCCCGTCCAAAGGCCCTAATCCGGGCAGACAAGCAGCGAAGGGAATGGCCAGCTGAATCGTCTCCTATATTGCGCGATGATATAAAATGCAAGGTCGGGTTCCTCCTGACGGATTTTACTAGGTCAAAAAGCACAACACTGGCTTTCCAAATAAACCTACCTGGGGGCAATCCGCAAAGCGGCGATGTGCTGGTACCTCCCGTCAGCTACCTGTAGTCATTACTCTCTGGACAGCAGTTCAAGAGGGCGCACAATTTGGTCAGGCAGTATCTGGAAAATGTCATCCATCAGTGGCGTAGGTTCTTCCTCCCTGGGTAGATGGAGGCTTTCTACGGTGGAAAGGGGACGGGATGTAGGAGTAAGGAAACACTACTGTAATCTGAGATTGAAGTCTCCTCTCCTCTATACACCCTCCTTCCATTCTCCTAAAATATGTGGTTAGTCCTCCCGCTCCTCTCAGCAGGTTAGGTTCCTCCTCCCTGGGTAGATGGAGGCTTTCTACTCTCACATAGGTATGGTGGAAAGGGGATGGGATGTAGGAGTAAGGAAACACTACTGTAATCTGAGATTGAAGTCTCCTCTCCTCCATACACCCTCCTTCCATTCTACTAAAATATGTGGTTAGTCCTCCCGCTCCTCTCAGCAGGTTAGGTTCCTCCTTCCTGGGTAGATGGAGGCTTTCTATGGTGGAAAGGGGACGGGATGTAGGAGTAAGGAAACACGACTGTAATCTGAGATTGAAGTCTCCTCTCCTCCATACACCCTCCTTCCATCCTCCTAAAATATGTGGTTAGTTCTCCCGCTCCTCTCAGCGGTGAAGGTCCCTCCTCCTTGTGTAGATGGAGGCTTTCTACTCTCCCATAAGTATGGTGGAAAGGGGACGGGATGTAGGAGTAAAGAAACACTACTGTAATCTGAGATTGAAATCTCCTCTCCTCCATACACCTTCCTTCCATTCTCTGAAGATATGTGGCTAGTCCTCCCGCTCCTCTCAGCGGTGAAGGGACTTGGGGAAAGGAGCATGAGGGGTGGAGTTGAGGGTTTTACCATGCTGGGTGGCCCGCTCTGAATGAAAATGTTTAAAGAGGGAGCATGCGCTTTGCTGGCACCGGTCCTGTCTTTGCCTGGCAGGAACTCCCATAACTATAGAAAAAAGGGGACTTCGGACTAGGACTACAGTAATCACTACAGTGACTAACTTTTCCTTTGCACAATCAAACAATCGCAATTATTAAGTACGTAGCACATTTATTACTTGAAGTGATTCGTTTTTTATGAGGTTAGAGCCACCACTTCCAACAAAACAGTGAGCATCTAACAACAAATAGTTATTATTACTGTATTTATTGAGTGCGGATCTGGCTTCCAAAAGCAGCGGAGCGCTTTACAGAGGTATACAACAATCCAAATACACAACAGAGCACTTTACACAGGTTTACAACAATCCAGATACATAACAGAGCGCTTTTAGAGGTATACAACAGTACAAATGCATAACTGTTGATTTGCAGAGATAACAACAGAACCGATATACAGCGAGGGTAGGACGGGTGGCAGGGAGGAGAGGGTCGGGCGGTCTCTTATTTTATGTTATTTTAGATTGATTGACGTGTATAAAGCATACTTCTGCCCCTGTATGTCCATGTAGTGGTGTGGGTTGGTGTCTGTTATGATATGATATGATATGGCATTTGTAACGCGCCTATACACAGGTGTTTCAAGGCGCGACGAGGCAGGGAGGGGAGGAACAAGGGGAGACAGACAACGATCCTACTAGGCCAGGTGTCATTCAGATCGCGCAAGTGCAGGGGTGTGGGAGGGGGAAAAGTGCAAGGGGAAGGGGAGGGGGGGAAGTGCAGTACAAGGTAGGTGGCGTAAAGTAATAAATAAATAGGGCCAGCTGGTGGCAAGTGCAAGGTAAGTGCAGAACAAGTGCTGGAAAAGGGGGGGGGGGCTGTAGGGATACAGAGACAGTCCCGCAGTGCAGAGGGGTTCCAGGGCATCAGTGCAAGTGGAGAGTGACTGGGCCCAGGACCGAGGCTGTTAAGAGTGGTCCAGTTGCAGAATCAGTGCAGTTTCAGTGAAGAATATTAGATGTTCAGCAGGGGAGAGGGAGAGAGAAAGCAGAAGCAAAGAGGAAGGTTTTGAGGTGCTTCCGGAACCAGAGATGGTTCTCCTCAAGTTTCAGGGCGGCAGGAAGGCTGTTCTAGAGGGAGGCCCCTGCCGCGGAGAGAGATCTACCCCCAGCTCGTTGCTTCGAGAAGCGGCTGACCCTGAGGGAGTTGGAGGCGGATGAGCGAAGGGCTCGGGAAGGAAGATATTTGGGAAGAGAGAGTTGAAGGTATTTAGGACCCAGGCCCCAGAAGGCCTTGTGGACAATGCAGAGGGTTTTGAACTTTATCCTCGCAGCCACTGGGAGCCAGTGTAGAGATTTCAGTCCTGGAGAGATACGGTCCCTGGGCTTGAGGCCAAGGACAAGTCTCGCAGTTCTGTTCTGGATGAGTTGCAGGGGGCGGAGAGTGGAGGCAGGCAGATTAAGATAGAGGCTGTTACAGTAATCCAGCTTCGAGAGAACCAGGGCTCGGGAGACAGTGAGCTTCTGGGGGAAGGAGAGGAAGGGAAGAATACCTCTGAGGAGGTGCAGCTGGTAGTGTGACTTCTTAGCGACGTCAGAAATATGAGGAGAGAAGGAGAGTGTGTAGTCGAAGATGACCCCAAGGTTTTTTGCATTGCAGGTAGGAGCAGGGAGGGGGCCAAGGGAGGCAGGCCAGAGAGCTGCAGGGAAGGAGGGAGTGGGTGTACCGATGAGTAGAATCTCAGTCTTACTGGCATTAAGGCAGAGGTCATTGGCGGCACACCATTCCTGGATAGCAGACAGACAGTCAGAGATGAGGGAAGGAGAGGGGGAGGCTGAGGGTAGCCTGAAAATGAGCTGGGTATCGTCCGCATAGCACTGGAAATTAGGGCAGAGAGCGGCGATGCGGTGG
Organism: Ambystoma mexicanum; assembly: GCF_040938575.1. Taxonomy (NCBI): domain Eukaryota; kingdom Metazoa; phylum Chordata; class Amphibia; order Caudata; family Ambystomatidae; genus Ambystoma; species Ambystoma mexicanum. Next base: position 15,341,754 of record NC_090925.1, on the reverse strand, counting down.
GCAAGGAGTGCCAGATACTGGTTGAACAGCCAGGGAGAAAGATTAGATCCCTGGGGGACACCACAGGTGGAGAAAAAGATGTCGGAGAGGAAGGACCCCAGTTGGACCTGGGAGGGTCGATTTGAAAGGAAAGAGGTCAGCCACGCCAGAGCTTGACCAGTGATACCAAGGTTTTCACGGAGACGGTTGAGCAGGATGGCATGGTTGACAGTGTCAAAGGCAGAGGAGAGATCGAGCAGAATGAGAACACACGGAGTGTTGGAATCGAGGTTCAAGAGCAGGTCTTCACGGATGTTCAGGAGAGCAGTTTCCGTGCTTCTGGCAGCTCTGAAACCAGATTGATGGTCATGAAGACTACCAACAGATTCAGCATGGAGGTTAAGCTGGGAGATGGCCAGTTTCTCCAGGAGCTTGCCCAGGAAGGGAGTGATGGAGATAGGGCGATAGTTAGCCGGGCAGGTGGGGTCGGAAGAGGGTTTCTTGAGAAGAGGGTGCACAAGGGAGTGCTTGAGGGGGGAAGGGAAGACTCCAGAGGCGAAGGAGTGGTTGCAAAAGTCAGCCAGGGCAGGAGCCAGGGAGTCGATGTGGTCCTTGATAGTTTTGGAGGAACAGGGGTGAACCTGTTTAGACGAGACTTTCATAGATCGGACTTGTCTGGAAACCTCGTCAGCAGAGAAAAGTGGAAAGGCAGAGAAAGAGGGAGGAGGAGTGACTGCAGAAGGGCCAGAGGAAGAGCCGGGAAGGGAGGGAGGGAGGTGAGAGGAGGAGAGCGAGGACAGGATGTCCTGAGTTTTAGAGATGAAGTGAGAGGCCATTGCAGTGCAGAGGGCCTGGGAGGGGACAGGAGAGGTAGAGACTGCAGCAGGGTTGGCCAGCTCCTTGCAGATTTTAAAGAGTTCGGCAGAGTTGTTAGATGCCGCAGAGATGCGGGCTTGGATAAGGGCTCTCTTCTTGGTGAGAACGGAGAGCCGGTACTGCCTTTGGAGCAGGCGGCAGGCCAGTTTGTCAGAGGATGAACATGAAGCACGCCATTTCCTCTCTGCAACCCTGCACTTGCGTTTTAGGGTGGCGAGATCCGAGTCATACCAGGAGTTACATTTGGCTTTGGGCTTCAGGCGGATTCTCATGACGGGGGCAAGGATATCAAGAGTAACAGATATAGCAGAGTGGAGCATGGAGAGGGCTGTGTCAGGGTGGGAGTCAGCCGAAGGGGCAGGGGGGGGCGAGAAGGTAGCAGCGAAAGCCTCAACTGACACAAGCTTCATGGGACGGATGACCGAGAAGGTGGGTGGCAGTGAAGAGGGTGGCTTTGCCTGTGGGGTAGGGAGGGTGAGGTGGGAGGATAGGAGAAAGTGATCACTCCAGGAGAGAGGAGTGGAGAGAGGGACGGAGAGGGGAAGGTCAGAAGAGATCAGAGCATCAAGAGTGTGCCCAGCAGAGTGAGTAGGCCCAGACGGGAGAATAGAGAGTGAGAGAGAGTCGCAGAGGTCACGAAAGAGAGCAGTGGGGGGACTGGAGGCATCAAGGTGGATGTTGAAGTCGCCCAGAAAGAGGAGTTGGGTGGTTGAGGACAGGAGTGAGGAGGAGAGGTCAGCCCACTCAGAGAGGAAGGAGGAAATTTGACCAGGTGGCCGATAGATAGTAGCCACGGTAAGGGAATGGCTAGGAGAGAGAGAGAGTCGGCAGACAAGACATTCAAAAGAGGAGTAGGTCTGCGTAGGAGTGACAATGGCAGGAATCCACTCAGGGAAGATAAGGTCTGTTGGTCTTGTAGTTGGGAACCGTGGTCTTTGTTGGCAGGAATCCCCCAGGCTTAGAATGCGTTTTCCTAAGTCCAGCCTAGACAAGCGAATACAGATAGTGTACCTGTGAAGGAGATTCTGGGCACTTCCAATGGGGTGAACAAGGACACGGATTGCCTTTTCAAGCTCCCCGATAAGGCTGGGGTGGTTTTGGGTCATCTACTGGTCACCCATACAGGCAACAGTCACAGAGAAGTCTACAATTACCTTGGCTTTTCAAAGCCACATCCCAGAAGCACCCTGGCGCAAGAAGAGCAGCACTTCACCACTGTACAGCTCCCCTGTTATCTGAGCACCACGCACTCCCTTTCTTTCCCAAAGCACCATTTTATTTTTTTTTTTAGTTTTTTTTTTTAGTTTTTGTAGAGCGCCGGTAGCCCACGGGCATCAGGGCGTTTAAACATACGCAACAGATACTACGTGACATACGACATTTAAAAGGGTCTACTAACCACCAGAAGGCCTCTGAGAGACATCGTCACCCGATTTCTCATCTGAAAAGGTGAGTCTTCAGCACCTTCCTAAAGGTGGAGTGATTAGTTTCCAACCTCAGGGGTTCAGGGATGCTGTTCCACAATTTGGGAGCCAGTACAAGAAAAGATCTGCCCAGCCCGGTTTTCAGCTTAAACTTGGGCACGATCAATAGGCATTTGCCCCCTGATCATAGATTTCTCCTGGGATTGTAGGGCACTACACTCGTTTTCAGGTAGGCGGGCGCTGTGCCATAGAGGCACTTGTGAACCAGGCAGCGAGCCTTGAACTTTATACGTTCTTCTACTCTCAGCCAGTGTAAAGAGAGCCTCTCTTCCGTAACATGATCTTTCCTCTTCAAATTTTTCACTAACCTGACCGCCTTGTTTTGGATCACCTGAAAGCTGGAAAGATCCTTGGAAGAGGCCCCCAACAGCAGGGCATTCCCGTAGTCGAGTCTAGAGAGGATGATGGCTCTGGCTATCGTTGCCCTATTTCCCTCATTCAGCAGTGGTTTGATGGCTTTCATCAGCCTGAGATAATAAGCTGTGTTTTTCTGGAGGAAACTGGTCTGGGCATGCGAGTCGACCGCAGCATCGACCATCATCCCTAGTGTCTTCACCTTAGGGACCACCTGAATTGTGGCGTTCTTGATTTGGAAGGTGTTATACTCTGCCCCCAATTTTTCCAGCTGACGACTGAAGCCAAACAACATCAGTTCAGTTTTGGAGTCGTTCAAGCACATCCAGTTTACCTGCATCCAGTCGTCAATGATCTTATAAACCCTGGTGATCACTTCACTGTCTGTGGTGTGATTCCTACCCCCTAACTCCAGTATGAGTTGGGTGTCATCTGCGTAGTTTGTAAACGACACTCCGGCTTTCACCAATAGGCTACACAAGGTGCGCATATAGATGTTGAACAACATTGGTGATAAGCTGGCCCCTTGAGGTACTCCGAATAGGATATCACAAGTGTCGGAGAAACTGTTACCCCAGTGTACTCTCGCTTGGCGGTTGGAAAGAAAGGACAGAAGCCAATTAATGGCCCCCTCCGAGCAACCAACATTCTCTCTGAGAGCCTTGATAAGGAGGGGGTGATCCACCAGATCAAATGCGGCGCTAAGGTCTAGCAGCATCAACATCCCCAACTTGTTGTCATCCAGCATAGTCAACATCCGATTCTGCAAATCCAGCATGGCTGTTTCGGTGCTGTGGAATGCTCTGAAGCCAGATTGTTGCTGGTGCAGGGTTTCCTGGTTCTCTACGAATTGTTGGAGTTGCTGAGTGGCTGCCTTATCCAACAGTTTACGAATGAAGTTTGAATTGGTTATGGTGCGGAGGTTCCCGGGATCTTTGGGATCTAGGCCCACTCTTTTAACCAGTGGAGAAATAGTGACTTTCTTCAGATCTTTAGGCACCATGCCCTCTTGAAATGAAGCATTTACTATTCTCCGGAGGTGAGAGCAAAGATATCCTTGTGTTGGAGAATGATGCCGGGGGGCAGATTGTTTTCAGCGCAAGTGGTGGGTTTCATGTTGTTTAGCACCTCCAACATGCCTGCCTCTGAGATGGGGTCGAAATTGAAGAGCTGCTCTCTGGCAGTAGTCTTAACTTTTATGGGGCAGTTCTCCTGTTTAGGAGAAGTTCTGGCTTTGATAATGTTTTGTCTCGCCTTTTCCGTTTTTGCTTGGAATGCATTTAGCACCGTATTACAGTCCTCCTCAGAAGGTGCGAAAGGGGGAGTAAGAGATACAGGCTTTTCAATATTCTTCAAGATATTGAAGAGTTTACTTGTGTTGTTGTCAGCTTGCCCGATTTCTGTGTTAAAGAAATTAGCCTTAGCTGCCTTAATTTTGTCTTTATATTCCTTATCCTTCCCTTTCCAGCTCGCTTTACTCTCTGCCGATTTATCTGTGATCCATTTCCTTTCCAAAGTCCGTTTTTCCTTCTTCAGTGCAAGAAGCTCTGGAGTATACCATTTTTGGCTATTGCTGATTCTCCTAGTTAGCTTAGTGGTAAGCGGTGCCACGGATTCTACTAACTCAGATAAATGCTTATTATATTTGTCAAGCAGATCAATACAAGAGTCGTGATCCTGAAAGGAGCACAGAATTTTGTCTAAGCAGGGCTTGAGCTGCCGCTCATTTACATTTTTAAAGTTTCTAATTGATACCTTGATATGGGGGTTATGCTTATGAGCATAACAGGGCAGTTTTAGGTTGGCCGAGATCAGGTGATGGTCACTCCAGATGCAGGGAGTTGTATTGCATTTTTGTATTATAATGTTGTGACCACACAGCCAGTCTAACTGGTTACCCTGAGGGGTGGTGGAGTCTTTATTAAAAACTGTGAAGTCGAGGTTATTCAGAGCTTTTTCCAGTGCTATGGCCCCTTTGTCCTTCTTATTGCCTCGCCAGAGGTTCCAATCTCCCATAACGACTGTTGACACATTTTCGGATCTCAGTGTGCTTAGGTGAGAGCAAAGTCCCAGAGAGAAGTCTGAGACCAATGATGGTGGTCTGTAGATAACTATCAAGTTAAGGCAATTGTTGGGGGAAAAATCAGTTTCAGGTGCAATGCTTCACACCCGCTGAATCCTACAGATACCTTGAAGAGTTTAAGGCTGTTCTTGGCAATAATAGCTACCCCGCCTCCCCTTCCCTGCACTCTATTATCATAGTAAATAGTGTAGTTTTCTGGAATGGCCTGCTCACATGTAGGCCCCACTGGGTCTTTGAGCCAGGTTTCAGTTATACACAGTATATCAAAATCGTGAGAGGATATCATGTCATTTATGTTGATAGCATGCTTAGTTAGGGAGCGTGTGTTAAGAAGCCCAATGTTCAGGCTTATCCACTTCTCCATCTCCTCCCACCGAGTATCGGTAAATGAGACCCCCTCCCCCTTGTGACTAGTGGCCTCCTCCCCCTCCCTCGGGCTTACTTGTGATTCTATGATTTGCGCCTGCATATCCATATCCCTGTTTACCTAGTCACAGGGTGCGCCGAGAGACCCTGAGAAACCCGTAGAGCAGGGTGGAAACAAAGGTCCCTGCTCCGAGTAACACCAAACGTCCACACGTCCGGCCACGGACCGGCACAGACCGGCTTGCCCCTTTCGCGCCGGCGCGTTCGCGCCGGGTTTGAACTAATGAGGCAGACAGAAACTACAAAGCTGCTGGGAAGTGTAGTTCCACTGCCCAGACAGCACAAGTAGGGAAGTTGCAGTCAAATTGTGCAGAGTAAAATACAATTCAGTAATCACGTTATCAGCTTAACTAAGCTAACAATGGTGCAAGCAGTCTAAAATGATTTCAATTTAAGTGCAAGTGAGAATAAAATGAATGGCAATAATAACTATTAAAAAACAGTGTTAAAATTACCAGAAGCGGCAAAATACACTGTCCCTTTAAGGAATGGACACTGAGCAGTCCCAGTGACGTTCAGGTAGGGTTTCTTTAAAAAAAAAAAAAAACTGTATTTATTGTTGGCATAACAACTGAAAGCGCGTGGTAGGATATGGCATACGAAAACAGCGGGTACACATTAACATTTATAATAACAGACGTTTACAGTAGCAATTATGATTCAATTATATTCATCTGCCCGGTCTACAGTCTGGTTGCTGCCTCCTGCAGCAGCTTCTGCAATATCGCAGAGGTATTTCCCGAGGGGGCCCCATATGTCTTTCGGTCTGGAGGTAGTTTGAATGCCATGGGTGTAGGTTTCTTTGCATTCTTGGTCATTGATCAAGTCTCGCAGCCATTCCTGAAGGGTGGGAGGATTCCTAGATTTCCACTTCTTGAGAATACACCGTTTGGCCACAGCTCCTGCCACTGCAAAGAGCCTGCTTACTTTCGGCGGGGCCTTCCCTATGTCTCCCAGTAGATATTTCTGCGGCATAGCCGGAATTCGAATGTCTAGTATATCACCCATGGTTCCGGAGACTTCCTCCCAGAATTGCCTGGTTGGTGGGCAGTGCCAGTACATATGTATAGCATCTGCTACAGGTGTGCCGCACTTGGGACATTTTGCTTGCTTGGAAGGGTCGAATTTGGTAAGTTTGTTAGGGGTGATATGTAGTTAATTTAAAATTTTGAATTGGATCAATCGGAGATTAGCGTTCAGCGAGACGGATTTTGTGTATCTGCAGTAATTTGTCCAGTGTTGTTCATCTATGTCGATGTTCAGATCTTTCTCCCATTTGGTCTTCATCTAATTTTTGGACAGAGAGTGTGTCTGTACCGCTCTGTATAATGTGGAAATGCTGCCTTTAAAGCCATCTTGTGTCAGGACCTCCATCAGGAATGTATGTACAGGCGGCTCCTCCGGGAATGACGGCCAAGTCTTCCTGCAGGTTGCCTTCAACTGGTGGTATTGCATTGCAGAGAACAGACCGGGTCCTACTTTGCTTTGGACTTCAGCCATCGTTACGAACCTTCCCCCTGGGAATAGGTCTCCCAATTTGGCTTCCTCCTCTGAGTCCCATCTCCTCTGTAACATTGGGTCTTTTGTGGGTTCGAGGTTGGGGTAACGCCACAGGGGGTAATGGGGCCAGTATGGGACTTCGCATCCCACCTTCATGAGAATCTTTGACCAGGCACGTACTGTGGTCGAGAGAGGGTCCGCCAGTAACCTCTCCTCTTTAATCCTGGCGACCATCATGAATGTTCACGGGATTAGCAGCAAACTCCTCGGCTCGGACATGCGTATATTGCTCCGAGGTACTGGACCAGTATTTCGCAAAGTGCGCCTGAACGGCATGATAGTTTAGAAGGAAGTCTGGGGCTGCGAGGCCTCCGGTGTCATGGTTTTCACAGAGTTTGGGCCAGCTGATTCTTGCAATGCCTCCACCCCAAACAAAATTTGTCGCTAGCCTCTGTAATATGTAGAAGAAGTTCTTGCCCGGCCAGATGGGGATGCCGCAGAACAAATATAGCAGGTTAGGGACCACTAGCATCTACACTAGGGATATCCGGCCGTACATGGATATTGGTAGTCTGATCCAGATACCGAGTTTACTTTTCAATTGATTCAAGAGCGGCTCGTAGTTGTTAAGATATACAGTGTGTTTGTCCATCGCTAAGATGATACCAAGGTACCGAGCTGTGTTGGGGGACCAGGGGAATTGGGTAGTGGCGTCCGACTGTTTCGTAGCCTTGGTCCGGAGGACTATTTCGGATTTGGACTGGTTATTTTGGACCCAGAGTATTTCGTGAATTCCGCTATGTCCTGCATCATTGGGGGCAAGTTGACGTCCGGGTCACGAATATAAAGCATGGTGTCGTCTGCATATAGTGAAATAAATTGAGGTGATCCCATGATGCGGATCCCCCTCCAGGCGTGTCTGTGTCGTAGGGCCACTGCCTTGCCCTCTATTGTAAGAGCAAAAATCAATGGGGACAGGGGGCATCCCTTTCTAGTGCCCTTCAGTAGATCAAAGCTAGGTGAGATGGTCCCGTCGGTACGGGCTGTGGGGTTGTGGTATAGCAATTGTATAGCTCGCATAATGCCTGGACCGAAACCCATCTTCTTCAGTATAGCGTACATGAACTCCCATGAGATAGAGTCAAAAGCCTTTTCGGCATCCTGCGTGATTGCCACTGTTTTGGCCTCAGGATTCAGTTGAGAGGAAATGGCAAAAAACCTTCGCAGCTTCAGGGCAGTAGAGCGAGATGGTATGAATCCAGACTGATCTGGTTGGACTAGATAGTTCATGTATGTTTTCAGTCTATTGGCAATGGCTTTGGTGAACATTTTTGTGTCATCATTAATGAGGGACAGAGGTCTGTATGATGCTGGTTCATGTGGGGGTTTATGTGGCTTTAGCAGGACCGTGATGATCGCCTCCCTTGAGATGTCGGCAGGGACCCAGACTCCAAGGACACCTCCCACACCTCTAGCAGCTTGGGGGCAACTCTGTTATGAATGCTTTATAAAAGTCTACTGGTATGCCGCCCGATCAAGGCCTCTTGCCCGCCTTGAGGTCTTTAATTGCTTAATTAATTTCTTTGAGGGTCATAGGAAGATCCAGGTTGATTTCCTGCTCTGAAGTTAGGGTGGGGAGCAGAAAGGAATTTAAGTATATACGGAGTTCTTCATCTGACACTTGATCTGAATTTGTATACAGATGAGTATAGAATTTAAGGAAGACTTCGCTCACCTTGCTGCGATCTGTTTGTGTCACGCCCTTGTCGTCTAAGATACTGGTGATGGGCCTATGCCCCTGTTCAGCCTTGATGAGTTGAGCCAGCATTTTGCCTGTCTTGTTGCCTTCTCCGTATCTCCTGGCTTTGATGGGTTGTGGCATATACCAAACCTCCTTTTCTGCCCATGTGTCGAACATTGTCATGGCGTTTTATAGCGGGGCCAATGTGAGCGGCCCTGGTGCATTGATGTAGGCTACCTCTGTTGTTTGGACATTGGCCTTGGCTAGGGACAGTTCTGTGCGTATTTCTCGCAGTGTGCCATGAACCTTGGAGATCATGTGATCTCTCAGCCACACCTTGAAGGTCTCCCATACCGTTTTACAGGAGCTGACGGACCCATCATTGCGTTCGAAGAACTCGGTCAGCTCAATTCTCAATGGTTCTATCAGGGTGTCGTCTCGGAGCAGGCCAGGTGGCATTCTCCATGAGCGGGGCACCAGGGAGGGAATACCCAGATGAATTTCCAGTAGCACCGGTGAGTGGTCTGATAGGGTTCGAGACAATATGGTGCATTCGTTGATCCCCGAGACGCTGTCCGCAGAGCACAGCCAGTAATCTATCCTAGAGCTTGAGGAGTGAATGTATGAATGGAACGTGTAGTCTCTCTGAAAGGGATGTACATCTCCTCTGCGTAGCGAAGGATCGGTCGAGTGTTGGATCTAGAATGTTATTGAGGTCACACCCACATAACAATTTCGGCTCCCCCACCGGCATAATTAGAGCTAGGATTTGTTGGTAAAATTCTGGACTGTCAATGTTGGGGCCGTATGTGTTAATGATAATCATCTCTTGTTCTTGGAGGGTACCCCATACAATAACAAATCTACCCTCCGCATCGATCTTGGATTTAGATGTCCAGAAACCTATCCTACGGTGAATGACCATTACCACCCCTCTGGATTGAGATGAGGAGTCTGTGGTAAATATCTGTTGCCCCCAGGCATGTGCGAAGTTAACAGACATTCTCTCTGTGGCATGTGTCTCTTGAAGTAAAAGGATGTCTGTTCTATGTAAAGTGGCATAGGCCAGGATCTTCCTAGCTTTAATCAGGTTTGCTGACATTTCAGGTTAAAAGTCTGGTACCCTTAGTGCTGTGCCCCACTGCCATGTGAGCTGCCCGATATTGGGTGTATTTTGTCAATGCTACTGTGGCGAGTCCCGCTATTTTGGTCTAAAGCCAGGCTTTTATAATAAACTAACTCCCCAACTCCCCTCCCACCCCCCAACCATTAACAACAATCATGTATTCACGTGGGCCGGTAGTATTGACTATCGCCCCATACAGGCAACATGCCTGTCTTGCCTCCCCCCACACCCTCACCATCCCCCCAATCGGGTGGTGTACCCCATCTAACTAACTGCAATTTTGCAACAATGGAGGTGGCATGTTCCGTCGCCACGCCCGGAGTGGTAGAGTCTAAAAATGTTGGAGCCTCTATGGTGTATTTCTCCCTATGAGGTTTATATGTGAGTTTATCTGAATGGCTGGGTCTTCACTGTGTGGGGTAGCGGTCAAGTTTTCCCGGCAGTGGCAGGGATATTTGTTTCGACATACGTCATAGCATCCTCCAGTGTTTCAAAGAAATGGGTCCTGCCAGCATGCTGGATGCAGAGTTTAGCAGGAAACAACATGGCATAAACAACTTTTCTCTCTCATAATAGTCTCTTCACGTTGTCGAATGAGCGTCTGGCCGACTGTACCCCTGTCGAGAAGTCCGGATATATGTGGATACGATTAGAATCGTATGACAAGGAGCCCTTTGCACACGCAAGCCTCAGGATAAGGTTCCGATCTCGATAATTGAGCAAGCACGCTTTAATTGTTCGGACCAGTGCACCTGGTTTCGGATAGGGAGCCAGCGCTCTGTGAGCCCTTTCGACTAGGAATTGGCTTGAGAATTTGTTGTCAGGAAACAGCGTGCAAAGTACCTCCTCAAGGAATTGCTCCATAGGAATGTTGAGTTTGGATTCTGCAATCCCGACCACACGTACATTGTTGCATCGTGGCGTCGTGATCGGGATTCTAGGTCCTCGCATTTTGCCCTGTGGGTTTTAATGTCTTTGTGAATGTCCACAATTGCCTTGCTCTGTGAAGTGAACGTGTCCTCTAGAGGGCTTACTCTGTCTTCTGCCTCGGAAACCCTGGCGTTCACCTTCCATATGTCAGATCGTATGGAAGCTATGTTATCTCCGATATCGTCAAGCTTATTGTATATGGATGAATCCACCCTGCTACAATACAGGGGATCCCGATCAGGAGGTTAGGGGCTGCTCTGCCAAAGGAGCTTATGACTCCGGTGGTTTCAGGCGTTCCGAGTGTCCTTGTTGTAATGAAGTTGCACAGTTATACACGGATATCCAGCATGGTATCTCCTGATGAGTCTGGGGATCACAAATGTTACCTGCACCTCCAGAGCGGGCAATGGTAGATCATGTGTGGGCTCTGTGCAGCTCAGCCAGATACTGAAGTTTGCCTCCCACATGTTAGATGAGCCGTGGCATAATATGGTGGAGTTTGCAATACGCCTGGTCCCGTTCTGCGAGGCGCCCCGCCCCCCCGGTGATGAGCTTCCCCAGAGTGGGGGGGTCAGCTGCAGTGTGTTATGCAGCGAGGGGAGGGGGGGGGGGCTATGCCCAATCAGGGTGAGAGTCCTTAGCTATGGGTACGGCGGTGCTATGGCTGCCCGCTGGTCTTGTGCATACATGCCGAGGGTTTCTATATGGGCACGTACCTCACAGGTGTTACGGCTTCCCCTGTGGGGTGTAAACTGGCTGCAGCAGCTTGGGGGTCTGGCGCAGGGCCGCGGACGCCGCGTGGTCAGCTGGCACCTAGATGTTCAGCTGGCTAGGAGCGCATATGTTTCCGGGGAGCGGACTAGTGTGGGCGTAGTCCTTGCGCTCAGCCCCACGGTTTTCCAGCACCTGCTGCCACCCGGAATGGAGTTTGCTGGCTCTCCGAACAGGGTTGTGTCCAGTGTGTGGGTGCAGCTGCTGGTCTCTTCGCAGGGATCGCGAGCTGAGCTGGATGGTGTATGACCACCACAAGCGGAGTGCAGGGCTCTTGTCGTAGGGTGTCTGAAGATTGGCACGCAGCCCTCCGACCGTTTGTTTCCACTGCCAAAGATCAGGAGGGCGTTTTCTGAGGATCGGGGGCACGTTTCAGTCGGAAAGTCAGACAGGCTGCTCACAGAGGTTTCCGATCCCCTTTACTGCGAAAAAAGCTTATCACTGCAGAGGTGGTCCGCAGGATTTATGTGGTCAGGAGTTCGTAGGCTACGGAGCTCACAGGTCAGGTGGCCATTTTCTATGGCGCACAACTAGGTGGTTTTTTTAGTTAGCGGTCGTTCATGCATTGTAGCAGAAGCAGGTATTAGTTGCTGTCAGTTACTAGGGCTCTTTGTGTTTTCTGCTCTTGATGCATTATCTGGTTTGGACAGGGATGGCAGCAGGGCTTCCTGAGGCTAGGGATTTATGGGGACTTGTGACTCCACTGATCCTGTTGGCTTAGGGACGATGCAGTACCTCAGCAACTTCGCCTCTCTGTTATGACCATGCTTAGGACAGTCCATAGTAGGCAGATTTTGTAGATTCTGATAGAGACCCTTCATGATGAGTCTTCTGGTTGGTGTCTTGCTCAGTGCTTCAGACTCCTCCCTGGGTATTTGTGTAAGAGAGCAGACCCTGCACTTTTAAGGTACATTGTGGCTGGGGGTGGAACCCATGTGCCAATCTGAGTTACATCCAACAAACACATTCTGAGGGCACCCAATCACGGGGGCCACCAAATTCAACTTCTGCCGGCCACTTTCCAGGCCCTGGCTATCTGATGTAGGCAGTGGCCATGACTCCATATTCCAGGCCCTGGCTATCTGATGTAGGCAGTAGCCATGACCCCATATTCCAGGCCCTGGCTATCTGATGTAGGCAGTAGCCATGACCCCATATTCCAGGCCCTGGCTATCTGATGTAGGCAGTAGCCATGACCCCATATTCCAGGCCCTGGCTATCTGATGTAGGCCGTAGCCATGACCCCATATTCCAGGCCCTGGCCATCTGATGTACGCAGTAGCCATGACCCCATATTCCAGGCCCTGGCCATCTGATGTATGCAGTAGCCATGACCCCATATTCCAGACCCTGGCTATCTGATGTAGGCAGTAGCCATGACCCCATATTCCAGGCCCTGGCCATCTGATGTACGCAGTAGCCATGACACCATATTCCAGGCTCTGGCCATCTGATGTACGCAGTAGCCATGACCCCATATTCCAGGCCCTGGCTATCTGATGTAGGCAGTAGCCATGACCCCATATTCCAGGCCCTGGCTATCTGATGTAGGCAGTAGCCATGACCCCATATTCCAGGCCCTGGCCATCTGATGTAGGCAGTAGCCATGACCCCATATGTCCAGATCTTTATTCCAATCCCTCACTGTTAGGAATAATGTCTGGGCATTGGGTTTCATAGTGGATTGGAAGGGATCCTGGCAAGGACACCTTCAGGAGGCTGGAGCTCACTAGAATCACAAAATGGTTGTGCATTCAAACTGGGTAACTGAAGGACCCTGATCCCGAGGGGCGTATGGTTCCTCACATGGCTCGAATAGTGGTTGTGTCTCTTATTAGGCCTTCCACAAAGTAGTGTGGGATCAACAACACACAAATGCTTATTAAAATTATTGTCACAAGTATTTCTTCAGTATCTCCCACTTTAATCGGGAAAAAAGATCCCGACGGGCCACCTTTCCCGAAAGGAAGATCCCTGAATTTGTGCATGTTGGCGCGGATACAAAAGATTTAATGGCGGACCGTCAATATTAGGAGGGAGGTGGGCAGTAGGTGTAAAAACTAGAGCTGGGTATCTGTATTACTACCCGCTATATGATTGGGGTAGAGGCACAGAAGCACCCCAGCCAAGGCTCTCAATTGGCAGCATCAGGTAAGCAGCCAAGGCTGAGACTCAAGGAAGGTGATGCAGGCTGGCTATTAGTTACAGTGAATACCCAAGCCCCCCATAAGGGACTGTCCACGCACTACGTTATGTGCTAGCCAAATAAAGTCAGCTGGGTATATACAAATAAATAAGACTCACTTTGTACTGAGAAATCTAATCGAATACGTAACTCAATATATGCAGTTCCACGTGGTAGCACGTTCTAGGTGGAAAAGTCTTTTCACCATAAAACTGATTTAGAAAGACCGCTCTGTGACCGCACAAAGCAGTCTTTCTAAATGGAACTGCCACGCTCCTGCCGCACACGAGTGCGGCAGGGGCTGACAGGCTCACCGGGACCCAGAAGCACAGGACGAGGAGAATGGGTAAGTGTGTGGGGTGCGTGTGTGTTGTGTGTATGTATATGTTTTGGTTGTGGTGTAGGGTGGGGGGAGAGGGCTGGGGGTGAAATTTCCCAGGAGAGGGTGGGGAGGGGGCAAAACAGGGGGGCACAATGGGTGGCTCAGGGGGGTGAAACTCCCCAAATATTTTTTTATTTAAAATGCATTTTAAAGGTCTCGAGAGAAAGAGAAAAATACCTTAACAATGCTGTGTTTAAGATTAAAAAAACATCAGGCTTTGTAAATTAGTCTTTCTCTCTTGAGACCTTCAAAATTATGTCTTTTCACATAGAACCCAGTAGCACAGTTACCTTTAGATTCAGTTTTAATGCACCAACTGCTGACAGTTATTAAAAAGCATTACAATTATTAGGCAATTGTTAACCTCATAGACATTAACGTAGATATGTAGGCATTACTTATAACATTTTCAGAATGCTTTATTTGAGAATAAAAAGGTAATACTGTGTGAGGATCCCTCCACCTGGTCACTCTGGAAAAGGTATGTTACACTTTGCTTTTAAAACAATGCCCAGTCCTGATTATGCTGAGTAATTGTCTGCTTTTGTTTCCTCAGATTCTACCATTCTAACGTACCTGGGAAGCCACAGGAGAACAGGACCCAAAATGAATCTGGACCCTTGGATGAACCCCGAGGATGGAAGATGCTCTTCCTGATCACAGTACCTTGGGTGCCATGAGGGCGAAGTGGTGGAGTTTCTCGGTTTTACTCAGTAATGCCCCTGCAGGATGGAGCCCCTCTGGAAAGAGTTGCTCGGACGTCGGTGTCGAGCAGGAAAAGGGCACCAAGCAGTGTCAGAAAGTCAGCAGTAACAGCCTGTTGCAGTGGTCTCCTCGATGAAGTTACGCCGGCTGTGGATGTCCCAAGAAGGTGAAACTTTCTGTGGACCTCGACAAGGCTCGGGAGGTGAGGATAAGTTCTTTGGTTTCTGTGAATGACCTTCCATGGCAGCAGTTGCAGAAGTAGGTGTCTTGTTTCTTCAGTTCACCGTTTGGTTCTTTGGTGCTGCCACCACAGCACAGATCGCAGGATGGCTTCTGGCAACTTGGACTCAAGCACTGGACTTCTCTGCGGGCCACCACCAAGTTTGGACCCTCAGGGACTCGATCTTCAGTTCAGAATGGCGGGAAACCCACTGGCAGGCATGTCTTTGGCTCAAGATGTCTGGACATTCCTCTTCACGACCCACAAAGATATTGAAGCAGGATGGCAGGTACACAGGACTGGCTTCCAGGACACTTCCGATGAAGAGCAGCAGTTGCACAATGTCCCCTCTGTGCAACGGGAAGAGGTTGCCTGTCCAGGTCCTCACTAGTTCAGTCTTTGAATGAGCACAGCAGCCTTTGGATTTGTTGAAGAGTTGCAAACCCCTATGCCCGATCCAATGGAGCGAGAAGGAACAAGTTACTTACCTGTAACTGTTGTTCTCCAGCATGGGTCTGGCATGGATTTACATGCTCATGAATATTCCCCGTCGTCAGGCTGGGAATCCTCGGTATAGAAAAGAATCAGTATCAGTTTTGAAGGTTCATTCATACGTTCGTGTTCCATTTCATGGTTTGACACCAGACCATGAATACTGTGAATTCAGGTGGAGAAACCACTGATGTCAGTTGTTTCATTACTCAATCATGCACTTGTCTTGCCTGTTTCAGTCAATTGTCAAAAGCTTAACATGACTTTGTGTTCCTTGGGAGTCACTACTTGTTGCTTGTGGAATGAAGGTCAAAGTTAATGTTGAGGACCCAAGGGAATGCTACTAGGCTCTAGAGTTGTATTTGATGTGCATTTATAGACCATGCTACATGTGTAGGAGGTCGGGATGTTTACGGGTCACACAGGTAGGTCACGATAGTAGTAGGTCAGGTTGCCGGAACATGTGTGGCAAGGTATTAAGGTGTCTTTCCCTAAACTCCCCCTACCTATCCAATCCTGCTACCCTAACACTCTTTCCTGTTCCCCTTCTTCTCCTTTCCTATCCACAACCTCTCCCTAATCCCTCTCCCCCCCCCCATTGGCTGCCACGTGGTCACCTGTAACACCAACATCAGGAACCCGTGCCAACCACAGTGGGAGGGCGGAATCCATTTGGCTTCTGTGGTTCGGGAGAGGGTGCCGATATCCTTCCATTTTCTGGTTGTGACATCCTCACTGCAGCACACCACACTGTCTAGAGGGGAGATAGCGTGTTATTCCTAGTCACCGATTCCTCCAATGCTTTTAATAAAACTGAGGAAAATATTTTGCTTGTGGTGTCTACGAATGATATGATATGGCATTTATAACGTGAATGCAATAAGCCAATAGCTTTGGGGATCTTTGCTTCTACCTTTTATTTAAAATAAATAGGGATACATGTTACCTTCGTCTGTGACTCTGGAAGTATATGGGTGTTTACAATATTGAGCGTCATTAGTGGCAACATTGGGTAGACTGTCCACGCACAGAACTCGGGATAGTTAGTCCCAGCTATCTGCAGAATCCCAGATCTCAAAACATCTACTGGCCCTTTTTAAATGTGGTCCACATATGTATTCTTAATTGTAACGTCGATTACGTCAAACCTCCCACAAATATAAGCTTCCCATTCATAGGCCAGCATCTGATTGATCTGATCTTTAAGGTCATTGCCATTTGCCAGATGTCAAGTTTGTCTTTTGTGTCTTTTGTTGATGTAGACCATTTCAGGCCATTGCTGTACAGTGTTCGTGTTGTACCTTTCCAGAAAATGTGTGTATGCAATTCTCCTTTATGCAAAACAAAAACACCTTTCTTAAGTGCACCTTTACATCTTCTAAATTAACGCAATGTGATGCTCTTAAAATTCTGATTTGTCATTTTACATGACTTCATCTCATAGTCCCCTTCCTTGATGGTGGTAGCAGTAATTAACAAGTATGCCGCAAATCCAGGCATATTTGAGCAGTTGTTCAAAAGATTCTTAACCCACTGAGAGAATGGCCAAGGGTGTGTAACCGGTTATTCATAAACGATCCGTTCGTATAATGAATTTTTAAGAGCTAAAATGCTCCTTCATTTTCTCTTTTCTGTCCACTTAATACAGTTGCCCTTGACATTAAGATCTGTCCCACAGGAGCTTTTCAGCTCTGGGATCTCATTGCAACAGTTGTCATTCTCATTTTGGGCACACAGAGAGCCCTGGGGTCAGAGTGATCGACAGACAAGTGTATCTGCTTTATGCTTACACAAGAAACAAATACATAAACAAGTCAGGCCTTTGTGCTTTGCTGGCTACGGGTAACCTTCCCTGGATGGTTCCAATCAATTCTGCCATTCAACATTAACAAATTGAATTATATAGAAAATCGCACCACAATCTCCCCTACATTCTCACAACCTTTTGTCTCAGACTTACTTCCTGAATCGGACAATTAGGATCAGGACTTCCCTCTTTGAAGTTTGTTAGCAAGAAAGGATATTTCACATTCAAATCCCCTGCGAGAATAACAAGTGCTAATTTGAATTCAGTAGCCCAACATTATAGAATTTCCTTGATCATATTTCTAATTTGTGTTGTCAATTCATAACCGAGGGATCACGTGTTGTTAATACTAATACGTCCTGTGCACCAAGCACTTTGCGCACTGAAATTCTGATTGGTTATACATAATCAGAAAATGGGCATAATAGATAATTTTACGTGAAAGATCCTGTAATTGCTGTTAGTAGCCCTCCACTGGGTCTACCGGGCTTGAAGAAGACTTTAATACCATCCATATATATAGATTTACATTGCCACATTTCCTATAATAATACAATGCCATGCTTATTGTATTAGGTCCTTGGGAAAACACATAATGTTGACCTCTTGAGATCCATGACAATAGAAGGACCTTCTTCTCTGATTTGCTATTGGGGACTCAAACACATTTCTGATTTTACTTTGGCAGGCCACAATCTCCTATCATCGTTGGGTGTAGAGCCTCTCATGCTTTTTTTCTAATACACTGCCACATAGAGTTTGCGTTGCGCCCTTAACCCAGCTTATTCTCAAAGAATCCCCAGATCTCGCGTCTGCTTCAGCACCTGTGTAAGCCATCTTTGCCCCTCCCTGATTACAATTGTGTTGCGTACATAGGTTTGTTATATGGGTCATAGGAACCATATCATCTCCTACTTGTAAAATAATGATCAATTTGTTTTACCATTAATGTTGCGCTATCTACAGATATTGACAGGCTATGAAAAGTGTATGATTAAGTTGTGGAGAATCAGGTTAACTTTGACCCTCAAAATGTTGCGCAGAAGGCTATACCATTATATTTGGTATTTATCGATCTAAAGGCAGCCTTCGAAAACATCGACCGTAACCTTCTATGGGGAGCTTTGAATAAACTCAGGCTCCCACCACAGTTGGTAAATTGCATTAAGGCACTTTACACACACAATTCTGCTGTTGTGAGATGGGGCAGCAAGACAAGGCAGTGTAATGACACCCTATTTATTCCCCTTATTTATTAATGACCTTGCTAAACTAGTACTAGCGACCACGGCAGACGCCCCTTTAATAAACAAAGAGCGCAATAATATCCACTCTTTAATTACCTACCACACCACAAGGCTTGAAAACGTTTTTTCTGAATTTGTCCAGAAATGTAACAAAAAATACAACTGGTGGTAAACGATTAATAAACAAAAATTATAATCTACCATAAGAAGAAACTCCCCCCAATAGCTGGGCGGAGTTACCATTGGACATGTTGATCATTACAGCTATCTGGGGGTTCAGTTTGATAATAAAGGAGATTGGAATTTCCAACTGCAAAAGAGTAATTTGATATTGAATAGACAAGCTTCTCCAAAAACTAGAGGGCGCTGCAATTGATGATACCATATGTGAATAAGGCACAAACTCAAATAGTAGTATTGTATGTGGGCGAGCTCTGAGGGAATTTTCAAATTGCAAAAATGAAAGCCAGTAAAAATATGTTTTTCAAAACGTTATATGGGTTACCTATGGGTACCCATGGTACTGCGGTCAGAATGGAGTTAGGTCAGACCGGCATTGATTATCACGTACAACTGAAACCAATATTATGTGTTAAACTGTGGACTAGCAATGCAGTTATCTTGGGATGCCTCCGTCAATACCCTTTTTCTTTGGAGCTAGGCGGTCCAACTTCACCTTTCTGAGTATTGCTTGGGACTGGGCCCGTCAGAAATATATATATATATGTAGGGTTGCTTTATACCTTGGTATAAAGTTGATGGAGTGCACTCCAAAAAGCAGTTCAGCGAGGCTGTTCCACACCGAACCCAGAGTTCAAAAAACCAAGAAACTCCAAGCATCAAAAAATATACTTTAATAGATAAATGTCATAGACAAAAGAAAAGTGCACGAAAACAACGCGTTTCGCGGCAGACTGGCCGCTTGGTCAAGTTATATATACATAATATGTAGAGCCTCACCTCCTCCTTGATGCAATTATTTGTTCTTCTTTATGCAGTTTTTCTTGGGACTGTGCCTGTCTGTCTCTCCCTGCACCTGTTTCAGTTGATGCTGCGGTGCGCTCTTGAAACCACTAGGTGGCGTGCCGTAATTTCATTCCTCTGTGATCAGAGGAAACATATGATGGACAATAGGAGCTCTCCGCTTGATCAATTAGTTATAATATGCCCCTCAGTGCACTCCATGCGTAATTACAACCTCTCACTCTGTCCACGGAGGTTCGCAATGGCGCCGGAACCTCTGAGATCCCGGCGCGAACTTCCGTGGAGCACTACCTCCTACCGAGGCTTAGAACGCCGAAGCTTTCGCACGTCTCGTTCCACAATGCGGATAAGCTCCACCAAACAGTATCTGCGCTGCACAGTTGACGTCGCGCTGCGCTTCCTACACAGTTTCAATCTTTAATTATCTATATAATCACAATCACGCATAAAGAAATTGAAAATGTCACTTTGCTCAGCTGCTCGAGCAACAAAGAAAGAGGAGGAATTCAGGAAGTTGATGGTGTTTATGGTGGACTGTGGAACGTGATTGGATTAGAGGGATCACATGAAGGAATGAATTTATGGAGAACAAACTACAGATTCACTCATGTTATCATGGTCTATGTAGTTCATGGTCAGTTTGTTGTTCATTCAGTTTTATTTTTGGCTGCTTGAGAAGTAAAGAGTAGAACTGAGCATAATCCTTCGCCTCCGAATCTTGACATAGAATTACATCATCTCACCTGTAGCACAAAACTACCACTCTCTTTTGAATTAATCGTTCACAATTGCTTTGATAAGCTCCACCCATAGGACACACATTGTTATTGTTATTGTTATTTTGCATTTATATAGCGCCTTATATACCATTGGTATGGTCTGAAGGCGCTGGTAGGTTGAACGCCCTCGGGAACCGAAGTTCAGGTCAGTATAGAGAGTAGAGGGAGTCCAAAAGTGCGTGTGCGCACTAGGTATGTGTGCAGCTGGTGCGGAAATCGAGTGGTAGCTGCTTCTTAGTTGTAGGTGTGGTGGTTGAGAGGTCAGGAGTATGTGTTTGCTCTGGTCGGTTTTACCCAGAACGAGTGTGGCTGCGTTAGGCCTGAGGAGAACGCCTGACTGGGGGGTGTGAATCCAGCAATGATTACTTAGAGTGATGTGGAGTAAGAGGGAGATGTGGATATGAGAACAGTTATACCGAATGGTGTCATAGTATCTCTGTGTTCTAGATGAGTGGTGGTGTAAGAGGGAGAGTAAGCGTGGGGTGTGGTAATGATGTATGTTTTCAATTGCACATATTCGTCCGTTCCTCATATTCGTCCGCTCCACACATTCGTTCAGTCATTATCATCGTCTAGTTCACACCCTCGTACACTTCTAAACGCTGCTGGGAACAGTTCTGAATTCAACTTTCACAGAGAGGCTATTGGGTGCAACTTTCAAGTGTAACTGGGTATACTTCTAAAATGCTATTGGGTAAACTTCTAAATGCAGGTGGGAACCGTTTTACAATCAGCTTTCAGATAGGCTATTGGGTGCAGCTTCTAAATGCAATTGGGTATATTTCTAAAATGCTGTTGGATACACTTCTAATTGCAAGAGGGTACAATTCTAATTCAACTTTCTCTGAGGAGGTGCGGGGTACAGTTCTAGTTGCAAGGGGGAACAGTTCTTAATTCAACTTTCACAGAGAGGCTATTGGGTGCAAACTTTCAGGTGCAACTGGGTACACTTCTAAATGCAAGTGGGAACAGTTCTAAATTTCAGCTTTCACAGAGAGGCTATTGGGTGCAGCTTCTGAATGCAATTGGGTACACTTCTAAATGCCGTTGGGTACATTTCTACATGTAAGAGAGAACAGTTCTAAATCAACTTTCTCACAGAGGCTAACCGGCGCAACTTCCAACTCTAATTAGATACACTTCCAGGAGCAGGTGTGAGCGGTTCTAATGCGGGTGGTAACGGATTTAAATTCAACTTTCGCAGAAAGGCTATTGGGCGCAGCTTCTAAATGCAATTGGGTACAATTCTAATGCAGGTGAGGACAATTCTAAATTCGACTTTCTCAGAGAGGCTATTGGGTGCAGCTTCTAAATGCAATTGGGTAGACTTCTAAATGCCGTTGGGTACACTTCTACATGCAAGAGGGAACAATTCTAATTCAACTTTCTCAGAGAGGCTATCCGGCGCAACTTCCAACTGCAATTGGGTACACTTCTAAATGGAGGTGGGAGCAGTTCTAATGTGGGTGGTAACAGATCTAAATTCAACTTTCACAGAGGCTATTGGGCGCAGCCTCTAAATGCGACTGAGTACACTTCTAAATGCAGGTGGGAACAATTTTAAATTCAACTCACAGAGAGGCTAATTGGGGACAGCTTCTAAATGCAAATTCTAGTGTATCTTTCTCAGAGGGCTATCCGGCGTACTTCTAAATGCTAACATTCACAATTCCATCTAAGAGTGGACTTGCTAACATTCACAATTCCATCTAAGAGTGGACATGCTAACATTCACAATTCCATCTAAGAGTGGACATGCTAACATTCACAATTCCATCTAAGAGTGGACATGCTAACATTCACAGTTCCATCAAGGAGTGGACATGCTAACATTCACAATTCCATCTAAGAGTGGACATGCTAACATTCACAGTTCCATCTAAGAGTGGACATGCTAACATTCACAATTCCATCTAAGAGTGGACATGCTAACATTCACAGTTCCATCTAAGAGTGGACATGCTAATATTCACAATTCCATCCAAGAGTGGACATGCTAATATTCACAGTTCCATCTAAGAGTGGACATGCTAACATTCACAATTCCATCCAAGAGTGGACATGCTAACATTCACAATTCCATCCAAGAGTGGACATGCTAACATTCACAATTCCATCTAAGAGTGGACATGCTAACAACATGCTAACATTCACAATTCCATCTAAGAGTGGACATGCTAACATTCACAATTCCATCTAAGAACATGCTAACATTCACAATTCCATCTAAGAACATGCTAACATTCACAATTCCATCAAAGAGTGGACATGCTAACATTCACAATTCCATCTAAGAGTGGACATGCTAACATTCACAATTCCATCCAAGAGTGGACATGCTAATACTCACAATTCCATCCAAGAGTGGACATGCTAACATTCACAATTCCATCTAAGAGTGGACATGCTAACATTCACAATTCCATCAAGGAGTGGACATGCTAACATTCACAATTCCATCAAGGAGTGGACATGCTAACATTCACAATTCCATCTAAGAACATGCTAACATTCACAATTCCATCTAAGAGTGGACATGCTAACATTCACAATTCCATCTAAGAGTGGACATGCTAATACTCACAATTCCATCCAAGAGTGGACATGCTAATACTCACAATTCCATCCAAGAGTGGACATGCTAACATTCACAATTCCATCTAAGAACATGCTAACATTCACAATTCCATCTAAGAGTGGACATGCTAACATTCACAATTCCATCTAAGAGTGGACATGCTAACATTCACAATTCCATCTAAGAGTGGACATGCTAATACTCACAATTCCATCCAAGAGTGGACATGCTAATACTCACAATTCCATCCAAGAGTGGACATGCTAACATTCACAATTCCATCTAAGAACATGCTAACATTCACAATTCCATCTAAGAGTGGACATGCTAACATTCACAATTCCATCTAAGAGTGGACATGCTAACATTCACAATTCCATCTAAGAGTGGACATGCTAATACTCACAATTCCATCTAAGAGTGGACATGCTAACATTCACAATTCCATCAAGGAGTGGACATGCTAACATTCACAATTCCATCTAAGAGTGGACATGCTAATACTCACAATTCCATCCAAGAGTGGACATGCTAACATTCACAATTCCATCTAAGAGTGGACATGCTAACATTCACAATTCCATCAAGGAGTGGACATGCTAATATTCACAATTCCATCTAAGAGTGGACATGCTAACATTCACAATTCCATCTAAGAGTGGACATGCTAACATTCACAATTCCATCAAGGAGTGGACATGCTAACATTCACAATTCCATCAAGGAGTGGACATGCTAACATTCACAATTCCATCAAGGAGTGGACATGCTAACATTCACAATTCCATCTAAGAACATGCTAACATTCACAATTCCATCTAAGAGTGGACATGCTAGTATTATGGCCCTCTATGTTATTGGTAGGTAAGATAGAGTGGCGGGGGTTTTCTGGAGTAGAGTGATTGCTCTACTCCCCACCCATGCCACACTCACGGTTTTTGTTGGTGTTTGTTGGCTTCCTTGGCGTCCCCTGCGGACACCTGCTGACACATCCTGGAGCCGCATCTGTAGGAGCCACCCTTTACCTTGGGGCCCTTCGCCAGAGGGGCTGCCGGGCAGAGGGCTGCCCTGGGAAAGTCGGGGATAAAGGGGAGGTGGACGAATCAGGGCAAGGGGAGGACAAAGGGGGCGGGACTGAGGGAGGAAAGCTGCCGTGCAGAAGGGAGGCAGCAAGGGCCTCCTGGCCCCAAAATGGTGGCATGGGGGGGGGCAGGGGCACAGAAATTCCTATGTGGGGGGCATCTGGGGTCGGCTTGCCCTGCGCAGCACTCACCTGCTTCCCGATGGTAAAGGAAGCAGGGAGGCTGCCGCGGGTCGCTAGACCCGAGCCCACGGGCCCAGTTAGCCAATGGGGAACGGGGGGCGGGATGGAAGGCGGGAGCAGGGATCCAGGAAGGAGCGGGGAGAGGGGACGCAAAGAGGGTACAGGGGCCTGGGGGCACAGGGGCCTGGGGGCACAGAAATTCCTTTGTGGGGGCATCTGGGGTCGGCTTGCCCTGCGCAGCACTCACCTGCTTCCCGATGGTAAAGGAAGCAGGGAGGCTGCCGCGGGTCGCTAGACCCGAGCCCACGGGCCCAGTTAGCCAATGGGGAACGGGGGGCGGGATGGAAGGCGGGAGCAGGGATCCAGGAAGGAGCGGGGAGAGGGGACGCAAAGAGGGAGGGTACAGGGGCCTGGGGGCACAGAAATTCCTTTGTGGGGGCATCTGGGGTCGGCTTGCCCTGCGCAGCACTCACCTGCTTCCCGATGGTAAAGGAAGCAGGGAGGCTGCCGCGGGTCGCTAGACCCGAGCCCACGGGCCCAGTTAGCCAATGGGGAACGGGGGGTGGGATGGAAGGCGGGAGCAGGGATCCATGAAGGAGCGGGGAGAGGGGACGCAAAGAGGGTACAGGGGCCTGGGGGCACAGAAATTCCTTTGTGGGGGCATCTGGGGTCGGCTTGCCCTGCGCAGCACTCACCTGCTTCCCGATGGTAAAGGAAGCAGGGAGGCTGCCGCGGGTCCCTAGACCCGAGCCCACGGGCCCAGTTAGCCAATGGGGAACGGGGGGCGGGATGGAAGGCGGGAGCAGGGATCCAGGAAGGAGCGGGGAGAGGGGACGCAAAGAGGGTACAGGGGCCTGGGGGCACAGAAATTCCTTTGTGGGGGCATCTGGGGTCGGCCTGCCCTGCGCAGCACTCACCTGCAATCAGTACTGTAGTATATTTGTGGGATATAACTTGCCTCCTTTTAGTGAACGCTTTATAAAGGATTGTGTAATAAATTAATACGTGTTTTACCAAGAAACGTAGAGAGTGTCTATTTGAATACTTGTGATTGTAGACCTGTGTAACAGCACTTGCAGCTCGCATTCCCTCTTGAGATAAGCCTGACTGCTCAGCCCTGCTACTAAAAACTGTAGTACAGGCTTGTACCAAAGGTTGGTTTTGCTTACACCTGTAGTCCCAATTGTATGTGGTGGTCCTAGAGAGTACTTATTACTGCCTGCAATTCTGCCTAACACTGGACTAGGCCACAGATGGCAGTGAAAACCACACCTGGATGCACAGGGCCAATATAAACCTTCAACACTTCCATTCAACCAATATATAAATCCGTACTCACCTGCATCACTGGGTCAAGGGCTTCACTGAATTTCTCTTGCTGGGACACAGGTGGTTAGCTTTACACCGACGCATGGACTAACACATCACTTGTCACATAGATGGTTCTGCCTACTTATCTCTAGCTCTTTCTCCAGAATACCACTTTTTCTTTCAATCTCATCTTACTTATCTCCCAATTTCCATTCTCTTTCAAGCTCTTCTCAAATCTCTCTATCACGAGCATCATTACAGCTCATACTTTTATGTTGACTTATACCGTGCAACACTACCACCCAGGGGCAGTCTCCAGGTGCTCATAGGCTCTGTAAGAAAGAGGACGGGGTTGGTTAGTGAGGATAGAGGAATAGGATGGGTCCAGAACCAGGAGAAACTGGCATCTGTGTGTGTCGAGTTGCCGATGGGTTGCTTGCGTGCACTGGCTTGTTGTATCCGTAAGGGTGAGGCCCAATGCCTGGGTTGTTTGTTGTGTCGGGTGTGTGTTTATGTGTGCATTGGCTGGTATTTAAGGTAATGGTTGTGCGCACTGGCTTGTGTCTGTTGGGGTTGTTGTATGTGTGTTAGTGATGTGGGGGTGGGGGGGTATTTGTGTGTAGTTTGGCTAGCCCATGGACGTGTATAGTACAAGGGTGGTGTGTAGGAGGGGAGCAGGATGGTTATTTTGGGTACTCTCAATGTTCTTCTAGGTGGCTAATCTGTACTTTCTATCTAAATGTGACACGTGGTTAATCTTCACAAATCTTCCTAAATGTGACACATGGCTAATCTTACAAATTACACTGTCTCTAGGTATTTGAGAGTTCCCCCACTCAAACAAATTAGATAACTATAGACAAAGATTGTGAAATAAAACTTCTTCGGCTGTCCAAGTAAAATCCTGCTCAGGAAAATGTAGGTTATGTAACTATGATATCTCCATTACTTATTTTTTTTCAAACAGTAAATTCTTAGTAAAAATGCATGAGTTTCAGAAATTGTGGCTTTCCATGTACACCAAGTGTATAGTGTTCTACTTATGTACCAGGTCCCATGTTTATATCAATAACTCCTCTTATATGTGATTCTGTCATCCTCCGCGAGGGACTTAAAAGGTTGTAATGTTCCTTGCTCTGTCTTATATAAACATTTTCAATACAACTTTATAGACCCATTATCTTCATGAGGCCTCCCTTAGCAAACCGCCATCAAAAAAGTTTGGCGCATATAGATGCTTAGCTCTCTGGTGACCCAACATTGTTACCCTCCCCTTATGCCGTTATAATTTGTTCCACTAGTATTATTAATTATTTCTCACATGATAGTCATGTGATATGCCACTGGCTGCTGTATTTTGGAACACAGTACAGTCACAGACTAAATATTCAGCAAAAGGGCTTCAAACTGGTATGGGGTTCAGACTGCAGGTTTATTAGACACTAGGGTGGGAGTAAGACCACAAACGGAAATAAGGGTGAAAGTGACAGCGCAGAAGGACCATGGGACAACACAAGCACGCGAAAAGGAAGAGCCCTGGTCTAGAAAAGGACTGTGGTTCCAAATCCAATTATTTTGGACTGTAGCAGTTCCTGCTCAGTGGTAGCCATCCTAAAGGGATCACACATAAAACTACTGTTGACTCCCCAGTATCCAGGACTCTTTTGCAAAGTTTGCTAGTGAATGTGGGTCTGGATGGGCTTGGGCCACCGTCTGTATTGAGATGATTTCGGCTTAATCGATCCAGGGTGGATTTTCAAGCTAATGTTAGTGTTGGTCATACACACCCAGATCAGAGGAGTAGACATTTGATTTTCATAGGGAGGGGGGTGGTGCACACCATTTTAGTATGTCCCAATATCCCATTGAAAGTATAGGCACTTTCAGCGCAGGTGGGCTTTCCTGGAATTGGGGGTGGGGGGAGAGTTTGCACATTTGAAATCCAGCAGGAGCTTGAGCATCAAACATGGTTCCTCCCAAGCTCGTAAGCTTGAACCTTGGTTGAACCAGTTTGAGGGTCATGGAATCGTAATCAAGAGACTTCAGGCGATCTGCCACATATTGCGGGGCATCACTGTTACGACACTTGAAATATAAGTATACTAAGAGATAGTAGAGTGTGTGTGACATAGTGTTTAATCGGGAGCCAGTGGAGTTCCCTCCTAGCTTCCGTGACATGGTCTCTCCTAGACAGGCCATGAACGGGACGAACAGCACCAGTCTCTGTAACTCTAAGTGCCCCAATATTAGCTTTCGAGTAACTTTTACAGTAGTCTAGACAGGAGTTTATCAAAGCAGTGGCTAATAAGGATGGTTTTTAGTGAAATATAGGGGTGAATATAGTTAGTGACAGAATCACATGAAGTTCGAACATGGGCGATCTGAGGCTTCATGGAAAGTTCGGAGTCCAAAATGACACCCAAGGGTTTACCCTTCTTGGCAACTTTAATTGTATTCCCTGCAATAAAAAAAACTGTTGTAATCTGGCCCAGGTTTTTTGATTTTCTGACCTGACGCAGTAATCAGAGGTTTGGTTTTCTCTGCATTCAAAGGGAATTTGTAACCATCCATTCATGAATGGACTCATAGATTGAATTGATTGCATCCTGCCTATAACATCCAGATAGTTCCAACATGTCCTGGGTGTCATCGGCATAGTCAGTGCACTGGACACCCAGGTCGTCTAGGAGGGCAAGGAGGGGTATATTATAGATATTGAACAATGTAGGGGATATACAAGATCCCTGAGGAACCCCACAGGTAACCAATGTGGGAGTTGAACTTGCATTGTCCAAAGCTACCCTGGCATTTCTAGGTCCAAGGAAAGACTAAATCCACTGGGACCCTAAACTGGAACAATATGCCTGCTCGCCTAACCTATCCTCCAGCAAGGAATGGTCAGTTAAGTCAAAGGCGGCAGAAAGGTTGAGCAGCATCAGAAGGGCAGGCTGGCCTTTATCCACGATGCTGGCAAGATTGGATTTCAAGTCCAGCATCGCAGTCTTCGTACCATGCCTAGATCTAGAACCCGACTGTCGGGGATGGAATATATTGTTGCTCTCTATATATTCCTGAAGCTGTCCATAAGCGACACGGTCCAAAATGTTAAGTTAAAAAAAAAAGGGGACATTCGTTAGGGGACAATAATGTTTTGCTATGGTGGAATCCAGGCCTCCTTGAGAACCAAAGGTACTTCCTGCTTCAGTAAAAGAAACATTAACACATCTGGTCATCCAAGGAGCAAGAGTTTAAAAATGCTAGAAGGACAGCTCTCCCCGTGGCATGGGGTAGGTTTAATTCCTACAACAATTTCGCAAAGCTGAGTCTCGGAACAAGGTTTAAACTCAAGTAAGGAGTGTACGCGTTCCTTGTTAGAGGAAGATAATAAAGAATTAATGGAACTTGGTGAATTTTCCGTGAGCTTAGGGAGTTCATTTTGCTGCGCCGCTGTGGCTTGTTGGAGGCTGGAAATGCGGTTATTGAACTCATCATGAATTGCCTGACACCAGGCAGAGTCTTTGGGGGGAATATTTACCCTCAAACTCTTTAAGAATTAGAAAAAGCTCACTTGTGTTGGATTTGCAGAAGAAATCCGATGGTTAAAGCTGTGTGATTTTACATCAACAATGGCCTTTTTCAAGTTTTTTACTGTTTGTTCAGCTTGCACCAATCCTTGTCAGCTTTCCGTTTTATACGCCAAAGGGTGACGATTGTGTCGCCAAACCAGGGGTCTCTCGCAGGATTTAACGTTTACTAATTTACCTTTTTTCGGTGCAAGATCCTCCACAATATCATTAATAACTGAGGGAAGATGTAGAGCAATACTATTGGGGTCATTAAAGGAGCCCACCGGAATAAGCCCGGCTAAAGAGTTGGCTGACAACTTCTGTGGCGTGACATTCTTCAGGTTTCTTGCCACATGGCTTACAGCTTCCAGGATCTGTGAAGTCATCTGGTCCAAGTCTTTAATGAACCATGTGGTTCAGGATCTCAACAAGATTATTTCCCTTGGTGGGCCTGCTATCCGCCCAAACTCTTAGGGCCGTCAGGAGTTTGGCCCTGCCATCCTCTGGGCCAAGGTTACCCAGGCTTTCCACTTAATTAGCCCTGGCACCCTGGTCATAAACCAGATCAAGCCACACTTGGCTTGTTTGCCACTTAGTACCACTGCCAGCCCTTTGCCCTCTCAACTTGGCCAATACAGATTTACTCGTCTGTACTGCTTCTTCCACTCTCTACTTCTTGTTGACCCTATCCATCTTCAACCTCTTCCTTCATCAGTTGACCTTCTTTTTCCTCTAGCTATGTCTTTGCTCCAAACTCTTGACTTCACCTTTCCTTCTTCTCATCTGCATCGCATTTCTCCCTTCCTCTTCTTTCTCTCTGCTCTTGATCTCCTTCAAGTCCTTCCATTCCTTGACGCTTTCTTCACAATTCCTGCATGCACCTCGTCATCATTGACTTTTCTCCTGTCCATCCATACTTGTGCTCATTAGGGGATTGGGGGCAATGAGGGTTGGACTGGGGCCACATGGGACCTACGTGCAGTGGGCACATTTGGTTGGGTGCTGGTCAATGTACTCCCTTCTGGTCTTGGTGTATCGCATAGGGTTTTCTTGAATTGTTGACCCACAGGCCAAGGCTTTAAAGGAACCTTTTGGAGCCATACAGCTATGTTATGTTGGCCGCCTGATCCTACCATTGTTATCTCTGGTTTTAGTACATATCGCCTGCCTCGAACTGCTGCCTCCCATGTCACACAAGCTCTCCTGTAGTTTGAAATCTTAGAAACATCACACTCATCTGCGCGGTCTATTCCATGGACTATGTTCACAGCGGTTCTCGCTTCTGTATTATGCTTGCGGATCACAATCCCAGTCTGTGGTGTCTAGTGCTCGAGTACCTCATCCTAACAACGATGGTGGTATGGATGCCCTGATTTATGAGGCTGGAGGGCCCTGGGGAGGAGAGGTGGGTGTGCTGCATTGAAGGGTTAACATCACAGAGTGGGAGGCTATTGCTGGACCTCACCCCACCTAACAGTCTCAGAAAACTGACTTTGCTACAGTACACAGGTAATAAGATAGTGGACCCTCTCAAACCGGGTACAGAATTAGGGCCACTAGGTTTGGTGGCTCTTAAAGAACCTGAACTTTACAATTGTCAGGGCGAAGTTCCTTTTGGCTAGAACATAGTAACAAGTGGCTCGACCCCTAGCAAGCTTCCCTCAATGCTATTTCCAGGATTGTTCAACAGCAAGCACAATGTAAGTGCAGAAAGACAATAACGTCTGTAAAATTTGCCAAAGTGTCAATCACATCATCAAATACTTGTCTGAAGCTGGGATGGAGCGGGAAGTCCTCACCCCAAAGAGAAGTCCTACAGTGCAGACAGGAGCACATGGGTCCTTCATTGACTGCCAGCAACATTAGAAATGTTCTCTTTGGTTGACGAGTTTGCATAAGGATAGAAATACTGTGCAGTGATCACAGTGAGCATTGGGAGATCATGATGCCCACAGTGTGATAGCCCTCCCTCTAAAAAGAAATTCAAAAACCAGTGCAGTCTGCTTCAGAACCTGAAGGCCTGGCATGTGTTGCAGGGGACTAGCTATGTCTAGCTACAACCATAGTGCTTACAGAAGGCTCATTCACACTCTGGGGTACAGTCCTAAGTCTTGGATCTCTCTGCCCACCTGCAGCCGGATCTGGCCATCTGGACTGCTTGGAATGGCCAGTTCGGCGTCACGCGGCTCATAACATGGCCTAGATCTAGTTCCATATTCATTAAAACATCACAATGGACTCTTTTGTATTTTACCGGTGTGGTGTTTGGTGCAGGGGGCCAAATGTTACCAGCACACCTGCTGCGGTCGTTACAGAACCCAGAGGTGTTATTCACCCAGCATGAACTGTATTCCAGCTTGGATCGCCCTACCAGCCTGCTTGGCTCGTTTGAACGGCCGGTGCAGAACCACCCGACTTGTCAAGCTTTTAACAGTGCTTATGTTAATACAGATATCAGGCCACTGTTGTAAAGTAAGTTCCAGGAGGCAGCAGGCAAGTTCATTCAAGTTCCTTTTATTAAGATGTTACAAGTAAGTAGTCAAGAGGGGACCCACTGGCACCCACCGCCCAGGATAGCCCTGGCCAACTGCCTGAGCTGGAACACAGTTCACATACAAACATTCCAGGCCCTCATCAACGTTCTCACGGTGGCATCACTCCCTCGTGCATAAAAGGGATCAAGACATGACACACCTCCCTTCTTCCATAAAACAAAAATATATATTGGATACATGCAGAGGTAGGCTGCCAGTACCTAAATCCAACCACCACCACCACCAGCCTGCCCGAATAACATCACAGCGCCAACAACCAACCCAAGTAAAACAAACACCTCCTGCCTAGGACTGCCACTCCTGGACCTTGTTTCGGCCACGACCAAGCACAACCCGGCTACATCCAATGGGCTACAAACACCACAATCTCAACCAACTAAACAGAAACAAAACTCCTCCTACAAGGGTCCACCACCCCCAGATCTCGCGACTGCCACTCTCAAGCACTAAACCAAAATCAAGAGTACACACACCCCGACATCGGGCCTTACCACACAGGAAGCAGAACAAAGTCACCAAAAGACCTGCCTGGTGCAATAGACATTCACCCGAACTCCATGCAGAGAAAAAACAAACAAACAACTCCCCATCCCAAACCACTGGCCAGGCAGGTGGCACCTTCTCCACGGAACAAGAACCTACGTACACCTATATGATACCACTACCAGCCCCCCCTCCCCCGCAGGCTGCAGCTGCAATCCTGAGCAGGGAACTCCTAGGTCATCCCCAAGGGGAGAACACTGACCCACATTCTGCCTGCGTGATAGGCCAAAGCATTCAGGAGGGTTCCAGTTCGTAGCAGTTTGCTCTATTGTATCACCACTCCCCATTCCACTCTGGCTAATCAAGAGGCCAGACAAGGGCTGCACACAGAACTAACCTAGATAAGAAAAGAAAATGAAAAACGCTCAAAGCATTTCGGTCGAAATAGCCATCACCAGGAACACAACAAAAATAGGCTCAAATCCTACTTCTAGTCCAAAAACAACCAATCAGCATAAAATCCCAATAACCCAGTGCACCCTTTCAAAAGCGAAACACCCATATCTGCCCTGCTCATGGCATAGTCCCAGAGGGAGACTGATCACGCAGTTTGAGCTCCAGCTGTTTCACCAATAGACTGGGTTGGCGAATCTTAAGGACTGGCATCTGTCTAACATCTGGAAATGCGAGAACATGAACACAATCTGTGGAAGAGACACACGTGGACAAACATACACACTTCTGGCTTTGCAGGGCTTCCATCGGTCTGGTCTGTACAATGCTTTCAAGGGAGCGGGATCCGACGGAAGAGGGGTCGTGATGGACCCAGGCTATGAGGACAAATGAGTTCTGATCTCCACTCTGCTAATTCAGAAGCTCTGCTGTGGGTGCCGAGCAATGCTTCCGGAATGTACTTGTGTTCCCGCCGCTAGCCATTGACTAGTGAGAACGGACTCTCGGCGAGTAAGAAATGGTGTGCTGTGTATGTAATGATATGTTATTTATATAGCGCCTTTATCCAAAGCGTCGAATTGAGTTGGCAAGTGACTTTTCATGGCTGGCTTGTAGCTTGCAACTATCGATTTGTACCCGATTGTCCCATGTTTGACCCAATCCACCCAGACATTATAAAATGCAGTTTAGAACTGGGGTCCATTCACAAGGAGACAGCTGTTGTGAAAACGGGCTCCCCTTTGCTCCCTGTGCAGCGGGCAGCACTGTGTATAGCACTAAGGAGGACCACGCCCACCGGGATACAGGTATTGCATTGCTGGGTTTACTGGTCTTCCCCTGCAAAGTAAATGGTTTTAACTGGTCATTCTGATCTGAAGTCTGGCTGCCTGCACTTGGTCTGAAGTTGGTCGGCCCCATTGGGTAATAAAGGCTGCACATGCTGACTGTGCTGGGGGGACCCCATTGTAAACCCTGGTGGTATGCACAGGCTTGGCTATTCTTCCTAGCCATTGGTAAACACTGCTGTATGTACAGGCTCGGCCATTCATCCTAGCCATTGGTAAACACTGGTGTATGCACTGACCACCAGGATACACTGAATGCAGACAAATTTCCAGACCCTCAGGGCTGGCTCCATGAGGAAATGGCAGAAATCTCTGCAACACGCTCTCTGCCAAGCCGATCCGACTGGTTATTTGCACAGATGTGTTTAATCTTGACCCTTTGCTGGCCAGATTTTCTCCACACACCGTGCAACCTTAGCAGACACATCCTCTGTTGCTTTCTGCAAGACATCTAATTGGCCTTCAAGGCGCTGCAGCATGGCCAAAATGGCAGCGCTTGGGCCATCCTCCATGGAAGGTTTCCGATCATGCTCCGTTGGAAGTTCCTCGCGCTGCTCGGCTGCTAC
The DNA here is from genome assembly GCF_040938575.1 of Ambystoma mexicanum. Taxonomy (NCBI): domain Eukaryota; kingdom Metazoa; phylum Chordata; class Amphibia; order Caudata; family Ambystomatidae; genus Ambystoma; species Ambystoma mexicanum. The sequence continues at coordinate 15,308,062 of NC_090925.1, read as the reverse complement.
AGGAGTCACTCTTTCACTAACACTTGAGCATTGGGTCTCTTCCTGTTCATCCACTTTGTGGCAGCGGTCCTTCGTGCCAGACACTGGTGGCTTTCTGACCACTTCACCAGCCGCTGGGTCGGCAGAGGCTTGGCTGGGGGACTTACTCTGGCCAGTTGTTGCAGAGGAAAGGTTGCTGATAGGACAACCTGGCGGCGCTTCCTGTAGCGACTCGGTGGAACATTGTGCCTTTCTTTTTCTACTTGTAGCGCTTACTGTGCTTCTTCTGGTTTCGACGTTCATGTCTCAGGCCTGCACAGGGGTAGGGGGGGTTTGGGGGGGGGGGAGAAAAAGAGAAGAGAACTTCGTCACTTAAACCAATCTGAAGCATGGCATTTCACCAAATGGGTCCATCTTGTCTAACTCGTCATTTACATTTGGTAAAAACAATGATTAACTTTAGGGCCTCGCTCCATGATTATCCCTCTTAGAGAACCTCAGAAGTCTTTCTTTACACTTCTCTTAGTCCCATGGTTCTAGCAGATGCTTTTTTGAACCAGCCCATGTGATGAACAACTAACTGGTGCTGGATAAGCTTCCATGGACGTCTGCAAGCTTCCGCTCAGAGACCAACACCATCTCAATGGAAGACCAGGCAGCATCCAGTGAGTGCTCGCCCAAAGACAAGGTAAAGCGACGTGGAGGCCTGTGCTCTGGATGTAGGCTCTATATGCACTGATCACACCGGTCTTCCACATCCTTTTCTGCAAGAATCAGACCGCTGCGCGGCTCCTGCCAGACTCTGAAAGCAATCAGACATCCATGGGACGGATCACTTTACGGCTGCACTAATCACTCAAATGCATGCCGAGCACACGCTAGCTGCCGCTCTCCAGCCACGAAGAGATTCACCTATGCATTCCGATCTGGCTAGTTACTAAAGCGGCTTAATTTCAATGTGGACTAATGTTCCACCACATACAGGGTCAATACCAGACTGTGACGTGCACAGATTGAACTTGAATCATTGACAGAATGATGTCCATTCAGGAGAACCTCTAACAAGCCTTAGACCTCCACTCTCAATTAAAGATTTGAACTGTGCAGAGCCCTCCGCCATAGCATGGCAGCACACTCACTTAACAGGCTTTTTTCCATAAGCCTTTTGTCGTCCTGATGGTTGCCTGAACAAGACAGGCTCATTCAGAAGCACACTACGGCCGAAACACACCTCTGTAACCACTTTACCCTTTGTGTCATTTACTCACACTGTCTCATTACATTTTGTTGTCTCATTCTCTTGTTTTGAAATTGCACGAATTGTCATAACCTGTTTTCTACAGCAGTAGGTGTTCATTCATTTAATGTCAATATGTACTAACACATTCAAACTAATCTTCTCGAATATGTCTTTTATACAAGCAACATGTACTTTGTCCATGTCCAGCCAGCAATACTATGTTCTGTGTATTAAGTGTGCCATTAGACCAATAGGTCTCCTTTTGAACATAAAACATTTGTTGAAGAAAAAGATATGCCTACTACGATACATTAATGAGCCCATGGGGATTTTCAATTAGGCAAAACTGGCCCTTTTCATTTTGTTACTTACTGTAGAGCCCTCTGGGCAGAACACAGTCTCAACCAGGAGCTCTTCTAAATTTTACTGCATACCACAACAGAAATGTGGCAAGATGGGGCAAATAAGATATTAGAGCGCTTGCTGGGAGGTGTAGGGCACGATGGGGGAGCCCAAAGAACACCGCACCCAGCACCCATGCCTCTGCCCTAACCCAGAATCACCCCTTCCTGTTTCAAAGACTGCGCCTCTGCAGGGTGTCTGGGAAAAGGAATGGAGAGGGAACCTACGTTCCCCCTTGAAGTTCCTGCTTGATGGATAGCGGGCCACTTTCATGTGGGTGGGGAGGAGGGCGGTGACTGGGAGCCCTTTTCTACTCTCAATGGGAGCAACCCGCCACATTATACATGTCTTGAACATTTGAGCTACACCGATGGCTTGGAGAACACAGTATGTCATGGCTGCTTCCCACGTGCTTCTTATTTCCTTTTCATCATCACATAACTTTACTCGGCGTAAGCCATAAAAGTTTGCACAAAAAAAAGAACACATCAAAATAAACTCAGATGCAAATGCGAACACCCCAAGTGAATGTCCCAATACAGGAAATAACCTCAAGGTATCGTAGAAGGAGCAGACACCCCGATCCAGAATGGGCGAAGAGCGGTGGGTCATGGTGTGGTGTCAACAGGCTGTGGGCCTGGGATTCTGATGGTAAAGGCCTCTGGTGGGGCTCTGCTCCCCATCGGGACAGTATAGGTCACTGTAGCGGGGCCCACATAGCTTGGGGCCAAGCTCAAATAAGGAGTTCAACCAGGGGCGACAGCTGTGTCCGGCCAGTATCACTGAATTCATTCTAACAGGAGTCCTGTTCTCCTGGTCCCTGCCCTGACTCTTGGTACTGCTAGGATGTGGCCCCTTGTGATGGGTTGGCACCCACTCAGCACCCGGGTCCAAGGAATACATTTATTTAGGAGGGCAGCCTAGGGGAGTGCTCGCATTCCGAGGGGCCTGTGGCTGGGGAAGCGGCGAGTAGAGCCTGTGGCTGGGGAAGCAGCGAGCAGGGCCTGTGGCTGGGGAAGCGGCGAGCGGGGAAGCTGCGAGTGGGGCCTGTGGAAGCTGTGAGTGGGGCCTGTGGCTGGGGAAGCTGCGAGTGGAGCCCGTGGCTGGGGGAAGCTGCGAGTGGAGCCCGTGGCTGGGGGGGAAGCTGCAAGTGGGGCCCGTGGCTGGGGGGGAAGCTGCAAGTGGGGCCCGTGGCTGGGGGGGAAGCTGCAAGTGGGGCCCGTGGCTGTAGGAAGCTGCGAGTTGGGCCTGTGGCTGGGAAAGCGGTGAGTGGGGCCTGTGGCTGTGGGGGAAGCTGCGAGTGGGGCCTGTGGCTGTGGGGGAAGCTGCGAGTGGGGCCTGTGGCTGGGGGGGGGAGCTGCGAGTGGTGCCTGCGGCTGGGGGGGGGAGCTGCGAGTGGGGCTTGTGGCTGGGTGGGAAGCTGCGAGTGGGGCCTGCGGCTGGGTGGGAAGCTGCGAGTGGGGCCTGCGGCTGGGGGGAAAGCTGCGAGTGGGGCCTGCGGCTGGGGGGGGAAGCTGCGAGTGGAGCCTGCGGCTGGGGGGGAAGCTGCGAGTGGGGCCTGCAGCTGGGGGGGAAGCTGTGAGTGGGGGCTGGGGGGAAGCTGCGAGTGGGGGCTGGGGGGAAGCTGCGAGTGGGGCCTGTGGCTGGGGGGGAAGCTGCGAGTGGGCCTGTGGCTGGGGGGGGAAGATGCGAGTGGGCCTGTGGCTGGGGGGGAAGCTGCGAGTGGGCCTGTGGCTGGGGGGGGAAGCTGCGAGTGGGTCCTGTGGCTGGGGGAAGCTGCGATTGGGGCCTGCGGCTGGGGGGGAAGCTGCGAGTGGGGCCTGCGGCTGGGGGGGAAGCTGCGAGTGGGGCCTGTGGCTGGGGGGGAAGCTGCGAGTGGGGCCTGTGGCTGGGGGGGAAGCTGCAAGTGGGGCCTGTGGCTGGGGGGGAAGCTGCAAGTGGGGCCTGTGGCTGGGGGGAAGCTGCAAGTGGGGTATGTGGCTCGGGGAAGCTGCAAGTCGGGCCTGTGGCCGGGGGGAAGCTGCAAGTCGGGCCTGTGGCCGGGGGGAAGCTGCGAGTGGGGCCTGTGGCCGGGGGGAAGCTGCAAGTGGGGCCTGTGGCTGGGGGAAGCTGCAAGTGGGGCCCGTGGTTGGGGGGAAGCTGCAAGTGGGGCCCGTGGCTGGGGGGGAAGCTGCAAGTGGGGGCCGTGGCTGGGGGGGAAGCTGCAAGTGGGGCCCGTGGCTGGGGGGGGGCTGCAAATGGGGCCCGTGGCTGGGGGGGATGCTGCAAGTGGTGCCCGTGGCTGGGGGGATGCTGCAAGTGGTGCCCGTGGCTGGGGGGGAGCTGCAAGTGGTGCCCGTGGCTGGGGGGGGGAAGCTGCGAGTGGGGCCTGGGGCTGGGGAAGCGGTGAGTGGGTCTGGGGCTGGGGGGGAAGCTGCAAGTGGGGCCCGTGGCTGGGGGGGGAAGCTGCAAGTGGGGCCCGTGGCTGGGGGGGGAAGCTGCAAGTGGGGCCCATGGCTGGGGGGAAGCTGCAAGTGGGGCCCGTGGCTGGGGGGGGGGCTGCAAATGGGGCCCGTGGCTGGGGGGGGGATGCTGCAAGTGGTGCCCGTGGCTGGGGGGGGATGCTGCAAGTGGGGCCCGTGGCTGGGGGAGGGAAGCTGCGAATGGGGCCTGGGGCTGGGGAAGCGGTGAGTGGGGCTGGGGCTGGGGGGGGGGAGCTGCAAGTGGGGCCTGGGGCTGGGGCTGGGGGGGGGGGAAGCTGCAAGTGGGGCCCATGGCTGGGGGGAAGCTGCAAGTGGGGCCCATGGCTGGGGGAAGCTGCAAGTGGGGCCCGTGGCTGGGGGGGGAAGCTGCAAGTGGGGCCCGTGGCTGGGGGGGGAAGCTGCAAGTGGGGCCCATTGCTGGGGGGGGAAGCTGCAAGTGGGGCCCATTGCTGGGGGGGATGCTGCAAGTGGGGCCCGTGGCTGGGGGGATGCTGCAAGTGGGGCCCGTGGCTGGGGGGGATGCTGAGAGTGGGGCCCGTGGCTGGGGGGGGATGCTGAGAGTGGGGCCCGTGGCTGGGGGGAGCTGCGAGTGGGGCCCGGGGCTGGGGGGGAAGCTGCGAGTGGGGCCCGGGGCTGGGGGGGGAAGCTGCAAGTGGGGCCTGTGGCTGGGGGGGGAAGCTGCAAGTGGGGCCTGTGGCTGGGGCTGGGGGAAGCGGTGAGTGGGCCTGGGGCAGGGGGGGGAAGCTGCAAGTGGGGCCCGTGGCTGGGGGGAAGCTGCAAGTGGGGGCTGGGGAAGCGGTGAGTGGGCCTGGGGGGGAAGCTGTGAGTGGGGCCTGGGGCTGGGGGGGAAGCTGCGAGTGGGGCCTGGGGAAGCGGTGAGTGGGCCTGGGGGGGAAGCTGCGAGTGGGCCCGTGGCCGGGGGGGAGCTGCGAGTGGGGCCTGTGGCTGGGGGGGGAAGCTGCAAGTGGGGCCCGTGGCTGGGGGGGAAGCTGCAAGTGGGGCCCGTGGCTGGGGGGAGGGAAGCTGCAAGTGGGGCCCGTGGCTGGGGGGGGGAAGCAGCAAGTGGGGCCCGTGGCTGGGGGGGGATGCTGCAAGTGGGGCCCGTGGCTGGGGGGGGAAGCTGCGAGTGGGGCCCGTGGCTGGGGGGGGAAGCTGCGAGTGGGGCCTGTGGCTGGGGGAAGCTGCAAGTGGGGCCCGTGGCTGGGGGGGAAGCTGCAAGTGGGGCCTGTGGCTGGGGGAGAAGCTGCAAGTGGGGCCCGTGGCTGGGGGGGAAGCTGCGAGTGGAGCCTGGGGCTGGGGAAGCGGTGAGTGGGCCTGGGGCTGGGGGGGAAGCTGCGAGTGGGGCCTGGGGCTGGGGAAGCGGTGAGTGGGCCTGGGGGGAAGCTGCGAGTGGGGCCTGGGGCTGGGGAAGCGGTTGGTGGGCCTGGGGGGGAAGCTGCAAGTGGGGCCCGTGGCTGGGGGGGAAGCTGCGAGTGGGGCCTGTGGCTGGGGGGGAAGCTGCGAGTGGGGCCTGTGGCTGGGGGGGAAGCTGTGAGTGGGGCCCGTGGCTGGGGGGATGGTGCAAGTGGGGCCCGTGGCTGGGGGGGGAAGCTGCGAGTGGGGCCCGTGGCTGGGGGGGAAGCTGCGAGTGGGGCCCGTGGCTGAGGGGGAAGCTGCGAGTGGGGCCTGTGGCTGGGGGGGAAGCTGCGAGTGGGGCCCGTGGCTGGGGGGGAAGCTGCAAGTGGGGCCTGTGGCTGGGGGAGAAGCTGCAAGTGGGGCCTGTGGCTGGGGGGGAAGCTGCAAGTGGGGCCTGGGGCTGGGAAAGCGGTCAGTGGGCCTGGGGCTGGGGGGGGAAGCTGCGAATGGGGCCTGGGGCTGGGGAAGCGGTGAGTGGGCCTGGGGCTGGGGGGGAAGCTGCAAGTGGGGCCCGTGGCTGGGGGGGAAGATGCGAGTGGGGGCTGGGGAAGCGGTGAGTGGGCCTGGGGGGGAAGCTGTGAGTGGGGCCTGGGGCTGGGGGGGAAGCTGCGAGTGGGGCCTGGGGCTGGGGAAGCGGTGAGTGGGCCTGGGGGGGAAGCTGCGAGTGGGCCCGTGGCCGGGGGGAGCTGCGAGTGGGGCCTGTGGCTGGGGGGGAAGCTGCAAGTGGGGCCCGTGGCTGGGCGGGGGAAGCTGCAAGTGGGGCCCGTGGCTGGGGGGGAAGCTGCAAGTGGGGCCCGTGGCTGGGGGGAAGCTGCAAGTGGGGCCTGTGGCTGGGGGGAAGCTGCAAGTGGGGCCCGTGGCTGGGGGGGGGAAGCTGCAAGTGGGGCCCGTGGCTGGGGGGGGAAGCTGCAAGTGGGGCCCGTGGCTGGGGGGGGAAGCTGCAAGTGGGGCCCGGGGCTGGGGGGGGAAGCTGCGAGTGGGGACTGGGGCTGGGGAAGCGGTGAGTGGGCCCGGGGCTGGGGGGGAAGCTGCAAGTGGGGCCCGTGGCTGGGGGGGAAGCTGCGAGTGGGGGCTGGGGAAGCGGTGAGTGGGCCTGGGGGGAAGCTGCGAGTGGGGCCTGGGGCTGGGGGGGAAGCTGCGAGTGGGGCCTGGGGCTGGGGAAGCGGTGAGTTGGCCTGGGGGGGAAGCTGCGAGTGGGCCTGTGGCCGGGGGGGAAGCTGCGAGTGGGGCCTGTGGCTGGGGGGGAAGCTGCAAGTGGGGCCTGTGGCTGGGGGGGAAGCTGCAAGTGGGGCCTGTGGCTCGGGGAAGCTGCAAGTGGGGCCTGTGGCTCGGGGAAGCTGCAAGTGGGGCCTGTGGCCGGGGGGGAAGCTGCGAGTGGGGCCCGTGGCTGGGGGGGAAGCTGCAAGTGGGGCCCGTGGCTGGGGGGGGAAGCTGCAAGTGGGGCCCTGGCTGGGGGGGAAGCTGCAAGTGGGGCCCGTGGCTGGGGGGGGGCTGCAAATGGGGCCCGTGGCTGGGGGGGATGCTGCAAGTGGTGCCTGTGGCTGGGGGAGAAGCTGCAAGTGGGGCCTGTGGCTGGGGGGGGGGAAGCTGCGAGTGGGGCCTGTGGCTGGAGGAAGCTGCAAGTGGGGCCCGTGGCTGGGGGGGAAGCTGCAAGTGGGGCCCGTGGCTGGGGTAGAAGCTGCAAGTGGGGCCTGTGGCTGGGGTAGAAGCTGCAAGTGGGGCCTGGGGCTGGGGGGGGAAGCTGCGAATGGGGCCTGGGGCTGGGGAAGCGGTGAGTGGGCCCGTGGCTGGGGGGGAAGCTGCAAGTGGGGCCTGTGGCCGGGGGGAAGCTGCGAGTGGGGCCTGTGGCCGGGGGGAAGCTGCAAGTGGGGCCTGTGGCTGGGGGAAGCTGCAAGTGGGGCCCGTGGTTGGGGGGGAAGCTGCAAGTGGGGCCCGTGGCTGGGGGGGAAGCAGCAAGTGGGGCCGTGGCTGGGGGGAAGCTGCAAGTGGGGCCCGTGGCTGGGGGGGCTGCAAATGGGGCCCGTGGCTGGGGGGGATGCTGCAAGTGGTGCCCGTGGCTGGGGGGGAGCTGCAAGTGGGGCCTGGGGCTGGGGAAGCGGTGAGTAGGTCTGGGGCTGGGGAGGAAGCTGCAAGTGGGGCCCGTGGCTGGGGGGGAAGCTGCAAGTGGGGCCCGTGGCTGGGGGGGGAAGCTGCAAGTGGGGCCCGTGGCTGGGGGGATGCTGCAAGTGGGGCCCGTGGCTGGGGGGATGCTGCAAGTGGGGCCCGTGGCTGGGGGGGAAGCTGCAAGTGGGGGCCGTGGCTGGGGGGGAAGCTGCAAGTGGGGCCGTGGCTGGGGGGGGAAGCTGCAAGTGGGGCCCGTGGCTGGGGGGGCTGCAAATGGGGCCCGTGGCTGGGGGGGGATGCTGCAAGTGGTGCCCGTGGCTGGGGGGGAGCTGCAAGTGGGGCCCGTGGCTGGGGGAGGGAAGCTGCGAATGGGGGCTGGGGAAGCGGTGAGTGGGTCTGGGGCTGGGGGGGGAAGCTGCAAGTGGGGCCCCTGGCTGGGGGGGAAGCTGCAAGTGGGGCCCATGGCTGGGGGGGGGGGGGAAGCTGCAAGTGGGGCCCGTGGCTGGGGGGGAAGCTGAGAGTGGGGCCCGTGGCTGGGGGGGGAAGCTGAGAGTGGGGCCCGTGGCTGGGGGGGGAAGCTGCAAGTGGGGCCCGTGGCTGGGGGGAATGCTGCAAGTGGGGCCCGTGGCTGGGGGGGATGCTGCGAGTGGGGCCCGTGGCTGGGGGGGGGATGCTGCGAGTGGGGCCCGTGGCTGGGGGGAGCTGCGAGTGGGGCCCGGGGCTGGGGGGGAAGCAGCGAGTGGGGCCCGGGGCTGGGGGGGGAAGCTGCAAGTGGGGCCTGTGGCTGGGGGGGAAGCTGCAAGTGGGGCCTGTGGCTGGGGCTGGGGAAGCGGTGAGTGGGCTTGGGGCTGGGGGGGAAGCTGCAAGTGGGGCCCGTGGCTGGGGGGGAAGCTGCAAGTGGGGGCTGGGGAAGCGGTGAGTGGGCCTGGGGGGGAAGCTGTGAGTGGGGCCTGGGGCTGGGGAAGCGGTGAGTGGGCCTAGGGGGGAAGCTGCGAGTGGGCCCGTGGCCGGGGGGGAGCTGCGAGTGGGGCCTGTGGCTGGGGGGGGGAAGCTGCAAGTGGGGCCCGTGGCTGGGGGGGGAGCTGCAAGTGGGGCCCGTGGCTGGGGGGAGGGAAGCTGCAAGTGGGGCCCGTGGCTGGGGGGGGGAGCAGCAAGTGGGGCCCGTGGCTGGGGGGGAAGCTGCGAGTGGGGCCCGTGGCTGGGGGGGGAAGCTGCGAGTGGGGCCTGTGGCTGGGGGAAGCTGCAAGCGGGGCCCGTGGCTGGGGGGGAAGCTGCAAGTGGGGCCTGTGGCTGGGGGAGAAGCTGCAAGTGGGGCCCGTGGCTGGGGGGGAAGCTGCGAGTGGAGCCTGGGGCTGGGGAAGCGGTGAGTGGGCCTGGGGCTGGGGGGGAAGCTGCGAGTGGGGCCTGGGGCTGGGGAAGCGGTGAGTGGGCCTGGGGGGAAGCTGCGAGTGGGGCCTGGGGCTGGGGAAGCGGTTGGTGGGCCTAGGGCTGGGGGGGAAGCTGCAAGTGGGGCCCGTGGCTGGGGGGGAAGCTGCGAGTGGGGCCTGTGGCTGGGGGGGAAGCTGTGAGTGGGGCCCGTGGCTGGGGGGATGCTGCAAGTGGGGCCCGTGGCTGGGGGGGAAGCTGCGAGTGGGGCCCGTGGCTGGGGGGAAGCTGCAAGTGGGGCCCGTGGCTGGGGGGGAAGCTGCAAGTGGGGCCCGTGGCTGGGGGGGAAGCTGCGAGTGGGGCCCGTGGCTGGGGGAGAAGCTGCAAGTGGGGCCTGTGGCTGGGGGGGAAGCTGAAAGTGGGGCCTGGGGCTGGGGAAGCGGTCAGTGGGCCTGGGGCTGGGGGGGGAAGCTGCGAATGGGCCCTGGGGCTGGGGAAGCGGTGAGTGGGCCTGGGGCTGGGGGGGAAGCTGCAAGTGGGGCCCCTGGCTGGGGGGAAGATGCAAGTGGGGGCTGGGGAAGCGGTGAGTGGGCCTGGGGGGGAAGCTGTGAGTGGGGCCTGGCGCTGGGGGGAAAGCTGCGAGTGGGGCCTGGGGCTGGGGAAGCGGTGAGTGGGCCTGGGGGGGAAGCTGCGAGTGGGCCCGTGGCCGGGGGGAGCTGCGAGTGGGGCCTGTGGCTGGGGGGGAAGCTGCAAGTGGGGCCCGTGGCTGGGGGGGGGAGCTGCAAGTGGGGCCCGTGGCTGGGGGGGGGAAGCTGCAAGTGGGGCCCGTGGCTGGGGGGGGCTGCAAATGGGGCCCGTGGCTGGGGGGGGAAGCTGCAAGTGGGGCCCGTGGCTGGGGGGGAAGATGCGAGTGGGGGCTGGGAAAGCGGTGAGTGGGCCTGGGGGGGAAGCTGTGAGTGGGGCCTGGCGCTGGGGGGAAAGCTGCGAGTGGGGCCTGGGGCTGGAAGCGGTGAGTGGGCCTGGGGGGGAAGCTGCGAGTGGGCCCGTGGCCGGGGGGAGCTGCGAGTGGGGCCTGTGGCTGGGGGGGAAGCTGCAAGTGGGGCCCGTGGCTGGGGGGGAAGCTGCAAGTGGGGCCCGTGGCTGGGGGGGAAGCTGCAAGTGGGGCCCGTGGCTGGGGGGGGAGCTGCAAGTGGGGCCCGTGGCTGGGGGGGGGGAGCTGCAAGTGGGGCCCGTGGCTGGGGGGGGGAGCCGCGAGTGGGGCCCGTGGCTGGGGGAGAAGCCGCGAGTGGGGCCCGGGGCTGGGGGGGAAGCTGCGAGTGGGGACTGGGGCTGGGGGGGGAAGCTGCAAGTGGGGCCCGTGGCTGGGGGGGATGCTGCAAGTGGGGCCCGTGGCTGGGGGGATGCTGCAAGTGGGGCCCGTGGCTGGGGGGGGATGCTGCAAGTGGGGCCCGTGGCTGGGGGGGATGCTGCAAGTGGGGCCCGTGGCTGGGGGGGAAGCTGCGAGTGGGGCATGCGGCTGGGGGGAAGCTGCGAGTGGGGCCTGTGGCTGGGGGAAGCTGCAAGTGGGGCCCGTGGCTGGGGGGGAAGCTGCAAGTGGGGCCCGTGGCTGGGGGGAAGCTGCAAGTGGGGCCCGTGGCTGGGATTTTCTGTGTTTCTATGGTGGGGCAGGCGTCCTGGGCCTCAGAGAGTGAGTGCCGCAGGCTTCTGCTGACCCTCGCTCGGGTCTCCCGAGATCTGCGTTGAGAGTGCGCATCCGGTGTCCCACGAAGGCCCTGTATGCAGGGGGTGTGGCCACAGTATTTCTTTTTTGAATTAAAGTGCATATAGTTTAATATAAAACCTTTTACACTAATAATATGCAATCATTTAATTAATTTAAATAATAAAGCAGTTATTAATAAAAAAAACATCAATAAAACATATTCCCAATCATTCACGAGATAAGGCACATACATATCATGAGGAACATTAAAAGAGAGAACCATCAGTTCAGTAATAAGGAGACGGCGCACACACACATCAGTGTGGCATCATGCAGGCGGCACACACATCAGTGTGGCATCATGCAGGCGGCACACACACATCAGTGTGGCATCATGCAGGCGGCACACACACATCAGTGTGGTATCACACACATCAGTGTGGCATCATGCAGGCGGCACACACACATCAGTGTGGCAACATGCAGGCGGCACACACATCAGTGTGGCATCATGCAGGCGGCACACACATCAGTGTGGCATCATGCAGGCGGCACACACATCAGTGTGGCATCATGCAGGCGGCACACACACATCAGTGTGGCATCATGCAGGCGGCACACACATCAGTGTGGCATCATGCAGGCGGCTCACACACATCAGTGTGGCATCATGCAGGCGGCACACACATCAGTGTGGCATCATGCAGGCGGCTCACACACATCAGTGTGGCATCATGCAGGCGGCACACACATCAGTGTGGCATCATGCAGGCGGCACACACACATCAGTGTGGCAAAGGCGTCTGATGCCATTTTCCGCGGTGTGCTTTCCTGGGGAGATCCTTTCCAGGCGTGTAATGGAGCAGGCGGGTCTGCTGTTGCTGCCGCCCCCGCTCCCCCCCCCAGGCGCCCCCGGGGAATTGCTGTCCGAGTTTACACTGCATGCTGTGGGAAGATGCTGAGGCGGGGCAGCACAGACACAGTGCTCGCGCGCCACTGCCTTTCCTGGCCTGGCATCTAATGTGCCACCCCTGGGCACATGCAGAATGGGGCACACACTATGCCAGCGAGCAGCTGCACGCGGTGCAGTGCTGTGGGCTCCCCTGGCGGTGCAGGCAGGGGTCCCGTCTACACGCCTGTGACCCCCAGCAGGCCATGTAGCACCGATGGGCGATGGCAGAGGCTGCAGCCTGAGCTGAGGGCACAGAGCCAGCCCAGCTCACCTCCTGCTGCGGGAACTTGGGGATATATTCTCCCCATCCCCCATGCAGGCACAGACCCTTCAAGGGGGAACGCTCCCCCGTGCCCCCCACTTACCAGCTCCTCTCCTATTATATTTCTTATTTCCAGGGGCGGAGCTTCTCCGGGGAAGGGCCAGACAGGAAGTCACGGAGGCGGAAGCGGAAGCCTCGGCGAGTCACTTCCTGCCGTGGGTGTCAAAGGTCGGAGGAAAATGGCTGCTTTCCGGAAGTCGTGCAGGACGTACCAAAATACTTCACATTCTCGCCGTCATGCGACTACCCATACCCCCTAACTGCCACCCCCACTGCAGATTCACGAGTCTTTCACACTTATTCAGGCCCACACAGCAAAGCTTAATGTACACCACTACTGTCCACAGTGTTATGTGTGTGTAAGTGCATACTTGCCAACCCTACAGATTTCAGTGACAGATCCTATTGCTTTTTACAGGGGCAAGTCATTTATGTGACTTTAAGGCAGGCTGCAGGGCAAAGCATGCAACACATTAATTAGTCTGTCTATGTGGTGGGCGGGTAAGTGGTTACTTTGAGTGATGGGGTCAGACCAGTCCACTGACCCGACAGCTACATGACCCCTTAGGTGAACCACCAGTGGAGGCAAGTGGCAGAGCGTACCACCATCACACAGCATCTGCCTATCAGAATGAGGAGGGTATCAGTCTCCATGTTCATTTATTCATCTTGCACTGCAGGAATAAATATGCATGCCCTGGCTGCTGCTACAGAACAGTGCCAACATTGCCCCCCCAGCTCTGTGTGATTACCTTCTGTGAAGTTAGGTAATTGAATTCAGTGTTAACTTACCATCTAGAATTATACATTTTAAACATTTGAACATCTTTCCATGTTGTGCTGTTTGATGGGTTATGTATTTTACAATGCTCCAGTGGGGCCCACAATGTTTTGTATTTTCCTGTGATGTCATTGTTATGCAAACTATAATTTTTGAAACTTGAAAAATCCTACATCTTTTTGGTCACAGAATGTTGACAAATATGCAAGTGTATTGCCCCTATAAGACGGGCCAGGAGCTCCTGCATGCACGTGCCTCAAAATGGCTGCATACTCCAACAATGGAAGTCCTATGTCTGTCTCTCATTTCCGCCTGCAGCCTGCAGGCCCCGACTTTGTGATCACGGTCCTGCAAGTCCCTGCTGCTCTGGGCCCCCGTGGATCAGCCTGGCGCACTGGATCCACCCATGCCAACCTCCATCTAGGATGCTCCAGCATCCATGGTAACCCGAGCACCAAGGCCGTGTCATCACGGCCAACAAGGTCCCACCCTGCAACAACCATAAATCCCGGTGACCCCCAGCAATCAAACAGGATACTGGCCGCCCAGCACCTGTGAGGTCAGCCACATGCCCACTGCTGGCCACACGAAAATGGCGACAAGGAGGAAAGACCCCTTTGGTGTGGTCGCCCGCTCGCCCAAGGGGGAAGAGAGGTGACCGCATCCATCGCCGCAGAACTAGGGAGAGCACACCCAGCACCGTCAAACTTCACCACAGCCACGTCCCTCAGACAAGAGGGTGCTCGTGCGGCCGGGGTAGATCTTAAACCGCAGCCCCTGTGGCACCCACAGCCACTGAGGCATCTGCCGCCACGCCTTTGGCTTTGCTCCCTTCGGAGGGAGAAAGTGCCTAGCTCCGCAATGGGAGCTCTGTAACAATATAAAATGGAAGGTGACTGCCTGGCCCGCCCCCCTCCACGAGTGGCATGTTCCGATGGTAGAGAAGAAATGTTCCCTGAGAAGAAAGAAGACGCTGAGTGGCTTCTGCCACGGCGTGAAGAGTGAGCGATGCAGGCGGCGCTGCCTCAATGAATAGAAGTCCCACCAAGAGGAGAATGACGCTCGCTCGGTGGTGGAGCTGTCCAGAAAGTGAGTGCCGGCCTCATGATAACCTCCATGTAGGCACAGTGTTAGCCGTGCTCGTGGAGCCCTGGGCTGCCCATTGGTGAAATGTAAGATGTTGCAGTGCCGGAACTCAGGAGAACAAGCCCCACAGTGTATATATTGTTCCTGAGCCAGCTGGTGGTGAAAGTAATGAAGCTCCACGCGTCAGCGCAAGGAAAAGAAAATACATTGCCCTCGCCATATCCCAGGGCCATCGAGGGGAAGGGTGCAGTGCTCTAGTAAGAGGGTGCAAAAAAAATAAATATATATATCCTGCCTAAGGGGAAATGCTGTACTCTGAGCCGGAGCAATCGTAAATCAACAATGCAGCATATGCCTACAATCTCGCTGGGCCGGCAGCCCCCACATTGTTCCCAGACCGCTGGCGGTCATCAAATGAAGCACTGAAGACACTGGGCCCATCAGTGGTGAAGTGGAAAAAAAAAAGAACAGAAAGTGATGGAGGTGTGTATGTAACCTGCGCCTGCCCTACAAGAACTGGGATAAGGTAATGGGGAAGTTTAACTAACATTGGGTTGCAGCTCTCATGAGTGCTTGTGCGCCCTCCTATGGCAGTAATACTCCTGCCTGGGGGAGGGAAAGTACCCTCAGTGTCATGGCAACAACCCCAGCCTAAGAAGGGGTGATAAGGTGAACATTATGTGCCCGTGCATTGGAGCAGTGAGAACAGCGGTAGTAAATGGGAGAGGGCGTGGCCAGCAGTCATGCAGTGAAGCTGCTTTAGTTCAGGGCTTTCGTATGAACCTTCTATTAATGGGCTACAACACTGGTAAATGCGATTAAACTACCTTGAAACTGCTGTGGTCTAAAGCTGATTAAGTCGGGAGAGGTGTATCGGTGGCCAGACTCCGAGAAATTTGCTGGAGGAAAATGAGGGAGCCGGCGCCAGAACACATCCAAGACGGCCGCCGGGACGGAGGAGTTGCCACATAGGCTGACGCCTCCGGAAGCAGACCGAGCCGCAGTGAGACAGACGCTGCAGAGCTAGGCGGAGAAGGTGTGGCACTGTCCTTCCCGCTGCGCTTCACTTTGCTCCTGCTGAGAAGGCCATCACGGGTCAGGGGAGGAACCCTCCGTCTCATGATCCGTCACCGCTGGGACAGACGAGGCGATAGACAAGCGCTGGTGCCCGACTGGAGATCCAGCAACTCAAGGCGAAGGCGCGTGCCGGCTCCCCGCGCTGTGTCTGGGGAGTGGAGATGGAGACTAGAGTGACTCCGGAGGATCGGGGCTGCTCCTGGAGGTGTGCTGGGCTCCGGCCTCCCAGCCCTCCGCTCCGGTCGAGAGCGAACATTCGCGGGCGCTCCATTTAATGTCGAGCTCCCACTGACACCCAACAAGCTGCGACAGTGAAGACACCTGTCGCAGCAGTGAGAGGCCGGTAAGGAGGGGGGAGGACAGGGTACACGCGCCGGACATTGGAGACAGATTACAATCGGCGAAGAGAAAAAGTGCCCCCCCACCTTCTGCCTCATTGACTATACCAGCCCAATTCACGGGCTGAACATCAAGCAAGTAAAACTATTGAAGTGGGGTGGGGGATTGAGTCAAACCCATGCCCAGATAGGCTGCAATCAACAATCAATCTGCAATTCAGATTGCTGGTCACGCAGGAGGCAGCCTAAGTGAATGGACTACAACTGAGGCACGGAAAGTGCAAAGTGGGACAAAGTGAGCCATATTTATCCTAGACCTGGAAAGATAAGGAAAGGAGTAAATTTCGCCCAACCCAAAAGACTGGTAAAGAACCCCCACTTAACAACCACAATCCGATCAGAAACTGGAGCAACCCCTATATGCAAGAAAGGAAAGCGAGATCCTGTTACTGGAAGTTGCACCACTAAGCCAGCGCTATAAGGGCAAGACATCCATAGTGAGACCAACAACTCATTGCAGCACACCCTTGAGGTGCTGGGTTCGCGCAAGTCAAGGAAGCTAGATGTTAAAAACCGCACAGCATCATATAAGCTACACGGACACCTGAGGCTGGACGGTGGAATAACTCAAGCAGAAATTGCCGCCACCTACGGATCACCTCGTTAAGTGTAATTGACAGCAATAAGCGACAATATCGCTCAACCCCCAGTGTACGTGCCAAGCTCCCACAACCTGGAAAGCACGTTGCATGTAGGCTGCTCGCCAACCAGATACCTTGAAGGGTCCCGTCGCAGTGTATAGCCGATAACCCACACTGCAAGCAGGAGCAGAGAACACTTTGAAGCGGGGAACGAACAGAACAGAATGATGTGAACAGTGAAGGAATATATAACTGGCTCCAAAGTAGAGAACACAGCTGCATACACAGTCCTGCAAACCACAGATGCTGCCATTGAGGGTAGTAATAATAAAGTAAGATCCCACTCTGTGAAACCCCGCAGCACTACCCTTCATTAGACGCCACGACCCAGAAGCATTAAAAATCCAGGTCTCTGAAATGCACCCATGTGTCGATCCTGTCAGACCCCCTTCCCCCGGGACAAAAGAAACCTCTGTACCGTCACGACACCGGACCAACATGGGGAAGGACAAACCAAGGAAAACCTCCACACAAAGCAGTATAGAACAATACTCAACAACACCCATGTCCCACTCACCGGAGCGTCCAGCATCAATTGAATCTGACAACATGGAGGATGATATCTCCCTCAGGGACGTGATGAGTGCTATTGCCAGCTCCAGAACATCAATGGAGAAGAAAATGGACAGTATTGGTGCCGATGTGTCCCTACTGAGACACGGCCTACAAAAATTGACCTTGCGTACCGGAGAAGCCGAGGCCCGCATCTCAGAAGCAGAGGACAGCCTGCGGGGGGTCAACAGACGTATGTCCGGAATGATAGATCGCATCAAAATCCTGGAAGCAAGAATCGATGACAATGAAGGGAGATCCAGGCGCAACAATATCTGCATACTTGGCCTCCCTGAAAAGACAGAAGGGGCAAGCATGGAGCTGTTCCTCGAGGAGTGGCTCACAGACATATTTGATGCAAAATCCTTCTCCATTTTCTTCTGAATTGAGCGGGCACATCGTATTCCAACCGGTAAAGTCATGCCAGGGGCGCCACCGTGCTCAGTCATTGCAAGATTCCTGAATTACAGGGACAGGGACACTGTACTACAGATGGCAAGATCAAAAGGGTCCATCACTTACAACAGATCGAAAATCGCTTTCTTCCCTGACTTCACCAAGGAGGTGCAAAAAGCACATCAATCATTTGACCCGCTCAAAAAACGGCTGCAGGCACTAGGAACAAAATATGGCCTGATCTTTCCTGCCCAGCTCAAAATATTCCACAATGGAACCACAGTGCACTTCACAGACCTGAAAGAAGCGTGGAATTGGGCGGAGAGACGCATAGCAGGCGAATGGAGCGCTAAAAAGAGAACAGGGGGCGAACGTAATGAACTACACCCCGAGAGACCACCGGAGAACAGACCCCAGCAACAACAGGAGGGAATACTGCCACAATGAAATGAATAACAGCAACCTGATAACAATCAAAGCCGACACAATCACTGTAAGCTGAAAAGTAACAGAGCTTCTGCTCTAAACAGTAACACAAATCAAAAAGTATGCAATGGCTGGCGGCCGCACCAGAGCCGCCCCCCCTGATGAGGAAGAGACCACATAGTAGTTAACCAGTTTAGTTCGGATCCGTTTTTAAGTTATGAAGGGACGACAGATACTTCAGTTGGGGGCGAAGTGTGGGGAGGGGCGAGTTGGATATAAGTTCAGAAGATGGAAAAGCTCAATGGAATATCGAAGCATATGAAAAATAGAAACTAAACAAACACTAGCTGATGACTCCCGCCACAAGATGAGCGGGGGCGACACCACTATCCCAGGAAACCTTGATGACACCCAGAATCACGAGCACTGAAGGATAGCAAGACTCGAACACTAAAGCTTCTCACCTGGAACGTGAACGACTTAGGAAACAGCCTGAAAAGACGATTGGTACAACAGGTTTTGAATTGACATAATCCAGACATAGGGCCTCATTACACGGATGGCGCTAAGGGTTTACCGGCACCGGTAAGGGCACCGGTGCCGGTAATCCCTTAGCGCCATACTACGAGGTCCCTCAGCGGGTCCCGCCCTTAACGTGTGGTCCACACGTTAAGGACGGGACACGCTGAGGGACTTCAGGGCAAATAACGGTACCGCTAATAGCGGTACCGTTATTTGCTCCTTCCCCATTCCCATTGAGCCCTATGGCGGTAATTCCCCCCATTCACCAAGGCGAAATCGGTAAAATACCGGCGGCAACCATGGCGCTAATAGCGCCATGGTTACCGCCGTCTGTGTAATGAGGCCCATAGTCTTCCTAACAGAGACTCACTTAGCGGGCACAACCAATGCACTGTTCAACCGCTCCAACTATCGCACAGCAACACAAGCGGGCTTTACGATGGGAGCCAGAGGAGTACTGATACTTGTACACAAAAGATTGCCACTCACCCTCACAAAAACACAGGACACTGGGGGCAGATTCACATATGCCACAGGCACACTCTGGAATAAATCAATATACCTATTGGCGATCTACGCCCCACCTGCACTACAATCCATACTAATTGAGGATATAACACCTTTGTTGTCCGATGATGTCTCTGATATCCTGATCCTTGGAGGTGACTTTAACGATGTCATGAGTAATATACAGGATCGCACACATCTACGCAGCAGAGACCCCAATCGCCGAACCAATCCGGCCTCATTTGTGGAAGCATTTGGCATCAGAGATGTGTGGCGTGACCTGCATCCCGGAGAGCAACAATACTCATATCACTCTGGGGTACATGCATCATTATCACGCTTAGGGCCTCATTACACGGATGGCGCTAAGGGATTACCGGCACCGGTAAGGGCACCGGTGCCGGTAATCCCTTAGCGCCATACTACAAGGTCCCTCAGCGGGTCCCGTCCTTAACGTGGCCAGACCACAAGTTAAGGAAGGGACCCGCTGAGGGACTTCAGGGCAAATAACAGTACCGCTAAAAGCGGTACTGTTATTTGCTCCTTCCCCATTCCCATTGAGCCCTATGGGGGCTCAAATGGGAATGGGGAAGGGCCTTGGTGAATGGGGAATTACAGCCCCGCCAACCTTGGTTGGAATGGGGCAGTAATTCCCCCATTCACCAAGGCGGACTCGGTAAAATACCGGCGGCAACCATGGCGCTAATAGCGCCATGGTTACCGCCGTCCGAGGCCCACAGACTACTTCTTTGTACCAGCAGCAATAATACACACAGCAACACAAGCGGAATACCTCCCAAGAGGCATCTCGGATGACTCCCCTCTACTCATGTCGATAACTACATGTAAACCAACCCCCCCACCGACATGGAGATTGAACAATTATCATCTGGGCTCCCCTGAACTAGTAGAACGCCTACAAAATGCTAGCTCGACATATTTTGAACTAAATGAAGGATCGGTAGACTGTCCCATTACACTATGGGAAGCCTACAAACCGGTGCTACGAGGGGAAATCATTTTCTGGACTGCAGCACAAAAGAGAAAACATCTAGAATCAGTGGAGGAGGCAGAAGCGAATGTAAAACAAGCGGAGGCAACACACCTAATCCAAGACTGCGTTGACACAAACAGAGCCCTAATCCTGGCTCAGAAAAAAACTCCAAAACATTGCATTGGTCAACGCAAAACAAGCACACAGAGCAATGAAAGCCAGAATCTATGAAACGGGTGACAAGGCGGGGAAGATGCTTGCCTGGCTCGAACAGAGGGACGAGGGGCATAACCAAGTAAGAATGATCACATCCCACCAATCGGAACCATGCCTGACAGATGCAGAGATAGCTGAAGAGTTCGCTGGGTACTACGAGAAGTTATATAGAGCACCTGCGTCTCCCCCTGAGGGCTCTATGTTGGAGGAGATCTCCCTCCCCTCTCTAAATACCGAACAAATTGCTACCCTAGAAAAGGAAATCACGGAAGATGAAATCATAGCCGCTATGATGCAGCTCCAGTCTGGGAAAACACCCGGGCCGAATGGCTTTCCCATAGAAACATGGAAGAAGATAGGAGGTAACGAACTGGCCCCCCACCTGCTCAAAATGTACCAACAAGCCCGAATCACAGGCAGCCTGCCAGCAGACCTAAGAAAGGCCACAGTAATTGTAATACCCAAAGCAAACAAGCCCCCAGACAAGTGTAGTTCATATAGACCGATCTCCCTTATTAACACCGAGGCGAAGATACTGGCCAAATTATTAGCGACACGCCTACAACAGGTCATCTTTGATTCACCCAGACCAATGTGGCTTCATACCTGGCAGGTCTACACAATGAATATTCGGAGAATACACTTAGCCATTGAACGCGCCCAGACCCTGAATGTTCCCCTGGGAGTCCTCGCAATAGACTTTGAGAAGGAATTTGATTCTATCCACTGGGAGGCACTCTGGGAGATCATGCGTAAAATGGGGTCCGAGAACAATTCCTATCCTGGGTCCAACTACTGTACATCGCACCAATGGCCGAGGTCAGGGTGAATAGCTGGACGTCTCGATCCTTCGCCTTGGGAAAAATTAGCCATGGAAACACTTGCTCAGCTCCTAAGAGATGCACCCGCATGTAGAGGAATCCCGGGGGGGCGGGACTGGGAAGACAAAGTTTTATTATACGCAGATGACCTGTTGATATACATGCGTGACCCCAAGACGGCATGTGTGGTAGTGATGCAACTACTACAAAAATACGGGGCCTTTAGTGGCCTGAAAGTGAACTGGTCCAAATCCACAATATGTGCACTAAACCAACTAGGCATGGAACCCCCAGAGCCCTGCCCATATAAAACAGCCCCCAACCACTTTCAGTACCTGGGTATCAAGATCACAAGAAACCTTAATGATTACACGTCCAACAATTTACAACCCATCACAGACCGGATTGAGGGGGATGTGCAACATTGGATGTCTCTCCCACTGACCCTGTTGGGTCGAGCTGCACTGTTTTAAAATGCTAACACTCCCTCGTTCTCTGTACATAGTTCAGAATACCCCACTCCACATACCTGGGAAGACGTTCCAAAAAATAGACTGCACACTCAGAAAACTTCTATGGGGAGGTGGACGACCGAGAATAGCCCTCCGAACACTGCAAAGATCGATCTGTGAAGGCGGCATTTGCTTACCAAGGCTACAGTCATACTACTGGGCTAGCCAAATGTCGGTAATAAATGATGCACAGCATGCAGAAACCACGCTGCCGCACGTGCAAACATCACCCCCCCCTGAAGTTATATGCTGCAGCACCCAGAGTAAGTCCCAGAAAAATTGCATCACAGACACCTCGTATCTGGAGGGAGTCTCACACCTTTATAGGGTGGGAAGACAAGGTCACACCAATACAGCCGCTATGGAACAATAGGAATCTCCCCAAGTTAACCAAATTGCCGGAATGGCCTACATGGGTGAGATGTGGTATAGGCAAGGTGGAGGACATCGCAGAAAATGGCAATATTAGACCCTTTGATGACCTGGGTCTGTCCTTTAACCTCCCAGAGTCGGAAAAATACCATTATACACAGCTTCAACATGCATTACAACAGCATCTCCCTGCCCTCTCCAACATGTCAGATAGTACCCCAATGGAACAAAACATAATCACAGACCATATTCAAGCAAAAGTCATCACAGTGATGTACAATGTTATAACCTCCTTTGCCACACCAGAACTGACACAGCTGAAGACAAAATGGGAAGAGGAGGTTGGGGAAATCATGCCAGAAGACTGGGTGCAGATCCTAATGTACCCCCGAGAAATCGCCATCTCGACTAGACTACGGCTAGTCCAACTTAAAATATTACACAGGATCTACTACCCGAGAGTGGCCTTATACCGCTGGGGTAAATTAGCGGAACCCAACTGTTTACGCTGTCGTGAGCAGGAGGGAACCTTTTCTCATATATTATGGGAATGCCCACATATCAGTCACTACTGGCAACAGTGCTGTGATAGCCTTACGAAGGTCCTACAACAAACAATCCCCAGAGACCCTAAACTACTGCTACTAGGAGCAGACAGCGAGATAGATCTGTCAAGATATGAAAAGCTATGCTTCATGACTGCAACTGCGATCATCAAAAGGAATATAGCCCAACTCTGGGGAGCAGCACAATCGCCACAGGTAGACCAGTGGATCACTGATGTACAAATCTGTATAGCCATTGAAAGAAGAGTGTATGAAGCCAAGGGATGCCCCGAAAAGGCGGACAAGATCTGGCAACGCTGGGAAGACATGATATGAACTCTCAAACTTCAAGGTCTTGACAGCATGAGATATGGGATATGAACACTGCAGCGTAGATCTCACCATAAGACATATTATGCAATGTATGCAATCTCTATGAGCACGTATTCCATCGAATGTTATTGTTATTGTGATCTGGCCCGATAGGGACCAGCAGTTGTATGTTACAAAAACCAATAAAATACGATATTAAAAAAAAATAATAATAATAAAGCAGTCCTAGTGGAGTCTCGTCAAAATAAAATGGCCTATACTAAAAAACCTATTGCCATTCCTTACCGCTAAATACAAATAGGGTGGGGTAGTGTTCATGAAAAAAGAAAGAAGCGTTCACAAAATTATATGTCAGGATGTCAGGCCTTTGGCCTCCTTTGCCCACATTTTCAGCACGAGACAAGGCGGTTCACTCGAGTAAAGCACACACTATGGCTTCTTCAGCATGAGGATACAGTTCCATTACCAGCATCAGGGCCTTCTGTACCCAGGTCTCTTTACTTCAAAGTGTCTTGATTCAGAAGGCCTGATATACCAAAACAAAACACAAAGTTTCTTTTCTCTTATACGCACTAAATTCCTGTGATTAACCTTGGATCCGCCTCAGCCGGGCTGAGATCCCTTTCATATCATGGTCGTTACTGTGGATTGCCCTCTTCTGGGCTTAGATACCCCTTTTCACAATGTTCAGAGAATATTCTCTCTCGAATGAGTCACAGACAGTTCACCCCAGATCCTCCTCAGCCGGGCTCAGATCCTTCCTCTTACACAATTAGTCTTCCTCAGCTGGGCTCGGACCAATTTTCAGTTCGCATTAAACCATTGAAGACTTTTGAATGTGCACAGGCCTTAGTTAGACCCATTGCAGGACCACTTTGATATCCAATTTCCCTTCTCCACAATTGCCAGCCCATTCGATACCTAACAGAGACCTTTGAATGAGCACCCACGTGGCACCGGACCACTCTGTCTATGGTATCTTTCTTGGCTTCCAAAAGTTCAGTCACTCCACTGGTTTTATATTATTTTCGAGGATGTTCATTGCATACTTTTCACACACAGTTCTCTTTCGATTTCTTCATACAATGTTGCCGCTTGCAACCTTGGTTCTAACACAGGCTGATCTCGTATCAGTCTCTCCGACTCACCGGCTGTGCTGTCTTTACTTGCGTTGCTTTGTTGTGGGAGCCAAGGACAGTACCATGGCGGCAACCGTTCCTCCTCGCCTTGATTATCGATGCGGGAGAGCCCCGGGTACCTCCGACACACAATGCAGGTTTCTTAGGCTTTGGTCCCCGGTCTAAGGTTTCTTATTTTCCAAGGTTCACAAAAGTAACATTCTGAAAATGTCAAGGGCACTTTCCTCCTTGCAACCCTCTCTGGTCTCGCCGTCTTTCTCCTTGTATTATACTGCCATCTGGGAACCACTGCTTCCTCGTATGCTTTGCCTTGCTCAGAGTGTGCTTTCGTGCTCCGCCTTTTATCTGTGTGGGAAGGTGTGATGGAAGTCAGGTGTGTGTAATGATCAGTAATTGCCTGACCTTGCCTGACCCTTGTATTGGGACATGTCAGGTATACGGCTCTGGCGTTAGTCCATTTTCGCTCACGGTGAGCTGTCCGTGAGAAAGTGATTGTGTCTGGAAAAGGGGGGGGGTTGATTCCTAAGTATCCTACCTGCTAGGATGGGGAAAAGGTGTTACAGGGAAGGGGATACCACATGTCACTATCCGGTGTCCCACTCCCCGAAGACCCCTCATCCAGGTGATCCTCCCACACTGGTCCACCCCCAGGAACTGGATACAAAAGCGAAGGCCATGCCCTGGCCACCTGGATGACAGATCCCCAGGGAATAGCGGGTGAGACACCTTCAGGTGTCTCACAGCTCCCTCCTGTGCCACTACAGTAAAGTGATACTCCTGCCTGGGGGAGTGGGGCCAAGAAGAGGGGGTGAGTAACATGCTGCCACCCCATGCCCTGTCAACACCCAGAGGCATTCTCGCCTGGGGAAGCCTGAATGTGGCGCAGCCTAGACGCCCTGCTACCCGCGCCTCGCTGCCAGCCCCAATATCAACGGACTGAGCCGATGTGGCCCTGTTTTGATGCTTTCTGAACTGTGCCAATAACTGCCCTTGACCCGTGGTAGTGACGATCCTGAATGGACTCTGAAGCAAAGTGCACTGGTCTCCTGTGGTCCTGCAAGTGCTCAAAGAGGACTCAGTAAACATGTGTTTAGATGCATGTGAGCACGCATGTAAGTTATATGCTTAAAGTGGCCCCAGTTTAAATGGATACGAAGCTGTGATTCCTGCAGTTTGTAGTCATGCTCTATATGGTGCCAATAGCTAACAATGGAGTCCTTCAGTGGTTGACACAAGGTTTATGCATCGCTCTAAATGACCCACATCATTATGGACACAACACAGGTGGGCTTCTGCATACCGCAGAGGCTAAGAAGTTGATGGGAGGAATCAAAAAGATGGTATAATAGATTGGATCTCCATTCAATCTGGTCACTAGATAAAAAGCACTTGCCGGGGGGGACCTTAATGGATAAATAAACTCCATTCAATTGCGATGTTCAAGCCTTCCTTAACCGAATTGAGGTCATAAATCCATTTCTGTTCTAATTTTCTTAGTTTAAGGTCTCTATCCACCCCCCGGGGTGCGCGCGAACAGTTTGGATAATGAACCAGTAGATGCCTTCTTGAGTGTGTTTGGCAGATTTAAAATGAGCCACCAGAAGTTGTCTTGGTTCCTTACACGCAAAAAAGAAATTTAAGGTCAGTCACTTGATATTCCAACCTCAAAACACAGTGGGCCTCATTCCGAGATTGGAGGTAGTCATGGCGCTACTTGCACCATGACTGCCTCCAATAACGGGTCCGGCACCGGTATGGTTCAATGGGGACTTACCGGTGTAGTCCGACCTTTGCGGGACCGGTAAGTCCCCATTGAAAAAGCCATTCCCCATTCCCATTTAAGCCCCCATAGAGCTCAATGGGAATGGGTAGGACGCTAATAACGGTACCGTAAATTGCGGTACCGTTATTAGCTCTGAAGTCCCTTAACGGGTCCCGTCTATAACGCCTGGTCAGACCAGGCATTAAAGGAGGGTCCTGCGGCGCTAAGGGACCTCGTAGTAGGGCGGTAAGGGATTACTGGCACCGGTCTCCTTACCGGTGCTCGGTATCCCTTACCACCCTAATCGGAATGAGGGCCAATGATAAGAATAGGGTACCCTTTTTTAAATGACGGACATTATGGACATTTGTTTGGGTTTTAGATTGTCAGAAAATATGAAAGTCGCGTCAAAACAATATGGTGAACAAAAATTGTGTTAGAAAACCAAGAAGTGTCCTGAAGACAGGTCCAATAGAACACGCCCACAAGATTTTGTTTTGGTTTTAAAATGTTATAATTGTTGTTGTACATCTTTGTCTTTTGATAATATTAAAATATGTATTTTTTTAATGAAAAATTGTGTGCTACCCATGTCTAAATTAGGTATGACAATTACATGTGTTCTGTCGTTGGATATTTGACGCCCTCTGCGTGGCAGGAAGGGTAGCTGTGCTGTGGCATCTCTTGTTGTTACTAGATATATCAGTGAACAAGAACAAGTGACCCATATATCTGATGTCATCAGTGATGTCATCAATGACATGTGTTATCTCATCTTTGATGTCCTGGGTGTTAGCCTTAACAGCGCACGGTGGTGGCGCGGGTTATGGTTGCTTAGCTTACCATAACTGGTGAATTTCAGAGGTTTTTCGGTTTTACTTGTAGCTATAGTGTTCCTTTAACAAAGTTTTTTCATTGAATTTCATAGGTTTTTATTAGTGCAACTTAACATAACGTCCCTTTAACAATGTTTTTTCAGTGAATTTGATGGGTTTTTATTAGTGCAACTTTACCATAACGTCCCTTTAACAAAGTGTTTTCAGTGCACATTATATATATATATATATATATATTTTTTTTTTTTTTTTCTCACAAAAAACTTTGTTAAAGGGACGTTATGGTTAAGTTGCGCTACTAAAAACCTGTGAAATTCCCTAAAAAAAACCATCATCATGACATTATGGTTCACGGTAAAACCGGAAAACCCCTGAAATTCGCCAGTTATGGTAGCCTAAGCAACCATAACTGCCTGCACCACTGTGCACTGCTAACACTAACACCAGCTAAGCAACCATAACTCGCGCCACCACCATGCACTGCTAAGACTAACACCCAGGACATCAAAGATGACATCACAAATATCATTCATGACATCACTGATGACATCACATATCTGGGCCACTTGTTTTATATTGACAAAAACTGGTCAGGTGGGTTTATTTACTGACAGTCAGAAACTAAACTTTCAAAAGGTATTACATTTATAGATATTGCTATTCTCACATGTTCTTACACTACTTTCCTTAGAATGTAATCGGTCCTTATGCTGTACATATATAGGGGAAGAAGCAGGCCTGCAACACAGCCATCATTTTTGTACGTGAATACAATCATGTACATTATACACAGTTGGTATCGATACTGCCTCTTGTTTGCTTACTTTACTCTCCATATATAAGCCCCATATGTTTATGCATTGTAGTCTGTTTATGTTTTGTGTGTATTAGTAGAAATATGTAGCAAGTGATGCGTTATTAGCTACTTAGTACATGTTTCACAGTATGGAAAAGTGTTATGCAGAGGCATACACCGTTTCATTATATAACTTTGGAAAATTTCAAATATAGCACCTCTGTGGTGTATGCTGCAGCCAATACCTACATTTCTGTATGAGTAGGTTCCTGCACTAGAAAGAACACTGCAATGGAATGTTCTTTAGAACACTACATTGCGTGATGAAGTATGTAGTTTATTACACATATTCAGATAATCCCTAATATTTTTTGCCAACATTACATTCACCACCCCTTGTATGAAAGGTAAAAGCGCATGTGATGTCATCAGTGATGTCATGAATGATATTTGTTATGTCCTGGGTGTTAGTCTTAGCAGTGCACGGTGGTGGCGCGAGTTATGGTTGCTTAGCTGGTGTTAGTGTTAACAGTTCACAGTTTTTTTTGTGTGAATTGGACGGGTTTTTAGTACAATTTAAGGGTCGTTTGGTAAACAGTATATAGCTTCCGAAGAATGCCACATGAAAATATACTGTCGTACAGCACCGTGACATGTCCCAGAATCAGTACACCCTTACCGGAACAAAGTATGCCTGTTGGGCAATGTGGAAATAGATTTTATAATCATGTAGGAACGTCCACCTTCAACATTTGCCTTACACAACGCCAACACGTATTGGTATGCAGCGATTGCCAAAGCACTACACATTATATATTGGTAGGGAAAGTTGTACTTATCTGAAAAAGACATCAGCTAAATGCGCAGCAGTGGTGTAATGCAAAAGCATAAGAAACTGAGTTGCTACCTTGCACATAACAGATGAAAAATGTGTTGCCACACATACAGTCACTCATATTATCGTTTGATGCCTTTTTGCGCAATGCCGGTTGCCTGCCATGGCAAAAAATAAAGCCACCCGTAAACAAAGTTAATAATGGGTTAATAACGACCTTGCACAGTATAATTGAAAAAAAAAAAACTTGAATACACTCCTTGTACTACTTATTTCTCTGTAAATTACATAATTACATAGGCGCAATAATCTTTGCCAGCAATAGTCTAAATTACGAATGCAGTAACGTGTGCTACTAAAAAGGACGTTTACTAATCCGAGGCGACTTTGGCAGTAAGTATCACAAAAGAAAATCCTCTTTCAAGATGGCCACCATAGAAAGGGAAGACGGTTAATGCATACATAGACCCTCTTCCCTTTCCATTGTAGGTTGCAAAAAGCACAAGTACGTGGCGTGACGCAGAACCTGTAAATAAACAATCAGCAACGTACAAGTTAATAAGTGTTACGCTCACCTGGTATCCACAGGGACGCCACCCAGCCGGGTTACTCGCTGGTATGCTTCACAGCTTTGCCCTGATGTGGTCTGCGAGGAAGGTTCTGCCTGAAAATACAGGAGGATTGTGTTCAAGACTGACCGACCGGGGTAAGTATCCTCCCTCCACCCCCGTATGATTTCAGTCCCTGTGGCGCCCGCTCCTCACCTTGTGGTAGAATTAGGCGTGCTCTCCATCCTGCCTTCTTTGCGGGGCACGTTGTCTTTCATGGGCGAGTGTGGTCCAGTTACTTCACTGACACCGGCCCGTTTGATATTGTTCAGGTAGGTCTTATTGCTGTTCTTTAGTTTTGTTGCTATCCTGCATGCTGTTGCGTAGCAATTTCAATTGTATACGCATGCGCGAGCCGCATCGAGGCTCGCGCATGCGTAGTGAATAATAAAGGCGGTGCGCCGGCAGTTCGCGCCGGCGACCGGAGCAGACACACGTCTCCGGCGTCCACTCTCTGTGTGCGTGCATGCATGCGTGTGTGTGTGTGCGAGCGAGGCCCCGGCAAGCCCCAAGGCCCATAACACTGGCGACGAGGACGGACACGGAGCCATCCTCCGCTCGGACGGCATCGGAGTGAAGGAACGCTGCTGCGTGTGCATCGATCGGGTGCACACGGACCCACGCGCACGGCCAGCGGCCATTTTCTTTTTCTCTTCTCTACACGCGGATTGCAGTGGTTGCGGCCCGAGAGGGTGCTCGTGCGCCATCTGCCTCCTGCACTGCTCCAGAGAAATTTTTGGAACCACCACAGCCCAGATACCACAGGGTTGTGGTAAAGACAAGAAAGAGAGTGTGATTGCACTCTGAAGACCACCAGTTACCTCGGCTCTTACCAGAGAAGGACCACTGTGAGTACACCATCGGGGAAGAAGGAGAGGAAGAAGAAAATGCTGTCGCCCCAATTCCTCGCAGAATGCACAGTACCCTAGCGCCTATGCCTGAATTTGACACCACGGGCCCCCCATCCAAGTTAGGGCCGAAGTGGATCACATGGGTTAAGAAGCTGGAAATGTTTTTTAGAGAATCGGGGGAAACGGAAGATGAGGCGAAGATTGCCATCATGGTCTATTCTGCAGGGACCGAGGTTCAACGCATTTATGACACTCTCAATATTCCAGCAGCGAATTATGATGCGGTCAAGCAAGCTTTCCGTGACCGCTTCCTTCCTATGGTGAACGTTGACTTCGACAGGTTTGTCATGGGTGCGGAGAAACAATTAGAAGAGGAATCACTGGACCAGTTTTGCGCTCGTCTGAGACAACTAGTGAGCTCCTGCAGATGGGTCAACAAGGAAGAAATGGTTCGTAACCAACTGCTGCAAGGTTGCTGCTCAGGTAAACCGAGGAGACAAGTGCTAAGAGAGCCCGGACTGACTCTGCAGCAAGTTCTGGACATGGGGAGAGCGTACGAACTGGCGGAGGCAAGAGGGGCGAAAATGGACGCTGCTACACGCTCCAGGAAGGAGGAAGAGGCATACGCTATCAGACGCTCGGCCATGGGGGAAGGCAAGATGGACACCAAAGAGAAGTGAAGGGCCCACGACGCAAGGGAATGTCTCATCGTGTTCGTACTGTGGATACGATCTGCCGCATGAGGGAGAGTGCCCAGCAAAGGCAAGGACCTGTGGTCGATGCGGCACACCGGGACACTATGCGAGAGTGTGCAGGGCAACGGCGCCAGTTACAGTCTTGAGAGGACCAGAGAGAGTCGGCAGAGGTGCCGCTGGAAGAGTAAGGGGCGTGTCCTCTGTCGAACAAGGCATGCAAGACCTCAATATCGCGGAAGAGGAGGAGGAAGATGAAGAAATATTTTTCATTTCAAGCATTGCGCAAGGCCCTGGGGACCGTCGACAACCCAAATGCACCGTCAACATTAGCGAGATGCCAATTCCGGTCCTCATAGATACTGGGACGTCCGTCTGCGTACTTGCAACAAAACATTACAATGCTCTTCCTGGCCCACCAAGGCTGACGACTTCCACAGCACGAATCTACGCATTCGGAGGGGACACACCTCTTCCCATCCAGGGAGTGTGTGTGGCCCCGGTCTCTCATGGTCAAAACAGAATAAAGGCGAGGTTTTTCGTCACCAGCGTGAGCCCCCACTCCCTCCTAAGCTGTGCCGCGTCAGAAGCGCTCAACATTGTACACTTCACCCTTGCTGTGTACTTCACAGATCTGGACCGCCTACTACAGCGTTTTGAGAAGATATTCACTGGCATCGGAAAGCTCAAGGCAGAGCCCATATGGTTGCACATAGATGAGTCCGTGAGGCCGACTGCGCTTAAACATCGGCGTATCCCTTTTCATCTCAGGGAACAAGTGGTGAAAGAACTACAGTCACTGGTGGACAAGGACATTATCGAGAGGGTAGATGGACCCACTCCCTGGGTCTCCCCAATTGTGGTGACCCCGAAGCCAAAACAACCGGGGGCAGGCTACCACCAGTTGGAACTCCACCCCGAGTCCAGGTATATTACGACCTTTACGACCCATGAGGGGTTGTATCAATACAAAAGACTTAGCTTTGGGATCTCGTCCGCAGCAGAGGTTTTTCAAAATGCCATCAGGGGGGCATTATCAGGACTTAAAGGGGTCATCAACATGTCAGATGACATCCTAGTGTTTGCAAAATCAGAAGAGGAACATCTGAAGCGCCTCGAGCATACCCTGGAGAGACTGTGCAGTGTAGGTTTAACACTACATAAGGAGAAATGCGAATTTCTGAGGGACAGGCTTGAATTTTTCGGGTTTATATTTCACGCTGGAGGAATTTCCCCGGATCCGGAGAAGGTGAAAGACATCAGAGATGCCTCCCCACCAGCGTCCCCAGCCGAAGTAAGAAGCTTCTTAGGGATGGTCAATTATTGTGGCCGCTTCATCCGAGATCTAGCCTCCCTATCGGAACCACTGAGGGCGCTCACCAGAAATGATGTGGCATGGATGTGGACAGGGAAGGAACAAAGAGCGTTCACCGCCATTAAAAATGCCCTGTCGGAGCAAGAAACTATGGCGTACTTCCACCCCGGTCATGAGTCGCAGATCGTAGTTGATGCTAGCCCGGTAGGGCTGGGAGCGGTCCTCATGCAAGCAGACCAGCAAGGGACCATGAGGCCCATCGCCTATGCCAGCAAGGCCCTGACCGACACAGAGAGGCGTTACTCCCAAATAGAGCGAGAAGCCTTGGCCATACTGTGGGGGTGTAAACATTTCAGAATCTACATTCTGGGGAAGCCAGTTGTGGTGGTAACTGACCACAAACCCCTCATCCCCATACTGTCTGGGTCATCGTCCAAACCACCTCCGCGCATAGAAATGTGGATGTTGGCCCTCATGGAATATGGGGTCAAATTGCTATATCGACCAGGGACACACAACCCGGCTGATTACCTGTCGCGCCATCTGGGTTGTGTGGCGGACTGTGTGGAAGCTGTACATCTAGTTGTGGAGGCTGCCCTGCCTGTAGCCCTGACGCATCAGGAAATTGCAGATGAGTCCAATAACAACGAAGCATTCCGGAAAATAAAAGATGCGGTGGACATCGGGAATGGCGGGAAGTCCTCCTTGACAACTCCCGAAGGACCGCGGAAGCTCGAAGAGATCTACAGGCACTCTGGAAGGCACGCCACGAATTGTCGGTGGCGGATGACGGAATCCTGCTAAGAGGGCACCAGATCGTAACCTCCTTGACAACTCCCGAAGGACCGCGGAAGCTCGAAGAGATCTACAAGCGCTTTGGAAGGCACGCCACGAATTGTCGGTGGCGGATGACGGAATCCTGCTAAGAGGGCACCAGATCGTAATACCAGGAGTGCTGGTTGAGAAAGTCCTACAGCTAGCCCACAAGGGACACCAAGGAATGGCCAAGATGAAAGCTTGGCTCAGATTGAAAGTTTGGTTTCCAGATCTGGAAGGAAGGGTGGAGAAATTTGTGAAGGCCTGTATCCCATGTCAAGCCGCCACACCTGTGGAGAAGGCGCCACCCATTCAGGCCAAGGAGAGGAGTGACCGCCCATGGGGGACTGTTCACGCGGACTTCGGGTCCACGGGCCGAGGCTTATACTTTCTGGTGGTGACAGACCAGTGGTCATGATACCCTGAGGTGGAATTGGTCGAATCCACATGCAGCGAACACACCATTCTGGCCATGGACAAAATATTCGCCACACATGGGTTCCCTCTCGAAATTTGCTCGGACAACGAGGACAGGGGGATAAAGCATCGCAAAGTAACACCATTATGGCCGAGAGCAAATGGCGAGGTGGAGCGATTTATGCAAACGCTCAACAAAGTGTTCCGCATATCCGTGAATGGGGGAGAAGATCTCAGGTGAAATCTGGTCGAGTTCCTAAGAGAATATCACACGACCCCACATCAATCCACCGGAGTGGCCCCCGCAGAGGCCCTCTTCAAAAGAATACCAAGAGGCCTACTACCCGAAGTGGAAGGGAGGACACCAGGAGAAATCGACAACAGTAAAGTGCGCACAGCAAGGGCCACTCTGAATGAGAAAGAGACCGCACGGCGGAGACTACCCGAGAGGGAATTCGCAATAGGAGACACCGTGCTGGTGCGCAACAGGAGGCCGGAGGGGAAGCTATCACTGCCATATGAGCCACAACCATTGGGCGTGACCCACGTCAAAGGGTCGATGGTCACGGTCGCCAATGCAAGAGGGTCTGTGACCAGAAATGTTTCGTTCTTCAAGTGCATAGAACCTGAAACCCCTGGAGCAGCCGTTAGAGATGATCCCGACCCCAGTACGGGAGTGCCGGTGGAAGACGATGGGCCGCCAGAGGCTCTGGCGGCACCCGAGGACCCCGACGCCGGAGCACGCAGGTACCCGAGCCGGACGGGGCGTAAGCCACCGCTGAGGTTCAAAGACTTCATCATGGACCCTACCTCTTAATCAAGGCAGAGGTATCGTGAACGTTATGATGGGCCCGTTGGCCCCATGTTTTGAAAAGGTTATTTTGTTTTGGGGGAAAAGGAGCGATGTTGCGTAGCAATTTCAATTGTATACGCATGCGCGAGCCGCATCGAGGGTCGCGCATGCGTAGTGAATAATAAAGGCGGTGCGCCGGCAGTTCGCGCCGGCGACCGGAGCAGACACACGTCTCCGGCGTCCACTCTCTGTGTGCCTGCATGTATGCGTGTGTGTGTGCGAGCGAGGCCCCGGCACGCCCCAAGGCCCATAACACATGCCTTACTTTGTTTAAAATGTCTCTTTTTCTCCCTTAGGTATGCAGAGCTTCTGCGCGGCGAACTGGCTATGGTTGAGCCCCGCTGGTAAATGATGGCGCATTAAGAGCGCTATGATGCGGTAAGTAAGTGCTATGCGCAGCGCTGCGAAGTCTTTGCTTTGCTAACCTCTGTTTTCCTTCCTTGTAGGTCACAGTGTTCTTCAGCGTGAGTGTAATGTCCGGAGTGGTGCCAGCCGAGAGGCGACCAGCCAGGTAAGCCTTTTGAGCAGTTTGTAATTTGTAAATGTCTCTACTGCTTTCTTTAATGTTGCCTCTATCTTCCTCTTTCAGGTCGTTCTGTCCGGGAGGCGTGCAGATTTGAGGAAGCTGTTATCAGGAGCTGCGAGTGGCTAAAGATGAAGACTGTAGGTAAGATGCTGCTGCTAATGATGTTCCTTTTGTCTCCTTGCAGGTTCTGCTTCTCCGAGGTTCGTGGGTATAGCTGGACACGGTGAGCGTCACTTTGCAAGCTGCAAAGTAACGCGAAGCGTGTTGTCTTGCTCGGGTGTGGTTTAAATAGCCCCAACAAAATAGTCCAGGTAAAGTAGTCCCTAGGCTACCACACCCAAAACAGTAGACCGCATAGCTTGGTTCTTAGGAACCAAGCTATGTGGATGCCTCCATGTTGGCTGACAATACAATAAAGTAGTTCCCAAGCACATTGTTTTTCATGGTGTATGAGCCAGGCGCCATAGGCGCCAGGACTGGCCCCATGAGGGCTTTTGAAGAGGATGCCAGGCTCCAGAGGTCCGAGCCCTGACTCCACCTGGCCAATGGGTTTGCCAGAGGGTGTTTTGGGTGAGGGTCGTGATAGCACTCCTCCCTAAGGCCCCTCCCATGGTGTTCCTTCTGTCTGGCCCAGGTTTGGTTGGGAAGTTCTGATGGAATTTCCCGATTAGACGTGGTGCATGGATATTCTCACTGGGCTGCCAGGATCTATCTTGTGGTCCAAATCCTTTCCAATCGACGAGATAATATAGCTTGGTCCTAGAGTATTTAGAGTCCAAGATATCTTTGACTTTGAATTCTGGTTCTCCGTCAACAAGTATGGGCTTAGGTGGTGTCCCAATCCGTGTGCCGGGTTGCATTGGTTTCAGGAGGGACACATGGAATACCAGGTGGATGTGTAGATTAGGTGGTAAATCCAGTTTCACGGCTGCTGGGTTGATAATTGCCTCAATGGTATAGGGTCCTAAGAATCTGGGATGAAAGGTCCGGGTTTCCTTGATGGGTACTAATTTAGCGGCTAACCAACCTTTGTCTCCTACTTGATAATCAGGGGCCTTTTTCGGTGTTGGTCGGAAAATCTCTTTTGTTTTTCTTCGGCATGAATAAGTTGTTCCTTTGCCCTTTTGAAAGCCTGAGTAATGGTTGTGTGTAGAGTCTTTAGCGCTGGCATTTCCAAGCTGGCTGGAAGGTCTAGTTTAGAGGTACGTTGATGTCTGCCATAAAGGGTATAGAAGGGCTTTTGTCCCGTGCTTGAAAGCAAAGAATTGTTATATGCATATTCGGCTATCCATAGTATGTCTTTCCAATTCCTTTGTTCGTGGTGCAGCATGCTCCGTAAATATTTCTCGAGTGTCTGATTGGTTCTCTCGGTTTGGCCGTCCGTTTGGGGATGGTGATTGGTAGATAGCCGAACGTCGATCTGCGCCATTGCACAACATTTTTTCCAGAAGTTTGAAACAAACTGGCTGCCTCGATCATAGACCAGAAACGAAGGGAAGCCATGTAGCTTAACCACGCCCTCCAGGAAAACTTTTGCTAAAGTGGCTGCGTCTGGGAGGCCTTTGAGAGGAATAAAATGGGCCATTGTCACGGCTCGCTCCCTTCGCTCCCGTTCCCGCCACTTGGGGGCATGTTTTGGGGTTTATTCCCTACTGGACATTTCCTCCGAACCTTATGCTACAGTGTCCTGATGAATTGGGAGCGCTAAAACCTTATTTCCCAAATTACTTCCCATCCGGATCCATTCCAGGTTTTTGGCAGCCAGCATGCTACTGCTACTTTAATCAAATGACTATGCTTCCCAGAATTCCTGGCTCACTGCTTCACCTCCTCCCTTGCAGGACAAGGCTGGGTGGAGGATAGGCACCACCTGTGGCTGCAGGTGCAGCAGGCGGCACGCCTGAGGGGTGTGCTCGTTAAGCAGCTTTAAAAGCCTCAGTTTGCTTCAGTCCAGCGCTGGTCATTGTTGCTGTGTTCCTGTTGTGACTGGTCCCTTGTTCCTTGTTCCTAGCTTTTGTGCCTAGTACCTAGTTCCTGTTCCTTGTTCCTAGCTTTTGTGCCTAGTGCCCAGTTCCTGTTTCTTGTTCCTCTGCCCTGGATTTCGGATTCTTGTGCTTAATTGATTTCTGCTCACTGGATTTCCCTTTCTGTCTTCCTCTGTCTGCAGGCAGCCTGTCTCTGTGCTTTACCCTTTAATGCTGCCCAATTCGCCTGTGTTTTCTGTTTCTTTGTTGCTGTCCTTTGCTACTGAAAAACCTGATGCTTTAGTCTTTCCCTTTATAGATTCAGCTTCCTGCCTCAAGGTTTCCTTTTGTGATATCATTTTCCCTGCTCCTTACTTTCTATTGGGATCCATTCCATGTTTTCCATCTCACTTCTGCATTCATTTCCCATGGATTATTAGGTGTTGGTGTTATTGTAACTAGACCCAGTGTAAATGCCCTTTTTGTTTCCTCACTATTTTATATCACTATTTCTACTCGCCCCTTGACTAGGGTCTTATGTATTTAGTTTCCTCCACCCATTGCTGTTATAGCCTTCAGGGTTTCTGTTTGATCAACTGGGTTCGTGAGTTTACTGACATTCAAGTGGTCTTTCCGGTCCTCGTGAGTACAGTTTCTAAGTTCCTTATTCTGTATCATCCAGAGTGTCAGCTCACAGATCCTGTCCTTGCTTGCCCTCTACGTGGGTTTAGCGCTGTCAGTATCTGTAATAGCATAGTGGGTAAGGAGTTTGCCGACTTTCCTTTCAGACATAAGGAGGTTCTAAGTGCTTACTCCATATTCCTTTTCATATATAGGTATTATTGTTTCTCTTGGGTTTTAGTATACATAAGTCTTGGGTTTTGTATGCACATATTTAGATTCAAAGTTGTACACTGTGAGATTCCGTGCACATTGCCTTCTTCCTTTCTTAACAGCCATCTTCGAGAATAAATCCACAACTACAAGGATGGTGTTGAACCCTTGGCTTGGAGGTAGATCAGTGATGAAGTCAAGGGAAAGAGTGTGCAATGGAACTGGAGGAATGTTCAATGGTTGTAGGAGACCAGATGGTTTTTGTTTCTGTGATTTATTTTGTGCGAAGACACCGCAGGACTGAATATACTGAATGATGTCCTTACGCCAGGTAGGCCACCAAAAGTTCTCTTTCACCTTAGCTACGGTTTTGGCGATCCCAGGATGCCCTTCGATCAGTGAATTGTGATATATGAAATAATATGCTGTTGTAATTCCTTCTTGGGTACATGTAGGCGATCCCTAAAAAAGGGTAGATGGTCCTTGATAGTATATTGTTCTCCTTGAGTTTGCCATGCGAGGTAGGCATCAGGATTCATTGTCTGTTGGATTTCTTTTCATAGTTCTGCTTGTGTTAAGGCTGTCGTGATACCCAAGAGTTTGTCTTCAGGTATAATAGGTACTGGGTCTGGAGTTGTATATACGATTTCATCTATGCCCATGCGAGATAAGGCGTCCGCCTTTCCGTTTCTGACTCCTGGTGGAAATGTGATTACATAATCATATTCGGCAAAGAAAAGGGCCCCCCGTAATTGGCGCAAGGACTGGGTCGTGGCTGTTTTGAGATACTGCAGGTTTCGGTGGCTGTGATGACTGTAATGGTGTGACTGGCCCCCAGAAGGTACTGCCTCCAGGCTTTAAAGTCGGATTTGATAGCCAGGAGTTCCTTGTCCGTGATGGCACAATTAATCTCTGGAGGTGAGAACTTTTTCGACCAGAAGGCCACAGGATGTAGCTGGCCGGTTTCCGGGTCTCAGCCCCCATTGTGAGACTGGACGCATCAGTTTCAACGACATAAGGGAGGTCTGGACGAGGATGTCGTAGGATTGGAGCAGAGGTAAACCTTTGTTTAAGTTCCTGAAAGGCTTCTTCTGCTTCTTCGGTCCAAGCAAACTTTTTATTGTTTTTTCGTAATAGTACTGTGATTGGGTGCACAACCTGAGAGAAGTCTGGGATGAACCGGCGGTAGAAGTTTGCAAAGCCCAGCATGCTTTGTACCCCTTTCAGAGACGTCGGTAAAGGCCATTTCAGAATGGCATCTACCTTGTGCATGTCCATTCTGATGCCTCCTGGAGTAAGGATAAAACCAAGAAATTCTACTTCGGTCACATGAAAAAAGCATTTTTCAAGCTTTGCAAACAAGCAATGTTGACGGAGCTTGGTGAGGACTGAACGAACGTGCCTGACATGATCTTGTTCCGAGGCTGAGTATACTAAGATGTCGTCTATGTACACTAAGGCGCACCCATCAATTAACTCCCTTAAGACGTCATTCATGAAATACTGGAATGCCGCAGGAGCGTTGCATAACCCGAAGGGCATGACTTGATATTCAAAGAAGCTGTACTTAGTACGGAAGGCGGTTTTCCATTCATCTCCTTTTTTGACTCGGACCAGGTGGTACGCTCCTCGAAGGTCCAATTTGGTATAAATCTGGCCATCTTTAACTTGGTCTAACATCTCAGGGATAAGTGGCAAGGGGTAACGGTTCTTCACGGTGATCTGGTTCAATGCAAGGTAATCAATACAGGTTCTCAAGTCTCCTTCCTTTTGCGGTACGAAGAACAAAGGACTGGCTGCGGGGGACTTCGAAGGACGGATAAATCCGTTTGCAAGGTACTGGTCTAAATAGGATTTCAGATGAAGGTTTTCTGTTTCTGTGAGAGCGTAGATCCTGCCGCAAGGGATTTGTGCACCAGGAACAAGGTCGATCTGACAGTCATAGGGCATGTGCGGCGGCAATGTATTGGCTTGGTCCTTTCGGAAAACATCCTGGAAATCATGATATTCACTTGGCAAGGTATTAGTTGCTCCCAGGGTTGATACTGTCGCTTCGGGAGTCATGGGGATACAGACGTCGGGTTTCTCCTCTTGGTAATAGCAGGCAGGGGAGCAGTCACCGGGGAAGGTTAATTTTCGTGCCTGCCAGTCTATCAAAGGGTTGTGAGCAACCAACCATGGCATCCCTAGTATTAGCGTGGACTGAGGTGTCTTGATGAGATCGAATGAAATAGACTCCCGATGTCCGTCCTGGCACAGCAAGGTTACCCTGGCTGTGCACTGGGTTACTGGTCCAGAATTGATTTCTGTCCCATCCACGGTGGTTACCTTGTCCATAGTTGGGTTAGAACACAAAGGAAGCCCCATCTCTGCTGCCAGTTCTTGATCAATATAATTTCCAACTGCTCCGCTATCGATGTATGCTTCAACGGCATGCATTCTTGACGACTGTTGGTGGTTAATTAAGACCACTGGTATTGCAAAGTGCGAGGTCAGCAACTCTTTCTTCTCACTCGACAAACTGACCTCTACGTTTGTCGAGCTTGGTAGTTTTCCGATTGCTTAGCTTCATCCTTCTCTGTGGCCCCAACTGTTCTTCTTGGGGGTTTTACTCGGCAGTCCTTCAGGAAATGTCCTGGTTTCCCGCAATACAAACAAAGCTGTTGTCTTGTTTTGTCCCGCTCTTGTTTTGTTAATGGAGGTCGTATCCCTCCAATCTGCATGGGTTCTACAGCATTTTCAGGTACACGGGGTGTGTTTTCCCTTGGTCGAACACACACGGTCCGAGGGTCCGTCTTAGATCGGTCTGCCTTTCGGTCCTGCAACCGGTGGTCTAGCTGCACGACCAGATTTAGGAATTCTGCACAGTCTCTGGGTGGATCAACCACCTAGGCTAAGACGTCCTTTAATTCGCCTCGTAAGCCTCGATGGAATAACGTGGTTCTTTTGTTTTCTGGCCACCTAGCTTCGGCAACCAGTCTGTTGAAGGCAGCAATGTACGTTAACAAGTCCTGATTCCCCTGTCGGAGGGAAAAGAGTTCATTGTCCACTGCCTGTTCCTGGGTATGGCGAGCAAAACGTTTTTCCATTTCCCTCTGGAAACCCCCAAAGTCATGTAATAGAGGATCGTCATGGGTTACCAACGGCACCGACCAATCTGCTGCACTACCACTCAGGTATGATAAAACAAAAGCTACCCGAGCTTGGTCGTGGAAATGCTCCAGGCCTACAAAGAAAATGAAGGCGGCACTGATTGATGAATGCTGCATACTTCCGTGGGTCGCCTGAGAACCGTTCTGGTGGTGCCAGGGGCACTGTTCCAGGTAAGGTGATCTGTATCGGAGTGGGTGGTATGGTGGGGTTTTGCATCGTTGGATTGCTTCCAGGTAGAGGCGTCTGTCCTGCCTGTGATTGAAAGTATTGCCTGCTAATCCCTTCAGTGCGTTCTTTGGTCACTATTAGGTCTCTCCGGAGGGCATTAGTCTCTTGTCGGGCAGAATGAACCTCAGCACGAAGCTCTCCTAGTAATTGGGCCAATTGGTCCATTTCTGATGTCTCCATGGCGCCCAGGTGGATTTGTTATGGTAGGCTTTGCGTTCTGTTACGTTCACTTGGTATCCACAGGGACGCCACCCAGCCAGGTTACTCGCTGGTGTGCTTCTCAGTTTTGCCCTGATGTCGTCTGCGGGGAAGGTTCTACCTGAAAATACAGGAGGACTGTGTTCAAGACTGACCGACTGGGGTAAGTATCCTCCCTCCACCCCCGTATGATTTCAATCCCTCTGGCACCCTCTCCTCACCTTGTGGTAGAAATAGGTGTGCTCTCCGTCCTCCCTTCTTTGCAGGGGCACGTTGTCTTTCATGGGCGAGTGCGGTCCAGTTACTTCACTGACGCCGGCCAGTTTGATATTGTTCAGGTAGGTCTTATTCCTGTTCTTTAGTTTTGTTGCTATCCTGCATGCCTTTCTTTGTTTAAAATGTCTCTTTTTTCTCCCTTAGGTATGCAGAGCTTCAGCGCAGTGAACTGGCTATGGTTGAGCCCTGCTGGTAAATGATGGTGCATTAAGCGCTATGATGCGGTAAGTAAGCGCTATGCTCAGCGCTGCGAAGTCTTGCCTTTGCTAACCTGTGTTTTCCTTCTTTGTAGGTCGCAGTGTTCTTCAGCGCGAGTGTAATGTCCGGAGTGGTGCCAGCCGAGAGGCGACCAGCCAGGTAAGCCCTTTGAGCAGTTCGTAATTTGTAAATGTCTCTACTGCTTTCTTTAATGTTTAATGTTGCCTCTATCTTTCTCTTTCAGGTCGTTCTGTCCGGGAGGCGTGCAGATTCGAGGAAGCTGTTCTCAGGAGCTGTGAGTGGCTAAAGATGAAGACTGCAGGTAAGATGCTGCTGCTAATGATGTTCCTTTTGTCTCCTTGCAGGTTCTGCTTCTCCGCGGTTCGAGGGAATAGCTGGACACGGTGAGCATCACGTTGCAAGCTGCAAAGTAACGCGAAGCGTGTTGTCTTGCTCGGGTGTGGTTTAAATAGCCCCAACAAAATAGTCCAGGTAAAGTAGTCCCTAGGCTACCACACCCAAAACACTAGACCGCATAGCTTGGTTCTTAGGACCCAAGCTATGTGGATGCCTCCATGTTGGCTGACAATACAATAAAGTAGTTCCCAAGCACATTGTTTTTCATGGTTTATGAGCCTGGCGCCACAGGCGCCAGGACTGGCCCCATGAGGGCCTTTGAAGAGGATGCCAGGCTCTAGAAGCCCAAGTCCTGACTCCACCTGGCCAATGGGTTTGCCAAAGGGGGTTTTGGGCGAGGGTCGTGACAGCAAGTTACATTTGCAAATAAAACAATGGAATGGCAAAGAACACGTAACCATTTTACAGGTTACAAAGTAGATTTATTTAATAACAAACTTGCAGAGACCATCGGAATAATCGCATACTCAATGCAATGATTACAATCCTGGTTAGGGAGG
This sequence comes from Ambystoma mexicanum, assembly GCF_040938575.1. Taxonomy (NCBI): domain Eukaryota; kingdom Metazoa; phylum Chordata; class Amphibia; order Caudata; family Ambystomatidae; genus Ambystoma; species Ambystoma mexicanum. The sequence continues at coordinate 15,266,747 of NC_090925.1, read as the reverse complement.
CATTGCAAATGTTGAAGATGAGGAGGCCATTTTATTTGCTCAAACAAACATTTTGAGGTCTTCGTTGAAGCAGTCGCTTTGGTTCGACAGTTATTTCCCAGAAGTCGTCATGACGTTGAGTCTACAGCACCATAAATGATGTCACGTTGCTCCGAATAGTGAGTTCCGCGAACGGACAAAGCGGGCTTACAGTGTCATTCCACATTATTGTTATAGACAGGCAACCGCTCACCAGCAGTTGTATTTGCCGTCTGAAGAAGCCCTCACTCGGGATTTGAAAACCATGGCACGCACAGTACGGCAAAATATACCTAGGCTGGAAAGGTTACAATAAATAAGTGTCAGTAACCAACCTGTACCAAACTGTTTTAAAAGATCAAATAGAAATTGTGCAAAGTGCTACACAAAAAATACATGCTCAAAGTTGACATTTTAGTAATATGTTACTAATGTCCAAGTGTACCTATAGGTGGAGGTTAGAAACGGCGAAATTTTGCATGCGCCGTAAGAGAAAACAAAATGGCAAGTACACAGAAAGACAATAATTTAGGTATGAAACAAAAAAGAGTGGACAAATAAAAAAAAATATTACGTCTCGTCATTTCAAAGAAGACCAAAAAAACATGCAAAGTTATACACAAACCTATGTGGACAAAGTAAGCGTTTCAAATTAGAAATATAAATAGTAAAAAAGGTTGAGTGCAGTCATACCCTGCAAATGAGCAATCTCTGCACTCTGCAACATTACAGGAAAATTGTACAAGGGCAGAAAAAATAATACGTCAGCTATATTAGCACAAATAGATGTGCAGTTATGTAAAAATAAAGCACGGTTCGCTGTACAGTGGGCCAAAGTAAACTTACAAAATATTTACAGCCTCCATTCTTTTTCGGCAAATCAGTCACAAATGTGTTCGCAAGGAGAGAATCTTCATTGACTGATATGCATGTCGCTTACAAACTTTTTAACACATAACCTAATCAATTGCTGTTTTTTTACCCTTTAATTCCATCAATAGTGAGCAATTTTCTCTTGGGTTCAAGGTCAAAAAACAATTGCCCCTTTACATTCACGCGGATGCGCGGGCGTACTGAGCGGTCAACCAAAAAAGCAACTCGTGTGGCCTTCACTCAGAAGGCAAATACTTTCTTCCTTTGAAGCAACATAATGACATCTAATTATGAGAACCTCTACTCCCATACAGCTGCAGAAGCGCTGTTTCAAGCAAACAGTGCAGATGATGGCCTTAGTTTTCAAAACTGAAGAGGCCAATTTGAGGGAAATATTAGTCCAAAACACATTTTAATCCACACGCTATAATTGGTCGTGGTGCAGTGAGCACAAACTTCCATTTAAACGTATCATTTTGCAGACAAGAAAACTGCATTTTTTCACTTTGTGCTTCCACAGCTCATTGGCCCCCCTCAAAGGTCACCTTGTGAAATACTATTACTTGAGTGTGAGAAGTCTAATGGTGTCTTGTTTTGGAAGTGTTCCTGGCGGTATCCGCGCACACGAAAACATTTGTATAAGATAGGGGGCCACCGAAGAAAGCTACCTTACTGCACGATGTTCTGCAAACAATCTGGGAAAGAGCCACATGGTCGTGAGCACAACCTTTTTCCCCGTTCAGTGTAAGGGGAAAAAGACATTTTGAGAAAACCTCCCCATTATAACTTTCGGCCCCCTTCACCAAACATGACCAAACTTTCCAACCAAAGTCAGAGTGTTGGATATATTTTATTTTCAAAGTTTGGCGACGATTCGTACAAGGGTAGGACAGTTATAAGGCAGCCAAAAACAGTTCTTTCTATGGAAACAGCCACTGCACCAAAGCAACACAGTCACTAACGTCCCTGTGTAATGTGCTGCAGTTGGTGACGACAGGACCTAGAGGATAAGGTATTTGTCCACGTACTTTTGAATGTATAGGTGTACAATGGCTTATACCTCCACCGCTAACAAGGTTGTTTCTGGGTACATGGACTTCGGCCATGCAACCAACACTGTACACCCTCCCCAGAACCATCTCACATGCTAACCTATAGGACGAGTGTATGCATTGCAGTAATATGAAGTGGTGTTTCTGGGCAGGGTCTAGGGTTTTAGGAGTATGATGTATGGGCTACGGGCTGCAGCCATGGAAGCAAAACTCTACATCCTGCCCACAATCACCTCATTGATGTACAGTTGTACGGGTGTATTGATACGTGTGCTATGCGTCACTTATTCATGGCCAGACACTGCACTCCTAGCTGTTTGTGCATAGATATTATTGCAATGTGTTGATGTGCACTGATGTGTAGTTATGGTTAAGTTGCTGTTTCCATAGGAAGAGCACTTTTTGGGCGGCTTATAACTTCGCTCTCCCCGGAGGAATTCTAACCAAACTTTGCAAAAAAAAGTATATGGCCCACTCTGTATTGTTGTGCAAAGGTTGGTGAGGTTTGTTCCAGGGAGGGAAAAGTTATAGGGGTGTCCCAAAACTTCTTTTTTTCCCATAGACTGAATGGGGGAAAAACATTGCGCATGCCTACAGCCCAAACCGCTGGACGGATTGTCACCAAATTTGCGGCAGGAGAAGGGGCTTGGTCCTGCAAGCATGCTTTTGTAAATTTGGTGAAAATCCGTCTAGTAGTTTTCTTTAAAATGATCAAAAAGTAGGTCTAAAAAAATTAGTGATATCTATTTCCGCTCCGTGGAGATACTTCCCTGTTCGCTCCGCGGGCAGGACACCGATTGGCTAATGGGCTTGCGTCATGTCCGCGGACACGCGACGTGTCCGCCGATTGGCTGGAGTGAGGCGTGATGTGTGTCAGATTGTTCCGATGCGCCCGCCATCTTGGATCCGCTGACAGCGCGGCCGTGAACAGCACTGAAGTTATAAGCCACCATGGGTTTGATATACTGGGGTATTTGTGGCCAGGACGTAGAGTCTTGGGTGCATGGCCAAAGGCCATCCACCCAAGACCGAAGTTATAAGCACTGAAGTTATAAGGTAGCATGGGTGTGATATGGTGCAGTGGTTGTGATATGCTGCGGTGGTTGTGGCCAGGGCTTAGAGTCTTAGGTGCATGGCCGAAGGCCGTAGGCTATATACGCAAGACTCTAGGCCCTGGCCACAACCACCGCACCATATCACAGCCATAGATCACACCTATAGATTCGAATATCTATCAAATGTTTGAAATTATACTTACTGTTTGATTTGTTGAGATTCAATATATTTTTTACATGAGTTTGGTACCTGGAGGAAATATTCTTTTTCAATTTCTGTGATAAAAGAAAAGAGCATGTTAGTGTATGTATTTTATAAAGACTTATTACATTGCATATTAGACATTTCAGCTTTTTTTCGACCCTCATATTTAGTTTACAAACCAGTGTACTGTGCATTTTGCTCAGTTTCTGTGTTTGTTTTTCAAATCATTGGGTTTGTGGGAAAAAAAAATCCTTGTCGGATTAAAAAAAACCTTTTTTTGTTATGCTACAGTCTATTTGTTTGTTTGCTTTCAGTGTTCACTTGTTGTTTCTGGCTAATGTTCTGTCTGTTGGCTTGTTGCAGATTTTTGAAGCAGTTAGATACCTGTTGGCGTATTCTAACTGTTTATAGCTTTTTAATTGAATTTTTGTTAATGTTGAAGTACAGATTCGTTATAAAATTTTGGTTTTAAGAAGATTAAATAAGCGTTTGTAAGATTTGCTGGTAATCTCTGCTTTAGAGTAATGGTACTATCATTACATTCGAACCACCCACATTTCTTTTTAATGTATGCAGTGTAGTGACCTGCATTGGTTGTGGCTCCTGCGTGGTAGATTATACCTATTGTTGTGAAGGTTTTCTTACCAAGTGATACTTGACCGTGTGTGAATCCAGCCAGCTTGCAATTGTTTTTGGTAACATCTGCATTGTAACGTAGGAGCATTAGTATTACGTAGTTACTATGTGTTTGTATTAGTAAGCTGAATTGCAGGTAGTACATAATCTGCCATGGTTTGCATTTTCTACAAGTTGCTGAAATGGAATGGATTCACAATTAGGTATGGATACATACACAAAGCGCTCATTAGGGATTTGTTCCTGTGCTACATTGTTGCAGAGAGTGCATGTATGGTTCCACATGTATGAAATCTGAAGATTTCATTTATAGGTATGTTTTTGTTTTCCAGTACTTGTAGTAAATACATTAGAAATTCTTGTGGATCTTCTTGTGAGTTTATAGTGAATTTCACCATTCCAGCACAGTAGTCCAATTCCTGTCTTATTCCGTGAACACTATACGTGTTGTCAGGATTGTTTGTTGCGTTTCTATGAAGGACTAACATTTGCAAACACAATTGGTCTGTACTGTGTAAGTAAATGTTGTCAACAATTGGTGGCAATTGAAATAGAATATTCATTGCTACATTTGCGTAGCAACTTACACCAGTTATATTTGAAAATTTGAATGGACCAGATAGTTCTGTGTCCAAGTCATTTTTTCGGAGTGTGTGTTGCTTCTTTGGAGAAGTACCTGAGTTACTTTGACTAATAGGTTCTTCTTTGGTTGTGGTAGTTGATGAAGTATAAGCTTCTTTTACTCTCTTTGGAGGATTTGCAGCCAGATCCTGTTGCATTTCAGTTTGAATTAGTTTTCTTTTACAAGGTATTCCTTTTTGTGGGGCAGGATATGTTTTTAGATGGGGGGGTGTATAGTGAACATAGTCTATTGTATCCTAAAATGCAAGGAATATCAGTGTTTACTTTACTTGCATCAAAATTGATTAGAAATACACCTGTAACGCTCACCTGGTATCCACGGGGACGTCACTCAGCCTGTGGTGGTGGGATTTCCAATGGTTGTAATAGCCCAGCCGGTTTCTGCTTGGATGACTTGTTTTGAGCACACACTCCACAAGATAGGATGAATTGGATAATGTCTTTACGCCACATGGGCCACCAATAATTTCATTTTACCTTGGCTAGGGTTTTAGCGATTCCGGTGTGGCCCTCGATCAAGGAATCATGATAACTGGACATGACTTGTTCTCGTAGTTCTTGGTTTGGTAAGAATAAACGATTCCTGAAGTAGGGCAACTGATCTTTTATCATGTAATGTTCTCCTTGTGCACTCCACGCTTGTAATTGCTCCGGACTCATCAGGTTTTGGATTTCTTCATGTAATTCTTTCTGAGTTATGGTTGCTGTGATTCCTAGGGGCTTGTCACTCGGGATGATTGCTATTGGGTCAGGGGTCTGATACCCTTGCTATTCCACCCCCATGCGGGTAAGGGCATCGGCCTTCCCGTTTTCACCCCTGGTCGAAATGTAATCACGTAGTCATATTCAGCAAAAAAAAGAGGCCAACGTAGTTGTCGTGAGGATTGGGCCTTTGCCGTTTTTAGGTACTGGAGGTTCCGGTGGTCAGTTATTACGGTGATTGTGTGTCTGGCGCCCAAGAGGTAGTGCCGCCATGCCTTAAAGGCTGACTTAATGGCCAGGATTTCTTTGTCTGTGATAGCGTCAATGAGTTCAGGGGGTGTGCATTTACGTGACCAGAAGGCAACAGGGTGTAACTGGCCCGTTTCGGGGTCCTTTTGTGAGAGGACTGCTCCCATAGCCATGCTTGAGGTGTCCGTTTCCACCAGGTATGGGAGATCAGGGCGAGGGTGGCGTAAGATTGGGGCAGATGTGAATCTTGCTTTGAGTTCCTGGAAAGCTTCCTCGACTTCTGTTGTCCACTGGAACTTTTTGTTGCTTTTCCTTAGCAATGACGTGATGGGATGCACGATTTGCGAAAATCCTGGGATGAACCGGCGGTAGAAGTTTGCAAAACCCAGCATACTTTGAACCCTCTTGAATGAATTTGGGGATGGCCATTTCAGGATAGCATCACATCCATTCGGATTCCATTCGGGCTGAGAATAAAGCCCAGGAATTCCACCTTGGAGACGTGGAATGAGCACTTTGAGCTTGGCATAGAACTGGTGTTGACAGAGTTTCTCCAATACGGATCGGACGTGTTTAACGTGGTCCTGCTTTGATGCAGAATATACTAGAATATCGTTGATGTAAACTAGAGCACAGACATCAATCAATTCCCGTAGGACATCGTTCATGAAGTATTGAAATGCTGCAGGCGCGTTGCAAAGGCCAAAGGGCATTACTTGATATTCATACGGCCGTATTTGGTGCAAAAAAGCGGTTTTCCATTCGTCCCCCTGTTTTACGCGTACAAGGTGATATGCCCCCATCAGGTCTAGTTTTGTGTAGATTTGGGCATCTTTGACTTGATCATGCAATTCAGAGATCAGTGGCAGGGGGTAGCGTTTTATTATGGTAATCTGGTTCAGTGCGCGATAGTCGATGCACGTTCTCAAGTCCCCCTCCTTTTTTGGTACGAAGAATAGAGGACTGGCTGCTGGAGACTTCGAGGGACGGATGAACCCGTTGGCCAGGTATTGGTCAAGATAGGCCTTCAGGTGCCGGTTTTCTGGTTCCGTGAGTGCGTAAATTCGGCCATAAGGGATTTGTGCGCCGGGTATCAGGTCGATTTGGCAATCGTATGGTCTATGCGGTGGCAGGGTATTGGCCTGTTCTTTCTGAAAGACATCTTGAAAGTCCTGGTATTCATTTGGTAGGGTGCCGATTGCCACAGTCGCAAGCGTGGAGGTTCTGGTGTCTATTGGTTGTTTCTCTTGGCGATAACATGTGTGGGCGCAAGTCTCAGGAAAAGCCAATTCTTTTGCTCGCCAATGGATTAGAGGATTGTGAGCTACCAACCATGGCATTCCCAAAATCAAACAGAACTGTGGTGCCTTAATGAGGTTGAAAACAATAGATTCTTGGTGTCCAACCTGGCACAGAAGGGTTAAAGCAGCAGTGCATTGGGATACTGGACCAGAAGCTATTTCCGTGCTGTCGACAGTGGTAACAGTGTCGGTGGTTGATTTAGGGCGTAACGGAAGCCCCATCTTTGCCGCAAGATCCTGGTCGATGTAATTCCCAACGGCTCCACTGTCAATGTACGCTCTTACTGCATGCATCCGAGATGGTTGTTGGTGATTGATCAAGACCACAGATGGGAGGTCTGTAGTTCACTTTCTTCGCTCGACAAGTGGACCCCTACACTTGCCGGGCTGGGGAGTTTTCCGATTCCTTGATGGTATCTTCTTTGTCCGTGGCTCCTACCGTCCTACTCGGTGGCTTCACAGGGCACTCTTTAAGGAAATGACCTGACCTTCCACAGTACAGACATAACTGCTGCTGTCTCCTTTTATCCCTTTCCGCTTTAGTCAAGGGGGATCTGACCCCCCCGATTTGCATTGGTTCTCCTGAACCTTCCGTTGCACATACATAGGGCGAGGGTCCGGTCTGGTTCAATCTGCTCTTCGGTCCTGCAACCTATGATCCAGTTGAACAACAAGGTCAATGAATTCTGAGCAGTCTTTCAGAGGGTTCACTACTTGTGCGAGAACATCCTTGAGCTCCCCCCGCAACCCCTGATGAAATAACGTGGTTCTCTTCTCCACTGGCCATTCTGCTTTAACTATGAGTCTATTGAACGTGGCTATGTATATTAATAGGTCTTGATTCCCTTGGCGTAGGGACAGAAGTTCATTGTCTAATGCCTGCCCATGAGTATGACGGGCGAACAGCTTTTCCATCTCCTACTGAAAGCCCCTGAAGTCATGCAGCAAAGGATCGTCTTGGGCCACAAAGTGTACAGACCAGTCTGCGGCGCTACCCCTCAGGTAGGATAGCACAAAAGCGACCCGTGATTGGTCATTCAGAAAGGCCCCTGGTCTACAAAGGAAGTGCAGGCGGCACTGGTTCATGAACGTTGCAAACCTCTTGGGATCCCCCGTAAATCGTTTGGGTGGAGCCAAGGGAACTGCCCCAGGAAGGGTTATCTGAACGGGATTGGCTGATGGTGCTGGCATCGAGGGCACGCTTCCCGACAATGGTGCATGCCCTGCTTGTGACTGGAGAAGTTGCCGGCTTAAATCATCAGCGCGTTCTTTGGCTACTATCAGCTCTCTCCTCAAGGCGTTGGTCTCCTGCCTGGCTGCATGTACTTCGGAACATAGCTGCCCCAACATGTGGGCTAACTGGTCGGTTCCTGACGTTTCCATGATGCCCAGGTGGAGTTTGATGTGAGGCTTTGTGTTCTGTAACGCTCACCTGGTATCCACAGGGACGTCACTCAGCCTTTCCTGACCTCTTACGACCTCAAACCCTTCCTTGGAGTCTCCTCGACTGGATACTGGGCCTGAAACACAGGATTGGTACAGTTTAACTCCTTATTGTCTCTGTGTGCTTGAACCCCTTCTTCCCCGGGGTCCAACCCCTCCCTTTGATCCACAGCTCTCCTTGTTTTTTTGGAAAGTGTGCTCTCCGTCCTACTTTCAGCGCAGGGGCGCGTTGATTGACGCAGGCTCATTGCTGCCTAGTTACTTCACTGGCAAGAGTCCGACAGGTAAGTATAATGAGTCTTTTGAACAGTTCTCTAACTTCGTTCCTTTCCTTCCTTAGATGATGGCCGGCGTCCGGGGATGGCGACGTGCTGCTGGGATGAGTAGCGCTGAAGGTGAGTGAGAGAGCGATGCGCGATGTGACCCTTTTGTATTTGTATTTAACTGAGTTCTTTTTCTGTGTCTTTTAGGTGCTGCGACGTTTTCAGCGTGGATGCCGGTTATGAAGAAGAAATTCGGTGAGTAAGCTCGGTAAGCGGCACCTCTAGATGTTTCCATGCTAACCTGGAGTGTCTTTTCCATCTTGCAGATGGATGAGAAGTTCCGGAGACAGAGTTCCCCCAGAGCGGCTGGGATTCAGGTAAGCGTTTGAAGCTTGCACAGTCTTTAAAAAATAAGCGAAGATTTGCTGAATGCTTACTATTGCCTTTTTTCTGTTCTTTTCCCTTTTCCTTAGGAAGCGGCGTCACGGGATGGGAATGACACCACCAAAGATGCCCGCAGAACAGAAGGAGCGATGAATGATGGGCAGAAGCGCCCCAAGGTAAGGCTGTTCCTAATGGTGTTCTTGTTCTTGCAGGAGCTGAGCGCAGAAGAAAGATGCAGGCCTACTGGAGACCGATCCGAACACGGTGAGTGTCACGCTGCAGGTGCAGAAAACGCAAAGCATGTTTCTCAGCCTGGGCGTGGCTTAAATAGTCTCTGGGTATCCCAGGTGTCTCTGGGCTGAACCACACCCAAAAGACTAGACTGCACATGCAGTTCTGGGAACCGAAATATGTGGGGCATCCATCTTGTCCCCATCAATGCACTACAAGTCCAATCCCCAATGTTATCCTATGGGAGTGAGTGAGTCTGTTGCCACAATCGCCAAGTCTGATTCCAAATGGGTCTTTGGAGGGATGGAGAGGCTCTTGAGGGCCATGTAGGTGATCGTGGCCTGGCTCCAGCCTGACATCTTGGAGGGCTGGGGACATGAGGGGCAGGAATCATGACAACACCCTCAAGTGTACGTAAGCGTGATAGTGCTACGTAGCTCATGCCTTCTTTAAAGACTGTTACCAATATCTGTCAATGCTTTGTCTAGGGTAAGACCTTGGGATTTATGAATGGTGACTGCATATGCAAGAGTTAGAGAAAATTGTTCTCTACGTACATACATGTCTTTGAATAGAAGGAATCGAGCAGTTGAGCGCCCTATCCTTTTTACTTCTGAAAGTTTGTCAAAGAGAATATTGACAAACTGAATGTTGTTGTCACGTGGGTATGTTTGAAAGCCAACAACTTTACCCAGTGCTCCATTAACTAGTCCTTGCTCCACGTCAAGGTTACGTTTAAGCATTACTCTACAGTTTAAGGATAATTTTAATATTTTCTCTAAACCAAGCTGTGTTGGAGATATAATTTTCTAAGGTATTTAGTCTTGTTGTGGCTTGTTGACACATGGGTAGTGTCATATCATGTACGTCCAGTTTGTCTGTGGAGCAAATTTCAATTATTGGTTGCATTTCTTTTTTCAACATTATTTCATTGAATTTGGAACAGCTTGCAAGAGTTGGCATTAAGGACATACAATTGACATTTTTGTGCGCTAATTGTTCCATAACATCAGTAGCACATGAGCTATCGCCATAAAGTGCATGGATGTGCCGGGTTTTTAATATTGCTTGTGCTTCTTGAGATAGTATACCATTTCTAATACTTTTAAAAATGTTGGCGTAAGTGAGGTCTGTAGATTGTCGCTTGTTTTATGTTAATTCTCTGTATTGGAAATGTTGCCAAAGGTTGACATTTCCTATGCTGCCAACAGTTTTACGGCAGAGTTTGTGTCCTAAGGTTTTAAAAATAGGTTCACCTTTCACTGGTGTCAATTGGAAAACTGGGGGATAACCCTAATATACTTGCGTGATCCTTTGACAAGGGCGAAGAGGGTTCTGTGTTACTATAAAGGGGCACATTGTAGATCTCCATATGCTTGGAAATACAGAGTCTCACAGCGCCACTGTGCAATGTATTGTGCTTATGCAAATTAGCTAAAAAAACACACTTTTTGCTGCCCTGTACGACATAGGAAATGTTCTGTACCATACATTTGCGTGTGTATATGGAGATGTTGTGAGCAGTCAAACTGCACCTAGTAGTACAGCTTAGTTCTGTACATTCTCCAATGCGTGCATCAAAATATACATCAAGTCTTCATAAAGAATGTGGTCGGATACAACAGACCAGGCATGACTCTGAAGTGTGTAAACAATTCAACAGTTAGTAACACCTGACTCTTCTGCAGCCTGCCTGCCTGCCTGCAGGGCTTGGCTGGGAGCTGTCTGGGCCTGGGCCCCTTTCCTCCCCCGCTCAGCACTTCTGCAGCAGTGACACATTTCACACTCAGTCGCTTTCAACTTTGCAGGAAGTAACAACAAATGTATTGCACTTTGCAAAGTTGAAAGCAACTTGTGCCTCGGGCTGGGGGGCCGTCATGGAACAACGGGGCGGGGGCCAATGAAAATTCAGCTGCAGGCTGCCCGACATAGACTCTGTGCCGCCAGGTCCTCGTCACTCACACCACATGATTGACGAGTCTAGAGGATATTTGCCTTAGGCCTCTCTGACCCTGGGCATGATCTTGGCCACCACAGCGCATAGTGGGTACAGACAGACTGAGAGCCAGCTGAGCCGCACTGCACACCACTCAGGAGGACCACCAGGCGAGTCAGAGGCTACCAGTGCCCACAGGAGGACCACCAGGCGAGTCAGAAGCCGCCAGGCCAGTGCCCAGGCCATAGCAACCAACCAGCAGTGCTGCACAATTAGGTAAGGACTCAGAGGGTATGCATGGCAGCCCACCAGCTCAGTGCGTTTCACATCGCGGTACTCCGGGCGCCTGCGGTTTATATATTATTATCCTGTGTCTGTGTGTGTTTGCCTTAAACATTTGACACGGAGTGCGCAGTGTGTTTCGCTTTTCAGCCCCAATCGGCTGCCCTGTGAAGTTTAAGGCAATGTGGCTGTCACCTTCCCTAAACTGCCATTCCTCGCTTTACGACGCACTTAATGCTGTGTTCTTCATGTGCTCCAAAGAAAGGCTGTGCCTGTGAGTCTGTGACTAGTATTTCAAAGAGGATGAACCTATTTGGTATTTCCAACCACATTGTACTATGCAGGGATGTAGGGGGAAGTGACAGGGACACAGGTATTTAAAATAGCTTTTTACTGGGAGCATAAAGGGGTCTGTTTTACTTGGTAACGTTACTCGTAAACACACACTCATTGTCCCCCTCGGTTATATCCCCACTTGATGTGTTCGACCACCAGTTACAAACTTTGCCATCGGGGCATAATATCTAGGGGTAAAAAGTCGCACACATTATAAGGACAAACCCAAATGCAGATTGGCGAAAGTGAAAAACGTGTGCAGTATTAAGCAAGAGGGCAATGGCCAAGGAGCGGGGGATTGAGCGGGGCATTCATAGTAGGAGGGACTATATGGCTGTGCTTTGCCCGCACTTTCTCTGTGCTCCAAGATTATTTGCAATCTTCTTAACAATAATGTCAGACAACAACCATATGAAAGTGGCTGTGTGGGAAGGGCCGATTGGCGCCATCATACATCCGTGCTCATGGAGTATGCATTCATTTACTCGGCTCACAGATACAATGTTTGATACTTTTAGGGCAAGAATGTGTTTCCAACTGTACAATACTTCTGAAAGTGACGACGGAAGCACAAAAGCAAAATGGAGGAGGCACCCCGATAACCGGGGCAGGGGCCTCTCTCCCTCCGCTCTCTCTTCCCTCCCCCCCTTGAGGGGCAGGGGAGAGGGCGGGAACACTCAGAAAGAAGCGCCAAGTGCACCAAAAGCCCGCAAAGGGCTAACAATGGAAATGGGCGGAGCAAGGGCTTCATAAGCAGGGGGCGTCCGGCACAGGAGCACTTGCAGCTCTTCCAGCAGCCGGACTCCCGCCGACAAGGAGAGGATTTTGTTTTGATTTGTTTCGTTTGGACTTCGCTTACAGAGGATTTCATTTTGTGGACTTCACTTCCCTGGTTACTATCCCGTGGAGCTGCTGGTCGAGGAAGGAGTCCCAGCCCGAGGATCGAACAGCAAGCTGAACCGGAATAGGCAGAGGAGAGGCGAAGAGGACTGCATCATACGGTCGGGCATCGGAAGAAGCAGCACAACCGTTGCAGAGGAAGCTGTAGCCGCTCGACAGGAGCAGGAAGCAGAGGAGCAGCTGAGGCTACAGGACGACGTCGCGGAGCGAGTGGCGCTTACCGGAAGGAGGCGCCGGTCAGCTGATCGAGGAGGCGGATCATAGGGCGGTCCTGAAAGCGATTCAGGACGGTAAGAGGGGCTGCAGGGCTATCGCTACGGATTCACGGCGTGGGCCCGCCGCCTGTGAGGAGGAGCAACGCATGTTTTCAAACGGTCACTTTGATCGCATTATTTGCATTGAACAAGGAGCACGAAAGGAAAGCCTTTAAAACAGTGCTCTTCAAACCTTTTTGGCCTGTGCCCCCCTGAGCAAAATTTGGACAGGCCGGGCCCCCCCCAAATGTGCCAGATGAACTTTTGCGCGCCACCACCGCACCCTACTCCAAGTACAGACCATCCCACCACTATCCCAGTGCTCCCGCCCATCCTGCTCCCAGCACAGTCCCATAACACAAGCATACACACATCCATACACATATTTAAATAAAATATAACTCACCATAAACGTACCTTCTGCAGGGGCCTGCGCGTGGTTGCTAAAATGCCCCACTCCAGGTTGCTCTCCCTGTATGTGCGAGGAGGCGCAGGAGCACCCCCCCGCACACACATGCATACATACGTGCACAGTGCCCTGGCCAGCATTTCCAATGAGCTTTGCAAGGCTGGCGAAGCAAAACGCCCCCACCGTTGCATGGCTCAGTGATCAAGTGCGGCTGGGGAATTGAACTGTCAAAGGCAAACAGTGTTTCCCTTTGACAGTTCAGCCAGCCCAGGAGCACTCCCTCAGCTGGAAAAAGCAGCTGAGGGAGTGCTCAGTGTTTCACTGTGCTGGCTCCTCGGCTCCTCCATAATGGATGAGGTGGCCAGTGGGTGGACGCCCCCTCACCCATTATGGATGAGCCGCCATGCTTGGACTGGCCTATAGGGCAATAGGGCGATGACCGTACCAAAAATGCAAAATCCTAGTGTAGGCCAGTCAAAATGGGCCACTTTTTTGGCCAATGTGGGCCAGTTTGAGGAGTTACTTCACTATGCAGCTAGTAGTTTTGACCATTGTGCTGAATACATTTTCTTTAAATATCACAATTTGTTTACATTTGAACAAAAAACACCCCCTTGGGTACTATTCAAACAGTCTGTGACTAAAGGACTTTATATCCATTTGCAACTGCTGGCCACTTTTTCATTGGTGTCTAAGGCTGTTTTATGGTTCAGTCTGACCATGTGAGCTGCCCCTGGACATTTCCTCCAATCTAAAAAAAAAACAAATATATATATATATTTTTTTTACACATTTCATGCTGGGCTCTCGCGCCCCCCCTTGGGATGCGGCTGCGCCTCCCTGGGTGGTGGGGGCGTGCCCCACAGTTTGAAAACCTCTGCTTTAAAAAGTGCTCAATTGCAAGAACAACGAGAGCTGCGCGTGGTGAATCGCATTCTTTACATTGAACAAAGGGCACGAAAGTTATTGTTTGAAAGAACAACAAGAGCTGCATCAAGCAGGCTCGGTTGGAACAGCCAGCAAAACAGCAGAAGGTGACTAGCAGTAAGGTAGCGGCGAGCTGCGCAAAGCGGGCTCGTATAGCAGGGGCACAGTGAAAGCTTGCTAAAAGACTGCAGAACTTGAAAGGAGCTGCGCAAAGCGGGTTCTGTTGCAGGAACTGTGCAGGACAGGCAAAAACATTGTGTAGTCACTTGAGCTGCACTACGCAAATCGAAGAAGGGAATGGATGCACAAGGACAGAAGAGCGGGCTAGCGGGACAGCAGAAGGATGACCTGGAGGCCTTCCTCGCCATGGCACGGATGGCGGCGGACAAATATGGCACGAGTTGGATGCAGCAGATGGCATCTCAAATGGGGGCAGAAGTTGCAGGGCACAGCCAGAGGGCTGACTCACCCCTGTTGTTCCCACCTACGCCATTGGAGGAGGCTTGGGTGGAGGTACACTCCCAGGAGGGAGAGGGGTAGGACATGGAGGAGCGCATTGAAGAAGAAGAGCCGGTCAGCAAAAGGAAGAGAGTGATGACCACAAAAGCCAAGGACAGCCAGCAGCAGGCTGAAGCTGCACAGAAACAGAAGGGAGTCACCCCCAAGGGAAAGGGGAGGGCGCAGGAGGTTGCAGCCACACCAGTGCCTTTAATTGCTGAGGGTCCAAGGAAGATGGGAGGTCCTCGCGGCTCACCTGTAGCCACAACGGCGGTATCAGCAGAGGGTCCGACCACCTTGGAGATGGTTAAAGGTATTGTTGTGGCCTCTAAGGACGACAGGACGCCTGGGTAATTATAACTGCCTTTATTGCTTAACAGAACCCGTGGCTGCAATAGTCCATGTGCGGGACGGGGCAGGTACACACAGTCTTAGCTGGGCCTTCCAGTTATCTTCACTGGAGGCAGGGTGTGCATTTGCGCTGCACGCTGTATACTTCCAGGGCCCCCATGAGGCCTCCTTTGGCATTAGACATATGCCCTGGAAGTAAGCTGGCACTGGCTCGGGGCCCTCAGTCACGTTGGCTCCTCATAAGGAGCAGCGCTATCCAGACCAACTTGTCTGGTGCTCCGCCAGCCTCACACTGGCGCCAAAGACCCCGCTCACGGAGTGCGGGTCCGCAAGATCGCGTTGGGTCGAGATCTAGAGGGTCATTCCATGACGAAGTCTGCAAACTTGCTGGGTTTCCTTTTCTCCCTCTGCGGTCTGCCTTGGTCTAGAAGTGGAGCAGGGTTGCGGGAGTACTCCTGGGGAGGTGCTGGTGATTCAGATCCTTCTTGTTTTGCTTTCCGCTGCAGCTCCCTGAGTGGAGCGGGTGAGTTGCTGCTTGAGAACTCAATGCCGTAGGGTGACTCTGAGGCATCTCTTTCTGGCTGGCAAGGGTTTTCAGATGGCTCTGGTAGGTCTTGGTCTTCTCCGGTTTCCCAGCGTGGTTGTTCAAAGGATTCTTTCCTGTGGTACATGGCTATAGGACTGCTGTACCTGGAACCTGTCACAGTGTACTTGTCGCCTCTGTTAACTGATGTGCGGCAGGCAGCCCGCTGCATGTCTCCTTGAGTCTTCATGGCCTCTTTGCTCTGCTGCATGCGAAAGACTACGGGCCTCATTCCGACCCTGGCGTTAACCAAGGCGCTATTAGCGCCTTGGTTGACGCCGTTATCTCTCCGACTCCGCCATGGTGAATGGCGGAATTACCGCCCCATTCCAAGGTTGGCGGGGTCGGTAATTCCCCATTCACCATGGGCCCTTCCCCATTCCCATTTTTGCCCCATAGGGCTCAATGGGAATGGGGAAGGTGCTAATTACGGCACCGTAAATTACGGTGCCGTAATTAGCTCCAAGGTCCCTTTGCGGGTTGGTTTTTTAACGCCTGCAAAAAGCAGGTGTTAAGTTCCAACCCGCAAAGGGAACTCGGAATAGGGCGGTAAGGGTTTAACGGCACCGGTCTCGTTACCGGTGACTGTTAACCCTTACCGTCCGACTCGGAATGAGGCCCTACGTCTTCCATGTCCACATCTTCGTCAGCCCTCTCTTGCTGGAGCCACGGTGGTACCAGTGTGGATGCTGCCCTTCTCCCCCTTAGCAGATGGAATGGTGACACGCCGGTGACTAGGTTGGGAGTGATGTGGTGGCTGCGACGGCCTCTTTGACCGTCTTGTATGGGGTTAGGCCCGAGGCATGCGCTAGTTGTAGCACCCCTTTGATGAAGCAGTTCGCCCGCTCGACCAGGCCATTTGCCTGAGGATGGTAGAGACTTGCTCTTCGCTGTTGAATGTTGTTGAGTTTGAGGAATTTCTCCATTTCTCGAGAGGTCACCTGGACCCCATTGTCTGTCACAATTTCCTCCGGTAGGCCCTCGCGCTGGAATATGGCGGTGAGTGATTCAATTACTGTTTTGGTGGTGATATCCGAAGTAAAGTCAACTTCGACCCATTTTGAGAAATAGTCAACCGTGACTATCCCGTATTTATGTTCTGAGGGCATGCTGTCCAGCGGGCCGATGAAGTCCAATCCTAGTTTGCGCCCACACCCCTTTGGGGACTTTGGTGGGCAGCATGGAGGCTTGTCTCATGGACAGGCGCTTGTCGCTGTTGGTGCACACGTGGCACGTTTCAACCATTTGTCGTATGTCCTGATCCATGCCTGGCCACCAGTAGGCATCACGTATCCTGCGCCTGGTCATGTTGCACCCCAGATGGCCTGAGTGCACTCTGCACAGTATTACTTTGCGAATCCCGCTGGGCGGGATCACTCGGTCGCCTCTCAAAATGAGACCGTTCATGGCAGTGATTTCGTCGTTCACCTTCCAGTAAGGGCGTAGGCCTTCGGGAATCGCCCTCTCATCAGGCCACCCTCCGCGGACCCAGGCTTTTACGCGCCTTAAGGCATCGTCCTGCTCGAATTCCTCCTGCCAGTGGTGCTCACTCATGTCCATGAACTCGCCGTTCCCCAAGTCGCCTATGGAGGCTACAACGCATTCATCTTCTAGGAATGTGGTCCCAGGGGCGTCTTGGTTCAGGAGCCTAGACATGCATTCCGCTTGTGCGTTTTTCCAGCCAGCAATGTGGGCTATTTCGTATGTGTACTCTTGAAGTTTTGCGGCGATCCTGGCCAGTCTCGGGGTGGCAGTCTTGGTGCCACCTGGGCTCAACATGTGAATGAGGGGTTTGTGGTCAGTGATCAGCCTACATTTCGTGCCCCAAACGTAAGATCTGAAGTAGTCGACGGCGCGGGCACAAGCTAACATTTCTTTCTCTACGGTGGAGTAATTCTTCTCCGCTGGCGATAATGCTTTAGATGGAAATGCCACAATGTTTTCAGTGTCGCCCTTCTTCTGGGTCAGGGTGGCCCCCAGTCTGTATGCGCTGGCATCCGTAGTGATGCAGGTGTCCCATTCGGGGTTAAAGGGTTTTAGGCAAGGTGCATGCAGAATTCTGCGTTTGATTTCAGTGAAGGCTCCGTCTTGCTCTGGGCCCAGGAGTAGGTTGCCCCTTTCTTCAGAAGATCCCTCATGGGGGACGTGGTTTCAGAGAACCTTGGTACACACTTGCGTAGTACTCTGCTAAACCCAGGAACGAGCAGAGTTCCTCTCTGGACCTCGGAGCCGGGGCATCCGCTATGGCCTCCATCAGGTTCTTCTTGGGGCTCACCCCTTCGCTCGAGATGCAGTACCCAAGGTATTCTACTTTTCTCACTCGGAAAACACATTTCTCGTGGCGAAGATGAACGCCTGCTTCCTGAAGCTTGCTCAGGACTGCCCTGAGAGCCTTGTCATGAGTCTCGTCCTTGGCATACACGAGGATGTCATCCTGAAAGAATGAGACGTTTGTGAGGCCTTTGAGGAGGGCATTCATCATGCTCTGGAATGCTGACGCTGCCGTGATAGCCCAAACGGCATGCGGGTGTATTGAAAGGTGCCGAAGGGAGTAATGAACGCCGTAAGGGGGCGCGAAGACTTGTGTAAAGGAATCTGGTGATAGACGTCACGCATGTCGAGCTTCGAAAAAGATTGCTGCCTCCTTCATCATCAAGACAATTTCGCTGATACTGGGGAGCGGGAAGCTATCGGTAATGACCTCTAGGTTTAGACTTCGCAAGTCGATGCATATTCTGAGGTCGTTGCTGGATTTCTTCTTGACTAGAACCACCGGACTCAGCCACTCTGAGGAATCCACGGTCTCCATGGTCCCTTCTTCGACCATCTTCCGGAGGTGGGCCTCTAACACATGTCTCGCCGTGGCAGGCACCGGTCTAACTTTGGGTTTCAAATGAATCTTGTGAACAAAGTCTCTCACTTTCCCCTGTTTCTCAGAAAACAGGCTTGGGAACATCTTCTTGAACTTTAGCGCTGCTCCTGAGGAGACCATGAGTACCTGTTCCGGAGTGCTGGAGTCTAGTTTCATGCTGAGTCTGTGTTGATCGTCCCACCCGAGCACGGCCGGACCTCTGGTTGAGAAGTACACTTTGGAGTTTGTAGACCTCCCTTTGAATTCAATTTGGGCTCTGATGTAACCCAGTAGGTTGACGGTTGCACCACCGAAAACCATTGGTTTTTGCCTGGTCGATCTGATCTCCACTTTAGCTTTCCCCATCATCTCCTTGTATGTGTCTATCGGAAGGATTGTGAGGTCTGATCCTGAGTCTGCCATGACACGTGTTTCCATGCCGTCCACTTTAATGATACAGTGGGGCTTTTCTCTCCTGGCGTGAAGAGCATTTACCATGACGACCATCGGTCTGTCCTGTGGCTCATCCGCGTCGCTTGAAGCACGGTCGCCATCGACGCAGGAGACGTTTTTTTCCCACCACGTGCATGCAGGGGCCACGTGACCAATGCGTCCACACTTCGAGCATTCCTTGTTTCTGGCGGGGCAGTCGCGACCATTCGCCATGTGTTTGGTGCTGGCACACCTGTAGCATTTAGGAACATCCCTTTGCCTGGGGCCTTTTTCTCTGGGGCTGTCACGGGACTGCTTGTCTCTGCGCCCTCTCCATTGTAGCGCTGTCAGTTCGGGTACGGGTAGATGACTTCCCGCCTCTTTGCGCCTGCTGGAGGTTTCTTCTTCCGCCCTGGCGATTTGGATGGCCTTGTCGAGGGTCACTTCCATTTCTTGTAAGAGCTTGTCCTGTACTTTCCTGGAGTTGGTGTGGATGATCAGCATGTCGCAGATGACCAGTTCCGCATTTTCGCCAAAGGCGCATAAGGATGTCAGCTCCCTCATCCGGGTGATGTAGTCGTCCACAGGTTCGCTCCCTTCTTGTTTGCGGGTGTAGAACCTCAGCCTGTGTAGGACTATGTTCTCCTTATTGGTGAACCGCTTTACGATGCGACGGATTGCCTCTTTGTAGACATTGTCGTCGTCGTCATCCACTGGTATGGCTGTCAAACTGGCAAAAATGTGCTGTCCTTCAACCCCCATTGCGTTCAGCAGCATCGCCTTCTTCCTGGCGGGGGCATACCCTGTGCCACCTACGGCCTCAAGGTACGTGGAGAAGAGTGGCTCCCACTGCATCCACAGAATTTCCGGGGGCCCAGGTGAGGGGAGAAACGCTGGGGGCGGTGTGGCGCCTTGCATGGTGGGTCTGTGGGTATTCAGATATCCTCGTGCCAGTTATGTTGTGGCCTCTAAGGATGACAGGACGCCTGGGTAATTATAACTGCCTTGATTGCTTAACAGAACGCGTGGTTGCAATAGTCCATGTGCGGGACGGGGCCGGTACTCACAGTCTTAGCTGGGCCTTCCAGTTATCTTCACTGGAGGCAGGGTGTGCATTTGCGCTGCACGCTGTATACTTCCAGGGCCCCCATGAGGCCTCCTTTGGCATTGGACTTATGCCCTGGAAGTAAGCTGGCACTGGCTCTGGGCCTTCAGTCACGTTGGCTCCTCATAAAGAGCAGCGATATCCAGACCGACTTGTCTGGCGCTCCGCCAGCCTCACACTGGCACCAAAGTCCCAGCTCGCAGAGCACGGGTCTGCGAGATCGCGTTGGGCCGAGATCTCGCGAGACCGCGCTACGGCGATCACGTGATGTCCCCACAGGTATGTTCATGGAATGTATGAGAGCATGGGGTAATGGGGCGAATGGACAGATGCTTTGTAATAATACTAATGCTTTTAACCAGGTGGGCAGGGGCTCAGAGGCGATCCATCAGCAAGGGGGACCATGGTCACAGACCAAGGGGTAGTGGCTGAGGGTCAGGCGGTCACGGGACCTGCAGCAGGACAGAGTGGGGGAGCCGGGCAGGGGTCACAAGGGACGACTACCTCATTTGCCGCTTAGCGCGGGGGAACACCTTGGTGGGGACAAGGGGATAGCGGAATGGGGGTTAATAATGTCAGGATGCCAGCAGGGATTGAGGGCAAGGGAGCTGTGGCAACAGGGACACCAACCACGGGACAAGCGCAAGAGCTTGTAAACAATGCCACGGTGTACGGGAGGCCCATGCCAGGATTTGCACCGGCCAGGGTGGCGGTGAATGCTCTAGTGTGGCACATCCCCTTAGCATACAAGAAGTGGGTATGGAGGAAAGAGTTTCTGGAAATCCTGGATCTAGTAGGGATGGAACCAGTGGGGCAAGGATTCAGTGAACCTACAGAGAGGGAAAGGGAAAAGAAGGAGAGGGAGAGGGAGAGACCGAAGGTGGAGCTCACGATTCATAATTGGTTAAGGGCCTTTCGGATGTATGCCACCATCATGTTAGAGAAGTTCCCACAAGATGGGGTGGCAATGATTGCATACGAGCAATACATCCATGAGCAGTACCTGAAACATGGGGGAGATGCCTGGATTAACTATGACAGGGGTTTTAGACTCAAGATGCAGGTATGGCCGGCAATGACCTGGGACGAAGTGGATGTGGGTGGGTACATAGATAAAATGTTACCACCTAGGCCATTGGGTGAGAAGGTATAGGGAGAAAGGCCACAGTACGGTAAAGGCAGGGGGGCCTACTCGCACAGAGGGAGGGGGTCCTTTTGAGGGATCTCCTCCTGGAACAACCGTTTCAGCTACCAGGGGGAGTAGGCAGGATGCTGGTTGTTCGCGGAAGGGAAATGCATGTAGGTTCAAGCACACAAAGGGCGCAAGCTCAGGGGGGCGCAGCTCCTCAAGTAGAGGAAGGAAGTGAAAGGGCAGTGCCAAACCTAAAGAAAAAACCAAGCATGATTAAAAATCACCTTCCAACACCAACACGTCTGCAGGCCTTGATTCCGTTTTTAAATGCATATCACGCCAGGGGCGATGCAACATTTTTGTGGGAGGTATTTGGATGGGGTTTTAAGATCCCTTTCAGCGGGAGCGTGGGACCAAGGGAGGCATGCAATTTGAAGTCGGTATTGGCAATGCCCGAGGTACTGGCACAGAAAGTGGGGAAAAAAGTGCAGTTGGGGAGGGTGGCGGGCCCGTTCACCTCTCCTCCTCTGGAGAACTTGGTGGTGTCAGCTCTGGGGCTGGTGCCCAAGAAGGAGGGTTGGCCAGTACAGATTGATCCAACACCTGTCTTTCCCGGAGGGCGAGTCTGTTAATGATGGCATTCCTGAAGAGCAATGCAGGGTACACTATTCATCGTCTGATGAGGCGGTGGAAATGGTGAAAGCAGCGAGAGGGGGAGCCCTCATGGGGAAGGCGGACATAGAGTCTGCATTCCCCCTATTACCAATACATAAGGACAGCTATCACCTGCTAGGTTTCAAGGTTCTCCAAGAATACTTTTATGACAAATGTTTACCTATGGGTCGTTGCAATTTCATGCTCTTATTTCGAAAAAATTCAGCCGCTTTTTGGAATTCACAGTACGGCAAAGGTCCAAGGTCAGAGGGATACTCCACTACCTCGATGACTTTCTGTTTATTGGAAGAAAAGGAACGCATGATTGTGAAGTCCTCATGGGGGTATTCCAGGGATTGATGCCAGAATTGGGGGTCCCCCTGGCCAGCGGGAAGACGGTCGGTCCAGTCACAACATTGACCTTTTTGGGGATTGAAATTGACACAATTGCGGGCGAATGTAGGCTGCCTAAAGACAAAGTGGTGAAACTGAAACAGGTAATTGCGGGAATGTTGGGCAGAGAAAAAGCCACACTGAGGGAGCTACAGTCTTTGGCAGGTAATCTGAACTTTGTAGGCAAGGTTATTCCAGCCGGAAAGGTTTTTGCAAGAAGTGTGGAACTAAAAACGGTGGTACTGCAGCATGCAAGGCAGCACATACGATTGGGGGCTGAGGTCAAGGAGGACCTCAAAATGTGGGATGACCTTTTGGACAACTTTAATGATGTGTTGCTATGGAGAGAGGATTTGGGGTGCAACACGGGTCTAAAACTGTTGACCGACTCATCTGGAGCACTCGGTTTCGGTGCCATTTTAGGGAGTAGATGGTGCGGGCAACCGTGGCCGGCACAGTGGCAGAAGGAAGGGATCACCAGGGATATTACACTGTTAGAATTGTTTCCAATAGTAGCAGCATTTAAATTGTGGCCCAAGCAGCTGCAGGACAAGAAGGTGATGATCTGGTCTGATAATTTGCCAGTGGTACAGATTATCAACCAGGGGACAAGCAGGAATGGCAGGGCACTGGGCCTACTCAGGGAGCTCACATGGAGCCTGCTGCACATGAATACAGAGTACAGAGGTCAGGGCATGGCATATCCCGGGGGTTAAAAATATGGCAGCTGATTCTCTTTCTCGTCTGCAGTGGGCAAGGTTTCGGGAAAACCATCCAGAGGCGAACACGATGATGACACCCTTCCAAACACAATGGTAGGGCTTGATTGGGGAGATCTGAGCTCATTGATCAACTCCGCACTGGCACCAGACACTGTAAGAAGATACAGCGGGTGCTGGGAGCGTTTCTTAGCCTTTCAGAACAGCACCTTGCCTGAGACTCAGAAGGAATTGCCCGTGCGAGCCTTCGTGGGGTGGTGCTGGCAACAAGGAAGGTCCAGATCGTGGGTTGTCTATCACTTGGCAGCTATTGCGCACTTCTACAAATTGGGGGGCAGGGCCGATCCCACGAAGGAACATTATATTGTCATGGCAATGAAGGGTTGGACCAAGCAGGTTAAGACCAAGCCCGATGAGAGGCGGCCCATCGATGTGGGGAAATTGCATGAGGAGCCTGGGAGGGGTGTGCAGGGATGACTACGAGAAATCATTGTTTACAGCAGCCTTTTCACTGGCATTCTTCGTGGCTCTAAGGGTAAGCGAGTTGGTGCCATAAATAAGGGCTGTATGCATAAGGGGTGACCAGGTGTACATTTTTATTAGCAAACCAAGACTGACCAGAATGGGAAGGGCAGACGTATCACACTGGGAGGCACTCGGGCCAGCCCGGTTTGTCCAGTTGGCTGTGTAACCACTTATCTGAAGTTAAGGCTCCACACGGGAAGCGTGGAGCCATTCCTAATGCATGGTGTTAGGTCAGCATTGAGCCGTTTTCAGTTCAGGAGACTGATGGACATGGCGCTGGAGAAAGCCGGGTTTTCTATGGGGGTGTACGGGACCCATTCCTTTAGGATAGGGGCAGCCACCTCGGCAGCAGGGATGGGGCTAGGCGCAGAGGCCATCAAGCAAATAGGAGGTTGGAAATCTGGTTGTTTTAAAAGATATATTAGGCCGGAAAAAATATAGTACTAACAGCTTCCCTCCCAATCTCCTCTTTAGTAGCGACGACAAAAGGAAGGCGACGGGGCAAGCTGGACGTCCAAGCAAGAGGAGTTGACCGCCGGGGAATATCGGGTGCAATGGCATGGGGTGCCAGGTATGAAATGGTCACAATTACGGGGGCACATGCGCAAACTGCTGGGTAAACAGCGGAGGCCCGATGTGCTGGTGGTGCATCTCGGTGGCAACGATCTGACTAGTTTAGGGAGAAGGAACTTGTTGAGGGAAATGATGTCTTCTTTACAGAAATTGTCAGCACAGATGGGGGAGACCGAGATCGCATGGTCGGAAATCATTCCAAGGCAGGAATGAAGGGGTCCGGAGAGTCATGCAGCGATAGAGAATTCAAGGAGAAAGTTTAATTGTGCGATGGCTAAATTCTGCAAAGGAAGGGGTTTCCCCCACATCAGACATGGATTGATCAACCTCAAATCCACAGAGTACTACTTAAAAGACGCAGTGCATTTATCTGCACTGGGAATGGAATTGTTTTACTGGAATGTGTGCACCAAACTACTGCAACTATGAGCAAGGAAAGGGGGGAGCCACGGTGGGCAGTAACCCATCTTTGGCGTGGCGGTGCTGTGGCGACCAATGATAAGAGACAGACTCCGAATGAGCCATTGCTAAACCGGAAGGGGCTTCGCTCGTTCTGGACAGCGCCTCCTGGGAGCCTAAAACGGCAGGGTTGTCTGGCAGTAGCAATGAGGGCTCAGCTTCCCCCCAACAAACAGCGCTCCCTCAGTCCGGAAATACCTGCAAGGGCAGGCGGTTCTCAGACTCGAAGGTCTTAGGGGAGTTGGGCCTATGATGGACATGGAGAAAAGGGGGAAGCAGGATATGGAGCAGTCGCCGCACCTTTTGAGCTATTTTTCAATATCTGTTTGCTGTGGTTGTATATATGTGAAAATAAATCTGCGGCCTTGTTATGCCAAACAAAAGGAAAATGTCCCATTCAGCACCTTACTGGAGGGAAAGAAAAGGGGGCTTACAAGAATGAGAAATTGGTGATACATATGGCATAGCAATTGGACAAATACCCAGGTTATCAAGGTTGCACAGGTATTCAGAACAGTCCCACGACAGGGGGGCGAGGTCAGAACATGCACGAATGCTGGGATGACGGGGTGGCAAGAGGGGGGGGTGGGCGAAGGCAGAAGAAGCATGATGGGTTGGCAGTGAACAGAAAGATTGAGGAAGGAAAAACATGGGAGGGTTCAAGTTGGGCAAGACGGGAGAGATAGTGTTTGCCAGGTGTGTCTGTGGGGGCGGGTACTAGGCCACAGATAGGTTTGAACACCAGGTATTGTTTGTGATTGTGTCAGGTGCCTTTCTGGAGGATTAAAACGTAGAAACACTTGTGTACAGACAGGCGCACTATAAATTACTTATATCGAGATGGGGCGTCGCTTTTGTGCATGTTTCTGGTGATGCATCGGTCCTGAGTTTTATAATTAATAGGAAAACAAATTGGTGTTTCCTTGTAGAGAAAAACAAGTCTCACAACGTGCATTGAGAGGGCAAGGGGAGTGAGTTTTGCATATTACTCGTAAACACTTACAGGGGATGTACGGCAACACTTATTTCAGTCATGATGATGGAAACAAGCATTGGCAATGCCAATAGTTTGGGCTTTTGTGTAGGCATGGGAAAAGCCCTCGGTAGGTAGGCACTGCTGTCTGTAGTGGTGTTAACAGTAGCAGGTGCAAAATGGTGCAAGTACCTGGTCATCTAATAGCACTGCCTGGCAAATGCCATAGCACTGCCTGGCAAATGCCTGAAACGTTTACACAAGCCAAAAACTGTTAACAGGACTTCACTAAAGGACACGCACAGTGCTTATAACTTGATTGGCTGAAGGCAGACCAGGTTAAGACATTTTTATTACACCAGTAGCATCTACAGCTCAAATTAAGTTTCTTAGTAGGCCCCCATGCTGCTTTTCCGTAATGTGTGTACTGAGCCTTTTGCCTCTGGGGGTGCCGGAATCACTGCACCTACCATAACAATTGTTTTCCAACTTTAAAGCATTATACTTCCTCAACCCATGTGTGCCTTTCCCCATCCATCCCACTACTATCCTGTGCCAGCAGTTGCTGCAGCACCAGACATGTGACATGGAGCAGCAGCAGTGTGATGGGCTGGTGGTGGGTCGTTCTCGATCTAGCACTGAACTGGCCCGGGCCACCCGCACTGCGGGCCCCGCCCCCCGGACCAGCATTATGGGGCCAATATTTTTTGGGGCCCTGGCACTTCCTTTTTTACAAATTAAGCACTGGGTTCGAACCTATCAGCATCGTGAGCTGATCCCATGCCAGCAACTCTGGTCTCACCGGTGGGCGCTCTTTTAGAAGAGACTGAAACAACATGGAAACATAAGATTCCACCAGACCAATGCCACCCCACAGTTCCCTGAACATTCTAATAGCAGGAAGCTCAGCTCTAAGGGATGTTACCGCCAAACCCAAAGTAAAAAAACATCTCACAAAAATCCAGTCTCTGCAGAGGGTCACAGGACAATGGGGCCAGATGGAGCATACCATTTAGAAAAGCAACCCCAGTGTCTACCGTAGACCTTAAGGGTAGGCAGCTTGCGGGCACCCTGAAGTTACCTCGCACACCTCTGGTGAAATTCCGTTGGCAATCAACCCGGCCTTTGAGCCCCCAGACTGACAGATGTGGATTTCTAAGGGCAGTCAGAGGCGATGGAACAACGGGGAGAACCCAAGGAGGGCAGGATGCTGTCTGAAGTACCAGAGAGAACCACGATTTTGGCTTCTATATTGGAAAGACCACTAGAACCCGTGCCTTTTCCCTTTTTATCTTGGCTAGGACCTGCAGTATCAGGGGAAAGGTGGGAAAATGTAAAAAAGTTTCTTCAGCCATGTAATCGGCAGGGCATCCCACTCCAATGCCAATGGCTCACTGTCCCTGGAACCCCGGGGATTGTGGCCTGATGCCATCACGTTGATCCACGGGAGTCCACCCTGATTACAAATCTGGAGAAACAACTCGAGGCGCAGCTGTGGCGACATGAAGACCCTGCTCATGGGGTCCACTGGGACATTGTCCACCCCACGTATCTAGGAGGCCGTCACGGAAGAGAGGTGCGCCTCTTCCCATGTGCAGATTGACTGGGCTATGTCTGTCAGTGAGTAACACAGGGTCCCCCATAGTCGGTTGATGAAAGGGAGGCCTCCAGAGCCAATCGCGGACCCCGCAGCATATCCTGTGCCAGGACTGTCCCCCAAAAATCATGCTAGCATCGGTAGTTATCATCAGTGGCTCCAGGGTGCAAATGACGCACCCCTCCAAGATCAACTGTTCCCTCAACCACTGCTACAGTGAACAGGCCACTACTTTCAGTATCAGAATCCAGACTTTGTATAGCCCTTTCTGTGGTTTTCAATGAAGCAGCAGATGGCGATTCAGCATAGCCCACATCACTGTAGATATACATGCTGCAAGCCCGCCATGAACCAGTAACCATTCACAAGCAGTTGGAGCTGGGCCAGTCAAGAGAGCCGCTGCCCATCTCCTCATCTTCTAAGCTCAATGAGGGGGACTGTGTCAAAAATTACCCCAATGAACTCCAAGCATTAAGTTGACATTAGTTAGGACCTCTTGTAATTTATCACCCACTAATGAACCTCTAGGAGGGCCCACACTATTCCAACATCCGTCACCATCTGGGATGCTGAAGAGGAGTCAATCAGCCAGTCTTTGACGTGTGGATGGACTTGTGGATGGACTGCTATCCCCTTTTTGCCAACTACCCTTTCTGCATACATGGATGTTGGAAAAATGGTTGCATCCCCTGTTATAACTATGAATCACAAAGATCTTTTGTGACTTGTGAGAAACCTGGGGGTATTTTCACACCTACTCCCCTTGGATCCTCTTCTCAGGTGGCCCGGGAATGGCCATTGCTTTTGGAATCTGACCCTGGGGGTGGAAGAGCGATGGAGGATCACCTGGGTGGAGGATCCTTGGGGATTGGGGAGAGGATATCCACAGGCGAGACATGGTAGCCCTCTTTTACTTCTGAAAACCAACCCTACCCTTACCCGGGATGTATAGGCTATAGTAAAAGCATTTCTCCTAATTTCCCCATGTCTAACCCGCTTTAGTACTGGGAAGAGGAAGAGGCGACTAGGAGCAGTACAGACTGACATGTCACTTTACCACTCTAGTACTGAGATGAGGAAGAGGGCTGTGAAATAGCAGTATACAAGTCAGGCAAGTCCCACTAGTTTGGGTCAGGCAAAGGATTTACCCTGGAGCCAATTGCCAGGACACAGGTGTATATAAGGAAAAAGAAATAAGAAGGATGGAGAATCCGTCTGGGACAGAGAACGCTGGTTGCCGGAATCAAGCTAGCATGGAGAACGCAGGTTGCCGGAATCACGCTGGCATGGAGAACGCAGGTTGCCGGAATCACGCTGGCATGGAGAACGCAGGTCGCTGGAATCCAGCTGGGAGAGAGAGCACAGCACACAGAAGGCTGTGTCCCGTGAGGAGAAAGGAGCCTGCTTGGTGAAAAGGGCACCGAGAAGTGCAGGACAAGTAGAGAGATGCCGCAGCCCGACCGGGCTTTGAGAAGAGTTGGAGTCCTGCAAGTACAAGGCAGCGTGTCCCCCACCAGAGCTCGGGGAACTGAAGACTCCAGGGAGCCGCAGTGTACAGCAGGAAGGTTCAGATAAGGTGAGCCAGGCTTGGCGCGGCTCCCGACAGGACGACAGGGAGCGAGCGAACGTCAAGGAGAGAACCAAAGGCATCCAGATGAGTTGCCAGAAACCGGTGAGTGACGGTGAGGGAAAGTCATGCCGGGGCACTGCAGGGGCTTGGGTTCGGGCATGTGAAGATGCTGATTGGAGAAAGACAAATGTTTGTTGGGTCAAGAGAACAGAGGCTGAATATTACCTGCAATTTTGGAATACTGAACTGAAGTAAGGTTGTGTGAAGCACATGAAATCTATTGTGTGAATGAAAGGGAAGTAAAATACAATTCTGACAATAATGAAAGTCGAATAAACAAGTCAACAAACATTGTGAGAATAAGAATTAAAAGGAGAGCCAGTAACCAGGGCCTTTTTGAAACCAAGTGGGAAGTACAAGGAATACAACACTGTTGCAAAATGAGAAAGTGTGTAGAGGAGGCAAGGAAAGTCTCCCTAAAGTGAACGTTGTTAACGTCACATGGAGGCAGAGCCTAGAAGGCTGCCAAAGCGGAAAGTGCTGAACATAGCTAAATGGTGCAGGTATAAAGAGGGAGCCTGTGCCTGCAAGAATCTTTAAAGAGAACCAGTGGCCATAATGAAGATCCAAGAGTTTTTGGTTGCGTGACCTGTGATGGGTGGACCGTGTGGTCCGACAACTGCGCCTAGACCGGAAAGCCCTATTTGAACTGCAAGATTGGAGTGGAAAACTTACTGGAAACAAAGAGAACTGAATTTTATTCTGGAACTGTGTTGAACTAGGGGAAGGGAACCCCAAGATCCTTGTTGAGACTGTGATACCCTTGGGTAAAGGATCTCCGAGGTTTGGTTTGTGAAGGTGCTTTGAACATAAAGAAGGGCTATACTACAAGCTGAGGAGCTGGAAGAAGCTCAGTTCTTTATTTTGAACACTATTTTTGTGGTTGCTGACATCCGTAAACTTTATGTATCTTTAGATGTGAGGGCAAGCATAGGTTTTGGACATCGACAGGCTTTTATGTTGAACTCAAGGACACAGACGATCATTATTTTCTTTAGGTAGGAAACTCCCACCTTAGTATAGGGCAAGTTAGCCTTCCTACATCGTGACATTTAAGTTAATAAAAGTATTTTGTTTGAACTTTGAATCTGGTGTCTGTGTCTTGCTTCATGATGCCTTCACAGACCCTATTGGCTTCAGGTAATGGTGAACCTCGTCTGCGTGCCATAATCACGGAAGAAGGACATCCTTTAATTCATTCTAATGATGTGTGTAAAACGCAAGCATTTTGTGAATCAAGAGAGAAAACCCACAGAGCACCTATGTCCTGGAAGGGTGGAGCTACATCAAGCTGCAGAACCAGTGGTTATGAGCAAAACAAAAGACCCACGAGCTGGAGGCTGGACGGTGGATGCTTTAACAAAGCAATAGGCTCCGGTCAAAGCCAGACAGAGGACTGAAAGAAAACTATCTTCCCGGATGGCGTGATCACTGAGGAGCACTGGTGGGCCTGGCGCCCGGCAACCAACGGCGAGAACCGAGAGGAAAGAGGAGCCCAAACTCCTGATATTCCGCTGGCAAGCGCCTTTCCTGCTACGAGAGGCACCGACAGAGAAAGGAATGCTTTGGACCTGTGGAGACAAGCGGGATACATGGCTGCGGATTTCCAGGGGCACAGAAACCGGCTCAGGTATGAAACCCAAAGTAAATGTAATGGGCATACGGCCCCATTGAGCCAGAGAGCAAACAATATGAACACTGTACTGAAAGGCTGGAATAACCGCCAATAGTACGAAGAGTGAAGAGAACATAACGGGCACCCAGCCCCTCTAATCCATAGAGAAAAGGGATACAAACAACATAATACAAGACTGGAATAACCAGCACAGTACGCCAAGTTAAGAGAGTGATACGGGCACACGGCCCTAACTAAATAAGAGTGTGAGAAGATATTGAAACTGTATATCAAGGTTAACGTAATCACCAAGAGTGTCAAGAAAGCACAGACACACATCCCCATGTTGAGAAAGAGTAAAGGGACATGGACAGCATAGTGCATAAATCACGGGGAGCTGTATTATTTGACTGGGCAAGAATCCTAGGCTAAAGTGTATATTGAGAAACACGATGTTTTACCACAACGCTATGAAGATGAGAAAGAAAGAAGTGTATTTTTAAGTCGTCACAGTAGAGTGCATCACACAACATGCCGACCGGCAAATCCTTCCACCAGGGACCAAACATTCTGCTCTCCCCCATCTCTTCTACCCATTCCACTCCTGAACATGTCAACAGTCCATCCTTCCCATTCAAGACTGCAAATGCAGCTCATTTAACACCTGGCTCCAACCTACCACCACCCCTTCCTCTAGTTTGGGGTCCCTGGTACTTTGTCCAACTCTGCAATGTCCCACCTGCAGATGTCCTCCATACAATGTACTGTTGGGAAGGGGGCAGCCACGCCTTACCCCCCTAGGCACTTTAGAGTGAGGCGAGATGCATTTGAAGCACTATGATGGGCCAGTGGGTTAAGAGGACAGTGAGAGGTCCACCTCCCAATACAAAAGGACTTTACTCCAATATAAGTAAATATAGTCTATCCACATAGTACAGCATAAAGCACAAGCAGCATTGCTATTTTTGCGTAGATATTAGTAACTACAGGAAGAGGGAAGGCCTGCGCCGTAAATGCAGCATTGCATACACTAGGCCCAAATTACGAGGCAAGGGAATTTTCCAACAATGCCGAGCTCCCGTGAGGACAGCCCACACCCCCAACTGCCTCAATGCCTATTCATTGTTCTAACAGTGTTGTAAAGATGTTCGAGAGGAACATCTTACAAGGCCGCAATCTCAGACCGGCGCCTGGTGTGCATGTTATCTCACACTGGTCAAGGCATGACTCGGCCCATCCCCAGGCGACCACGAGTTATAGCCCATATAACTGACTAAAACTTAAGACCTCTGAATTCCATGGCACCAGTTGCCCTTTGACCACCAACCCCAATGTAACAAGTGCTGAGATATTCAAAGAGGATGGACAGGGCACATCGTTGAAGCGACAATCATGTGATTTGTATTGTAGGGTGCAGGGAGGGATAAATTATGGTTCAAAACAAGAGTGGAGACCTTGGAGCGGATGGTGCAGAGGGGAGTGAGTGAGATGTGTGTGTGTGTGTGAAGGTTAGAGTGCCCCAGGACCTCCTTTTTGCACATCTTAAGGCCTTCCAAGTGTAAAGTATGAGTGATAAAATAGTTGTATGGTAGGAGTATAATTCATTTGTTTTCTGACCTCCGACGTGTGAAGAAGATGATCACCATAGAACCCACTTGATGGAAGACGGACTGGGCTGGAAGCAATAGACTGGTATCCCTTATGGGGCAGGCAGATCATGTGTAGGCACACACCAACCAGCCACGCAAGATTTTACCCTCTGTATTGTGTCATGTATGATGATGTTTTGCTTTATAAGGTTCTGCTTGTACTACTTTTTGTTACGCTCACCTGAACCCCACAGGGGTGTCGATCGGACCCGGACAGCTGCGGTCTCCTTCAACATGATGCGTAGTGCAGAGATGACTGTCTGGACTGGCCCGCCTAGTCTTGTCTGCTGGACCCGAAAAAGTATTTGCCTGCCTCCCAACTGTTCTCGCACTCCCCCACTAATCACCTCCGATATCCCCTTAGTAACCTCACCTTATGTTCGTAAAAGATGAGCTCTCCATCCTGCGTGTCTTGCAGGGGCGCGTAGATAATAGTTACTTCACTGGTTTGAAGGCGTTGGGAGAGTTACGGTAAGTATTGACTCTGAAGTCCCTGGCGGGATCGGTAAGTATCAAGTTCAAAGAGTTCAATGTGCCCGATGTTCACTCTTGTCCCCTTCCTTCCTTAAGTTGCAACTGAGTTTGTGAGAAGAAGGTCTCGTAGCTGCTGCTGGCGTTCAGGTACGAGTCTGTGTTACCCACCGCTGTCCGGTAACTATTGCATACTATTGCACATGTTGTTTTTCTCCCTCTTTACAAATGCGGCATATGAAAATGTGGAGAGTTATGGAATAATACCACCGGTGGTAAGTCTATGGTGGTAAGAGGTTGTATTTGTGGATTCCCTTGGATCACCTTGTTTTGTGTCCCCTAGGTGCCGGATTACGGCGAAAAATGATGGAGACAGTGCTGGATCGAAAGATGCTATGAGAACTGGTGAGTATGGCGCCGTGCTTGAGCTGGCGAAGAGACGCGTGCTGGACTGATGTACTTTCCAGGTCCGGAGATGAAATGGTTCCGGAATTAGGTGAGGAATTTGAAATAAGTTCATTTTCTAACCTTGTCCTTTTCTTCTTCTTTATTCTCGGAGCTCCGGATTCGAGGCGGGCGTGGCAGAAGACTGGATGCTGGCTGCAGGCACGCGGGCGTGGCTGAAGACTGGATGCTGGCTGCAGGCACAGCGAGCGTCGCGCTGCTGGATGCAGAATAACGCGAAGCATGTGCTGCTGTTCGGGTGTGGTTTAAATAGCCTGCAAAGTAGTTCCAGGTAAGAAGTTCCGTAGAGCCACGCCCGAGTAAAAAATAGTCCCTGTAACAAAATAGTGCCATCCAGGCCTCATGTAGGCTTGGACTCTTTTGCAGCATGGTCTGCATCAGGTATGTAAAGTCTATGAGCCTGGCGCCTATGGTGCCAGGACTGATTTCTATGATGAGCCTGGCGCCTAAGGCGCCAGGACTGAACCCAGACAGCCCCTAGCTGGGGCTGCTGAGGTTTAAACAAATTTCTGGATGCCTGCTCCCAGAGCTGAGGGTCTTGGTCCTGATGCCCGGGGGTAGGCATCATGACACTTTTCAGCAGAGCGTTCTTAGCAGCTGTTTTGCTTTTGCTCAACCATGTGGGGAGAACCCTTAGACTTGCCGCTCACGGCCCCTGGCAAAATGAGTAATTGGACTCAGACAGGCAAAATATCACACTTAGACCATTAGGGAGGGTAAAACATATAAATGGCTCATTATAGGACCTTTATTCACTCCTTATATATATGTACAATCCAAACATAAAAAGGCATATCTAGTCAGTTATATAAAGACATAGGAAAAGAGTTCATCACTGTTAGCAATGTAGCAGGAGACACCTTCATCTTAGCCCATACAACACTGCTTAGTCCCAGAGCAGGTAGGCAAATAGATCACGTGCGATAACAGGGTCTGGAGCAGAGTGTCCTTCCTCTCAGCAGCACTGCATCACCAGAAGGGTCCAGATTCTAACTGTCTTTTCTGAGGAATAATCTCTTCTCTTTATGTGGCCTGATCCCACCCTTCTCGGCTATGACGGCCCTCGGCGAAGAGCAGATCACAAGTGGAAGGGGGCAAAGTGCAGAATAAAACAGCCAGAAGTGGAAAAACCCAGCTTCCCACTCCTTGCGCTCTCCCAGGACCCGTTATCACTGCACCTGCAGTGCGCTCTGACTCACTCTCAGTCTCATCCTTCAGCGGACAATACAATAACTATTCCCCACAGTAGTCCAGTCAGCAACAATATTTATGTGACCTTGCTACGCTTTCACTGCCGGGATGCGCATTCATTCTGCTGAGCCCCTAAAAAGACGTAAGCTCTCACTCCGGTGATGGGAGATGAATGTTCAAAATGGCTGCGCACCAGCGCCATATTGTTTTAGCTCGTATTTTGCATAAGCACTACAGCAGCAGAGTTGCTGTTGCTCTCATCTGCATGTGAGAATAAAACCGTGTTATCTTTACAAGATCAACTTGGACCTTTCTTCCTTAGCGGGTTGTATTCTCTCCGGTGTGAGCGTTCAGGGACTTGCCTACAATTGGTGACCCCGACGTGATCCCAGCGCCCCTGTATTTGTGGAGGCTTCTATGCCACTTCTCCAGAAGGTGCTACACCCACCTACAGTGACCGGTCCTGAAAAAACATGTGCTCCGAGTGGTTTAGCAGGAGCCATTTTAAGCAAGGCGTGGCTCAGAGGAGAGTGCGGGCCAGTGTTGGAACCCACTGATGGAGGAGATAGGGTGAGCACGCACATGTGAGTAGACTCTTGTAAGCGATAACAAGTAGGGGACAGATGCATGTGGAAGTGTGAAAGGTGTGAGTACATGGAGAGCAAGGGCGCTGATGTGACGTGGTTAAGGTCAGGGTTATTTGTTACTAAAATTTGTACTATGAAGAGAGTATTTCTGTAAGGCATTATGAGGTAAGGCAAAGGTAAGGCAGGGAACCCCTGCTCAGAAGGGGAGGTAAGGTGGTACCACATGACAGTATATTATTTAAAGGAGGAATATAGAAATGAAAGTAGTGGCCTCATAATAGGCCTGAAATAAGTAGTGGTTGTTATGTTAGCTTGTTATTTTCTTGCATTATATTGGTGTTTTATTGAATAAAGAGTAGGCCCTAGGAGGGGCAGTAATTGTGTGCGTCACGGTGTGGTGTGGTATTGGATGATTTTGTGGAGTGCTGTGTGCGAGCAAGGAAGGGTGACAGAAAAGGGAGGGGGTTGATTTTTTTCTTTTTGTTGTTACGAACAGCGTCAGCGTGTGCAGCGTGTTTGCAGGGCTTTGCGGGGGCCGTAAGGGATAGATAGCACCAGCATGGGGGGAGGAACACCAATAGAGTGTATGTATATAAGGCCCTGCCACTGTGTCGTGACAGGGTGGAGAAATATCATAAGCAGTGGATCGCAGAGACAGAAGGACGGGTGATGTCCTGCCCGTGGCCAGAGCAGGGCTCCCACAATAAGAGCGTTTTAGAACATATGTCCACAATTTACGTAGCTAAGTATAAGGGGCAGCAGCTACAGAAGAGAAAAAAAATCTTAAGCCTCTGGCACATGTTTGAAGGCAGAGAAGACCAAGGGATCGGAGTGGGGGCACAGATACAGAAAGATGGGAAGTACCGGATGAGAGAAGGAGAGGGTGGGGCACCAACGGAATGTGGGGTATTATATCCTTTGATAGTATGTCCCACAGACAGCTAGACAAATCCAGCGTATGTACCATCATGTTAGCACCCCCACCTCCTTTTTTACTCACACACCTGAAGCATCAGCAGGTTTCAGATCAAGGGAGTTTGAGGATAGGCTGACAGGATTGCTAACAGAACTAAAAAGGATACAGACATCCCCAAGAGCAGAAACGGATATAGGGGCATTGAGAGAAGGGTCAGGAGAATGGAAATCCGGGGAAGTGCTGCTTAGGATGGATACTGAAGGAATACGATATGTAGGTGTTGAAAGGGAAATAAATCCGGGTGGGTGGATAATGCTGGGAGAGGAGAATACAGTGGTGGGAGAGGATGTGGAGGAAGAGGGCCATGCTACATTTGCTGAGGGTCAGAGCAAAGAGGAAGTACGGGGAGAAGAGGCAAATGAGAATACCCCCCAAGTAGGAGGCTTGTGGGCGGGGGTCAGATTGAGGAACAGGGCCAGCTGGATGGCGTTGGTAAAGAGAAGGGGAATCAAGAAGAAGGGTTTGGGAAGTAGGGTGAAAATGCAGATGCCCCTCATACATAAGGGGGCAGGGAGGACACAGTATGTGCCCTTGCCCGAGATGGATGAAAACAATTTGATTAAAGGATAGTTCCGGGACTTTTTTTTTATTGTCCCTACGGTTCGGCCATGTGTTTTTAAGCATAACTCGGTAGATCGTAGAAAACTTTCCTATGGACCTTACCCGACTTTTCGTCCATTAACGCACTCGAAATCAGCCGCCATTTTCTGATAATCCTATCATTTCCCCCCATCGCCCTGGCTCACCTGCTTTTGCGGCACTAAATCAAATCCCCCGCCCCTGAAACAGACTTTATCAAAACATTCATATTCCCCGCCTCTATCCGTGACGTGACTGTGCTGCGTAGGCAAACGCGCCCAGGCGTCTTCTACGCGACTACACACAGAACCCGGAAACCAACACAGATCAGCTCACAACACAGCGCGCCACAATTGGGAATATGAAACTGTACTTTTAAATCAAACCGCAAGATTGTAAATTTGGTAAAGTACATTTATTTGACATCAAATGTTTAGAGAATATTCAGCGATTTGCATTTTTATTTGCTCACGTTCCAAAAAGTTCGTTTTGAGGCACGTGATGTTCCTTTGCTGTACACAGGGTCTTAGATCATCTCACAATACAGCGCCACAATTTGGAATATGAAACTGTGGTTTAAAAGCAAACGGCAAGATTGTCCATTTGGCAAAGTACATTTATTGGACATCAAATGTTTAGAGAATATTCTGCGATTTGCATTTTTCTTTGCTCTCGATCCAAAATAGTTTGTCTTGAGGCAAGCGATGTTCGTGTGCAGTACACAGGGTGTTGGTTTACGATAAAATAAGCTCTTCGGTCGCACTGATAATCGCATGGCTGTTCCAACAACGAGGCACTAGGCCACCACAACGGTCTGTATGTTGCATCTAGCCGTTAGTACCGCGTAAGGGCATACTTGTACTTGGCGATCGTCCCATAAAATGGTCAGGGTGCTAACGTTGTTCACGCGGAGAAGCAACTGGCGGTTATAAAAGCCATCCGCCGGTGTCTGGTACTCGTGACACATACAATAATGAAGGATGTACCTGTTTTAAAAACATAAAAAATGAAATTAGTCTCACCATCAGATCTTTATTAAAATTATTCATTTTATATATTAGGTCGGGAAATTATTTCATAGCTAGGACAGTGCAACTGGGTATTATACGACAAGGGGGGGCTGTAGGATACTGAGACAGTCCCCCAGTGCAGGGGTTGACAGGGAGGCAGTGCAGGTGGAGAGTGGAAGGGCCCAGGACCGAGGTCGCAGACAGTGGACCAGTTGTAGCAGGGGAGAGGGAGAGAGAAAGCAGAAGCAAAGAGGAAGGTTTTGAGGTGCTTCCGTAAAAGGAGATGGTTCTCCTCAAGATAGTGCGCGGTACAAAACAATATGCCACATAGAACGAACAAGTACAACTTAACCCGTCTTTAAAGCTACTGTATAGTAATTAAATTGCGGTATAAACTCATCTAAAGAGTTACTTACATTATATTTGCATTTTCCATTGTGTCTGTGCGTAGGGCAGCCCCGAAATACCACTCCTTCTATGCCGACGTTATTTCTTCTAATGAACGAACATTAAATGGCTTTCGTTTCTGAAATTATATTCATTATCGTTTCTTACGTTATTGCCCCACACCCCCAAAAAGAAGTCTTTCGGGATGGTCCCGGCCTGTCAAGGTCAAATAACAATAGAACCTTATACTGAGTCGTGGGCCATTCCGGCACCCGAGAAAAAAATCAAAGCAGCTGACCTTCACTTTGAACGAGCACACATTCCTAGTTAGCTACATTCAGTGTAAGGCCATCTCACAGGACTCACAGAGCAATCACTTTTATTTACACAATACATAGCTACACATATTCAATGGGCCTGCGACATGAGGAGACTCGAGAGAACAGACAATGGCCCTCATTACGACCCTGGCGGAAAGTGAATGACCGGACCGCCACAGCGTAAATAGCGTTTCCGCCATTGCACGACGGAGCAAAGTGCGGCTAATTCCGACCCATCGGGCACGAGCACTACTCCATGGCGGAAGTGCAATGTCCGCGATGGCGGAAATGTCCCCAAAACGCCCCCCACCGCCGTCGTACGGCGCCCTAGGTGCAATTCCGCCACCCATCTTAGCGGTCACCATAATGAGCGGCAATCGGAAAGTACGGTGACCGTAAATATACGGAAACGGAAGTAAAAACATGGTCCCGGAACGGGAAACAGCACGCCGTACACCTATAAAATCAGAATTCCCACACAACCATTAAAAATACTACCCTGAGACACATCACAACCCGTCATCCACCCTAGTGAAAACAATAACAATGGGAAAAGTAGCGAAAAAAGCGTGCGACCGCAAGCGGCAGGTCCACTTCTCCCGTGAGGAACTCACCGTGCTCACAGAGACCCTCCAGGAGAATGCTGCCGTCGTCTTCTCGACGCAAATGACCAGGACGGCACTTGCGAACAAGAAGGCCATATGGGCCCTGGTGGCACAGCGGGTAAGTGCGGTGGGGACCGCACCCCGCAACCCACAGCAATGCAGAAAGCGATGGGACGACCTGCGGATACGCGTCCGGAGCATACTTTCTGCCAACCGAAACATTGCCACAGCCACCGGGGGAGGATCGGAATCACCCATTAAGTTGACCCCCTGGGAAGAAATCTGTGCCTCCACCATTGGAATGGAGAGTATAGAGGGAGTCGGAGGGATGGAGAAAGGAGTGCAGACATCCGAAGAATCCGGTAGGTGGGCCAAATAAAACAATGCTAAAACCACAATGTCCAATCATGTGAAGTACCATATGTCCACATAGTGCAACAGTAACACATGTCCATGAGAACGTCCACATACATTGGCCTGATAGCGCACTTTAAAACGCACAATAAATA
Organism: Ambystoma mexicanum; assembly: GCF_040938575.1. Taxonomy (NCBI): domain Eukaryota; kingdom Metazoa; phylum Chordata; class Amphibia; order Caudata; family Ambystomatidae; genus Ambystoma; species Ambystoma mexicanum. The sequence goes on along the minus strand of NC_090925.1, from coordinate 15,227,810 downwards.
CATAAATAATTAAAAACCCTAAAAACACCCTCTACACGTGCAGCATGCACACCCTAACTGCAGGCTGCAAAACAACTGCATCCTCAATCCACACAAAAATGAAACCACCTCCAAGGCCCCGACCCAAATCACCCTCAGGTACCACCCCAATGCATGTGATACATTGCCATTCCAATTTCAACAGACCCATTAATAACGCTCGCCCTCCTTTACTCCACCACAGGGTCCGATTCAAACGACGAGCTCCAGGACACCCCTACCAGCACACCTGCAAAGAGGGCCAAGACCAACGGCCAAAGACCCTCCACCTCAGCTGCACGCATCAAGACACGGCAGCAGCACAAATCAAGTGACAGCACACAGGAGGGAACTTCAACAGGCACCCCAGCAGCCAGCATGCCCACAACAGCACCACCACAGGTCCCCCCAATGGATGCCACAGAAGGCACTGCTTCTGGTGGCAGCAGCACCATAGGTGACACTGCATTAATGGCAGCATGCTCCGACACAGAAAACGGGGATGTCGAAGTAAGATCCATCCATGACCTGTCTCAATCCCCCTGTTTGTTCCATCCCGTACACCATGAGGATACCACGCAGGGGCACCCACAAGACGACGACTGGCCATCCCCCACAAGCCCTGTGCCAAGGCAACATGAGGTCACCAGCCCCTCTGTGACACCACCGCAAATGGCCATGGCCCAGCAGAGGCAACAGTCCCTCGACCAGGTGATCGTGCAACAGCAGCAACTGGCCACGCTCCTCAAGGACCATGCTGATGAATGTGGGGGTACTAAGTCAGCCATAGAAACATCTACTGAGACACTTAGGGCAGAAATGGAGAGAAGTACAGAGACACTAAGGGCACAAATGGAGAGAAGCACCGAGAGCCTGAGAGTACAAATGGAGAGAAGCACCGAGAGCCTGAGAGTACAAATGGAGAGAAGCACCGAGAGCCTGAGGGGGGAACTGCATGCGACGTCCAAAGACGTATGTGCTGAACTTGCCGCTGTGCGCCGTGTGCTCACTGAGCTCTCACAAACCCTCAGGGACATGCATGGACGTGAGCAGGCAGAGACATCATCCGTTGCAAGTTCCGTCCAGGGCAGCCCCCAACGTAGATCTGGGAGGAACCTGCGCTCCACAGGCAGGGGTGCCCCTGATACCCGGAGAGGGGGCTTGCAATAGCGTCTGCCCACTGACAATGAGCACCTTTGGACACTGGTGTTCGGGGGGGAGGTAGGAGGGTGGAGGGGGTATGTTGGGCTCACTTGGGTGGCGGGTAGATGGGGTGTGTAACATAATTTCACATATGCGATAAACATTTCACTATCATCCAATGAGATGTGTGGACATTGATCTTTGTGTACGAGGCCATTATAGGCGTACAGTCCATATTGTGCATGTTCCAGACACACACAGTGCCACAAGTCCCGTGTCCATGTATCAGCCACCAGGCGTGAGTGCTAGAAGCATGAATCTATGAGAATCTGACGAATGTCTCGGCCCTCCTGTGCCTCGCGGACTCCTTGAGGTGCTGCCACATCCCCACCCTCATCATGACCATCTACAGGTGCTTGCAGTTCTGCGTCAGGGGGCATGGGCACATTTCTACGTACGCACATGTTGTGTAGCATGACACATGCCATGACCATCTTTGCCACCTTCACATGGCGGTACAGGAGTGCCCCGCCAGACCTGCTGAGGCAGCGGAAACGAGTCTTCAGTAGGCCGAATGCCTGTTCTATGACTACACGGGTACGTGAGTGGGCATGGTTGTAGTCCTCCTCAGGCTGGTTCTGTGGGTTCCGGAGTGGTGTAAGGAGCCATCTCTTCAGTGGATACCCGGCATCACCTGTATGTGGACAATAAAGGATGTTTGTGGAATGACATTGCTACGTACGCCCCCCCCCCCTTCCTGCCAGGTCATTGCCGCATCACATACCCCACATTATCATGCATGAAATGAGACTCACCGAGTAGCCAGGATCTGTTCCCTGCGTGTCGCTCCATGTAGCGTGGTATTGTAGAGTTCCTCAAAACCATAGAATCATGGGTTGATCCAGGAAATCGGGCACAACAATGGGTAATGATCCTGTTGGAGTCACACACCATTTGTACATTCAGAGAATGAAATTGTTTTCGGTTGCGGTACTGGGCCTCCATGGCATGCGGGACGACCAATTCCACATGGGTGCAGTCGATGGCACCAATGCAACCCGGTATGCCGCCAAGTGCATGGAATCCCACTTTTGTGTTCGTAATTTCCTGCTCCGAGCGTGGTAGAGAGATGTAGTCGTCTGCGTGCTTCAGGAGGGCATCGAGCACTTGCAATAGTGTCCGTGAGAACACTGGCTGTGAAATGCCATGCAGCTGTCCGACTGTGTGCTGGTAGGTGCCTGTGGCCAGGAAGTGGAGTACAGACACCACCTTCAGTAGGGGTGGAATGGCGGTTGGGCTATCTATCATGCTGACAAGGTCAGCCTGTGTCATATCCACAATGGCGGTTATGGTGTCCCGGTCCAAACGGTAGAGGGTGTGGATCTGCTCATCCGTGAGGTTGAACGGATGTGCTCGGAGGCGTGGGATTGCGGGCTGCCTGCGTGGCGGTAGTGGCTGTGCTGGCGGGCCTTGCTGGCCCTGCCTTGCCCTCCTCCTCCTCCTGCGTCTCCTCTGTGCGGCCGGTTGTTATGGTAGTTGCTGTTCGTCTTCTTCTTGAAGTTGGAGTACTTGCAGTGCAATCAGGTCCCCCAGGGCCAACATCGCTAGTCCTGCCGGTAGCATTTTGGTGTGGGTGCGGGAGGGGGTTGGGTGTGCAATTTATGTGTTTTCAAGCTCTATTGCCTCCACCTGTGGTGATTCATTCCACCTGTGCAAGCTGCAATCCCCTTTGGGCGAGCACGTCCCGCACACAACGCTGCAATTCGACGCATGGCATCTTGCTATTACAATCATGTATATGATCCCGATGGCAGGGAAATATTGGTTCATATGTTCATTCTGCTATGGTTCCATTGTTTCACATACTATCTTTGCAGTCGCGAACAAACTTGTGAAGGGTCAGTGGAATGTAGTGCTCGATTAACGGTGGACCCTCATGCAGCACTGTACCGCGGTTCACCGACGGGCGGGACGTCCCATTTGTGAGTGAAGCCAGTTTGTATTTACACACAATGCCGCACTACATGGATGAATTTGTGATTTCGAGCGGTCACAGATGCCTTTCCGACGTGATGTTGCAAATGAGGTATTCGAAGGACGGCGCTTTCGGTCTTCAGCTAGCGGCGAGGAGACGCCCACAGGTCTGACTGCAAATATAACGTTCTATTGTTTTGTGTCCTTGGGACAGGGGCCATGGCGAGAATGCAATGATTGATATGAATAGTATGGGATGCGCAATAGCGTAGTGGACGATAAGGCAGGACGTTCCCAAATACATCTTACTTCACAACACTGGAATCCACAGTGGATTTTGCAGACTGCATTACGCACAGACTCAATGGAAATTTCACATGTGATGTGAGTAAATAATCAGGCGTTTTCATACAGGGATGAGGAAATGATGTATGGATGCATGGACAGATGATTTAATGGAGAGTTTGCCATGTACAGGGCTTTTTGGAATCTATCCACCTCCCCTGCGCTATGTGATGCAGAGCTGCCATAGTGGGACCATCGTCTATCTGCCCTTGTTGTACCCTCCCTGTCTCGACGCGCCTTCATACACTTGTGTCTATGCACGTTACTAATCCCATCGAATGGATTCTGTTTAGACAGACGCATGCACACAAGCACTTGTGTGTAATAGTGTTTCCAGCTCGATTTTCATAGTTGTGATTCGCAAGTGATTTTTGGGTGGGAATAATCCTTTGGAGTGGGCTAGCATGCATATGGCTGTAGATTTAGTGTGATCATTGAAGTGAGTAATACGAATCAAGTTCTGATGGCCTACTATTCTTTTTCATTTCATTTGGGTGACAGGTATCTCCTCCCCTTTTGCCGCTGCCATCTGTATGCCACTCCTGCAGATGGCTTTTACTCCCGGCACCTGCTGCTTCGAGTTAATCAGTGGAGCACCATTACGATCTTATGGGACGATCGCCAATGGGCCACATGCCCTTACGCAGTACTAGTGGCTAGGAGCAACATTTCGAGCTTTCAGCTGGACTAGTGCCTACCTAATGGGACGGCCCTGCCGTTCTAGGCGCTTCCATGTTGCCTTTTTGAACGTGAATGTAGCCCCTGTGTACCATGAAGGAACAGGGCGACACACAAGAAGAAGCTGGTCATTTATTGCGGATGCAGCCCACAATGATGAAATGTATTTTGGGGTTCATGTCCTAATGGCTGTATGGGCTTGGTGATTTTGTGGTGCATTAAATGTCTATTCTGATTTTAACCGTGTAGCGTTCTTCTTTGCAAGTAATGTGGCATATTCCTATTTGTGGTGCGATGTTTTGTGAGAAGATCTGCATTGGGTTCCGGCTTCTGAGTATAGTTGCGTGGTACTGTACTGGCCGCGTTTGCCTACGAAGCCCAGTGTGGTCAGGGATAGGGGCTACCATTGTGACTGTTTTAATGATGTCCTGCTCATGGGCGGGGGATTTGCTTTTGTGTAACAGATGCCGGTCAGCCAGGTGGATTGGTGGAATGATGTGATTATCAGAATATGGCTGGTCACAGGTGCCTGTGTTTGCGTGCGTTTCTTGGAGGGAGACTGAGGTCATGTCCATTGGAATGGCTTCTGTATTCGTGCCATCTGTGCCCTGCAGCTCCCATTGGCCCCTCTTGAGATGTGCCTGGCTGCTCAGTCACTCTGCCAACTTGTGTGGTCCATGCTTATGCTGATGGTTGGTTGGTTTACTGGCAGGAGTACAGGGCTGGTGCAGTCTCCCTCAGGATACTGCTTTGTATGTTGCCTTACACTGGTGTCAGACGATGGGGGGGCCTGTTTTTGTTTGTCTCATTTTTCTGCTCATGTTGCTGTACTTGAACCTTCACATGCCTGTGCTGCATCAGTGCGGCAATGGTGCCATGGCATGAATGGATGGCCACTCACAAGGCACTTGGAGCCCCTAGATTCATTTGTTCGTTGGCATGCATGGGTGGCTTGTACATTTCACTGGTTGCATTTGTGTCTTCATTGCACCTACGAGGAGTTGTGCAATGTGGCCAGGGAGTGGTGTACAGGCACTCAGTAGGGCCGTTTACGGTTGATTCGCGAAGCCGTACTTCTCACCATGGCGGAATGGTACATTCCGCCATGCTTGATGGCGTTAGGTACATGTCCGCTTGGATCGGAATTCGCGTACCATTACGCCATGGTGGTAATTACGGTTTGGCATGGCGCGCGTGCTTGGTGCAGTTAGCGTTGGCGTTCACTACGGTGTCGCTAATGGCATCGTACTTCACGGTGACGGGTCATAATCGCACCGAGCGCTATTCGATGGCGGTATTGCATTTCCGCCATCGTTTTTCGATTTCCGCCAGGGTCGTAATGAGGGCCAATCAAATTACAATCATTTAAACCGTGATGTGTATTTCTCAATGAGCTCTTCTTTAGGTGGACATGGAACAGAGGCAATGTTGGGTGGCAATGCAGTTGTCCCCTGCACAGGTTTGTTCACAACTCCATGTATGTGCCTATCTAGGACATCAACAATAAGTCTCTCAATAAAGTCATACTGCATATCCTCAAACACTGGTTTGATAACCCATTGTTTACTTCTTTTTGTGAAGGCCTTATTGTAGCGAAGCGTCCCTAAAGTTCCGGTCGTCCTACTTTGTTGACGGCCAACATTATGGTTATGTGCCAAGACCGCTAGAAGAGTCCGATTTATCATGCCCTCCATGCCAAAATGCAATCGTTTTGGCCTGTACTTTAGGCACATATTGTGGAACACCTCCAAATCTCCTGTGTGGCAGAATTCCTTGAGTCCCCTCAAATCTCTTGTTATAGTTTTATCAAATACAATCTTTTCAATGGCTTTGTGAGTGGGTGATGAAGGAATCAACCACTTCTTCTTCCGTGCCTCCTCTGTGGACAAATGGCCATGTTCACAATTGTGGAAATGTTGGTTTGTGGTCCAGCGGTGAACGTTGCTACAGTGTAGCATTACTGACCGCCATTTTTCCAGTAGAATTTCCAACGACCCTCCACGTGTTTTTGAGCTCCACCAAAGATGGTTGCTGATTGACTTGGACCACTGTGAAATACCTTGCATATCTTTTTTTTTACCTGCAGCCGACATTTTTTTATTGATTGTTTTTGCAAGATGCCAAACGTCAAATTGGTGATTTATATTTTTGTACTCTTCTCTCATTGTCTTGGCAATTGAAACGTGTCTGTCCGTGGCTATCAGGTCGATCACCATTCCCCGTGATTGTAGTTCTTGCAATGATGCTACAAAGCCAACTTTCTCCATGGCCACTGAGGATGTACTTTGTGACACCTGCACGACCACCGAACTCACAATTTTCTTACTTTCCATGTCCTGAAAGTGGTAGGTGCAGTACTTGGCTGAAAATCCTGGGCTGTCGCACTGTCCATCACCGGCTAGCCTGAACCGTTTGCCCGCGAATGTACTATCAATAGACATTTTTTCCATTCTCCAAGCTTCGCTAATGGCTGGAAATAGATAATCGGTTTGGTATTTGTAGAACTGAGTTTTCGCAATGAAATGGATTCCCACAAACTGAAAGAAAGACTCTAACTTTTTAAAACTTGAACCACTAAAAAGTGCAGCCACTGCACAAAGTAGATTGCCTGCTGGCAGTTGCCCCAGCATGGGTTGTGCAGACCATGAGAAAGGATGATATTTTGTACAGGTGGCATGTATTTTAAGGTTAGTGCCTCGAATTGCACGAGTCACATTAATCAATGGCTCCCCACATACTTCCCCACCAACCGAATGCCCACATTTCATCCGAATAATAATATCAATCAAACAACTATCGAATACAATGAATTTGGCCTCTTTCCTTATACTGTCACTCTGCATCCCAGCTGGTTCGGCCTGTAACGTTGAGGACATGTCACTCACATGAAAGGTAGAATCTCTGATATCGTCTTCCGCTATGTTCAGTGATATTGATGGTGTTTCATTGTCGTCCACTTCATTCTCTTCCATTGCAACATCTGTTCCTTCTCCGGCGATGGGTGAATAAAACAATTTCTTCAACTTTCTCGCGGTCTTAGTTTTTGCGGGTGTGGATTCTGTGAATTGATCTCCGACTGCATCCGAACTACCAGGAGGACATTCACTATCAATGGCTGGATGTGGTATAGCTCCGTTGTCAATCACTTCATATTCTTCCCATTGGCACGATGCATCTCCAGTCTCAAGTCCCTGCCAAAAGGTTTGACAAGCAACATCTCTCGTTCGCTTCACTGTCTGTGTAGATCTAGTTCGTACACCCACTCGCAACTAGAGGATAGATTGGAAAAGGGATGTTCAGTTTAAACACAACTTACAGTATTGAACTATTAACAGTGAAAAACAACATAATATAGTGACCAGGACACTAACCTTATTTTGCTTTCTTTTCTTTGAAACTTTCTTGCCTCGAACTTCAACATTGGGACGCTGTTGCTCCGACTTGTGTGTGCATGTCTCCACTTCCTCTTGCGCTGCAACGACTATATTTTCATGATAAGCACATCCATCACGCACTGACGCTCCATCGACTCCCTGAAACATAGAACTTTCATTAGTATGTATAATAATATTGAAAACACAAAATGTACTTGTGGACCAATACCCACGTACATCTCAATAGCAAAACACGAATGAACGCTTTGTGTAGAACATTCAAACGACAATTATTCACGCATTGTTGATCTAGTTAGATGGAACTGTCAAGATCCATACCTCGGGCTCCTCATAGACTTCCATTGATGATATTATTGAAGATGATGCTTCAGTAACTCCCTGAAACACAGTAATTGCATTAGTATGGTTTTCTATTTTGTTAAAAAGAACATACACTTTGTGCAGGCGTCAACGGCTCATCTAAATAGACCTGCACAAATGATCAGTTGTCTAAAATAAATAATGGATATCTAAATATGATTCGATTTGCTCGATCGTTGGAAGTGTCACCACCCAGATATCTGCATCAACTACTAGGGGTGATGTTCTTGTAGAAGAAGCTCCGTCATCTCCCTGAAACATAGTACTTGCGTTAATAAAGAAGGAAGTATAGCGGATGTAATCACGTCATATGATTTCGCTTGATCGAACTGTCAGTATCCATACCTCGAAATGCATAAGAACATCAAGGGACGATGTAACTGCGGTGCACACTTCTGCAAGCTGTTGCGCCGACCCGTAACTGCATGCTCCCCCTTCTTCTTGGACTAATGCTCCATCGACTCCCTGAAACATAGGACTTTCATTAGTAATGAACACAATATTGAAAAAAGAAGACACATAGGAGGGCGACGACAGAAGGACATATCAATGGCTAAAAACGAAAGAAACATTGTGTGTAACAATCACGCTACAAGAATGCAAGATCTGATGATCTCCATCGATGGAACTGTCCGGAAACGTACCTCGAGCATCTGAGTGACATCAACGGTTGTCGTCAATACGTTGGACTCCTCAGCATCTCCCTGAAAGACAGTACTTGCATTATTTTGGATAACAATAATTATAACTGAAAACAAAGACTAGAGGACGAGTACAAGGGTGTACCATTAGGTAAAATAATCACACGATAAATTAAAACTATTGATTTACATGCCTAAAACAAGTCAGTGGCAGAATAGCGAAGTAAGATTACCCGATAGGCGCTTGAAGTGGCTGATGACTGCAATAACGACACGGATGGAGAATCTTCCGCCTTCATATTGAGTGGATACATAAATGGGGAAATTATTGTTAGCTAATGCTACACACTACCGCAAGGCCGAGAGATAAATACGTAAACTTGACTCACCAGTGGAGGGATGTGGACGAATAGAGTGGGAATAGCGGTTGAGAGCAATTTTCGCCTCGCTCGCGGTGTGTTCTTCTTTATTAGCAATGATGTGGAGTACATGTCTGAGCTAAAGTGCCTGCTGCAGATGCGGTATCGATCACCCCTCTTGTCCGCAAAGACTTCTAGGACTCTACTTTCAAGCTCATACGGTGGATATCCGCAATATCGGACCCATTCTCTTATCTGATCTATTGTCTTAGGGAAAACATGCATTATAGTACCTTCAGATTTATTATGGGTCTTCGAAGGGCAACCGCCAATGGAACAGGCAGGCATTGTGGAAAGTTCTGAAAAGTAAAGATCAACAATTCTCTATGAATACCAATGTGTTAAAAAATTAAATGACACATAAAAGGTTCAATGCAAGGTTCGTTTTGGTTCTTGGAACTATACACGTTATTCACATGCGGATAAGTATTTGAATAACTTTAAAAAAATAGAAAGATAATTTGACTAAACTCAGAACATGTGACTAGTTCCTTGCATGTACTGTCTTGAACGAAAAGAAATTGGACGCAAAATGATTATGGTACATGGCCTTACCTTGACGAACAAACAGTTAGATGCAGGGATCAGAGTAGTTTCTTGTCGTAGAACAGGGAGCAGTTCACAGGTTGCAAACTGACGAGTTTCCTCGAAGTGGTCACGGAAGTTCACAGAGACGAAGAGCAGATAACCAGCACCTTCACGGGTTGACTAGCAAAGCGCAAAGAAGTTCTCATTAGAAATATGAAGTGGGTTATAAAGAATTCGAAACAGGGGTGTGTTTGTGAATGACGTGTATATGTCGTGGCATTATGCGGTTTGCAGGGGGCCGTCCAGCGTGAGGGGGGATGCTTGGCAGGAGACACGGGGTCTGGAGGTAGACATGGGAACAACAACCCATGCTCTATAGACCACTTTGAAGTGTACATGGTCTTTGGCACCTCTTGGCCTTTATCGCTCCCTGACAGCTCCACTTGCCAGCACAAGTACCCCGGTGCGAACTGCCTTTGATAGGGCGGGGGGGTGGGGTTGAATTGGGGCGGTGGTCGTGCAGACAAGACACAGGAAGACTCGTGAATGGAGACACACTTATGTGGATTGCAGGGGGCCGTCCAGCGTGAGGGGGGATGCTTGGCAGGAGACACGGGGTCTGGAGGTAGACATGGGAACAACAACCCATGCTCTATAGACCACTTTGAAGTGTACATGGTCTTTGGCACCTCTTGGCCTTTATCGCTCCCTGACAGCTCCACTTGCCAGCACAAGTACCCCGGTGCAAACTGACTTTGATAGGATCGGGGGGGGAGGAGGGTGGATTGGGGCGGTGGTCGTGCAAACAAGACTCGTTTGCCGCAGGGCCTCACCAAGGAGAGGCCATCTAACTGCATGTAAGAGGCAGGCTGCAGGATCTAGTACATGGAAGGCAGGGGGGTGAGTTTATAAATACCTCACCCTCCCAGGAGAATATATGGGTGCAGTTCACCCTGGAGACCCTGGATGCCTGGGCAGTTAGTCAGCAGCAGGCTGGCTTGTGGTGGCAAGGCGGCACGGGCCAGAGGGGGTCATCTCTGTACCCGGTGCCCAAAAGGATGATTTATTATGATCAACCATATGGATTATTTACCTATAACCATGTTTTGTATCAATAAAATCCAACGGCCTTCCTTTTATTGCCAACGCTTGAACAAAGTGGTGTGGTAAGTATTTTTGGGGGAGGAGGCAAGGCCGGGAGGCTTGATGCCAACCCGCAAAATAACATATGTATGTCTGCTGCATATGGGTTCAACGGTTATGTGGATTGAAGGTGGGCGGCCAGCGTGAGGGAGGATGCTGGCCGGAGACATGTGGTGTGACAAGACAAGGCACAGGAAGACTATTCAATGGAGACACACTAGATTCATTTAAAAAATCAAAACAACCATTGTTAAAATATATGTTGGGTTTTATTTTAGATCTTAATTTCAATTGAACATAAATAATAAACATTACACATTGTAAAGTTCCGGTTGCAGCACATCCAGGGAAAATCTGCGGTATTGTCCACTGTCGCTGGGGAAATGTTGTCTAATGGCAAGTACCGCACAGGCAGGTATTACTCTCCGAACGTGGTGTCCGAGCCTCCCGTGAAGCCACCAAGTGAAGCAACGATAGGCCACCAGCCTGTACCACCTGTGAAAATGAAAGATGCAAACTGTATTAAAATGACAAAACTTTCTTATCACTGTCGATTCAGGTAAAAAATGTCATTCTGCTTTGAAAAAAATTCTATCTAGAAAATGCACAATATGGAACCAATTTACATGCATTCGAATGATATGTAGATGTAATTTTATATGTGGGAGATGACCATGAAATAGTAGTGGCATCACTGACATCACAACCAGAGTATACTTACCCGTTACTCGGATTACACGGACGAACAGTGCCGCGAAGTTCGTGCATAAGCACCATCATCATCCTCAACACGGTCCGTGAGAGGCAGGCTTCCCTGAACTCTGGCAGCTCGGTGATGCATTGCGGACTTGGCTCGCCTTCCGAAATGTAGGCCAAGCACCCGGAATTTTCACGGCAGCAGCAGTTCTCCTCCTCAGTTGGCATTAGCTCGCACCGATTGCACGTGCACCAGGTGGAGACGCCGTCCATGCGACATGGTCCAGGCTCTTCATCCGTTGACTGGTCCTCCCAACTGCCGTCCGAATCCCCATCGTTTTCGCGTGCTTGCCTTTCCAGTAGTTCTTCCTCGGTGTACTCGGGCTCGTACATATACGGCATTATTGTAGCCATTGTGTGGTAAAGAAAGTAAAATAATTTACAGAGATGGTACAGGTGTTCACAAGGCCTAGAAGCGGCGAAGGTAGCTGACCAGAGCACAGAAACGAGTCACAGAATACTGAAAGTAACACAGAGAGAGTAATGGAATCGAAAATCTGCTGCTGTGTGTTGTGAAACAGTGTGTTTATACTTATAGAGGAAAGAGGCGTCCTGCCATTTCCATGGCGACACTTCATTAGCTGAGGCGCAGCGATTGTTGACACGAAACGTGCTTTGGCGTTGGGAAATGGGCGGTACGCGTCTGCTGATGTCAGGCTCAGGGGCGGGGGATTTGATTTAGTGCCGCAAAAGCAGGTGAGCCAGGGCGATGGGGGGAAATGATAGGATTATCAGAAAATGGCGGCTGATTTCGAGTGCGTTAATGGACGAAAAGTCGGGTAAGGTCCATAGGAAAGTTTTCTACGATCTACCGATTTATGCTTAAAAACACATGGCCGAACTGTAGGGACAATAAAAAAAAAAGTCCCGGAACTATCCTTTAAGGCTCTACCACAGCTCACAGCAGGGGCGAGTAAATGGATATATGAGTTTGAAAAACAAACAGCAGGGGTTTCCCTGGCAATAGGGGACCTGAAGAGCTTGATGGTTGTTATAATTGGAGACCAGGTTGGGGACGTGTGGGTTAAGGCAGGATACCTGGGAGTGAATTTGGGGGACAAACATGATGGAGCATTGTTTAATGGAGTTAGAGCATAGTTATGGAACGCATTATGGAGGGCCTTCCCAGATACCCCTGATTTACAGTCCCTGATGCAGTATACTATGGGTGGTGATGAGAACCCAGCTACATTTATTCTTAAAATGCAAGAGATGTGGCGAGCTGAAATGGGAGGGCCATGGGATCAGTCGATACCATGTTTCTATTTTATTGTAAAGAGGGGCTTGCCAAAGAAATTGCAGAAGGCGTTATATAAGAACGTGGGTATTGAAACGAAGGGGTGGCCGGAAATATAGAGTATAATAGTGCATCATTGTAAAAGGATCAAGGAGCGGGAAAGGAAACAGTCCAAAGGCATCAGGGGGATGAAGCAAACTTGGTAGAGAATAAATTGGCAAAGGTTGCTGTCCAGGTGCCTGTATCGATGTTAGTACAGGTGGAAGGGACAGAGAGCACCCAACAAGCCGTGAGTGCCACTATTGCGGCACTCTAGTCTGAAGGAGGACAAGGACAACAGCAATGGATACATTTGAAGCTAGAAATCCCAGAAAGCTCACTGTAGAGAACTTTGTCCATACTCTAAATAAAACCCTAGCAACCAACTTAGTTGAAAGCAATGACCCTAGCACCATTGCTGACTACTACCATAGATGCCTCACCCTCACCATCGACGAAGTAGCACCCATCACAACTAAAACGAGATGTGCAAACAAAAAATCCCACTTCTGGTTCGATGAAGAATTAGCCATTTTAAGAAGGGCGTGGCTCTGAGGAGAGTGCGGGCCAGTGTTGGAACCCACTGATGGGGGAGATAGGGTGAGCACGCACATGTGAGTAGACTCTTGTAAGCGATAACAAGTAGGGGACAGATGCATGTGGAAGTATGAAAGGTGTGAGTACATGGAGAACAAGGTCGCTGATGTGATGTGGTTAAGGTTAAGGTTATTAGGGTCATTTGAAGCTAGAAATCCCAGAAAGCTCACTGTAGAGAACTTTGTCCATACTGTAAATAAAACCCTAGCAACCAACTTAGTTGACAGCAATGACCCTAGCACCATTGCTGACTACTAGCATAGATGCCTCACCCTCACCATTGACGAAGTAGCACCCATCACAACTAAAACAAGACGTGCAAACAAAAAATCCCACTTCTGGTTCGATGAAGAATTAACCGCCCTAAGAAGAACCAAACGTGCCTTTGAACACGCCCATAATAAACACCCCACTCCCGACTCTGCCAAAGCCTTCAAGGACGCCAACAAAAGCTATAAAACAGCCATTATCTCCCATAAAGCCAACTCCTACAACACACGCATCAGCAATGTCACATCAGAATTCAAAGAACTGTTTTCTATCCTCAGAGAATTAGAAAATCCTATCCAAACCGAGACTCACATCAGTCCCAGCAAAGAGTGGTGCAAGATGCAGTTGCTTCTAAAATTGTTCTGCTACAAAATAAAATAAGCAACAAAAGACAAAATGCTCTAACCACCAACCCCCCTCCCCCACCAATGACAATACAAACTCCTTATTCCACTTCTCACTGGTCTCCCAAGAACTAGTACTGGAAACCATTTCCAAGCTAAGAGCTTCCAATTGTAAAGGGGATAATGTCCCAGCTAAATTAGTCAAAGCATGTGCATCCTCCCTCATCCCCACCATCACTAACTTTGTCAATTCCTCTTTCATCACCCACACAGTCCCAGCCAGCATCAAAGAAGCCTGGGTCACCCCACTTCTAAAAAACCCATCTCTGGACCCCTCAATACCTACTAATTATCGGCCAATAACAACGGTCCCTTTTCTACTCATACTTATAGATAAAATAGCCTACACACAAATACAAGCCCATCTTGACTAGAACCATCTACTCGGAACCAGACAATCAGGCTTCAGGCCCAATCATAGTATGGAAACGGCCCTCTTGGATCTCAAAATCCAAATGGACACCATCAGAGATTCAGGGAAAATTAGCATCCTCATGTTGTTAGACCTATCCGCCGCATTTGACCTTGTGGACCACGACAAACTGTGCAACTCACTAGCCAAGGATTTCCATTTCTCTAACGATGCCACATTGTGGGTGAAAACCTTCCTTGCCGAATGCACCTCTAGAGCCGCCATAGGCAAAGAAGCTGTCGATCCCATCCCAGTCCCCATCGGAGCACCTCAAGGTTCATGTCTCTGTCCCACTCTTTATAACGCCTACACCAAACTTCTCTTCTCGGCATTAGACGATATGGGTGTCATCTACACTAATTTCGCAGATGACACCCAGATCCTTATACCCATCTCAGGAAACTATGACCAAGACACCATGACCATTAACAAAATCTACGGCATTATTCAAAATTGGATGGCGCTAAATAGTCTTTGCCTCAATGATGAGAAGACGGAAGTTCTCATTGTGGGCCCTCCTTCCAAATTAGCTGCCCTCCACCCAGACTACTCATCGATCAATATCAATGGTACTCCTATTTCTTAAGAGCAGCACCAGGGATAAAAATGTTTGAGCATATTACCAAGATAAGGAAGGAAGCCCACTGGCTACCTATCAAAGCCAGAATTATCTTCAAAACTCTCTGCATTGCACACAAATGTCTTGCTAAAAAAGCCCCGATCTATCTCAACAATGCCCTTCAGAAAAAAGAATTCACCAGAACTCTAAGATCCAATGACAATTTATTCCTAGTGACTCCCCGGTATAATAAATACCAGAGCGGGGGGTAGTAGCTTTCAGGTCTTGGCAACTTATCACTGGAACTCCCTCCCTATCATTATAAAAAAAGAGACCTCGCTCCCCGGCTTTGAAAAACTGCTAAAAACTTGGTTATTCACCCAATATTCGAACAAAGCACATCGGATCCAAATGTAAATAATATTTTTGAGTGAATTGTATATTATTCTGCCTACTGTAATAACATTATGCACATCTGTACAATTGTATGACAAATTCAAAGCTGTCTGTAACCACGCCGTGATACCCCAGGGTCTGGGCGTGTAACAAATGAAATAAATAAAGGACAGAGGGGCAGGGGGCAACAGTATCTCGGCTCATAGTGGCAACAAGGAGGGCCACAGCAAGGAAGAGGGGGATTTTGTGGTGCAAGAGGAGGAGGTTTTTGACCCAGGCGTGGGTTTGGACCATCCCAATGTTGGAATTGTTTGAGGTTGGGGCATTTTGCAAGGGAATGCAGGAGCAGACCTGCAGTGGGGTATAATTATGGGCCATAGCAACACGGCCAAGTGCCCCAAGGATTAGGATATTCGCAACAGGGTCAAAGTTATCAGAATTAACGGTATCCCCAGGGGCAACTCCAAACATATAACCAACAGCCTCAAGCATCTGACATGCAAGTGCAGCATCCGCCACAGCAGCAGCAAGGCAACGGTGCACCGGTGAGCAGGATACCAAGTAGAGTTACTGCTCCCTTTGGAGGAGCAGCAGTGATGGGGGGTAACCCCTTCTCGTTCCCTGGAACGAACACATATCCTGATTAGGAAAGCCCACAGAGAGCACTCTCATGTCCGGTCTTGTCGACGACCATCCAACCTCAAGAGGAACCTTTGATGGGGCGGAAATAGGAAACAAACAGTTCATATTCATGGTGTACTCTGGTGCAACTAAATCATGTCTCATGGAAGGAAGGTTTCCATTATTGGGAAAATATCTTGACGCGCAGAGATTCTCTGGGTCTATTTCCAAGGTTCCACACACTGAGGAGCTGGACGTAAAGCTGGGAGGAAAGGTAGTATGGGCGCCCTTAATATATTCCGAAAATGTCCCCGTCAATTTCCTGGGCAGGGACCTGCTCAACAAGTTAAACATGACTATATCCTTTACAGATCATGATGTAGTCTGTTCCACGTCTGGGATGTGCGCTGTAAGGTCAATGCTGATAATACACACAATGACAAGGGAGGTGATGGTCCGTGGGATTCTGTAGACCTAGACATGTTTATTTATGGTATTACAGTGCTTGCAGAGACAGTGCCCCAGATTACTAAACAGTGCTGGCGAGTGCCCACTGATTTTATCTTTCATCCAGCAGTGTCACCTGATGTGGTGGCAGAAACAATATTGTCGCTGGATTTGCAGGGGTTGTTGGTTTCCGACAAGAGGGTTATCATGTTAGGAATTGACAGGGATGGTTGTGAGTGGCGCACAGTGCTCTGTGTAGATCCAGCGGTACAGGAAATGATGGATGATGAATCGTTTGAAAATAACGACAAAGATGGGGAAATAATACTACAGATCTGTATCCCCTATGACATAATGATACAGTACCAAAGAGTGCAGTGCCCTCTGATGGCAGTATTAACTGCACCCCTACCTTTCGAAGAAGACTTACAACACGTACCTTCACAGTTGTGGACTACAAATCCACATGATGTAGGGTTACTGAGAGACGTGACCCCTGTGTGCATAACACTGAAGCCAGCTGCGGTGCTGCCCAGGGTAAGACAATATCCATTATCAAATGAGGTGGAGGTGGAGGTTATTAGAAAGACAATACAGGCCCTACTGGACCAGGGGATTATTGTGCCATCCATGTCTCCATGTTACACAGCGATATACCCTGTCAGAAAATCAACAGGGGGCAATTGGAGAATGATTTAGGACTTGCGCCGCCTAAATGACGTGGTACAGAAAGAATTTCCAGTTGTTCTGAATCCTGTAACAATTTTATGTAGCATCCCCAAAGAAGCCACATATTTCATTGCGGTGGACTTGAAAAATGCATTCTTCTAGATTCCACTCCATCCTGAATCAAGGTACCTCACAGCATGTACATAGGGACAGAAGCGGTTCAAGCATACTAGATTACCTCAGGGGTACTGCGAGAGCACAAGCATATTTAACAGAATACTGTGCATCGGTCTAGGGAATATTCAGGTGCCCAGCACGATTATTCAGTATGTGGACAATCTGCTAGTGTGTAGTGACAGTGAACAGCACTGCCGAAGGGACTTCATTGCACTCCTTCAATTGCTGGCCTCTAAGGGGTACAAGGTCGACACGGCTAAATTGCAATATTGTCAACAGGAGGTGCTCTATATGGGGCAGTTCACATCAGTGAATGGTAAAAGAATACTACCAGACAGGGCAGCATCAGTGCGCGCCATCCCCAGACCCGTCTCAGTTAAAGAAATGTAGAGGTTTCTGGGCCTGTCTAACTACTGCATGGCCTGGATTCTAGATTATGCGGCATACACAAGGCCACTTTTCCAGGTCCTTAGGGAAGCGCAAAAACAAAGGACAACAAGTTACAGTGACGGCAGACATGATCAAACAGTTAAACGATTTAAAAGAATTCATTAGTTCAGTAACTGTACTGGCCACTCCAGAGTACACACAGGAATTGTATTTGTTTTCACATTCAGATGGCCAGCTCATGACAGCGGTATTGACTCAGAAGAGCACTATGGGCCATAAGCCATTGCCCTATTATAGCAGCACTTTGGATACAGTGATGCAAGGGCAGTTTGCATGCGAACAAGCTTTAGAAGCTGCTGCTTTCCCAATATAGAAAATGTCTACAATTGTAATGGGGTGTTCAGTCATAATGTAGGTGGAACACTCTTTCTTTGCCATTCTAGAAATGTCAAAATCTACTCTGACTACACAAAGGACTTCGGCATATGAGATAATCATTTATAAACCCCATATTCATGTGGTTAGATGCAAAACAGTGAACCCTGCCACCTTTTTAACAGACATACCTACTAGAGTGGACTTAACAACGCACAACTGCACCACATACGACGAGGAGGAGCACAGCATTACCAAAGCAAGGGACTGTGCATTGACAGAGGGTGAGGTACCTCTTGTTGAGGGGCTCTTCCACAATTGATCAGGAAGTTGGGCAAAGATGAACAGAGGCAGCAGTGGTACGACTCGAGGAAGTATAATGTAAGACAGTGGTCATGAAAAGGTTGCCCATGCATTGTTCTGTACAAGCAACAGAACACATATCGCTTATTGAGACTTTGAGAGCGTTTCAAGGGTGCCATGTCACAATATATTCGGACTCTGCGTATGTTACAACAACTGTGCATGCCGGTCTATCCCGCTTGAAAAGGAGGGGGTTTTGGAGGGCAGATGCATCCCCAGTGCAGAATGTGGCACTGCTAGAAATACTGATATAAGCATTATCCCAGCTATCAGTTGTGGCAGTCGTCAAGTGCGCAGGCCACACTAACGGGACAGACAAAATATCAATGGGGTACGCAGCTGCCAAAATGGCGGCATATCTGGCAAATGAATTACCCGTCCAGTACGTTGTGACTGCCCCACCCGTAAGCGAACATTCAGCACCTTACACAGCATTGTCCATCTGCCAGATTATTGAACTACAAGGAAGGGCACTTGAAAGGGAGAAAGAGTTGGGGTCACAGAGACGTTGTGAGCAATCTCCGACAGATCTCTTATGGAGTCAAGAGAGATCTGGGACTACAGTAATGCCCCAGGAGCTGCTAGTAGTAGCCTTTGAACAGTTACACTACCCATGTCACCGTTCAAAGCAACATATAGCAGCAGATATCCAGGAGGACTGGTTTGTACGAACATCCAAGAAAGCATTGCAGAAATGGTCATACATTGCATCACATGTCAAAGTTTCAGTACAGGGATGACGCTACAGATGTTACGGGGCACCTTGCCCTGCCCTACTGGGCCATTCCGTGAATTACATATAGATTACGCTGATATGGGGGAGCAATGTAATTGATCTAGGTACCTCATTGTAGTGGTTTGTCCTTTCTCAGGGCCGTGTGCACATCTGGATGGCAAGTGTGCTGCTAGATTTTTAGAGCAGGAAGGTTTCCCGCGATGGTGTGTGTGCGAGGTTTTAAGGTCAAACCATGACACACATTTCTTCAATGCATTATTTCAGTATGTTACAGCACTACTTGGCATTAAGCATTGGATGTGTTCGATTTACCACCCACAGACCAATGACATTGTGGAGAGAATAAACATGCTCCTTAAAAGCAGGTTATCCAAATTGTGTACCATGTTGAAGGAAAACTGGGTGCACTGTTTGCCCCTGGCCCTCTTCAGTTTACGCATGCAACCAGGTAAAGACCACCATCTGTCACCTCATGAAGTGGTCACTGACTGGCGTATGCATACTCCCATATTCCCTGTAAGAAGGGCTTCAGGCGCACATAGGGCAGCAGGGGTGTTAGGAGATGAGTTCAAAGAATATTTGACCACACAAACTAGGGCGATTAAATGTGTCTCCCGACAGATTGCATGTCCCAAGATTGTTACGACGGAGAAACCGGATGTCAAGACTACTAGGGTGACAGATCCCGAGCATATGACCACGCAACCACTGCTGCCTAGGGACCTCATATCCGTCTGCAATTTTGTGCACAGATGGAATAATCCTCGGTTCCAAAGGCCCTACGAGGTTGTGTTTTATACTCCCCTTACTGTGAAAATCAAAGAATTGTGCTATTGGGTCCACCTCTCTGATGTTTGTAGGGCACCTTCAGAGAGTACACTTGTACATCAGTTATCTTAAAACAAGGGGTAGCAGTACCTGTACCCCGCCTACCTCACCAGCCTGTCCAGAGTGTGATACCTGTGTGTGTGTGAGCACGCTCCAGTGGCAGGCCAAAGCCTGCTAGCTCCGTATTGCCTTTTTTCAGGAGCGTCTCTCCCTCTTTCCCTGTGTCTAGGACAAAAGAAGATGGACGTGATTAATGTAAATAATCTGTTAAGTAGGGATCCGAGGTGTAGATGCCCAAATGCAAGAATATGGACCTATGTTTATTATTGTGGATTGACCATTATCGTGGGTCCCTGTGAGATATTGATAGTACTATTGGGATTGTATTGGGGGAGGGTGTTAAAGGGGGAGGTCCTATAAAAGGGGGAATGGGGGAATATGATTTTATATTATCCAAATGGGACAATACATGTGAATGTTAATAATATAAGTGGAATTACATATATTAGCATGAATGTGAAGACTAACAATAAAAATGGAAATTAATTTAATAAGCACAATACGACAGTCGGGTAAACAGTGCAAAGGTTGTTTTGAGCAAATAGGAGATTGTCTACCACTGCAAAATGATATAATGTTAATGTTAAAGGGCATTTGTACCGTGCACTATAACCACCAAAGTGGTCCCCTGGTGCTTTGGTGGCTCTGAAAAGGGAAGGGAGGGGCGGTTAGTGGGAAGGAGCTGGAAAAGTGCAAGAGAGCAGTGATGTGCTGTTGGAAGCCTCAGCCCGGTGGGTCTGTTGGCTGGGCCTGGGGTGTTTTGCGGCCGGTAGTCGGTGTGCTGTTGTGCGAGTCTATGTGTGTTTTTGTTTTGTTGTTGCCATGTAGTGAAGTTTGTGCGGTTTGGTGTGCTGTCGGTTTGTAGTTGTGTTTGGTTTGGAGTTTGAGAGATGTATGCAGAGGGGTAAATTGTTAGTGCAATTGATTAGTTGGAATCTCTATCCCGACTTGAGGCAGTGGATTTCTGTATTCTCCCCAGATGGGTTTCGGTAGCACCCCTATGCACCTGTCATGATCTGAGTCCATCCAGACTTCAAGGTCCCTTTTACATCTAGCCCCCTCCCCCCCTGCCTGTCTCGCATCACTACCTATCTTCCCTTCCCACTCATACAGCCATTGCACCTGCCCACGCCTACGTATCCTGACAATTCCAACCACTGTGGTACCTGGTGGGTACTAAGGGACGAGTACGTATGTTGGGTGGGATTAGGTAGGGTTTGTCGATTCCGTCTCCGTGGGTGTCGCCTGTATTACACTCTACCCAGTGATACTCGTCCGGGTGCCGTGGGAGCTTCCCAGTGGGTTCTGGGAGCTGTCCGTGTCTGGTTTAGTCTAGTCATCCTTTTTTCTTTCTGTTTCTGTTTTCAGTTTGAGTCTGTGGTGTTGAATAGCCAGGTTTTTAGTAATTTCCTAAATTGTAGGTGATCTTTGGTGTTTCTTTTTTCTTTTGGGATGTTGTTCCAGGTTTTTGCAGCTAAGTGGTAGAAGGAAGTGCCTCAAAATGTTTTCTTGAAGTATGGTTTTGGTTCCAGGCAGATTTTGTTGCATGACCTGAGGAATCTAGTAGATTTGTAGATTGTTATTTTCTTTTGTAGGAATTCTGCTCCTTGTCCGCCGATTGCCCTGTGCGTTATGCACCTTGTTTTGAAGGTGATGCAATGTTTTATTGGGGGCCAGTGTAGTGTTTTTAGGGCAGGAGTGATGTGTTCTCTTCTTGATAGTTTGAGAAGTAGTCTTGCAGCTGTATTTTGGATGCGTTGTAGTTTCATCAGGAGGTATTCTGGTATTCCATGGTAGATGCCGTTTGCATAGTCGACTTTTGACATGATGAGGGCGACGATAGTGAGCGTTTTGTGCGTGAAGGAGAGGAAAGGTAGGATTCTTCTTGCCGTGTGGAGGAGGAAAAAACATTCCTTGACAGTTGCATTTATTTGTGGTTCTAAGGTTAGGGGCCTCATTACAACTCCGGTGGTAGCCATGCCGGTAAAACGGCAGGCGGCCGCCGGAGTTGTGTATTTTTTCTGGCGTTGTGTATTTTTTCTGGCTCCTGGCAATGGGCAATCACCGGGGAATTACAGCCCCGACGGTCTCTGAAGCCATCGGAAAAAGCCACTCCCCATTCCCATTTGAGTCCCATAAGACTCCATGGGAATGGGGAAGACAGTAGCACCGGCACCATTCATAATGGTGCCGTGCTACCGTCAAAGTCTGCAAGCGGGTGCCTTTCCACCCGCCAGGTCAGACCTGAAGAGCATTCAGGGAATTAGCTTTAGTACCAGGGACGGACCGTGGGGTTTCTTCCAGGCAATAACCACCCACCTTTTTTGCCAGTATCTGCATGAACTGAGCCAAATGTCTCCTTGTTTTACACTGTTTTAGGCCCTGGCATCAGATTCCACAAACACACTCTCAAGCTGCACTCAAAACTAGAATGCAGCAGTTCTTTAATCTTTAATATCACCCACCGCCTGTTAGTAGCGTGCAACCACCGAACATCCCCACAACATGTGCCAGATCCCCGAGGGCCCAGTCCTACATCTGGGGCAATCCTGACTCAAGGTGTTGTTCATTGCATGTAATTTGGTCAGGGTCACATAAACCCTCTGTAAACCATTTAATTGAATAAGTTGGAACCTGGCGCCCTCCTGTGTAAGTAGCACCTGCATCAGTGGGCTCATTCTTGGCTCCTCTGGGCTATCTATCCATATAGCGGCCAATAATCTGGTCACCGTAAGGAACTCCCCCCTGGTGACTCCATATTGAACGCTTCACTCCTCAAACTACATCATCAGCTTACCGCCCTCAAACAAATCCCCAACTGTCCGACACCCCCTGTCCGGAAGATCCAAGAATCCCATCCGCGGTATCGCCTGACCAAATCCGGGATCACACTCCATGGCAAATCACCCGAAATACATTAGTGGTACCCCCCACAACAGATCTATTCCATTCTGTTGAGCAGGGAGGGTTCCCAGCAGACCAGTCGGCAAGTCCCCCCTCATGTCTGCCCACACTATTATCACCTGCAACTGTGCCGCCACGAAGTTCCACTCATAGTTCAGCAGACTGAGGCCCCCCTCCAGGCATGGGTGTCGTAAAGTTGCCAGCGAGACCTTTCTCATCCCTGTATTTCACAGCAAATTCCCAACCTATTCATCCAGCATCTTAGAAAATACCTTCTTAATGCCATATGGGATATTGGTGAAGTAGTAAAGACGCCTCAGAAGTATGCCCATTTTGCACAGCACCACCCTGCCCATCAATGATATAGGTAGTGTGAAGGGTCAGCAATTCAAGGCGGACAACCCTTGGATGTTTGTTCAAAATATGGCATTTTATTAAATTATAAATGTTACTAAACTCCTCACTATCCCTACTCTGATGAGGATGTCCCTACATATCAAAACTAAAGGGAAACAATCTGACACAGGATGCCTGGCCCTCACACTTGAACATTAAATACACAAAGAAAATATATGGCAATTCAAATAGCATCAAAAATGATATTCACAGTTTTTTTTAATAAACTCCCAGTATCCTGTTGAGGATGGCCCAGAGACCACACTTGGGAGATGCTTCATCAAAAAAGGTTTATTAAGCAAACAGGTAAGACAACCCCCAGCCAGGAAGCCAGCAGACAACCGACTCTCCTGGAACTTCCCCCCAACCGTATTCCAATTCTAAAACATGAGCCATAACAAGTGTGCCTGGATACAGTAGTCAGTGAAACATGAAGTTCCATGAACAACAATAACTAAGTACAGTGAAACCTTATACATGCATAAATATGTACACTGTGACATGATATGAACTCTGGCACTCAGGAATATGTACAGAAGGGAAAATATGAGTCCTCACCCAACACCTCCCTTCTTTCCAAAACAAAAATGACATGTGGCTACACCATGGACAGCATGAAGAAACAATAAAAGTTACTTATCATTGCACTCTTAATTGAATCTCCTACCCCCTTTCCATACCACACCACTTTTAATAACCACCACCCTCTCTTTATTCCACACCACTCCTCCTTTCACCAGCACAGATGAACCCAAATCTTTCACCACTAATTTAGGCTCTGAATAAACAGCAGATCCCTTCCGCACTTTTGTAGGTAACTTCACCTTAATCCAATCTCCCTCCTTCACTACCAAGTTCCTGCAACTGTTTTTCTGATCATAGCAAATTTTTGCTTTCATCCGACTCACCTGCATCCTCTTATTTTTTTTATTTTTACATTTATAAAGCGCTCACCCAGCCCGTGGGCATCGAGGCGCTGTTACAGGAATTGTGTTTTTTTTTTTTTTTTTCTTAGTTGCGTAATTGTTTTTTTTTTGTCTTTGTTATGTATTTATAACGCGCTTAAACACCCAGAGGTTTCTAAGCGCAGACCCGGGGATCGAACCTGTGCTGCTTCGTGTCGTCTTGCTTGGAAGACGCGCACGCTGCCGCTGAGCTATCCTCCCGGGACGCTCTCACACCTTCAACGTCTACACTCACCATTTTAGACCTCCCCATCCAACCTAGACACAGATGAGTGTTAGGCTTCCTTCCATGCAAAACTTCAAACGGGAAACCCCAGTAACACTGTGCTGAGCCAACCGTTACTGGAAGGTCCTTTCCATTACTGTCCTCAGCCAATCACCACCAGTGGCCACATCAATTTTTATTGCTTCCATAAGCGTCCTATTGAACCGCTTGACACATCCATTGCCTTGGGGATGGTAAAGTGCTGTGGTGACCTGCTCAACACCATATTTTTCAAGAAATTCTTTGAACTCCCTAGACACCAATTGTGTGCCATTATCTGATAGGCACCTCTTCGGAAATCCTTCCCACAAGAACAATTGCTCCAGAAACTGGATAATCCTATGACTCAAGATTTCTTTCAATACACACACCTCAGGCCGTTTGGACAGAAAATTAATCACTACTAACAAATATACATCCCTGGAGCCACTGATGTTGAAAGGTCCTAATAAAATCGAGTGCTACCTCGTCTCAGGGTATTCTGGGACTGTCACGTACAATCATGGGGACTTTCTGAATCGTAAGACCTTTATCACCTTCTATGCATTGCGAACACGCCATAACCTGCCCCTCCACATCCTTATCTACACCAGGCCATCAGAAATCGGCCCTCACTAGCCCTTTAGCTCTCGCTACGTCCAAATGACCCACATAAGCCAAATATATCACTGCACTTCTCATCTTGATTGGAACTACCAATTGATGTCCTCGATACAAACAGTCGCCCTGAACCCACAGTTCATCCCTCACCTTACCAAATCCCTCCATAACTCCATTCCATTCCTTAATGTCATTTTCCCTTACCATTGTCAAAACCTTCCTATACAACTCATCCTCCATACATGCAGCATCCTATTCACTCCTTTGTATGCTGCCTTGAACTTGAAATATTTCCATCAAATCCTCCTCCTAACTCTCTTCACACCCACCAGTCTCATTTTGCTCCACACTCCTTGACAGGGCGTCTGCCACTACATTACTCTCTTTGCGAATATGCACCATAGAAAATTTCAAACCTTGCATTGAACTCACCCATTTCATTATGCGATGAGATACTCCTTCCAACCCCCCCCTTTGGTAAATATGCTGACTAAAGGTTTGTCATCAGTGCAAATTACAAACTCTCTTCCCCGCAAACATCTTTTGAACTTTCCTACACCCCACACACATGCAAGCACCTCCTATTCAACCACAGAGTACCTACACTCTGCACTTTTTAGACTCTTGGAAGCAAACAATATGGTATGTAAACCCGTTTTGTCTTCCTGCATCTAAACACTATCTAGCCCGTAATCACTGGCATCAACAAACAAAAGCGTCCTGCTATTTTCCTCAAACCCTTTCAAAATGGGTGCATTAACCACTGCTGATTTCACATCCTCGAATTCTAACTTACATTTCTCATCCTAACAAAAAGTCACACCCTTGCGTGTAAGTCTCCGCATATTTATTGTTCTGTCTGCCAAACCTCTAATAAACAAGTCATAAAACTCAACTAATCCCAAAAAGGATAAAACACCCCCCTTACTTTTAGGCACCAACATAGCTTTAACCGCCTCAACTGCATCTTCCTTAGGTCTAACTCCACTGCCTGAAATCTCATGGCCAAGATAAACTACCTTGTTGGCCCTGAAGATCCATTTCTCCGAGGCTATCGTTAAACCAGCCTCATATAGAATTTTCACAACTCTCCTCAACCTCACATCTGGTTCTACTTCGTCAACCCCACAAACCAAGACATCATCTTGGTAGCACATTACTCCCAACTCTCCCCCAAGAAGTTTGTACATGATTCTTTGAAATACACTGGCAGCAGACACTAAACCGAAAGGCATCCTTATATACCTGAAAAGACCTATAGGTGTTATGAATGCCGTAAGATCCTTGGATTCTTCATGGAGTTCCACTTGATGGTACGCAGACTTCAAGTCTAGTACAGAGAAACCTGTCGCACCCGACACACCCACCAATAAATCGTCAATCCTTGGAAGAGGAAACTTGTCAGCAATTACCATGCTGTTAAGATGTCTGAGATCAGTACATAATCTTATTTGCCCATTTGCCTTTTTGACTACGACAATGGGGATAAACCACTCAGATGCCTGCACTCTCTCAATTACACCATCCCTCTCCATCCTTAATAAATCCTCTTCTACCCCCTCGCATAACGCTAATGGTACGGAGCGCAGCTTGGCAATTCTAGGTACTGATCCCTTCCTCAATCTGATTTTGTGCACAAAACCTCTTAGACATCCAAGTTTACTCTCCTTCCGTTTACTCACCACTTCTACACTGTCATTCTGTATCACCACACTCTTCACAGTTAGAACTTGTTCGGGGTGACTGGCATCCAACCTGATCTTTAGTTCAGCCTGATCGCTCCAGGACAACAACTCACCACCTTGGTTGCCACATAAATGGTACTCGCAGCCTTCCTTCCTTTAAATTGTAGCTCGCCCACAAAACATCCAATAATCTCAATTGGCACATCCCCGTAGGCATTTGCCTTAACATTATCTTCCCACAAGTTAAGTTACAGCAATGAAATCTCTCTCTCCAGACACTCACACTGATCAATGTATAATCTGCACCGCTATCAATCAGCATTTTCACAGGTATTCCCTTGATCATCACATCAGCGTAAGGTTTGGGAATCTTCACCTTTCCAGCGACAGCGTTCACTGAAAAAACAACCTCTCTCCCTGCCTCCTCAGCCTCCTTACCCTCATCATACGCAGTAACCTCACAAATTTGACCAGCATTGAAGTTCTTACATCTAAGTGTCCTTTCCTCCCACACTCATGACATATTATGTGCCAAGCCAAACATTCCTTGTCAACTGCCAGGTGTATGGTACTACACACCTGAAACACCTCCTCACTGGCATGTTTCTGGCATCTCTAGACATCCCAACACCCTTCAAGGATGTCCTCGTATCCCTTGAAGGAACCCATTGGCGCTCCCAACTTCTATTGTTCAGAACTCTGTCTATAATGCTTAGGGAGGAGGAGATCAATCCCCTCTCCCGAACCACAGAAGCCGAATAGATCGACCCGCCCACCGTGGTTGGCACGGGCACCTGAGTTAAAAATACAGGAAGCCACGTGGCAGCCAATGGGGGGAAGACGGAGTTAGGGAAAGGGGATGGATTGACAAAGGAAAGGAAGGGAAACACAATATGCATACATAACATACAGTTTTACCTAACCCAGCAATTCCTGACTTAATACCTCGGAAATGCTACCATACACCCCGATCCCTGACCAAACCACTAGACATTGTAAGGCATACCCTAACTTACGTGGACTCACTGACACATTACATAAACATGGAAGTTAGTAATAGTTACTTGAATGAATCGCGACATCAATATTCCACCCTTGAACATGTAACATAACATTGCATTAGCATTTAGCGCACACATAGGACTGTCAGGACATGAAATGGACTCCCACATGCCCTAGCAGGACATCAGAAGCCACAATGCACAAAACATAACATAACACAGAAGGGAAACATAAACTTGGTGGAAGAACTTTTGCCCAAGCCCTTCACGAGTCCCTCATGGTTGCAGGACACACACACAAAGCCAACGCTTTGACATTTGCTGTTCTGAACCCAACTCTGCTTGGTGATATTATTGCAGGCAGAACACCCTCTTGGGTGCTGAAATAACCTTTTCAGCAAAAAGAACTCTAAAGCACACTGGTGACATAAGAATGTTTGTATAGCACTTAACTGCGTGCCCAGACGTCTCTTGAAAACGTCCGGACTCAAAAGAAATGCAACAGAAATGAATTTATGGCCGTTGTAGCATTTTATGGCCCTCATAAATCACTGCCGCAACCCGGGAATGAACAGACCCGCATCTCATATCCAAGCAAATCAATGGAACACTTAACTGGCTGCCACCGCCTGTGCTCTCCAACATTATTCAGCAGCACCGAAGCACGGGTGGATGGCCGTTTAAACACCTCCCTGATTACGGCCAGCTGGTTACTGGCGCGCGTATGAACTACACAAATTCCCAATGCCTGCTGGGATTTGTAGTTCCAGTCTCATTTGTGCACCATACGCCTCTTTCTACACCACCCTGTTAGGCAGAAACCTGTGCAGTTCCCTCTGGGACCACTGCAAAAGATTTAGGACTACAGGTGTTTGGCAGTAAACCCACTTGGTAGCAGTCTGTACCACACAGATTCACTTGGTAACTGTGGCTGAGCAGTCAGACTTCCCTCAAGAAGAGTTAGGCCATATTTGGAGTATACAGGATAGGGCAATTTACACAGTAGAACAAGCAGACACTGATCAGAGCTTGGGTGTAAAGATATATAATTATTTATTTAAAAACACATCTATGGAAAACACACTGGCACCAATATGGTAAACAACTTCAATAACAGTTACTATAAGTATTTATCAATCCCCTAACAATATTTCGACAAGTCTAGGTTCAACGGCACCACTTATTTGCAGACAGAGGTGAATGCTTTAACCTAGATGGCACTCTAGTATTCGTTAGAAAGGGAGGGAAAAAGGCAGGGTATGAAACCAACTCAGTACAAACACTTTTACGAAACAAATGCAAGGCGAGCAAGGCAGGGTCTACTGTAAATCATAAAGTTCAGAGGCCAGACCCACTCGGAGAGAGGCAAGGCTGTATGTCCCAAAAGTATCACAGTGGAAATGCACTTCAAGTCTTTGTAGCAAAATGTCACAGAAAGGTTGGACCAGTTTAGAACAAAAGTTTAAGAAGGTCTGGAGGCGACCCAACGGGAAGGTAAGGATTTAAGACACCTCACGCTAACCGTTTCAAGGGAAGCCAGGCGGACACAGTACCTTGAGAGTGAAGAGGCAGCTCCGGCGGGGGCAGTTGTTCCTGGTAGTGGATGCAAGTCGGGGCTTTGCCAGAAATGAGGGGATCTCGTCGTCGAGAAAAGTTGAAGATCGTTGCACCACCAGGGAAGAGACCAGCCGCGGAGTGCTCAGTCACAAGGCACCACCTTTTGGTCGCGGTACAGTGGCCAGTGGCTATCCGGTTGCCGGGGTGCTCAGCACGGGCAATTCAACCACTAGACGTCCTGGAAGCGAAGAAAAAGCAAGGGACTGGTTGTTCCCACCAGTCAGGGGAAGAAGACTCTCCAGCAGGGAGATCTCCTCTGTCATTGGGAAGTGGTGAGTCGGTTCAGCAGGGCTCCACCGGAGGTGTCGTCATTGCAGGTCGGCTCAGCTTTACCCTCGTCGGATTCTTAGGTCCTGTGGCGACTTCTGAAGTTCCAGTCCCAAAAGCCCTGCTTTTATGCAGAAAACCCCCATTCATTCAGCCTAGCTGTCGATCAAACATGCTAAGTGGTGAGCGAGGCGGCTCAACACTCGGGCCAATCACACCAGAGTGCGACTTGAGTTGGCAAGGCAACTCAGTCCAGGGTGCCTAAACCCCCTCCCTCACCCCCTGTGGTACCCAGACAGAATGGCACCACTCTGGAGGGCTTCTGTGCAGAAGCCCGTCAAAAGTGGAACAAAGGGCTCACAGTTCGGGGTTACAGAGGCGAACACATACGCCATTTTAATAACCGAGTTCTGGCAGAAAATACCAACCGGTGGATTTATTTAAGACAAATAAACCGGCGGTATGTTAGAGACTAATGCGAAAAAGTATTAGCCTCCAACAATGGGAAGAATCCCATAGGATTATATTCGCGGTCGAATATAAAAAGTAGTATCCACTGCCACCAGCCAAAACTCGACGAGGGGGACGGGACAGTGCCCCCTCGAACAACAGACCCAGGGGTAATCGAATTACCTCTACCAGTACGTCCACAATAGGATGGTTTGTACTCGTTTTGTTAGTAAATTTAGGTCTAGTAAAGCCAATGGTGACTTAACATGCCCTGGGAGACAGTAGTCAGTCCCAGGGAATGGAGTCTATGGTGGGGATCCTCTAGGACACCCCAGTGTTACGGCACGGAGGGTGCGGTGTAACACACATAGCAAAACACATGAGGCCCTATGGAGTAAAAGACCCCATAGCCCATAGAACACATTGGGCCTCATTACACGGATGGCGGAGAACCATGGCGATATTAGCGGTAAAATACCGGCACCAACTTGGTGGAAAGGGGAATTACCACCCCATTCCAAGGTTGGCGGGGTGGTAATTACCCCTTCCACCATTGCCCTTCTCCATTTTTGCCCCATAGGGCGCAATGGGAATGGGGAAACGCGCTAATTACGGTACCGCAAATTGCGGTACCATAATTAGCTCCCTGAGTCCCGTTGTGGGTTGGTTTTTAACGCCTGCAAAAAGCAGGCGTTAAATCCCCCAACCCGCAAAGGGACCTCGTAGTAAGGCGGTAAGGATTTACCGGTACCGGTATTTTACCGGTACCGGTAAATCCTTACCGCCATCCGTGTAATGGGGCCCATTGACATTCAAAGAAATCAACCACATTCATGTCGAAGAGTGGGAGGAAAAAGAGTCTCACTCTGGGCAGGATGAAAAAAACAAACTCCTGAAATCCAGCAAAGCTGCTGGGGGACTCACTAGGTTAGGAAATTCAGCCTAAACAGAGAATTCTCCCTAACACACCCCTGACTCCTGACACTGTCTTTCTGCTCATCCAGCTTCCTGTCCATCTTCTCATATCTCCTGGGAGTCTCACTTACAAACAGTCTCGGTGGTGCCTTATATACTTTAATATACTTTATGTACCAACCCCTGTTCCAAATTGGGCTTATCTCGTATTCGATCACTTCCCTTGTCAAGCTGAAGAGTATTGATGCACTTTTCTGTGTGCTCCACCATTTTTGCGATTTCTATCACTCTATCCAAAGTGGGATTACGCTCCTTCCACAGTTCTTTTGTAACATTGTCATTAAAACATTTTATCATTAATTGGTCTCTCAAATGTTCGTCATGGCAGTGAGTGAATGTGCATTTTATAGCCAGCCCTCCAAGCGCTGTTATAAACTCCTCAATACTCTCACCGTGTTTTTGTACCCTGGCGGCAAATTTGTAACGTTCCAAAATAATATTCTCCTCTACCCGAAAGTGTATATCTAATTTAGCAAGAGTTCTCTCATAAGGGCCTGCCTCCCCCAAGTCCGTTGGTTCAGGCAACTTTCTCAAAAGGTCTTGTCCAGCAGGTTCCAGACAGTGAAACAAAAGTGCCTCCTTTCTCTCATTAGAATAATTTGCCCCAAATGCAGCTATAGAATACTTTACAAACCCTTCCTTCCAGTCAGCCCATCTGATTCTGGGCTCTCGCGCACTGGTAAGAAAGAAAACTGGAGCCGGTATATTTGACATGGTCAGGACGTTTCACAAATCACGTTTTGCTCACCAAAAGTACTTTAATGCCCCACCCGAGGGTCAGCATGTGAGCCCAGTCTTCTCTTGCTGTGCTGAGAGGGGGAACATTCAGAAGCAAGATGAAAGACTCACCCGGGTTGCATTCCGAGCTGACGTCTCACCCTTGTCCAATATGCCCTTAGACAGCAACGATTCTTTTTTTTGGTTGAGATAGAGGCTCACCTCACTGTCCGACCTCCCAGAAATGTGCTTCCTGCACTCGCCGTGGGCTTGCTGCCTCTTTACATGCCTCTTTACCTGCCAGCAAGTCTCTGGCTATCCGTAGCACCGCTACCTTCTGTGCCACCCGAATTCCTTCCTAGTCAGCAGCTGTTGTGAAGACGGGACTCCCTCCTGCACGTCCTGGTGCCTTCCTCGGATAGGCAACAGGGGCAGAGCTCAGTCTCCACCTAAGAGCAGCAGCTGCAGGCTGACTCTCCTTCACCGATCATCGCCTATCCTCTCCTGAGACTCCTCTGATGCCCAGAAATACACAGAGGCGCCTCACTGATGCTCCTCCACAGCCCTATGCCAGGACTAGTTGCTTGGACCACACCAGCTGACCTGCACTGCCGCTCCCACAGACCGACGTCTGCACTTCTCACCATCCGCCCCAACGCCAAGAGTACTGCCGGGGGTTGTCTCTAGCCAGACCCTCGTTGCCAATTTG
Source organism: Ambystoma mexicanum (assembly GCF_040938575.1). Lineage (NCBI taxonomy): Eukaryota > Metazoa > Chordata > Amphibia > Caudata > Ambystomatidae > Ambystoma > Ambystoma mexicanum. Next base: position 15,195,279 of record NC_090925.1, on the reverse strand, counting down.
TTGAAGATGGCTCAGAGACCACATTTGGGAGATGCTTCATCAAACAGGTTTATTAAGTAAACAGCCAGGAAACCAGCAGACAACTGACGCTCCTGAAACTTCCCCCACCGTATTCCAATTCTAAAACATGAGCCATAACAAGTGTGCCTGGATACAGTAGTCAGTGAAACATGAAGTTCCATGAACAACAATAACTAAGTACAGTGAAACCTTATACATGCATAAATATGTACACTGTGACATGATATGAACTCTGGCACTCAAGAATATGTACAGAAGGGAAGATAGGAGTCCTCACCCAACATACAGGCCGATTCATGGAATAATTAGCGCGGCGCAAGTGGCCAAAAACGTGCGATTCGCAGTGGAATAGCGAAAATCGCAGTGGAATAGCGAAAATCGCAGTGCAATTGCGAAAATCGCACGAAAAGCAGCGCACGTCGATTCATGGAAGGCGTGCGCGAGAAAACCAGCGGATGTGCGATAAAAAAGTGCGCGGCGCACGTTGGCGCACAGGCCATCTAACAGCGTGCGCCAGGTCACAGCGAAAATCGCACAGGCCACAGCGAAATTCGCACATAGCGCGGCGCACGCAACAAAAGTAGGCGGAACACGGGCGTAACACTCGGAATGGGGAACAACTTGCCAAAACGTGGGCGTCACGGGGGAAGTACAGGGCACAAGTGCGCGGAACGCCCACACGCCCGCCTAAAACTCGTATTCATGGAATAGAATAGGGCAAAAAAGTGCACGCTCAAACCAGCGCACAGGCACAAACACGACCGCCACAAGAAAGCAGGCGGTAGCGTCTCTGCGGCTGTAAGAAATGTGCGCCAAAAGGTGCGCCAACAAATAGCACCTATATACTGCCATGATGAATGTCCCATACTGTGGCCCTCCAGGAAAAATGACGTGCAAAGGGGTACCCACAAACACGGACACCCGCTGACAAAAAATACGTGTGCTTGTATACCGGGGTGCGCGGGAAGTCTAACACGCGATTTCAGCAGGGTACGTGCATCACAGGGGTTCGCGTGAAGTTCCTCACGCGATCGGGCCTGGGGGAGCGTGCTACGTGTATTTCAGGGGTTCGCGTGAAGTTTCACACGCGATCGGGCCTGGGGGAGCGGGCTACGTGTATTACAGGGGTTCGCGTGAAGTTCCCCACGCGATCGGGCCTGGGGTAGCGGCTATCCTCACGCGATCGGGCCTGGGGGAGCGGGCTACGTGTATTTCAGGGGTTCGCGTGAAGTTTCACACGCGATCGGGCCTGGGGGAGCGGGCTACGTGTATTACAGGGGTTCGCGTGAAGTTCCTCACGCGATCGGGCCTGGGGGAGCGGGCTACGTGTATTACAGGGGTTCGCGTGAAGTTCCTCACGCGATCGGGCCTGGGGGAGCGGGCTACGTGTATTTCAGGGGTTCGCGTGAAGTTTCACACGCGATCGGGCCTGGGGGAGCGGGCTATGTGTATTACAGGGGTTCGCGTGAAGTACCTCAGGTGATTGGGCCTGGGGGAGCGTGCTACGTGTATTTCAGGGGTTCGCGTGAAGTTTCACACGCGATCGGGCCTGGGGGAGCGGGCTACGTGTATTACAGGGGTTCGCGTGAAGTTCCTCACGCGATCGGGCCTGGGGGAGCGGGCTACGTGTATTCCAGGGGTGCGCGTGAAGTTCCACGCGCGAATAGCCTGGGCGCGTGTATTTCAGGGGTGCGCGGGAAGTTCCACACGCGAATAGCCTGGGCGCGTGTATTTCAGGGGTGCGCGGGAAGTTCCACACGCGAATAGCCTGGGCGCGTGTATTTCAGGGGTGCGCGGGAAGTTCCACACGCGAATAGCCTGGGCGCGTGTATTTCAGGGGTGCGCGGGAAGTTCCACACGCGAATAGCCTGGGGGCGCGTGTATTCCAGGGGTGCGCGGGAAGTTCCACACGCGAATAGCCTGGGCGCGTGTATTTCAGGGGTGCGCGGGAAGTTCCACACGCGAATAGCCTGGGCGCGTGTATTTCAGGGGTGCCCGGGAAGTTCCACACGCGAATAGCCTGGGCGCGTGTATTTCAGGGGTGCGCGGGAAGTTCCACACGCGAATACCCTGGGGGCGCGTGTATTCCAGGGGTGCGCGGGAAGTTCCACACGCGAATAGCCTGGGCGCGTGTATTTCAGGGGTGCGCGGGAAGTTCCACACGCGAATAGCCTGGGCGCGTGTATTTCAGGGGTGCGCGGGAAGTTCCACACGCGAATAGCCTGGGGGCGCGTGTATTCCAGGGGTGCGCGGGAAGTTCCACACGCGAATAGCCTGGGCGCGTGTATTTCAGGGGTGCGCGGGAAGTTCCACACGCGAATAGCCTGGGGGCGCGTGTATTCCAGGGGTGCGCGGGAAGTTCCACACGCGAATAGCCTGGGCGCGTGTATTTCAGGGGTGCGCGGGAAGTTCCACACGCGAATAGCCTGGGGGCGCGTGTATTCCAGGGGTGCGCGGGAAGTTCCACACGCGAATAGCCTGGGCGCGTGTATTTCAGGGGTGCGCGGGAAGTTCCACACGCGAATAGCCTGGGCGCGTGTATTTCAGGGGTGCGCGGGAAGTTCCACACGCGAATAGCCTGGGGGCGCGTGTATTCCAGGGGTGCGCGGGAAGTTCCACACGCGAATAGCCTGGGCGCGTGTATTTCAGGGGTGCGCGGGAAGTTCCACACGCGAATAGCCTGGGGGCGCGTGTATTCCAGGGGTGCGCGGGAAGTTCCACACGCGAATAGCCTGGGCGCGTGTATTTCAGGGGTGCGCGGGAAGTTCCACACGCGAATAGCCTGGGCGCGTGTATTTCAGGGGTGCGCGGGAAGTTCCACACGCGAATAGCCTGGGGGCGCGTGTATTCCAGGGGTGCGCGGGAAGTTCCACACGCGAATAGCCTGGGCGCGTGTATTTCAGGGGTGCGCGGGAAGTTCCACACGCGAATAGCCTGGGCGCGTGTATTTCAAGGGTGCGCGGGAAGTTCCACACGCGAATAGCCTGGGGGCGCGTGTATTCCAGGGGTGCGCGGGAAGTTCCACACGCGAATAGCCTGGGCGCGTGTATTTCAGGGGTGCGCGGGAAGTTCCACACGCGAATAGCCTGGGGGCGCGTGTATTCCAGGGGTGCGCGGGAAGTTCCACACGCGAATAGCCTGGGCGCGTGTATTTCAGGGGTGCGCGGGAAGTTCCACACGCGAATAGCCTGGGCGCGTGTATTTCAGGGGTGCGCGGGAAGTTCCACACGCGAATAGCCTGGGGGCGCGTGTATTCCAGGGGTGCGCGGGAAGTTCCACACGCGAATAGCCTGGGCACGTGTATTTCAGGGGTGCGCGGGAAGTTCCACACGCGAATAGCCTGGGCGCGTGTATTTCAGGGGTGCGCGGGAAGTTCCACACGCGAATAGCCTGGGCGCGTGTATTTCAGGGGTGCGCGGGAAGTTCCACACGCGAATAGCCTGGGCGCGTGTATTTCAGGGGTGCGCGGGAAGTTCCACATGTGATTTGACAGTGTGGGTCCTCCCGGGTGTACCCTGTACACCCTCCACGGCCCCTGCAGGCAGCCCACACCACAGGGGACTACCCTGCATCCCTGGTCATGTCCCGCAGGCAGCCCACCCACCATGGGCATGCCCCCCAGCAAAGGCACATGTCTCCTTGAACTAATGAACACCAACTCATGTCCCCTTGCACCCCCACCCCCCAGCACTGTGGGGCACCTGCCAGCAGGCCCCCACCCATGTCCAACTCATGTCCCCCACCACCCCCACCCCCCAGCACTGTGGGGCACCTGCCAGCAGGCCCCCACCCATGTCCAACTCATGTCCCCCACCACCCCCACCCCCCAGCCACCAGGGTCACCCTCCACCAGGCCCCCACTCATGTCTCCCACCACCCCCAAACCCCAGCAGTGCAGGGGCAGCCTCCACCGGGCCCCCACTCATGTCCCCCACCACCCCCACCCCCCAGCCACCAGGGTCACCCTCCACCAGGCCCCCACTCATGTCTCCCACCACCCCCAAACCCCAGCAGTGCAGGGGCAGCCTCCACCAGGCCCCCACTCATGTCTCCCACCACCCCCACCCCCCAGCCACCAGGGGCACCCTCCACCAGGCCCCCACTCATGTCTCCCACCACCCCCACCCCCCAGCCACCAGGGTCACCCTCCACCAGGCCCCCACTCATGTCTCCCACCACCCCCAAACCCCAGCAGTGCAGGGTCACCCTCCACCAGGCCCCCACTCATGTCTCCCACTACCCCCAAACCCCAGCAGTGCAGGGGCAGCCTCCACCAGGCCCCCACTCATGTCACCCACCACCCCCACACCCCAGCAGTGCAGGGGCAGCCTCCACCAGGCCCCCACTCATGTCACCCACCACCCCCACACCCCAGCAGTGCAGGGGCAGCCTCCACCAGGCCCCCACTCATGTCACCCACCACCCCCACACCCCAGCAGTGCAGGGGCAGCCTCCACCAGGCCCCCACTCATGTCTCCCACCACCCCCACCCCCCAGCAGTGCAGGGGCACCCTCCACCAGGCCCCCACTCATGTCTCCCACCACCCCCACCCCCCAGCCACCAGGGGCACCCTCCACCAGGCCCCCACTCATGTCTCCCACCACCCCCACCCCCCAGCACTGCGGGGCACCTGCCAGCAGGCCCCCACCCATGTCCAACTCATGTCTCCCACCACCCCCACCCCCCAGCCACCAGGGGCACCCTCCACCAGGCCCCCACTCATGTCTCCCACCACCCCCACCCCCCAGCACTGTGGGGCACCTGCCAGCAGGCCCACACCCATGTCCAATCCATGCCCCCCTGCACCTGGGTCCCAACATTCCCCAATCATGTCCGTAATGCCCATCCTCCCCTGCCAAAAGGCCCAACCAACTATCACACCCACCCACATATCAAAGGCAATTACATGTTACACCCCCAATTTAAATAATGCAATTGAACACATGTCTGTCACACACAATGGCTGCAAGTGAATGACAAAACACCCAACATGACATGCCTGAAAGCAATGAGATGATACGACACATTGAAGAATAAAAAAAATAATGTATTGAACAGCAAGTATAATGGAAATGAAATAAGAAAAAACACAAAGCAAATCAAACAAAACAAGATGAATGTCCAAGAAAATAATCTGAAAAATAAAAATAAGCCAACGAAGAACCATGAAGAAGATCATCCTGGGTCCATGAGCCCAACCAAATTAAACCTAACTATGACTACTAACTAAAAACTGAACTATATACAAAAAAGTGGTGCATTGTCCAATCGCTACCAAAAAAAATCAAAAAAACAAAGGAAACCTAAACCTAACTATACAACTATATACAAAGGCAGCGGGCTATTCGGACGGCTCACTGGTTGTTGTCATGGGCCAGGGCATCATCGAACTCCTGGTCAATGGCTTGGAGGCGGGCATGTTCCCTGGCCCCGAGGTCCCGCAGGGTTAACGCAGTGTCAAGCTCAAACTCCCTGCGAAGACCCTCGAGGCACTCAGCCCGCCTCAGCGCCCTCCGCATGGAGTCCTCCGCCCTGACCATCGTGAGCCGTTCCTCCTCTGCCCGCTGCCGCTCCGCACCTATCCGCTGGCACAACCGCTCCCACACGGAAGCCACTCCCATTCCAGGGTTCTCCTGCCCTCCGGCCGATGCCTGCACCCCTGATGTTGATGGCCCCGAGCCATGATGCCTCCCACGTTGAGCCTGCTGCTGCCTCCGACGCAACTGCCTGTGCCAGCACGACGGCATCCAGGCTGATGGAAACCACCGACGCCGTCGTGCACGTGCCCTGCCCGATGATGCCGTCACATCCTCCATCTGCTGGGGTCCAGTTGCTCTGGTGTCCACCCCTGCTGGATCACTGACTCCCGACTGTGGCAGGGATGGGATCCCCACCGAGCTGGCTGCATTGGTCGGGGCAGGTCCACAGGGGGCCCTGGTGGCATCTGGGCTGGAAGACGGCAAGGAGAACGACTGGTGGATAGCCTGCACAGAGGAGGAGAGGGCCGCCACATTGGCCAACACATGCAGGAAACCCCCGAACATGGCCGATCCCAATTGGGCCACGTCGGCACGGTGCACTTCGTGATGCCGTGCGTGCTCCTCCCGGGAAGCACGCACGGCATCACGAATCACAGCCGTGCGCATCGCGACCCCAATCAGGACCTTCTCCGCACGGCCAGGGGTTCCCACGTCCGCAGGTGGAGGGGAGTCAGGTGACATGGACATCCCCTCTACCTGCGGACAGGCCTGGGACGGGGCATCCCTGCTGGTGCATGGTGGTGCACTCACAGGGTCAGGGACAGCGACATGCACAGGCCCCTCCACGGTGACCTGTGCTGCCTCGTGCCCCTGGCCCTGGACTGCACCACTTGCACCAGCAGGGATGCCCCCACCAGGCCCCATGTGTGCCCCAGTGGCGGCCTCCTCCTCCTCTGTGCAAACCACCAACCTGGATGGCTCCTCACCGTCTCCCACCGTAGCAGGCCCCTGTGGGGGCTCACCCACCCCTTCCGCTGCAGCCGTGGGGGCATCCCCGCCGCCTTGCTCCACAGCGCCGTCTCCGCCCTCCTCTTCACTAGCCGCTGCGTAGAGGGAGACAAAGAACACAAGCATCAGGGCACTGTACAATGGTCCCCTAGACAGGAAGCAATAGCAGATGAGCACCACTGTCAAAGTACACTTCCATCATGTCCCTCCACAACACATAGGTCAGTCCAGGCAATACACACACAGTAACAGGCATGGTGCATGCCATGGACATTTCCATGCATGTCCAATGGACTCTTGGAACATTCAATGATATGTAACTCACATGCATCATGGCTCATGCCTATCACATGCACACACTTCACCTCAGTCACATCCATCTGGCCCCAAACACACCAAACACAGCGGATACAAGGGTAATTTGGCTGCTTTACTGAATCTGTGCATTGTCACACACATGTGTCATGCATCCATGGCATGCACAAGTCACAGACACGCAGGTCAGGCACACAGACATGGCTACCATATATGTACCTGGCATCAGCACCCATCCCTCACCCCCACCCATGTCCAGGTACAGAGACTGGCATGCTCTCATGTTCAAAATTTGCATAGGGCTCCCCATGCGGCATTTCAACACATGCAACAACCATGTGGGTCACACATCACTGGTCGCACATGCATTACCATGATGTCCCTGCACACATACATGCATACATGGCCTATGGCACACATACAGGCAAGTATCATAGAACCAGCACACCGCAACATGCCCTGTCTCACACAGTAATGCATGGACACTTACCGCTCAACTCCAGACGGGCCTCCCTCTCAAGGATCTGGGCGTGGAGCGCTGGGCGTACGCGTTCCAGGACCCTCATCTGGATGGAACTCATGCGGCCCCGGCCCCCCTCCACGAGGCGCCGGGCCTTCACAAGGGTCCTGGACCTCAAGTCCTCCCAGCGCTTCTTGATCTTCAGGACGTCGCGGGTTGCCACCCCCTCCGCGTTGATGGCAACCACACAGTCGGCCCAGATCCTCTGCCGTCCTTCCTTGCTGGCGCGGGACGATCCAAAGAGGGCATCATACTGCCCCAGGACATGCTCCACCAGGACACCAACTTCGGTGACAGTGAAGCTGGTGCCCCTCTGCCCCTCTGGCCTGCAGTTGCCACTGGTGCCAGATGTGGAAGTGCCCGACATGGCAACCCCAGAGGCAGGTGTGGGTGGGCAACTGGGTCCTGGGGCTGGGCTGTGGAGCGATGTAATCCCAGTCGGGAGTCTTCAGTTCCAGCAGGGGTGGACACAGCAACTGGACCCCTGCAGATGGCTGATGTGCAGGCACCAAATGGCAGGGCACGGTGGCAGCAGGCAGGCAGGCAGGCAGGCAGCAGCAGATGGCACGTGGGAGGCTGCTCGGGGCACGGGGGCAGTAACTCGGCCTTCTGGGCAGGAGCGTGGTCTTTCCGTGTGTTTTCGCGTGGCCAGCTTGATACGGAGTGATTTGGCACGTGAAAATCCTGCACGTCAGCGTGAAATCCGAGGAAAGGCCCTTAGCGCATAAGCGCGTCAGCACGCATACGCGATTCTATTGGACCAGAGTCCCTCAGCGCGTAAGCGCGTCTGTGACGTGACCCGCACGGGTGTTCCCCACTCAGCATGTGATGACGGGGCACACGTGGAGATACTGCACGTCAGAGTGTCATCGCGTGTAATTGGACAAAAGTGCGCGTACACGCGATTGGCCTATGTACGTGTATTTAATGGGTGCGCGGGCACTTACACACGCAAGTACGTCAGCGAACCTGTATCCCGTGGTGCGTGTGAATTTCCACACGCTATTGGACTGGGAACTGGATTCCAGGGGTGCGCGGGTCACACGCTGTATCCCGTGGTGCGTGTGAATTTCCACACGCTATTGGACTGGGAACTGGATTCCAGGGGTGCGCGGGTCACACGCTGTATCCCGTGGTGCGTGTGAATTTCCACACGCTATTGGACTGGGAACTGGATTCCAGGGGTGCGCGGGTCACACGCTCGCCTAGAACACGCGCAAAGCATAAATTTGCGCACTATAACAATAACAAGCTCAGACGCCAGGATGAACATACCGTTCCTAGCAGCAGTGGCAGTGGACTACCAAAGGAGGAGGAGGAGGATAGTCAGGGCCAGAATATTCACACCCAGAACCAGCCTTTTCGGGATGCCTGATGACCAGGTGTATGGGAGGTACAGGTTTCCACCACACATTATACTGGACCTGGTGAGTGAGTGGGAGGATGACCTCACATCACCCACCCTGTGCTCCTAAGCACTCAGCCCCCTGGAGAAGGTCCTCAATGTACTGCACTTCTTAGCCACTGGATCATTTCAGCGAACAAGTGCCATAGTGGGTGGGGTGTCACAGGCCACCCAGTCACGCTGCCTACACCAGGTCTTGAACATCATCACTGCACGGCCATCAGTCCGCAGGCACATATACCTGCCCAGAACACCTGCAGAAAGGCATGCTGCCGCCCTGGATTTTTACGCTGTGGCACGATTCCCCAAAGTGCTAGGTGCCATCGACTGCACCCATGTGGCTCTACGTCCCCCCAGGGCATCTGAGCACATCTATAGGAACCGCAAGCACTGGCATTCCATCAACGTGCAGGTAGCATGTAATGCCAAGGGAATCATCACCTCAGTATATGCCAACTATCCCGGCTCCACCCACGACAGCTTCATTTACCGAATGTCCACCCTAAGCCGGGACCTAGAAGCTGGGCGGCATGGCGATACATGGCTGCTTGGTGAGTATGTATGCCACTGCACATGCATGCATGTTGGATACTGAGCAAGGTCACAACCTCACCAATGATACCAATCCCCACCTCCACAGGGGACAGTGCCTACCCTCTCAGCCCCCACATGATGACGCCAATTCGGAACCCCACCACGCCACCCCAGGTAAGATATAACACAGCCCACATTACAACCAGGGGCATAGTGGAGCGCACATTCGGAGTGCTAAAGTCACGCTTTCGCTCCCTTGACCGTTCTGGCGGGCAGCTGTTATACGCTCCCCCAGTAGTGTGCAGGATCATAGTGGCAGCATGTGTCCTGCACAACGTTGCAACACGCCGGGGCCTGGCCGTGGACATGGTGGTGGCCCCACATCCCCAACCACATGCACAGCCGCTGCGCATGGGAGGGGAAAGGGCACGGGGGAGGCAGCCCGTACACAGCTAGTGGCTAATTACTTCACATAGAAATCACACCCCTGTGGAGTGCACACTGCCCTGGCACATTCCATCTGACAATCAATGATGACTCAACCTGACACTGATCATGAATGTCTGGAGAATGAACCGGGAATACCATGTCAGCCTGAGATTGTTCACCTGGAAGTGTCACAATGTGTGCATCCCTACCCACACAGACACCACCAATGCAGTTTTGTGAAGTTACACATTGAAGCAGCTAAAATGAATACCCACTTGCAAAATGCAACAAGAGGACAGTGCCATGTCAGCCAACCCAACCCCAGCACTGCCACACGACACACCGTGCCATGTCATGCTAATTGCAGGGAAACAAAGTAATCCCCACAACATGACATCACTCTCACTATGTACAGTGGCACTATTAGAAACCTGCAACACCTGATATGCTCACAGCAATGCCGGACCAACAACATACTTGAGCACGTAGTACCATTAACATGACATCACAAATGTTACATATTAGTAGTCTCACCACCTGGAAATGCCTGCACTCCCACCACTACCAACTGTGCAGTGTTGGCGCCATGTAGAGTTGTAGGTGCACTGCTGCCAACATGGTCCCCATCTCCAGACTAGAGGTCCTTGTGTGGACTTGAGGAAGGGACCTGCAAATTGGGAGGTAGACACAGAAGAAGAGTTACACATCAATGCAACATGCAGTGTACAACACAACAGCAATATGCACTATGAATGTATACACAGTATTGACTACAGACTGGCCACACAGCTCATGGGAGTCCAACGTCACTGTGTAATTCACTGTCACTTGGGCACACCCTTTGCAAGCCCATGGAAACGGGAAGCAGGAGGGGTGTGTGTGACTCAAACCCAAGCATCTGAACCAAATACATTACAAGCCTGCATGTGCCCAGCCACAATGCAGCGTATGCCCACAGGAACCACGGAAGCCAACAGATCGGAGCCAACAGATCGGAGCCAACAGATCGAAGACAACACATCGAAGCCAACACATCGAAGCCAACACATCGGAGCCAACACATCGGAGCCAACACATCGAAGCCAACAGATCGGAGCCAACAGATCGGAGCCAACAGATCGAAGCCAACAGATCGAAGCCAACAGATCGAAGCCAACAGATCGAAGCCAACAGATCGTCCCAAAAAAATTGGGAATAAAAGAAATCAAAATAAAAATAAAAATAAGAAACAATCAAAAATGGCCATTGATGGGCCCGGGGGGGTTGGGGAGGCCACCCAGGAGGTCCGAGGACAGGATGCACACCAGAACCCACCTGCGTGGATCCTGGGAAGATAAAACACCTCCATGGGCTCATGGCCCACACGGCTACCCTATTGTGGGAGTATCACTGCTGTCGCTATTATCACCCTGTGCAGCTGCATCCGGAGGTGGTTGCACTATGGGAGGCAGCCCACGCAAGGCCCTAGTCTGCTCCTCCATGGCTGCAAGCATGCGGGTGTGGTAGGTCTGGTTCTGGAGGATGAGTGTGCGGAGGTCCCCATGCAACAACTCACGGGATGCCCGGACCTCCGCCCTCGTTGCCTGCATCTCAGCTGAGAGCGTACGGGTGAGACGCTCCAGCTGCTGTTCTGTCCTTTGGTGTGTTGAAGCCTCAAGCTCAACAAGAGTCGTCCTGAGGTGTAGGAGCTCCTGCCTCAGGGCTTCCCTGTGGCCCTGGGACTCAATGGAGATGGCCTCCTGCAGAGTCGCCAGTGCCGCCCGCCTGTCCCTGTTGGACCCCAACATGTCCTCCCTGTGTGACTGGCAGATGGAGTCGGTTGCCTGCTCTAGTCGCTCCATCAGCCTTTCTGGGGGGACAATGGAAGTGGCCACCCTATCCATGGCCTGAGCCATCATCTCGGATGATGCAGCCTGTTGGGTAGCCATACCGTAAATGGATTGCTCCCATGCGGTATTGCCGGGTGGCGTACGGCCACCACGTCGGCGGGCACCACACCTGTCTGGGGCAAGGCGAACTGCGCCTTGCTGTGCCGGCACTGCCTGAGGCTGCAGGACTGCAATCCCCCTCTGATCTGCTGGCCCAGGAACAGGATCAGATGTCGCGGAGTGTGACCCTGCATCCGTAACCACCGAAGGCGTAGCTGCCAACACTGACATCCCCATGGAGGGTACTGACCCTGGTGCAGGTGGGTGAGACAGAACAGAATCCCTCCCTGGAACACTCACCTGCGACGGCACGTAGGTCTCATCCGAATCAACACCTGAGTACAGCTCGGGGGAGGTGCAGCCAGAGACACCCCTTGAGAGCACGACCTGCAGCACTTGTGGGTTCTCCCCCACCACCACACCACGTCCCTCACTGGTGGTTGGTCGGCCCTGGGACACCTCCTGGGTCTGCACCATCTCCACAACCCCAGCAGTATCAGGTGCGTCTTCCCCTGCAAAGACATGAAAACAAAGAAATGGAAACAGGCATTAGCACCATGGCACACATTGAGGGCTGAGAAGCAAGAGAACCAGTACTTGATTGACACATGTCCCACATGACTAAAACCCTCCCATGCATGCACCCTCACTGCGTATGAAGTGCAGGCAAATGGCACACACTGATGACACCAAGATGGAAGATGAACACATTTTCTGCATGCTGCCTGGCAGTGGCATCACACATTGGCCTGTGATTGGCAGGTGAGACACACATGCCATCACACAGATGGCATGTACCATTGCTATTGAGTGAAGATGGAGAGGAGGGCAGCACCTATTCATTCAGTCCAGTTCCCGCATGTAATAGCTTTTCTAATTCTAACAGGTCAGATTTTTCACCTGGAGCTGCCAGTCTGAAATGGTCAAATTGCACAGGGACATGTGTGTACAAATGATATCCAGGTAACAAAGTCACTCCACTTTACCATACCCATGTCAGACATGTGACTAGTGGACAGCGACATGCCTAGTGAAAGTGGTGGAATGCAAACAAACAGACTGAATGAACAGTGAAAAATAAGCAAATATGTTGTGTCAAGGTGACACTTCAAGGGCAACTGGCGTGCAGTTGTGCTAGATGTCTACTGTTGGCAGAAGGGATACTGCTATGGCCAAATGCAGCTGCGCAGGAAGGATTGCATGAAGCACATGGCTGACCCATACGACTCAGGCGCACACACTCTCACCTGGCACCCGAACAGAAGCCCTCACACACACACCATGCACATGGATGACACACACATGCATGTGCACTCACCGGACAATGCCTCGTAATCAGCCAGATCTCCCACGCCTTGGATCTGTTCCTCCGTGACGTAGGTCCCAGCGACTGACTCATGTGGAGTGAGTTCCATGTCTACTACTGGAGACCCACCTCCAGTCACTAGAGTTGCGGCATGACTTGAGGCCAGCTTACTCTTTGCCCTGCGCTTTAGGTCATTCCAGCGCTTATAGCAATCATTGGCTGTGCGCCTCACGATTCCAAGGGCACTTACGATGTCCGCAACGGTCTGCCAGTGTGCCTGGCGTTGTGCAGGTGTGGTCTTGGATCCTGCAACAATGACCATCTCGTTGTCATGTCCGGACACATACTCGACAAGTGCATTCAGTTCGTCATCCGTGAAGCTGGGCTTCCTGGACGGGCCGGACTGTGTAGCCGTGTCTGGGGCATCAGCCTGTGCGGGACGAGCACTCTTCCTCTTCCGCTTGGAAGGTGGTGGTGATCCTGAGTGTCCTGCGCCGCTCTGGACACTAGGGGCAGGAGCCCTGGTGGACTCTGTATCAGGAGTGTGGGATTGCACACTCAGCATGGGAGTTGGTGCAGGCATTGGCTCTAGTGTGATGGTGTCAGGGGGAATGTCAGCAGCATGGACTAGGACCGACACTGTCCTGGCTGGGTGTGTGAGGGCTGGGGTGGATGGAGCCGCAGCTGCCCCTGCAGCCTCTCCGCCCTGCCTCCTTGGTGCAGCAGATGACCTTGCTGCCCCAGATCCACGTGGCATGATGGCATCAACGTGCACCAGCGCACGTGTCGTAGCCCTGCTGACCTGGAAGTCAGCCATGGAGTCAGCCAGGTCTGGTGCCACAATGGGCTGGTCCAACAAGGGCTGAGCATGGATGGTGTCAGCCACTTCAGCCTCAACGGGAGGGGGGGGGGGATGATGGGTGCCCTTGACTGGTCCTCCACACATGGGGGGACAGGCTCACCCTGCAAGTTACGACCACGTCCCCTACCGGATCCACCACGGCCACCACTTGTGGCTCTTCCACCTTTGCCACCCTTACGGAATCCTCGCCTCCCAGCCATGGCACTGATGTTAATGTGCGTATGGGAGTGGATGTAGACTATTGTCCTGGGCAATTGGGGGTCAAAGGGGTTGGGTACCAGATGGTAATTGTACCCTAGTGCTCTAGCAAGGCTGAATGTAACCCCTAGGGAAAGATGACGGGTCACGCAACGCACAGGAGGCCCAAAAAAGGGAGATGACGTGCACGCAACCCCTCCTAGACCACGTGTGCAGAAAGAAAAACCTGCACTACGCTGTGGCACCCAGAAACACAAGAATGAACGTATGCGTGTCACACGCAGCCTAGAATGACCTCTGAAGGGGTAGGCTACACACGGGGCAAGCACAGATGTTAGATACGTGCGTGACTCACCGTCTGCCTGGTAAACGAGCGTGTAAAAGGAGCACGTTTGGTTGGCAACACCCCCGCCAAAAGAAGATTTGTACGCTGTCTGAGGAGACAGGACAACAGTAGAAGGGAACACTGTTTGAGGGAACAGGCCCAGGTAAACCAGTAAAAGAGAAAAAAGAGAAAAAGCTGTCAGAGGTAACAGGGAATACGAACTAGAAACGCCGTGAAGTAAATCGCGTGTGAAACGACAAGAAGTACAGAATTCACCCACTCGCTCTCCACGAAAAGCACGTACAAGGAAAACGTGTTCTACACGTACCTTTTATACAGGCCCACACGTCCAGCGTCACTTACGCGGCGTGTACGCGCTAGGGCCATTTCCACCTATTACATGCTTTGTCACTTCTGCGTGTAGGGCTATTTCCACCAATTACACGCTTTGTCACTTCTGCGTGTAGGGCCATTTCCACCAATCACACGCGATTACACTCTGACGTGCAGTCTTTCCACGTGTGCTCTGTCATCACGTGCTGTGTGGGAAACACCTGTGCGGGTCACGTCACAGAAGCGCTTACGCGCTGAGGGCCTTTCCTCAGTTTTCACGCTGACGTGCAGGATTTTCACGTGCAAAATCACTCCGTACCAAGCTGGCCACGCGTACGCACACGGAATACCACGCTCCTGCCCGGAAGGCCGAACTACTGCCCCCCAGAGCCCGAGCACGCTCCCACCTGCTGCTGCCTGACTGCCTGCTGCCCCTGCACTGCTGGGGGGTGGGGGTGATAGGGGACATGAGTGGGGGCCTGGTGGAGGGTGCCCCTGCACTGCTGGGGGGTGGGGGTGGGGTGGTAGACATGAGTGGGGGCCTGGTGGAGGCTGCCCCTGGTGGCTGGGGGGTGGGGGTGGTGGTAGACATGGGTGGGGGCCTGGTGGAGGCTGCCCCTGGTGGCTGGGGGGTGGGGGTGCAGGGGGACATGAGCAGGTGTGCAGGGTAGTCCCCTGTTTTGTGGGCTGCCTGCAGGGGAGCGTGGAGGGTGTACAGGGAACACCTGTGAGGACCCACCCAGCCTAATCGCGTGTGTAACTTCCCACGCACCCCTGTAATACACGTACCAAGCCAAATCGCGTGTGAGAATTCCCGTGCATACCTGAAATACACGTACCCTGCTGAAGTCGCGTGTAAAACTTCCCGCGCACCCCTGAAATGCATGCGCCCAGACTATTCGCGTGTGGAACTTCCCGCGCACCCCTGAAATACACGCGCCCAGGCTATTCGCGAGTGGGACTTCCCGCGCACCCCTGAAATACACGTAGCACGCTGGGAGACATGAGTGGGGGCCTGGTGGAGGGTGCCCCTGCACTGCTGGGGGGTGGGAAGGGTGGTAGACATGGGTGGGGGCCTGGTGGAGGCTTCCCCTGGTGGCTGGGGGGTGGGGGTGCAGGGGGACATGGGTGGGCGCCTGGTGGAGGCTTCCCCTGGTGGCTGGGGGGTGGGGTGGTAGACATGAGTGGGGGCCTGGTGGAGGCTGCCCCTGGTGGCTGGGGGGTGGGGGTGATAGGGGACATGAGTGGGGGCCTGGTGGAGGGTGCCCCTGCACTGCTGGGGGGTGGGGGTGGGGTGGTAGACATGAGTGGGGGCCTGGTGGAGGCTGCCCCTCGTGGCTGGGGGGTGGGGGTGGTGGTAGACATGGGTGGGGGCCTGGTGGAGGCTGCCCCTGGTGGCTGGGGGGTGGGGGTGCAGGGGGACATGAGCAGGTGTGCAGGGTAGTCCCCTGTTTTGTGGGCTGCCTGCAGGGGAGCGTGGAGGGTGTACAGGGAACACCTGTGAGGACCCACCCAGCCTAATCGCGTGTGTAACTTCCCACGCACCCCTGTAATACACGTACCAAGCCAAATCGCGTGTGAGAATTCCCGCGCATACCTGAAATACACGTACCCTGCTGAAGTCGCGTGTAAGACTTCCCGCGCACCCCTGAAATGCATGCGCCCAGACTATTCGCGTGTGGAACTTCCCGCGCACCCCTGAAATACACGCGCCCAGGCTATTCGCGAGTGGGACTTCCCGCGCACCCCTGAAATACACGTAGCACGCTGGGAGACATGAGTGGGGGCCTGGTGGAGGGTGCCCCTGCACTGCTGGGGGGTGGGAAGGGTGGTAGACATGGGTGGGGGCCTGGTGGAGGCTTCCCCTGGTGGCTGGGGGGTGGGGGTGCAGGGGGACATGGGTGGGCGCCTGGTGGAGGCTTCCCCTGGTGGCTGGGGGGTGGGGGTGGGGTGGTAGACATGAGTGGGGGCCTGGTGGAGGCTGCCCCTGGTGGCTGGGGGGTGGGGGTGATAGGGGACATGAGTGGGGGCCTGGTGGAGGGTGCCCCTGCACTGCTGGGGGGTGGGGGTGGGGTGGTAGACATGAGTGGGGGCCTGGTGGAGGCTGCCCCTGGTGGCTGGGGGGTGGGGGTGGTGGTAGACATGGGTGGGGGCCTGGTGGAGGCTGCCCCTGGTGGCTGGGGGGTGGGGGTGCAGGGGGACATGAGCAGGTGTGCAGGGTAGTCCCCTGTTTTGTGGGCTGCCTGCAGGGGAGCGTGGAGGGTGTACAGGGAACACCTGTGAGGACCCACCCAGCCTAATCGCGTGTGTAACTTCCCACACACCCCTGTAATACACGTACCAAGCCAAATCGCGTGTGAGAATTCCCGCGCATACCTGAAATACACGTACCCTGCTGAAGTCGCGTGTAAGACTTCCCGCGCACCCCTGAAATGCATGCGCCCAGACTATTCGCGTGTGGAACTTCCCGCGCACCCCTGAAATACACGCGCCCAGGCTATTCGCGAGTGGGACTTCCCGCGCACCCCTGAAATACACGTAGCACGCTGGGAGACATGAGTGGGGGCCTGGTGGAGGGTGCCCCTGCACTGCTGGGGGGTGGGAAGGGTGGTAGACATGGGTGGGGGCCTGGTGGAGGCTTCCCCTGGTGGCTGGGGGGTGGGGGTGCAGGGGGACATGGGTGGGCGCCTGGTGGAGGCTTCCCCTGGTGGCTGGGGGGTGGGGGTGGGGTGGTAGACATGAGTGGGGGCCTGGTGGAGGCTGCCCCTGGTGGCTGGGGGGTGGGGGTGATAGGGGACATGAGTGGGAGCCTGGTGGAGGGTGCCCCTGCACTGCTGGGGGGTGGGGGTGGGGTGGTAGACATGAGTGGGGGCCTGGTGGAGGCTGCCCCTGGTGGCTCGGGGGTGGGGGTGGTGGTAGACATGGGTGGGGGCCTGGTGGAGGCTGCCCCTGGTGGCTGGGGGGTGGGGGTGCAGGGGGACATGAGCAGGTGTGCAGGGTAGTCCCCTGTTTTGTGGGCTGCCTGCAGGGGAGCGTGGAGGGTGTACAGGGAACACCTGTGAGGACCCACCCAGCCTAATCGCGTGTGTAACTTCCCACGCACCCCTGTAATACACGTACCAAGCCAAATCGCGTGTGAGAATTCCCGCGCATACCTGAAATACACGTACCCTGCTGAAGTCGCGTGTAAGACTTCCCGCGCACCCCTGAAATGCATGCGCCCAGACTATTCGCGTGTGGAACTTCCCGCGCACCCCTGAAATACACGCGCCCAGGCTATTCGCGAGTGGGACTTCCCGCGCACCCCTGAAATACACGTAGCACGCTGGGAGACATGAGTGGGGGCCTGGTGGAGGGTGCCCCTGCACTGCTGGGGGGTGGGAAGGGTGGTAGACATGGGTGGGGGCCTGGTGGAGGCTTCCCCTGGTGGCTGGGGGGTGGGGATGCAGGGGGACATGGGTGGGCGCCTGGTGGAGGCTTCCCCTGGTGGCTGGGGGGTGGGGTGGTAGACATGAGTGGGGGCCTGGTGGAGGCTGCCCCTGGTGGCTGGGGGGTGGGGGTGATAGGGGACATGAGTGGGGGCCTGGTGGAGGGTGCCCCTGCACTGCTGGGGGGTGGGGGTGGGGTGGTAGACATGGGTGGGGGCCTGGTGGAGGCTGCCCCTGGTGGCTGGACGGTGGGGGTGGTGGTAGACATGGGTGGGGGCCTGGTGGAGGCTGCCCCTGGTGGCTGGGGGGTGGGGGTGGTGGTAGACATGAGCAGGTGTGCAGGGTAGTCCCCTGTTTTGTGGGCTGCCTGCAGGGGCCGTGGAGGGTGTACAGGGAACACCTGTGAGGACCCACCCAGCCTAATCGCGTGTGTAACTTCCCACGCACCCCTGTAATACACGTACCCAGCCAAATCGCGTGTGATAATTCCCGCGCACCCCTGTAATACACGTACCTGGCCAAATCGCGTGTGATAATTCCAGCGCACCCCTGTAATACACGTACCCAGCCAAATCGCGTGTAAAACTTCCTGTGTACCCCTGTAATACACCTACCCAGCCAAATCGCGTGTGATCATTCCCGCGTACCCCTGTAATACACGTGCCCTGGCTAATCGCGTGTTAAACTTCCCGCGTACCCCTGTAATACACGTACCCTGGCTAATCGCGTGTAAAACTTCACGCGTACCCCTCTAATACACGTACCCTGGCCAATCGCGTGTTAAACTTCCCGCGTACCCCTGTAATACACGTACCCTGGCTAATCGCGTGTCAAACTTCCCGCGTACCCCTGATATGAACGTTACCCGCTTTGCGTTCCTTGTTTGGCAGCCCTGTAAACTGGTCCACGGTTAGCGCAGCCCTTTGCGATAATTTAGCGATTTTGATGGCTTTTCCTTGCGCGAGGGCGTTCTTGGGGGCGTTACTGGCGCTGCTGCAGGGTCGCTGCGATACTCTGCGCCACGGCTGGTTTGGGAGCCTAAAATCCATGAATACGCCGTGCGCGGAAATCGGTTTTAGCGCACGTGCCTGGCGCAGACAATCGCACGCGGACACTCTGCGCCAGCCGCTTGCGACACTTTTCTGCGAAATTCTATGAATTACCCTGACAACCTTTGTGAGCTCCTCTTCTCCAGGATTCAAAGTAAATTCAGCTCCAATGTTCAACAAAAGGAAATAAGTAAATCCATGTATGTAATACAGTCTTAATCCAGTTCTTGATGGTATCAATGTCAAAGCAGAGTTTTGTAAACCAAAATTCCAATAACAAAACATCTTCTCCTCTTTGTGATAAGACTTCCCACTTCACCAGTTGTCTGTAAAGAAATGCCACAATTCAAAGGAATACAACTTTTGTAAATGTTAGTGAAACACAGGTCTTGGTTAACAGTTAATATGTCTCTCTTTACAAGATTTGAAGTCACAATAGGCATCTTTGTTAGGATGACTTCACAGCACTTCTACTTCAACTTCTACAATATTTTACCATGAGTGCCTACTCATTGGCCTCATAGTATTCCACCTTAATTTATGCTACCGAAGTCTCAAATCTACTGACAACCAAATACACCACCACAGCCTCAGTATTTTGTGACACCATTACCGATTCAGTACTTTGTGACACCACTACAGATTCACTACTTTGTGACATTAAATAAGTTTTAATTATGACAGGAATACTTCAACACCTTCAAGTAGGCAAGGCACTCTTCCTCTGAATATCCCCTTTCCAAAGGGCAACCTCTTTGTCTCTCTTGTTTGTCTGCAACCAACAACAACCTAGAATGGCCTTTGGAACACACTTCTTTCTTCCATCTGCTGTCTTTGGCAATTTAGGCTGTATCAATTTCAGCGAATATTTATAAGTAGCAGGTTTCCCTTCCCCAACCTTGCCTTCTTCCCTCTGCCCACTGCTAGCCAGAATAATTACCCAGAAGCTTTGTTGCCACTCTCTTGGCTTCAGGTAATGCGGTAAAATACCGGCACCGCCTTTGCGGAAAGGGGATTTACCGCCCCATTCCAAGGTTGGAGGGGCGGTAAATCCCCCTTCCACCATTGCCCTTCCCCATTCCCATTTCTGCCCCATAGGGCTCTATGGGAATGGGGAAGGCGCTAATTACGGCACCGCAATTTTGCGGTGCCGTAATAAGCTCTGAGATCCCTTAGCGGGTTGGATTTTAACGCCTGCAAAAAGCAGGCGTTAAATCCCCCAACCTGCAAAGGGACCTCGTAGTAAGGCGGTAAGGATTTACCGGTACCGGTATTTTACCGGTACTGGTAAATCCTTACCGCCATCCGTGTAATGAGGCCCAATGTGTAGGGATGTCAGCAACAAAAGAAACAGTGCTCCAAATAAAGTTCTGAGCTTCTTCAAGCTCAGAGTCCTAGCTTGCCTTTCAGCTTCCCCAAGTTCAACACAGTACCAAAATGCCTCGGGATCCCCCTCCTTAAGTTCAACACAGTTCCAAATTCTCTGGGTTCTTGTCCCCAATAAGGCATCTTCACTGGTTTCAAACTCACAGGGCCTTATCATGAGTTGGGAGGTAGCCGGCCGTAATACCGCCGGGATACTGCCCAATGCTAATAGCGCTACAGCAACCCTCTGTTTTTCACTTTGACAGTGGGCCTCATTATGAGTCAGCCGGTCCGGAAATAACGGGGGCGGTAAACCCGCCGCCACCGTTGTTTCCAGACCGGCTGATCTCGAGTTCTGCAGGCGGGAGGTGTCACTCCCGCCAGGTCTGACCTGGCGGGTTTAACACCACCCACCTGCAGGCGGACGTGGCAACACCGGCACCATTACAGCATGGTGCCGGTGTTTCCACTTCCCCATTCCCATGGAGTCCTATGGGACTCCATGGGAATGGGGATTTACCGAATTCCGCCTCCGGAATTACCGGGTCACCAGGGTTGTAATGCCTCAGTGATTCCGGGAATCACGGAGGCGGAATGGTAATACGAGTCCGGCGGTAACCTGCCGGTTTTTCTGGCTCGGTTACCGCCAGACTCGTAATGAGGCCCAGTGTCTTGACTCTACCACCACGTTAGTTTCACACAACTCCCTTTGTGGTGTTTGTTCCTTGTCACCACCTTGCTTTCACACTGTCCAATAGTGCTTATCCTTTGCTTTAGACTTGCTTCACAAGCTCTCCTTACTGGCTTTCACTTGGCTTATACTTTGACAATGTTCATAAATGCTTTGTACTTGTTCACATTTTTTTTATAAATTCACATTACTTATTTTCACTTGTGCAGTATTTTCACATATTTTGCATATCTTTTCTTTAATTCAGTGTTCAATAACTCATTAAGTACTTTGCAACTTGTTCGGTATTCAATATTTTCCACTCGGTCGCCAGACCCATTCATGACAGGTTTTCACTCTATCAGCATCTTCCTTTGCCAACACCAAGTCCCGGGAGCGCTCAGGCATGAGTGTTCCCTTTTCGGTCACTCACCAGTGTACGGCCACTCCTCCGGGTGCTTTCACTTTCCTCTCCGGCTGTCGCTTGCCCCCCTGCCTCTCGTCGGGAGCTCTAGCAAGCAGTGCTCGCCTCTTGCGAACCTTCTTGCTGCTGTCGGCGGCATATTGGAGACTTCTGTTTCCCTCAGCTCCAGCGGGGGACATGCAGCTCAGGGATCTACAGTGCTCTTGACCCTCTTGCGGCCTGTTCTGACCTTGGCACCTTTCTCGCTTTCCTTCAGTGCTCGGCGCCCTTTTCACCAGCTCCTCTCTTGCCTGCTCCACATCAGATTGCTGCGTCCTTCTGCCCAGGCGGGTCTCTCTTCCCCAGTCGCTGGTTCTGCCTTATATGCACCTGTTGCCCCCCATTTGGCGCAGGTGCAAGTCCTTTTCCTGACCATAATTACTTTTGTGAATGGGACATGGCTGACCACTATTGTGGTGTTCCACAGTCCTCTTCCTCATCCCAGTACCAATGTGGTGCGCACAGATGGAAGTGTGCATTACTCCTAGTTACCCCTTTCTTGTCCCAGTCTTAAAGGGATATGAACATGGGGCAGTTGGTGTGTGTGACAATGAGGAAGACTGGTAATAAACTACACTGGTAGAGTCAGGATAGGATGTATTTTGACAATTTCTTGGTTTAACCAGAAGAGGTGAATATGTGTCTAGCGTGCCAATATAAGAAGGTGTTCTCATTATTGTTCTCCTTTTTTCTCCTCACTGTCCCTCTATCAGGGGTGTTGCTAGGTCTGGAAAAGACATGGGGCTATAGTCCCTTGAGCCCCCCTCTAGCAACGCCTTTGCTGTAAACTGTATTTCTTCCGATGTCTCGCTTCTGAGAACATTGACATCTTATCAGGCAAATTGAACTTAGCAGTGTTGCAGAGTTTGCTCACAGGCTATTTAGCGCATCTGTAAATTCAGAATACATTATAGTACTCAGTGGAACTGCATCTCCCATCTGCCCTACGACTACTTTTTGACACGTCAGGCACATCAGCACCGGCGCGTCAAAGCCAGTTTGTGCCAGTTCATCTACGGTTATCGGGAAGGCCACGGAATAGTGCTTCTTGGGCATCTCCTACTGTGGTTACTCTGTAAGTACAGTAGTATATTCAAAAACACCCTGTGCACACAACCATGGGCCGACCTATAGGTCTCGAGATTCTGTTCGCCGCACAGAATGCAAATCGGGAAACAATTGCTTCTAAATAGATTGCTATGGCATTACAAAAACACAAAGCCGTGGCTTAGTACAATTGGCCTTGATCCTACTAGTCAGGCACCTCAAGCCAACGTTACTGTCAACAACAGTCATGCACTTACTAGTTTCTCTAATAATAACGCACTGACAATGGCTATGGATGAGACGATAGATTCAACTGCCAGTACCAGTTGTGATTTGTCTGCTAAGGCGATACTACCGACAGCATGATAGCCAACAAACCCACATTATTAGATTCACCATCTGGCAACTTAAGTAGGGGGAGCTCTGATGTGTAAATAGATCCAATCCCTAATATCTCTGGACCTCATGCTATAACAACGGTGCCGCAAACCTCAATTAAGTATAGCCATCCACTACTAGAACCCTCACCTATAACACCACTTGCGATACAAACATCCTGTAAAGAGGTATTCTTTGCAGTGCCATTTAAGTTTTGCATGTCTCACCCTTAGGCGGCTCGCTTTAAGTTCCTCAGAAAGCCAAGGTGCCGATCTGTGCCTGTGAAATTGAACGAGCTTGGAGGGTGCAACAACATAGGCAGCACGCCTCAACAATTCCGTCAAAGAAGCTAAGCTAACCCTGGTGCTATTAATACATTCTTCTTCAACAATAGACAGAAGGGCGTTCCGATCACCAGAACGCCAATGCCGCTGCATCCTGGGGAAGGGGATCCAACCCTGGTTACAAAGATACATGATTACAAAGTTTATGTTTGAATGTAACTGTTATTTTGATAAGTTGGAACGGCCATATGATACCTGTATGATTTTGTTGTATGTATAAATGTGAGGGACAGATATCTTTCGATGTTACAGTGTTTCCCTTTAGTCTTAGTTAAATAGGCAGGGAAATACTTGTTAGGTTAGGGAGCACGGGGCGTTTGTCACACCCTTATATTGAATACAATGGCTACTTGTGAAAAACCTCTATCTACTTGTCCGCCTCGCATTTCTGACCCTTCACATTACTTTCCTGCCAGATATCTTTCCCCAAATGTCAACTGCCTGGTTGTGACGAGGACATTGGGTCTCCCGAGCCGGAACAAAGGGAGCAGAGGAAGGCTGCATGGACGGGGGTTGCAGGAGGAGGAGGTGTGACAGAAGCTGGTACAGGTGGGGTATTTTTATATCAGGCGAACGCAGGAGGAGGAAAGGGAGCAGACCCGGGAACAGGAGAGCACGGAAGAGGACGCGAGTGCAGCAGTGTTTGTGTGGCCATATTGAGGGGGTGCAGAGCCCCCTGGAGACAAGACGGTGTTGGCAGGATGTGCCTGCAACCTGGGGAAACCTCAATCGAAGCTGGGATACAGGGGAAGGAGGATGTGGATTGCCGCCACAAAGGGGTGTGTTAATAAATCCTGGTAAGCCAGTCTGGCTGAACAGAGGCCATGAGGATGGCTATAGGGAAGTGGAACTTTTCTACTTGCCCTACGAGGCGCTGAAGTGGATCGCCACCACCGAGGGAGCAGTGCCTGGAAGGATCTTTTTTCTTGTGTTTAATTTTCTTTCTTCCTTTCTTGTGGTCTTGGCGCTGGAAGGGGGGGGGGATAAAGGTAAAAAGAGTGCTAGCAATGCCGATCGCCACCAAAGAGGGAACAGGGACTTAAGAGAACTCCCGATTGTGTAGATTGGTAAAATGCGCGCGAGAGCACAGGGTGCATTGGGAACTTGCCAGACAGGAACTTGTGGTGAAGTAACCACCATGCTGGAAGGAACTGCACTCGCTGGGAGTACATAGTGTGAGGTCGAGCTGAACCAATAAAGTTACACACCTCTCTGAAAACCCCAACAGGTTCTTTTTGTGTTTTTTTCTTTATATTGTTATTCCAAACCACCGCAGAGGTGACACTGGTGTATTGCTTTAACCAGGACTTCTTATTGGTTTCACTGTCCTTTTCACTATGCCACAGCTGCATCAACTTTGTTGTGTTTCAATATGTTTGCTTAGGGTAACACTTGCTCCAGCTTTCCCTCACATTGACATCTAAGGCTAGCTATTTATTCAGGTTTTGTTGCTGTACTTTATTTTGTCAGTGGTAACTTATGGTTATGGCGTGCCTCTGCGGTCAAGCTCTCTCCCTGGGACGGCTTCCTCCACAATGCAGATATCTCTCCAGTGTTTCCTGCAGCTCTGCATTCACCCACCAGCGTCCTTCTGTGGCTTGGATCAGAGAGCGCTGCTTCTTGGCACAACTGTACCTCCAAGAGCCCCACTGCAGCTCCCAGTGCTCAGATGGTCCTTCAAGTGTGCCTGCCTCCTTCCTTCATGCCATGCCGATATGTGTGAATCGTGTTCGCGAGCAGCCGCATTGACGTCCCTGTTCTCTTTCTCGTCCTCTCCCACTCCCGTTCTACTAGAGCGTTGAGTGCGAATGCCATTTTTTAATGTCCCGCGCACTTGTGATTCAGCCAAACAACTAGTCTGCATATTAGATTCTAGGTTTTTCTCAAACTGCATCCACTCCTTCCTCCTCTGCTTCATCTCAGTACTTGAGGCTTCATGGGAGTTGAAGTCCGTATATGTTACATTTGTGTTGTGAATGTTTAAGGTATCAATGGAATTCTGTCTAGAGTGACATTGAGAAAGAGGATTTTGATTTTTACAAAAAGGGGGATTTGTTGGATGTGTGAGAATCCTGAGAGTATTCTCACTCCTATTCCCCTTGGGTCCTCTGCCCAGGTGGCCAGGGAAAGGCCATTGCTTTTGGATCCTGACCTTCGGAGTGGACAAGTGAGGGAGGATTACCTGGGTGGAGGGTATCCCCCCTTTCCTAATGACAACTGTGTGAAACCTAATAGGATTCTCCCATTTACTCCCCCTTTTTTCCAATCACCATTCCCAGTTCCTCCCATCTCAGTCAAGAAATATTAAGGAGTATACAAACTTTCAGAGAACTACCAGTCCCACAATGCCTCAGATACTGATAAAGAGAAGAGAATGCAGGGAAATGGCAGGAAAGTACCCAGGCTTGAGACTCAGGATTCCCCCCTTTCACGTATTCAAGCCAGAATCCTCTCCTCTTTAGTCAGGGGTCACTTACCTTCATACCCCATATACCCCTACCCAATCACTGGGACGAAGAAGAGCAAGCAAAGAGGAAGGAAGATTTACCATAGGGATCAACAGAGAACAGCTTCCTATGGAGAACGGCCATGTTGTCACCATAATGAAGTCAGGCAAAGTCAGGCAATTCATTTTAATCCTCCACAGCTGACTTCACTTAACCAATATGCAGAGTATAAAAGGTGTGATTCTAAACAGCATATTGAGCGAGCTGCAAACCTGTTTTACACCGAGGAGACCGCAAGGCAGAGGACTGCTGGTCCGGAAACGAGGAGGAGCACAGCGTGCCAGATCGCTGATCCACTGAGCGAGAAAGGCTGCAGCACGGCAAGAGAACGTGCCTCCCGAGAGCTGGAATCAGGCAAAGAACTTGCTACGGACATAGGGCCTCATTACAACCCAGGCGTTAAGGGGTTAACGGCGCCGTAAACGGTTGCGGCGCCGTTAACCCCTTAACGCCTTACTACGAGGTCCCTTTGCGGCTCCCGACCTTAACAGCTGGTCTGTACCAGCCGTTAAGGTAGGGACCCACAAAGAGACCTTGAAGGTAATTACGGTACCGCAATTTGCGGTACTGTAATTACCGCCTTCCCCATTCCCATTGAGCCATATGGGGCAAAAGTGGGAATGGGGAAGGGCCAATGGTAAATGGGGAATTACCACCCCGCCAACCTTGGAATGGGGTGGTAATTCCCCATTTCACCATGGCGGATTCGGTACGTTACCGGCGTTAATCATGACACAAGTCACAGCCAGGATATCAGGGGTGGTCTCGCACAGGGCTGGGGAAAAGATACTGGGGGTCATTACAACCCTGGCGCTAAGGGATTACCGGTACCAGTAAGGGTACCGGTAATCCCTTAGCGCCCAATTCCCATAACGGCAGCTGGAACCAGCTGTTATTGCAGTGACCCGCAAAGGGACCCTGGCGATAATTACGGTACCGCAATTTGCGGTACCGTAATTACCGCCTTTCTCCATTGCCATTATGCCCTGGGGCAAAAATGGGAATGGGGAAGGGCCATGGTGAAATGGGGAAGTACCGCCCCGCCAACCTTGGAATGGCGTGGTACTTCCCCATTTCACCATGACGGACTCGTTACAATACCGGCAGCAACCATGGTGCTAATAGCACCATGGTTTAGCGCCTGTGTTGTAATGAGGGCCACTGTGTGTTTTCGAAAGGCCCTGATATTAGGAAGTAAAAAGGAAATAAGGGAACTTTCTTGAACTCTGAAATCAAAGGAGTCTGAGCTGAACGAGGGAGGCCCATTGTGAAGATTGTGCTAAAGTGCTCCAAGCCCGAATGAGGGAAACCTATTGTGGAAAAGGGGTCTGGGACCGAACAAGGGGGGGCCTGTGGTCCGAGCCCGAACAAGGGACACCAATTGCGAACGTGTGTGTGTGAAAAATCCTGATAAAAAGAAAGGAACTTTGGTGTTTGTTTGTTACGTCAGGCCCTCTGCAACAAGAGGCTGTCATTGGGAGAGAGCCTTTGGCACAAGGCCCTGATGACTATGCTTTGAACTACTTCCTCGTGGCCAAGAAGCCAGAGTGTGTGCGAAGCTCAACCGAGCATCCTTGTCCCGTGCTGAACACGTGGTAAGGGGAGCCAACTGCTCAACTATCCTGACATATAATTGCTTGAACACTTTTCTTTTGCCTACATTGTTGCCTCACACCATTTGGTCAAATAGCAATAACAAAAGTTCCGTCAACAAAATGAAAGTTTGTTTCCTGGTTTTACTTGGGGTGAGGATCGCAAAACAGTTCCCCTCAATATCAAGGCCTTCGGTGTGGTTTCCTGCTCCTGAGGGACTGATAGGTATATCAAGAAACAACAACAAGCCAACACAAAGTTCTGCTCTACTTATTTCTCGGGTAATGACTTTACCCCGGGGCCCCCCTCTTCCGGGTGCAGACCCCTCTTTGCTTACAGCCTCCCTCTAAAGGGTTCACCATGGCTTTTCTCAGGTGATGGATTCACCTCTGGGTCCCCCTCCTCCCGGCGCAGACCTCTCTTTGCTTTCAGCCTCCCTCCACAGGGTTCACTATGGCTTTTCCTTCATTCATAAATCTTAATGTCTTTTTAAACAGTTCCAGTGGACATCCCTCAGCCGGGTTCACCCTTGTCAACACACTGTTTTTGGAACTTTAGACTTTTCCCTCCTCTCATCAGCATCCCTCTTCCGGGTTCCCTCTTGTCAACTTCACATTCACATTTTACTTTCAATGCTCACAGGATTCACTTCCCTTGCCTTCTCATGTTGCGGGATTCACTTCCCTTGCTTTCTTTATATGGTGGGATTCGCTTCCCTTGATTTCTTTACAGTTCTTAGGTCAAAGGCTTTCGACTGTACAGGGATTTTACTTGACCTCCTGTATGATCACTTTGACCTATCTAGGCGGCTCTTTTGCGGCCTTCTGGTATCTGTAGTTTCACTCAGAGGGGGATTGACCAGAGTGTCTCAGAGCAGCACCCACATGGTGCCGGTCCCTTCTGAAGCTGATCTCCCCTTCACAATGATACAGTTCTTTGATCTTCTCTTACTTTGCCACTTTGCGACTTTCATTCACCACAGCCCGGTTCTTATCGGTTTTCCCTTCGACGCACTGGCTGTGATGAACCGCTTGGCTTTCCTCGTATTTGGAGTCAAGGCTGGTACCACGGAAGCAGGAGTCTCCCTTGCTCTGGTTTATCAGCATCGATACACGCCGTGTACCATTGACATCTGCAGCAGCACCCTTGGGCTATTGTCCTCAGTCTTACGATTCCTACTGCAGAGATTTTGCAGGGCTTGGTTGAGAAGGGCAATGTTGTTTCTTTCCTCGTCAGCCTTTCGATGTTTGCCTCCTTTTTCCTCCTCTTGAACTGCTGGATCTGGATAGCTGTCGTGTTGTGCGGTCTGCCTTGTTCATACTGTGATCTCTTGTCCCACCTTTTATCCCTGTGGGGAAAGGAAAGGGCTGTCAGGTGTGTGTGATTCTGATTAAGCGCCTGACTCTGCCTGACCCTTGTGTCAGGACATGTCAGGTAAACAGCTCTAGGGTTAGTCCGTTGTCTGTTGTGGTTGGAAAAAGTGTTCATGTCGGAAAAGGGAAAATGTAGAGGTTCTAAGTATTCTGCATGACAGGATGGGAAGAGGTGCTATAGGGACTGTAACCTTTGGTCCTATTTGACTAAGAATTTGCAAAGTGACTATCATAGGAACGGGATTGGTAGGGTTTGTGGGACAAACGGGAATAGCTGGGATTGTGGAATAAACAAGGGGGATTGTGGGGATGGTAGTGTTTTATATGAGCAGATTGGGAGTTCGGAAAGTAATAAGGAGCAGAATAGCTGGGAGTATTCGGATAAAAAACAGGGAAACAGGGATTCTGAGATATATACTTTTTGGATGCAACCGGGTTTGGGGCCTTAGAGGATTGGTTATGTACGGAGGGGTTGTTGGATCTGGGCAGGAGAGTTTTAACGGAAGGAAGCGAGGCATATAACCTATAAAGTCCTCCTCTCCTTCTCCCTGGCTTGTGCCATACCGCGTCTCACTTGGGGTATTACCCTGAGTACAACCCTGGTCTTCCCCATCCCGGTGAGCTTTCTCGCTCTTTCACCCCTAGTGTTGGGATCTGAGTGGATAAGCCCTTCGTTGGCCACCTGAATAAGGGTTTCTTGAAGGTTTGTTATGCGAGATACCCTCAGGTATTTCACACCCCCACAAATCAATATGGCCATTGGATACTGGGCGCACAATTTAAATATATCATCAAAGAACTCAGGATCATCAATGTTAGTGCCATATACATTTACCTCCCGCCCACATGCAGTGCCATGCACCAATACATATCGTCCTCCCTCATCAACCTTCGTACCCAGATGCACAAACTGTATATCTCGGCGTATTAAAGTCATGAGCCCTTTGGCCCTCATCGAACATGATGTATAATATCTATTCCTCCCCCACCATGGTAGTAATAGTTCTGCCTGCTTAGCCAACATACGCATCTCTTGCAAAAGTACAATATTAGCACCTTTCCCATTCACATAGGCCATTATCTGACGCGCTTTAATGGAATTTCCCAAACCCCAGACATTCCAGCGGAGTAATTTAACAGAAAAACTCAATCCAGCAGTATGCGCCATGTCCAAAATGGAATACAAGGATCCACCACTAAACCAATATATGATTAGTTTTTTTGAATTTTTCAAGCACTTGTAAACGCGTACACATCGAACTAAATCGTACCCTGGCGCAGATTGAACAAAACAGTGAAAAACAGAGAGCCAAGAGGACCAACTGAATCTATTGAATACAATACAGACTAAAAAGTAAGCCAAGATCGTAGATTTATTTAAAAGGATAGGTTTTGAGACCAGCTCTAAAACTCATCAAGGAGTTAGCTTGTCTCAGGTATAATGGGAGACTATTCCACAATCTGGGTCCGGTCACTGAGAAGCACCGGTCTCCTCTAGAACTGCACTTCATCCTAGGAATTACAAGGAGGAGTTGATCCTCCGACCTAAGGGTACAGGTGGGTTGGTATCGTTTCAATTTGTTTATTAGATATACTGGTGCCATCTCATGCAGGCATCTATAAACCAGGCAGCCAGTCTTAAATTTAATCCAATGTAGTGATCGGTGGAGACCAGATATGTGAGTATTTTTGGCTACGTCAAAAACCAATCTCACTCCAGCATTTTGTGCTTTCTGAAGACGATGGATTTGATTACTCGGTTCTCCAGCCACAAGTCCGTTACAATAATCAAGATTTGAATTGACCAACGCCCCCACCACTGCCACCCGATCTGCTTTAGGCACATAGGGTAGAGCTTGGCGCAAAAGGCGAATGTTATAGAATACGGATTGCACCTTGGCTGAGACCTGGGCATTACATCCCAGGTCACTCTGCCAAATACAGCCCAAATTCTTTACCTTGGTGGAGTATTTGAGGCTGGCTCCCAAAAACTGAGGAGGAGGGGAACATTTTCCTCCATCAAGAAGGTGTTTAAGTCCAAACAGAATCACCTCCGTTTTCTTTGGGTTCAATTGCAGCCAATTGTCTTCCATCCATGTACCTATCTCATCTAGACATCTGGTAACCAGGGCAAGAGCATCCTCTACATCATTCTTGCCTACCATACCGAAGTGCCTTTTGTCATTTTTTTAACACAACAGAGAAAACTTCCCACATCGCAGCCCACCCTCACAGCCCCCAAACATCGGCCGTGTTTGTCCCCCCTCCCAGCACTTATTAGAACTACAACCATTTGCACCTGCAAGGGGGACAACTGTTTCCACGCAGAGTGAGCCCTATAACCAGCCGAAAGG
Organism: Ambystoma mexicanum; assembly: GCF_040938575.1. Classification (NCBI taxonomy): domain Eukaryota; kingdom Metazoa; phylum Chordata; class Amphibia; order Caudata; family Ambystomatidae; genus Ambystoma; species Ambystoma mexicanum. The sequence goes on along the minus strand of NC_090925.1, from coordinate 15,164,043 downwards.
CAATAGTATAAACCACCTCCCCGTGGTAACATCTTTGCACAATACCATCTACCCATCCATAAAAGGATCGCTAACCACATCAACCAGCACCAGAAATCATTTTGAAAGACCTCCAGACTTAGACGGAGGTACCGGGATATGTGTCTCAATAAAAGAGATTGCCTCCTCAGGAACCATAAAAAAGAAGGATTTATTATTATGTTGTTGGTTAAGACAGGTAGGGAACAACATAGCATACGATGTGCTTCGCTCTCTAAGCAGTTTCGTCACCCCGATAAAGGAGCGCCGCGCCTGCTGCATCGCCACAGTATAATCTGGGAAGATGCAAACCATGCTAGAACCCAGCCGCAGTTCCTGCTTATCCCTTGCAGCACGCAATATTAAGTCATGGTCCCGATAGTTCATAAGGCATGCTATAATCGGGCGGGGGTAGTCGCCCTGTTTAGGTTTTGCAGCCAACGCCCTATGTGCTCATTCCACTGTGAAGTGTGGGGACCATCCCGGATTGTCCAGCAGCTCACACAGCAAGTTCTCCACCACCACTTCCATGTTACCACAAAGGGCATCTTCCGGCCCCCACACAATACGAATATTATTTCTGTGGGATCTAAACTCCAAGTCCTCGCACTTCGCTTTCACTTGCTTCATATCTCGGGTAAGAGCAGAAGCCGCAGTCTGCAGCTACGCAACATTATTCTCAGTGTTGCTTATCCTACTTTCCGCCTCAGTAATCCGCAGGGTCTCTTTTTCAAGTTGCGCACACATGGACGATATGGTTTCAGTAATGCCATCAAGCTTAACATTTACTGAAGCAAAACCTTGCTGCATCGTGTCCATCATACATTGTAAGTCAAACAGATTACCCATGCCTGTGCTTGGAGCCTGCTCTCCAGTCTGCACATCGCTGCCAGCGAATTAGGACACTTTAGAAGTGGGTTTGGTAAACATATGCATGGCGCCACCTTTCTTTGAGCAGGATCCCTTGGTCATTTCGGCCTTTCAATCGCTTCTCCTTATAGTTACTCCACCAGGGCAATCAAGACAACAATCACTTATGTAGTACCAGACTCAGAGACAAACCTGTATGCAAAAGTATGTGCGGGTGCCAATCCAGTCCATTCATATACACTGCTGGCACAACCACCCAGTAAAGCACCAGTCACAGGCGTGAACACTTATAACAAATCACTCCTTCTCCAACAGTGCACAGTTTCACAACACGGGCAGCCAAGCACCCTGCATCGGGGGTAATAGTCAAGTGATGTTACTTGCCACTGCCGGCAAGCCTTCAGTTCTGCCCCAGCGCTGTGTCAGCACTCCAGTGCTTCCATGCGCTTCAGTTCGTCAGACCACAATGAATCACAATGCGCGCTGCAGGGCCCAACCTCTATTCTGCCAGCGGTCCATTGAGGTCAAGGCTCTCCACAGGCAATGTGCGTGCAATGCGCTGCCGCTCTCTCGCTATGCAGCTCTATTCATGGAGTCACCGACAGCGACCTTCGCCCCCACCTTACCTCGCCTCACCTCACCTCAGGATGATCCCTCGGTGCCCGGCTAGCATTTCCCTCCTGATCCGACACCACAATCAAAGCTCGTCACTACTCGTTCCAAGGCCCCACAGTACCTCAATGAGTCCACCTCCTGCCAGGATTCAGCAAAAACAGTCCCAATACGCATTTCAGATCAATATTAATCATATGGTTCTAAATGCTATCACGACACCCAGAGTCAGAAAAAGATCCTTATATATTGTCACCAGACGGGGAGAAACAAGGATTGCGTGGTCACTCTGCAAGGAGTTTCGAGGTAGTCGGCCATCTAGGCTGGCAGCTCGACAGCACCCCAGGAAGACCTGATTTTGAGTTTCAGTTATTCTCTGGTGACCTGAAGTTGAATGAGAATGTGCCTATTCAATTACTACTCTCCAGTGACTCTGGGTTCTTGCTACACCCTCAGGAGTGCTGTTATCTCGGTACAGGATTCCTTTTTTTAAAAGAAGAAGGGAAGACTGAGCTCTGCCTTCACTCGCTGGTATTACTTTGGAAGAAGTGTTGGGGAATGCTTCCAGCATCTTCCTTTCCTTCTCTGCTTTAGTCGCTGCGGCTCCACAGAGTATCTTTCTGGATGGTGTTGGCATAGTTGTAGGACCACATGGTCCACCTCCTCGAGGTCACGCCACCACCTGGCAATGCCTGCCACACACACACACACACACACACACACGAGTCGTCACCCGCTTTCCTAAGAGGCCTATCAAAGTGGGATCGTGATTATTGTGTGCTAACGAAGGAATCGAAGCTTAGGAAAGGAAGAACAGTGAGATTGGTCCTCATTACAATAGTGGCGGTCCAGAAACAAGGGTGCTGGTAAACCTACCGGCATCCTTGTTTCCGGACCAACACATTCCGAGTCTATCTGCTGGGGCACCTGCGCCTCACAGGTCTGACCCTTTCGGGGAAACAGCGGTCATGGTAGGCAGAGCTGTCACAGAAGCACCGGCACCGTTAGGAATGGTGCTGGTGCTTCCGTGAACCCATTCCCATGGAGTCCTATGGGGCTCCACGGAAATGGGGAACAACCTTTACCAGCACCTAGATTCCCGGTCCGCCGGGACTTGTAATGTCCCGGTGGCACTGGCAAGCAAGGTACTGGTAAAATGTCATGAGTCCGGCAGCAACCCGCCGGAAGCAGTGGCAGGGTTACGGCCGGACTTGAAATGAGGGCCCTTGTTTGAACTATGAAGGTCCTATGAACAGTCCCTTCTTAAACTCATTCTTTTGAAGCTGATCAACCTACCCCTGGTGAGATGACCACCTGAAACCAATCCTAGTTTCCTATTTTCTTGTTGAACCACCACTTTTTGCTTTTGAAAGACTTCCTAACACATTATTTGTCAAAGAGTGAGGGCATGCATAGGTTTAGACACAGGCAGATCTTTATTTTGGATTGCCAGACTTCGACGGCCCTTAGAAACATCAGTTAAGGGAACCATCCCTTTAGTGTTATGGCCAGTTAGGCATTACACCAACTCAGAAACATTAGTAAATAAAGGTTTTGAAACGATTATCTTTGAGTTTGAGTCTCTCTTGGTACCATGCCTGTCTCACGCCTGCCAGGACTTTCTTTCAACATTTATTTAATTTCAGTCTTTTTGGGCACACTGTTTTATATTTTAATATTTGTACGGGTTCCAGACCCCTTTCCGTGGACTTCCACACTGTTTTCCTCATGTGCATTCTATAACGTGACTATGGGTTCTAAACTCTTTCCATGGACTTTTTAGGTTATAGTCAAATGTCCCAGGGGCCCCGTTATCTTGCTCAGGCCTCCCCCAGCTCGTATATTGTGTTTCTTTCTGTATGCAGTACACCCTTCAAGGCCCCCCAGCGGCCCCATCCCTCTCAGCAGGATCACCAGTTCTCACCAGTGGCTTTAGCATCCTTTGCATCTCTTGTGTTGGTCTGCAGCTTGTTGTCGTGTCTGTGGAGCGCTTCATTCGCTCTCTAGTTTCCACCACACCTCCGACTCCCCTCGGCAGATTCTCCTCTTCTCAGCATCTCAGTGGCAGTGCTTCGACTTGTGAGCTTCTCTGTGGGGTATCCTCCGGCCTCCTACAACTTTAAAAGAATGCCTGTTTCTTCAGGTCCCTTGGACCTGTGTCGGAAGCAGAGAAGCTCCTGCACCGCCAGCCACCGTACTCCTCGTCTCTCTCCTTGGCTGTTCTTACCACAGCTGGGTAAGAAGACAAACTCCATGCTTCTTTTCCCGGCATGGTTTTAAACCATGTCGGGTCAATCGCCTTCTTCCAGCTACTAGATTGCTGGTGTTGGTACACATTAGGCGTAATCATCATTGTTCCTTGCCTCTTCCTCGTCTCAGTTCTTGTTCCTTTATTGATTTTCTGATATTGAGGACTACCGTAAGATTGTCAAGTTGTTGAAGGGGATACAAGTATGCCATTAGGGCATTGGGTAAGGAGGGAATATCCTGGAAAAGGAAAGGAGGATATTGTGCCTCACTTGATGATATCATGTCATCCTGCCGACGGTCGCCTCCCCCTATGTGATCCTCCCTCAAATAGCCACCCCCTGACCTGACCCCCTGGGTGAGGATCCTGTAGCAGCTGCCACCCCCTGATCATATTCATCACACACGGCTTGCTTCTTGGCATTTACGTAGCTTACACCATCCTGTGTCTCTACATAAGTGCCAAAGAACTTTATACATCTGTCCTCTGACATGAGTGGTTCCCCTGGGCTTGTTAGGAAGGGTGGGGAGCAGTTGCACTCCCTGCATAGCTGTGCATGGAAGCACCACAGAGTTTTTCTTACTTGGTGTCTTCTTGGCTGAGAGTTTTTCTTTCTCATGGTCTGAAGCACCACTTCCGTGTGTGTCCTCACCTCGAGATCGAGGATCCGATCGAGCGACCCGGCAGAGTGTAAAGTGTGCATGGGAAAGCTGGAAAAGGTGCCAGTAGGCACGGAAAGGTATAGAGAGTGCAAGTGTGCATGAGAAAGATGGAGAAAGTGCCAGGGGGCACAAAATGGACAAAGAAGGTGCAAGTGATCACGGATGAAGTTATAGAAGGTGCCAGTGGGCACAAGAAGGAGAAGAAGGTCCAAGTGTACAGGAGAAGGAAAGAAAGGTGCCAGTGGGCACAAGAAGGAGAAGAAGGTCCAAGTGTACAGGAGAAGGAAAGAAAGGTGCCAGTGGGCACAAGAAGGAGAAGAAGGTCCAAGTGTACAGGAGAAGGAAAGAAAGGTGCCAGTGGGCACAAGAAGGAGAAGAAGGTCCAAGTGATCACGGAGGAAGTAGTAGAAGGTGCCAGTGGGCACAAGAAGGACAGGAAGGTGAAAGTGTGCAGGAGAAGGAAAGAAAGGTGCCAGTGGGCACAAGAAGGCGAAGAAGGTCCAAGTGTACAGGAGAAGGAAAGAAAGGTGCCAGTGGGCACAAGAAGGAGAAGAAGGTCCAAGTGTGCAGGAGAAGTAAAGAAAGGTGCCAGTGGGCACAAGAAGGAGAAGAAGGTGCAAGTGTACAGGAGAAGGAAAGAAAGGTGCCAGTGGGCACAAGAAGGAGAAGAAGGTCCAAGTGTGCATGAGAAGTAAAGAAAGGTGCCAGTGGGCACAAGAAGGAGAAGAAGGTCCAAGTGTGCATGAGAAGGAAAGAAAGGTGCCAGTGGGCACAAGAAGGAGAAGAAGGTCCAAGTGTGCATGAGAAGGAAAGAAAGGTGCCAGTGGGCATGAGAAGGAGAAGAAGGTCCAAGTGTGCAGGAGAAGGAAAGAAAGGTGCCAGTGGGCATGAGAAGGAGAAGAAGGTCCAAGTGTGCAGGAGAAGGAAAGAAAGGTGCCAGTGGGCACAAGAAGAAGAAGAAGGTGCAAGTGTACAGGAGAAGGAAAGAAAGGTGCCAGTGGGCATGAGAAGGAGAAGAAGGTCCAAGTGTGCAGGAGAAGGAAAGAAAGGTGCCAGTGGGCATGAGAAGGAGAAGAAGGTCCAAGTGTGCAGGAGAAGGAAAGAAAGGTGCCAGTGGGCACAAGAAGGAGAAGAAGGTGCAAGTGTACAGGAGAAGGAAAGAAAGGTGCCAGTGGGCATGAGAAGGAGAAGAAGGTGCAAGTGTGCAGGAGAAGGAAAGAAAGGTGCCAGTGGGCATGAGAAGGAGAAGAAGGTGCAAGTGTACAGGAGAAGGAAAGAAAGGTGCCAGTGGGCATGAGAAGGAGAAGAAGGTCCAAGTGTGCAGGAGAAGGAAAGAAAGGTGCCAGTGGGCATGAGAAAAAAGTCAAGAAAACAGAGGGGCTGAAGAAAGGGTGCAGAAAGCCCCAGAAGGCAAAAGGTTTAGAGCAGGAAATAAAAGAGAGGGGTTAAAGCTCAGAGTGCTCCCACTTGTGAGGCCAAGAACCCCGGGATCATCTTTGACTCCACGCCTTCCTTTTCTCCTCACATCTCTTAGAGGTCACACTAGCAGCTGCACCTCCTCAGAGGTATTCTTCCTTTCCTCTCCTTCCCCAGATCCTCACTGTCTCCAGAGCTCTGGTTCTTTCTAGGCTGGACTATTTTGATTTGATTTATTGATTTATGGAGCGCTTTACACCAAGGCGCTGGTTGCAAGTCTCTTCCTAAATATGCCTTCAACGACTCCCCGTCCTCTGTAGCTAATCCTGAACAGGACTGCAAGACTTGTCCTTGGCCTCAAGCCCTGGGACCACATCTCTCCAGCCCTGAAATCTCTTCATTGGCTCCCAGTGGCTGCAAGGATTAAATTCAAGACCCTTTGCATTGTCCACAAGGCGTTCTGGGGCATGGGTCCACAATACCTACAACTCTCCATCTGTAAATACATTCCTACTCAAGCTCTTTGCTCCTTCACCTCCAACTCCCTCAGGGTCAGTTGCCTCTCCAAGCAACGAGTTGGGGGTAGATCCCATTCCTCAGCTGGGAGCCTCCCTCTGGAACAGCCTCCCTGCCTCTCTGAAACTTGAGAACCATCTTCGGTTCCTGAGCACCTCAAGACCTTTCTCTTTGCTTCTGCCTTCGCTCTTCCTCTCCCTTGCTAATCTGTCTTCTTTGGCACCGGGCACCTGGTTACCCTCCGATTTCGGGCTCAGATCCATGCCCTCCCAGCCACACACCCACACTGCCTCCTGGTAACCCCCACACTTGGGTTTGTATCTGAAACCCTACAGTCCCTTCAGCACCTGTTGTCTACACCTTAGTCTTGCACTTACCACTTGCTGGCCGCACTACCTGTTGTTCCATCATGTGTTCAGCACTTTCCACACCCTCCCTGCCCCTCACACTTTCACCCTTGCCTCTCCCTTTCCCTTGCACGTTCTCAAGGTCACTGGGCCTAGTAAGATCGTTGTTTTGTCCACCTTGTTTCCGCTCCCTTGCCTTGTCGCTCTCTGAAACACTTGTGTATGGGTGCGATACAAATTAGATATATCATATCATAGCCCATTTTGATTTGACATAGACTGACTAGAACTGTGTTTTCTTTATTATTTGATGATAGAGACTACTCCCATCATAGCTATAGGGCAAAGTAGGAGTTTTTCAGAACCCCAAGAATGTAATAAAGGTGTTGAAACTTGTAGCTCTTGTGTCAGTGTCATACTTGTGATACCATGCCTCTCTTACAGCAGAGGGATCCCCATGTAGCAGGAAAGGAAAATTAAAGAGCATCTTGAAGAAGGCAAGTTTACTGATACACAGCAGGTGTCCCGAGCATGTACATTACATCCATTCATTCTTGTACCCCTGCTCTGACACTGTTCCTATGTGTGGCAGTTTCTTTCATTTTGATGGAATGCGGCAAAGGGCATTCCAATGCTTGACCGTTACGCTACATGTGTGGCCATTGGCAGCAATGTTATAGCATCTTGAGTACCTTGCTCTCTAGACCTGTGCCCCTCGATCAGCTCACAATAGGCCAAGATTGTTCTATACTGGCAAAAGGCATCCTTTAGGGACCTCAGCAAATGAGGGACACATGCTAGGAAGCAGCACCCAGTAAGAGCCTAACCTGTATTAGGTGGCCACCTCCGATTAATCACCCTGTGAAGAAATCTTCTGCCTTGGCACCTCATTTACATAGAAAAGCTCACCCTTGGGCAAGCCCCATGCAGGTATCTGACACAACTATGAAGGTTGTGAAGGGAAGAGTAACTGCAACATTGCAAATATGTGGCAGAGTAGCTATGTTTTTGGCCTGCGTATGTTTGACGATTCCATGTATGCAATGGGCTTATAGTGGCATTGTCATGTTTTTGTCATGAGACTTTGAGTGACTTTGAGTGACACATGAAAGGACTCAGCTGAAGAAGCCTGATGGCAACAGTTGAACCCAATGTTGTGGACAGCAGCGAGCAGGTGGTTTTCCGGGTGCCGGTTCAGCGTAAAAAAGCAGGGAGAGCGCCGGATGGTAAATAAGGGTTATGGAAAGGCATCATTTAGAAGTAAGATTGCTGATGAGCATCAGATAAACTATTCCATCCGGCCTTAGGGCAGGCTGGGTGAGCGCCCGTGGCATCATACCCCCCCAGGGCACCATTAGTCCCCTGCCATGCCAGCTTGGGGGAGTCTTTCAATGGCTCCCCTGAGCTGGCGTAGTGGGAGAAGGAGCGGCAGGTGCCCCATTGTTATTGAATGCAACCACCCGTCACTCCCACTTCCACACTCCCTCAAATGTTTTCCCGACGTCTGATTGGTATGTGCTAACCACTTTGATTTACAAATGGATCCATGCATTTAATCCACGTTGTTTATGTGTATAAATGAATGTCTTAATTGTTATTTACTTTTGTTTTGGGGATTTTTTGCGAAACATATGAACTCAATATGACTTGTGGTCCTCTTTAATTGTGTCGTCTGTGTTAATGTTTTTCTATTTGTTAATTTTTAGATTTTATGTTGTATCATTAATACTTAGTAAACAGACATTGCCCTGATCTGAGGAAGGCACTCGGAGTGTGCCGAAACACGTGTTATCAAAAAAGGGCCATTAATAAATTTATTTTCAATATGACCAAGAATTCGAGTTCTTGAAATCCACTTGTGGCGCAGTAAAGAGATGTGTGCAGCCCTCGAGTTCAGTTTTACAATCGGAGTGGGGGAACTCATTGTCTCCGTTCCTTCTGCACACACCATTGCGACACCAACCAACTTTGGTATATAGATCTTAAGTCGCCGAGGTCTAAGAGTGGTTTGCCCCAAAAAGTTCCCTATAAATAAACTATACCTCTATTAATCACTCACCACGCAGACTACGGAACTGGCTTCAGAGAACCCAATGGCGGAATACCTACAAAATCGAGAGGAGGAAGCCAACAACTTGTTCACACCGAGAGGGAACAATGTCCATGCATTTGGGTCAAGTACACCCAAACGGGAAGACCTGAGATACAAATTCATAAAACTGGAGCGGGTCTCGCGGAAAGAGATAGACAAGTACTGGGAAATTATTTCATTGAAGAACTACCTAAGCAAAAAACAAATTCCTCGAGGCCTAAGAATCCTGATCATCCCAGACTTCAACAAAGATGATGATAAGGACCTTGCGGAAGATTGGGAAAAGAATTTGGAATCCTGCTCCACGAGAATGCTGGAGATGCTGGTTGAACATGCCACTCGGGAACAGAAGAGAGCCATTGAACAAATAGACATAATAAAAAAAGAAATTGCAGATGCTAAAGCAGTGGAGGCAACCAAGGAAAAAAACTACTTGAAGATGTATGAGGTATTAAAAGAATACCAAGACGAGATTAAACTACGGAAATTACGAAAATTTTTCAGGGATGAGAGAGACTACAGGGAAGACAGGATATATACCTTTCAGGAGAAATATAACAAGTTTACTACCTCTTCATCCAAGGAAAGCACACCTAATACATCACCTGCAAGCTCGGATGCAGAAGAAGTATCGGAAGGAGAATTACTTGTATCAGAAGATGATATCAGAGCAGGAAAAGGCTTCCTCAACCAGATAAGGAGATACAAAAAGGGCAATAGGAACCAAACACCCAAGCAAGTCCGTTTTCAGTTAACGAATCTTCCAAACAAGAAACAACCTTTACTCGGAGGAGAGGAAGGAGGGGGTCAGGTAGACACAGGCAACCCAGATGCCTTAGAAGATTATCAGAGATTGACAAGAGCAGGAGCCAGGGCAGTAGCCAAACAGAGCCAATGAATACCCTTGTGATGAACCTATCAGACACAGATCTATCTCAGGATGAAATCTCTCTCCTTAATAAAGGATTATCATTTGCACCAACTGCCTATATGGAACCTGTGCAAGTGCATATCGACCTGTTTAAATTCGTGAGAAAATTAAAACTTAAGAAATTCTTTGCCACTCAAGTAGAGCAAGGGAAACGAACTTCAGATCCAGTAAGAAGAAGTGAAGTCACGATAGAGGAATTGGGCAATATTCACCTATTAAGATCATTACAAGAATCAGATAACTCTCCTATTCATCAAACCATGCAAGAACTATCAATTACACCTATTGGTCTAATCAACAAAGAACTTAAACCTACATCTAAATTCTTGCCACAACTACCGCCGGACAATATGCTAGATGCCTTCTACAAATCAGTCACAAAAGACCTGTTTTATACCCAAGACAGATTGAGGTACAACTGCAGACAGACAGAACGGGAGAATCTTACACTGCGAGAGAAGAATGCACTTCGGAAACTCAAAACCAATCGTCAGTTGGTTATCAAAGAAGCTGATAAAGGTGGAAATATAGTTGTCTTGAACCGCATGGATTACATAAAAATGGCACAAAATCATCTCGACACACCAAACTGTTACCAAACTTTAACAAGTAACCCGATGAACAGAATAGTCCAAGATCTTAAGGATTTAATTGAGGGATGGCACCGACAGGGCCTCATCACAGACGAGGAAAAAAGATTTTTGTTCATCCCCAAACCGACATTACCAACTATTTATTTTCTTCCCAAGGTGCACAAAGATTTTTCCACTATCCCGGAAGGAAGGCCAATCCTGAGTGGAATAGGTTGGGCTACAGAACCACTATCGGAATACATTGACCACATATTAAGACCCAAAGTGAAATTGGTAAAAGCCTACTTAAAAGACACAACTTCTGCAATACATATCATTGAAAACATCCGATGGCAGCCTACATACCATCTCGCTACGTGGGATGTTAAGGCCCTTTATACGTCCATTGGGCATGATTTGGCACTTGATACTGTTGACTACACCTTTAAGGACGAATCGGCATCACATTTCCCGTTCGTTTGTATGTTAAAAGAAATGCTCATGGCCACCCTAGACAATAGTATCTTTACCTTTAACAACACCATATACAAACAGAAACGGGGGGTAGCCATGGGGGTAAAATATGCACCAGCATTAGCGAATCTGGCAATGGGCATGTTTGAGGACCTATTAATCTATACCACAGAGGTTTACAACAGACACGTCATCAAATGGACCCGGTACATTGATGACGTTTTGTTAGTATGGAATGGTACACCACAGCAACTAGAAATGTTTAGACTCCAAATTAATAGCAACCAGCTAGGCATTGAGTTCACAGGAATCAGCAGTAATAATAATAATAATAATAATTTGGCATTTATATAGCGCTACAAACCCTCAGGTATCTGAGCGCTGCTTATTATTACCCACGGTGTGTGGTGCTCATTTATCGACCTCGGAAGGATGAAAGGCTGAGTTTGGCCCCGCCGGGATTCGAACCTGCGTTAGCAGACTCTGCACCGATGTCAAAGCGAGCGCTCTACTCGCTGTGCCACTTGACCGGCACTAGTAGCAGTGAGACAGAGATCAATTTTTTGGATCTGAATGTTTATGTTTCAGGAGAACATCTCAAAACCAGAACATACCGGAAAGAGACAGAAGTAAACTCCACACTATATGCAACGAGTTGCCACTATGTACCGGTAATTAGGAATATCCCTAAAGGGGAGTACATTAGGGCCAAGAGGAACTGCAATGAACTATCTCACTTTAATGATGAATGTGAAACACTGTCCAGGAGATTTCAAGCTAGGGGCTACCCAAGGAAGAGTATTGAAATTGCCTATAACAAAGCACGAAAAATCCAGAGGATACAGACTCTGACACAACAGGTTAAACCTAATCCGTCAGACAAGGTGCAATTTATTACTACATACTGTGCAAACAACCATGTTATCAGGAAATCTCTCAGAAAATACTGGCATCTACTCAAATTGGATCCCCATATTGGGTCATATATACATGACCACCCGTCATTGATCTACAGACGAGCCAAAACCTTGAAACAGAGCCTCAGCCCGTCATTACTACCAGAAGAAAAGGAGGAGATAGCAGGGACTTGGTTAAAAGAATCCAGTCCAGGCTTCAGAAAGTGTGGCACATGTACAATGTGCAAACATGCCACACCTATGACAAACAATTTCAAGGCAGACAATGGACTTCAAATCAAGATACGAGAACAGATAAACTGCAAAAGTAAGCATGTCATATACGCTATCATCTGCACTTGCAAGAAAATCTATATTGGCAGTACGATTCGTGAACTCCGCTTCAGGATCAGGGAACACCTGGCAGTGATTGGAAGCCAGGACAAGAACCTGCCTCTAGCGGACCACTGGCAGCGCGTCCACCAGATGGACAATAAACAACACATCAAATTCATCGGTCTAAAAAAAGTGACATTGGGGTGCAGAGGAGGCAACCAGGAACTGTTACTACGTCAGGAGGAGGCTAAACTCATAAATTTCTTCAGGAGTGTAGAAGACGGCCTCAATACAGACAAGGAAATGTCATACTTTTAATGAATTTTTTATGAACTTTTGTAAATTGTAATTGGTGTTGAAGAAAGTGCCTGAGAAGCAGGCCATAATATAGTTGGATTATCTTCAAAACCTAGATTGGCATTATGTACCCCAATATTTAGTGTATGCAGGTTTCAGGTAGGAATAGATTTGCCTCCCAAAACAAGATTTAAGAGCAAGAGGGTTTGTGGGTGGCTTCCCCAGGCCTGCCCTGCCCTTAGAATTCCATAGGGACTATATCTCCCAGCATGCACTTGAAGGAGTTAACACTCCTCAGGGTGGGACATCGGACTAGGTCCACATGTAAATTAGTTTGGAGAGAGGTTTTAACTAATGGAGCTCATACTGCAACATAGGACTGTTTTCATTGGAATTTAAAACGGCCCAAGAACACGCACGAACCCGCCACAGACAACAAAGTCCTCACCAATAAAACATGGCCGACAGTTTTTTTAGTGTGGAAACAGAGGTAGGACTAAGTAACATTACCATGGCAACATCTTATATACAAACGACATGGAATGAATTCTGCCATTTTAGAACCCCGACGCGTGATGCAGTAAAACTGAACTTTTCAGGTAAGCCCTAGGGGGCTGTTAAGCCCCCATAACAACGCACCAATTAACAAAGGGTCCGCGTTCAAACCTGTAGTCGACACCCTCACGCGTACAAGGTCTGTATGGCCATGACACACATTGATAAAATGCTGATTTATGGGGAAATGACATGAGGACAGTTTAAATCCCATTGCCGTGCAGAAATGCTAAACATTGATTGCCAAGGTCATGTGCTCAAGATATGGATCTAACCTAGGTCACAGAATTGAACACTTTAAACGTAGCGTAATGTGAGCATTTTTTGAAGGGCAATTAATGATAATGTTAGGAGTTTTAAATAGAACATTAATGTATGAATATAGTGGAGTGATTCTGATGTCCTACCTCGGTTTCTTTAGAAAAACATTTGGAGTCTGATGGGACTCAGCTACCAATCACGTTATCTGTAGCGAACAGACCAGTGGATGGGTAAGCTAGTTTTACCCATTCGGGATTTCCCCAATCAGTTAATCAATGTAATCCCCTGGTCTCAACTATTGACTCAAACATTGCTATTTCTTTTTTCTCCTTTTTATATTTTCAACCACCCGTCACTCCCACCTCCACACTCCCTCAAATGTTTTCCCGACGCCTGATTGGTATGTGCTAACCACTTTGATTTACAAATGGATCCATGCATTTAATCCACGTTGTTTATGTGTATAAATGAATGTCTTAATTGTTATTTACTTTTGTTTTGGGGATTTTGCGAAACATATGAACTCAATATGACTTGTGGTCCTCTTTAATTGTGTCGTCTGTGTTAATGTTTTTCTATTTGTCAATTTTTAGATTTTATGTTGTATAATTAATACTTAGTAAACAGACATTGCCCTGATCTGAGGAAGGCACTCGGAGTGTGCCGAAACACGTGTTATCAAAAAAGGGCCATTAATAAATTTATTTTCAATATGACCAAGAATTCGAGTTCTTGAAATCCACTTGTGGCGCAGTAAAGAGATGTGTGCAGCCCTAGAGTTCAGTTTTACAATCGGAGTGGGGGAACTCATTGTCTCCGTTCCTTCTGCACACACCATTGCGACACCAACCAACTTTGGTATATAGATCTTAAGTCGCGGAGGTCTAAGAGTGGTTTGCCCCAAAAAGTTCCCTATAAATAAACAGAAACAAATAGGCTTTAGACCAATGAGAGGAACGGAAACAGCACTTCCCTCAACATGGGATGATCTATTAAGCAAACGCAGACTCAGACAATAATACCACTTTGATACTTCTAGATCTCTCTGCGTCATTCAACAACGACATCTTCATCATGAGATTGGAAGAAATTGGAATCACTGACCGTGCCTTACTATGGATACCTTTCCAATCCAACCCAAGAGAAACCCCACGCGGAGTACCAGAAGGATCATCCTTCTCCACGTTATTATTCAACATTTACCTGTCTCAAATAATCAAGAGATTAAAAGACACAGCCTCACCTGTTACAACTACGCTGACGACACACAGTCTACAAAATACAAGACACACAAGAAGAAAACTCAACATTAGACAGCTGCCTTCGTGAAACATACAACTGGATGAACTCAAACTCAACCCAGGCAAAACCGAAATAATGATCATCACAAAATACGGCGGAGACAACCACTACATTCCCTGGCCAACAGAACTTGGTACAACCCCAGCCCCTGCGTCCGTTGTAAAAAACCTGGGAGTCTTGATGGACAACGAGCTTAGTCTAGAGCCAGTAGTAAACACTCTAATCAAGAAATGCTTCTTTCTCCTGCAAACGCTAAAAAAGGATCCTACCATTCTGGTCATTCGCCAACAAAACACTTACCGTCATCGCTCTCATTATTTCCAGAGTAGACTATGCCAATAGCCTATATCTGGGCATGCCAGACCAACTTCTAAAAAAAGAGAACACATCACACCAGTGCTGAAAATGCTACACTGGCTACCAATAAAACAGCAAATCAAGTTCAAATCAATGTGCATAACGCACAGAGCAATCCATGATCAAGGCACAGAGTTTGTAAGAGAAAAAATAAACGTACATCGCCCAACAAGGCCACTCAGATCCAGAAGCGACATCTGTTTGTAACCATACAACAAAAGAACATTTTTCCCCAAAAACCGGGAACGAGCTATCAAAGAACATACTTAACACTAGAGATCACCTCCTATTCAGAACACTCCTCAAATCTTTGCTCTTCACCCCATAACTAGAAAGAATGCCTGTGGGGGCACACACACAGCTGAAACAATGCTGAGAGAGGAAACCGATCCTCCATATCGCTCTAAGCTATCGCCCATCAACAGAAGTAAGGGAAGAACAATATACGGCATATCGACTTACCAACTGAAAGATAGATAAGCTAGAATCATAGCAAAGAACGATCAAGGAGAGATCGGGATGGAAGGGTAAGGATGATGTATCAATAACACCTTGGCCTGCAAAGTAAACAAAGGCAGCAAACAACCCCCGACAGGAAATGGATAGGAAGGGAGCGGGTGATTGTAAAAGTACAGCACCAATACTAGAGTGGGGGCAATGCACGCCCCAACCTGGCACACAATGGTCAAAAATAACACAGTTGGGAACTTTACTCCTAACAATTAGACGGACAGGAAAGAAAAAGAGAAAGAATATGCCTACCCCATAGGACAACCGGATACATAGAACACGAATTATAAGGAATAAGAGACATATAACCCACAAACCCAAATGCTCAAATTTCTGCATACTTAACTCACACAAAAATCCACACAGCAAGCAACACGCACTAGATCCACCTGGGCGCCTGGGGACCAATTTCGTTGGTGACGGTGCACAGTACAAATAACATTAACATTAACTAATGTATGCAAGAGAGCTGGACGGTGCATCTTTGCCATATTGTCCAGCCCCTCCTGAAATGAAACCTTGGAGTATAAGGTTACCTGAGCATCTTAGCAATGAGTGCAAATAGAAGGAGCGCATTGTTTGCCCTCTTTTCATTTGTGCTCATTTTTGAGAATGGGGCCCATTGTTCTTTAAAACCCTGGAGCAAAAAGACCATGTTGTATGGTGGAGCTCAGCTACCCTTGTGTCCCTGTGCATGATGCAGGAAAAATGTAACAGAGACACACAAGGACAAGCTGCTTACTGTTGTCCTTGCGAAGGGGCGATCGAGAAATATGGTTAATGGGTGTAATTTAGTACCCCTTTAAATGGGGGCATGTTGAATCCTGACGAGACGCGGGTCATCACAGCATGATGTATTTTAATAAAAGGGGCCACTGCAGGCACGTGCAGCACTGCATTGGAGAACCAGTTAGAGGCAACTCCTGGTCTGTCGTTATTGGTGTCCTGTCTTATTGTATGCATAGCTCTCAACTCACCTGCTTTCGGCGGGTGTCACCCGCAAAAAGCATCCAGACACCCGCCCACCCGCCAGCTCATCTGTTTCACCCACCTTGGAGCCACAGACTCTGTTGCATACCTCACACAGGCTTAGTCTTACTAAAGGAGCCAGCGCAGCGGGCTGTGGGCACAGAAGAAAGCCAAACGGAAATGTATGGAACAGCCACACAGTGCTCAGGTCTACTGAGTCAGCACTGCTAAGCTTCAACTTGTTCTGGTGTATTTATTTAGCCTCATGTGAGACAGTTTGTTTTAGTTCATAAATATAATACAAGATTAATTTGTAACAAAAACGTCACCCTCCTTACAATCAGCTGTCTCACTTGCCAAGCCCCCAACACGCCCATTCACTTCATTGGGCTCTCACCCCACCCCCCAAAAAATCGGGTGTTTTCACCCGCCTTGATGTCAAAAAAGGTTGAGAGCCACGCGTCTGAGTACCGTGTGATTGCGGCCTGAGTGTTTCCCTGGCCGATCACGTGCCCACCAAGGCAAGTGTGTGCCTCGCTGGGTGCCCCAGCACAAGAGTATTGTGCATTGTGTTTATTTTTTTGGGGAGCGTGTGTGACTTGGGCTGGTTATTTGCTGGCTTTGCCCCCTGCCTTGTGGCCCTCGGTTTTCTTGGGCAGCAGCACGGCCTGGTTATTATTATTAATAGTAACCCCTGGTGATCTAGGGACCAGTGGGCGCCCCAGCTGGCTTGGTTTGCTGCGTGGTCACAGCCTTCGAGCCCTTGCTGGATGATTCTGGTGACCCGGGAGCAATGACACAACATTGGGTTTCTGCCATGAAGGCTGGTACCTCATAGGAAAGTACTTGGGGGAGAAAGAAGGGTGTGGGGGTAATGCGCAAGTACCAAGAGGAAGTATCTTCTTCTTTTTAATTATCGGGTGCGTGGGCGGACCCACGCAGGCGCTTCCCAATCCTAAAGGACTCCTCCCACCGCCCCGTCTGCCTCACAAAATCCAACATCACACTGTTCCTCCTCCTGCCTCTCACCCCGTCACCTCCCAGCAAAGCCTTCCCACTCAGCTCAGCCACACCCAGCGCAGATAACCGAACCCTCATCAATTCTCTCTCCTCAACATGTCTCTCACATCTAAGCAGAAAATGTCCCACAGTCTCAGGCACCCCACACACTCCCTCGTCTCACGCTTCCCCACTCGATACAGACAGTCATTCAGCCCCACATGCCCTATCCTTAATCGATTCAGCATCACCTCCTCCCCCCTCCTCCATTCCAGACTCCCTGCATCCACCTTCACCAACACTTTCCCACGAACACCAAACATCCACCCGCCCTTCACCCCACTCCCCCACCTCTCCTGCCACTCATCCATGACCCGTCTCACCACCACAGCCTTCACCTCATCCACACTCAAAGGCAGCCTCACATCAACCGCTCCCCTTCTCATACCCTCACCCGCCGCCAGACAACCAACTCATTACCCAAAATGCCACTGTGACTGGGGACCCACGCCAACTCCAAATCCATTCCCCCACGCACACACCGATCAATCTTCCTCCTGATATCCAAAATCACATCCTTCCTATCACCATCCCCTGCCACAATCGCCTGCAACCCACTCAATGAATCCGAGAACACCACCACCTTCTCATACCCCAACCCGCACACCCTATCAATCGCCAATGCAATCGCCACCAACTCAGCCGTACAGATCGACACATCATTCGTCAATCGTCCCACTTTATACTCCCCAGGGCTTTCCAGATAATACGCCATACCCACTCTCCCAGACACAGGGTCTTTCGAACCATCCGTGAACACCTTGCATCCTTCCTTTCCTGCCACATACGCTGGACCCAAAGCTTTGATCTCGCCCCGCAATCCTCTCTTCTTCGACACCACATTCGCAAACCCAAAACACACCTTTGGAGACCCCATCATCCACCTCGGCCATCTTTCCAAATCCGTACCCGTCACAGTCATCAAATCGCCCACACCTACTGCACTCCCTTCTCCCACATGTGAAACCCAAAAGTGCCCCCCTTCCTCCTCCACCGGTCCCTATAATAGTCAAACCTCCAATTATACTTCAAACATTCACGCACCGGATGAGCCACACTCTTCGCACTGCACTTCACCCACCATCTCATATTCAATGCATCCCTCCTCAACCCCAACGGCATCTCCCCCACAAGCACCTGAACCGCATTCACTGGAGAGGACCTCATCACACCCGAACACACCCTCAATGCCCTCGCCTGTACCCTATCCAACCGCAACTTCTGGCTTGCCGTGAAACCCACTGACACCTGGCATCCAAAATCCATCACACTCAGAAACAACCCCTTATACAACATTCGTAGACACTTCTGCTGCACACCCCAATCTTTCCCAGTCACAGCCCTCAGCAAATTCAACCTACGTTTACACTTCTCCACCATACCATTCACCTGCAAATTCCAGTTTAACTTCCTATCCAAGATCACCCCCAAGTACCGAAACTCTTCCACGCTTTTCACTCTCTCACTTTTCAAAACTAAGTGCAACCCTTGCTGCACTCTTCCCCTTGAGAAAACCATACTCACACTTTTATCCACAGACACCGAAAAGCCCCATTTCCCACACCACTCCTCCATACGCAGCTTGCAGCCGACTCTGCACCAACAACAAACTCTGCCCTCTTACCCATACCACACCATCATCTGCGAAGAAATCCACCTGACACCCGAAACCCGCCAAAGCTCGAATCAACCCATCCGCCATTACATTAAACAGCATCGCACTAATCACACTCCCCTGCGGCGTCCCATTCTCCATCTTCCAAATCTCAGACATCACCCCCCTCACTCTCACCTGAAAGGTCCTGTCAGCCAAAAAAGCCTTAACCCACCGAACATCCTCCCCTTCACACCCATCTCCAACAGCCTCACCAGCAACCCATTCTTCCACACCATATCATACGCCTTCTCCAAATCCAAAAAGAATGACCCCACCATCTCCCCATCACACAACGCCTCCTCCACTCCAGTCACCAACCTCACTAACGGATCTGCCACAGACCGATTCTTCCTGAACCCACTCTGAAAATCACTCAAACACCTATTTGACTCCAAATAAAACCCCAAACGCTCAACTACCATCCGTTCCATAACTTTACACAACACAACAGTCAGCGCAATCGGTCTATACGACTTACACTCCGTCGGGACCTTGCCACTCTACAAAATCGCCACCACAATCGCTCTCTTCCACAACCTCGGTAAAACTCCACTCTTCCAGATCTCATTGAACAATGCTAACACCTCCAACTTACATTCCACTGACAACTTCTCCAAAAATACATACATGACCCCATCCACCCATGGACTAGACCACTTCCCCTTCCAAATCGCCCCATCCAACTCCACCATAGAAAATGGAACATCATACTGCTCTTCCCAAGGCCCAACATTCGCCAACAACTCCTGCATCTCCTCCTCAACCACTCCCATACTTAGTCTCACCGCCTCTGGGAAGTTCCCTGAACTGTGCACTCCCGCAAAATGCTCCCCCAACAAATTCGCCTTCTCCCCATCTTCACTGACCACCTCCACTCCTTTCAACAACACAGACATACCACCCTGCGGCCTCATCAACCCGGACATCCGCTTGAACTGCTTCCAAACCTCACCCACGCCAGAATTGCTCCCCAGATACCCACAATTGCCCCTCCAATATCTGCGCTTTCTTTCCCTAATCACCCTCTGCACCACCGCCTTCACCTTCTTGTATGCCACCAAATCCTCCAACATTCCCGTTCTCACCGCCCTGGCCCTCGCCTTCTTACGCGCTGCCACAGCCCGTGAACATTCCACCGACCACCAAGGAACCTCAACCTTCCCAACCTCCGGAACTGCCGCCACCGACGCCGCTCTCATTCCCTGCACCAAATGCTCATTCCATTCATCCACCCCCCCATCCCTATCCCGAGGAACAATCAATTCCTGACACAATCTCTTATACAACTCCCAATTAGCCTTCCTAAAGTTCAACCGGCTCCCAGACATCCGTGGCCTGATCCCTACCTCACCCCTCACTGTCACCAAAATACCAGAATGGTCACTCCCCATATCCCCATCCTCGCGCACCTCCCAATCACATTCTCCCGCAATCGCAGCAGACACCCAGGTCAAATCCAAACACGACAACTTCCCAGTCTTCACATCCAACTGCGTACCCGAACCATCATTCAGCAAAAACAGACACAATTCATCCGCCATGTCCTCCAATAGTTCCCCATTCGCATCTGTCCAATCACTACCCCACAACGTGTTGGCACTGTTAAAATCGCCACACAAAATACAAGGTCCCACATGCCCCCTCATCACTCCAGACAGCACATCCACCTCCACCACCTCACACGGATTATAATAATTTAACACCAAGACTTCCGATCCCCCTACCCGAATCCCCGCCCCGATAGCCTCCACTGCTCCATCCACCACAATCTCTCTTACAACCAACCCCTTCCGAACTGCCAGAGCCACACCCCCCTCTCCCTTCCAACCTATCCTTACGAAACTACTCAAACCCCAGAATCACAAACCTCAGATCACCCCTTAACCACGTCTCCTGAATACAAACAACATCAACATTCAATTCCCCACACAGCGCCATTTTCAACTCCTGCCCATTCCTCAACAAACTCCTCGCGTTCCACCGCAAAATCCTCAGGCTGACACCCCACTCTGCTTCCGCACTTTAGTAACCATCCTGAACACATCCTTTTCCAACACATCCACAACATTCAAAAACCTCCTCCCTGCTTCCACCACTCCTTTCGTAAGATTTGACACACTGACTGACAAATTCCCCTGAACCAGCTCCAGCACACTCACTATAAAGCACATAAACTCAGTTTTCAGGACAACCATCATTTCTATGCCTTTCACCTCTCCCACCACTCTCTTCCTTCCCGCAGCCTCATCCACCACCGGCTCTCTCCCACACACCTCATTCACTACTCGTACCGGTTTCACCTTTGCCACTGCCTCCGCATAAGACAAACCTTCTGCAGCCCTCACCTGCACCACCTCTCTCGCCACCCCATGGCTCTCACACCGCCTAAACGCAGTAGAGTCCCCCCCCCACATTTCACACACTTCTCCGGGTTCTCCACCTTGCATTCCTTAATATCATGATCTCCTCCACACCTCCCACAATGCCTCTCATTCCTGCACACTCTCGCCACATGTCCAAACTGCTGACACTTATAACACCTCAACGGCATTGCTACATAAACTTACACACGGAACCTCTGATAACCCATCTCCAACACCTCTGGACACTCCATTCTCGCAAACCTCACTGCCACAGTCGTTGACACCACATCCCCTTGTGCATCTCTCCTACCCAGCCTCCACTACCCCCACATCCGCCAGCTGCTCCTCCACCTCAGACATATTCATGGACACCGGCATACCATACAACACCCCCTTACACGACACACCACTTTGATAAAACACTTGCACCGCATGTCTACCCAGACAACCCACCTCCAGAATCTTAGCCTTGCTACCAGCATCCATCCCCTGCACCAACAACCGGCCCCCAGCCACCACTGGCACCCGAGTAACATCCCCCACAGCCGCCTTCACCCATCTAGCAATTTCCAACGGATTCACCCCCAGAAACGTCTTCTCTCAACTCCCAGGCTTCAACACCACCTTCCACACACTGTCACCCTGCATCTGCTCCTCCTCAGATCCACTGCTCTGAGGCTTCCAGCCCTTTCAAAACGCGCTTTTCCTGAGTCACTGTTCCAGAGTGGCCCCGGTCCAGCCCCTCTCCATCATCTCTCCGTGGAGACCTGCTATGATGGCGCTCTTCCCTTTCCTCTTTCCCCTCCTCCACAGGTGTACACTTCACAGTCGGCATTCTCTCCCTCTTCGCCTCCTCCTCCACCCCTCCCTTCTTTCAAACCTTCCCTTTCCCCTTACCCATTCTTACCGCCTCCTCCAAGCACACTCACTCCTTGCATCCGCCTCCAGAATCTGCTCCACCTCCTCGAGCCCAGCACCCTCCTACCAGTCACCGCTCCGCCCTGCTTGGGTCCGCCTCCTCTGCGTATTTGTAAGCGCATGCGAGTTCAACTCCTCGGGTCTCCCGTCAGTGTCTAGTTCCCATCTGAGAAACCGACCATAGCAACGCCGAGTGCCCCTCACACCTGCTATCCTCGCACAACACTGGCAGTGGCCAAGAGGAAGTATCTTCTTCTTAATTATCGAACGCGTGGGCGGACCCACGCAGGCGCTTCCCCATCCTAAAGGATGATGTGCACCAACCCCGCCAATCAACACACAGGCCACACTTCCACACAAACCACCAGCTACCCAACCACAAACAACCACACCCCCCAATCCAACACCACCAGCCACCCCACCGCAAACACACCCCCCACCACTCAAAACACCACCCAGCAAGCCCCGGAGACAGGCGCGCAGACCTGCGAGATCCCGGCCCGTACGCCTACACATTCGCTTCAGGCGAGGCACTGCGCGCCGCCACCCACCCACCGCGACCAACCCGAGCAACACCCACACTTCCACACGAACCTCCAGCCACCAAACCACAAACAACCACTACCCCCAATTCAACACCGGCAGCCACCCTACCGCAAACAACCACACCCCACCAATCCACACCAACAGTCACAACACCCCAAACTCACACCACCCAGCGAGCCCGGAGACCGGTGCGCAGACCCGCGAGACCCCAGCCCGTTCACCTACACATGCGCTTCAGGCGAGGCACCGCGCGCTGCCGCCCACCCACCGCGACCAACCCGAACGACACCCACACTTCCACACGAACCTCCAGCCACCAAACCACAAACAACCACTACCCACAATTCAACACCACCAGCCACCCTACCGCAAAAAACCACACCCCACTGTTAAGTTCGCGGGCCCGCGGCCTACGCGCGGGGGCTGGAGTTGATCAATTAGGCCGCGCGGCCTGTGACGCAGCTCCAGCGGGAGCTGGAATGAATGCACTCCCACGCTGATGTTGGGTCTGCCCCGGAACTGCCTCCCGAACGCGGGGGCGGGGCTTTTATTAGGACGCCCTGCGTCACCGCGCAGCGGGACGCAGGGCGGAACGTAACATTCCTCCTTTATTATAAAACAAAACAAAACACATAACTATAACTGCCAAGCAACTGCGAGGTCCAACAACAACTGTCCGTCTTCAACACTCAGCCGCCCTGCCATTAGGGTTCATGGCACCAGTGTACCAGCTACCACACATAGTCACTTAGCTTAGCTGGCGGTCTTGTTGTTGTTCTCAGTCTGTATCGTCCTTCGCGGGGTTCACCCCCCCTTGCTTCCGGCTCTGTTCCATCTTCGCGGTTCGGGCCCTCGAGGCCGGGTTCATCCACCGGCTCCCAGTCTCCATCCCTCGCTCCGTTGTCCTCAGGGATGGCCTCCGGCTCTTCTTCACTGGGAGGAGTGTCCTCGCCTTCCCAATGGCCCTCCTTGTCGGTCCACAGTGTACGTGGTACGGCCTTGAACCATGACGCATTCCTCGTCACTTGGCGGCTTCCCCGTGTCACCGTTACCATGGTTCCATGCCGGTTGCTGACGGTCCATGGAAGTTCCTCGTACCTGGTGTCCAGTTTAGACTTGGAGGGGTTTCGTAGCATGATGACCTGGTCACCCACTTGATGATGGGACGGCCTCGCTCTCCGCTTGCCACTCATGTGTTCGTTGGCATCCCTTCTCCTTCTCTCTGTGCGTTCCTCGTTCACCGTGTCCGGGGTTCTGCTTGGGTGATGCGGGATTGAGGATCTGATGACAGTGCCGAACATGAGGTCCGCAGGCGGAATGCCGGTTGTGCTGTGAGGCGTGACCCGGTAATTTCGGAGGAATCGGAAAAGGTCAACCTTCCAGGGGCTGGCGTTAGCCTTAGATACTCTGAGCACTTTATTGATAGTCCTCATAAATCGCTCTACATCCCCGTTTGCCTGGGGGTGTCTTGGAGTGATGTGATGATACTTCACATTGAGTTCCTGTAGATACTTTTTGAAATCCTCCCCTGTAAACGGCGGCCCATTGTCGCTTTTGATTGAGATAGGTAGTCCGTGAGTCGCGAACATTTTCTCTAGTGCCGGAATGACCACTTCCGCTGCTGTGGACTCAACTACCTCGACTTCCGGGTATCGAGAGTGATCATCGACGGCCACCAACAGGTGGAGGCCTTCTCGGAGCTTGCAGAAGTCAATGCTGATGGCCTCCCAGCGAGAGCGGCCCCGTTCTGCTGATATGATGGGTTCCGGGTCTGGCGGGGCCCCCGTGATCTGACAGGGTAGGCACGTGGCAACGAGTGTCTCGACCCGCTCCTCGATCTGGGGAAACCATACTCGGTGCCGAATGCGGGCTTTCGTCCTCACCAGTCCTTGGTGTCCTTCATGTGCTAGGGCCACTATCCTGTCCTGTAGTTTGAGAGGTATCACGATGTGGTTTCCCCGTAGTAACAGTCCACCTTCCGTGACTGACAAGTCTTGCCGCACTGTGAATATGCCGGACAGAAACCCTTTTGCTTCCGCTGTTCTGTTGTGTGTGTGTCTCATGAAAGTCTTCCAATCACCGGAAAGGATGGCATTTTTCACTAAGTCACAACACGGGTCCTGGTGCGTTTCCGCCTCGATCTCCTCGATGCTCACCGCCTTGGGTCTCATTGCGCGCACTACTTGGCATATGTGTTCCTCTGTCTCTGCCGCCACTTGGATCTCTTGTTGAGTGGCCTCTCGCGGATGCCTGGAGAGATAGTCCGCTGGGTTTCCGCTGCCTGGTTGATAGACGAGATTAAAGTCATATTGCTGGAGGTGCAGTAACCACTTGGTGATTCGGGCCGGAGGGTGTGCCGATGTTCCCATGAAGATTGGTAGCAGGGGCTTGTGGTCCGTGATTGTCGTGAAGTGACGCCCATAAAGGTAGAGGTGAAAGTGTCGGCACCCCCACAGCACGGCAATGGCCTCCTTTTCGATGTGTGAGTACCTTTGTTCGGTCTCTGTGAGGGCTCTCGACGCATACGCAATCGGTCTCTTCTCCCCTTCTCTCGTGACTTGCATTAAGATGGCTCCGAGCCCTACGGGGCTGGCATCTATGAATAGCTCTGTGGGCAGTTCAGTGTTGTAGTAGGCCATCTTGGTGTCAGCTGAGAGGGAGTCCTTGATGCTCTCGAACGCGTCCTGGCATGTTGGCCCCCATTCCCACTTGACGTTGGCCTTCGTGAGTTCCCGCAGCGGCTCAGATAGCGTGGCCAGGTTTCGGATGAACCTCCCGCAGTAGGTGGCCATGCCTAAGAAACTGCGCACTTCCGTGGGGGTCATCGGTGGGCTTGCCGCCTGGATGTCTGCGACCTTCTGCGGGTCAGGTGAGATGCCTGTGCTGCCAAACTTGTAGCCAAAAAAAGTGATCTCGGATTTGAGGAACTCGCACTTTTCCCGGTGTATTGTGAGCCCAACCTCTTGTAGTCGGCCCAGTAGGGCGTGAAGCCTCTTGACGTGTGTTTCTTTGTCGGGGGCGTGAATCAGAATATCATCGCTCACGTTGAGGACACCGGGGATGCCCCTGATGACCTCCTGGATGGTTTGCTGGAACACCTCCGCGGCAGACGATATTCCAAAACTCAGGCGTTTGTATCTCCGTAGCCCCAAATGTGTAGAGAACGTTGTTATGTATCGAGAGTCTCTGTGGAGTCTGAGTTGGTGATACCCCGCCTTTAGATCAATCTTTGAAAATATACTCGACCCTGTGAGGTCAGCCACAATCTCGTCGATTGTTGGGGTTATGTGGCGTTCCCTTTTGATGGCGGTGTTGGGGAGGCGCATGTCTATGCAGATCCGTACCTTTCCAGGCTGCTTGGGCTTCCGTGTTACCACCATGGGAGAGACCCAGGGTGTGGGCCCTGTGACTTCCTCAATGATACCTGCCTCTTCTAGGGCCTTGAGTTCCTGCTCCACTTGTTCTCTCATGTGGAAAGGCGTTCTCCGGTGCCGGACGGCTTTCGGCTGCACTGTCTCATCAATATGAAGCTTGATGGTTTTGCCTTTCAGACAGCCTATGCCTTCTTGCAAGTCAGGGTACTGGTTCAGCATCTGCTCCACTTCCTTTTCATCGTTGACATGGCAGATGAATTGGACCACACCCAAATCCTCCGCTGCGTCCCCGCTCAGGAGGCTCTCAACACCTGCCTTCACCACATAGACTTTGGACCATAGTCTGTTTTTCCCGTGTCCCAGCGTGGTGCGGAACCTGCCAATGACCGGCAGGGGCTTTCGACAGCCGTATGCATATAACAGGGTGTCGGTGCTTTTCAGCTCTGGTGTAGGACTTAGGGTCAGGAAAATGCTTTCAGGCATGACGTTCACCGAAGCGCCTGTGTCGATGGTCATCAGAATGCACTGGTTTTGGATGGATACCATGCATTTGCGCCTTCGGGCGGCTTTTCTGCGAGGTCCTCGGTCTTGGCATAGTGCAGACACCATGTGTATCTTCCTTCCTTTCCTGTCTGTGTCCTTGGAGGGGGCCTGCAGCATCGCCGAGATATCATCCCCTTCATCCTCCGTGGAAGAGCTGGCCACTGCGACCCTTCTGGCACTGGCTTGCTTCTTTTTCTTAGTCGCGGCCTTCTCCGGCTGGTTCTGCGGGGGCTGTATGGGGGTGTCCGTCGATCGGCATACCTTCGCGTAATGGTCCTTCCGGCCACATGCTCCACATGTGGTGCCTTGAGCAGGACAGTTGCGACGGCCATGTCGTGGGCCACCACACCAGCCACACTCTGTGGGTCCCGGAACGCGCGGTTGCCACCTGTTTTGGCCGTATCCACCACTGTTGTCATCTCTCGAGGGTTGTTTGTTGGTGACGCGGGCCACCATAGCCGTATTTAGAGCAGGTTGCAGCCTGTGTAGTGTGGCCTCCATGTTGGCCGCTCTGGTGTGTGCTAGTTCCCTCTGACGTCCTAGTTCAAGGATCCGCTGTAGGGGAATACCCTTCTCACTAAGTATCAGGCGCCTCAATTTTTCCGAATGAATCCCGTTGATGATCTGCCTCCTGATTTCCTTCTCCACGTTCGTGAATTCACAGGACATGGCTAACTTTCTCAGGCGGGTGTGGTATGCATCAAGGGTTTCCTCCGCTGCCTGTAAGGTGGTGCAGAAGAGAAATGTCTCATAGTCTGGGTTTAGTTGAGGGAGGAAGTGATCGGTGAGGGCGTCTTTCGCGCTTCGGTACCCATCCTGGCCATCATCAACGTTGAGGGAATTGAAAATGCGCAGTACCTCGTCACCCACGCTGAGTAGAAGGTGTGCCTTCAGTTTCCTGGGCGCAGTGATTTCTTTGCACTCCATCGCCATCTCGAACTTCTGGATCCACAGCTGCCATCTGGGTCCGCATGACGACGGATCCGTGAAAGGGTCAAACGGCTGGACCAGTGTCGACGAAGTGCCTTGTGTTCGAGGTGGAGGTGGCGTCATGGACAGGTTTGCTGCAATTCTGGACGGCGTGGAGGGCCCAGGCGTGGATGCGCCGGCCGCCATGTTGGCGTGGACCTGATCCGTGATGTCGTAGTTGTCTCTGACGGCCACCCATGCAGCGACGTTGGGCCTACCTTGGAGGTGCCGCTGTATCCAGGCACCGTGTTACGACTCAGGGCCTGGCATTCCCTACACGCCGTGATGCTGCTCCCTTGTGCTGGATGTTCGATGCCACCTGGTTTTCTCGTTTCTGGAGTGAAGAAAAATGGACTTGGTGGCAGAGAGCATGAATGGATGAGGTAGGCAAAAAAAAAAAATTTTTTTTTTTTTTTTTGGGTGGGGGGGTCACGTGTGTGATGGCACCCCCACCGGGTGTCCAAAAATTTAGCCGATGGCTGTGTGGCGTTATTGTGCTCTCCGAGCACCGAGCCTTTCGTGAGATTCGTCTCTCCTCGTCGCCATTGTTAAGTTCGCGGGCCCGCGGCCTACGCGCGGGGGCTGGAGTTGATCAATTAGGCCGCGCGGCCTGTGACGCAGCTCCAGCGGGAGCTGGAATGAATGCACTCCCACGCTGATGTTGGGTCTGCCCCGGAACTGCCTCCCGAACGCGGGGGCGGGGCTTTTATTAGGACGCCCTGCGTCACCGCGCAGCGGGACGCAGGGCGGAACGTAACACCCACCAATCCACACCAACAGCTACCCTACCGCAAACAAACGCCCCATCCCCAGCTCCGCCAACTACCCGCCACTTCCAAACGCATCCGCGCAACATCTCTCAACAGCCCAACCACCTTCCCGAAACACGCCGGCCGCACTTCAGGGTCTAGTCCCCATTCCTCTTTGCTCCTCTCAGCCAGCCAGGAAGTATCTAGAAAGTTCCCCGGATAACCTAGACATGGCGCAGCGTCAGCACTTACTGCGCATGCTCAGAGCCCATCCAAAAGTGTGCAGGGGTCAGGACTCTGCGCATGCTCAAAGCCTAGGCGCATCTCCTCGGACGTCCAGGACTCTGCGCATGCTCAAAGCGCACTGGCACGTCTCCGCGCAGTGTCAGGACTGTGCGCATGCTCAAAGTGCAGGGACTTATCTTCATAGGATCAAGACTACAGCAGGGTTTTTGTGCGGCCCCCGTTAGCTATTCTGTGCATGATCTGAGTCCAGACACTGTTTTCAAAAGGTCAGGGGTCGAATAGGGTTACTCTGCGCATGCTCAGAATCAAGATGTTTCTCAGAGGGTCAGGACTCGAGCAGGGTTATTCTGCGCATGCTCCAGACGCATCTTTTTAGAGGTCAGGGGCTCGAACAGGGTTACTCTGCGCATGCTCCAGACACATCTTTTTATAGGGTCAGAACTCGAGCAGGGTTACTCTGCGCATGCTCCAGAAGCATCTTTTTATAGGGTCAGAACTCGGGCAGGGTTACTCTGCGCATGCTCCAGACGCATCTTTTTATAGGGTCAGAACTCGGGCAGGGTTACTCTGCGCATGCTCCAGACTCATCTTTTTATAGGGTCAGAACTCGGGCAGGGTTACTCTGCGCATGCTCCAGACACATCTTTTCAAAGGGTCAGGGCTCGGGCAGGGTTACTCTGCGCATGCTCGTTAGGGGAATCCGCCAGGTGCACGGACGCTGTGCGTCACGTGCCCAGCGTTCCGGGCCCGGTGCCCAGCCCTGTGGCGTCGTGTCTCGTGTGCCGGAGTAGTGTCTCACACACGCACACCACACACCAGGCCCCGCTCCCACTCCTCCAGGGCAGCGGCCTCACGTTGTGGAAGTAGTGTCTCGTGCACGGCGGCATCCCGTGTCCTGCACAGCTGCACTAGGCACGAGGACTCGCACCCCGGACAGCGGCCTTCACTCGGAAAGCACCTCTCCCAGAGAGAGATGTCGCTGCAGCACTCCCAGGAGGTGAGTCGTGCAGGGGCGCCCCCTTCCCTGGAGAAAAGAGTGCGGCACGTGCAAAATTTTAGTGCAAATAAGTTCCGCTCAGCCCACCCCTCACCTGCCCCTTAATACAAATCCCATGCCTGGGTCCCGCATTTCCATAACTCCACTATCAACACTGTAAGAAAACGACCACCACTACTGTCAGCCATTGTCCCCCACAGCACACAAGCCCCCCTTCCAATCACCTTCCATTCGCACCTAGTTGGAGGCATGCCCAGGACTACAGCCACCCCCACCCACTACCTGCACACACAGCTTTGCCTGCAGCACTTTCAGACTAGTCATTCTTAATTGCAGGAAGCAAATGCTGATCATGGTGTGCACTATTTCTACGACTTTGGTGTCAATGGGTCATTACGAGTTTGCCTGTCTCCATACTGGCAAACGGTAATACTGTTACCAGCATTTGTCTGCCTGTATTACTGGCAGATTACAAGTGCCGGTTTAAACGGCAAATCTCCATTCCATGGAGAGGACTCCATGGGGTGTTTTGCTGGCAGCGGTCGGATTTACGTCCAGCTTCTAGCTGGAGGTAAATCCTCTATCCCTAACTGCAAACTTGTACTTTTCTGGTCCGGTAAAAGTGCCAGTAAGTGTTATTACCAACACTTTATTACCAGACTGACAACCTTATAATGGCCCTGGGACACACAGTTTCTTTTTGTTGTTTTCGTTTGTTTCAGTTTTTGTTTTATGATGCCCTGTTAGCCTTCATGTACACGCTGGACTCTCCTGTCGGTCATGGTGTCTGAGATCGCCATGCAGGAAGAGTCCTTACTCTATCTTGATTCTTAGGAGGGCAGCCAGGTGTGTGTGTAATGCTGCCATTATGTGGGCTTGTTCTGGAAGGACATTTTTCCATCTGCGGGTTGGACTGCAGTTGCTGTCACTTGCAGGCCTTCATCTTTTCTTGTTTCTTGGATTATTTTGCTTACTTGTATGCTCTTGCCCATCTCAAGCTCTACCACCATTTTCAGATGTAATTTGGTGTGTAGATCTTCACACGTTTCATGTGTTGTGGCAGAAATGTGACAGGTTATCAGCATCAGGGTGAAGCTTCAGAGAGAAATAGTAGGCTTGCAGCTGAAGTAGCCACTTCTGAATCCTGGGTGGGGGCCATGGGGACGATCCTTGTAGATATGGGAGCAGCAGCATGTTCTCAGTGAGTTACTTGAATGGATAGTCATACCTATGGGTATGCATACCCACAAAGATGAAAGTGCTTAATACCCCAGAGCACAGTGATGGCTTCTTTTTCCATTTCTGAGTATTTTTGTTTGGTTGGGGTGAGGGCATGGCTGGCGTATGCCACAGCATGGTAAGTCCCATTCTTGTCTATTTGGGTGAGCACCGCTCCAAGTTCAAATGGTCTGGCATTAACTAAGAGTTTTGCTCTCTTCTGCACATTGACACACGCAACGGTGGAGTGATATGAAGTGCGTCTTTGGTTTGTGCGAAGACGGTTTAAGATTCATCCCATTCCCACTTTGTGTTTTCTCGGATACATATCTAAGCGGTTTTGTCAGGGTGGCAAACTTTAGGATCAATCTCTGCAGAAGTGTGGCCATAGCCAGGAAGCTGCATAATTCTGACACTGATTGACGACATGGGGCTGACTTGATGTCGCTTTTTTTCCGTTGGCTCCGGTCATGACACTGGACTCTTGGACTAGGGTTGGCCTTACCCGTTGCAATAGGGGACAAGAGTGGAGGTTTAAGATATGGTTGTGATCCCGTGCAGTACCCCTGATGCTTGGATAAGGCTGTCAGTAGGCCCATACTTTAGACTACGTTTCCTGTCATATTCAGGGGGTCTGCATACTCTGCAATCTGCATGCATGTCAAAACAAGGAAACATCGGTCAGCCATGCTCCTCAGTGAGTTTTTCTCTTGAGATGCCACCCATCAGCTACAGTTTATAATTTCTTGATGATACCTTGCATTGTCTGTTTTTTTTTTGTTGGTTTTCGTTCATCTGTAAGATTTGGCTCCCCTGTTCTGGGTCAGTGCTCCCTTTAGTTGTGAGCAGCGTACTGCTCTTCTGATCCTCTACCAGGCACCCCAGTGTTCAAGGGTACTGGGTTCAGTTTTCACCAATTTCTTTCACACACTTCCAGACCTGTTGTGCTTCACTAATTCCTCTTTCATGTCCTTTATGAACAAAGGGGGATTTATTTATATCTATAGCACACCAAACCCAGAGGTATCTAGGCGCTTAAGAAATTGGTTACAGGACAGAATGAGGGTTCTCATGGTGATGGCACCTTGAGCCTCTCTTCTTCTCATTTGGATTACTCTTGTACCCATGCTTCATCGGGCGGGGACTTGATGGGGACCTACATTGTCCACATGCTGTCGGGTTTGAAACTGTAACCCCAGAATTTCTGTCTGTGTGCAGTCCAGCTTCTGACTGGTAGATCTTCAGACTTGGCTCCTGGGACCTTTATGTGATTTCTCAACATACCATCTGGCTTATGTTCGCCATTTTTATGTCCACACGTTCAGGTACTTCTTCTTGTCATATAGTTCTATTTGCTTTTTCTTGTGCCACTACTAATCCCCTTAGTTTTGTTCTTTTATAGCTCAAAAAGCCTATGGATAGGAGTGTGATTGATTCCTGCCTTACTTTTCATCCCACTCCTGGGAGAGGCAGTATACTCCTTTTATTTATTTATTTTTTCAGCCCGGTGGTTGATCGGGTGGGACCGTGGGGGCTTTCTTCAGTCTAGACTCATCCTGACAGACTCCTTCACGGTCAAGCATAGGTATGAAATATTTGTGTTCTCCATGATGGGGGGTGAGTCCACATTCTATGCGTCTTGAAGTAGAGACAGATGCTCCTCTTCAGCTGTAGTGTCATCTAGACTGTCATGGTGGAAATGTATGAATCTTGCAGGCTGGCTAGTGCACCACAGATTGTGGTCTGTAATACTTTTGCTGCAGAAGGTATGCCAGAGTCATCTCTCATCGCATTCCTGCATGGGCGGTGACAATGGTGAAACCAATGGAGCTCTTCTCCAGTTTGATCTTGTGATAGCCAGACTTTAGATTTAGTTTGAAAACAAACTTTGCTCCAGTTAAGTCTGTTATCATGTTATTAATGGTTGATCTGTCTCTCCCTCAATATTGTTCGGCTCTGAGATACGTCAATGCAGATGCATACTTTGACTGGTTTCATCACCTTTTTCTCAGTGATGGTTGTGGTGTCCCACAGGGTGGGGCCAGATACAGTCTGAATTATTCCAGCAGCTTCCAATTTGACACCCCCTGCCTTTTTTGATGCGTATGGAATGGGATGTGCCAATGGCATAGGCAGACGCGTTGCACAGAGCTGTCTTATTTGCAGCTTAAGAGGTTTTGCCCTTTGTACACCTGATGCAAGAGAACAGGGGTTTGAATTCCTCCAGTAGATCTTTCAGATCAGGTGCACGCAAATGAAGTGGAGTGAATAAGATTTAGTGCTTCTGCTGCATTTCACACTGATGTACAGATCTGACTGAGTTTGCAGGTGGGAAGCGCATTTACTAATGTGCCTGTGTTGACGATGGCCGACACTCGCATGCCATTGTTAAGGATCTTGCATCTCAGTGGTTTACCTTTACCTCCCCGAGGCGCATGTTGCAGTTCAGCTTCAAGAGGCACCTCTTCATCAGTAACGGGTTCCAGGTTCCAGTTGTCAAACAGAAAAAAGGTCCCAACATGACAGAATTGAATGACTCTGGCTCAAACTGCATACTTTAGAACAATAATGGTTAACAGTTGCGTGCAGGGCAGTCACCACCACAATGCTTGCATGCTTGTTTTGCTTCAGTTCGTTCAGCGCTTTGGTGACATATTAGCCACCGCAATGTTGTTGGCAGGACTGTGGGCTTCGTGAGCATCTATGTCTATTCCCTGTGCGAGCTCTGATGGCAAAGAATGCGATTTATTCATTGGCTGGCAAGTCAGGGAACGCAACATTCTGCCCATAATGAAACCTATACAATTGACCTGACCCACCACAAGATCCATTACCTTTATAAACCCCAGGTCACCTGGCAAAAGGTTTGAGAAAACTCAAACTAGGCCTTCTTCCAACGTGTTTCTCCCGCAAAACAATAGTCCCATTCATCATAGTCACAAGTCCCATCTTCAGTTTTCAGGGTCCCACGTAACGCGTACTGATGTATTTCTGGTGGAGCATGACCTGCCGGAGGGGGGGGGGGTCTCCTATCGGAGGAGTGCTTTTGGCCATGCCACATCAGGCGTGGGGTGTAGGCCTTACACCTCCATGACGATTTCCACTTTATTACAACTGTCCAATGTTTATTATTCCAGTTAAGACAGTCTATTTCTGCTGGACTCTGGCCGGCAGCCTTGCCCCATTATCACCATAGGCGATGTAAACTGTAGTCCTCAGCCTCTGCACATGGGCCTTTAAATATGTGGCAAAACAAGTATTGGCTTAAGCCAATGGGAACGAGAGATGTTCTAAGAAAGGCCTCCAAAGGTAAAGAAACTGGAGACGTGAAGGGGCATGATGTCTCAGGGTTCAGAATTAAGATACGATGAGCAGGAGCTGAAGCCTGCTCCTGGTTGTCGGGCATCACCCTTTCAGCAGGAGCTGAAGCCTGCTCCTGGTTGTCGGGCATCACCCAGTCGGCAGGATCTACCGCAGGGGAACTAGGCGATGCTACTTTAACTTTTCCCCCTTTATGTTTGATCTATTGGGCCTCATTACGACCCAGGTGGTAAGTTACCGCCTGGGTCGTACCTTTACCACCATGGCGTAAACTATGTTTACGCCATGGTGGTTGGTGGACTTACCGCCCCATTCCGAGGTGAGTGTGGCGGTAAGTCCCCATTAACCCATTTACCCTTCCCCATTCCCATTTTTGCCCCATAGGGCATAATGGGAGTGGGGAAGGCGTTAATTACGCCAACGTAAATTACGGTGGCGTAATTAACAACAAGGTCCCTTAGCGCCATGGATTTTAACACCTGCTAAAAGCAGGTGTTAAAACCTCCATGGCGCTAAGGGACCTCGGAATCAGGCGGTAAGGGTCGGCGCTGTTTACGCCGCCGTAAACCCCTTACCGCCTGGGTCCTAATGAGGCCCATTGTGTTTAAATGTGTATTAGATGAGTTCTAATTCTTCTTTATTAACATTTTCAAACTCTCAAAGTTAATGTCAGATATACATGCTTGTATGACAACAGTTTGCCAGAGGAGCCAAAAGTAGCTCCTGGTAGCTGTTGGTTTCAAGCTAGCTAGACTCTCCTAAGCTAGAAGCAGGAGCTAAATGGCTCCCAGCAATTCTTAATCCTGCGTCAAAGGGGTTGGGTGATTTATTGCTGCAGTGCATATTGCACAACCCCCAATCCCTCCTGCAACAGAACCCCCCCCTCATCATTTCACCCCCATGTTCATTTATTTATTTATTTATTGGAACAAAACATATTTCAACACTTTGGCCATGGCTGAGCACGTATCAGCTGGGTCATTACATGGGGCCATTTTAAGATTACTTTAAAGCGACAATATTGTATGTCCTCTCACTCTGTTTAATTCTAGTTTGACCAATGCGCAGCCTTCAATAATTTGCACGGAAATTATTGGTATCAACCGGTTTGCATGATCTCCCCAAGTAATTGGCACATGTGGTATGCATTGAGTGAGTCACCCGCCATTTGCCTGGATTGGCATAATCCTAAATAGTTCCTAATCAGAATTAACCTCTGGCTGAAATTAAGTTGCTAATACTCTTGTCGCGGTCATGTAATCTTCACCATCTCCTGTATTATGAAGCACGCAGAAAAGTTTACAAACAACCTTTCCTAACCGGTCTCGCAAGAAGGAAGCATGATGGCAGGGTCGGACTCCTTAGTGCCTTCACAATAATCTGAACATTCCAGCCCCAGGAACCACCTTGAGCCCTTTCAAGATGGATCATTAACTATGCCAAAAGGCGACAGGGGTGGTGGTCCTGGTATGGGCGTCTTTTGCAGAGCAGCAGGTGTGGCAACATTCGAATTATCTGATATGAGCAGGCTGTGAGTAATTCGACCATCTGCAAGGTGAGTGTGAACTCACCCAGGCTTTTTTGAAAATCTGTAATGAAAGTGAACGATAGGAAATCAGCCTCCGGAAACATGTTCTGCTCGCCGCACAGCCTTGGTGGCCTTTCGCCTGAAACTTCCTCCCAGTATGAAGCGCATCCATCCAGTGTTCCACTCGTCCCTTCTCAAGGCCTATCTATCGGACCTGCATGGTCGGACAGTGCCACGCTCATCAATTCCAGATAACCCAGAACCTGAGGAATACGAGGTGGGAGAGGCTGGTGGATTCTCGCTACAGACATGGTACTATTCAGTACCTGGTACATTGGAAGGGGTATTCCTCTGCAGAGCGTACCTGGGAACCTAGAAGCCACACCCATGCCCCTCGCTTGTTACGTCTTTTTCACCGCCGTCATCCGGGTAAGCCCGGGGGATCCCGGCTGGGAAGGGGGCATACTGTCACAACGCGACCCTGGACACTGTGGAAAAGATGGAGGCTAGTTTAGGCTCCTTGCGGTCCTTACCGTTCTAGTCTTTTTTGGTCCTATTCCTTTAAAAGGCAGCCACGCCCACAACGCTGTGCGTTGCAACTCGCATTGTCAGCCTTTCACTAACTTCGCCTGCAGTGCCGCTCCTTGAGCTTGGTCCTTGGATACTTCCTTTCAAGTACTCAGCCCGCTTAGGCTTTCCCTGTTTCTAGGCTCTTTCCTTCTGTACGGGTGCCCGTACATAAGGCTGTCCTTTGCTACCGCTCGCCCTCTCCCTTCCTTGCCCGATCCCGCTTCTGTTCGCTCTCTCATTCTCCTCTCTCTCTCTCTCTCTCTCTCTCTCTCTCTCTCTCTCTCTCTCTCTCTCTCTCTCTCTCTGGCGCTTGTTCGCCCGCCTTTGCTCCCGCACGCTCTCTCCCTTCCTTGCCCGATCCCGCTTCTGTTCGCTCTCCTCTCTCTCTCTCTTGCTCCCCGGTGTTCGCTCTCTCATTCTCCACTCTCTCACTCTTACCTGCAGTATAGACTCACCTTCCTTGCTGACAGCTCTTGTGCAGCCTCCGCTTTGCCCTTCTTGGATCGCAGTGGACTCTCGCCCAATCCTTCTCGACACCAGTCTACCTCGTCTGGAAATACTTGGATTCAAGTACGGTTACCGTATACAAGTCACCAGCCTCTTCCACTTCTGACACACTCCCTGCCAGCAAGGGCTCGCCATCTACAGGGTTTTTTCTGCCATAACTGGCTTTTTCCCTGGTGTTACGGGACTGGCTCCCCTGGGTCCACCCGACAGCTTGTTCCTACCACTGTCAGGGTGGCCTCAAGCGGAGCTCGTCCCTATCTCTACAAGCGCAAGAAGGAAAGGAAGAGCACTAAGGCGGACGAAGAACTGCAGGAGATCAAGAAGCAGGGGAGAAGAAGACCAAAGACATCAACCCAGGAGGATTCCTCTAAGGAGTCAGGTGAGGAGCATTTGAGGGTGGTAGCTTCCGATTCTGACACTTAGTCCATACTGACATTTGAGAAAATAAAAGCTCTGTTTTAGAAAATTGAATCTGTTTGTGTCTTCATAATGCCTTCAGTTATGAAATCCAATTGCCTATGGCGAAACCCATTAGGTGGACGTGCCTGGTTGTTCCACCTTTTATTCCTTGTGAGAAACCTGAGGGTCTTCTCACTTCTACTCCCTCTGGATCCTCTATACAGATGGCCAGGGAAAGGCCATTGCTTTTGGATCCTGCCCCTGGGGGCGGATAAGCAAGGGAGGATCCCATGGGTGGAGGGACCTCAGGGATTGGAGGTGGGATGCCCTTAGGTGATAAACAGTATTCCACGTCCTCCTTTCAGAAAGGAACCCCTGTCTCAGAAGTGGTTATGGAACATTGTTGATCTTGTTTCCTTGTTTCTGAGAATGGTAGGAGACATTATCAACCTAGACATGTTAAACAGAGGAGGAAAAAGAATCGGGATGCAATACTTTTGAAAAAGTCACAGTATCCCCCTTATCCTCATGGTAACCAGCCTAAGCTTTTCCTGACGTTTATGGGTCGTAATAAGAGTTTTCCACTTCATTCTCCCTTTAAGATGCATAGCAGTACTGAGACGAGGAAGAAACAACTAGGAGCTATGAGGATTACTGGGACGAAGAAGATGCCTGGAGGTCAGGCATGATTCACTGATTTGCTTAATTGTGGTCAGGTAAGTCAAGTAATGCAAACCCTAAACTCGTATCTGCAGCCTGTTAGCCCAACACAGGTGTATAAAAAGTGGAGCTGCTGGAATGGAAGCAGGCAGGAAAGGGAAAGTGGTAGCCGTGCCGGAGCGAGAGAAGCTGGAGCACAGAATCAGACCGCAGGCCTCCCGTTGGATCTTGAATGCAGATCGTGAGGTGCCGCAGAGGGGAAGGTGGGCAGCAGGCGCTGCCGGAGAGCGAAGGCAAAGCTACGCATGGGAGCCAGCGAGTGCTAAATCGAGTGCCCGGCTATCTAGAGGGAGGAAACGGAGAAAAGAAGCTGCCAAGTCTGGGTAAATGTTGGAGACACTTAAAATACCCATGGCACTCGAAGACCGTGAATACAGTGACGATCAAGGAAACAAATAAAGAAACGTTATTTCCATTGAATGCCGAACTGAATGAAGAAAGTGAAAGTAACTTATCAAACTGAATGAAACGAACCCTGTTACTTTTATTGAATATTGAACTCAATGAAATAAGTGAAAGGAACATTATTGAATACTGCATTGAATGAAACCAGCCAGGTGGCCTTTATTTGAATACATAATTGAAAGTAAAAAAGCAAAGGTATACTTAAGTGAAAGCAACATTTAAGGAAAACTGAACTACTTATCTGAATGAAATGACGTAAGATAAGTTGCAATCGATGAACAATTAATTGAAATCAAAGAGGAAGATAAACTGAATGAAAGACTTTGCATAAAGTAGAATCAAGATATCAAGATTAAGAAACAACGTATGTGGTAAATTTGTGAAAATGCATTTTAAGAAACTGCTTGTTGAGCCAAATACTGAACTCTGAAAGAAACCTGGAAGGTCCTGATTGCGTGACCTGTAATGGGTGGACCGTGTGTTCTAAAACTGCGCCAAGACCAGAGAACATCTACATGCCAACAAGGAAGTTTGCCCTGGTGAAAACAGGAACACAACTAGTGATGAGCATCAGACTTGGGAAGGGAACCCTGAGTTATAAAGAATTGCAAAGTCCAGTTGAAAGGCAAAGCTTCAAGATATTTCTTTTTGGTATCGACATTAAGCTTAGGGAAGGGAACCCTAAGTTTTATTGCTCCGGAACTGTGTTACCCTGGTACTGTGTTGAACTTGGGGAAGGGCACCCTGGCCGTCACACAGGTATAAAACTGTATTTCTTCTAATATTCAAAGATAGATAAACTGAACTTTGTGGTTAACTTATTGACATTTGTGAAAAGAAGCTGAAGAGTAAGCCAGAGCTGCACAGCTCAGAACCTTGTTTGGAACACCGTTTGAGTTATGGTTGACGTCCCTGCTCATTGTTTTGTATTCGTTGTGGAGGCAAGTATAGGTTTTGGACACAGACAGACCTTTCAGTTGAACCTACTGACACACACTTTAGTTAGTTTGTTTAGGTAGGGAAATCCCACCTTTAGTATAGGGCAAGTTAGGCCTTACTCCATCCTGATCTTTACTTTAATAATAAAATATTCTGTTGTCTGTGTCTCCTTCCATGATGCCAATCTAACACCCTCCATATGCACCTTCTGCGTCTCAGTACCAGAGTGGAGTATGGGATGTCTGAGTTAATAAAGGAAGGGTGTATAACTCTGTGGTGTCTCCTCCTTATCTTAGTACCTGACTGATGTGTGTCTGTATTAGCAAGTGGAGGCTGATATGTGTCTGTATTAACAAACAAAGGCTGATGTGTGTTTGTCTCAACCAAATGAGGATGTGTTTTCCTAGTTGGTCTCTTCCTCGTCACAGTGCTGAGAAGGTGGTTCCGGGGGACAGTTTTGAGGGAAGAAAAGGGAAAGGGCTGACGGTATCCTACAACGGCTTTAGGGATGGAGGGTTCATTATGAAAAGGGAATGGGGATACCGTCGGCCTCATTACAAGTTAGCCGGTCCGGATTTAACAGTGCCGGTAAAACCGTACCGGCACTGTTTCCGGACCAGCTAACTGCGAGTTCTGCAGGCTGGTGGTGTTACTCCCGCCAGGTCTGACCTGGCGAGAGTAACGCCACCCGCCTGCAGACGGAAATGGAAACACTGGCACCGTTAATTACGGTGCCAGTGTTTCCATGGTCCCCATCCCCATGGAGTCCTGTTGGACTCCATGGGAATGGGGAGTAACGTTATTCCGCCTCCGGACTCGGAATGAGGCCGCATGTCTCACTTAAGGACGTCCTTTCACCACTCCCCATGTTCCCTCCACCCAGGTGATCCTCCCTCGCATATCCACCCCCAGAGTCAGTATCTGAAAGCGACAACCTTTCCCTGGCTGCCTGAGAGGAGGATACAGGGGGAAAAGAAGTGAGGATGCCCTCAGATGCCTCACACAGCCAAGTAACGTATACAATTAAAGTAGGCTATCCGCTTTTTTTCTTTTTTACATTATCCAGAATTAATTGTCCACTGTATAAAGTTTTAAAATGTTCTGTCGTGCGACACTGACATGTTTTTCTCTTATTTTTTTCTTTGTTTTTATCCAGTTTGTTTCATGACCTTTGTTTTAATTTTTGATTTACAAAATATACTATATAAAACTATGTTCAATGTATACAAAAGACTGCACTGCATTTAAAATCAAGGTCAGTAAGAGCTTGTAGATGAAATGATATTAAAGTAACAATATGAATAGTGTGTGTGTATATGTGTGTATGTGTATATATATATATATATTATGCTGAAGAAGCTTGTAAATGTATAAAACACGTGTAGCCGTTGGTGTACTGAAACATCACATTTCTATGTCTTAACACATTTGTACAATTTTAGTTTACTTCCTATGATTTGTAACAAAAAGTAGGATTGCAGCTAAAAACAATTGTTTCATTGTCTATTAGTGCTAAAGGGCAAGAGAGTACAAAACCGCTCTATTATTTGTAGTAACCATAACACTTAGGCTAAGGCCCTCATTAGGACCCTGGCATTAAGGGGTTAACAGCGCCGTAAAAGGCTGCGGTGCCGTTAACCCCTTAACGCCTTACTACGAGGTCCCTTTGCGGCTCCGTTAAAGTAGGGACCTGCAAAGGGACCTTGATGGCAATTACGGTACCACAATTTGCGGTACCGTAATTGCCGCCTTCCCCATTCCCATTGAGCCCTATGGGGCAAAAATGGGAATGGGGAAGGGCCATGGAGAAAGGGGGAATTACCGCCCCGCCAACCTTGGAATGGGGTGGTAATTCCCTCTTTCTCCATGGCGGACTCCGGCATGGACCATGGTGCTAATAGCACCATGGTTTAGCGCCGGAGTCCTAATGAGGGCCTATAAGTGTTATTTTGTCTCCAATCCACCCTAGATTTCCTTCCATATTTGTGCTAAGTTAAGGTTCTCTTTATGCCCATTCTGCCGAGACGCAACCCCTCCTTCATGTGGCAGGGTTTCTGCCTCCTTTGTGTTGCATTGCTGCAGCAAAGAGGGCTCCAAAAAACACTGTGGTCCCCATAAAATAAGTTCTGCAACGTGCTGGTTGTTATGATTCCAACCAAATCGTAGGATGCAGCACAACCAGCACTTTTTACTCTGTGGCTAGTGATCTGTCAGAAGTAGCACCATTCACACAGTACCTCAATATATGGCAGAAGGTCACACATGTCGCACCACCAAACTCACTGACCCTTTCGCTGGCTCTGTCTCGCTCAAAATCCGGCCTCGGTTCAGCTGCTTGCTGGTGCTGCTTAAACCATGTAATTTACATAACTACATCTATGGCACCCACCAAAAACCACGAAGCGTCTCCCCAGTGAATGACTCTTGGTCTGGCTCACCAAAAATTAAATGAAAGTAGTCACAAAATGTGAATTGTTTTGAAAAATAGGGTTCTCGTTGATCATAAATGACATTGCACTAGCCAGCCAGGTGTAGAACAAACCACATTTTCCATCAGGAACGCCACCATAAAAGTATCTGTTCCAAAGACAGATTTAAATGTGTGTCGGACAACAAAAGAGGACTTCCCAGGATCTCTATTGAAGCTCGACTCATGCTGCCAACTCTCACATGAGCCAGCATAGGGCCTACGATAGCAGCCTCCCCCTCCTTAGGGGTCTAACCATCATTAGGTAGGTTTTGCATCACAAAAGTCTCGTAATTTGTCCAGAATGCAACTAAGGAAGTTGGGCATAGCAGCTTGTCGGGATTGGAGCGCCCCCTGCTCGACAATTCGTCTAGACTCCTAAAGAATGGGTGTCCTTCTCTGAAGCCACTGTGCAACCTCTAACATGGTGGAGAAATTGGCCCATGGATGGGACCCCCTATTAGGGGATGCAAAGCTCCTGTTGACAGTTCTGAGACTGCGCCGACCAAATCTCAAGGTAAGTTCTTTTCTTGCTGCTTTCCATTTAGAGTTCTGGCCGTTGCCTGGCAAGAAGGAAGCACACGTACCGTTTTAGGCTTGAAAGAAATCCAATCCATCCCAACACCACGAACACTTACCTCCTTCCTAACCGATCGCTCTTCCAAAGTCATACTGGGCTCCTCCTCCCCTTCCTCCTCTTACACCTGTGGCGTCCCTCAGGGCTCCATCCACTCACCTTGGCTCTTTAACATCTACCTTACTCTGCTTGCACTCCTCATTTCCTCCTTCTCCCCTAACTTCCAGTGCTATGCTAACGACACACAACTCTTCTTCAAACTTCCTACAGACGCCCTTGCATCCTCCTTCATCTCTGACTGCCTCGTTGCCATTGAGGCCTGGCACACTTCTAATGATCTCTGCCTCAATACCAGCAAAACTGAGATCCTCCTTATTGGGTCCCAAGCACCCTACCTTCCTTCTCTCTGGCCTTCCTCTATGGGTATTCCCCCTGCTCCCTGCTCCCCCTTAGAAGCAAGGAATCTCTGAGTCATCTTGGACTCCTCTCTCTCTCCTTCCTCCCTCATACTTGGGACATGGTCAAGAAGTCCCACTTTCAGCTCTTCCTTCTGAAAGGAATTCTACCTTTCCTCACCTTCCCGCAGAGACTCAGTGTTACCCAGGCTCTGGTTCTCTCTATTGCAACAGCCTAGAGTTCACTCTGCAACCCCTTCCGCTATTCCAGAATAGAGCAGCGAGACTTATCCTTGACCTCAAGCCCATGGACCACATCTCCCCTGCCCTACAAGGTCTCCACTGGCTCCCGATCGCAGGGCAGATTAAATTCAAATCCCTCTGCATCATCCACAAGGCTGTCTGGGGCCGGGACCACTCTATGATTTGATATGGCATTTATAACGTGCATATACGCAAGTGTTTCAAGGCGCGACGAGGCAAGGGAGGGGAACAAAGGGAGGACAGACAATTATCCTACTAGGACAGGTGTCATTCGGATCGCACAAGTGCGTGGGAGGGGGGCAGTGACAGTGCAGTACATGGGAAAAGATAAAACAATAAGTAACGGCCAGCTTGTGGCAAGTGCATGGGTAAGTGCAGACATCAGGTTTCAAGTTCTGGTAGGGGGGACGGTAGGGATACAGAAACAGTCCCCAAGTCCGGTGGTTGCCAGGTTGGCAGTGCAGGTGTGTGACGCTGGCAGGGGAGAGGGGGACCTGGGCCCGAGATCAGAGGGTGTCCAGGTGGCCAGTGCAGTTCCAGTTACAGCCAGGAGGTCAGCAGAGGAGAGGAGGAGAAAAGGCAGGAGCAAAGAGAAAGGTTTTGAGGTGCTTCCGGAACCGGAGATGGTTCTCCTCGAGTTTAAGGGAGGCAGGGAGGCTGTTCCAGAGGGAGGCACCAGCGGAAGAAAGAGATCTACCACCAACTTTTTGCTTGGCGAAGCGACTGACCCCGAGGGAGTTGGAGACGGATGAGCGGAGAGCATGAGAAGAAAGATGGAGTTGTTAGATGCCGCAGAGACGCAGGCTTGGATATGAGCTCTCTTCTTGGTTAGGACAGAGAGCCGGTATTGCCTTTGGAGCAGGCGGCAGGCCAGTTTGTCAGAGGATGTACACGAAGCATGCCATTTCCGCTCGGCCACCCTGCACTTGCATTTTAGGGTGACAAGGTCTGAGTCTGCAACTCTTTCTGATCTAATACCCCCCCTCTGGACTCCTGCGCTCCTCTGGCTCCAACTCCTTGCCTGTTAAGCCGTTTGCTAAACAGAGAGCAGGTGGTCAATCGCTTTCTTCAGTGGGCTCCCTTCTTTGGAATAGTCTACCTCTCCCTCTTCGTCTTGAGCAGGACCTCCTTAAGTTTCGGAAAAGCCTCAAGACCTTCCTCTTCACCTCTTCCTTCACTCCCTCTCTTTCCTGCTAATCGTACAGTAGCTTGACTGAAGTGCAGGGCCCTTATGCATCCTCAGGGCTCTGACCTCCCACTTCTTCTCATCTCATCTGCTGTCCATCGACTGCACTTGCTTCGGCTCACCCTCCCCTTGGGGGTTGCACTTTCCTTTTCTTCATAGCACTTCACCTGCTGCTCACCATGAGCTCCACAGCACCTATTCCATATCCCTCTCCCCTCTGCACTTGCACGTTCTGAACACTCACAAGGCATAGTAGGTTTGTCTTCCCCCTCCCCGCTCTCTTCTTTGTTTATTTAATTAATTTATGATTGATGTAATTACATTTTCTGTCACCCTCTGTCCCCTCCCTGTTGCCCTGTGGGCGCTTTGAAAGAGTATTTGATTCCTGTATAAGTGACCATTAAATAAGTAAATATACATGTGACCAGCATAAACTTTGCCAGAACAGTGTGTCTCCTGCAAAGTCATGAGGAGGATCCAAGCTGTCACTTGATATTCGGCTCCTTGCGGGCGGATAGATGGGGCACCTGTGGAACACCAGATCATTGCACCTGTTTTCTGAAGGGGGTATCTGGCTCCACCAGCCTGTTTTATTTGCAAGTTCCTGACGGCTCCCTTTCTTTCCATGGTCCACCACAGTTCAAGCATGGTGGGTGAAATACGCTTTCTTGTCCTACTAT
Organism: Ambystoma mexicanum; assembly: GCF_040938575.1. NCBI lineage: Eukaryota > Metazoa > Chordata > Amphibia > Caudata > Ambystomatidae > Ambystoma > Ambystoma mexicanum. The sequence goes on along the minus strand of NC_090925.1, from coordinate 15,119,205 downwards.
GCTCTTCTTTTAGCTCTTCACTCACTCAGTCCTTGCAGCCATTTCTTCCTTGCTTCCCTTGTGCCCCCCCTGATTAAGTCCCAAGGACCCTAATCGAATATACCTGTCAGCATTTTGCACATTTACCTGGTTGTTAGTGTTGTGGCCCTCCTTAGTCCACTTTGCATCCGCATACTCCTTTGCTTACGTCTGCTACCTTGTGATTCTTCACTGCACGTCCTTCGCTGCCGTCTCCTCCATGCAGTCCTTTGATTTGTGTCAATATTTAATTGAACACTTTATTGGTAGGTTGACAGCCCACAGGGCGCAGCTTCTCTCGCCGTAGGTAGTTATCACATGACTGCACAACCCATCATTATATTAGCTGAACACAAGATTGTCAGCACAAGCGAAACACACATTTAATCTTCATTGTAAAAATGGGAAGTAATGCCATATTTAAATTGGACATGTCTTCTTATATATCGGATTGCACAAACCTGATCTCATGACTGTGTCATGCATTGGATTTTGTTCTAGGTGCCAGTACCGCATGATGGCTCTGCCTATTTCTCTGAAGATGAGTGGAAGCTCTTGCGCGATTGGCAGAAGGAACTGTACACGAATGTGATGAACGAAGTTCACCAAGCCTTGATGGTACTGGGTAAGGAGACACTGTCTTTCAAGGGTTTAAAACGTGAGAAGTAGGCCTCAGCACACAGTTTGTGGTGCTCCAGACGAGAGGAGATTGGGATTGGCTTGCAGTTTGTGGATCTCTGTGAATGTTTCTTAAAAGCTGAGTCTGTCTAAACGCAATACGTTTCCAGGCGGTGTTCGGGGAGGCTTTCGAAAGGGTTGGGGTCCAGGGCAGATAGTCCTAGTAAAACGCCATTGAGTGGCCAACTTCACCGGGAGGAAAGTCTGGAGAAAGGGAGGTACGTTTGGCATGAGGTGTGATTGGGAGTGTAGGACCAAGAAATAGAGTGCTGAGAACTAGCTCACTGACCACTGCACGAAGATATATCAGTGGCTTAAAGAGGTCTCTGTGTAACATGCAAGCCACGGAAATAAGCACATTTGAAGAGGGTGTGAAGAATCCTACAGATCTCTCACTGAACCCCTGCTGAAAGTCTCCTCCCAGGGAAAGGCAGATGCTTCCTGATTCTGACTCTCGGGGTGGTGTACTGCGAGAGGATCACCTAGGAGGAGGCGGAGCCCAGGGTGCTGAGGAGATTCCGTGGGATAAGACACGATTTCCTCTGAAAAGGAAACCCTCTCCACTATGCCAGAAGAGGTTATGTCTTATTGTCATTTTAACATCTCTCGACCTCCTGGTAAAACTAAAGTGGTAAAATCTAAGCTTGTAACATCCAAACCTATTCTACCAAAAGAACTAATCTAAGCACAAGAAAGTTCCATGAATAAGTCTCCAGATTACCTTTCTCCAATTCAAGGTGATACAGTTCAAAACAATCCTTGGGGTTCCCTTCCCCAAGTTTCAATCAACCCAATCCGAAAACAAAAGGGGGGCCTTGAGACTACATTCTCAAGACAACAAGTGTGGTCTAAGTCCCTTCCCCAAGATTGAGGTAAAGTATAATTGTGTAAAGGAAACAAAGTGGTCCTGCGACGGTTTAAGCAAACCCATTGCACATTTGAAAATCTTTGATTCTGATGTCAAAAGGGATCTGAGCCCAGAAGAGGGGGATCCATGGTGAGGGAGACAAAATTGTGAATTGTGAACATTGTAGAAAAGGGGTCTGAGTCCGGACGAGGGGGACCTGTGGTCCGAGTCCAAAGGAGGGAGACCAATCTTGCACTTATTAATGCGAGAATCCTGACAAAGGAGAGGAACCTTTTTGTTTGCTACATCAGGCCCTCTGCAATAAGAGACTGTCATTGTGAAAGGGACTTTGGCGGAAGGCCCTGATGCCTATGTGTTGAACTGTTGCCTTGTGACCAAGAAGCCAGAGTGTGTGCGAAACCCACGCGTGCTGCCTTGCCCCGTGCTGAAAACGTGGGGAAGGGAAGCCAACTACTCAAATATCCTGACATATCATTTCTTGAACACTTTTTGTCTTTTGCATACATTGTTATCCCACACCATTTTGTATTTAGAAGTAAGGATTGGCAATAGGTTTATTAGTATAGGCCCTTTTATTTTGACAGACTCCACTAGGACTGCGTTATTATTATTATTTGGTGGTCGAAGCTTGCTCCCATCTTTAGATGTAGGTTTAGATAGCCGTTCTACCAACCCAATGAAGTTCAATAACACTCTTGAACAGTGTTCACTTGTGTCTGTCTTCACTGTTTGATACCATGCCTTCCTACATTACTATGTCACCTTTACTTAGTTCCTTTTATTGGCATCTTGGCTTTATGGTTATTCTTTCACTCCTCTGACTTCTCCTTGCTAGCCGCGTGGCTGTGCTACCACGTGTCACAAACCTTTTGTCAAGCTGTGGCCTTGCCATACTGCATTCATTCATAAACGTTCACGGTTTGGCTCCCTTCAGCCTTTAATGCACTTGATTTCAAGGTTTGAGTTAAATCGTAAAATCATGCAACATGCATTCAATATTGTGTATGAGAAACGCGTCACCGCTGGAACGGGAAATAAAGCGGCAGCCATTTTGGAAATCGTAATCCGCCGAAAATCACAGCCCCTGCAAGCCATCCACCCATGTAAACATCACAAAATGTCTCAGGAACGCACCAGAGGCACGTCTGCCATGGACCGGGCGAGAAAACCAAAGTTCAATGACCAGGAGCTAGCCATACTGGTAGAGGAGGCAGTGGCCCATTAGGGAGAGCTGTATGGCGCACTGCTGTGCAAAACAACTGGCCAGCGTCGAGCGCAGATATGGAGGGAAATCAGCTAGAGGGTGTCTGCAGTAGGCCGCATGCCCAGGGATGGTGAGGACTGCCGCAAGCGCCTCAATGACTTGCGGGTCTGAGTACGTGGCCTACTCTCCCAGCACAGGACTGCAAACATGGCAACTGGAGTAGGACCAGCACCACCACCACCCAAGCTCACCCCCTGGGAGGAGCAGATGACCACACTCCTCGATATGGCACCATTGAGGGAGTCGGAGGAGCGGAGCCTGGCACCGGTACCCAGGAGGCTGCGGGTGAGGCTCCCCCCCACCCTAAAAATGCATGAACCCGTAAGGGCCACGCCTCCAGACCCTGAGTGAATGTATGTGCATGCAATGTGCGTGAGGCACCGCAGCCACTGACCCCTTGTACCACCGTACCGTAACGGCCACTACTCCCCTGAGTACGTACACTGCATCAGCACAAGGCCCAGGGGAAAGACATCCATGGCCATGGCACAGCAACGTGATGTGTGAGGGTGCATGAAACACCCCCCCCCACAAATATGTGTGACGTGCATCCCCAGCAGACATCTGAAGATGTCACGCCAACATGTCCAAGCAGTGTCCCTCCCCAGTACCACGTCCCAATGCTTCTACCAGCACCACCGCTCTGCTAAAGGGCCGGATTTGTCGCTTTACAATCTTCTGGCTTTTCCTTATCAGCTTCTTGGCTTTGCCAACAATTGTCACATATCCTTTCCAGTCTTTGGGCCTTGTCACTCAGCATTCATTCATAAAAGTTCAGTTGAGGGTTGTGAGAAAGCTGAGGGTACTCTCACTCCTACTCTCCTTGGATCCTCTGTGGAGGTAGCCAAGGCAAGACCATCGCTCTTGGATCCAGACCCTGAGGGTGGAAAAGGAAGGGAGGATCACCTGAGTGGAGGGTCCTTGATGACCGTGAGTGGGGTGCCCGAGGGCGGGACATGGCATCCCCCTTCCCCTGTTGACAACCAACCTAACTGTCAGGTCCAGTCTTGAATCTTCCTGCAGGAGTGATGCTGGACCACCAGACCCCCTAAGTCTGCCTGCCTAACAGTTTCTCAGCAGTTATAACTACCAAGCTGGCAAACCCAAGGGGAATGGAGAAAATAAACCTGTTAAATCGACACACCAAACCAAAGAGAACAACTCTACTTCCAGACTGATCGCGATTATAAATGTGTATTGGAATCTAGCGGCAATGAACAACAATCATTTCCTGGATGGTTTTTTTCTGGCCATTGATAGACTCGGTGTGAAATTTCTTAACATCGACTTCACCCTCTGTGGGGTCCTTAATATCCACCTCTATGTCTCCAATGGTCTCCACAGACCACCCAATGATCTGACAACAAGAGCTCTCCGCTGGTCTAAAGAAATGACAATGAGAAATTTGATTTGAACAAGTCACCCCTGTGATGAACACAACTTGCTGATTCCCACCTGGTCTTGTAGAAAGACCACAGCAACCATCGACTACATTTATCTATCTCCAGCATTGAACAACATGCTACTCGAAATATAAAATTCTCCCTTCTACTAAGAGCGACCATTCCATGCTCGTGCTTTGTGCGACCAGAACATGATTATCCCTGTTCCATCCTTGGAACTTACAGGAGCAACAACCAGACTAAGAATCAGCGTAAAACATCAAGCCTCCCTGCCACAGACCTTCTCCCAAACAAAAATGCCAGACGAAGAAAAGTTAAACTATGACTGGATATTGATACCTTTCCAGTTCAATGGCATCACAGCAGAGAAGCCTGTTCATCTGCATTCTTATAATCCAGAGCTGGCAAATAAAAAGAAAACTCTTCTGCAAAACCTCCGAAAATGAGAAGGAATTTCACTCTTGAAAATCTTCAAAAGATGAAAAAAGCAAAACAAGCCTTCAGAAATTGGAAAAAACCCATGCGATGACTCTGCAACAAATAGATGCCGAAACCATGCTCTCAACGCTCAAAAATAAGAACTTGAGGAATTTGTGGAATCTGTTAAACCACAACACCAGACATCAACAACTGATGGTCTCCAATGTCCCGGAACCGAAATGGATTTCACATTTCTCCAATTTGTATAAATCCCGGTGCCCAGAAGAAAACTCACCAGAAACATCAATCTCAAACCAATGGACCATTCTTTGGGATAAATATCTTTTTCTGGAGATGATCAAAAAACTTAATGCCTCTCGAGCTCCTGGCCCTGAAGGCCTGTCCAACGCAATCCTGAAACAGGCTCCAGAGACCAGGGTGAACCTAATGGACCTTATTTTGACTCTAATCAATAAACTAAAATTGATACCTGCTACTTGGACTAGAACAGTGCTGATCCCTATCTACAAACAAGGAAATGGAGACGACCCATCCAATTTTAGACCTATTGCTCTCCTAGATCCCCCTGGGAAAATTGTTTGCGACATACCTTCTTCAAAAACTGACTGCTCGGGCCAAAGAAACAAACCGCTTCGATGGCCGACAAACAGGCTTCACGCCAAATGTGGGCACAAATTCTAAATCTAATAAAGCAATAAGCCTTACAAAACAACTCCCAAGTGTATGCCGCTTTCATAGATCTCCATATGGTGTTTGATGCCATAAACAGGAACAAACCTTGGCAAAAACTTGCAAAATGGAAATGTCCCTTGGAGATTAGTGAACCCATCCAGCTGCTCTACTCCAACACTTCTGTTACCATCAGATTAACAAAAGAAGGAATCACCACAGACGAAATAAGAACATGCAACGGCCTAAAACAGGGATGCCCCCTCGCTGCAACATTGTATAACTTATATACTGCTGACTAACTCACCTATATCAAACCAAACCCACTCAATCCACCAAAAATGTATTCCCATCCGATTGTACACCTCATGTAGGCAGATGACATTGTATTGCTGGATAAAACCCCCTCAGGCCTTCAAGAGAACCTGCGTATGACAGAAACATACATGAATATCAGCGAACTCCAGATCAATGTCAAAAAACCCAAAATAATGACGCTAACCAAGCATCAAAGTACAAATAACCGACTCAGACTCACAAATTTTATCCTTGAGAATAAACCACTTGAGGTAGTCACAACTTTCAAATACCTTGGTGTACTAATTAACCAGCAGAAAGCTGAAACAGCTTGGGTGTCCTCCCTGGAAGGCAAGATCCTAAGGCTAGCCAGACAAGGAGTGATGCTACATAGACGATATGGCAAATTCTCCTTCAAACCAATTCTTTGTTCTATCGTCAAAAGGTTATCCCCATCATTACTTATGGGAGCGATGCGATGATTACAGCAACTCAAATAAACTGGCAAACCATCGAAGCTGCCTTTTGGCAGAAGATCTTGAACCTCCCAAAAAGCTATCCCATGGTCAGAATACGGTTTGAAATGGCACTACAATCCCTCTCCTCAATTGTATTGTGGAAGCAGCTGGACCTCTTGCGTAAGCTGATAAACAAAGATCCAATATCAGCAATTCAAATCTTACGAGGGACCCCGCATGCCATGTATAACACCCTGCTGAAAACGTGGGAACTTGCCATATTCCAACAAATGGCAAATGAAGACATTAGAAATGCTCATCAACCGCCCTCAACGCGCTAAGGTAAAAATGCAGCAAAACGACTGGTCCAAAACATCGGAAGAAAAACAAAAATACTCCATGAATCTACAATGCCTACTTGACATCCGAGCGATTCATAAACTTCAGCAATATTTGGCACTCTTCCCAGATCCAACCATCCGTACTGCCTTCATGAAAATCCGTCTAAATATTTTTCCGACTAGACAAAGACTAGGCAATACTTGCCAAAAACCTAAGACGGAACAATTCTGCCAATTTTTGCATGGACAAAAAAACATCTGAAACATCTAATCATGATCTGCCCTGCCCTCACCGATAAGAGACTCCTATTTGGCGATTTATTGAAGATATCCGACCATCAAGAAGGAGACTCTAGATGGCTGAAGATACTAAGAGGCCAAGACAAGAAATTGATATATACAGTTGTCCAATTTCTTGTCGACATTCTGGACCATTCAAAAGAACCACACCCATAGATGATGCATTGTTGAAAATCCCCCTTTTTCAATGTTCCTATGCATGCGAAATTGGTAAGAATGAGATATATTTTCATGAAACCAGAGGAAAAGTTTGTTTAAACAAAATCATTTTAAATAAAACAAAAATAAATTAAAAAAAGAAGAGTTGAGAAACACTTTTTTGGGAAATTTAAAGGCCTCCTACTCAGGCCTCCCATTTGACCTGGTCTGGAAACAGTGTTTAAATATTCAAAATAACAGACTATTGCTATCTCAGGGTTCCTGAAGGGTCTTAATCTGGATGTCCATATGGGACATTGTGGATGATCTCAAGCTTCGGTCATGTGCTAATCTGTTCTCTCTTTTCTCTGTTCCTTCCTTTCTCCTGTAATACGTTTTTATCCTAATTGTGATTTATACTTTTTTTCTTTTCTTTAAAAATGTAATTATAAGGCGTGGCTTGGAGTGGCGACAATGCGGCTGCTCCCTTCAGAGCCGCCGTGCCGGGCCCCCCAAAAATGCAGCTCTTTTCGCGGCGGCCGGTCCCGGAGCTGCAGGTATGGCCATCAGTCCTGGGGCCTGGGGGTTACGTGCTGCAGAGGGCGCGTTCCTCGTCTCCCGCTCTCCCCTCCCCCTCCACGAAGCACAGAGGCAGGGAACCGCTTCGGGGGCAGGCTTGTCTGGAGGCCCCCTCACACCATCCTGCTAATCCGGACAAAGCTACCATGACTCGGGAGCTGGACATCCCTGGGGCCCCCTTCACCATCTGGTGGGGCGCACTAGCCCATTCAGGGACTTGACCTGCTCGCTCAGACAGCTCCTGGAGGAGGGGAGCCCTTGCTTACGAGTTATCTCCACTAACCACCACTCCCCTGAGGCTGCCTACAGATCCCTCCGGCCTGCTCCTGGGGCGCCCCTGCCCATCCACCGGAGCTTGGCGAGCACCCCCTTACCCTTGATAACCCACAAAGACAGCTATGGTGACAGGGCCTTCTGAACCTGCTCCCCCCCACAAGGGGTCTTCGCATGTGGAGGTAAGCCAGCACCTCCTGTCCACTGTTGCACCCACTAGTAGGGCCCCCCCGCACACACAGCAAGCAACACAGCCCTAAGTAGAAGTCTCTCCCCCACCCCCTTCCACTTGCTGGGGTGCCCCGGCCCACTCATCCACCTGCCCCCCCATGGTTGTCAACTTGCCCTGAAGATTCTGGCTGCTTCCGCAACTCCGGGCCACTACTGGATCCAAGGTCACCCACCGTAGCACCCTCACCAACCACACCATCACATAAGGGTTCTAAGTACCCACCAACCTGAGGAGCTACTAAGGCCAGGCCCAGAGACTCCTTTCTAATTGATTCTGATAATCGAACGCAAGCACGCCGACACTCCCCACTCTAACGGGATCCCACCATGGCTAAGCAGTCGAAGGCCAATAAGAACGCGGACATCTCCACAATGCTATTGCGGCCGATAAAGCTAAGAAAACTGATACCCCTCTCAAATTTGCCGCACAGAAAACATCAGACGATAAAGAATCCCTAGCAACTAAAGAGGACATCCAGGCCTTTATGGCAGACATTAAAACCGAGTTCAGATCATGCATGACGGAACTCACTACAAAGCTGGAGCACACTAACCAAAGGGTTACAGAAGTGGAACAGCGCATAGGGGAAATTGAAGACCGTTCTCAGAACCAAGCAACATCAATGGGGGAGATCCAACGTTCTATCAAATCCCTGTTAGACAGGTGTGAGATCCTTCAGTTTAAACAAGAAGATTTGGAAAACAGGGCTCGACGTATCAACCTCTGTATCCAGGGCATTCCAGCCTTCATCCTGGACAAAAATCTCCCCGAATACGTAGACATTTTCTTTCAAGCCCTTCTCCCCCATCTAGATAAATCACTGCTTCTACTGGACTGAACCCACAGGCTCCCCCCTCGACGGGGGTGACAACTGACTCCCCTGCTGACGTGATAACCAGAGTGCACTTCTTTACAACCAAGGAGGCCATCTAGGCAATAAGCCGTACCCGAGATGAAATATCCTTCCAGGGGACTCCTCTTCAGATCTACCAGGACCTTTCTCTTCTTATCTTACAAAAAAGAAAATCACTCCATCCGCTCACCCTTTACCTCCAGAACCACCAGATTCGATACAGGTGGCTCTTTCCAACAGCCCTCCAATTCACTCGCAATGGTTTCCTCTGTAGAATTGCCCACCTGGAGGATGCAGAAAAAAGATTCTACACTCGGACTCCCCTGAAGGCGCCTCAGCGTGCACAGTACTTGACAACACGGGCGAAGCTCCTGCCTCCCCAACAAAACCCAAGGGGTCCTCCTGGTCTCGAGTCACGAGGTATGGGAAAAGAAAATAAATATTTGCACGCTTCCTGCGGATTCCCGTCCTCCCCAGGCCCTCTAGAGTCCTCGACTAATTCTTCTGCAATTTCCAATTCTTCAGCTTTGAGAAACAAGCTTAACGACGGCCCCCCCATGCCTCATGCCCGTTTCCAAGGTACAGACCACCAATGAGTCCTTGGAATTACTTTTTCATACAAACGCCAGGTCCTCCACATTGGCGGGGTGCATGGCTCTGGCCAAACTGGCCATGGGGGGGGGGGGGTCTGATCCTGAAACCGCGGGCCCCCCCACGTTATATAAGTTGAGGCCTCCCCGTTGGAGCCTCTGTTTAAAAATTCAGAGTCAGAGTGATCAACAGCTGCGACCCCCCTCCCGACAATAGCGGCTAGTCCTCCGCCCCCCGCCGTGTTACCCCCAGGCTCTCGAACTGTCCGATTTATCTCCCTGAACGTCAAGGGCCTCAACTCCCCGGCTAAGCGCAAATTGATTATCCAACAACTCCTGGACGAAGAAACAGGTGTGGCCATGTTGCAGGAGACCCACCTGCTCCTGGTGGACTTTGGGTGCCTCAGATCTAAAGACTTCTCACTACAGTTTCTGGCCTTGGATGGCACCAAAAAGGAGGGACGGCGATCCTCTTCAGAAAGGAACTGAATCCGCACATCCTGAACTCTAAAACTGACCCAGAGGGCTGTTACGTGGCAGTTAAGTGCCTTCTATTGGGCCAACTATATACGGTAGTCTCCGTATACGCTCCTAACGTGGGCCATACGGCCTTCTATGATTCCTTGTGCTCAACCCTCTCATCTTTCTCAAAAGGGTTGAAGGTTATTGGAGGTGACTTTAACGGAGTTCCAGACCCCACTAAGGACAAGTCACATCCTTAAAGATCTCAACACGGTCCTGGGAATCCTGTGCCTTTTTAGGACCCTAGAGGTGGTGGACGCCTGGAGGGCGCTTCATCCTACAGAAAGGGACTTCTAGTTCTACTCATGCGTCCACAGGACCTTTTCCATAATTGACTTCATACTGACGTCACTGCAAACTCTGGCTTACGTCAAGGAAATCTTGATTGGAACAAGCACCCTGTCAGATTACACGCCAGTAACTCTAGAGCTTTGAGCCCTTCAGGCCACACCCCCTCCACCACGCCGCTGGGTTCTATTTGACCCAATCCTCAACGACCTGCCCCTGAGAGATGCAATCGCTTCCACGATCCGAAACTTCTTTAATGACAACCGCAATAAAGGCACCTCCCCGGCGAACACTTGGGATGCGATAAAAGTGGTGGTTCGGGGGAACTTATTGCTCAGGGAGCGGCATACCATAAATCCAGGCGTCAGACTCACCTCTCACTTGAGAAAGAGCTCCAAGAAGCCGAAAAAACACACAAGCTGAAGGGATGGTCCCCGAAAACACAATGGGCAATCCGCACCGCCCGCAACAAAATCGAGGCGCACTACGCCAAACATACAGCCAATCTCTTGTCCAAAGCGAAACAATTCTAGTATGCCAAAAATAACAAAGCGAATAAACTGTAAGTGAGTAAACTGGCCAAGGCAAGACAGACCAATACCATTATCGGGCTACGTGACTCTCAAGGCAGGGTTCACTACACAGAGAGGGAGAAACAACAACTGGCAGCGGCCCCCTAGAGACTGAAGCAAACAAAGGGATGTCTACAAAAAACATCTCTACCCCACCTTCAGGATGCGGCCCGAACAAACCTTGATGCACCTATCACAAGTGAGGAAGTCAAGGAAGTTATCAAGTCCCTTAAAGCACGGCCCCGGGTCCAGACAGGTTCTCAGCAAGATTCTATAAAACTTTTTGACTTCAACTGGTGACCCCTATGGTGGCCCTCTTTAACTGTTTCAGGGACTTAGGCACGGTCACCCCGTCCATGGTAGAATCCATCACAATCCTGTTGACCAAACCGGGAAAAGACCCGAAAGACCCGGCCTCACACAGACCCATTGCCCTGATGAACATTGACGCCAACATTTATTCAAAAATCCTGGCCAACCGCCTCTCAACCATTTTACCCGAACTAATCCATCCAGACCAATCTGGCTTTATTGTTGATGGATCTACGGGTGACCATATCCGCAGAGCCTTGAACCTGATTGATCCCACAACCCGGAAATCACAGAAACTAGTCCTGGTGGCCCTAGACGCCGTCAAAGCATTTGACAAGGTGTACTGGGCCTTTATGGGTCAAACTATGGAAGCCTTTCATATCGTGCCCATGTTCCATAAAATGGTCCTAGCGAATTACCAAGTCCCGAAAACCCTTCTCAGAGTTAATGGCATCCTGTCGCCCCAATACCGTTTGGCTGTGGGACCAGGCATGGATGCCCGCTATCCCCATTACTTTTTTGACATGGTGATGGAACCAATCGCCCAGAGCATCAGAGCAAACCCCAACACCAAGGGCCCTCAAATTGGCTTTACCCAACACAAAATAGCCCTTTATGCAGACGATGTCCTACTCACCCTTGCAGAACCCGCTCGCTCTCTGCGTCATGCCCTAGCAGAAATAGAGAACTACGGGAAAGTCACAGGCTTTTCGATTAACTATCACAAGTCGGTGCCCCTGGGGACGGGCCTGTTGCCGGCTGACCGGAGGCCCTTTCTTCACTATGCCCCGTACAATGGAAGGAAAAAGCAATCCCCTACTTGGAGTCCATATCCCAATGGACCCAAAAGCGGTCTATCAGGCAAACATCCCCCCACTCTTCTGTGAACTGGAAAAGGTGGGTGACACAGGTGGGTGACACAGGAAATCTCCCTGATGGGGCACATTACAGTGAGCAAGATGAATCTTCTTCCCAGATTTCTGTATGCATAATCCGCTCTCCCAGCAACAAATGCCCCCGGCCGCCCTCTAAGGGCTCCAGTGAAAACTGCTCCATTTCATCTGGAAAGGCAAAAAGGCTCGGATCCCCCTGAAAATGATGCTGGGGAACGCACGCCTGGGAGCACTGGGAGTACTGACCTGCAGAACTACCAAATAGCGGCCCAACTAGCCCACATCCATACCTAGTTAATGACTTCGGCGCCCCAGGTGGGTGGAGATGGAGCAATCCTGGCTGCTCCTCCCGTTACATTTTTCTCCCGCACACCCCACCTCAACTCCGACAAAGCGGGGATGAGCTTCTGCTTTCCACTAAACAAACGTTAAAGGCATGGGACTAGGCGCGGCAACGACAAAAGATCCGAGGGGCCTAAGCCCCTTCTCCCTGGTCTTTATGAAACTCGCCTTTGCCCCCAGAACCATTCCCCACAACTTCAAGAACTGGATCAGGAGAGGCCTAGAGACACTTGGCCAACTTTTCATGGAAGGTCACCCCCGAACATTTGAACAATGCAAAGAGACTTTTCAGCTGAAGGAAGCAGACAGATTTACGTATATTCAGCTTCGACACTGGTGCCCCCACCAGCAAACTCAGCAAGCAGCAACGCGCACGACCTCACCACTTGAACTAACGTTACAAGAGCTCCCGATTCGAGGAAGGATCTTGGCCCTATACAAACGCTTTTCGGGCGACTTCCTTAGCTCCAAAACCCGAGCTATGGCCCAATGGGAAGCGGATCTAGGGCATGCACTAATTGACCAGAACTGGGTGGACATTTGGTCACATACTCATTCAGTGTCCGCTTGCATCACAAACCGTTAATGAGCATACAAACTCTTATTACGTTGGTATTACCCCCCACTAAGGTTTCATCATATGAACCGGGCTCTGAGCCCCGCCTGTTGGACACTGTGTGGGCAGCCGGGCTCCTTCTACCACATGTGGTGGGCATGACCGAAGGTTCAACATTTTTGGTGCCAGTGCATAACCATAATTGCGGACATTACCCAGAAGGTAATACCGCTCGAACCTGAACCTATCCTTCCAGGGGTCCCGGTCACGGGATGCTACCCAAGAGCTGGAAGAAAAGCTAAACTCCTAACCCAATGTCTCCTGGCAGCGCGGATTGTGGTGGCCCGCACTTGGGAGACTGCTGAGGGTCTGTTGGTGGCATTGTGGTGGGGGAATATGTGGGACATCCTAATTGCAGAGAAGATAACGGCGGCCAGAGCAGGAACTCTGCACCACTTCAAGGACACTTGGGCCCCATTCTTAGACTATATTCAGAGGTTCCAGGCCCTCACTTACCTACCCTGGAACACAGCGAGAGTTCTGGAAGGGACAGAAACAAACCGAGTGGAGGAAGAAATATAAGGGGAATGAGGGTTGGAGGAATGGGGAGCGATTGAGGGGGGGGGGTTGACTGCCCTTTATTGATTTTACCTGTAATGCACTGACTCTGCTCTGTTGCAAAAATAAACACAGTTTTAAAAACAAAAAAGTAATTATATATGACTAATGGAATCACTTTTTTTGTAAATGTTTTTTTATTTGTCTGGAGAATGTAAGCATATGCTTGTAATTAAATTATTTCTGTGTGTAAATAATATTCTTTTATGCTATTCTGAGTAAAACCTGTTTGTAAAGGTTTGTTTAAACCATATACAAATAAAAAATAAAATTTTTTAAAAATGCAGATTTTCACTGGCTCTCACTGATGCCCTCTGGTAATGGATTTGGCACCTCAGTGTCTGTGATATCTAAAAGACAAAAATATGTAGGTGAATATCTTACTACCTTACTTCAGATTTTGTTAAATAATTTGCCACCCTCCTCCTTAATTGCTGTCTATGCTTAGTTGCTGATAGACTTTGTATATTAGTTGCTGCTGCAACTTCAATTGCTCCTTAGTTCTTTAGTCTGTTTCTCCCTCTGAATCTTACTGTAAACTCTCTTCCATGAACTTTAATCTAAATGTATTGGGCCTCATTATGACCCAGGCGGTAAGTTACCACCTGGGTCGTACCCTTACCACCATGGTGTAAACTACGTTTACACCATGGTGGATGGCGGATTTACCGCCCCATTCCAAGGTGAGTGGGGCGGTAAATCCCCATTTCCCATTTTACCCTTCCCCATTCCCATTTTTGCCCCATAGGGCATAATGGGAGTGGGGAAGGCGCTAATTACGCCACCGTAAATTACGGTGGCGTAATTAGCACCATGGTCCCTTAGCGCCATGGATTTTAACGCCTGCAAAAAGCAGGCGTTAAAATCACCATGGTGCTAAGGGACCTTGTAATCAGGCGTTAAGGGTCGGCGCCGTTTACGGCGCCGTTAACCCCTTAACGCCTGACTCGTAATGAGGCCCATTGTCTTTTCTCTTCTTAACATATTCTTCTTGTAACTATTAAACTGACCAACTTTCATTTAATTGCTGAAATAACAATTTTTTTTTTGTAACGTGTTTATTGGCATATCTAATAGGATAGTAATTGGTTTTACGGTTTCTTATCCACATTTTTAAACCATTGTACATGTTAAATTAACATTCTAGAACAAATAACAAACACAAACTGTCTTCATGCATTTAACAGTTTGTAGCCTCTTCTGTGGTCTAGTAGTGGTGTGGTGGCGTTTCAGTGCCCATTGTTGTAATGGTTGTGTGAGCGAGTCAGTTCTTTGTGCTCTTTCTGCATTGTAACCATTGCATCATGTTAATTGCTGAAATAACTAATGTGACAGTTTGAAGTGTTTCCTGCAAATTACGTTTTTTTATCTTGTTAGCTCACTCAGAACCATTTATCCGCTGACGTTGGATAAATCAGTAAAACTTGAATTAAATAATCTTTGTTACCGACAGCCGCCCGCACTACTTTTCAGTTCAGTTTAACTTCGATTTGAATTTCCTTATCGGACATTTTCTGATGCTCGCGCCGCACGTAGACTACGTGTGAAGATTCTTTCTTCTAATATTGTCCGTGCCGTGTCCGAACAAAGGAATATGCGAGACAAAAAGAAAATAAATACACTTGCGATGAAACGAACGGATAAACTATTTACTGGGTTAGTGTTAAATGGATTATAATTTAACAGTTTAACTCAAGCGATAGCCGGCGCGCGATTGTATTACATTACACGCGCACTTGTTAATAAGTTTATACGCGCATTTGTGAAATATTTACACGGCACACTCAGCACGATTTCAGTTCCATTTATGAGCGCGTACACTGGAAGCTTTCAAAATAAAACAGAACTTTACCAATAAATGAATCTTGCACAAATGTCTTTTCCTTTAAGAAGTTCAAAAATATTTAACATCTAATAACACTTCAACTTCAATTTAGTAATTTAGCATGCTTCATCTGTAATTCTTCTTCAGCTTCAGAATGTGACCCAAGTGTCACTGAAATCTTCTGAGATTGTCTTTTCTTTTGGGCATTCACTAGTTCTGAGATTGTTGAGTTACTTTAAGAACTTATTTACTGAGCTATAGAATCTGCAACCTGCCTCTAGGGAAACTCGAATGAAAGGCAGTTTGGAACTCCAGTTAGAAATTCCAAACTACATCACAATTCATCTCCTCCAATCATTGTTGCTGAAATGAAGCTCCATCTTGCTTTGGGGGAACAAAGGTCTCCTGCTAGTTTTATTAAGGAAAATTTACATATTCTAAATCTTATCCAATACATAACCCAAACATCATTTCATTAAAATCTTCATTTTAAATGTTTAATTGAATAAACCTAAAAGTGAATATTTACATGTACATTTTGAGTGAGTGCTTTCTGTAAGTAAATGCTTTTGGAATTCTAGAAATGTACCATGGGATCCCCTACCTTCATGGGCTGTTATAAGCCAATTCCCCTCAGTTTTCCACAAATTACAGTACTGGGATGAAGAAGAGGCCACAAAGAGAAATAAAGATTACATCCTTTGACCACTTTAGTACTGGGACGAGGAAGATGCCGAAGAGCTGCAAGGGTCGGGCATGTCCCTTTTAATTATGGTCAGGCAGGGCTGATTAAGCACCCACTTCTGCACCCTGTCACAGGGCTGCAGATGTATAAAGGGAGACCAGCCAAGCAGGGAAGAGACCAACAGGGAGACCTGTATGGGGAAGAACAGCATGAGGCCCTTGTGAGGAGGCAGCTGCGGTGGCACCAGAGAAAGAGCCAGGACACTGGCAATTATCCCAGCGGACTTGTGGGACCCAAAACAAGTGTGGGCTGTGTACTTTCCAACAGCCTGGGACCCTCCAACAAGCAGCAGAAGCTACTAATGAGCCCAGAGCAGAGAGCACCCCTAGCCCGCGTCCAGGAAGAAGCCTTTAAGCGTGTAGAGAGAAACACAAGGCAGGTGAGCGGAGCTCGCACTGGTGCGTTTCCCAACTTCAGCAGCAGAGAGGAAGTAGCCCTCCTAATGGGACGGCAAGTGAGAAACAGTCAGTGAAAGTAAGCAAATAAATACATATTGAATACCAAACTAAATGGATACTTAAAATTGAGCAACACATGCACATTGAACACTTTCCTCATGGGAGCCATAAGATGGTGTGTCCACATCTGGCTGAGGTGTGCGGGCCCGACTTACATGTGGCGTGGGTGCATCCTCTGGTGCATGCTCTAGTCTACCTTGGGGTCTGGCCAACTCTTGTGTGACACTGTGGCTAGGTGACGGCAGCAGTGCAGTGCGTCCTGCTGCTGTGGGTGTGTGGCCCTCATCAGAGTCAGACCCACTTGTGGCTCCATTCATACCCTAGGCGCCCGTGGTGGCTTCCAGGGAATGAGGCACTGTCGCCCTGCAGCCCTGTGGACGCTGACCCGTCTGGTTGGGCTACGGTGGGGTGACGTTGAATGAGTCCGGCATCAGCGTCGCGGCTCGGCGATAGCGCAATGTGCGATGGATTTATGGGTTCCTGGTAAATTTTTACGCCAATCGATATTTGCGTTAATGCCGTGTCTCTGTGTGCGTGCACTTTCCGCCAGGCAGCGTGGCGTTAGCGCAAATGGCGCTCGACAAGAATACCGCCAAACTCATGATGAGGCTGAAAGTGCTAAAACCATACTGAGAATTTTGTGGGGGCATACCTAGATATCGTGGTTCACAGTGACAGTTGGCCCAAACTGATTCACCATCTGTACGAAATCACCCGTGCCCTGAGGAAAGCCAGCCTAAGAGCCGACCCACGGAAATGCCATCTTGCGCTTGTGCTCCACGGACGGCAATGACTTCATTGCGGGAGCAGTGGGCTATATAAAAACAGCTCTTCACAATACAGGTGAGTCTCAATACGCTCTGTATGTTCGTTGTTTCTGAGGAAGTCATTGTTTGCCTTGCCTTCCTATTTTCCTTGCCTGCCCGTTACTGTGTTCCTTGTCTATTTTCTCTTCCTACCTTGTTCTTCTCTCAACAGTCACTTTTCTTGGGGACTGTCATCCTCTGGTCTCCTGCCTGTACATCCTGCTTCTGGTCTCCTGCCTGTGCCTCCTGCCACTGTTTTCTACCATCCCTTTCTTGGCCTTTTGGTGGTCATCCTCCTACTATTGTGACTGCCTTCTAGTGTACATCTACACCTGATACACCGCTGTTACCAGCTTTCCCCGTCAGCGACTTGCGATGTCACAACATCACGTTAATCCGGGAACAGCTGCCTCGTGCCGTGGGGTGTTGGCCCTGTGTGCCTGTATCGTCTCTCACATCCCAGACAGAGTTCCGGGGATCACACCCTATGCCATACTGGCCACAGTTTGGAACTCTGGGGGACAGAAGAAGATCCAGAAGCGATTATAGAAGGTTTATACTTAACTATTCCACCATAGCCGCTAAACTAACAGACAAATTAAAGAACGCCCAACCACAGGAATTACTCTGTACTAAAGAGGATGACGCGAGTTTTGACGGATTGAAAAATATACTTTGCAACACACCCCTCCTTAAGATGCCAGACTTAATAAAGAATTTCTATTACCAACAGATGCATCCAAGGTGGGCTAGGCACCATACTCTCACAAGAACACAATGTCATCCAACACCCCATACAGGGCCATTTTAAGCACTTTTGGGGCCCTGGGCAAAGCCATCTTTGGGGCTCCCCTCCACCAGACCAAAGGAATTAAGGGATCAAGAATACTGGTCGCACCCCCTGCCCACACCCATCGCGCTCACAACCTATAAATTAATATTCTGTCTTGAAGCATAATAAGCACGTTTTCTCAGTCCCCTTACCCTCTTCATTCTTGTTCTAATCAGAATGATAAACAAGTAGCATTTGAAGACCAACATTAGCAGTCTACAAAGGGGTTACTGTTCTAGTACAAACAGGATACTTTTTTTTATCAATAACATCCAAGAAGGTAGATGTAGTATTAATGCAGGACTGTATGTAAAAGGTACATGTAACCCATAATAGACAGAGAAAACACATTAGCTGCCTCGCAGAATGCAAAAGTGCTCAAGCATTGATAGAGACAACCAATTGGAAGGAAGGAGAACGCTATACATACCATAGCATGGATAGTGGATGCAGATTAGAAGCTACGAGGAAGGTGTCTTTATCCAGACAGACTGAGATTAGAAGTGGGATATGGGTTTCAAATAGTGTTGCCATTCGATATATAACACGACCATGCATGCTATGTACCCTGATAGTATGATGCTACATTCAATAACTGGTATGGAAAACCATATTGTGGTGTGCCTATGGTGTGCGAAATAAATATGCTCACTATTAGAGTGAAAGCAACCCTATAGCCAGTGAAACCATGAATAAGGCTTTTATGAAGATCATAGCATGAGAAGGAAATCACTCTGAAGGGCTGACAATTTTGAAAGGTTTAGGGACTGGCAATATTGAGGGGTTAGGCAATACAAGATTAAATGAGATTGCCAGTATCACACATTGGTTAAGGGGTAAAGCTGGGATGTGTGCCAACTCTGCAATTTCTGCATTTCAACACTTTCATTTCCAGTTCTTACCATGAACTAAAACAATCCCATTTTATAAAAACGAACATGTGATTTGTGTACTTTCCATTACCAAACATAACCATTTTTAAACAAAATATTATAGAAGGGTGTTATGCAAAATGGAAATGATTCTAACTTCATTCTCTATCAAGGGAAGTATATAAGTACCAGCATACCAATCGATATGATTTAACTAATTTAATCTGGGTTTGTCTTTTGTATTTTAAAGCTTTAAATACTTCCAAAACAATAGCTTGTGACATTCATTTATAAACATGCATATAAACCTTTGACTTTTACCCAAAAGCAAACCGTTTTCTGTGTCATACGAGCAGACCTTGGAACTATGCTTGCACAAGGATTGCAACATCTGGTCTGCTCTTTTCTGTCTACCACCCCTTCCATTCAAGTGGCCTACATATGAAGAAAGATCAAGTAATGGGCCAAACGATGCCACCACCTCACAGAAGACCGCACAGTAATGTAAGAGATATTGGATGATTTGACCAGGATCACTGTATCGTCTTCTGGCAAATCCAGGATACAAGCATGAACGCTTTCGTTCCATAGTCTTTAATTTTGATACTTATTCACCTCATGGACTAACAGTTTACGCCATCGTTGGAGGCAATTGCCTAGGTTTTGCAACACCTCATCTGAACAAACCAATTTCTAGACCTTCACCATACGGATGATATGTTAGGTTTTATAGCAACCCCAATCTGGTGCAGGTACGTTACTGATAATAGCAGATGCTGTTATGCAAAAACAAGTACATATGCAGGCAGGTTTATAAACTTCGGATATAGGAACGGCTCAGCCAGCATTGCTGGAATGTGATATTCTAATTTTGCATATGAACACATATCTCTGCTAAGGGTGCTTCACACGCTGCGCTAACCTGTGAACCATTGTGACACTCGATTTATCAATATGCATTTATGCATGTGCAATTTTGCCTATTGCACATGATCAACATAATTCCTACAGGAAGCAAAGAATGCTACAGAGTTGTGCCTTAAGGAACACACAAACTATGTATACCAAGCACAGTGAACACAGAAAGCAATACATGATGAATTGATCAAGGCAGAATGTACTTGTCAAAACACAAAGGCAATGGGTTTAGAGCCTCAGCAGCACCCCATAAAATATTCTGATATGTGCTATTTAAGACTGGTGAACAATGGAATCTTACTTCTTTAGATCAGGCAGTCTTGTGGGGCCCCCACCAAGGTGGGGGCCCTGGGCAAGTGCCCCTTTAGCCCTCCCATAAAAACGTCTCTGACCCCATGTTCTATACCAGCAGGAAGCTTTTCCCAAGGAAACAACCCTATTCTACTGTTGAACTTGTGATCTTGGCTATAAAATGGGCTATCATGCACTTAAGATATAAGAATGGAAGAAAGTTCAGATTAATTACGGATCACTCTCCATTGACCTGGTTGAGCTTATGAAAGGACACCAATGCCAGAGTAATGAGGTGGTTCTTGGACTTACAACCTTTTTGTTTTACTGTCGAACATCGAAAGCGGTCAAGAAGAGAGGAAATGTCGACTTATTAAGCCGGTTTCCTGTCAATCAAGAAGGGGAAGCCGCAAACATTAGGGGAAGTGTATGTGACGAATCGAGGGAATTAGTCCCTTCTCTGCAAGGGGGAGCCTCTCCCTTTGAGGCTAGGGAGGTGAGCCTGCTTTGCAAGACCTTCTTCAGGGGTCTGGGCAAGTGGGACCTAACTGGGAGAGACTCCCCCTTAGGGGACAAGGAATCCCGTTGCGGTGAGGAACTCCCTCAGGCATTCCCAATGATGCCATACCTGGACTATCCGACGTGCCAAACAGTATGAAATCCCTAACTTATGCCATTATAAGCAAGAAAGAGAATCTATCTCTTTAAAGAAAAACCTCCAATTAACTGTGACGAGGAGGATGAAGGCATACACGCTGCACCAAGGCGAGCGAGAGGAATGCATACGCAGGCTGGGGAGGTCCCTTGGAAGCGTAACACTTGAAGGAGGCAGAGCTGAAGACACCCGTGGAGACTGTGATGTTGAGAATTGCTCTGAACGCGATAAGCAAACGCTGGAGACATGGCGGATGCAGGCAGTGAGAACCTGAGGAAACGGGAGCACAGAACTCATGGTGGGGTGACCATGAGGACTTCGTTGTGGGCAGGCAGCCCAGTCAACGACTCCAACACCACCCCGCTGAGGAATCAGCAAACGGTCCTGTTACCTGCAGAGGATCCGAGACGCCAAGCGATAGAGAGAGAGCTGCCCGAAGAGGACGCTGGTGAAAACAAGCCGACAGAGAAAAGGAACAAAAGAGGAGGTCCCAAGCAACCATAGGCCCTGGAGACATTCCCATGTAATATTAGAGGTAATGCAGAGAAAGGGAGGTCACACATTGAATGGGCCCATGCATGCCAAGGACACACATTGAATGTGGCTGTTGTCACAGATGGCCTGAAGAACACACCAACTTTCAAAGACAGTTCAAAGGATTTCATTATTGATTTAGATAGGGCTATGATATATGATAGGTTATTTATAATGCGCTTAATACCCAGGGGTTTCTAAGCGTGGACCTGGGGATCGAACCCGTGTTGCTCCATGACATCTTGCTTCCAAGGTGAGCACGTTGCCCCTGAGCTATCCTCCCACGACGAGGACCGTCCCTCCCTCTCTCTCATGTTCCCCAGGCCTCCCTCCATCCCAGCCCAGAATTCCATAAAGCCCAAGGTGGTCGCTAGACATTGGGAACCCCTACTACCTAGACTCTCTCTGGCTAGTGATGAAGGTCTAAAGGCATCCGCCTTTGACTTACTCCCTAATGGGTCTTCTAGGAGGAACTTACCCTATGGTCCCACAAGAAGAATGATAACCGGAATAGGTGCCTTCCGACTACCCAGGCCTCACTCAACCTTTTCCTCTCATGCCCTCGTACCACTCACCTTGAGTTCATTCCTTCTTTTCCCTGCCTACTAATCTGCACCCTCCTCTTTCTCCAACTCTTTCTTTTATCTACTCCTCTCTCTGTCCCTCCAATGTTATTCCACTTCACATCTATTCCTCCTATCCTCTCCCCTCTCTCCACTCCACTACTTTCCACTCCTACTACTCTCTGCTCAGTACTCTCCACTCTACACTACACTTCTCTTCCAGTCAGTCTTTCACTCTTTCAATCCCCCTTCTCATTCAGCCTCTTACTTCCCTACTTTCCCAGTTACTCTCACTCATTGACTTTACTCACCACACACCCACACCCAGCCTCTACCACGCTCAGATCCACCATCCTTCCTCCACCTGTTCTCTGTCTGCCTTCTCTTTTCTTGACCCCCCCAAACAATCAACACCCACACCCAGCCTCTACCACGCTCAGATCCACCATCCTTCCTCCACCTGTTCTCTCTGTCTGCCTTCTCCTTTCTTGATCCCACCCCAAACAATCCACACCCAGCCTCTACCACGCTCAGATCCACCATCCTTCCTCCACCTGTTATCTCGGTCTGCCTTCTCCTTTCTTGATTCCCCCCCCCCAAACAATCCACACCCACACCCAGCCTCTACCACGCTCAGATCCACCATCCTTCCTCCACCCGTTCTGTCTGCCTACTCCTTTCTTGATCCCCCCCAAACAATCCACACCTAGCCTCTACCACGCTCAGATCCACCATCCTTACTCCAAATGTTCTCTCTCTGCCTTCTCCTTTCTTGACCCCCCCCCCCAAACAATCCACACCTAGTCTCTCCACGGTTCCCTTTTTATAGTACTTTGTTCGTGGTCCACCCCCACCCACCCCCCCAATGGCTGCCACTCTGACCTGCCCCTGTGAGCCAGCCACTGACTGTGTTTTCCCCAGGGGTAAGGTTGTGCTGCAGAAAATGCATAGCATGTCCTTATATCCCTTCCCCCTTTTCCAGTGCAGAGCTGGCATGAATCCATGTTGTCGGTCCGGCATCAAGATTGACGGTTTCAGCGTCCCTTTCAGCGAAGTGCCTTTACCGCCGTTGTAAGATAGTGGGACATTTAATGTTCTTTTCTTGTTTCTCCGTTGCATAGGTTTGAGTGTCTTAGTTTCGCTGCCAGGACTCCTGGTAGCTGGGGTTCTCATAGCAACACTTTTTTTCTCGTAGATCGTAGGGATGGAGGGATCTGAAGTAAAGCAGTGAGCACACCTGCCAGCATGTTGTATGGCAGCCATGGGGCGAACAAAGGAGATACTTTCTTCTCGCAACTAGGCACATGTGGGAACAGAGACTGGGACCCTCCAATCTCCCTCCCCCACCTCAGGGGCTTGACTGGCTCTACAAAACACCCTGGTAGGCCTCCGACTCCAGGTTGAGAGGACTTCCCCCACCCACCCTGACAGGGTCACATACCTCCCATTTTCATGACAGTGCACTTCCTCCTCAGGGAACCTGGCTACCTGGGGTATATCTGGAAAGCACGTCTACTTTTGACATTTCCAATTTGTTCTGGTCAAACAGAGGGAAGTCTGTCCCAAGGAGAACTTTTCAGGGAGTCTTGCCATTGTGATCATTGGTAGGGAGAGCTTTTTTTCCTATCGCCTAGTTTTCCACTTTGGCGTGGAGGTATAAATTGGTGTTCCCATACACACAGATTATGTGGCACCTGAGTCCCAGACTGAATACTTCTGTGGTTATCTGGTCTGACCTGATAACAGTCTTTCGGCTTCCCAAGTCTAATGATGCTCTGGCTGGTGGCCCCTGGACCCTTACAGGAAGATGGCGTTTCCTCATCCTGGAACAGAGCTGGGAGGAATTCTGGATCTGTCGGGTCGAACTCATATTCCAGGGCAACATCATTGGTCGGTTCGTCCTGTACCCCCTCTGCTCCCTCCTGCCCTCCGGTAGAGCTGCCGGCCCCGTTAACTCCCTACCGCCTCATTACGAGGTCTCCTCGCGGGACCCGCTAAGGATGCCTGGTAAAACCAGGATGGTCCAGGTTCCCTGAATGGGGAAATACCGGGCCCTCCAAGGTCGGAATGGCCCGGTATTTCCCCATTCAGGGAACCCGGTCCCTGTACCCGGTACCCGGTACCCGGCACCCGGCACCCGGTATGGGGGTAGCCATGCCGCAATGAGGCCCTTGGTCTTAGGTTCAGGAATAGTTTAGGCAGGACTCTGTTTCCTCAGGGCTGGATTCTCCTCTTTCACCCCCACTCCAGGTATTGCTTTGCTGCTGGTTCCCGAGAGTACATAGCCCTCTGGTGTGCATTAGACGTCTGGATGGCTTCTTCTAAGGAGGGTTCATGTAGCTGGTAAGTAGCTGGTAAACACCTTTTTGCAAATACCAGGACAAGGAATGTACTAACTGTTCTAAATCAGACATTTCTGTGGCCTCCTCATCGATCTTTTGGTTTTGCTACTTGTGTAAAAGGTCCTTCACTCTACAACATTTGGCAGGGAACGTCACCTTTCTGTAGTTGTAGATATCGTAGTCTGATCCTTTAGTGCTCGTGTTAGAATACTCCACTTCAGATGTTCACACAGGGTTTTAATGCTTGAAACACTTGCTGCGTTTCTCCTGTTAGTTGAGGGGCGATATGCCAGGCACAGCAATCTTGGTGCTAGGGTTCAATCTTGAACACTCGTTCAAAATTCATGAAGGAGGCAACTGGGTCTTCCACATTACTCAATGTCTGTAGGCTTATGGGTGGCACAGCCGATTGTTGCCGTCTGTCAGTAATAGCTGCCTGTAAGGCTGCAAAGTTTTCTATATGAAAACCGGAATGGAGAGCCTGGTGGTGGTGTGACCGCACAGGCAGCGTGGTGGACAGGCTGTCCCCTCAACTAGGGAAGGAAAGACGTCCGAAGCGGATGTCACATACAACAAACACAGAAACGAAGAGAAGGAAAAAGAAAGTCCCACACACCTATGGGTACCTGAGACATTCCCCCTCGACACTGAAGGTAAAGGGGAGAACGGGAATACCAGAAGGGAAAAGGGACTTGTTATATGATCAGAGATACTCGTCCCAGTACAAATGACGAGACTCTGAAAATCGCATTAATGAAATGGAACTATATCAATTTGATAAAGGTAAGCCTAGACTCTACACAGAGGAAGAGAAACAAAACTGGAACATTGCAACCTTGGGAAAAGGGGGGAAAAACAGAGTACCAGAAGCACAAATTGTAACACAATAGAGAGAGATAATTGTGCTTCAAAGAACTGATGGGTACCTAAAATAGACGTTATGCAAAAAAATCCTGAGATGGAAAAGTTGAATCAGAACTGTATAGAAACCCGACACTACATCAGAACTCTCAGTTCTATAGGAAAGAGAAAAGGATTCTGACCATAACCATTAATGAAAGGAGATAGAAAGAGTCTCAATACCATCCGGGAGTTGCAACAACTAACAGAAAGGATCACGAGAGACTATTTGAGAATTGCATACTAATCAGGAAAACAGAAAGAAGAGAAGACCAGTGCAGAAGCACAACCAACGGGAGAAGGGAGAACTTTCTTTGGACCTTTATCCGTGACTGATGAGCACCTTAGTTGGTAAACTCGGAAGGGAATCCCTATAGTGATATGGAAAGCTAGGCATTCTTTTATTCTTTAATGAAATGTGTTACAAATGTCCTCAATGTCCGCGACTTTCTGATCCGCGACAGATCTCCCCACAGCTGTATATCAGAAACATCCAGGAAACTTGGCAGACTGCTTCAGAAGGCTGGTCCTGTCCTTGACCTCGATATCTGTTCTATCTAGGGGTGTACCGAACTTCGGCTTCGAGTAAGTATTCGGCAGAATTGCGGATGACAAGCAGGTATTCGGCTTCGGCCAAAATCTTACTGCAAACCTTAGTCGAAGCCGAAGTTATACCTCTAATTCCAAGGCCCGGCTATATAAAGTGGCAGGCCTGTACACCCGTGCCAGAAGCAGGCCTTCGAGAAATGGCCAGTCATTCCTTGCGCCGCCGTGGTTAGCCAGGATTAGTTTGCAGAATAACCCTTTCATGTGATGGTCGCCGTGAACCCCTTCCAGTATGTTCTTCCCCTTTCATTTAGAGGCACAAAGCCTTCAGGGGACGGCAATCCCATCCACGCAGGACACAGAGCACCCTTTCTCGAGGGAGCCAAGGGGTGTGTGTGTGTGTGCATGAAGGGCACAGTCATGGCAGGCAGCACTGCAGTGTAGCGCCAAAGGATCCCGCTTCTAGCAGTGTGCGGAGAGGCACTGCAACTCAAGCCTGATCCTGAAGCGCCAGCTGGCAGGGCGGCAACAAACAAACAAAAGAACAAGTGGGGAATTCTAAAATAACTGCGGCACACTGCGGTTTCTTAATCTGAAGTCCCTATTGAGAAGCGTTACAAGCATACCAAAGAAATTTAACACCTAGCCGCATACAAATGCACTCCACAGGAACCATTTCAGAGTCACACCCATCTCCCGTCACGCTATTAAACCGAGCACTCGCTGCTCAGGAAGGCAGTATGGCAGACTGTGTCACTGTGTTCTCTTTTTTTAATTTATTTTTTAAAATGTTTATGTATTATTGCACACAGGAATAGCACTTACATATATGTTCAACATTTCTATCAACACATGGTACACAATTACTCTTGGTTCGAGTCTAGAATTTTGGTTTCAGCTAATCCGATAAGTACTGTTTGTATCTGGCCCATATGTTTCTGGGTCTGGAAATGGGTAGTATCGAGTCTATATATAACTCTTCTGTATCGTTTGACCATAGCATATCTCGATCTCAATCCGCCTTGGTGGGCGGGGCGGCGCTTTTCCATTTCAATAATATTGCCCTTTTGGCTATCAGTCAGCTTAGGTTCAAAAGTTTTCGCAATGTCGGGTTCATCTTCCCAACCGGGCCAAGCAGGCACAACCAAGGTGTCCACTCCACAGGCTGGTCTGCCATTTCCCCAAGGGCTGTGCAAACCACTGCCCAGTAGTCTTTCAGCTTCGTGCATGCCCAGAGCATATGGTGGATATCTGCGTTATCAGCCTGGCACCTTGGGCAGGTTCCCGTAGCAGCGGGGTAGATGCATTTGAGTCTTGCAGGAGTATAATGTGTCCTGTGTACTATTTTATAATGTATTAGTTTGTATCTAGAGTTACATGATATGTGTTTAGTCAATGCGCATTTCTGGGTCCATTCGTGGTCTTCTATTTGCTGCCCCAGGTCCTGTTCCTGCTTGTTTTTGGCTGCGTGGATCCCAGGTGGGCGCGTCTGAGCCACGATTTTATATAAAGCAGGGGCTGTGATTTTCGCCGGGCCACCTGTAAATATATATCCGAGCCCCATATTTATCTCCGGTTCTTCTGGGAAAGTGGGACATGCATTTCTTATGATGGCTTTTATATGCATATATTATAGCTTGTGTGTTTGTATTTCCCACTGTCTTTGAGATATTACCATGTCACAAAGCGCTTGTCCGGGAATAACTGCCCCCACTGCACAATGCCTCTAACACTCCAATGTGTGGTTATCTCTCCATCCAGAGTGAATGGTGTATGGGGGTCACCCCAGATTGGCATGTTCGGGTGGTATAATCTGTCTGTACCAAATATATCGGCAATTTTGGCCCAGCTCAGCCTGGGATGTCCTCCCACACAAATGCGATGCAAGCACTTTTTAGTTTAGTGAACAGAGCGCGACCTGGCCAGACCGGTACTGTATTAAATAGATAGAACAGCTTTGGGAGTATGATCATTTTGATAAGGGCAATTCTGCCCATCAATGAGATGGGCAAGGCGCTCCAGCGTTTCATCTTTGCACATAGGGTATCAGCTAATGTGCTGTAGTTTAAGGCTCGGGACAGTTGGGCAGTTCTGGCCACATATGCACCAAGATATAGTATATGCATCGGGCTCCAAATAAGACCAGGTAACTCTTGGGGTTCTACTGTGTTTGTGAGTGGGAATACCTCCGATTTGTTGGCACTGAGCCTTAGGCCGGAATAGTCACCAAACTTCTTAACTTCTGCCAGGACTTTGCCCAGTGCACGGTCTGGGCTCCGCAGATATAGAAGAATATCATCAGCGTATAGAGCTATATTGTGTAGTTTACCCTCAAGCCACAGTCTGTGTGAACTGTATCGAGTTCTGAGCATGTCTGCTAGGGGCTCTATCACTAGAGCAAACAGCAGTGGTGACAGTGGGCAACCTTGCCTGGTGCCTCCCAACAGCTCTGGTATGTCAAAGTGCCATTCACTCTTATCTTGGCGTAGGGGCGTGCATACAATGTTTGGATCCTTTTAATGATGTTGGGGCAGAATCTGTAATTCCATATTACCCCAAATAGGAAGGGCCAGTTGACTGTATCAAATGTATTTTGCATATCGAGAGAAACAGCTATCCCTTGAATTTCGGGGGGGTATTGCTGCCACAATTTTGGGGCACCGCCTAATGTTCGTCGCTGTGGACCTACCCACAATAAACCCAGCTTAGTCCTCGTGAACCATGTAGGGCATCAATGGTGTTAATCGGGTAGCCAACATCTTTGCGAAGATTTTCGCGTCTGTGTTTATCAGTGACAGCGACCTGTACGAGCCGCATTCTTCTGGGGGTTTCCCTGGCTTAAGCAGCAACGTAATTACTGCCTCCCTGGTGGTGTCGGGCAGTTCCCCTTTGTTTAAAGCTTCCATTCATACTGCTTATAGTCTGGGTACTAGAAGTTGACTGAATCCTTTATAAAATTCCGCCCCTACTCCATCTGTACCTGGTGCTTTCTCATTAGGGAGTGCTTTTATTGCCTCTGCTATCTCAGTCTCAGTGATCTGGGTTCCTAGGGACTCTCTGGTGGCTTCAGCTAAACGTGTTGTTGGTATTTGGGAGAGGTATTGTTCTATCTCTTCTGTGGTATTGCACTGAGGGGAGTACAACTTTTTGTAGAATTCATAGAATGTTTCTTTCACCTTACTGTTCTCCCTGGTCACTGTACCATCCGGAAGGTTTATGCATGGTATTATTGTCGAGCCCCTTTCACCCCTCACCGTTCTGGCCAACAGTCTCCCCGGGCGTTCACTCTCCCCATATCGACGTGCCGCCACCGGTTTGTCGAAGTAATGGATCTCTTGATCCGCCGCTTCCTTATATTCATCTAGCTTAATTTTAATCTCTGAGCTTAGCTGTGATGACGGGGAGTGTGCGTACTGAGATTGTAAAGAGGTTATTTGCATCTCTAGGCGCGCCAGTCTACTACAGATATCCTTGAGGACTCCGCATTCAGCGGATATTGAATTGCCTCTTATACAGACCTTGAAAGCCTGCCATAATATTGCCTGACTGGATACAGAGCCCTCATTGATGTCAAAGTATTCCTGTATTTGCTGGGCCATTGTTGTTCTATAAATCAAATGTTGTAGAGCCGTAGGTTTACATTTCCAGGGTGGCCTGTTCACTGTAGTGTCAGGGATCCGTAATGTTAGCTATATTGGCGAGTGATCAGAGTATGTTCTGGGATAAATATGGGAACTAGTAACCCAGCTCAGTACCTCGCTGGCCACCAACCAAAGTTCAATTCGAGAGTGCATGTCGTGCACCGTGGAGTAATATGTGTATTCCCTTTTTGAGAGGTTTAGAGCTCTCCATGCATCTTTTAGGTTTATGTCAGACATGTGAGTGAGTATCTTCTGTGCTGCCTTTGTGAGTGTTCTAGGTTGTGTCGATGTGCGATCCAAGTGTACATCTAGGATGGTGTTGAAATCACTGCTGCATATCAAGTGGCCCGTGGGGTAGCACGCCAATTTTTCAAATATTGTAGAATAGTCGGGGTTGTCGATATTTGGCCCATATATGTTGAGTAAGACTCTCTCCTTATCGTAGAGAGTGCCATGGAGCAGCACGTATCTCCCCTCTGGGTCACGCTCAGAGTTAAGGCAGGTAAATGGCAGTGTTTTATGTATAAGAATCGCTGGCCCGCCTGGAGTATGTCGTGTAATACTGATGTGTCCCCCAGTGCGGGACCAATTGTCCTACTTGGTGTGGTCCTAAATGTGTTTCTTGAAGAAAGATTATTTTAGTGCTCTGTCTGTTGATGTACACAAGTATCTTCCTTTTCTTGATTCGGGATCCTAAACCACCAACATTCCAGCTTAGTATTTTTATGTTGTCCGTGTCTGCATTAGCCATGGTCTATAAAGTGGATGTAATCATGTGAATCACGGTCTATTTCGGTTGTGTACTTAACAACAGTAGTGCTTAGGGCCTCATTACACGGTAGGCGGTGAGCCATGGCGCTATTAGCGCCATGGCTCATGCCGGTAAAATACCGGCACCGCCTTGGCGGTAAGGGGATTTACCGCCCCATCCCAAGGTTGGCGGGGCGGTAAATCCCCCTTCCGCCATTGCCCTTCCCCATTCCCATTTCTGCCCCATAGGGCTCTATGGGAATGGGGAAGGCGCTAATTACGGCACCGCAATTTTGCGGTGCCGTAATTAGCTGCGAGGTCCCTTAGCGGGTTGGTATTTAACGCCTGCAAAAAGCAGGCGTTAAAACTCCAACCCGCTAAAGGACCTCGTAGTAAGGCGGCAGGGATTTACCGGTACCGGTATTTTACCGGTGCCGGTAAATCCCTACCGCCTACCGTGTAATGAGGCCCTTAGTGTCTGTGTGCTTTTTGTTTTTAAATCTTTCATTATGTAACTGAACTCCAACAAACTCAACCTGGTCCCTCCCCCCCACCCTCATAGTTCCCCGAACTTCAACTATGCCCGTTAATCCCCCCTCTCCCCACCCATTAACCTCTTGTGCACCTGCTACAGGGGGGACTGTAGCGACATCCTGCGCCTACACCGTACATAGTCATTTACAGTGTTACCGGTTCTATGTTGTTGCTCTCACTCATGCTGACACATGTGGGGTTAAGCTCAACAGCATGATTTGCAAGATAAGTCCTTTTTTTTGCCCCATATGTGGGTCTCCCGGAGAGGGCCTTCGCCGGAGAGGGCCTTCGTTTCCGCAAGTCCATTATTTATCGTTTACGTGCTTTCCATTGTGTGAATTCGGTGTTTCAAGAGTCTCGTTCGGTTCTGGGCTGCCTAACCGGAGGGGGGGATGTGTGTTTCAATGAAGTTCGCCACCTCCTCAGGGAACGTGAAAAAGTAAGTTTTGTTCTGATGTATCTTTAGCTTCGCCGGGTACAGCATGGCGTATTGTCGCTCACGCAGCAGTTTCTTGACCCCGGTGAAGAGTCTCCTTTCCTGTTGCACCGTCAGTGTGAAATCCGGAAAGATGCGTATGGTGTTGGCTTCCCATCTCAGTTCTTGTTTTTCTCTGGCAGTTTTCAGTATCAAGTCTCTGGGCCTCATTACACGGATGGCGGTGGACCAAGGTGCTATTAGCACCTTGGTCCATGCCGGTAAAATACCGGCACCGCTTTGGTGGAAAGGGGAATTACTGCCCTATTTCAAAGTTGGTGGGGCGGTAATTCCCCCTTCCCCCATTGCCCTTCCCCATTCCCATTTTTGCCCCATAGGACTCTATGGGAATGGGGAAGGCGCTAATTACGGTACCGCAAATTGCGGTACCGTAATTGGCTCCCTGGTCCCTTTGTGGGTTGGTTTTTAACGCCTGCAAAAAGCAGGCGTTAAATTCCCCAACCCGCAAAGGGACCTCGTAGTAAGGCGGTAAGGGTTTACCGGTATCGGTAAACCCTTACCGCCTACCGTGTAATGAGGCCCTCTGTCTCTATAATTTATCATGCGTGCTATGATAGGTCTAGGGTATGCACCAGGTTTTGGCTTTGGGGCGAGCGACCTATGTGCCCGCGCCACGATGAACATTGCCGACCATCCGGGATCTCCCAGGAGATTTCGTAAAAGATCTACTACTGCCTTTTCCATTGACCGCTTCAATGCTTCCTCCGGAACTCCGATTATGCAGATCTTGTTCCTCCGGGATTTAGCCTCTAAATCTTCACATTTGGTTTTCATCGTCCCCAGTTCTATTGCCATTGTGGACACTGTGGTCTTCAAGGCTTCCAGTGCATCTTCTGTGCCCGATATTCTCGTCTCCGCCTCCGCCATGCGCAATGTAGTTTTATCCAGTTGTGTCTTAATGGAGGTAACATTTGCTGTTAACCCATCCAGTTTTTCATTGAGGGCGGAGAAGCCCTGTTGTATGGCCAGAAAGACCGCCTGAGGGTCCATCATTGATGCTGGGGTAGCTGTTTGCTCTTGTGGGGATACTTCTTCGGACATCTCGGGTTCTGTTTATTCCTTATCGCTGTCGTGTATTTTTCCATAGTTCCTCTTCCTTTTTTAGTACCAAAGCCCTTGGGCATCGTTTTTTCAGAGGTGTAACCTGGGGGCAAGCCCAGCAGTCTTCTTCTGTGCGATTCTTATACCTGGTGGGCGTAAAATGGTGTTTTATGCAGGTTTTATGGATGCGTTTGGTTCGTTATCTGGGCTGATTTTGCGTGCCTACTCGCGCCTGTTCTGTTTGTGTTTTTAGTTCCGTTGTTAGTTTCCCCCTCCTGTTGTCAGCCTCGTGCCTCTGTAATGATCTTCTATAATTACTTTAAGTTTTTAGGGGTTGTTTCGTTGTTGAAGGGATGTGATCTTACTCTAGTCGTTTTGGCGTGTGCGTGGGTCAGCCGCGTCTTTTTCCCCCCGAAATGGCTTCCTTGCCTGCCCAGTTGTGATGAGTTTTGAGTCTGCAGCCCGTGGGGGATGTCACCGTGCCTCCAAGTTCTTTGAATCTTGTTGGGTCGCTGACCTTCTGCTCCACTTGCCGCCTGATTGCTAGTTATACTCTATAGGGCCCTCATTTACCCATATGTGGGTCCTTCCTCCTCGCAGGGGAGATTCAGTGTTCTCTCACTTGTCCCCTATCGCCTGTTTCTGGTGGCACCTGAGTTACACTGGCACCACTACTTCTGTGGATCGTGCGATAGAGGATATTTTGAAGTGGTGTCTACGTGGTTCCCTTCCAGCTAGGTCAGGCTGTGATTTTGTGGAGTGGTGTTGCTCTGCTGTAGCGTGGTCTGCCGGGGTGGCCCGTCACATGGCGGAAGCTCAGGGCGAGAGCCCCAGCCTGATGCAAATGGGGGCTGCCGGTTGAACAGGCAGTGGACCGACCCACAGGCCCAAGTGCTGCGGGGTGGCCCGCTCGGATGGCCGCTGGGGGGATATCCCTTCGTGCTCGCCCCCCGGCTCACTAGTGTCCTCAGCTGCGGGGGTGCAAAGTCCGCCGCCCCCCCCCCAAGAACGCCCGGGCTTCCCACGCCTCTCCCTCCGGGCCCCTCCAAGTGTCTGTGGCGGCGGGCCGAGCGCCCGAGGGACCGGTAGCCGCACCGGGGCGCAGTGATGCATGTGATCTCCCTCCTACCTTCCCGGCGCCGGCTCCCGCTGCTCCTGGGCCCCGCTCCACACGAGCTCCAGCGAACGCGTATCTGGGGGTCTGCAGGTGCTCTACGGTACCCGGAGCGCCCGCGACTCACTCCAAGTGCAGCTGGGCCGTCTATCTGTCCTCCATCACTCGCGCTGGTCTGGCGCCGGGCTCCTCCTCTCGCTCCACAGCGTGCTTCCGGCTCGCCTCCCTCGCCGCGCGTAGGAGTGTATACTTGATGCAGCCCTGATATCCTGCATTCTATTGTGCCCAAACGCGGGTTGCTTGGTCTGGGAGTGTTGCAGCACGTTTTCTCCAGTTTTCAGGAAGAACCGGGTCTGCAAAGCAGTTATATCGGCATTGTGGCCCTGGATGTCGCCAGAGCTCACATGAGAGCGCCATTCCTACTCGTGCGCAACAGCGCCCCCCTGTATTCTCTATGTTTAGCGATCCTTTCGCTGCCACACGCTGTCATTACATTGTTTTTATTTTTAAAACATTTTTATTATTTTATTACAACACACCAAACATACAAAACTTGGGACATCCGCATACAGTTCAACATCATAATGTTACAAGCTGAGTTCTTAAGTCCCACTCCCGACCAGCCCCCCTCCCCCAACTTGAGCCAATTTGTCCCTGTCACCAGCCTGTGATTCTTCGGGCGGGTTTGCTGTCTCATTATCTGGCTCAACATCACTGTAATCAGACTGGGTGGGCCTTTCATGGTGGCCACTAGCTGTCTCCATTCGGTTAGGGGTCCTACCTCCTCTACATACCATTTCAAACCAGACTGTCGTTTCTGCTTCTGCCCATTTCAGGAGGTCAGCCCACCACAGCTCTATCCTTGGTCTCTCGACCGCTTTCCAGCCCATTGCTATCCTTCGTTTGGCCAGGATATATGCTAGGTCTTTCATTTTGCTTATGTGCTTTGAGTTACGTGGCCTAGGGAAACCCCCCAACATGAATGCCCAGGCTGACTCCACCTCCACAGCGATGCCGCATCCTGCCAGGCGTGTCTTTAATTCTGACCAAAACCTTCCCACCTGGCCCAGAACATGTGTAGCAGCCCGGCCTCCACTTCCCCGCACCTAGGGCATTTCTGCGCCACCTGACCACCAAACCTGGCGATCTTACTGGGGGTGAGGTATGCTCTATGTGTGACATACAGTTGAATTTGTTGGAGCCTAACGTTCCCTTTCCCAGAGCCCATCCGACATGGGCTCCCCCACCTCTTCTTCCCACATTTGTCTCAGTTGAGTCAATTCCTTCCCCACCTTGGTCCCCAGCAGCTCATATGTACGAGAAACCTCATGCCCGCCCTCCGAGACATCATATATCATCTCCATAGTGGCATCCGGCTGCACTGTGAGCACCTCCTGTGCCCACCTTGCTCGCACCCTTTTCAACATTCTAATGTAGGTTAAATACTGTCCCTCATGCAACCCCACATCCTCTGTCAGTCTCAGGAATTCCAACGCCTCCCCCTCTTGCCATGTCTCCAAGGGTGGCCACGCCCACCAGTTCCCAGTACCTGCGGACCCCCTGCATCAGCTGGGGGTCTTCTATGCATAGTGCCACCAGCGGCACCTGCGTGAAGAACGGAACCGGGTGTCCCGACATCTGCCACGCTCTGCCACAACTCCCAGCCCAGTACCAGAAGCCCTGCCATCGGACCGTTGGTTTGGACAGCCACACCACTTTTCTGAGGAAAAAGGGGGCCGGGTCTGCGCACAGCGGTCTAGATTCTGCCGTCTCGTCATCAGACAGCCACCTCGCTACATACTGCAGCTTCCCTGCCAGGTAATACAGTTCAAAGTTCGGCAAGAAAACCCCCCCCCCCCCCGTCACTCGAGTTTTGCAATTTCCAGATGGCCACCCTGTTCCTGGAGTTGTTCCAAATGAAGCCCCGGCACAAGCCGTGGAGACTGGCAAAAAGCGCCTCGGGATTACGTGCGGGATGTTAACAAAAAAGTGCAGCAATCTAGGCAAGACTACCACTTTGAGCAGAGCAGGCCTCCCCACCAGAGCCAGGGGTAGCCTGGACCAAAATCCCATGCTATTTTTGATTCCTGCCACTGGCTTTACCGTGTTATGTGCATGTTCTTCTCCTGCTGTATGATATGTCTATTCCGAGATATCGGAACGACTTAGTGCACCAGGGTATTGACAGCGTTGGCAAGCTCTCGGGCCGGACATGCCTGTACCTCCCCAGGAGGAACACTGGACTTTTTGGGGTTCACCGCTATGCCGGAGAGGGCAGCGAATCGCTCCATCACATCCAGTATATACTGCATGTTCTCCTCCGGGTAGCGCAGATACAACAATATATCATCAGCATATAAAGAAACAAGATGCATGCCCCCCGCAGTACGGATGCCTATCTCCTCATATTGTTGTCTCAGGCAAATGGCCAGTGGCTCCAGCGCCAGTATGTATAACATGGGTGACCACGGGCAACCCTGTCTGGTCCCCCTACTTAGCTGCCATTTATCCGAAATGATAGCCCCCGTTTTGACTCTAGCAATCGGGGAGCTGTATAACATTTTTCCCCACCTGCGGTACCCCGGGCCCATCCCATAGCCCTCTAACGCTGCGGTAAGCCAGGGCCTTATAACTGAGTCGAAGGTCTTAACCACGTCTAATGAGGCTATAGCTATTTCCCCTGGGTCTTCTTTTGTTTGGTCAATTAATTGGTGCAACCGCCTGAGGTTATCAGTTATGTTCCTGCCCAGGACGTAGCCCGTTTGGTCTGTGTGTATCAGTTTACCAATAACGGCCTTTAGCCTGTTCGCTAGCACAGCAATAAGGATTTTACTGTCCTGGTTAAGCATTGAAAGGGGTCTGTACGACCCACAGTTCGTGCTGGGCTTGCCCGGCTTCAAAAGCGGAATGATCACCGCCTCCCGCAGGAACTCTGGTAGTCTGCCTTGCTCGTACGACTCATTCAGCATGGCCAGCAGCGGGGGAGCAGCTCCTGTTTGTAAGCTTTATAGAATTTGCTTGGCAGCCCTGCCGACCCAGGTGCTTTACAGGTGGGAAAATGATGGACTACCAGCTTGAGTTCTTCTATTGTAAGAGGGGCGTCTAGGTCGGCACGTTCTGCATCATCTAGGGTGGGGAGGTCTATGTCCTCCAGTGTCTCCTTGATTGCATGGTCTCTCGGGCCACCTGGGTCCTCGTAGAGGTGTTTGTAATATTTCAAGAACTCTATGTTCACCTCCTCCTGGGTATTCCAGGTCTGCCCTCCATCCCCTTCAATTTCCCTGATCACCGATCGCGGCTTCTCGCTCTTGTATAGCCAGGCCAGCAGCCTGACCGGCTTATCTCCTCCCGCATGCTGTCTTTCCACGTATTTCTTGTAGCTTATATTGCATAGCCTGTCCCAGCATTCCCCGCTAGCTTGTTGTAGCTGCCTCATCTTATCTCTGTCCTCATTAGAGGTGCCCCCTCTGCGTGCCATCTCCTCCAGCTCTTCTTCAATTCCCCTCAACTCCTGCTCTAAACCCCCCCTGGAGTCCCCTGGATTTCGATATGGAGACCCCCCGCATGACCACCTTAAACGCCTCCCACACGGTTCCCATGGAGCTAACGCTGCCAGTATTGATCTCAAAATATTCGGTGATAGCCTCTCTTAAGTCCTCCCGGATTCCTGGGTCCTGCAGGGCCTCGGCCCTGAGTCTCCAGGTGGGGATCTGCGCCTTTGGGGGCTGGTGTGGCCACTCCAGGACCAGGAGGGAGTGGTCTGAGAGCACCCTGGCTTTGTATTCCGCACCTTCAATCTCTTCTGCCAGCCCCGTGGAGGTGAACACGTAGTCCAACCTCGTGTGAAGGTCATGCGGTGTTGTATAGTGCGAGTATTGCCTGTCTGGAGGCTGCTGCACCCTGTAGACGTCAGTTAAGTCAGTCTCTCAGGAAGGCCTGTAGCACCCGCGCTGCTGGGGTGTGTTTATCTATTTTGCCATCCGATCTGTCCACCCTAGGGTTAAGTACACAGTTGAAGTCTCCGCCCCATAGGATCCCGCCACCCAGCAGGGGACTAATTTTGCTATACAGCGTCCTATAGTAGGCCGCAGTATCCTGGTTAGGGGCGTACAGGTTCACAATGCACACTTCCCGGTTCTCTAGCATCCCTTTAATAACAAGCAGTCTGCCGTCCGGGTCCGCCACAGCCTGGAGCAGCTGAAATGGTACATGCGGTGCCACCCAAGTGATAACCCCTCTAGCGTATGCTGAGTACGTGACTCGCCCATGCACCCCTTCCATTTCTTCTTGACCACCTCTAGTTTCTCCCTAGTGAGGTGGGTCTCCTGTAACAACGCTATATCAATCCTCATCCTTTTCAGATACATCATCACCCTGTTTCGTTTCAAATAGCTGTTTAGGCCCCTGACGTTCCAGGTGACCACTCTAAGGCACCCTGACGCCATAACTGCAGTGTCCCACCTTCCTCCTCCACCTATTAGCCCGCCTATGAAGATACACGTTTTGGCTCGTTACCCCGTCCCTCCCATCCAGCGCCCCCCCACTTCCCAATTCCCCAACTTCAAACCACTGCACACCCCCAAAAGCCCCCCCCCCCTCACCCTCCTGCCCCGGCCCCAGCGCCAACAAATGCCCAGCTCCAACCCTGGATCTAAGGCCCCCCACGTTTGGCTCTGCCCTAGAATCCCAGGCCCAGAGCCCAGTAGGGTGTCACCGGACTACTAGTGACCTAACTAAGCTACTCGGTGGGGGTTATGAGGTCAGGTTCCGTGTAGCTCCCCTATTGATATTAGAAGTTTCCAGCGTCCCCGGATCATATTTATAACTGTGGCTCCAGCCATGTACACGCGCCAGTTATATGCAATGCTATATTCAAGTCCCAATGTCATTTGCTATAGCGCCCAGGAAGCTCCAAACACATGCTACTTATCTTCACAATCGTTTTCCTGGATCTCCAATTCCTGGGGGCAGCTCTGCGTGTGCAGCCATCCCATGGCGTCCTCAGGAGTGTGAAAAAACAAGGTTCTTCCCTTGTGGAATACCTTCAATTTAGATGGATAGAGCAGCATGTACTTGTGGCCGGCTTCCCGCAATCTCCTTTTCACCGACCCAAAGTTCATACGGCTATGCTGTACCTGCAAGCTATAATCCGGGTATGCCGTTATGAGCGCAGCCCCCCCTCTGTATCGTGCCTCCCTTCCGAAAGTGCTCAAGGATTTTTTCCCGGTCTCTGTAATTTAAAATCTTAGTGATCACCGGCCTGGGGGATTCCCCAGCGGCGGCTTCCTCATCAGGGCCCTGTGCGCCCTCTCTATGGCGATCCCCTCGGATAGAGATCCCCCCCCCAGGTATCTCCTGCAATAGCATGGATTCGATGAATTCGGTGGGGTTAGTTCCTTCAGCCCCTTCCGGCAATCCGACAGTGCAAATGTTGTTTCTTCTGGCGCGTCCCTCCGCCTCCTCTGCCCTGTTCTCTAGGTTGCCCACACGTTGCGCTAGGGCGTGAAGTTCTGAGTGAGCCGCGCAGGCCGCCGTGTTCGGGGCCACCTCTTTTTCTAGGGCCCCCTCTTTTTCTAGGGCCCCCGTGCTCTCAGCCAGTGACCTTACATCTTGCCGGAGAAGGTTCATGTCCTCCTGCACTGCTCCTACCTTGAGCTCAAGTGCGGCTTTCAGTTCGTCTATTGCTAGGCCCAATTTGGTCTCCAAGGCCACCTTCAGGTCTGCGATTGCCTCTTGTACCTCCTGGTTGCCCATGGGGCCGGGGCCCTCGTTGGAGATCTTTTCTGTCTTCCTGGCCCCTTCTGTGCTTGATGGCGTCCTGGCAAAGTCATCTAGTGTGGGCTGCTTGACCCTTTGTCTGAGGGGTCTATTAGACATCTTGGTGCGTGGGGGGCAAGCGGGCCAAACCCACAGCGTGCAGTCCTCTTTTCAGGCGTAATAAGTTCCCCAAAGTGTCAGGGCCAGGCCTGACCGTATCCTGGGTATCCCGGTAATTTATCTCACTACCAGAGTGGACTGTGTCCTCCCACGCACACCTGTACTTGCACCTTCCTTCACAAGGCCCAGGCTCCTGCCCTGACCTGTCCTCCAGTGCCAATGCGGTCCACCTGGCCCGTGTACTGCCTTCTTGTGAGTCTTTCAGGTGCCCCAAAATCCTCCACATTGGGACCGTGTCATGATGGCCCGTAGATCTGCTTAATTTACGTGCCTACTTATATGGGGGCTCTGGCCACAAGTGGCCACGTCTCGCATGCCTGTCCAAGTAGTGTGCTCCGGTGCTGCCCGGTACCTTGCTTGCAGCTTCGCCGGCCTCAGGGCGCTCCACGCTCGCCACCTGGTCCAGGCTCTCAGGCTTCCTCTCTCCTGCCTGTGTCTGCGCCGCCCTGTCAATAAGTCGTGTCCCGCTGGGGATCTTAACACACCCCAATGTCCAAGTTCGGGTGCGCGCACAGGGTCAGGCGCCTCCTGCTGGGCGCTTCCGCCGTCTGCAGCATCTCGTGGGGGACCCCTCTCCAGGTCCTCTAGCAGTTGCTGGCCCGTTTCCGGGAGTGTCGGGCCGGGCGAGGCCAGTCCTGGCCCCCGTGCGCTCCGCTCACTGTAGAGCCCGCTGCAGCCGCGCAAGGGATGCTCCGGTGCTTCCCACAAGCTGCTGAGTTTCAGTGTAGACCAGCGCCCTATCCTCTTTCCTGTCCCCTCAGGCCCGGGCCCCGCGGGGGTCGCCCCTCTCCTGGGGATCTCGATTCGACAGCAGGACCCCAGGCGCACAACGCCAGCCGGTCTGCTCACCTCGCCCGCACCCAGAAGCGCCCGCAGCAGCTTGGTACGGGGACCCTTGCCCCTGCCGCATCCGCTGAGGACAACGGAGTCTGCGTCTCAGCCCTGCCGGCCTGCCCACTGGCTGGGTCCGCTAGCAAGCATCCAGGCTAGGCATCATTCGTAGCATGCTACAGTGCCGGGCATTAGCCCGCTGCTCCAGCGAGCGCTCCTGGTACGGCGTTCTGGTCAGTTTGACACTTTGTTTTGATCTGCCATCTTGCCCGCATCCAAGCTTTGGGCACCCCGCTCTTTTTCGGCCGAAGCTTCCCGCACCGTCATCTAATCAGGCCCCTCCAGCACTGGGAACGTGCCTCAGATATTCATGCACATATGGCTGTGTTGTCGGCGTACAATGTCCGCTAGAAACTTCAATTTCTGTAAAGATCAATGTCGGATCACGGGAGCTCTTCACAGACGCATCGTCCTACGCGGCCATTTAGCCACGCCCCCTGTCATTACATTGTTAATAGCAGCACAAACAGAGAAGCTTTGCATCCAATGGAAGCCCCACATTCATGAGAATGTAAACTGCAAAGCTGACGATTTTGTCAGGGCACAGTGCTTCCAATGACATATGCCCCTCACTAAGGGAACCCAGAGCGAGCACCTACATATGGCGAAGGTTGCACGCGCCCTCCACGTGCCCGGCAAAATTGCTAACTGTGCACTTTTTGAAGTGAAGATTAAAAAGATCACAATTATAACCTGTAATTGCATTTTATTGAACCTCAAGAAATCTCGAGAAGAAAATCCAGCAGGGCAGTCTTTGTGGAATAGGATGAGCGGTCATTATCATTAAATGATAAGCGCCCCGTACGGTTTCTCTGCTTCTCTGGGAGGAATCCAGCCTTTGCAGCTACAGTGCAGGAGGAACAATTACTAAAACTGCAGTGTGTTCTCTCTGCCTCTGCCCTTGATATCATCCCTTCCCGGGTCACTTGGATCCTTTCTGCAGGGCATCGGTGTGTAACCCAGTGTGTAACCCGCAGTAGGGGGCCAGTCCCGCACCAGTTCACCCCTGTGTTTATAGCTGTGGAGGCCCTTTGCCTACCACCATTAGCATGGTCTGAAGGAGGTTAAATGCCAAAGGCGCTCCATCTAACCCGTGCAAATGACTGAGGGAGCGCCAAGCCCCGGGGTGTGAGGCAGTGTGCAACACCTCTCTGCCAGGTGACGCATCACAATGAAGGCTCCATT
Source organism: Ambystoma mexicanum (assembly GCF_040938575.1). NCBI lineage: Eukaryota > Metazoa > Chordata > Amphibia > Caudata > Ambystomatidae > Ambystoma > Ambystoma mexicanum. The sequence goes on along the minus strand of NC_090925.1, from coordinate 15,077,824 downwards.
TGAAGTGTGTTACAACGCAAGTTGAGGGGTTGCAATGATGAGCCAGGAGACCAAGTTGGGTTAAGAGACTTTAGTGGGTTTGTGGTACATAAGTCACAGGTAATAAGTTACAGGCAGGATAAGTACATAAGGGAGGGAAGCATCCACCGGTCCCCCCTCTGTTCAGCTCATTTTCCAACTGAACAGGGAGAACCTTGGCACTCACACCAAAACATTCTATATGGAACACTATAATACAAGCATTCCAGGCACAGGCTCACATATACTTAGGAAACAGCTAATGAACCAGGATAGGTAAGACATAACAAAGTGCTGTGGGCCCACCTCAGGATTTCCTGTCTCACTTAATGGCCGGAGCCAAGGCTTGCATTCTCTTGCACTCAGTCTGCATCTGCCTTAACAGCATTGTGGTAGGGCCCAAGTAACGCCAAGAAACTGGATTTCACGAGGGAGCAGCACAGCTGCACAGAGGCTTTCACGCGGTATTATGTATTTATGTTAAGCCTTGCGCAGAGTCACTACCTGCACAAGCTTCAGGACTCAACCAGCCACATATCTTGTAGAAAAATGCACCCAGTTAACCTGTGATAAAAGGAGGAAAGGGGCACACAAAGGACAGGGTATTTGTGTGGTAGTGGGACTAGTGTCAAAAGAAAAGAAAACGCATTTCAAAGAAAACTAGTGAATGCAAGTTTAAGCAGTATTTTTGAGTTTGGAATTATTTTTATACATGGAACTGAAAGATGCACATTTGAAAAACAATAGTCTGCTCAGCATTGGAAAGCCTGCTTTACCAGTGATGGCCCCCACCACAGTGCTAGGAATTGGTGGACACTACATAGGTTTCAGGTAATACATAAGCAATGACAGTTTATGCTTTCTGCCATAGGTGGGAAAGAGCTATTTGGTTTATACTAAATCTACTATTGGGTACACCCCCAGTTCTATCGGACTCTTCTTCGATTCCTCCACTAGAGTGGTGAGTTCCTGTGGAAAGATGTCTCTTTGGGATATTATCAGCTCCCTCTTATTCCCGGGAGTCCTAGGAGTCTTCCAGTGGGGAATAGACTAAGGAATTCTAGTTCTACTCCCACCTTCCAGATCTTTTGTTTATGACTACATGTCATAGATAGCCTCAAACATTTTAGGGTTCGAAATGGAGGGGAGCTGGGGGCTATTTAGCTCCTGCTTATAGCATAGAAGAGCCTGGTTAGCCTGAAACCAACAGCTACCAGGAGCTACTTTTGGCTCCCCAGGTTAACTGGTGCCGAATTAACATAACCATGGGCCTCATTACGAGTCCGGCGGTAACCGTGCCTGAAATTCCGGCACGTTACTGCAGGACTCGTATTACCATTCCGCCTCTGTGATTCCCGGACTAACCGGGGCATTACAACCCCGGTGACCCGGGAATTCTGCAGGCGGAATTCAGTAAATCCCGATTCCCATTGAGTCCCATAGGACTCGGTGGGAATTGGGAAGTGGAAACACCGGCACCATCTCGTCAGACCTGGCGGGAATGACACCTCCCGCCTGCAGAACTCAAGATCACCCGGTCCGGAAACAACGATGGCGGTGGGTTTACCGCCACCATTATTTCCAGACTGGGTGACTCGTAATGAGGCCCTATGTGAATTTAATTCTGTGCGTTTCGGACAATCTATGAATAAACATTAGAACACATCTATATGACATTTAAAGCATAAGCAGTCATAAATAATTGATAAAATTATATGTTTGTATTTTATGTGGAAGTTAGATTTGCGTAGCGCTGAGCACTAGCTCCTTATTCCCCAGTGGTAGCTCCTGGTGACCCGTAACTGCTGGTTACCCAAGAGCTACTTGTAGCTCCTGCTTATCCAGTCCCAATTTCGAGCCCTCCATACCACCTGTCATCATGCATTAGATGTTTTTAGAGGGCATGTTGATCGTTATTCTGCAAAGCAGTGACCAGATAGAGCATCAGGGCGAAGGGCGTAGAGAGGGCCAGGTAAGAAGTGGAGGGTTGGTGTTGGGGTTAGAACCAGGAGCACACGATTAGACATTGTACAAAGGGATATCTTTTGCTAGGTTCTGATGCGTGCAAGCATAATTTCTTGCAAATGGATATTTGAAAATACAGATATGGAAATATAAAAAGAAAAAGAAGGTACACCAGGGATATAATTAGAGATGTGTTACCTGGATCTGAAAGTAGTTCTACAAGTCATTGTGTTTAGACATTATACCCATCACTTTAAAATCTTGATTTAAACCTGTTTGATTTCTACAATAGGTCCTCTCGTTGCCAGGACTGTATTCTCATTGACAGCTAAACAGAAGGATGAAGAACGCGCTGCAGGTAAACATGAGTCAGAGGCGAGACTCACGAGCCACCATTCCACAGGTGAGTGCTAGAAAGGGATCTGCTTGATTGCAAACGCAGACGTGCTCCATGTTCTTTACCAACATCATCTGCACAAATGATTGCATTTCCAACTCTAGCCTCAATAGTCAGAAAAGTGGGAAAGAGGACAATGGGGGCCACAGACCGTAAGGAGGGAGTGATGACGCATGGGTGCATGTCAGTCCTGTTAGGTGGACCATAGAATGTATGGTGTAGAAAATATGGTCTGTTCTAAAGTGTATGGGAGTAAATGGAATGTGTACAAGTACACCTGTGATATTTGGATGCATCGGGGGCCCGAGATGTACTTGGGCAATCCTGAAAGGTGTGGTGGCTTACTTGCCCGGGCATGCTGTTAACATATGCTGCAGGTCAAGCTCCTGAATAATAGTTGTGGGACTGCCAAACCTGAAGGGAGAGTGACTATTTAGGACTAGGCTGTGTGGGAAGATGACTGTTTGTGGATAACAGATGGAGGGAAGGTGAGGTACACAATGGCTGTCGAATCCCAGCATATGTTGAAAGCCAGGCATTCCCAAATATGAGAAGTTCTCAAGATCACACTGAGAGGTATTCGAGCTTTCCCAATTCCAAATGGAGATGATGAAGTGGTATAATTCAACTACTACACTGCATAGGTCCATTGCTATATGCAAGAAGCGGATAGGAATGATTCTCTACTTCACGGCGTAGGTCGATTGCTATATGCAAGAAGCGGATTGGAATGATTCTCTACTTCACGGCGTAGGTCGATTGCTATATGCAAGAAGCGGATAGGAATGATTCTCTACTTCACTGCATAGGTCAATTGCTATATGCAAGTAGCGGATAGGACTGATTCTCTACCTCACGGCATAGGGCGATTGATATATGCAAGAAGGGGATACGAATGATTCTCTACTTCACTGCATAGGTCAATTGCTGTATGCAAGAAGCGGACAGGAATGATTCTCTACTTCACTGCATAGGGCGATTGCTATATGCAAGTAGCGGACATGCCACATATGAATGAATCTCTACTTCACTGCATAGGTCAATTGCTATATGAAGTAGCGGATAGGACTGATTCTCTACTTCACTGCATAGGTCGATTGCTATATGCAAGTAGCGGATAGGAATGATTCTCTACTTCACTGCATAGGTCGATTGCTATATGCAAGTAGCGGATAGGACTGATTCTCTACTTCACTGCATAGATCGATTGCTATATGCAAGTAGCAAATAGGAATGATTCTCTACTTCACTGCATAGGTCAATTGCTATATGCAAGTAGCGGATAGGAATGATTCTCTACCTCACGGCATAGGGCGATTGATATATGCAAGAAGGGGATATGAAAGATTCTCTACTTCACTGCATAGATCGATTGCTATATGCAAGTAGCGGATAGGAATGATTCTCTACCTCACGGCATAGGGCGATTGATATATGCAAGACGGGGATACGAATGATTCTCTACTTCACTGAATAGGTTGATTGCTATATGCAAGAAGCGGACAGGAATGATTCTCTACTTCACTACTTAGGTCGATTACTATATGCAAGAAGCGGATAGGAATGATTCTCTACTTCACTGCATAGGTCAATTGCTATATGCAAGAAGCGGATAGGAATGATTCTCTACTTGACTGCATAGGTCAATTGCTATATGCAAGAAGCGGATAGGAATGATTCTCTACTTCACTGCATAGGGCGATTGCTATATACAAGTAGCGGATAGGAATGATTCTCTACTTCACTGCATAGGGCGATTGCTACATGCAAGTAGCGGATAGGAATGATTCTCTACTTAACTGCATTGGTCGATTGCTATATGCAAGTAGCTGCATAGATCGATTGCTATATGCAAGTAGCGGATAGGACTGATTCTCTACCTCACGGCATTGGGTCGATTGCTATATGCAAGAAACGGACAGGAATGATTCTCTACTTCACTGCTTAGGTCGATTACTATATGCCAGTAGCGGATAGAAATGATTCTCTACTTCACTGCATAGGGCGATTGCTATATGCAAGTAGCGGACATGCCACATATGAATGATTCTCTACTTAACTGCATAGGGCGATTGCTATATGCAAGAAGCGGATAGGACTGATTCTGTACTTCACGGAATAGGTCGATTGCTATGTGCAAGAAGCGGATAGGACTGATTCTCTACTTCACTGCATAGGTCGATTGCTATATGCAAGTAGCGGATAGGAATGATTCTCTACTTCACTGCATAGGTCGATTGCTATATGCAAGAAGCGGATAGGAATGATTCTCTACTTGACTGCATAGGTCAATTGCTATATGCAAGTAGCGGATAGGAATGATTTTCTACTTCACTGCATAGGTCGATTGCTGTATGCAAGAAGTGAATAGGAATGATTCTCTACTTCACTGCTTAGGTCAATTGCTATATGCAAGTAGCGGATAGGAATGATTCTCTACCTCACGGCATAGGGCGATTGATATATGCAAGAAGGGGATATGAAAGATTCTGTACTTCACTGCATAGATCGATTGCTATATGCAAGTAGCGGATAGGAATTATTCTCTACCTCAGGGCATAGGGCAATTGATATATGCAAGAAGGGGATATGAATGATTCTCTACTTCACTGCATAGATCGATTGCTATATGCAAGTAGCGAATAGGAATGATTCTCTACTTCACGGCGTAGTTCGATTGCTATATGCAAGAAGCGGATAGGAATGATTCTCTACTTCACTGCATAGGTCAATTGCTATATGCAAGTAGCGGATAGGAATGATTCTCTACCTCACGGCATAGGGCGATTGATATATGCAAGAAGGGGATACGAATGATTCTCTACTTCACTGAATAGGTCGATTGCTATATGCAAGAAGCGGACAGGAATGATTCTCTACTTCACTGCTTAGGTCGATTACTATATGCAAGAAGCGGATAGAAATGATTCTCTACTTCACTGCATAGGGCGATTGCTATATGCAAGTAGCGGACATGCCACATATGAATGATTCTCTACTTCACTGCATAGGGCGATTGCTATATGCAAGAAGCGGATAGGACTGATTCTGTACTTCACGGAATAGGTCGATTCCTATATGCAAGAAGCGGATAGGACTGATTCTCTACTTCACTGCATAGGTCAATTGCTATATGCAAGAAGCGGATAGGAATGATTCTCTACTTCACTGCATAGGTCAATTGCTATATGCAAGTAGCGGATAGGAATGATTCTCTACTTCACTGCATAGGTCGATTGCTATATGCAAGAAGTGGATAGGAATGATTCTCTACTTCACTGCTTAGGTCAATTGCTATATGCAAGTAGCGGATAGGAATGATTCTCTACCTCACGGCATAGGGCGATTGATATATGCAAGAAGGGGATATGAAAGATTCTCTACTTCACTGCATAGATCGATTGCTATATGCAAGTAGCGGATAGGAATTATTCTCTACCTCACGGCACAGGGCGATTGATATATGCAAGAAGGGGATACGAATGATTCTCTACTTCACTGAATAGGTTGATTGCTATATGCAAGAAGCGGACAGGAATGATTCTCTACTTCACTGCTTAGGTCAATTGCTATATGCAAGTAGCGGATAGGAATGATTCTCTACCTCACGGCATATGGCGATTGATATATGCAAGAAGGGGATATGAAAGATTCTCTACTTCACTGCATAGATCGATTGCTATATGCAAGAAGCGGACAGGAATGATTCTCTACTTCACTGCTTAGGTCAATTGCTATATGCAAGTAGCGGATAGGAATGATTCTCTACCTCACGGCATAGGGCGATTGATATATGCAAGAAGGGGATATGAAAGATTCTCTACTTCACTGCATAGATCGATTGCTATATGCAAGTAGCGGATAGGAATTATTCTCTACCTCACGGCACAGGGCGATTGATATATGCAAGAAGGGGATACGAATGATTCTCTACTTCACTGAATAGGTCGATTGCTATATGCAAGAAGCGGACAGGAATGATTCTCTACTTCACTGCATAGGGCGATTGCTATATGCAAGTAGCGGAAATGCCACATATGAATGATTCTCTACTTCACTGCATAGGGCGATTGCTATATGCAAGAAGCGGATAGGACTGATTCTCTACTTCACGGAATAGGTCGATTGCTATATGCAAGAATCGGATAGGACTGATTCTCTACTTCACTGCATAGGTCAATTGCTATATGCAAGAAGCGGATAGGAATGATTCTCTACTTCACTGCATAGGGCGATTGCTATATGCAAGTAGCGGATAGGAATGATTCTCTACTTCACTGCATAGGTCGATTGCTATATGCAAGTAGCGGATAGGAATGATTCTCTACTTCACGGCGTAGGTCGATTGCTATATGCAAGTAGCGGATAGGAATGATTCTCTACTTCACTGTATAGGGCGATTGCTATATGCAAGTAGCGGATAGGAATGATTCTCTACTTCACTGCATAGGTCGATTGCTATATGCAAGTAGCAGATAGGAATGATTCTCTACTTCACTGCATAGGTCGATTGCTATATGCAAGTAGCGGATAGGAATGATTCTCTACTTCACTGCATAGATCGATTGCTATATGCAAGTAGCGGATAGGACTGATTCTCTACCTCACGCCATTGGGACGATTGATATATGCAAGAAGGGGATACGAATGATTCTCTACTTCACTGCTTAGGTCGATTACTATATGCAAGTAGCGGATAGAAATTATTCTCTACTTCACTGCATAGGGCGATTGCTATATGCAAGTAGCGGACATGCCACATATGCATGATTCTCTACTTCACTGCATAGGGCGATTGCTATATGCAAGAAGCGGATAGGACTGATTCTGTACTTCACGGAATAGGTCGATTGCTATATGCAAGAAGCGGATAGGACTGATTCTCTACTTCACTGCATAGGTCAATTGCTATATGCAAGAAGCGGATAGGAATGATTCTCTACCTCACGGCACAGGGCGATTGATGTATGCAAGAAGGGGATACGAATGATTCTCTACTTCACTGAATAGGTCGATTGCTATATGCAAGAAGCGGACAGGAATGATTCTCTACTTCACTGCTTAGGTCGATTACTATATGCAAGAAGCGGATAGGAATGATTCTCGACTTCACTGCATAGGGCGATTGCTATATGCAAGTAGCGGACATGCCACATATGAATGATTCTCTACTTCACTGCATAGGGCGATTGCTATATGCAAGAAGCGGATAGGACTGATTCTCTACTTCACGGAATAGGTCGATTGCTATATGCAAGAATCGGATAGGACTGATTCTCTACTTCACTGCATAGGTCAATTGCTATATGCAAGAAGCGGATAGGAATGATTCTCTACTTGACTGCATAGGGCGATTGCTATATGCAAGTAGCGGATAGGAATGATTCTCTACCTCACGGCATAGGGCGATTGATATATGCAAGAAGGGGATACGAATGATTCTCTACTTTACTGCATAGGTCGATTGCTATATGCAAGTAGCGGATAGGACTGATTCTCTACTTCACTGCATAGGGCGATTGCTATATGCAAGAAGCGGATAGGACTGATTCTCCACTTCACGGAATAGGTCGATTGCTATATGCAAGAAGGGGATACGAATGATTCTCTACTTCACTGAATAGGTCGATTGCTATATGCAAGAAGCGGACAGGAATGATTCTCTACTTCACTGCTTAGGTCGATTACTATATGCAAGAAGCGGATAGGAATGATTCTCTACTTCACTGCATAGGGCGAGAGCTATATGCAAGTAGCGGACATGCCACATATGAATGATTCTCTACTTCACTGCATAGATCGATTGCTATATGCAAGTAGCGAATAGGAATGATTCTCTACTTCACTGCATAGGTCGATTGCTATATGCAAGAAGTGGATAGGAATGATTCTCTACTTCACGGCATAGATCGATTGCTATATGCAAGTAGCGGATAAGAATGATTCTCTACTTCACTGCATAGGGCGATTGCTATATGCAAGTAGCGGATAGGACTGATGCTCTACTTCACGGAATAGGTTGATTGCTATATGCAAGAAGCGGATAGGACTGATTCTCTACTTCACTGCATAGGTCAATTGCTATATGCAAGAAGCGGATAGGAATGATTCTCTACTTCACTGCATAGGTCGATTGCTATATGCAAGAAGCGGATAGGAATGATTTTCTACTTCACTGCATAGGTCGATTGCTGTATGCAAGAAGCGGATAGGAATGATTCTCTACTTCACTGCATAGGTCGATTGCTATATGCAAGTAGCGGATAGGAATGATCCTCTACTTCACTGCATAGGTCGATTGCTATATGCAAGTAGCGGATAGGAATGATTCTCTACTTCACTGCATAGGTCGATTGCTATATGCAAGTAGCGCATAGGACTGATTCTCTACTTCACTGCATAGGGTGATTGCTATATGCAAGTAGCGGACATGCCACATATGAATGATTCTCTACTTCACTGCATAGGTCGATTGCTATATGCAAGTAGCGGACAGGAATGATTCTCTACTTCACTGCATAGGTCGATTGCTATATGCAAGTAGCGGATAGGACTGATTCTCTACTTCACTGCATAGGGCGATTGCTATATGCAAGAAGCGGATAGGACTGATTCTCCACTTCACGGAATAGGTCGATTGCTATATGCAAGAAGCAGATAGGAATGATTCTCTACCTCACGGCATTGGGACGATTGATATATGCAAGAAGGGGATACGAATGATTCTCTACTTCACTGCATAGGGAGATTGCTATATGCAAGTAGCGGACATGCCACATATGAATGATTCTCTACTTCGCTGCATAGGGCGATTGCTATATGCAAGTAGCGGATAGGACTGATTCTCTACTTCACTGCATAGGTCGATTGCTATATGCAAGAAGCGGATAGGAATGATTCTCTTCTTCACTGCATAGGTCAATTGCTATATGCAAGTAACGGATAAGAATGATTCTCTACTTCACTGCATAGGGCGATTGCTATATGCAAGTAGCGGACATGCCACATATGAATGATTCTCTACTTCACTGCATAGGGCGATTGCTATATGCAAGAAGCGGATAGGACTGATTCTGTACTTCACGGAATAGGTCGATTGCTATGTGCAAGAAGCGTATAGGAATGATTCTCTACTTCACTGCATAGATTGATTGCTATATGCAAGTAGCGGACATGCCACATATGAATGATTCTCTACTTCACTGCATAGGTCAATTGCTATATGCAAGAAGCGGATAGGAATGATTCTCTACTTCACTGCATAGGTCGATTGCTATATGCAAGAAGCGTATAGGAATGATTCTCTACTTCACTGCATAGGTCGATTGCTATATGCAAGTAGCGGATAGGAATGATTCTCTACTTCACTGCATAGGGCGATTGCTATATGCAAGTAGCGGATAGGAATGATTCTCTACTTCACTGCATAGGGCGATTGCTATATGCAAGAAGTGGATAGGACTGATTCTCTACTTCACTGCATAGATTGATTGCTATATGCAAGTAGCGGACATGCCACATATGAATGATTCTCTACTTCACTGCATAGGTCAATTGCTATATGCAAGTAGCGGATAGGAATGATTCTCTACTTCACTGCATAGGGCGATTGCTATATGCAAGTAGCGGATAGGAATGATTCTCTACTTCACTGCATAGGGCGATTGCTATATGCAAGAAGTGGATAGGACTGATTCTCTACTTCACTGCATAGATTGATTGCTATATGCAAGTAGCGGACATGCCACATATGAATGATTCTCTACTTCACTGCATAGGTCAATTGCTATATGCAAGTAGCGGATAGGAATGATTCTCTACTTCACTGCATAGGGCGATTGCTATATGCAAGAAGCGTATAGGAATGATTCTCTACTTCACTGCATAGGTCGATTGCTATATGCAAGAAGCGTATAGGAATGATTCTCTACTTCACTGCATAGGGCGATTGCTATATGCAAGAAGTGGATAGGACTGATTCTCTACTTCACTGCATAGATTGATTGCTATATGCAAGTAGCGGACATGCAACATATGAATGATTCTCTACTGACAGACATTCCAGGTCAAAGATGTGAAATGGAGGCCAAAGAACAACTAAATCATAAGACTCAAGAAAAGTGTGAAAGAGGTTGTCACCAGTGGGTCGTGTGTAAACCGAAGAGCTAGTGTCAGACCTATAGAGCCCCCAATACTTTGCCCATACCAACTAAGTTAACAGTTCACCCCTACAATAGTCACCAATGGAACCTATAAAGCTATACAGTAGGAAATATATAACAGCCATATGAGAGAGTGCATTTAAGAAGTTGGTGAGCGATAAGTCAATCTGTGCGATTTCTGACATTTATGAAATGTACTTCTGTCTCCGACTTGTGAGGTGAATATTGGTTGCATTTCAGAACTTACACCAATTTTCCTTCAAGAATACAATTTATCTGACCTGTTTAGTGGAAGATGATTTTTTTTTTTAAACTTCAAGTTTTAATACTTTTTAAAGTACAGAAGGGAAAAAGAAAACACCAAGAGCCCCAAAATGGGGCTGCAGTAGAACACAAATCTCAACAATACCCTTCAATCACAACCCCCCACCCGATGGCTAGAACAGCCTCAAAGCCCTCCACCCCCCAGCATGTGAAGAGAAAAGGAAAAAAAAACAAGAATGAAAACACAATATAACACTTGTTTAGCTACAGTTCGTCTCACCAGGCAACTTGATGTACCATCTCGGATAAATCCTCCCAGGGGGGTGCAGCCCGCCACCCCCAGAACCCGCCAAAGGCACCGAAAACCCAGCCCCCCCATATATTTAGTCTGGTATCCTAACCAAGCCATTTTCATTGGAACAATGTCCCATGAAGGACCGCTGTAAGTCTTTCCATCCAATAAATCTATTTTTTTTTAAATTTGGTTTAACAAACCTTTTACAAAAAGCATACATAAATATATCATTTTAAATAAAATAGTTTCTAAACATGATCTTCTTGAACCATTTTAAAACATATAATCCAGTTTAAAAATTAACACACATAAAATGAAGACTTTTAATCAATTAATCTCAAAGGGACAAGGAAGAGAAAGTAAAGAAAAGCCATTATCTTAGATCATACAGTTGTTTGTTATTTTCCAGCTTCAATCTCAATAATAGCATCATTAAACCCCTCACATAATCGGTTGCAAAGGGGCATTTAGATTCCTCCTTCTTTTATCCCAGAACTAGTCTTGGATATTAAATTGTCAAGTTGCATCTCTCCAGCACCTGTATCACTGCTATTGTGAGTGCCTCAGATTGACCTGATATAAATCTGTCCCAAAACATCTCCAGCAAGAAATTCTCTGACTCAATCCCAAATCTGGCAGGCAAAAAACAGAGATCTCACTGGCCAAGTGCCCTTACAGTCCACAAGCAAATTATTCAGGGATTGTTCCTCTGGGTTTTTACAAACATTGCATACAATAATGGAGGTGTCCCCCAGACTCCTTTTGGCAAGAACCTCGGCCGTATGGACTACATTTAAACAGACTCTCATGACATTTTTCCTGATCTTCCAATCAGGAAACTTTTTTGCCATATGACCCTGCTTTTTGTCGACTTTCAGAAATGTATTTGAAAATGCCAACGTGCGCATATTGTCTTTTGTGGTTATCCAGTCCATTTCATCCCAAGATTTTTTTACCTTCAGTGGATTCTGAATCCATGTTTGGATGTCCATCTCTGCTTTGAATAGCCCTTCCTCAACCCAAGTACTAAGATTTGTTAGCATTTTAGATCTGCTGTTTTCGAGGTGGGCTTTAATGTCTGCATATAGTGTACCCTCCTTTGCCGTCGTAATCAGCCGGAAAAGGGAGATCAGCTTCCACCCTGCTCGTGCTTTTAGTGATCGTTGGCCTAATTCAAATCTTAGACTTGGCATGGATAGACTCATAGGGAGCCTGAGGACATTTTTCCAGATAAGACCCTCCCATCTTTGCCAGTTACCGTTCCACAACAGGGGCTTTGCCTCCAACCCATACAAGACCACCAGAAAAACTTTTTTGCTCGATAATAGTTGATTAGCGGGATAATCGAGAATCTACAATATTTCATTAGTATTTTTTTCATCTGAGGGATGAACTGCCTAATTTTATTGTGAACGTCCCTCTCCACTTTGCAGATTGCTGGAGAGGCATAGACGTTATAGCCCAAATAGACCAACTCTTCAGCTCTGACATGGGCTGACCTCCCATTACCCACTGGGGATAGATAACCTTTTTATTCCTATGAATTTTTTGGATTGAGTGCAAGTCCATTTTCCTGGGCATAACTATGCAGTCCATTCAATAGACGCTTTAGCTTTGGACACCCATTTAGCATTTGCCACAGGCTCTCCCGCTTCCAATGACACACCAAAATGGCCCTGGCTGCCAGCAGCAAGAAGCAGGGCATGGTAGATAAAGCCTTGTAGTTCTCCTCCCTTTCCTCCAGTCAAAACAATACCAACATAAGCTCCAAGAGGCGATTCAATCCTTCCACATGCTTTATCCAGCCCAACACCTCGATCCAGTACACCTGCACTCTCTCGCATGTACGCCACATGTGCCAGTACGTGGCTTTACACCCATGCCAACAAAGAAGGCTAACCCCAGCATACATTTTAGAAAGGCGGACAGTGTCATATTGCTACTGGTTGAGGAGCTTGATACCAATCAACTTATACTGACAGAACACTGAAGTTTTAAATTCTTTCTGGCACATCAACAGCCACAACCTGTCATTAACAGTCTTCCCTAAATCCTTCTGATCCATATCACGCCCTGAAGCAACGACCAACTCGCCATACCGGGCGGAAATCAACCTCTTCATATCTACGTGGGAGTCCAATATTTCCCAACCGGCGTTAACTCCCTCTGTAACTGTGGCTTCCATTTTTCAGCCATAAGGACCCCTTTAAACTATATATATATGAGAAAACTGACAACTTCCCTATATTCAGCACCTCCTTCAATTCCTGAATTGATATCAATGCACCCCCCGCCATAGCTGTCCCACCCTAGCTAGCCCCCATCAAACCAAGCCTGATATCCTGATAAGTCCGGAATCTCCTCTCTTATCCCTGGTGCCCACAAGTGGCTCATCTGAGAAGGCCACATGTTAACCCCTCTGCGTTCCTACCCCTGGTCGCGACAGGTCCCAAATGACCCCCAAGGTGGGGTGGTCCCGAATTCTGTGTGGGATCTTTCCCCTAGGGACCCACAACCATGCCCTGACTGTGGCTGGTCTGAGGTGAAGATTCTCCAGAGCAACCCACTGCCGGTCCCGTTCCTCCCACAGGTAGGTAATGATGACCCTCAACTGTGCGGCCCTGTAGTACCCACAAAGCTCTGGGAATCTTACGCCGCCTGTGTTCTTAGGAAGGACCAACGTGTCAAACCAACATCCCAGGTTTTTCCCCTGCAACAAAAAGCGCAATATGTGCCCCTTCACTTCGCTCAGTGAAGCCTTTGGAACTCCAGATCGGAAGCATCTGGAAAAGATACAAAAGCCTAGGGAGGAAGTTATTTTCAAAGCGTTAAGATGCCCCATCCACAGAATAGTGATCTTACCCCAGTTAGCCATATCGCTCGAACAATTGTCCCAGCAAATGGGCGGGGCGGGGGGGGGGAGGTGAATTAGCCTCACATAAGCCCTCCAACCCCAGGGTAATCACCTCCCCAAGATAGCTCAGCATCTCTAACCGTACCCCCATCCCCAGACCCTCCCAACGCCCCCAGATCCCTAGTCCCGTCATTGTCAAAGGGAAACAGAATTGATTTGGCTCTACTTCCTTGTATCCTGACAACGCCCCAAATTGCCTATCACCACCAAGGCCATCGGAATCCAGGAATGTGGATTACGCAAATGCAATAATGCATTGTCTGCGTAAAGCTCCAACATATACTCGGTCCCCCATGCGCAAATCCCTTCCACCAGAGAGGTGACCCTAAGCCGCTCCGTTAGTGGCTCCATTGACAATGCAAATCCAAGGGGTGACAGCAGACACCCCTGCCGGGTCCCCCTTTGCAACGTGAAGACCCTAGAGTATCGTCCATTAGCCACCATCCTCGCTGACAGGCCAGAGTACAATGCCTGGATACGCCACAGCATGGTACTTCCAAACCCATATTTCTCCAAATCCCTTCTCTTCATCGCGGACCAAAAGTGTCAGATTACCCCCTTGCCTCGAGCCATGTCCATCAGGTGCAGAGTCTTCCGCAAAGTGTGCGCCCCCTGCCTCCCCTTAATAAACGCCACTTGATCAGCATGGACCAAGCGCAGCATCATATTCTCAAGCCTATTGGCCAATACATGTGTGAAAATCTTCGCATCTCCATTAAGCAAAGATTTTGGGCGGTACCCACCACACATCCTATGGTCTTTGCCTTCCTTGGGGATTTACTGATATCAAGGAGCACCAAAAGGATTTTGAAGCCCTGTTGGTCTCCATAATATGATTAAACAACTTAACCAAGTAAGAGAGGTTGCCTGCAAAACCTTTATTAAGCTCTGGTGTGAAACCATCACCCCCCCAGGACTTTCCCTGTCTGCAACCTCCGAATCATCAAAAGGACCTCTTTGAGGCACACCAAAGTCTCTGTGGCTAGTACCTCCTCACCACTCATCCGAGGGAGAGCTCCAACCCTTCCCAATCCGGCTCTCCCTCAGAGCCGTACAGCCCCTCGTAGTACCTGGTGAAACTCTCCACTATCTCCTCTGAGGATGCCTCCACTTGTCCATCTGCCCCCTCAATTCCCCCCACCCATCTCTCAGCCTTCTGCCCCCACAACCGCACTGCCAAAATTCCATTGGTCTCATCCCCCTTCTCATAGTACGTCTGCCTCAAAAGTTTCAGTTGCCTCTTGACTTTCCCCAATTCCAGTGTCCTCAATTCCTCCCTCTTTTCCCGTACCTCTCGTATGAACCCCTCTCTCCCCTCCAAATAGGACTGTATAGTTCCCTCCAGTTGATCAGTCTCCTGATCTTCCAACAAAAGCCGCACCCTCTTCCTTCATGAATCAACAACCCGCCACGTCGCCTTACCCACCTTCCACACCATGCAGAAGTCCATATTGTTAATATCAAAATACTTCACAATGTTCCCCCCTGAAATCCTCACTAAACTTTACATCTTCCAGAGGGAATCGTTACATCTCCACAGGGAGTCCCTGCCCTGAATCCCATAAGGGAGAACTACATAGATACCATGTCATGGTCCGTCCAACTAATGGGCTCTACACAACAACTTCCTGCCCTACTCAGCTTTTCCCTTCCCACACAAACATAATCTGTTCTCGTATACGTACCACGTTGGGGCGGGAGTAAATCCAGGGTCCAGTGGATGTAGTTGCCTCCATACATCCACCATACCAAACCTTTCCAAATAGTCCTTCAGACCCCCTCCACTCGCCCCCAACTGCCTCTCTGTTTGCCCCCGCCCCCAGAGTCGTCCTATCCAATGAGGGATCTGCCCAGATATTGAAATCTCCTCCCATAATAACGGGACCCCTCTCTTCCTTGAACAACTGGACCAGTGTGTCCTCCAAGAAGGCTTTTTGCCCAGAGTTGGGGCAGTACACCGTGGCCAAAGACAGCCAAGCCCCACCCTTGGCCCCTGACACCAGGATAGCTCTCCCTCTTTCTCCTTCCAAACCTTGATATTCTCCAACTTCAGCTGTTTGTGTATCAAAATCCACCCCCCCCTCCGCACGTGTCCGGTGGCCCAATAGTTACCACCAATCAACCCTGAGGGAATGCTACGCTCCTCCCTAGCCAACATCCCTGTCTCCTGCAACATCACGTCCAGACCTGATTTCTTAAATTCCCACGCGACTAAGGAACGCTTTGTTGGGGAGATCAACCCCTTCATATTCAAAGTTCCCATCAAGAGGCAGTCGACTCACCCCCCCCCCGCCCCTATTATTTGTCTACCACACTGCCATTCCATCAACTGTTTCCGTGCACCCGAATGGCAGCTAACACACACATCCTCACCAACAACCCCAAACGGTCCCCCTGTGCAAAGCCCCCAACCCTTGCTTAACCCCACCCAGGCCCCACCCCCTACTCCTCGCACCTCTCCAAACCCCCAAGACACACATCTGAAGCTAGGCCACCATACGAAGACCCCCCCTCCCAAACCCCCTAAAGAGGCCTGCGCAACAAAAAGAAACCATGCACCGTAAACCATTCAACAAGTTGAAACAAAAAAGGCACCCAAAAAGCACCCCCTGGACAGTCGCTTCACTGGGGAGGGAGTATTCCATCTCCTGATATTACATCCCGAGGGACCCTCCTCCGTTGACAGTCCCTCCAAGCTCTCCTGCACCACAGCTTAGGCAGCTTCTCCAGTTTGTCACCATTCTTCACTCCTTCTAAAAGGTGCAACAGGACCTGCTCCACTTCTGCCCCTTTGGTCACCCAGTAGTCTACTTCCTTAATCTTGAAAACCAGTGAAAAGGGAAGGTCCACCTATAACCGATCCCCCTGTCAGACAGCCAGGAGGAAAGGGGACGACAGTCCCGGCGACGGGACAATGTAAAGCTGGAGAGGTCCTGGTATACCTGGACCGAGTCCCCTTCATATTGAATAGTGCGTAGGCGCTTCACCCTCTCCAAAATTGCGGCCTTCTCAGTGTACCTTAAGAACTAAACCAGCACGATCTCGGCCCTTTGCCCCTGACCAGGCCTCCCCGACAGGCTTGCTCTATTTCCACCTCCATTCACCCTTCTTCGGCAAAGATGACATTGATCAGCCCCTTGGCCTTTCGCATTACATCACTGGCAGATTCTCCCTTCTGCTCCTGGAGGCCAAAGTCCTGGCGATTATTCCTTCACTCCCTATTTTCGAGGTCATCCATCATCAACTGGTAGTCCTTGTTCTTGGACTCCAGATCAGACAGCCTCATCATGAACTTCATTTCCATCACATCTGCACTGAGTTGGTTCTTCTCCAGTCTCCAGTGCTTCCACCTGACCCCTCGGATCAGAAACGCAGGCCTGCAGCTCGCCCCAAAGTGCTAGTTTCTTTTGTGGACCGGGCCTGCGTGCCTCCCCCTGCTTTCATTCTTGGAGGCCCATCCATCCCTTCCCCCTCATAGCCTCAGGCCTCCGAAATTGTTACAAGGCACCTATGCTGTCTCTGACCCTGGCTGCCAGTGTTCCAGTCCACACTGTTCCTCTGCCAAGGAGGGAACAATACCCCACAGTGATACCATGGCTCCGAAGTTGCACCACAATGTGATCTTAAGCATTGGACCAACAAATCTCAAGGGCCTCCCCTAGCACGCCACGTCCCTCTCTCACTGCTGTGCCACTGCCTCCAAGCATGTAAAAGCCATCCTTTGCTTCCTCTCTTGCCCCTCTCCCAAAGCCGTGCGCATCAGCACTCACTAATTTTCTCCCACCTCCCCCAACCTACCAGATGAACCTCAGACCCCTCCCTACTGGGATCCCGGTCCGGGCTTCCACATATCCAAACTGCCCTAGGGTCCAAATTTGCTCCTAGGGTGTTGGTGGGCCCCCCAAGCCTCAATCGAGCCCGCCACACCCAGCTTCCAGTCTCAGGACCCAGCCGTACTACAGGCCGAGAATATTCATCAGCTCTCTGGAGCACACCGCTGCCTTGCGTCAATGCACAGGGAGCTCCGGCACACCAGCCCCAACTCGTCTACCGTGCTCTTCTCGGTCAGAGCACCTGGGCCACATGCGCCCCTCCCTCACCTCCGGCAGCCACGGACAAGTCCGGTCTTCGCGCTGGTTGGCAGCTGGCAACCTGTGCACGCCACAGCCCATCTTCGTAGCTGTGCAGGTCCTCCATCAAGGCGAGGGTGGACCAAGGGGCCCCCGCGCTGTCCCCACCTTGACCAGGGTCGGGGACGCAAGGCCACCCCTCACTAACAGGTAGGCAGTACTTATGGCCCGCAGCAGGCTGAAACTCCACCAAAGCCACTGCTGCCAGGCTATCCATGCCGACATCGCACCTGCTCCATTCCAGGCACTTCGACACCACTCCACGCAGCCTCAGGATCTGCACACCAGGGCCGATGCCTCTTTCCAGTGTCTCACTCTGGTAGGCCCGCCTGGGGGAACAGGAAAAGACGGAGCACCGTCAACACGTGACCATGCTGGTCCACGCTCCTGGCTGTCTCCCTGATTTTACTTTTTAATAAATCCACCACCTCATTCTGCACATTTCAGACTTGACAGAATCCCATATTCAAGGTATGTTTCCCATCACAATACTTTCCTGATAGTAATGGACAGCATGGACTCAATAGACCAACACTTAGAGAGAACCGAAGGAGGTGCTGGCTAATTTCATAAACCCGAAGGTGTCACTTACTAGTCCCCGGCGACCTGTCATCCAGGTGGCCAGGACACGGCCATCGCTATTGGATCCAGTTCCTGCGGGTGGACCAGTGGGGGAGGATCACCTGGATGTAAGGTCTTCGGGGAGTGGAAGTGGGACACTGAAAGTTGAGATGCAGTATCCCCTTTCTTGTGACACCTTTCCCCTTTCATATCCCCTAGGCTTCCCACCCCCTCCCCTCCTTTCCAAATCTAACATTTTCTTACACGGTAACAGACAACGGACTAACACCAGAGCCGGTTACCTGACATGTCCCAATACATGGATCAGGCAGAGTCAGGCAATTGACAATAACCATGCACACCTACCTTCCTCCCAGGGATAAAAGGCAGAGCACGAAAGCAAACTTCGAGCAAAGCCCAACGCACAAGGAGACAGCTACACCAAACCGACAGTACAAAGGGAGAAGAATGGCTCTGAGATCTGGAAGGACGACGAGGGGGGAGTTACCCTTGCCCTTTTCAACTCAGACCTGCAAAGCCTCCAGAAGGGAAAATGTAAGACCGGGAAAATGTAAGACCAGGAGAAACAGCTGCCATGCGGAGCAGTAGATTTCAACGGTACACAGGGGCCTCCCGCGTTCATAACGGAGGGTGGGAGGCAAGCTGGCTACCGTGGTACTATCCTTGACTCAAGAGAATAAAGAAGCCAAAGAGAATTTTTTAACTTTAAAGAAAGTCTAGCTGAGGTCCAGGTGCAGAGGGGTACAAGAACCAGAAGGCCCTAGTAAGCGGTGGCATGAGGTGTCAGAATGGTCCTTTAAGGGTCATTTCAAATCCCTTATACAATCAAGTCTCTGAACTGTTGCCAGAAGCTTGGGGAAGGAAACCCCGCTTTCCGACAGGATTATGAACTGTGGATAAGGCAAGTGTGAAGTAGATTGAGGGATGCCGAAAGAAAGCTAGGAGAAGGAAGGAACCCCGCTTTCTGCTAAAACGGAGCCATTAGGAGTACATGAACTGTGCTGAAGAAAGGCCATAGTGAACCTGACAGAGGGAGCCCCGTTTTTGTGAGAAGGGAGATCTCACGGGTGAAGAGCAATCGCGCAAAGAACTTTTGTTTGTTTGTCATTGTGAAATCGGGGCGAAGAGCAATTGTCCAAGGTGCAAGAACACTGAGAACTTTTGTTTGTTTGTTACTTTAAATCAGCAAACCGTCTAAGCCAAGAGAGTGTTGCAGGAAAGAGACTTAGCCTTTAAAGGGGTTTTGATATTGTGGAACTGCACTGTGAACCTCGTGCTGATGAGGCCCAGTAGTGTGCTGTGCTCGAGAGTCCTGCCTTTTACCGTTCCTCAAACGTGTTGAAAGGAGACCCAGCCAAATCCATCCTGACTTATCATTTTATGAACACTTCTTTCTTTTCTGGTGAACTTTATCCCACACTATCTTTGTATTTAACTTCCATGAAGCAGGGAGGAGGAGACTTCCATGCAGACGGCAAGGATTCCATAGACCGACACGTAAAGGGAACACAAGGAGGTGCTGGCTATTCAGAGAGTAGTTTGTTTTATTCTTTTGCCTTCTATAAAGTTCCATGTCCTAAGCATAGGTAGCATCTCTGCTTGTCGAGATGCTGGGTTCCAAAACCTACAGTCTTCAATTGTAAGTGACATTATTAGGAGTTTCGCCATCTACGAAAAACCTATGGACTGCCAGGAGGACTCTGTGAGTAGGGTGTCTTGTGGTATGTGGGTGGATCCCGTACAGAGGACTGGGAGGGTGTCCCTGAGGTTAGAAGCCTGAGGCTAGTTACCTGCAGAAGGGGGAAGTGGCGGTGCCGCCTGCTAGTATGAACTTGGTAATTCTTTCTGTGGCATGCTGTATACAAACATTCTTCATTATTACTGTGATCGAGTAGATCATAGATTCTGTCTTTGTCTTGCAGGTGCTCGGAACGCCAGCTGTGCAGTGTCATTCCGAATAAAAGGAGAGGGATACCCTGATCCCAAGATTGTGAAGGACAACGACCACCAGGAAAGCAAGGACTGTATCATCACAGGTCAGGCAGCAGAGCTGGATGTATGAGATTTGGGTGGGGAGGTTGAAGGTCCCTCTGTTCCCTCACTCATTAATTACCAGTCTTTCTATGAAATAGGAATGGATAATATAATATCCAGGTACCAGGAAGGGAATGGTAAATACTGTTTCATTTATACCTGAGGGATAGCATTTCATCAGAGTGGGGGCCTCCCCAGACCTTTGCAAGCACTGCCAGCCTCTGGCGCATGCTACAAGTGTCTTTCTCTTCTCCACGCAAGTGAGGCCAGGACAACATGCTGGGTTCTGGTATCCCGTAGTTATACTGTGTCATTTCCTCTTCTGCTTTGACAGTGGATCCCCAGGGCCAGTGACACACTTGCTTACTCCATGGACCTAGGAGGAGGGTGGGAGGAGAGACATCTGCTCAAGGGCTACGTTAACATACTCATTGACTGCAGGGAGGCAGTTACCCTTCTCAGCCCTTGCTCTATGCTTGAGGTTCAGAGGTTGCCCAGCCTCCATTCCTGGTAACATTCCTGGTGATCCTTGAAATTCACTTGTGGGGGGTCGTGTTCTTCCTTTGGGAGAACGACAGATTTCTTTTGGAGGGTTTTTCACAGCTATAATGGGCTGCAGTGAGGGGCTTTGGGGAACCCACCCATACAGCCTCCAGATAGCTCTTGGATGGAGAATCCCCATGATCCCGAAACGAGGATTATCCCACATGACCTTGTCACAATATATATGATTTCTAATATCTACTCAAATATAGAAAGTGCTGGGGTCGTGTAAAGGGTATTGCGAGAAAATAACGGAATAAAATGCTGAATATGCTTATACCGTGCATTCGGCAGGAATGTAAATGCTGAATCCTAAAGTACTGAACAAGGGGGGCGGGGGTTGTGTTTGAAGGCTTTCTGCTTCTAAGACTTAATTCCAAGGTTGTGTTCCTAAAAGGCTGGGCGTATCGCTGACTGCATCACGCTTGTGCAATACTGTATTTAGAGTAGAATGTGAACTGCACTATCCACTACTCAGGGATAAAGTGTTTGAAAAAGTATGGAGCGCCCTCGGTTTCTCACAATGAAGGAAATTAATGTTCATTTAAGGAACCCAATTCTTGGCTGGGGATTTATGGCTAGGATGCAAACCTCTGAGTGTAAAGATCAGTGTTTCTCAACAAGACCTGCTGTAGCGTTATTGTTTTAGGGACCATAACTTGTATGCTTCAGTTAACTGAGCTGACCTACCCGAGCACCGGTCAAGGGCTATGAGAACCAGCCTGATTTCTGCCAAGCGATCGATAGCTCCAACATCAGACACAATTGGAAAATCTGGTCTTTTTTTTTTTTTGCTGTGTGGACCAAATGATCTCTGATATAGAACCCCAACTACACTCGCTATAACCCCACTATTGATCCAATAAGAAAAAGGTATTGGTGCAGAGCAGGATAGAGGAAGTTCATGTCCAACACCCTGCAATCCACTGCTGTTGTAGGTCACCCATGAAACCACATGTGAGACTTGTGAAATCTCGGGAGGATAGCTCAGCGGAGCAACACAGGTTCGATTCCCCAGGTCCACGCTTAGAAACCTCTGGGTATTAAGCGTGTTATAAATAACCTATCATATCATCATGAAGCAAGACACAAACAGATTAAATTTTTACATAACATACTTTTTTTTTCATTTTCTATTAAGCATTTAATTAAGTTACAAACTTTTTGCTTTTCCTTTTTGTTCTCTTCATTAGCCAAGAGATAAAATATGCATTCAAACTTCACAATTTACTCTCTTTCCATTAAAATTAGACACCCATCTTGTTGGACCCTTATAACTAATTCCAAATTTCATATAAAGCGATCACATCTCTTGGCTTAATATTGTCCTGATCAGTCTGTATCCACTTAAGCAATTCCAGTGGTATGCCTTCCAATTTCTTGCCAAAGATCACCTCCAGGAAAACTCAGAAAGCTCTTGTTGCTCTTATGTTAGATCCCTCATATAAACATTCCCAGCATAGGTCAACATTCAGGCCACATCCATTTTTTAATATAGCGTACAGGAGCCTTGTTCTTTCTGGTGTTAGACCTTGGCAGAAAAGAGTCAGTTGCTACAGTGTTTCTTCTTGTAAACCACAGAAGCAACATTTATTGTCTCTTGTTGTCCCATATTTAAAGAGGATTTTCTTTGTTCTCAGGATATTCAACCTGAATCTCAGGATCAGGTCTCTAAATTCAAAATGTACTCATTTTTTTCAAATAATTTGGGGTGATGTTGGGAGCCCTTGTCAGACGATCAGGGAGGGTATGGCTCTTGTACATCGCTCCACTTGTTTCTGATCAATCTGCACACATAATTGCTTTCTTGGTCCTCTTTGGATTTAAACATAAGGGTTTGACGCTGATGTTAAGATGCGAGAGAATATGTATACATTTAGCTCTCCAAAGTATCAAAGGCCAAAAAGTAATTCCTTCCTCTTCAATTTTGATGATCCTATATTGCGGAGAGCAATAGGTTTCCACCAGTTTACAGAAAGTTGTCAGAGATTTACAAATGATTAGAGAGTGTAGAGTATATAAACCAGTTCATGCCTAATCACGGCCATAGGGACAGCTTCCGTTAATCTCCGCACTCGTTTCCAAAAGATTCCATCAAGCCATGTTTCCCAAGGAATTCCCAACCCTGTTTCACCTGCATACGTCCTAGTGGGAGCCAATCTTTTGATTATAGAAGTTAATGATTGGCTGGAGCGAGAATTTTCCAAATGTTCTCCCTATGCTCAAAACTTGCTCTGTCCGTTGTTTCATTTTCGTCCGCAGGTTACCAATCCAGGGTTGTTCGCCTCTGTCTGAGCTGATTGTTATGCCCGGATACTTTGTTGATTTTATTATTTTCATTTTCATGTTGTCCAAGGTCCACCAGAAAGATTTTCCTACTTTTGTGTGCAGATGTTTAATCATCAAAATCTCAAATTTGTCGATGTTAACCTTTTGTTCATTCTGTACGCGTACGCCTGAAGAGCGTTCAATTTTCGCTGCAAACCAAGTGGCGTTCTGCCCAGCAACACAAGGATGTCTGCATATAGCATATAGTAGGTGACCTACTGGGTAACCATTGATTTTTGGGGCGCAAGATCTACTAGGTTCAAGCATTCCTCTCATGTCCAGAGTATAGAAGTTATACAGGATCGATACAGGATAGACCCCTTCCAGTTGGTATTTCTTTTGTTAGAATACCTGCTTGATCTAGCCTAATCTGCAGCAATGTTCCTGTGTGTAATGCTTTAATGGCTGCTAAAAGATCTTTGGGGCAGCCCTTTTCTTCCATTTTCGACCATAGAATGTTTCTATTTACTCTATCGAACGCTGCCTCCATATCTATGCAGGCTAAGAAGAGTTTTCCATTTTCCTTTAAACTCTTCATTTTCAGGAGGCTTAATATAAGGAGGTTCAAATCAGTCTACTTTTTTGACAAACCCAGTTTGTCTGGGATCGAAGTTGCCAGACATTATTATCCACTCTTTCAAGCGTTTAAGTAGTATTCCTGCATAGATTCTACCCAGCACGTCCAATAATGAAATTGGACAGTAGGTTCCTGGTTTTGTTCTGTCTCCTTTTTTAAATATTGGGACTACTACTGCTTATTTGCATAAGCCTGGAATTGCTTAGTTGGTTGATTCTGCTAAACAAAACGTAGCAGAAATTTGTCCACAGCTCTATGGCTCCCTTCAGCATGACATTTGTCATGCCGTCTGGGCCCAGTGCCCTTGACGCGCTGGCTTTCAAGATGATGTGTTTCATTTCTTCTCTGTCGAAGTCTATGGACCACTGGTTGGAATTTGATCTTTCTTCGATTGTCATTTCTGATGGGATGTTTTGTCCATACATCAATTCAAAGTGCTCCAGCCAGAGATCTTCTTGGTTTGGATGTAGTTGCAGTGCTGCGGAATCATTTTCTTTGCCATTATTATTCAGGGACCAGAAGTATTTGGTGTTTTTGTTGTTTAGAGCCATCAACATATGTTCCGTGTCACTTTGGTACAAAAGGGCTCTATGGGTTTTCACCCAGTGTCCATATTGTTGTGTGCGGGCCATCTTCTCCCTGCTGCTAATATCAAGTAGGGAATTTAATGATTTGAGGTCTTTCACTAGTTGTTTCTTTTTCTTCACAATCTCTTTGTAATAGACATGCTTTCTCGTGAACGAAACCATGCCCCCTTTCCCTGACGTTTCTCTGAATAGAAGAGGCACAATTCGTATTCCACACCTTGTTGCCATTTACACAGGGTAGTTTCTAATTTAGGTATTGATTTGCAGTTGATTCTTAACCTCTTATGCCCATTGTTTAGATTTACCTTGCATGGCCAGCAAGATCTAGTACTGTTGGTATGCTCTTTGCCCATTAACCTCTGATACTTTAGAATTAGAGGGTTGTGGTCACCTACCATACCTAGTAAGACTTTCAAGGTCTTCACCTTTTGGAAGATTGGGCAGTCAACAAAGTAGCAGTCAATGGTAGCACTTGCTCTCGTAGAGGCCTGGGTTTTCGCCCCCATTGGTTCACCCTTGACTTGCCCATTGACCATTCTTATATTTCTGTTCTTGGTTTCTTCCAGCCACTTCCTCGTGCGGTTGTTCTTCTCGTTGTTAAAGTAGGATTTTTCATCCTTCCTTACAACCCCCAGGCAATCAACATTTAAATCCCCACAGATAATTATCCTCAGATCTTCCAATTCAGTTTGTAAATCATCTATCCATTTCGTTATTTTCTGGATAAAAGCTTTCCCCTCAGTATACATTGAAGATCACTTGTACTCCCTCTCTGGAATTCGGGGGTTCCTTTTCTTTGACTTGTTAACCTTGGATCCAGATGCTGAAAAAGATGAATGAAGCATCTGGTGTTCCAGGAGGCCATTTTGTACTCCTTGATACGTGTCTTCTGTTCAGTCTATTCTTTTATTGGTTTTGCCTGAGCCGTGGCAAGCCAGTGAGTCCCATGATTCCTCCATGGCTAGTCTGGTTTCCAATTGATCCTTTGTTGCATTGTCTGTTTTTAGCTTGTCCTGTGGCCTGCCTTTGATGACGAACCCTAGAGCTTTAGGCCCATGTAGTCTTATTGGGGAATTTCTTTCTGGTTTTTCGTACACTCACTCATCGTACAAATTAGGTTGTTTATGTTCTCCTCTCCAAGGTGTTGAGATTATTTTTTTGGTTTCGTCTCGAGGCTTTGAGACTTGCAAACACTGTTTTAGATCAAAGCCCAGCGCTCTTAGATCATCAGTTGCCGTAATCATTAGAGATGTTACTGCTTGCGTCTTGATGTGAAGACAAACCCTGTCATTTTGCTTTTCACTAGGGAAATCTACGATTTTGATATCTTTCGGTTCGATCACTCCGAGCTGGGGCACACTATGCAGGAGTGACATTATGTTCGCACGGTTCATGAATACGCCATCATTTGCTTTTGGTACGCGTTCAATTAAGATTCTAAATGTACTACTTTCCAAATCCTGTGACCTAGCGGATTTGGGTGTCGTTGTGGCCCATGCTGGTCCGCCAGCTCACTCTTGTCTTTGGACCTTGTTTGAGGATATCTCCCTTGTCTTGATTAGTCCACCAAGGTCGCCATTATGGCTTGGTGTGGCACTTTTACGGTCAAATTCTTTGCCAATTTAGATCTTCTAATTTCCAACGTTTCAAATTGGTATCCTTTTTCAAGAATTTCTGTTTCACTTTCCTCCTTATCTGAGTCAGCTATGGTGATATTACACAGCACGTCACCCTCTGTAAGAATAGAATCTTCTTCCTCGTAAGTGGACAGATTTAGGAGGGAGTTAATGACTCCTTCTGGATTTAAGCTTTCAGCTTCTATTAGGTCTGGTATCGTCCCGCTTTCTCTGGAGGTTGTCTCCTGGATATCTGCAGACTTTTTGGGGGGATCCCTGCGCCCACAAATATCTGGTTTTCTTTTGACAGTATTCCTCTGTCGTTCGCAGATTTGTAATAACATTTCTTGCACCTCCCCCCACTCCTTGTTTGCATCTTAGCTGATGTTTTGGCTTTTTTATTTGTGGAGCCATTCTTTTCGGCCTTGCACCGGTCCGTACTGTTTTAAGCTCCTCTGTTTCAAAGATGGAAACATTTCCTGGGTTGCATTTTTTGATGTCTTTGTAGGCAGTTTCCCTTCATTTGCTTTCCCTATTTTTGGCATTATATGATCATTTCTTGATTCCCCATTAATCATCTGTGGACCGGTGCTGCTATAATTTGGTGTGGTCAAACACTGTACGTTTTATATCTGTTGTGGCATCTGGTCATCCTCAAAAGCTTCGGTATTGGTTTGGGCTGAGAGGGTTGTCTTCTTATTTCCAGCATCTTGTGTTCTTAGTAACTTGAGAGTATCTCTAAAGCAAGCTTGCCTCCTCTATTAGGTCGATGAAGGTTTTAATGATGACACTTACGGATCTTTCTCTCTTACTCTCTTCTCCCTTGCCGCTTCAATATGCGACTCAATAAAAATCAGCTTGAACTGCATCAAAGCAATCATAGTTGTCTGGTCCTTAGTTTTCGTGAATGGGTTCTTACAATTTAAGGAACAGTGACAAGATTATCGAGACCATTGAACCTAGTGCTGCTTGCAGATTTGCGCACTGGTTTTCTACGCTGAGATGGTTAGATTTAGACTTTCTGAATCTCGAAGATCACATCGCAAACGCCTCCCACTCTTGTCTGTTTCCTTTGTTGAGGCTCCTCTCTATTCGTGTCTTTGGTATCTATGTCATCTGACTCCTCTGTGGATGTATTTCGGGAGTTTCTTCTCCTTCTTTGGATCATCCCTTGCTTCTTGAGAATGGCCTTATCTTGAGTAGTTGATCCCACTATTATAGTACACAGGCTATTTTTTGTTAGACCTCCTCTGTCATTTACAAGTTTCACCCTTTTTTCAGGGGCAACAGTTGTTAAAGATTCATCAAAATCCACTTCTCCGATTGGCCTTTTTGCTCCTCTTATTGAAGTCTGTGGGTTTTCTTGGTTATAGCGGAAGGCGAGACCCTTTCTGTCACTAGCTGGCTGGACCTGAGTCCTAGTACTAACGTCTTCTTCCTCCATTGCCTGCTTATTTCCCCAGGAATTACACTGCCTGTTTCACAAGTCATAGCCAGGCTATTTTCCGGTATAAGCAAAGTCGTGGAGGGCAAGTCAGCAGCCAACTTGGTTTGTTGGCCACTTTCTATGTGATCCAAAGTTTGATCCATTACAATACCTCCCTTGTCTAGTGAAGATTGATCATGCTTCAGTATTTCACTAGAAGGTAGGTGATATATTTTCTCTCTTGTTCCATCACTAGGACTCAGACCTACAAGCAGGTCAGCATCCGATTTGTCTTGCCAAACTTCTCCCTGACTTTCCAGGTTCTCGTTTTTGGCTTTTGCCTGTTTTGGGTTGGCTTCGCCGCCCGAAGAGGTGGAAGTTTCCTTTGGACTAAAATGCCATCTCAGTATCCTAGTGTCCAAAAGGGACTTGCCCCTCTGTTTAGGTTGCACGCGACTCGGTTTCTTTGGTGGTAGGCGTCCTGAGTCCTTATTTAGCGGGAGTACCCGCAAGGTTGAAGGCTAGACTGAAGGGGAGCTTCAGCTGCTTTTGCTTGATTGAGTTGCAGGAGGAGTTGTTGAGGCGTGAACCGTTGGATCCATATTAGGCTCTGTGTGCTCTCTGCACAACCCAATGTTTTCCCCCGTAATATTTTCAAATCGTGGGTGTGGAAACTTTTCTAGGGTATTTAGATTCAGTAAATGTCTAGCACTAAAGTTCCCTTTGGACTATGTGAAGAGGTCCTGAGAGTGCACCCATTGAGTTTTCTCGCTATCCGGCCGAGCATGGGCAGTGGCTAGCATTATAATGCCCTGCTCCTCACCACTCTCCCACGCCACTACCTCCAGCAGTGAAGAAACGCTGTCCACCTGCGGGGCCCCCAGATCCACCCGCTCTACATTTGTCACCCGAGAGGGATGCAAGAAAGCTCATGGCGAGCCAGGTAGTGGGGGCGCACAACAGAATCTTCTGTAATCAGAGTTAAGAAAAAAGTCGCTATCTGCGACAAGGGAAGCAACACAGTACCTTCATCCTTGGACAGGATGGCAGACATCACCTGTTTCAGCCTTGGATGGTGCGCCACCGGCTCATCCTAATTCTTCCCGCAAGCCCTCATAATGCGCCATCCTCATTTGGCTCTGTGTCCGCGGGGGCAGGCTGCAGTCTGGTTGGGTGTGTTGTTCCATTGCACACCTCTGCCAACACTCTGCGACGGAAGTGGAGTATTTGGCAGAGTGGCCCCGCATCCAGGCAAAGGCCACCGAAGAAAGACTGCACAGGCACAGCAGTCAGGAAATCCACACGAAAACGGATCACCATGTTTTTGCTTTCACAACTGCCACACTCTGCCAACACTCCGAACTTAAATGACAGGTTGGAAAAAGGCCTATATTGCCATCTGCTAAGGTGGGATTTCCCTAGGTAAATAAAACTAAGGAAAGTCTGAGTCAAAGAGTTCAACTGAAGAATCTGTGTCCAAAACCTATACTTGGCCCTCACAACTAATCTATACAATGTTTAGGGATATCTTTCGGGATGTCAGCAACTAAAAGAAACCGTGTCCAACATAGAGTTATGAGCCCCTTCCAGCTCACAGCTTCCTTTCAGCTACATACCCCAAGTATAAAGCAGTTCCAACAAAAAATCTCAGTTACCTCTCTTGAGTTCAGGATAATACCATTTTAACCAGTACTCGGGGTTCCCTTCCCCAAGTTCCAATTAACACAGTTCCAAGCACAAAAGAGCCTTGGTCTCAAGTCAATGAATGGTTCATG
Organism: Ambystoma mexicanum; assembly: GCF_040938575.1. Lineage (NCBI taxonomy): Eukaryota > Metazoa > Chordata > Amphibia > Caudata > Ambystomatidae > Ambystoma > Ambystoma mexicanum. The sequence goes on along the minus strand of NC_090925.1, from coordinate 15,048,211 downwards.
TCTCAGGCTTCCCTTCCCCAAGTCTTAATTTGAGCACAAAAATATCCTTTGTCTCAAAGTTCGTTCTCACTCTTGTGCCTTCTTTGAATGTAGAAATTGTGACTGTGTTGAAATAATCTTCAAGCTTTAGTAATTTCTGCTCTTAATGTAATGTTCGCTTAGATGTAGTCTTCATGTAGTTTGGTATTCGCTATGCCTTTCTTTGTTTCAATATATAAAGTTCCTTTCACTTTAGGATATAGCACCATTCATTCTTTTTTAGTATACACCGTCTAATGGTTTTACTTGAAATGTAAGTTCTGTTTGACTTGTGAACTTAGTATGTAACCGCTCTGCTCTTTTGTGAGGTTTTCACTAAGTTCGGTATTCAAGAAATAAAGATTGTACTCAGTTTGGTCTTCAATAGGCACAGGTTCAATTCGATATTCAAAAAGCACATGGTTTGTATTCAGAACACTTTTCGTTCAACCCGTGGTGTAATATTTCATTAATTAACTTCAAAAGTAATGTATAACCTTCAGACTTTCAAAATAAATCGTGTTTTGTCCCACATGCCACCACTCCAATACAAAGTATTCTTAGTTATTCAATATTGGACAATGGATTGAATCGGAGACCTTCAAAAACATGTTTCCTCAAACATGCAGCCACTTTGATACAAAGTATCCTCCAATAACCCAGTTTATCGCTCACGCACCAGGTTTCTCAATGATGCAATCTCGCTGGTCGCGTTCAAAGGCTTCACAGCATCCTGTATGGTGCGGCCTTCTGCTCCTCACGCTGGGGGTCTCGCACCTGCCCTCGGGCACCCCTGTGTTCACGTCTCAGCAGAGGGGAACAAGCATCTTGAATGCACATATAAGGGACAGCCTCTCCACACAGCTCCCTTCTTAACGTTCGGTTTGCTGCATGGTGTTCCAGCTGCCATGCCACACTTGCACCAGCCTTCCTCCTGCTGCTTCTCCATGCATAGGCTTCCCTGTTGTCTCCCATACTGATGGGCTGGTCTCTTTTATATACACCAGTAGCCCCTTGACAGGCTGCGTGTGGATGTCCAATCTGCCCTGCCTAGCCACAATCAATGGAACATGCCTGACCTTTACATTTCCTAGCAGGCATCTTCCTCGTCCCAGTGCCAGAGTGATAAATGAGTGTGGTCTTCATTCTTCCTAGTTGCCTCTTCTTCGTCCCAGTACTGTCCAGTGGGAGAAATTAGGGGAACTGGCTTATAACGGCACATGAAGACGGGGGAAGGGTTGCATTGGTTACTAACAGGAAAATGGCAATACCATGTGTCGCCCAAGGGTACGCACATCTATCCCCAAAGCCCCTCCACCCAGGTGATCCTGCCTCGATTCTCCGCCTCCAGGTTCAGGATCTAATAGCAACGCCCTTTCCCTGGCCACTTGCGTAGTGTATCCAAGGGGCTTAAGAGTGAGAATACTCTCAGGTTTCTCACAGATGTCACACCGGACATCTCAGATAATGATCGTGATGGGCACAGCAAATCGAGGAATTCTCCATCTGTCCTAAGAGACGCAGTAAAGGTTGATAGCGAGATGGGTGCTGGGCGTGGGGGTGGATCTGGAGATTTGTCTTAATGATGTGAAGCCCCAGTGTTATTGTATTGACTGCTAGCAAGATAGCCCGATCAAAAATAAGGATGGAAATGTGAGCATCCTCTTTCTATATGCGACGTGACGCCAATCGATGACAGTTGGGTACTTGCTATCGAATTGTCAATGGACCTCGACGTTTTACGTTCACTTTACACAAGCTCCCTCTGGCATAATGTGCATGTATTGGTAAGAGCCGTACGCAGTCCAGCTGCCACACTGCAATCGGGAGGGAGGCGTTGTCACACTGACAGGTGGGTTTGTGTCTTACTCTCCTGGGCATGCTGCCATTTTCTGTCATATTGGGTGGCAGGTGCGGAGGCTCTGCTAAAGGGCCTCATAACAAGTTTGGTGGTATTCCAGTGGTAAATCCGCCAAAATACCACCAAACTGAATTACCATTAACGCCACATGGTCTGGCAGAATCACAGCCATATTACAAGTGATAGTAGGTGGTGTTAGTTCACATGTAAGCTGTCCACAGGACCCCATCGGAATTTAGGCAGAATTACTGTTGGCAGCAATTCCACCGATTATTTTGGGGCCATAAAATGGCTAGTACGGCAGTGCGGTAATGCAGCATTTTTTCCCCAGACCATTTGTGTAATGTTGCCCAAAGTACCGTGCAGCACCGTTGAGCTTTACACGCTGCGTGTAAGATTTCTGGGATAACTTTGCAGCAGTGATTAGGAGGCAGTGAAGGTTGAACAGAACTCAGGTAAATTATGTCACAATGAGTCACCAAACGCATCCAGACATCCAACACAGGGGCATTTTTGGGGTGCTTACTGTTGGGGCTTGAGTCTTCATGATACACGTCTTGTTTAAAAGCACTGCAAATGCCTTTTTGCAGAAAATAGGGCCTTTAAGAAGCTTTCTTCATCTCACAAGTGTTCTTACTGTTACGGCTAGAGAGGGGAGAGTGATTTTTCCCCCACCTTTTAAGTCCATTGGCTATCAATAAGAGCCCGGATTGAGTTCTTACAATAGCATACCAATGTATCCATAATGAAGCTCCACCTACCTGAGCCACAGCATCACAAACAAACGGCATTGTCGCCTACTCCGCTCTTCCAATCTGCTTATCTTGGAGGTCCCACGCTATAAACCTGCCAGAGCAGGGGGTGCGAGTTTTTAGCTCTATGCCCCGACCCCGTGGAACTCCCTACATCCTCATCTAAGAAACAAGCCCTCCTACCCAGCATTCAAGAAGGTCTTGAAAACCTGGTTATTCAACAAGTACAACTAACACCTTAACCATGAACTGTCTAAAATGCATTAACCACTGAACATAATGACTTGTGTTGTGCTTTTCGAATGCTATTACTATGTACAAAACGCTAAATAAACACCTCCAGTGACATCCCTGACTGCATTATCAGTGCCCTAAACTACACAAGGCATGTAGGCACCTGAGAACTGAGAGGACATCTCCCACAACTGTCACTGCAGCACAGCGATGACCCCCCCCCCCCAAACCCTACTTGCTTCTCCTCAGTCAGCAGATGCTGCAGGGCATTCTGCATGTTCTTAATGTTTTGCATCGTCCCTTATTGCCAGTCAAGTGGATTCAAAGTGCAGAAGTGAGTGAGGGTGGGTTGCGACAGTGGGAAGGGGGCATAATAATGATGGGTGGCAGGGGAGGGACCCACTCAGTCCTACAGGAGGGGGTGGAGGGTGAGTATGGTGTGCAGCCACAGTACAGAGGAAGTGCAGTCTTGGTGATCAGAACCATTCATGCTATAACCGTGCAAAACACTGGAGGGGGCTGAGTGTGGGTGAGAGAGGGATGGAAAGGGGGTGACAGGGTGACATGAGAGGGTTAATAAGAGGCGGTTCAGGGATGGTGGTTTGGACAGATGAGCCGAACGTGGTTATTAAACCGTGGCATCCTCTTGGATAATTTGTCTTTTGTATTTGTTTTATTTATTTATTTATTTTATTACGAGGTTTAATCACCAAAATGATTTTTACAAGAGAGAAGCAAACAATCTTTAAAAGAAGTAAAGTAAACATAGAGAAGTAACGATGAATTTAGCAGAAAAAGAAGAAGGCAGTAGAAGTAAAAGTAAACACTGATTTAAAACACAAAAACTCATGTTTTACAAAGTCTGACACCCCCTAGATCGCCAGATTCATTAGTTTTGTTGAGCTCTTGGTCTCTGGCGAGAGCTCCATTAGTTTGACATTGAAAATTAAATCCCAAATTTTGTCCGCTGCTATCGCCCATAATGGTCTCAAGCCCTGTATTAACCGCTACCACCACAATTCTTCTTCTGCCAAATAAGCTTTCTCCAAGTGGTGGGACAAGTATGGGGTTCTGTAGTGACGTGTGCCCGGGCACAGTAGTAAAAGGTGCGGAAGCGTTTCTATAATTGACTTTGAGTTACAAAAAAAACGACAGCTGTTAGTCGCGGAGACTCCTCTTATATTTAGGATCTCATTTGAAGGCAAAAGGTTCAGTCTGGCTCGCAGAAGGATTGATCTTGTTTTCCTATTTGGGTGCTTGTTGAGAAATGGTTGAACCTCATTTAGTTTTCTGACTGTTGGAGGCAAGTGCTGGGTCAATTTGTAGGTGGAGGCTTTCTCTAGAGTGGCGATCCAGTCTGTTTCATCTGGACGTTTTTTCGTTTTAGTTGGATTTGAAAATAGTTCTTCAATTGAGCTGCTGCAATCCTCTAGATTTAGTTTGCATCTGTCCTCCTAGTTGGACAGCATTTTACACTTGCCTAGGCTCAGCTCTTCTTGGACTAGGGTGAAAATCACTGGGCTAGAAGGGTCCTTCATTTTCCGGTACAGCATTATAGCGGCTCTAGTTACAATTGCCGCCAAAGATGATAATGACAGTTCTCGTCTGATTAATGCTATCGGCGTGGATTTCGGAAAGGTTAAGAACTGATCTCCAAAACAGACTTTCCAATCTAGGCCATATTCGATCTGGGAGAGATGGCATAGCGTCAGCTACGTAAGTGATTGTGGGAATCACTTTCCCCCCGATAGAGCTTCAGTAATGGCATCAATGAAAAACAACCATATTTCCTGTCCAGAATTTTAGCTTGCGAAATTAGAATTGATGAAGTTGCATTGCTGTGTCTTTTTGCAAGGAGTCGATCAGGACCCCGAGGTATTTAAAGTCCAATACCTGTTCCACTTTCTCTCCTGCCAAGAACCAGGTCGGGTTGCCTCTTTTCTGGCTCTTTTTTTCAAAAGCCATTATCTTTGTTTTATGCTTGTTGACTTCTAGATCTTTTTCTGCAGTGTACTTGGTTAATGAAACAAGCTGGCGTTGGTGGCCGATTGACATTTGATCCAGTTGTATTGGATCATTTGCGTAAAGGATTCGCGGAACTTTCGATTGGGCAATCACCGGAGGAAAAGATCTTGTCTCAGCATTAGCTTCCTTGTAGTCACCAAGGTATGCCAGAAAGAGAGCCGCAGCAAGAGGACAACCCCATTTAACTCCTCTGGATGTTAGGATCACGGAAGATAACAGCCCCCTTGAGCTCAGCTGAACTTGTACACTGTTGTTTGAGTGTAGAGCTTGTAAAGGTCCCAAGATCTCCAGTGGACTAGTTCCTTCCAGAGTTTTGATCTATTGACTAAGTCGAAGGCCTGGGTAAGGTCTATGAACGCTAGGTAGATTTTCTGATTCCCTTCCAGGACTTTTGCTTTTAGTATAGTGAGTAGCAGAATATTAATGCTGGTTCCTGTCCCCTTTTTGAACCCTGATTGCAAGGGGTCTTCACAAGGTGCTTTTTTCGCCCAGAGGTGAAAATGTTTCAAAAGCAAGCTGCCATAGACCTTCCCTATGACGTCCAATGCCACAGGACAGAAGTTCCTAGGGTCGTCTTTGCGTCCTTTTTTTGAAAATAGGTATAATCACAGCTGATGTCCAGGAGGGCGGGATCCTCCTTTGGATACTGCATCTTTTGGAGATTAAGCTCAGTCGATTTGCCCAATCCGCTGGAGAACATTAAAGTTCTCATTAGACAAGCCTCGGGCCCTGGAGCCCTGGAATGTTTCAACTTGGTTATAGTTAACAATATTTCAGTTGTATCATGGAGGATCCACCCATGGGGCAGTTGCTAGGGCCAATGGAGATGGTAAGGTTGACTCTGGAGTTTTAAACAATGTTGAATAAAATTGTGTCCAAGTAGACTCTGCAATGCTATTTGACAAGATGGTTTCTGTCGCTTTGCCCCGTGGATTGATCAGTTTCCAAAAGTCTCTGGAATTGCTGTTGTTGATTTGCTTTAACATAGCCTCTGAGTCCTGTTGGTAGAGGACAAGTCGGTATGATCTTAGCCAAGCCTTATAGCTCCTTACCACCTCTTTTGCGCGGATTCTATTTAGTTCTGTATTGTGACGTACAGCTGTTCTTTTGGCTCTTCGGACCATATTGCGTTTAGCCACCAGTAAAGTGTCGAATTTATGAGTGTAACAGGACTCCTCCGGACTGGTATACTTAGAACCTACGTTGGCAATTCTGAATGGTTCGAAGATCAGTCTGTAATCCACTTCAAAGCGGTTTTCCAAGTTCGTGTAGGAATCTGTTATCGCTCAGATGTTATTCGGGGTAACCCGTACCCGGTTTCTTTTGCCTACTGGTTTGACGTCTTCCAAATAGTAAGAGTTGGCTGGCTTTGCCGATGCCCATTTTATGTATAGCAAATTATGGTCACTTTGAACGTTTGTTTCCAACAGATTAGCAAGAAAGGACTCTGAAGCGAAGATATAGTCAATGGTGGAGTTTGCCAAGCCACGATTCCATGTTGGTGTCTTACAGGTTTTGGGAAGCAGAGTGGCCGTGTTAAATATGTTTCTCGAAGCCATTAGCTTAGACCACTCCTTCCAATGTTGAAAAGCCTGGGAGATTATAAATTCGGCTGACTCTGGCTTGTTTGTGGAGCAATTGATATTAACATCCCCACAAATGATTGTATCGAAGAACTTCGACTCTAAGTGTACGGAGTCCTATGTGGATGTTACCAGATCGAACAATGAGTCTCTTTGGATTCCCTTTGGGTTCCAATAAATGTTTATGATGAGAAGATGCGTAGAAGATAGAGTTCCTGATCCTATCTCTGCGGAGCCATGAGAGTAGAAACGCTAGGATGAACAGCGACTTCAAAATAACCTTTATAAACTGTAGACCATTTCCCAGGCAAACTGCAATCATCAAGCCCTAAGATGGTCTGCCTTTTTCTCCTGACAGTGCTGCTGAAAAGGCTATTTCGAAACCCGTCTAGCGTTTGTTTTTCTTTCAACCACAACTCCTGTAGACGCAAAATGTCGTAACCACCTCAGTTGGTTTCTGCTGGGGCCGTTAGATAGAGGAAGCCCCTAGTGCTCCAACAAGCTAGGGAGAGAAAATGGATAGCAGGAGGGATGGAGGTCCGCGATGGTGGCTATTTGTGAAGTCTTGATGACAGTGCTTTCGGGAGCCACGACCATGTTTGGTTCTGTAAATCTGGTCTCGGGTGTCAGCATTCTTCTGAACAGTTAAGTCCCGCACTAATGTCACCGGGTCCTTGTGGCTTTTGGCCGGACCTTTTAGTCGATGAAGTGAGTCATCCCTTTGTGATGGCGGCTGCGCTGTATCTGGTCTACCGTCTGAAGACGCCCTTGGTTGCAGACCTTCCCTTGGTGAAGATGCGGCTGCTTGTGTGGCGATCTGCCCCTCCTTTTTGGGAACCACAGCGTGGATTGTCCTCAGAATAAGGTCTCCTTCTATGCTCTAGCACATGACTCCGCTCATAATTGTGGTCTGGGAACACGTTTTCATTCATTTTTAGACGTGTTATATCAAATCTTTGTTGATAAAGCGCATCTGCTGCCTTAGCTAACACGACGTCCACCCCCTTAGATGTTGTATAAAGAAAGCAAGATGCTTTTTGACCTTCGTGGGATGGTTCCACTGTCCTAAAGTCTTCAGATTGGTAGATCTTAGAGTTGATATGCTATGCATCAAGTTCATCACCGTGTGTCTGTTCAGGACTATATATTTTTGGTTGCCTGATCGTTGGTGCAATTTAAAGGTGGGACTCATCCTGTTCTTGGAGCACTCGTGATGATGAGGCTTCTCTTGTTGATTATTTTTGGAAGATCTTGTTTGCACATGTGTGACATACTGTTGTCGCCTATGATGTTTATCCGAACTAGAAGTGGGGTGATCAATGTCCTCTGTCATTCTGGACTCATGAACCCTCAATGTATTTAGTCGCTGTATGATGAGTGGTTGCTTCTGACGCAAACGCTCGCTGTGCCGACCCTTGTCTTTGTGGATTAGGCCGAGACACAAAGGTGTCTGGTAAGTTTTTAAAATGGTCACTCTGTTAGAATGATGTTCAGCAACTCCTGGCTGGCTGTCTGTCATTGGTAGTGTCAAGGTGTTGACTTAGGTTCATCGACTCCTTATGGCGAAGAAAGTCGTTAATAGACTTAGGAGAGTGTAAATTGCTGGCAGTAGCATTCTGAAGAGTTGAGGGTTCCTTCAGCTCCACACCTTCCGCGCCATCAAGAGTGCCCTTGTTTTGTGTGGTTCCCAGAGACGTCTTCAGGGTCTTCTTTGGCCCAAGTGGGTCTGGTTTAAGTGTAGAGGCAAGATTTAGGCACACCTGTGGAGTAATGGCCTGGTTGATGTTTGCCATTGTGAGACTGGCACTGCTGCCAACAGGGAAGGTAGCTGGCGTCAATTTTTTCTCGGTTGCCCGACTTGCCATTTTATTGTCTTTGCCTGTAGGCGTGTCATCCAAGCACAACACATCATTGTCCAAGAGTGTAGGCTTTGTTGGTTTAGATTTGTTTGCCAAGGGACTTGCTGGCCCCGAGGGGCGAGAGAAAAAACTTTAGGCTTTGTTCCACAATGGGTATGGGGGTTGTCAGACAGGATTGTGTCTTGTGAATCCGTTTGCGTACTTAGGTCTATAGTTGTCTGGTGGCCTGAGGTTTTAGTGTTGATACTGGTGTCTCCAATGATATTCGGTTGGATCAAGTGAGACAAAGTACATGAATCATTTTTGCGGCATTCCAAGTAGATGAGTTTAGAGTTCATCATTACAAAGATAGAAGTGTGATCTTTAAGAGAGTCGTTAATCGCTTCGTACAGCTTGCAAAAAGGTGCTAACGCTATGGTAACTGAGGACATGATGGCGAGAATGTCAATTTTCTTGGTTGGAGTATCTTTCGGGTTGGTGTAAGATACATCACTTGGTCTTTTGTTGTTAGAAGGTCGTAGAGGCGAGGATCGCAACCCAGGCCGAGAGAGTTGTGGAAAATTGAGCTGTGGTAGGGTGAGTGAAGGAGCCATATCCGAATGTTCTTCAAGGCCTCGCTCCTTCCTTTTAGGAAGCGCTTGCATAGCACAGACAGGATGAGCAGGACTAATGGTGTGTGCATCAGAGATCTCCCGGCGGCCCGGGTTGAGGGTTGGTAAGACTGGCCTATCCAGGAGCCGGGAATTGCTTGTGAACTAGACCTGTGTCTGTTGAAGACGCTGCCTTGAAGAAGATGAAGGGCTATTGAGACCAATGATTTGTATAGGTGAATTAGAAGAGGAAAGCTGGTTGCATAGAGCCGGCTTAGGGTTTGAAGACGATGGTTGGTCCAAGACTCTCGGCTCCTTGGACATAGGGCCTCATTACGAGGTTGGAGGTAAGGGGTTACCGGCACCGGTAAGGATGCCGGTGACGGTAACCCCTTACCTCTGTATTGCAAGGTCCCTTATTGGTGCCTGGTTTTACCAGGCGCCCTTAGCGGGAGCCGCTAAGGGACCAGGGAGCTAATAACGGTCCCATAACAGTCTAATAACGGCTAATAACCAGGGAGCTATTGGCTCCATCCCCATTCCCATTGAGCCCTATGGGGGCTCGAATGGGAATGGGGAATGGTTCTCGGAATGGGGACTTACCGAGTCCTCCAAGGTTGGAATGACCCAGTAAGTCCCTATTTTAAGAACCCGGACCCGGAATGCGGTAAGGGTGTAGCCATGGTGCTAATAGCACCATGGCTACCGCCTACCTCGTAATGAGGCCCATAGTCGATTGAGCAGATGGTATAGGCTCTGGAGGTTCACCTATGTGCCATCTTAAATTGCTTGATGGATCCCGACTGGGATTTGATTGGGTCACTAATTAATTGAGATGTTGAAAAAGCTACCAGGGTTCAAGGAGTGCCTCCAGTAAATCAGCATCCGAAATCTCATCTGGCCCAAGATCGCACTTGTTGAAGATTTTGAGAAAGGGCCCTTCTTCTGAGAGTTTTTTGTGTAAGTTCTTTTATTGTGAGTTAACAGATCTTTCCTTTTAGAAGAAATGCCGGAAGGAATATTGTGCATGTTGCGAGTTGGTACGCCTCGCTTGGCTCCCTCTTTCCCATTCCAACGTGGGCTGGGGGCTGCTTCCAGACACTCTGAGCGAGATGGTGAGGCGTAAGTGTATTTGTTTTATTTGTATTGCGCTCCAAGCCCGTAGGCATCTGGGCGCATTTCTTACATAGGTAGTTACAAGGTACAAGGCATGGTTTTGAGTTTACATAGGTTACAGGAAAGCATGTCACGAAGTTGGCATAGTTACAAAAGTGGATCGAAGAGACCTGGAATATACATTTGATAGTGATTAGAGAGTTTTACACAATATACAGAATACACAAGAGATAACCATATACAGGTTTAGCAGGATTAGTTTACAGAGGACCAGCCTAAATTAGTGTGTTTCTAACATGACGCGCGGTTTGTAAGTCTGATGGCGGTCGCTGTGATAGAAGTAGCTATGATTCTTGGGCAAGAAGCCAAGTTTTAGTGTTCCTTCTGAATGGATAGTAGTTAGGTTCTGTTCTTAATGGTAGCGGTAAGGTGTTCCATAATTCGGCTGCTAGGATGGGGAAACTACTACCTCCTGATTTTTGCAGCTGATACTGGGGATTTTGAGGCAATGTGCCTGCGCGGACCTCATGGGGTGGTTTGAGGTATTGCGTGCAACATTTTTGGTTAGGTAGCTTGGTGCTAATTTGGCGAGAACTTTGTGGGTGAGGGAAAGGGTTTTGAAAGCAATCCTTTGCTTGAATGATAGCCAGTTCAGGTTGTGTCTTACCTCAGAAATATGTTGAGATCTGGGAATATTAAGTGCTGCCCTAATGGCATCATTTTGCAGGACTTGCAGTTTTTTCAGATTTTGTTGATTGGTTCCCAAGTAGAGTGTGTTGCAGTAGTCTAAATTAGAGAGTACTAGCGCTCTGGCTATCATGATGCAGTTGGAGGTGGTGAGGTATGGTCTGCAGGACGTAATTAGCTTGCATGTGTAAGCTGTAGCGACAGCTGACGCGTTGACCTGTCTGGTTAGGTTTAGAGATGAGTCGATGTAGATGCCGAGTGTTTTAACATCTTAAGAAACCTTAATCGAGTTGCCGTCAATATTAAAGGCTTCAAATTGTTAGTCTAGTCTGCTCAGTCTTCTCATCGTTAAGACACAGGCCATGTTTAGCCATCCAGGCCTGTATGACGCCATAAATGTTGTTAAGTACCTTGGCGTCGGTATTAAATCTCCGGAGATGGGTATGAGTATCTGGGTGTCATCTGCATAGTTGGTGTAGGTGACACCCAGATAGTCCAAGTCATCGAACAGCAGCTTCGTAAATACATTTCAATTTGTAGGAGATACGCACAAGCCTTGGGGAACCCTGCATGTAACTTGTGCTGGCTCAGCCGAGGCTAATGGTGGGAAGACTCATCGACCTATTGTCAAGGAAGGACCGTATCCACGTGGTGGCTTTATTGGAGAAGAGAGCAGCAAACGTTAGATGCAAGCAGAGGCCTTTGTGGTCTACTAAGTGGAATCGTGCCGACATGTCAAGTAGTAGGAGTAAGGCAAGTTTCCCTTTGTCTTTCAGCACCTCAATTTGCGTCTTTAAATCAATTAAGGCGGTTTCGGTGACGTGCCTTGGCCTGAAGCCAGATTGTCTAAGGCCCAGGACATTGTGAGTTTCCAGATGCTCCTGAATCTGCACCTATGCTGCTCTGTCAATGATGAAGGAAAGAGACCGTGGTGACAGGTCTATAGTTCGTAGGGATATTAGGGTCTAAGGTAGAAGGCTTTTTGAGAAGCGGGAGGACCCAGGCGTCTTTGAGATTGTTGGGCACTATGCCTGTTTCGAATGACATATTAATAAGAGAGGTGATGAATGGAGCCAGTCCTTTGGCTGCCTCCGTAATGATAGGTGCAGGGCAAATATCTCTGGCATCTTGAGGGTTTTAATTTAGTGATTATATCCTCCACCTTCTTGATGAAGATAGGGGAGAAATGAAAGGGTCTCGTAGTGATTGGAGAGGGAGTAGGGGGTTGAGTGTGTAGAAGCAGTGTCCAAGATCATGAGTTTTTTTGACTCAATTTTAATTTGTAACATGGTTATTTTGTTCAGAAGTGCTGACTGAATACTGGTGCACCAAGTGGCGCCTTTAATTCAGGTATCTGGTGGAGGTGCCGGGGATTCCAACTCTCTAAGCACTTTGAAGATTTCTTTGGTATTGGATTTTGCTTGAGTGATGCCGGTATTGTACGTTTCTTTCTTTGCTTGTTAGATTGCTTCTTTGTAATTCAAGGAAGTGATTATAAAGCTGTCTTTGTTAGAGGCTATAGGATGACTCTTCCAGAGTGCTTCAGCGTTTCTCTTAGTTTTGCGCATTAATCTAACGTGTGGGGTGAACCACGAGTTCAGATGCGCGATGGGTTTAGCTTTGCATAGTTAAGAAGGGCCAATAGTGTTTATTTGTATTGCGCCGACTGCTCGCAAGCATCGGGGCGCATACATGAAGACAAGGACACATAATAAGAAGACAAGACGATAGACGTGACAGGTCAGCACATGGAGAGATTAAGCCAGCAGAGGACGAGGAATCTCACCTGGGATTATTGTGTGGTGTGGTAGCTCTGGCCGGGGCGCCTCCTGTGGTAGCTCTGGCCGGGGCGCCTCCTGTGGTAGCTCTGGCCGGGGCGCCTCCTGTGGTAGCTCTGGCCGGGGCGCCTCCTGTGGTAGCTCTGGCCGGGGCGCCTCCTGTGGTAGCTCTGGCCGGGGCGTCTCCTGTGGTAGCTCTTCCCTGGGGCCTGGGACCACCTCTTGAAATAACGTTAAGGTGCAAACTTAAAACCAGCAGAAAGACGCTGAACATCAAGGTTCCATATTATATTCTTCACATGGCTGCCCTTATACTGACTTTGCTTTGACTGGGAAATACCTACATAAGGGGGGGGATCCAAATTACACATTTTAAAGAATATTTATTCAGTAACACTGGTAAAAATTACTAGTCACATGGAGAAGTAACTTCTCAAAATGACCCACTTGGGCCAGAAAAGTGCCCCCCTTTGACCAAAAAAAACTGTCAGACAAGAGCATTTTCTGTTTTTGGTTTGGGCATTGCCCTATGAGCCCGCCTGAGCCTGCCCCGGTGTCCTTTTCAGACTGTTAAATTGCCACAGACCCCCGCCTCCAGGTATGGCCCCACTTCCCGTCAGGCGTGACACCTGCAGACAGTGCTGGCTTTTCACGCTGCATGCTATCGCACTATGGCTCCTTCTGGGAACCGATGGTGCATTTGCATCTTGAGAAAATGTGTCGTATAGCGGTCCAACCTGACAGTTAACGCCCATGTTTGTATTGCATTCGCCGAATTGATGTCATTGTGTAAGCCTCAATCCTAGGCAGTGCCTAAAGCATTCAAACATTTACTGTTTGCTTTTCAAATGTGTTCTTCATGTCATGCAACCTGGCTGAAAAAAATACAGAAGATATTTTAATGAATAGTGACCAAGTCCAAAGGGGATTAGGGGGGGGGGGGATTATTTAAAGCAAGATACGCAATACAGAAAGCCAAGACGAAAATGAGCTGTTTTCTAAAGAAGGAATTTCAAAGTGCTTTTCTAGGACAGCTTTTTGGGTTCAAGGTCACGGGCTGCGCTGCATTTCCTGGCTCTAGAGCATTCTGGAATGGCTGGCTTAAAGGATCGAGTGTAGACTTAAGGTTCTGTGTAGTCGTACTGGGCTGTGCCTTTTCTAGTGGCAAAAGTGTGAACTTCATCAATTTCACAGACATCCTAAAGCCTCAGTATTACGCAAGTTGTCCGCAGATGATTGCCTAAGGTCGATTTGATCGAATTTAGAGATTTTTTTTTTAACAGCAAATATATGTGGGTGGTGGATTTGGGTTAATAAATAATATAGGGTACTTTGGGAGGGTGGGCGCAGGGTTTCTCCCCTGCATATATTTGCGGTCAAAATGATCCCAAGGGAAACATACTGTCAAATCGATCACAGGCAAATAGTTTCGGTCAAACAACCCCAATCCTAAGCCTTTTATATATGTGGATGCAGAGAGGAGAGAGGGAGTCTTCATTCATACCAGCTGTTTCAGTGGGCTTCCGTTTCTTTGAGAACCCAAATACATATTGCTGATGAATATGGTGTCTAAACCCCCCCTTTCACACCAGAAAGCAGAACAATCAAAACTATAGATGGACATTTTCCTTAATACCTGTTTTGTCAAATTGTCTGCTTCCGTTCAGAAAAACTATTCTCAACTCTTGTATAGTGGTTGGAGCCCCCTTTGGTCATTATACTAATCTCTTTTCATTTGCCAGGTAGATGGCCCTTTTGTAAAAACCTAAAATTTAGATTTTCTAAGAACAAACTGCGTTTTCATGACCGCATCTAAGCACTGCTAAATCTAGAACGTTTCTCTTATTGTTACCCTCGTTCGATGCATTGCACACTCTGAGCGGTCTGACTCTGAGCCTGACCTCGTGGTAAAGCTTGGCGTTACACCATCTTGCCACACCTCACCAGCCAGTGGTTGCACTGATCCCTCTAATCTGAGTACATTCTGTAAGGAATCGGGGAGGATGCAAACACAGGGGTGTCATGGCGGTTAGCAAAGACTTTTATTAACCAAAGTTAAAAGGGGGTTGGAGAAAATCCTAGCTCACCCTAATTCTAAGAGGGGTTTCCCTGCCTCAACAAAACTAAATGGTGTCCATGTCAGAATGATCAAAGTAAAGACCCACATCCTGTGTCTAAACCCTAACCTGACCCTTACATGCTAAACTCAATATAAAGTGAAACGGGAAATGTCTCTCAGCCGGGTACTCGCAGCTCTTTTCCAAAGTTCCAACATGAAGTCCCAAAGAAAGGTGCTAAAAACAAAACAAAGTTCCACAAGTCTCAGGGGGGCCTCCCTTGCCCTAACTTTCTTCAGGTTTTGTACAGTTCACTCTCAGGACCTCTCGGCAGCCTTTGACCTGGTTGACCACAAAAATTTTTTAAAAAAAAAATAAACCAACAGTGTCTTATCTGTAGATTTATGGGTGCCTTTGGCGGATACCACCCCTCCTCTGCTGCCCACTTCTCACCCTCTGCTGTCACGTGGATACAATCCTTCCTAGCCAACAGAACCATGAGGATTTTCTCATCTGTGGCTGCAGCAGACCCGATCCCCATCACATGTGGTGTCCCACAAGGGTCCTGCGTCTCCCCTACCCTCTATAACATTTTTACAAAGCCTCTCTTTGACAAACTGGACCATCTGGGTGTCACCTACACCAACTACGCAGATGACACCCAGATACTCCTCACCATCACTGGCAACTACAACACTGACGCCACCAGGATTAACAAAATCTTCGCCATCATTCAGGCCTGGATGGCCACACACGGCCTCTGCCTGAATGATGAGAAGACCGAGCTCCTCCTGGTCGGGCCCCCAATAACCTACAGAAACTGAGGCCCGATTACTCCAACTTCATCATAGATGGCAACATCATTCCAGTCGTGAAAAATGTGAAAGCCCTAGGCTTCTACCTCAACGCCAATACCAACCTTTCCAAACAAGTTAATATCACCGCCTCAGCTACCGCCTACACGGGAAATGAATCAGGCCTCTCTCTTGGTGCCAACCAAGGTATAATCAAGAAACTTCAGATCCTCCAGAATAATGCACTGCGAGCAGCATTAAATATTCCCAGGACAGAGCACATCTCCCATATAAGAATATCTTGCAAATAGTTATCTATTCAACAAAAAATCGACCTGAAAACCCTCTGCCTCACCTATAAAGCCTTAAACCACCTAGCCCCCCAGTACCTCACCAAGAAACTCTCCCTTAAGCCAAACACAAGAATCACCAGATCATCCAACACTCTCTGCCTCACCGTGCCGAGATTGTCCGCCAAAAGAGCGGGGGGCTCAAGCTTTACTGTCCTCGCCCCTCAACTCTGGAACACTCTGCCACTGAGTATTAAACTGACCAAATCCTTCCAATCGTTCAGAAGACTAGTCATTAGTTGGCTTCTGGAGAAGGCAATCCTCAGATTAAGTTCAGTACCAACTGTATATATTGTACATACTTTGAAATGCTTCCTACTTCCTGCCTGTACATACTATATATGGCATATTAACGCCACAATTGTATAACTGCTTATATACTGTAACTATGTAACCTGTCCTTAAGCGCCCATTTACCCGTGGGTCTCGAGCGCTATACTAAATAAAACAAACAAACAGATCTTTCCATGACCTTACCCAGATTTCTACAATGCACAATCTCAAGGGGTTTGACTCTTCCCTTGAGCTTCCCCCAGATTCTCGTAGTTCACAATCTTAAGGGGCACAACTCTTTCCTTGAGTTTCCCCGGATTCTTGCAGTTCACAATCTCAAGGGGTTTGACTCTTCCTTTGAGCTTCCCCAGATTGTTGCAGTGCGCAATCTTAAGGGGCACAACTCTTCCTTCAAGCTTCCCCGGATTCTCGCAGTTCACAATCTTAAGGGGCACAACTCTTCCCTTGAGCTTTCCCAGATTTCCACAAGGTTATGAAGCAGCTCCACTTCTCTTAGCCTCTTGACAGCACCAGGGGAAATGATTCCCTAATCACAATATGTCACTATTCCAGTTCCAGAGGGATTGACTCCCTTTCCCTGGATCCCACACACTCCAGAAAATTCAACAAGCGCAAAGGAGTGAGTACCAGGCCCCCCTCTGTCAGTCTGGTACACTCCCCTGTTATTCTTTTTAATGATTTGGATCATCACAAATGGGTGCAGATCCCAGACTCGCAATCCTTCTGCCTGGTATACTGTCCTGCTAGGGCTTTCTATCAATGAACAAACTTACTTTCTCAATGTTAAACAATTCCAAGAATTGATATTTGCTTCTTTTATACATTGGGTCCTTGACCCGTACTCATCTGCCTTCTCTCAACAAATTTCTCGGTGTCCCAGCTCCCCTGTTCGACTTCACCAAGTACATGCAATTCTGTTTTAACAGTACGCGATACACGCCACGAAGCGCCCCGGTGTCCCAATGTCCCAACATGGGCTCACCGTCTTCACTCGACAGCTTCGGCATCCTTCCCAAATCCTCGGTTCTCCCAGCGACTTGCTTCCTTAACTGACAGGTGTGAGAAACCAGAGGGTATCCTCACTCCTACTCCCCCCTGGATCATCTGCTCAGGCGGCCAGGGAAAGGTCATCACTTTTGGATCCCGACCCCAATGGGGTGGAGGAGCGAGGGGGAGGGGGGGGAAATCACCTGGGTGGAGGGTCCTTAGGAATTGGAAAGAGGGTACCCACAAGCGAGACACGGTATCCCCCTTTCCCTTATGAGAACCAACCTATCCCTCCCCCGACCTTTATGGACTACTGTGAACACCCCCCACCCCCCAATTTTCCTCATTAAACCTACTACAGTACTGGGACGAGGAAGAGGCGACTAGGAGTAGTGAACACCAGTAGATAATTTCTTGCATGCTCGGACCCACCGACCTCTGTTACTTTTTTTCTGTACACCCTATGGGTATATCCACTGCTAAGCCTTAGCGGCACTGAAACCACTGTAATATTTGTAGCTAGGAACCCTGTTAATATTTCTGTTAATGTTAATTTCTGTAATATTTCTGTATGTATATATGCATTTTTGTAACTTTGTACAAATTGCGCCCTGATGCCTCCGGGCCTGATGGTTCGTGCGTTATAAATGAACAAATACAAATACGACTCTAGTACGGAGTCGAGGAAGATTCCTGCAGAGTACTGTAAAGGTCAGGCATGTCCCTCTAATTGCAGTCAGGCAATGCTAATTGGGAACTCACACATGCAACCTGTCAAGTGGTTGCATGTGTATAAGAAGGGAGGAAGAGACCAGCAGGGGATCCTGTTTGCAAAAGAGGCAACCCTGGTGGGCACTGCAGGAGATCCAGGATGCCAGCAAACTATCCCGAGGAAGTGTGGTGCCCAGGACAAGGCGGGCCGTAAGGAATCCACAGGTGCGATAACCTCTGTGGTTGGAGATACGCAGCCGGAGCTGTGAGAAAAGCAAAAGAAACAAAGTAGCCGTCAGCATCTGCAGAAGGGAAGCGCATCTGCCGGCGGGAGCAGAGAAGCTTCAGAAGTGCGAGCGGGTCTCGCGGTGTAAGGCAAGCCAGCAGGCAGAGCAGGAGTGGAACAACGTGGCTGCCCGAAAGGAACGCAGAGGACCGGTGAGTGAAAGGGAATGCCACTCTGGCCGCACCTACGGGTTGCATGAGAGCGAGCCGAATGCCGAATGGTCTAAATAACTTGTGCAGATTGAAACAAACCCAAAGCCACGGGTTGAATAAAAATGAAGCGGCAAAGTAAAAAGTCACTAATATTGAATACCAAACTGAATGAAAACGTTATGGGCAAAGCTACGAGCTGATGAAAGATACATTTGAAATTGCCCATTTGAAAGCAAAGTACGAAATAAGAGCAAGTGGGGAAGTTTGCGAAAGAGCATGACAAAAAGGTGGGAAGAAATAAAACCACCACAAAGTGAACTTTATGCTTGTATACAGTGCAGCAAGGCCAAAGACTGTCAGAGGATATGTGACACATTGTGGCAAAGCCAAGGGGCTAACCGGAGAATCCAGGAGAGTGTGAACCTCCACATAAAGCCAAGAGGCTGACAAGAAGAAGCCAGGAGAGTGTGAACCTTCACATACAGCCAAGAGGCCGACCAGGAGAAGCAGAAGAGTGTGAACCTTCACATACAGCCAAGAGGCCGACAAGGAGAAGCAAGGAGAGTGTAAACCTTCACATACAGCCAAGAGGCCGACCAGGAGAAGCAGAAGAGTGTGAACCTTCACATACAGCCAAGAGGCCGACAAGGAGAAGCAAGGAGAGTGTAAACCTTCACATACAGCCAAGAGGCTGACAAGAAGAAGCCAGGAGAGTGTGAACCTTCACATACAGCCAAGAGGCCGACCAGGAGAAGCAGAAGAGTGTGAACCTTCACATACAGCCAAGAGGCCGACAAGGAGAAGCCAGGAGAGTGTAAACCTTCACATACAGCCAAGAGTCCGACAAGGAGAAGCCAGGAGAGTGTGAACCTTCACATACAGCCAAGAGGCCGACAAGGAGAAACCAGGAGAGTGTGAACCTTCACATACAGCCAAGAGGCCGACAAGGAGAAGCAAGGAGAGTGTGAACCTTCACATACAGCCAAGAGGCCGACAAGGAGAAGCAGAAGAGTGTGAACCTTCACATACAGCCAAGAGGCCGACAAGGAGAAGCAGAAGAGTGTGAACCTTCACATACAGCCAAGAGGCCGACAAGGAGAAGCCAGGAGATTGTGAACCTTCACATACATCCAAGAGGCTGCCAAGGATAAGCAGAAGAGTGTGAACCTTCACATATAGCCAAGAGGCCGACAAGGAGAAGCAAGGAGAGTGTAAACCTTCACATACAGCCAAGAGGCTGACAAGAAGAAGCCAGGAGAGTGTGAACCTTCACATACAGCCAAGAGGCCGACCAGGAGAAGCAGAAGAGTGTGAACCTTCACATACAGCCAAGAGGCCGACAAGGAGAAGCCAGGAGAGTGTGAACCTTCACATACAGCCAAGAGTCCGACAAGGAGAAGCCAGGAGAGTGTGAACCTTCACATAGAGCCAAGAGGCCGACAAGGAGAAGCAAGGAGAGTGTGAACCTTCACATACAGCCAAGAGGCCGACAAGGAGAAGCAGAAGAGTGTGAACCTTCACATACAGCCAAGAGGCCGACAAGGAGAAGCAGAAGAGTGTGAACCTTCACATACAGCCAAGAGGCCGACAAGGAGAAGCAGAAGAGTGTGAACCTTCACATACAGCCAAGAGGCCGACAAGGAGAAGCCAGGAGAGTGTGAACCTTCACATAAAGCCAATAGGCCGACAAGGAGAAGGTAAGTGAGTGTGAATCTTTACACAGGGGCAAATACAAAAGAACCTGTGTGGGCTGGTTGCACGACCTGTAATGGGTGAACCGCGTGGTCTGACAACTGCGCCTAGACCAGGGCACCCTTAATTGTGAAAGCCAAATACATTGTTGAAGTAAACTCAGACGGAGTCATCTAATTGAACTGTTAATCCAACCAAGGAGTGTCAAGTTGCTGTGATGTTGTTATGAACATCGAAAGACGGAGGCCAAGAAAGTTGAAGTCTTGGGGAAGGTAACCCTGAGACCGATGAATTGTAATGCTGTCTTGAGGACGGGAACCTCCAGACCCTTTTCTTTGGCACTGTGTTGCCTTTGTAATGGCTTGAACTTGGGGGAAGGGAACCCCGAGGATCTGTGGAACTGTATTGTCTTGAACGTGGGGAAGGAAACCCCAAGGATTTATGAAACTATTGTGAACTTTGGAAAGGTACTCCCGAGACATTTGTGGAACTTGCTTGAACTTTGGGGAAAGGGAGCTGAAAATGAAGCTAGGAGCTGGAAGAAAATCAGAACTTTGTTTTGATCACCATTTTGTTTATTGTTAACATCCCCATACATTGTTTAGCTTTAGTTGTGAGGGTAAGGATAGGTTTTGGACAAGACAGACTTTTAAGTTGAACTTTCTGGCTCAGACTTTTCTTAGTTTTGTTCAAGTAGAGAAATACCACCTTAGCATAGGGCAAGTTAGGCCTTCAACCATCTTGGCATTTGAGTTAATAAACCATTTTATTTTTAACTTGGAATCTGTTGTCTGTGTCTTGGTTCATGATGCCTTCACACAAGCGTCTCGTCGGCTTTCCGGTTCCCGCAATGCCTCGGACTTCACTTGGAAACTTTGTCCACTCACGGCAGTCATGCGGCAAACCTCCTGCTTCAGAGCTTTTTGTGACACCACCTCCAGGAGCTTCCTTGTTCCACGCTGCAGCTTGCTTCCATTGGATTTCCCTACTTGCGTCGGAAGTAGTGAGATTCCATCTTACCCGCCGCTTGTTGCTTTGAATGTCCCGCCACTTATCGAATTCTCCCAACAACAAGAGTGTGTCTCTTGCTTCTCAGCCTCAGCAATCTTCATCGCTCTAGTCCTCTTCCTCGTCACAGTATTGTCTGACATT
This sequence comes from Ambystoma mexicanum, assembly GCF_040938575.1. Lineage (NCBI taxonomy): Eukaryota > Metazoa > Chordata > Amphibia > Caudata > Ambystomatidae > Ambystoma > Ambystoma mexicanum. Next base: position 15,027,233 of record NC_090925.1, on the reverse strand, counting down.
TTCAAAGAAAGATACGAAAAAGCTTTGCTATTAGTCACGATTGGATGTTCTTTTCTAACATTACAATATGCTATGGAGGATTGCAGAGTTACAGTGGTGTTGTCGGACTCTAGGGGCAAAGGGGGATACCATGTTGCACCTAGCAAGTCCACTTCACTCCCATGAGGGCCGCCTCCATTCATGTGGTCCTCCCTCAGGTAGCCGCCCCCAGGGTCGGGAAGCTTCTGCCTTTCCCTGGCCACATGAAGAGAGACTTTCCCTGGGGAGGCAGTGATGACAGTGCTAGATTCATCACAGTTCACACATATTTGGCTAAGTGCCCTCCTATGTTGCTGTAATGCACCTCCTTGGCTGCTGCCTCTGGCCGCTCTATAGCTTCCCCTTTTTGGACCCGTCCCTCGCTTGGACTGTTTGTGCAGCCCCCTTCAGTACACTGCCTCTGCACTGTGCCACTTGTCCCAACATCCTTTCTCCATCTCTACTTGCACTCCTCAGCTTTGTTGCCCATGAGAGCGCCAACCCACCTTAGTAACACCTCCCCCCCCCATTAGCACCCTGGGGTCCTCTGCTCCACTCCCACTCTCCTGGGGTACTTTTAGCTCTAACGCCCTCGAAAGGTGGCTTACCAGCCGACAACCCTGCTGGGACATCATTAAGGCCTGAGCTAACCTGGTCCCTGAGCTGTTACCAGACGGTAAAACCCATCTACTTAAAGAAATGAAATACAGTGCAGACACGTCTTATTTTTGCGTTAAGAATCCCATTATTATAGATTATACCTGTGTCTCCTCCTGTAAACAGGGCAGCAAACAGTCACTGCTAATAATTCCATGAGGACCAATAGAAGGAAAGTTGAGCCTGTCGGCAACCCGCAGGATACAGAAACAAGAGCAGACCACATCATGGCCTCCTCAGGTAAGAACTGGTTAGCCTCAGACTTTATTCTGGAGCAGGGAGGCTTTGAGCTAAACATGTGCACTCTTTTCATATGATTCATGTGTAACTCTTGTGCATTCTCTTCACAGACTGCTACCCCTTCATCCCCATGGATATTTCACTTTCAGTTCTAGAGAAGGAAGACGAACACTGTAGAAACTGGCCAATCGCAGAAGGATCTGAAAGGAGTACTCGCTCGAATGAAGGTGAGGGCGATGGTCTAATAAATGAAAGTAGTGGCATGAATCCCCGTTGTCTGCAGTGAACTCAGAACGTGCATGCCATCTTTTGCCCCAGTATTAAACAGGATTCTCCATCCCACCAAGGGGTTTGGTTATGCCAATATTAGTCTAAATGCGGCGTGGCTGCAAGACCCAGACTGCCTAACCATGCGTAGTAACTAGCCAGTATGGTGTGCGAGGTAAGTAATGGATGAAGATGTTTGTTGGGGAACAGCCAGACATTCAAACAACGTAGTAAATGGAAAACGGTGGACCACACAAGGTAACTTCGTGCCTGCATTTAACATTATTTTTGCTCGCAGTTCTCTGGAACCCACCATCCTTTTGGTTCTGTACGAAAGTAATATTCAGAGAAAAAAGTTTGATGCTGTTATTTCAGTTTTATCAAACACAATCCATGTGTTGAGACCTTTTATTGGACTAATCAAAAAGATATGCAGAGATGGAATAGTGCATTAACCTTTAAAGCCCCATAGGTTTCTTCATCAGATGGTGGCCACACGACAAAATGAGCAACAAAAGAAACCGTGATGGATGTAGCCTTTACATAGAAAAAAGGAAGAAAGAACCCTTCAGTTTAAACTCTGTTGGCTGCAAGGAAGGAGTATTCAAGAAATTCAGTCCACAGATACCCCCTTACTTACATGGCAAAGTACTTGGACTAAGAACAGATCTATACCTGCACCCATTGAAAAACAGTTCTTCTGCAGGACCTCGCTATTCACCCAGTATTTTGCTTGTAATGTGTCCAAACACTTCAACACACCAAATCTCAAATTGGAGCCCAGTAAACATTACAAAACATCAAAGGTATTGTTGAGCAATTCTGACATGCAATATGTAAAAACATATTATGTTATGTTGTGTACTTGCATGGCCCCAGGTGCTCTGGTAGGTCTGGAAGATAGTGGCTGGGTTTGGTTCGTTGGGAGGAGTAGGAAAAAGCAAGATTGCTATGCGTTGTATTGGTGGTGCAGATCAGAATTAGCAATGCTGGACAGCTTTCTAGATGTGATGTGTTAGGACCATCGAAGACTTTGTGTCCAGAGAGAATGCCCTGTGCTTTGAGTCTGCGCGTGCGTTGGCCAGTGCCTGGAAGTGTGAACTGGTGTTACATGTGTATAGTGTGTTTGGAGTCTGAGAAGAAGGTCTTTAAGCAGCCATGTGTATGCTGCTAGTTTTAGTTTGCGTATGGTGAGTAAAGTCGAGAAACTGTTGGTTAGTCAGAGATTGGGCCTGCACGTTTCCTTATTGTGTGCAAGTGCATGGCATCACTGTTGGTTGTGTTGTCGTAAGAGGGGTTTAGTTTCTTCATGGTTGTATCGGGCTGATGCCCTGCGTGGACTTTCTGATGTTAAAGAAGATGGGGGAGGGGGCCTGGCCAAGCAGCAACGGAGATGGCGCAGAGTAGAGGAGCTCTGGGGCCGAGAAATATAATATATCAACATGAACGTCCAGTATATATACTTTGAGTTCATATCAGCTTCGCCTAATGCAGAAGACTGCCGGCTGCGTGGACGGATGTTTGTTTTCATCTAAGCATTGTTATATAGGAACAGAATCAGCACTCCTATCTATCTGGGACGACCTAAAAACTAACACAGACTCAAACACAACCTCAGCCCTTATTCTGCTCGACCTCTCCGCAGCCTTCGACACAGCCATGACACCCTAACCAAAAGACTAGAAGACATAGGTGTAACAGACATGGCACTACTCTGGATTAAATCATTCCTAGCAGACAGAACAGAAACCGTATAGATTAAACCCTTCAAATCCACCCCACGAGTTAACGACTGTGGAGTGCTACAAGGATCCTCACTATCACCACTGTACTTCAACATCTAACAAACTCCAGTTATCAGAATCTTCAAAAAAATACATTACATGCTACAACTACGCAGATGACACTCAAATCATCTACAAAATCGAAGATTCCCAAGCCGATCACTCAACTCTAATCGAGTGTTTAAAAGAAGTCTTCAACTGGATGAATGCCAACAATCTGAAAATAAACCCAGGAAAGACAGAAATCATGATCATATCCAAAAATTTAGAGAACCAAACCGCCATCCCGTGGCCAACGGAAATGGGAACCGCACCAACACCAGCTAAGGTAGTAAAAAATCTGGGAGTCCTGATGGACAACACCCTAACCTTAGAACCACAAATAAATGCAATCATCATGAAATGCTTCTTCCTCCTCCACACGGCAAGAAGAATCCAACCTTTGCTCCCTTTCACCGACAAAACAGTCACAATCGTTGCCCTCATCATGTCAAGAATCGACTATGCAAACAGCCTCTACCTCAGAATACCTCCTGAAGAAACTACAATGGATCCAAAATACAGCAGCCAGACTACTCCTCAAACTATCCAGAAGAGACCACATCACTCCTGCCATGAAAACACTACACTGGCTCCCAGTAAAACATTGCATCACCTTCAAAACAATGTGCATAACGCACAGGGCAATCTCTGGACAAGGAGCAGAATTCCTTCAAAAGAAAATAACAATCTACAAGCCAACGAGACTCCTCAGGACAAGCAACGAAATCCGCCTGGAACAAAAACCATACCTTAAGAAAAAACTTGGAGGCGCCTCCTTCTCCCACTTAGCTGCAAAAACCTGGAACAACATCCCAAAAGAAATAAGAAACACCAAAGATCACCTACAATTCAGAAAATTACTAAAAACCTGGCTCTTCAACACCAGAGATTCAAACTGAAAAACCGAAATAAAGGAAAAAGGATGACTAAACTTAAGAGAACACTGACAACACCCGGAACCGACCAGAGAAAATCTTAGATAGGTAATGCCAAGTCAAATAGAACACAAGCGACACCCATAAGGACAGAATCTGCATCCCCAGCCGACCCCAGCCAACAACCACACCCACCCCATAATTGATACCAGGTACCACACTGATATAAGAGTTGTTTGAATGTTAGCATTCACCACACTCTAACTAAGTTGTGGACATTAGCATATACACTGGCCGTATGAGTAGCAAAGGAAGACAGGTAAGGTTATGAAGGAAATTGATGGAAGTGGAGGCCAGGTTTGAAAGAGACTGTGAGCACCAGACAAGCCCAGATCAGGACAGAGGCGCAGAAATGCCCCCACACCCCATCTGGGAAGATTATAGAAGCCATCGCCTCACTTCGAGACAGAAACGCCAACTAACTGTCACTACCCTCGCCCAAAACCGCTTCTGGCAAGCCCATTGGCCAGGTGGAGTCAGGACTTGGGCCTCTAAAGCCTGGCATCCTCTTCAAAAGTCTTCATGGGGCCAGTCCTAGCTCCTATGGCGCCAGGCTCATACACCATGAAAAGCAATGTGCTTGGCAACTACTTTATTGTATTGTCAGCCAACATGGAGGCATCCACATACCTTGGTTCCTAAGAACCAAGCTATGCGGGCTAGTGTTTTGGATGTGGTAGCCTAGGAACTACTTTACCTGGACTATTTTGTTGGGGCTATTTAAACCACACCCGAGCAATACAGCATGCTTCACGTTACTTTGCAGCTTGCAACGTGATGCTCACCGTGTCCAGCTATTCCCTCGAACCTCGTAGAAGCAGAACCTGCAAGGAGACAAAAGGAACATCATTAGCAGCAGCATCTTATCTGCAGTCTTCATCTTTAAACACTCGGAGCCACTGAGAACAGCTTCCTCGGATCTGCACGCCTCCCGGACAGAACGACCTGAAAGAGGAAGATAGAGGCAACATTAAAGAAAGCAGTAGAGACATTTACAAATTACGAACTGCTCAAAAGGCTTACCTGGCTGGTCGCCTCTCGGCTGGCACCACTCGGGACATTCCACTCACGCTGAAGAACACCGCGACCTACAAGGAAGGAAAACACAGGTTAGCAAAGGCAAGACTTTGCAGCGCTGTGCATAGCGCTTACTTACCGCGTCATAGCGCTCTTAATGCGCCTTCATTTACCAGCGGGGCTCAACCAAGCCAGTTCGCCGCGCTGAAGCTCCACATACCTAAGGGAGAAAAAAGACATTTGAAACAAACAAAGGCATGCAGGATGGCAACAAAACTAGAGAACAGCAATAAGACCTACCTGAACAATATCGAACGGGCCGGCGTCAGTGAAGTAACTGGACCGCACTCGCACATGAAAGACAACGCCCCCTGCAAAGAAGGCGTACGGAGAGCACGTCTAATTCTACCACAAGGCAGAACCTGCCCCGCAGACCACATCAGGGCAAAGCTGCGAAGCATACCAGCGAGTAACCTGGCTGGGTGGCGTCCCTGTGGATACCAGGTGAGCGTAACAGAACGCAAAGCCTACCATAACAAATCCACCCGGGCGCCATGGAGACATCAGAAATAGACCAATTGGCCCAATTACTAGGAGAGCTTCGTGCTGAGGTTCATTCTGCCCGACAAGAGACTAATGACCTCAGGAGAGACCTAATAGTGACCAAAGAACTCACTGAAGAGATTATCAGGCAATACTTGCAATCACAGGCAGGACAGACGCCTCTACCTGGAAGCAATCCAACGATGCAAAACCCCGCCATACCACCCACTCCGGTACAGATCACGTTACCTGGAACAGTGCCCCTGGTACCACCAGAAAGGTTCTCAGGCGACCCACGGAAGTATGCGGGATTCATCGATCAGTGCCGCCTTCATTTTCTTTGTAGGCCTGGAGCATTTCCAAATGACCAAGCTCGGGTAGCTTTTGTTTTATCATACTTGAGTGGTAGTGCAGCAGATTGGTCGGTGCCGTTGGTAACCCATGGTGATCCTCTATTACATGACTTTGGGGGGTGCTAGAGAGAAATGGAAAAAGTTTTTGCTCGCCATACCCAGGAACAAGCAGTAGACAATGAACTCTTGTCCCTCTGACAGGGGAATCGGGACTTGGTAACGTACATTCCTACCTTCAACAGACTGGTTGCCGACGCTAGGTGGCCAGAAAACAAAAGAACCACATTATTCCATCGAGGCTTACGAGGCGAATTAAAGGACGTCTTAGCCCAGGTGGTTGATCCACCCAGAGACTGTGCAGAATTCATAAATCTGGTTGCAGCTAGACCACCAGTTGCAGGACCGAAAGGCAGACCGGTCTAAGACGGACCCTCGTACCGTGTATGTTCGACCAAGGGAAAACACACCCTGTGTACCTGAAAATGCTGTAGAACCCATGCAGATGGGAGGGATACGGCCTCCATTAACAAAACAAGAGCGGGACAAATGAAGACAACAACAGCTTTCTTTGTATTGTGGGAAACCAGGACATTTCCTGAAGGACTGCCCAGTAAAACCCCCAAGAAGAACAGTCGGGGCCACAGAGAAGGATGAAGCTAAGGAATCGGAAAACTACCAAGCTCGACAAACGTAGAGGTCAGTTTGTCGAGGGAGAAGAAAGAGTTGCTGACCTCGCACTTTGCATTACCAGTGATCTTAACCACCAACAGTCGTCAAGAATGCATGCCGTTGAAGCATACATCGATAGCAGAGCAGTTGGAAATTATATTGATCAAGAACTGGCAGCAGAGATGGGGCTTCCTTTGTGTTCTAAGCCAACTATGGACAAGGTAACCACCGTAGATGGGACAGAAATCGCTTCCGGACCAGTAACCCAGTGCACAGCCAGGTTAACCTTGCTGTGCCAGGACGGACATCTGGAGTCTATTTTATTCGATCTCATCAAGGCACCTCAGTTCAGGCTAATACTAGGGATGTCATGGTTGGTTGCTCACAACCCTTTGATAGACTGGCGGGCACGCAAATTAACCTTCCCCGGTGACTGCTCCCCTGCCTGCTATTACCAAGAGGAGAAACCCGACGTCTGTATCCCCATGACTCCCAGAGCGACAGTATCGACCCTGGGAGCAACTAATACCTTGCCAAGTGAATACCATGATTTCCAGGATGTTTTCCGAAAGGATCAAGCCAATACATTGCCGCCGCACAGGCACTACGACTGTCAGATCGACCTTATTCCTGGTGCACAAATCCCTTACGGCAGGATCTACGCTCTCACAGAAACAGAAAACCTTCATTTGAAATCCTATTTAGACCAGCACCTTGCAAACAGATTTATCTGTCCTTCGAAGTCCCCCTCAGCCAGTCCTTTGTTCTTCATACCGAAAAAGGAAGGAGGCTTGAGAACCTGTATTGACTACCGCGAATTGAACCAGATCACCGTGATCTGGTTCAATTCGCGGTACCCCTTGCCACTTATCCCAGAGATGCTAGACCAAGTTAAAGATGGCCAGATTTATACCAAATTGGACCTTCGAGGAGCGTACCACCTGGTCCGAGTCAGAAAAGAAGATGAATGGAAAACCCCCTTCCGTACTAAGTACGGCTTGTTTGAATATCAAGTCATGCCCTTCGGGTTATGCAACGCTCCTGTGGCATTCCAATTTTTCATGAATTACATCTTAAGGGAGTTAATTGATGTGTGCGCCTTAGTGTACATAGACGACATCTTAGTATACTCTGCATCGGAACAAGATCATGTCGGGCACGTTCGTTCAGTCCTCACCAAGCTCCGTCAACATCGCTTGTTTGCAAAGCTTGAAAAATGCTTTTTTCACGTAACCGAAGTAGAATTTCTTGGTTTTATCCTTACTCCAGGAGGCATCAGAATGGACGTGCACAAGGTAGATGCCATTCTGAAATGGCCTTCACCGAGGTCTCTGAAAGGGGTACAAAGTATGCTGGGCTTTGCGTACTTCTACCGCCGGTTCATCCCAGACTTCTCTCAGATTGTGCACCCAATCACAATACTATTACGAAAAAACAATAAAAAGTTTGCTTAGACCGAAGAAGCAGTAGAAGCCTTTCAGGAACTTAAACAAAGGTTTACCTCCGCTCCAATCCTGCGACATCCTCGTCCAGACCTCCCTTATGTCGTTGAAACTGATGCATCCGGTCTCGCAGTGGGGGCTGTCCTTTCACAGAGAGACCCGGAAACCGGCCAGCTACATCCTGTGGCCTTCTGGTCGAAAAAGTTCTCAACTCCAGAGATTAATTATGCCATCACGGACAAGGAACTCCTGGCTATCAAATCCGCCTTTAAAGCCTAGAGGCACTACCTTCTGGGGGCCAGACACACCATTACAGTCATCACAGACCACCGAAACCTGCAATATCTCAAAACAGCCAAGGCCCAGTCCTCGCGCCGATTACGGTGGGCCCTTTTCTTCGCCGAATATGATTATGTAATCACATTTCGACCAGGAGTCAGAAACTGAAAGGCGGATGCCTTATCTCGCATGGGCATAGATGAAATAGTATATACAACTCCAGACCCAGTACCTATTATACCTAAAGACAAACTCTTGGGTATCACGACAGCCTTAACACAAGCAGAACTACGAAAAGAAATCCAACGGACAATGAATCCTGATGCCTACCTTGCATGGCAAACTCAAGGAGAACAATATACCATCAGAGACCATCTACCCTTTTTTAGGGATCGCCTAGATGTACCCAAGAAGGAATTACAACAGCATATTATTTAAAACTATCACGATTCACTGATCGAAGGGCATCCTGGGATCGCCAAAACCGTAGCTAAGGTGAAAGAGAACGTTTGGTGGCCTACCTGGCATAAGGACATCATTCAGTATATTCAGTCCTGCGGTGTCTGCGCACAAAATAAATCACAGAAACAAAAACTATCTGGTCTCCTACAACCATTGAACATTCCTCCATTTCCATGGCACACTCTTTCCCTTGACTTCACCACTGATCTACCTCCAAGCCAAGGGTTCAACACCATCCTTGTAGTTGTGGACTTATTCTCGAAGATGGCCCATTTTATTCCTCTCAAAGGCCTCCCAGACGCAGCCACTTTAGCCAAAGTGTTCCTGGAGGGTGTGGTTAAGCTACATGGCTTCCCTTCGGTTCTGGTCTCTGATCGAGGCAGCCAGTTTGTTTCAAACTTCCGGAAAAAATGTGCAATGGCGCAGATCGACGTTCGGCTATCTACCAGTCACTATCCCCAAACAGACGGCCAAACCGAGAGAACCAATCAGACACTCGAGCAATATTTGCGGTGCATGCTGCACCACGAACAAAGGAATTGGGAAGACCTACTATGGATAGCCGAATATGCATATAACAATTCTTTGCATTCAAGCACGGGACAAAAGCCCTTCTATACCCTTTATGGCAGACATCCACGTACCTCTGAACTAGACCTTCTAGCCAGCTTGGAAATGCCAGCGGTAAAGACTCTACACACAACCATTACTCAGGCTTTCAAATGGGCAAAGGAACACCTTATTCATGCCAAAGAAAAGCAAGAGATTCGCCGACCAACACTGGAAAAAGGCCCCTGATTATCAAGTAGGAGACAAAGTTTGGTTAGCCGCTAAATTCGTACCCATCAAGGGAACCCAGACCTTTCATCCCAAATTCTTAGGACCCTATACCATTAAGGCAATTATCAACCCAGCAGCCGTGAACCTGGATTTACCACCTAACCTACACATCCACCCGGTATTCCATGTGTCCCTCCTGAAACCAATGCAACCCGGCACACGGATTGGGACACCACCTAAACCCATACTTGTTGACGGAGAACCAGAATTCAAAGTCAAAGATATCTTGGACTCTAAATACTCTAGGACCAGGCTATATTATCTCGTCGATTGGAAAGGATTTGGACCACAAGATAGATCCTGGGCACCCAGTGAGAATATCCAAGCACCACGTCTAATCTGGAAATTCCATCGGAACTTCCCAACCAAACCTGGGCCAGACAGAAGGAACACCATGGGAGGGGCCTTGGGGGGGGGGGTGCTGTCACGACCCTCGCCCAAAACCTTCTGGCAAGCCCATTGGCCAGGTGGAGTCAGGACTTAGGCCTCTAGAGCTTGGCATCCTCTTCAAAAGCCTTCCTGGGGCCAGTCGTGGCGCCTATGGCGCCAGGCTCATACACCATGAAAAACAATGTGCTTGGGAATTACTTTATTGTATTGTCAGCCAACATGGAGGCATCCACATAGCTTGGTTCCTAAGAACTAAGCTATGCGGTCTAGTGTTTTGGGGTGGTAGCCTAGGGACAACTTTACCTGGACTATTTTGTTGGGGCTATTTAAACCACACCCGAGCAAGACAACATGCTTTGGGGTACTTTGTAGCTTGCAACGTGACGCTCACCATGTCCAGCTATTCCCTCGAACCTCAGAGAAGCAGAACCTGCAAGGAGACAAAAGGAACATCATTAGCAGCATCTTATTTGCAGTCTTCATCTTTAAACACTCGCAGCTACTGAGAACAGCTTCCTCGAATCTGCGCGCCTCCCGGACAGAACGACCTGAAAGAGGAAGATAGAGGCAACATTAAAGAAAGCAGTAGAGACATTTACAAATTACGAACTGCTCAAAAGGCTTACCTGGCTGGTCGCCTCTCGGCTGCCACTACTCCAGACATTCCACTCGCGCTGAAGAACACTGCGACCTACAAGGAAGGAAAACACAGGTTAGCAAAGGCAAGACTTTGCTGCGCTGCGCATAGCGCTTACTTATCGCGTCATAGCGCTCTTAATGCGCCTTCATTTACCAGCGGGGCTCAACCAAGCCAGTTTGCCGCGCTGAAGCTCTGCATACCTAAGGGAGAAAAAAAGAGACATTTGAAACAAAGAAAGGCATGCAGGATAGCAACAAAACTAAAGAACAGCAATAAGACCTACCTGAACAATATCAAACGGGCCGGCGTCAGTGAAGTAACTGGACCGCACTCGATCATGAAAGACAGGGCACCCCTGCAAAGAAGGCAGGACGGAGAGCACGCCTAATTCTACCACAAGGCAGAACCTTCCCCACAGACCACATCCGGGCAAAGCTGAGAAGCATACCAGCAAGTAACCCGGCTGGATGGCATCCCTGTGGATACCAGGTGAGCGTAACATTAACCAATCCACTAACAATTTCCTCCTCTGCATAAACCTCTCAAACTCTAAACCAAACACAACCACAAGCCTACAGCACAACAAACCGCACAAACTTCACTACACTGCCACAGCGAAACAAAATACACATAGACTCACACAACAGTACACAACGACTACCGGCTGCAAACACCCCAGGCCCAGCCAACGGACCCACCGGGCTGGGGCTGCCAACAGCAAATCACTCCTCTCTTGCACTTTTCCAGCTTCCTCTCACTAACTCACCCTCCCTTTGCCCGTCTTTCAGAGCCGCCCGAGCGCCAGGGGACCACTCCGGTGGTGATAGTGTGCGGTACAAATATCTTTTAACATTAACATACTACATTTCTGAGTTTGTATTAAAAAGGCTATACGCGTCTACATTGTAGAAAATACCTTCATTACTGTATGGTGAAACTCCATGCTCTGTGGAGTTTGTTCTACGAAGCATGCAGTAATATTCTGCTTCTTCTCTCTGCTCGACACCACGGAAGACTGAGGACAAAATAACTACGTAATCTTTACAACTGAATCGGGGGGCGAGGCCTAAGCATCAGCATTGTGTGATAAACGCCGCCGAACATCTAGTCAGCTGACACGGCCCTTGATTCGTTGTGCAACCGCTTGCTGTTGGAAGACTGATTAGCTCAGAACAAAGGTCGTAAGTGCTCAAATGATGCACTATTGTGAAACATCTCTCTTTTCTCCACACGCAAGCTCTGATATAAGCATATATCCTTTTGAAATTATATTGTTATGGTCAAACGTTTCATTTTTCCTTCCTTTTGACTGGGTTACCAATATATTTTTGACACTAAATGCATTACTGCTATAGGATACAAACATTACTCATTATATGAGGCACTGGAAGTCTTTACTTATAGGAAATAACTGGTTCAAGCAAGATACTTCAACGTTATGATTATGAATCTCGCCTCTCTATTTTATAGTATGTCTTTTTTAGAATTTAATTGAAATTTCAGCTCCTTTTTTCACCAATCTTTCTCCTAGTATTTGACTGACTTGTTAAACATACCCAATTTTGTGCTTCCTTCGCCCATTGAAATACCTGTTCTTGGTGTCTATTGCCATAACTGTTGTTTATCCATTTTTTGATTTACCTGTGTTATATCCATGGCTGATGCCTCAAATTTAACCATGTAATCCGACAATGATTCTCTTTATGCCTGTATGGGGAAAATTCTTGAACTAAGCAATATCCGCTCTTCCATTTCCTTACTTGACACCCGCTCTTTACTCCATACAAGATGAAATCAAAGGCTTTAAAAATGATATTAAAACCTTTTCTACTAGACTGGATGATAGAGTGGAGGGTATAGAGTCCTTGCAAGTGAAAATGCTGCAACTACAAGATGAAGTCACGGAACGAGAAGATAGGAGCAGAAGAGATAACCTATGTTTTTTACAGCATCCCGGAAAAGATTGAAAGAGATGACCCGATTAACTTTCTAACTAACTGGATACCTTTGGTACTAGGAATAACTTTTAATCCTCCTTTGGAATTATAACGTGCGCATAGAATTCGCCCACGCCTATTTAATAGGAATAACGCACCAAGACCATTCATTGCCTGCTTTCTCTGGCATCAACAGGCTCGCCAAATTCTAAACTCGACTAAGAAGAATTCTCCTTTACTCTACCAGAATAACAGAATCTTCATTTCACCAGATTTCTCCAAGGCAACTCGAGCAAAGAGGAGTAGATTCCTAGATATGCAACCCCTTTTAAAATCTCTTAATATTAGATATGGCCTATTAGATACGGCGAAGATGATTATTACCATACCTGATGGCCCCACCAAGGAATTTACAGACCCAAACGACCTTCAAAATTTACTCCATGAACTTCAATCTTCATCGATGGATTTATCTTCACCATGTGCTCCAGTCAACTCCTCCAAAGATGATCCCCCTCATCTTCTGCAATCCTACAAAACTCCCAAGAACCTGAACGTCAAATATACGCCCAAGCGAAATAGGTCAACTTCCTCCATTCCACTTGAAACTCTGTCCACGTCATCCCATCAAAGAGACAAATATAGATCTCCCATCAAAAGTATTGATCATACTTTATCTAACTCCCAAGCTTGACTAAAATATTGAATACTACTGATGCTTAATCCTCCGGATATATAAATTCCCATTTGCATTCTTATGTATCATTCCGTCCTCTTAATACGGTGAATGAATCTTCACTTAGTTCATATTACTTTAACTTTAATAAATACTTAATTTCTCTGTCTCTTGCTCTTCTCCGTCTGCGCCTCTATTCCTCCACACTTTAGTATCCCTCATGTTTTCTTGCTTGCTTGGTATCTTAATATTACCATTTGTACCTTTATATCACTATTCTATCTTGCTTACTTTCCTAAATCCAATATTTTATCTTTTCTTTATCATTATATATTTTGTTGTCTTCCCTCCGTAATGTTTTATCCCTTGTTTTCCCAAACCTTAGATATTTTTAAGATGATTGACTTAAACGATGTTTTAAAATTGTATTAAGTTTACTAGATGCAATGTATTTTTGTTTTCTTTAGCAATGCTTCATATTTGACATTTGGCAGTATCATTTCTCTTCCTTCAGGATGCTGATAAAAATTCTTACTTGGAATGTTAAAGGAGTGGGTCATCCTATTAAACGCGCCAAAATAATTACTCAACTAGCCAAACAAAAACCGGATATAATATGTCTTCAAGAAACTCATCTAAGTTCTGACATCGAAAAATGTAAAATTACAGCTCCTTGGATAAGCCACACTCTGTACTCCAATGCTCTGGACAAAAAGATGTTTCTATTCTAATTAATAAACAACTTAATTTCACTATACTTAATGAGGAAAAAGACCCTGAAGACCGTTGGATTATAGTTGAAGCAATTGTAAATAATCTGCCCGTGACTATTGCAAATGTGTATGGTCCAAATGCCCCGCTGCCTTTGTTTTTGGTCCAGTCTATGCAAGGGTGGTCTAGGGGTATGAGTCCACTGAACAACACCAGTAAATCCAGTTAGACATGGAAGTATAAAAATACAATTATTTATTATGCCTTTCGTTTACACACTAAGCAGATAACAATTCTTGGTAAATATGTTCACACAGAACTCTTATAACACAATTACATACATTCACCCATAGGAGAGGTAGAATAGCATTTGATTCAATGACCAGTGAAACATTGGTAAGTATTCAGATGCTTCAAAATAGACAGTACTCTTCAGAATATTCAAAGAACAGCTCCCCAACTCTTATACATTCAAGCACTAACATGGTTAGGGGCCTTGAGAAATAAAAGCCACCCGTTTCAAAGTATTCACTCTTCAGGTAGGTTTACATAGATATTTTTAGGGCCAATGGTTATGATTAATAGAGTCATAAAAAGTTAGATAAAGTTCAGATCAGGACTGCACTTAATCCCAACACACTACGATAGGCCTGGAGAGGGTCCTTCAACCCTTATTCCATCACCAAGGGTCAAGTCAGAGTGAGTTAGGGTTAAAACATTATGCTGTTGCGCCCCTGTTAAGCTATGAGAGATGGGGAAGTTCTCCGGATATCCCTTGTGGAGGTTCCATACATTGTTGCAGGCTTGTTCTTCTGTCTTGGTTCCTTTCATGAGCGTCATCTAGACGTCTAGACAGAACAGATACTTTGTTTCCTGGGATTTCGTTTCGTGGTACTTAGGAATTGGTTCCAGGCAGCTTCCAGTAGAAGACCCAAATGAAGACAGGTTAAGACTTCTGTGGGAAGTGACCCTTGGTCTCCCACAGACGTCTGTGGGACAGACGGTCACAGGATACAAAGACAACAAGTTTTGACGAAGGTCACCACAGTCAGGTGGCAACAAGTGATCGTTCAGCAACACACGCAGGAGCAGGCCCAGCACAGCTTCCCTTGGGTTAAGGCAGCTGAAAATGCAGGAGCAGGCAACTTGTGGCACAAGCTGAGGATCTGCAACATTCCAAGACACTGCTTGGAACGGCGACTACTGCAGCGAGGTCGCTCAGTAGAGAGTTGGTCAGTCCAGGGACACTTCTGAAGGCTCAACAGGCATGGATCTTTGAGCAGGGATGAGAATGGATGTTCCCACCCGTCCAGGGATCGAAGCACCAATGAAGGCCCTCTTGGGGTCAGGACAGAGGAGCAGGGTTTCACCAGACAATACTGGATTCCTGCTGGTACTCTTGCAGGGGTCGTCTTCAGGTCATCAGCTGACTCCTCTTCTTCGTAGATGTATGTTCTTGAAGGTACAGACCTCACAGACTGCGCTCAAACTGCTTTTATAAGATATTTGATTCACCTATGTTAGTTTAATTCAGTATTTGACAAACCAAAGAATAAGAGGGAGTCTTAGGGAAATATAAATGAGTAAATTCTTGGTTTGGTATTCAAACACATATGTATTTGGTTATACATTTGAAGGTTTAGGTACCACGTATTGGTCCAACATGCAACATAATAGTAGTTCTGATCACAACAGTATTGCAATCATACACATTGGGTGGTATTGGTACCCTGTATGGGTCAAGCATGAAACATAAGAGTAGTCAGATCGCAACTATATTAAATTCATACTTCTTTAAAATAATGAATAAACATCAACACGCCAACACGTGTTTCAACCTAACAAGGTCGTTATCAGGGCGTCAAAACAAGCTACATAACTTCAACAATTGCACTTGGAATTTGTATGTATGTGGCATTTTAACAGCTCCTGTAGCGGAAGGGGAAGGGGAGAAAAAGTGGCCAGAGAGGGGAGAAACAACAAAACAAAAAGACAACGTCAAATGGAAGTGGACGTAATAATCAGAGGGCTGCTTTTGTGTATACACATCATAAAATGGTGTGATGGTCTAGCTTGATGAAGCTGTGTCATGGCATGTATTGTAATTGCTTCTTCATCAAATTTTGTCGAATTTCTACTGATTTGAGAAAGTCTTGTAAACATAGACTCGGTCATATTAGGCATATACCCCTGCGATATGAACATGGGGCACTACAAGATTGGTAATGGCCACGAGTTAGATAAATAGTAAATACCTATAAATTCTGTTACTGCAAGGCTGTCGTGTTACCGATTTTTGAAGCGAAAAGTTGCAGTAAGGTGTATCTTCACCTACTTGATGTTTGGTGCCTTTTGGTCCTGGCTGAGAGTAGCTGTTGCTAGTTAGCTGTAGTGGGGTAAGCACATAAGAATATGATCGCTTGAAGAGGTACATATATCTTGCATACTATATACAAATGCTTGAAATGGTCTTAAATTACTTGGCAGGAATCATCTATTGGTTTTCCCTGTGTCACGTTGGCCGTTCCGTGGAATGGTTGACAGCCGCCATAAGAGTGTACGAGTTTGAGTGAGTTTCCTCTCCTAAGTATCGCCGTGATCTAAAATTAGTAAAAGTAGAAGAAATAAGGGGGATAGATACATCCCAGACCTGCTCATGTCTACGTGAAAGTTAACGTGCGCAATGTCTCGCGGGATCATTTAATTAAAACTCTGATCAGTAAGTGTTTGGTTTGCACTTACCGGCAAGAGTCTGAGTGTAGAGAACACAATGGCAGAACGCCGTCGGGCACCGCTAGCGCATCGGCAGGAAGGGTACGTTTTTCTGGCAACCAAATTGACTCGTGGTCATTTGACGCATCACGTGTCACCTGTTGCTAGGGAACAGATACATTTCTGGAAACAGTGTAAAAAAGAAATGTTAAAGACAAATTGGTGCCTCGTAATGGTAATACATGCAAGATGTGTTAAGAGATTAGCATGGTTGTGCCTAGTGGTGTGCTAATCTTTTGCTTTTCAATGTGATTGGAGAAATGCACCTTGTTTTCGGCACTCTGCTCTTGGGATCTAATAGCCAAGAGAAATCGTATACTTTTGCTGATGCTATACGTTGCAGGAAAGGTTTTAGCCACAAATATTATTTTAGTGTGTATATATTAATTCAATTGTGTTATAATATATTATAGAAGCCGCCTATTTTGTGGATGGCACGTAGAGTAGTAGTGGCTTGTTGCATAATATTTCGGCATACCCTTGTTCCAAATAAGTCAAAGGGCCTCATTCCGAGTAGGGCGGTAAGGGTTAACGGTCATCGGTAACGAGACCGGTGCCGTTAAACCCTTACCGCCCTACTACGAGTTCCCTTTGCGGGTCCTTCCTTAACGACTGCTTTTAGCAGGCGTGAAGGACTGGACCCGCAAAGGGACTCCAGGGTCAATAACGGTACTGTAAGTTACGGTACCGTTATTGCCGCCTTCCCCCGTCCCATTGAGCCCTATGGGGGCTCAAATGGGAATGGGGAATGGCCCTGCTGAATGGGGAATTACCGGTCCCTCCGACCTCGGAATCGACCAGTAATTACTCCATTCACCAGGCCGGAGATTGGACGAGTTCGGAGGCAGCCATGGCGCAAATAGCGGCGTGGTTACCTCCGAACTCGGATTGAGGCCCAAAGGGTTGTCTCTGAGTGAGGAGCACTAGCATCCAGAACATTGGGATAATATAATCGTGTTTACTTATGATGTTTCCTGGTCCGTAGAGCTTGTGCTGGGCCTACTATAAATTTTGGCATATATTTTAAGGTAAAGGCTATTATTATGCCTGTCGGCAGTAGTCATCCAAGAATAGTGTCTGGATGATATCAGCTGCTAGGTTTATAGAACTCTATGTCCACATAGAGTGCAGGGAACTGCCAATGTTTCCATGGGGTGGGGGGTCTCATCTAATAGCATCACGATTTTTATATTGATATCTGTCAGTTATACTCTGTGGGCATTTTACATATGACTCTGTGTGCTAGATAACTTGAGGTTACTAGAACGTGCAAGTTTGAAATGCATGCAATCTAATTATAAGAAAACATTGAGCTCATGTTCTTGATTTAAACCAAGTGAAAGACAGCGTAATTTGCATATCATTCTTGCTTCTTGTTGACGTAGCATCAGCTCCCTGTCGCCACCTCTCGGATGTGGTTTGATTTGCTGGAGTCCAATGTATCTGATGTCTTTGGGATTATCCATTTGGTGATGTTTCTGCCAATGGGAGGCTAGCGGTAGTCTGATGTCTTGACTGCTGAGATTATTGAAGTGTTCACAAATTCGAAAAGGTACTTCACGAATGGTGCTTCCAATATATATTTTCTTACAGACACACTGAATACCATATATAACAAATTTGATCTCATGAGCAGATGCAAGAGCCCACCTTTTATCCAAAATTCGGGCTGGGAGCAAGCGCACCAATGGTGAGGGTCTGCCTACTTGAAACAGCCAGGGGCTACCTATTCATGGTTGTCGCTGGTCCCTACATCTGCGCAGCAAAAGACTTTCGGGCACAAGAGATGTGGATTGAGCCCAGACAGGCCCAGCCCCCTCCTCTGGCACACAAACACACAACAGCCCTTAGCCCACGAAAGCCACAGCTTTTCCAAGAAAGGGGTTTCCATATAAGGCATTTCCTGACCTTAGAAGGCAGGAAGAAGGCCAAAGAACAGGCAAATAAACGTGTTGTATTGCCATCGTATGATGCCAGCCACCTTTAGTAGCCATTTGCGGTAAATGGAAAAGTGCACAAGTAAATTAACAGAAAAACTGTAAAAATCACACAGCTGTCACCAACTTGGCTTAGGCACATTATCAAAGTAACCAAAACGCCATCTTATTAAAAAGATATAAGGATACAAAGTATCCTAACAGCACTTTACTGTAAGGTGATGTGTGTAATTGTAACAATATAGGAATTCTCAAAGAGACACAAAGTCTCTCAGCACTGACAGTCTTGGGTCCGCATAAGAATTAGCCAAACAGGGCAGGGAAGTAACGCATAAGGCTTTATAGACCTTCAAAAGTCAGGACAGGGTTAAAAAAAAAGCTAAAGGAAAGGATGTCCCATAGAAACCTATGGGAAGAAAGCAGCAAAAAGAACATCTTTCCTAACAGGGTCTGTAACCCGGAGCATTTGGCACTGTGATTACCTTCCTGTTACAGGCTTGACAGGGTCTGTGCTGCAATGCTCAGTGACTGCTCTTCTTGATTTCTTGCTTGACAGGGGCTGTGCTGCAATGCTCAGTGACTGCTCTTCTTGATTTCTTGCTTGACAGGGTCTGTGCTGCAATGCTCAGTGAACTGCTTGTCTTGATTTCTTGCTTGACAGGGGCTGTGCTGCAATGCTCAGTGACTGCTCTTCTTGATTTCCTGCTTGACAGGGGCTGTGCTGCAATGCTCAGTGAACTGTTCTTCTTGATTTCTTGCTTGACGGGTGCTGCGTTGCAATGCTCAGTGACTGCTCTTCTTGATTTCCTGCTTGACAGGGGCTGTGCTGAAATGCTCAGTGACTGCTCTTCTTGATTTCCTGCTGGACAGGGGCTGTGCTGAAATGCTCAGTGAACTGCTCTTGATTTCTTGCTTGACAGGGTCTGTGCTGCAATGCTCAGTGAACTGCTTGTCTTGATTTCTTGCTTGACAGGGGCTGTGCTGCAATGCTCAGTGACTGCTCTTCTTGATTTCCTGCTTGACAGGGGCTGTGCTGCAATGCTCAGTGAACTGTTCTTCTTGATTTCTTGCTTGACGGGTGCTGCGTTGCAATGCTCAGTGACTGCTCTTCTTGATTTCCTGCTTGACAGGGGCTGTGCTGAAATGCTCAGTGACTGCTCTTCTTGATTTCCTGCTTGACAGGGGCTGTGCTGAAATGCTCAGTGAACTGCTCTTGATTTCCTGCTTGACAGGGGCTGTGCTGCAATGCTGAGTGACTGCTCTTCTTGATTTCTTGCTTGACAGGGGCTGTGCTGCAATGCTCAGTGACTGCTATTCTTGATTTCTTGTTTGACGGGGGCTGTGCTGCAGTGCCCAGTGAGTGCTCTTCTTGATTTCTTGCTTGACAGGGTCTGTGCTGCAATGCTCAGTGACTGCTCTTCATGACTTCTTGCTTGACAGGGTCTGTGCTGCAATGCTCGGTGACTGCTTTTCTTGATTTCTTGATTGACGGGGGCTGTGCTGCAATGCTCAGTGGCTGCTCTTCTTGATTTCTTGATTGACAGGGGCTGTGCTGCAATGCTCAGTGACTGTTCTTCTTGATTTCTTGCTTGACGGGCTGTGCTGCAATGCTCAATGACTGCTCTTCTTGATTTCCTGCTTGACAGAGGCTGTGCTGCAATTCCCAGTGAACTGCTCCTCTTGATTTCTTGCTTGATAGGGGCTGTGCTGCAATGCTCAATGAACTGCTCTTCTTGATTTCTTGCTTGACTGGGGCTGCAATGCTCAGTGACTGCTCTTCTTGATTTCTTGCTTGACTGGGGCTGCAATGCTCAGTGACTGCTCTTCTTGATTTCTTGCTTGCCAGGGGCTGTGCTGCAATGCCCAGTGACTGCTTTTCTTGATTTCTTGCGTGCCAGGGGCTGTGCGGCAATGCCCAGTGACTGCTCTTCTTGATTTCCTGCTTGACAGGGGCTGTGCTGCAATGCTCGGTGACTGCTCTTCTTGATTTCCTGCTTGACAGGGGCTGTGCTGAAATGCTCAGTGACTGCTCTTCTTGATTTCCTGCTTGACAGGGGCTGTGCTGCAATGCTCAGTGACTGCTCTTCTTGATTTCCTGCTTGACGGGGGCTGTGCTGCAATGCTCAGTGACTGCTCTTCTTGATTTCCTGCTTGACGGGGGGCTGTGCTGCAATGCTCAGTGACTGCTCTTCTTGATTTCTTGCTTGACAGGGGCTGTGCTGCAATGCTCAGTGACTGCTCTTCTTGATTTCTTGCTTGGTGGGGATCTGTGCTGCAATGCTCAGTGACTGCTCTTCTTGATTTCTTGTGCTGTGTCTGCACCTTCACGACCCGTCTGGATCTGTCTTTTTTTTTTTCTTCCAAACTTTATTTAACATTATTCAAAAGTGTCTTCACTGTTGCACAAAAAGAAATCCAGCCAAAACAAAATTTTAGGAACATAAAAACATCAGGAGAGAAATGATAAAGCACCAAACCGACTGGATCTCTGTCTCAACTCCCACCCTTTGTGCTTCCTTCTGACTTCGTTCACAGTATTTTACCAATTCTGACTGCCCCAATAATGCCTGGGATTGGTTGGGTCATTTCCTTATTAGTGCCGAGGTATAGAATGGTCCGGGATCCTTGGTTCCATGTCCCTGTCGCATGTTTTTCCTCTCCTGATCGCTATTGTCATGTGTTGTGCTTTTCCGTGATTGCTGTTTTCACCAATTGTGTGATTATCATGAGGAACGCAAGCCAAGAGCTTCATGATTCGTACCAGCATTTGAGGACATACCTTGATGGCAGCGTGGCTCTGCAATTCTGCTCCATGCTTCCCCAGTGACCACATCTCTGCACCTCTCCCGACACATGCCGGTCACAGGCTCCCTGGGCCCCCAATCCTCCAGGATCTGTGGTGAGCACTTGTGCTTTAGCGGGCTGTGTGCCTGCACCACTGTGTAAATGGAGCATCTTTGGGCTTGCAAGCTGCGTGCATACATAAAGTGTATAAGGGCAGTTCTAATGTGACGGTCCCCGAACTGCTTGCTTTTCTGTTAAGCATCCTCATTTTCCTCTGAATCGGATTCTGTCATCCTCCTCAGGGCTCCACTACACATAAGGTTAGGGAGGCAATAGTTACCCTGGGGGGATGCACCATGGATGACCTCAAGTAGCCTCGAAGGCCCCCTAGTAGTCCTCACCCTGCTTCTCCAAGGTGACTGTTCAGCCTAACAGGGTGATATCTGTATGAGACACAACTGTACACAAGCTGGAGATCTCCATCCATTCCTAGGCCTCGAATAAGCACAAGGTGACACTCAGGGCATAGAACTGCGTCATGTTATCTGTATCCGCCAAGTACATCTGGAATGGCATCTGGTTAAGATCAACCATGGAGGCCCAGAGGCATGTGATCATTAAAAAGCGATGGGAAGACAGCGTAGATGTTAAGAGCTCCACAGGTAAAAACAGGCTGGTGAAGAGCAGGAAGGGCCTCTCCTTAGAGCAGTATATCTATATCTCAAAACAAATAGCACAACAATATTCAGGTGTGTTTTCTCTGGTATTTAAAATTGCTTTGTGAAACCTAGGCTTTTTTTACCCACTATACAGGATTCTCAGACTTAGGTGTGATTTCTCCGGCATTTAAAATTTGCATTGTCAAAGTAGTGCCATCCTGTGGTTTTGCCCCTTAGGATAGCATTCATCTAGCAGACATTTTCTACGATTATCTAAGCCCCTGTCATCTTGTCCAATTGTCTCGTCTGCTTGCACCCCCTCCCACGCCTTTCCTTTTCTCTCCTCTCCCTACCTACTCTATGGTGCTCTCTGTTTCTCCTATCTTTTCTAACTGCTTTATCGACTATTCTGCTCTCCTCACTAAATCTGGTAGGTAGTTTAGAAAGGACATCCTGGTCTCCAACCCAGGCCTCCCTATCGCTGACACCTATACCTGTGCCTCCTCCAAACAGACCCTCACCGACATCCTCTTTGTCGTTCCCTTGCCTGACCTATGGACTCTACATATGGCCTATGTGCTCTCTCCTTTCTCTTCTTCTCTCAGTAAATGGTGGCACCCAGTGGGGGGCCCTCCTGGCCTCCTTCCACTCCTAAGGTCATCATTAATGTTTACCTGAATGGCACCGTCTTGGTCCAAGGCCCTCAGGCCACCCTTCACCTCTCCGATAGACGCTTGCTGCGCCTCATCATTTTCCTGTCTTCTCCTACTGTCCCTTCTCTCCCCTCCTTGGCTTCCTTGCCTCCCCCTGCTGTCTCCTCCTTGGCTAACTTGCCCTCTCCTGATTTGTGCCCCTAACCCGGAAGTCTTTCAAGGAAGGCAACCTTCTCCATAAGCCACTCTAAACTCTCGCTCAGCTGTCAAACACTCCTACAACATTTGCCACCCCCTGGAGGAACTTTACCTCGATGTCCTTGGTCTCACTGATTAAAGAGCAAGAATGAGCAAGGTCATGGGATACCTGGCTGATGAACGAAGGGTGAACACACACCTATGGGGGTTACACCTTGGTAAGTGTGTACACGTTACTGTAAATTAATTCTGACAAAAATGTATCTGGAGAATTCTGAATACTGCAGTCAGATTTGAAATAAAGCTGCAGTTTACGTGTTTGTAGTTACACTTAACTAGGAGTTACACAAGATACAACAGTATTTACTCATTTTTCAGGTATAGTAACCAGTTTGTAAATGACAAATTTCAAATATTTGTAGCATCTTTCATCCACTGAGGGGTCCTTGGGAAGGAGACCTGTGGATTTAGTGAGGTGATAGCATGTAATAATCAGCACATATATTGTCTGTGTTGTCCTTGTTCAACCCCACATTGTTTTGATGTATAACAGTCAACACAACAGTGTTTCGGCCAGAAGGTGAGCTAGGATGAGCTCTGATGGTGTGGCCTTCATCAGGACGAGATATTCCAAAGCGGGAAGTATCTTGTGAGGTCGGAACTTGGGAGCGCAGTGGCTCAGGGAGTAGCAGTGTCGGGAGTACACTGGAGGATTTTCGAGGTCCTAGAAGTGGCCGTTCCTTAAGGAGGCCTGTTACCGCACAAGTTATGGGTGGAACAGGCTGGCGTGATGAATACGCAAAGTCAACCACAAGCGTGAGGGGCTAGGGTTAAAGAAGAATGAGCACTGCAGAGCAAGCTGTCAGTGGTCGCGTTCCCTGGCTTGACTTTGCTCATTTTGGTGTCCAGTCAAAGGGTCGACAGTTAAAGGATCGACAGTTAAAGGGTCGACTCAATTTGGTCGAATTGTAATGGGGTCGAATGGTCAAAGGGTCGAAATTGGTCGAAATGCATTTAAAAATAAATAAACTTTACAATGGTTTTTATTTGATTTTTTTTTATTATTATCATTCAATAAATATTTCATATTTGTTGTAATATTTGTAATATTTTCAACATTGTAAGCAGGTAACATTAATAAATATATATGTGCTTTTATTTCTTAAATAATTAAATATATGAATTGTTTTGTAACATAGAAAAAAAATGTATTTTGTATGTATTACTTTTTGAACACTAGAAGGTGCTGTTGTATTACTTTTAGCATGCTTAGTAATTTATAATTGTTTTCTGTTTGTAACGTACGACGTATTACGTTTCGTGCGGGGACGTAGATGCCATTTTTGAAGTCTTTTGCTCGCGTTTCGGATGCCTGTTGCTCGCGCTCCCACTTTCAAAGGATTTTTGGGTGGATTTTTTCTCCTGCTTGGATGCTTTTTTTACTGGATCGTGTCTTGGATTTTTTGGCTTGGATAACCTGTTAATGGATTTTGGTTTTCGACTTCAACGGATAACGGATTCACTTGGCGAGGATTTTTGTTTTCCTGGTTTTTTTCGTGCATGGATGTATTTAACTTTTATGGATTTTTTGGCATGGAGTACGTGTTTTGTTGGATTTGTTTTTTTTTTTTTTTCAACGGATGGATTCAGCATGGAGTAGCTATTTGGATATGGTTTCCAGCATTTGGTGTGCGTTTTTGGTGTCTGGGGGAGCTGGCGTTTTTTCTGGTGAGTTTGCTTTTATTTATTATTAACATTTTAAATTGTATGCTACTGCTTCTGGGAATTGCATAGGTTCTGTACTTCCAAAATTCTTTACAATGCTTGTGATTCTTTCTTCATAGTCTCTATTTTTTTTTGGTGGTTGGTTGGTTTTCCAGCGATATTGTTTCTGATAGTTTTATTTCTTGTCTATTTTGTTCAGATTTTAGATTGTTGATGAAGTGCCATAAGTTCGGGTTGTTGGTGTTGAATTCCTTATTTATTTTGCTCTGCCACCCCTCTTGTACATTGTTTGTTCTAGGCCAGTTTTGTTTCACCGATGTATAGCAATTCCATATGTGTATTTCATATTTTCCCTTTCTTCTGGTACCATGTCTTCTTAGTTGTCCAATCCACGTGCACTCCATATAGTCCATTAAATTACTTAATTGTTCCTCATGATTTGTGTAGTATTCTGATGCAATCAAAGTGTCCTAATATTTCACAACCATGTCCTCCTTTACAAAAGCTAACGCATATAATTTCTTGATCTGATGCTGAAATTCTGTGTCCTCTAAGATATATTTTTGAAAATGCTTTTATTTGTCCTTGTTCAAAGTCCATGATTATTGTTTTTGGTTTTTTTTCCGGAAATGATTCTTTAATTAATTTATATATACAGCTGTACAGTTCTTCCGATTTTCCAGGCATTAAAATGAAAATTAAAGGTATCACTGTCCCATTTATTGTGCCATGAATGCTGTAAAACTGAAGAACTGGTGCTGGACATGTTTTAAAAGTAGCGTCCCCATGCCAAGTAGTTGAATCCCCCAAGTGTGTTATATTTTGAAAAGTAAAATTAACGATTTTTTCACTGTTTGTCTAACGATTTCCATAGAAATTGCTCTCCCTTTTCTGTTTTTTGTATAACGTCCGGTAAAATTATGTTTACATAACTTTGAGGTGCTATTGGTAAGTTTTCTTTGCGTTGTTTCTGCCTGTTTACATTCCGTTTCACTAACTTCGTATTTGGCATTTGGGCTGTTACATGCAGTGGTAACTTCTCATAAGCTTGGCTTACGAGTGAACTTGTTGCTTCATTTTTATTCATTTTCTACATTTTGTTTCAATTCATTTAGCGTTTTCTTTATTAAAACTGTGGTATTGTCCTGCATATGGTTATGCTCACCAGTTAAACGTATGTTTTCTCTTTCAGTTATACCTCTGCCGTTGCAGTTTAATTCTTTGTGTTCCTTACATTTCCAATAGCTTTTTTCATTTCGTGTGCATTCCTTGTTGTACACATATCCTTCATATGACAATTGTGATGCGCCCATTTGCGATTTTATGAATTCCATTTCTTTATCGAATTGTATCTGAAATATTAAATTGTATAAATTAATTCATCCACTCTGCTATAATCTTTGGGAAACGAGTGTGCAGTCAAAATATCTTTTGCTTAATGTGGAAAGTTATCATATGGAATAGTTTAATGTCGAAAAAATAATCGAATTTCTTATTTTTTGATTTATATATTTTTTGTGAGGGGTTTCGCATTTTTAAAAAGTATTTTTTTTTTAAAAGTGGGGGGGTGGTGGGGGGGAACCCCCATTTTAAATACAAAACTGTGTGAACGACTTTATAATTCGCTTATTTAGTGTGTGTAACTTACCGTTTTTCCAGTCACGCATATGCTATTCACTCGGTTGTTTTGGTCAGCTGC
Source organism: Ambystoma mexicanum (assembly GCF_040938575.1). Lineage (NCBI taxonomy): Eukaryota > Metazoa > Chordata > Amphibia > Caudata > Ambystomatidae > Ambystoma > Ambystoma mexicanum. The sequence goes on along the minus strand of NC_090925.1, from coordinate 15,000,904 downwards.
TCTCTCTGTCACTTTCCTGATGCACTGACAGTTTGTTTTCAACCGTCAGCTAAGCTTATTGTTCTAATACAAGGTGCTTTACTCTTCATTCACTTTCATGTCCTTTAACCCTTTTTATGTTCATTGCTATTTTAATGGGCTAGCCCTTTGTTTCGATCAAATGACCCTTGTATATTATGTGTGTGTTTTGTCAACCCTTTGACTTTCGATCCTTTTGTTTCGATTGAATGACCCGTTTACATTATATGTATGGGTTTTCGATCCTTTGACTTTCGATCTTTTGGTTTTGACCATTTTGTGTTGCGATCCTTTGACCTATAACTGCTCATTTTTGCTCTTTAATACGTGTCTACCCACCTGGGTAGAGCAAGGCATCAACCAGGTGCCCTTTTTGATAAACTTGGTCTCACTGAGACATGGTTCATGGCCAGCTCTGTCACAAGCTTTGAAACCCTCCTCCCTGATGGCTACAAGATCCTCTCTGCGCCCAGATTTAACCTATCCGGAGGGGGTGTAGCCCTGATCTTCCCTGAAAGGATTCCTGCCTCTGCCATTCCTACGTAGGCCTACTCCTCTTTCGTATGCCTCGTCTGCAGACTCTCTCTCCTGGCCATTCCCTTACTAGGCCTACCATTTATCGGCCGCCTGGTCAGATCTCCCCCTTCCTCTCTGAGTGGGCAGACCTCTCCTCTTCCCTCCTAGCCTCAACCACTCAAATCCTCCTTCTTGGAGACTTTAACATCCACCTGGATGCTTCCTGTCCTTCCTCTGGACTCTTTCGCGACCTCTGCGATTCTCTCACACTCTCTATTCCCCCCTCTGGCCCGACTCCCTCTGCAGGGCACACCCTGGATGTTCTGATCTCTTCAGACCTACCCCTTTCGATCCCTCTCACCACTCCTCTCTCCTGGAGGGACCACTTTCTCCTTTCTCCCCAGCTCACCCTCTCTACCCCTCAGGCCAAGCCAACTTCAGCACTGCCACCTACCTTCTGGGTCATCCGACCCATTAAGCGTGTGTCAGTTGAGGCTTTCCTTCTCACCCCCTCCTCCTCCGGCTGACTCATATCCTGACACAGCCCTTTCCACGATCCACTCTGCTATATCTGATACTCTCGATGTTCTTGCCCCTGTCATGAGGATCTGCTTGAAGCCTAAAGCCAAGTGCAACTCTTGGTATGACTCTGACCTCGTCACCCTTAAACGCTAGTGCAGGGTGGCCGAGAGGAAATGGCAGACTTTCGTTACATCCTCTGACAAACTGGACTGCCGCCTGCTCCAAAGGCAATACCAGCTCTCTGTCCGCACCAAGAAGAGAGCCCACATCCAAGCCTGCGTCTCTGCGGTATCTAACAACTCGGCCAAACTCTTTAAAATCTGCAAGGAGCTGGGCAATCCTGCTGCAGTCTCTACCTCTCCTGTCCCCTCCCAGGACCTCTGCACGGCCCTGGCTTCTCATTTCATCTCTAAAACTCAGCACATCCTGTCCTCTCTCTCTTCCTTTCCCCCTCCTCCCTCTACTCCCTCTACCTCTGACCCTTCTTTGGCCACCTCTCCTCCCTCTTTCTCTGCCTTTCCCCTGTTCTCCCCAGACAAGGTTTCCAGACAAGTCTGATATATGAAAGTCTCGTCAAAACAGATTCACCCCTGTTCCTCAAAAAACATCCATCAAGGAACACACTGACACCCTGGCTCCTGCCCTGGCTGACTTCTGCAACCACTTATTTGCCACTGGAGTCTTCCCTTCTCCCGAAGCACTCCCTTGAGCACCCTCTTCTCAAGAAACCCTCTGCAACCCTTCCTGCCCGGCTAACTATCGCCCTATCTCCATCACTCCTTTCCTGGGCAAACTCCTGGAAAAGCTGGCCATCTCCCTGCTTAATCTTCACACTGAATCTGTTGGTTGTCTCCATGACCATCAGTCTGGCTTCAGGGCTGCCAGAAGCACAGAAACTAATATCCTGAACAGACATGAAGACCTGCTCTCCAACCTTGATTCCAACACCCCCTGTGTCCTCATCTTACTTGATCTCTCTTCTGCTTCTAACACAGCCATGCCATCCTGCTCAACGGTCTCTGTGATAACCTGGCTATCACTGATCAGGCCCTTGCTTGGCTGACTTCTTTCCTCTCTGATCGACCCTCCCGGTCCAACTTGGGTCCTTCCTCTCCTCTCTCTCTATCTCTACCTGTGGTGTTCCCCAGGGGTCTAACCTCTCTCCCTGTCTGTTCAACCAATACCTGGCACTTCTTGCCCACCGCATTGATGCTGTCTGCCCCAACTTTCAGTGCAATGCGGATGATACTCAACTCATTTTCCAGCTCCCTTCCGCCACCTCTTCCCCCTCTCTCATCTCTGACTGTCTCATTTCTGACGGTCTGTCTGCTATCCAGGAGTGGTTTGCCACCAATGACTTAATGGCAGTAAGACCGAGATTCTCCTCGTCGGCACACTTGCTCCCTCCTTTCCTGTTACTCTGGCCGGCCTCTCTTGGCCCTTTTCCTGCTCCCACCTTTGAGGCTAAAAACCTCGGGTCATCTTCGACTCCACACTCTCCTTCTCTCCTCACATCTTTGACGCCTCGAGAAGTCACACTACCAGCTGCACCTCCTCAGAGGTATTCTTCCTTTCCTCTCCTTCCCCCAGAAGCTCACAATCTCCAGGGCTCTGGTTCTCTCTAGGCTGGACTACTACAACAGCATCTTTCTAAATCTGTCTACCTGTACTCACCGCCCTCTGCAACTCATCCAGAACAGGACTGCAAGACTTGTCCTTGGCCTCAAGAGCAGGGATCGTATCCCTCCAGGACTGAAATCACTGCACTGGATCCCTATGGCGTTGAGGATTAAGTTCAAAGCCCTCTGCATTGTCGACAAGGCTTTCTGGGGCTTGAGGCCTCAATACCTTCAACTCTCTCTCCCTAAATATCTTCCTTCTCGAGCTCTTCGCTCATCCGTCTCCAACACGCTCAGGGTCAGTCGCTTCTCCAAGCAACGAGTTGTTGGTAGATCTTTCGTCTGCTTGGGCCTCCCTCTGGAACAGCCTCCCTGCCTCTCTGAAACTTGAGCAGAACCATCTCCCATTCCGGAAGCACCTCAAGACCTTCCTTTTTGCTTCTGCTTTCTCTCCTCTGCTCCCTTGCTGATCTCCTGGTTGAAACTGAAACTGCTCTGGTTTACCTGGCTACCCTCTGATCTCGGGCCCAGGTCCCCACCCCGCCAGTTGCACACTTGCACTGCCCCCCCAGCAACCCTTGCACTCGAGGACTGTTTCTGTATCCCTACAGCCCCTACTAGCACTTGACACCTGATGTCTGCCCTTATCCTTGCACTTGCCACCAGCTGGCCACACTTTTTATTTATGGTCTTTGTGTTTATTTATTTTTTACAGTTATCTTATGTACTGAACTGTCCCCTCCCCTTCCTCCAGCACTTCTCCCCTTCCCCCCCCCTCCCCTGCACTTGCGCGATCTGCGTGACACCTGGCCTAGTAGGATCGTTGTCTGTCTTCCCTCTGTTCCCTTCTCTCGCCTCGTTGCGCCTTGAAACACTTGTGTATAGGCGCGTTATAAATGCCATACCATATCCAGTTGATGAAAAATGTTACTTGACATCTGCATATTAATTTCAAATATACACAGATGCACTTGTTTGGTTATTGTACTATGATACAAAAATGAGTAAATATGTGGGTGAAGGGATACCGAGCTTAAGAGACAAAAAGGGTTGGTTACCATATTTCCAGACAGACAGGGCCTCATTACGACCCAGGCGGTAAGGGGTTTACGGCAGCGTTAACAGCGCCGACCCTTACCGCCTGAGTACGAGGTCCCTTAGCGCCATGGCGCTTTTAACACCTGCTTTTAGCAGGTGTTAAAATCCATGGCGCTAAGGGACCATGGAGTTAATTACGCCACCGTAATTTACGGTGGCGTAATTAACGCCTTCCCCACTCCCATTATGCCCTATGGGGCAAAAATGGGAATGGGGAAGGGTAAATGGGGATTGGGGACTTACCGCCCCGCCAAGGTCGGAATGGGGCGGTAAGTCCGCCAACCACCATGGCGTAAACGTAGTTTACGCCATGGTGGTAAAGTCACGGCCCAGGCGGTAACTTACCGCCTGGGTCGTAATGAGGCCCACAGAATTTAGCCTGGTACATTGAGCGACACATGCATCCGGAAGCTCCTCCCAGATTCTGTGAAACATTTCGGTGCATTGTGCAGCCTTAATGTCACACTTTCGAAGTTCATCAAGTCGGATCAGTCGCCAAACCATCTATCAATAGCTCGTCTTCGATGAGAACCCAATCCCTAAGAATCGCAAGGTTTCTGTGCAGCTGTTCCCGACCGCCAAAGGTTCTCATGTACATGTAATGCGGGTGAGAGAGCACCAGCCAGGGCTGCTAGCGAGATGGTCACTTTCTACTCCTCCACACACAGTACATGGTTTTAGAATGTCAGTAGCATGCAGCATTCCTTGTATGACAGGAGGAAAGCTCTGTGGGGTTCTAAAACTGCCTGTCGTTTTCTAATGAGGGCCAAAAAAGATAACCCATAATCCCCAGAAATACGCTGATGGCTTGATCTGAAGCCAAATTGTACACATGAAACATCTCTGCGGAACTGCTAAAAATGTGCATTTGTTCCGGCAGGGTTTTTACTTCCCAATGCTGACATGTGTTGGAGCACGGAGGCAGACTCGAGGGCTTGTACAGCGGATCACCGAGGGGGCAGTGCCTGTCCCAGCTCAGGTAACATGCAAGGCACCATGAAAGCCTCCACGCATTAGTTTAGATAGTTTGGGGACACTTTCTTTTTCCAATTGCCGATAATACAATCTCTCTACTCTTTTCCTAAGTGCTTAAACCTGCAAAACCTCTGATCAATTATATTTATTTAATGAGGAGAACTGTTATAGTTCCTGTGCTATTTCTGAGAGATGGGATGAGGTGAGGGAGTGGAAGGGAAGCGGTGGCGGGAATGTTGAGAAATTCAGCTGCCTGGGATCCATAAGCGAGAAGGCACATCATTCAATCAGGTTTGGCACGAAAGAGAGGCATGAAAGAGTCTTAGAGTTGGTAGGGAACTCCCAGTAAAAAGTTTAGGCTTCTGTTTTCTATCGGCCAACAGCTTCTGAGAGGCTGCCCTCAAATGTCTGCTGAGCCCGAAGTGCAGTATCGCCCCACTGAGGCAGCCTGGCATGAGGCCATTCTAGGTGTCCTGAGTCCGGCAGAGTATTTACAGCTCTATCTATATCTTAGTTCAAAGCAGAGTCTTCATGCCCAGTGAGCGGTGGTTAGATCTATTTAGGCCAAAGGTGAGGCGGGCACACCATGGATTTGCATGTCTTCTAGTTTGTGCAGTGATTTGGCTTGGAGGCCAGTGCAGATACTGTTGAAGTATGTAACCAAGGCATGGCATGACTACTGCTATCATCAGCACAGTCGAGATTACTGCCAACGTCAGCACAATCATGATTATTGCCAACGTCAGCACAGTCATGATTACTGTCCATGTCAGCACCGTCATGACTACTTCTAACATCAGCACAGTCATGATTACTGTCCATGTCAGCACCGTCATGACTACTTCTAACATCAGCACAGGTATGATTACTGTCCATGTCAGCACCGTCATGACTACTTCTAACATCAGCACAGTCATGATTACTGTCCATGTCAGCACCGTCATGACTACTTCTAACATCAGCACAGGTATGATTACTGCCAACGTCAGCAACGTCATGACTAATTCTAACATCAGCACAGTCATGATTACTGCCAACGTCAGCAACGTCATGACTAATTCTAACATCAGCACAGTCATGATTACTGCCAACGTCAGCACCGTCATGACTACTTCTAACATCAGCACAGTCATGATTACTGCCAAAGTCAGCACCGTCATGACTACTTCTAACTTCAGCACAGTCATGATTACTATCCATGTCAGCACCGTCATGACTACTTCTAACATCAGCATAGTCATGACTACTTCTAACATCAGCACCGTCATGACTACTTCTAACATCAGCACAGTCATGATTACTATCCATGTCAGCACAGTCATGATTACTATCCATGTCAGCACCATCATGACTACTTCTAACATCAGCACAGTCATGATTACTATCCATGTCAGCACCGTCATGACTACTTCTAACATCAGCACAGTCACGATTACTGCCAACATCAGCACCGTCATGACTACTTCTAACATCAGCACAGTCATGATTACTATCCATGTCAGCACCGTCATGACTACTTCTAACATCAGCACAGTCATGATTACTATCCATGTCAGCACCGTCATGACTACTTCTAACATCAGCACAGTCATGATTACTGCCAACATCAGCACCGTCATGACTACTTCTAACATCAGCACAGTCATGATTACTGCCAACATCAGCACCGTCATGACTACTTCTAACATCAGCACAGTCATGATTACTGCCAACATCAGCACCGTCATGACTACTTCTAACATCAGCACAGTCATGATTACTATCCATGTCAGCACAGTCATGATTACTATCCATGTCAGCACCATTATGACTACTTTTAACATCAGCACAGTCATGATTACTATCCATGTCAGCACCGTCATGACTACTTCTAACATCAGCACAGTCATGATTACTGCCAACATCAGCACCGTCATGACTACTTCTAACATCAGCACAGTCATGATTACTATCCATGTCAGCACCGTCATGACTACTTCTAACATCAGCACAGTCATGATTACTATCCATGTCAGCACCGTCATGACTACTTCTAACATCAGCACAGTCATGATTACTGCCAACATCAGCACCGTCATGACTACTTCTAACATCAGCACAGTCATGATTACTGCCAACATCAGCACCGTCATGACTACTTCTAACATCAGCACAGTCATGATTACTGCCAACATCAGCACCGTCATGACTACTTCTAACATCAGCACAGTCATGATTACTGCCAACATCAGCACCGTCATGACTACTTCTAACATCAGCACAGTCATGATTACTATCCATGTCAGCACCGTCATGACTACTTCTAACATCAGCACAGTCATGATTACTGCCAACAGCACCGTCATGACTACTTCTAACATCAGCACAGGTATGATTACTGCCAACGTCAGCAACGTCATGACTACTTCTAACATCAGCACAGTCATGATTACTGCCAAAGTCAGCACCGTCATGACTACTTCTAACATCAGCACAGTCATGATTACTATCCATGTCAGCACCGTCATGACTACTTCTAACATCAGCACAGTCATGATTACTGTCCATGTCAGCACCGTCATGACTACTTCTAACATCAGCAATTACTGTCAATGTCGGCACCGTCATGACTACTTCTAACATCAGCACAGTCATGATTACTATCCATGTCAGCACCGTCATGACTACTTCTAACATCAGCACAGTCATGATTACTGCCAACATCAGCACCGTCATGATTACTGCCAACATCAGCACCGTCATGACTACTTCTAACATCAGCACCGTCATGACTACTTCTAACATCAGCACAGTCATGATTACTGCCAACATCAGCACCGTCATGACTACTTCTAACATCAGCACAGTCATGATTACTGCCAACATCAGCACCGTCATGACTACTTCTAACATCAGCACAGTCATGATTACTATCCATGTCAGCACTATCATGACTACTTCTAACATCAGCACAGGTATGATTACTGCCAACATCAGCACCGTCATGACTACTTCTAACATCAGCACAGTCATGATTACTATCCATGTCAGCACTGTCATGACTACTTCTAACATCAGCACAGTCATGATTACTAACTATGTCAGCACCGTCATGACTACTTCTAACATCAGCACAGGTATGATTACTGCCAACATCAGCACCGTCATGACTACTTCTAACATCAGCACAGGTATGATTACTGCCAACATCAGCACCGTCATGACTACTTCTAACATCAGCACAGTCATGATTACTGCCAACATCAGCACCGTCACGATTACTGCCAACATCAGCACCATCATGACTACTTCTAACATCAGCACAGTCATGATTACTGCCAACATCAGCACTGTCATGACTACTTCTAACATCAGCACAGTCATGATTACTGCCAACATCAGCACCGTCATGACTACTTCTAACATCAGCACAGTCATGATTACTATCCATGTCAGCACCGTCATGACTACTTCTAACATCAGCACAGTCATGATTACTATCCATGTCAGCACCGTCATGATTACTGCTAACATCAGCACCGTCATGATTACTGCCAACATCAGCACGGTCATGACTACTTCTAACATCAGCACAGTCATGATTACTGCCAACATCAGCACCGTCATGACTACTTCTAACATCAGCACAGTCATGATTACTGCCAAAGTCAGCACCGTCATGACTACTTCTAACATCAGCACAGTCATGATTACTGCCAATGTCAGCACCGTCATGACTACTTCGAACATCATTATAGTCATGACTACATCTAACGTCAGAATAGTTGCGAGTATTGTTAACATTAGCACAGTCATGACTACGTCTAGGGTCAGAATAGTTGTGAGTATTGTTAACATTAGCACAGTCACGATTACCACTAACAGGATCTGTGCGATAACTGTGCATCCATTACTGCGAGGCTGAAAATATCGAGTCATTTACAACAAATCGATGCAAAAATGAATGCAGCGGGAGACCCGTTGCAGATGCCCCCAACCCACCCCATCACTATATTTTTGCATCGATTTGTTGTAAACAATGTGATGTTTTCATCTGTGCAGTAATTGTCTGTTCAGTAAACGGCTGATACCCTTCAAAAATTAGCACAGTCATTACTACTTCTAACATGATTACAGTCGTGACTACTGCTAAAGTCAGCGGAGTCATGATTACTGCTAGTTGTGACTACTCCTAAAGTCGTCAGAGTCTTGTGGGCGAGTGAGTGTGAGCGGCATTGGGATCCCCTACAGAAAACGTAGATGGTTGCATGTGCCAGCGAATGCCTCCTCTCACAAAAGAGACCTTATAAGGGTAATTACATGGTGTTTTTGTTCAGCGAAATGAAACTTAGAATTCACTTTTACCAGCAGGAGATGAGGTTTTTTCTTTCATCATAAAAGAAGAATCAGAGACGGGCTCCTTGGACCAGCGGGATCTTCAGAGTAGAGGCTGCACCAATCGCCCAACAGGTGAGAGAATCCAGGTGTGCCTGCATTTCCTACAAGTTTAAGGCGCACAAGCTGCCTTCCACCCATTGATCACTGCAGCCCGAGAAGTGATGTGGATGTCATTGCATGTTGTCCTAACCTTCAGAAGAACATTCATGCCTCGGGTTGAAATAAGGGCAAGACGACCTAAGTGTGACTTATAGATTGTGCTTATGTCATCAACAGTGGGCGTGTGCCTGTGGATGTGGTAGTTTGTGGGTTGTGATGAGACCGTCTTAAGTAACCCTGGTGGTTTTGTTGCATTTGGTGGCGCTAGTGCCACCTTTGTGGCAAACAATGCCAACACAAAAGAGAAGCAGCTTATCTGTTTGTCATGGTAACTAGAAATTCTCAGGCTTCAATTGGCTGCATCATAGAATGTTCATTTCTTTGTCCTGGGGCCATTTAAACCAGTGAGTGTATGTTTTACTATGAGTGTGCCAATCAGGAGTCCCATTGAAAGACACATGCTGTCATACTGTGACCCTTCCTCTGCCCCTCGGTTCTGTGCTGCCACCTCCCTTCCATCATGGCCTTCACAACACTTGGACAGTGTTGTTAAGTCTGGTTATTATAAGCGACATTGGACTTGTTTTATGCCCAATGTCGCGTGTCATTTTTCCAGGTTGCTTGTCACAGGTTTTTTTGGGCCTTACACAGGCCAAGTATGACAGTTGTTGGGCTTCTTAGAGCCTGCTTTAGCTCCCACCTTGTGAGGCTCGCTGATTGGTCAGGCTGTGAGCTGCATCAATGATTGGCTATATGCTTCTTCTGTTTGTTCTAGAAGCTGAATGACCATTTTAAGAAGAGAAAAGAATGGGCAGCCAACCAATGTGTAGCTCAGGTTTGGCTCGCCCTCACCCTGGTTGTGCAACACCCTCCCTAACACTCCACTCCACCAATAGGTTACTGGTGTGGGCGGGTACTAATCTGGACTGGAAGCACGAGGATTGTGGATGTAAGCACCCAATAGAATCATAGGCTTTGTAGTCCTTTTAGTGAAACACTTTGTTGACCGCAGTGCTGGTTGTTGTCCCCCCCCCCTACCCTCCCTCTACCCACCTACCCCGCAACTGTGGTGGATTTTCTGCTGCCACACTCGGATGAAGTCTTTGACATGTGCACTCTTTTGTTTTCTGCTTTTTACCACAGCCAGATCGCACTCCAGCTTGGAACACCTGCAGGACTCCGCTCCCGCCTGCCCTGCCCGAGTTGCTCGACTGGACCGCCGGATACAAGGTAAACATTAAGGCGGTGTAAGGACTTTTCTAGCCTGGTGGTGGTGGCTGGTCCGCCCCTGCCATCCAGCGAATAGTGTTCCCTTGTTCTACTGCTCGTGGTTTCTTTCTCCCACATGGAAGTTGGAAGGTATCAGGGGCGTTGGCCGGAAGCCACTGGGCCCCGAGCCTCAAATAAATGACACAGCTGTGTTGTCACTCAGGCCTCTGCTCGTGCACTGCCAAGCGTGCGTCGGGTGAGCCCTTTTATTGAGGATATGCGCTGACGCACTCACTCACCGCTGCCTTCAAAGGCCGCCATAACACTCCTCCATTTTCATAACCAAAAATGTTTTTTATTAACATAACTTAATATTCTTAAACATAACAACCTTACAATTGAAATGTCACTCATGAAACTTGCAACGAGGAACAGGTGCTCTTCTCCTCACCCATCCACCACACAGTATTGCAGATGCGCAGGACGACAGTGATGCTCTCTCTTGGGATATCTCCTCTCGCTTTCTCCACTAGGAGCAGCGTGTTCTTGGTGGCAGCTCCCACTGTGGGGTACCTACGGTACTCTCCTCTTCGCTGGTCAGGTGCTGGTTGTCTCCGCACTCATTTTCCGCAAGCATTCTCGTGATGGCAGGAGAGGCGTTCCATGCAGGGTTATCATCACTTCTGCTTGCTGGCGATTCGGCTAACTTCTTAAAGAAACATTTTATGACGCTGTCTCATGACCATCTGACGCGGTCACCATCGGTCCTTTCATGCCCACAATATGAAAAGGTCTAGACTCGTAGGTGGGACACAAGTTCCCACCAGGGTGTTGTGAGCGCACTAGTACGGCATCCCCATGGACGACAGGTAGTTCCGTAAAGCTCTTCTCACATTTTCTTCTTCCTTCACTCTCGCCCTCTCTTCCTGAACCAGTTCGTCATCAATGACACCTGGAATACGATTCTCATGGTGCCGGAGGAATCCTGGGGGATACCCCTGAAATAAAGCCTGTTCTGGGGGAACACGAGTAGCGCCCTCTTCAGACATGCCCCTTGCTTATACGTAACCCTGAAGACTTTATTGGGAGTTTGTATGAGTCTTTTGGCCCCCCCGTTCACTCTTGGTCACACAGGCGTAATCTTCTGGTGACGGGCCCCACAGGATTGCAGAAATTCTCAGAACCTCTCACTCGGGAATGGATGACCATTATCGGAGCACACTTCTCTTGGAAATCCATGGCCAGCGAACGCTTTTTCACTCACTGGAATAACAGCCAGTGCCGCAGACTCTGTGAATTCAACCTCTGAGTAATGGAACTATTGGTCGACCATCACTAGGAAATTATTCTCTTGTAAGGAACTCATGGTGACAACAGTAGGCCAGACACAAATGATCACGTGTTCAAGGGTGTTTATTGAACAATTAAGAGTATGCAGGTTGGAAAAATGCCTAATCTAAACCTAAATCTAAGATGGGAACAAGCGTTGGCCATCAAATAAACAATAAGGCAGTCCTAGTGGTGTTGTATCAATCAAAAAGGCCTATACTAATCAAACCTATTACCAATTCCTTACACTAAATACACAAAGGGGTGTGGGATAAGTTTCAAGAAAGGAAGAAGTGTTCTAAAATAATAAGTCAGGAGGCTGTAGCCTGGATCTCCCTTCTCCACATTTTGAGCACGGGGTAAGGTGGAGTTGGTGGCGCACCGTACAATCTCTGGCTTTTCCGGCACAAGACGTCAGATCCTTTTATCTCTCAGGTTCTTCGATGGCCAAGTCTCACTTGCCCTCGAGGGCCTGACATGTTCAAAACAGCAAAACAAAAGTTCCTTTAATAAATGAAATGTCTTTCAGGTGATATTGGTTCACCCCTGGGTCCCCCATTTGGGGTTGCGAACCCACCTCAGCTTTTAGCTAAAGTTCCAACAAGGTGCTGGTTTTCACCCCCTGGCTCCCCTTTTCTGGGCTGACCCCTTTCTTCATAGCAAACTTTGGGTAATAGCTTAACTACTCGGATGTCCCTTGTTCGGGCTCGAACCTCTCTCGACTACCATTGCTGAGTTTAGCTTCACCCCGGATCTCCCTCGTCCGGGCTGGGACCCTTCTCAATGCTTTCTACCGGTTTCAAATGTTTGCGGGAGTCATGTCCATTTTCTTTCATCATGCAGGATTCTGCCCTTGCTTTCATGCCAGTACACGAATCAAAGTCTTTCGAATGTTCGGGGCCTTTGCTCGACCCTCACGTATGACCACTTTGAGTTCCCTTTGTGGCCTTCCTATGGCTTTCTGGTTTCGGTAGTTCTTTTTTAGCGGGGAGTAACCAGCGCCTCTTGAGTTAGCACCCACATGGTGCCGGTTTCCCTCGTCAACTGGTCTCCCCTTAACTACCCTTTTCAGTTCAATCGCAGTTCAATGAAATATGTTCAACATTGCCACTCTGCGCTTTTCACTGAACACATCCTGGTTTTCATCGATTCTCCCCTCAACTCACCAGCTGTGTTTAACCGCCTGGCTATGAGCTTCTTTGGATTCAAGGCCGGTACCACGGGCGTGGGAGCCTCCTCTGCTCCGCCTTATCAACATAGGCTGGCCCTGCATACCGTTGACATCTGCAGCTTGACACTGATGCTATTCTCTGTTGTGTCTTAGATCCTCCTCCATGAAGGTTCCGCCAGTGTGGGATGAAAAAGGCAAGGTTGCTTCTCTCCTCACCTCCCTCTTGCTTCCCGCCGCCTTTCTCCTTCCTTTGAACTGCTGGTTTGTAGCCGCCTCTTCGTGCTGTCTGCTGTACTCACGTCCCTCGCCTTGCTCGTACTGCACTCTCCTGCTCCACCTTTTATCGCTGTGAGGAAAATGAAGGGTTGTCAGGTGTGTGTGATTTGAGTCAATTGCCTGACCCTCTGGTTGGGACATGTCAGGTACATGGATCTAACACAAGACTGTGGTTTTCTACATCGGGGAAAAGTGTGGGTATCGGATATTATAGTGTTAACATTGAAAAGGGAAGAGATTGGAGTGTTAGCATATCCTACTGGACAGAATAGGGAGGGTTTGTGAAATGGACTGAAATAACGGGGATGGAGAACAGAACATAGGGAATTGTGGGGACTGTAGTATTTTACCTGGGCAAGTTGGGAGTACAGGAAATAATAATCAGAGGGACGGGAAGGATTATAATTGGGAGTTTTCGGATGGGGTACAGGCGAGCAGGGATTCTGAGAGAGATGGTTTTTAAATGCAACGGTGTGTGGTATCTGAGGGGATTTGTTACTTACGGAGGGGATGGTAGATTTGGGTGGGATAGATCAAACGGGAGGAAGGTGGGTGAATGTACGATAGCCTACAAAGGCCTTGGGTATACCGTCCTCCTCTCCCCCACTAGAATACCGCATCTCACCTGAGGCGATTCCCCGAGCATAACCCTGGGCTCCCCCATCCAGGTGATCCTCCCCCACTGGTCCACCCCCAGGAACTAGATCCAACAGCGATGGCTGTGTCCTGGCCACCTGAATAAGGGGTTCCTGGGCTCTACTCAGGAGTACATGCACAAACAGGGTGGGTTCCCAGACCCAAAGCGGAGTCAAATGCCTTCCCTAACCGTTAAAAAGTACTATGGGGCCTCATTACGAGTCCGGCGGTAGCCGTGCCGGAAAACTGGCAGGCTGTCGCCTGACTGGTAATTCCATTCCACCTCCGTGATTGCCGGAATCACCGGGGCATTACAACCCCGTTTCCATGTCCGCCTGCAGACGGTTGGTGTTAATTCTGCCAGGTAAGACCTGGCGGGAGTGGCACCTCCCGCCTGCAGGACTCTGAATCAGCCGGCCCGGAAACAACAGTGGCGGCGGTTTTACCACCACCGTTCTTTCCGGACCGGCTGACTTGAAATGAGGCCCTATGTCTTAACACAAAAACAACGGTTCTTCAGGAGAACAGATTTTTTTCAATGCATATATTAATTGTACGCGAGCATTCAGTTGATGGTAGAACACTGTACTAGCTGTCCCTAAGGGAAGAACACCCTATCCCTGACAGGAGTGCCTAGCCCTAGGTAGCGTGTGGTGGAACGCCTATCTAATAGGGATAGCTTAAGAAGGTTTTTCCCTCAACGCTAGCAATTGTGGCATTCGAATATAGTTAAAATAAAAATTACCGCTAGAGCTACAGCTTGTTGACGTCTTAGACAAGGGTCCGCAGTCGGATCCCATTTTAACATTCCACATTGCTTGCAGAAAAGGGTGGCGATGAATTGGGAGACACCGGAGTCCAATCTGGCGGTTAATAAGAACTTGACCAAGAAGTACCGCCCTTCCAGTAGTGACCCTGACTACCTGTCAAAACACCCCACTCCAGAGAGTCTGGTGGTGCAGGTAGCTACTGCGACATCTAAACAAGTGGCGTACCCTACCATCCCTCCTGATAGGACGACAAACGAGTAGATGGACGGGCCAGGAAGGTATTTTCCGCAGGGAGTATGGCACTGAAATCTGTCAACTCCACTTGTGCCCTCGCAGCAAGGTTTACGTTCATTCTATGGGACTGCATTTCCATGGCTTCAGAGCACATTCCCGAGGGGGATGAAAGAGACGGCTTCTTAGCCATAGTTACAGACGGCAAATAGGTCATGTGCGAGTCTCTTCAGTCAGGCTTGGATTCTGCTGATAGCACCAGAAGAGCCATGGCTACCAGCACTGTTATGCGCAGGTTAGCATGGTTGCGGAAGTCGGGTTTTGCACCGGACATGCAATCAATCCAGACATCTCAACATGCCTTTTTTTGACGGGTCTCATCTTTTTGGCAACAAGGCTAACAAGAGTCTTCACAAATTGCAGACCTCGAAGGCAGCAGCCAAATCTTTAGGCGCCGCTACTAGGCAACCTCAGCCTTTTCGAACTAGTGGGCAACCTTGGAGGAGTAGATCTTTTCGCTAATACTCTGCAGTTGGAAGGGCAAAAGGAATGGCCAGTGAAAGGGGCCAAAGAAAATATCCTCGTGGTGGACGAGGAAGGGGTGCAAAGCCAGCTCAAGCAGCGGCTTCCTTACCATCTGCCTCTGCATCAGTCGCCTCAAAACCTCTCTGAGGTCTTGGGTCACCGTTCACCAGTGGGGGGAAGACTGTCTCAGCCTCTAGAAGAGTGGTGAGACATTACTTCGGATGCTTGGGCCCTGGAAACTGTACCCCACGGTTACTGCCTTCCTTTCATAAGGAGACCTCAGAACAAGCCACTGGGGAACCACTCTTTGAGTATTCCTTGTGCAGGAGATGTTAACCCTGCTAGAGAAAGGTGCTATAGAACCATTGCCTCTAGCGGAGAGGAACAAGTGATGGAATGCCCCTTTATTTTCTAATACCCAATAAGGACGGGGAACTGAGTCCCATCTTGGACTCAAGATACTTGAACAACTTCCTCAGGAAGGACAAGTTCAAGAAGACACTTTCACAGATCCTTCAAGCCCTCCAACTCCAGGATTGGTTGGTGTCATTGCACCTTCAGGATGCTTATTTTCATGTGCCAATCCATCTCAAGCACAGAAAATACCTGAGGTTCGCAGTTTGCGGTTCTCATTATCAATTTTGAGTTCTGCCATTTGGGCTGACCTCCGCCCAAGGGTTTTCAGCAAACTGATGGCGGTGGTGGCAGTGAGTCTCAGGAGAGGGGGGATTCACGTCTACCCCTACCTGGACGATTGGCTGATCAGGGTGTGTTCTCCTGAACAAGTCCTAGATCATCTCAGCATCACCTGCCACTCTCTTCACAGACTGGGCGTCCCCCTCAATTACAAGAAGTCCCATATGACAACTTCTGAAAAGCTCCAGTTCATCAGAGCTGTACTGGATACTTCCTTGGGAAAGAGATCGCCCCCCAAGGTGAGGGCTCAAGACATTCTTCAGATGATCACCAAATTTCAAAGTGCCCAGTGGCTCCCGGCCATCAATTTTTATTTTTTTATTTTTATTTTTTTATTTTATTTTTAGGTTGCTTGGCCTTATGGCATCCTGCATTTTTCTTGTGCCAGAGGCCTGCCTGAGAATGTGATCCCTTCAATGGGCTCCCAGAACTCAATGGTCCCAGTTCTCAGGAAACATGTCAGACCTACTTCAGGTTCCAAGCAGGGTCACACAGGATCTCCTGTGGTGGACCTGCAAGGACAATGTTCTGAAGTGAGAACCCTTTTGGCAGCCATGGCTGGAGATAATAGTAGTGACTTATGCCTCACTCACGGGGTGGGGAGCCCACACCAATGATCCGACAATCAGCGGTCGTTGGTCTCCATCGGAGTCCAAACTACACATCAATCTTTTGGAGCTGAGGGCAATTAGACTAGTGCTGAAGGCCTTTCTGCACTCTGTACGGGGAAAGAATGTCTTGATAATGACGGACAACACAGTGGCCATGTGCTACCTCATCAGGAGAGGAGGCGTAGGGTCACTTCCACTGTGCAGAGAGGCAATCCAGCTCTGGTTCTGGGTAATACAAGAAGGAATCTCCCCATCAGCAGTTCACCTAGCCAGAGTGGAGAATACGGTGGCGGACGCTCTGTGCAGGCAGAGCACAGTCTCCCACGTGTGGGAACTAGCTCAGGAAGTCTTTCAAGAGATCTTCACCCTTTGGGGAACCCCTCAAGTGGATCTGTTTGCGACTAGTGTGAACCGGAAGTGCGACCTGTACTGCTCCAGGTAGTAGACGCGTTTGTGGTGGACTTGGAATTTCCACTCCTGCACACCTTTCCTCCAGTCCCCATCATTCCTCAAGTAATCAGGAGGTTGAGAAAGTTCGTGAAACGCATAATCCTAATTGCCCTGGATTGGGCCAGGAGGACGTGGTACCCGGACCTTCTGGACATGTCCATCTGCCCTCCAATACGTCTTCCAAAAAGAGAGGACCTTCTCTCGCGAGAGGAGGGTTGGGTTCTCCACCCATAGGTCAAGACACTCAACCTTCACGCTTGGTTTCCGAAAGGCTGCGATAAAAGGATTGGGACCTCCCGGATGATGTAATGGAGATTTTGCCTTCAGCCTGAAGGCCAGAAACAAAGTCTCTCTACTGTTGCCGTTGGAACATATTTTGAAACTGGTGCAGAGAAAGGAATGTAGATCCTTTTATGTGTGAAACACTGGATGTGTTATTCTTTCTGCTATCTTTGGCTCCCCTAGGGCACCAGATTGGTACCATTAAAGGCTACTTGGCAGCACTATCCATCTTTATGCGCTCAACAGAGGAATGTTCCTACTTCAAAATTCCACTGGTGACACAATTTCTAAAAGGGCTCACTGTTGTGCCCCCCAATCTCCTTTGCAGGTTCCAATTTTGTTCTAAAATTCCTAATGTGTGCACCTTTTCAACCATTACACTCATGTCCTTTAAGGTTGCTATTGGAAGCTCTAACATCAGCCTGTAGAGTGAGCGAGTTGCAGGCACTTTCGTCCAAGCCACCCTTTACTACCTTCCAGAAGGATAGGATTGTTCTAAGGGTCAAACCTTAATTTTTACCAAAAATAATTTTTGATTTCCATATAGGACAGAATGTTGTTCTGGATTGTTTCCACCCCCCACCTCATCCTAGCCAGGAGGAGTAGAAGAGACTGCACAGGTTGGACCCTCGTAGATCTTTAAGCTTTTATATATCTAGAATGTCAAAACTGCATATTGACGACCAACTTTTCATTGGATATACAGTTCATAAACTGGGTCAGGCTGTCTCTAAGCAGACCTTATCCAGATGGATCATTCTGGCCATTTCAGAAGCTTACAGACTGGCAGGAAGGTCTAATAGCCCCTTCCACCAGGGGCATGGCTACCTCTACAGCCCTGCAAAGGGGCGTACCAATATAAATATTTCTGAAGCGGCAACATGGTCTACTATCCACACGTTCACAAAGCATTACTGCCTGGAATCTTCCCTTGGTCAGGATGGTAGTTTTGGTAAAGCAGTCCTTCACTCGGTTCATGAAAACAATTAAAATAAAATTCTACTTCCTCCACCAAATCAAATACTGCTTTGGGAGTCTATCAAAGATGAGGAATACGTAGGAGGACAAAACCCATTCGAAGAACAAGTTACTTACCCCTGGTAACGTTCTTTCGGCAGAATGTTCCTCCCACATATTCCTCATCGTCCCCATGTTATTACAGCTTTCGTTCCTTCAAGGCGGAGTACGGTCATTCCTAAGACTCATTGAGTCCCACCTAGCCTTTCGTAAGGCTATCAAAACCAGACTTTTTGTGTGACTTAAATCTGTATCCTCCACTGCCTATATGCCTGCCAATACTGTAACTAAGAGCCTCTGGCACCCGTATGTAATCTTGAATCTGTGTATCCTCTGTAACAGCGCCTCGATGCATTATGGGCTGCAAGTGTGCTTAACAAATGCAAATAAATAAATAAAATAAATACATTCCCGTGGTTATACAGGTATTTCTGCTGTAAAGGGAAAAAACAGAACTGAAGCCAGCGGTGGGCGCTGCACATGCTATAAATGCCTTTGATGACATAATCCTCAACGGAGGCCTTCGAGTGACATGCTCGACTGGCGCTACGGTGACACCTTCTAGCAGGAAAGGAGACGTTCCTCCAAACGTATGTATGCGTACATGTGTGCTGCTCATTTGAGAAGGGTCCTGTATTGCTTCATAGTAGAAGGCAGGCATCACGTTAACCAACGCCCCAGTGTTTCCCTGTACTGGGGTGCCTGTGCCATGGAACTGCACCACACACCAGGGCTGGTGTTTGTTCTTCCTGCCTACCTCTAGGATGCTAGAGATGAAGAACACCTCATCCTCGTCTCGAGGCAATTTTTCCGCCTCTTGTGCTTCAGGCTCCACTTGTGCAACCTTTTGTGTCTGCTTCTTTTCCCCTGGAGTGCATGGCTGGAACTGGAGCATGCCAGATCCTGGCAAAATGGTTTACGACCCCACATCTGGCATTGGCTGGACAATCCGCTAAGGGAGGCAAGCATACCTGCACTGGTGGCACATTGAGCATTGGTCCATGGTGGCTTCTTGCTGGAATTGGTGGGCGTCCGTTTGTTGACGGTGCTCACCTCCTCCAGTTTGACTGCTTTCATTGCAGCATCCATTTTCAATACCATGTCGTCGGCTCATTCGTGTGTCCTGCCAAGCTCGAGAATACGAGCTAAGGTGATGCTAGAACGTCAAAGGACCTGCCTCCTCATCTTCACCGAGGCACAGCCCTGGGTGAGTTGCTAGCAGACCTCCTTCTCCTGCTCCTCCTCCTCCTCCTCCTCCTCCTCCTGGTTGGTTAGGGAGCTTCTCCAGCATGGGGTCTGGCATGGATTCACATGCTCATGAATATTCCCCGTCGTCAGGCCGGGAATCCTCGGTATAGAAAAAATCAGTATCAGTTTCGTTTCTGATCTGTCTTTCTCAGTAGTAACCAATCACTGGTCTCTGGGTCATACTGCCCCCAGCCAATGACTGCCCTCTCTCTAAGCCCCTCCCCTGGACGCCATCCTCAGATTTTTACCGCACGTTCAAGTGTTGGGAGCCCTCGTGCTTAGCTCTCGAGCTTTTGCTGCGTTTTCGCGCTTTTTTCAGGAGATTTTATCATTTTTTCGGTTAAAAGAGCCTCAAGCTCAACCGTTTTCTACTTCCGATCAACGGGGATCTGTTTTGGAGTTTTCTACGCCCCTCAAGGGTGAAGATTTCGTCGAGTTACGCTTTTGGAGGATTCCAGAAGTTCCGAGGCCTACCCCGGACATGGCCCAGGAGAAAGGGAGCTAGACGCCCGGGAAGCTATTCGGGACCTGCCCTGGATGCCAGCTTCAGAACATTTTCAAGGAGGACGAGCATTTGTTATGCCTCTCTTGTCTCCATGAGGACAAGACGCACAATGAAAAGGACTGCGCGTTTTGTGGAAACATGTCGGAGCGGACCATGAAGGATCGCCACCTGCGTCTCGCCAACTGGCTGGAAGGTAAGAGCCCGCCAGGCGAGAAGAAGAAGAAGTCGTCCTTCTAAGTCCTGTGAGGGTGCTCTGGCGACGGGGGCCCAACAAAAGGCTAAGCACCGCGGGCAACGGGAGCGCCGAACGGTCGGGCTCCTTGGCTGCTAGGCAGGGCGCACCCTCCCCGGCGCCATCAACCACGAGCCAACGCTCTGGCTCGGGTAAGAGGAAGTCTGAGAACCCAGCAAAGCTTCTGGAGAGGCCCCGGTCGATGTCGAAGACTCCGGCAGAGGGGGAGCGAGGCTCGGACCCTCCCCCGAAGGTGAAGGCCCCAGGCGTACAGAAGGTGACGTTGGCCGTGATTCACCCTGCTAGGACCTCGATTGAGGATGTCGCCGCGGCCCTGGCTCAGCCTGTGGAGGCTACACCAGTGGAGGCACCCTCAGGTACCAGAGTCTCCCTGCCACCGCGGAGGGAGTCGTCTTTCAGGCCCATCGAGAAGACCCCCACAAAGTCCTCGTTGGAAAAAGGGGGTAAGGGGGTCGTGGCCGTCGTTGATACGGACACGACCTCTGAAGAGGAGCTCATCCAAGTCGTGGAGGAGACACAGCCCATCGGGAGGGATCCCGACGAGGGCAACGGTGATGCAGACGAGGCTCCTCAAGAGCCCTCGCGCCCGTCGTTTCCGGCACCGCAGGACACCTCGGTGGCCATTTTGTCAGCCATCCAGTCCTTATGCTCGGAGATAAGGACTAGGTTGCCCCTTCCCCCGACGGAGGAGCCTGAGCCAGACCCGACGGAGGATCCGGAGCTTGGACCTTCGGGGAGCCCACCGCCTAAGAGGAGGAGGACGCATCCTAGGCCTCCTCTCCCGCCTCTGCGGCCTTCTCTGCCTTCCCCCCGGTCCACTACCCACGGGGATGATATAGGCATGGACACGACTACGACGGGTACGGATGACGACGGAGGCGACGATGGGACGTGTCCCCCGTCGCTCCCTGCCCGGGCGTCCCCGCCCGACGAGATTGGATCCTTCCATGCAATGATCTCCAGGGCATCCAAGCTCTTGCAGCTCTGCCCCGAGGAAAAGAAGGAGGGGGTTCCTTTACCAGCGGGGCAAGGCTAAAAGGAAGACGGTCCTCGCCGTACCGCTTCTTGATGACATCTGGGATGAGGGGCTCGCCCTCCTCAAGATCCCTGCCACGGCTCCTGCGAAGAGGGACCAGTACAAGAAGAAGTACCGGGTCCCCGACGCTGCCCCCTTGTGCCTTAGAGCGCAACCTACCCCGGACTTGGTCGTCTCGGCGGCGACCAAGAAGAAACCGGGGGGGGGGGGCATCGGCCTCAACTTCAACCTCCCCTCCGGACGGCGAGGGTAGGAAACTGGATGCGATGGGACGACGGGTCATCTCATCTGCAGCGACGACCATCAAGTTGGCCAACGCCCTGGCCATCATAGCCCACTACGACAGGGAGTTGTGGTTTAAGATCGCCCCTCTGTTGGACTTCCTTCCGGATGCCAAGAGGGCTGAGGCCCTGGAAATCTTGCAGGAAGGTGAGATTGCCTCGGACCATGCCATTACGGTGGCTATGGACATCGCCGACACCGGTTTCCGTCAGTTGGGCAACGCCGTTTGCCTGAGACGACGAGGATGGCTCAGGCGACCGATTTCGGCCAGGACGTTCAGACTAGGTTTTGGACATGCCCTTCGATGGGAACAACCTTTTTGGCAAGGCGGTTGATGAATCCCTTCAGGCGATCAAGACGGACACGGAGACGGCCCGTGCACTGGGGTTGCTCCAACAGCGAAGGCCGTCCTTTCGGAGCTCCGGAGGCAGACAGGGTGCCTCCAAGGGAGCCGGCTGCAGCTCCTCTACTTACCGTCAAGCGGCAAGGTCTTCGTCGCAGGATGCCTACAGGGGACGCGGCAAGTCAGGTGGATCCCGCCGTCGTCGCCAAGGTGGTCAAGGAGGCAAAGTGGCCTCCAAGCAGGATTGAACCGTCCGTCGGGTCGGGCCCCTGCCGAAGCACCCCGGTGGGAGGCCGGCTGATGAAGTTCATCGGCGTGTGGGAGTCCATCTCCACTGACCGTTGGGTGCTGGACTCCCTGGCCCTGGGGCACACCCTCGAGTTCCAGAAGAGGTGCCCCCGCATTCCTCCCGTGGCCAGGAAGGAAAATCACGTCCCTTAACTGCTGTTGGAAGTACGGGCGATGCTCAGGAAAGGTGCCATCGAGCTCGTCCCGAAGAGGCTTCGGGGCTCCGGAGTTTACTCAAGATACTTCCTCGTGAGGAAGAAGACAGGAGGGATGGCATCCCATCCTGGACCTGCGACGACTAAACAAATACATCAAGGCACAGAAGTTCCGGATGGTCACCCTCCAGCACATGCTGGGACAGCTGGAGGAGGGCGATTTCCTGTCGTCGTTGGATTTGGAGGATGCTTACTTCCACATCCCTATTCTAAAGAGGCACCGAAAGTTCCTCAGGTTCGTGGTCAAAGGGCGGCACTACCAGTTCAAGGCCCTCCCGTTCGGATTAAAATCTGCGCCCAGGGTGTTCACCAAGTGCCTAGCACCGGTGGCGGCGCGGCTGCGCCTGCCGGGGATCCACGTCTACCCCTACCTGGACGACTGGCTCATACGGGCAAGGACAAGGGAGCTCGCCGTGGAACACACTGCAAAGTCCGTCCAGCTGCTCACGGACCTGGGGTTCTCCAACTTTCCAAAATCCCACCTGGTCCCGTCGCAAGTCATCCTGTTTCTGGGAGCACGGCTCGACACAGTGGCTCGGCGGGCCTCACTGTCAGAGGAAAGGATAAGGACCATCCTAGGAAAGGTGCAACGTCTACTGGCCACGGACGTGGCCAAAGTGAGGTCTATCAAGTCCCTCCTCAGAATGATGTCCTCCTGCATTTATCTGGTGCCCCATTGCAGATTTCGGATGCAGCCCTTGCAAGAATTCCTCGACGCCCACTGGATCCAGACGACGGGCAGCTTCGAGGACAGGATCTCGCTCGACGAAACGTTCCGTCAGGCGATACGATGGTGGGGTGTCCGCGCTCATCTGACAGCGGGAACAGGCTTCCTAGCCCCAGCCCACCAGGTGACAGTGACGACGGATGCCTCCCTGGAAGGTTGGGGAGCACACACCGGGGGCCTCCACGTGAGAGGCCTTTGGTGCTCGGAGAAGACTCTCCACATCAACATCTTGGAGCTGCACGCAGTGTTCTGGGCCCTCAGGTCCTTCCTTCCGTCCCTGAAGGGCAAGGTGGTGAGGATCTTCACCGACAACACCACCACAATGTTTTACATTCGGAAGCAGGGCGGAACCAGATCCTTGCCCTGTCCAAGGAAGCCCAGGATCTGTGGCATCGGGCCATCGCACAAGGCATGTTTCTGGTACCCTTTCATCTGGCAGGGATAAAAAACACCATTGCCGACTCACTCAGCAGGGAGCTGCGCTCGTGCCACGAGTGGGAACTGCGCCAGGATCAAGTGGACCGACTCTTCCGACGATGGGGCGAACCCCAGATCAATCTCTTCGCAACGGCGGTGAACTCCAAGTGCCGGAGGTTCGCCAGCAGGTTTCACCAACCGAGGAGCATGGGCGATGCTTTCTCGTTCCCCTGGGACGGCCTGTTCCTTTATGCATTCCCGCCGTTGCCGTTGCTACTCCGGCTCGTCGACCAGCTCAAGAGGTCCCAGTGCAGGATGATCCTCGTCGCACCGGCGTGGCCGAGGCAGATCTGGTTCCCGGACCTTCTGGACTTGTCAGCGTCCACATCAGTCAAACTACCGACGGACGCGGATCTTCTCTCCAGAGAAGGAGGCGCCATTCTTCATCACGAACCAGAGTCGCTGAACTTGAAAGCCTGGCTCCTGCAACACTAGAGTTTGGAGGATACGACATCCCGGCCGACTGCAGAGAGGTTCTTGCAAAGGCCAGGGCATCCTCAACTCTCAAGTGCTACGGACCCAAATGGAAGAGGTTCTCTATCTGGTGCCGAGCACAGAATATTAACCCTCTACGGATTACGGCCCCTCAAGTATTGCCGTACCTACTGTCTTTGGCCAAGGCTGGCCTATCTCACGCCTCCATCAAGGTACATCTGGCTGCCGTCTCACGTTACACCAGAACTACAGGACGGGTGTCCTTGTGGTCTCATCATCTGGTGAAGGAATTTATGAAAGGACTGTTCCGATCATTCCCACCAGTGAAGGCCCCTGCCCCGGCGTGGGAGCTGAACGTGGTACTAACTAGGCTCATGGGGGCCCCATTCGAGCCTATGCATTCAGTGCCGTTGAAGTTTCTGCCGTGGAAGACAGCATTCCTCGTGGCCATCACCTCTGCACGACGAGTGGGAGAGATCCAGGCCCTGTCTTGCAAGCCTCCATACTTGACTTTTCACGACACGAGGGTGGTGCTGAGGACGCACCCCTCCTTCATGCCCAAGGTGCCGTCGGACTTCCACCTCAACGAGCCCTTGGTGTTGCCAGTTTACTTCCCGTCGCCTTTGTCAACGGCTGAGAGGACTCTGCACTTGCTAGATGTGGCTAGAGCGCTTAGGTTCTACGTGGACCGCACAAAGAGTTTCCGGAAGGCATCACAGCTGTTTGTGAACTTTGGACCTGTGAATCAAGGGAAGGCTCTCTCGAAGACTTCCATTTCCAGATGGCTCTCCGGCTGCATCATGCACTGTCACCGGTTGGCAAACCGACCGCTGCCTGGCTGTCCGAGAGCCCATTCGACCAGAGCGATCGCTGCTACTACGGCGTTCCTGTCTGGTGTGCCCCTGCTCGACATCTGCAGGGCTGCTACGTGGAGGTCGACACACACCTTCATGAGATTCTACTGCGTCGACCGGGATTCCAGGGAGGAGTCCAGAGTCGGCCAGGCAGTGCTGCGCAACCTGTTTGCCTAAGGTGAGCCTGGTGAGGAGGTAAGAGTTGCTTAATGTTGAGTTGTTGTATTGCTTGATATTGAGCCTTGTGCCACCTCCCGTGGTTGTGCATGTGTATACTGCTATGTATTCTTATATTCATGAGCATGTGAATCCATGCCAGACCCCATGCTGGAGAAGGAACAAGTTACTTACCTGTAACTGTTGTTCTCCAGCATGGGTCTGGCATGGATTCACATGCAAATCCTCCTGCCTACCCCTCTGCGGCTCTTCAATTGGTCATACTGCCACTTCACGTGCTACCAAATATGAGGATGGCTGCCAGGGGAGGGGCTTAGGGAGAGGGCAGTCATTGGCTGGGGGCAGTATGACCCAGAGACCAGTGATTGGTTACTACTGAGAAAGACAGATCAGAAACAGAACTGATACTGATTTTTTCTATACCGAGGATTCCCGGCCTGACGACGGGGAATATTCATGAGCATGTGAATCCATGGCAGACCCATGCTGGAGAACAACAGGTACAGGTAAGTAACTTGTTCCATATGAACTTAAGCTGCCACAGACTTCTATGAAAACTGCCCAAACTCTCACCCTCCTTCTGCGTCGCCGACCTCATGACAAACCTCTCATTATCGATGTTTGTTTGTTTATTATTTGTAATGCGCAATCCATACCCTAGGGTAACGGTGCACAGCATTTACAAGAGATTGCGAGTCTTAGTTACGACAAAAGAACAAGATACAACTGAATATACAATATACAGTAGCAGCAGGAGTATATACAAATGTGCAAGCGGGCATCATTAGGTGCAATAAAGATGAGTCTGAGAGGATTAGGCGGCTAGCTGTAGTGTGGGGCCTACGTTTTCAGCCATGAGATGACCTTCGCTCGGAGGTTCTGATAGTGCAGGTCCATTCTAAAGGGTGGTGGAAGGGAGTTCCACAGTTGTGCTGCTTTGGCTGGGAAACTGTTACCGCCTATGGTGGAGCGTTTAAAGTTTGGGACAGAGAGGCAGTCTTTGGGCCTCATCACGACTTGGGCGGTAACGGTAACGCTATTAGCGCGGGCGGTATTAGCCCTACCGCCGAACTCCCCGGAGTTTGGCGGTAATGTAAGTCCCCATTCCCCACTGAGCCCATTCAGGAATGCCCCATTCCCCATTGGGCTCAATGGGGAATCTTCGCGCTAATACCGCCGGCGGATTTCCCGCTGGCGGTAATAGCGCGAATTTTCGGCGGATTTCCCCCCAGCTCAGAGCTGGGGCGAAATCCGTCGAAGCCCTGATTCGGCGGACCCTTAAATCCGGCGGTAATAGCGCTACCGCCGGATTTAAGGGTTACCGCCGAAGTCGTGAGGAGGCCCTTTATATAGTATTCTTGTTGGTCTCAGAGAGGTCTGTCTATGGAATCTGTCGATAAGATAGATAGGGGCATCATTGTTGAGTGATTTGTGTGTAAGTGAGGCAGTCTTGAGGAGGATTTTGTTATTGACAGTGAGCCAGTTGCTCTGTTGACTATGTGCTGAAATATGCTCTCTTCTAGAGATGCCAAGAGCCGCCCTAAGAGCGTTGTTCTGGAGGGTTTGGAGTTTACTGGTAACGGCTTTGGTAGATCAAAGATAGAGAGCGTTGCAATAGTCAGGGCGGGACAGTATGAGTGCTCTAGCAAGGGTCAAGCAGCTGGTGTCAGACAGGAAGGGTTTGGCTGCACGGATCAATTTACAGGTGTAGTCCGATGATGAGGCTAGGGATTTCACCTGTCTGTGGAAGGAGAGGGTGGAGTCCAGGTTGAAGCCTAGGGTTTTAACCTCTTGTCCCACCTTAATGCAGTTGCCATCAATCATGAAGGAACAGTAGTCAGAGTCCAGTTTCTTCAGGCTAGTGGTAGTGCCTAGAATTATGAGTTCAGTTTTATCATCATTCAGGCATAGTCCATGTGTGACCATCCATGCCTGGATGATGATGTACACTCTATTCACCAAGGCCAAATCCTTTCCATAATCTCCAGAAAGTGGAAGGAGGATCTGGGTATCATCCGCATAATTTGTGTAGGTGATACCGAGATGATCCAAATCATCGAAAAGGGGCTTGGTAAATATGTTGTACAAGGTAGGGGAGACGCAAGAGCCCTGTGGCACGCCACAAGTAATGGGAATGGGGTCTGCTGCAGCCATAGGTGAGAAGACCCTCATTATTCTGAAATTGAGGAATGATCTGATCCATGTAATGGACTCAGCAGAGAAATGGGCTGAAGTATGTAAGTGGGAGCATAGGACGGAGTGGTCGACTAGGTCGAAAGCTGCGGAGAGGTCTAATAGGAGGAGTAGGGAAGCTTGGCCATTATCTCTCAGCTTGTCGATCTGCGCTTTAAGGTCGATGAGGGCAGTCTCGGTTCCATGTAGGGGACGGAAGCCTGATTGCCTGGCACCGAGTAGGTGGTGTTCTTCCAGGTACTTCTGAATTTGCACGTATGCGGCCTTGTCCAATATTTTTAAGAGAAAAGGCACAGTCGTTATAGGCCTATAGTTTGTAGGTATGTCTGGGTCGAGTGTGGGCTTTTTTGGTAATGGCAACACACAGGATTGTTTTAGGTTAGTGGGGATGGAGCCAGTTGAGAAGGAGGCATTGATTAGTTTCATGATGAACGGGGAGAGGTCACAGGCCGCATCTTAATGAGCTGTGCAGGGCACAGATCACCCTGACAATTGGATGGTTTTAGTGATAGAATAATCTTTTCAACTTCCAGTACAGTGACTTTAGAGAATTTGAAGTATTTTCCCTAGAGGAGGTATTCGCAGGTGATTTAGATATGGGAATGTCATTCAGGAGATTTTATTTTGTAGTGTAGTGATTTTGTTGGCTAAGGCCTTTTCAATTTCTGAGCACCAGTTTTTATCTTTAATACAGGTATCAGGTGGTGCAATAGAAGTTTCTACTTCTTTCCAGATAGCGAATAGTTCCTTCGTATTAGAATTGGCTTGGTTTATACGGGCGTCAAAGGAGGATCGTTTGGCCAGGTACATTTCTTTTTTGTAGAGGGTTGCTAATTTGGTTAGTTTAAGTTTTTTGGGTGCTGAAGGGTATTCTTTCCAGGTGTCTTCACAGTTTCTTTTTTGTTGTCTGAGATTTTTGAGGAATGGTGTGTAACAATTGTTCAGGTGAGCTTTGGGTTTGCATGATCTGAGTTTCAGGGGAGCGATTAAATCCAGTGAGGTGGACATGATTTTAATATACTCGTCAACCAGGGTCTCAGGGTCCAGGTTGTCAGGGAGTGTGTTTAGTGTGGGAAGTAAGTTCAGGATAAGCCTTTCCACAGTGATGCTCTTTTTATTTCTTGTGAGTGTCGGTGGGGCCTTGCTAGTGGGTGGGGGTGGGGTAGTAGAGAGAGTGAATGATACCAAATAGTGGTCGGTCCATACTAGAGGTGAGATGTCGGTGATATTAGCTAGGCAATTGTAGTCGGCCACCCAGTCAAGTATTCTACCTTTAACGTGTGTGGGTTCCGTGCATCTTTGGGTGAATCCTAAATCGGAGAGGGTACTAAGTGTGGAGTTGGCACTTTGGTCAGCAGGGTCATTATATCCCAGGTTGAAGTCTCCAAGGGTGAGTACTTGGGTAGAACATTTGAGGTTGCAGGAAAGTATAGTGTTGATATCTTCATCAAAGGTACCTATTGGGCCTGGGGCCGGTATATCAGGTGTATGTTCAGGGTTTGGGGTGCGGTAAGAAGGACTTTGGCAGAGAGTAGTTCACAGGAGGTGAAATTAACAGTGGTTACATTTCACATAATAAGGTTGCATTTGTGTATAATAGCAATGCCCCCTCCTCTAGTGTTGGGTCGGTCGTGTCTCAGAATAATGTAATTATCTGGGATGGCAAGCATAAGCATTGGGCCAGCTGCCGGATGTAGCCAGGTCTATGTGACGGCCAGGAGGTCGAGGTCTTCATTGAGGATCACATCTGCAATTTCGGTTGCATGATCTACTAGTGATCTAGCGTTAATCAAGGCTCCCTTAATTTGTGGGGATGTATTAGTAATAATGGTTGTGCTTTTGGGTGTCGGGTTAGGGTTCTGGGCTGGATTAGGTTTGAGCGCAGGTGGAATATGCCGAGCGCTCTTAGTTCTGAGTGGTGTGGTCATAGAACGGGCAAGGGGCTCGCAGATTTTGGCTAATCTGGCTCTAAGTACTGAATTCCTGTCAGAGGTGGAGCGGGGGAGGCTGGTATGTAATGGTGACTGTATGTCACTGGTAAGTGGAAGAGCGTAGTCATGGGGCTTGATGTTGCTGGAAGTCAAATACATATTGGTAGGTAATTGAGGTAACTTACTGGGGAGTGCTACGGTCTTTAAGACGAGCAGGAGGCAGGCAAACGGGCTCGTTTTCAAGGGCCACATGCTAAATGGTTTGAAAGATGTTTAGAAGTGGTCATAATTAATCTAGCTATGGAACCAGGGCTCAGGCTTTGGCCAGTGTAGAGTTAGAGTCTTCCTAAGTCAGGAGGGGAAAGGGCGTATGGCTGATGTGCAGCACAGGGGTTCCTAGGTATCAGGTAGCAAGGATTGACTATGAGGCAGGGAGCTCGCATCTAGATTCAGCAAGCACAGTTTGGCTACAATGCAATAAGGGTAGCAGCTAAAATCAAAGACACAATTTGGCTATAGTGCAATAAGGTAACTGGAATAAACTGGTATGCTGCAGAGAATATAATACAAGGGCACAATGGTATGGAATAGCACAGGTTATTGGTTTACTGTCTATCTTACTGAGACAGGCAACCTAAATGCAAGTATGCTAAGATAGGCAATCTAGATGCAGGTTTACTGAGACGGGCAACCTAAATGCAAGTATGCTAAGATAGGCAATCTAGATGCAGGTTTACTGAGACGGGCAACCTAAATGCAAGTATGCTAAGATAGGCAATCTAGATGCAGGTTTACTGAGACAGGCAACCTAAATGCAAGTATGCTAAGATAGGCAATCTAGATGCAAGTTTACTAAGACAGGCAACCTAAATGCAAGTATGCTAAGATAGTCAATCTAGATGCAGGTTTACTGAGACAGGCAACCTAAATGCAAGTATGCTAAGATAGGCAATCTAGATGCAGGTTTACTGAGACAGGCAACCTAAATGCAAGTATGCTAAGATAGGCAATCTAGATGCAGGTTTACTGAGACAGGCAACCTAAATGCAAGTATGCTAAGATAGGCACTCTAGATGCAGGTTTACTGAGACAGGCAACCTAGATGCATGTTCGCTAGAGCAGGCCAACGTAGTTGTAAAAGTACATTTTGTTAGGTTCAGAGGTCACTTAGGGTACATGTACAGTCTGGTAACTCAGTATGCTGGTGACAAGATGTGCAGAGGGACAGGCTAGTACATTGGAAGCAGGCAATAAGGTAGCAGTAGGGTGTCTAATAGCCTAGCTGGGGTATACAGTTCACATAGCATAATAAACAAATAAGGTGGCTAGCGGATGTAGGTAGCGACTGGCCATGATGGTAGAGCATGGGCGCTAAAACCAAACAATAGTGTCTTGTGGTGCAGCGTTGGTAATACCTGGAGGTAGTCCGTGTGGGAGGCAGGTTAGTAGGCTTAAGGACCTTGCGCAGACCGCAGCACGGCACGCTCGGTCAGCTCTGTCAGCAGAGGAGCCTTCTTTCCGAGCCTTACTTCCGTTGCCGGCTTATAGCCTGCCGGCTATTGGTTACAGGCAAAGAGGCGTCGCTCGGCCAATCCAATGCGGATGGGGCGCTCAGGCACACAGTGATGCCAAGATAGGCGAGGAGAGGGCTCATGGCGGCGGCCATCTTGGATGCAAGTTCGTGGATCGTGGAAAGCGAAGTGTAGGTCATGCACGCTTCAGGGCTGCATTATGAGCGTGCCCTGGATATGAGTCTCAAATGGGCATCAGGGCGAAATGGGACAATGTGCTGGAGCTTACCTCCTATGCTCAGCACTTTCCAGTGTTGTGAGCTGCTCCTGCAGCCCACGGCACAGACGCACAGGAGCTCCTGCTCCAGCGTGGATGTTAACCTTCGGGGTGAAGTACTCGCCCAACACCTCTCGGGCAGCCTCATAAGAGTTATCTACAGGTCGGAGGGTCTTATACACTCTATGGACAGCTGGGTCCACTGAGTACAGCACTGAAGAGAAGGCTTTCTACTTGTGTCTGTTACTTGTCTGTAAGCACTATTTTGCAAGCATGTTTGGAATTACTGGGTAAGTAGTGGCCAAGAATTTACTGAATTTTTAACTACAAATGTAATATGTAATTTACAATTGGAAACAACAAAACTATTGGCTCTTGCCAATTCTGTTTTTTTAAATGTGTCTGGGGCATTTTAGTTGAAAAATCCCCAGTGTGGAGCATTTGGTGAAGACATCGATCTCATTAGCAGAGGTTTTATTTGGATCTTATGCTAGTCAATTCTTCTAAAGCACCACTGCTGATAGTGTCACTCAACCACCTATAAGGCCTCATTATGAGTTGGGCAGTATGGTGAAAATGCAGCGGTAATATCGTTACCACTGCAATATCTCATTGCTCAACTATGAGTCTGGTGGTAAGTTGGAGGATTCACCTCAGCTTTAAGATGGAGGTAAAACCTGCCTCGTTTCCGCCTAATTTCGGCAGAATTTCGCCACAGTAATTCTGCCAAAATCCCCCATGGAGTCCTATGGGGACCAACATAGCCGCCACAACTTGCAATCCGGCGATAATACCACCAGACCAAGTGCCGGTAACGGTATTACAGTTCGTGGTATCTCAGCAAGTTTACCGGCACGATACCACTGAATTCGTAATGAGGCCCTAATAGTGTGTTCTGCCAAACCGACCCTAGTGAGGCTGCTCGTGATTATGGGGGAAGGGATACATTTTTAGACGCTTCCTAAACAGTACATGGTCGAATGTTGATCAGAATTGAAAAAGCAATTTATTCCGAAGGGGAAGCTTGATGTCCTGTTCTAGGATTTCTTGATTTTGGATCAGGGGAGTCCTGCGCTGTGGGTGATGTCGTGAAAGAAGGTCTGACCCCCTGTGGCAGAGAAGTGGGAGAATGGCAGCAACCCGACAGCACACACTGGACAAGAGGAGAGGCGGGACAAGCCCACAACGTCCAGCCAGATATGCTGCCAGCATGATGAGAGAAACAACCACTTATCAGCTGCAGGTCACCGCGTCTGCCACCCTCATAACTGAATAGCAGCACAGCTGAAATAGCACAGTGGCAGAATTGTTGCCGCCCATGGAAAGAGATCCGGGTTTAGTCCCCCATTAAGGAAAATTTAAATTAATGAAATAACTCCAACACCCCAAATACATAGTGAATTCAAATAAAACCTTATTTCACAGAGTAAGAGGAACACAGAGAGACGTAACTACTGTCTGCCCAAAAGGAGCAATCCAGATACCCTGCAGAAAAACACGATATACGAAAGTGAATTGAAACACTTCTTTCATTCAACCTATAGTTATTTTCTTTGTATATTGCATATTTGTAAGGAGCATGTACAACAAATGGTGTTTCAAGGTGATACAAGACAAAAAAGGTGAGGGGGAATAAGGGAGAAAAAATACAATAACGTTCCTACTAGGCCAGTTGAGACTTGGATTGTGCAAGTGCAGAGCAAGAAGTGCGAGGGACGAGGGGGGGTGTCGGTCTGTGCAATAACCAAAGGGCAAGGATGGGAAGGGACGACAGGGTAGAGAGGATCAGGATCAAGGGCTCAGGGGAGGCCAGGAAAGCAAGTGCTCAGGATTTTGGTAGTGCGGGTTCACATGCTAGCTGCGTAGGAGGGGGGGGTGGACTGGGCGAGGGGGGCCTGGAGCCCTTTAGAATTCAGAGGGAACCAGGCAGCCAGTCGTGCAGGAGAGGGAGGAGTTAGCAGGTGTGAGACAAACATGGTATCTAGAGAGAGGACGCAGACAACAGATGTACGGTTCCAAACAAAACTTTATTAATAATCAGGATGGTGTACCCCTAACTTGCGGTATGCTATGGTGGGATTTTCCCTACCTAGATAAACTAAGGAAGGTTTGCATTTGCAAGTCCAAAATAAGAGCCTGTCTGTGTCAATACCTATGTTTGTCCTCACAACTATAACTAAACATGGTGGAGGAATCTTCTCAGCAAAATGTGTTCAGAACTTTCAGCTTCTGTTCTTCTCGAGTTCCCTATCTGCAATACAATTCCAATATAGGTTCACTTCAGTAGAGTTTGGACAAGTTCTGAAATTACCATCTTCAAGTTTGAGTGTCTCACAATTCTCACCAAACGAAGGTCCTGGGCTTCCCTTCCTCAAGTTCAAATGTAGCAGAGTTCACACAAAACGGAGGTCCTGGGACTACCTTCCCCAAGTTAATGTTCTCTGGTTCTTTGGCTCTCAGGGTTCCTTTCCCCAAGACTTTAACTGAGCATTCACATTGTTTCATCTGTTCAAAGTTTACAAGAAAACACTGGGTCCACTTGACCCACCTTCTGGTTTACTTCACCAATTGTTTCACACTTCTTTGCAGCTTGTTCGCCATTCAGGATTTCTTGGTCTAGGCGCAGTTATCAGACCACACGGTCCACACATCACAGGTCACGCAACGAGTAACCCTATATTTTATCTTTGGCTTGATTTGTGATGTTGGTAACTTTCACATTAGCAGACCTTCTGGTCATAGGTGCAGTTGTTAGACCGCAAAGTCCACCCTCACAGGTAGCGCAACCATAAATCTCCCCAAAGCTGCTGGGCCCCTTATAGGCTCTTCTGCCTTGGGCTTTCACTTTCCACACTTGTATTCCTTGTAACACTCTCTTTTATACCAGTTCTTGTATTGTCATATACTTATGACGCTTTCTCACATTTGCAGTTATAACTGATAATCTATAGTATTATTTTTTTGCACTTGTAATGCTCAAAACAACTCTTCAGTTTCATCACATGTCTTTCATTCTGTTTATATGGCATTTTTCTGGCAGGGTGCACCCTGATATGTCTATTTGACTTAAAGTGTTCATTCACTATTTAGCACCTCATAGTTTAGTCAAATAGCAACTTTCTTTCAGTTCGGTATTCAATTAATGCAACGTTTACTTGCGTTAATGGAAAGTTACTTATTTTTGGTCCCTTTGGAGTGCTTCCGTCTCCCCAGTGTCTTAGCCTCACAGGTGGGAGCAGGAAGAGGGCCAAGGGAGGCTGGCCAGAGAGTGACAGGAAAGGAGGGTGCAGGTGTGCTGATGAGGAGAATCTCTGTCTTACTGGCATTAAGGCAGAGATCATTGGAGGCACACCACTCCTGGATAGCAGACAGAGATGAGAGAAGGAGAAGAGGTGGCAGAGGGGAGCCAGAAAACAAGCTGTGTCACTGAATGTTGTAGCAGACCGCGGCAATGCGGTGGGCGAGAGGTGCCAGGTATTGGTTGAACAGACAGGGAGAGAGGTGAGACCCCTGGGGAACACCACAGGTAGAGAGCGAGATAGAGGAAAGGAAGGACCCAAGATGGACCTGGGAGGGTTGATCAGAGAGGCACGAGGTCAGCCAGGCCAGGGCCTGATCAGTGATACCCAGGTTATCACGCAGACGATTGAGCAGGATGGCATGGTTGACCGTGTCAAAGGCAGAAGAAAGATCGAGTAAAATGAGGACAGAGGGGAGATTAGAATCAAGGTTAGAGAGCAGGTCTTCACGGATGTTCAGGAGAAAAGTTTTCGTACTTCTAGCTGTGCTGAAGCCAGACTGATGGTCATGGAGACAGCCAATAGATTCAGTGTGAAGATTAAGCTGGGAGACAGCCAGCTTTTCCAGGAGTTTGCCCAGGAAAGGAGTGATGGAGATCGGGCGATAGTCGGGCAGTAGGGGTCGCTGAGGGTTTCTTGAGAAGAGGGTGCACAAGAGAGTGCTTCAGGGGGCAAGGGAAGGCTCCAGAGGTGAAGGAGTGGTTGCAGAAGTTAGCCAGGGCATGAGCGAGGGTGTCAATGTGGTCCTTGATGGTTTTGGAAGAACACGGAAGAACTAGTTTTGACAAGACTTTCATAGATCAGACTTGTCTAGAAACCTCATCAGGGGAGAACAGAGGAAAGTAAGAGAAGGTGGAGGAGAGGACGAGAGGGTGGACAGGATCCAAGGCCGTGCAGAGGGCCTGGGAGCAGACAGGAGAGGTAGAGACTGCAGCAGGATTGGCCAGCTCCTTGCAGATTTTAAAGAGTTCGGCCAAGTAGTTATATGCCGCAGAGACACAGGCTTGGATGTGGGCTCTCTTCTTAGTGCAGACAGAGAGCCGGTATTGCCTTTGGAGCAGGCGGCAGGCCAGTTTGTCAGAGGATGCGCAAGAAGCTAGCCATTTCCTCTCAGCCACCCTGCACTTGCGTTTAAGGGTGACCATGTCAGAGTCATACCAGAAGTTGCACTTGGCTTTGGGCTTCAAGTGGATCCTCATGACCGGGGCAAGAACATCAAGAGTACCAGAAATAGAAGAGTGGAGCATGGAAAGGGCTGTGTCGGGATGTGAGTCAGCCAGAAGAGGAGGAGAAAAAGTGGCGGCGAAACCCTCAACTGACAGATGCTTCATGGATCGGATGACCGAGAAGGTCGGTGGCAGTGCTGGAGTTGGCTTGGCCTGAGGGGTAGAGAGGGAGAGATGGGAGGAAAGGAGAAAGTGATCACTCCAGGAGAGAGAGGAGTGGTGAGGGGGATAGAGAGGGGGAGGTCTGAGGAGATTAGAACATCCAGATTGTGCCCTGCAAAGTGAGTCGGGCCCCAGGGGAGAATAGAAAGAGAGAGTGACAGGGGTCGCAAAAAAGTCCAGAGGAGGGACAGGAAGCATCCAGGTGAATGTTAAAGTCTCCAAGAAGGAGGAGTTGAGTGGTCGAGGCCAGGAGGGAGGAGGAGAGGTCCGCCCACTCAAGAGAGGAAGGAGGTGATATTTTGTTGGATATAACCTCAGCTTTTGAAGGCACGCCCCTGCCCACTTGTTAAGCTGGATTTCTAAACTCTGACGTGGTGCGCAGAAGTTTAGGAGGCCACACTAGTTTAGTGGAACAGGGGAACCTTCTGGACAAACCAGACCAATCTACAGTAGCTTGGCA
The DNA here is from genome assembly GCF_040938575.1 of Ambystoma mexicanum. Lineage (NCBI taxonomy): Eukaryota > Metazoa > Chordata > Amphibia > Caudata > Ambystomatidae > Ambystoma > Ambystoma mexicanum. Next base: position 14,964,578 of record NC_090925.1, on the reverse strand, counting down.
AATGGTAAAGACTAAGGGCCTCATTACACGTATGGTGGTAAGGGTTAACGGTCACCGTTAATGGTACCGGTGACCGTTAACCCTTACCGCCTTACTACGAGGTCCCTTTGCGGGTTGGAGACTTTAACGCCTTCTTTTTGCAGGCATTAAAAACCAACCCGCAAAGGGACCAGGGTGCTAATTACGGTACCGCAATTTGCGGCACCGTAATTAGCGCCTTCCCCATTCCCATAGAGCCCTATGGGGCAAAAATGGGAATGGGGAAGGGCAATGGGGGAAGGGGGAATTACCGCCCCGCCAACCTTGGAATAGGGCGGTAATTCACCTTGGTCCTCCGCCTACCATGTAATGAGGCCCTAAGTCTCAGGAGGGGGTGAAAGTGATCTGAAGCCCACAATGAGCACACACAGTAAACCTCCACAGAATACCCTTAGACAAGTGTATATAAAAAATACATATACATTTATTATGGGCCTTGTAACTAAAAACGAATAAACCACAGTAAGAATAGCAGTTACCACACACGCCTTACACTACTTACCATATATACAATTGTTTTTCCCCTAATGCGGATAAGGGGGAGAACACAACCACAGCCTGCAACAGAAGAGTTAACACAAATATCACATTAGGCAGTTCTTCAGAGTCGATCCCTAATTTATGCAGTCCATCCCTTCAAAGTGGGGAGCATTATGCCAAAAAATGCAGTAGTGCGTTAACAACGCTCTGTCGTGTGTAAAAGTGAAAGCGGATCCTCTGGAGCTGTAGCAGTACAGGAAGGGGCTTGAGGTGATGAAGAACAGTGTCCTATTATTCGAGGAGGGTCTGCCCTTGCAGGTACAGCGACTTTCAGGAATAGCCGGGGAGTGCAGGCCATCCCAGCCACAGTGAGCATCTTTTAAGGGATGTTCTTGCGTAAAGGGGGGGCACCGGTAAGTAATCCAAGTACTCACCGACCCTCGACATAGTCCGGCCCAACTTTGTCAGTCTAGTCCAGGTCACTTGAAGGTTTAACCCTTGCAGTTACACGTCGCTCCGGCTCTCAGCGGCTGCGGGACGGGATGTTCGTCCGTGGCGGGACAGTAGCCTTTTCTCAGCTTTCAATGAAGAAAAGAGGACAGTTCCAGTGTAGCACGTCTTGGGGCACAGGGAGGCAGGTATGGAAGGCTCCTACAATGGCTAACACCACAGCAGGGTGACACATGGTCCGCTAATGCTGGCGTCGTGGACCACTCTCATAAATATCGACAGAGAGGAGCTAGGACTATGAGTTTTGGCGGGAGTGGGCCCAGGACCACAAGTTAGCAAGTCCCACAGTCTCGAGTGTCAACTCGGGACGACAACGCTCCTATAAAATACCCCGGGTTCGAGTGGGTCCGTTCGCTGAATGGTCCAGGAACACTTCCAAAGAGGCTCTTTTCGAGGGTAAAAAGGAAGTGCAGAGAGTAGTTGTTCCCACTACTCCAAAGGGTCGAATCGCCCTGCAGGCCTTCTGTGATTGATACAAAAGCAGGGGTCTGACGGGACAACAGCGGGGTAAGGGTGACAAACCTTCTAGCACATCTCTGGCGGTACCCACAGGTCTGCTCTTTCGTTTTAAGATACTTGGCTCCTTCTGTAGTTCGGTGTGAACTTCAGGTGATCGACCTGGAATGGATGCAGAACCCCTTCTCTTAGCCAAGATTCATTCTGCGCTAAAATCTGGGATAGCCAATGGAAGATCTGCTCTCTTGCATGCATGCCAGGCGTGGGCCAATCCTGGCCCACACTGGTTCCCGTCATTCATACATACCTGCACCACTAGGGTGGATTGGGACCAGATAGTTCCAATCCTCTTCCTGGGCACTAATACACGTGACATGCAGGAGCCTGCGAAGGATGCGTTTTTCGTGGGAGGGTTTAGGCGCAAATAGTCAATCGACCTGGGGGAAGGCAAAGGGACAAAATGGCCAAAGGACAGGAAAACAGACTTCGCAGGACTGCCTTTTTTCGGCACTGGCCATAGTCGTGAGGCAAAAGCGGTAAACGTGTTTGATTCATTAAAAATAAGTCAAAATACTTTAAAAGTAAACTGCTGCCACCAGTTCGTCTTAGGCACACTTGTACAATCACCCAAAATTCCTCCGAGGGTGGCTAAGGCCATAAAACAAAAGGACCCCTATGCGCGTTACTGGAAGGTACTTGGCACATAGATACAAAGTTACCAAGAAATTGCAACATAGTCAAAGACTAAGGGAAACATAGTTTCTCAGCACTGACAGCCTGAAAGACGTGTCAGTTTCCCCAGAACAAATGAGCAAACGCTCAGAGGAGCGCAGCTGAAGGCTGTGTTCCACTGGAAAAGTCAGGTTAGGTAAGCCAAACAAAAGCAAAAAGTTTGTGGGGTCCATAAATGGAGGTAAAATTGCACCTAAGGGAAATCTTTCCGAACAACGCTCACACTACAAAGAATACAGCCTGCTGTGGAAAAAGGCCCAAGACACTCTTGCATGGACAACAAGTATTTATTTCTTACAAAATGGAAATGCATCAGCAAAGGACTCTGCTGCTGCTGAATGTTCTAAGCTCTGTAGGGACATGCAGTGCATTATAAGCACAAATAAGGTCACTAATGACGTAATCATATATAGTACAATTCTACAGACCTAACTGGATGAGCTCTTTACATATAGGGCCTGTTCCATATGGGATGCCAGGCCATTAGTCCATCTTAATCTGTTCATCTCGTCTACGTGGGCGCTGCTGGGCTCGTCATCCGAGGTGAAGTTGGCCTAACAATTAATTGGCTACTAACACCAACAATGTTATTTTATCATTGTAACAAGCACCTGGCAGATATAGGGTTGGGCTTGGGGGGAGAGCCGAGGCCACACTAACTCACACGTTTCACTCGCTCCCAGACAGATCAGCAACTCCCAAGGTCCTTCACCTTAGTTTTAGGCTATAGTTTTGATGCTACCCTGCACCTTGCGGCACAAATCAAGTGACCCATTTCTGAAGGTGCGATAGCCTTGCCTTCTGATCTTAGTGGTCGATTGAGAGGTGTAAATGTTTTATGGTCATTAGCCTGGGTTTGGATGGTGCACTGGCATGCGGGGGTCATGGGATTAAAGCATGGCAAAGTTGTATTTCTTTCTTGTGTGGGGATTGTTGGTGTCGGGAGGGCCTTGCTATCTGTTCCATGCGATGGTACTGCCAAGAGGCGCTCTGCCCTCTTCTCATGACCTTGCAGGACGCAGACCTGTAACTTCCTTAGAACAATGGAGGATTTTGTGGACTCTGTGGGACCTAACTGGGATGGGAGTGGTGTTCGTGTTCATGCAAGGAGTCTAATACTAGTACAAAAAGTGTGGTTTGCCGCGCTTGGGCCTAAATTCCAAGATGGCTGCCGCTAGCCAAGATGGCATTCATACCCGAATCTGCCATATGGCTCGTACTGCATGCACTAAAGCGATCACGCACTTTACTTTATTCAATTTATAATGTGCAGCAATGGACCCGGAGGCATGATGGCGTGGACAGCACAGAAGACAATAACAACACACATGAGTGAGAGTAGCAGGGAGCTTCCCCTACGTCCCAGCACAAGGCGGGACACTGAGGAGTAGAATACAACTGGGTTGGTAGGCGCTAGAGCCAGGACCCTGAGGGAGGTGCTAATTGTGCATTAGACCCCCCTCCCCTCAAGCAGTCCACCCTAATTAGTCCTCACCAGAAGCTCAAGATGCTAATACTGCCAGTAGCCTGAGCCCTGCTCCTTGCATGGCCATAAAATGTTGCCACAGCAGGAAACCCACATTAAGGACCCTCACACCCCCGCATCCCTCACAAAGAGAAAGAAATGAAAGATGGAAAATCAAGAAGGACGTGTGGCACACACTCCAATCCCAAATGAGTCGCCTAGTAACCTTTGCTGTGCTAAGCCACCGGGAAGGATCCAGAAACTCAGGCTTTTGCAGTACTCACAGGCATTCGTCTGGTAAACCAACACCAGGGAGGCAACCTGGAAGGAAGGCTAGCCCGTGGAAAAGCTAGCCTGACAACTTTCATTATTTCAGCCAAGATGTAATGTAATGTAACAGCATTCATAAAGCGCGGAACTAAGGCCCGGAGTCATCTAGGCGCTAAAATTATAACCATTCCCTAATAAACCTACATCAGGGGGCACTTGCCAGCCATAAACAAGTCACTCGCCACCTACACTATATACATTCACAGAACACACCATTTCTCACTCGCCAAGAGTCACATATCACTTGCTAATGGCTAGTGGCGAGTGTACATTTTGCTTCCTGCCTACTTTTTTAATTATAATTGATTATTTATAACATGCTTAATATCCAGAGGTTTCTAAGCGTGGACCCGGGATCGAACCTGTGTTGCTCTGCGTCGTCTGGCTTTCACAACAAGAACGTTTCCCCTGAGCTGACTGTTCAGTCTCAATTCTGACAAGCTTCAGAGAGACTAAGAGGCCGATTCATGGAATAATTAGCGCGGCGCAAGTGGGCAAAAACGTGCGATTCGCAGTGGAATAGCGAAAATCGCAGTGCAATTGCGAAAATCGCACGAAAAGCAGCACACGTCGATTCATGGAAGGCCGTGCGCGAGAAAACCAGCGGATGTGCGATAAAAAAGTGCGCGGTGCACGTTGGCGCACAGGCCATCTAACAGCGTGCGCCAGGTCACAGCGAAAATCGCACAGGCCACAGCGAAATTCGCACATAGCGCGGCGCACGCAACAAAAGTAGGCGGAACACGGGCGTAACACTCGGAATGGGGAACAACTTGCCAAAACGTGGGCGTCACGGGGGAAGTACAGGGCACAAGTGCGCGGAACGCCCACACGCTCGCCTACAACACGTATTCATGGAATAGAATAGGGGAAAAAAGCGCACGCTCAAACCAGCGCACAGGCACAAACACGACCGCCACAAGAAAGCAGGCGGTAGCGTCTCTGCGGCTGTAAGAAATGTGCACCAAAAGGTGCGCCAACAAATCGCACCTATATACTGCCATGATGAATGTCCCATACTGTGGCCCTCCAGGAAAAATGACGTGCAAAGGGGTACCCACAAACACGGACACCCGCTGACAAAAAATACGTGTGCGTGTATACCGGGGTGCGCGGGAAGTCTAACACGCGATTTCAGCAGGGTACGTGCATCACAGGGGTTCGCGTGAAGTTTCACACGCGATCGGGCCTGGGGGAGCGGGCTACGTGTATATCAGGGGTTCGCGTGAAGTTCCTCACGCGATCGGGCCTGGGGGAGCAGGCTACGTGTATTACAGGGGTTCGCGTGATGGGGGAGCGGGCTACGTGTATTACAGGGGTTCGCGTGAAGTTCCTCACGCGATCGGGCCTGGGGGAGCGGGCTACGTGTATTACAGGGGTTCGCGTGAAGTTCCTCACGCGATCGGGCCTGGGGGAGCGGGCTATGTGTATTACAGTGGTGCGCGGGAAGATCCAGGGGTGCGTGGGAAGTTCCACACGCGAATAGCCTGGGGGCGCGTGTATTCCAGGGGTGCGCGGGAAGTTCCACACGCGAATAGCCTGGGCGCGTGTATTACAGGGGTGCGCGGGAAGTTCCACACGCGAATAGCCTGTGCGCGTGTATTTCAGGGGTGCGCGGGAAGTTCCACACGCGAATAGCCTGGGCGCGTGTATTTCAGGGGTGCGCGGGAAGTTCCACACGCGAATAGCCTGGGCGCGTGTATTTCAGGGGTGCGCGGGAAGTTCCACACGCGAACAGCCTGGGCGCGTGTATTTCAGGGGTGCGCGGGAAGTTCCACACGCGAACAGCCTGGGCGCGTGTATTTCAGGGGTGCGCGGGAAGTTCCACACGCGAACAGCCTGGGCGCGTGTATTTCAGGGGTGCGCGGGAAGTTCCACACGCGAACAGCCTGGGCGCGTGTATTTCAGGGGTGCGCGGGAAGTTCCACACGCGAATAGCCTAGGCGCGTGTATTTCAGGGGTGCGGGGGAAGTTCCACACGCGAATAGCCTGGGGGCGCGTGTATTTCAGGGGTGCGCGGGAAGTTCCACACGCGAATAGCCTGGGCGCGTGTATTTCAGGGGTGCGCGGGAAGTTCCACACGCGAATAGCCTGGGCGCGTGTATTTCAGGGGTGCGCGGGAAGTTCCACACACGAATAGCCTGGGCGCGTGTATTTCAGGGGTGCGCGGGAAGTTCCACACGCGAATAGCCTAGGCGCGTGTATTTCAGGGGTGCGGGGGAAGTTCCACACGCGAATAGGCTGGGGGCGCGTGTATTTCAGGGGTGCGCGGGAAGTTCCACACGCGAATAGCCTGGGCGCGTGTATTTCAGGGGTGCGCGGGAAGTTCCACACGCGAATAGCCTGGGCGCGTGTATTTCAGGGGTGCGCGGGAAGTTCCACACGCGAATAGCCTGGGCGCGTGTATATCAGGGGTGCGCGGGAAGTTCCACATGTGATTTGACAGTGTGGGTCCTCCCAGGTGTACCCTGTACACCCTCCACGGCCCCTGCAGGCAGCCCACACCACAGGGGACTACCCTGCATCCCTGGTCATGTCCCGCAGGCAGCCCACCCACCATGGGCATGCCCCCCAGCAAAGGCACATGTCTCCTTGAACTAATGAACACCAACTCATGTCCCCTTGCACCCCCACCCCCCAGCACTGTGGGGCACCTGCCAGCAGGCCCCCACCCATGTCCAACTCATGTCCCCCACCACCCCCACCCCCCAGCAGTGCAGGGTCACCCTCCACCAGGCCCCCACTCATGTCACCCACCACCCCCACACCCCAGCAGTGCAGGGTCACCCTCCACCAGGCCCCCACTCATGTCTCCCACCACCCCCACCCCCCAGCCACCAGGGGCACCCTCCACCAGGCCCCCACTCATGTCACCCACCACCCCCACACCCCAGCAGTGCAGGGTCACCCTCCACCAGGCCCCCACTCATGTCTACCACCACCCCCAAACCCCAGCCACCAGGGGCACCCTCCACCAGGCCCCCACTCATGTCACCCACCACCCCCACACCCCAGCAGTGCAGGGTCACCCTCCACCAGGCCCCCACTCATGTCACCCACCACCCCCACACCCCAGCAGTGCAGGGTCACCCTCCACCAGGCCCCCACTCATGTCTACCACCACCCCCACCCCCCAGCCACCAGGGTCAGCCTCCACCAGGCCCCCACTCATGTTTCCCACCACCCCCACCCCCCAGCCACCAGGGGCACCCTCCACCAGGCCCCCACTCATGTCACCCACCACCCCCACACCCCAGCAGTGCAGGGTCACCCTCCACCAGGCCCCGACTCATGTCACCCACCACCCCCACCCCCCAGCCACCAGGGGCACCCTCCACCAGGCCCCCACTCATGTCTCCCACCACCCCCACCCCCCAGCACTGTGGGGCACCTGCCAGCAGGCCCCCACCCATGTCCAACTCATGTCCCCCACCACCCCCACCCCCCAGCACTGTGGGGCACCTGCCAGCAGGCCCCCACCCATGTCCAACTCATGTCTCCCACCACCCCCACCCCCCAGCCACCAGGGTCAGCCTCCACCAGGCCCCCACTCATGTCTCCCACCACCCCCACCCCCCAGCCACCAGGGTCAGCCTCCACCAGGCCCCCACTCATGTCTCCCACCACCCCCACACCCCAGCAGTGCAGGGTCACCCTCCACCAGGCCCCCACTCATGTCTACCACCACCCCCACCCCCCAGCCACCAGGGTCAGCCTCCACCAGGCCCCCACTCATGTCTCCCACCACCCCCACCCCCCAGCCACCAGGGGCACCCTCCACCAGGCCCCCACTCATGTCTACCACCCCCCCCAAACCCCAGCCACCAGGGGCACCCTCCACCAGGCCCCGACTCATGTCACCCACCACCCCCACACCCCAGCAGTGCAGGGTCACCCTCCACCAGGCCCCCACTCATGTCACCCACCACCCCCACACCCCAGCAGTGCAGGGTCACCCTCCACCAGGCCCCCACTCATGTCTACCACCACCCCCACCCCCCAGCCACCAGGGGCACCCTCCACCAGGCCCCCACTCATGTCACCCACCACCCCCACACCCCAGCAGTGCAGGGTCACCCTCCACCAGGCCCCCACTCATGTCACCCACCACCCCCACACCCCAGCAGTGCAGGGTCACCCTCCACCAGGCCCCCACTCATGTCTACCACCACCCCCACCCCCCAGCCACCAGGGTCAGCCTCCACCAGGCCCCCACTCATGTCACCCACCACCCCCACACCCCAGCAGTGCAGGGTCACCCTCCACCAGGCCCCCACTCATGTCACCCACCACCCCCACACCCCAGCAGTGCAGGGTCACCCTCCACCAGGCCCCCACTCATGTCACCCACCACCCCCACACCCCAGCAGTGCAGGGTCATCCTCCACCAGGCCCCCACTCATGTCTACCACCACCCCCACCCCCCAGCCACCAGGGTCAGCCTCCACCAGGCCCCCACTCATGTCTCCCACCACCCCCACCCCCCAGCCACCAGGGGCACCCTCCACCAGGCCCCCACTCATGTCACCCACCACCCCCACACCCCAGCAGTGCAGGGTCACCCTCCACCAGGCCCCCACTCATGTCACCCACCACCCCCACACCCCAGCAGTGCAGGGTCATCCTCCACCAGGCCCCCACTCATGTCTACCACCACCCCCACCCCCCCCCAGCACTGTGGGGCACCTGCCAGCAGGCCCCCACCCATGTCCAATCCATGCCCCCCTGCACCTGGGTCCCAACATTCCCCAATCATGTCCGTAATGCCCATCCTCCCCTGCCAAAAGGCCCAACCAACTATCACACCCACCCACATATCAAAGGCAATTACATGTTACACCCCCAATTTAAATAATGCAATTTAACACATGTCTGTCACACACAATGGCTGCAAGTGAATGACAAAACACCCAACATGACATGCCTGAAAGCAATGAGATGATACGACACATTGAAGATTAAAAAAATAATATGTATTTAACAGCAAGTAGAATGGAAATGAAATAAGAAAAAACACAAAGCAAATCAAACAAAACAAGATGAATGTCCAAGAAAATAATCTGAAAAATTAAAATAAGCCAATGAAGAAGATCATCCTGGGTCCATGAGCCCTACCAAATTAAACCTAACTGACTACTAACTAAAAAGTGAACTATATACAAAAAAGTGGTGCATTGTCCAATCGCAACCAAAAAAAAATCAAAAAAACAAAGGAAACCTAACCCTAACTATACAACTATATACAAAGGCAGCGGGCTATTCGGACGGCTCACTGGTTGTTGTCATGGGCCAGGGCATCATCGAACTCCTGGTCAATGGCTTGGAGGCGGGCATGTTCCCTGGCCCCGAGGTCCCGCAGGGATAACGCAGTGTCAAGCTCAAACTCCCTGCGAAGACCCTCGAGGCACTCAGCCCGCCTCAGCGCCCTCCGCATGGAGTCCTCCGCCCTGACCATCGTGAGCCGTTCCTCCTCTGCCCGCTGCCGCTCCGCACCTATCCGCTGGCACAACCTCTCCCACACGGAAGCCACTCCCATTCCAGGGTTCTCCTGCCCTCCGGCCGATGCCTGCACCCCTGATGTTGATGGCCCCGAGCCATGATGCCTCCCACGTTGAGCCTGCTGCTGCCTCCGACGCAACTGCCTGTGCCAGCACGACGGCATCCAGGCTGATGGAAACCACCGACGCCGTCGTGCACGTGCCCTGCCCGATGATGCCTTCACATCCTCCATCTGCTGGGGTCCAGTTGCTCTGGTGTCCACCCCTGCTGGATCTCTGACTCCCGACTGTGGCAGGGATGGGATCCCCACCGAGCTGGCTGCATTGGTCGGGGCAGGTCCACAGGGGGCCCTGGTGGCATCTGGGCTGGAAGACGGCAAGGAGAACGACTGGTGGATAGCCTGCACAGAGGAGGAGAGGGCCGCCACATTGGCCAACAGATGCAGGAAACCCCCGAACATGGCCGATCCCAATTGGGCCACGTCGGCACAGTGCACTTCGTGATGACGTGCGTGCTCCTCCCGGGAAGCACGCACGGCATCACGAATCACAGCCGTGCGCATCGCGACCCCAATCAGGACCTTCTCCGCACGGCCAGGGGTTCCCACGTCCGCAGGTGGAGGGGAGTCAGGTGACATGGACATCCCCTCTACCTGCGGACAGGCCTGGGACGGGACATCCCTGCTGGTGCATGGTGGTGCACTCACAGGGTCAGGGACAGCGACATGCACAGGCCCCTCCACGGTGACCTGTGCTGCCTCCTGCCCCTGGCCCTGGACTGCACCACTTGCACCAGCAGGGATGCCCCCACCAGGCCCCATGTGTGCCCCAGTGGCGGCCTCCTCCTCCTCTGTGCAAACCACCAACCTGGATGGCTCCTCACCGTCTCCCACCGTAGCAGGCCCCTGTGGGGGCTCACCCACCCCTTCCGCTGCAGCCGTGGGGGCATCCCCGCCGCCTTGCTCCACAGCGCCGTCTCCGCCCTCTTCTTCACTAGCCGCTGCGTAGAGGGAGACAAAGAACACAAGCATCAGGGCACTGTACAATGGTCCCCTAGACAGGAAGCAATAGCAGATGAGCACCACTGTCAAAGTACACTTCCATCATGTCCCTCCACAACACATGGGTCAGTCCAGGCAAAACACACACAGTAACAGGCATGGTGCATGCCATGGACATTTCCATGCATGTCCAATGGACTCTTGAAACATTCAATGATATGTAACTCACATGCATCATGGCTCATGCCCATCACATGCACACACTTCACCTCAGTCACATCCATCTGGCCCCAAACACACCAAACACAGCGGATACAAGGGTAATTTGGCTGCTTTACTGAATCTCTGCATTGTCACACACATGTGTCATGCATCCATGGCATGCACAAGTCACAGACACGCAGGTCAGGCACACAGACATGGCTACCATATATGTACCTGGCATCAGCACCCATCCCTCACCCCCACCCATGTCCAGGTACAGAGACTGGCATGCTCTCATGTTCAAAATCTGAATAGGGCTCCCCATGCGGCATTTCAACACATGCAACAACCATGTGCATCACACATCACTGGTCGCACATGCATTACCATGATGTCCCTGCACACATACATACATGCATACATGGCCTATGGCACACATACAGGCAAGTATCATAGAACCAGCACACCGCAACATGCCCTGTCTCACACAGTAATGCATGGACACTTACCGCTCAACTCCAGACGGGCCTCCCTCTCAAGGATCTGGGCGTGGAGCGCTGGGCGTACGCGTTCCAGGACCCTCATCTGGATGGAACTCATGCGGCCCCGGCCCCCCTCCACGAGGCGCCGGGCCTTCACAAGGGTCCTGGACCTCAAGTCCTCCCAGCGCTTCTTGATCTTCAGGACGTCGCGGGTTGCCACCCCCTCCGCGTTGATGGCAACCACACAGTCGGCCCAGATCCTCTGCCGTCCTTCCTTGCTGGCGCGGGACGATCCAAAGAGGGCATCATACTGCCCCAGGACATGCTCCACCAGGACACCAACTTCGGTGACAGTGAAGCTGGTGCCCCTCTGCCCCTCTGGCCTGGGGTTGCCACTGGTGCCAGATGTGGAAGTGCCCGACATGGCAACCCCAGAGGCAGGTGTGGGTGGGCAACTGGGTCCTGGGGCTGGGCTGTGGAGCGATGTAATCCCAGTCGGGAGTCTTCAGTTCCAGCAGGGGTGGACACAGCAACTGGACCCCTGCAGATGGCTGATGTGCAGGCACCAAATGGCAGGGCACGGTGGCAGCAGGCAGGCAGGCAGGCAGGCAGCAGCAGATGGCACGTGGGAGGCTGCTCGGGGCACTGGGGGGCAGTAACTCGGCCTTCTGGGCAGGAGCGTGGGCTTCCGTGTGTTTTCGCGTGGCCAGCTTGATACGGAGTGATTTGGCACGTGAATATCCTGCACGTCAGCGTGAAATCCGAGGAAAGGCCCTTAGCGCGTAAGCGCGTCAGCACGCATACGCGATTCTATTGGACCAGTGTCCCTCAGCGCGTAAGCGCGTCTGTGACCTGACCCGCACGGGTGTTCCCCACTCAGCACGTGATGACGGGGCACACGTGGAGATACTGCACGTCAGAGTGTCATCGCGTGTAATTGGACAAAAGTGCGCGTACACGCGATTGGCCTATGTACGTGTATTTAATGGGTGCGCGGCCACTTACACACGCAAGTACGTCAGCGAACCTGTATCCCGTGGTGCGTGTGAATTTCCACACGCTATTGGACTGGGAACTGGATTCCAGGGGTGCGCGGGTCACACGCTGTATCCCGTGGTGCGTGTGAATTACCACACGCTATTGGACTGGGAACTGGATTCCAGGGGTGCGCGGGTCACACGCTGTATCCCGTGGTGCGTGTGAATTTCCACACGCTATTGGACTGGGAACTGGATTCCAGGGGTGCGCGGGTCACACGCTGTATCCCGTGGTGCGTGTGAATTTCCACACGCTATTGGACTGGGAACTGGATTCCAGGGGTGCGCGGGTCACACGCTGTATCCCGTGGTGCGTGTGAATTTCCACACGCTATTGGACTGGGAACTGGATTCCAGGGGTGCGCGGGTCACACGCTCGCCTAGAACACGCGCAAAGCATAAAATTGCGGACTTTAACAATAACAAGCTCAGACGCCAGGATGAACATACCGTTCCTAGCAGCAGTGGCAGTGGGCTACCAAAGGAGGAGGAGGAGGATAGTCAGGGCCAGAATATTCACACCCAGAACCAGCCTTTTCGGGAAGCCTGATGACCAGGTGTATGGGAGGTACAGGTTTCCACCACACATCATACTGGACCTGGTGAGTGAGTGGGAGGATGACCTCACATCACCCACCCTGTGCTCCCAAGCACTCAGCCCCCTGGAGAAGGTCCTCAATGTACTGCACTTCTTAGCCACTGGATCATTTCAGCGGACAAGTGCCATAGTGGGTGGGGTGTCACAGGCCACCCAGTCACGCTGCCTACACCAGGTCTTGAACATCATGACTGCACGCCCATCAGTCCGCAGGCACATATACCTGCCCAGAACACCTGCAGAAAGGCATGCTGCCGCCCTGGATTTTTACGCAGTGGCACGATTCCCCAAAGTGCTAGGTGCCATCGACTGCACCCATGTGGCTCTACGTCCCCCCAGGGCATCTGAGCACATCTATAGGAACCGCAAGCACTGGCATTCCATCAACGTGCAGGTAGCATGTAATGCCAAGGGAATCATCACCTCAGTATATGCCAACTATCCCGGCTCCACCCACGACAGCTTCATTTACAGAATGTCCACCCTAAGCCGGGACCTAGAAGCTGGGCGGCATGGCGATACATGGCTGCTTGGTGAGTATGTATGCCACTGCACATGCATGCATGTTGGATACTGAGCAAGGTCACAACCTCACCAATGATACCAATCCCCACCTCCACAGGGGACAGTGCCTACCCTCTCAGCCCCCACATGATGACGCCAATTCGGAACCCCACCACGCCACCCCAGGTAAGATATAACACAGCCCACATTACAACCAGGGGCATAGTGGAGCGCACATTCGGAGTGCTAAAGTCACGCTTTCGCTCCCTTGACCGTTCTGGCGGGCAGCTGTTATACGCTCCCCCAGTAGTGTGCAGGATCATAGTGGCAGCATGTGTCCTGCACAACGTTGCAACACGCCGGGGCCTGGCCGTGGACATGGTGGTGGCCCCACATCCCCAACCACATGCACAGCCGCTGCGCATGGGAGGGGAAAGGGCACGGGGGAGGCAGCCCGTACACAGCTAGTGGCTAATTACTTCACATAGAAATCACACCCCTGTGGAGTGCACACTGCCCTGGCACATTCCATCTGACAATCAATGATGACTCAACCTGACACTGATCCTGAATGTCTGGAGAATGAACCGGGAATACCATGTCAGCCTGAGATTGTTCACCTGGAAGTGTCACAATGTGTGCATCCCTACCCACACAGACACCACCAATGCAGTTTTGTGAAGTTACACATTGAAGCAGCTAAAATGAATACCCACTTGCAAAATGCAACAAGAGGACAGTGCCATGTCAGCCAACCCAACCCCAGCACTGCCACACGACACACCGTGCCATGTCATGCTAATTGCAGGTAAACAAAGTAATCCCCACAACATGACATCACTCTCACTATGTACAGTGGCACTATTAGAAACCTGCAACACCTGAAATGCTCACAGCAATGCCGGACCAACAACATACTTGAGCACGTAGTACCATTAACATGACATCACAAATGTTACATATTAGTAGTCTCACCACCTGGAAATGCCTGCACTCCCACCACTACCAACTGTGCAGTGTTGGCGCCATGTAGAGTTGTAGGTGCACTGCTGCCAACATGGTCCCCATCTCCAGACTAGAGGTCCTTGTGTGGACTTGAGGAAGGGACCTGCAAATTGGGAGGTAGATACAGAAGAAGAGTTACACATCAATGCAACATGCAGTGTACAACACAACAGCAATATGCACTATGAATGTATACACAGTATTGACTACAGACTGGCCACACAGCTCATGGGAGTCCAACGTCACTGTGTAATTCACTGTCACTTGGGCACACCCTTTGCAAGCCCATGGAAACGGGAAGCAGGAGGGGTGTGTGTGACTCAAACCCAAGCATCTGAACCAAATACATTACAAGCCTGCATGTGCCCAGCCACAATGCAGCGTATGCCCACAGGAACCACGGAAGCCAACAGATCGAAGCCAACAGATCGAAGCCAACAGATCGTCCCAAAAAAATTTGGAATAAAAGAAATCAAAATAAAAATAAAAATAAGAAACAATCAAAAATGGCCATTGATGGGCCCGGGGGGGTTGGGGAGGCCACCCAGGAGGTCCGAGGACAGGATGCACACCAGAACCCACCTGCGTGGATCCTGGGAAGATAAAACACCTCCATGGGCTCATGGCCCACACGGCTACCCTATTGTGGGAGTATCACTGCTGTCGCTATTATCACCCTGTGCAGCTGCATCCGGAGGTGGTTGCACTATGGGAGGCAGCCCACGCAAGGCCCTAGTCTGCTCCTCCATGGCTGCAAGCATGCGGGTGTGGTAGGTCTGGTTCTGGAGGATGAGTGTGCGGAGGTCCCCATGCAACAACTCACGGGATGCCCGGACCTCCGCCCTCGTTGCCTGCATCTCAGCTGAGAGCGTACGGGTGAGACGCTCCAGCTGCTGTTCTGTCCTTTGGTGTGTTGAAGCCTCAAGCTCAACAAGAGTCGTCCTGAGGTGTATGAGCTCCTGCCTCAGGGCTTCCCTGTGGCCCTGGGACTCAATGGAGATGGCCTCCTGCAGAGTCGCCAGTGCCGCCCGCCTGTCCCTGTTGGACCCCAACATGTCCTCCCTGTGTGACTGGCAGATGGAGTCGGTTGCCTGCTCTAGTCGCTCCATCAGCCTTTCTGGGGGGACAATGGAAGTGGCCACCCTATCCATGGCCTGAGCCATCATCTCGGATGATGCAGCCTGTTGGGTAGCCATACCGTAAATGGATTGCTCCCATGCGGTATTGCCGGGTGGCATACGGCCACCACGTCGGCGGGCACCACACCTGTCTGGGGCAAGGCGAACTGCGCCTTGCTGTGCCGGCACTGCCTGAGGCTGCAGGACTGCATTCCCCCTCTGATCTGCTGGCCCAGGAACAGGATCAGATGTCGCGGAGTGTGACCCTGCATCCGTAACCACCGAAGGCGTAGCTGCCAACACTGACATCCCCATGGAGGGTACTGACCCTGGTGCAGGTGGGTGAGACAGAACAGAATCCCTCCCTGGAACACTGACCTGCGACGGCACGTAGGTCTCATCCGAATCAACACCTGAGTACAGCTCGGGGGAGGTGCAGCCAGAGACACCCCTTGAGAGCACGACCTGCAGCACTTGTGGGTTCTCCCCCACCACCACACCACGTCCCTCACTGGTGGTTGGTCGGCCCTGGGACACCTCCTGGGTCTGCGCCATCTCCACAACCCCAGCAGTATCAGGTGCGTCTTCCCCTGCAAAGACATGTAAACAAATAAATGGAAACAGGCATTAGCACCATGGCACACATTGAGGGCTGAGAAGCAAGAGAACCAGTACTTGATTGACACATGTCCCACATGACTAAAACCCTCCCATGCATGCACCCTCACTGCGTATGAAGTGCAGGCAAATGGCACACACTGATGACACCAAGATGGAAGATGAACACATTTTCTGCATGCTGCCTGGCAGTGGCATCACACATTGGCCTGTGATTGGCAGGTGAAACACACATGCCATCACACAGATGGCATGTACCATTGCTATTGAGTGAAGATGGAGAGGAGGGCAGCACCTATTCATTCAGTCCAGTTCCCGCATGTAATAGCTTTTCTAATTCTAACAGGTCAGATTTTTCACCTGGAGCTGCCAGTCTGAAATGGTCAAATTGCACAGGGACATGTGTGTACAAATGATATCCAGGTAACAAAGTCACTCCACTTTACCATACCCATGTCAGACATGTGACTAGTGGACAGCGACATGCCTAGTGAAAGTGGTGGAATGCAAACAAACTGACTGAATGAACAGTGAAAAAGAAGCAAATATGTTGTGTCAAGGTGACACTTCAAGGGCAACTGGCGTGCAGTTGTGCTAGATGTCTACTGTTGGCAGAAGGGATACTGCTATGGCCAAATGCAGCTGCGCAGGAAGGATTGCATGAAGCACATGGCTGACCCATACGACTCAGGCGCACACACTCTCACCTGGCACCCGAACAGAAGCCCTCACACACACACCATGCACATGGATGACACACACATGCATGTGCACTCACCGGACAATGCCTCGTAATCAGCCAGATCTCCCACGCCTTGGATCTGTTCCTCCGTGACGTAGGTCCCAGCGACTGACTCATGTGGAGTGAGTTCCATGTCTACTACTGGAGACCCACCTCCAGTCACTAGAGTTGCGGCATGACTTGAGGCCAGCTTACTCTTTGCCCTGCGCTTTAGGTCATTCCAGCGCTTATAGCAATCATTGGCTGTGCGCCTCACGATTCCAAGGGCACTTACGATGTCCGCAACGGTCTGCCAGTGTGCCTGGCGTTGTGCAGGTGTGGTCTTGGATCCTGCAACAATGACCATCTCGTTGTCATGTCCGGACACATACTCGACAAGTGCATTCAGTTCGTCATCCGTGAAGCTGGGCTTCCTGGACGGGCCGGACTGTGTAGCCGTGTCTGGGGCATCAGCCTGTGCCGGACGAGCACTCTTCCTCTTCCGCTTGGAAGGTGGTGGTGATCCTGAGTGTCCTGCGCCGCTCTGGACACTAGGGGCAGGAGCCCTGGTGGACTCTGTATCAGGAGTGTGGGATTGCACACTCAGCATGGGAGTTGGTGCAGGCATTGGCTCTAGTGTGATGGTGTCAGGGGGAATGTCAGCAGCATGGACTAGGACCGACACTGTCCTGGCTGGGTGTGTGAGGGCTGGGGTGGATGGAGCCGCAGCTGCCCCTGCAGCCTCTCCGCCCTGCCTCCTTGGTGCAGCAGATGACCTTGCTGCCCCAGATCCACGTGGCATGATGGCATCAACGTGCACCAGCGCACGTGTCGTAGCCCTGCTGACCTGGAAGTCAGCCATGGAGTCAGCCAGGTCTGATGCCACAATGGGCTGGTCCAACAAGGGCTGAGCATGGATGGTGTCAGCCACTTCAGCCTCAACGGGAGGGGGGGAGGGGGGAAGGGGGGGGATGATGGGTGCCCTTGACTGGTCCTCCACACATGGGGGGACAGGCTCACCCTGCAAGTTACGACCACGTCCCCTACCGGATCCACCACGGCCACCACTTGTGGCTCTTCCACCTTTGCCACCCTTACGGAATCCTCGCCTCCCAGCCATGGCACTGATATTAATGTGCGTATGGGAGTGGCTGTAGACAATTGTCCTGGGCAATTGGGGGTCAAAGGGGTTGGGTACCAGATGGTAATTGTACCCTAGTGCTCTAGCACGGCTGATTGTAACCCCTGGGGAAAGATGACGGGTCACGCAACGCACAGGAGGCCCAAAAAAGGGAGATGACGTGCACGCAACCCCTCCTAGACCACGTGTGCAGAAAGAAAAACCTGCACTACGCTGTGGCACCCAGTAACACAAGAATGAACGTATGCGTGTCACACGCAGCCTAGAATGACCTCTGAAGGGGTAGGCTACACACGGGGCAAGCACAGAAGTTGGATACGTGCGTGACTCACCGTCTGCCAGGTAAAAGAGCGTGAAAAATGAGCGCGTTTGGCTGGCTAAACCCCCGCCAAAAGAAGATGTGTACGCTGTCTGAGAAGACAGGACAACAGTAGAAGGGGACACTGTTTGAGGGAACAGGCCCAGGTAAACCAGTAAAAGAGAAAAAGCTGTCAGAGGTAACAGGGAATACGAACTGGAAACGCCGTGAAGTAAATCGCGTGTGAAACGACAAGAAGTACAGAATTCACCCACTCGCTCTCCACGAAAAGCACGTACAAGGAAATGGTGTTCTACATGTACCTTATATACTGGCCCACACGTACAGCGTCACTTACGCGGCGTGTACGTTCACCAATCACACGCTTTGTCACTCCTGCGTGTAGATCCATTTTCACCAATCACATGCTTTGTCACTTCTGCGTGTAGATCCATTTTCACCAATCACACGCTTTGTCACTTCTGCGTGTAGATCCATTTTCACCAATCACACGCTTTGTCACTTCTGCGTGTAGATCCATTTTCACCAATCACACGCTTTGACACTGGGACGTGTCACGCAACAATTTCCTGCACGTGCAGGTGACTATAGGCGCGCATATGCTGTTGACGGGTTTACGCGCTAAGGGCCTTTGCTGACGTGTGGGATTTCACTTCCTATCAGGCTGTCCACGCGTTCACACACGAGAGACCACGCTCCTGGCCAGGAGGCCAAATTACTGCCCCCCAGAGCCCTGAGCACGCTCCCACCTGCTGCTGCCTGACTGCCTGCTGGCCACGTGCCCCACAGTGCTGGTGGGTGGGGGTGTTGGGAGACATGGGTGGGGGCCTGGTGGAGGGTGCCCCTGCACTGGTGGGGGTGGTGGGAGACATGGGTGGGGGCCTGGTGGAGGCTGCCCCTGGTGGCGGGGGCTGGGTGGTGGGAGACATGGGTGGGGGCCTGGTGGAGGGTGCCCCTGGTGGCGGGGGGGTGGGGGTGGTGGGAGACATGGGTGGGGGCCTGGTGGAGGCTGCCCCTGCACTGCTGGGGGTTGGGGATGGTGGGAGACATGGGTGGGGGCCTGGTGGAGGCTGCCCCTGGTGGCGGGGGGGGGGCTGGGTGGTGGGAGACATGGGTGGGGGCCTGGTGGAGGCTGCCCCTGGTGGCGGGGGGGTGGGGGTGGTGGGAGACATGGGTGGGGGCCTGGTGGAGGCTGCCCCTGCACTGCTGGGGGTTGGGGATGGTGGGAGGCATGGGTGGGGGCCTGGTGGAAGCTGCCCCTGGTGGCGGGGGGGGGTGGTGGGAGACATGGGTGGGGGCCTGGTGGAGGCTGCCCCTGGTGGCGGGAGGGTGGGGGGTGGTGGGAGACATGGGTGGGGGCCTGGTGGAGGCTGCCCCTGCACTGCTGGGGGTTGGGGATGGTGGGAGACATGGGTGGGGGCCTGGTGGAGGCTGCCCCTGGTGGTGGGGGGGGGGCTGGGTGGTGGGAGACATGGGTGGGGGCCTGGTGGAGGCTGCCCCTGGTGGCGGGAGGGTGGGGGTGGTGGGAGACATGGGTGGGGGCCTGGTGGAGGCTGCCCCTGCACTGCTGGGGGGTGGGGGTGGTGGAGGCTGCCCCTGCACTGCTGGGGGTTGGGGGTGGTGGGAGGCATGGGTGGGGGCCTGGTGGAGGCTGCCCCTGGTGGCGGGGGGGGTGGGGGTGGTGGGAGACATGAGTGGGGGCCTGGTGGAGGCTGCCCCTGGTGGCGGGAGGGTGGGGGTGGTGGGAGACATGGGTGGGGGCCTGGTGGAGGCTGCCCCTGCACTGCTGGGGGGTGGGGGTGGTGGGAGGCGGGAGGCATGGGTGGGGGCCTGGTGGAGGCTGCCCCTGCACTGCTGGGGGTTGGGGGTGGTGGGAGGCATGGGTGGGGGCCTGGTGGAGGCTGCCCCTGGTGGCGGGGGGGGTGGGGGTGGTGGGAGACATGGGTGGGGGCCTGGTGGAGGCTGCCCCTGGTGGCGGGAGGGTGGGGGTGGTGGGAGACATGGGTGGGGGCCTGGTGGAGGCTGCCCCTGCACTGCTGGGGGTTGGGGGTGGTGGGAGGCATGGGTGGGGGCCTGGTGGAGGCTGCCCCTGGTGGCGGGGGGGTGGGGGTGGTGGGGGTGGTGGGAGACATGGGTGGGGGCCTGGTGGAGGCTGCCCCTGCACTGCTGGGGGTTGGGGGTGGTGGGAGACATGGGTGTGGGGGTGGTGGGAGACATGGGTGGGGGCCTGGTGGAGGCTGCCCCTGCACTGCTGGGGGTTGGGGGTGGTGGGAGGCATGGGTGGGGGCCTGGTGGAGGCTGCCCCTGGTGGCGGGAGGGTGGGGGTGGTGGGAGACATGGGTGGGGGCCTGGTGGAGGCTGCCCCTGCACTGCTGGGGGTTGGGGGTGGTGGGAGGCATGGGTGGGGGCCTGGTGGAGGCTGCCCCTGGTGGAGGCTGCCCCTGGTGGCGGGGGGGGGGTGGGGGTGGTGGGAGACATGGGTGGGGGCCTGGTGGAGGCTGCCCCTGGTGGCGGGAGGGTGGGGGTGGTGGGAGACATGGGTGGGGGCCTGGTGGAGGCTGCCCCTGCACTGCTGGGGGTTGGGGGTGGTGGGAGACATGGGTGGGGGCCTGGTGGAGGCTGCCCCTGGTGGCGGGGGGGTGGGGGTGGTGGGAGACATGGGTGGGGGCCTGGTGGGGGCTGCCCCTGGTGGCGGGAGGGTGGGGGTGGTGGGAGACATGAGTGGGGGCCTGGTGGAGGCTACCCCTGGTGGCGTGGGGGTGGTGGGAGGCATGGGTGGGGGCCTGGCGGAGGCTGCCCCTGGTGGCGGGAGGGTGGGGGTGGTGGAGGGTGCCCCTGGATGGTGGGGGCTGGGGGTGGTGGGAGACATGAGTGGGGGCCTGGTGGAGGCTGCCCCTGGTGGCGGGGGGGTGGGGGTGGTGGGAGACATGGGTGGGGGCCTGGTGGAGGGTGCCCCTGGTGGCGGGGGGGTGGGGGTGGTGGGAGACATGGGTGGGGGCCTGGTGGAGGCTGCCCCTGCACTGCTGGGGGTTGGGGGTGGTGGGAGGCATGGGTGGGGGCCTGGTGGAGGCTGCCCCTGCACTGCTGGGGGGTGGGGGTGCAGGGGGACATGAGCAGGTGTGCAGGGTAGTCCCCTGTTCTGTAGGCTGCCTGCAGGGGCCGTGGAGGGTGTACAGGGAACACCTGTGAGGACCCACCCAGCCTAATCGCGTGTGACTTCCCACGCACCCCTGTAATACACGTACCCAGCCAAATTGCGTGTGATAATTCCTGCGCACCCCTGTAATACACGTACCTGGCCAAATCGCATCCCTGTAATACACGTACCCAGCCGAATCGCGTGTAAAACTTCCCGTGTACCCCTGTAATACACGTACACAGCCAAATCGCATGTGATAATTCCCGCGTACCCCTGTGATACACGTGCCCTGGCTAATCGCGTGTGAAACTTCCCGCCTACCCCTGTAATACACGTACCCTGGGCAATCTCGTGTTCAACTTCCCGCGTACCCCTGTAATACACGTACCCTGGCTAATCGCATGTAAAACTTCCCGCATACCCCTGTAATACACGTACCCTGGCCAATCGCGTGTTAAACTTCCCGCGTACCCCTGTAATACACGTACCCTGGCTAATCGCGTGTTAAACTTCCCGCGTACCCCTGTAATACACGTACCCTGGCTAATCGCATGTTAAACTTCCCGCATACCCCTGTAATACACGTACCCTGGCCAATCGCGTGTTAAACTTCCCGCGTACCCCTGTAATACACGTACCCTGGCTAATCGCGTGTATAACTTCACGCGTACCCCTGATATGCACGTTACCCGCTTTGCGTTCCTTGTTTGCCAGCCCTGTAAACTGGTCCAGGGTTAGCGCAGCTCTTTGCGATGATTTAGCGATTTTGATGGCTTTTCCTTGCGCGAGGGCGTTCTTGGGGGCGTTACTGGCGCTGCTGCAGGGTCGCTGCGATACTCTGCGCCACGGCTGGTTTGGGAGCCTAAAATCCATGAATACGCTGTGCGCGGAAATCGGTTTTAGCGCACGTGCCTGGCGCAGTCAATCGCACGCGGACACTCTGCGCCAGCCGCTTGCGACACTTTTCTGCGAAATTCTATGAATTGCCCTGTAAATGTGTTTGAAAGTGTGCTCACTTATAACCTCCCAATATGTGGTTGTGACTGCTGACCCCTTCTGCTGTTTTATGTGTTTCCAAGGCAGGCTTTTCTTCTTCCATTTACTGTGCATATTTTGGTGGGACAATTTGAATTTTATTTCATTTAAAAGGCCTGCCTTGGAAAATGTCTGTATCTATGACCTTCCTTAGCTCAGATTTCTTTAAGACCTCCTGAAATGAATGTGATACCCCACCTTCAGCAAGGGACTCATAGGCTGGACAGGCTGAGAGCTCTGTCCTTCCTTTCTGTCTATGCACCTTGGTCTATGATTTATTCTCTCCCATGAGTGCTACAATATGCTTTCAAGGTATATAGTAAAAAGTTAAATATCAAGGTGCTTTTTCCTTCTTTTTTATTGTATTAATTGAATTCAATCAACCTTTCAACCATTAAAACAAGCAATAAACAAAATGTAAGTACAAAATCACAAGAATTAAACATTTATCACCATTTACATAGTTTTCTTACATGTAAATACTTTACAAAAATACAATAATAATAAGAATGATAAAAATAAATCCCTAATACTAACATTGTTTCACTTTCAATCATCTAAGCTATCAACATGATTATCTAATGTGGTTGCCAACTATTGCCATCATTCAGTTTCTCACTACTAAAAGTTTCTATTTCTAAGTTTTAAAATTATTTTACTGTTGCTATTTGAAAGGGCAAATATGAACAGTCTAAAATCAATGCCCAGCATTGACGCATGTCTAGGCTACCAAGAAATGTACAATGTCTACATGCCCATAATTCCCTACATTGAGTAATCAAATGTTCCAAAGTTTCTCTTTCTCCTACGTTATTACAAAAACGACAGATGTCAAGGGGCAGCAATAATTTGCGTTTTACCTGCACGTCTTTAGTTAGCCACATATTAAAACGTAAGCGCAATATTGCACTATGATACATCGGAGAAGGAGCTTTAACCAGATAACAGGCAATGATAGCAATTTGTGTGGTGGAAATCTGACATAGTCCCCATCAATTCCCGAGTCTGAATCCAGGCAGCATTATATATTTTCCCTTTTGCCTTGTCTGGATTCGTGATCAACATCTCGATAGATCTATCTGTGGGGGGGCGTGGCTTAAGGGCCATTTAGGAGGATGTGTTTACCGAGGGGCTCCCGTTGATCCTACACCGATCTGTTCAGAAGCCACGCAAAACTAACTTTTGGCAACCGAAATT
Source organism: Ambystoma mexicanum (assembly GCF_040938575.1). NCBI lineage: Eukaryota > Metazoa > Chordata > Amphibia > Caudata > Ambystomatidae > Ambystoma > Ambystoma mexicanum. Next base: position 14,940,949 of record NC_090925.1, on the reverse strand, counting down.
GCATGTGCGGACCAATTAATACTTGAGGCACGACCGGAGCGTGATGGGGAGCGGACCAGCACTGTGACTTGCGTGCTTTCCGCCCGACAAAAATTGCAGTGGCGCAGAGACAAAGAAAACAAAATGGCAGCCTGGGGCGAACAAAGGAACCAATCCGATACTTAGTATCTGTTCATGGACGGTCGCTTGCAGGCGAGTCAGGTGAAATCGAAAACATATTGGAATGCCCGGTCTCAAAGGAAGTAAAGAACAAGGATTCCTCATCGCTATATAGCAGGCTTGAAACACACACCTGGGGCCACAAATAGACAAGCACAGCATCGGCACACGTGAAAGGGACGCGCGTACCAGGAGACACGAGAGCTGTCTGGCACACCGAGCGGCTGCCCAGAATAAAATAACACTGCGGGCACTCGCTTTCCTTGCCGAAGCACTGGACGAAGAGACGAAAGCATAAACAATCCACTGCTGGCGCACTGCGACACCCCAGCAACAATGTTACAATGTTACAACGGAAGACAACGGGGGTGAGGCGCAATGAATACGCTCGCAACTGAGCCTTCGGCGAGCCTCGGAGAGCCACCCTGCAAGCTGATCAGCACTACGGTGCTATAAAATATAAACACGAGGCCGCATTCAACCTCTATACGCTGACCCAGCCACTCAAGGTACACAGTTGGGCACAGGCAGAGACACAGGGACCTGTGGAGGCCTGAAGCAAGCATGGCGCAACGCACATGAAGTGCTGGATGAAGCTGCAAATAGCATAGGGGCATAGTGTTTTCAAAAACGCAGTAAGCCAGCGCGACGATGGGACTGGATCGTGCCGCAGGCAACCCCACAAAAGTGGATGGGTAGTAAATCAGGCAGCTGATGCCCGTTACTACACAAAGGTGTGGTATGGGAGGTATACTCCGGTTCGCCCACAACTATTAACTAGACCAGATTGGCGGTAACCTCCCCTCCTAAAATAAAGCAGCCAAGGCACAACAATCCCCACGGACCCGTGGCCCAGAAGCATGGAAGGCGTCCCATGATGCAACAAAAGGAAGGTGCACGCAGCACACCCAGTAGTAGGGACTTCTGGGGACCACTCCAACAGTTAGCACCACCGACTAGACGACGCCACGCGGGCAGGGACTGCCAGAGGGAGTGACGGGCCTGAAGCAGACTGGCCCCGGCTGCAAGCTGATACCCGGCTGTAGGCTCACACCGACTAGGTCTCACTACATGGTGCATTACGCAAGCCTGTTATTCAGCAGCAGAAGAGCGAGGAGGGCAACCAAATACCCCAAGTGACACGTGGGGTAGCCACCGGAAACCACGGTGGCAGAAACACAGTGCAAAGTAGCGAACTACACCACGGTTGGAGACTGAAGGGTCTACAAAAACATCAATGCGGGCCCACAGGTCCCTGGACGAGCAGACAGCGAGGGGCCCCACTCAGTGACAGGGTGCAAAGACTGCAAGAAACAGCAGCCGCCGAGGACGTGGGAGGACACAACCCATTCGCGACACGAAACAAACAGCACACGAGAACTCGCACCATAGCCCCCTGCAAGCATCAAAGCTGAGCTCGGATTAATCTTAAGGCATGAAAGACCATTTCCTTGAGAACCTGAGGAGCAACATATGGCAACATCAAGATGGTGAATAAACAGATCAAGGGAAAGGGCAAACATGTTGGAAGAATGCGCCAGAACACCACAAATGTCAGAGGGGGCTAGGTGTAAGGAGAAGACCCCTGCCACAGACACTGCCGTGGGGAGCAAAGATCAGCAGATCCTTAAATCGATTGCAGATTTGAAATTGCCATGGGAAACTAAACTGGAATCGGACATGGCCGAACTAAAGGCGGCATTGGAACTTAAAGTGGGCGCAGTACTGGAAGAGGCCGGATGTCAGAACGCTGGCAGAACGCATGGGCGAATTGGAAAAGGAGATGGCCCCGAACACAGCTGAATGTGCGTCTCACAAATCAGAGATTCACATCCTAGAACAATGCGTGAGTAATCTGGAAAACAGGGCGGAAGAAACAGAGGGACGCGCCCGGAGAAACAACATACGCATTGTGGGATTGCCAGAAGGAGCAGAGGGACCGAAACCCACGGACTTTGTTGAAACAATGCTGCTACAGGAAATAACGGGAGGGATTGTTGACTCAAGGATTTGCGGTGGAACGGGCGCACAGGGCCTTGACGAGGGACCACCACCAGGAGCCCCACCGAGGCCAATAATCACCAAAATCCTGAACTATCGAGACAGGGAAAGAATCTTAGAATTTTTTCGGAAAGGAGGAATGATACAAAGGGCATCGGCGAATATCACAGCATACCCGGATTACACACTGATGGTACAAAAGACGGTGCATGAACTATGGCACAGTGAAGAGACAGTTGCGGGAAGCAGGTTACAAGTACATACTGATATACCCGGCGAAACTGAATGTGTACCACAAAAAACAGAGCATTGTTGTTAGACGCCCCAGAAGAGGTGTCAGATTGGCTTCACACAAAGAACTACCCATCAGAGACTGGCATCCAGAAGGAAGACGGTGCAGAAAAGTAACATGGAGGCTGCAGTGCCACGGTGCTGCGGACTCAGACACTGGGACTGGACTATAAGACAGTGCGAAGGCAGTTGTGACTTTTGCAACATGGTCCACATTAATAAGGATGCATAGGCACAGTAATTTAGTGCAAACCGCGGGAGCCTCATGGAACCCCCTCTTATACCCCCGCGAATAGATTAGTTAGGATACCGATTGATCGGTAACACCCTGCTGGGTTCCTGATCTCGGCATCCCGAGATAGGACCAAATGCGGGGGAGCCTGAGATCCAGGGATGGAGCTGGGCACCAGTTTGGGATGGGAATGTGTGCAGTGAATATAGTTTGGGGGAAGTGGGATGTGGGGGGTTAGTTGGGGAGTTAATGTTGTATTTAGACGGGGGAACGAGCCATTATTCATGCCAAACTAGGTTGGAGAGTGGAATAGAGAGGGAGGGAAGGGGAACAAAATATGGATGGCAATGGGAGGGCTTATGATCGTAACTTGGAACGCGAGGGGCCTTAATAGCTACTTGAAGAGGAACAAAGTAATGATGTATTTGAGAAGGCAGAAAGTGGACATAGCATTACTACAGGAAACCCACCTCACCAAAGAGAAGCTAGAGGTGGTTAAGAAAAAGTGGAGAGGGACTACCGTGGGGGCGACATATTCAGCTTATGCCAGGGGGGTGGTTACCTCGGTAGCAAGGCATGTGCCATTTCAGATGCTCCAAGCCATGGCAGAGCCAGACGGGAGGATGATAGTGATGCGAGGGCTGTTGGAGAACAGAGAATTGAGCATTATAAATACTTATGCCCCTAACCAAGATACGCCGGCCTACTTCAGGACCCTATGTGGCAAAATTAGCCCCCTCTTGGGAGGTGCGATTGTGTGGGGAGGGGATTTCAACTGCACGCTACATCCCAAAATGGACATGTCGGATACGAAACTAGATAAACCCACCCCCGCCGAAAAAGCATTACAGCTCTTGCTGAGTGACTTTGGACTAGAGGATATCTGGAGATGACAACACCCGCACGATAGGCACAACTGACACTGCCGCCCCACAAAACTTGTATACAAGACTGAACTATATGTTTGTCACCTCTGAACTCGTAGGTGAAATGATGGGCTCGGAATATAAGGCAAGAACAGTATCAGACCACTCCCCCCTGGTCGTGGAGTGGAGACACCAGCCCCCCAGAGCAAGGATCCCAAAATGGAGGCTTAGAGCTGAGGCCCTGTGGGAGCGGGACTCAGCATTTCAACAGGATTTAAGGGAGGAGATTATTGAGTACTTTGACACTAACACAGGGAGTGGGAAGACAGAAGAAACTTAATGGGAAGCGTTTAAAGTGTTAGTAAGAGGTGCAGCCATATCCAAATCTAGAGGGCTCCAAGGGGGCATAGAGCAAGAGCTACAAGAGACAGAGACGAAGTTGGAAGCAATGATGCGGGATGGGGTACCTCACAGGAGGACACCGAACAAGTGAACCAATTACAGCAAGCCAATAGGGAGCTCTGGGAACGACTATGCAAATTGAACTATAAAAAAATATATCGAAAGGCAACACGCAGGAGGGGACAAAACAGGGAGTCTGTTGGCATGGCTATATAAGAATGAGACACCGAGAACGCTGATCAGGGAGAGAACTGGAGAAGAAGGGCAGATCTGGAACACCCAGGAGGGAGTGAACAAAGGGTGCCTTAGATTTTACAAGCGCCTCTATGAAGATACAGGGGTCGAAGCAGCGCGGGAGACGCTAGAAACACTGGAAGACATAGGATTACCCTAATTAAAGGAGGAGGAAAGGGAAAACCTGGAGGCCCCAATTACCATAGAGCTACTTGAGACAGTGGTCCTGCACTTACCCACCTGTAAAGCCCCGGGCCAGACGGGCTCCCCAGTGAATTTTACAAAACATATATGCAAGAGGTACAACCCCCCCCCCCACCTGGCCATGCTGAATGAGGCGTTCGAAAGTGGAAGGCTGCCGGAATCCCTAAAAGAAGCAGTGATTGTTCCGCTTCTAAAACCCAGTGAGCCAAGCACAGAATGCGGGTCTTACAGACCCCTATCCATGTTTAACCAAGATAGCAAAATTCTCACGGCAGTGCTGGCAAACGGACTAAAAAGGGTAATCAATAAACTCATACACCCTGATCAAACCGGCTATGTTCCAGGAAGGAGCATAACCGACAACCACAGGAGACTCCACCATGTAATAGAACAGACAGAGAACGAGCCTGGCGAAATGGCAATAGTCTCACTGGATGCAATAAAAGCTTTCGACTCTGTGAGGTGGCCGTGGATGATAGCGGCTTTAAAAGAATACGGGATAGGACCTGGGTACCTGAGGTGGGTTAAGATGGTATACAGCTCCCCAATAGCTAGGGTCAAAACGGGCGTGATAATCTCGGATAAGTGGCAATTTAGCAGGGGCACTATGCAGGGCTGCCCCTGGTCCCCCATGCTCTACATACTTGCACTAGGGTTGTCACGGTATTGATTTTTTGACGATATGATAATCGCCATGTGAAAGGGCGGTATACTGTAGTTATCGCAATATAGCTCACGCTACAGTACTGTCGGACACACAACCCTAATGGTACCCTACCCATCACTGCTACACTGCACTTGCTGTAGTTTGCCAAGTTATATAAAGTAAATGATTTATTTTCTCACAATACTCAGCACTGCTGTGTGCATTTGTTCAGTGCCTTGGAAACGTACAAAATGACAGTGTTTAAAATCCTGAATGGGAGATTTGGCTTAATTTCGGCCGTTTTATTATTCTGAATGGTCCAAAAGTAAGACTAAATCCCCCATATGGTGACAAGGGCTGCAAGGGTGTCCTACGCACCCTTGTTCACTATATTGTGAGTGGGGGTTGCGGGGTGTCCCCCGCAGCCAGTCCCGCAAAAAGTTAAAAAACAAAGGAAAAGACCCTGCAGCGCCGGTGCCTGATCACGGATTTGAAAGGGAATAGGCGTTGCAGGGACACAGCGAGCCGGGGGCCACACAACGAAGTGTGCCGCCAAAAGATAAGTAGGGGTGTGGGGGCAAGGGCAAAGGCTGAAATGTTCCGGGGAGAGAAGACCGAAAGTTATTTTCGGAAAAATAATTTTCGGTCTTTAGTCCCTCGAACATTTCATTCACAGTCTTACAACCCAAATTGCAGTGCCCTTAATGGAATTGTCAAGACCTGTCTTGTCCAGTCATTTCTATGGTGCCGACAGTGACACCTCCCCTTCTTTAAAGGGGAGCCATGATTTTGATATGTTCTATGTACTAGTAGCTTTTACCGTACTGGGATCTCCACTTCTGAATCCACCAACAGCACTTTATGAATGTACGAAAATAAGTAAATCACACAGATATCTTTTACAAAAGCTGCCGAACCTGTTAAGGCACAAGCTTCATTTAATTGTGAATATGCACTGCGTGAGTAAGCCTATCATAAGGGTAACGAAGACCAACCCAGTAAACCTGACTTGCCCATCCTGCACCCTGTTACAAATAAAAGTAAGTACGGTGAGTGAGGACTGCAAGCTTAAATTTTGCCTTCAACAGCAATTGTAGGTGGGAAATGGGCTTTGGGAAAACTGATCTGAATTCGACCCTTACTCATCCCAATCTCTCTCTGATCACCATAAGGGGACAGAAAATTCACAACGGCTGCATAATCAAAATAATCTAGGGAGGCTGGCCCCGACCCAGACTGAAATAGTGTATTTTATAGCACATTTTTCACATTTCAGATGGAATTGGGAGGGGGGGGGGTTAAATGTCCTAGAATCTACAGGAGGAAGGACTGTCATCTTAGCAACATTTACCTAACCTGAAGTGCTACCATGCAGATTTTCACTTGAGACGCATCAACATCAAACATTAAAACCAACTGTAGGGTGGCGTATTTGCGCAATAGTGCACCCGCTGATACTGCTCGTGAAGTTCATCTATATGCCCTAAAGACAATTGTATGTTATGTATCAAGTGGAAATTGGTTCATGGCCATAAAGTGAAAATTGTTAGGACATCTAGTCCTTCTTAATATTCTGGCTAGTCTGCGTGCATGCTCAGGCACAGAAGATGAACAGAAGTGTGGGGGCGTCCACCCCGATCGCCCCTGCAGCCAGAAAAGTATGTTTTGTTCAACTGCATGCTACACCGAAAAAAAGAAAGAAAATCGCCTTCATCAGGGCTCTTATAAAAAACCAAAACCAAGATCATGCTAGCGAGGGCACCTGACCTGTGTGCACGTGAGACGCCGAGCCGGGTCCACCCTCATCCTGCCCATACCTTCTGTGAGAGCGTGCCAGAGAATGCAGCCAGTGAGCTTGGACATAGAAAGCTATGGGCACTGCAGAAACGCAGCTTTTCTCATTGCAATCTTCTCAGAGGGACAGCGAGTGAAGGGGTTTTTTTTCTTTTTTTTTTTTTACTCCGGTACAGAAATTCCTCCACTCTGGAATACAACAAATCGAGAGAGCATGGCCCCTACACAGATCGATCGGAAAATGCCCTGCAATCCAATCTGCAGGCAGAAGAACAGACATCTCAGCAACAGTTGCTGAACCTGCGGCGCTACCGTACAGCAGTCTTTTCCCGTATTACCCAACAACATCAAACCTTAAAAATAAAGTGCGTGTGTTGTAAAGGTGCAACAGTGGTGGATCCCCGAATATTGGTGAAATACGGTGCAACTGCTTAAGATGCTGCTCATCTCTATGGCTTCAAGCCATTATTCTCTCGGCAACACTCGCACAGGTCGCTTGCTGTCTGTCTGTCTCTGTCTGTACACATGGCAAAGGGAGCTCCGGCTACTTTGCTGCCATGTAAATCAAACTCTTCCCCATTTTAAATCGTGGATGCAGTGGACTGTAGCTGCATGCTGCACAAAGCATTGCCTTCGCTAGCACACAAGACACAAACAGAGAAGAGGGACAAGTAAGCCCCAATGAACATCAGTCACAAGTCCACCCCAATACCTTCTGTTGGCGCCAGACCCCCACTCTAGTTCTTGTGCTGCTCTTCGCAGACCGATCACAGCTGCTGTTAGATGCATCATAAATACCGACCAAGCCCAGGCAACCAGAAGTGCCCCGCTCCGACAGTGACCGCCCAGCAGCTAGCCAAGCCGCGGGCCCGGGGCAAGCTAAGTGTGCTGCACTGTCAGCTTTATTAGTTGGTAGCATGGGCCACAGGCCTCACTGCTCGTGGCCTTTCTCAAGCACCTCTGCCTATTGACTGATAGTTTGAGTAGAAATATTTTTAAAAGCTCACTTCAATTTTAAATATGCTGTCCATGAAATAAAACATTGGGGTTGCCTGGCACTTGCAGCAGTGCTCTCTAGCCCTGGGAATGTTCCTCGCGATGGCAGAGAGGCCTTGCAAGCAAGTGCTTTGGAATACGGGTTTCTTATTCTGATCTGCAAGTGTCAACTGAAAAATGGTCTGTACGTGTTTTGAACTTATCTAAGGTCAGCTCATTTTCCAATTGCACTTGCCTGGAGGGCCTCCGTGCCGCCCGTCACACAACTAATGAGGAGGGGTCACGGGGCAGCAGTGCTGCAAGACAAGCTCCATGTTTTGTTTTAGAGAAAGGATAAACATTATTGGGCAGAACAATTTTTGTCCTTACCACGTCTCAGGAGGAGCACCAGGGCACTTTTAGAACCTGCACATGGGAAGCCCTGTTTAAGTAAAATAGCTATAGAGAGAAAAACATACCTTGCTGTGTGCGCTCGGATGCTGCTACCAAAGCACCAATGTGAGAGTGCTACGCGTTCCAGAAAGAGTTCTATTTGTAGCCCGAGCCTCGGAGCCCACACCCACCGGCGGCCACTAGCTTTGTGCTCTTCGGTTGCCCTCATTTCATATGCTCGAATATGTTGCGCGCTCAGGCTGGTGGTCTAGTGTCTGTTTATTTCATTTTTTATGGAGCCATTTGCAGAGCACTGCTTTCAGGGCCCGCTGCTACTGTATCCATCACGTGTGCACTCATCTAAAGAGCCTGTCAGTCTTGGCACGATAGAAAACCAGTGCTACAATGTGCATTGTGTGCGGGTGCACTACATTTCAAAGGCAGGATTGTTCACATCGGTTAACCGATGTGAACAAGTTCACAGTAAATAAAGGTACATTTAATTGTTCACGATATTTATACTGGTATACTGGTATACCATTACAGCCCTAACTTGCACTAGAACCATTAGCAATCAGCCTGAGACAACAATACGGGGAGATAGGAATCCACACGAAGGGGGGACCGCACTCGATATCACTGTACGCCGATGATCTGTTGCTATACCGGCGCTTCCCAGAGGAAAACTTGCAGTATGTCCTGGAAGTGATGGAACACTATGCGACCCTTTCAGGCATAGTAGTGAACCCTAAAAAGTCAAGCATGTTCCCCCTGGGAAGATATAGGGGGTCCCCAAAGGGGGACCTACCCATCTTACAGATACCCTTGCAGACTAGAACATTCAGATACCTGGGGATCAATATATATCATACAGCTGCAGATGAATATAAATACAATACTGAGAGGGCCGTGGTAGGCATCGAGAATAGCATGGGGTTCTGGGCGAAACTCCCCCTGGCTCTGGTGGTCAGGGCGGCCTTGCTCAAGATGGTGGTTCTGCCCAGGCTGTTGCACGTCTTCACAAACATTCCATACATGCTCCCCAAACACTTTTTCACGAAACTCCAAAACTCCAGAGCTTATGCAGGGGCTTCATATGGCACAACTCCAGAAACAGGGTGGCCCTATGGAAGCTGCAGAATCCCTATGATAGAGGGGGCATAAACCTGCCGAATTTTGAGATATACCACCTGGCAGGGCAGCTTCAGTATGTGCTAGATGGCTGTCAGAAGAAGAGACAGCAGAAGTAAGATTACTAAGTAGGCACTGCACCCCATTCTTTTTAAGAGAATTAATATGGCTGCCTAAATCAGAAGTGCAAGGACGGGCGAGACTGCTGGAACTAGGCTGGAAAACATGGCACAAAGCATGCCAAGTAGTGGGAAACCCGACCCCGTGCTCCCCGCAGGTGCCTCTGGTAGCGTTATGCAGCGAGGACACGCAGATAAGGGGGATCCGTAAATTCTGGGAACCGATTGGCCTAGTGACCCTTGGAGATGTATGGCAGGAAGGGGCGGTGCTAGACTCGCAAAGGATAAGGGAATACACCGGGGTACATACAGGACAATATATTACATACACCAGAATTACCAAACGTGTGGGAGAGAAGTGGCCCGAGGCAATATTAGCAGAACAACCCGACGTTGTCATTGAAACGATGTATGATATCTCGGAGGGCAGGCACGAAATATCCCAAATGTATGAATTACTGATGTCCAGAGTGGGCAGGGAGTTGCTCCAACTGAGGCAGGATTGGGAAGAGGAGGTGGGGGAACCTATGCAGGATGGACAATGGAAAAGAGCCCAGAGGTACCACAAGAACGTGTCCCGGAATGTGACGCTGCAGCAGATCCAGCTATATATCACCCACAGGGCATATATGACCCCCAGTAAAATCACCAGGTTTGGAAACTCAGTGACACAGAAATGCCCCAAGTGCAGGGAGGTGGATGCCGGGATGATTCACATGTTTTGGCCGTGCCCGGAGGTGGGGAGGTTAAGCAACGGCTGTCCCAAAAGGGGATCAAGTTGGAGGTGGAGTCAGTATGGGCATGCATGCTGGGGGGCTGCGCAAGACCACGTAATTCAAAACACATCAGTAAAATGAAAGACCAGGCCTACATCCTGGCCAAATGAAGAATTGCTATGGGCTGGAAAGCAGCCCGAAGACCCAGATTAGAGGTGTGGTGGATCGACCCCCTGAAGTGGGCAGAGGCTGAGACGATGGCATGGTACGAAGCAGTCAGCAGGGGAGGGGAGGAGGAATCCGGACCCCTGGTAGCATGGAAGCAATTGATAGCTATGATGTCGGGATCCTCCCAGGCCGAATCCAGTGAAGATGATACGCTTGAAAAAAGTAAGGGAGATAAACCCTAAGTAACGAACTTTAAGGCATTGAAGCAGGAGCTCGAGTTAAGGGGGCGGGAGGGGGGGACAGGGATATGTAACATGTAAATGTAAAGACAAGATGCGTATTTATGGAATGTCCTATATGTTGGTTAAGTTTGATGTGTTTAAAATAATTGACATTTTCTTTTTTTAAATCTATCTGTGTTTACTAATATTTGATAAACGTTATTTAGCCAAGCAACCATGAAATTATGCTGAGTTGTAAACATGTATTCAGTTAGTGTTCTTAATATGTCATTCATATTGGACGACAATAAACATTTCCTAAATATGGCACATAATCGCCAACGAAACAATGCGCGGAATGAAACCAGACCCAGCTCATACCTGAGCCATGAACAAGGGATGCATTTGGGAAAATGAAGAATTTGATGCCAAAATTTGGCTTCCCATTTGTCAAATTGGAAATTGGATGTATTTGGTAGGGTTTCCAGGCCGTATAGTATACATGGTACTGCTTTTTGTCTCCAATGAAACCATGCCGGTTTAATAGAAAATTTCCCATATTTATACATAATCATTTTCGTTTGGGATATCGCTGTATCTAGTTTCTTCACCACGCGTTCCAGTTGACCCTTGGCATACATCTTCCCTTCAAAAATCATGCCCAAGTACATATATTGTGGTACTATTTTAGCGGAATGTGGGTCATATTCCACAAAAATCGTTTATAGCCAGTTTTGTTAGGGGACTATACCACAATGTGAGTTTTGTTTTGGCAATCAGCACACAATCATCTGCATACATTAAACTTTTTATTTGCTGGCTCTGAAATTTGGGTGAATCGGAATTTACATTCTCAAATGTATTTCTGATATTGTGTATGAAATAATTGAAAACTGCAGAAGCCAATAAGCAACCTTGCTTTAGGCCACGCGCTGTTTTAATAGGTTTGGATAGCAAGCCATCGAAGGATAATCGAATGCGTACAGATGTTCCAGAATGCAGTGCGTAGATGAGGTCATAAACCGTTAATGGACATCTGTCTCTAATTAATTTCTCAAATAGTATTACACGAGAAATGGAATCGAACACAGTGTGTAAGTCGACAAAGGCAATAATACACCACTTATTTTGTCATCTGGCATTGGGGCTTGATTGCATTTAAGCACATTAAATTAATGTGAGTGCCCATGCCAGGGACAAAGCCGGTTTGTCGAGGATCTCGAAAAGCATTACCCAATGTCCACTTGTTGAATTCTCGAACAACTATTTTCGTGAACATTTTGCCAGGTGAATCCAACAACACAATGGGCCGATAGTTGTGGGGGATCGATCGATCCCCTTTTTTGTAAATTACGATGATTACTGAGGTCTTCCATGACGGGGGGACTGATCGCCTCCTCACCACTAATTGAAAGATGTTATTTAATATCAGGGCCTATTCTGTTATATTAGTTTTCAATATGGCATTGTTGATGCCATCTGGCCCTGCGGCACTGGATGCACTCGCAGTTTTTATGAGGTCTTCAATCATCCTAGATGAAAAATCTAAAGACCACATTCCTGATATTGGCCGGGTGTTTTGTAATTTATCAAATCGCGTATCAGAATAGAATTTAGAGTAGTGATCAACCCATTGTTGTTCATTTACAGCACCTAGTTGTGAAGTCGCTTGTAATTTTAGAGACTGATCAGTGAGTAAATGCCACAACTCGGATGAGTTTTTATTAGCCATGGCTCTGCCCATTTCCTCACCGTCGTGCCGATACATAATGGATTTTCTGCTCTTCAGACAATTTTTATATTGCCATTTTAGCTTTTTTAGATGTTGCCAGCAGCTGGCAGCACCTATTCTTAGTATATGTCTTCTCATTGGTCTGTACTCTGCTCGTCTAATTTGAATATCTCGGTCAAAGACATGTTTGTGTTTTATTTGACTATGATGTGGAAAGGAGAAAAGGGGCCAATAAATCAGTATATGGGACTGGTGTACAGATTCCCCAGTATTTCCTACAGATTCTCTAAAGGCCACACGTTTCGCATCAGTCCACTTTAGTCTATTCTTTGCAGAGTTGATCATCAATCCTTGGGCACGAATCTGATGCCTTTGTTGAAAGGAAACTCCTGAAATAGACCATGATAGTAGCTTGTGGTCGCTACAGGCTTGTTCAATCATTCCTAGTTTTTGGACCCGATGCAATATATTCATTTGAAGATAGATGGAATCAAGAATGCTTGCGCTAGTGTTACAGAACCAAGTTGTTTGAGCTGGAATATCTCCTTGTACGGCACTGTTAACCATATAGAAATGTCTCTCTGCCATCAATGAGGTCCATATGTGGGTTTCATTACTTATATTGGACAGAGTAAAACAGTCTAAATTCAAATCACCCACTATGATATATGCAATGTGGTATTAATAGATCTAAGATTCTGACCAGGCCCGAATAGAAGTCAGAATCAGCCCATCCTGCTGGATTTCGGTATAGATTCACCTGAGCTATTGTTTGGTCAGTTATGATGATTTTGACCAGTTGTAGATAAGCATTTTCGGAGTCCCATGCTGAAATAGAGAGGCCCATTTTTAAATTAACAGCAACTAATAGCCCTGAAGAGGGTCTACCTCCACTCTGTTGGGCTGGTAATAAAGTGATATCCTATCCATACCACACTAGCTTAGTCATTAGCCACCTTTCCTGTAGTGCTATAATATGATAGGTTTTTGCAAGATTTTTATTTGAAAATTGGAGATGACAATGTCCCCTTGTATTCCAACTAGCAATATTCAAAATAGATGGAAGGTCCACATTTAATGGTTAATTCTGCACTAAGGTAACAGCCTTTCACTCCTTATAGATTTTATCATGGAACTTTGATACATATTTGGTTTGGAAATTATAGAATGTTACTGATCTGGCATTTGCTCAGGATCTTGAGCCAGAAGAAAGCCCATATCAAATAATGTCATTTTTGTTTGCCAAATGAGATTTGCTACTAAGCCAGAAGGCAGCCGTAGTCTAACTATCGCGTGTGAAGGATCTGATATGAATTCTCCTTGTTCTAGATCTCGCAAGGAGATGTCTTGAAGTTCCTCCACATCACTAAAGATGTTCAACACACTTCTTCTATTCAGTACATGTGTTGGGATTTTCCCTCTTTACATTTCAGAATCGGGGACTAGTAGGGCATTTTCCAAGAATGAGTTTGGTTCAAAATAGAGGATGAATAATGTGCTTTATTGAAACTATTGAGGCGTGTTTTTTGTTCACTCGGTTTGTCATTATGGTTCACTTCACTTTCCTTAAAGAAACCTGATTGTCCTTGTGGTATAATTTGTGGAAAAATGTCATTGTTCCCTTGATGGATTGGTACATTTTGAATGTCACATTTAGAGGCTTGATTGGTGTCTTGTAAAGAGTGGTAGTCCTTCCACAAGGTAGGCATCCACCACTTTTTTTAGGATGGCGACAGCCTCTTGTGGCTGATCTCTATAAGTGGATAACGGCAGGGATTGCACATCTTGGAAGGATACTCCTTTCCTCCCTGTGGACTCGAGAGTCACACTAGGTCTAACAGGCTCTGCTGTGTCAATACATCGCACGAGTTTATTCAGTGATGAATAAGAAAGAGGAGATTGCTGCACTTTAGGAACACTTGCAATCTCTTCATTAGTACGCACCATGGTGGAACGATTTGAGGGTTCACACATATTCAAATCGTGGACACATTGCTGTCTTTAATTTGGGTTAACCTGTACTGTGAATAATGGCACAGTGCCACCAATAGTTTGAAAAACTGACTTTCAAAGTATTTTTGGCCCTCCTGTTTCCCATTTGGTTTCACAGGTTTTTTGCTCCTGGCCAAGCACCCTTCTTTTGGTACCAGGGGCCTTTAATCTTGTTTGGATTGCAACCCATCTGGGGGATCTGAGGAGATGCTATATCAGCGAGGTCACAGTCTCCAGTCGGGCAGGGCAGCACAACTGGACTAGTGGATTCCATTTGCGTTGGCAGTACATCATTCGTCGTCATATCTATAATGGGTCGTATGATGTCCACAAATACTGGAATCACCAGTGTTATTTCAATTATGGGATCTGTAGCAGTTGAAATGGGGTCTGTAACTGCCACGTTAGTGTCAGTTTCTATGATAATAATCGATTCCTGTGGGGGTTGACTCGGCCCATTGCTCTGTGAGCCATGATTCAAAATGTTGGTGGTGTTATCCGTAATCCATTGGGTTATCTCATCTATCTGGGCTGATTGTTTAGTAATTTTCTTATCCAATACTTCAAATAATTTGAAAAGACTTAAAACTGTCGTATTAATAGCTGCCAGGGTCAATTCAATCATTTGCAAGTGGGGAGACGGATGCTCCTGAATTCCTTTCGTCGGCACCCGAGGGGTTGGAAGGACGAAAGAGGGTAGTGTGGAGGAATCTTGTGGCCTGGAGGACTTGATTACTTCAGGGGATTGACCAGTTGTTATAATTTCCTAAATAATAGAGACAGGTGACTCATACTGGCTAGCATAGATTGATATCCCAGAGCTATCTCTATTATGAACTGGAAATGCAATTGGTGATACTACTAACGATGAGCCCAAATCATGTTGTTCTCTTCTTGTTTTGACTGAGTTTAAGATGGTCAGGTCAGATACAGTGCATAGATTGGAATGAGTAGCTACTGGTGATGCCTGAGTAATCCGACTGACACTCAGGAACGAAAAACTGGAGGGCATGTTAGTGCAAGGCGTATGGAATGTGCTAGCACTGCTTAATGATTTTAAAGAGTTACACACCTTATGAGATGAAGTAAGCAGCGCAGCATGGGGAGGAACAATTACGTTGGCAGTGGTGAATAGCGCACATGCTTTCCTTAGTTTGCCCCGCATGTTTGATTTCAATGTGTAGGCTGTGAACACCATTCGCTATGCACTCAATGTTATTTCACAAATAGTTTCAATGTTTTGTTGTTCAAAGCAAAACAAAATCAATCAACAACATACAGCGGTACCTGTGAATTAGTTGAAGCAGTTCTAGCCACTCGCTAGGCCGCAGTGGCGAAGCAGCAAAGCAGTAATTACGAGTACTTGCTCGTGTGCACGCGTGTGCACAATATATAGGAAACAGACCTGGAGGCCAATCCCCAGCAATCCAAGACAGAACAAACAAGTGTCAATCAATGTTCACTATGGAAAAGAAAGCACAGATGGGCATCGGAAAAGGCGTCCGCAGCGGCATCTGAAGATTACAGTAACAGTAACAGAAGCAGCTTCCAATAGGGCGACCACAGCGCAGTGCATAAGCCAAGTCACCTTGTAAATAGTGGAAATCAGGGATGGAGCTCCACGAACACAACACGTCGTGGCAAAGCGGTACTTACGAATACTTGCTTGTGTGCGCGCATGCTGTGCGTGCACAATATATAGGAACAGACCTGGGAGCCAATCCCCAGCAACCCAAGGCAGAACAAACAAGTGTCAATCAAT
This sequence comes from Ambystoma mexicanum, assembly GCF_040938575.1. Classification (NCBI taxonomy): domain Eukaryota; kingdom Metazoa; phylum Chordata; class Amphibia; order Caudata; family Ambystomatidae; genus Ambystoma; species Ambystoma mexicanum. Next base: position 14,924,911 of record NC_090925.1, on the reverse strand, counting down.
GTTCACTTGTAAATACTGGAAACACTGGAAATTGGGAATGGAGCTCCACGAACACAACACGTTGCAGCAAAGCGGTACTTATGTGATAGTGTTATTAGCTATTATAGAGAAGCTATCCTGGTCAATGTGGAAGGTTAGAATGCCGGGCAATGGAGCATGGAGCAATTCACTCTCCCAGTTCACCTCTGGCTCAAGCAATATGCTCATTCTCTAAGAATATCAATGTGGTATAGGGCATGCACACTGACACATGCACACTGACCAAAGAGGCTAATTCAATTTAAGATTTTGCAGAAACTATACTATAAGCCAGCAGTGCTGAGTAAATTCAGTGGAGGAAACCAGTGGTCTGCCCAAGATGCAAATCAGAAGAGGCGGACCATATGCATTGTTCTAGTCATGCCTGTGACTGCACGGGTTTTGGAGAGGGTTATCTGCAGAATGAACCCTAATAGTGGGCCTGTAGATCCCTGCTGGCCCCTCCTACGTTACTATAGTAAAATAAGAATCCTGAAGCAGAGGTTCCTGCATATGGCTGTCTTATTAGCCAACAGAGCTGTACTGTTGCGATGGAAGCAAGGGGGGCCACCCACAATTGAGAACTGGCTGGTGTGAGAAACCTGAAGGTACTCTCACATCTACTCCCCAGCGATCTTCTGTTTAGGTGGCCTGGGAAGGGCCATCGCTTTTGGATCCCGACGCTGGCGGTGGACTAGTGAGAGAGGATCACCTGGGTGGACGGTCTTTGGGGATTGGAGAGAGGGTACCTGAAGGCGAGACATGGTATCCCCCCTTCACTAACACCGCCATCCCTCAGTCTTTATGGGATATTGTCAGTCCTTTCCAGCTTTTCCCTGTATTCTTACTTCACGTACTGAGACTTGGAAGAGACAACTAAGAGTAATGCACACTTCCTATTGGAAACACTGCCATCGAACTGGGCTGAAGAAGAGGTAGCCTGAACACTATAGGTCTGAAGGTCAGGCATGTCCCAGTATTTGGCTTAATTGGAGTCAGACAAAACCAACATGAGAAGCACACCTGAATACCATTGATGGGTTACCGGTGTATAAAAAGGGAGAGGAAAGCAGTAGAGGGGAGAGAGCTGCAGGAAGGCCAGCCCAACCCGAGAGAAGCCATAGGAGAACGGGACGCTGAAGGACTGCACAGCAGAGTGTCATTTTATGGCGAGGGAGCCGGGGCAAGCGGGAGAGAATGGAAGTATCAATTCAGGGGTATCCGAGGGGCACGCGGTGAAACCCTGACTTCAAGCGCCAGAAATCATTATAACGCGGAAACCGAGGGGAATGACGCTGCGACAGATGAGTCTCAAAGGAGTGCGAGAAACCCGGTGCGTGTATGAGAAATCTGAGGCGTACAATCGGCACGTTCTCAAAAGCCTTCGATTGAAGCAGAGGAACAAACTGAACAGAATGAAGTGTTTGAAAATTCTTGAGAGGTAGAGAAGTAGCAAGAAAGCAAACCATCAGTCTATGAACTTGTGAGTCTTTGTAAACCGAACAAATGACTTTCATGTGCTTTTGGAAGAATTATTCTTTAATTATTTTGACCTGTAAGTGGTGGGCTGTGCGGCCTGTCAAAAGCACCTAGAACAAGAAGCCCCAACAAATACAAAAGAAGTGTGAAAGCCATCCTCTGAGAAGGGTATCAAGCTAGATGTGGAATCGGTGTGGGCGTGCATGATGAGGGGATTCACTAGACCACGCAACCTGAAACACGTATGCAAACTCAGGGACCTGGCCTACATTTTGGCCAAAATGAGAATAGCCATGAGCTAAAAAGCAGCCGGCAGACCCAGATTAGAGGTATGGTGGAATGATCTCTTGAAATGGGCAGACGCCGAGACAGTAGCATGGTATGAGACAGCTAACAGGGGGGAGGTTGAGGAGGTAGGACCTCTGTTAGCATGGAGACAAATGGTAGCCACACTGTCGGGACCCTCCCGGGCCAACTCCAGTGAATGCGACACGCCCGAGAGTGGCGGAAGGGATTAACCCCAAGATAAGGGAAGCCTGGAGAATGAGGTGGAAGCTCGAGTTAAATTGGGGGGAGGGGGAAGACATGAATTAATCTATAAAAAAGAGAAAATGCAAATGTATGCTTAAAAACTTGTAAATGAAAATGTCGGGTGTGATGGTTATGTTTTGTTTGTTGTGAAAACCAATCAAATATGCTAAAAAAAAAAAGTGTGAAAGCCATCCTGAAACAAGATAAAGCTGAAGGGTGTAGAATATTGGTGCTGTACTTGAAGCTAGGGGAAGGGACCCTGAACTCTTTTGGAATATTGGTTTTGTGAGGCTGTACTTGAAGCTTGGGGACAGGGCCATGAACTCTTTTGGAATATTGATTTTATGAAGCTGTGCTTGAAGCTTGGGGAAGGGACCCTGATATAGCTATAGGGCAAGTTAGGCATTACACCCATCCTTGTTGAATTTACACTCTGTTGTCTGTGTCATCTCTTGATACCATGCCTGTCTCACACTGGCCACATATCTACCCCTCACTTCAACCTATTGCAAACTGCCCCTAGGGTATATGGGTGTATTATCAGGCCTATCTGTTGCAACGTAGAGATGGGGGGGGGCTGCAGCAGGTATCTCTGTGTGAAAGAAAGAAGCGACAGAGACATGTAACTGATTGCTCCGTTGATATGCATATGTTAAAAATAGCTGTTGCATACATGTATGCAGTCACTGTCAAGTGTTTAAATAAAGTTTAAAAACAAAAATAATATTTCAAGGGGATTGGGTCCTCCGACGTATTCCATTTCTATGACAGTAATCACCACAGCTGTGCTGCTTCGGAAAATCTTTCGGCGTCTGCGTCAATGACGTCGATACGCTGTCCTCGAGGACCTCCCCCGAGCCGACGTCACAGGATGTTATAAGGAGGACGCACGACGCCCATAGTCTCAGTTCCGTTTTTTCCACGAACGTGTTCGCTTCAGAGATCTCGCCGCGCCTCGATTCTACTGAATCCTGTTCTTTCAGTTCTTCGAACCTGTTTCTTCGTTGCTACTTGTAAGCATGTCGTCTTCGGTGTCTTCCACCCCGCGGTCCGGGTTTAAGAAGTGTCGGGTGTGTGGGTTCAAGATGTCGCTGACGGATACGCACAACGCTTGCCTCTGGTGCCTCGGGAAGGACCATGATACGGACGACTGTGTCGACTGCCAATCGCTCACATCGAAGACCTTGCGGGAGCGTAAGAAGAAGCTGTCGGTCGGTAAGGTGGCCAAGCCCCGGAAGTCGCATTCCACTGGTCTTTCGAGGGACAATTTTAGGGGTGACTCTCCGCATCGTCGTCGTGAGTCTGGGGGTTCTCGGTCAGGGAGTCGGTCCCGCCATTCCTCTGCCTCTACGAGGCATTCCAAGAAGCGTTGTCACAGGTCACCTTCCCCGTCCTCTTCCAAGGACTCTGCCGTCGGCGGGTTGCTTGTCCCAGCAAGCATTCCACTCCTGAGGAATGGGATTCCTTCTGAAAGGAGATGTTGGCGATTTTTCAATCGCAGTGCTCCGGTCCGTCCGCGCCGTCTGAGGACACCAGTCGTGGCCGTGCTAGAGACACCGCTCATACGCCTTCGGGCGCGAGCAGTCGTCGTGACCACCGGGCGCCTTAGAGGTCCCGGTCAGACAAGGATGGTCGCTCTAGACATGCCCGTTCCAGGTCCCGGTCCTCGACTCCCTCGAGACCGTGTGAACCTGTGAAGTCTTCGAGGAAGACATCGACGCCGGCGGCGCCGAGGTCATCGACGGACTCTCTCGAGGCCCCGCCTCCGAGGAAGTCATCGGCGCCCAGGCTGTCGAGAGACAGGCTCAGGGCTCTGCCCTCGATGCATGTGTCGACGCCGTCGAAGCTGTTGCCGCTGCGCTCGACGTCGACACCGATTCCATCGACGCCCTCGACACCTTTCGAGGCGGCTTTGGTCGGGGATGCCTCGTGGTACGGAGGAACCCCCTAGAAAGGCTCGGGCTAAGGCAAAACATGTCTTTGTTCCTTTTCCCATCCTCTGGATTATATTTCTTAGGTGGATGAGGGGTCTGAGGAAGGTGTGGTTCCTGCAGAGGTCCCTGATGACATTGTTTCTGGTCATAGCCAGCTTGAGGACCTGCGCCAGTCATTGCATGACGCCAGTGGGCTCGACACCTCTCCGGAGGTGGAATTTGGTAGGCCTGAGCCTGGCACGCATGCCGACTCCTCTTATCGGCGCCTGATGTCGAGGGTTACGGATTACCTGGGGTGGTCTGCCCCCCCCCCCTGGGGATTTTCAGCAGGATGACCTGACTGATATCCTGGACCAAGGTCCTCCATCTGACCCGGTGCTGCTATTCCATATGGCCTTGCAGAGAAGGGTCGCTGCGGCTTGGACTGCTCCGGAGAGTCTCCCGGCAGTGAGCAAGTCCTTGCTGAGGAAATATCGCCCAGCCAGTGGCGACCCCTGCTACTTGACCACGCACCCTACTCCAGAGAGTTTGGTGGTGCAAGCGGCTACGGCCCCAGCAAAGCAGGCGTCCTACTCTACCATCCCTCCTGATAGGGATGACAAACGTTTTGATGGCTGGGCAAAGAAGGTATTTTCTTCTGGGGGTATGGTGCTTCAGGCTGCCAACTCTGTTTGTGCCTTGTCTCGTTTCACGCACACTCTGTGGAACTGTATATCCCTAGCGGCTGATCATATTCCCAAAGGGGAGGAACGGGATGGTTTCCTTGCTATCGTGCAGGATGGCAAGGATGCAATGTGTGAATCCGTTCAGTCGGGTCTGGACATGGTTGATTGCGTCAGCCGGTCCATGGTGACGAGCACCGTAATACGCAGGTTTGCGTGGTTGCGGAAGACGGGTTTTGCTCCTGATGTGCAAGCCCGGCTCCTCAACATGCCCTTTGTTGGTGATCAACTTTTTGGCAGCAAGGCTGACGAGAGTCTTGAGAGGTTGCAGACCTCCAAAGCTGCAGCAAAGTCGTTGGGCGCTGCAGTTCGCCAACCTCCGCCTTTTTGTCCCAGGGGACAGCAATGGAGGGGAGGTTCCTTTCGATATTACTCGTCAAAGTCAAAGGGGCAACCGTAGGAGTTCCAGAGGTGGAAAACAAGATACTCTAGGTGCCAAGGCTGCGTGTGCAGTTGCCTCTTTGCCCTCAGGCACTGCCGTAGCCGCTTCAGCTCAGTCATGAGGCCCATGCTTCTCAGATTGGGGGAAGGCTGGCGCAGCATCTGGTAGAATGGCGTGCCATTACTTCAGATGTGTGGGTTTTGGAGATCGCCCACGTCTACTGTCTTCCTTTCCGGCAGAGGCCTCACGACAGTCCACCAGTGAACCTCTCTTTGAAGAGTCCGGATCCGCTCCTTGCGCAGGAAATTCAATCCCTGCTGGAGAAAGGCACCATAGAACTGGTGCCTGTAGCAGAGAGGAACAAGGGATGGTATTCCCCTTAGTTTTTGATTGCGAAGAAAGACGGAGGATTGAGACCCATCATGGACTTGCGCGGTTTGAACAAGCTCCTCAGGAAGGACAAGTTCAGGATGGTTACTCTTTCTCAAGTCCTCCAGGCCCTTCAACTTCAGGACTGGTTGGTGTCTCTCGACCTCAAGGACGCTTATTTTCATGTGCCGATCCATCCAAAGCACAGAAAGTACCTGAGGTTTGCGGTTGGTGACTCCCACTTTCAGTTTCGGGTCCTGCCGTTCGGATTGACCTCCGCCCTGAGGGTCTTCACCAAGCTCATGGTGGTTGTGGCAGCGCATCTCAGGAAAGGGGAGATTCACGTATACCCCTACCTGGACGATTGGTTGATCAGGGCGCACTCTCCCGAGCAAGTCCTGGATCATCTGTCCATCACCTGCCACTCCCTTCACAAGCTGGGCTTCTCCCTGAACTTAAAGAGGTCCCACTTGACGCCAACACAGTGGCTCCAGTACGTGGGAGCGGTGCTCGACACATCCCTGGTGCAGTGTTTCCCTCCCCAGGTTGCTCGGCTTCATGGCGTCCTGCATTCTTCTGGTGCCAGAGGCCAGGTTGCGGATGGGCTCTCTTCAGTGGGCCCTCAAGCTTCAATGGTCCCAGTCCTCCGGCAGGTTTTCGGACCCTGTTCAGGTGCCGCCCTCGGTCGCCCAGGACCTTCTGTGGTGGGCCGTCGAAGGCAATCTAATGAGGGGGGCTCCATTTTGGCTGCCCTGGCCAGAGGTGACGATGGGGAGCTCATGCCAACGAGCTGACAGTCAGCGGTCATTGGTCTCCGTCGGAGTCCAGACTCCATATCAATCTGTTGGAGCTGAGGGCCGTCAGGCTAGCCCTGAAGGCTTTTCTGCCGTCTGTGCGGGGGAAGAATGTCCTGATTCTGACGGACAACACAGTGGCCATGCACTACCTCAACAAAAAGGGGGGGCAGGGTCACTTCCTCTGTGCAGGGAGGCGATGCAGCTCTGGTTCTGGGCCATCCAGCAGGAAATTTCTATCTCGGCAGTTCATCTGGCCGGAGACGAAAACGAGACGGCGGACGCTCTAGCAGGCAGAGCACGATCTCTGATGAGTGGGAGTTGGCTCCGGAGATTATCCTGGAGATCTTCGCCCTTTGGGGGACCCCTCAAGTGGATCTCTTCGCCTCCAGTGTCAACCGGAAGTGTGAAAGGTTCTGCTCACGGGAATTTCCTCCAAGAGGAGCCTTGGGAGACGCATTCGTGGTGGAGTGGTCCTTCCCACTGCTGTACGTGTTTCCTCCAGTCCCCGTCATCCCGCAAGTGCTGCGGAGGTTACAGAGGTTCGGTTCCCGGATGATCCTCATTGCTCCGGCATGGGCCCGGAGGACGTGGTACCCGGACCTTGTCCATCTGCCCTCCATGTCGTCTTCCTTACAAAGACGATCTGCTCTCACGGGAGGTGGGGGGTCAGGTTCTCCGTCCAGAGGTCAGATCCCTCAACCTTCACGCTTGGCTTCTGAAAGGTTGAGGAATAATGATTGGGACCTCCCTGAAGACGTGATGGAGGTGTTGCTTTCAGCCAGACGGCCGGCAACAAAGTCCCTGTACCGTTGCCGTTGGAGAAAGTTCTGCGACTGGTGCGGGGCTAAGAATGTGGATCCTTTTTCATGTGACATTCCTGTGGTTATGTCTTTTTTGCTTTTTTTAGCCCACAGGGGTTTGCAAGTGGGTACCATTAAAGGTTACCTTGTGGCGCTGTCCATATTTAAGCGCTCGTCTGAGGAGTGTTCTTATTTTAAAATCCCTTTAGTTTCTCAGTTTCTGAAAGGGCTCATTAATGTGTTGCCTCCGTCACCTTTCCAGGTGCCCGGGTGGGATTTGAATCTTGTTCTCAAGTTTGTAATGGGTGCTCCATTTGAGCCTTGACATTCTTGTCCTTTGAGACTGTTAACACTGAAAACTGTGTTTTTAGTTGCGGTCACTTCCGCTCGCAGAGTGAGTGAGTTACAGGCACTGTCTGTTAAGCCACCCTTCACTGTGTTTCATAAGGAAAGGGTTGTCCTTAGAGTTCGTCCTTATTTTCTTCCGAAAGTTGTGTCGGATTTTCATTTGAGCCAGAAGGTCATTCTTCCCGCATTTTATCCTCCTCTGCATCCTGGTAAGGACGAGGAGAGGCTCCATAGGTTATATCCTAGGAGGGCTTTGAGTTTCTACATTTCACGCATGTCCCGGGTCAGAGTGGACGATCAGCTCTTCATTGGTTACGCTGGAAAGCGTTTGGGACAAGCTGTGACTAAGCAGACTTTGTCTAGATGGATTATCTTGGCAATTTCTGAATGTTACCGCCTGGCGGGTAAGGACCCTCCAGTAGGCTTACGGGCCCATTCGACTAGGGGTATGGCTGCCTCTACTGCCCTGCAGAGGGGTGTTCCTATTCGTAACATCTGTGAAGCAGCCACTTGGGCTTCGGTCCATGCTTTTGTATGTCACTACTCCCTAGATTCTACCCATGGGCAGGATCTGGCCTTTGGCAAGGCGGTCCCTTACTCTGCAATTTGATTGGGCATTCTAAATTTGTATATTCTAAATTCTTTTCCCACCCCCTTGCGTTGGTACTGCTTTGGGAGTCTGTCATAGATATGGAATACGTCAGAGGACCCAATCCCCTCGAAGAACAAGTTACTCTCTTACCTGGTAACGTTCTTTCGATGGGATAGTCCGACAACGTATTCCATATCGCTCCCTCCCTGCCTTCCCCGGTACAGAATTTCTTATGCGATTGCAGCTTACATTTCTGCAAGGCTTTCTGTGGTCATACTGGCAGAAGATTGGTGCCACACGTTCTGGGAAAAAACTACAACTGAGGCTACAGGTGTCGTGTGTCCTACTTATAACATCCGGTGACGTCAGCTCGGAGGAGGTCCTCGAGGACAGCGTATCGACGTCATCGACGCAGAAAGATTTTCCAAAGCAGCGCAGCTGTGGTGATTACTGTCATAGATATGGAATACATCGTCAGACCATCCCATCGAAAGAACGTTACCAGGTAAGAGAGTAACTCATTCTTTACTTATATTACAACTCAATATTTTCTATGTATTGATTAAATATTTTTGTTTGTTATCTGTGTCTAAGGTATGGACAAATCTGAAAACTTGATTGAACAACAGCGTGCAAAGAGCTGGGGCCAAAAATACACTTCCAGGAGAGGTTGGAGAAGCAGCAGCCACAGATCATATAACATGCACCAAGGAGGGAAAGCTTATACAGACAATGAAATTAGCAGCAGCATCAACCAATCACACCAAAGACCTAATTCAGGCCACAGGGGCCAGGACCTGTCGAACTGGGCTGATGACGGCAGGGCTCTCAATCATCCCGTGAAATCGACTGCAGTTCTGGATACGCACACTGTCGTGAAAGTTTGTATATGTAGCAAATGTGGAATTTGTATCAATCAGTCAACAACTGCTGATGCTGATCAGCAAACATACAATGGTGAGCAACAGACTACATGCACAGACTGTATGAAGAGTTTCTCCACATCATCAAACCTGACCAACGAGCAAAGGAAATGCAATGTACAGAGGCCCCGCATGTGTACTGAATGTGGGAAAAGTTTCAAAACAACACAGCTATTGATCAGGCACTTGCGCATACATACTGGAGAAAAACCGTACACATGTGTTACATGTGGGAAGAGCTTCCGACAGACAGCTCACCTTATCAAACACCAGCGCATGCACAGCAGACAGAATAAGCCCATATGCTGAAACTAGAAAGAGCCCAACCAGTGCCAGGAGAAGCTAAAATAGAGTGAATAATGATGGCACTGCTCCCGGGTCTTTGCTGAAACCCTAAAACAGAAGAGACTCCATACAATGGATCGCTACGAAGTTATAGCAAGACAATGGCATCCATTTGGTTGCATTGGGTATTCAGTAGGCTTGTAGACCCTTGAAAAGCACACTTTTGAGGTGTACATCTCAAAACTGTCCACTTACATTTTCTGAAGACACATAGGCCATAGCCCTTACCTCGGTGCATGCTACACAATTTTGAAAACTGGATCTGTCTAACTCGAGATGTTCACTTTTTTGTATTTTTGTACATGCGCAGTAAAAGTGTAGTAAGAACTTTGTGATTTCGTATATGTGATGTTGTCTAATATTTATACTGAGCCCATTGCCACTGTAGAGGTCTTACGGTGGTTGACCTTGTCCGAGAGGTGGCATATTGTGACCCCACCTGTATGTCTCCACACTGTAGTCTGTGGTAAAGAAGGAAAAGGGTGAAGGGGGAGAGGAGATGGAGAAGAGACTAAATGGATTCACAGGGTGGAGAATGGCATAGGAGTATGTTTGTAATAGAGATGCAGGTTTCATAATTTTGATTACCTAAAAATAGATATTAACAAACATTTTGAAGCATCCGCTCCTATCGAGGCAGGCTTTAGTGTGATGGCAACTGCATGCATGTGGTGTGCGGTTGCATGATGGGCTTCAGATTTCCTCACGCTGCCCTCCTAGTTTGGAGGCTTTCACCAGCTTACTTTTGAAAAGAAACAATCACTGTACTATGGGAGGGTGCTGGGTTTGCCAAGTCACCGCCAAGAGGTGGACGTTTTCTAGAGGTGAGCATGGGGAAACATGGGGCAAGAAGTAGAATAGGAGAGAGGGATGATAGACTTAAGCTCCTTTAACTTGGGAATGATAAAATAAGACCTGGCTGATTGAGATTAAGGTGCCTGACATTTATACTTGCTACTAATATCCTCATAGATAAAGATTGCAATAATGTAGTACAGTATACCTGGAGTCGAAGAGATAAGGGCTCCAGTTAAGGGGCAACATATTCAAGCTGGAAGCCACCAGTCAGGCAAAAAAGCCCCAAGCACACCATTCACTGCCTGCTAACAGCTGATAACCACCACCCAAATGCTGCCGGGGGCTTGCGTGGGGGTGGCACTTGCTACCCCTGGAATCTGATGGGCCACCCCGGAGGGTGCGGGCGGGCGGCGGGGGGGGGGGGGGGTTGGGGGGGATGGGGGGGGGAGAGAGAGAGAGAGAGAAAATATATATATATATATATATATATATATAATATATATATAGGATGGCCCCTCAGCAGACCACAGTCTGCAAAGACAAGTGAAAAGAGCCCCACAATCCATGCACCAATTGTAGTCCAATGAACTGTTTAAAATGGCAGAGATGTCTAGAGTATAGAAGCCGGAAGCCAAAGATTAGATGGAAGTGGAGCGGAAGGTACCGAAATGGTACATCGCCAATTACAAACCCCCCACAGAAGCAAAAGTGCATGAAAATCCAGACAAGCCTTCCACAGATGAGGGCTCTGTTATACTTTACGTGCAGTAGACATGCATAATGAATGTTGTGCAGTCCATGCGAAGGAAAGGAGATACAGATGAAGCACGTTTACTTGCCGGCCATATTAGAGAATGATCTAATCAGTGGTCTGTCATCTGGCCCACTCCAGGCCCCCAGTCCTTGCCCTATACCTCACAACAGCTGCTTGTTAACCCTGCATGCCGCTTCACTGCCAAACCAGAAGACTCAACAATTGAAACCCCCTCCGTGAGACCCGCCAAGCAGAGTGAAGATCCACCCAAGCACATCCCACCACCAGGCCCAAAGCCCAGCCCAAACCATTCAAGAATATTCTGAATCGGCAACTGTAAAGACTGGAGGGGGGTGTCTGTAGTTCTGCTCTCTATATGATAGAGGGAGAGGCACAGAGGACCCCAGCCAAGATTCTCTATTGTGGTAGCAATGGACGAGCAATCAAGGCCTAGCTTCTCAGGAGGTGATGCAGGCTGGTTCTTAAGTACAGTGTCGTCCCCAAGCCCCCACAAAGGAATGTCCACACACTGTATTACTGAAAACACAGTCTTTATATAATTAATATTCAAAGGTATTTACACTATCACAATAACTTACTTTGTACTCCGAAGTCAACAATGGCAAATATATTCAATTGTAAAGTGGTACCACCAATAGACCTCTTTAAAGTGCATCACCTATACTGTTAAAATGTCACAGATCAATAACAAGGAAACCAGCAATAGAGAGAGGATGGAAAGCAAGATGGTTGAAACAATAGGCAGAATACTGGCCTCTACCGTTAAGCACAGTTCTGTGTGGAGATCCCCCCCACCTGGGCAACCTGTAAAATAGAGATATAGTACAAGCCCAGTCCATATATTACTCAATAGTCTTGTTCTCTCCTATAATGTTTTTACCCCCCCCCCCCAATGGACCTTGTAGGGGAAGAGTTCTTCGGCGAAGCGTCGACGGATCCTTCTTGAGTGACCCCCTTTCAAGCAGGAGTCAAGAAGAAAGTGAACTTGGCGTTGACATCGTCGATGAGAAGTTCGAGGGTGCCGAGACCACCGCGTCGATCTAGGCGGTGCTCGTCGGCAACGTCCTGCGAGGATGAGGTGTGCGGGGCACCTCGGCATTTGATAGTTCTGGACCGCAAAGAGTTTCAGAAGAACTGTGGCCCAGCAAGGGCGTCGAGTCGTCGAAGTCTCTGTGGCCTTCAGCTGGTAGGAAACCCACCGGCGGATTCTCCTCGGCGCGTCGGCGGCCTTGACTCTCTCCGGCAGGATAAAGCAGTCGTCGGTGCGGACAAGGGAGTCCTTCGATTCAAATGTTCTTAGGCAAAGGCAAAGGAGCAGGCGCCTCCGGTTGTCGGCAGCACGGCGTCAAGCGGTCCCCTCTTCTGGGGCAACACAACTTCGATGGGCCTCCAGCGGTTACACAAACCTGCAAGCCGTGGTCGACGGAAGTCCGGGTGCTTCACTTCGATCTCCTCGGCGGTCCCGTCTCCGGTCGGCAGCCTTTCGAGGGTCTGTCTTCCAGGGAGCTTCGGCGAAGGTCAGCGGTGCTCGATGGTCCCTCGGAGCACAGGAAGAGGGCTCCTTACCAGGTCCTCTCTCGGATCAGTCTTCAACGAATTCGGCAGCTTTCAGATCAGGTCGGAGCAAATGCAACAGCAAGTATTCTTCTTCCAGCTTGGCGTCGAGGATCAGCAGTTCCAGTTACTCTTCAAGTGTAGACTCAGCTTCTGAACAATTTCCAGTGGTGAGAGGTCCCCAGATATACTATCCTGTCTCTCATCCACACTGCTGGGTCACACGCAGCAGCCAATCATACAGAAGGGCATTCATGCAGTCAGTCAGCCAATCAGGCACACAGTGCATTCAGGCCATCCTCCTCCCTCTCAGACACTCACAACAAGGAATGTGGATTGGGACAAGTACCCGGCCATTCAACACTACACACTGCATTCAGGCCAGTTTCGGGCAGGGCTGTCTCAGTCTTTGTCTCTCATACCAGAAACCTGACAGCCACAACAAGAAGTGCATATTAGTCACACACTCCATTCACCCAGGTCCCACCCACAGGGTGTACCCACAACATACAGTCACTGGGAAGGCTCCAGCCAGTGTGGTCTGGACTTCACAACAACTCCATATATGGAACTGCCACCCAACAGCCTGTCAGGGGGAAGGGACAGAGTCAGGGCTTCCCAGGACTTTGGGGAAAAAAAAGGTAACAGGCAATAGAAAGCAAGAGGCCACAGGGGCCATCTTGTTTTCTATCAGGAATCAACTGATTTCAATGGCATGGCCTGGGTATCCCAAAATGGAGGATACTCAGAGTACCTGTCAAATTCAGCATGGAGCTGCACTAGCCCATACCCTGCTCTGTGAGCCACCCACAGGTGCCCAAAAACATACACTAGGGGCACAGGGTTGTACCCCCACCCATGGGTGCCATAAGGGCATCCCATGGGTCTGTACACCAAACCAAAAACAGGAAGAGCTGCACTGCCAGGATTCCCACATGGACTCCTGGGCAGAAAACAATACAGAACACAAATGAAAAAGGACTACAGGACAAGGACAGGGAGGCCCTGTCCCTCCAATGCATTTCCAGCATCACAGCACCTCCCAACAGATCCCCTGGTCCCATCGCCCACCCACTCCACAACCGACCTCCAGCAGACAGTTGCCTGAGTGATTCCTGAGCCCGGACAGACAGTTCACCCACCCAGTACGTGCAGCAACCTCCAGTTGAGGCTATCCTCTGCCCAACCCCCTACTGCCCAGAGTCTGGCACGGACACCTAGGGTTTAGGCTCCAAACCATGCCAGTTTTCAAGCAATAAGCCAGGACAGCAGGCACAGTCCACCTGGCAGCCACCCATTGCCCATCCGGCACTGTGCCCCACCCCCTCCCCCACGAGCGGTGGCCAGAGTTGTGTCTGTATGGCATGGCAAGACTACAGGTATGGGTGCCTGCTCAGAACTCCCAGTGAGAGCCCCAACCACAGAGCGATGCAATGTGCAAAATCTGTGAAGCACTGAGGCAGGCCATCCTAGGGATGACCCCCTGGGATGATTGGGAAATACAGGGCTCCGTGTGAAGATGTCCCCGCCAAAAAGTTGCAAATAAATGGCTTTTTTTTTGCAGGGACATTATTACATGGAACATGCGAAGGACACCCCTGCAACCTCCAAAACTCAAAACTTTTTTTTCCTAGAGGAACGGGGGACACCCAACCGCCGCTCCCGTTGACCCCATGTATATGGCCACCATATATAATGTCACCACAACCTTTTCACAGCGACATTATGTATGGCGACCATATGTATGGGTACAATATTACCGGTCACCCCTGGCAGCCATGTAAATCAGCAATAAGTCCACAAAACAGGAAATAACGTTGCACAATGTATGCACATACAAGCTGACGCCATGACCAGCAAGCACATGTTTGGAAAAATAAATGACAGCACAGTAGACAACAGGCACGAGAAAAGTGCACAAATTATATGCGTAGTGGCGAAGTACAATTGACATCAATAAGCCCAGAGAACACTTCCTAGCATGACCAACGACAAGAGACACATGCTCCTATTATGACCAACGACAAGACACACATGCTCCTAGCATGACCAACAACAAGACACTTGGAATAACACAGACAAAATACAGGTAATCACAACAGACGCAGACAACACTCATGGGCCGGCCCTGCGCATAAAGCCTGAATACAATTGAACACAAAGGCGAAAACAACATGAATGTCAAATAGACACACACAACATGCACAACAGTATACAATTGACCAGAATGATCCCAGACGACTAGGAAGAGCAATACACACACAAACACAAAAAACGCATGCATGAAATGCAGTCCACCACCATAGACACAGAAAATATGTATTTGTTTGTAAATGCACAGTGAACACATAGGCCCTCATTACAACACTGGCGCTAAACCATGTCGCTATTAGTACCATGGTTGGTGCCGGTGTTGTAACGGGTCCGCCATGGTTCAATCGGGAATTGCCACCCCATTCCAAAGTTGGCGGGGCGGTAATTCCCCATTGAACCATTGCCCTTCCCCATTCCCATTTTCGCCCCATAGGGCTCTATGGGAATGGGGAGGCGCTAAGTACGGTACCGCCAATTGCAGTACCGTACTTAGCACCAAGGTCTCTTTGCGGTTCCCTACTTTAACGGCTGGTCTAGACCAGCCGTTCATGTCGGGTCCCGCAAAGGGACCTCGTAGTAAGGCACTAAGTGTTTAACGGCGCCGCCGCCTTTTACGGCACCGTTAAACACTTAGCGCCAGGGTCCTAATGAGGCCCATAGTATTAAGTATTCTTTTTTTTTATTTTTTGTATATGGTTATAAACCTTTACAAAACAATCAATAGCAAAATATCATAAATACACAATAGAAGAGATTAAAAAGATGCAATAAAAAGAGAATACACAAATAAATGTACATGACTCATGCAACACACGATAATTAAGGGGGTCATTACAAGTTTGGAGGTAGCCATGGCGCTATTAGCGCCATGGCTGCCTCCAAATCCGGGTCCGGTGTGGCTGAATGGGGATTTACCGGGACATTCCAACCTATGCGGACCCGGTAAGTCCCCATTCAGGTAACCATTCCCATTTGAGCCCCCATATGGCTCAATGGGAATGGGGAAGGCGCGAATAACGGGCCTGCAAATTGTGGGCCTGTTATTAGCTCCAAGGTCCCTTAACAGGACCCGCAGAGAACGGCTGGTCAGACCAGCCATTCTTGCTGGGACCCGCTAAGGGACCTCGAAATAGGGTGGTAAGGGTTTACCGGCATCATTACCGGTGACCGTTCCCTTACCGCCCAACTCATAATGACCCCCTAAGACTCCTTGTCCTAATGACCAAAGATTTACAAAGATACATTTTTTCTCATTTTGGAACAATTAAAACAGTAACAATAACTCAATAAAATGCTGAAATTGAGAGTCTGGCTAGATGATCTGACCCGTTAGCAAAAATAAACCTCAATAGAATGAACAGATAGCCTAGAGGAGCATAAGACACAGCCAAGTGAACAGACAAAACCAGAAAGAGGTGATGACCTTTATAATAAACGACTGTGCAGTTGTAATCAATCACTGGATGAAATTACAACTTTCCAGGACCTGGACCAATGCTATTGTCAATGTGCTGTCATGGCCAGAAATCACTCTATCTCAGAACATGTCAGGCAAAAACCGCACACTAAAGACCTCACTGCCCAGGTACCTTCACACTCCATTATTAAACGATGTAATGATTGCTTGGATGGAACTTTACAAACGCTACACAATGCTGTTGAGAGCTCTCCCATCGCCCTTTTGGACAAAACTTTCCCCGTATGAACAATATTCAAACACATTCTCCGAAGGTTCGGTCTGAATTTCCATTCTGGGAACTTTAGCAAATATCTCGGTATGAAACCAACTTTTTTAGCAACCTTCTGGAATGAGTTCATGGGAGAAATATCACACACAGTCAATAGTTTCAAACCAGTCCATTTCCTCCAGGGTCTTCTTGGCCCTGGTATTAAGCATTATTATTAGTACTATTATTAGTAGAGTACTTATTGAGTGCCAACCTACCTTTGGGAAGCAACAGAGCGGTTTACAAGTTATATAGTAATATACACTTTTGTGTATGACACAGGTACACCCACAAGCTACGCGCTGACCAATAACAACACACTGGGTTTCACAACCATGGACAACATGTACATATTGTTTCCAATTGCGACAAAGTCACCTGTTTAGCAGCTGTGACAGGACACCGGGGAGCTTTGGGGGCAGGGGGGACCACCCACTCAGTGATACAGCCCCTGGAGATGATGGATCCTGCAGAGCTCTCCCAGACCTTCGCTGAAGGTGCCCAGGATGTCAGGGGGCATGAAAAAGTGCACAACTCATGTTGAAGAACAAAGACAGCCCAATGCAGGCTCCCCTCCAACCTTCCTTAAGAGACCAAATAGGGAATCTCCAACGTTATGACAAAGACAGCCCAGTGCAGACTCTCCTCCAACCTTCCTCAAGAGACCCTAAAGTTATGACAAAGACAGCCCAATGCAGGCTCCCTTCCAACCTTCCTCAAGAGACCAAATAGGGAATCTCCAAAGTTATGAAAAAGACAGCCCAGTGCAGACTCTCCTCCAACCTTCCTCAAGAGACCCTAAAGTTATGACAAAGACAGCCCAATGCAGGCTCCCTTCCAACCTTCCTCAAGAGACCAAATAGGGAATCTCCAAAGTTATGAAAAAGACAGCTCAGTGCAGACTCTCCTCCAACCTTCCCCAAGAGACCAAATAGGGAATCTCCAAACCTATGACAAAGACAGCCCAGTGTAGGCTCTCCTCCAACCTTCCCCAAGAGACCAAATAGGGAATCTCCAAAGCTATGACAAAGACAGGCCAACGCAGGCTCTCCTTCAAGCTTTCCTCAAGAGACCAAATGGGGAATCTCCAAAGTTATGACAAAGGCAGCCCAGTGCAGGCTCTCCTCCAACCTTCCTTAAGAGACTAAATAGGGAATCTCCAAAGTTATGACAAAGACAGCTCAGTGCAGGCTCTCCTCCAACCTTCCTCAAGAGACCCTAAAGTTATGACAAAGACAGCCCAATGCAGGCTCTCCTCCAACCTTCCTTAAGAGACCAAATAGGGAATCTCCAACGTTATGACAAAGACAGCCCAGTGCAGGTTCTCCTCCAACCTTCCTCAAGAGACCCTAAAGTTATGATAAAGACAGCCCAATGCAGGCGCTCCTCCAACCTTCCTTAAGAGACCAAATAGGGAATATCCAAAGTTATGACAAAGACAGCCCAGTGCAGGCTCTCCTACAACCTTCCTTAAGAGACCAAATAGGGAATCTCCAAAGTTAGGAGGACTTTTGTCCCAGAGGAGCGCCTCCTAGATCCAGAGAGGGCGAATTTGTTGGGGTTCATCATTCTCTGTATGGTGCTTAGCAACTGTGGGGAAAAACACATCTTCAAGAAGTGCTGTTCCTGTTATTTTTGTTTTTTCTCTGCAATCCTGGTTCTTGAAATAAACCTTTCAAATAACTTGGTAAACGTGTGTGTGCTGTGTTGTAGTACTCCCTACTTGACACGCATGGTTTTAGAAGTGGGATCACAGAATTTGCTCCACAAGACTCAGTCCATGTGCCATTACACAAGGTCCATATTATAGGGGAGAACCTTAATTCCATTTCCCAAAGTAAGGCGACTATCTGAACACTGACTTTCGAATTCCCTGATATGTTACACTGGATTGGTGTATTGCCCAGTCTGCTTCTCCCTACAGGGGATTGAATCAAAGACCCTTACACATTGTACCCATCTACACTCCCTTCCCGGTGTCTAGGGATACCTATCCATTCTTTCTCCTTGGCCTAATCCTTTGAATCCTGTGAGGAGGGTGACCCTTCCATCTCAGAGTAATCCAGTTCCATGGAAATTGAGAAACTGGCAACCATGTGGGAGCACCAAAGAAAGTTCAAGATCCAAATGAAAGCCCATTGCAGAGTTAAACTAAGCCAATTCCCTGGGGCTAAGCCCTCCCTCGCTAGACTTAGAAAGGTGGGGGGGGGGGTAAGGTTAATTCCAATATATTATCCGTCCAAGGCCAAAAGAAGTGTTCTCTAGTATTCGGTCTGAGAGTAAAGGGTCCCACCTAGAGCACTGCTTGTTCAAGTAAGATCCGACACAAGTCTCTTGAAGCAGGTGGTAGAGCACCAGGCGCATGCATTCACAACGTCACTAGGGATCAAAGATGGGCCAGACACACAAGTCCATTCACAGGTGCACGCAAACTGATCTCAACAAGGCAAGAATACATGAAAAGTCAAATGCATCTTGTGTGAGACACGGATTCATTAAGGCGGTCTCAGTTTCCACAGGGTCAGCTGTGTGTGGGTTTAAAGGACAGAGCAAAAGTCCTTCAGTCCTCTTCAGTCCACGGTTCTGTGCTGTCCTGGCAGCTTGACACAATGCAGTGTTGTGCTGTCCCCCAGCTTGAGACAATGTGGTGCTGTGCTGTCCTGGCAGCTTGACACGATGAAGTGCTGTGCTGTCCTGGCAGCTTGACACAATGCGGTGCTCTGCTGTCCTGGCAGCTTGACACAATGCAGCAAGTGTATGGATATGTAGAGGTCAACAACAAAACAAAGAATTGAAAGAATTTCTCTCGCAGTTCTACTTCGGAAGTCAGGGGCACTGTCCTTCTCACGCACAGCCACTAGGCAAGGTATCCCCCTTGAACTTCTTGCTTTGTTGTCTATCATTAGCTGGATTTAGAATGGCTCTGCCATGTCTCCATCCACTCTCCTCTCATGCTTTGACCACAGCAACACCCCATAAAGGTGAGTGTGTGAGCGCCATTTGTTCTCAGTGTTATTGATTGGATCGATCTCGTTGGAAGTATAAATGCGAGGTGTTTGAGAATTTTCTTTCCTATGAAGAAATGGACAGTTTTTCTACTAGTCTTACATTTGCAGCCCTAATGATGCCAGTGATCCAAAGTGGCAATCCTCTGCCTACTGTCTGGGGCATGGTGGAGTTAGCCAGGGGATCCTTCCCACACCATCCCCGGCCACAATGGCCACCTCACCATCCACCACTGTGGCCAGGCTGCGGCCTTCATTACAATGCCAAGAAGCAGGACAATAAACTACTACTAGAACTAAAAAGAGGGGTTTCCCATCTAAGACAAATAAAAACACACATTCCACCTGTTTTTCTGCAAAGATACCCGATTGGGGAAGACCCTGGTGCATTTCTCATCAATTTCAAGAGCGTAATGCAGACGGGCGGCTGCGCACAGGACAGATGGGGAAACAGCACCCCTCTCTTCACGGCAGGAACGTCAAGCAGCCTATCGAATCTTAAATCCAGTAGGGGCTACCACTATGCCGGCCTCAAGCAGGTCGTATTAGAGTGTATGTATCCACAAAAACTCCAGGAGATAGGACTACTGTCAAACAAGATCCTCTGCCAGTGGTCGCATCAAATCATAGATGGGAGAGAGTCAGAAGAAGGACACAGACTCTTAGATGCCATTTTTCAGGATGTTTTATTAAAGTAAGAATTATAAGGCCTATCTTTCTCTATTATAATTATGCGTGTGCCTTACCTATCTTAGTAACTCAGGTGCTCGTCAGTCCAAATAAAGAAGTCTGCTGTCCAAAACTGCGCTCACTGGCCCTACCACTACATAAACTAACTTGGGCTCAGAGAATGGCTCGCTTCTCCTCAGGATACTTCTAGTATCAATCTGTAGATTAGTATATGTCCCGGGAGGATGGCTCAGCAGCAACGTGCGCGCCTTGGAAGCAAGATGACACGAAGCAACACAGGTTCAAACCCCCGGGTCCGCGCTTAGAAACCTCTTGGTGTTTAAACGCGTTATAAATACGCACCTAAGACACACAAAAAAAAACAATTACGCAACAAAAAAAAACAAATTCTGTAACAGCGCCTCGATGCCCGCGGGCTAAGTGAGCGCTTTAAAAAAGTAAAATATAAAAAAATATATATGTGATCCTTAAATGGCTTCTTATGACTTCTGTGATCAGTCTCTGTAACTCTTCAAGTGGGCTACTGTATATCCCCCTTTCTTCAGGAACCTGCTTTAGGGATCTCTCATAAGTGGCCCACTCCTGGTTGTGGCTTTCAGAAAATTCCTGGATACTTTGCTGTTTGGGGCATCTGTCCACCCTCTAATTATTCCTGAACCTTGGCCTTTTCCCCTCCTTTTGGAAAGTTGATTATGGGTGTGTGTTTTACATTGCTGTTTGTTTTGAAACTAGGGCTTTTTGCCTCTTAGGAAAGTCGATTCGGGGTGGGTTTACAATGCCCCCCCCCATGTCTTCTGTCCACACTGCTCCTGCGTTCCTCTGTCGTTGCCTGCTTGTTGCCTCCTGTGTTTCTCCTTTTGTGTGAACCCTCCCTTCTGTTTCCTCCTGTGATGCTCAGCTTGGGCTGTGCTTCTTTCCTCCCTCATGCTCCATTCTTGCCTCCTCGCACCCTCTGTGGTGCTCCCAATGTCTCCCATCTTCTCAAACTGCTAATATATCTCCTATCCTATCCTTCTCACTAAGTTTGGTAGGAAAAAGTTCAAGAGGGATATCCTGGTCTCAACCCTGGCCTCCCTATCGTTGATACCCACATCAGCGCCTCCTCCAGACAGACCCTAACCGACATCCTCTTTGTCATTCCCTCTCCGGACCAATGGATCCATCATATGGTCTCGGCAATCTCTCCTATCTCTTCCTCTCCCATTAATGGTGGCACTTGGTGGGAGGTCCTCTTGGCCTCCTTCCACTCCTCCAAGACCATCATTACCTCCACCATTTGGTCCAGGCCCCTAGGCCCAATCTCCTCCTTTTCAATAGGCGTCTCCTGCATCTTATCAACTTCCTTACGTCTCCTGCTATTCCTACTAGCACCTCTCTGGCTCCTCTGCCACCCCTTCTTCTGTCTCCTCTCTGGCGCCTTCCTCCTTCTCTCTGGCTACTATGCCACCTCCTGCTACCACCTCTGTCTACTTACCACTTCTGCTGGGTGTACCTCAAGCCTGTACCCCACCCCAGAAATCTTTCAAATGTAACCACCTGCTCCACATAGCTACTCTCAACACTCGCTCTGCTGTCAAACACTCTTCTGACATCTGCCACCTTCTCGAAGAACCTGACCTGGATGCCCTCGCTCTAACCGAGACATGGTTCACGGCCAGCTCTGTCACGAGTTTTGACACTCTCCTCCCTAATGGCTACAAGATCCTCCCAAAGACCAGAACCAACTGACCCGGAGATGGAGTAGCTCTGATATTTCTGGAGTGGGTCCCTGCTCTGTCATTTCTACTCCTCCTTTGAATGCCTTGTCTGCAGGCTCTTTCTCTCTCCTGGCCTCTCTCTGACTGTGGCCACCATCTACAGGCCACCTGTCCAGGTTGCCCTCTCAGACTGGGTTGACCTCTCCTCTTCTCCCCTTGCCTCTACCTCGCAACACTCTTCAGAGATCTCAACATCCAGCTGGATGCTTCTAATCCCTCCTCTGGGCTCTTCTGCAACCTCTGCGACTCATCTCTGCATTCTACTCTCTGGTCCAACACACTCTGCCGGATACACCTTGGATGTTCTCATCTCCTCTGACATGCCCCTTTGCAACCCCTTCACCACTCCTCTCTCTTGGACTGACCACTTTATGATTTCCTCTCACCTGAAACCCTCGGTAACCTCAAGGCAAAGCCCATCACAGCAAGGCCACCTACCTTCTCGGTAATAAGGACCATGATGTGTGTATCAGTGGACGCTGTTGCTGCTACTTTCTCCACTCCTCCTTCTGTGGTTGACTCACACTCTGACACAGCCCTCTCTAACATGCATCTTTCTAACTCCAACACTTTGGACATCCTTACCTCTGTCATGAGAATCCATCTGAAGCCTACCTCCAAGTGCAACTCTTGGTATGACTCTGACCTCACCACCCTGAAACGCAAGTGCAGGGTGGCTGAGAGGAAGTGGAGGGCTTCAGGCACATCCTCTGACAAACTGGCCTGCCGCCCGCTCCATAGGCAATACAGACTCTCTGTCCTGTCTAAGAAGAGAGACCGCATCAAAGCCCCCGTCTCTGAGGCCGCTAACAACTCAGCCGAACTCTAAGATCTGCAAGGAGCTGGTCAATCCTTCTGCAGTCTCCCCCTCTCATTTTCCCTCCCAGGCCCTCTGTAAGGCCCTGGGGCTTCTCACTTCCCCACTAAAACTCAGGACATCCTGTCCTCATTCTCCTCTTCCTCTTTCATCCAGCCTCTGGCCGTATCTCCCTCTTCTCCTCCTCCTTTCTCCTCTTTCTCTCTGACAACACCGGACGATGTTTCTAGACAAGTCTGATCTATTAAAGTGTCACCCAAACAGGTGCTCCCCTGCTCCTCCTGAACCATCAAGGACCACATTGACACCCTTGCTCCAGCCAATTTCTGTAATCACTCCTTCGCCACTGGATTTTTCCCTCTCTACTCAAGCATTCCCTTGTGCAACCCTTCCTTAAAAAGCCTTCTGCCGATCCTACCTGTCGGGCAAACTATCGCCTGATTTCTATCACTCCTTTCCTGGGCAAACCCCTGGAAAAGCCATCTCCCAGCTTACTCTCCACACTGAATCTGTTGGTTGTCTCCATGACCATCAGTCTGCCTTCTGAGCAGCCAGAGGCTCGGAAACTGCTCTCCTGAACACCCATGAAGATCTCTCTAATCTTGACTCTAGCCTACTCCCTGTCCTCATCCTCCTTGACCTTTCCTCTGGTTTTGACACGGTCAATCACGCCATCCTGGTCAATCGACTCTGAGAACCTGGGCATCACGGATCAAGCTCTGGAGTGGTTGACCTCCTTCCTCCTGGACTGACCCTCCCAGGACCAACTTGGGTCCTTTCTCTTCACCACCTCCCTCTCCACATGTGGTGTTCCCCAGGGCTCCATCCTCTCATCATGGCTCTTCAATGTCTAATTAGCCACTTTGGCCCATCTGATCCCTACCTTCTCTAACTTTCAGTGTTATGCGGATGACACTCAGCTCTCTTTCAGGCTCCCCTCAGCGTCTTCTCATCTTTCACTTATTCCTGACTGACTATCCGTGATTCAGGATTGGTGCACCTCCAACGATCTCTGTCTTCAGGCCAGTAAGGGGACCCCTGCTCCCGCTTTCCCTCTCTCACTCTGGCTGCCCTCCTTGGGCCCTCTTCCTTCACCTTCCTGTGAGGCAAAAAAGCCTTGGAGTCATCTTCGACGCCACTCTCTCCTTCTCTCCTCACATCACAAACCTTGCCAAGAAGGCCCACAATACATCGTATAGTACAAGCAAAAATAGTAGTGATTAGTATGATGCGGGTGAAGGAACATCCACTGCAATCAAGAAACCCAACGCAAAGGGACGAGGACAACCCAACAGACGTAATGGAAACAGTGGACATAGAGGCAACTCACAGCCTTTTTTATACCAGGCCCAAGACCGAAGAAATTGGAACGACAGGACAAAACAGACGTGAAGCAGCAATCGCTTCTAGTTAACCTCTCTGACTACAACCCGACTGAACTTGAGCAACAAGTCCTTAAAAAAGGACTGGGATTTGTTCTTACTAAGGAAAATTACCCCTTTAACTTTCGGATTGAGTTTAACAGTCTCATGAGAAAAATACATCTCCAAGAATTTTTCACACAGGAATCGACTATACCTTTTGAGGGATCTACCAACTGCACCGGTCTAAGAAACCCCTCCACCTTCTGCTCACCGAGCTGCAGTTTCCCACCAGAATCCCAGGTCTTTGAAAAGAAAGTACTCGCCAACATCACCTCAATTGAAGCTAATCTTCACAAACCGTTTCAAAATCTGACTAAACATGAGAAAGAAGCTTTAAAATCTTTATCTTACAACCCGACCATCCTCATTAAAAAGGCAGATAAAGGCCTTTTGATTCTGAATCATCAGGACTACATTAATGAATGTGAAAGTCGATTCCGAAATACTCATTACTATTCCCTTCTCAAAGAAGATCCAACCAAAGAACTACAGCATCTCATCTCTGATAAAATATCCAAAGCCAAAGATCGCGAATGGATTTCGAAACAAGAAGCTGTTTTTTTGATCAACACTAAACCCACCATTCCTACTTTTTACACACTTCCCAAAATACACAAAACTCTGGTTAAACACCCCGGCAGACCTATAGTGGCCGGTATTAACATGTTAAAGGCATGAAAACTTATCTTAAAGACTCAAGAGATGCAATCAATCCATTTGAAAACTTTGAAAACAATCCAGATACATCAATAATTCTAGGTTTGGACATTGTGTCCCTCTATACTAATATTCCTCAACAAGCCCCGCTGGACACTATAGAGGAGATTCTTTTGACTAGACAAGATCAAGACCCTGTCCCCACATCGTTTATGTGGCGTGTAGAGATAGCAATTATTTTGAATTCAATGGTAACTTTTACCATCAGAGAAAGGACTGTGATGGGGGCCACTATGGCCCCTAGCCTGGCTAACCTCTATATGGAGATATTTTAAAAAAAACACATTTATAGCAAGAATAATCCATTTATTGACAACATAAAAAAATGGACTTGCTATATTGATGACATTTTCGTCATCTGGGAAGGAGCCATTGATACTGCCAATACTTTCTATACTTTCTTTGCCTGGCTCAACACGCTGAATCCCCACCTTCAATTTATGCTGACCGCCAACAAACTCACCACCAATTTCCTTGACCTGACAATCTTGCATCGAAATGGTGCACTGAAACTTTATCACAAGCCTACTGATAAGAACTCTCTGCTGGACTACAGAAGTCATCATATCAAACACTTGAGAAATAACTTACCATTTGGTCAGTTTTTACGCCTTAAACGTAATAGCTCTGGCAACGCCACCAATGAATATGAAGCCAAACTGCTCACTACCAAACTGCGACAAAGGGGATACCCTAAGAAAATTGTGAAACGTGCTGCGAAACAAGCCTTCAATAACAACAGGGAAGCCTTCCTGGAAGATAAACCTGCAAAACCAAGAGATGAGAGAATCGTTTGTGTCGATACCTTCACAGACTAAAGCCTCAGAATTAAAAACATCAACAAACATTGGAGAATCTTCAACACAGCCAAGAGCCCTCTACCACCACCTATTTCTGCCTATAAGAAAAGTGCGACTATAGGTAATAAGGTTTGCAGTAGCAAATTTAAAACCAGATACCCTGCGACGCCCAGTCTCACCACATTATGGGGCATGACACCACCAACTAAACATTTTCCCTGCGGCAGCTGTGGAGTCTGTAAACTGACTACCAAAACGAAAGATGTTTACATTAGAACCAACAAGCCCTGGGTACAAAGAGCCTAACAAATTGCAATACCGGCCACGTCATTTATCTTATTAAATGCTTGTGTGGACTACCTTATGTAGGTAAAACAATCAGAAAAGTCAAAACTCGCATTATGGAACATAGGAGCTCTCTAAAAAATAAGACTGAAAATACACCTATGTTCAAACACTTTACCCAAATGAATCATGGCTATCAAGACTTTACTTGGGCAGTTCTACCGTCCTTCAAAAGGTAGCAACACAGTTGCTTTGGAGAACAGATCATTTAGAAAAGAACAAGAAATGATCTACATGATGAACAGTGATGTGAGAGGTTTGAACGATTCAGTTGAGTAGCATAAAATCAAGAACTAACTACGACCTTACAAGATTCCCTCTTAAGAGTCAAAGGGCTTTCATGTACTACACAACAGAGAGACCTTATTGTCATTTTTGTTCTTCTGTATAGCTAATGCCAGGACTACCTCCGTCGGTCTTATTGTTACACACTGCACGTTTCTGCGATTTCTGCTATATTTAATCCACACAGAGTCTATGTGTCCAGTTTTGTACATTTATTTACCTATCTCTGAAGAGGGACTATTCCCTCCTCAGTATTGACGGGCCATTCATACTGTTAGCAACAGAGATACCTTCTTTTTGCCTTTTTTTGCCCTTATTATGACCTTTTTTTGGCCATTAATATTACTTTTCGGGTGTATGTCAGATATTAGGACTACCCTCATTTTTAGCCCCTTTTTAGTCCGGTCTGCCATTCTGGCTTCAGTTGTCCCTTTCTGGCACTATTGTCATGCTCCATCATGGCAGAGTTCGTACCTTCTCAATTCATCCGGATTTCTGATTAATGAAGTTTCGCCCCTCTGTGAGAGTTATTGCACTATGGTTATGAATTACCCTGTCCTAATTACTATTCATTGGACTTAACATGCTCCACTCTAAGATGGCGCCCTCGAAGCACGAGCATAATCAAGAAAGGACTGCGTTCTCGCATTGCTATGGACGCCAGAAAGCTTTGCTATTCAGCGTCCTAACGTGGATTTTTCAGCATTCCGATTTGATCGGCAAGCACTAGGAGCTCTGCTGCAGACGTCTCGTACCTCTTACCACTCTGCCATTAGGTAAATTGCTACCTTGCCCTCTGTAGGCACGGACTGCCAGCGACCCTATTTACTTAGCTTAGCTCTCGTGGTGTTTTGTTTTTTGCATTTTTGCTACAGTCTCGGCGGGCGGAATGATCCCCGGGTTGCCGCCTACAATGACGATTCCATTGCAGTTACTGCCACCGTCCTCCAGCGCTGACATTCTGAAGGTACATTGCCCTCTATATTGTATATCTACTGTGTCCATTCTAGAGAATTTAAATGTAGGCACGCAACACAAGTTACACCTAGACATGTTGTGTTTACCCTTACGGGCTGAACCTTCACGTCTGTGGTATTCATCTTCCAACTACTTGAACACTCATAACGAGGTTTACAGCTCAACGCTGAGGGTAATTTTCACATAATTCTAACCATCTTCATGAATTTACTTAACCTGATCCTAGTATGTATTGCGTCACGTCTAGGCTCTGCCTCCCGTTCTGACACCGGGTATTATACCTTTAATAATTGCAGATTGTCTTTACTCTCCGGTGGATTGGATTCCTCAGTCTATCGCGGGACCTCCTGATAAGTTCCAGGAAGGAACTTACATTTCCAGTGAGACTCACACTCTCGTTGCAGCCTCCAACTTACCCTCTGTTGGTACGGCTCCCTTAAGCTCTCTCAAACAGGTGAGTGCCAGGCTAGTCACCCTTATGATAGATTTTGATAGCATTGCTTTAGCAATTCAGAAGAGCTAAGTTGTCGCTTTTCTTTGCAGATTTGGCAACAAAGGGCCTATTAAGAAGTCCCACCATCTTACCCTTGAAGTTGTTTGCCCCCACGAGAACCATCCATGGTAATATTACCCTTGTAGTGCAGGTTCAAAGTTCCACTATGAGAACTGTGCTAGGAATTCTAGCTATTAGTTAGCTTACCCTTTATTTTCTTTTAATTCTACAGGTTTCATTGGTCTTACCCCCCGACCCCCTTTTCCCCACCTGGATTCTCTGAATAAGATTCCGCTCATAAAGTACCCTCCTGATGAATGTTCAATATTGATTTCTTTGGAACAGAAACAAGTTGAAACCCCTTTGCTCTGGATTGTAACAGAGTCAGCAACTACCATATTTTTCAATGATTTGATAAATATTAATGTATACAATGACTGAATGCGTTGATACATATAAAATTGTTTTTATGTAACACAAATCATTCACTGGTTTTGACGAATTCATTAATTGTTTTTAGAAAAGATTTTTTTGTCAAGAGCCTTAGTGCTAATATATGTCTAGTGATTTAATTCGGTTTTAATCATTGTTTATAATCTTGTTTATACTCAATTAAAATATTGCTGATTTTTATGTAAGTGTGCTATTAATTGCTACTTTGCTCAGTGGTACCAGTTACCCCGAACTCTATCTCGTCTATAAATAATATCCACTACCAGCCGCACCTCCTCAGAGGTATTCTTCCTTTTCACACTTTCCCCCAGAAGCTCACTGTCTCCACAGCCCTGGTTCTTTCTAGGCTGGACTATTGCAACAGCCTCTTTCGAATGGCTTGTGTCCTCCAACGTATTCCTCATCTTTTGATATCTCCAATATCCAGCTTCAGCTGCTTCAGAAAAACAATTCGGCAGAGGGCGCTGTGCGTCGATGCAGTTGATTCGATGTCCCTCAAGGGCCTCCGTCTCGAGGATGATGTCATCGAAGGTATACATATCACGCGCAGCGCCTGTTGGCTTCTGTTCTGTTGTTCCGAGTAAGCTTTCCCTTATTGAACTATGGAGTGCTTCAGATATTTCTTTGAGAATTATCAGAAAATGTCTTTCTCTTCGGCTCCAACAACCCCAAAGACCGGGTTTAAAAATTGCCGACACTGCAACGCCAAGATGTCGCTGACAGACCTGCACAGAGTGCTTGTAGTGTCTCGGTGTGGAGCACATGACCTTGGCCTGTCAACAGTGTCAGTCTATGACTGGAAAAGCTCTGAAGGAGCATAAAGGGAAATTG
Organism: Ambystoma mexicanum; assembly: GCF_040938575.1. Lineage (NCBI taxonomy): Eukaryota > Metazoa > Chordata > Amphibia > Caudata > Ambystomatidae > Ambystoma > Ambystoma mexicanum. Next base: position 14,896,128 of record NC_090925.1, on the reverse strand, counting down.
GCGGTAGGTAGAGTCCCCCCAAAAAAAACTTTGACTACCCCATTGAAAAGAATTTCTTCCGACGAAGTGAGAGAGGGCTCTCCTCGACGGAGAAATACTAAAAGTTCCAGGTCACGGAGTGGCTCCCACCACTCCTTGTCGCCATCAGGGAAATCGAAGAAAAGGCATCACAAATTGTCTACTTCAATATCCTCAACTGACTCCTCCCCAGAGAGGACTATCTCTTTCCCCACTAAGGCCTCTACTCCAACTGAATGGGAATCATTCAAGCAGGAAATGCTCAACATTTTTCGAGATCCAGCACCCTCGAAGCAAGTAGGCCATGCTCCTAACGTGCCTTCTGAAGCTGGTAAGTAAAGGGTTTGAGCCAAATCCAAACTTGAGTGGGACCACCTGAAGTTCCGGAAGCAGCTCAAGACCTTCCTCTTCTCCTCTGCTTTCTCTCTCTCCCCCTCGCCTGCTGACCTACCTGTCTGCTTCACTGACGGGTTGCTTGGCTACCCTGAGAGTCACTGGGTACAAGGCTCCTCCATGTCCAGTCTACCCTGCACTGCCTCTGGGCCAAATCCCTCATTAGGGACTGTAACTGTAACCTCTACAGTCCCCTGCCTCCTTGCACTTACCCAGAGCCATGCTGCCCTAGCTGCACTTACTCAGAGCAATGCTGCATTGATTGCACTTCCCTCTACCCTCTCCCAGGCACTCCCCCCTCCCCTCCCCGTGCACTTTGCTTTGTCGCACTTGCGCAATCTGAATGACACAAGGCTGAGTAAGATCGTTTGTCTTGACCTCCCTCGGTCTTCCCTCCCTTGTCTTGTCACGCCCAGAAACACTTGCGTTATAAATGACATATCATACCTTGGTTTATTATAGCTCAGTTTATTGTGGTCTTCTTCATCTTGTTTCCGCTGTATTACTTCTGCCTTTACCCATGGTACTGTTATCACTGGTTCTTCTCTCTCTATATTCAGCTTCTCAGCTCTTTCGTGTTATCACATTTTAAGTTCATCATGTTTAAGAGGAACTTAACCTCTTTTCCCTTGTCGCATGGTATTGGGATCACTGATTCTTCTCTTTATTTAGCTTTTCAATAATCTGCTATTGGATATTATCACAAATTGTCTTGTTTCAAGATTAACTTAGTTTGTTTTGTAACCAACACTAGGATGAGTGTGCTGTACAGCTGTACAGTATAATGATTCCCTCCTTGAGGCCACCCGCGACTCTCGTCTTTGCCGGGGAAGGTCTTCTGGAGTCTGATCCCTAGGAATCCCTCTCGTTTGGTCTGGGCTGCCTGTGTCTTTCTTTCATTGGCGCTTGCTTTCTCACTGTCCCTTCTCTCTGGTCTCTCGTCTCTTCTCAGTGCTGCGGTACTCGGTAGTGGGACCGGACACCCTGTGGCATCACTCGCACTGTGATATCAGTGAAGTTGCTTGGACCAACGGTCCACCACGGGTCCTGCTCCAAGGTCTCGCCACCATCTGTTCTCAGGCCTTGGCTCTGCTGGATTCTCATGCTTCAGGTTCTCTGCAGCGCTGGTGATCCTCTCTCTACTGTTGAGCAAGTTCGAAACTTGCAGGCTTTCTCATTCCTGCTTCCTGCAGGTGCTATGCGGTTTGGGGCCTTCCATGCCCAACGTCTGCGTTCCTCTCCCTCTCTGTCTCTCCCCTCTCTCTCTCTCTGGCTCATCGAGGTTACTGTAATCAATGTACTTGTGTCAGTAGAATGGTTGTCATTTAAAATGACACATTATTTTTCTGTAAGATGATCACATCTCAAGCAGAGTTTCTTCGTCCCAGTCTTGATTTGAAAAGGTTTTTCAACTCAAGATGATATTTGGGAGCATCCCAAGTAGGCCATCATGTTTAGAGTTTTAGGGAGTTCCTCAAGGGAGGTCCTACTTGCCTCTACCCCTAGGGAGTGTATAGCAGAGTGGGCTCATCTCCCCAGCCTCACAGGATGAGGCTCCCCCTTGAGGAAAAGGGAAAAATTCCCTCTTTTCATCACAGATGTCATCAATAAATGCATGGGGAGGAAATTAAGCAAATACATGTGTTATAATTCTTTAGTAAGTTCTGAAGGCACGCCTGTAAATCCTCACACCAGAAAAAATACAACCTGCTAGTGAAAAAAGGCCAACAGATTCTTGCAAGGATAACAAGTTTTAATCTTACAAAAAAATAGGTGTGCCAACAAAGAACTCTGCTTCCCAGGAATGTTCTGAGGAAAAAGAGTGCAAGCAGGAACTTAAAAGGGGACACATCATCATCTAGATACAGTAAAAACCTGCGCAACTGGTTGGTGCAACCAAATCCATGGTCAGCCTGCTCCATAAGGGATGCCATGCCATTGGCCCCTGCCCCGTCCGTCTCCATCACGCGGGGTCAGCTGGGCTCATCATCTCCAGGGAACCAAGGTCAAAACGGCAATTAGACACATTTGAAGAGTAGTTCTACTTTATCACTAAACAGTGTACCTGGCATGCTCGGAGACTAGCACAAGGAGAGTTTCTAGGTCACGCTATTCCTTAAACACACATTTCATTCATCCCGATCGCGTCTCTCGGCTCCTAAGTCTTCCACCCTCGCTTTTGACTTATAATATATCCCTCCCTGTACCTGGCATTACAAATCATGCCATTGTAGAATAAAGGTGGGACAACCATATTCTTAGATCTTTTATCGTTGATTGGTTTATGGTTGGAGGTCTGGGGTCGACTAGTATCTTGGAATTCATAGGTCTTTGGATTGGGGCATGAGCAGAGCCCATAACTCGTGGTTGGCTGGGTGGGTGTCAGAGGCCTGCAATGGCCTGTTTGTGATAACACGTACGCCAAGGCGCCCAGCACTGTCTTGTGGTCTTGCGGGTCACATTCTTTCTTGGAGCAACATATTGTCAGCACTTTGAGAACAAAGGGGGGTTTCTGTGAAAGTTAGCAGCAGCGTGGGCTTGCGGCCTGTGTCTCCTTATATGCGCGCCCTATGTCTAAATTGCATATAACATCATGATGGTATGGGGATCCTTGGGATGCCCCCTAGCATGTCACAAGTCTTCCAATGGGATTCACCTCACTCTAAAGCACCTAGGGGGGTGGGTTGGGGCCATTCCCTTCCCACCAGTTCCTACCCTACCTCAACTGAGCAGTCAAACAATTATATAACTGCACTTTAACTGAAGCCCTCCATGGAGTGTGGGGAATAGAAACTTCATAGCTAATTCAATTAGTGGACCCCGGCCTCAAGGACCATCTGAGCCTAGAATGTTTCTGCCACTATGACCACCGGGAGCAGGGAAAGTGAGATTCAGTCAACCTCCTCCCATTTTCCCTGAATGTGTGTGCCTAAGTGTTACTCCTCCAGGAAGACTGGGCATATCATGCACGCTTGTCCGAATCTTCAAGCTAAGAAACTCATGGACACAAGTTACAGTTGCATGTGGTCCAGCCAAGACCCAAAGCAGAACACGTTCAGGCAGGAATACCTGGAGGAGGATGCGCGGGATGAGGAACCCCTTTAAGAAATGCAGCTCCAGGTACAAGTGGGAGGAGAGTACATCAACACTAAACAAAGCAGTAGCACCACCATCGAAGGATTATTGTATTCAGGAACTAAATAAATGGCCATAAGGACCAATTTATTTCCCAATGAAATCATCCAAAACAAACAAGTCTGGATCGGTTGTGTACATGGCACTCAGGAATTCTACCCAAAAGTCACCCGAGCCCCAGAACAGAAGGAATTTTCATACCTTTCAAGGAGGAAGTTATGCCAAAAATTCCCAACGAGGTAGTGCTCAGTACCGACCTTACAGTGTTCCCCAATCGGATGAAAGCATCCCATAGTAAAAACGTAGCCTCGGTCTCCTCCCAAAAACGTGAGCCCCCATAGACACTCAAGGGAATGGATACACATAGGAGAATCAGGAGTTGTTCGGAGATAATGATATGATATGATAGGTTATTTATAACACGCTTAATACCCAGAGGTTTCTAAGCGCAGACCCGGGGATCGAACCTGTGGTGCTCCGTGTCGTCTTGCTTGCAAGGTGAGCATGTTGCCGCTGAGCTATCCTCCCAAGACAGGTCCTCCCAAGCCATCAATTGCTCTCCTTCTATGGGGGAAACAGGTTCCCTCCAACACTTATATATCTGGTGTAGCAATGATACAACCCTAAGCACAAAACTCTTAAAGGTGGAGAATGCAAACCTTTAGAAGGGTCCAATTGGAAGGGGAGGAGGCCACCTGTTTATCAGCCATGGCTGGGGATCTATAGGTTTTGGGGGCCAGGAAGTGTTACCTGCCCCATAATGCAACGCCAAGTGGTAGTATATAGTGGATCCCTGTTGATACTGTCAAGACTGCATGTATCATCTACAAAGCAGGAACAAGTAGCACACCAGCATACCTGGCAGCTAAGCTCCACATATCTGTTGGCACACACTCCTTTCGCACAAAATTGACTAAACGGCTAGAAAAACAACTAGTCCGCAAAGAGAGGACCCCCCCAAACAATCCTCTCATGTCATGCACCCACCCTCTGGAACGCAATCTCAGTTTTGACTCAGAATTCCCCTAAAGTTCTCCAATTTTGCAAATCTCTTTTCCAAAAGCACCTGACTAGGGACTAATCACAATCGACGCACAAACTACAACTCACAGTGCTGCGCTAGTATTAAAAGGTACCAGCTCAGGAGACCACCAGGGGGCATGGACCGAGATGGACGAATGAAGGCGAGCTCTCGGTGCCCTGGCCTCGTAATGGAGAAGAAAACCCCAATTTTTACAGGGTTCCCGAACCGTGTTCAGAAGGTAGTGACCCAATGCAGCAGGTGGCTCTCATAGGGAGGAATGCCCCCATGGGAACAGTGAGGATCAAATTAGGAGAGCACATGATTCCCCACCTCCTTCCTTTCACCCCACTCAGCCCTCTGTGGTCCCCCATACATCCATCCATCTATCTATGTAGAGTTGAGGAGTCAAAGTAACATAAAAATACTGAGACGAGGAAGAGTGATACTGGACTCTATGGTGATGAGAGGAGACTTCCTGTCACCCTTAAATCACATACTTCTCCCTTGGAAATGGGCCCGCTCTGCAGGGGTTGCCTGTGGTACTAGTGGACCCAGACTTGCCATTCACTGTCATTCATAAAGAGGGGTGGGAATTAGCTTCAAGTTGACACATTGCATATCAAAGAGGTGTTAGCCCTGCCTTACTGTTGTCTGTCCTGCAACCAAGCCCCTTTGCAGGCATGCCTTAATCATTTCTCATTAGTATGCACTGCCACCAGCCGAACTAGACAATAGGGAGGCAGATCCATGGGGCCTTTGATATTTTAATTAGGCTGTTCATGGCCGGAGGAAGGTGTACCTTCCCCCTTCTTGAGATGTCACATTCCACCTAACATGATAGGGGAGGATGGCACCTGTAGGCTGCCTTTTCCCGGAGTACACGTGACTATGTGTTTCGTGCGGTGAGCATGGAAAATCATTGATTTAAATTTTCAAAAAATCAAAAAGCCCAGGCGTGCGCACACTCCCAGTGCGGATGGTCGAATTCCTCACACTGATGTACAGCCCCATGAAAGTGGGCAAGATAGTCATGGCCTGTGCCATGTTGCACAAAATGTGCATCAGGCGGAACATTCCCTTGCTCCCAGACATGGACATGCCTCCCGCGGACAAGAATGACGACAGTGTAATGGAGCAGATGCAGACATGCAAAATGAACCATTGCAGGGATGACAGGGACCAGTGTGCAACCCACCAGGAACTAATCCAGAATTACTTCTGAGCACAAAGCACCAGAACAAGCCACACACTGCATGTGATACTGCACAAAAATAAATCACTCCAACACGCATCAAGAATGTATGGACGTCAATTTGAATGCAGAACCATGTGTATTTTTGTATAGTTCGCCCGAGGTTATTCTCTTCCCAATCCAAGGAACCTCCACCCAGGTGATCCTCCCTCGCTTCTCCACCCCCAGGGTCAGGGTACAATAGCAATGGCCTTTCCCTGGCCACCTGAGAAGACGATCCAGTGGGAGTAGGTGTGATAATACCCTCAGGTTTCTCACAGAGCACAGGGCCAACTCAGAGCCGGCAGGTGAAATCTGCTTTTCCTTTGCTCGGGCATCACGTCTGTGGTCACACTTCCAAGTGAACTGCCAGCCTTGTGCTTTGCTTCTTCTTCTTCTGCTGCTGACCTTCCAGCTCCTGCTCCAGCTACTTTATACAGCTCCTTCCTTCTGCAGCCTTTTATTGTTTGTTTTTATTAATTATATTGCGCACCAGACCCAGGGGTAACCGGGCGCATTTTATAAGACAACTTAAAGCTTAGTTACAAGATCACATGGCAAATACAGCAACAAGAGACATATAAAGTAATAATATACAACAAAATATACAGGAATATACAACAGGCGAAAATGAGGGAGCATGTATTTACAGTCCTAATCAGAAACTCCTAGGGAATGAATAAGTCCAGGCAGTGGATGATCTATTGTATGTCTGCATTTTTGATCCACGTTATGAGGTTGTGTCGGAAAGTGAGGAAGGGTTGATCCGTCTTCAGGGAGGATGGTAGGGAGTTCCAGAGTTGAGCTGCTTTCACCTGAAAGCTGCAGCCACCGACTTTAGTCAATTTAACTCTAGGTATAGATATGTTGTTGGAGTTAGCGGATCTGGTGAGTGTTGTAGGTTTTAATCTCGTGAATCTCGCATATAGGTACTGCAGTGCGGCGTTGTTAAGGCATTTGTGGACCAAAGAGGCGACTTTAAGTTGGATTTTCTCCTGAGTAGAGAGCCAGTTATTAGCTCGTCTGAATTCGGTGATGTGGGCTCACCTGGGGATGCTCAGTGCTGCTCTAAGCGCGTTGTTCTGCAAAATTTGAATTCTTTTAATGACTTCCTTATTAGCCCCAATATAGAGCGAATTGCAGTAGTCCGGCTTTGATAACACGAGCGCTCTCGCGAGTGTGATGCAGCTATCGTTTGATAGAAAGGGTTTGCCTGCGCTTATCAATTTACAGGTGTAGGCGGTTGCAGAAGCCATCGTATTGACCTGCTTGTTGAAAGAGAGGGTGGAGTCCAGATAGAAACCCAGAGTTTTTACCGCGTGGGCGGTTGTAATTTGGTTGTTATCAATATTAAAAGAGGAGTAATTGGGGCCCAGTTTTTTGAGGGTGGGGGGTGTGCCTAGTATGATGATTTCAGTTTTGTGATCATTCGGGCATAGACCGTGAGTGGCCATCCATGCCTGGATGATGAGATGCCTCTCAGGAGGGGCAATTAGGTTCAGGTACAGGCCCTGAGTGTTAATTGCCTGACCTGTCCTTTATGTCTGCATGCCTCTTCTTCATCACAGTCCCTGAGGGATTCTGGGGCATGTAGTCCCTTTTTAAGAAAATTAGGTTTTTTTACCTTTCGTGGTTGGCAAAAGGCAATCAGAAAGGCGGGGTTACGGGGAAGTTAAAAAGGGGTTCCTTCCAGTCTTCCTGGTCTGATTCCCCTCCCATGTGATTTTCCCCCCCACAGTACACCACCCCCATGGTCGGAATTAGAGCGCGCCTGTCTTCCCCTGGCCACATGAGAAGGGTCCCAGAGCAGCTTCCATCGACCATCGGATTATCCACAATCCTGTGTAAAACAAATGCCTTGGTTTATGAACTTGTGTTCTGAGAGAGAGACATTTGCCTTACCAAGAAGGATACTGTGGAGTACAACAATTGTTTTGAGTTTTGAACAAGTGTGTGTGAAAGAGACTTTTACTTCACCAAGTGGAAGATGGCATTGGAGGGAACATATATTTTGTGTTGAACTGAACAGAACTTTGGTGAATCAGAACTTTTCCAAGGATATTTCTGAATTGATCCGGGCAAGGGAGCCCAACCCTGGTCACAAGGAATACTTTCTAAAATCTATGAGTTTTAAAGTTTACACAGTTTTTTTAATTGAAAACAGCCAAATATTCCCTGTATACTTTTGCTGTATGCATTAGTGTGAGGGTCAGAGACCTTTGGGACACTGGGTCATCCTGCTTTAGTTCAGTTTGCTAGGTAGTGGCATCCTCGAAACACCATTTGTTGTATAGGGGCATTACAAATATCCAATAAATATAGTCCTCATTATGACAGGTAAAGAGGCATTTATCTCATCTCTTTTCATTGTAATAAATGGCAAACATTGAGAAAAGGAAACCTTCATGTCTGTCTCGCATTTCGGACCCCTCCGAAGCCACCAACAGCACACCAAAGCTATCTTGCCCTTTTCCCTCTCAGTCCCACTAACTAACCCATCCCAACCCCCTTCCTTTTCAGATCTGCTTAGGGGCCTGGAGACCATTAGAATGGCAGTGGTGCGTTGTATAAATGAAAATAACATAACACATTTCACTTGGCAAGGCCCAGCTCGGTGGCAAGGAACTCGCCACCCACACATCTCCACTCCAAGGTGTTCAGTGGCTTTAAGGGAAGTTGGACAAGCTGAGACACTACTTCTTTGTTCCTCTGGACACGATGGACGACAGGCATAGACATTATGAGGGTAGGACTTCACTTTTTACCTGATATTTTCACCAACACCATAACACAAATTATGCCTTTAAGATGTTTTGTTTTTAGAAGGAATGAGTTTCAGGAGCTCCTCATTGAGGCAAAGAAAATCAGGGAAATGGGATTTGAGGAAATGTCATAGATCCTGTGAAAAACCAGAGGGTGTTTCACAGCCTAGTGCCCAGCGATTCTGTACTCATGTGGCCAGGGAAAGGCCATCGCTTTTGGATCCCGACCCTGGGGGTGGACAAGTGAGGGAGGATGAACTTAGTAGGGGGTCCTCGGTGAAGCACCCGATCGTGAGACATGGTATCCCCCTTTTTCCTTAACCCATCTAACCCCTCTGCCTGCTTATTTTATGGGAAACTTCAACCCCCATAATTCCTCCCCGCCTCACACTGACAACACTACTGAGCCGAGGAAGATGAGGAATGAGGCCAGGAGGATTACCTCTACTGACTTGCAATGGCTCCGTCCCGCAAATGAGATCACGCAGAGTCAGGCACATAATATGAATGACATACACCTGTCACTTGTTAACACTCCCTGTCAGGATAAAAGGTGGCCCGCACAATCACACTCTGAGGGAGGCTGGGTGCAGGAAGGAACAGCTCTTTGGGGGCTGATGCGAACCAGGCTGTGGAAGTTGAAAGGCCAAGGGGCTGATCGGCTGCTGCAGGGAACGAGAGAGAGCCAGGCGAGAATTCCATCCTTTCAAGAAGCCGCAAGAATTCCGTGACCGAACACAAGTGAGCGAAAAAATGGAAACCTTCAGAGTGCTTCCAGGTGGCCTGCTACCCTCCTGGGTGAACGGCGGAGTTGGGGAGGAGCAGAGGAGGCGTTGTTAATGGCATTGTCAGGCATGGGAATTTGCGTACAGGTTTTCGTGCGCCTTCAGCAGCTGGACAAAGTAAACAAAAGAAAGCGCTGGGACAGCGGCATTGGGTTGCAGGAAACGCGATCCACGGCAGAGCCTGGAGGTTTCCATGGAAGCTTAGTGACACGTTGCTAAGGAGGGGTAACGTTCGTGCACTATCACGACGTTGATCAGGTGATCTTGGGTATTTAGTCCCTCCTCCTTAGTTGCTCAGCGCTTCTGATTGAGCATTTTTATTGGCGTTCTGTTTTCTAGTCTAATAGTTCTACGATCATTCCTCGTGTTTTGACCCGGATTCGTACTTGTTTTGGCTTTGGATTACCCTACTGTTTTGGTGACTTTTCCTCATAGTTTTTCATGGTTCCTGGATCTCTGGCTTCTGTGACCTGATTTTGTCTTGCTCTCTCCTTGATTGTGTTTGGCGACCACTAGGTATTTTGGACTCAGACCGGTTTAAGGATTACTCTTTTGGATTCTGAATTCACGTCTCGTGTGCTCTAATATCTGCGACAGCCTCTGTTGCTCTGTGGGACAGCCTCCGCTGCTCCGTGGGACAGCCACCGCTGCTCCGTGGGACAGCCACCGCTGCTCCGTGGGACAGCCACCGCTGCTCCGTGGGACAGCCTCTGCTGCACCGTGGGACAGCCTCCGCTGCACCGTGGGACAGCCTCCACTGCAACGCGGGAATTTGAACCCTTGGAAGAACTATTCCCCGCACCATGAGAGTTTGTTTATTATCGCGGATTGCTGAAGGTGCTTCGTGTCATCCATTCATTCTACGGATTCCCTCATGGATATTCCCTGGTAAGGAAATTCTGGTGTTAAAGTTCACGTAGTTCCATATCCTAATTCTCTCAGGCACATAGCGTTACTTATAGAGAATATTGTTTGTTTACAGAACTTTTCTGGGCTTTTCTTAACCTCACCGTGGTAGTACTTACCTACTTTTCAGTTCACCCAGGTTAGTGTATTGAGTTTGAGATTAATTGTGATTTTCAAGCCTCAGTCTTTTGGTACTAATTGTGTTATTTCCTCCTACAGCCACGTGGTCTCGGTGGGATATCCATTCTTTCAACTAATTGATTCCTTTGCACTGTGTATTTCTTACATACAAAGGGGTACATTGGTGGGAAGAATTCTTCTTCTACACTACGGGTCAATATTGTGAAGAGGAATTCTGACAGAATCAGAAGCCCTCTTTAACATGGACCCCAACGAGACCCTGGCTACTTTGCTTCAGTTAGTGGCTGATTTAAGATCTGATATGGCCCATGCTCACGCTACTACACAACAACAAATCCTCGAATTACAAACCGCCATTCAGCCATCGCCACCAGTGGCTCCGGCGATGCCCAATGTACCTGTTGTTGAACCTCCACAGGCAGAAGCTGGCCCGGTATACATTACCTCACAGTTCCCGTTGGCTCCCCCGGAAAGCTTCCATGGGGATCCCAAGCAGTACAGGACATTTTTGAATCAATGTCGTTTACATTTTCTATGTCGACCAGGTTCTTTTCCTGATTCCGCTACCAAAGCGGCCTTTTTGCTGTCGCATCTTGGAGGTACTGCCGCAGCTTGGGCTAACCCTCTTTTGGAAGAGGGTAGCCCATTATTGTTTGATTGTGATGCGTTAATTGAAGCAATGGGTAAAGTGTTTGATACCCGCTACAAGTCTCAAGTTATGGAACTGGAATTGTTAAATCTACAGCAAGGGGATTTGACTCTTCTGGCATATTTAGCCAAATTTAATCAATTGGCTGCAGAAACTGGATGGCCTGATGATAAGAAAGCGTCATTATTCTATAAAGGAGTATCAGACTCGTTGAAGGATACTTTTGCTTTAGTACCGGTAGTTCCGGTTACTTTTCCAGAGTTATTGGAATTAGTTCTTCAGATCGATGCCCGTAAGGCTGCCAGGAAAGGGGAAAAACGTGGTGTTCCACCCATAATCCAGGTAAATCCTACCCCCGTCACAGGTTCCCCTGAACCCATGCAAATCGGAGCCGCTACACGGGGTCCTCTTTCTCAAGAGGCGAGAGATCATCGTAAGAAGAACAATTTGTGTTTTTATTGTGGTTCTTCTGAACATTTGTTAAAAGAATGTACCAAGAAACCCAATAGGAAGCAGGGAAACTTGAAAGCTCGACAATAAGAGGAGTCCGATTGTCGAGTACCAATGTTTTTATGGACTCCAATCTCCACCGACCTATTTCCTTACAGGTGAGATTTAGGTTGTCTCAAGACCAGGTCGTCCAGGCCAGTGCTATTCTGGATTCCTAAACATTAGGTGTATCAACTATTGAAAAGACAAACCCGTTTGTAGTTAATGTTGTTGATGGTTCCACTTTGATATCTGGTCTGGTGGTACAACAGACGGAGGATTTGGTGATGGAGACACTTCATGGTCATTCAGAGTGCATTTATTTCGATTTGATCTCTGCGCCCCAGTTCAAGCTTATATTAGGTATTCCGTGGCTCAAGCTGCACAATCCTTCGATTGACTGGCACACTGGCAGCATTGAATTCCTATCTGAGTACGGTGAATCCAGGTGTTTGGAGGGGAAGGTTTCAACTTGCAATCCATGTCGTCTATTATTGGATACTGCAGACACAATTGGGGGCGGTCATGGCCGTCGAATTACCGACTGAGTATTCTGATTTCAGAGATGTATTTGATGAAGGTGGGGGTACAGTGTTACCTACCCACAGACAGTACGACTGTCCCATAGATTTGGTTCCTGGGGCCAAAATTCCTTCAGGAAGAATTTACTCTTTAACCCACAAGGAGGATGTCATTCTGAAGGAATACATTGATCAATCTCTAAAATCAGGTTTCATAGTTCCATCCCGTTCTCCGGCAGCCTCCCCTTTGTTTTTTGTACCTAAGAAAGAAGGTGAGCTCCGTCCATGTATTGATTATCGTGCCCTCAATTCCATTACTATACGTAATCAGTACCCCATACCATTGATTTCTGTACTCTTGGACCAACTAGGGTCATCCGTGATATTTACCAAATTGGACCTTCGAGGGGCTTATAATTTGGTAACGATCCGTAGCGTAGACGAGTGGAAAACGGCCTTTAAGACCAAATATGGGTTATTCGACTATAGAGTCATGCCATTTGGACTCTGCAACGCGCCCGCTACTTTCCAGTACTTCATTAACGACGTTTTCCATGATATGATGGACCAGTTTCTTGTGGTGTATTTGGATGACATATTAATATATTCTGCATCTTACGAATTACATGTACAACATGTTACTAGGGTTCTACAGAGGCTTTGTGACAATCATTTATATGCGTAGAGAAGTGCATTTTTCATGCATCTGAGGTAGAATTTCTGGGCTATGAGATTACTTGTAACGGAGTACAAATGAGTCAGTCTAAGGTTCAAGCAGTTCTGGACTGGCCAATTCCTACCTCCTTGAAAGCTTTACAATCATTTTTGGGGTTCTCTAATTTCTACAGAAGGTTCATTAAAGACTTCTCTTCTCTGGTCGCCCCCTTGACCGCTTTAACTAGCAATAAGACGCCTTTTTCTTGGAATGATGACTGTAACAAAGCCTTTTAACATCTTAAACACGCTTTCACCAGCGCACCTGTCCTTCAACACCCTAATCCGAAGCTACCGTTTGCCGTAGAGGCGGATGCTTCAAACATAGCTTTAGGGGCGATTTTGTCTCAGGAATGTCTGGAAACTAATGGGTTACACCCGGTGGCCTTTCACTCTAGAAAACGTACCTCTTACGAAAGGAATTACACTATCACGGAGAGAGAGTTGTTAGCTGTTCGTGATTCATTCATGGTTTGGCGACACCATTTATTTGGTTCGGTTTTTCCTGTTCAGGTATACACTGACCACAAGAATTTGGTAGCCCTACAGTCTGTTAAGTGCTCCACAGCCAGGCATGCCAGATGGCATGAATTCTTTTCTATGTTCGATTTCACGATTACTTATCGCCCTGGTGCTCTGCACACTAAGGCGGATGCTCTTTCACGTATCCATGGAGAATCTCTCCCTCGCAGATCAAAAGGTCCTCTTTTGTTACCGCATCAAGTGATTTGTGGTTGTACCATTCAACCAACACTAAGAAGCGATCTACAGGATTGGGTGAGAGACAATCCTGCAGAACCGGAAAAACTCAATCTTGAAATCATTCGGGGTTTGCCACATATCAAGGGGTTATTGTTTCTTCCGGATAGTAGTACTCGGAAGAAGGCTATTCAATGGTGCCATGATTCACGTTTAGCAGCACATCCCGGCAGTAGGAAGACTCTTGACCTCTTGCAGCGCTGGTGTTGGTGGCCGTCGATGTCTAAGGACGTTGTTGAATACATTTCCCATTGCTACGTCTGTGCTCAATGTAAAACTCCTAATGTTAAACCGGTTGGACTCTTGCAATCCATGCCCGTTCCCGAGTATCCTTGGTATATGATCTCGATGTACTTTGTGGTTGATTTGCCTCCGGTATCAGGTTTTGACACTGTCTGGGTAATCATTGATTACTTCACCAAATTGGCATTGTTTGTGCCTTGTCAAGGCCTACCATCTGCCCCCGAGCCTGGCGGATTTGTTTCTGAAAAACGTTTTTCGCCTCTTCGGTCTTCCCTGCGTCATCATCTCGGATAGGGGTTTGCACTTTACTTCACATTTCTGGAAGTCAATTAATGCCTCTTTTGGAATTGATGAAAGATATTCCAGTTCTTATCATCCCCAAACGGATGGACAAACTGAACGCCTCAATTCCACCATGGAACAATATCTAAGGTGCCTTATTCATCAATATCAGGATTCCTGGCTTTCACTGCTTCCTATGGCTGAATTTGCGTATAACAATTCTTTACATTCTTCTACGCGTTCTTCCCCGTTTTTTGCCATGTTCGGGCGTCATCCTCGGTCTTTGCCTGTTGGCCCTGTTCTGCCCACACGACAGCCGGCGGCTTCTTCTTGCATTAAGAATCTGTGCACAATCCATGATCAGGTGAAGAAACACCCTGTTGTTGCACAAGAAAACGCCAAGCGCTTTGCTGATGCCCACCGGTCCCCGGCTCCTCAGAATACTGTGGGAAATAAGGTTTGGCTATCTACAAAAAATCTGCATATTCCTGGCAGGAGAGCTCTCCTTCCGCGTTACATAGGACCATATGATATCACTGCAATAATCAACCCCGTTGTGGTTCGGCTGTCACTTCCAGCTAAATGGAGGATACATCCCGTTTTTCATGTATCTCTAATCAAACCTTTTCTTCCCGGAACCACTCTTCCTGCACGCCCTCCTTCCATCACAGTGCAGGGGGAGGAGGAGTATGAGGTTCATAAAATTCTGGATACTAAGGTTTCTAGAGGTACCAGGATGTATTATGTGGACTGGAAGGGTTATGGACCGGAGGAAAGCACCTGGGAACCAGTACAGCACTTTCATGCTCCTCGCTTGATCTCTGAGTTCTGGGCCTCAAGGAGACGGAGTCTATCTTTAGGGGAGGGTACTGTCCGGCATGGGAATTTGCGTACGGGTTTTCGTGCGCCTTCAGCAGCTGGACAAAGTAAACAAAAGAAAGCGCTGGGACAGCGGCATTGGGTTGCCAGAAACGCGATCCGCGGCAGAGCCTGAAGGTTGCCATGGAAGCTTAATGACACGTTGCTAAGGAGGGGTAACGTTCGTGCACTATCACGACGTTGATCAGGTGATCTTGGGTATTTAGTCCCTCCTCCTTAGTTGCTCAGCGCTTCTGATTGAGCATTTTTTTTGGCGTTCTGCTTTCTAGTCTCATAGTTCTACGATCATTCCTCGTGTTTTGACCCGGATTCGTACTTGTTTTGGCTTTGGATTACCCTACTGTTTTGGCGACTTTTCCTCATAGTTTTTCATGGTTCCTGGATCTCTGGCTTCTGTGACCTGATTTTGTCTTGCTCTCTCCTTGACTGTGTTTGGCGACCGCTAGGTATTTTGGACTCAGACCGGTTTAATGATTACTCTTTTGGATTCTGAATTCACGTCTCGTGTGCTCTAATATCTGCGACAGCCTCTGCTGCTCCGTGGGACAGCCTCTGCTGCTCCGTGGGACAGCCTCCGCTGCACCGTGGGACAGCCTCTACTGCAACGCGGGACAGCCTCTACTGCAACGTGGGAATTTGAACCCTTGGAAGAACTGTTCCCCGCATCGTGAGAGTTTATTATCGCGGATTGCTGAAGGTGCTTCGTGTCATCCATTCATTCTACGGATTCCCTCATGGATATTCCCTGGTAAGGAAATTCTGGTGTTAAAGTTCACGTAGTTCCATATCCTAATTCTCTCAGGCACATAGCGTTACTTATAGAGAATATTGTTTGTTTACAGAACTTTTCTGGGCTTTTCTTAACCTGACCGTGGTAGTACTTACCTACTTTTCAGTTCACTCAGGTTAGTGTATTGAGTTTGTGATTAATTGTGATTTTCAAGCCTCAGTCTTTTGGTACTAATTGTGTTATTTCCTCCTACAGCCACGTGGTCTCGGTGGGATATCCATTCTTTCAACTAATTGATTCCTTTGCACTGTGTATTTCTTACATACAGAGGGGTACATTGGTGGGAAGAATTCTTCTTCTACACTATGGGTCAATATTGTGAAGAGGACTTCTGACAGGCATTGACTGCTACGGGAAAAGCATTGAAGATAGAAGCCCAATTAATATGACCGGTTACAGTGAGTTATCAAAAGGTAAACAAAAGCCTGGTTTGTGTTAAGAGCGAAAGAGGCATATAACACAAGCTGAAGGTTGCATATCTATTGATAAAACGCATAATGAAGAGGACAATGATTGAACGCTGAGAAAAGCAAACAAAGTAACTGAGTGGTCCTGCGAAGCAGAATCGCACATTCGAAAGTCTCTGTGAAATGTTCTGAGCAATGGAAAGCGGGAATAAAGGCAAGAAAGTAACCACGATCCGAACAAGAGTCGATTGACTGAAAAGCCATTTATGCAAACTTTGAAAATGGCCAAGAGCTCAAAAGTAAAGAGGACGTGAGTTTTGAAAGATGCCAAGAGAAAGACAGGCTCGAGTCTGGCGGAGGGAAGCCTGTGCTGAACTGTGGTAGGGTTAAAGATAAGCTTGAAGGACAGGGCGTAGGGAAGGGAACCCCCACAAAGAGAAAGACAGGCTCGATTCCGGCAGAGGGAAGCCTGTGCTGAACTGTGATGAAAAGAGTTGAATGTGAAAAGAGGAGTTGAATGTGAAAAGAGAGGCAGGCTGGAGCCCGGTGGAGGGAAGCCTGTGTTGAATAGTGGCAAAGCGAAAGCCAAGAGAAGTACTGTATATTTGTGGCATGGCGGACAACACCTAATTAATTGTCAAAAGCTTGAAGCCCAAGCCTAACAGTTGAATTGTACCCGGGAGCCAGAGTGGGCAAGACTGATAGAACTGTGCCATCCACCTATCCTTTTTAAAGAAACTCTCAGGACCCTGTGCTTCTGAACGGGGGGAAGGGAGTTGTTACCTAAGCCATTCTGACATTTCTTTAATGACACTGGTTTTTCTTTTTGTGTTGCCTTTACACATTTATCATTTAAGAAGGCGGGCAAGGTTATGTTTTCTTAGTATAGGCCTTTTATTTTGACTAGACCGACCTGGACTCATTTGTTGTTCATATTATGGTCGAGATTACTCCCATTTTAGAGTTAGGGCCAGTTAGGAATTTCACCAACCCCAGAGAACTACAAAATAAACCGTGCATCTATTCCGTCTGTGTCTACTGTTGGTCTTTACAATCCTCACAACCTAGACTTGCAAGTTGTGACGGCTACCCCAGTCCCTGAAGGCATGCCTGATACCAACAGCCACTATGTGCCAGTGCCAAAATGTTGATATCAGGAATGAACAAGAAAGTGGTCCACCATTTGATACACAGACAGTGGACAGTCATTTCACATTAATTGTTTTGAATGGATCATTAAATGGACCATTACAGCAGTGATCAGATCAATGAATTAGCATCTGAAATTCTTTGTGTTAAAATAATTTAAGTATGAGTAGACAATGACAGTGAATTCGGATAATTTTGAATTCTGTTTGAAAAAAATCACTATCACTGCATTAGGAGGCTTAGAGACCCAGGCTCTTAATTAGAAAACAATCCAGAGGAGGCTCATATTATTGGTCCCACTGTGACCCCCCGGCCCCATATTAAACTATCCTAGCAGGACCTGCCCTGGAGCCATGAACCTCAGCCATGCCCACTCCTCACGGTCCTGCCCCCAGTAGGAGAGGGTTGCCAGAGTAAATTTTTGGTTTTGGCGCTTTGGTGACATTAGCCACCTAATTGCTAAAACATTGGTACTGTAAATGTAAAAAAAAGGCGAAAGGGGAGTTTGGGAGCAGTGTATGACGTTGTCATGGCAACTTGCTGATGCTTGCCTATGAAATGGTCGAAGCTCCAGCCGGGTCTTCACCCTCTTGCTGACTTCTGCTGGCCTGTTACTGTTGCCAGGGAGCAAAATGTCTGCACTTAACTAGATGTCAGTTAGATTTTCATTTGGCCTGGGTCCAAAATACCTTCACCTATCCCTCCGTAAATATCTCCCCTCTTGAGCCCATCACTCCTCTACTTCTAATTCCCTCAGGGTCAGTCGTTTTGCAAAGAAACGAGCTGGGGGTAGAACTGTCTTCAGCTGGTGTCACCCTTTGGTACAGCCTCCCGGCCCCCTTGAAACTTGAGGAAAACCATCTCTGGTTCCGAAAGCACCTCAAGACATTCGGCTTTGCACCCCCTTTTGCACCCCCTTCTCCCCTGTTGACCTGTTTCTTCTCTTGGCATTGTGCACCTAGCCACCCTCTGTCATTCGGGCCCAGGTACCTGCTCAACCAGACACACCCATGCACTGCCTTTAGGCCACCCCCTGCACTAGGGCTTTTTATCTGTACCCATACAGTGCCCCTCCAACTTTTCTTCTGAACTTATCAGATATACCATATCTGATTAACTTTCACCTGCCACTTGCTGGCTGCACTTCCATGGTTTATAGCCCTTATTTATTTAATTAATTTAATATTTATTCTGTTTTCTCTCCTGTGCACTTTCCACTGCCCCAACCCCCATGCACTTTCCCCCTTTTCCCTGTTCCATGCACTTGCGCTTTCTTATATGTCACTGGGCCTAGTAAGATGGCTGTGTTTCTCTTTTTTTGGTTGTTGTTTGTTCTCCCTTGTTCCCCTCCCTTTTTACCTGGTCGCGCTCTGAAACACTTGTGTACGAGCGCAATATAAATAAAATATCATTTCATTTCATTTGTATGCATGAATGCATTTTGACAGATGAACTCCTGTTGGACTATGTTTAAAGTCTGCAGCGGAGGGATCTCTGGTGTGCTTTGCCTAGACCTCGGTTTAGGCCACACTGTGGACGAGGAGGCTGACGGGGGTTGAAACAACGGATGCCACGAGGTGCGGACACGCGTTGTCTCAATATCTCAACCCTCTTTCCACTGATGTCGTGCATTTAAAAGTGCTACTATAAAAAAAAGAGAGGCGCTTGTCCGAGAAATAGTGTTTATCCCTGAATGCACATAGGGTCAAGCTTGTTGTCGGCTTTTTTGAAGGTGCGGCTAGCTGATTGGCTACCCGCACGAGACGCATTAATTTCATTGGCTGATTGCCTTTTGTGCCCGCCTATTAGAAGAGTGGTCAGCTGATTGGGTGCTCGCACGACATTCATTCATTCAATTGGTTGAGCGATTTGTGTTCCCTCCCATTGCAGTACCCAGCGGATTGGCTGCTGACACAATATTACTTTAGCTACATGCAGGGGCTACTCAGTCCTTTAATTGCCCAGTTTTCACAGTTAGTTAAACACACTCCATCAACTCACACCGTACGGAGATTCAAGAGCTTAGATCGAATATCACTGAGGGTGAGATATTGGCTTGTGACCCTGCGGCGTTGCCCAAGTTATTTGTTTATTGATAATTCTGGATTCTCGTCTACCCTACTTGTAGGTCCAAAATTAAGCAGGCATTGGGCCGCATTATAAGGTTGCTGGTCCAGTGCCAACAGTACCTGTAAGCTTGCCGGTACCGTTGTTACCGGACCGGCAAACTACGAGTTCTGCTCGCAGGTGCCTTACCACCCGCCAGGTCTGACCACCCGCGAGCAGACCTCAACAGATGCACCGGCACCATTCGTGAATGGTGCCGGTGCAGCCGGCCTCCCAATTCCCATTGAGTCCAATGGCACTCAAATGGGAATGGGGACTAATATTTTTCTGGCGCCCAAGAATGGGCAATTACCGGGTCCACCGGGGCTGTAATGCCCAGGTAATTGCCCATTCCCGGGGGACGGAAAAATCATGACTCCGGCGGTAGCCGTGCCGGTATTTACCGGCACAGTTACTGCTAATGTCATAATGAGACCCATTTTCTGCTGCGCAAACCATGGGTAAAAATTGCTACAGTCGTAGAGCATATTTGCAAACCCTACGGATTTAGGTGGTAGGCTACTGCTTTTCAGGCAGACCTACTGCCTACGGATTTTACTATGGTATCCTACTGCAATTTTTAAACTGGTGCAGTCTGTGACACTTCACATGACATGGGGCCTCATTATCACATTGGTGGTAGCCGTGCCAGTTAATCCTGGCATGACTGCAGCTGGAGTAATGAATTTTCCGGCACCTGGGTATCCAGTAATAAAGTGCAAGGAACAGACGCAAGGACAAGACATGTTTCTCACACTAGGAGCTGGTTTACAGCCGCAATTAAGCCATTGTCTTTTAATAGACTGCTTATTAATCATTTTGGAAACCTTGAAAGCACAAAGCTTGCTCATATAAATCCCATTGATGTGTGTTTTGCAAAGGGAGGGGCATGCAATGGGTGGGAATGGGCATCGGGACGAGCATGGTCAATGGGTTAGTAAAAAGTCAGACACCCCCCACAGGCTGTGTTTCCTTCTCCAGTGTCTCTCCTAGTTTTCTCACTTTCCTTGCCAATGGTTGACTTATATGAAGCGCTCACAACACCCTAAATAGCCAAAACTAAAAAGGCGTACCACAATTCTCACAGGTGACTCATTGGTTCTGTGATTTCTCAAGAAATCTGAAGATCCCAGTTAGACATTTCTCGTCATCTGATCACGGGCACATTTCGTGTGATGTCATGTCCTGCGATGATACAATTTTGCTCATTTCTATTTTTGAAACTTGAAAAATCCTACCCCTTTTTGGTCACAGAATGTTGGCAAGTATGGTAGAGGGAGGGGCAGGGCTTAGTTGGAGGACGCGCTCAGCCATTTCCAAGTGGACAGTCATGGGAAAAGGGACGACATAAGCCAAAGCGTGCCATGGGCGGAGGTTTGTGGCATTGGGCCAGTTGGGGTCTATGTAGTATTTGGTATCCCATACCTTTCCGGTATATCAAATATTACATAGCACTGGCACTCCAATTGGTAGCTCGGTGGCGAGAGACTGAGTATGTCACGGGGATTGGTATGACTGGGAGGGCTGATCGCTCCACCCGCTAATGTAGGTTCTCAGTGACTGCTCCCGAGTTGCTCCACTGTCACGGTGGCCCAACTATATTTTAGCTCACCCTCCACGCACACCTTCTTTTGTTCACTTCGTGGACCACAGCCCCTTCCCAAAGTCCAGAAGAGACAGCACGATTGTACTCCATCTAGTGTTGGAAGCAAATCGTGGAGTTGCACGCGACGATTACTGGAGAGTGTGTAAACCGCTGTGTAAGTAAAGAAACGTGACAGCTGGTTTTACTTTGCCAGAAACACACACTATGTGGCCACATGTTCATATGTAAGTGCAGTGGTGTACTTCCTGAAGCGTTATTTCATTTAAAGCGCCATGGCTTTGAGTGGCTGTTTAATATAGAAAGGGCTATATTAAACTCTATATTATTATCAATGCCAGGGTGTTCGTTTACATCTCGAATGTCAGAACAGCGCAGGTACACCTCTATAGACCAGGTCAGCTCTTAAGCTTGTGCCTGGCTTACCTATTTCTCTAAACCATTCTATTGTGCCACACCCCCTGCACGACATGTTAATGAGACGGGATGCAGGCATTTTATGCTGAGTCTGGAGGTGCCAGGAGACAGAGGGCGAGCAGGGACCACCAGAGGCACAGTATGTTAAGATTGCTTTCTACCAAAAGCGTGCAACTAAATTGCTGTAAACGAGTTGCTCTATGAAAGGATGGCAGGCTTGTTCCCACTTTCTGAGTTTTTTTTTTATATATTTCATGTCTTAAAGTGTTTCGCCACCCCCATTGCCACCTGGTTAGTAGAAAGGCAGGCAGGTTAGTCACCTCAAAGAAACATAGCAGCTGTGTGTGGAAACCTGGAACGGGCTGTTGCAGTCAATCCTTTTGGGGAGATGCTTGGATGAAAGCGTATTTCTTTTATTTTGTCCCAGTTGTTTACTGCACTTCGTGCGTCGCAGTCTCTGAACAGTAGGGTGGGGTGGGCTGCACTCTGTGCGAGTATGGGTCTATATGCTACTACAGTTCTTCATGTTTCTTCAACTTTACAGCGATTTTCTTTTAACCTTTTGGTTTGTAGGTGATCGAGGGCTGCTTGGAGGTGATGGTCGTGGCATTTGCATATTTGTAGGGTGGCTAGAGGAATGGCTGGGGTATTTCCATATTTATAGGGTTACTGGGGGTAATGTTTGGGGTACATGACTGTCTACCCCCACCTGCACTACCACCACCCACCTTACCCCACTCTCTACACACCCCGCCCTACCTCCCCTCTCCCGCCCTACCCCCTCTACTCCAACCCCTCTCTCCAAATCCACCCACCGACCCCCTCTCTCTCTATCCCCACCCACCATTCCCCCTCTTTCCCTACCCCCACCCACTCACCCTACCACCTCTACTCCCACCATACCTCACCTCTCTGACCCCACCCACCCATCCTACCTCCCCTCTCTCTGCTACCACCCAGCCTACTGTGATAAAGTCACGCGGTGTGATGGCAACGTTCTGCCATCACGCATGCCTATGAATAAAAGGGGCGGTCCCACGACACAGCAGTGTTGAACGGGAGCCCGAGATGAGAAGTTCTGTGTCTGTGTGCTTAGTTTAGGTACGGGGGGGGGGAGGCCCTCACTCTGGGGTCCCAGGGGCAATGTCAAGTATAAAATTGGCGATGATGATGCAGCTGGGCAGGGAGAAGGTGCTCTGATGCTAGCCACAGCTTTGGCGGCCTGATCCGACGCCTGTCAGAGGCATTAACCCTTGCGGGAAAGCAATCACTGCCATTTTGGGTCCCAACGGTAGCGGCTCCACACGTGGAGTGCTTGTTCACTGTGAGGGCAATTTTTGGAGATCACAAGGGCCACAAGGGATCTTTCAACAAAAATAAATGTTTCAGCCATACTGAAGTGCCATCTGGGAGGGCTGACGTGCTAGGAGGTGAACACGCCAGGAGTCCAAGAAGTGCGCCAACAGGTGCAAACTGCAGACTTCTATCAAAAAGAGGGTGCCTCTGCTGTTTGCTACCATTATGGTGCGCCAGCGGATGCAAATTGCGGCCTTCTTTCACAAAGAAGGTGCCTGTGCAGTTTGTTGCCATGAGTGATGCAATGGACCCCTAGGGAGCCGGTTGAGATGCGGCAAGGGCCCCGCAGGCGAGAAGGACATCATGCCAACAAGGAACACTGGCCCTGATGCCATAATTCAACACTTCAGGCAATCCCTCGAAGCTGGGCCCGAAATGGCCACTCTGGATCCAGAAGTTGGACATGTATTTTAAGGCGACTGGCAAAACGGATGATGAAGCCAAAATTGCAACCTTCATATACTCTGCTGGGTCAGAGGTTCACAGAATTTTCAAGTCCCTCACTCCCATCGACAATCCTACCAAGCTGCCAAGGACAGCCTCAAAGAACACTTCTTGCCACTAGCCAATCAATCCTATGAAAGGTTTGTTATGTGCAGCGAGAAACAGAAGGTGGCAGAATCCCTGGACCAGTTTTATAGCAGGCTCGGTCACCCGGCAAGTACGTATGCATGGGAGAACGAGGACGGTATGGTGAGAAAACAAGTGAGACAGGGGTGCGCTTCAGGGAAGCTGCGCCGACAGGTTTTATGTGAGCCTGGGTTGTCGTTGGCCCGTATTTTAGAAATAAGAAGGTCATATGAAGTGGCGCTAAGCCTTGCAACTAAAATGGACGCTGCGATCTGCTCGCTGAAAGAGGAAGACACTTGCACAATAGGGCGCCCACAAAATGCTGGCCTATCGAGGCCGAGATGGCCCCCAAGGAGATCTGAGATGCGGCTGCCTTGTGAAAGCAAGCGTCCCCAAACAGCACGATCCTCCCCGCAATGAGAGACAATGAAGGACTCTCCCAAAATGGGAATAAGGCCAAGACAGAGTGCGGGTGAGCGTAAGTGGGAGTTTATCAATCAGAATTGGGCATGCAAAGAACTCTGCAAACTCCGAGAGCGCTCTGTCTGACAATAGCAAAGACAGGCGTATATATTTACAAAAAATGTCATCAAAACCTACATACTATAGGGGGCACAAGTTCATTGGGATTGGGTGGCGACGACTAACTATAGGTGCTGCTGCGGTGTGGTTGGTCTTGGCTGGAGGACGTCACTGGTCACCCTCGTGGGTTGGGCTGGGCCTGGCAGGTCGGCTTGAGTTCATCCGGGCGGTGTTGGTGTGCCGAGGCGGCCTGTGGCAGAGATGAATGCCTTTCCTGACTTACTTGCCCTCTGCCATGCACCCCGCAGTAATTCAGTCATTTACAGTTCTATTCTCTTTAGTAAATCTTTCAATAGGTTAATGCAACACAGGAGGAATGCACCTTGTGAGGGGTCTGGAGATAATATATCGAGGCCTGGTTACTTGTGATCTGCTGACCGGGACCGTAGGTCGAGGGGCTAAGCTTCGGGGACTGGGGCGGGTGGTACAGGTCTTTCTTGTCTTGTTAGAAGTGGTTATGGACGTTTCGCTGTGTGTCGTCAAAGTGTTGGGTGTCCTGATTGCACAGGGCCATAAGTCTGAGACAGTCCGGTGGGTTGTGGGGTTTACGAGGGGGTTCTTGAGTTTAACCTAAGGTTTACTGCTGTGCTGTAAATAATGCAGGTGGCTGGCCGCGGCCTTGGGTGCTGCAGTGGGGCTACAAGTCTTTGAAGCGGCTCCAGTCAGGTCGGGGGAGGCGTGATAGCGCAGAGCGGGGCTCTGTTCTCATGTCTTGGCAGCCTTCTGAGGGAGGGAGGGGGATACATCGAGACCTTGTACGCTTTCACAAAGGTATCTCCCTCGTGTGTTGCCGAATATAGGTAAAGACATCGCAAACATTTGAATACTTTCTATAATACTTATTTAAAATCACGTCAAAACATGCATTTAACCTTTGCTGGGTGCGTTTCGATTATACCCAGTCAGAGCACCATTTTTGTACATTACACTCTAGCAGCTACAGTAGTTTTAGTTATGGCGCGAAACCATGTGAGGTAGGCTGCCCAGTGATACATGCAACGAACAGATCCCTGGAGCGTCCCTTTAGCATTAGCATCCACCTGCAATGGTGCGGGCTCGCCATAGCTTATATCATGGGAGCATACTCTCTCATTTTAATACATTCTACAGGCGTGTATATTTTGTGGAAGAAAGAAATAATGCAAGAGGACTTGACATTCATATATACATATATATGTGAAGACTGTCTGCCATCAGAGGACCATTTTGCTGTTCGTTTCATTATTCAGGCCTGCTGGCCGGGTCATGCTGATAGTGGTGGTACACTGCGGGAGGTGAACTGTTACAATGTTAGCGTATTGCGCTAGCTCATGTCCGTCTTGTTCGTGGGAACGTGCTCGCAGCGGATCTGCCAGGGTGCTGCGGCAACAGGGATGTTCTCCAAGGGTGGGGGCCGCGCTACAGCGCGCTGAGCTCACACCATCTTTACTGGGCAAAGAATGGTTTTTGGGCCTAGCTAAATTTGTGTTGTAATCAATACATGTGGGCATTCGATACGTGTGGGCAATGTCTCCAGTGGGTGAGCCCTCCACCACCTGGGCCCGGGTGGCATGAGGGAACGCCCAATGGGCCATAGCCCTCACCTGGGGAAGAAACGCAGGCGAGAGGGGTCTCCTGGACCAGTCCTCCCCTACATTTCCCCCCTTTCGTTACTTAAGTAACGAATTCTTTAACTCCTCTATCCTCCTACATTCTGCTTCGTCCATCACCGCCTCATCCCATGCAGGAGTTCCTTTGATAGGCATCCATGCTCTGCACACCCCCCTTAAACTCTCACCTCTCCTGGCGTATTAATCTGGAGTACACGTAAGATATATGCACCCACCATCTCCTTCCAAATCTACCCATACTTCCTCGTACCATTCTAGTATGCGGGGCTCTTTGATGGTGGTGTGCCAAAGCTTGTCTACAATATCCTTGTCGTGGTACATGGGCACCAGTTGGTACCTGGGTGTGTTGTCTACCCCTGTTTGTACTTGTGCTTCTTGCATCGTTTTTATTGTACCGTGTGAGTTGCCCATTGTCACCATCATCATTGCACCATTTGGTACTGCGTTAGCACAGACTCGAAGACCCACCTGGCATAGGCAGAAAATCAAAAGGAGGAACACCACAGCTGGCATCAAAAATTTCATCGTTGTTACAAGCCATGAGGGGACCCAGGAGAAGAGGTTATCGAACCATGTACTATCTTCTGCTCCGCCTTCCATCTTCATTTTTTCTCCTAGGTTGTGGACTGCTTCGATCACATGGGACAGGGAGCCGTTTTCTGCGTCTTCAGAAGGTACGAAAGTGCAGCAGGCACTTCCTATATTTCGGCAAACACCGCCGTCCATCGCCGTCAACAGGTCCAGGACATACCTGTTTTGCATGGTCATCAGTCGCAAGGCTCTTAGTTCGACCTTTATTATGTTAAAACCTTCTTCAGTGTCGTTCGCCAGCTGAATTAATTCCCAGCGTGTTATCTGGAGCCATTTTGCGTTAGCCCTTGCTTGGACACTTGATACGAGCGAGGCAAAAAATGTTTCTGCTGAGCTGAATAATCGATATTTGTCTGGGATCTGGGCCAATAGTTCTGATGATGCCTTCGATATATAATTTGATGCTCGTCTGTTGCGGGTCAGCACCTCTTCCTTGCTTCCAGAAGACAGGACATACATTTGTGGTTCTGCAGTTGGTTGGCCCACACTCTGTTGTGTGCGGTCCTGTGTCCCTTTGCTTCCATCGATGTGGCTTTCTGGTATCACCATTAGAGCTGAGTGCAGAGTGGCCATTGAGCAGCTGCCACTCCACGACGGGGGGAGGTGTAGGTATGCCTGGTTTCCACATACCCAATATGTGTCCATAAGGGCCGCAGTTCCTTTTCTTAGGTCTGGGATAGTGAGGGTTTTGTTGCACTTCTTGTTCGTCCCCATGGACGTTCTCCCCTCTCCTTTGAAACATAGTTCATAGTCTATTTCATTCTGCAACTTGAAAGGCTTTTCGATGGGCGTAACCCAGGTTAGTTTTGAAATGTGTTCTCTCCATACTGGTGTGCATGTTTCTTCTATCCATTGCAATTTCTCCGGTGCCACACCCCTCAGTGCTTCAGCTTTACACATTACTTCTTCATTCTTCCACTTGTTATCAGAAAAAAGTGTCCCTTCGATTGCAAAAAATGGTTCCTTTAGACATACAACCCCTGACGGTTTTGGGTAGCACGTTTTCTCGTTCTGCAGCATTTGAAAAGTCACTTCATGTGCCTGGAAGGTGTTCTTAATTCTGCACAACGTGAGATGAAGGAGACATTGGGCATCTATAATCGGCAACTCTTTGGGTAGCAGTACTTTGGGTGTACCTGATGCGTGAGGGATGAGGGAGCAAACGTAACAGCTCTCGTTTGTTGTTTGTTTAGCTGTGGCACTCATATCTGCATACCACTTATTTGTTTGGTGGGGCTGTCGTGGGTCTTCCATCTTATCTAGGCCTAGCCCATAATACTCATCATACTTCCTCCTCCCAGCTTCCCTCTTCCGTCTATTGTTCTTATTCCTCATATTCTTCCCCATCCCCTGGGCAAGAGACAAAATAGACCCCCCTTTCTCATTCCCGCCCCCCTTCACCCAGTCATCATATAATATTTCATGTGTTTCTCTCATTCGTTTATTCTGTATGGCCGTGGGGGCAGGTTGGCTGGTGGGGGTATTATACAACCAGGATATGGCAGAGGGGTCTCGGTCGTTTAAACTGTGAGCATTGTAATTAGACATCTCAGGTGGGGACAGTGTGTTGTTTTGTCTTTCACCTTTTGGCCCTCCATCGTGTGAGATGACAACATTGGGTGACGAAGTATAGTAGCCCCACACAAGTTTAGTTCCATCCCATATCAAAAAATCACCTTCCCTTGTAGTTGCGTTGACACTTGCAGTTGTATTGGTCCCAATGGTTGTGTTGCTCCCTCCCCCCTCGTTCATCTCGATAGAGATGAACGCTATGAACCAGTATGTAACCAGACCAAATAATAATGTAAAAAACAATATAATGCACGCAGATAGTCCACATTCATACGAATATATACATTTCACAGTTAACCATTCTCTAATTCTAGTAAATTTATCCGTTGCAGGCCGCCCGTTAGATGCCATGGAAGCTCCTGTTTTAAGATATAAAAGTGCATTGAGTGCATACATGTAAACATTTTGTTGGCACCATCAGTGCCAATATACATGTGACGGGGAATGGAAACGGGTGGGGATACGGGGAGGGGTATTCACAGACAAGGGTGTATACAAGCTCATAGTTTGACATTCCATTTAACATATGTATATGATATATTCATACTCAACAAGATCAAAGTTAAAACAAAATTTTCCCCTTTTTTTTTTTTTCTTCATCTTTATCAGTTGTGCATTTCTTCAAATTCAGTACCAGCACATACACGCAATTTCGTATTCAGTCATTCTGCTCAGTTGCGGCGTTTGCTGTTGTCTGTGCTCCCCATCTACCTCCTCTTGTACGTTGCTATATGCCTTTCGTACATCGTTCAAGTGCACCCAGTACCTCAACCCTTTGACCTTTACCGCCGTAGGCGTGCAAAATATTACTTCATATGGGCCATGGAATCGTGGTGCATTCCACCGACGCACAAAACTTCTGACATATATCCAGTCGCCTGGCATTAGCTGTAGTTGTTGCCCTGGCTCCGTGACAGCGCCTGTTACATTTCCCTCTTCTCTAGTGAAGGGTGGGGACAATTGCTTTGCTATCACGCGCGCTGCCCTTGTCAGTTTCTTTAAATAGTCTGTGAACTCATCTCCCAATATCGCGGCGCTTCTGTGAGCGTCTGAGTGTTCGCGCAGTGGTGAATGTGCGGTGTTCATCCGTCTCCCAGTCACGATCTCGTGCGGGGACAAATGGTGGTCTTTGCTTGGCTGGTTTCGTAACTCAAATAGCGCAAGCGGTAGGCAGTAAATCCAATTCTTTTTTAATGAGAAGCATAGTTTTGATAACCTGCCCTTCAACAGTCCGTTTATCTTTTCCACTACGCCATTAGGATGATAAATTGAACATAATTTATGTTTTATTCCCAGCAATGTAGTCACTTCCTTAAAAAGCTCATTCACAAAATGAGTGCCATTGTCTGAGCGGATCACGTCACAAATTCCCCAGCGCGGGAATACTTCCCTTACTAGGAACTTGGCGGCGCTTTTGGCATCGGGCCGCGCGCAGGGTCCTGCTTCCACCCACCTTGAAAATGGGCACACGACCACAATCATGTACCGTGCACCATTACACCTCTCCCCCATGTCTGCGTAATCTATGTGCAGTTCCTTGAATGGGCCAATGGGTTTAGGGATTGTTCCCCGGAGAGTGCGTAATGTCATCCCTGAATTGTATATTTGGCATGTTGTACATTCCATTGCCAATCGAGACACATGCTCCTGAAGACAGGGCACGAACCATTCTTCCTGTATTTCTGCTGTGATGTGTTGTTTGGTGTTATGTGCAGGGAAGTGTAGCTGTTGAAATGCAATCTCTAGTAGCTGAAATGGCATTACCACCTTCCCCGAGTTATTTTGCCTCCACAGCAGGTCTGTTCCTGACTTGCTACACCCTCGCTTTGTCCACAATAGTTTTTCCTCTGCACTGGCTCCTTCCTGTAATTCTATTATTTGTGGTATGGGCATGATATTATATCCCTCTGGGGGCTCTTCGTTTGTTTTGTCCTTAAGCATGTACTCACCTGTGTCATTTTTCTGAAAATAGGAAGCCTCCTTGGCGGCAGCGTCCGCTGCCGCGTTCCCTAAAGACACAACATCTGTGTTGGATGTATGTGCTTGGCACTTCACTATTGCTACTGCAGTGGGGTTTTGCAGGGCCTCAATTAACTCTTTCAACAATTCCGCATGCTGTACAGGTGTTCCGTCTGCCCTCCTAAAGCCCCTCCGCCCCCACCTTGCTAGGCCCCCATGTACTGTCGTTGTCATGTAAGCTGAGTCTGTGTATATCGTCACTGCACAACCCTTTGCTGCATGTAGTGCTTCTATGAGTGCAATCAGTTCTGCTGCCTGCGCGGAGTAATGTGATGGGAGACGATATTGTACCAGTGTTTCATACTCACCGTCTTCTAACCTCACCACTGCCATGCCAACGTGTTTTTCTCCCGTGTCCGCGTCAATTGATGCGGACCCATCCACAAAGTACACTTCCCCTTCGCTTAGAGCATTCTCACACACCACTGTCTCCTCCCCGCTTCCTCCTGTGTAGGTTGCGCAATCGTGGTTCTGCATGTCTTCGAGCGTGCATGCTTCTGTAATGAATGTGGCGGGGTTCACTGTCTTGCATCTTACTATATGGATGTTGGCACTGGACAGTATAACCTCGTAGGCGGTCGCCCGCTGTGTGGTCAGTGTGCTTTTTGATCTCTCTAGTATTGCAAATAATGAATGTTCCACAAACAATGTCACAGGGCAACCCATTACTATTGTGGCACTTTTCTCAATCGCGAACGCGGCTGCAGCGAGTGATTGCTCGCACGCGAAATGGCCCTGCATCACAGCATCTAAAGTGCCACTATAGTAAGCCAATGGCTTGTGTCCTAAGGATGTTTTTTGTGTCAGGACTGCTGTCATCAGTGTTTCCTTGCAGTGTGAGAATAGGTAAAACTCGCGTCCATAATCGGGGTTTGCCAGTACTGGGGCGCTTGAAATCAACTCTTTTAGTGTTTGG
This sequence comes from Ambystoma mexicanum, assembly GCF_040938575.1. Lineage (NCBI taxonomy): Eukaryota > Metazoa > Chordata > Amphibia > Caudata > Ambystomatidae > Ambystoma > Ambystoma mexicanum. The sequence continues at coordinate 14,865,509 of NC_090925.1, read as the reverse complement.
AAGGAGGAACTCATCTCTTCTGTCCATTCCATCTTCCTGTTCTCCTGTTGGGCCACCTTTAATGCTTGTAATAAGGGCCTGGTGTATGCCGCATAATCTAATATCCATGCTCGGCAATAATTGCACATTCCCAAAAATTTCTGCATGTCTTTTACTGTTGTGGGTTCTTGTACTGATCTTATGGCTTCTACCCTGTCTGGTATTATTCTTTTCCCATCTCTTGAAATCAGCTGTCCTAGGTACAGGACCTCTGTCAGACAGTATTGTAGCTTTCCCTTGTCCACTTTGTACCACTTGTTGGCCAGCAAAGTCAATAATGTTATGGAATCTTTTCTGCATGTCTCTTCGTTTCGTGCGCAGACTAGTAAATCGTCTACGTACTGAATAATGGTGCTCTCAACTGATAGGTTTCCTAGGTCTTCATGTAATACGCGATTGAAGATGCTCGGGCTCTCGCAGTAACCCTGTGGTAATCTGCAATGCTCGTACCTTTTACCCCCCAGTGTGAAGGCGGTAAGGTATCTACTCTCTTCAGCCAGGGGTATAGAGAAAAATGCGTTCTTCAAATCCACTACTGTGAAATGTGATGCCTCTTTCGGGATGCTGCATAGTATTGATGCGGGGTTCGGGACTAAAGGGAACTCCTTCTGAATTACATCATTGAGGGGGCGTAAGTCCTGTATCATCCTCCAAGACCCCCCTTTTGTTTTCTTGATCGGATAAATACAAGTGTTACATGGGGAATTTGAAGGCACTATTATCCCTTGTGCTAGTAGGGCGTTTATTGTTTCTTTTATGCCCTCTTCAGCTTCACGAGACAGAGGATACTGTTTAACTCGTGGTAAAATTGCTCCTTGTTTTAGCTTTATTACCACAGGCTGTACTCCATGCAACAGTCCCACATCATGGGGGCCTGTTGTCCATAAGTTGTTTGGTACGAGCCTCATGTTGTCATCAAAAAACGACGGTGGTGCTCCTACCACTGTCATCAATTGGACGGCAGTCTCCCTTGCTTGTATTAAAATATCACAGGGCATCGCTATTTCCATCACTATTTCACCATCCCCTTCTGAGTCTGAAAAGAGATCCTCATCTGTTACCTCTCGCAGGGCGATGTTGGCGTTTGTGCATAGCACTGTGCGCCACTCACACCCTTCCTCGTCCACTCCGATCACAGCTATTCTTTTTGCTGACACTTGCACAGCGTGCAAATCTAACGATACCACTGATCCTGGTGCTGTGTTGGGGCATACTATGGGGCGGAAGAGGAACTCCGTCGGGATCCTCCAGTCCATGCTTCTCAGCTCGGGAATAATGAGGGCCAGAGTCTTCAGCCCTCTGATAAACATTTCCTCATTTTGTGGCAGTCCTCGTATTTCCTGCGTGGTTGTGTAGGCTTGCACTACCAACATTGCACGCAAGGGGCATATCCCGGGCGTGGAACACACTATCCCTCTCTCGGTAAATGATATGGTCATGTTGAGTTTACTCAGGAGATCCCTCCCTAGCAAGTTAATTGGGGAATGTTCGTAATACAATAAGGGTGCCTTCACAGTCTTACCCCCCACTGTTACATCCAAAGCTTCTGTGTAAGGAACTTCAACTACAGCCCCAGAGAACCCCTGCGTCTCTAACTTCCTGTTAGATAACGGGAATCGGCCCTCCCTGATACATGATTTCTCCGCTCCCGAATCAACCATGAATATAAATTGCTTGTCTCCTATCTGCGCCCCTACCAATGGTTCCTCTGCTGCATTGTAGGTGGTGGATAGAACTGGACACGCAAGTGTTCTCTGTGGGCTGTCCTATGCGGGGTATCTCGTCGCCCCTCCCTCATTAAAGGCATTTCCGGAAACTATCGACATGCCGCTGTAAGGTGCTGGCGCGGGGGCCCCGTTTGCCGTTGTCGCGAAAGGGTTACCTGGCGTGTATTGCATACTGTCATTGTTTTGGGGGTGGTTCTGTGTCCTATACTGGTGTCCTTGTTGCTGGCCCGTGGTACCCTGGCCGGGGTTTCTTAGCTGCTGTTGTCCCATTGGGAGACCGTATGGGCTTCCCGGGTGTGGATGACCATAAGCCTCCCCCTCCTGGAACCCATTGTTTTGTCTACTTCTGCACTCCCTGGAGTAATGTCCCCATCTTCCACAGTTCCAGCAACTCCCTTGGGGGCCCCTGGGACCCTGCCATCCATTTCCTCCCATGCCCCCATACCCCTGTCCGCCTCCTCTCCGGCCCCTGTACCCACCTCGTCCCCCTCGAGGGGTCCACTCTTGCCACTGCGGGCTTCCACCTTGCTCCTGCTCAGTCCACTGCCGCTGTGCTGGTCCTGCCCAAGTAGTTGCCACCCTTCCTTGGAGTGCTATCTGCCCCTCCTCCTCCTCATCTCCCGCTCTACTGTGTGGGAGTGCGGCTACTGCTGCTGCAACCTTCACTAACTTTGACTGTACTAACTTCGCCTCGTCTGCCAATCTTTTCTGCGCCACCTCCTTCTCCCTCTCCTTGATTCTTTTACAATGGTGTACTATTATGCTTTGAATTTCTGGCCATCCCTTTGCTTCAATACCTGCTATCTTGTCAAGCGCCTTCTGCACTTCCTTTGGGAGCCCTCTCTTTATAATGAAATAAAATAAAGATGTCGATTGGTACCAGGGCGTGCCCGTTTCGGCTCTCCACATCTCTTGGACCCGGAAAATATAATCCATAGCCTCTTCCCCGTCATTCATTGTACACTGCATCACTGACTGCAAGTCCGGTGTGTCTGGGAATGTTTCGCGTAAGGCATCCCACACCCTGGCACGCACCGTGTTAAATGACGCCCCATCGTGGCGGTCACAGTCTAACGTTACTCCCGGGAAACCGGCCTTAACCCATACCCTTTCAGCCTGATCACCTACTGCTGATACGAGTAGACTTTTTACATCTCCTATGGCTAGGGGTACCCCGGCAGTGTGTTTCTCAAAGGCATATATCCAATTACTTGCCCCTCCTGACAACGGGGGCAATAGCTTTAATAAATTGGCTTTATCCATCTGTGCCCATGGGATATAGTTAGGCCTCCCTCCCCCCCTGTGTATCAACGGGAGCTGTAGCCTTCCTTTTGTTGTTCCGTCCGGGCCCGTTTGAGCTGTTGATGTCCCCAGTGATGCCATTTTTCCCACTCTGTTCCTTAGTCGGCCCGTCCACTCATCATCAAGGGTTCTCAGCGAACACGTACCTTCCTCCCCCTCGCTTCCCCCTCCTATCGCCATACTCAACCTGTCGCTTTCTTCTACCTCGTCCCTTATATCACACAGCAACTCCTCTCTAATTCCCCCCCTCCTTTCCTCGCTTGCAGCATCTCCCTCTCCGGGCCCTACTTCTATTATTCGCGTTGGTTCTTCCTCAATTCTGAACAAAATCTCGCCCTTTTTCCTCCCCTCTTCGGGCTTTCTATTTTCACCTAGCGCTCTGGACGTACGTCCCGATCTAGTTGCATCTAGTGCTGTTCGCTCGCATATGTCTTTTATCCTCGAGAGCTCATCCTTTGCTATCGTCAGTCTTGATTCTAAATCATCTGTGAGCTTCTCTATATCTACCCTTTGTGCACCTGCCTGGGCTCGCTCCCTCGTGCTCTCGTATGGCGGGGGTGCCGTGGGCCGGAGGGGTGTAGTATCTCTCGGGGGAGGTATGTAAGTAGGATCACTGTACCCCTCTGCGGGCACAGGCTTCTTTATTATCGGGTACAAACTTATTACCTCTACAGGTGATGCTACACTTGAGCCTTCTTTGACATCTCTTTGGATTAACAGTGGATTGTCTGTGGTGGACGGGAGATCAGTATTTAGTGTTGGTGTCTTAGGCGGTGGTATCTCTTCAAATAACCTCCAAAGATCTAATATTTCCCTCCTATTTTGCAGCTGCTTTCCTTTGTATTTTAGATAAATGCATGTGGCCACTGTATCCAGGACACTTTTATCAAACGACCCTCCCTCGGGCCAAATCTGTGGTAACCCCTCCCCCTTTAGCTCGGTCACCCATTGGTCGTGGTATTTTTTAATCCGCTCCACGTATCCCGGGAGATTCTTACAAATATGCGATAAGGGTGTTTCAGCCCCCATCTCTGTGCCCTCCTAGTGCTAACGTGCCTCGTGTGTTTGCAACTACAATGTAGATGTTGTATCAATATTATTCTTTATATTTTACTTCACATTCAATGTTGGGTCCCTTTGGGCTCTCCCCCTCCCTGTTTGCACAATACAAAACTGGCCGTACACAATGTCTATTATGTTCTTTGTGAGGGGCACATACAAGAGCAACCCATCCTGTGGTTTCACTATGTCAAACTGGGAATCAAAAAGGTACTCACTCACTCCACTATATTGACGTTGTCTGAAGAGAGAAAAAAACTTTTATCCGACCACACTTATCATGACCATTTAACTATTATGCACTTATAATCGTTCACACATTCACAACGTCAAAATCTCTTCTAGCACATACGAGGTGCACACACCTCTTGGCACCATTCACCATTCAAGCTGCCCTCCCTTTCCTCCCTAGCCGGCTGTCCCTAATCGCCTTATTTGAATATCTAGATGCGCATATATATATATAGATATTAACCTGTTTCCCCCCCCTTCTAATAGGACTCTTTTTCTCTTACTGTCCCCCCCCAAGTCTGTGCTAATCACAGTTCTTTATTCTCCCCCCCCTACCCTTAAGAAAAGGAAAAAAGTAATAGCGGTCACTAATGTACTCTCAGTGTCCCCTTTTGCTGAACACTTTTATTTTATACTCCACTTCTTCATATATTCCCAGTACTAGTCAAGATAGCACTATGCGGCGCCGCCTTCCACCCCCTTTCGGAGCTAGGTTCCCGTCACTTTTATCTCTTATTCACCTCTTAATCCTAATGGCCATATGCAAAGAAAAAGCAAGGAAAATTCAAGGTGATCTTTAGTAGATCTGCGTACCCCCTCTTTGTTTCCTGTCCTACACTTCACTCCCCGCTCCCCTTAAGATCGCTCGCACTCAGTACTCTCGTGCCCGTCTTGAACCGATACTCTCCGAAACTGGGTCCGTCCAGGCAGTGTCGCCGTCAGCTCTACAGTCAGCCCCGGCTCCGGCGAGCGGTACTCAAAGGGGATTTTTCAACCGGGATCCCGTACCCCCTCTCTATTGAGTGCGCACTTCTTAGTGTACCGGTCGCCGTTGGCGGGCAGCCTCCTGGAGCCGGCTCACCGTGCGTATCCCTTTGCGACCGGAGATTCTCGTGCCAAACGGGGACGGTTAGAAGGAGTTTAGGAAGAAATAAAAATCACATCGGGGTCACCACTGAAAGCAAGCGTCCCCAAACAGCACGATCCTCCCCGCAATGAGAGACAATGAAGGACTCTCCCAAAATGGGAATAAGGCCAAGACAGAGTGCGGGTGAGCGTAAGTGGGAGTTTATCAATCAGAATTGGGCATGCAAAGAACTCTGCAAACTCCGAGAGCGCTCTGTCTGACAATAGCAAAGACAGGCGTATATATTTACAAAAAACGTCATCAAAACCTACATACTATAGGGGGCACAAGTTCATTGGGATTGGGTGGCGACGACTAACTATAGGTGCTGCTGCGGTGTGGTTGGTCTTGGCTGGAGGACGTCACTGGTCACCCTCGTGAGTTGGGCTGGGCCTGGCAGGTCGGCTTGAGTTCATCCGGGCGGTGTTGGTGTGCCGAGGCGGCCTGTGGCAGAGAGGAATGCCTTTCCTGACTTACTTGCCCTCTGCCATGCACCCCACAGTCATTCAGTCATTTACAGTTCTATTCTCTTTAGTATATTCTTTCAATAGGTTAATGCAACACAGGAGGAATGCACCTTGTGAGGGGTCTGGAGATAATATATCGAGGCCTGGTTACTTGTGATCTGCTGACCGGGACCGTAGGTCGAGGGGCTAAGCTTCGGGGACTGGGGCGGGTGGTACAGGTCTTTCTTGTCTTGTTAGAAGTGGTTATGGACGTTTCGCTGTGTGTCGTCAAAGTGTTGGGTGTCCTGATTGCACAGGGCCATAAGTCTGAGACAGTCCGGTGGGTTGTGGGGTTTACGAGGAGGTTCTTGAGTTTAACCTAAGGTTTACTGCTGTGCTGTAAATAATGCAGGTGGCTGGCCGCGGCCTTGGGTGCTGCAGTGGGGCTACAAGTCTTTGAAGCGGCTCCAGTCAGGTCGGGGGAGGCGTGATAGCGCAGAGCGGGGCTCTGTTCTCATGTCTTGGCAGCCTTCTGAGGGAGGGAGGGGGATACATCGAGACCTTGTACGCTTTCACAAAGGTATCTCCCTCGTGTGTTGCCGAATATAGGTAAAGACATCGCAAACATTTGAATACTTTCTATAATACTTATTTAAAATCACGTCAAAACATGCATTTAACCTTTGCTGGGTGCGTTTCGATTATACCCAGTCCGAGCACCATTTTTGTACATTACACTCTAGCAGCTACAGTGTTTCAGTTACATGCATATACATTCGCAGTAAATGAGGTAGTGGTTAGATCAGTGGAGTACATAGAAAACGACCCGCCACCGTTCGTGACGGTGGTGGCATATGAGGGGCTCAGACATTCACACATGATACGTGCACTCTCGCGCATTCTTTAATGAGTTCATAGTATAGTTGCATTCGCTTTCTCGTGTACTCTAGCAGCATTAGTTTTAGTTATGGCGCGAAACCATGTGAGGTAGGCTGCCCAGTGATACATGCAACGAACAGATCCCTGGAGCGTCCCTTTAGCATTAGCATCCACCTGCAATGGTGCGGGCTCGCCATAGCTTATATCATGGGAGCATACTCTCTCATTTTAATACATTCTACAGGCGTGTATATTTTGTGGAAGAAAGAAATAATGCAAGAGGACTTGACATTCATATATACATATATATGTGAAGACTGTCTGCCATCAGAGGACCATTTTGCTGTTCGTTTCATTATTCAGGCCTGCTGGCCGGGTCATGCTGATAGTGGTGGTACACTGCGGGAGGTGAACTGTTACAACTCCTTTGTACACCTCCCAATCAGCCTTCCTAAAATTCAACCGACTCCCAGTCATACGCGACCTGGTCCCTACCTCACCCCTCACAGTCACCAAAATAGCAGAATGATCGCTCCCCATATCCCCATCCTCATGCACCTCCCAATCACATTCACCCACAATTGCAGCAGTCACCCAGGTCAAATCCAAGCACGACAGCTTCCCAGTCCTCACATCCAAACTCGTACCTGACCCATCATTCAGCAATACCAGACTCAATTCATCCGCCATGTCTTCCAACAGTTCCCCATTCGTATCTGTCCTATCACTACCCCACAATGTGTTGGCACTGTTAAAATCGCCACACAAAACACACGGTCCCACATGTCCTCTTATCACTCCAGTCAACACACCCACTTCCACCACCTCACACGGATTATAATAATTCAGCACCAATACTTCCGATCCTCCTACCCGAATCCCCGCCCCAATCGCCTCTACTGCTCCATCCACCACAATCTCCCTTGCAATCAACCCCTTTCGAACTGCTAAAGCCACACCCCCCCTCTCCCCTCCAACCTATCCTTACGAAAAACCTGGTATCACAAATCTCAAATCACCCCTCAACCACGTCTCCTGAATACAAACCACGTCAACATTCAATTCCTCACACAACACCGCTTTCAACTCCTGTCCATTCCTCAACAAACTCCTCGCGTTCCACTGCAAAATCCTCATGCCGGCACCCCACTCAGCTTCCGCACTTTAGCAACCTTCTTAAACACATCTTCTTCTGATACATCTACAACCTTCAAAAACCTCCTCCCAGCTTCCACCACTCCTTTCGTAAGATCTGATGGACTGATAGACACATTCCCCTGAACCAGATCGAGCACATTCACTATAAAGCACAAAAACTCAGTTTTCGGGACAACCACCATTTCTACACCTTTCACTTCACCCACCACTTTCTTCCTTCCCACAACCTCATCCACCACCAACTTTTTCTCACTCACCTCACTCACTACCCGTACTGGTTTCACCTTTGCAACAGCCTGCGCATAAGACAAACCTTCCGCCGCCCTCACCTGTACCACTTCTCTCGCCACCCTGTAACTCTCACACCCCCTAAACGCAGAAGAATGCTCCCCCCCACAATTCACACATTTCTCCGGGGTCCCCACCTTGCATTCCTTTATATCATGATCTCCACCACACCTCCCACAGTGTCTCTCATTCCTGCATGCTCTCGCCACATGTCCAAATCGTTGACACTTATAACACCTTAATGGCATTGCCACATATACTTTCACACGATACCTCTGATAAGCCATCTCCACCACCTCCGGACACTCCGTTCTCTCAAATCTCACTGCCACAGTTGTAGACACCACATCCCCATGTGCATCCCTCCTCCCCAACCTCCACCACCCCCACTCCCGCCAGTTGCTCCTCCACCTCAGACATACTCATAACCACCGGCACTCCATACAGCACCCCCTTACAAGACACTCCACTTTGATCAAACACTCTTACCGCATGTCTACCCAGACAAAGCACCTCCAGAATCTTTGCTTTGCTATCAGCATCCGACCCCTCCACCAACAACCGGCCCCCAGCCACCACTTGTACCCGGGAAACATCTCCCACTGCTGCCTTCAACCATCTAGCAATCTCCGTCGGATTCACCCCCAGAAACGTCTTGTCACGATTTTCAGGTTTCAACACTACCTTCCACACACAATCAGACTACATCTTCTCCTCAGACATACCGCTCACTGAGGCTTCCAGCCCCTTCAAAGCACACTTTTCTGGAGTCCCCGACCCTGAGATGTCCCGGACCAGCCCCCCTTCATCATACCTCTGTGGGGATGTGCTGCGATCCCTCATTTCCCCATTCCCCCCCCTCCACAGGTGTAGATTTCACAGATGATGTCTTCCCCCTCTTTGCCTCCTCCTCTTCCACCCCCCTTTCTTTCCAACCTTCCCTTTCCCCTTACCCATTCTTACCACCTCCTCTGAGCAGTCTCACTCCTTGCATCCGTCTCCAGAGACCACTCCTCTCGAACCCAGCACCCTCCACCCAGTCACTACTCCGCCCTGCCTGGGTCCGCCTTCTCTGAGAGTCTCCTCTCCCCTGCAACAGAGCCACCGTCCCTAGTTCCTGTTAGAGGAGGTAATGTTTCTTTCAGGTCCAGACTAGTACCGCCAGATGAGCTGACTCCACACCAGAGAGGAAAGGTAGTGTGAACACTGAGGAACTACTTTGGCAGAAGCACAATAACGTAGGTAAACAAAGTGCTTCGGCATATTCCAGTCAGAGATGAGAATCGACTGATTTCAGGAAAGAGACCCAGAGCGGGTAAGAGAAAGAAGGAAAGCCTTGAGAGCGAGAGGAAGGCAAGGTAAAGGAAACACGGACAGGCAGAGTGAGGGCTAGGAAACGCTGAACAAGTACGCAAGAGAGAGAGAAAGAGCAGTAAACGAAGGATAGTCAGAATATCAGTTGAAAGGACTGACTGAAAGCGAACTTGGAAATAGGGTAAGTTAAGCGGTGAAGAGTCGGAAACAAGATAGCACACCCACGAAGAAGCAGATATGAAAGCCGGCAAGCACAGTCGCCGGGGAATAAATCTGCAAGGTGTGGAATGGAAAAGGCACAGAAAGACGAAAGCAACGAACAGGGAGATAGGAAATGGATACAACCGACCGAGAACCGGAGCAGTATGCAATTAGCCTAACGAAGCAAAGGGGGAACTGTAAGACACACGAATACAACTCACCATTCCTACAGCACAGCGCGCTGTTATACTTGCAGCGGCCATGTTGGATGAGGACTAGACCGCAACCTCTGGTTGATGGAGCAACTGAATCACTCTATGCTGGTACTTCCACCATTGCCAGTCTCCCTGGGCGCAGCATGACATTGTGTGCTTATTTCAGATGGGGGGGGGGGGGTGGCAAGGCCTTCACTTGGGAGTCCCATGGGCAATATTGTCAGGTATAACACCTACCTCCCCTCTCTCTGCTCCCCTTATCACATCCTCCTTTAAACTTTGCACACTCCTCTTTGCACCCCGGTGCCTACAAATGCAAAAAACAGCAGTAAAAGCCAAAACTATTGGCATTGCTTGTTTTTCTCCATTTCCACCACTGTATCTACCCGAGTCCAGCAATATGTATACGGTTGCTGATTTTTAAACTATTACAATTTAAGATAAGCGTAAAGACCTAGAGTGGGAGCCCGCTCCTGGAAAGCAGGGAAAGCAACGTTTGTAAAGCCGGAGCACCCCCCGCCGCATTCAGGGAATGTAATGCCGAGTTCATAAAGTGAAGCGTCTCGGGACGGGAGCATGCGCAGTGTGAGGACCCGACATTAACTACTGGCGGCGCCCAAGAGCAGAGTCGCTCGCCTGGCTCACGTCATCACCTGTGCGTCTCAGCGGCCATGGTGTCTCGTGTTTTGGTCATGCGCAGTGTGAGGACCCGACATTAACTACTGGCGGCGCCCAAGAGCAGAGTCGCTCGCCTGCCTCACGTCATCACCTGTGCGTCTCAGCGGCCATGGTGTCTCGTGTTTTGGTCATGCGCAGTGTGAGGACCCGACATTACCTACTCTGCCGGCGCCCGTACGTCATCACCTGTGCGTGCTGCAGCCCTTTAGTGTCTCGTGTTGTGAGCGTGCGCAGTGGGTGGACCCCCCCACGCATTGTCTGTGGAGGGCGCCCACAGTAAAGCACTTCCGGCGTCCTACGTCATCACCTGTGCGTCCAGCAGCCGTTAGCGTCTCGTGTTCTGGGCATGCGCAGTAGAATGCTGGCTGGGCACACGGCGGCAGTTTGTTTACTAGAGGAAGACGCTTGTTTTCGGGTTCTTTGCGGCCAGAGACTGCCCTTACACCCAGCTGAGAAGCGACGAGAAGACCGGCGAAGGCCACCCCAGAGACATGCTCCAGCAGGATTCCCATGAGGTGAGGGGGGCGTTCTAATGGGTGCTGGGTCTTTTGTGCTTCCTCGAGCACACTGCCGCGTGACCCGACGCCCCCGAGGCCATGCCAGGCACCCCCATTCTACACCCTCAACACTTGATCATCACCTACCCCGTGCCACCGCACCCTGCCCCCCCCCCGCCCCCCGGCTAGAGCTGGCGTCAAAACTAAAGGATTCGAGGGAGGGAGGGAGGGAGGGTCCTCTGTGCTGGTTCAAGTTTCACAAAGTACAGATCAATAGTTCAAAGTTCGCAACATGGTGGCGTGCGGGAGGAACCTGGAGACTAGCCTCTTCCTTCTGTCCAACGTACACCCACAGCATACTTGCCAACATTCTGTGGCCAAAAAAGATGTAGGATTTTTCAAGCTTCAAAAATAATACTTAGCAAAACAATGACATCACAGGAAATTACAAAACATGCATTGATGGCATCACTGGATCATTATAAAATGAACAACCCATCAAACAGCACAACATGGACAGATGCTAAAATGTTTCAATGTATAGGTGTGAATGGTAAGTTAACACCAAATTCAATTACCTAACTTCACAGAAAATAATCACACAGATCTGGTAGGCAACGTGTGCCACTGCTCTGTAGCAGCAGTCCATGCAGTACATATTTATTCCTGCAGTGCAGGTTGAACACTGAGCATGGAGACTGATACCCTCCTCAGTCTGATAGGCAGATGCTGTGTGATGGTGGTACGCTCTGCCACTTGCCTTCACTGGTGGTTCACCTTAGGTCTGTCCTGGCAATAGTCCAGGGCAGGGTCATGTAGCTGTCAGATCGGGGGATTGATCTGAGCCCATCACTCAAAAGTAACACTTACCCGCCCACCGCACAGACAGATTAATTGCCTTACAGTCAAATAAATTACCTGCCACTGTAAAAAGCAGTAGGATCTGTCACCCAAATCTGTAGGCAGTAAGAATGTTTAAAAAGGCAGTAGCCTACTGGTTGGCAAGTATGCCACAATCTGCACACGCCAGATTGTTCCCATGCTTGTGCAACTAGCAGGCAACATGGCCCCCTAAATACAAAAAGCTAAATCAGTAGACTTCGAAAGTCCTCATCACAGCTTTGGTGGGATCTCGGTGCTAAATCTGCAGAGATACCACTAAATGGAATTACTGTTTTGTATTAATGCTGGAGGTACTGCCAACATGAGCCAATGTTGGCGGTAAGGTGGCAGAATAACCTCCATCTTCATGGAGGTTTTCCACCTCACTGCCAAACTCGTAGTTGGGCGGTGCGATAATGTGGCATGGTTACAGTATTACTGGCACATTTTTACAGCACCACCCAATTTATAAGGCCCAAAGTCTTAATACGTGCTTCTGATCTTCTTAGGGCATACACTGGATGTGATACATGGTGCACCTGGGGAGTCAGCAAATTTCTCTGGATCTTGCTAGACATGTTCTATCCTTATGCATTCAAACTCGACCTCAAAATATTTGCCATCAATGGCATTCACCAGCTCCAGGCCTGCTTTGCGCTGATACATGCCTGGATACGCAATGTATATCTCAAACTGAGTTCCTCCTCTCCACTAACACCACAGCAAGATCCAGACCTGTCTGTCCACCATGAACCCAGAAGGCTTCACCACACAGCTGACACCAAGTGCCAAATCTCTGGGATTCCACTTTGAAAGCTATTTATTCTTCAAAAACAGGTAGCAAAGACAGCATGCTACAAAAATGGCTGTCTTTCTGAAAATTCTTTCCTACCGCACAAGAGCAGCACCATGTCTTTTCTTATCTGGACAGTGGGAACACCCTGCTCACAAACCTACCCACCTCCACCCTGCCACCAATGAAAAGCATCCTCCACATCGCAGGCACTTCATCCAAGGCCTCTGGAAATGTGACATTATGCCCACACACAAACTTCATTGGTTGCGCATACAGCCACACATCGCCTTCAAGACACGCTGAGCCATTTACAAAGCTGTCATCTTGCTCACTCCCTCCTATTCTCTTCCATTTCTGGTGGCCAACACTCCACAAGAAGCCAGGACTTGAATAGATTATAGCTACAAAAAAGAAAAAAATATTAAACTTCATAACTCTGCACCCTCTGGAGGATAGTTCAAGGGGCAACGTGCTTGGCTGGGAAGCAAGACAACACGGAACAACACAGGTTCGATCCGCAGGTCCACGCTTAGAAATCTCTGGGTATTAAGCGCGTTATACATAACCTATCATATCACCCACAGGCTTCATAACGGCCCTGATTTCACCCTCCGTCAACCCACCTAACTGCTAATTACTGCCCCAGTTGCTTAACTGAAATGCAACAACTTGGTTGTAACTTGGCCTCCCTAACATGTAATCCTATTAATCTCTGATGTTCAGCGTTCTGCTACTCCACAGACCGGTCTGTGCTAAATACATAACTAAATAAGTGTATCTTTGCTGCGTCCCACATGCTTTCCATCTTCTGTGGTTTCCAAGTATTGTTCTGGGTGGGGAACTCTCATGGAGAGTTTCATATTTGTAATGAATTTTAGTCCTTCTATTGCACTTTGGTTTTGACGTGTCGCCATCTTTTATGTTTGGTGCCTTTACAGCATTCTGTTCATCATACCCCACTTTCTGTTTGTGCTGAGCTTGTCTGACCCTGTACAAAATATAGTAATTTTGGCAGCCATGCAGGGTGGAAGCGGAATACCCTCTACGGTCCCTCATCAATTGAAAAAGGCCCCATTAGCAGTGATTGGTACAGGAAACCGACTGAGAATGAACACAGAATCAATCAAGTGACACAATCACTGATTAAAGGTATCGAAAACCATAACACTGGCACAGACAAAACTGGGGTGGATTATTGTAATTGCTGACAATCGCAGCCAGAGGAATTAGATGAATGCCAGCCAAAAGTTGGAACACCAACACACCTTTTGACTTTGAACTCGTTCAAAAACGCAAAGATTTTAAGACACGTTATACAGGTTCTCAGGAAATTTCCGATGCTCTCGCAGGACGCAGACATCAAATGGGCCAAATCATGTTATTGTTACTCACCACACCAAAACAGCTTGCGTCCTATGTTGAGCAACCCAGAAGAAAGAGTGGTATGAGTAGAATGACAATCAGTCTCCAATTATCAAGTACCCCTGAATACAAGGATTCAGGCTTCCTCAAAGAGGGGCTCTTTTTTGCGACTTCCTATTTTGAGGTACGTAGCGGAATACAGTACGGATGGTAGGGAGAATAACAGAAGCACTCACATGCAACAGTAAGCGAATGGAGTCAGTCCAAGGTCGGTTTGTGTTCAGCAACAGAAATTCAGTTTAAAGCAGGTGGGAGACGGAGGCATTCCAGGGACGTTTCACGTTCGGTAATCAGGTCATGGACAAGCTGAAGGCAAGTGGGCAGTCCAAGAAAGCAAGCAGAGTCGGTACACCATGCAAAGGAATCCTCAGTAGAATAAGCCGAAAAGGTTGAAAGACAAGTGTGTAGAATAACGCTACAATTAGCAGCACCAAACGCGCTTTTAACGCCGGATTTAAGCCTCAAGGGGAATGGCTACCGCGTACGTGAGTTGTTGGCGCGCACGTAACGCGCCCCCTGGCATGGATGCACACTGTATGTAAACAGCCTCCATGGCAACCTGTCCCTCTGCCATACTGAAGCTGTGACACTCCGATTCCAGTGGGAAGAAGGGGGACACATCAATGTAAATGAAGAACCCTGATGTCAATGCGTAACAGCATCCCCCCCCCAAAGACACCGGAAACCCCCTGGTGGAATGGAAAGCCCTCAACAAAGCGAGCCAATGCAGTTTAGCCAAGGGCTCCCAGGTGCGGTCCTCAGGGCCGAAACCCTTCCAGCCAACCAAGTAAAGAACAGTTCCACCGGAATACCCTACAATCCAGGATGCGAGACACCTCGTACTCCTCCTCACCATCCACCAAGACAGAGTGAGGACGGGACGGCAAATGTGTGGACGGAACAACAGGCTTCACAAGAAACACATGGAACGCCGCATGGACTCGCCAAGAATTTGGAAGAGCCAACCTGATGGCAACAGTGTTTCTAACAGAAGAGATGACGTGAGGACCCACGAAACGTGGCAGTAGCATCTTCTTGCCCACGATTTTCAGGTTATACGAAGATAACATAACTTCATGCCAACCCGATATGTCGGTGCAGGCAATCAATGAATGTCAGCATATTTCTTGGCATGCTCCTGCGCCCGGAGTAGATGACATCGTACGTCACAGTGTACCTGATCCAAGTCTCGCAAGCCAGGGCAGCCGGATTTGTCCCAGGTAAGGTAGGGTGAAGTGGCAACGACCGGGGATGAAAGCCGTACAATGCAAAAAGCTGTGAAACGCCAGTGGACGTATGTAGTGAGTTATTGTAAGCAAATACAGCTTGTGGCAAGGCTGTAAACCGGGTTTTTTGGAATTGGAGACATAGGGGCCTGATCACGACTTTGGCAGTAACACGTTATTAAACCCTGGGTCTCCGTAACTCAACAATAAAGACCATTGACACCATCTGCCATGGCTTGTAACGGGCCGGTAACAGACCCACCGGCTTGGACTTGGATGATTTACACTGGGCACATAACGCACAGGATGCAATATAATCCTTTACGTCCCGTGACATGTTAGACCAGCAAGCCCAACGCCGTAAGTGACCAGGGTGTGCTGCGACAACAGAGTCATGGGCCCATTGGAGAGCTATAGTACGGGCCTGACCAGGCGGTATGAAAATACACCTGGTATAGTTTTTTTCATAGACAGTCAACTTGCGGGAAAAGAAGGTTATTGGATGTATATCGCCAGACTCCTGTGACAAGACAGCACCTATAACGAACTCTGAGGCGTCGGCTTCCACAAAGAAGGGTAGATCGGTATCCGGGTGCTTTAGAACAGGTACAGAAGTGAACACAGATTTTAATAGATCGAAAGCAGTTTGTACCTCAGGGGTCCATTGATACGGAACTTTAGCACTCGTCAATTTTGAGAGGTGCAGAGATTGCAGAGAAACCATGAATGAAGCGCCTGTAGAAATTGGCGAATCCTGAAAACGATTGGAGTGCTTTAATCGCCTTAGGTACCGACCACTCCAGAGCGGCTTTTGCTTTAGCAGAGCTCATGCGAATGCAGTGATTCGTCAAATCGTAACCCAATAACTCCACCTCAGGCGTATGAAAGATGCACTTCTCGGGCTTAACAGTTTGTTTTCAGGCAACCACTGGGGTATTGTTCTGGAATGCTGAATGTCATCCAGGAGCGTACGTGAATAGATTGGTATGTTGTCTAAGTAGACCACAGCGTATTGGTCTAAGATGTCATGGAACAGGTTATTCATAAAGGCCTGGAAAGTAGCCGGGGCATTACAGAGCCCAAAGGGCATAACTAAGTATTCATATAGACTGTAACGTGCCTTGAACGCAGTCTTCCACTCGTCGCCTTCTCATATGCGTACCAAATTGTATGCACCTATGAGGTCGAGTTTAGTGAATACTTGTGACGACCCTAATTGATTGCGAAGGACCAATATCAAGGGGAGCGGGTACTGGTTCTTTACGGTTACTGCGTTCAGAGCCTGCTAGTCAATACAGGGACGTACATCACCCTCTTTCTTTGGCCGAAAAAGAGGGGAGACACCACTGGAGACTTTAAGTGCGGATGAAACCCATAGCAAGAGCCTTATCAATGTACTCTTTTAGTACTGTCTTCTTTCAGAGTTGGGGAATATAATCTTCCCGCAGGGATTTTTGCCCCGGGCACCAAGTCGATTGGGCAATAAAAGATTCTATGTGGAGGCAACGTCTCCGCCATTCCTTTATCGAATACATCCAGATAGTCGACGTAACCTGAAGGGATGGAAGAAGTGGAATTACATGATAGAGCCCCAATATGCGAGGAAGTAACCAAAAGAGCTTTGGCGGGTCTGCCCTGGGAAATGCCATGCAACGGCATACATTGTACGCTGGATATTGCGGAGGGGAATTGGATCAGTTGTGATGACCAGTCAATGGCAGGGTTGTGGTAATTTGTCGCATACTATTTACACTGTTGCTGAGGCAAATTGTTTTTACTCTTGCAATTTAATTTTGTTTTAAAAAAGTGTGTAAAATGCTCCCCACACTAACACCTTATCTGAGGCACGGATTAGTATGTAATGTCCAATTTAAACGTCCATTAAACCTCAACTTGAAGTGAATGTGGTAAACGGTACTTGAGTTTCTGTACTGTGTGCATATTCATGCGGATGCAGATCATTTTTACACTTATAATTTAATTTACACTCTAATTATAAAAACAGTGTGTGAAATTATGAGTACATCCATTTAACCTTGCAGTCAATGGAGTGCATTACTATTAATGGTCAGTGGCAGCAGAGTCTTTGCTCAAGGGTGAGTGATTGTCATTACCCCAATCACAGGTATTCTGCCTCTCAAATCTTAAAGACTACAATAAAAACATCTGAAACCTGACTCTCCAGAAAGTGCTCCAGAAACTCAGCAAAACCTGTCCTGTGATAATCCAGGTAGGTATTTAACTTACTTTATATAGGGTTTCATACATGATTCGTCCAACATCTAGGCACTGTGATTATTATACTTCAGTCGATAGTTTACCAACCTCTGAAGGATGTTAGTCACTTAGATAGCTCAGCCGGTTGAGAGCTTGTTTCTGCAATCTGTGCGTGATCTGTAGGTTGCAGGTTCGAATCCCGGCAAGGCCAACTCAGTCTTTTATGGTTTTGGGGTCCATAATGGAGAACCGACTTAGGTTTGGTGATAAATGTGATAAATATGTTCTATGTACAGCGATTTTTGCCCAACGCACTATATAAATAACTATTTGACCATGAGATTAGAGTGAGTGTCGGAGAGTGGCAGTCGTGCAGAGAACCTACCCTGCTGAGTCTGTCCACCCTGTCCATTCCTTACTGGAGGAGGAGTTACTGAAGCATCTACATCCCTAGCAGACTGCAGAGAGTGGCAGTCGTGCAGTCATGGCTGTCGTGACTGGGATGACTGCCTCCCCCCTGTCTCCACTTGAAGATGAAAACAGTCGCCTTCGAAGTCTGCGCTCCCGCCCGCATTTAGATAAACTTTTCTAAACTGAAACCCTCGACCCAGCTGAGCTGCCGTCAAGTGTTGCAAAACCCCTCAAACCTGTTGGGGGGTGGGGGGGAAGCAGGAAAGAAAGATCCCAAGCTGCCCACACATTCTCTTGGATCAAGACTGTGCCCAATACCAAATGGTGCTCCGAAAACACCAGGAACATTGGCAAACTCATCACAGGCCTCTAAACAGCCTTCACAACAACCAAACGTTGAGGGCCACGCCACACGGAGCCTTACAGTCCTGCTCTCCGGTCCTCCTCCCGCTTACCGGCTTTCCCCGTAGGGGGCTGAGTCTGCAGTAGAGCAGGTGTGCTCCGATGGGTCCGGGGCCGGGTCTGAGCCGCTCCTCGGAGAGTGCGGCACGGAGAAGGATGAGGAGCAACGTCGGGCTCATGGTCCTCCCGGCTCCTTCTCCTCCCTCTCGGCGAGGCGTGTCGGAGCTCGGCGGGAGAGTGGAGGGGATTGACGCCGGGGGTGTGCCTGGGACCACGGGAGGCTCTGGACCATGCCGCTTCCTCGGATCTCTGCGGGTCCTTGTCCACACGGAGGACGGGGGCTCCCAGTCTCAGGCTTCACTCCAGGAGCGGGACGATCTGGGTGAACTGCCGCTCTGCCCGACAGGAACCCACATGGATGGCGCGTTTCCCGAAGCGTCATCAGAGCTGGGGTCTCGCAGCCCATCTGTGGAGTCTGAGCCATGCCCCCCTGGCGCTCAGCAGCTTCAACCATTGGTCAACAAAGGAACACCAAACCCAAGGAAACACCCTCGTCCAGCGCTGGATACAAACCAAGAAAAGGGGAAAAAGAGGCTCCAGACTTAAAGCAGACAAACAAAAGTTAGCAAGATCAAAACAGCCTTTAAACAAAGGAAGACCCGTATACGCCAAGACTCCAGGGTCTGCACTTTCTCCTCTGTCAACTTTGGCAAATTTCTTTAAAAAAAGCAACAAGGGTCCAGGTGCAGTGGCTCACTGAGCGAACTTACGGACGCTGAATTGCTTGATGCAGTTCTTGATTTACAACCACTAAACAAGCAAAGAAGAACTGATGAGGCACTAAAGATCACGTCTGCCTCCGCTGAATTTAGCTCTCCTTCCACAGAAAATGCAATTTTCCCTCAAACATCCTGAATAAACAAACTGCATTTGGTCAAGCAAACTCAAACTTGATACCCATTGACTTTGTTTTTGGCCAAAATTCATGTCTGCCTCTAATCTCGAACTCTTCACCATCTCTACCAAGTACTTCTCCACCCATATCATCCAAAGAGCAGACACAAATCATAGAGCCTGACGCCCGCTCGGGGTCTGATCATAGGTGGCAGCAAGTGGCCGCATCAGTCTCTACTCCGCCTTCACCACCATCCATCTATGAGTCGCAGGATAAAACGGGGCCAACTTCAGCCCCTTGTAACAAAAAGATGAGAGCACATCAAACTGAGCTTGACCAACAATCTCAACCTTAGCAAAATGCCCACCAAAATTCATTCTCTCCGGATCCCAGAGACGGGAGGAAATCGTATCAAGACCATGACTTCCGCTCTGACAGATCGGGCTTTTCGATCCCTTCTACTCCTACGCATGGCCCAAACCGAAAATCCTCAACATTCGCCAAAGAAACACCCTCAAAGAAGCCATACCTACTTTCATACATGTCCACACTCAAAATTGCTCTGGCCCCCTTCACTAAACTATACGAATCACTCTATGACACATTAAAGGACCATACAACTCTACAGGCCATGATTCATACAAAGCTCATTTCTTTAGAAGGCCATACCATGGCCCAAGAGGAAAAGGAAAAAATACGCCATGTGCAAATATGGTCGCCATTTGTTCACGCCTCCAGGCAATAGAAACTTCCTTGAATCATTTAGATTAAATGCGATTCCTCAAACGTGCAAGTAATTCCAGCCATCGTTCTATCGATCTGACCTCTAACCGTTTGCACAAATCCATCTCCCCGGTGAGAACCAAACTGGCTTCCAAAAAAGTTCACCTGCCGCCTACACAAATTGTTGATGGGTCTGCCACCAACATTGTTCTAGTAGTAGACCAATAAGAAAATCAAAATAAAGCGTCATTAGAAGTGACGGACCAATCCTACTCAATTTTCGAATCTGCAAAGCCTAAACATACTCACCCTTTACCGATTTTGGAAATTCCCGGCCCAAAAGTACTTTTAAAAAAAACAATCGGCTGTATACAAGCCTGTTTTGGCAACCCCGTCACACCACACTTCTCAAATCCAACTACCCCAAAAAAGGATTGTGACTTCTTGAACCCCCATGACACACCTACGAACCAAAAAACTAAGAACTCTCCAATAACAGAGGATTTCTTGTCTAATACAGACCTGATGAACCTCACAGAACACTCAGATGTGGTAGCCCCCATGGGTTCATTGACTCGGCTCTCTGACGATTCAATCAGATCTCCCCTACAGGCTAGAGGACGAAGGAAACCAATCGGCCATCATGACCTTAGAGGATCGCCGAAAGAAAATTGAAGCACCAGCCAGAGCAAAAACGGCGCCTAAAACCACCAATGACCACCCAATAAAACAGAGCTGTAAGGATGGGCCCAACAAACTTAAATCAGGGCAGGAAGGGTGTATACTTCAATCGTCAGATCGCCCTGACGTTTCGGGCCTACCTGCCACTCCCAGATACCCTCCCCAATCGACAACATCGGGAAACTATCAACGGGAGGACAGTCCCAGACAAAATAAAACCCACGCAGCCCGGCACTACAGATCAAAGGCGAATATATACCAAAAACCAACAAAGTTTGAGAAACATCTAGGAAATGGATCCTCAAACTGGAACAAACTAAAGAAAACCGAGACAAATGGCCTCATTCCGAGTACGGCGCTAACCAATAGCGCTATTAACGCCTTCGTTGACGCCGTACCCAGACCGGCAGCGCCTTGGTGGATGGCGGAATTACCGCCCCATTCCAAGGTTGGCGGGGCGGTAATTCCCCATTCACCAAGGCTCTTCCCCATTCCCAAATGAGCCCCCATAGGGCTCAATGGGAATGGGGAAGATGCAAATAACGGTGACC
Source organism: Ambystoma mexicanum (assembly GCF_040938575.1). NCBI lineage: Eukaryota > Metazoa > Chordata > Amphibia > Caudata > Ambystomatidae > Ambystoma > Ambystoma mexicanum. The sequence goes on along the minus strand of NC_090925.1, from coordinate 14,844,362 downwards.
GTTCATTACGGTCACCGTTATTGGCTTGGAGGCCCCTTTGCGCCCTCGACTTTAACACCTACTCAAAGCAGGCGTTAAGGGCGAGGGCGCAAAGGGAACTCGGAGTATGGCGGTAAGGGATTACCGACACCGGTCTCGTTACCGGTGGCCGCTATCCCTTACCGCCATACTCGGAATGAGGCCCAAAGTCATTCTAAACAGAGGAGGTACCTTGGTTCTGATTCATCTCATACCTAAGCCTACTCAAATTAACTCAGACGACTTGTGGATAGTTGAACCAAGACACTGTCATGGAAGGGCAATTTGTCATCTTCACATTCTCTCAAGAAGAGTCAAAAACATACTGATTGACCGAGAGAGAGAGATTTCCTAAGTTTAGGATACCACCTATCCCTACAGAGTGAGGCCGCTGAGCATGAAAACTTTAAAAGTTTCGAACCTACACGAAACAAGGTACGAATAAACAGTGAAAACAATCATCGACCACGAACCCAACGTGCCCCCGACACAACTCCTCACAAACATAGAAACTCCTACCGACCATCTTCAACGAATCTCTGCTATAATCCAAAAGTGATTTTTTCGACGAAGGACCAACTCCTATTTCAGGACATCCCAATACCATCTAGGGCAGAAATCGTAGATTCAAAGAGGTATCCGAAGCCAAAATCAACTTTTGTAAAGAACAAGAAGAAAGTAACAGGAAGTTTACTAAAACTATTCAATCTGAGAAAGGTGGCCCCTTAGCACCCCTTACCAATAAGCGCACCTCTTCTAGCTTTTGGGCATGGCTCCCAAAAGCACTTGCAATGCAGCACTCAAAATAGCAGCCCAGGAACAGGAGCCCTCTTGTAGACTCCACGGCTGCACGAAAGAGCGCTCCTCTCAAGCTCAGGTTAGGTTCCTGGAATACCACGGTGTTACACATCGCCGCAAGTGGTCTTTATGGGCATGGACCCGCTCGTGCAGCGCTCTGATACCTAACATTTCAGTGATGGAAGCTGGTGATTCTCCCCGACTGGCTGGCAGCGGTCTAGTAGTTGCACGCTCCCTTGGCGTGCGGACGACCGATCAGTGCTTCGCGTCGCTTCTACCTTTTGACGCTCCATGAGTTCGCGTCTGAATCCTCTCTCTCCATGCTCTCATTTCCCTCTGTGTTTGCGGTTCCTACTTACCCTGTGTTACTTTCTCTCTTCAGATCCTTCCCTCAGCTTTCGCTGGTTTCGTTCTCAATCGGCTTCGCAAATCAATCTTATTTGTCTCCCATTCCGGCCAGTTCCCCGTCTTAGTAAGTTCCCTTTCTCTAGGATTCCCTTGAGTATTTTTACCTGGTCCTCATCTCCTGTTATCCTTCCAGACTCTCCCAACTCGCCAGAAGCTTTCCTACTCAGCCAGGTTCCAGATCCGAACTTTCCCTCAGTCCTCTTCGGGTGAGAGGATTTCCATTGATCTCTCCTTTCCTTTCCCTTCTTTGGGCCCTCCTCTAACCTGCTCCCTATTTCTTCACTTCTCATTCCTGCAGACAAGGTGTCTTGTGTGAGTCCCGGGGGTTCCTGTCGGAGACGTCCAACCTTCCACCATTAGCCTGATCTGCACGAGCTGGGATTTCGTCCAGGGTTTTCTTCCCATTGAGGGTTTCCCTGGGAGTCCTGCCCGCTCTCCTGGGTCATATTACCCTGGGCTGAGTGGCCAGGGCTGTCACTGGGAAATCTTCACAGCTGCTTTAATTCTCCCAGTTGGATTCGATTGCCAAGGTGAGCTGTTTGTGAGTTATTACTTAAATTAGTACTACAACAGCTTATATTACTCATAATTATACAGTGCCCTAACAATATTAACAGTAAGCGACGCCCGATGGAATATTGGCAATCGGAATTCCAAATGGAACAACAAATGCAGCAGCTAATGGCGGCCATGCAGGCCATGTCATTAGAGGTACAATCCTTGAAACAGGATAATGCTCAACTACGACATCAAGTAGCTAGAGCCTTTTCAGACACTCCCCTGTCGTCCTTACATTCCGTTATGTACGACGGTGACCCCTACAGAATAAAAGAATTCCTTGACAGTTGTACCATCCAATTCACATTCAAACCCCGCTTTTTCCCTACCGATAAAGATAAGATAGGCTATGTTATTTCACACCTTTTTGGTCCAGCGTTAGCTTGGGCGACCCCTTTAGTTACCTCCAACAATGTTATTCTTGATTCTTACACCGCCTTCGCTAACAGCCTCAAAACCATGTTTGGAAGAAAGGAGATTTCGGTTGCCACACAAGAGAGACTTCTCGATTTAAAACAAGGAAACAAAGCATTACTTTGGTATATCACTCAGTTTAAACAACTATCCTCTGAACTAGGCTGGCCAGATGATGGTCTCCTCACTCTTTTTCGGAGAGGTCTCACAGATGAACTAAAAGACAAGGTCTCTAAAGTCCCTCTTCCCGCTAATCTAATGATCACGTTAACCATGCAAATTGATTACCGAATGCATGAAAGGACATGCGAAAAGAAAAAGGGGAAAGGAACACGACCACAGTTGGATTATTCCTCAATTCATTGGTCATTCAGAAATCTCTGTCTCCTACTGAAGACCCCATGCAAGTTGGGACCGTTCGAGGACCGATATCAGCTACTGAAAGGGAGAGAAGATCTTTAAAACTATGTATGTACTGTGGGTCCTCTACTCATGTTTTGAAAGACTGTCACTTAGTTCCTCCTCGTCGCTCTCCTATTCCTAAATCGGGAAACTTCAAAGCCTTACCGTTAGGGGAAGACCGGTAAGTGCCCAGCAACATTCTTCCCCGTATCAGACCAGTATGTCACTTGATAACTCTCTCAGCAATCAGTCCATGGTGGTAGTTTCTCTTTCCATCCTGCTACCAGAAAATGTCATCCCAGGTATTCCGGCCTTAATAGACTGTGGAGCAGCTGGTAATTGTGTGGATGGGGAGTGGGCAAAATTACACGGTATCTCTCAGGTACCAAAGACTCTGGTTACTCATATTCAGGGAGTAGATGGTACCCCTCTGAGTTCGGGTCCCATTAAAGAGCAAACCATTCCGCTCACTTGTAAGATATCGAGTCATAAAGAGACCCTGGTTTTTGATGTATCAGAACTGCCCATTACCCAATTATTCTAGGACTCCCTTGGCTGAGACAACATAACCCATTCATAAACTGGGCTGCTGGAACCCTTTTTCTAGGATCAGAATATTGTGTCCATCATTGTCTTTCTCAAGAATCAGTGGGGATCCGCATACCTTCAGATGAGACTCTCAAACCAGCTGTATCTTCCATCAGTCAACTTGAGATTCCTGACTGTCATGAGCCTTACCGATCAGTGTTTGAAAACCCTGAATTTCCTAATCTCCCTCCTCATCGAAGAGATGATTGTCACATAGACCTGCTTCCCGATCAGCCCATTCCCTTTGGCCGCATGTACGTTCTTTCTCAAAGAGAAAAGTCGGCATTAAAAGAATACCTTCAAACCCATTTACGGAATGGTCTCATTTCTGAGTCGGTGTCTCCTGCAGGGGCATCATTATTCTTTATCCCCAAAAAGGACTCAGATGAGCTCCGTCCCTGAATTGATTATCGTGGTCTCAACAAAATAACCACTACTGACAAATATCCCATGCCTCTCATCACGGACATTGTTGAAGCTGTTCGAGGGGCTTCTTGGTATACCAAGGTGGACCTTCGTGGTTCATACCATCTTATTCGTATTGCACCCGGAGACGAATGGAAGACCGCATTCCGGACTCCCTTTTGGACATTATGAATATCACGTAATGCCATTTGGCTTAGTGAATGCTCCTGCGATATTTCAGAGATTCATGGACCATCTATTTGCCGACATATTGTTCCGGTTCGTAATCATCTATCTCGACGATATCCTTGTTTACTCCAACAACCAAGAGGAACATATTCATCATGTTAACACCGTGCTAGAACGCCTGCAATCCAACCATCTCTACTGCAAAGCATCCAAGTGTGAATTCCATCAGAGACAAGTTACCTATCTAGGATTTGTCCTATCTTCCCAGGGTATTTCCATGGACCCCAAGAAGATATCCACAGTTGTGGATTGGCCTATTCCAACAGGGATAAAGGACATACAGAGGTTTTTGGGGTTCGCAAATTTTTATCGTAAATTTATTCCTTCCTTCTCAGAAATCATACTTCCCTTGACTCGACTTCTCAAGAAAGGGGTATCATTTGTTTGGAATGAATCAGCTAAGAAGGCATTCGATATTTTGAAGGAAATGTTTACTTCCTCAACCATTTTGATCAACCCTGACCAATCCAAACAATTCATTGTCGAGACAGATGCTTCTCAGAATGCATTAGGAGCTGTGTTGTTACAGTCATCAGAACGAGGTGAAGAAAGACCGGTGGCATACTTATCCAAGACATTTAATTCTGCTGAAATAAATTATTCAGTACTTGAGAAAGGAACTGATGGCTATCAAACGCGCCTTCGAGGAATGGAGACATTTGCTTTTGGGTTCACCCTTTCCTGTCTTGGTGCGTACAGATCACCAAAATCTCAAGGTTCTTCAAAATGCTTACACCACAAACAGCAGACAAGCACGTTGGGCTCACTTCTTACCTTTTCGGATAGAATGTATTTACTGGCCTGGGAGACAGACTTTAAGAGCAGATGCTTTATCCCGTAAGGATTCTCCAATTTCTTCTTTTTGCCCAGAAAAGATGTTTCACAATGCTCGGTTCATTGCAGTACTTACTGATTTCCTGCAAGAGGTACGAACAGCCACCACTCTTAATAAAACTTTCTGTGAAGACCTGGCATCTACTTCTCATCTCTCCAAGGAAACAGAATACTTCTTTCATGGTACTCAAGTTTTGATTCCCGTTCCTTCTTTACAACTGGAGGTGTTACAAATCTGCCATGACTCACGAGCTGCAGGACATAGGGGTGTACTTCCCACATTGGAACTCATCCAACAACATTTCTGGTGGCCTTCCATGAGATCTGATGTCCGGGACTATGTTGCCGCCTGTAAGATCTGCGCTCTTGCGAAGTCTCCTCGCTCACCACCGTTAGGGTTATTAGCAGGAATGCCCATACCAGACCGTCCTTGGCAGATCATTTCCACTGATTTCATATCTGACCTACCGCCATCAGCGAATATGACTACTATCATGGTAGCAATCGATTACTTCACCAAGTTAGCACACTTTACTCCTTTGCGAAGATTACCAAATGCTCCTTCCATGGCCAACATTTTTCTCTGAGGTGTTTTCTCGCCATGGTCTACCAGACACTATTGTGTCGGACAGAGGTCCCCAGTACACCTCTCTCTTTTGGCAACAGGTTTGTCGCATTCTGGGTATTAAACGTGCCCTCTCTTCTGGATACCATCCCCAGACAAACGGTCAAACTGAGCGATTGAACCAAACCCTCGAGGGATACTTACAGCGCTTTATTTCTGCGGCTCAGGACAATTGGGTGGAACTGCTCCCACTTGCAGAGTTTGCGTACAACAATTCTTTACATTCTGCTCTCCAGTCCACTCCCTTCTTTTGTACCTATGGTTATCACCCTTCCTTTGCTCCGAATGTGTCTCCCTCCGATTCTGGCTGTCTGGGTGTGGATTCTCTGATTGCAGATATCCATGAGGGACAGAGACTGGCTAAGCAGTCGTTACAGAAAGCTCAGGATCGAGCGAAGAAGTACGCTGATCTTCATCGTCGAGACTTTAAGGAACTGACCATCGGGGATTCGGTCAGGTTGGCTTCCAGATTTCTTCCTCGTCATTTGGTCTCATCTAAGCTATCTCCCAGGTACTTTGGTCCCTTTCTAGTCCTCTCCAAGATTGGGACGGCCGCTGTCCGACTTGCCTTACCTGCTTCCTGGTCTTGGATTCACCCGGTTTTCCACCTGTCTCAGATTAAGCAAGTGGTGCGGGATAGTTTTCATCGCGATGGAGATTCTCTACCTCCTCCGATTCTCACTGACAGTGGTCCGAATTTGAGGTAGCTGCTATCTGTGACTCACGATTCCATCGTGGTCGATTGCAGTTTCTGATTGACTGGAAGGGTTATTCTCCTGCTGAAAGAACTTGGGAGCCAGCTTCTGGGTTTCACGCACCCCGTCTTGTGCGGCGTTTTTTCCTGCTTCATCCGGGTAAACCAGGGGCGCCCTCCCAGAGGAGGGGCATACTGTTACACATCGCCGCAAGTGGTCTTTATGGGCACGGACCCGCTTGTGCGGCGCTCTGATTTCTAACATTTCAATGATGGAAGCTGGTGATTCTCCCCGACCGGCTGGCAGCGGTCTAGTAGTTGCACGCTCCCTTGACGTGCGGATGACCGATCACGTGATCCTTTATCCGGAAACGAAGCGGCCAGTGCTTTGCGTCGCTTCTGCCTTTGACGCTCCGTGAGTTCTCTTCTGAATCCTCTCTCTCCATGCTCTCATTTCCCTCTGTGTTTGCGGTGCCTACTTTACCCTGTGTTACTTTCTCTCTTCAGATCTTTCCCTCAGCTTTCGCTGGTTTCGTTCTCAATCGGCTTCGCAAATCAATCTTATTTGTCTCCCATTCCGGCCAGTTCCCCATCTGAGTAAGTTCCCTTTCTCTAGGATTCCCTTGAGTATTTTTACCTGGTCCTCCTCTCCTGTTATCCTTCCAGACTCTCCCGACTCGCCCGAAGCTTTCCTACTCAGCCAGGTTCCAGATCCGAACTTTCCCTCAGTCCTTTTCGGGTGAGAGGATTTCCATTGATCTCTCCTTTCCTTTCCCTTCTTTGGGCCCTCCTCTAACCTGCTCCCTATTTCTTCACTTCTCATTCCTGCAGACAAGGTGTCTTGTGTGAGTCCCGGGGGTTCCTGTCGGAGACGTCCAACCTTCCACCATTAGCCTGATCTGTACGAGCTGGGATTTCGTCCAGGGTTTTCTTCCCATTGAGGGTTTCCCTGGGAGTCCTGCCCGCTCTCCTGGGTCACATTACCCTGGGCTGAGTGGCCAGGGCTGTCGCTGGGAAATCTTCACAGCTGCTTTAATTCTCCCAGTTGGATTCATCGATTGCCATGGTGAGCTGGTTGTGAGTTATTACTTAAATTAGTACTACAACAGCTTATATTACTCATAATTATACAGTGCCCTAACAATATTAACACAGGGGCTATTTGCACCTAACCTCGCTCAGTGATGTTAACTTGGGCTCCTTCGACTTGCTATGCCTCCAAGAAACCTGGCTGACTAAAAACCCTTCGCTCGATGGATACAAACTCTTCCTGGCCCCGGCTTCTAAAGGTCCTGTAGGTCGACCCTCCTCGAGTTTGCTCACCGCTTGTTGAATGGACAAAGGTCTCACAGTATCTGCTATTCTCGTTGCCAACTATTCTCTATTAGCACTTTTGCTAACTTGGTCGCAACTTCTCCCAGAAGGCGTTCATCAACAACCTATCTCATAGCAATCCTTAATGTATATTGGAACCCTGTAGCAATTGACCAAAAGAAATTCCTGGAACTAATCGAGAATACGATCGACGAAGTACGGTCCATCCACAATACGTACCACATCTTAATATGTGGGGACCTGAACGCCCTCTGTAATCAGAAAAACTCTTAAAGCATCGCCCAGTGAACAACGTAGTGAAAAGTGGCTTAACTTGATGAACTCAAGAAAGTTATACAACCTTGACAAAAACAACAACCGCCTACCAACTTGGACAAATGGAAAATCTATGTCAACTATTGATTACATCTTTGTCTCTGAGCCCATCCTGTCTTTAACTACCTCCTTTGATGTCCTCCGTACAGTATCCAGCGACCACAACATCTTGCTGACCACCTGGAAGTCATCCCATTCAAATCATGACCGGATGAAGGTCGGGTTGGAGCAAAACCCTCAGGGAACCAGACTGTGTCTTACAGCACCTAGCATCAGAGACCTTACGAACCTCTACAAAAAACCAGGACACGTATCCACCATAAACCCCGTCGATTATATATTCTCCTAAGAATGCTTAGGAGAAAACAAAACGACAGCTCCCCAACGACCATCCACTCGTATGACAAACCTTTGGTCCAGAAACGACACGATTTCAGGAAAACTAAAAGAAGTGCAGCAAGCCTTCCTATGGCAGAAGGAAAGCTAGCTACCCAAGACTCTACTAGAAAATAAAAAGCGTGGGTGAGATCGCACAGATGGAAGCTACATCAACAAGATGCAGAAGCCATTTTGAAAACAATCTGCTCCAACAACTCTAGGGAATTTTGGTCGCTGCTGAACAAATCATCTTCACCAAATGCACTGGAAATCACGAATGGCATTAGCGAAGCCACTTGGGCAGAACACTTTAGCTCGCTCTTTCAACTGCCTACTGCCAACCCATTTGAGTGTACCTCTTCACAGAAAACCCGGGGCGACCTTAAAGGCCCAAACCGGACCCAACGATGGACGAAACTGGACGATCTTGACGACATACGAGACATCCTTCGAAAACTTAAAAAGTCTTGAGCCCCGGGCCCTGGCGGCATCACCAATTTTGATTTAAAAACGTTCCCAGATGAATGGGCAACATTCATAAGATCTGTGTTTACTAGATGTGCGGATTCCTGATCTGTCCCTACTTCATGGCTTTCTGCAATAGTGGTTTCCATATACTAGAAAGGAGATAAACAAGATCCTACAAACTATCGTCCAATTGCCTTATTAGACCCAATAGGAAAAGTCTTCGGATCACTTTTGCTGAAAAAATTCCAAAGCTGGGCCTCTCAAGCGCCATGTAATGATAACTTCCAAACGGGCTTTAAAAAAAACATTATGAACTGCGATTAACATCTTCCTGCTAACCATGTTAAAAAGCAAAGTGAAGGAGGGCAAACCTAGACTATTCACTGCATTTATAGACTTTTCCCAGGCCTTCAACAGAGTCGATCGTACCAGACTCTGGGAGAAACTGGTAGCCTGGGACTGTCCTAACAACATCCTCAACCCGATTAAAACTCTACACACAGACACCAACATCAAAGTTAGTTTAAACCAACAAGGATCCCTATCTGCCCAAATCGGGACAAAAAGAGGTGTTAAACAGGGGTGCCCGTTGGCCCCGGCCCTTTTGCTTGCTTATATGGGGGACTATCAATATACCAGTAGAACGTATTGGATCATTTCCACCTAAACTTGCGCAAACTAACATTTTATTATAACAGATTATTATACGCAGACGATCTTATCCTACTTGATCTGACCCCCATAGGTCTACAGCGTCAATTTGCCAACTTATGCAAATTCTCCACTGAAAACAACCTAGAAATTAACATTGAAAAGACAAAAATAATGGTTATGGAACTCCCGACCAAGAAGCCGGAAAAATTCAACTGGTCACTAGACAAGACCTCAATTGAGAAAGTCAAGAAGTTTAAATACCTGGGCGTGGTCTTAGACAGCTCAACAAAAGGGCTGGCCATGCAAGAAGCTCTTTTAACAAAAATCCGCAGTCTGGCAACAAAAGGGAAAGCCATAAATAGAAAATTTGGCAAATTGTCTACCATATCACTCTTAAATTTCTACAAATTAAAGGTGGTTCCTACTGTGACCTATGATTCGGAGGCCATGCCCTGCTTACCCAAAGCACTTTGGCCCAAATTGGAGGCCTATTTTTCGATTGCCAAACCAGTCGCACTGATTCGACGAGAACAAAGATTGCTCTCTCTCCAGGGCACTGTTGACTGCAACGCACTTATGCTCTACCGGAAATGTGTTCTTCCAAATTGTTCCTTCCTTCACGGTATGGTGCTTAAAGAAATCCAAGCATCAAACTGCAAAATGCTCAACCTATGGAAAAACGAAAATCTAGCACTGCTAAAAACTATAGAGTGCACAGAAGGCGACCTGATCTGCAATCCAACAAGGACAACTAAAAAAATAAGAGATGGACTGGATCCGCATCCTAACTGCAGCAACTAGTAATAAAATTACATCTCATTTGCCTCCGACATGGAAGAAATTAAATGTGCTTCAGAACTACATCAAAAAGTTCCCTAGTCGAGCGGCACAAAACCTTATAATGCGAGCAAGACTGAATCTTCTTGACTCTAATGAAATACGTCACATTAGAGGTTTGTCGCTGACTAACACCTGTAGATTCTGTGATAAGGACAAGGAGACTATTCGCCACCTAATACTGTCTTGCCCAGGTATGACAGAGATACGGCTTCCTTACATGAAATATCTTCTCCGACAATCAATGTTCGACGAAGATATATGGTGGGCAAGGATGATCAGTGGAGCTAGAACATCGTGGCAATCAGCCACCTTCAAGATCCTGCAACAGGTAATGGAAAAACTGGAGCTTGAACAAAATTAAATTAACTAAGACTTTTCTTCCACTGCTTTTCTTTAACCGCCAGCAACACTACATATTTTCCAAAGTGATAAACTCCTATTAGAGTGACAAAATTGGACATAAAAGAAAACTGAAGATGTTGTAAAAATCAATTATTTGATTAAATTTCAACAATAATTTAAAAAAAAGAGAAAAAAAAGATATAGGGCCTCATTACACGGTAGGCGGTAAGGGTTTACCGGTACCGTTAAATCCTTACCGCCTTACTACGAGGTCCCTTTGCGGGTTGGGGAATTTAACGCCTGCTTTTTGCAGGCGTTAAAAACCAACCCGCAAAGGGACCCAGGGAGCTAATTACGGTACCGCAATTTGCGGTGCCGTAATTAGCGCCTTCCCCATTCCCATTATGCCCTATGGGGCAAAAATGGGAATGGGGAAGGGCAATGGTGGAAGGGGGAATTACAGCCCCGCCAACCTTGGAATGGGGCGGTAATTCCCCTTTCCACCAAGGCGGTGCCGGTATTTTACCGGCATGAACCATGGCGCTAATAGCGCCATGGTTCTCTGCCTACCGTGTAATGAGGCCTATAGAATTTAGCATGGAGTCCTTGCCTCTCTGCACTGTTGTATCATAACATTGTCATACCATTAGGTAGTAATAGCTCCAGGAAATGAGGACTTTCATTAAACATCAAAAGACAATTCTGCTATCGAACCTCAAAACACACAATACAATTCCTACTTGCTTTACTATGTAATTGGGTAGGTTTTTGTGTTTTCAATATTTAAATGTATACAGGAGAGATCCAATGGCCATACCTTAAAGAAATAATGAAAGGTGTATTCTGTCACAATGCAGAAAGCTGCCGCATAGTAATGATTTCCATACAGTTTTTGCACATGCCGGCTGGATGTCGCACACATTTTACTCTCTTGCAAAGGAGAAAAGTCATTTTTACTCTCTTGAAACCACATTTACTCTCAAAGTTTAAAAAGGGGGAGTAAAATACTCCCACCTCAAAATCTTATCTGGGCCACTGCGGCCGCCAACCCTACCGGGTCCTGCTACCGCACTGCATAATCTTCAGGAATTGAGATTCTGGTTCTGAAAGCAGCAGACCCACAATGCGTGATTATACAACAGGGCCGTCATACAGGCACAGTATTGGGACTTTTGCCTGTGATTTATTGATTGCGGCCAAGAGACTGGATACCCATTCCCGCAAGCCTGCCAGGCCATGAAGCTTCTCCCTTCGCCGCTTATCAGTGCACACAGAGGCTGACGGGCCAGACAAGGGAATTGTCCTGGGGTGGGGGGGGTGTCCATGTCCATATATGGGGGCGGCTTGGGTGAAATGTTTGAGGCGGGGAAGAGAAGGGGGTTTTGGTGGTGAAACCCACAATTGAAAAATGTTTGGGTGTAGTAGTGGCTCCCTGTGGGTTCGGCTGGTGAACCCCTCTAAAACTGTCATAATACCAACCGTGGAAGGCTGCACAAAATAGGCCTAAAACTGGCCTTTTTTCAGTGCTGTCTTCAACCGTCGAGATTATGACATGGAACTGTCTTGTGCCAGATAGTAAAAATGAAATCAGCTGGAAGAAGCAACTTTCAATCCAAGGCTGTGGTCCATTCCCATCTTGTGTGATGAATCACTGGATGTCGCCACTTCTCCAAGGGGGAGCCCTTTCCCATGAGGCCAGGGAAGTGAGGCTGCTACCCGATAGTCCCCCTGGGCATGGTATAATGCAAGAGGATCTCATGGGGAGGGTCTCTCACTCCCCCAAACTCCAGGGAGAAGGATGACCAGCTAGAGTATTGCCCTAATAAGAACAGAACACCCCCACACACTCTAGCCTCTCCTTCGCCTAACCTCTTAGTAGACAGTAGACTTATGTACTGTTGTAAAGTAGACTACCTCAAGGTCCAGGAAAGTACTGAGAAGAACATCAGGAACATAGTAATCCAAATACTGGGACTAGGTGGGACACAGGAACAATGAAGAGCAATACCAAAAAGAAACTGCAGCGGTATAGACTTCCGCCATGGTGTTGTTCGGCTGATGCCATAAGCATCAAAGGACTGCCTATCGGGGAGACCCAGCCAACTAGGAGGAGATACCGGGAAGCACGAAGGAGATGCAGAGAAGGCCAGACCGAGCCGAGAGCGGTTAGCTCAGACTCCTTTGCCCAACGGCACCAGGCCCCCTTTCCACCAAGGAGCCAGGCCAAGATTACCCCCACAACAACGAAGTCCAGTGCAGCTTGGACCACCTGAAGATGTCCGCCGCCGTGCGTGGAACACTGATGTGATCACAGCCTGCCTCCAACCGATTGGCTGTTGTGTAGCCCTATCGAGGCAGTGCCTAGCCAGGAGGTGAAGCTGGCCTGCAAACAAGGTCCGCAACTAAGGCCATTTTCTGTGGTCTCCGATAGTCTCAGCCGGCAAAGCGTCGAAGCACAACCTGATGCCCGCTATCCTGCTCCAGCCCAATGCCTCCCGTCCACTCGCAACCCATGAGGTAAGCCTTTTGCGCTATATCCTGCGTGCATTAAGACTTACCCGTCTATGTATCTTGCCAGTACGAGTTCTAGCCTTGCCTGTGCCTGCTTGCCACTAACCACTAGATTCCTCCAACCGCTTTACTTACTGTATCCCTTCCACATGCTCGGCCCCTCGCGTCCAGTGTTCCAACCTAGAATGCAGAGGCATCTCCCCCCTGCTGAACCGCTTGCCAACACCAGTGCCACACCTTCCCCGGGGACTAGTCAGGGAGACACCTTTAGGTTTCATATAGGCATATGTGATCTGTCATCCAGGCGGCCAGGACACGGCCATCGCTATTGGATCCAGTTCCTGGGGGTGGAACAGTGGGGGAGGATCACCTGGATGTAGGGGTCCTTAGGGAGTGGAAGTGGGACACCGACAGATGAGATGCAATATCCCCCCCCCCCTTTTTCCGACGGGAACACATTCACCTATTACAAAGGGCGACGGACTAACACTTGAGCCATTTACCTGACTTGTCCCACCACCAGGATTAGGCAAAATTGGGCAATTGACTAGAGCCGCACACACCTGACTCCCCTTGCCCTTCCCCACAGGGATAAAAGGTGGAGCACAGGAGCGCAATACGAGCAAGGCAGACCGCACAACGAGAGAGCTAACTCAGCACTGCAGTTCAAGAGGAGGAGAAAGATGGAGAAAACCGAGAGGGTGATTAGGAGAGAAGTGACCTTGCCCTTTCCGACCAAGGCCAGTGAAACCTCCCCAGAAGGAATCGTAAGACTGCAAACATTAGCCAGCGTGTGTTGCAGCAGATGTCAATGGTACACAAGACCCTCCTCCACTGATAGCCAAGTGGGCGAGAGATGCGTGTCTCAGTGGTACCAACCTTGACTCCAAAAGAAAAGCAAGCCAAGCGGTTCATCACAGCCGGTGAGTCGAGGGGAGAGGGTGATAAGAAACCGAACTGTGTTGAACGAAAAGTAGCAAACGGCTAATTGAACTGTGAAATTTACAAAGAACTGTTAATATCGAACAGGGGGAAAACCAGCAACCGAGGAGTCCGGCACCATGTGGGTGCTCACTCTGGAAACTCTAGGAGATTACCAGATTGTTGAAACTACCATAACCAGAAGGCCTTGGGAAAACCAAGAAGAGGGTCAAAGTGGTCATCCAGGGGTATTGTAAAATCCTTTGTACAGTCAAAAGTCTTTGACCGACAGACGATTGTGAAACTGAGGGAAGTGAATCTCTCCATAAGATTTGAATGGAAAAGACACCATTGACCAGATTGGCAAGAGTGAACCCAAACAAGGGATGTTCACAGTGTGAGATTTGGGAAAGTCGCCAAATAGAAGATTGCATTGAAAGCCATAGGGAACCCGTTCGAGGGAGGTGAACACTCGAGTCAGATCTGAGCCCGGAAGAGGGGGGTCCAAGGGTGAGAAGCCAACACCCACCGACCCGTGAATGCAACAAGGCAAAATATCAGAGGAAAAATGTTTGAATGTGTGCTAAGCCATAGTGAACCAGGCAGAGGGAAGCTAACAATTGAGAAGGGCCAGAGCACGGAAGAGGGCGAAAAGAATCCGGGGTGAAAAGAATCACCCAATGTATATGTGAAAAGGAACACTTTGTTATTTGAATACATCAGGCCCACAGCGGCAACAGACATTTTGGTAGAAAAGAGACTTAACCACCGAAAGCCCTGAATGCTGAAAGCATTACTGTTGGCTTGTGCTGGGAAAGCTCGAGCGTGTGCTGTGCTCCACAAGTCCTAGCTTGTCCTGTGCTGAAAACATGGGGAAGGGAGACCTCAAGTACTGCACCCTGACTTATTATTTCTTAAGAACATTATCCCACACTTCTTTTTCTGTATTTAGCGTGAGGATTGGCAATAGTTTTTTATTTTTTTTTTTACGGCACCTCCAGGACTGCCTTATCATTTGATAAGCTTGTTCCCATCTTAGATTTGGGTTTAGAATAGGCATTTTTTCCAACCTACTTATACAGTTTAATAAACGCCCTTGAACTGGGTTCACTTGTGTCTGTCTTTACTGTTGCCATCATGAGTTCCTTACAGACCCGATTGCCTCGACCAATCTGCCCCCTACCTCTGAGCCGTTAACTGCGATTCACCCGCCAGCCTCCTAATGAGGACTGCGCACCCGCTGCCCCGCATCCCTCACCCCCTCCACTGCGCTTCCATTTGGACTCCCAAAGCTTTGCGGCTCCCCCGCACCACTGAATTTGTCCCATGTTACCCCCTGTTCCTACCTTGCATCCTTGTACCTTTTGGTTCCCTCATGCCTCATGTATGGGCCAGATGCTTACCGTTCCTCTCGCTTCTAGAGCTGCGTGGTAAATCCATGCTACCGTATCTCGAAACATGTGTGCCGTTAGCTGCATTGGCCATATCACCACCCCCTAAACAGGGTGATCTCACCACGCCTTCCAATGTGCTTTCGGCCCATGCCAAGCTACTCTTATGCACTTATCACAAACATATCCTCCATCTTGCCTACACTCACGTGCCAGCCTATCCCAACGCAACACACAACCTACTCCACACCGTAACAACTCCATGAACGCAACACTCATCTGGCATCTAGCTCCACTCCCCCCACCACAGAAGTTTGCAATGCGCTCCTACAAAACCATAATACCACACTACGCCATGCCACTCACCCCTTCAATCAACAACAAGCCCACAAGCAGCCACCCGAGCCACTGCCCTGCAAGCCTTAACAGACTTGCCCTCCACAAAGCAACTATGCACACAATTCACTGCCCTGTCCCCAACACCAAGTCGCTGACAGCCCATGCCCACAATATCTTGGACCTCATCATGTTGAATAAACTTAACATCCTTGCCCTTACCGAAACATGGCTAAATTAGACAGCCAACCCAGCCTTCTCCCTAGCCATCCAGTTGGGCTATGCCATGTTGCGCTGCAACAGAACACTCCGAGAAGGAGGCAGTGTTGCCCTTATTTACAAGGACTCCCTTGCTTTGCACCCCTCCAACACTACCCCTCTCCCTAATTGCGAGCTAATATCAGCTAAGCTCAAACTATCTGATAATGCCACCTTCTCGATCCACTTAGTCTACCAACTTCCAGGCTACATCAACACATTCAAAACCGATCTCATCCACCTATTGTCCACTAACATTAAGCCCACCACCCGACTCCTTCTCCTGGATGACCTTAATCTTGGATTCAATGACCCTACGGATTCTGATGCCACCAACCTACCCATATTTCTGACAACCCTTGGATATACCCAACACATCACCTCACCCACACACTTGCTCGGCAGCGCCATTAACTGGATAGTTGACCACAACAATAACATCTACATCACCTCAAACACACCATGTCGCTGGTCCGATCACTATACCATCACTTTCTCCATCCCTTGCCCTATTGCACCAGCCAAACTTGCAACCAGCCCGACCACCACCGTGGCCTGCAACACTCAAAATTTGACCAGCGACAAGGTCATCCCCTTCCTTAGCACCGCCTTCCCTTCCACCCAGGACACCACCCTTTTGGTTGAGCACCACAACACCCTGTCAATCTCCTTGCCCCCCCCCCACCCTTAAAACTAAGAAAAGCAAGCAACCATCACATCTTAATTCTTGTTTCTCCCCAGACCTCTCTACCACCTGTGCCTCCAAAAGAGCCGCTGAAGCTGCCTGGCACAAAGATCCTTCTGAAGGTAACAAGGCCCGCCTCTCTGAAATCTCACAGCACTACAAACTTGCCATCCAAAACTCCAAAGTAGCTGTCTATAGCGAGAGCATCTCGAAAGCTGCTTCAAGCTCACACAAGCTGTTCTCGATTCTCTGTAAACTGGAAACACCAGTCACTCTGCCTTCCACCATCACAAATTACAACGCCTGGTGTGACTCTATCCAAGATAACTTCACAGGGAAAATTTTACAGATCCAATCTAAGATAAAAGCCAAGCGTATTGGAACATCAGATACACCACACAAGGCCATTCCACCCAACGCCCAAACCTATGCCCCTCTCCATTTTCAACCTGCGTGCACACCCGCCACCGCGAAGAATATTGCTGGCCTCAAAGCCTCACGCTGCAAAGGAGATATCTGCTTGGCCTCACTTGTGAAGAAGCTTGTAGAACCACTACTCCCCCTCATTGTTGCTATCATCAACGCATCCTTTGCCAAATGTAGTGTCCCCTCCGCCTTGATAGCATCCTGGATCTCTCCCCTTCTAAAGAAGCACACACTTGACCTGGCTGTCCCAACTAATGACCCATAACAGCTGTAATTCTCCTCCTGAAGATTATGGATAGTTGCCTACCTGCAAATCCAGGCATTCCTGGAGCTTCACCACATACCATGCTCACAGCAATCCAGCTTTCGCCATAAGCATGGTACCAAAACAGCCCTCCTAGACCTCAAGAATCAGCTGTACGAAGCCAACAACAAGCTTTCCCTACTACTGCTTGTCCGCTCAGTGCTATTTGACCTCGTTGACCACAAGATCCTGTGTCAGACCCTCACCTCCTCAACCCACTTTTTAGCGGAAGCGGCCAAAAGGATTGCCTCCTTCCTGGCTAACAGAAACATGTGTACTTTTGCTGGATACGCCGCTTCCACACCCACTCCGTGCGCAGTCCCCCAAGGCTCGTGTGTCTCCCACCCCATACGTTACAACATATACACCAGGCTACTTTTCAACCACCTGGACTCCCTCGACATAACATATACAAACTATGCCAACGACCCACAAATCCTTATTGCTCTGACGGGCGATCACCCCTCTGACTCGCTCAGAATACCATCTATTTATGCAACTATTCAAGCCTGGGTGGCTGCACACAGCCTGTGTCTCATTGACGAGAAAACTGAACTTCTACTCATTGGCCTGCCTCTCAAAACTGGACCAAACCTACAAAGCCTTTACCATTGATTGCCACACCGTCCCGGTAGCCGCCGCTGTCAAGACTGTAAGGAAGGCATGGTATCACAAGTATGACATTGACAAAATGGGTACAATTTGTAAAACCTTTATTGAAAATGTTTGAGTCGCAGAAACTCTTATTTTGCCCTATAACTAAGATGGGAGTAATCTCGGCCATCAAATGATAAATAAAACAGTTCTAGTGGAGAGTCGGTCAAATCAAAATGGCATAATGAGAAATGAATGCAAAGGAAAAATCAGTGTTCAAAAGAATTAAAGGTAGTTGATCCAGCTCTCCTCCTCACGTTAAAACTCAGAGTAAGTTTGTCCTTGTAGGCAGAATCACACACTGTTAGGGAGAATTCTCATTTCTTTGCTAATTCCCTTCATCCTTGGAGACCCCCAGCTCTCTTGCTGGACTTTAGGACTTTTTTTAATTTTTACCCTGGAGTAAGTGAGCCCTTTTTCTCACTCTGTGTTTTGACCTTAATTGGATTATGCGTTTCCTTTATTTTTGGAGTCTGACAAACTCCATAGGCATCTACGTTTTGTATGGTGACACACAGCACCTTCAGTGCAGTGTTGCAGAGAAATCCTTTAGATTTCTCATAAGGTTTAAATACCCTTTCTTGTGTGGACTACAGTTCCCAAGAGTAGTAAGGTGACATGGACTTTACTTACCTTTTCTCTTTGTAGGTCCAGCACACAGCATCTCTTATGTGGAGTGCTAGGGGGCTACCTAGTAACCCCTTTTCCTACCTACTCATAACATTTTTTATGTTACCTTCACTACTTTAAATGGCTGGTGGCAGTGGTTTTATTTTCGTACCATTGTGCCTTTCTACCGCAGGCTGCATCCTCATCTGCAGTACAACACTCATGTTTGACCATTCTGTCAAAATTGCCCCCAGTCGTCTTTTTAAGCCATTTGCTGTTTGCGAGGTCTTTCTTTAGTTTTACTCTGCTTGCTCAAATTGCCTTTGGCAGGCTTAAATACTGAAACCCGCCTCTGACTCCAGTGTGTCTGGAAGGGCAGGAAGTGAGGGAGGTTCCCGAAACTCCCCTGGCCTTTGCCTTTAGGAATGCCTGAATGCACCCAGTCCTGATTGGCTGGCTGCCTGGATGTCCTTTAAGGGAAGCCACCCTTCTGTTTGAGTGACAGCCTAGGCTGTGCATGAATGGGGAAAAACCTGCTTAAAAGGCGATAGTTTTGGGACTAGAGGCGACCACCGGGAAGAACACCCGACGAAGAAACTGTGAACAAAGCTTGCTACATCCTTCTGGGCCTTTGAATTGCCCGGTGAAGCCCTGCTGTTGTGCTGAAACTTCTTTTTCTGATTGACAAGAGAAGCTCTCGGAAGGGACGACTTCTTCCCTTGGCTTAGTGGGACCAACTAACCCCGAGACAAACTCCACTGGATCACCTTCCCCGACTGGCTGTACTTCTTCACTGCTGCAGGCACCGAGTGCTAGGGGTCGAGAAATATGTAGTTGAGTGCAACGTCTGTGAGCTGGCCAGAAGCTCCAGGAGTCTCCGAAGGACACTCCAGAAGCAGGACGACCAGAGTGCAGGCCTCAAGTAGTAAAGGAAGCCCAACCGGTATCCAAGATCCACAGTTGTGCTGTTTAAGTATCGCTGATCCGAAAAGAGCCTGTAGATGCCGCCGACCTCTAAATTGCTGCCGCTGGAGTCCTCTAGGCGTCGTCCTTGTCCTCACGACTGAGGCTCGGGAACCCAGGATCTGCATCGTTGAAACACGACAGAAGCCAGCTGGACCACTCTTCTAACCAGAGGTACTGTTTAGACTTGAGGTACTTACCTCGGTGTCTTTAGCTTTGCTCTTTTCAGTTGAGACTTGCAGTAGCTATTCTTTTGCTAGAGTTGATGTCTGCTCTACCCTCCACGTGTAAAAGCTTGTGATCCTACATCGATTTTCTATATACATTCTAACTTTGTTCAAGACTTCTATTAACTACAAAGTGCCTACGCTCCATAGACGCTCTAGTCTGCAGGGATCCTGTCCTGGATCCCTGCAGACTCTTCTAATCCATTGACTTTGATATTTTCTGTCCCTCAGAGGTGATATTTAAACTATTATTGCTGGGAAAGGTTTTGTCTAAACTATATTGGAAGATATAAGTATACTCACATGCCCTGAGAACCTGTTTAACCTTTTCCCTTCCTTTTTACCTTTCCTTTCTGCAAACCTCAGAGTCTGTGAATTGTACTAGTGATATATCAATGCCATAACTGTCCTTGTGAATGAAGTCACCTCCGGGTGTAGGAAGTGTGTAAAAAAACATCTCTAAAGAGGATCTACTAGCCTTGTGCTGATTCTGGAAACTTATTTTTAAAGTATATTTGATTGTTACATATATTGCCCTTTTTAAAGAATGCTTATTTAAAAACTGATGTTAAATAAATAACTATTTATAACTAAAACCTTGAGTGTAGTGTCATTTGGCTACTTGTATGTGTGAATTTCATTGCGACAGCTCACATTTACCCCTCTCGAGATGAGCCTGGGTTCTCAGTCACACTACCAGCATGTGTAGTACAGGCCTATACCAGAAGGTGGATTACCTAATGCCAAGAGGACAAGTGTTGTGTAGTCTCCCACAGGGTTACTACATCAATTCTTGCCTAACACGCACTCTGGCTTGGTTTCTAACACTGAGGCCCGCTTGGCCGTCCACATTAAAGACTCTTTCTTGACTTTTGAATTCCAATGTAAAGTTTATTTAGTTGTTTTTTTTTATTACGCACTTAATACCGTACCTGAGTCCGGTTTCTAAGTGCGGATACGGGATTCGCATCCCTGTTGCTCTGCGTGGTCTTGCTTCCAAGACCAGCGCATTGCCCCAGTGCTATCCTCCGTTCACAAAGGTCCCCCTTCTGCCAGGCTCAGACCTTACAGCACACAAACTTGCCAGGGTTGGGGGCCACGTTTACTCTCGCTTAGTTCACTTTTGTTGTTTGTTCGATTATAGACTTCGAATGGGATATTTCCTTTCGACGGACCACTCCATTACTCAGTATCGCTGATCTCACAGCTGCCTTTTACTTCAAAGTTCATTCACAGGTCTGCCTTTCTTCGCGTCACATCCACACACGTACATCCTTCACTTGTGATATAATGTTGCTGCTTCTTTCGATTTAACACACACCAGTCTCTCAGGGCGCTTGCCAACTCACCGGCTGTGTGTGTGCTTCTTTCTTATTTTGCTAATTCAATTCACAAGTCAAGGTTAGTACCACAGGCTTGGTCTTGCCTCCCCAATTCTGCCTTTCACACGGGAAGGTCGCTGGCGTCCTTGAAACACAATGCAATCTTCACTTGTGGGATACAGCCTTCTCCACTTGTCTTTCGCAGCCTGTCGGAGGCAATGACCTCCAGTCGGGAACCCTTGGGGTTTTCGACCAGCTGCTCTTGTCCCTTGCTTTGTTGCTCTGCATCAGTAGGTGTGCCTTCGTCTCAGAGCGTGTTTTTAGGTGTTGTCTTTTATTCGTGTGATGAGAGCCAACTGGTATCAGGTGTTTGCACTTGGTGTGAAGTGCCTGACTTTGCCTGACACGATTAACGGGACATGTCCAGTACGATATGAAAGAGTTAGTCTGGTTACTCTGCCACCCTCTTCCTCTGCCCCGTGTTTTTGTAAAAAAGGGAGTAGGTGGGACGTTGGAAAATCCTAAAAAATAGGATGGGGGAGAAATACTGCATCTCCCCATTGGATATTTCACCCCCACTCCTTGAAGACCCCTTACCCAGGTCCACCCCCAGGGCCTGGGGAGGGGGCAGAGAGGAGAAGAGAGGGGGGGAAAGAGAGAGATCTCTGAAATATATATCCCGGGGACTAGTGGATGAGACACCCTCTGGTTTCTCACATGACTCTGAGTGTTTACCTGGACTCTGCGCTATCATGACCCGCCAAGTAAACCACATTGCAGCATCATCAAGTTGCGCCACTAAGCTCATTAATGCCAGAAAACCCTTCCTTTCACCCAAGAACCAGCTGAAAGTAGCACATGCCCTAATAGGATCCAAACTAGACTACTGCAACTTGCTCCTTTTGTGGCACCACAGAAAAAAAAACATTCACAAACTGCAAGTGCTACAAAATAATGCCTTCTGGGCTGGCCTTGGCATTGCCAGACAGGAGCATATTTCGCAAGCTAGAAAATCCCCCCACTGGCTCCCGGTTAAGGACAGAATTCAATTCAAGATGTTGTCCATCACCCATCAATGCCTCACTAATGACCCTTCTCCCACCACCCCTCACCCCCCACCCTAACTGTCCCGGAAAATCAAGAAGCACTCAGCGACTATGCCTATTAGATTTGCCCATGCCTATCGCCTAACTACTCCCAAGATTCTACTGGTAAAAAGCGGGGGGCACCATTTTCCCAGTGTGAGCATCCACCCTCTGGAATGCCCCCCTCCCCCACCTGCGACGAGAACCATTGTACAACTACTTCAGGAAGAACCTCAAAACTTTCCTGCAAACTGACACTCCTTACCTGTGTAACTTCTACCGGATACCTAGGCTACCCCCCCTCTCTGTTCTGCAACCAGCGCCTAGATGCCCATGGACTTGGTGCGCTGCTTTATAAATGTACAAATAAATAAAAACCGGCTTCCAAATGGTAACGGGAGGCTGGTAAAGGGGGACGCGAACGCAAGAGGCAGCATCCATCCTGTCGGTCCAAGGGCTGGGCAGGAGATCTGTGAGGTGACTGCACCGAGATAGCCTCTTCCTCTACCGCCACCACCTAGGCCCTTTGCTTGGCTCCGGCTGCACACTTCACCACCAAAACACAGGACATCATGTCTTCTCTCTCCTCCGCACCCACTCGTGCACCATAATCTACTGTGCTCCCCTCAGCCGCGTCCACCACTCCCCTTCTTCTCTCCTCCCTCTCCCCTGTCACACCTGAGGAGGAGGTCTCTAGACAAGTCAGGTCTTTGAAAGCTTCTGCCAAACAGGTGGGCCCCTGTCCCTCTAAAACCATCAAGGACAACATTAACTCACTAGATCCAGCCTTGGCAGACCTCTGCAACCTCTCCTTAGCCACTGGAGTCTTCCCCACTTCTCTCAAGCATTCTCTTGTGCGCCCTCGGCTCAAAAAGACCTCTGCCGACCCTACTGATATCCATCTGAAACGCTTGTGTATGGGTGTGCGGTATAAATAAAATATCCTATAATATCATCACTCCTTTCCTGGGCAAACTCCTGGAGAAGTTGGCTATCTCTCTTCTTACCCTCCACACTGAATCTGTTGGTTGTCTCCATGACCATCATTCGGGCTTTAGAGCATCCAGAGGCACGGAAATTGCTCTTCTGAACACCTGTGAAGACCTGCTCTCAAACCTTGATTCTAACTCTTCCTCTGTCCTTATACTTCTCGACCTCTCCTCTGCTTTTGATACAGTAAACCACAACATCCTGATCTCCCGTCTCCGTGAGATCCTGGGCATCACTGATCAGGCCCTGCCGTGGTATGCATCCTTTCTCAAGTGTAACTCGGTTCCTTTCTGTCCGCTATCACACACTCTACTGGTGTCCCCCAGGGATATATCTATCCCCCTGGATTTTCAATATCTACATGGCCCCTGTGGCCCACATGATCTCTGCCTTCACCTCCAGCTTTCAGTGTTATGCGGATGACACACAGCTCTTCTTCAGGCTACCTTCAGCCTCTTCCTTGTCCTCACTCATCCCGGACTGTCTGTCCGCAATATAGTCCTGGTGTGCTGCTAATGAGCTCTGCTTTAATGCCAGTATTTGGTCCCCTGCTCCCGTTTTCCCACTTTCACTCTGGCCGACTACCCTTGGACCTGCACCCTCCCCCACTAGTGAAGCAAAAAATCTGGGGGTCATCTTCAACTCTACTCTTTCCTTCTCTTCTCACATCTCGGACATGTCCCGAAAGTCCCACTTGCAGCTGCACCTCCTCAGAGGTATTCTACCTTTTCTCACCTTCCCCCAGAGGCTCACTGTCTCCAGAGCCCTGGTTCTCTCCAGACTGGATTACTGTAACAGTCTCTTTCTCAATCTTCTTACTTCTACTCTCTGACCTCTTCCACTTATCCAGAACAGAACCACAAGACTTCTCCTTGGCCTCAAGCCCATGGACTGCATCTCTGCAGCGCTCAAATCCCTCTTGCTCCCTATGGCTTCAAGGATCAAGTTCAAGTTCCTCTGCATAGTCCGCAGGGCTTTCTGGAGCCAGGGCCCTACTACCTACGCTCTCTTCCTAAATACCCTCCCTCCAGGGCCCTCCGCTTTGCCTCCTCCAACTCTCTGCGGGTGAGCTGTTTTTCCAAACAGAGATTTGATGCAGGAGTTAAAAGAAATAATCTGCATTAAAACCCTGAACCTCTGTGTATTATCTCCAAACCGACGGCTTAGTGGACATTTTAATCAAACGGTAAAGTGAATACTTCTCAAAGTTGGTACAGGCCGACGGAAAAAACTGGGATGTGATGATACCATGGGTATTGTTCGCAGTCATTAAACTCCACAGGCTGTATACCTCCACAGGCTTCCCTGGGCTACTCTCCATTTGAACTTCTCTATGGTAGGGAACCAAGAGACGTGTTAGCTATGTTAAAGGAAACATGGGAAGAGCGGGAAGAGGCCATTCTACCAATCTCTCAAACCGCCCAGAAGCTCAAATCACATTTGGCAGTGGTAAGAGAGACAGTACGAAAACGCCTTGGACAAGCCCAAGCACACCAAAAGGCTGTCTATAACAAACCGGCTGTACCCCATACCTTCTCCATTGGACAATCCATTTAGGTTCTCGTACCTCTTTTGGAAAACAAAATTGTGTTGAGGTAGTATGGACCCTATAAAATCCTAGAAAGAAAGGGTCCAGTAATCTATTTTGTTTCACAACCTGATAGACAACAAAAAACACAAGTCTATCATATAAACTTGCAAAAGGAATGGAGAATAGACCATAGTGAGAATACCACCATTACCATGGCTGTTCTCCTTACATACTCTGATAAGGAAAGTACCTTCATTTCACCCGATCTGTGCCCCTCAAAGCAAGCAGACATTGCAAAAGAGGTCCAGCCATATCAGTTAGGTACTGCCACCAATGGTAGCAGCTCAGCCCGAACTGCTAGATCAGATCCCCTCTGCACAGAAACACAAGCAACCCCGGACATGGTTGGTCTTCCTCAGTGAGGTGCAGCTTGGTTCCCTATGGCACAGTGAGCAAGGGACCCACGTCTGGACATACCTTCTCACACAGTGAGACAAACTACAACCAGAAAAGTAAAGTGCCAAAAAAAAGTGCCATATGGAACCAAGCTGCACCTCATTGAGGAGGGGGGGGGACTGGGAAGAAGATGTTATGTTTTATTATCCAGAAAATGAATGTCTCTAAGTAGAAATTGCTATTTGACCGGGATGAAGAAGCTGAAGTGGAGAGAGATGCCACAGCAAGCGTAAGCAGAGACACACGTGCATCGGCCAGGGAAGCCCCAGGTGGACGCAACACCTGAGAGGGGAGGAGACTCTACTGACGGCGAAGACCACAAGTTTGAAAACTACTGGGAAGATAGCAGCACATGAGATGCAGAGCGTCCAGCGAGAACCAAGAAGAGGGAAGGTAATAGTGGTGGCGTGACCACGGAGATCCTGTGGTGGGCTGACGATCCGTACCGAGAGAGAATACAGAGCTCAGGATGCCAGAGTGAAGCAACACTGTGGGAGGGCAAAGAAAGCAACACACCCGAGTTTACGAATGCCCCAGTTACGTTATCGCAGGTAATGGGGAAACGGTAGACCCTGAATGCCTAAGGGGAATCGTTATAAGACCAATCATACGTGTCCCAGTGATCTATACGACCAAGTATAAAAATTGAACAATTCTGACAAGAGAAGCATTATTACAAAAACCTTGAAAAAGACACTACATTTAAGAAATAAACACCAGAGGAGAAAACCATAGTGTTTAAATACAAATACAAATTTATGGAGAGAAATACGAATGCAATAGAAATTTGAATACCCATAATGAGTGAGAGAACCACGTCTGAAAAGAGGGACAATCGCCTGTCCAAAGACAGAGGTGCTAAAGTGGAAGAATATTCGATCTTAATGAGAAGAGAAGGGGATATAAAGAGATAATCACAGAGACTGGGTATTACTATCCTATATGAGCCAAGTAGCTATTGAAGAGCCAAGAAACCTGCATATGAGAGGACAGGATGGCAATACAGTCTTGAAGGACCTATATGAACTGATCAAAGGAGTCACGAGAGACTGTTTGAAGGAAGAAGATTATCACTTACTCTACTATTTCTCAGAAGCATCAATCAGTTGCCAAATGGTCACTACAGCTTCCAGTTCACCACCAATCCCTGCACTAGACATATAGAGGCACTATGTCAACAACAAACTTCCCTGCTCCTGGTCGTACCAGACACTATGAGGTGGAGGGGAGGGGAGGGCAGGGGGGGGAGAAACCGCTCAATGGGCCTCATTACACGGACGGCGGTGGGCCAAGGTGCTATTAGCACCTTGGTCCATGCCGGTAAAATACCGGCACCGCCTTGGAGGAAAGGGGAATTACCGCCCTATTCCAAGGTTGGTGGGGCGGTAATTCCCCCATTGCCCTTCCCCATTCCCATTTTTGCCCCATAGGGCATAACGGGAAATGGGGAAGGTGCTAATTACGGCACCGCAAATTGCGGTACCGTAATTAGCTCCCTGGTCCCTTTGCGGGTTGGTTTTTAACGCCTGCAAAAAGCAGGCGTTAAAGTCTCCAACCCGCAAAGGGACCTCGTAGTAAGGCGGTAAGGGTTAACGGTCACCGGTACCATTAACGGTGACCGTTAACCCTTACCGCCGTCCATGTAATGAGGCCCAATGTCATGCTTGCCCGTGGGGCTCTCCGTGCTGAGATGAATTGTACTCCGATATGTATCCCCAGTGCACTGTCTCGTGCTTCCTTCTTTACTGCACGTTAGGACCTAGGGCCAAATATAGATGAATCCACAGATTACAATGGAGAATCTCAATCCCCCCATGGATGTATAGATCACCAGCACCATTTCAAATGGTCATTTATTCGGCTCCCCGGGATCATGATATCCCAACACACGCCCAAAATGTGCATTCCATTGTGCCCATACGAATTCTCACGGTGTACCCATTTGTTACTGCACGCGAAGCACAGTGATGTGTGCTGCACTACCACTTAGTTCTGCATGTGTTTGTGTCACAGTCTCATGCTCCCTCCCAATAGTATATCCATTCATTACTAGGAGGCGAGACAGCTACTGCGTAGTGTTGCCAAGGCTCCGCTGCCCTGTGTCCCCATCTATTTCAGACATATAGTAAATTCCGATTGTGTACCGCGTACTTACCTGCATGTGTTTATCACTGTCTCTCCTCACTCTGGCAGCCGCGCCCTTATTGCAGCGCAAACAAGATACCAAATTAATGGTCATAGAAACAGGACAATGTCCTGATCGTTTCCTAACTCTATCATAGAGCGACAGAATCTTGCATACAATTAGATAGCAGCCGGGTACCATACAATGTGATGTACTTATGCAGAGGGAGGTAAGGGGGGACAGAAGCAAACCGAGTCCCTGCCCTAAACGAACTGTTGGGTCTTGGGGAAGGCGTGCTGGTATGCCTGGAAGCGGGAGGTGGAGGGGGTGTGGCCTGAGGAAATTAGAAGTAGGAAAAGGGTTCCTGTATGAAGGTGGGACACCTCATTGATAAGTGCTGGGACGAGGAAGAGTGGACATAGAGGTAATGAGCCCTTTCTATGCCGTGACTATTGATATTTTATTTCTATCGCACTCGTACACAAGTGTTTCAGAGCGCAACAAGGCAAGGGAGGGGAAAAGGGGAGAACAAAACAGCGATCTTACTAGGCCTGGTGACAGTGAGAACACGCAAGTGCATGGGAGAGGGGGAGGGGAAAGTGCGAAGCAGAGGAGAAACAGATAAATAACAGTAAATAAGTAATAAAGGCAACAAACAGTTTTAGTGCAGCCAACAATTTGCAAGTGCTAGGTTTAAGGTAGCAGACAGGGTAGGTCTGATAAGTGCAGGAAGAAAAAGGGTGGGGGCTGTATGGGGACAGATACAGACCCCAGTGCAAGGGGTGGCCGAAGGCAGTGTGGAAGGGTGGCAGGGTGAGCAGGTACCTGGGCCCGGAGGACAGAGGGTGGCCAGGCGCACAGTGGCAATAGAGAACAGATCAGCAGGGGAGAGGGGGAGCGAAGGCAGAAGAAAAGAGGAAGGTCTTGGGGTGCTTCCGGAACCGGAGATGGTTCTCCTCAAGTTTTAGAGTGGCAGGGAGGCTGTTCCAGAGGGAGGCCCGAGCCGAAGACAGAGATCTACCCCCAGCTTGTTTCTTTGAAAAACAACTGACCCTGAGGGAGTTGGAGGTAGAGGAGCGAAGAGCTCGAGAGGGGAGGTATTTGCAGAGGGATAGCTGAAGGTATTTTGGACCCAGGCCCCAGAAAGCCTTGTGGACAATGCAGAGGGTTTTGAATTTAATCCTTGCATCCACTGGGAGCCAATGGAGAGATTTCAGAGCTGGAGAGATACGATCCCAGGGCTTGAGGCCAAGGACAAGTCTTGCAGTCCTGTTCTGGATTAGTTGCAGAGGGCGGAGAGTAGAGGCAGGTAGATTTAGAAAGAGGCTGTTACAATGGTCCAAGCTAGAGAGAACCAGAGCTTGGGATCCCATGAGCTTCTGGGGGAAGGAGAGGAAAGGCAGAGTACCTCTGAGGAGGTGCAGTCGGAAATTTGACTTTTTAGAGACTTCAGAGATGTGGGCGGAGAAGGAAAGGGTGGAGTCAAAGATGACCCCAAGGTTCTTAGCCTCGCAGGTGGGGGTAGGAGTAGGGCCAAGGGAGGCCAGCTAGAGAGTGAGGGGAAAGGATGGTGAAAGTGTGCCAATGAGGAGGATCTCCGTCTTGCTGGCATTCAGACAAAGATCATTGGCGGCACACCAATCTTGAATGGCAGTTAGGCAATCGGAGATGAGAGAGGGGGAGAGGAGGTGGCAGAGGGCAGCCTGAAAATGAGTTGAGTGTTGTCAGCGTAGCACTGGAAATTTGAGCAGAAAGTGGCAATGCAGTGGGCAAGAGTTGCCAGGTATTGGTTGAAAAGCCAGGGCAATAGTTTAGACCCCTGGGGAACACCACAGGTAGAGAGGAAGATAGATGAAAGGAAGGACCCAAGTTGTGAGTCTTGGTTCTGGCAGAGATGTCTTCCAAGCCTCGTTTTGAAATCGAGGCTCACACACGGAAGTAGGGCTAGTTTCGTTCTGTGAATAAAAGAAGTCCAAACTGAGGGAGGCACAAGACGGCGTCCCTCGCTGGGCACATTAATTTATGTGCTAGGTTACCACTTGCGAGATGACCTCTTGGCCAATTAGGTGTGTTCCCATTTTTTCACCCTGGGGAGAGTAAGTGGATACACCAGTGCATCTGTTAGGGCGCTGACATGCTGGGCAGTGCGGACCTCTTCTTGACCAGTATGTTGCAATTGTTTCTGCAAGTTATGCGCTGATGATGTGTAATGCTGCTTTGCCTGATGGAGCTACTGATCTTTTTTCGGTATGCTCTTTTCACAGTTGCAGACAACGCTAAACAGTAGTGAAGCACCCCCACTACTCTTTATCTTCAGAGATACATGCATATACATTGTGGGCAGGGTATGGCAATTTTAAACTGTTCCTAACATGTACAAATATCGTATTTGAATATCTCTGAGGAGCAAAAGCAGACCAACAGTAAATTCCATACTGTATTTGTGTTGCCCTAAGTGAGTGAAGCTTTTGAAGGAATCCTCTACAGCAAATGAAAATGTTTTTTTTTCTTTTTCTGAATAAGTACATCCCTGCACGCCCTGGATTAACAATTCCGGTCAGCACACTTTTTACCCCTCCTCACAGAAGCTTAGAAGATGATAGTGGACATTTTTTCTTATTTTTGATAGATATTTTCTCTGTTGTCCTAAAACATTCAATTGGGATTTTTTATGGCAAATTAAGTCTACATCCTGATGAGGCCCTACAATCAAGTGACGTGAGCGCAGGGGAGATGGCGCATTGCGCCTAAAGGGCCGAAACACGTGTTGACTATCACTGGAAGTCTTTGGTGCTCCCATATCCAAGAACTTTCGCAAGTGGAGAGACAGTTTGGTCTTGATCAGTATACACTTCCAACTCTGATCTTCGTTGATCATATCAGCCAAATGTTGTAAAAACGAGGACTAAGTCACTTAATACTAACCCACAACCAAATTGCTGAGCATTTTGTGCAATGTATAGTTTATCTGATGACTGTTGTTTTGTATTTGTGTTTCTACATAATTACTTACAATAAATAGTATTCAATATATTGAATTGTCAATCTTTGCTGATATTGACTGAGTAATACAGCCAAATACACGTTTTTGGTGTGCCCACACGAAGGTGGCAAGTGTAAAGGGAGGAGTAGCCAGTTTCCAACTAGTTGTCTGATGCCCGCCTGGGCCCTCCCAGGCCCGCCTTGCCCTCCTGGGCTGGACGTCCCCTTAGCAGAAGGCCAGCCGTGCAGGGAAGTCCAGCCTAAACTGCTGGATTGCACTCCTTCTGCACAGGACAACTTTGAGCCATCAACCTTTTGCATCAACAGTGACATGTGGCTTTGGACTCTCAGCACAGCATGTTCGAGGCTCACACCTGGGCTTAACCGGCCAAATAGGGCATCTCACTGAAACAACCGAAAATGGATGAAAAGGTTTCATTCGTCATTTTTTAGCTTTTGCCTTACCAGAAGGGGACATGCCATTTTTAAATAAGTCTTGATCGCACCGTAAAAGAGGCATTCCAGATCAGATCCATTCTTCACAGGAAAATGAAATGTATTTTTAACAGTTTGTCAACTCCGGATATTTCTTTGGTGATAGATGTACATGTTTGGGAACAGCACGCATGCAGGATGGAGTCGGAGCAATATTCTGTCCTTGTGGTCCGGACTTCACCGATATGCAAATAGTAATGTTTCTCCTCTAGAACTGGGGGCTACGACGTGATTGTAGACTTTCACACATAACATGAGCCTTGTTCGTCCTCAAGTGTTCCTGCTTAGGTTGTTGGAACAGCTTATTTCCTATTCATTGCCTCGTTGTAGGGAAATTAAGTAAATGGCCCTGTATCCCCTTGGCTTCAGTAGTGGGAGGTAGGTGTCCTCAACCATGCTATTTGTCCATCTTCTGGACTACAGAAGAGAACAACTGGGGATTGTTGAGGGCTGAGTGTTATTTAAGGGAAGGGAAGTTCTGTTTTAAAAAAATGATGTATGCTCATCATCTATGGTTTGCTCAATGCAGTCGGCCGGTAAATGCTGTGACATCTTCTGTTCCCATCACAGGTCACATTCCACGATACCTACGCCTATTTCCCTGAAGAGGAGTGGAAACATTTACAGGAATGGCAAAAAGAACTTTACCGGAATGTGATGAAGGAAATTCACCAAGCTTTGATCTCACTGGGTAAAGTTACATTGTCTTTCATAGGCTAGGCAAAGTTACATTGTCATTGGGTGGTAAAGCTACATTCCTTCATTGTGTGTAATGTGTCTCTTTGATGACAAGCCGGTCTAATTTCAGAACTGTCAATGGCGTTTGCTGCTCTGTCTTTGGTCTGTCATCGAGTGTGTCGGTCATCCCGTAGTTAATGACTTGGTTATGAGACAGTGAGTCTACAGGCAGGCTTTGGTGCTAACAATGGGCACAAGAGGTGTTTAAACAATCTGGACTCGGGAGAAGGGCACTTCACTAGTCTACTATTTCTTTTCATAAACTGCTTCTCCACCCAAAGAATCTGTGTCCACTTCCTTGCCCTGCTTGCGTTATTTTTAGCAGGATAAATTATCAATCACCTCAGCCCAATGAACGTGAGTGTTGTGAGGACTGGGCACGGGAGGCTTTGACTAGGTGTGATGGAGATTTCCATTAGTAACCTAGACTTTACTTCCTCCTATAGCTTCCTTGTCCCGTTTACACAAGTATGTAGAAAGCAATAACCTATTGACCATCCACCACAATGCAAGCCTAGCCAAACGGCAACAGCCTGGCCTACAGGGGTCTGGGGCTAGGATTAACCTTATATTCCACAAATGAAGTCATGTCCGTAATCGGAACGGTTGCTCTAGTGTTGCTAGGCATGCATCTTATATTTTCTCTTAGAGGTACTATATAGCTCTTGCGTCGTTTTGTTCCATAAACAATGCCTATGCGATATGAAAAACAATTTGTCTGGCATTAATATCTGGCCTGGGAACAATTTCTTGCACATTAAAATTAGGAAGCACAACTTAGTTGTAATTATTGTACTCAGAATATGTATGTACATAAACACCACTAATTTTGAGAATTATTTCATATTGAAAAAATTATCCATCTAAAACCATTACTTTATTTATTGCACATTTATGAGGCACTTATACAACAAGACAGTGAGCCTCATCACGAGTTTGGCTGTATTCCCGGCTGTAATACTGCCGACTGTAATAGCCCTAGTACCGACCGGTCTGGTGGTATTACCACCGGATCACAGGTTGGGCCTTAACGGTAAATCCCCATTCCTGATTGGGTCCATTGGATCCAATGGGCAATTTTCGGTGCTAATACAGCCGGCTGTAATACAGCCGGCTGTAATACCGCCGAAAACGGGGATTTTCACCTCCAGAAAAGCTGGAGGTAAAACAGCCGATTTAGTGCCCAACTCGTGATAGGGCCAGCCCTTAAATGCAGTGGTAATACCGTTATCACCGCATTTAAGGGCTACAGCCCAACTCCTGATGAGGCCCAGTGTGTTTCAAAGTGCCAGAAGGCACAAGGGAAGGTAACGAGGGCGCAAATAAACAATGGATGAATAAATAGAAAGAGACAGCAGTCCTACTAAGCCTTGTGATATTCTGAGCGTGCAAGTGCAGTACAAAGAAAATAGGGGGGTGGAATGAGAGTAAGTGCTGTTAGGGTGCCCTAGGGGAGGAAGTGCCAGAGGTGCCCATTGAGGAGGCAATAGGTAAGTGCATGGGTGCGGACCTCCCAGGGAAAGAGGGAGGTCTACCGCCCAACAGGTAAGTGAAGGGCAGAGGCAAAAAACACCCAAAAGGCGGTTGTGGGCCTTTGGGCAGTGCTGGGGGCGATTGGGCAGAAGGCCAGGACCCTATTAGACTCTTGAGGGACTAGGTCGCCAATCTCAGCAACAGAGGGGATGGTTAGCATGGAAGGGGGAGGGGGAAGAAGGAGGAAAAGAAAAATGTCTTGAGGTTGTCTGGTTCAAGGCAAAGAGAAAGAGGGAGACTGTTCTGTAGGAGGGAGCCAGCTGAGCAGAGAGATCTGCCCCCAGCTCTCTGCTTGGAGAAGTGGTTAATCAGCAGAGAGTTGGAGCCAGAAGATTGAAAGGATCTGGAAGGAGAGTTGCAGGTAGCGTGGACCCAGGCCCCAGACAAGCTTGTGGATGATGCAGAGACTCTTGAATTTGATCCTTGCAACAACCGGCAGCCAGTGGAGAGATTTTAGAGCTGGAGAGATATAGTTCCAGTGCTTGAGGCCATTCTGGATTAGTTGAAGAGGACAGAGCGAAGAACGGCATGTCAAGGAAGACACTGTTACAGTAATCTAGAGCTCTAGAGACATTGAGCTCTAGAGCTGGGGGGGGAAGTTGAGGAAGGGAAGAATGTCTCGAAGGAGGTGAAGTTGAAAGTGGGCCTTCTTGGCAAGGTCCAAGATGTGAGGAGTAAAGGAGAGAGAGAGAGAGGAGGTGTAGATTACACAGAGGTTTCTGGCCTCAGTGAAAGGAGAGGGAGGTAAGCCCATAGAGGGGGGTGGCCAAGAGTGCATGGGAGAAACTGTGAGCAGGTGTTTCGATAGGCAGGATTTCGGTCTTACTGGCATGAAGACCGAGATCATTGGAGGTGCACCAAGACTGAATAGCAGATGAGCAGTCTGGGATGATAGAGGAGTAAGATGGGAGCTTGAGGAACAGTTGTGTGTCATCGGTGTAAAACTGGAAATGAGGAGTGAAGGCAGAGATCAGATGAGCAAGAGGTGATGGATAGTGAAAAGCCAAGGCAAGAGGATAGAGCCCTGGGAAACACCACAAGTTGAGAGCGTGGTGGAGAAGGAGCCCAGGAGCACCTGGGAAGGGCAGTCCCTTAAGGAAGGAGGTCAACCAATCCAGTATCCGGTCTGAGATACCAAGTGTATCTTGATGCAGCTTTGTGTGGATAGAATGGTTGACCTTGTCAAAGGTGGAAGAGCGGTCAAGAAGAATGAGACCAGCAGGAGAGTAAGAGTCAAGATTTGCAAGCAATTCTTCGCAGGTGTCCAGATTGCTGGTCATATAACTAACCAATGAGCTCAGTGTTTTGTCAGTTGGGGGATGAGCAACTTCTCCAGGAGTTTCCAAAGGAAGGGTTTTGTAGAGATAGGTGTTGGGTCCGTTACTGGACTGCGCTATTAACTCTTGACTGATCCTTCATTGTCTTTGAACAAATGTGTCTACTTCGATAACTTGAATCACAACTCCCCAATAGTGCTCCAGTTGGAACCGATTCTATGTGTACTAAAATCAGTGGTCACAATTTTCAATGTAGTGTCAAATGTGCTAGCTACAATACACGTATCTTCTTGCTTATCTGAGGCAGCGATTTTAACACATGCTTGTTTGTTCTACTAAAACACCTTTCATGTAAGCATTTTAGCTATGCATGACTACACTTGGTAAAAAATTGTTATCCTTGGTACATAGTTGGATGAAGTCCCCTGCTTGTCTCTAGGAGTGTTGGTGGGGTGGTCATGGGGGGTCATTGACGGGGCATCTTTGAGTGAAAGTGCAGAACTGAATTCGAAATGGTCATGCAAAGGTCACAGCAAAACACCTTTGCACAATCGAAAGGCTTTGAATTTGTGGTTGATCATTAAGGTGTAGAGGCTTGCGCCTGATCGAGGGGAGCCTTTACTTGTATGACATTTGTGAGAAAGTACATGGACTTGAGCCTAGCTGAGGGAAGTCCACGTCAAAAGGAAAAGAGAAAGGTCTGAGCCCGACGGAGGGGAGTCTGAAGTATTTTAAGTTTGTAAAGTTAAAGCATGTGAACTGTACAGCAGGCGATTTCCCAGTGGAGAGACTCTTGATCGATACTGAACGAGAGATTTTGCTTAGGAAGACTCTGCCTTACGTAAAGGACTGCTTCCATGCGCCACAAGCTTCGAGTGTACCCCAAGTGCGACTCCTGTTCCGCCTTGTCCTGTGCTGAAACATGGGGAAGGGGAAGCTAAAGTTCAGCAGTCCAGAACTACCGAACCCCTTGAACCTTTTAATTTTGCTATACACTGTTTTTGTTACACACGTCGTCATCCCACACCCTTTTGTTATATAGAAAAAATGTGTTTTAGTATAGGCCATCTTTGTTTTGACACGACCTGACTAGGACATTGTTTGCTTTATTTTGATGGCCGTAGCTTGCTCCCATCGTTAGCAATTAGGTTTGCAATAGGCGTTTTTCAACCCATGTAGTAAAGTTCAATAAAAACCCTTGAACTATATTCCTTCTGTCTGTAGTTCTTCCGATACCATGCCTTCCTTACAGATGCTGGACCTGGAGGTAATATATGGGGGGAAGCAGGGGATTGTCTTAGTGTGCCCAGGTTATGCCTCTCCCTTTATGGGAAGAGCCAAGTTATGAATTACATTGTATATCTGTATGGGATTTTTAAAGCACAAACCTACCTGGAAACTAAAGAATTCCTGTACATGGGACACACACATAGGTGGGGCCAGGAGTGGTAGAGGAGCTGGGATGGGTCGGTGGAGCAAGGAATGGTAGAAACATTGCCAAGATTGGTCATGTTCTACTTTAAAGCAACCCAGCGAACCGAGTACTTACTGGAGGAGAGATCAGGACTGCATTCTTCTGAGGCATAGCGTGATGCGAAGACTTTGTAAATCAATCACAATCGCCCCACACAAGTGAAGTTACTTTGAGGCAGTACAGCCAGAGAGGTGGATGGAACAGAATCGAAACATAGGTCCTAGGGTTAGTACTTGGCAAAAAAGACACGGCTGCCGGACATGAAGCATGGAGCAGGAGAGATGGAGAGTGTTTGTTTTGGTGGAGCAAAGAGGGGTGGTTATGGTGAACCAGAGAGAGGATGTGGAAGGATCATGGAGAGAGAAGACTGGAGGAAGCAAATGGGTGTAAGTAAGAGAGCATATTGAGAAGAGGGTTGGAAGAAACGCCAAAGAGGTGGTTGGAAGGGAGTTTTGGGAGATGGAAGAGAATTGTCTCTTCTACCTACCTTACGGTGTGCAAGGCAGTGTGTTTCAAGGTATCGAGGAGACCGGACCCTTTCATTCAGCCCGCTTTCCGTCTTCTGTGGTCCGTCGTCTTTTTACTGCTACTGTCGGATTGAGCATAAAAGCACCGCGTGGAGCGCAAAGCAGTGTGTTTGGTGATTGGAGACTGGCCACTGGAACGCACGGAGGTCAGTCTCACCTAAGTTACGGTGAGCCACTAATTCGTGTATCTTGTATATATCGGAAGCACTGAGTATTTAAACTCAATAACCTGGATTGAAATATCTTCTTACTATATGAGGGATTGTGAGTTACCATAGCCCTCTTATTGTTGGTATAATCAGTGTGAGAAACCTGAAGGTGTCTCTCTGGCTAAACCACTGGTATCTGTCTTCCAGGTGGCCAGGTCACAACCATCGATATTGGATCCAGTTTCTGGGGGTGGACTAGTGAGGGAGGATCACCTGGATGGGGGGGGGTCCTCGGGGAGTGGGACACGACGGGTGAGACACGGTATCCCCCTTCTTTCAACACCTTTTCCCCATCCTACCACGCAGGACATTAAAAAAACACTGCCCCACAACCCTTTTTCCGACACAAGCATTTTCCGACACAAGCACTTTCGCACAGCCCACAAGAGAAAGGACTAACACCAGAGCCGTTTACCTGACATGTCCCAATACAAGGGTCCGGCAATTGATCAGAACCACACACACACACACCTGACGGGCTGTTCCCTTCCCCACAGGGATAAAAGGTGGAGCAAGGGAGCACAGTACGAGCAAGGCAGCCCGCACGACCAAACGGCTATCCAGACCCGGCATTTAAAAAGGGGGTGAAAGGCAGCAAACATCGAGAGGCTGACGAGGAAGGACACGACCTTGCCCTTTGTGACAAAACCCTGCGAAACCTCTGCAGAAGGAATCGTAAGATAGAGGACAATAGCTCAAGTGTGTTGCAGCAGATGTCAGTGGTGCACACAGCGCATCGAAGCTCATAAGCTGGAGCGAGGGAGACTCCTGCTACCGTGGTTCCAGCATTGACTCCAGCTACAGGGAAAGCCAAGAAGTTCATCACAGTTGGTGAGTTGAAGGGAGAACCAATAAGAACTGGGCTGTGGTGAATGAAAGTCACAAAGTGAGAAAAGTTAAAAGTAAATTTGTAAAGGGGAGACCAGCTGCAGAAGGGGACCCGCACCACGTGGGTACTGCTCTAAGAAACTCTGGTCGATCCCCATCTGAGTAAAACTACAGAAACCAGTTGGAGAGCCGCCAAGATAGGTCAAAGTGGTCATACAGAAGGTCAAGCAAAATCCCTGTACACTCGAAAGCCTTTGACCTACGAATTTTTATGAAAGCAAGGGAAGTGAATCCCGTTAACGTTAAAAGTGAATGTGAAGTTGGCAAGAGTGAACCTGGAAGAGGGATGCTGACGAGAAGGGGGTAAGTCTAAAGTCCCAAGACACATTGTGTAGACAAAAGTGAAACCGGCTGAGGGATGTCCACAGGTATTGTTTAAAAAGACATTACGAGTAGCGAATGCTGGAAAAGCCATAGTGAACCCAGTGGAGGGAGGCTGAAAGCGAAGAGGGGTCTGCACCCGGAAGATGGGGACCCAGGAGGGAATCCAACACATGAGAAATATGTAGAACAGAACTTTGTGTTAGTTTGTTGTTTTTGTTGGGGAAACTTGTGAGGCCCTTGGGACCAGGAAACTACAACCACGTGAAATCCGCCGGCGGTAATAGCGCGAATGGGCCCAATGGGGAATGGGCACTAACTGTTCCGCCAAACCCATGATCCGGCGCTAATAGCCCAACTTGTGATGAGGCCCATTGTCTCCTCGTGATATCGCTTTGATTCGAGTCTCTTCGCAGGTGGGCCGACCGCCCAGCCGCCCTAGATTTCTCGTTGGGTTTGAGTTGGTGAAGCGGAGCTGTCCGATGTGAAAAGTAGATAAGCTATTTAAGGGCCCCAGATGTCGGGGGGGATGTGCATGTAAGGGTAATGTCCGGATGTACTCTGTTTCGACGTCTTCACAATACAGTACATCTTTTAGCCAGTTGGCCAAGGTAGGGGCCAGTCCTCGTCCCCACGTCATGGCCACTCTCCTGTGTGCCAACACCAGCAGGAGAGCTGTTAGTTTCCTCGCCGCAGGTGGGAGATGCCTCGTCAGCTGGAGTAAAGCTATAGTAGGAATGGGTGATGGGTCCTCTCTGATTATTGCGGCTGTTCTGAAGAACCTGAGCCCAGAACCGTGCCACCTCGGGGCAGTCCAAAGCAGGATGTAAGAAGTCCGCTGCTGTGGCGCCACACCTCTCACAAGAGGCTGCTGATTCCGGTCGTTGTGCACATTTTTTTGGCTGGGGTAAAGTACGTTTGATGAAGGTAGTTCAAGTGGATTTGTTTAAAACTTGTGTTTATCGCCACTTTTTGGGTTTGTCGAAGGATGTACGCCCAATCTTCGTAGGATATTGTTTGTGGCTTGTATAGATTTTTCCCACCTTTCTTTCATGTGAGTATTTGTGTGTATGGTTTCCTCTAGGAGGGACCTGTATATCGTTGAGACTAGTCTGCCCTTGCCCTGTGCCTGAATCACACTGTGCAGGAGACACCACGTGGGTGGCTGGTGCGGGAACGACGAAAAAAGTTTTTGGTGAGCATAGCGAAGTCTAAAGTACACAAATGTGTCAAGGGATCTGTTGCTCCCTTTTCTCTCTACCCTGCTGGGGCGTTATAAATATGCCTTCGGTGAACAAGTCTCCTAGGGGTCTGAAGGTGTAATTTGTCCGCCCATTGGTGAAAGACTGTTTCCCTGGTTAGGGGGACCCCTGGTATAAACGTAACAGGCAGTAGAGGCGAAAATCTAGTTTGTATATTACATTTCTGTGCCATCTTTTTCCAGATTGAGTATGTTGATAGGACTATGTTCATCGTAGCTTGCGGCACTGGGAGATGACCAATAATGATGGCTCTTAGTAAATTGGGAGACGCAAGGGCCCTTTCTATTTGGACGTACGGTCTGATGAAGTGTGTGGCGTACCAGTAACTGAGAAACTGTGCTTGGGCTGCCCAATAGTACCTCTCTAGATCGGGGAGTGCCAGGCCTCCCTGGGATGTTGGTAGTATGAGCGTTCCATAAGCTACTCTTGCTGGTTTGCCTGCCCACAGTAGTTCAAGGATCAGACTTCTTTTTAAAAAAGGTTTGAGGCAGTAGTAGGGGTATATTGGCAAACGGATAAAGGAGTTTAGGGGGCACCACCATTTTAACCATCGAAGCTCTACCCCACAGTGTTAGTGGGAGCGCGCAACACCTGTGTGCTCGCTCGTGTAGTGACCCCAGTGCTTTCTCGTAGTTATCTTTGAACACATCATGGTGGCTACGGGACAATGAGATCACCAAGTACCTGATGTGGGCGACTTCCCATTTAAACCCGTGATCGTCTACGGATTTTATGGTGCCCGGGGGGGGGGGGTCTACTGATTTAGTGCAATTAATCTTCAGGCCAGACATGGCACCAAATTTAATGACTTTGTGCATGATGGGATTCAAGTTTTTGCTTGGGTCGTGGATAAAGAGGACCACGTCATCGGCATAAAGAGAAATTACCAATTTGTGGGGTCCCAGGGTGAGGCCTCTCTGTAGCTGCCGGGACCGTAGCCCTGATGGTTCCATTATTAAGGCGAATATCAATGCCGCGAGTGGGCAACCTTGTCTAGTCCCTCGTAAGTCTATATTTGTAGATTTCGTATTTCCTAGGATCATGGAGGATTGAGGGCCGTTGCATAAAAGGGAGACCAGTTTGATAAAGTAGTTACCTAGGCCCATCTGTTTGAGTACCGCAGAGAGATAAGGCCATTCGACAGAGTCGAACACCTTCTCTGCGTCAAGTAGGACTGCGATTGCTTTCTGCGTGGGATCAAGTGCATCTATCACTCCAAACATTCTTCTGGTGCCGAATGTTTTGCCACGCCCGGTTACAAATCCGGCCTGGTCACCTCGAACCAGCCCGGGCATGAAAGGAAGTAGTCTGGCAGTACGGATCTTAGCCAGGATCTTGTTATCAAGGTTAATCAACGAGATTGGTCTATATGAAGCACATTCTTTGGGGGGTTTGCCTACTTTATGAAGAAGGATCACATTGGCTTCACGGAGGGTTGGTGGCAGGGTCCCACGTTCGAGTGCCTCTTCATAGACTCGTTGGAGGAGTGGGGCCACTGTGACTGCAATTGTAGAATTCTCCCGTCAGGCCGTCGGGACTCGGGGCTTTGGTGTTGGGTAGGGTTTTTATGGCTTGTATTATTTCTTCTGTCGAAATGTGCGGGTTCAGTGGTTCTCGTAGGTCCCTCTCTACCCGGTAGAGTTCAATGTCGTTTAGGTAGCCTTGTAAGATTTCGGGGTCTGTGGTGTGTTTGGAGCTGTAGAGCTCCTGGTAGAAGGAACAGAATGTGTGAACAATGTACTCTTCTGTGTGTACTAGTGTGCCCTGTGCAGTGCATATTCTTTCTACTCTGGTGGGTTTCCTATCTGCAGCAATTAGGCGAGCTAGGAGGACTCCTGGATTCTGACCTTCACCATATTGGCGGATTTGATGCCCTCGGCTTAGAAATTTTAACTCGCGCTCCTCTAAGGTTCTGAACTTCAGTAGTTCATCTTTGAGGTTCTGCTTGAGGTTGTGGGTTACTTGAGCGAGAGCGCTTGAGTTCGAGTTGCCGTAGTTGGTCCTCACTTGCCATCAGCTCCCGTCTGATTAGTTTCAGGATTCCGTTCTCCTTCGCCAGGCACGCCCCTCTAACATAGCATTTTAGGGTCTCCCAGAGCGTGCCTGCTGAGGCGATAGAGTCTTGATTAATATCTAGAAATGTCACAATTTCATCGCGTAGCTCTGCGACGAACACCGTAAATGACAGCCAGGTTTAAATCTCCAATGGGGTGTTTTCGGCTTTGCGTTGGGGTGGGGGGGGGTGCGGCATTCTAGTGTCACCAACGAGTGATCGGAGAAGGTTCTGGGAAGGATTTGGCACGTCCCCCATTGGAACAGGCTGTGGAATGATGCCATGAGATAATCGATCCGCAAACTGGTGTTGTGAACAGCAGAGTGAAAGGTGTATTATCTGCGACTTGTCTTTTAGGGGATCTACCAGTGTATTCAGGTCCCCACCCCAGATAATTGTTGCAGAGCCGGACCCCTCGAGCTGTGATAATACCCACTTAAAGTTATTCGACCCATCGACGTTGGGGGCATAGGAGTTCACGAAAATCACTTTTCCCCTTCACCAGGAGTGCTCTGCCTTCAGCGTCCTTCTCTGATTTTAGCAAGCTGAAGTTAGCTTTCTTATCTATCAGGATAGCCACGCCTCTGGCATACGATGAGTAAGACAGAAAGTACCTATGGCAGCCCTAATCGCGGGCCCATCAGTGTTCTGACTCAGGGAGGAGGTGTGTTTCCTGCACCATAGCTACGTCAACTTTATGCCGCTTGAGGTACTGTAGGATTCTTTCAGTTTTTCGACAGGTGGTAACCTCCCCTGATATTCCATGTTGCTACCATGAATTCGCTACGTGGGCAATGGGATGAGGATGGCGTCTAGAGACGTCCGCTGCGTATGTCGATGTTGCCGGGAAGGCGTACCAGATGGATTTTATTCTTCTTATCTGATGCTGTGAGGAGGTGAGGTTTGTGAAGCTTAAGTGGCGGGGCAGTGGGGAGGCTAGGGTTTCGTGGGCGCATTCCAATAACCGTCCATGTGTTCCCTCCCCTGCACGGGCAACCACCAACTGGCCCGATTTAATCTCCCTCCCGCTGTGTGGAAACATTAACAGTGCTGCACAAGGGGCGCTAGTGGCCTCCCAAGGTGAGAGGCTCCATTTGTTTTAAGGAGTTGTGGTTCTCCGGTAGTATCGACGTCCCTGTGTGTATTGGGTTCTGCTCCATGCTATAATTTCACAGTGAATTTCTCCTCGCCTTGTCTCGCTGTGGTAGTCTCGGATTGTTATTGGGAGGTCTGCAGCCGACCCTGTCCAGAAAGGAGTTGGCCTCCTCAAATGAGGCAAAGAACTGGGCCTTGCCATCGTGCTGAACTCGTAACTTCGCGGGAAAGAGCATTGAGTAGAGTATTTGGTTTTCTTGCAGACAGTGTTTGACTCCCATGAAGGATCTTCTTTGCGCCTGGGCGGCCGGGGAAAAGTCTGGGTAGAAATGGATATTGTCTCCATCGAACTGTAGTTCTCCTTTCTCTCTGGCTAATCTCAATATTGCATCCCGGTCTTTGTAGTTGAGCAGTTTTGCAATGATCGGGCGTTGGGATGCCCCTGCAATTGGTTTTGTGGTTGGGATGAGCTCTCTCTACGATGAACAGCCGTGACAGTTCCTCAGCTCCGAAGAGGTCAATACACATTTTGTCAACATAGTCTTCCATTTTCATTGGTAGCAGTTGCTCCCTGACCCCAACCAGCCTTATATTATTTATTCAGAAGCGTCCCTCTAAGTCTTCATTTTTGCAATTGCTGTCTTCATTTGACCCTCTAGGGTTGACACTCTAGCCATCCGTGTTGCTGTGCTGTCACCCAGATCGGACACTTTTTTCCACCGTATCCAGTCCGTCTGCATGTTTATCGAGACAGTGTTGTAATTGGTCCACCTAAGAGGAGAGCGTGTCCATCTTACTGTCTAGATTTCCGATCCCGGCCTTCAGGTCTAGGAGGATCTCTGATGTCATGGGTTTGGGGGGTTTCGACCTCTTGGGTTGCGTCCTGTGCGGGTGACTCTGGCCTGCTGCTGGGCTTAGACGACCTGGCTGAGGTCCCAGACTGGAAATTCAGTTTGCACTGGGAATTGTCTGATTTTCCCATGGTGGGATCTGTTCTTTAGGGATTAGCGTAGCTGCGAGGAGTAGTGCCCTGCAGTGAGCTGGTGGCGGGTGGTTAATTTGTTCCCTATGCGGACTGCACCAATGTTTTTTGGTAGTGCGCTGGAGAGCTGGGGGCACAGGTTTTCCCGGTTCGGTGCTATGGCGATCAGTCTTGGCAGTCTGGTTCTATGTTTATATTTGCGGGCTTGGCCTGCCGAGGAGAGGAGCCACCCCGCCCCCCTTTTTTTGCATGGAGCTCCAGCAGCCGTCCCTGGGGGATTGGGGATGGCGGTTCCTCTCTGGCTGGCTCTGCTCGGGGGCAGCATGGGGGTGTGGTACGTAGCGCTCTCGCTAAATAGCCCTTACTGCCTGGTTCGACCTCCTCTCCCGCCGCCACTGACCCTCCTTGTGGTGGTTGCGCCGCCCCTCTTACGGCAGGCTTGATGTCCGGGGGCCACAGTCCCGGGGCTTGCCGCAGCGTCATCTCCACTGGTTCAGTCAACGGTCCCTCTCCCTTCAGATGTCCTTTTGGTGGGTGGTCCTCAGCAGCGTCCGGCCTCACATCTCTTAACTATACTGATTGCTGGTCGCTGTCGAGTGACTCTTGGAGGCGAGGGCGGCACCGCCTCTCTACCCTGACGGATGGTGCGATTAGCTTTTGCAGTGGTTCACGCCCTCTGTGCCTTGGTTTAATTCACGGACTGCGATGTTTGGGCCGCGGCCTGGTTGTCTCCTAGTTCTGCGTTACCACAGGCCATTGAGTCTGGGAAGTGCTGGTGTCATCAATTCTGGGCTTGTTGTAGGCGATGTCTCTTACTGCTTCTTTCTGGCGGGAGAACGGGCCATTTGTAAACCGGAGAAGCGACGATTGATCAGGATTTAGTTGGAGCCTCATGGGAGCTCACTGGGGAGCCGCCATCTTGGTCAGCTCTCTAGCATCATCTGATCATAACACGGCATGACTTAGACTTTATCGCCATCACATAAACATGGCTCAATACAGCTTCATGCCCTACCTTATCACTAGCCATCCCAGAGAATTATTCCATTCTGCGTTCAGACAGAGAGGGCACCACCTCAAAAGGAGGAGGAGTTGCTATCATTCATAAAACTGCACTTGATCTAAGAATTATTAATAAAAGCCACCTACCATCTGCGGAATTACTATCTGTGAAACTAGCTAGATCTACAGCATCAACGATTACCTTACACCTGATCTGCTGACCCCCAGGACCAACCTCTACATTTGAAAATGGCATATCACATCTATTATCTACTAACACCAAAAACCTCTCCCAATTCATCATCCTAGGAGACTTCAATTTAGGCCTTCATGACATGAAAGATGCCAAAGCTCACTTAAGCACACTATATCTGAGCTAGGATTTTTACACTAAATGACCCCACGCACGACAAGGGAAGAATATTAAATTGGGTAGCTGACCATAACTGTAACATTAGCATACTCACTAATGCACCTTGTGCATGGACCGATCATCACTTGATCACTTTTACCATTGATGAGTCAGCACCTTCTTCCCTACAAACACAAGCGCCGGCCATGTTGGCGACAAGCAAATGGAACCTCGCATTTAAGAACCTACTGCCTCTACTTAAACCTATTACCCCCTTGACAGCCAACACACATAC
This sequence comes from Ambystoma mexicanum, assembly GCF_040938575.1. NCBI lineage: Eukaryota > Metazoa > Chordata > Amphibia > Caudata > Ambystomatidae > Ambystoma > Ambystoma mexicanum. Next base: position 14,799,758 of record NC_090925.1, on the reverse strand, counting down.
CCTACTATTCTTGTGAACATTTATAATGACACCATACTCAATGCCATCAATGTCTTAGCTCATCTTAAACTCCAAAAATCCAAATCCCAAGCGCATATTAATAAATGGTACACCCCTCAATTTAAGACTTTAAGGAAAGTAAAAATAGCAGCAGAATCCACTTGGAGGAATTCCCCATCTCTATCTAACAAGGCCGACTTCACAGCCGCATCAATTACCTACAAGACAGCTATCATCCAGGCCAAAAAAGATAACTTTAATGATCGTATAGCTAAAGCCACATCAGTACTATGGAATTATTCAATATATTGAAAGAACTAGAAACTCCAGCCCTTGAACCAGACATCTGCACCAAAGATACCTCTTGGTTCACGAATATTCAAAAGGCGCTCCAAGACAAAATTAGCCTGCTCTTAGACAAAATCCAATTAAAAAAAAAAAGCCATCTAGACACTGCTTCCCATCAAGACACACCGCCTCACCCTGTATTGAACATGCCGCAATTGACTTTCAAACCTCTCTCGATCAAAGAAGTTGAATCAATTATACTCAAACTCAAACCATCAAACTGCCAGAGTGACGCATGCCCTGCCCCGCACATCAAAGAGGCAGCCGTGGAACTTGCACCATTCATTACCTCATTCATCAACGCCTCCTTTAACACAAACACTGTCTCTAATAATCTTAGACGCCTGGGTACTCCCATTACTAAAAAAACAAACCTCCATTGACCCTAATAACCCATCTAATTACAGACCCATCACAACAGTTTCTTTCATGTTGAAAATTCTGGATCGCGCAGCATACCTCCAGATACAACAGCACCTGGAATCTAACAATCTGCTAGGACTAAGACAGTCAGGCTTCAGATCTGGACACGGGCAGAGACAGCACTCATTGATTTGAAATCCCAAACACAGATCTTAAAACACAAAGGCAAATCAGCCTTACTTCTGCTACTTGACCTCTCTGCAGCTTTTAATTTGGTGAACCATAAAATCCTATGTAAACACCTGTCATCTGCTGCACACTTCTCGGACCAAGCTAATGCGTGGATTGAATCCTTCCTTAGTAACAGGTCCATGAGTCTTCTCTCCCACTGCTTCTTCCCCAACCTCCCCTGTGACCTGTGGGGTACCACAGGGATCATGCGTGTCCCCAACCCTCTACAATGTGTTCACCAAGCCTCTTTTTGATATTCTTGACCATCTGGGTGTTATCTACACTAATTGTGTGGATGATACCCAGATACTCCTACCTATCACTGGTGACCACATTGCAGACAGTAAGACACTTAATGACATCTATAGTACCATCCAAATATGGATGGCGAAGCACGGTCTCTGTTTAAATGACAAAAAGACTGAGCTACTCCTCCTTGGCTCTCCCACTAAACTAAACAAACTAGGGCCTTTGTTCTCATCTTTCAATATTGATGGAAACCTTTTAAACATTAGGAATTTATATTGACTCTGCCCTTACATTTACCAGACAAATCAATGCCCTAGACTCCTCGACGGCACTGACTTGCAAGCTCATCACAGCCTGCCGACCCTACTTGACACCGACAAACTGCACATCAGTAGCAAGAGCACTGCTCTTATCAAAGCCTGACTACTCTAATGCATTATATTTGGGCACATCTCAGCATAATGGAAATCATGCAAAATAATGCTGTCAGGGCGGCTTGTAACATCCCAAGAAAGCAGCACATCACATCTACTCGACAAGCTATAAAGTGGCTTAATATCAAGCAAAGGATAGATCTTAAGTCACTTTCACTGAGACACAAGTGCCTTCACAATCGGGCACCAACCTACCTCGTGGACCCTTTTTCACGCCACAACCCCATGCGACCTACCAGATCTGTCCAAGCACATACTGTCACCATCCCACGCTTCAACCAACAACGGGCAGGCGGAGACAGCTACTCTGTCCTCGCGGCTAAGAAATGGAATAACCTCCCAATCCACATTGGAGAAGAACCCTCATTCGCACAATTTCACTTAAAAGTAAAAAACTGGTTCCATGTACAAGACAACAACCAGACTGATCAGCCAAACTAACTACCTCACCTCCTTCTCATCCTACTAGCATTGTATATATTTGCCTCCATCTCTTGGAGTTAATCCTCATGAACATTGTCAGTATACCCGCTTATGTGCAATGATTATTACACCATATTAATTGCCCATTCATGGATATTTAGTCATGTACACTTACCTTGTAAAACTCCATCTCTTAGAGTTACTCCTCATGAACACTGTCAGTATATCTGCTTACTTGCTATGATTATCACACTGTATTGATTGCCCATTCATGTATATTGATTCATGTATACTTACCTTGTAAAAGTGACTCGATGCCCCTCAGGGACCCCTGGGATTTGCAATTCCATGTCCGCACAAGATGTTCTGTGTCTATATATCCATATGAAATGTCCCGTGTATATTTATGTAACTTGTAAGATAAGCAGCCAGTTGCCTCCGGCTTGGCTGCGCTTTACAAATACATAAATGGTGTTTAATCTCATGGGAGAACCGCGAAGGAGAAGACAGATACATCCATGTGCCGGCTCGCGAGCGCGAGTCACATCTACTGGCGTGGTGTGCTAAGCAGGCATATCTGGAAGACCGCGGGAGCACCGGGAAGCACAGCAAAGTTCCTGGAGCAACGGTCAGGTCTGGAAACTATGTTCTCCGGTCCAGTCCATAGAAGGAAGACGGCGAGTGAATGCGCAGGAAGGGCTGGGGAGACGTCTGCATCGTGAAGGAAGCCAATCCCGGGCATTAAACTGGTTTTCCTCCAACTCGGAGCTCAAAAGAAAGAAAAAAGGAAGCTTGAAAACCAGCAGTGAAGTGTCCTTCAGCCGAAAATAAGACAAATTGGAAAGCTGAAGAAAACTTTTCATGCTTGTTAATCTGCTTAGAATCGCATGCTGTGCATATAGTCAGACATCCACGGAGTACTGCATCTCCCCTTTCGAGGGCCGAAAGGGGACGTCGACATGGGCGTGCCTGTAACGCTATCCCTAATGTGACGTGTAGTGTACCCAAAATCCCTCACGCAGCGACGTCCCTCATATAGTTTTTTTCCACCCAGCTATCTGGGCGCCTTAGTGTTGAGCTCTTCATTAAACATTGCGTTTTTTTTGTTATATCTCTTGACCTTTGGTCGTTTATTGTTATTGTCACTCCTCTCAAACGTTTGATTCCTGTGCCACCGCTAAAGACTGCTGACTACGGAACCTCAACGGCCATTGATCCGGTCGGCGCTGCCGACCACGTGGCCGGGCCTTTTGGCCGACCTGTACAGTAGGGAGAGTGGAGTCTGGGTGGTCATATTCTTTTCAAGAATGCCTTTCCTTTTCCCCTCTCTTTGTTCCCTTGGGTTTATCGTCGCTATCACAATCCTGCGCTATGGACAGGACACCATTTACATTTTGTCCTTCCTGTATTTGTCCTTCCTGTAATGCAAAATTTCCCTGGAAAGACCAGCACCGTCGGTGCAATAGGTGTCTTCCCCTCGATCACAAGGCGTTCTGTGTGGCGTGCAAGTTCCTGCATCCCAAAACTGTTAAGGAGCGCCGTTTGAAGCGGTGGGCGGCCTACAGTATGTCGAAGGCTGAGAGTAATTCCCCCGCCGCCACAGCCGCTGGGTGTGACTAAGAGGTTAGCGATGACTATCGCTCCACTTCGGAGGCCATTGACCTTACGGCGGAGAGTTGTTGCTCCGCAGCGTCCGTCCCGGGCCCAGATAGGCACGACGAGAGTCCTGCTATGGGGACTGCACATCCCGGCGACCTGGACGCACCCGATTTCCACACAAAGCACACAACCCACGGTTCTGCTTCGGCGGTCCAATTGAAGCGCTCCAAAGCACCAACAGGCACGTCGTATTCTTTGGCAGTGCCCGCTGATCTTTATGATCATCAGCCCTCCCGCAACCGCGGCATGCTTCCGGGTAGTCCAAGAGTAAGGGCACTAGCACCAAAACACACGCAGAAGAAGGCTCCGACACCGCTTAAAGCCCCGGTTGTGCCAAAATCCGCCGCGCGGCCACCTGTTCAACCTACTCACCTCCCTATAACCCCGAGCATCAGCGATAGTATCGCCAGGATCGCCACGGCGGTCAAACAAAGGGAACACTCGAAAGATATGTCGAAACAGAAGGAAAGGCGTGTCTAAAGACGTGGCAACGGCCAGAAACTCGAAAGGCGTACTCTGAGAGACTTTAGGGGAAAGAACTCGACGTTCTATAGAGGAAAATCATCAGGAAGACCCCTTTCCTCCCCTGGATGCCTCTGGTTCATCATCATGGACCAGATAGAAGTTTGAGGGGTGCATGAACAGACTGGAGAAGTTTGTTGGATTCTCAGAAAGGTTTACTCCAAAGAGGCCTCGTGAGGAGTTCCCTTATACGCCTATGGCCAAGTTTCAGAGGACTTTTGATGCTCCTCATGAAGAGAATATTTGACCTCACTGATGATGAGGTTCCTGTGGAAACATATCTACAGGATGATGATCCTTTTGGGGACCCTACTGATCCCATGGAGGGTTGGGAGGACAACCGTCCCGTTGATGATCAACATTTGGCGTCCCCTACCACTACCCCGGACCCTGACACCTTGTGTATGGATTCCCCTCCTACCACATCAGTCTGTCAGGCCTCACCTGTTGATGATCAAATGGCATTTAATGCTATCTTAAAGAAGACAGCAGAACATTTCCAAATCGCCACACAGGAGGCTGTGCCAGATTCAGATTTTGTCGAAGACCTACTAAAGGAAAAGCCTCCTGCCAATCGGGCCATTCCATTACTGAACTCTATTAAGATACGTCTGGCTCCTTCATTGTTACACCAGCTCCGACCAGGGCAATTAATCCCAGAGTAGAGCAGTTGTTATGGCCTTCTCCTACCGACCCCCTTTACATTAAGGGGCATGCCACTCCGGATTCCCTGGTAGTTAGGACAACGAGGAAGAGGGCGGGTGTCCCCCTGTCCACAGGTGAGCCACCACCTGATAAAGCAGGCAAAAAGTCGTACGCACTGGGAAAGAGGGTTACGACTGCTGCACCATTCTCCACACGCATATCCATCAACGCCAAACTGTTGGCTGGCTATTTGGACGTCCAATAGAACATGCTGTAAGACGGCCTTCAAGAAGTCCCTGAATCTGTGCGGGCTCGTCTGCTTGCGATCGTATGAGTGCAAGCAGGTGAACCAAAATATTCTTAAAAATACTTTGGACGCTTCTGAAACAGCGGGCAGGACATTAGCCCAGGGCACCCTACTAAAACGGCACACCTGGTTGAGGAACTCCAGGTTTAAGCCTGAAACCTAGGCGTCTTTAATAAACAAGCCAATTGAGGAGACCCACTTGTTCGGCAAGGCCGTTGATGAAGCACTTGAGACAGCAAAAAAGGAACACGAGACTCTTAAGACCTTGAACCAGATTATCCAAAGACCCCAACAGAGAGGGAGCGGCTCTCATTCCTTTTGTGGGCAATCTCGCTCCCCTCACAACCAGTATGGTTCAGGAAACAACTGGTCCTCTGGACAAGGATCTAACACCACCACTATGTATCCTCATAGAGGACAACGATGCGGGAAAGATAGGGGCCGGAATTCCACCCACAGAGGCTCCCTGGCCTCAGCTCAAAAATGACCCTCAGAGCTGGGTCCCCTCCCATGCCTCCCCGGCTGGGGGACACCTAACATCATTCCTTCATGCATGGGAGGGGATAACAGACCAGTGGGTACTAAATACCATCACCCACGCATACTGCATAGAGTTTTGCTGACCACCTCAATGCAGACCGCTGAAATCAAGACTGCTGATGCCGGAACACCTATGCATCCTGCTGCAAGAGGCCGAGATCCTGCAGGAAAAGGGCGCCATAGAAGTCGTCCCTCTTCTACAGGTAAACAAGGGTATTTATTCAGTGTACCTCCTTGTACCCAAAAAGGATCTCGCCAAGCGCCCTGTGCTAGACTTGCACACACATTTGTCAAACCTCAAAAGTTTTGTATGGTCACTTTGCAGGAGGTAATCACTCTGCTGACGCATGGAGATTACATGGCAACATTGGATATGAAAGATGCATTCTTTCATATTTCAATGTTGCCAGCGCACAGAAAATACCTAAGGTTCATGTTAGAGGACCAGCACTATGAGTTCAAGGTACTCCCCTTCGGCATTGCCTCAGCACCCAGGGTGTTTACGAAGGTACTGGCAGTGGCAGCAGCGCACAAGCCCAGAGAATCCGTTCAGGTTTACCCTCCCCTCGACGACTGGCTCATAACAGGCGATTCCTACGGAACATGCCAGTCGAACACTCGAAAGACAATAAATCTCTTATTCAGCCTGGGATTCTCCTTCAACAAGAAGAAATCCAGCCTAGACCCCAGTTAAGTCAAACAGTTTCTATGGGCTCTGACTTGGACAGAAGACGGCCTTGTCTTCCCCCTCCAACAAGAGGGTTCAAAATATGCTGTTTCAGACCCCTCAGTATGTAGCTGGCCAGGAGGTGACTGTACGCAAAGCCATGCGACTGATGGCGTCCTGCATTTAATTACTTCCTCACGCGCGTCTGCGCATGCGTCCCATGCAAGAGTGGCTCAACAGCCAGTGGATAATGGCATGATCTAGTGGTTGTCTCGCCAGCCCTCGTTCTCACTCTGCAGTGGTGGTGGAGGGAAAACCTCTTGAAGGGAAAGGCCATCACCACCTCGGCAGTAGAAGCCACTCTCACAACGGACCATATCTCACAACGGACGCATATCTCACAGGGTGGGCAGCTGACCTGCTTCAGCAGACGGTGCACGTGTGTGGTCCCCAGAAGTAGCATCCAACTACATAAATCTGTTGGAGCTGTTAGCCGTATGTAAAGCACTGAAAGCCGTTCAGATACTACTACAGGGAAGACAGTCCTGATCCTCACAGACAGCACTGATCCTCACAGACAGCACCACGGCCATGTACTACCTGAACAAGCAAAAGGGCACACACGCTATCGAAGCTGTTCCAGAACATTTGGAAATGAGCTCTCAAACACAGGATGTTCCTTTTGTCCCAACACGTTGACTCCCCTTCTCAACACGATTGTGCACAAGATGCACCAGGAACCAGTCACCATGATATCGGTGGCCCCCATGTGGGCCCGCCAACCCTGGTTTGCTCATCCGATGGAGATTTCCCTATCTCCTCCAATGAAACGCCTTGCCCATACAACATGTTATCTCAGGAGAAGGGGGAGATGCTTCACCTATGCCCGCAAACCCTGAACTTAGCAGCCCGGCTCCTGAGGTCATAGAGTTTCGGGCACCTACAACTTCCTCAGAGATGCATGGACATACTTGGGGAGGCGAGGAAACCTAAAACCTGATATTACTACTCCAGTAAATGGAAGCGCTTGTTATCAGGTGCAATACCAAGGGCATCAATCCTATTGACTGCTCTCCTACTCGCATTGTATTGTACCTGACTCACTTACTAGACTCAGGCCTGGTTTTTAATTCCCTGAAGGTTCACTTTGCTGCTCTCTCAGCCTACATCAGCCTACACTACGTCACAACAGAAGGTGTTGTGGTGGCAAATACCAATTATTAAGGCTTTCATGGAAAGGGTTAAAAGGATTCGGCCCCCCCATTTCTAACCTGGTTTGCGGATGGGACCCAACTGTGGTATTAACTAGAATTATGGGGTCTCCCTTTGAGCCTATGCATAAGGCAAGTCTCATAGCTCTTACCTATAAGACAGCCTTCCTAGTGGCTATCACTTCTATAAGGAGAGTCAGTGAACTACAGGCCCTTTCAGTTCTAGTCCCTTTCGTTAAAGTTCAGAGATAAGGTGGTTCTGTGCACTAACCCTTGACTTGCGCCTACAGTTATCTCCAAGTTCCATGTGAAACAATCAATAGAACTGCCTACTTTCTTCCTGAATCCCACTAGCGTGGCCGAAAGAAGCCTACACCCATTAGATTTTATTTTTTTTATTTTATTTATTACATTTAGTTTTACGCCCAAACCCTAGGGTATCACAACGTAGTTTACAAGATTACTTAGAAACTTAGTATTTACATAGTCTCAGCTTGGCATACATACAGTGTTATGTACGGTTACAAGGTGATGCAGGATTTCGAATTGCAAGTCTAAAAGAACCAGGTTTTGAGGATTTTCTTAAATTTGGGGAGGGGGGGGGGTCATTACAGATATTGGCTGGTAGTGAGTTCCAAATTCTGGGGGCTGCTACTGGGAAACTGGAGTTACCTGTTCTTGCATTCTTGAAACGAGGGATGCATAGGTGCGTATCTGAGTTAGATCTCAGTGTTCTCGTTGTGGTTTTGTGTGTTAGACATTGATTGAGGGAGTTGGGCGCAGAGCCAGATACACATGTATGTGCTATGGTGAGGGCTTTATGTAGTATCTTAGCTTGGATGGGCAGCCAGTGGGCCTCTCTCCTATATTGTGAGAGATGCTCTCTTTTTTATGCCCAGCGCTGCTCGGAGTGCATTGTTCTGGGGTAGTTGCATCTAAAAAAAAAAAAAAGTTTTTGAGGACCCCAGAAGGAGAATGTTACAGTAGTCGATCTTAGCCAGGATGAGGGCTCTGGCAGTCGTGATGTTGGGGCGTGAGGTCGGGTCTACTTAAGGCTATGAGTTTGGCTGTGTATGCTGTAGACGAGGAGAGTGCGCTAATGTGTTTGCACATGGTGAGGCTGGAATCCAAGTAAACCCCTAGTGTTTTGACTTAGTTGGATATGTTGATTGGGGTGCCATCAATGACTATGGCAGAATATTGCGGGTGAAGTTTACTTAGTCTTTCTGGGGATCCTACTATCAAAATCTGTTTTTTCTCCGTTGAGGCAGAGACTGCTGGTCGCCATCCAGTTCTGGATGATGGAGTACATTTTGTTGACAACAATGGTATCTTGCTCGAGGTTGCCTGAGATGGGAATGGGTATTTGTGTATCGTCAGCGAAGTTAGTGTATATTACATCTAGTGCTGCAAATAGTAATTTTGTGTACGCGTTCGTGTGTCTCGGACAGACAGGATCCTTGGGGGACTCCCAGTGGGACTGATATTGGGTCTGCTGCTACATCACCTAACGCTACCCTGGATGTGAGGTCTGTAAGAAATGATTTCATCCAGGCGGAAGTGTCCTTTGAGAATTGGAAGTTATTTGTTAACGTCAGAAAGAGTTTATTATGGTCTACTAAGTTGAAGGCTGCGGATAAATCAAGTAAAAGTAGAATACAATGTTTCCCTGAGTCCCTAAGAGCGTCCATTTGGTTTTCTAGATCCAGTAGAGCGGTACTGTTTCTCAGTCGGAAGCTTGATTCTTTCCCCTAGCAGCTGGTTATTTTTGAGATGAGATTGGACTTGTCTATATGCAATTTTATCTATGATTTTGAGTAGAAAGGGGACTGTGGTGATGGGCCTATAATTAGTGGGGTCTAATGATGGTTTCTTAAGGAGTGGGGTGACCCAGGCTTCTTTGATGTTGGCTGGTATGGTGCTAGTGTTAAATGAGGCATTGACGAAATTGGTGATGAGGGGTGCATGTATGGGGGCACATTCCTTGACTAGTTTGGCGGGGAGACTATCACCCTTACAATTAGGTTTGAGAGAGGCTATGGTTTTGAGCACCTGGTCTGTGTTCACTGGCAGGAAATGGAACTCTGGGATGCTAGTTGTGGTGTGAGTTGACTAACATGGTTGGCTCGGTAGTGGGTGTTAAAAAGTTTCTGTGCATCGCTATTTTATTTTGAAGTGTTTATCTTAGATGTGCGCAGGGCAGTCATGTTTTACCTGGAAAGAACTAGACCACTAAGAAAGACAAACCAGTTTTTCGTTTCAGTGGCAGCTTGTAGAGAAGGGTATCCTGTCTCTAAATCGGCCATCTCAAGGTGGATTGTCAAATGCATCATACCCTGCTACACTCTTGCTAAGAGAGAACTGCCCTTCAAGCCTAGAGAATACTCTACTCGAGGCACTGGGCTTCCATAGCATTCAAATGTTCCCCTAGAGTCCATCTGCAAAGCGGCAACCTGAAGTTCTGTACACACCTTTACAAAACACTATTGCCTAGACACTCATTCTAGGTCTGATTCTCAGGTGTGACAGGCAGTACTAAGACATCTTTTCACTACTGTTCCTTCTCACAACCCACCTCCAGCCCCGGGTACTGCTCGCTAGTCTATGCACAGCATGTGATTCTAAGCATATTAACAAGCATCAGAAGACATGTATTGTATTGTATGTATTGTATGCTAGATTTATAAAGCGCGGCATAGACCCGAAGGCATCAAGGCGCTAGGCAGCTGGCTGCTAGAGAGGGAGGCAGGGAGAGCAAGCTAAAACAGAAGTGTTTTCAACTGCATGCGAAAGGCGGATAGTCTGAATGCTCCTTACATGCGACAGGAGCGCATTCCACAGCGTGGGAGCCAGCACTGAAAAAGAATCTGCCACCCAACCGGGAGCGCCGAGAGCGGGGGACAGTCAGCAAGAGCTGGTCAGTCGATCGGAGATTTCTCTTGAGTTGATAAAGGGCCAGCCTTGACTGAACAAACAAAGCCCCTGTGGAATGGATGGTCCGATAGACCATACACAGCATTTTAAACTCTATCCGAGACTTAACTGGAAGCCAGTGAAGGCGAAGCATAATGTCTCGAGAGTGTGCAAGTCTAGGAGCGTTCAGAGGTAGCCTGGCTGCTTCATTTTTTAGGATTTGAAGTTGCTGAAGTAACGCCAGCGGTTGCCCCAAATGGATGCCATTGCAATAGTCAATGGCACCCATGATGATGGCAGTGACAATTTTACTCCTGGCATTAATGGGAGCACCTTCCCAATTACCCTAAGTTTAGCAGAGCCACTGCAGCATACCGAAGAGATCTTTGCCTCTCTGGAGCCTGACGGCAGAATTTTGATGCCCAGGCTTTTCACTACATTGGCCGGTTGGGGAAAAAGTCTAAGACAAGTAGGCCAGTATTCAGGGGTCCAGCCTATAGTAGTCTTTCCGCTGGCAAGTATTTCTGACTTGCCGCCATTAAGTTTTAGCCAGTTGCCAGTCATCCAATGACTAACGGCAGAAAAGCAGGCTTTCAGAGGAGTTGGGGGGGGGGGGGGGGGGGGCTGTCGGTTGAAGCATTGAGACAGAAAAAGATTTGTGTATCGTCTGCATACATGTAGAAGTGGACACCTAAACTTGCAATCAATCGAGTCAGGGCTGCCATGTATAAATTAAAAAGCAGGGGAGATGGTGCCGAGCCCTGGGGAACTCCACAGTCCACCACTGTGGGAGAGGAGGTAAAAGGAGGGAGAGACCCCACCTGGGTACGACCTAATAAAACCGAGGAGAACCACTTCAAAGGGACTTCTGAGACACCGGCCTCCAGGAGACATTGCAGCAGTCATGGATGGTCAACAGTATCGAAGGCCGCAGAGAGATCAAGTAGAATAAGAGCACTCGTCTCCCCCGCGCTCTGATACCAGAGCAATGTCATCATGGAGAGCCACCATAACTGATTCAGTCCCCATCCCAGGACGGAAACCTGCCTGGAGGGGATGAAGGATGTCATTGGCCATTGGGACAGTAATTTCCAGCAATCTCTGGGTCTAAATGAGGTTTCTTAAGTAGCGGACAAACGACTGCATGCCTCATAGAAGGGGCGATGAATCCGGTGCTACATGCGAATTGAAGTGCTGCAGTAATAGGCAGAATCAAATTCAGCGCCTGGTCCTGTAAGATGTGCAGAGGAAGGCGATCCATGGGAGAAGCTGATTTAAGTTTCAGAAGCGCTCCAGCCACCACGCACTCTGAGATGGGGGCCCGCTGGAAGAGGTTGGAACATTTAGGGCCCGCGGGATAAGATAGGTCAGCTGTTTTATGCATGTTGCTGCTCTTGGCCCAAATGTTATCTCTAATTGTGGCAATTTTATTTTGAAAGAAAGAAGCTATTAGATTGCATCGACCTTGAGAGCGAGAAGCTGCAACAGGCGGTTGGACAGGGATAGTAAGCTCTTTGGCCACTAAAGATAGCTCTTTAGAAGAGCAGCGAGCATTCAGAATTTGGTCGGCATCGTGTTGAGATTTAACCACTTTTTGATAGTAGTTTCTAGCAGATACGTAGGCCGATTTGGATTGGAAGTTATTGCCATTCCCGCTCAAGGCGACAGCATTTTTGCTTCAGTTGCTGCAGTGCTAAAGTGTACCAGGCCGCTGAGGGAACGCTACACGAGGGGCGAAGCTGAAGTGGGGCTAAAGTATCTGCAGAGTCTGTAAACGCTGCAACCAGAGCATTCCAGATATTCAGACCATTGGTTCTGTACTGGGAGATGTAGTCAGAGGGAGCACGAGAGAGCTTATTGATGGGCACCTGAGACCAACAGTGTTTTAGTCTCAGAAGGGGATGTTACTTAATTCTGTGGTGAAGGTAAGGCAGAGAAAACGGGACCAGAAAGTGGTCAGACCATAACATAGGCAATGGCTTAAAAACCAACAGATCCGAAATATTAGAGAAAATTAAGTCCAACTGATTACCCCCAATGTGAGTAGGTCCATGATTGTGAAGTAGAAGCCCGGAGTCAGTCAGAGCTGTCCCTCAATTATGTGATTGAGGGTCCAAAGGCGAATATAGATTTAGGTTAAAATCGCCAAGTACTGTTAAGTTGAAATGGGTCACCTTGAGGTCAGCAATAGTTTGCGCAAAGTCAATTATGAATTGATTAGATACATAGCCCGGGGGGGGGCGGTAAATCACAAGGAAAGAAACCGTGCATTCTGTGGAAATCTGTAATTTAGTAAGAAACAGTTCACATGAGAGAGTGTGTTAAAAAGGTACTGCTTGACAATTATAGTATTTTTCAACTATGAGTATGATACCTCCGCCGGACTTGGGGGAGGGGCGATCTTGCTGTAAAATTTCGTAGTTGCCAGGAAGTAACTGAACAATATCGGGACCAGAGGATTCATTAAATCAAGTTTCGGTAATGCAGAGGACCCCAGGGGCATGATTATCTAAAATATAATTTAGGTCGTCGCAATGTGCAGCTGCAGACCGAGCATTGATCAGCAGCGCACTAAGCGCAGGTGGCAAGTCCATGACCTTCGTCGGTACATTACCAGAGGGAGGAATGTCCAACAACCCATGGGAAGGCATCAGGCAAGATTGTGTGGGGCGGTGCAAAGGCCATGAATGTGTCCCGTGAGTAGATCATTTGCTCAGGTGGATGTTCAGTGGCGGTATGGTTGAAGGCCCATACCGCCATTACTTACCGTAATAGCATTTCTGATGATTGTATCTGCTTAGAGTCACATGCACCCACCCTTCCTCCCCGCTCGGCTGGAAGGAACAGAGACATCTTACTACTTTCTCTCTTTTATGTACTCGCTCACAATAGTCCATTAGGCTCCCTCATGGCAGAGAAAATACAATTGGAGGGACCTCGATGCGTGTGGGATCTTGGGGTACACTACACGTCACGTTAGGGATAGTGTTACAGGCACGGCCATGTCAACACCCCCTTTCGATCCTCGAAAGACGAGATGCCATACTCTGCGGTTACCACTGAATGTCGGACTATATGCACAGCATGTGAATCTAAGCAGATACAATCATCATAAATGCTTTTACGGTAAGTAATGCATGTCATCTTGGAATCCAAGAAAAATGTCTATAATGACCAAATTAACAATTCCTCAGGCAAACTCTTCGAGATCCTTAGATCCTCACAGTCGAGCCTACATCAGCAGACTGCGTAGAAGTACAAGGCTCCTTTGAGGGCAAAATTCTTAAGGCTAGCGCCAAAATCAAAGAAACACTAGCCCAATCCTCCTTGATTTCAGAACCCCTGACCGGCCAAAATATGTCGCGTGACTTTGCCAATTTCACCTTTGCACCGATCACTACCGTTGACATGAGGACCATGCTGTCTACTATGCAACCCACATCTTGCACTGAAGGCATCCTTCCCCCCCAGAGTAGTGCTGGAACACCAAGATCTTTTCGTTCCTTTCGTTACTCGTGTGGTTAACTTTTCTTTTAGAGACCATCTCATTCGAATCTATCAAGGCTTTTACGGTAACCCGTCTGCTAAAAAAAAAAATCCAAAGATCCAAGTAACCTTAGGCCAATTACCAATTGCAATTTTCTGTTAATAATTCTTGACAAGTGTGCAACTCCAAAGTTTGCGGAGTCCAAGAATATCCCAACATCTGACAATAAAAGATAAGTGGAGTGGCTTACCGACGTCTGGATTCTACTCCAACTGAAACATTATAGACAATATACAACTATGGAATCCAGCGGTCGCTCTCCTGTGTCACCTTTCTTATTAACTACACCGCTCGGTCCGTGGACCAAATAGGTACTGAGTCAAAAGATGATGAACAAATATTATCCAATTTACTTTCATATCATAAACATACATAAAAGATAAATGTGTAAAATCGTTTGCACATTTCTAAAAACCAATAGTACAAAAAGTGTTAAAACACTGTATAGATGTACCCTTAACACCCCACAAAAACTTCACTGCCTTTACAAATCTAACAAATACAATTTGTGACAGACAACATCCCAAACAATTTGCAAAACAAAGCAATGGTGAGTAGCATCTTGGAATCCTTTAATCAGGAGTTGTTCCAGGAAAACTAATCTTAGTCTAGTCTAAGTAATGTTCTACCCCAATTCATGCTACTAGGGTGAATACAACAAATCAATATATTATTGTCTGGTACCACTACTATTTATGGTGCCTTACAAAACCCAAGAATATCCTACACAAACAAGAATCTGGATTTAGGCAAGTACACAGCACTGGGACAGCATTTATCGACCTACAGACCCACATGTTGAAAATCATGTTCTATAGGATATGACCCACAAATACGCGCGCTTCCCAAAATTCTAGTCCTATAAAATGGTACATAGTGTCCATGATTCCAATCATATAAAGTAGTACATGATGTCCATGATTCTAACAAAGAAAATGATTTAATGATGAGGGCCACAAGCAATCAGTCGACACGT
Source organism: Ambystoma mexicanum (assembly GCF_040938575.1). Classification (NCBI taxonomy): domain Eukaryota; kingdom Metazoa; phylum Chordata; class Amphibia; order Caudata; family Ambystomatidae; genus Ambystoma; species Ambystoma mexicanum. The sequence goes on along the minus strand of NC_090925.1, from coordinate 14,784,723 downwards.
GTTTCGACTACATGTCATTTTCAAGGCTGATAGAATAGTTACAAGGAAAACAAAAAGAAACATCAAAAAAGGGTTTTGTTGGAACATTACGTAAACCAAGAGTCAACATCAAATTATAAACATGTGGTGATCACATACCCAAATATTGGCAGAGTTGGTTGTAGACAGGGGGCAGGTCAGAAGCAAATAGAACAAAACAAAAAAGAAAAACTTCTTATAGTAAACTATATTCAACATAATGTGTGGCACATTTTGTGTAGCATATGTATAATTTGCAACTATCAGCATTGGGCGTGCGGATGCAGAAAAGTAGAGTGACGTGTCTTATGATCAGTGCCAATTCACGGTTAAACTGGAGTTGTATAGATGAGGGTGAAATGCGTGTTGATGAAACCGCGCTAAATTGGGTGCTCTTTTATAGCATGCACTATCTCGTGAGGTGAGAGTTGTCTGAACCAAAATTATTTAAACCAGTAGTTAAATGTAAGATTGCGATTATAAATACCAAAGTGGAAATTGGAGTTCTCACCTGTTGGATTGATATTGCAGAAGTTAAAGAGCTTAGATGCAAATATGTTCAATTAAATAAGATTGGATTCTTGATGGTAGTATCTGCCAAAAGTAGTGAGAACATACATGACAGATATAAATGCTGAATATTGCTGAGTCGGAATAAGTATTCCTAATCAGATATCGCTTGTTAATCATGATGTTGTCTTACCCATATGCGTATATACTTAGTGTGGCACGGATGCCAGATTATCAAAAGTAGGAATATCCAATTTTCCAGGCACAGAGTGGGGACCTGGCGTTGACTTACACAAAGCAGCTCAATTGTACCAATTAATTTTAGTGTGCATAGCGCATTCATAAGCCTTTACCCACCATTCACTATTAGTATGTTGAAAATCATGGATTGGGGTGGGGGGAGGCGCTGGGGTGCTGGTTTTACTAGCTTTATCTGCAGCTTTCGACCTGCATGACCAGCTTCTCTGGTGACTTGAACACGCAGGTAACTGTTCAATGTGGGCGTTTAAATTAATCCAATCGTTCCTATCTAATCGAATGTCTAAAATCCAATGGGCCGATGCTTTCCTCGCCTCTAGCGCCCATCAAGTGTGGAGTGCTGCAGGGCGCTAACTTGACCACCTGTACTCTATAACTTGTACCAATACCTCTCTGCTCGCTTCTTGAGGACTCTGGCGTATTTACTAATTACAAATTACGCTGATGATACTCGGTACTAGAGGTAAGCAGCGGTCGTGCATGGGATTCCATCAATCTCTTAGGTGCCTACTACTGAATCGAGTCCTGGATGACCAGGAACTGGATGTGTCTAAATGGCAGCAAAAACAGAACTTCTCATTTTCGGTCCCTGGTAGGCCGGTTCCAAGCTGAGCTCAGATTCCAAAAGTTTTAATCTCAAGAGCTGCATGATCCTTGTTCAGGGCAAGGTGAAAACCCTCAGCATTACATTGGAATCCTCACTGAGTGCAGAAGCCTATGTGAATCAAATCAGCAGGAATTGTCAGTACCATCTATGTCTGCTTCGCTACATACGACCGTTTGTTAACGAAAAGAACTATGCCACGATTGCCCGAGCAACCATTCTCTCGAGGCTCGATAATGGTAACGCAATGTTAATTCGGGCTAATAGTTTGTCTGGTAAGCTGTCAGACATAAAGAACAATGCGGTGCGCATTATTAAGAAAGAAAACAAGAGATTAGCATTTTTTATCTGACAGGAGATTCCTACATTGGCTGGCGGTGAAGGATCGCATTGTTTTCAAAACAAAGACCATTGTACGTCGATGTCTTTTTGGAACAGCTCCGACCCACCTCAAGTCTTTTCTCTCGCCATTTACCAAGTAGATGATTGCGCTCGGCAAACCAGGGACATATTAACTGCCTTAACTTCAGACGATCTAACGGATTGGACAGATCATTCCCAGTAAGAGCGGCAACGCTGTGGAACTCTCTCCCGCTGGCTAGCGGATTGGAAGAAAATAGTCTGGCATTTCACAGAGATCTGAATACCTTCCTTTTTGAGTAATGATAGGTCTCAGCAGGTCTTGATCTGATAGGAGTCTGAATGTCCGGTGTGTTATTTATGTTTTGTCTCATTGTGTGATTGTTGCGCCCTGATGCCTGCAGGCTCCGGCGCACTATAAATAAATACAAATACATCCAAGGAGGAAGCTTCACCACAGAGGCCTGCCATAAGTCGGAGACGCTGCAAACTCAAGTGAATGAATGATATTATGGACAATGCTCAAAAGTGATTTAAACATAGAAAAAAACATAATAAGAAAGACGATTTGAATACCGTCAAGAAAAAGTGCAACAACAAAACCTAAACAATTGTCTATACAAGAGATGTCAAGGTGGAAGAGAGCTGATCGAAGTGTTAACCTGCGTAAATACATTTGAAAGAACAAAGTAGGTACTGATGTGAACTGTTGACATTTGAGGAAAGATACCTGGCAGGGGAGTACACCAGATGATCTGTAAAACGCTAGAGAAGGATTCCTTGCATGTCGAGTACACCAGGGGATCTGTAAAACCCCAGAGAAGGATTCCTGGCAGGGGAGTACACCAGGGGATCTGTAAAACCCCAGAGAAGGATTCCTGGCAGGGGAGTACACCAGGGGATCTGTAAAACCCCAGAGAAAGATTCCTGGCAGGGGAGTACACCAGGGGATCTGTAAAACGCCAGAGAAGGATTCCTTGCATGTCGAGTACACCAGGGGATCTGTAAAACCCCAGAGAAGGAGTCCTGGCAGGGGAGTACACCAGGGGATCTGTAAAACCCCAGAGAAGGAGTCCTGGCAGGCGAGTACACCCAGGGAATCTGTAAAACCCTAGAGAAGGATTCCTGGCAGGGGAATACACCAGGGGATCTGTAAAACCCCAGAGAAGGATTCCTGGCAGGGGAGTACACCAGGGGATCTGTAAAACCCCAGAGAAAGATTCCTGGCAGGGGAGTACACCAGGGGATCTGTAAAACGCCAGAGAAGGATTCCTTGCATGTCGAGTACACCAGGGGATCTGTAAAACCCCAGAGAAGGAGTCCTGGCAGGGGAGTACACCAGGGGATCTGTAAAACCCCAGAGAAGGAGTCCTGGCAGGCGAGTACACCCAGGGAATCTGTAAAACCCTAGAGAAGGATTCCTGGCAGGGGAGTACACCAGGGGATCTGTAAAACCCCAGAGAAGGAGTCCTGGCAGGGGAGTACACCAGGGGATCTGTAAAACCCCCAGAGAAGAATGCCTGGCAGGAGAGTATACCAAAGTTGTGTAAAGAACCTTAACGTTTGGGCAAGATACCTGGCAGGAGAATATATTGCTAAAAAAAGGGGTCATTTGGTTTGCGCCAGCTTTATAATCTTAATTAAATGGGAGTCAAAAAGGGTGATGTTGGTGCTTTCATCCACATTTTTTGCCCAAATCTTTTGTCTCATTCGTCAGGGCATCAAATAAAGATTTTGACCTCGGCATGTGTTTCTCCACTGTGAATTCCAGTGTTCATCAGGAGGTTTTGTATATAATATTCACAACTTGAACATTTCCTTGTTAGTGTGCGACTCAGCGTTGTCGATGAACACACTGAGCAGTAGGGGGTGGCACATCATCCTCTGTAAATAATGGAAGCACTCTAGACTTCTCTTGTTAAATCTTCGGCAGCATCCCGCCGATCGAAGGAATGGCTGTAAAAGTTAATAAAATACCTCTGACCATCAAAGAGTGTGTGTAGTCAACAGCCTTCCTTTCTCTGGACCCGCCAGCAAACATCCACCAGCAGTGCGTTTTCATATGTGGCCAATGGGTCTAGCCATGGTCGACCCATCTGACTCACCATGCTCTAAAGTTAGTGACCAGGGTGGTCTGCCTGAGAGGTCAACATCTGCAGGAGCTGTTCCTCCAACCAGAGTCCCATCCACCATGGCCCAGAGACATGGCCCAGAGACAGGGTGTTGACTCCTGTTGGACATGGGTCTTTGCTACTTGATTGTTTGTGCAAAAGATCACATTCCCTTCTGCACCTTTTGAGAGGGGTGACTGGCCCAACCAGCAGCCCAGGGCCTAAATTACAGAAACCTTGCACCGGTGCAATATTTCTGTAATCTGGGCCACAGGTGTTTGGACTAATAGTGGTCACTGTAACTGACATGTCTCGAGTGGCGAGACGGCTACAAATTTCAAGTTGAAAGCCCCTAGCCATTCATTAAAGTCACTTGCCCTCTGTGCTTCACATGCACATAGCACACCATTGTTTACTGACTAAAAGTAAAATAGCACTCTCCAGTGGCGAGTGCACATTTTGAAGTATGTACTAAGGGGTTGAGATGTGCCTTGATCTATGCCGTAGATGCTTATACGCTCCCCTCTACCTGTGGCCATTCACTGGACAAAGCCCCTTAATTCTGAGAGAATCACTATTACCTGGACCGCACTTCATTGCTGTCGCTGGAGGGATACACCTCCCCCGGTCCATACATTATTGCACACCATGTAATTCCAGCTGTCGTGTTGGTGTACGATGGGTTTGTTGACATTGATCTACCAACTGCAGCTCTATAGGTTTTGGTACACCATGTGTGTCTGATGTGCAGTCTGTTGTGGAATAACATACTTCAGCCTGTCGTCCTGGTAAGGCCGACCTAAAATTCTTGGTCCTGTATGAACCCCAGCTGGGGAGACCGAATATTCGTAAAGGATTGAGGGTCTGACGCTAAACTGAAAGGTAGTACTGCACACTGGAAATGATCAATGGATCACTGATTGCTGGAAGAATTGGGAAGTAAAAGTACATTTGTTCAAATATTGAGGTCGACATGACGTGTAAACTCTCCATCCAGAAGGGCTCATACTTGCTCCAAACACCCCCAGAGGCCTTACTGACCAGAAGCAGAATGGCCTCATACCTGGGCAAGCTCTTGTGCAGTTTTTGAATTCCAGTGGATAAGACATGCTAGGTTTTTACACCCTTCTGCATGCCCATTCTCCATGGACCGGAAAGTGGCAGGATGGAGGTAATTTCTATGGTGGAGGCTTGTCTTATCCAGGCATCTAAAACGCACCCTCATACCTCAGACTGGCCAGCTCTTATTCTGATGGGACCTTGTGCTTGTAGATGTGGGTGCAATATTATAGGCACTCCTTTTTTTTTTTTTTTTTTTACACGTCTTTCGAGAAAGGATCCTCTAGCAGGATGCACCAGACTTGGAATCTTGCAGAGAAACTTTAGGCCTTTTGTTTTTTTGTTTTAATAAGAGGCTGCTTTCTTCATATCTTGAAATGACTTTTGGAGGAACCTCCCCACCTGAGGCCTGAAAACCTTGCTCCAGTAAAGACAAATTGGGTACGCTTAACGTCTCCTCCTACACCAAATCTTGGGATGAGGAAAATAATAGTCTATGCCCACTCTATCGTATCAATGAGGAATCCGTGACGCAATTTCCCCTGATCTGTAATGAACTGTGGGTCTTGAAGAGCCTACGTGAAACCTATATTTAACCACTGGGCCATCCGTAATACCGTCGTTGCTTTAAACTCTGTAAAACCGCTAATTTAGAAGTGGTCGATTAGGTGGCTGAATACGTCCATCGGGCATGGCTAGGGCTATTGCTAGCAACAGGAATTTTATTTGACTCCCTTAAAATGTTTGGCAACAGCTTGCGCATGTTGTGCTGGTGCTTGTATTGTATTAAATGATGTGTACTTTTATGATTTGTATTTGTCCATTTTCGTTCCAGCCTGTATATATACTTGGTCAAATGGATGTATTATTGTTTAGTACTGCGCTGTTGAATCTTCTATCTCGTGCCTAAAGATCTCAATTGGATAAAAGCTATGTAAACTGAACAAAGGTGATTCCTAAAACCGAGTTCATTAAGCGCAACACTAGATGTGTTCTCTTGGTTTTTGCAGATGGGACTGCTTCAAGAACACTTAATAGGCTACAATTAAAATGTGGTAGTCATTGACTATGGCTGAGTGAGAACTCGAAGATAACATATTCATGCATTCAGAGCGTGACGAGAGTCTGGCATTGTGGAGGTACAAGAACAGAAACCTGTTGAGCCTAGTGGCATGAATGAGTTCTTAGCCTTATATTGATATAAAATCCCGAGCCAAGGGGTCACTAAATCCATTTATGAAATTTAGTTCGAAAGAATTTTGTATATCTTAGACGGTCACTTGCTGGATGGGTCACACACTTGTTAGGGGTGAAGTGAATTTTATCTATTTTATATTTGTTATGATTGAATTAAAGAATATATCTTTGCAGTTGTGCATTAATATTGCGTCGCTTTGGGCGTCCCACATTTGCATTAACACTGAGTGAACTCAGACCTATGGTTATATTTGTGCAACAGAAGAAGCACAGATTATGTTATTACCATGTACGTACATGCATGATGAGTGTATGGTATAGCAGGGCAGCACTGATAAGTGACAAGCCACATCCCCACCATGAATGAAATGGGCATATCATGAATTTGAGGTTGGGTAGAAGATGATCTGGCACAAATTATTAGGCCCCACATAAGACTCTGTTGTGTTTATGCCCGAAAAATCCTAATATCAAATGCAATGGAATTTCAGTGTTAACTATGTCTGCACTGACTTGAGAGCCAAATCTAGGCACTGTGAAGAAATGATTGCTTTAGTACTAGATCTAAGCGTTTAGAATTGCATTAAGGGCACAGTTGTCTATAATAAAGAACCCGCAGATTATTGCCATATAATAGATGCCATATAATAGATGAGCACTATGCACGTTGGGATTCACAAGCATCGAATTTCTGTTTATTGTAACAATCGTTGTAGCTATATTACATAATGTGACGTTTATAATCTGTTTGTGTATGTGTTCGCATTCATTTGAGAAGTTAATATAGGCACTATGAAGGAATAATTGTTGTAGCATCAGACCTGAGAGATCGGAGTAGTGACAACGACGCATCTATTGTGAAAGAATTTTAGGATCATGCAGTGCAAAATTAAGATTCTCATGATAGATGAGCACTAGGCACTTTGGAACTTTGTTAGCTTATTGTAATTATTGTATCAGTCTATTGTGTAAGGTGACACGGATAAATTGCTGCGTATGTGTTTGCATTTTCTTTATGGACGTAATGTCAACAATCAACATGATTGATTGAAATGGACTACTGGGGTGCCTGTCTACTAGACTACTAGATAGGACTCCCTCTTTTTGTCCAGATCAAAGGCTTATACTGTGGATAGGCATGACCACCCATATACCCCAACCGGTTCATCCCATTTATTTACAAAAATCATTGACCTTATTCACACCGATTGTTGTTAACAAATCTGAAGAGGTCTAGATTGATCTAACCATTGTGCATCAACAAATATGTATACATTGTGGATCAATGTGCTTTCTTATTTCCTCTTTTTGAAAAATCGCTAAGAAAATATTTTGCATTGTATGAATATTTGTTCTTTCAAGATATGGGTTAGATTGCCTATATAATTCCTTTGTATTTCAACCCTGCTTGATTAATTAGCATGGAATACATTTGTTACCTTTTCATAAAGTCAAGCAGTCTGCTAATAAGTGAGTTGAAGAAAAAATGCTCCACACTCGAAGAACTGTGCCACAACGTATATTTGTGGAAACTGAAATTTATTGATTATAATGCCCTTTTGGATAACACGTGTTTCGACACACCAGTGTCTTTTTCAAATCGGGGCTGTTAATAAAAACTATATTCCAAATCAAGTCTTCAATTCAGTAGAACAGAAAGTCATGGGTCCAACCCCCCCCCCCCCCCCTCTGGCTTCTGCTAATAAGTGAGGATTGGTTTAAAATATCAGCTTAGTACATTTGTTATGCATTAGGTTCTGATCTACTTACTATTTTATAGTTGCTTAAATTGAATAGCAATGTATGGGCTAACATAGTAATTCTCTACAAAATCATACAAAAATATAATTTTCCTTCTAAAACAATGAGACCTGTATCTCAGACTTCACCTCAATGCCTTACCCACAAAAGAATACCTAGCAGCAACTAAATAAATAACAAAAGAAGACAATTTCTGCGCATTCTGCAAAGACATTGCTCAAGCAGAGACAATTCACCATATTTGAAGTGCGCCTCGCTAACTGAACGACGGAACCAATACACCAGTATGATGAATCCAGACAACAAGTCATGGAGACGAAGAAACATGGTACCAAATAATCCCCGGCAAGAATTGAAAATTAATTATCATGATCATCCAATTCTGGACATTCATCACGTCAAATGAAAGCAATTAGAGGAACTCTCTATTTTTAAGAAATTGGAAAAACGCATGTAGATGAACATCATGATGTAAAAGTTTGTAATACAAACTAACACGTACATTTTTAAAAAATAAGAAAAAAATATCAAAGATAAAAATTCAGACCGATGCACCTTCTTGGTGCATATGCTTGTTTAACCAAGCTCCAGCTCTTTTCTTTTACGTAATTCCATTGGCACGACATCAAGATCCGGCATCCAGCATTGGCTTAACCAGTGACCACTACTGAAACTTGGAGACTATCAAAGTTCACATCTGGCAGAAAACCAGTCAGAAGTGTCATTGCTGCCAAAATCTCTGTACGCTCTTCGCCAGAGTCAATTGCTACATTGGTGACTTCCTCTAGATAGTTTCTATTAAAGGCAGAAACTATTTTTCTGACCAATGGATCTTGTGATGATTCACGGGATCTCGCCATGTCTCCCCAGTGGGAGTCCTTCCCTGTGAGGCTAGGGAGGTGAGGCTGCTACCCTATAGTCCCCATAGGGGTGCTGGAAAGCAGGCCCTCACAGGGTTGACTCGCCCCCCCTCCCCCCCCCCATGGGGGATAATGACTCCTGTTCCGTGATGGAGCTTCCTAACCCCTTTTCCCTTGGGACCAAGTCCTTCTCAGAAATTCCTGATAACACTACTGTCTGTTATGGTAATTTCTGTTCCCTCTTTGATTCACAAATTAATATGACCTGGACGAAGAAGAAGAGCCAAAGTAGCCTGCAGAGTAATAACAGGTTGCCTTACCATAGTACTGAGAAGAGTTGGCCCCAGGGAGGCATAAAGGATATCTCAACAACCGTAAAACCGTAAAGAAGGACTTTGATTTTAAGCTGGGAGGATCCAGCGACGGGGAATAAAGAGCGAGAAAGGACTAGGAAATGGAGAGCGACCAGCGTGAAGCCAGCCCAGCCCAGCCCGGGAAGTTCGAACCGGGGACCACAAAGCTGCAAGAACGCTGATCCCCTCTGGCGGGGACATGCAAGAGTGGTCATCTGTGTGCTGCGGAGGAGACCAAGGTCCTGACCCGTAGAAGAAAGCGAAAGAAGCCAGTGGTTGCGTGACCTCAGGGAGGTGGGCCGCGTGATCCTACAACTATGCTGGAGCCGTGTGTCCCAAGTATCTACAGAGCCACAAGGATGAAGCAGGGCGAAGTGAAGAAAGCAAGAAGCACTGAAGCAGCGCCAGTCAACCCAACACCACAGGAAGTACCAGTGAGGCTGTCCCGACACGTAACGGTTAACAGGAGTAGCGAGAGACCTGGTATGGGCTTGGGGCAGCTTAAGAGACAATAGAGCCTCTGGGGTGATCTCCCTCATTACAGCAGCGACACCCAGAGAATCAAGAGAGCCTCGGGAGTAATCTTCCTCATCACAGTAGGGATACCTAGAGAAACGAGAATCAAGAGTGTCTCGGGAGTATTTTCCCTTGTCTCAGTAGTGGGATCCAAAGATCTAAGAGTCACGAGGGCATCGGGAGGAATCTCCCTCATCACAGTGGTATTCCAAGTAAGGGTCAAGAGGATATTGGACAACAAGAGCTGTCTGGAAGTAATCTTCATAGTGTCTTAAGAAGAATTGCTGGAGCTGTAAAGCAGGTTTTCAGGAGCCCTGGGGAAGAAGTGAAGTGACTTTTGAGGACTATTGAAATGGACTTTCCCAAGAAAGCGCTCAAGGTGGGTCAGGCGAAGGGAGTCCTTCTCCTCACTATACTCTTTGTTCAATCAGAAATTCAGGCAAAGGATTGTTGGAACAGAGATAAAGACTGAGCCCGTTCACCAGAAGGAGGGAGTCATTCTCCTGGTACTATTTTCATTTGGCTGCTGAACCCTTTTGTAGATTAGTGGTAGGGTTAGAGTAGGTTTTTGGAAAGAGGATGGACACTTTTTATTTGAATAACATCCTGACGACGAGCACCCAAGTTGATATTTGCTTAGGTAGGGATAAACCCTTAGAGATAATAATAATAATAATAATAATAATAATAATTAGGCATTTATATAGCGCTACGAACCCTTAGGTATCTGAGCGCTGCTTATTATTACCCACGGTGTGTGGTGCTCAGGAGAGGTAGATTATTTTCTTTATTTCTTAAATAAAACTTTGTTGAAAAATGCCACCCCTTTGTCCGACTCCTTACTCCACCACACCACAATCTATAGGTAACTGCTCACATAACCTGGAAGGATGCAATACTGAACACATTAACCGTATGGATTAAACCCTTCAAATCCACTCGACAAGTTAACGACTTTGGGGTGCCACAAGGATCCTCACTATCACCACTGTACTTCAACATCTACCAGACTCCAGTTATCAGAACCCTCAAAAAATACAACATTACATGCTACAACTATGCAGATGATACTCTAATCATCTACAAAATAAAAGACACCCAAGCCGATAATTTAACCCTTTTCGACTGTCTAAAAAAAGTCTTCAACCAGATGAATGCCAACTACCTGAAAATCAACCCAGGAAAGACATAAATCATGATCATATCCAAAGACCAAGAGAACGAAACCGCCATCCCATGGCCAACGGAAATGGGAACTGCACCAACCCCATCTAAGGTAGCAAAAAATCTGTGTCTTGATGGACAACACCCTAACCTTAGAACCACAAATGCAACAGTCAAATGTTTTTTCCTCCTCCACACGGCAAGAAGAATCCTACCTTTCATCTCGTTCATGCACAAAACACTCACTATCGTTGCCCTCATGTCAAGAATAGACTATGCAAACAGCCTCTACCTCGGAATACCTCCTGAAGAAACTACAACAGATCCAAAATTCAGCAGCCAGACTACTCTTCAAACTATCCAGAAGAGACCACATCACTCCTGCCCTTAAATCACTACAGTGGCTCCCAGTAAAACATCACATCACCTTCAAAACAATGTGCATAACGCACAGGGCAATCGGTGGACAAGGAGCAGAATTCCTACAAAAGAAAATAACAATCTACAAGCCAACGAGACTCCTCAGGTCAAGCAACGAAATCCACCCGGAACTAAAACCATACCTTAAGAAAAAACTTGGAGGCACCTCCTTCTAGCACTTAGCCGCAAAAACCTGGAACAACATCCCAAAAGAAATAAAACACCAAAGATCACCTAAAATTCAGGAAATTACTAAAAACCTGGCTCTTCAACACCACCGACTCAAACTGTAACCCGAAACAACAAAGAAAAAAGGATGACTAAACTGGAGAGGACACTGACGGCTCCCAGAAATGAATGAATAGCTCCCATGGCACCTGGTCGGGTGACGCCGGGGTAGAGTGGAACACACACGACACCCATGGAGACGGAGTCAACAACCCCAGCCAATCCCATCCAACATCTTCACTCGCCCCTTAGTTGCTATAAGGCACCACAATGTTGTGGAATTGTCGGGATATTGGCAATCACCACACTAGATGAGTTGTGGACATTGGCAGGTGCACTGGCCGTATGAGTGGGAAGGGAGGGCGGGTGGGGTTGTGAGGAAGGCTGGTGGAGGTGGGGGCGAGATGTGAAAGGGATCTTGAATGCCGGATGGGCCCAGATCGGGACAGAGGCGCAGGTGTGCCCCCACACCTCATCAGGGGAGATTATGCAAGCCCAACACGTCAATTCAGGATAGAGATGCCAACTAACCAATTCCACTAACAATTTTCCCCTCTGCATACACCTCTCAAACTCCAAACAGAACAGCAAACCTACAGCACAACAAACCGCACAAACTTCACTACATTGCAACAACAAAACAAAAAACACACATAGACATGCACAACAGTACACAACGACTACCGACCGCAAACACCCCAGGCCCAGCCAACTGACCCACCGAGCTGAGGCCGCCAACAGCACATCACTGCTTTCTTGCACTTTTCCAGTTTCCTCCCACTAACTCGCCCTACCTTCCTCTTTCAGAGCCGCCAGAGCGCCAGGGGACCACTCCGGCGGTGATGGTGCACGCTACAAATGTCCTTTAACATTAACATGTGGCCATGGATGAATCCATCTTGACGGAAACTGGAAAGTCAGCATTGTATCCACCAAAAGCAATAGTAGATCACCGATTATTGGGTAAACGTAGCTTTAGCTACCTCTTTCCTCTCTCATTAATGGGTTACGCAGAGCCCTATGAAGAGATGGGGAATCTCGTAGAAGGGTTTCATGTCTGTGGAACGGGTTGTCCTCTTTCCTTTCTCATTATTGGGTTACGCAGAGCCCTATGAAGAGGTAGGGAATCTTGTAGAAGGGTTTGAGATCTTTGGAACAGGTTGTTCTCTTTCCTCTCTCATTATTGGGTTACGCAGAGCCCTATGAAGAGATGGGGAATCTTGTAGAAGGGTTTCATATCTGTGGAACGGGTCGTTCTCTTGCCTCTCTCATTATTGGGTTACGCAGAGCCCTATGAAGAGGAAGGGAATCCCGTAGAAGGGTTTCAGATCTTTGGAACATGTCGTTCTTTCCTCTCTCATTATTGGGTTACGTACAGCCCTTTGAAGAGGTAGGGAATCTCATAGAAGGGTTTCAGATTTGCGGAAAAGATCCTCCTCTGTGGGGGGTGGTGGTTTGCTAATTCCCCCTCCCCGATGTGGACACAGTATGTCTTATAGTGGAATATTTTCCTCTGGGACCAATAGAAGTTTGTTACACGTGGAAAATCTCCTTCCACAAGCCTTTTAAACCCTTCACTTTGCCTCCTATGGATCAACCAATGAGTGCAAGGAGCCATTCTGTAGCCTGACATTGTTATGTTTGACTTAACAAACAGCACTGCCATGATAGTCTGGTTGAATTGCACATGGTCCTTCACTACTTGAGAATTGTTGGGCACTACTGCTATAGCAAACCACATATCTTCAGAGGAAAACGGAAATAAAATGATCAGAGGCCTTAACTTTTTACCCTCCCGCCCCCACCTCTATCCCCCATCCCCCCCAACACCCCGGCCTCCCAACTGCGCCTCAGACTATTGGGCATGCACTGGAGCAGCTCAGTATTGCAGTACTTGTACTTGCTGTTCCCCCACGACACACCTGCTATATTTTAAAAAGGCAGGGTCTGTAGATTTTAACAGTACAGCTTACATGGTGGTTTTTGAGGCAGGAAAACCAGTCGGAGGAGGGAATTGGCCCGGGCAGTAAGTGTAGGTGGGCATGGTTTGTGAAAAGAAATATTGGGCCGCTTGGGTGCCTATCTAGTAGGTGGGACACCCTTATTTAATGAGGATTAAGAAGGGGGAGCTTGAAGAGGGGATTATAATCTGTTTTCTGTCCTGTGATGCCTTATCTAGGTCTATGTTGTAATGTTGCTTCATTAACTTCTCACTGTTTACTCTATTAGCCACTGTCTTCCCCATTTCTCTGGATACTATTGCCTACATGACTTTCTTGTGGTTTTTGTATGTCCTGATGCATGTTTTTCTCGGCTTTCCAATTCATGAGCCTTTCTGTGGACTTGGGTATGGCCATCTGGATACCATTTATGCCCTGATTTCTCCCAAATCGAACTATATTTGCCTCCATACACTTCTTCCCCAGGGTCTATACCTGCAACACACTTTGCATTCTTTCTTCCCTCCATGTGCACATACAGATTCTATAACCGGTTAATCACATTGATATACTGATTATGTTTACGATCATTTATCAAAGGTGTAGAGAAGAACTCATGTCTATTATTCAACAAAACTTCAGGTAATTCTTGTTGTTAATTAAGGAGGTGCATAAACCTAGTGTTTCTTGTATTAACAGGTCCACTTATTGTTAATGCAGTCTTTTCACTAAGCGCCAAAGAAAGCAAGACACTTTTCCCTGTGGGAACCCGGCCATCCCAGAGGAGACATGGCACTCTTGCTCCCACAAGTAAGTGAAACATGCCTTAACTATCACCTGAACGCGATGTATGGTATGATCCACTGTGACGAAATGTAGTGTGTGGCGAGCCAGAAGAATGACTCGGACGAAGTATATCTCTAAACAAAGGGGAAAGGGATAAACCCCCAAGAAAGTGTTAACTGTATCAACTGATCCAAGCAGTCACCAGACACCTACATAAAGATAACCTGTTGAACTGAAAGTTTGCAAGAAGCAAATACATCAGGAGAAGGGAATCATTCTCCTGTCGTTAGTTATTAGGTTAGTGGTAGAGTCAGATCGGGTTAGCTTGGACGGTGGAAAGATTCCTTTTGGAGACTTTCATTAATGACTGACAAGCACCTTAGCTAGTTTTGTTCGGTAGGAACGCCTTATAGAGAAAGATAGGCCTTTACCTTTTACTTTAATCAATAAAGTCTGTGAAATGAATCACTAGAGTCGGTGTCCTTCTTCTGGCCCGCCACACTTCCCTGCCTCTCTATCTACGTACTTGCCTCTGCAGTATGTTCCCTTCTGAGCTGTTCCTCTTTGTTTCTCCTTTGTCATCTTCCAAGTGCCACTGTACTTCTGGTCCTCACTATTGGGCCGCAGTATGTCCTGAATATATCCTCCAACCTGCTTGCTATAATACTCCTGCAAGCTCATCCCCACCTTCACAGCATTCCAATACCAGCCTTCCCTGCTAGTGCTTGTATTGTCCTCCTGTCGCATGAATCGGGGAAGTGCCATCTCATGGCGCAGGTAGTTTATCCAGCAGTTACCAGAGTTCACTACAGGGTTGACTTTCTGTTCTGCTCAATCATCATATCAGCAGACTGGCCTCTTCATAGCCTCACCAGAGAAAAGCAGATACCCAGTGCCAGGATGACGCACTTTATGACCCAGCAAGAGTCACCCTCAATGTGTCCTGGGAATGTGTAGAGAGCAGAGTGTCCCTCTGCCTTGGCGTGCTCGTTCTTGGCCTCAGTGGCTGAGGGCTTTTAAAAGTTCTGCTCTCAAAATCGGTCCAAATGAATTCTTCCTTATGCCTTGAAGTCCATAAGTGAATCCACTGTAGAATGGGCGCAAGTCCTCAGTCCTGCTGCGGGGCTGTCTCTCATGAGAGTTGCTACCTGACCTCACAACGGAGGCCAAAGCTGCCTGACTCTGACCCTGGGGGTGGCTATCTGTGGGAGGACCACATGGGAGAGGACAACGCTCGGGGAGGCAAAGTGTACCAGCTGGGTCAAAACAGGTCGTCTCCTTGGTAACACCCATGAACTTTTTCTCCATTCTTGATCGCCACAAGAACTGGTTGTGGATAAATAATCTCACTATTTACTGAACACTGACCTTCTATACATCCCACCCCCCTTTAATGACACTGAAAGGACAAGTACTGGGACTTGCATACATTTCCCCCTTTTAGAAAACTGAGACGAGGAAGAGGGATGCATTGATGAAGATCACTAGGAGCAGCAAGGCAACACTGTGTTCAAGTCGTTGGAAGATGTTAACAGGTGCCGGGACAAATATGGAACACCTGAACAAGAGAAGAGAATCGGCCTTCCCGACGCTGGTTGGGACCCTGGAGGAAAGTGAGCTGCAGACCGGAGCGAAGAAGCTGGCGAGGACGACGTCCAAGAAAGTCAGGCGGAACAGTGTTCACCGCACTGCCATCCCGAGCAGCAGGAGCTTCTGAGCGAAGGCGGCCAGGCGGGAAGCAAGAAGCCGCCGAGACGTGCTCCCAGGCAGCAGACGGACAGCGGAGGAAACAGTAAAACGCAGGGGACGCCAAAGCTGCCAGAGAAGACTGGTGAGCCCATAGAAGGAGATTGTGATACCGGGGTGCTTCAGGGCAGATGCTGCGTGTCGTTAGTAAAGAGTAAACACCCACACAAGGGAGCTGGGTACAGAAGCGAGGGAATGCTAATGAAGAGTGTGAACCTGGGATGTGCACACAAATATTGAGAGGACTCAAAGCTCTGGCAGGAGAGTAAACCAGGGATTGCAGTAACCCGATTACATCAGGGGTCCAGATAAAGAACTGTAAAGTGTTGTGTAAATGAAGAAAACTCAAGGGAAGAGCCCATCTCCTTTAGGACTGTGGAATATGAGAAGTGACATTTTTAATAAGCAGAAAGACTCTAGGGGAAGGGAAGGCCCTTCTGTAGTGGAACTTTATTCATTTTATTTCTTTCCTGTACCTTCGAGACTTTGTATTTGGACTTTTGGAAGGAAGCTGCAGATGTTCAGCCAAGAGACAGTCCCCATTTCTTGTTCTATTCAGTTTAGTGTGTGAGGGTCTGTCAAGTACCTGGTCCTGTTGCTGGTGACTTTGTGGCCCTGCTGCTTGCTTTCCATACTTCCATTTATTTATTACATTTGTTATACGCCCAGACCCGGAGGTATCGCAGCGTACTTACAGACAAACTTGGAAATACAATCTTGGAAATACAATACAATTTTGGAAATGATGATCCAGACTGCGTTGGGTTGCTAGTATGGTGCAGGGATCAACCCCTGTCCCCTTATCCCACAGTGACTGAAAGGGAGAGGACCCGTAGACCAGCACCCCAGGCCACGATGCAGCTTTCCCAGATTAATATGATGTGGAGACCGCGCAAGCGCTGGCCGGGAAAGCTTGATGTTGTATTTTCAGCGAAGTCGAGGTACACCAGCCTATGGAGATTATGATGGTGATGGTGAGCGGCAGGAAGGCAAGGAGGAGGTAGCAGTAGCAACTAGGAAGAGGCAACGCAAAATAGGCAGGCACCAGCAAGAGGGAGAATTAATACAGGGTGGAAGGACTGGCCAAAGATAAGGAAGGAAAAGGCAGGGCAGAGCAGGTAGGACCAAGAACTAAGGAACCTTCCAAGAACAAGGCACTGGGTGACGTAGGAACAGAACCCCACACAGAGCATATTGCGATGCATCAGTGTGGCGATTAAGCAGGCTTTAAATAATCTGCTGCTCCTGCATAGCGTTCATCACAGTGGGCGTCCTCCCCATGGCAACAGGGAATGCTGTTCAAGTGCAGCTGACCTCTCGAACCCGAACGGGTGACTGTGCAAACAAGATAACATATGGTGCAGCCCATTATGGTCACGCCGGAATGACTATTGTCTCTGGGATGCTGTCCCATGTCTCCAGCCCGCCCACGCTGATGACCGGGCCCCTCATACTGCAGCTGCCAACGAGGATACATCCTCCAGGTAAGAGGAAGCGGGCCGCGCCAGTGACAGGCCTGGGGCCTGACAGGGTCAGCGTAGGATTTTGGACACAGGACAGAGAACTCTTTTGGTTTCGACATCCTAGCACAGACGTTCCTTAGTTTTGTTGAGGAAGAGAAACCCCTTTTATAGTCTGGGATATATAGGATTTCCCCAACCCCTCTTTCCTTTGATAATAATCTTTGATAAACACAGAGAATGCTATTGCGTACGAGTCTTACTCTTGATTCTTCACATGTGGTGTAAAAAGTGGGATCCAGATTAGCTGACACAAACTGGGGGACCCTTGAATTTGTAAAACCTAGTCATCGAGCCACTAAAGTCCATTGGCTTTGACCTAGCCAGTACCCGAGTGGAAATATTACAGCCAGGTGACCAGTTGGCCAATGGATCTAGTTTTAATGTCCCGAAAGGACCTGTGAGGAGCCAGGAATGAGACTCTGACACAAGGGAGTCATGATATAAAAGTGGGTGGAGAAATGCCTCTCTGTCCCTGCTCTAAGGGGGGGGGGGTTTCCTGCCCCTAAAACCAAAACGAAGGGTCTGTCGATGTCCGAACGTCGAAAGCAAAACTGTCCTGTGTCCAAAGTACTATTCTGGCACTAAATAAATGAAGGTGAAATGGGTAATGAGTGCTTTATAAATGTTAAACCGGAAAATGCGTACCTCCAACACAAGTTCCAATCCAGAAGGATGGAGTTCCTTATTCCAGAGGGTGGTTTCCGTCCCATGGATTTCTTACCGCTGTTGTATATTCAAAGAGAACCCCAGGAAGTGCTGACAAAACAGGGGAAGAAACCCACTTTTGAATCGTGGACCAAAAGGGAAAAACCATACCCCTTTCTGAGAAAGTGATCAGGGGTCCAGAGAAAGAACTGTAAAGTGTTGTGTAATTGGAGGAAACTCAAGGTAATATATGTGCAGTGACATTCTGAAAAAGCAGAAAGACTTGAGGGCACGGGAAGGCCCTTCTCCAGTGGAACTGTATTAGTTCTTTTTTCTTTTCTGCACCTTAGAGACTTGAGGGTCAGGTTAGGATTTTGGACACAGGACAGATAACTCCTTTTACTTTAAACATCCTGAAACCGACTTTCCGTAGTTTTGAGGCAGGAAAACCCCTCTTGGAGTCAGGGATAGCTACGATTTCCCCAAATCCCCTCTTGCTCTACTGACGGGGATGCCAGCTGCTCACTTAGCTCCCCTAAAAGCAGTCAATGCACGTCTGATTATGGCAGCATGGAAATTTGACCGAATTACCCCAAACCTGCGCAAACTAAATTGACTTCCACTCCAAGCCAGGATACTGTTTAAGACTGCATGTAGCATCTACAAAGTAGTCATGGGTAGCAAACCAGCATAGCTGGCGGCTAAGCTCCACATATCTTGTGGCACATGTTCCTCGCGCATAAAACTGTCTAACCGGCTTCAATCACAACTTGTCTGGAAAGAGAGGACCCAGACACAAACCTTCTCTTATCATGCACCCACCCTCTGGAACACGATCCTGGTGTCGGCTCGGACTTCCCCCACAATTCTCCAATCTCGCAAATCTCTCAAAACATGGCTCTTTCAACAACACCTGACCAATGACTAATTCCAATGGATGCACAGACCTCACAGTGCTGCGCTACTGTAAAAAGATGCCAGCCCACATGGTGGCTGCTCACACTCTGTACAGCACTCCACTGCACTCGAGCTAGGTCTGCGCTAAAATAAACAGTCTTTGATAAACACTGATGATGCCACAGTGTCCGAGTCTGACACTTGATTCATCACATTGTGCAATGCTTTTGGCATAGTTTACTGATAGGGGGCTGGTTAGCAGGCCACCCTTTGCAAAACGGAATTTACTGCATCATTTTTATCCGTTAAAAACAAAAAAAGCCAGGGCTTCTACACCCGTGCCCTATGGCAAGCCTGCAAGTCCACGTACAGGCAACACACACTCGGACAAAAGCAAGCCCATATGTTATCACCTATAGGCCTAAAATGAGACTCCTGGGCGGGGGAGTAGGAGGGGAAGAGTCTGGCAGGCATCCCAAGAAGAAAGATAAAATGTCCAGGGAACACATGCTGGAGTAAAAAGTGAGCTTCAGAAATATGAGGAATGGGTTTTAATTATTTATTAAAAGTAATGCGACAGAAATAAGTAGTGCCATCAGGATTCCTGGGAGACTCTTTGGAAGTGCTACAGACTTCATACAACTTCAAAGCGGACCATCAAATCCTAATCAAGCTGATATCTGTCTGTCCAGAAGTCACCCACCCCTACTGCCAGTAGAGTAGCGTACATGAATAATGCCACAGATGGCTAGCTGGCACCTGTGGCATGCATGGTGACATAAGGGCTGTGGAGCCACTGGGGGGACCTTCATGAATCCGCCTGGGGAGTTGCCAATCGGTGAAGGAGGCCTGCACGGCCATGCTCTGCACTGAATGTTTGCGTCCACGGCAGGATCACATTCTGGATATACATTTGACCTCTGTTTGGTATTGCACCCTCTTAGGAGGCTCTCCCAATCTCTGGTTTCCTCTTGCCACTAAACCCTCATTACAACTGTCTGACACATTTTGCTTTTCTCGCCAGGTCTTGGTTTTCTATCACATAGTATGTGTTGGTTCGGGTGCCTAAGTACTGTTTAGTGCCCTTGGAATCCGCGGTTCATTCTGGCCATGTTCTGGTTTCACCTCTATCCGTTGCCTATGGAGGCTGGCTTTTATTCCAGTTGGGCTGCCTTGTTTACAGAGTGCCACCCAAGCTGCATTTTGTGGTGAGGGTCGAGCCTCCCACAGTAAAAGCAGGTTCTGAGCCTCTCTGTTTGAAATCGCCACAAGAAGGAAACCCAGAGACATGGTTTTCCAGCCATTACTTCCTGTACCTTCGGGGCTGGCTTAATTTTTGCTTATTTTCCGTCATGAACTTAAACTTCTTCTGTTTTTCAATCAATGCAACTCGTCCGAGTCAGTAACTACATTTTGTATTGATGAGATTTATATTTTTCGGTAGTCTTTTTTTAATTAATTTTTATGTATTTTCCATTTGGCAAGGTATGTGCTTTATCTACTATTTCAGATAAATAATGTGTTTTTGTTTTGTTGTGTGGTAACTTTGTACATTGGCCTTATATCGGGCTAGTACAGCTATATGGTGCTGTATCTGGCGATTCCTACGTGGCCCTGAGCGACCTAGTACAGCCATTCAGTGCTGTATCTGGCGGTTCCTACGTGGCCCTGAGCGACCTAGTGCAGTCATACAGTGCTGTAGGATAGGTTTTATTTATAGAGCGCCTATACACACGTGTTTCAAGGCACAACGAAGCATGGGAAGGGAACAAGGGGGAACAAGACCACGATCTTACTAGGCCCAGTGACCTTGAGATCGCAAGTGCAGGGAGGAGAAAAAGGGAGAAGTGCCAGGGGAAGGGGAGAGGGATAAGTGTGGGGACATATGAACGACAAAACACAAACAAAGCAATACAAAATTAAAATAAAAAGGAAGTGCGGCCAGCAAGTGGCAGTGCAAGGGTTAAGTGCAGGCAGCAGGTAATTGGAAAGTGTAGGTAAGAGGACTATAGGGTAACTGATACAGCCCCAAAGTGCAGTGTTGCCAGGCGGCAGTACGGCCGTGCAACTGGGGAGCAGGGACCTAGGCCCGAGGTTCTGAGGGTAGCCAGGTAACCAGTGCAGTGACAGGAGTTCAGCAAGGAAGAGGAAGAGGGAAAGCAGAAGCAAAGAGGAAAGTCTTGAGCAGCTTCCAGAACCTGAGATGGTTCTGCTCAAGTTTCAGATAGGCAGGGAGGCTGTGCCAGAGGGAGGCACCAGCCGAAGAGCGAGATCTGCCTCCAGCTCTTTGCTTGGAAAAGCGATTGACCCTCAAGGAGTTGGTGGTGGAAGAGCAAAAAGCTTGTGTAGGGAGATACTTCAGAAGAGAAAGCTGGAGATATTTTGGTCCCAGGCGCCAGTGGCCTTGTGGACACTGCAAAGGGTCTTAAATTGGATCCTTGCAGTCACTGGGAGCCAATGAAGAGATTTCAGTGCTGGAGAGATACGATCCCTGGGCTAGAGGCCAAGGACAAGTCTTGCAGCCCTTTTCTGGATGAGTTTGAGAGGACAGAGTGAAGGCAAGCAGATTTAAAAAGAGGCTATGGTAGTCCAGCATAGAGAGGACCTGAGCTCTAGAGACAGTGAGCTTCTGGGGGAAGGAGAGGAAGGGAAGAATACCTCTGAGGAGGTGAAGTTGGTACTTTGACTTCTTAAAGACGTCAGATGTAAGGATAGAAGGAGAGAGTGGAGTCGAAGATAACCCTGAGGTTCTTCGCCTCACAGGTGGGAGCAGGAAGAGGACCAAGGAAGGCCGGCCAGAGTGCAGGAAAGAGAGGTGTAGGCGCACCGATGAGGAGGATTTCCGTCTTAATGGTATTCAGGCAGAGATCATTGGCGGTGCACCTTTCTTGGATTGCAGATGCTAAGATGGATTTCTGAACTCTTACCTGGAGGAGCAAAGGTTCAGAAGGCCAGCCTAGTTTCTTGGAACAGGGTAACCTCTGGACAAGCCAGACCAATCAGGGTAGCTATGGCAGGCGGTCAAGACTAAGGGCCTCATCACGAGTTGGGCTGTATTCCCGGCTGTAATACCGCCGACTGTAATAGCCCTAACACCGACCAGTCCGGTGGTATTACCACCAGATCACGAGTTGGGCCTTAACGGTAAATCCCCATTCCTGATTGGGTCCATTGGATCCAATGGGGAATTTTCGGCGCTAATTATGCAGGCTAATACAGCCGGCTGTAATACAGCCGAAAACATGGATTTTTACCTCCAGAAAAAAGCTGGAGGTAAAACAGTTGATTTAGCGCCCAACTCGTGATAGGGCCAGCCCTTAAATGCGGCTGTAATACCGTTACCACCGCATTTTAGGGCTACAGCCCAACTCGTGATGAGGCCCTAAGTCTCAGGAGGGGTGAGGGTGACTGAAGGGCCTCAATGAGCACACAGAGCAAGGACACTTACAAATTACTCAGACAGGTGTTGTATCAAAAATATAGACACATTTATTCCAAGGCCTTTGTAACTTGGACCATAGCAAAAGAATCACAGTAACACAAAGTAAACCAACACAATACTATCAATACAATTTATATACAAGACCATTGGGGTCTAAAGGGTTAAACGCATGAAATATGTCTATAACCTAGATGGGAAGGAAACCGGCAGTGCAGATGGTCTTTAGGCCCCTCTCGACATCGACAACACACCTAACTAAGAGGCAGTCCAAGCCCTAAGAAGAGAGGAGCCTTATGCTCAATAGTACATGCAATGCAAACTCAGGCGGTTGTTCCAATGGGCAGAACAGGGTCTCTTCAGGGGTCTCTAGCAGCTCGGGGAGGTGGATGAGGCGATACAGAACAAGTTCCCACTATTCAAGAAGGACCTCCACTTGAAGGCAGAGGCAGTTCGAGAGTTCAGGATGGAGTCGCTATTTCGCAATAGCAGTGGAAAGGAGAGGGGCCCCCAGGGGCCACTTGTGTGTAAAAATGGGCCCTTGCACTAGGGGCCACCGGTTGGGGTATTTAGTACTCACCGGTCCCCGACGCAAGCGGACCCAAACTTCGTTAGGTCAGTCCACTTCGCTTGCAGGTTTGAATGAGGCAAAAAGGATGTCTCGGCACCTTTTAGTTCCTGAGATACAGCAATGATTCCCAAATGGGACAGTGGTGATTTCTCCACTCCAGGTGGATGAATCGACCCAGTTTCACTGCAGCAGGCTTCAGGGGCAAGAGGGTCAAAAATGCAGTGGACTTGCAAAGGACGTTGCCGTGGCAGGGCAACACGGTAACCGTGTTTACTCCGGTCCTGGCACACTCATCTCACTTCAGACCTGGGAATGCCAAGTGTACGAAATTCGGTGTGAGAGTGTCGGGGACACATAGCTAGCAGTATACCAAGTTTCGAAGGCCTCCACGAAACGGCAGTGGTGACAGAGCAAAGCAACTGGGTAAGCTGGTCAGTCCACTGGTTGGCCCAGGGACACTTCCGAGAAAGCTTACTTGCAGGGTTTGATGAAGGTGCCGAGAATAGATGGTCCCACTATTCCAATGGGTTGAAGCGTCTTCGTAGACCTTCTAGGACAACCAGCTGTAGAGGCGTCCCACGGGGCGACAGCGGGCTCAAGGTGCCAAACCTTCCAGCGGGTCACCAGCGGTTCCTCGACTCAGCTTTGTAGTTGCAGGATACTTGGATCCTATCCTTTGTTCAGTGAGAACTCAGGAGATCGACATGGTAGTGGTGATTTCAGCCTCCTCTTATCCAAAGTTCCCTTCACGCCAAAACGGAGAGGACCCAATGGGAGATCTGCTCACAAACACACACTCCATGCGTGGACCAATCACGGACCACAGTGGTCCCAGGCATTCATGGCACTCCAGACTCTCTGGCACACAGGATGTGTATTGGAACTAGATGTTCCAGCCCACATCCTGGAGGCACACACAGAAGGCATGCAGAAGCCCGCGAAAGCATTGGGATTCGCGGGAACGTGCATGTCCAAATAAGGACTGAGCCGGGTCGACTCAACCTGGGGAAGGTGAAGGGGCAAGATGGCCAAAGGACAGGACGAAGAACCTCATGGCATGGCCATTTTGGAGCCGGGCCAACCCATTCGTGCCAAACGCGTTTAATGCGGTTAACATGGCAGGAAAGGATTAAAAATAATGGGAAAAGATAGCTGCCACCAGTCCTGTCCATGACACATCTGCACAGTTCATACAAATTCCAACGAGAGTATCTAGGGCCTTTGGAAATGACTATAGACCCAAGTGTGCTGTATGGTAAAATACATTGCACACTTGCTACATGTTGCACAAAAGTTGCAACATGAGGGAAGGACTAAGGGACACAGTCTCCCAGTACTGACTGTCTTAAGGGCATGTCGGTTTCCCCATAAAAAGTGAGCGAAAGCCCAGAGGAGTGCAGCTGAAGGCTGTGCTTCTCTGGCAAAGTCAGTCAATGGTGTCTAAACAGCAGCAAAAAGCTTGGGGGTTGACACATGGAGGGAAAATTACATACAGTTATGAAATCTTTCGTAACACTCGCCCCTCCCAGACTAAGGACTGGGGGAACTAATCCACCCCTGGATGAGTTTCTTGCTCAGGTCGGTTAAACATTCTGGACAACCCATCAGCATTGCTATGTTGGACACCTGGACTATGCTCAATAGTGAAGTCAAAGCCTTGCAGACTTATGGACCACCTAAGCAACTTTGGATTCTCTCCCTTCATGTTCAGTAGCCACTTTAAGGGCTTATGGTCAGTTTGCACAGTGAAGTGGGTCCCATAGGGATAGGGCCTCAGCTTCTTTGGGGCCCACACAACAGAGAACCATTCTTTCTCTACTGTGGACCATCTGAGCTCTCTGTCCTTAAGCTGGAGACTAATAAGGCCAATAGGGTGTTCCTTGCCCTTCTCATCTACTTGTGATAGTACAGCTCCTATCCGAGTGTCGGAGGCATCTGTCTGCACAATAAAAGGTTGTTGGTTATCAGGGGCCCTGAGAACAGGGGCGTGGCACAAGTAGTCTTTTAAGCCATTGAAGGCCTTCCCACACTCTTCAGACCAAGTTTACTTTCTTGGGTTTCTTTGTAGCGGGGAGAGCAGTCAGAGGGGCAGCTATGGTACCATAGTCTGCCATGAAATTTCTGTCCTACCCAGTGAGTCCCAAAAAGGCTCTCACTTGGGTCTGTGTAGTGGTGGTAGGCCAGTCTTGTACTGCTTGCACCTTACTGGGTAGCGGCTGTATCCTCCCTCCACCTACTTCATGTCCAAGGTAGACCACTGATCCTTGTCCAGTCTGGCACTTACTGGCCTTTATGGTCAAGTGGGCCTTCTGAAGAGCCTGTAACACAATCCCAAGGTGTTTCACGTGATCTTCCCAGGTGGCACTGGAAACTGCTATATCATCCAGATATGCAAGACAGAATTCATCCAACCCATTCAACACATGATTCACAAGCCTCTGGAAAGTGGCAGGGGCATTCTTCAACCCAAAAGGCATTACCTCGAACTGGTAAAGACCCTCTGGTGTTGAGAAAGCTGTCTTCTCCTTTGCATGTTCTGCAAGGGCTATTTGCCAATAGCCTGCAGTGAGGTCAAACGTGCTGAGGTACTTGGAGGTACCCTTAGTATCCACCAGCTCATCTGTTCTAGGCAAGGGGTGTGCATCTGACTTGGTGACAGCATTCAGAGCCCTGTAATCCACACGGAACCTCAATTCAGAAGTACCTGCCTTTGGAACCAAAGCCACTGGGCTGGACCAAGGACCACTGGAGGGTTCGATCGCCCCAAGATCCAACTTTTTGTTGACCTCTGTCTTAATGTAAGACCTTACTTTGCCCGACATTCTGTATCCCCTACCTTTGGTAGGTACAATGTCTCCTGTGTCAATGCTATGTTTGCACCAATGTGTCAAACCAGAGGACTGTGAAAACAAGGGTGAAAATTGCCTTAGCAAACTTTTCACCTCAGCCTGTTGATCAGAAGTCAGGTGAGGGGCCACTTGGACACCCTCAATGGAGCTGCCTGAAGGAATGCTTTGGAACAGGTCAGTGAGAAGTTCTGACTCCTCTTCCTCAACATCTGAAGCCAACAGCAGTGCAGCGATTTCAACTCTTGGGATGAAAGCCTTCAGTCTATTTACATGGACCAGCCTTTCCAAGGTCCACTAAATAGTTGACCTCACCCAGTGATTCCACCATTGTGTAAGGGCCTGAAAATTATTCCTATAAAGCTCTAGGCCTTATAGGATTCATGATCAGGACTTGCTGACCAGGTGTGAAATTGATGAGGGAAGTGTTCTGGTCATACCAATGTTTCACCAGAGCTTGCCCTGCCTTCAACTTGTCACTAGCCAGACCCATCAGTAGCGCCGTCCTTTTTCTGAGCCCTAGCACAGTCCACTACGTTGGTTGTAATGGGGGGAGTGGGCATCTCCCATCCCTCCTTGACTGGCTAAGGGTCCCCTTACAGGGTGACCATACAGAAGTTCAAAGGGGCTGAAGCTAACACCCTCTTGTGGTACTTCTTTGTAGGCAAACATGGTAACAGAAGATCCCATTTTCTTCTTTGAGGTTCTTCCAGAGCCCCAATCATGCTTTTGAAGGTCCTGTTAAACCCTTCAACCAGACCATTGGTATGCAAATGAAAACGTATAGGTGACACCACATTCCTTCCACATGGCCTGCATATACTTTGACATAAAGTTGCTGCCTCTGTCGGACACAACTTCTTTAGGGAAGCCAACCCTAATAAATGTGCCAAGCAAAGCTTTTGCATGTGACTTGGCAGTCAGTTTTTAATGGGATGGCCTCAGGATACCTGGTGGCATGGTCGACCAGCATCAGGATAAACCTATTGCCTGAAGATGTTTAGGGGTCATGGGGACCAACAATGTTGATCCCTAACCTGTCAAATGGTACCCCCACAACTGGGAGTGGTACCAATGGAGCTTGGATTGTTGAGCCACTCTTACCAGATAACTGGCAGGAAGCACAACTCCTGCAGTGACTTTCTACTTGCACCCCCATCTTGGGCCAGTAGAAGTGCATAGATAACCTTTGCTTGGTTCTCTTAATACTAATGTGACCAGCAAGGGGCACTTCATGCCCCAGCTGCAGGAGGAAAGGTCTTGCAGCAAGGGGAACCACCAACTTCCTATGGTCTCCTTCTGTAGACTCTGTAGGCTCACTATATAGGAGCCCACCTTCCCAATAAATCATGTGCTTCTCAGGAGGTTCACCCTGAAGCTGGGAGCATGCCTGTCTCCTTAGGTCTTCCAGAGATGAGAACTCACGTTGGCCCTTACTAAATTCTTCCCTGTCAGGACCGCCTTCTACTAACACATCTTTTAGTTCAGGATGGTCCTTTGTGTCAAAGACTTCAGGTATCACCTCCTCCTCGTCAGGTCCTGGTGATTGACCAACTACCTCCACCTCAGTGGTAGGTGAGTTAGGGGGAACATTCTTTCTCTCTTTTGGGTTTTCTTTCTTCTTTAGCCTTGGGTTTCCTCTTTGGCTGGGGCACTGCAGTGGTCTTGGCCAGTGCTGCCCTTTGAGACCGTGTGCAGGGTCTTTCAGCTTTATCTCCCACAAGCCCTAAAGCTCTGAGATCATTTCCCAGCAAGACCTTTCCTGGGACATTCCTCTAGAATCCCGACTTCTGTACCATTTATAGTAAGATTTACAGGTATAACTGGGAACATGAGAGGTGGGCCATCGGCCAACTTAGTGGGTACCAGAGGAGCTCTGGCAACTTCCTCTGGATCTACCAAGGTAGAATCCACTACAGTTCGACTACACCCATTATCCCTAAGAGCTGGAGTATCTACTCCATTGATCAGCACACTATCTTTGAAGTAGTGTTTGGTATTATCTGGAATCTTAACATAAGCCTCAGAGACTTTAGGCTCCCAGGAACCCAGGGAAACTAAAACTGCCTCAGCTTCTATACCACTGGGGAAGGAGTCGGCGGAGAAGGATGCCCCTGTAATCTCTTCTTCCTCATAGGAGGAGAAGGCCATATTAGCAGAGTCATATTAGTAAGGTTTTGACCTTACATCTGGGATCCTCCTTCACATGGTTAGTTGTTCCACAAGCAAAACAAGATCCACATAGGGAGGCTTACTATAACCAGAGTTCTGTTTTGGAGGCTGACCCCCTCTACCCTGTGAGTTCTCTTGTGTCGTACCCTTATTTTTCCTTTTGTGGCCTGTGACGGAGTGAGACTCTACAGAATAAATGAATAGTAATATACATAGACATTAGGCATTCAGGAAGACCAGGAAGCCACAGATATATGGACTTTCCTCTAATGTATATACTCTGTTTGGGTTGCCTAGGAGACGCCTCGTGAGGAGGGGAATGCGGAGGACGAGGTGTTGACGTGGGCTTACTGAGGAGGAGAAGGACGACGGTTGAGAGGTCGCTGACGAAATGAAGGGGAGAGAAGAGATGGAGAAAAGAAAAGTGCAAATGAAACTGACAAGGCGATTCTCCGCGAGCGGCACAGACGTTGCTTCGAGGCATTAAAAGCCGGCTGACAACGGAAGGTGAAATTGACGAGGCGATTCTCCGCGGGCTGCAGAGACGAGGCTTCGCGACTTTCAAAGTTGGCTGACAAGGAATGGTGAAATTGACGAAGTGATTCACGACGAGCCGAGATAAAGTAGCTGTAGATTCCCAATTTCCAAGATACAAAGCTGCGGGAGGTGAGTGAGAGAGAAGAAGGGAGAGAGAGAATGCTGCGTGTTAAACGTGAAGGAAGGAGAGGATTCGAGCGACTGTTGTTTCAGGATGACTGTTAAAGTTAGCGCCGTTGCGCATTTAGTGAAGATCTCACGGATGTCGAGTGAGATCTCCAGGGCAGATTGAAGTTAAGAAATAAGCGCCGTTGCGCCAGCATTAATTTAAAAAAAAAAAAAAGGATAAAGAGACAGTGCGACAGAGAAGGGGGATACTGACTGAAAGAAAAGGTTGCACAAGTCTCAACATTACGGAGAGAAGGCGAAGTCAAGCAGGGCAAAGTAAAGGTCGAGAGAGTTACTGATAAGGAAGAGAGATAGAGAGAGGAAATGTGGAGCGCTGTAAGAGGCAATAGCACCCATACCTGAAGACCAAGCTTTGGCAGTGAAAGTAATGAAAGGGCTACTCCCAAACTGTTCAGCTTCATGGGCTAATACAGGAAGATTCCAGCAAAAGAGTACATGTAACGTGACAATACAAAATACTTATCACTGGCAGCAACTAAGAGACCTATGCTAACTAGAGTTCTGAAACCACAAGGGAGTTAAGAAAGAGAACGGAGGAAGAGATATAGGCAGCTCACTGAGAGAAGGCATTAGGAAACAAGAAGAAAGAGAACTGAAAGAATAGAGACATTAAGTCATAGTCTTAAAGAGCTCAAAGGAAAAGAAGTTGGAAACATACATCCACAGACTCTTACCTGAATCTAAAGTGGCCACTTGTTCCTGCTGAAGTGCATCCAGTTCAGGAAAAGACGTATCCTTTTCAATCTATAAAAGAAAGAAAACGTTAAAAAAAAAAAAAAATAAAGAAAGGATTAACGTTGTAATCCACAACCTACGTATTGGCTCTGAGTCTCATTCATGTTTTAAAACAATAGTGTGACAAGTGGCGTCAGAAGTGGGATTCTGAGAACGTCATGGAGGACCTTATTAAGACCCTTTCCGAGGGACAACAGATGCTACAACAGGCCATACAGATGCAGAATCAGCAAGCACAAGCAGATAGATTAGCGTTTCAACAGGCATTACAAATGCAGCAAGCGCAGTTGTTGGAAGTCACCAATATCAGGAATAATCCACAAGTCCCTACTTCAGTATTACAAAAATACTCAGTAGGAGAAGACCCAGCCCATTTCTTCGTAAACTTCGAGAGGGTCGCTCGAAATGCCCAATGGCCTACCGAGAGATGGTGCCACTACATCGCGCCATTGATGACCGGTGAGATGCAGTCAGCTTATCAGACCGCAAATCCCACGGGGGATACCACATATGGAGACATGAAGAAGGTGGTCCTAGAACGGATGGGACACGATGAGGAGACCTATCGTATCAAGTTCAGAGAGGTCAAACTGGGGGGGGAGGAGACCCCAAGACAGTTGTTCTACCGAGTGAAGGAACTGGCCGAGAAGTGGTTGCAACCCACTGTGTCCTCACCGACTGAGATATTGGAAAAGGTCATAATGGAACAATTCGTAGAAGGGCTACCCGGCCCAATACAACGATGGGTCAAACAACACCATAGATTAACGTTGTTGGAGGCAGTGGAAGTAGCGGCAGCATACCAAAAGGCGGGACAGGGCCGGGTGTTGACCTACACAGCAAGTTCTAAACCACACGTCATGATGAATAAACCCACACCCCAGTCAAGATGGCCTCATTCCATGTTGAGAAAACCCGAAGGGGAGAACCTCCGGATCAGACCGAGCAGTGAGGGACCCTCAAATTATCGTACCACGACAACGTCTCTTCGAGGCCCACAATGCTTTGATTGTGGAGAATGGGGACACCTCGCCAGATTCTGTCCAAAGAAACCAAAACCAGAACCAATGGATGTGAGTGTACCTGAAACTATGAAAGAGAGAGACTACCCGGAAACTTTACACGGAAGACAGTCTCAATACTTGTATACCTGTGAGGCGGAGGTCGACGGGAAGCCTACCACAGCTCTAGTTGATTCAGGAAGTCTGCAGACAGCAGTGACATCAGATCTGGTAGGTGATAGTCCTCATTCAGCAGGGGAAATTCCTATTAGATGTGTGCATGGGGATATAAAAGCTTACCCTGCAAGAAAGATACAAATCAGGGTGGGTGGAGAAACAGTCGGAGTGAAAGCAGCAGTACTACCCAGTCTACCGAAACCCTTACTGATTGGCTCCGATCTACCGAAATTCTCTAAACTAATTCATGAGATTGAGAAGAGCTGGTGGGAAATGGCCCCTTTTCATGGAGAGGAAATAACCTCCCCGTACCCCAAACCTCAGAAGAGTCGGAAACTAAAGAGGAAGATGGAGGAGTGGAGAACTAGGAATGTGTGCCCAGTATCCGTAGATTGGAGGTTGGATGAGGAGGGCGATAGTTTCAGAACCGCTCAGGACCTAGATCCATTACTCCAATATGCATGAGAGCGGGCTAAAGAGGTTTCACATGGAGAAGGTCCTCATTTCATCAAGGAAAAGGGGCTACTGTATAGAGTGAGTCAATCTAGGAGTGGAGATGTGCTGAAGCAGTTGTTGGTACCCAGCAAATATTATACCACGGTTCTAGAAGTCGCTTATTTACAGGTCGGGGAGGGACATCTAGGAACTGAAAAGACCTCTAAGAAGATTTTAGATAGATTCTACTGGCCAGGGATATACCAGCAGGTGGCTAGATTTTGTCAGGCATGCGAGGAGTGTCAAAAGAAAAATAGAGCGAACATCAAGAAAGCACCTTTGCAACCAATGCCGTTGGTACTTGAACCCTTCAGCCGGATAGGAATTGATGTTGTCGGACCCATGGAGCCGACCCGAAGAGGTCATAAATACATACTTGTTATTGTAGAGTATGCTACAAGGTATCCGGAAGCTTTTCCCCTAAAGGCAACAAATACGCAACAAATATGTGATGTCCTAGTTCCCTTCATTGGACGAATGGGAATTCCTAGAGAAATTGTCACGGACCGTGGAACCAACTTCATGTCCAACTTTCTGAAGCAAGTCTGTGAAACCCTAAAAATTGATCATTTAAAGACAGCGGTATATCACCCACAGACCGATGGTTTGGTGGAACGCTATAACCAAACAATCAAACAAATGTTACGGAAGACAACTTCGCCCGAGAGCAAAGACTGGGACAGGATGCTACCCTGGATATTGATGTCCCTGAGGAACACTCCCCAGTCGTCAACAGGCTTTTCACCCTTCGAACTGTTGTTCGGGAGACCGGTAAGGACTCTATTAGATGTGTTGAAGGAAAACTGGGATGAGCAGTCGGATAATGAGGTATCGTTGACTGAATATGCCTCCCAATTACGGGAGAGAATAGAGAAACTACAGGCTATAGCTAGCAATAACCTGCTCCAAGCTCAGATAAACCAAGAACGGTATTACAATCAAAAGGCCCAGCTACGTACCTTTAAAACAGGAGATCAGGTCTTGGTACTACTACCCACTTCAGACAATAAGATGTTGGCTACCTGGAAGGGGCCTTTTGAGATTCAAGAAGTGTTAGGGCCATTAACCTACAAAGTGAAACAACCTGGCACTAGACTGTCGTGTCAAACATATCATGTCAATTTACTAAAAAAATGGATACCACCGATTCAACCTATAGCTATGATTTCTAGTGAACCCGCATCGGAAGAACATTTTCCCCAGCTTAAAGAAAGAATAGGAGTTGAAAGTTTGAATATCAATCCTGAACTGAAACCTACCGAAAAGACGGAGCTGTCCCATCTCTTGCAAGAATTTGCAGAAATCTTTTCTTCTCTTCCAGGGAGAACTAATCTAACGTGTCATCACATAACCACCAAACCCGGCTCTGTAGTTCGTCTCAGACCCTACCGAATTCCTGAGGCAAAGATACAGGCTATCAACCAAGAAGTGAAAGAAATGTTAGATTTAGGGATCATTGAACCATCATACAGTGACTGGAGCTCTCCGGTGGTCTTAGTACCAAAGTCGGACGGCACCGTAAGATTTTGTATGGATTTCCGGAAGGTAAACTAAGTTTCTAAATTTGATGCCTACCCCATGCCACGAATAGAGGACCTCTTGAATAACCTGGGAAAGGCCAAGTTTCTCACTACCATTGACCTAACCAAAGGTTATTGGCAGATTCCTTTGTTACCATCGGACAAAGAAAAGACGGCATTTGCAACACCTACCGGATTATATCAATTCACGGTACTACCCTTTGGCTTACATGGGGCTCCGGCAACATTTCAGAGGCTGATGGACCATCTAGTAAAAGGACATGAAAATTATGTCGGAGCATATCTGGATGACATCATCATTTACAGTCAGAGCTGGGAGGAACATCTAACCCATCTACGGAAGATGTTTGAGACTCTGAGGGGGGCCGGATTGCACATAAACCCCAAAAAGACTCATGTGGCAACCTTTCATACGTAATATCTGGGGTATTATGTGGGTCAAGGGATGATAAAGCCACAAGAGGAGAAAGTGAAGGCCATAAAGCAATTAAAATTCCCTGAAACACCGAAGCAAGTAAGGGCCTTTCTGGGGTTTGTGGGGTACTACAGAAGGTTTATTCCGCATTTTTCCACGTTGGCTTCTCCTTTAACGGACCTATTAAAAAAACCCACTGGGAATAGAAAAGCTTGGAAAACGGATGAAACCATGAGGGCCTTCAATGGCTTAAAAGAAGCTCTAACTAATCAGGCGGTTTTACACTGTCCTGATTTTAGTACACCATTTGTTCTACAAACGGATGCTTCAGGTACAGGATTGGGGGCCGTACTTTACCAAAATGAAGGGGGAAGAGAAAGGCCTGTCCTATTCATAAGCAGAAAGTTACTACCTCATGAACTAAGCTACCCAACCATCGAGAAGGAATGTCTGGCAGTCAAGTGGGCCATTGAAACACTTAGGTATTACCTACTTGGTCGAGAGTTTACACTGATAACTGACCATGCACCGTTAGTTTGGTTATCCCGAAACAAAGACTCGAACCAAAGAGTGTTGAGGTGGTTCCTTTCCCTTCAGCCCTTCTCATTTACAACTGTTCACCAACCGGGGAAGATGCTTTCACGGGCTGATTTCTTGTCCAGAGCAGAAACCCTTCCCGAGCGTAAGGGCTTAGTAGAGGGGGTGTGACGGAGTGAGACTCTACAGAATAAATGAGTAGTAATATACATAGACATTAGGCATTCATGAAGACCAGGAAGCCACAGATATATGGACTTTCCTCTAATGTATATACTCTGTTTGGGTTGCCTAGGAGACGCCTCGTGAGGAGGGGAATGCGGAGGACGAGGTGTTGACGTGGGCTTACTGAGGAGGAGGAGGACGACGGTTGAGAGGTCGCCGACGAAATGAAGGGGAGAGAAGAGAGCAAAAGTGCAAATGAAACTGACGAGGCGATTCTCCGCGAGCGGCACAGACGTTGCTTCGAGGCATTAAAAGCCGGCTGACAACGGAAGGTGAAATTGACGAGGCGATTCTCCGCGGGCTGCAGAGACGAGGCTTCGCGACTTTCAAAGTTGGCTGACAAGGAATGGTGAAATTGACGAAGTGATTCACGACGAGCCGAGATAAAGTAGCTGCAGGCTGCCGGGTCTTAGATTCCCAATTTCCAAGATACAAAGCTGCCGGAGGTGAGTGAGAGAGAAGAAGGGAGAGAGAGAATGCTGCGTGTTAAACGTGAAGGAAGGAGAGGATTCGAGCGACTGTTGTTTCAGGATGACTGTTAAAGTTAGCGCCGTTGCGCATTTAGTGAAGATCTCACGGATGTCGAGTGAGATCTCCAGGGCAGATTGAAGTTAAGAAATAAGCGCCGTTGCGCCAGCATTAATTTAAAAAAAAAAAAAAGGATAAAGAGACAGTGCGACAGAGAAGGGGGATACTGACTGAAAGAAAAGGTTGCACAAGTCTTAATCAACATTACGGAGAGAAGGCGAAGTCAAGCAGGGCAAAGTAAAGGTCGAGAGAGTTACTGATAAGGAAGAGAGATAGAGAGAGGAAATGTGGAGCGTTGTAAGAGGCAATAGCACCCATACCTGAAGACCAAGCTTTGGCAGTGAAAGTAATGAAAGAGCTACTCCCAAACTGTTCAGCTTCATGGGCTAATACAGGAAGATTCCAGCAAAAGAGTACATGTAACGTGACAATACAAAATACTTATCACTGGCAGCAACTAAGAGACCTATGCTTACTAGAGTTCTGAAACCACAAGGGAGTTAAGAAAGAGAACGGAGGAAGAGATATAGGCAGCTCACTGAGAGAAGGCATTAGGAAACAAGAAGAAAGAGAACTGAAAGAAAAGAGACATTAAGTCATAGTCTTAAAGAGTTCAAAGGAAAAGAAGTTGGAAACATACATCCACAGACTCTTACCTGAATCTAAAGTGGCCACTTGTTCCTGCTGAAGTGCATCCAGTTCAGGAAAAGACGTATCCTTTTCAATCTATAAAAGAAAGAAAACGTTAAAAAAAAAAAAATAAAAGAAAGGATTAACGTTGTAATCCACAACCTACGTATTGGCTCTGAGTCTCATTCATGTTTTAAAACAATAGTGTGACATGGCCCTTCTGGGAGGAAATTTTATCAGATTCCCCACCCTCCTTATCTTTTGACTTTTTCCCCCTCCTCCTGCTTACCAGGATGAGTCTTGTCCTTATGGGACACTGTGACACCCACAAATCTGCTGCTATGGCAAGCTTCTTAGGATCTGTCTCCTTTGAATCTGCCAAGTGCTGCTTAAGCTCATGGGGAAGATGATGCAAAAATATGTCAAGCATGACAAGACATATCATACCTTCAAAGTTAGAGACCTTATAACCATCAACCCAGCCAGTCAAGTTTTTTAAGGATTCAATTACATAAGATACCCAAGTA
Organism: Ambystoma mexicanum; assembly: GCF_040938575.1. Lineage (NCBI taxonomy): Eukaryota > Metazoa > Chordata > Amphibia > Caudata > Ambystomatidae > Ambystoma > Ambystoma mexicanum. The sequence goes on along the minus strand of NC_090925.1, from coordinate 14,749,202 downwards.
CCACCGTCTTTCTTTTTGTACTCTCTGAATCTTTTTAAGTATTGGGCAACATTAAGATTAGAGTTTGCTTCAACATTGCAAAATCTGCTCTCTCAGCGTTTGACATTTCCATAATGGCACTACAGCCAGAATGGGGCAGTCGGCAGTTAATGATAAGATATCTAGCTTCTCTGCTTTTTAGACAACAATTTCGGTATTGTCAAGTGACTCGTGGCACATGACCACGACGTAGGCAGAAGCGATGAAAGGACTACAACGCTGTTTCAGTACTTCATGGAATTAAGCGGTCCTGCTCTGAGCATGCATTGGCAGTAAGAACGCCTTCCGGCAGTCGAGGGTTTTGGTGATGCCAAATGAAGGTTGACTGACCACAACAGTTTAAAAGGGTACAAAGGATAACCCCAATTTGAGGATTGCAGTCTACTTTGAAGACGTGCCTACTTGTCCGTTGAAGTTGCAAACAACAAATACTGTCACGGTTCGAGAAGAACACTATTGAGTGTGCAAAAGTGTGAAGACATGATTGTCGAGTTTCCCCTGAAGAAGTTCTTATATTTTTCTATACTGTTGGAATAAGAATGAAACATGTTGGGTGTTTTGGCGGTGTATAATATGACAGCGCTTTCCAATGAATTATTGATTTAATTAAACCTTTGTGGTCGTATACACAAGGATTTGCCTAATAGGATTATTATATGTATTAGGAGAGCAACCTGCAAGTTGGGAGTTCTCCAGTTTTTGTATCCGACAGATGTGTTTCATTTCAAATGGGGTCACTTTTGCACTTTGTGAGATAAAAATAAGGAATCTCTTTTTATGGCGGAAGATATTCTGCACTTTGTCTTTTTAAATTGTTTCGAATCTGTTTTTATATAATGATATAATAAAGTTTTGTAATTTATTGATTCAGTCTGCATGGTGATATTGTTCCATTTCTCGTAGATGTATAAGAGAATGGGTTCTTGTTCTCCTTAAGGGTTTTCAGCATGGAGGCAACGAGATTCCTAAATTGAGAAGCTGTCGCAAGCTATTAATTGGGGACGAATCTCGGGGCTGTTAAGTTTCCCCAGTGTCTTTCTATTGTTTTTTGCTTGTATATATTTTCCCAAGCTTTTTTACTTCTGGTCTTGCTGCTCTGGATTAAATGTTTCTTGACTGAAAGAACAGAAACAGTATGGATAAAGCCATTCAAATCTGCACCGCAGGACTCCACCTGTGGAGTACCACAAGGATCCTCGCTATCACCACATCGATTCCCACAATCTCACCTGCTACAACTACGCAGACGATACCCAGATCATCCTTAAAATCCCCAAATCACTGGGCTCCACCTGCCCAGATCTGTCATCATGCAGTCCAGCAACATTTACCACTGGATCACGACCAACCACCTCATTCTCAACCAAGGGAAAACAGAAATCCTAGTCTGTGGGAAAATTGCGCTCCTTCCCCAACCAATACCCTCGCCTCACTCTCCAAGCCCCCTACCCACTTCCACGACAGTGAAAAACCTCGGATGCACGCTTGACACTGTTTTAGCCCTCTCCCAACACATCAACTCTAGATCCAGAACCTGTTTCCTCCACCTACGCATCCTCGGGCGTGGCTTCCCATACCTCACCTATCCTCAAATATTCTCTGCCATCATATCCATTATCCTCTGCCGAGTAGACTACGCAGACTCTCTTTATCTACGAGCGCTGGCATTCCAGCTAAGGAAACTGCAAAGAATCCAAAACGCTGCAGCCCGCCTGCTCATTAACCTCCCTCCCAGAGAACATATCAGCCCTACACTAAAAGTCCTCCACTGGCTCCCTATTAGTTGACGATCCACCTTCAAAGCCATGTGCATCACTCACCGTGCCATCCACAACACCGGGCCGGAATTCCTCCAAGACAATCTTGCTTGCTACCACCCACCCATGCAGGACACTTGGATCCGGCACAGCATCCCTCCTAATTGTCCCCCATTACAACTGCACGAGACTGTGTGGATCCGCCTTCTCCGTCCATCTGTAATGCTCTGCCCCTCCATATCCGTAACATTGACAATCACCTGGCATTCAGAAAAGCCCTCAAAACCTGACTCGTTCCTTCCTCCTCTTGAAGCATTCCTGCACTCTATGGTATGACTGACCTATCCACCGAAGCATTGGCCCAATGCTCTACCACACACCTATTGCCCCCCTCATTCCTACGGATGCTGTCAGCGCTTGCAGTGGCAACCCGCAATAAACTCACCCAATTCCCCCCCCCCCCCTGCACTCACAAACCAGAATATCGTACAGCACTCCACTGTCCCGCCAGCCAGAGCCTCCTCCCACTGCTCAGGTTCTCGATCTAGCTGGAGAGACCAGAAAAGCGACATTGCACATGAAATCCATATATCCATCTAAGTTTAATGTGCGTATATATAACCTGCACCACGTGCATTATAGAATGCAGCTATGGCTATGCAAATCCGTTCTAGCAGCCCGCATAGCCATCGCCACTGAAACCCTTGACTTACCTCAACACCTCTGCCATTAGTATAGAGTGACAGCCTACGAAAAATGTCATTCTAGCTGGGCACACATCGAGTCTTCTGCACTAGCACCCTATCCTAAACAATCAACCGCACCCGCCCACGTGCCTGACCTATGGGTTGCTTACTGGAGCCTAGCCAGCCCTCCTAAGCCCAACCTGTAAAAATGCACACATGCATCTTAAAGCTAACTCTTAGAATCTCCCCCGAGGGCTTTCCAACCACAAAGTGCGTTGAGGCCATGCTATGCAAGGGGTCGCCTCACCCAATGTGTTCCTCTTGCAGGCAGCCACCCCCAGGGTTGGGATCAGGTAGCGACTGCCCTTCCCTGGCCACATGGGGAGAGACTCTTCCCAGGGAGACAGTGATGACATCGCTAGATTCATCACCAGTGGCTTTCCCTGAATAGTCTGCCGAATGCCAGGGGTTTTGTTGAGTTAAATGTTCACCTTTAATGTCCCTGCAACCAGTGTTTTCCCTGAATATGACTTGTGAAGGAACATGGGTACTGTGCATGTAACAGTAGGGATAGTATTACTGGAACACCCCTGTCAATGCCCTTTTCGACTTCAAAAACAAAATATAATGTAATACTCTGCTCCAACCACTAGATGTCGGCCTATGCAAAGCATGTGAATCCAAGTTGTGATACCAGCAACATAAAGACTATTTTGAATGGATTGTACCCTCCCACGTATTCCTCATCTTATGATATTTGTATCCTGCCAGCTTCGCTGCTTTGGAAAAATAATTCTCGGCAGATCCTTGACGACTTTGTCGACCCATCAGCGCCGACTGCTTCGACATCGAAGCCAAAAGCGTCTTTGACGCCTTTGTCGAAGACATCATCAGTGTCCTCGAAGATTCCTTCGATACCATCGAAGGTTCCTTCGATTCCTTTGAGCCAAACTCATGAACAGGAAAGGAGATTTACTCCTTTACCTAAATCAGACTTCTTTAAGTCTGACTTCTATTTTTGAAGAAAGTGGCTCTGAAGAAGAGGAAGTCTCTCCTTTTAGAGTACTAGAGAGGTTCCTCACGAATTAATCCATCCAGAATCGAAAATGAGACGTGTGACACCCTTCACTCTGCTAGTGGCATTGATACGTCACCTGAGCTGGAGTTTCAGAACCTGACCCTGCAGAACATGCAGATTCAGGGCACAGGAGTTTAATGAATAGAGTGGTGGAATACATGGGGTGGGGTAGAACCTCACCCACTTTTGATCAGGATGATATGACTGACATACTTGATCAGGGCCCCCAGAAAGATCCAGTTCTTCCCTTCCAAAGAACGGTAGAAAAAAACTGGGAAGTTCCTGATACTATTGCTGCGGTCAACAGTCATATTCCTAAGAAGTATAGAACTTTTAGTTCTGATCCTGATTAGTTAAGCAGACATCCCACTCTAGAAAGTCTGGTTATTCAGGCTGCAACTTCCTCAAGACAGACAGCATATCCATCTATCCCCCCGGAGATCCCCGGGTCCGCGCTTAGAAACCTCCGTGTGTTTAAGCGCGTTATAAATACGTAACTAAGATAAAAAACACAATTACGAAACTAAGAAAAACAAACAATTCCTGTAACAGCGCCTCGATGCCTGCGGGCTGTGTGAGCGCTTTATAAATGTAAATAAATAAAGATAAGAAGGTGGATGCTTGGGCCCGTAAGGTCTTTACCTCGGGTAGCATGGCTCTCAAGTCAACTAATGTCACCTGTACCCTGGCCAGGTTCACCCATACCCTGTGGGACTGCATTTCGGCGGCGGCTGAACATATTCCGGAAGGCGAAGAAAGGGAAGGCTTCCTGAATATTGTCAAAGACGGAAAGGAGGCAATGGGGGAATGCCTCCAGTCTGGACTGATACTGCTGATAGTATCAGCAGATCCATGGCTGCATGCACAGTGCTAGGCAGATTTGTGTGGTTGAGGAAGTCTGGGTTTGCACCAGATGTGCAGGCCAGACTTCTCAACATGCCTTTTGATGGCTTAAGGCTGTTTGGTAGTAAAGCTGATGAAAGCTTAGAAAAACTGCAGACCTCAAAAGCGCCAGCTAAATCTCTTAGCGCCTCCATGCGACAGCCTCAGAAACCTTATTCGGGCTCTTCTTCTGGAGAGGTCGTTCTTTTCGGTGCTACTCCTCTTTTGGTACAGGAAGAGGACAGGCCATTCAAAGAGGCAAGAGAAATGTTGCTCGTGGTGGACGAGGAAAAAGTGAAAAACCATCCTCGGGAACAGCGTCCTTGCCCTCAGCCGCTCCTGCAGCCGCCTCCAAATCACTCTGAGGCCTTATCACACAAAACCCCAGTGGGAGCCAGGATCTCTCAGCATCTGAAAGAATGGCGGGGCATTACTTCAGATGCTTGGGCACTGGAGACAGTAGCTCAGGGTTACTGCCTTCCCTTCCTAAAAATGCCTCAGGACCATCCACCGGGAACCAACTCTGTCAAAATTCCAGATCCGCTCCTGTGCACAAAGAAGCAAGGGTTGGTACTCCCGATACTCTCTCATCCCAAAAAAGGACGGAGGATTGAGACCCATCTTGGACTTAAGAAACTTGAACAAGTTCCTCAAGAAGGACAAGTTCAAGATGGTGACCCGTTCTCAGATCCTTCAGGCCCTCCAGCTTCAGGATTGGATGGTATCATTGGATCTCCAGGGTGCTTACTTTCATGTGCCAATCCATCACAAGCACTGTTAGGCAGAATTATCTGCAGTACCCTCTGGGAACACTACACACAATTAGGACTACAAGTGGCAGCACAAATTCACCTTTGGTACAAGCCTGTACTACACAGTAAAGTGGTAGCAATGGCTGAGCAGCCAGACTTATCTCAAGAGTAAGTTAGCAGTACCAATAGTTACACAAAGGACAGCAGTTACTATGATTCAGGCAAACACTGACTCAAGGTTTCCAAGTAAAAGAATATACATTTATTTACTCTTCAGTTGTATAACATTTCACCAAAGTGAAGCAGTTCAAAAATCACTCTTAATACACCACACCACTCCCAATACTTTCCAGACAAGTTAAGCTCACAAAATGAAGTGAGAGCAAAATGGCACTCAAATAATTAAAAATTGAGTGAAAGACAAAATTAGGCAGAAAGCAAGCAGTACCAACAGGTGAGTAAGCAGGGCAATCTAGAAAGAGGAACTATAGTGATGGAATCAGGTCAAACAGGCTTAGGGCCAAAGTCAATAGGACAAAAGTCTTTTGCTCAAGATCACACAGTTCAGGGTAGTTCACGGTTAAGTCTTTGCCAAGAGTTCAGAACGAAGTTGGTCAGCAGAAAAGTTAGCTTAAAGAGAAGAGAAGGACAAGCCCTCGGATTGGCGAAAGGTTTTGCACCCTTCCACCGTGGCTGGATGAAACGAACAACCGGATGTTGAACAGTACCTTAAATGGAGAAGAAGCGGTGGCTGCGGCGGACGTTCCTGGTAGTTCCAGCAGGCTCACGGTTCCTGAAGCAACTGTCGGACTAACACAAAGTAGGAAGACTGAAGGGTCCTGCACTACCCAGGGAAGAAACCAGCAGCAGAGCAAAGCAATGAATAAAAGGTGTGCTCCTTAAAACCCAAGCAGGGTCTGACCTTCCTGGCTATCCGGCCCACTGTAGCTCTGTACAGCGAATATGACCAGAAGAGGGGGTCCTGGCTTGAGGTTTGGGTGAACTGGTTGATCCCACCAGCTCAAGGGGAGAAGATTCTTGGAAGATCCTCTGTTGTTGGAGTCTGAAGATTCAGACCTGCAGCAGGGCTTCACCGGGCATTTCAGTCGTTGTAGGGGTCCTCTTCTGTCAGCTCCTCTTCGGTTCTCTCGTTCCACTGGCAACTCTGCTCTTCCAGACCCAGAGACCTGCTTTTTATGCAGTTTTCCACCATTCACACAGCCTGGCTGTGAATCGCACAGCAGGGTGGCTGTCCTGGCGGACAGTCACCCAGCCAATCAAACAGGAGTGCGACTTGGGTTACTAAGGGAACCCATGCCAGGGGTCCTAAAACCCCTCCCTCACATCCTGCCTACCCAGACTTTCAGGCGCCTAAAGGAGGGCTTCTGTGCAGAAGCCTGTGAAAAGACTGTGAACAAAGGAACCAAACCTGGTTTGGCGCATAGACGCGAACACAAAGACTTTTCCAAAAAGAAATGGTGACTAAACCCAGCTGGAGCAAAATTAAAAACAATATGGTCAAGCGGATTTAAGTTCGAGGTTACCAACATAGCGTAAAACAATACCATGGTTATTTAAGATAACCGCGGTAGAAAAAATAGGGTAGTTACCATTGCCACCAGCCAAGTCTTAATGGAAAGGGAGCAAGACAATGCTCCAAGAGAAACGGACAAAAAGGGATAAGTAGTAACCCTTTCCAGTACTCCATTTAAGATGGTTTGTACTGGGTCTGTGGTTTTAGAAGAGACTAGTAAAGTTAATGGCAACTTTACATGTTCTGGGGGACAGTAGTCAGCCCCAGAAAATGGAGTCAGAGTTGGGAACTCTAAAAAGACAACCCTGTGTCACTGCACTGAAGGTGCTGTGTAACACACAGTAAAGAGATGATGCCTGTGGAGTAGGTGAGGCTCCACAGTCTATGAACACAAAAATGTTAAACACACACAGCAAAACACATGTAAGAGTGGGAAGAAAGGCTCACGCTCTTACCAGGTGAAAAAACTAAATCCTAGAAATCCAGCAAAGCTGCTGAGGGACTCGCTAGGTAAGGGAAATTAGCCATATATGAGAATTCTCTCTAACAAGCACAGAGAGTACCTGAGGTTCGCGGTTGGCGGTTCTCACTATCAGTTTCAAGTTTTGCCATTTGGGCTGACCTGCGCCCGAGGGTTTTCACCAAACTGATGGTGGTTGTGGCAGCGAGTCTCAGGAGAGGGGGGAATTCACGTCTACCCCTACCTGGACAATTGGTTGGTCAGAGCGCGTTCTCCCGAACAAGCTTAGGAACATCTGTCGATCACCTGTCACTTCCTTCACAAACTGAGCTTCTCCCTCAATTTCAAGGAGTCGCACATGATACCACCCCAAAGGCTCCAGTTTATCGGAGCAGTTTTGGATACTTCCTCGGGCAAAGCCTTGCCTCCCGAGGTGAGAGCTCTCCACATTCTGCAGATGGTAACAAAGTTCCAGAATGCCCAGCATCTGCCGGCCTTCGATTTTCTGAGCTTGCTCGGCCTCATGACATCCTGCATTTTTCTGGTGCCAGAGGCCAGATTGAGAATGAAATCCCTTCAGTGGACCCTCAGAACTCAGTGGTCCCAATTATCAGGGAATATGTCGTATCTTCTGCAAGTCCCGAGCGCAGTTGCTCAGGATCTACTATGGTGGGCTTGCAACGACAACATCCTCAACGGAGAATCGTTTTGGCAACCATGGCCGGAGATAACAGTAGTAACGGATGCCTCACTCACGGGGTGGGGGGCCCATACCAACGATCTGACAATCAGCGGTTGTCAGTCTCCACCGGAGTACAAACTACACATCAACCTATTGGAGTTGAGGGAAATCAGACTAGCGCTGAAGGCCTTTCTGCCCTCTGTACAGGGAAAGAATGAACTCCCCCAGAAAGAATGAGCTCCCCCCACTTCCAGGCAGCTACACAGGTGAGGGGGCAGGAGCCCATCTCCCTCGTGTGCATAGTGGACCCATCCAGACTGCAGCCACGGCGACGACTGCAGCCACGACGACGACTGCAGCAACAGAGATCCACTTGGATTAAATCGAACTATAGCCCCAGCAGCCCGTGGCCACCATCTGACCCTGCAGATCAGCACGCTTCTTTGTGCACAAATGGCCCGAGGCACCCGACCCCACACCACGCTGCGGCCTGCCTGACCCTACAAAATGGCCGGCGCAACGTGGTATGAGAGCGAGGCTCTCGGTTGCTAAGCAACCCATCTACACATCTTTGATCCCGCCCCACCGGCAGGTGGAAGCCGGTGGCGGAATAAGGCCAGGATAAAGGCCATCGCCCCCTGTTTGCCCCTGTTCGCTCCGGTATGCGACTTCAATGCATGCTCCAAGTGAAATGGCTTGCCCCATCCTACTACTCGGAGGTGTTCCTGAACGTCTACTCCCAGGTGAGCGCGTACGTGTCTATCAGCCTTCACTAGACACGAGGCTCAGGCGCCTACTATCGCGCTGTTATTCCAGATTGAATTCCAGCATCCCTGCCTCCTTACTACACCGCAATGGACATATAGGGACCAGGACCTCGTACCTTCCCAACAAAAGACCCTGCATGACCCAGCAGCCCAAGACTCACAAGGAGTCACACCATGCACGCTCTCCCACCTTTCCCCCCCGTTACCAACAACGGTCTTGCGGCCACTAGAGCCGCAGTTCAGCTGAGCACTACTTCACAAGTCACCCCTATGAAAGTAAGTCAATCCTGTGTTCAATCTGTGACTGCACATTCTGTAATGCCACCCAATATTTTGGTATGCACTGCTGTTACTGCCCCATCCTGCCACAATGCGGATACCTGTACCATTGCTAATGCTGAAATTTGTGCGACCGCTGATACTGCCCCACCCTGCCACAATGCTGATACCTGTACCATTGCTAATGCTGAAATTTGTGCGACCGCTGATACTGCCCCATCCTGCCACAATGCTGATACCTGTACCATTTGCTAATGCTGAAATTTGTGCGACCGCTGATACTGCCCCACCCTGCCACAATGCTGATACCTGTACCATTGCTAATGCTGAAATTTGTGCGACCGCTGATACTGCCCCACCCTGCCACAATGCTGATACCTGTACCATTGCTAATGCTGAAATTTGTGTGACCGCTGATACTGCCCCATCCTGCCACAATGCTGATACCTGTACCATTTGCTAATGCTGAAATTTGTGCGACCGCTGATACTGCCCCATCCTGCCACAATGCTGATACCTGTACCATTTGCTAATGCTGAAATTTGTGCGACCGCTGATACTGCCCCATCCTGCCACAATGCTGATACCTGTACCATTTGCTAATGCTGAAATTTGTGCGACCGCTGATACTGCCCCACCCTGCCACAATGCTGATACCTGTACCATTGCTAATGCTGAAATTTGTGTGACCGCTGATACTGCCTCACCCTGCCACAATGCTGATACCTGTACCATTGCTAATGCTGAAATTTGTGCGACCGCTGATACTGCCCCACCCTGCCACAATGCTGATACCTGTACCATTGCTAATGCTGAAATTTGTGTGACCGCTGATACTGCCCCATCCTGCCACAATGCTGATACCTGTACCATTTGCTAATGCTGAAATTTGTGCGAGCGCTGATACTGCCCCATCCTGCCACAATGCTGATACCTGTACCATTTGCTAATGCTGAAATTTGTGCGAGCGCTGATACTGCCCCATCCTGCCACAATGCTGATACCTGTACCATTTGCTAATGCTGAAATTTGTGCGAGCGCTGATACTGCCCCATCCTGCCACAATGCTGATACCTGTACCATTTGCTAATGCTGAAATTTGTGCGAGCGCTGATACTACCCCATCTTGCCACAATGTAGATATTTGTACCCCTGCCAGCAAACCTAGTCAACCACTAGATACTATGAACCTTGCTCTTTCTGACCACACTCATCGTCCCACACACACCTTACAGCAACTCTCTCATAAGGCTTACACTGCAGCCAGCAAACGCCATAACTTTAACAATACTCTTCCGACATTTCCAATACCAACAATTCACCCAATAGCACACACCTTAAATGCACACTGATTAACGCACGCTCCATTAATGCCATGCACTAGACATCCACAACCCCATATCAACACAAGACCTGGATATCCTCATGATAACCGAATCATGATATGATATGATATGATAAGGCATTTGTAACGCGCCTATACACAAGTGTTTCAAGGCGCGACAAGGCAGGGGGGGGGGGAAACAAGGGGAGACAGACAACGATCTTACTAGGCCAGGTGTCATTCAGATCGCACAAGTGCAAGGGTAGAGGGGAAGGGAAAAGTGCATGGGGGAAAGGGAGAGGGGAAAGTGCAGTACAGGGTTATAAGCATACAGCATACAGGATAAATAACAAGGGCCAGCTGGTGGCAAGTGCGAGGTAAGTGCAGACAAGTGCTGGGAAGGGGGGCTGTATGGATGCAGACACAGTCCCGTAGTGCAGGGGTTGTCATGGAGGCAGTGCAGGGGAGAGTGGCTGGGCCGAGAACGGTGAATGGCCCAGTTGCAGATTCAGTGCAGTTTCAGTAGTATTAGCAGGGGAGAGGGGGAGAGAAAGCGGAGGCAAAGAGGAAGGTTTTGAGGTGCTTCCGGAACCGGAGGTGGTTCTCCTCAAGTTTCAGGGAGGTAGGAAGGCTGTTCCAGAGGGAGGCCCCTGCAGTGGAAAGAGATCTGCCCCAACTCGTTGTTTGGAGAAGCGGCTGGCCCTGAGGGAGTTGGAGGCGGATGAGCGAAGAGCTCGAGAAGGAAGATATTTAGGAAGAGAGAGTTGAAGGTATTTTGGCCAAGGCCCCAGACGGCCTTGTGGACAATGCAGAGGGTTTTGAACTTGATCCTCGCAGTCACTGGGAGCCAGTGTAGTGATTTCAGTCCTGGAGAGATACGGTCCCTGGGCTTGAGGCCAAGGACAAGTCTTGCAGTCCTGTTCTGGATGAGTTGCAAAGGGCGGAGAGTAGAGGCGGGCAGATTAAGATGGCTTCATGAAGCCTCAGGCCCTGCACCAACTCTAGCCCTTCCGCCAGGATACACCATCATCAGACAAGACTGCACCACCCTAGGCGGTGGAGTAACCTTTATAGACAAAAACGCCCTTGAAATTAGGAAAACAAAGGCAACATCGAAAACCGTGACTACCTACTCACTAAAATCAAACTATCAGACCACTGCACCTAGTCTACCATCCACCTGGTCCCATAGGCGACTTCCAAACTACCCTGAATGACCTCCGCTCCAACAACTTGAAACTCCACACAAAAGCCATACTACTAGGCGACCTCAATCTGGGCCTCAATGATGACGGCGATCAAGCAGCCAAAACACTCAACACAGCACTCGAAACCCTCGTGTTTACGAACACCATCACCACTCCCATGCACATACAAGGTCGATCCCTTGACTGGATAGCTCAGAATAACTGTCCTATCTCCATCACTGCTAACATCCCCATCCCATGGTCAGACCACCATGCTATTCGATTCAACATCCCCACCACCAGGAATAACAAAACTCCTGAGCTACCCATGCCCAAAGCACTCACCAGAAGCTCCAGGAAGCTCACCAAAGACAACCTTATTCCATTCGTAGCCAGGCCGGCATTCAGACCCCCTTTTTCAGCTGATCCTGACGTCCTAGCAAGATCCTACAACACAGCCATTAAAGCAGCTATCGAAGCCATTGCACCACTCAAACCACGCAAGGCCAAGCCTAAAAGCCACACCAACGCTTGGTTTACCCCAGACCTCCTTGTACTCCGCTCTGAGAAACGGGCAGCACTGACCCTCTGGTAAACCACACGCACGGATGAAGCAAAACTCAACTTCAAAACCAAAACAAAAGAGTATAAAAAAGCTATAATTGGGGCCAAAGCCATTTCCTTCAAAGCCAAAATCCTAGAGGCACAATCCAACACAAAAGGAATCTTCTTGATTTTCTGAGATCTAGAAACCCCCACACCTACACCTCAGAACTTCACCAAAGATAAAACTTGGTGCGATGACATCCAATCAGCTATGAACAATAAGCTCAATACCCTCTAAACCAAAATTCAAAGAACCAGGCAAACACTCAACATCCCGACCACCAACAGCACACCACCACCCCCACCTACGGCATCAAATTCCTTCTCCTTTAAGGACATCACAGAATCTGATCTAATCAGCATTATGAAAACCATCAAGCCATCTAATTGCAAAGGAGACATATGCCCAGCCACACTCATCAAAGACTGCACCAGCCATCTTGCCCCCTTCCTCATAGCCTTTGTTAATGACTCATTTGCCACAAGCAAAGTCCCCTCTTGCCTGAAGGAAGCCTGGGTCCGCCCTCTCATAAAGAAACCCTCCCTCGACCCTTGCAAATCCAACAACTACCGACCTATTACCACGGTCCCCTTCCTTCTCAAAATCTTGGACAAGGCGCATACGTACAGGTGCAACAATTCATTGAGGAAAACAAACTTCTCGGGCTGCGCCAATCAGGCTTCCGCCCAGGTCACGGGACTGAGTCAGCATTACTTGACCTAAAAAACCAAATGGACGACGCAAGAGATAAAGGGAAGCCCGCTCTCCTCTTCCTTCTAGATCTATCGACGGCCTTCGACCTCGTTAACCACCAAGTCCTATGACACCACCTATCCACTACAGCTAACCTCTCTCCTAATGCCACAGCATGAATCGCCTCCTTCCTACAAGGGAGGACCATGCAAGTCTTCTCAGACCTTGCCTCAGCCTCACCCACTGTTATCCTATGCGGTGTTCCGCAAGGCTCTTGCATCTCGCCTACCCTCTACAACATCTTCACTCAACCCCTATTCCTCATCCTTGACTCCCTCGGTATCTCGCACACTAACTACGCTGACGATACCCAGATCCTCCTCACCCTAACAGGAGACTGATACCGACTCTAAAACGCTTAACAACATCTACAACACAATTCAAGCATGGATGAAGCCAACGGCTTATGCCTCAACTCAGACAAAACTGAACTTCTCATAGTGGGCTCCAAAGAGACACTCAAGAACCTTGACTCACAGTTCACCCACTTTACAATTGACAGCATAAAAATCCCAGTGGCCAACGCAGTGAAGACACTAGGTGTCTATCTGGACTCAAATCTAACAATGACCAGACAAGTGAACGCCATCACCACAACAGCAGCCTATCATGCCAAACTGCTCATAGCAGCCAGAGCCTTTCTATCAAAGGATAACTGCATCACAATCGCCAGAGCCATAACAGGGTCAAGACTTGACTATTGTAATGCTCTCTTCTTGGGCACTTCTTCCAAGAACTTAGCTAAACTTCAAACGATACAAAACAACGCTGTCAGAACAGCCACTGGAATACCCAAAAAAGAGCACATCACAGAGGCGAGAAAACAGACACACTGGCTCTCAGTAAGAGGAAGAGTGGTATTCAAAGCACTTGCCATCACCCACTAATGCATCCATCTCACTGCTCCACCCTATCTCTCAGACAGGATGCACCTCACCAGATCATCCAGGCCTACCAGAACCCCATACACAAACATGCTCACGACCCCTAGAGTCAAAAGAGCCAGAGCAGGTGGGGCCAGCTTCCCATACCTAGCTGCACTACACTGGAATGCCCTACCACCACCCCTGCGAGCAGAAGTCTCTCACCTAGCATTCCGAAAATCTATGAAAGCCATGCTCTTCAGCTGACGTTTGTAAATCTAGCCTGCACCCCGCCTTCACTGTTACGCTTCAATGTGCCCTAAACATAAAATCATTTTGAATGATTGTGTAACAAATACTGTGCAACAAATTCTCAATGTACAACCATTTCAGCATATACCGTCATCTGACATGTAACCTTGCGTAACTAAGTCTGCCACAAGTAACGGTGCCATAATGCCTTTGGGCTGTATGAGCGCTATACAAATGTAAAAAATAAAATAAAAATAATGTCCTGATAATGACGGACAACACGGTGGCCATGAACTACCTCAACAAGAGAGGAGGCGTAGGATCACTACCACTGTGCAGAGAGGCAATGCAGCTCTGGTTCTGGGCAATACGAGAAGGAATCTCTCTGTCGGCAGTTCACCTAGCCGGCAAGCAGAACACAGCGGCAGACGCTCTGAGCAGGCAGAGCAGTCTCCCACGAGTGGGAGCTAGCTAGGGAAGTCCTTCTGGAGATCTTTGTCCTTTGGGGAACCCCTCAAGTGGATCTGTTCGCGACCACGGTAAACCGGAAGTGCGAACAGTACCGCTCAAGGGAATTTCCTCCAAGAGTAGCTCTAGGAGACGTGTTCATGGTGGACTGGAAGTTTCCACTTCTGTACGCGTTTCCTCCAGTCCCCGTGATTCCTCCAGTAATCAGGAGGTTGAGAAAGTTCAGGAAAACCATGATCCTAATTGCCCTGGATTGGGCCAGGTGTTACGACGGGTCTTCGGAAGACCTCGCTCTGGCATCGTTGGAGGTTACAGCCAAGAACGAGGGTCTGTACCTCCAACATGGAGCCCGAACCGAGAAGGAGCATGTATAGCTTTTCAGGACGAGAGCGAGGCTCCTCCGACCCCCCACCCCCCACTGGAATCACTATATGGATCTGAAAAAGGCAGGAGAACAGCGCGTTGCTACTGTTTACAACAGCTACGCTCCGTGAGTTATCGTCTCTGCGATACGCGTCTCACACTACATTGTTTTTTGCTTCTACTTGTGATTTCGTACTCGCCTCTGCTTACATTTCTCTTCAGGGACACTCTGCCTTTCTGATTCGCTTGTCCCAGCCTCGCACACACTACCGGCTCGAATACGTGGTTTAAACCCGCGTCAGGCCATTGTAAGCAATCCCTTTCTCTGGCTTAGCATACACCAGCAGTCTGTACTTTCTTTCTATTAACATTTGCTGTCTCCCCTGTCCGTATCCAGCACATACAAGTCACGTTTCGGTGCAGTCACAACTCCCCCGAGGTCCCATCCTCAAAGTACCTCCACCAGCATTCTCCGAGGTAGGACCCTCTGGCAGTTTTATATCCTTTCCTGACATCTCCGCTTTAATACATTCTACAGAAACCCTTTTCTTTTCTTTAAACTTGCACAGACTGGATCCTGTTCCTAGCGACCGGAGTCTCTTCACAATAGCCCTCGAGAATTCCTCTCGGGTACCTTCCCTGCAGTCTCACTATTTACCCTAGAGTGGTTATTTCTAAAGACTATTGGGGTAACACTATTCTTTCCATCCCTCCAGAAAGGGCTGTTTGATTAACCATTCAAGAAGACTTATCCCGACACTCCCCTGCAAGACTTTCGTACTCCATCGCTAAGGATCAACGAGGCCAGTCACCCCTTCAACTCTCGACACCGGGTTTTCTTCCTGCAAGAGGGTTTCCCGGAGGCCTCCTTTCGGCACCTGTGTTGGAAGGTGTTGCAAGGAAGTTTCCGGTAAGCTTACGCGCACTCCTACAAACCGAAGACAAGGTAGGAAGTTTCTTATTGTGGCCTGCAAGGTTGTTTTGGTGTTTCTCCAACGAAAAAGAGGAAACATGGTTAAAGAATAGCGAAAATCTGTTACAGATATCAATGCCCAAAGAAATTATTCCTTTGAAGACCGCTAGAAAAAGGCATTACAGGCTCAACAATGGAACAACAAATACAGCAATTGGTAGCCGCAATGCAGAATTTATCTGCAGAGGTTCAACAATTGAAACAAGAGAATGCCACGCTAAGACAACAAGCAGGGCGTTCTGCGCAGAGTTCAGAAGTTCCGCCAGGGCCACTACCAGGAGGGCGCTTTGATGGTAACCCACATGCCGACAAAGAGTTTTTAGAATCATGTACCGTCCAATTTGCATTCAAGGCGTCCTTTTTCACCACCGATAGGGATAAGGTGGGGCACATGATTGCCCAGATGAGTGGCTGCCTTAGCCTGGGCTACTCCGTCACCAATAACCCTATTCTTGATTCTTATCCTGCATACTGTAATAGTATACGCAGCATGTTTAGCCGACAGGAAGTGGTAGTAGCTTCACAAGAGAGACTTCTAGACCTAAAACAGGGGAATCAAGATATACTGGCTTATATTACTGCATTCAAAAGAATGGCCGCGGATACTTCCTGGGCCGATGATGCTTTGATGACCCTATTTAGGCGCAGTCTCTCGGAAGATCTAAAGGATAAAGTATCCCGAGTTCCCCGACCCACTAACCTCACTGAATATATTGCATTGGTCATGCAATTCTCCAGGAGAGAAACCGAGAAAAACGAAAAGGGAAAAAGCCCCCGATCCCATACAGAGGTGTTTTCCTCTCCTAAACCAAGTCCCACAGAAGAACCTATGCAATTAGGGATAGCTAGAGGTCCATTATCGCCCGTGGAGCGAGCCCGAAGGAGATCCCATGGATTATGCATGTACTGTGGGTCTAACAGTCACACAATCAAGGAATGTACTCTGATTCCTCCCCGAAAACCGGGGCCGGGAAACGCCATCACCTGACCGTAAAGGGGACGACGGTTTCAGGTTTTTCAGCAGCTATTAGTCCCTTCCCTCACACTTCACGAGGACTTTCAGCCCAGTCATCAAGAAGTATTATGATTAGTTTAGGAGTCACTCTGTCATGGGACAGCATTTCCTTAATCAGTGTTCCAGCCCTGATAGACTGTGGGGCCGCAGGCAATTTTATCGACGATGCCTGGGCACAAACCCATAACCTACCTCGGGTCACCAAAACTATGGCCATACCTGTAGAGCGTGTGGATGGAAGTCCTCTCACTTCAGGACCCATTAAAGATCAGACCAAACCCTTGAAAATGACCATGGCTTCTCATCAAGAAAGTCTTGAGCTAGACATAATTAGGACAGCCCACTATCCAGTTATTTTAGGGTTGTCCTGGCTACGACACCATAATCCCTATATCAATTGGACAGCCGGTACACTTTTCTTAGGGTCAGAACAATGTATACAACATCATCAAACTGTTAAAGCCCCTTCACTAGACCCGAATTCAGGGACGGACGTTTGCAGTACTATGGTCAACAAGATTTCCTCCTTGCCTATAGAGCATGGGTGCACAACATACGGCCCGCGGGCCAGTTGCGGCCCGCCATGCCCTTTTGACCGGCCCGCGAGGCACAAAGACTTTCCTAATGGAGGGCGGCCCGCGGCCACCCTCCATTAGGAAAGTCTTTGTTGTCTTCCGGGCCGGTGAAAACACTGGCCCTCATTGGCTCAGCACACACACGCACCACGTCGCTTCTACGAGCCACGTAATGCGTGTGTGCTGCACCAATGGAGGGCCAGCACTACGGCTGGCGTGGTCCATAAGGCTTGATGCCGGAAGGCATTTCAGCCTTGGACCACGCCAGCCTTAGTACGATTCCAGCGTTCCAGCTTACCTGCCGCTTACCTGCCTGCCTTCCAGCACGTCTCCGGTAAGTGGTCTGTTTGTGTTTGTGTGTCGGGTTTGTTTTGCTTTATGTTTGTGTGTGTATGTTGGGGGTGGGGGGGTGTCGGATGTGTATGAATGTTTGTATTTGAATGTATTGTGTGTATGTTAAGATGCGGGGGTGGGGGGGTGTCGGATGTGTATGAATGTTTGTATTTGAATGTATTGTGTGTATGTTGAGATGCGGGGGTGGGGGGTGTCGGATGTGTATGAATGTTTGTATTTGAATGTATTTTGCATGTATGTTGAGATGCAGGGGTGGGGGAGGTGTGTCAGATGTGTATGAATGTTTGTATTTGAATGTATTTTGCGTGTATGTTGAGATGCGGGGGTGGGGGGTGTCGGATGTGTATGCATGTTTTGATTTGAATGTTTTTTGTGTGCTGATTTGGGGGGGTGGGGGGTTCGGGTATGTATGGGTGCATGCTTGAGTGTGTGTGGTAGCTGAGTTGGGGGTGGGGGGTTTGGAGTCGGAGGGATTGGGGGGTTCGGGTCTTTGTGGGTGCATGTTTTGTGTGTGTGCTGATTTGGGGGGTGGGGGGTTTGGGTCTGTATGGGTGCATGTTTGTGTGTGTGCTGAGTTGGGGGGTGGGGGGTTTGGGTCTGTATTGGTGCATGTTTGTGTGTGTGTGCTGAGTTGGGGGGTTTGGTTGGGGGTGAGGGGGCCATGGGGTCGGGGGTTTGGTTGGGGGTGAGGGGGACATGGTATCGGGGGGTTTGGTTGGGGGTGAGGGGGACATGGGGCATAGTGTTTGGTTGGGGGTGAGGGGGCCATGGGGCATAGTGTTTGGTTGGGGTTGAGGGGGGCATGGGGCATAGTGTTTGGCTGGGGGTGAGGGGGCCATGGGGCATAGTGTTTGGTTGGGGGTGAGGGGTCCATGGGGCATAGTGTTTAGTTGGGGGGTGAGGGGGACATGGGGCATAGTGTTTGGTTGGGGGTAATGGGGCCCTGGGGCATAGTGTTTGGTTGGGGGTGAGGGTGCCATGAGGCATAGTGTATCTAGGGTCAATAAAATATATATGTTAATTAAACAGGCGAGATACAATAACTAAATAGAAATAAATTATAACAATGGAAAATGTGTAGTACAAAATGTAAGTTTGAAATGCAAATAAAAATCGTTACCCCTCAAACATTCCTTTTCCATGTGTGTAGTACAAATTGGGGGTTTAAAAAGCCTCCTGCCACGCCCCGCCTACCGCCCCGCCCACATTTACTTTTCGGCCCACTATAGCCCTCATGTAAGGTACTTTCGGCCCTCTGTCAAAATCAGTTGTGCACCCCTGCTATAGAGTATGACCAGTTTCGGTCGATCTTTTCTCATTCAGAGTATTCAGAACTACCCCCTCATAGAAGGGACGATTGTGCTATAGACCTGCTCCCAGATACACCTCTTCCCTTTGGCAGGATGTGCATTTTCTCTGCAAGGGAGAAAGAAGTCCTAAAGGAATATCTACTCACCCATCTGAAAAATGGTTTGATCACAGAATCTACTTCCCCGGCAGCAGCATCTCTGTTTTTCATTCCAAAAAAAAAGATACGTCCGAACTCCGCCCGTGCATTGACTTCCGTGGGTTGAACAAGTTCACCATCCCGGACAAATACCCAATGCCACTCATCCTGGACATACTTGAGGCAGTGCAGGGGGCCAGAGTGTACACCAAATTAGATCTGAGGGGGGCATATCACCTGAGTCGCATTAAAGCTGGTGATGAGTGGAAAACGGCATTCCGAACCCCCTTTGGGCACTTCCAATACAGGGTCATGGCCTTCGGACTTATGAACGCCCCCACCGTCTTCCAAAGATTTATGGATCACATTTTCACAGATATTAGTCTTCATTATACTATTGTTTATTTAGATGACATTTTAGTCTTCTCCCGTTCCTTGGAAGAACATCAGTTCCATGTGAAAGAGGTGCTGAAACGACTCAATTCTAACCATCTATATTGCAAGCTAGAGAAATGTGAATTTCACAAAACCACCATCTCTTATCTAGGATACATCCTCTCCCAAGAGGGAATCGCTATGGATCCTGCGAAAATCTCGGCTATTACAGAATGGCCTTCTCCACGATCCGTTAAAGACATCCAAAGGTTTTTGGGGTTCGCCAACTTTTATAGGCGTTTCATTCCAAATTTCTCCTTACTTACCAAACCCTTAGCTCTACTCTTGAAGAAAGGTACCCCATTCCTATGGACTATTGATTCACAGAAAGCATTTGACCATTTTGAAAGCCCTGTTCATTCAGGCTCCGATCCTGAAAGTACTGGATCAACAACGTCCATTCATTGTGGAATCGGATGCCTCGAAGTATGCATTGGGAGCTGTTTTGCTCCAGCCGGCTATCCATAATATTGAAAGACCAGTGGCCTTTCTGTCAAAGACTCTTTCGCCAGCTGAAATCAATTATACGGTACTCGAAGGAATTACTCGCCATCAAACGGGCGTTTGAAGAGTGGCGTCATCTCCTCCTGGGTGCGTGTTCTCCTATTGAGGTCAGAACGGATCACAACCTCCGCTCTCTACAATATGCACAAACATGCAACAGCAGGCAAGCAAGATGGGCACATTTTTTTTCCCCATATCGAATAAAGTTTACCTTTATTCCTGGGAGCACTAACCTCAGGGCTGACGCCTTATCTTGAAAAGAACTTCAAGAGAAAGTCCCTTTCCGCGCCGAACCTATGTTCCTAAAGGCAGTCTTCGTTCCAGTGGTACATCACTTCTTACAAACTCTGGAAGATAAAACCCAAGACCTGTTAACCCTAAAACCAGAACTGTGTCTCACACAGGGATTAACAAGCAGTCTGGGTCTCCTGTTCAAGGGCGTGCAGGTATACGTACCAGACGTGGATCTTCAGAAGGAAGTGTTGAGGCTGTGTCATGACTCAAAAGCAGCCGGGCATCGGGGAGTTATGAACACCCTCGAACTGATTCAAAGACACTTTTGGTGGCCATCAGTCCGAACAGACGTACGCGAATATATCGCATCATGTACAGTTTGTCTTCAGACCAAATCCCCTAGGATACCACCATTGGGTGAACTGATCACGACTCAGATTCCCACCAGGCCATGGCAAATAATCTCTACAGACTTCATTGTAGACTTACCTAAATCCGAAGGCTGTACTACCATCATTGTCACGATCGATACATTGACAAAAATGGCTCATTTTATACCATTACCTGCTGTTCCTACAGCTGCCCTGATGGCTCGAATATTCCTACAATAATGCTGCACACTCCGCAATTAAAGCAAGTCCTTTTTTCTGTATCTATGGGTTTCACCCAATTGTGTTCCCTGTTGTTCCTTCTCCTAACACAAAATTTCCAGAATTGGAGAGGATGGTAGACCTCATTCAACCAGGCCATTGCACAGCTAGCTCGGCTCTCCGGGATGCCCAGACTCAGAAGACCCAGGCGGATAAACCTCGCACTCCAGCCCCTCAGTTTCAGATTGGGAGCAAGTCTGGTTGGCTAGCAGGTTCCTTCCTAGAAGGCTTGTCCCATCTAAACTCTCCCCCAAATATTTTGGCCCATTTCCTATTACAGCCAGACAGGGACCAGTGGCCTATACCTTGCGGCTCCCCAGGTCATGGGAGTCCTATTCACCCAACATTTCATGTTTCACAATTGAAGCCCGATGTTCTGAACCAATCCCATAGAACCGCAGTAGCTTCCCCCCCTCCGGTGATGACAGACGCTGGCCCTGAATATGAAATCTCAGGAATATGTGACTCACGGTATCATCGTGGAGTCCTTCAGTATCTGGTGGACTGGAAGGGGTACTCCCCTTCTGAACGATCATGGGAGCCTGCCTCTGCCATACATGCCTCCCGTCTGATTCGTTCTTTTCATCATTTCCATCCGGGCAAGCCGGGTTTTGTCTCTCTTGGGAGGGGGCATACTGTTACGGCGGGTCTTCGGAAGACCTCGCTCTGGCATCGTTGGAGGTTACAGCCAAGAATGAGGGTCTGTACCTCCAACATGGAGCTCGAACCGAGAAGGAGCGGTATAGCTTTTCAGGACGAGAGCGAGGCCCCCCCCCCCCTCTCCGGAAACACTATATGGATCTGAAGTGGCAGGAGTATGGCACGTTGCTACTGTTTACAACAGCTACGCTCCGTGAGTTATCGTCTCTGCGATACGCATCACACTACGTTACTTTTTGCTTCTACTTGTGATTTCGTACTCACCTCTGCTTACATTTTTCTTCAGGGACACTCCGCCTTTGTTTCGCTTGTCCCAGCCTCGCACACACTACCGGCTCGAATACGTGGATTAAACCTGCGTCGGGCCATTGTAAGCAATCCCTTTCTCTGGCTTAGCATACACCAACAGTCTGTACTTTCCTTCTATTAATATCTGCTGTCTCCCCTGTCAGTATCCAGCACATACAAGTCACGTTTCGGTGCAGTCACAACTCCCCCGAGGTCCCATCCTCAAAGTACCTCCACCAGCATTCTCCCAAGTAGGACCCTCTGGCAGTTTTATCTCCTTTCCTGACATCTCCGCTTTAATACATTCTACAGAAACCCTTCCTTTTCTTTTCTTTAAACTTGCACAGACTGGATCCTGTTCATAGCGACCAGAGTCTCTTCACAATAGCCCTTGAGAATTTCTCTCAGGTACCTTCCCTGCAGTCTCACTATTTACCCTAGAGTGGTTATTTGTAAAGACTATTGGGGTAACACTAATCGAACAGCCCTTTCTGGAGGGATGGAAAGAATAACCATTCAAGAAGACTTATCCCGACACTCCCCTGCAAGACTTTCGTACTCCATCGCTAAGGATCAACGAGGCCAGTCACCCCTTCAACTCTCGACACCAGGTTTTCTTCCCGCAAGAGGGTTTCCCGGAGGCCTCCTTTCGGCACCTGTGTTGGAAGGTGTTGCAAGGGAGTTTCTGGTAAGCTTACACGCACTCCTACAAACCGAAGACAAGGTAGGGAGTTCCTTATTGTGGCCTGCAAGGTTGTTTTGGTGTTTCTCCAAAGAAAAAGAGGAAACGTGGTTAAAGAATAGCGTAAATCTGTTATACCAGGAGGACGTGGTACCTGGACCTTCTGGACATGTCCATCTGCCCTCCAATACGTCTTCCACTAAGAGAGGATCTTCTCTCGCAAGAGGAAGGTCGGGTTCTCCATCCAGAGGTCAAGAGACTCAACCATCACGCATGGTTTCTGAGAGGTTGAGGTTGGATTTTTCCGGATGACGTAATGGAGATTTTGCTTTCGGCCAGAAGGCCAGCAACAAAATCTTTGTACCGGTGTCGTTGGAACAAGTTCAGTAACTGGTGCAAAGATAAGGATGTGGACCCTTTTCAATGTGGCACCCCAATAGTGCTTTCTTTCCTATTGCTTCTAGCCAATCTGGGGCTCCAGATCGGAACAATTAAAGGATATATTGCTGCGCTGTCCATTTTCAAGCGCTCCTCGGAAGAGTTTTTTTACTTCAAAATTCCATTAATCATTCAGTTCCTGAAAGGACTTACAATGTATATCCACCAGTACTGTTGCATGTCCCAACTTGGGATTTAAACTTGGTTCTTAAATTTCTAACTTGAATATCATTTGAGCCTCTGCATTCCTGTCCATTGAGGCTTTTAAGACTAAAAACTGTCCTTCTTGTGGCATTAACATCAGCCCACAGGGTTAGTGAACTACAGGCTCTCATGTAAATCTCCATATACTACTTTTTACAAGGACAAAGTGGTTCTTAAAGGCATGGTCTAGTAAAATCTTTTATTGTCCCTACGGGTCGGCCATGTTTTTTAAGCCCAAGTGCCTCGATTTTAGAAAACTTTCCTATGGGCCTTACCTGAGTTTTCGTCCATACACTGTCCTCCACTAGTGTGTCAAACTCCACTGCCTTCCCATCTTGCCACACATCCCCCAGCGTTGCTATGCCAATCAGTTCCCAATGCTTCCGGACTATCTTCCTCAATTGCTCATCCACTCCATTCAGTGCCACAAGCGGCATCTGTGGGGACCACTGTATCGGGTTCTCCATGACCCGTCAGGCCCTTCGCCAAATCTAACTTTCGTGACCCCCCTTTTGGTTTGGTTTCGGCAACCATATCCATTCTTCTAGGAAGAACGGGACACAGGCAGCCCTCAACAATCTGGACTATGTTGTGGAGTCCTCTGATAACCACCTCGCCACATACTGCAGTTGGCTGGCCAGATAGTAAATCTCAAAATTGGGCAATTTAATGCCTCCCTGGTCATACGTGTTTTGCAATTTCCATAGTGCTATCCTGTTCCTAGTATTGTCATATAAACCCACTACATATACCCTGTAGTTTAACAAAAAATCGCTTGGTATCATGTATGGTATATTCGCAAAGTAGTGCAACAGCCTAGGTAGCACCACCATCTTTAACTATGCTACTCTCCCTATCATGGTCAGAGGGAGCTTGGCCCAGAACCTCATGCTGTTTTCAATGTTAGCCACCACCTTCTCTGTGTTTTGTTTGTATTTGACCTCAACAGAGTGGTATACATCAATCCCCAGGTATCTATAGGTCTCGGTCTCCCATTGTATTTGTAATACCGGCAGTTCCTCTTGTGGTATCCCTTTATATCTCCCCAGGGGTAATATACATGATTTCTTAGGGTTCACCGTTCTGCCAGACAGCACCGCGTATCGCCCCATTACCTCCAGAATATATTGTAGGTTCTCCTCAGGATAGCTCAAGTACAACAGCATATCAACAGCATACATTGATATCAGGTGTTACCCTCCCTTCGTGCTGATCCCTACCTCTCCATTTTGCTGCCTCAAATGTATCGCCGGGGGTTCCAATGCTAAAATAAACCGCATCAGGAACCACGGGCATCCCTGCCTAGTGCCCCTACTGAGTTGCCATCGATCTGAGATCTGTCCAAACTCGAGCAAGTGGTGTACTGTACAGCAGTTGGACCCATCTCAAGTACGTGGGCCCAACCCCATATTCCTTCAAGGCCGCCATCAACGAAGGCCATTTGACAGAGTCGAAGGCCATCACTGCATCTAATGAAATTATTGCAACCTCCTGGTTTTGTTTTCCCTTTGTTCTATAAAACGATGGAGCCTTCTAAGATTGTCGGATATGCTTCTGTACGGAACATACCCAGTCTGATCAGGATGTAGAAGTTTATTAATGACTGGTCTCAGCCTATTCGCCAGAATTGCCGTGACTATCTTGCTGTCTTGATTGAGCATGGATAGCGGTCTATATGGCCCGCAGTCCATGCATGGTTTATTAGGCTTAAGAAGCGTGATAATTGCCTCCCTCAGATTCCCACAGCGCCCCCTGTCCAACGCCTCGTTTAACATTGCTAGTAGCGGGGGGAGCAACTCCGCCTTGTATGTTTTGTAGAACTCGCTAGGGAGTCCTTCTGCTCCTGGAGCTTTACTAGTAGGTAAAAGCTTAATCACTGCTTCTAATTCCTCTAACGTGATTGGGACCTCTAAGTTCACCATTTCCACTGCCCCTAGTTTGGGAAGGCCGATATCCTTCAATGTTTCCATCAAATCAATCTCTTCTCCCTTGTCAACATCCATATAAAATCGCTGATAAAACTCTTAAAAAGGCTTTGTTGACTCCTTCTTGGGTATCTAATATTTGTCTGTTCATCCCCCGTACTGCTCTAATTGTTTGTCTGGGTGTCTCACTCTTGTACAACCAGGCTAACAGCCTGCCCGGCTTATCTCTCCCTACGTGCAGCCTTTCCACGTATTTTTTTATAGTTCAGGTTGCATAATCTCTCCCAGTACTCCCTGCAGTCCTGTTCTAATTGTTGTATGGTTCCAGCCTCCTCAGGGGAATGCCCACCTTTATTCCACCTTGTAGGCCCTTGGATTTAGATATTGCTGCTCCCCTCACCACCACCTTAAATGCCTCCCATAATGTGCCAGCCGATTCTACGCTCCCGGTGGTATGTTCAAAGTATTCCACTATTTCTTTCTTCAGGTCTTCCCTGAACACTGTATCTTTCAAAGCTTCGCCCCTAAGTCTCCATGTCGGGATCCATGCCCTGGGCGGCGGGTACTGCCATGGCACAATCGATGGCGAGTGGTCTGAGAGGACTCTCGCTTTGTATTCCGACTGCACTAGGTCCCCCTCATCTCTGGTGCAGCAAATATGTAGTCTAACCGCGTGTGTAAGTTTTGTAGGGCCGAGTAGTGAGAATATTGCCTGTCCTGTGGGTGGTGCATCTGCCATACGTCCGCTAGACGAAAGTCACTCGGCGGAGTCCTCAGGGCTTTAGCTACTTACTGGGGTAGGCTTCTCTACCTTCCCATCTGATCTATCAACCCTGGGATTTAACGTGCAATTAAAGTCCTCTCCCCATATGACTGCTCCCCCCCAATATATGGACTGATCTTGTTGTATAAAGTTCTGCAATAGCCTGTAGCATCTTGGTTCGGGGCATACATGTTGATAATACTCAGCTCTCTA
Organism: Ambystoma mexicanum; assembly: GCF_040938575.1. Lineage (NCBI taxonomy): Eukaryota > Metazoa > Chordata > Amphibia > Caudata > Ambystomatidae > Ambystoma > Ambystoma mexicanum. The sequence goes on along the minus strand of NC_090925.1, from coordinate 14,723,109 downwards.
TTTTCCACTAATCCTCCTATTAGCACCATCCTTCTATCCAGCTCTATAGTAGACTGGAACAGCTTAAAGGGGACATGCAGTGCTATCCACGTAATAACCCCTCTGGCGTACGCCGAATATGTCGCTCCTATGGTGGTTCCTCCCCACCGCTTCCTGTTTTTCTTTTGTCAGGTGAGTTTCCTGTAATAAAGCGATGTCAATTCTCTGGCTCCTCAAATACATCATGACCTTCTTCCTCTTCAAATAATGATTGAGCCCCCTGACATTCCAGGTCGCTATTTTGAGGTCCCCCATCTTATCCATGCCCTGTTCCGCCCCTGTCCTCCCTTCTCTTCCGTCCCATGCGCAGTGGTGTGTAGGTGTAAGCTCGCTCCCAAACATTTAACACCACTTCAAACCCCTCAACTCCCTCCCCACACCACACCCCACCCTACCTATCCCCAACTGATGCCCAACTCCATCCCTGGATCTCAGGCTACTCCGCATCTAGTCCTTTGGAACACAGCGGGGGGCGGATACCATCCTACTTGTATCTCAACTAAACTAACTACTGGTGGTAAGAACGCGCTTCCTCTGCATATCCCGCACTAATGCCGCAGTCTACTAAGCACGCTTGTGTCTCGCACCCACTCATGCATTGCATTTATGATATATTATATTCAAGTCCAGGGGTCCACCTACTGAGTGCACACATCAGTCAATATCCACATTCCCCCTCATGTGTTGAGTGAGCCCTTTTGTTACGCTCACCTGACTCCCACGGAGGCGCTGGCCAGGATCGTGCTGCTGTGACCTCTTCTAAGGTGTTGCGCGGGGCTCAGAAGATGGACTGGACCGGACTCCCAACTCCTGCTTGTCCGGCTTGCAAAAGTATCCTTCTGTAGGCGAGAATAAGGGATTAACTGTCTGCGGGGAATGCTACCAGCCTCCCCCTTTCCCCTCTCACCCTCCTCGTAACCCTTCTGTGCTTCCCGTGGCGTCTCACCTTAGGGTCTTGAAGGGCGAGCTCTCCTTCCTGCTTCTGATGCAGGGGCGCGTTGGTATCCAGTTACTTCACTGGATTCTTGGTTTTATGAGAACCAAACTTGCTTGGCTTCCAGGTAAGTTCCTTGAAAGGTTCCCCTTTTGTCCTTGCATCAATATGCTAATGTCAATGTCTTTTTCACCATAGCGGTCGGGGTACGGAATGCCGGGGAAAAGGCACCGACCCGAGATGCGAGGTGCAATCCCTGTAGAAATCAGGTAAGTCTTGATGAGCGTTTTTTTGTAATGTCTTTTCATTCGCTCATTAACGCTAATGTCTCTTTTTCCCCTTAGGGGCCGGGGTCCGGAAACGCCTGGATGCAGCGCGGACCCGAAATGAAGAGGGAATGACCCAACAGGTAAGTCTTAACATGGAGGTTTAGGTTTCCTCATTCCCTTCTCTCTCACCTTTGCTCTTGTCTTTTTCTCTCTAGGCGTGAAAGCGTAGCTGCGAATCCGGGTGATCGCTGCTGAACATGGAGGCGCCCTGTGAAGGTGAGTGGAATGCGGCGCTGCGGCGGTCGATGCAATGTGCTTTTAAATTAAGTGTCTTCCTTTGCAGGATTGTCGGCGAGCTGACTCCGGAATGCGGATCTTGCAGGTAAAGTCTTTTCCTTCTCCTATTCTCTCTTTCTCTTCCTTTGTAGGTGATCAGGATGCTGGCAGGCGTGGCAGAAGTCCGAATACAGGAGCAAACACGGTAAGCGTCCAGCTGCTAGATGCAGAACAACGCGAAGCATGTGCTGCTCTTCGGATGTGGTTTAAATAGCCTGTAAAGTAGTTCCAGGTATGTATCCTTCCAGTCAGGTATGTATTCTTCCTCAGACCACACCCGAGTGATAAAGTAGTCCAAAAGATAAAGTAGTCCCATTCAGTCCTCAAGAGGGCCTGGATGTAGCAGCACGGTCTGCTTCAGGTAAGTGCACATTAAAACACTTACACACATGTCTTGCTTTATGAGCCTGGCGCCTAAGGCTCCAGGACTGGGGTCCAGAATGAGCCTGGCGCCAAAGGCGCCAGGACTGCGTCCAAAAGGCCCCAACTTGGGCCCGCTGAGACGTCCTTGGGGAAAATGATGTCTGCCTCTGGGGTTGCTTGGCTGGGCCTGGCTCCTTGGAGGTAGGCATCATGACACCTTTTGCCCTTTTGGATGTCAGAACTACCCCGTGACAGTGTCAATATTGGAGCCGCTAAACTAACATCAGCCTAGTCAATCAACAGTAGGAAGCTGGTTCACTTCTCCTGTCCACTCCGGTCATGGCCATCTGCATCAGCCGGGCTACCTTGTGCGTCCAACCAGCTCGCCGCTTCCTCTGGTGTCTCAAAAGAGAACACCTTGCCCTTGTGCAAGACTTTCAGTTTCGCAGGATACAGAAGCATGTATTTAAAAACCAGATTTCCGTAGCCGTCTTTTTACAGCCACATAGTGTAGACGTTGTCTTTGTACCAGCATGCTGTAGTCCGGGTACGCTGTAACAGTCGCTGACGCTCTGCTTATTGTTCCACCCTTGCGGAAATATTCTAGGATTTTTCTCTAGCCTTATAGTTCAGTATCTTAACAATGATCGCTCGGGGATGGGTTCCCGGTTGGGGCCTCCTAAGTAGAGCTCTGTGCGCCCTCTCGACTGTGAACCCTTGGGTGAGCACGCCTGCTCCAATCTCTTGTATCAGCATGTTTTCCATGTAATTTTTCGGGTCCGTGCCTTCCTTTCCCTCTGGCAGCCCCACCACCCGTATGTTGTTACGTCGTGCTCGCCCTTCTGCATCCTCTGCTCGGCTTTCCAGATTGCACACCTGTTGCTGCAATATATGAACCGACTTGGCATTAGGCCATGCTGACGTCTGTGTTGGTTTTCGCTTTACTTTCCAGGCCACTTGTGCACTCTGCCAGTGTTCTTACATTCTGTCTTAAGAGGTTGACGTCCACACTGACCGCATCAATTTTGAATTCCAGTGCAGATTTTATTTCCGCCATAGCCGCATCAAGCTTGCTCCCCCATGAGGATTTCAGCTCTGCTATGGCCTTTAGGATCTGGTGATCATCACGCAGTGGGGTGGTTGTCCCTCGTGTGTCTCCCTTTGCATGTGCGGGCACATCTGGTGATTGTGGTGGTTTGGTGAAAATGTCCATCGTAGGTTGCTTCCCCTTAACCTTATTGTTTTTGGACGTCATCTCTCTCGTCGTACCGCTGGCCCTCACAGTGCTATGTTATTCCCATGCGTTTCAGGATCTCGTCCGTTGATTGTCCAGGAGCTTCTTTGTGGTTGATATATCTGCCCTGCGCAGACTGGCAGTTAACAGTGTGTTCTACCGCACCCACGTGGGTGCCTGCCTCTGTCTCGGTTCCTTATTCCCCTTTGGGGTCTTTGTATGCTGGTTGAGGGTGAACGAATCATGCGTAAGTCTCCTGCAGTGTCGCAGTTTCAGGTTACGTGCTCCAGTGTTTTGCCCCACAAGTATTTCAATCAGCCATGCGAGTATATGTTCACCCTCGTGGAACCTTGAACTTTGCGTTCAATCAGGCTACCTTTTGGTCGCCGCAGCGGTCTCTTGTCTTTTGGCTGGCCTTATCTTCTCTTATGTTAATATCCGTGCTTTATCCAATGTTTCTCCATGCCTGCCCCTTACTTCAGCCCTCTTCTTAATGTGCAGCTGCATGTCTGTTGGTGCTTGATCTGTGTGCTTCTTGTTCAGAGGGGCGCTCCTGTCTTGTGTCTGGATCATATGCAGGTTTTTTGCCAGGTCACTGCAGTCGCCCACCTCGCTCAGAGTAGCGCCCAGCTCCATTGTTTCTGCAACCACCCTGGCTATTGTTACATTTACACCGCCATTTTGGGTCTGAGTGGAACTATGCACCCATCAGCGGCACCTCGCTCGCCCACAATTGTGCTCCTTCCTTTTAAGCGAGGGCCCTTCTGTAGCAGGCAGTCCTCACTTTACTTTCTATACAGCAAGTTCCTTACTTGTATTGTAGTGTAAGCAAGCATCTGTGTCTCACGGTGCAGCAATGATGACCTTCCACCTCAATTGCATTCTTTCTGAGGCTGTGGCTATCATATACACCTTCAATCTGTATCAGCTTGCGGGAAAGTTATTTGTATCGCAAACGTCCTCTGTTAATTCTGTTCCGAATTTCCTGAGGTGCCCGCCGTAATAAATTCAATCGTTCGCCGCCTTTGCGCAGGGAAGCGCCTTCCAGCTATACGTGGCTCCACAACAATCTTCCAGGCATATAGTCTCTGTGGGTTCACGGGACCTTCAGTTCACCGTGCCCCGCTCCCCCGCGCTCAATGCAGCTCTGCCATCCTCGCCAGCTGAGATACGTTCGCCTGTTCCCAAAGGCAGGTTGGGCTCCCTTATATTCATTATCTGCGTGCCGCCCCGATGCAGCTCCGAGTCACACTCGCTGGGGCCACCTGGCACAGCGACCACAAGCGCACTGCTGCAAGACCTTCTATTGGCTTTGTGCTCCGTACTGCTGGAGCGCCGTGGCGTTCCCCCAGTACCTGGTCTAACCTCTCCCCCTGGTTCTTCAACATCTATATGGCTGTCTTGGCATATGTGATTGTCACTTTCACCTCTAACTGCCAGTGTTATGTTGATGACACGCAACTATCTTTCATGCTACCCTCAGCCGCCTCCTCCTCGCTCATATCTGACTGTCTGCTATTCAGTCATGTTGTGCTGCAAACGACCTCTGCCTCAACGCCAGTAAAACTGACATTGTTCGCATTGGGACCCCCTGCTCCCGCTTTCCCACTTTCACTCTGGCCGGGCCTCCCTTGGCCCTGAACCCGCACCCACCTGCAAGGCAAAAAAATCTCTGGGTCATCTTCGACTCCACTCTCTGCTTCTCCTCACATCTCTGACTGCTCTAAAAAGTCTAACTATCAGCTACACCTCCTCAGAGGTACTCTACCTTTTCTTACTTTCCCCCAGCGGCTTACCGTCTCCAGAGCCTTGGTTCTCTCTAGGGTGGACTATTGCAACAGCCTCTTCCTCAACCTCCCTGCTTCTGCCCCGCGCCCTCTGCAACTCACCCAGAACAGAACCGCAGGACTTATCCTTGGCCTCAAGCCCAGGGATCGTATCTCTCCAGCGCTGAAATCCCTCCACTGGCTCCCTGTGATGCAAGGATCAAGTTCAAGACCCTCTGAATTGTCCACAAGGCTTTCTGGGGCCTGGGACCCACCTACCTTTAATGCTGCAAACCTAAATACTGTTCCTCACAAGCCCTCGGCTCATCTACCTCCAACCTTCTGCGAGTGAGTCGGTTCCCCAAGCTGAGATTTGGAGATCCTTATCCTCAGCAGAAACTCCTCAAGACCTTCCTCTTCTCCTCTTCCTTCGCTCACCCTCTACCCTGCTAACCTAGCGCTCTGCTTTCTCCATCCTCTTCCTTACAGCTTGCTGACTGGTCGCCTGGTGTACCTCATAGTCTCACTGGTTCCCGGGCACCCACGCCAGTCTTCTTTCGCACTTGCCTGAGGGCCCTACACCCACCCACCCACCCACCTTCACTGCACTTAGAAATAAGCCGAGAGTGGCTCTCTCTGGACCTCCCCCAGTCTCCGCCAACTTGGTGCACTTGGACTTCCCCCTCCCTGTGACCGTCTATGCACTTGCACGATCCGTACACACCGCGCCTGAAGATCATCTGTCTGTTCTCCCTTGTCTCCTCCCCTTAATCACACTGGTAACACTGCAGAATCGCTGTCGGCCTATTTGCTGTGTCTTAACTGTTAAATGTATTTTACGCACTTACTCTGCCTGTGCAAACTATTATCGGCTCAGAATTTCAAGGGCTCTGAGCGACTGTTGTGTTTTCCCCATGTTCCCACCCTCCTTGGGCGCTTTGAAACACTTTCCTGTGTATAGGCGCTATATAAATAAACAATGCAATACAAAACCAGTAGTATTCAAGGTATTGCACTCTATGAACAACAGAGCATTGGCAACAGCCAAAAGAGTTCAAGGAACTGCATGTTATGAGGAAACCTGCATTGGGAAGAGCCAGACGAATACAAAAGTGTTGCAACTGCTTGGGTGCTTGGTGGCCAATCAAACCAGGGTATAGTGTCAGAAGAGTGTGACACTGGTGAATCAACCAAGCATCACTGTCAAATGAAGCAGTGGAATGTTGTTGATGGGGAAGCTGCCAAGAAGGGGTATTGGTTGCGTGACCTGTAATGGGTGGACCGTGTGGTCCAACAACTGCGCCTAGACTGACTGACTGACTTCTGTATGGAAAGTCACTGAAAGTATCTGCAACGAAGCTTGTGTTTTACAACAACCTCTTCTGTGATTTTGAAGTCAAGAAACAGAACTGTTTATGTGAAGTAGTAAAAAGTGCCAATTTCCAAAGACCCTGGAAGTGTCCCAAGAAATGGTGGTGTTTTTTTAATTACTACCTTTCTTTTGAAAAGCTGGAAGATTTGAACTCTTGGAACTGTTTTAAACTTGGGGTCGGGAAGCTGAATGCAAGCCAAGAGCTTTAAGCTCTGAATTGTATCATGAACACTAATCATTTTGATGCCGACATCCCTACACATTGTATACAGTTGGTTATGAGGGCACGTTTAGGTTTTGGGCACAGACCGACATTATATTTGGACTTTCTGACGCAGACTATCCTTAGTTTTGTTCAGGTAGGGAAATCCCACCTTAGCATAGGGCAAATTAGGCCTTACTCAGTCCTGCCTTTTAAGTTAATAAAACCTTTGTGAACAAACTTAAACCTGTTTTCTGTGTCTGTCTCCATGATGCCTTCACAATAAATCTAAATGCAGTAAATGATATGAAGCAGAGTAAAGTGGAGACGGGCTAAAAAAAAGCGCATTATTTTCAGAGCTCTGTAGAGTGGCAGGGAATCACACGATCCGTTAGATCTATTAATTTATGGTGGTTTATAAAGCCCTAGCATACCACTTTCTAGCCACTTCAGAGACCTGTGCAAAAGTGCCACAATAACCGTGAATGTGTGATTACACACCCGGTAAACATAGGCATAGGCCTGTGTGTCTGGAAGTAGCAGTCCAGTAGGTCAGGTAGTGATAGGGCAGGAAATAAGTCTGGGGGTCAGACTGTGTGTGTAGCTGGGTGGGACCTTGGTCCCCTAATGGCTGGGTTCTGTGCCGTCACCCTGGGTGCTGCACGACGAGTAAACCTTTGAGTTAAGGTTTGTACAGAATCTCTGATTAGAGTTGCAGGGAAAGTAATATCCAATGTGGAGAGCAGTAGGTTGCTGGTACAGTTGCGTAGATCATCCTCCAACATTCATGGGTCCATCCAGTGATATCCATGTGTAAGGAATGTCAATGCCTAGAGTGTAAGTGTCCTGCGCATCAGTGGGAAAGTGTTATTGTTGCAATAAAAGTCACTTCTATACGATTTACTCAACAGGTGACGCGATTGCCACTCCTAATGAGGCACTCAGCAAAAAGAGAGCGCAAAACCAACCTCCAAACGATCCGTGGGAAAGGGAGGAAAGAGCAAGAAAACAGTGTCGTAGCACAGGTGAGTAACAAGGGTTGCGATATCTGGGATGGGAACAAGCCTTGTACCACTAGCCAACAAGAGTAACCTGGGACAAATCATACCATTTCACAAAGAATCTATTTGTTGTGTTGTCCTCCGAGATGGTTGTGCTCTAACCTCGTGCTCACGTTTGTATTTTCGATATTGGTCCTCTAGAAGGCATGATGAACTGTGGTTTAGAAAACAGACAAATGTCAAAAGGTCAAATAATTGTACATTACAGGAAACAATTACATTAGTTTGGATTGTATTAGTACATGGCACACATTTCCTTGGGTGAAGGCATGGGGTGGGGGAGGATCCCTTTTCATGGATAACATTAGCCACTATTTTAGCTGCTCAGTTACCAGTTCCTTCACCTGTGTGGCGTGTGCTGTGTCACTTGGGCAGAAGGTGTCTGTTTTCTGCTCCAGCATAAGTGGCTGCATCCAGCACCAATCCATGTGCCAGCACTCAGTGCCCCAGGGCAGCAATCTCTGTTAATATGTCAGAGAAAGCACCACATAATAATATATCCTCCAAGCCTGTGAGCACATGTAGAGTACAGTGCAGTTAAGAGCTTGTACAGCAACAGTGTCATCCTTTAAACAACAAGAAAGTATGCACACGTCCTTCTCGAAAGGTTAATAAAGTACATACCACCATCCCAAGCTAGCAAAAACGTGTGTAACACTTGTTTGAAGGAATTCTGGAGTCAAGTTACTGAAGCAGTGGTCACCAATCATCTTGGAATTGGCAGATAACTGATTTCACAGAAAGGAGCACCCATCTTGATTGTTATCCAAGCATACTACACACTGTTGGCTGTGCGATAAGACCCTAAATATACCAGAGACAGATGTGTGGTTGCAGTGGAGCACCTCATAGCCATAAAAACAGCACGTCAGCAATCAGTTGAGATTCTGAATTGTGGCTAAAGTTCTGTACTGTGTTGGTTATATATTCAGATTAAACCGGCAACCGTCTCAGTTACCATCAATCGGGCATCGCTCAGCGCAACATATTCTAATATTTGGTTCAGTGATCTGCTGAGGATTTTCATTGGGCAGGTTATTTTTCTTCTCATTTTTGGAGGGCACTGAACATATTTAGGGTGGGCAAACGGGGCTCTTCTTGAGGTGAAGATGTCTTTGTAGAAAAAAGGGTACGCTTGTAGAGCTTGTATTAAAAGGTATATGGTTCTTAATAAATCATCACTGGATCCACTCATCCAGAGGCTGCGTGAATAGTCCTCCAGCCACATTGCTGGTGGATTGATATTTGGGAAAAATCATATTTCTTTAAAATGGAATTTCTGTTGGTTAAACCTCAGCTTGTATATTTACTGAAACACAAGTGTTGTAACCGGTTGTTTTTGGTTTTACTTTTCACAATGCTGACATTTCTTTGGTTAACGAAGAAGACGACCCTTCAGTAATTTTCATTGATCACCTTGGCAAGGAAGTCGGGATAAGCAGCATCGTTCCCAACTCAGGCAAGTTTAAAATTCCTAACAAGCTTTTTGAATTTTGATGTTGGATGACAAGGTTCCTGCTCTTTGGGAGTGTCATCTGCTCCTGAATCCCTCAATGTTTGGCAGGACATTGTGTGCGATATCTTCTGCGCCTGTTGGAGGTTCCAAAGCTGTTTCATTTCTAGGGGGTTGGTAGTCGGTGCTCTTTCTTCAGCTCAGAGAGGTTACACATCTGCTCGAGTTAAACTGACAACATTTGTTTGCACTTGGAAAGCAAACCTCTCCCTGTACAGCCTTCGACCAACCCACGAAGGGCCCTGGTGATAGACATGCAAAGGGGATACCAACTCCACGTAGAGCTGCAAATATGTCCTAAAATTGTATATGTTTACAGATCTCTCTTCGGTCTGTGTTAGTTAATTCTAAGCACTAATGTAATCTGTGGCACTCTTCCCCCATCACACACGCTACTTTCGCCAAATCCTCCATGGCAGTAAAGTGTATGTCTGTATGCTAAAATTCTTATTAGATGTGTTTGCTTCTATAACAGGAAATGGGAATACTGCATGCCACATAAAAGACGAGGAAGAGCCCTATCGGATTGACCATAAGGACAAGCGAATCGAAATCCCCAGTTTCCCTAAAGGTGAGTAAGTGGCAGCTGCTGCATAAACCAGAGGATGGGCACTTCAAGTGAATGTTCTTCCTCTCTTCCAGCTACACCCTCATGTCATCCACCAGCATCATTTTCTATGCATTTAAATCCATGTTTATTTCCTGAAGCACAAGGCACTGGATGGCCTCACCAAGCTTGAGACCATATGCTAGGAATCTGTGATTCGAATGGATTGTGTCCTCCCATGTATTCGTTATCTAATGATATTTCCAATATCAAGCTTAGCTGCTTCGGAATTGTTTTTTAAAGCAGAGGACACTGCATGTCGATGCCTGTCGACACAATGTCCCTCGGAGGCCTCCATTTCGATGTCGACATCACCGAAGGCATATATAGCACGTGCAGCGTTCTTTGGCTTCAGTTCCATTTTTCTGCGCTAACGCTTCAGATATGGTATGCTTCGTTCCTTTGTGAATAAATCTTCGAGAGATATCTTCGAAAATGGCTTTGTCATCGGCGTCTTCTACTCAGACTGCGGGTCGACGATGTCCGTTACGGACCCCCCACAGAATATGCCTGGGGTATCTGGCTCCGCTCATCCTTCATCCAAGTGTGAGGACTGCCTGTCCATGACGTCGAAAAACCAGAGGGAGCGCAGAGGAAAGCTTGTGGCAGGTAGGACCCGTAAGTTCCCAATCGACTCCGTCGAAAAGACAAACATCGGATGAGTCGAACTATTTCTCCTCGCCGTAAAAAAGTAAACCATCGCCATCGCGAAGTGCTTCCCACCATTCGTCATCGTCCAGACACTCGAAGAAACAATGCCATAGGTCGCCATCTTTGTCCAACAAAAACAGCCCCCCAGCAGAGTGGGAATAGTTTAGACTCAAAATGATGAAAGTATTTGAGAATGCGGCTTTGACCCCCCCCCCCCTGCCCCTCCCTCCCCCCCACCCTTTTGAGTACTATTAGAAGCCATGCTGAGGTCGAAAGACCAGATAAGCATAAAACCTGTGCGCCTTTGCGCCCAGCAGGCAAAACTCCATACGAGCGCTCGAAGGATCCCTCGAGTCAAGAAAAATTCACTTCGAGGACTGAGTCATCAACGTCATTGGTGCCAACAGCCCATCAAAAGTCATCAACACATCGGGCTTTGAGCTCCTCGATGCTACAGGCGTTGAAGTCATTGAAGCCCTCGACGTCATCAACAATTTCAGCACCTTTGTTGCCGAATATCATGACACCGTCGGGTATCACAAAAAATTATATATACCCCTTTACATAGGGCTGACTTTCAAGTCTATTTCCTCGATTTATGAGGAGGCAGAGCCAACATCAGAAGAATCATAACCTTTTGGCCTCCAGTATGGTACGCCATCATTCCCTGAGTCTCTAATTTCTGAAGAATGCAGAACTAAGGATCTTCAAGAGTGCCTACATGATGCCAGTGATTTCGACACCTCACCAGAGGTAAGAGTTTGGCAGATCAGATCCATCTGATCATGCAGAAGTAACATGTATGCAGTTGATGTTGAGGGTAGTTGAGTATATGGGATGCACTAGACCATGCCCAGTTTTCAAATAGGATGACCTGACCGATATTCTGGACAGGGGACCTCTGGAAGACCCAATTGTGCCTTTTCATGCAGCTTTACAAAAGCACGTAACTACCAATTGGGAGGCTCCTGAATTTAATCTGGCGGTCAGCAAGAAACTGACATGCCTAAATACAGGGTGTCAAGCGGTGATCCTTATTTGTCAAAGCACCCGATTCTGGATAGTCTGATGGTACAAGCTGCCACCTCAATCACAAGACAAAATGCCTACCCAATCATCCCTCTTGATAGGGATGATAAGTGTTATGACCCTCTATCCAAGAAGGCTTTTTCAGCTGCAAGTAGGGCCTTGAAGTCAGCAAATGCCACGTGCACGTTGGCTAGGTTCACTCATGCCACCTTTGGGAGTGTATATCCATGGCGGCTGACCATATCGCCGAAGGGGGATGAACAAGACCGGTTTTTGAAAATAGTCAAGGATGGAAAGGACGCTATGAACCACTTGTGTACGAGCGCGATTATAAATAAAATATCAATATCAATGTGTGAATCCCTCCAGAGTGGTCTCGACTCCGCTGACAGTATCAGCAGAGCAATGGGGACTAGTACAGTTATGCACAGGTTTGCCTGGTTAAGGAAGTTGGGATTTTCTCAAGATGTACAATCCAGACTGCTTAACATGCCCTTTGACGGCACACATTTGTTTGGTAGCAAAGCTGATGAGTCTGGAGAAACTGCAAACTTCAAAGGCAGCAGCCAAATCCCTTGCTGCTGCGATTAGACAACCTCCAATTCGCCCCACTGGTACTCCTTGGAGGGTGTTAGACAATATTGTATGCAGTATCCTTTGGGTGCACTACAACAACCCTGACCTCCTGGCAATGGGAACCCAACCTTTGGTATAAGTCTGTACTACACAGGTTGGTAGTGTGTTGAGCAGCCGGGCGTATCTCAAGAGGGGTCAATGTGAGCTGTATGGGAGTTGCACAGAGATTCACAGTCAAGTATTCAAATAAACTCTTACACACAAGGTTTCTTGATTAAACAATTATTAATTTATCAGTCAGAGTAAGCCTTCTTCAAAAGGGGCAATATAATAGTAACACACAAATACACTCCATAAATACACACACTCTTAATATTTCTAAATATTACTCTACAGAGTAACCACAACAAATCTCATCAACATAGAAAAAGTGCAGTTACACGACAAGAGGTAAATTCTCTTACACTGTACAGTACCTTTAGGTGGAAGAAAAGTGCAGCAGGTGACTTCTGTTCGTGTGCAGCTCTGCAGATACTGGGGTTCCTGGGCCCCAGTCGTGGGGACAAGAGGGAGGACATATGGGGACTGCTGTACTGTAATGGGACGGTTACCGACAGCAACCGGCAAACTTCAAACAAGTGGCACTTCAGTGTTTCAGCTCCTCACTGCAAACCGCACCACCGCAGTTCCTGGCTGTCGGGATGGACTTTCCTTGCATCTGGGGTCCAGCACTCTGAGGTGTCTCAGGCTCGGCCAGTCCTGCTTCCTGGGAGTTCGGAGGATCTACCTGGAGCTCGTGGCCAGCTTAAAAGCAATGGACATGATCTGGTGTTCCTCTCCCTGGCTATTCGGTTCCAGCAGCAACTGCAGTGGAAATTCAACCAGCTCCGAGAGGATGTCCAGGTGCCTTACTTTGGAGTTGATTGGTCCCACCAAGTCAAGGGAGAAGTCGTCCTTGAAGGGGCTTCTCTGTCGATATGAATTTTGAGTTTCAGCACAGCAGCAGGGCTTCACCGGGCAAACCAACGGTCCAGGAGTTGCAGCAGGTGTCCTCTTCAAGTTCTTCTTCGGTTCCTTCGTCCAGTGGACGACTCTGCCTGCCAAGCAAAAAAATCATCGCCTTTTATGCAGGTTCTCCCAATCATTCCAGCCTAGCTGTCCGTCACCCATCAGGGTGGCTGTCCTTGCTGGACATCCAGCCGGCCAATTACCTACAAGTGCATTCTTGTCTCCTAGGAGACTAAGCACAGGGAGTTTCGGGCTCCTCCCTGGCTTCTTGCCCCCGCCAGTCACCCTGGAGACAGAGGCGGGCTTCACTCGTGAATCCTGCCAAAGGCAAAGCGAACAAAGGGACCAAACCTGGTTTGGCGCGCAGAGTAAATCTGAAGAAGGACCTTTCTAAGAAGGAGTGGCGAAAAAAAGAAAAGACAAAAATGGCACCTTTGGGTGCTTTGCTGCTGCTGCAATGGCAGCCCGCGGTAAAAGCACACCACGGTAGTTAAAAGTAAACCACTGCCACCAACCATTCATCAAGGAAAAGGTAACATAAAATTGTTACATGACAAGCTAGACAAAATGGATACCAAGTAACCCCTCCAACACCCTATGTAAGATAGTCTGTGCTGGGTCTAGAAAGTTACAAATGTAAATAAAGTCAATTTCACTTTACTGCTCTTGGGAACAGTAGTTTATCCAAGAGAAGGTATTTAAATCTTTGGGAAATCTGGAAGACTTCCCTGTGCCACTGCACTGAAGGTGCTGTGTGACACAATGTAAAAAATGATGCCTATGGAGTTTGTCAGACTCCACAACCAAAAGAAACAAGAGTTCAAAATCACATTAAAACACATGAGTGTGTGGGGAAAAATGGCCTCACTCTCTCCAGGTAGAAAAATCAAGTCCTCAAAATCCAGAAAGGTTGCTGGGGGTCTCTAAGGTGGAGAGGAATTAGCAAATTTCTGAGAATTCTCCCGAACAGGGGGGTAGGTTCTTTCGTAAATACTCCACATTGGGAAGAGGCAGAGGACAGTCAGTTCAAAGAGACCAAAGAAGATTCTCCCGTGGTGGGCGGGGAAGTGGTACTAAGACTGCTTCAGCAGTGGCTACTTTGCCATCAGCCACTGGGTGGGAGGAAGACTCTCACATCATCTGAAGGAATGGCAGGCTATTACTTCAGATGTATACAAAACAGTTGCCCAGGGTTACTGCCTTCCCTTTCTAAAAAAGCCTCAGTCTCATCCACCAGAGAACAGCTGTTTCAATGTTCCAGATCCGCTCCTTATGCAGGCAATGTTAACCCTGCTAGAGAAAGGTGCTATAGAACCAGTACCTGTAGCGGAGAGGAACAAGGGTTGGTACTGCACGTACTTTCTAATTCTAAAAAAGGACTGGGGATTGAGACCCATCTTGGACTTAAGATACTTGAACAAATTACTCGGGAAGGACAGGTTCAAGATGGTGACTCTTTCTCATATCCTTCAGGCCCTCCAGCTTCAGGACTGGATGGTATCATTGACCTTCAGGATGCTTACTTTCATGTGCCAATCCATCCCAAGCACGGAATGTACTTGAGGATCGCTGTTGGTGGTTCTCATTATCAGTTTTGAGTTCTGCCATTTGAACTGACCTCCGCCCCAAGGGTTTTCAGCAAGTTAATGGTGGCGGTGGCAGCGAGTCTCAGGAGAGAGGGGATTCACGTTTACCCCTATCTGGACAATTGACTGATCAAGGCCCGTTCCCCCGAGCAGGCCCTGGAACATCTCAGCTCCACTGGTCACTCCCTTCACAGACTGGGCTTAACTCCCTCAACTTCAAGAAGTCTCACATGGTACCAGCTCAAAGACACCAATTCATTGGAGCAGTACTGGATGCATCCCTGGGAAAAGCCTTGCTACCAGAGGTGAGGGTTCAAGACATCTGCAGATGGAGATGCTGGGCACTCTGGAATTTGGTGACCAAGGCTTTGACTTTCTATGGGTTGCTCGGCCTCATTGCGTCCTGCATTTTCCTGGTGCCAGAAGCTCACCTGACAATTGGATCTCTCCAATGGGCTCTCAGGACTCGGTCCCAATTATCAGGAAGGATGTCCGACCTCCTACAGATTCCGAGCAGTCTCACAGGACCTTTGGTGGTGGGCCTGCCAGGAGATCATTCTGAAAGGAGAACCTTTTTTGGCAACCATGGCCAGAGATAACAGTAGTGACGGATGCCTCATCCTCAGGTGGGGAGCTCACGCCAACAATCTGACAATCGGCAGTCGTTGGGCTCCATCGGAGTCCAAACTACACATCAACCTCTTGGAGCTGAGGGCAATCAGATTAATGCTGAAGACCTTTCTGCCCTCTGTATGGGGAAAGAATGTCCTAATAATGACAGACAATACAGTTGCCATGTACTACCTCAAAAAAAGAAGGGATGTAGGGTCACTACCACTGTGCAGAGAGGCAATGCAGCTCTGGTTCTGGCCAATCCAAGAAGGGATCTCCCTATCAGCAGTTCACCTACCTGGAGAGGAGAACTCGGCGGCAGACGCTCTGAGCAGGCAGAGCGCAGTCTCCCACTAGTGGGAACAAGCTCAGGAAGTCCTTCAGGAGATCTTTGCCCTTTGGGGAACCCCTCAAGTGGATTTGTTCACAACCAGTGTCAACCGGAAGTGCAAACTGTTCTGCTCCAGGGATTTTCCCCCAAGAGGAGCTCTAAGATACGTGTTTGTGGTGTACTGGGAATTTCCACTCCTGTACACGTCCAGTCCCCGTCATTTCTCATGTGATCAGGAGGTTGAGGAAGTTCGGGAAATCCATGATCCTAATTGCTCCGGATTGGGCCAGGAGGACATGGTACCCGGACCATATGGACATGTCCATCTGCCTTCCAATACGTCTTCCACAAAGAGACAACCTTCTCTCGCGAGAAGCGGGCTGGGGTCTCCATCCAGAGATCAAGAAGCTCAGCTTTCACTCATGGTTTGAGAGACTGAGATGCAAGGATTGGGACCTCCCGGATGATGCAATGGAGATTTTGCTTTTGGTCAGAAGGCCAGCAACTAAATTTTTGTACCGCTGCCGTTGGAACAAATTCTGCAGCTGGTGCAGGGATAAGAATGTTGATCCATTTACATGTAACACACCTATGGAGTTATCCTTTTTGTTACACCTAGCTAATCTTGGGCTCCATATTGGTACTATTAAAGGATATCTTGTGGCGCTTTTTATATTTAAGTGCACTTCAGAGTAAATTTCTTACTTCAAAATCCCTCTAATAATACAGTTCCTAAAAGGATTGACAAATGTTTTCCCTCCAATCCCTTTTCAAGTCCCAGTTTGGGATCTCAACTTGATGTTGATGTGTGCTCCTTTCGAGCCTATACACTTGTGTCCTTTGAGGCTGCTAACCCTAAAAACCACCTTCTTAGTAGCCATTAAATCTACCCGAAGGGTGAGTGAGCTTCAGGCTTTATCCTGTAAGCCTCCATACACTATTTTGCTCCTTAAGGTGAAGCCGACCTTTTTACCCAAGATTGTATTTGAATTC
This sequence comes from Ambystoma mexicanum, assembly GCF_040938575.1. Taxonomy (NCBI): domain Eukaryota; kingdom Metazoa; phylum Chordata; class Amphibia; order Caudata; family Ambystomatidae; genus Ambystoma; species Ambystoma mexicanum. The sequence continues at coordinate 14,706,627 of NC_090925.1, read as the reverse complement.
CATCTGACCCAGAAAATAACATTACCATCATTTTACTCTCCTGCGCTCCCTGGGAAGGAATAGGGGAGGCTACACAGGCTTGATCCTAAGCGTGCCCTAAGTGTCTATATCACCAGAATGGCAAGACTAAGACAAGATGACCAACTGTTTGTTGGCTACTCGGGCCACAAATTGGGTATGGGTATCACCAAACCGACATTATCCAGATGGATAATACTGGCAATATCTGAATGCTACAGATGGGCGGGAAAAGATCCTCCAGAAGGCCTTCGGGCTCATTCGGCCAGAGGCATGGCAACATCCTCTGCATTACAGATGGGAGTACCAATAAAATAAATTCTGCGGCTACCACATGGTCATCTGTACATACTTTCACCAAACATTACAGTTTTGACTCTTCTTCAGGCCGGGAAAACTTATTTGGTAGAGCAGTGTTGCATTCTGTGCACACAGACCCATGAGAACTACTAAATCGTCATACAAATTCGAACCCCTTCCTCCAGAGATTCTAGAAACTGCTTTGGGAGTCCATCATAAGATGAGGAATATGTGGGAGGACACAATCCATTCGAAGAACAAGTTACTTACCCCCTGGTAACGTTCTTTCAACTGTATGTTCCTCCCACATATTCCTCATCGCCCCACCCAACCTACACTGCAGCCGAATTTCCTTTGCTATTGCAGTCTGCGCTCTCTCAGGAGGAGTAACTGTCAGTATGGCATAAATCCTTCATTCGTAAGAACTGATCTAAAGCCAACAGGCACAAAAACGGAACTGAAGCCACCCGCGGGGACATCAAGTCGACGCGCAGCGCGCCCTGCTGGAAAAGAAATCCAAAGCAGCTAATCTGGATATTGGAAATATCATAAGATCAGGAATACGTGGGAGGAACATCAAGCCGGAAGAAGGTTACCAGGGGTAAGTAACTTGTTCTTCTACATCCGTCTTGTCAAATGGTAAAGTTAACATATGAAATCTATACAAGTGATACAGGCACATCTTATACAAATGTCGAATAAAAAAACTCTACCCCCTTCTCATAGTTTCTCATGGTTACAGCTCTGGTGTTAACAGGGGGGAAAATAGAAATAAGACAAGTTACCTGCTGCAGCCGATGTACCTCCAATCGCTTGGGCTGGAACGCCATTAAAATATGGCAAAATCACAAGTGAAGTTTGTAAACTCTGCCTGGGCATAAACACATCAGTAGAGTAAAGACTGTTGAGGAAGGTTCTTGGAATCTTTTGCTGTGCATTCTCACGGTGGAGTAATGGATAAGGGCGACCCTGACATTCATGTGTGGGAAGCAACAGCATTCCTCGTAGCTGCACAATGCCGGCACCTTTTATAACAAATGAAATGGTACATACTGTTTACATCACTGCTGTTTGTGCAATTGCTCAAAATAACCAACACTCCAAGAGTAAAATTGAGCAATGGAATAGGCGTTGGAACACAATTTTACTTTTGTGGGTGTGGTTTAGGCTACCGGTCTTGCCAGCTTGCGTTTTAGGTAAGTTAAAATGTGTGTTAACTCCGTAGAGTTGGTTGGACTGTACAATACATAGGTACATTGAGATTTGTGGGTATAGATATAGTTGACCTGCTGTCGTCTGAAGTAGTTTCACAGTAAAAGTCCTACCTTGGATTTAAAATATAATGAATGTAAAGATTACTTGTAAATATCACAGTTATGCATTGTGTGGCATACTTTCTAGTTGGTTCTCCTGGTAGTACTGAACGTGCAGCAGAATGTCTTGAAAGATCCATGATAAACCCAGCAGGAATGCCATTTTCCTGCTCAGCACTGATTAGCTTCTGTAAAGATGGCTGAAGGGATATCTTTACGGACACCTTTACAGCTGTGAAACAGTGTGTACATTTGGCACACAGTTTGTGTTCTCGCCCTTCTGTGGTTTTGGGTTTCCTTTCACAGGTTTCTTGATGCACTTGCGCATTTAGATTCATTCTTCACCATTTTAACTTCCCTTTGATCTAGTTCATGCTTGCACCTTTTGGGCAGCCACAGACCTCTGAAATGTGGGGTGGGGAAGGAAATGAGTGCTTGCTTCTGAACATCGTTTTAGTGCCACCTGTGGGAACTCTGTGCTTGACTTAAGCATAGGCATGCATTTACTATTGTAAAATGATGCACCATTTAAAAAAAATATTTTCTGAAGGGAAAACCCTTATTTTTGCAACATTTAAAAAATGCATGTTGTGCATTTCAATATAAACATGACTGCTTAATACAATGTATGTGTATTGATCAGAAAGCAATGTGAAGTGGCACCAATAAAGCCAATGGGGTGTTGGCTGTTTTGCATATTAAAGAGAATTTTGGGAAGATGAGAATGACCAAAAAGCTTTATATCCGTCATATGTCTGTGAGAGTTGTATGACGGAATAACTAAATCCCGAAAGCACACTGGTTTTGGTACACTTTGTTTTTTTCTTTTTTTAAAAAACTTTATTTTTACATTGTAAAACTTGCACAACATTGAACTCTGCACTATGTGATCACCACCCCTTTCCATCTACTCCTCCCCTCATTCATCACCCTCCCCATTTCCCCCAGATTTTGTGATCTTTCCCCAACATCCTGCTAGTTCGATAAACGATTTTCTCCATGCTGCGGTAGTGATCCATGTCCGTCTCCCAATTCCTCAGTGTCGACATGTCTTTGGAGCCCCATTTAGTTGCCAAGTCCCTCTTGACTAGGGCTGTACCGAATAGTATATTTAATATTTGGCCGAAGCCGAATAGTTGCTTTATTTAATAAATCATGTTCCAAACTTCAATAAACACATGTATTAAAAAACAAAACAAGTACCATTTTTAAATGCATTCTATACTTTTATTTCTCTTCATTGTAATTAATGTAGCATCTTTATTTAAAGTATAAAAAATCCAGAAATAAAGCAGATTTAACCAAAATGAAGGGGCAAAATGTACAGAAGATTGGTGTATATTCAATGCCAGTTAAAGTAGTAGGCTTCACAAATGCAAAAGGACTGCCTTTCTGAATTAGATGAATTGCATTCTTTATCCAGTTGCACAGTCGATGCGGTCAAGTTTTGAAACTTTGAAGCTCACATAGACATGTATAAAATGGTTCATGTCGGCTCATGCAGGACACAAGTCAAGAGGAAATCTGAAATGGCGTGAACTCCATCTCACAACTATTCACCGCACCCAAACAAATGCTGCTCACTTTTCACTTATCATAGCCACTCTGTCTCGCCAATACACAAACATATGCAAATTAAAATTCCTGATAAAATATCAGATAATGTTAAACTCAGGACTTAAGTCCTTAAAAAAAGAAAGGGGGGGGGACTATGATGTACGCAATGGGAAGTGACATGACAGGAACTGAAAGTATCTATGCACATTTCTTAGTTTTTTCCTACTGAAAAAAGTGCACATTGCATATAAACATTTGCCAAAAGAAAAGATGTTCCTGTATTGTTGCAGGATAAGTATAAAAGATGAGCACCTTTTTTGTCTAAGAATCTGTAACAAAGCATGCCCTAAACAGCAGATTCCAACATAAGATATTTTTCAGCTGTGTGATAGCAATTTGTCTGGTCTAATTCTATTCAGTTTTGCAAACTGAATTCTATATTTGCCTTTCTGAGTTCATGTTGCATTGTATTTGATTGAGAATGTCAAAGTATTCGGCAAGAGCCGAATTGCTTTTTTTCAGCCGGAATTCGGCTGAATACTTACTCGAAGCCGATGTTCGGTACACCCCTACTCTTGACCACAATTGTCGCAATATTCAGGAGCCGGCTGTCGTATCTTGTTCCTTCCATTTCCCTGTTAGTATGTAATAACAGCACTTTCGGGTCTTTAGGGATTGGAATACCCAGCAACCCCCTCATTGTCCCCAGGACTCAGTCCCACAGCCCCGCCACCAACACGCGTTCCCATAGCAGGTACCCACCTCCCCCCACACTTGAGGCACAAGTCCTCTCCATTTTGTAAACCCTGTCCCTTGATAGGTATATTCTGTGCAGTATTTTATATTGGATCAGCCTCATTCTGGAGGACAGGTTAACCTCTCTTGCTGCCGCCATCGCCTCCTCCCACTCTTCGCTTTCCAAATTCCGGAGATCTCTTTCCCACTTCCTTTTAAGCAGTTCTACTGGGGTGGTGGGAGTTTGGGGGTGGGGGGCATTTTGAAAAGTTATTTATTACCTGATACAGGGTCGATATTCCTTTCTTTGGGAGGCGTTCCGTAAACAGGTGGTTAACTTCTAGTGGACTATGTTCTGGCAAGTCAAGTTTCCTTAAACGGGGCTGACGGCGCATGTTGCAAGCGCTGGTCTGTATATTCTTCCCCTTTGCCAAGTCCGTATTTATTCCATGGGTCGGGGAAGGGTATCAGCCCCCACCCCCCCATCACCTCGCCCACCCTCGTAATCCCCACCCTTGTCGACCTAGTCTGCTTGCCTAGTTTATGGATTTACCCCAGTTGTGTTGTGTTCCATAACGGCTGCGCTCATATAAATTTCCCTCCCCACCCCATCCTACGGTTGGTTTCTTCCCTTATCAGGACTAGTTCCCGCCCTGCCGGTGGAAGCGACCTCCATCCCTCATCTGTAGAACACCTGAAGTGGGTCTGTTTCCTGTGACCTCTAGCTCCAGTCCTGTATGGGGAAGATCCCTTCCTCCATATACCCACTCATTGGCTACCACTAGATGTGCCGCCCAATAGTACTTACTTACGTCAAGGAGACCCAGAACCCCTTCCCATACCGACCTACTCAATACTGTTAGAACAATGCATGGGGGCCCATACCCCCCCCCCCCCATATCACCTCTCATAAGGGCATTTATTTGCTTGAATTTCTTATTTGTGATGCGCACCGGGGCATTTTGTGGTGTTTATATAATAATCTAGGGAGCGCCAACATTGTTAGTAGATTGACCTGCCCCAGCAGAATCACCGGTAGGGTGGCCCAGTGTTTTGCGTTGTCTCTTAGTCTGGCTATGATCGGGTCTAAGTTCTTTGCAGTGAAAGACCTTGCGTCCCTTTGCACTTTGATCCCCAAGTACTTGAACCTCTCCATTTCTACTCGAGTGGACATCCCGCTGCTACTGCCCCCTCTCCCCGTTTCACTTCTCCCAGTTAATCTTGAGCATGCAGTAGTTCAGATGTTCTTTTAGTAATTGGAGAACTCTTGGGCCTGAACCCATCCGGTTCCCCCAAGTATACGAAGACATTGCCTGCCTATAGGGATATTCTGTCTTCCCTCCCTCCTGGCCACTTTAACCCTCTAATAGTAGGGTCTGTGCGGACTACTTGTGCTAGTGGTTCTATTGCTAGTAAAAAAAATAATTGTTGTGTAGGTCTACTATATTAGCTGTTCTTAGGACTACTGCGAGTTCCTTCCTGGTGCGGCTTTCTTGCAGCATCCCCAGCAAGTGTTCTCCTACCTCCTTCCACATAGCTTTACAGTATTCCACCGGAAAACCGCTTGGTCCGGGTGTCTTCCCGGTCTGTAACTCTTGTATGGCCGTTGATAATTCTTCCCTTGTAATTTTGACCTCTAGATCCAGGTGTTCCCTTTCCCTGATCTGTGGTAGGGAAATGCCATTCAGGTATTGTTTGATTTCTCTCAGGGTTGCACCTGGGGCTTTAACATACAAGGCCTGGTAGTATTTAGCAAAGGCTCAGGCTATGACCTTCCCCTCTTAGTTCTTCCCCTGTCCCATCTATCACTGCCTGCACCCATCTCCTTCCTTCCTTCCTTCCTTCCTCCCTTCCTTCCTTCCTTCCTTCCTCCCTCCCTCCCTCCCTCCTTTGTAGCCATGCTAACATCCTCCCTCCTTTGTCTCCCAGGTCATAGATCCTTGCCCTTTTCGCCAGATGTGCTGCTCAGGCTTCATCTTTCACGATTTGTTTCAGGTCCTGGATCACCCTAGCCAGTGCTCTCCTGTTGTCATCTGTCGGGACCTGGGCGTGAAGCTTCTCCGCTTCTTCTACTTCCTCCTCATATTAGCCCTCCTTTTCCTCTCCAGTACCACTATCATAGTTTGGGGTCCCTGTGTTGCTAGCAAGGTTTGTAAGTCCGCTAAAAGTTCTGCCTGTAAGGTGGAGGTGCATATATGCTGGCTAACAGGTTCATTCCCCCACAGTTCCCCAGCAAATTCCCCCCCCCCCCCCGATATCTCCCCCTCTCGTCCCTTGTAACCTTTGCAACCTCAAGGGGTAATGATTTATGTAGTCATGTTGCCACTCCTCTTAATCCCCGATGGTAGCCCGCATGTATTGCCCTCTCCCCAGGAAACAGCAGACCGAGCCCAGGAGGTGGGTCTCCTGCAAGACGATTATCTTTGCTTTGTTCTCCTTAAGATGTCACATGACAACCCCCTTTTTTAAAAAAAGGGTTTTTTTTTTTTTCCTCCCCAACATGCCGTTTACATTCCATGTAAGGCATTTCAGTTTTACGTCCCATTCCCTCTTACTCTTGATTATTTGTTCCCCTGATGTCTGGGTTCCATTGTTCTTTCCCATATGTCCACTGCTAGATGCCCCCCTACCCCCATTGTACATTCCCAACCATAACTCCCCGGCCCAACTCCCTTCACCCCCTCTAACTGCCCCTTCCCCAGTCCCACCCCATACTTCTCCCAACTTGGAAGAATCTGTCAGTCCGTAACGACTAAACCACCCTTCTAACCGGCCCTGCGAAATGGTTGCTCTGCCATTACTCCCATCGTTTGACCACTTCTAGTCTATTCAGTTTGTTAAATCCGAGTTCAGTTGCGGACATTTAGGGGATCCTCTCCCTACCTGCCTTATCCCACCGATATCTGTGTCTCTGCGCACATCTTCCCGTTGTTTCCCTTCAGAGTCTCTTTAGCCCAATGGCTGCCCAGTTGGACCTTGTCCGCTTTTGGCTGGAGTCTGGAGTTGTGGCCTGTCCGTTGCTTGGCTCGGCTGCCTTACGGCCAGTTCACATACTTCGTTGGGTTTGTTTTGGTGGCTTCAAATGTTTATCTGGCATTCTGTACAACTGTGGTAAAGTCCAGGTAAATTGCTATAATTTTTCCGTTGTGTGTTGGAGACCCCTTTCTCCTTGCCGTTTGGAGGACTGCATCCCTGCCACTATAGTTTAATAGCCTGGTGATCACTTGCCTTTGCGGGCTTCCGGGTGGTGGTTCTCTCCTGGGCACCCTGTGGGCGCTCCATCGAGAAGAAGTTGGACAATCCTTAGGGGCCCATCCATTCTTGCAGTAGCTGTTTGAGGAACAATTCCATGGAGGGGCCCTCTGCCTTTTCCGGTAGTCCACTCAGTCTTATATTGTTCCAGCATGAGCGCCCCTCCGCTTCCTCCGTCCTGCTCTCTAGCACCTCCGTTCTCTTGAGCAGCAGCTGGGTGTCTTGCCGTTGCGGTGTTAAGGCGTCCTCCATTTCTGATATTCGAACTTTGGCTTCCTGGATTCTGGTGGACATGTTTTTAGGTCCTGTTTTAGAAGTCCAACGTCCAACCCCACTGAGTCCATTGTCCGTTCCAACTGCATTTTTGATTCTTTGATTGCCAGTAGGATTTCTTGTGTTGTTGTCATAGTACCTTCTTTATTACTTGTTTCATTCTCCGGGTCTGGGTGTCCGGCGGTTCCTCCCGTTGTATACACATTCATCTTCGGCTGGTGTCCTGTTCGCTTGGATTTGTCTCTCTCTCTCTCCCTCTCCCCTCTCTCTCTCTCCCTCTCTCTCTCCCTCTCTCCCTCTCTCCCTCTCTCCCTCTCTCTCTCTCTCTCTCTCTCTCTCTCTCTCTCTCTCTCTCTCTCTCTCTCTCTCTCTCTCTCTCTCTCTCTCTCTCTCTCTCTCTCTCTCTCTCTCTCTCTCTCTCTCTCTCTCTCTCTCTCTCTCTCTCTCTCTCTCTCTCTCTCTCTCTCTCTCTCTCTCTCTCTCTCTCTCTCTCTCTCTCTCTCTCTCTCTCTCTCTCTCTCTCTCTCTCTCTCTCTCTCTCTCTCTCTCTCTCTCTCTCTCTCTCTCTCTCTCTCTCGCTTCTCGCTTCTCGCTTCTCGCTTCTCGCTTCTCGCTTCTCGCTTCTCGCTTCTCGCTTCTCGCTTCTCAGATTCTGCCTGTTCGTGCTCTCTGTGCCTCCAGGGCGAGCTCGCCCCTGTCCGCTTTTCCTTAGTGTCTCTGTGTTATGGCTCCATGACTTTGCCTCTGTATTTTTGTCCTACCACTCGCAGGCTTCCTTCCTCTTTCACTCCAAGTTTTGCTGCTTCTAACTGTGCTGGCATTTTCCATGTTATGTCAAGTCAGTTACTGGGTGGATTCCACTGTGGCTCGCTGCCAGCTTCCAGGTTGGGGGCTGTGGTGCTACTGCCCTCCCTTCCACGCTCGTGTATTTGCGAAGGTTTTGTTCTTTTCTTCCAATTTTCTTTTCCTATTTCCTGTGTCCCCCTCCCCCCCCGACCCCCTGGGGGTGGGGAGGGAGCCAGTCTACCCTCTCCACTGCTCACCAGCCCCGTTGGAATGCTGGGATAGGATTGTTGTTGTCCCTCCTCCCTATCATTATTTGTTTCCCTGGGGGTCCGCTCACTGTTGTACCCTGGTCCTCCCTGTCCTGCCACACTGCTTCTCTTGCCTCTTCACCGAAGCGCACCCGACGTTCCGGATCCTCCTCCACACAGTCAGCCTTCGAGATAATGCTATGGTGCCGCTGCCCTCCCTTCCTCGCTCATGTGGTTCAGGAATTCTATGTTCTTTATTTTGTTTTTTGCCATTCTCCCTCTTTCTTACCGCTCCGGTTCCGAAACGGGCCGGGGCGGGTCTGTGATTGCCTCCTCTGCACTCCTCCGGTCCCGGCCCGGGGCGGGTCTGTGACTGCCTCCTCTTCCCTCCTCCTCTGTCACTGGCACTGTTCTCGTGTCACCCCCGGGGGTCCGCTCACCTCTTCAGGCGGTTGGACCCAGGCCGGTCTTTGCATCGCCACACCACTCCTCCTTCTCCTTTACTGCTGTGCAGCCGCCATGTTAGATCCTCCTCCTCACTGCTCGGGCCGTTGATATTTCTTAGATAACTCAGCAATCCGGTCCAGCAGCCATCCGATATTCAGTCTGCTTATGCCTTCCGACAGCTACTATATGAATGTGGCTGTCCCGGTATTCCTGCCCTTCTGCTGTCTTCGCTCCTGGTTTCAGGGCAATAGCTCATTTTTGATTAAAAAAAAAAGTCCCCCCCTAACAATACAGCTTTTGTAAATATCAAGCATATATACAAGTTTGGCCTTCAAAGACTTTAGCTGTCAGAGTGGAATGACTGCTTAACAGCTCAAAATTAAAACCCACAGACGAATGCGACTCTTATAGGCCCTCGGCAATGCTAAATTATGATGTAAAAATCCTGACAACTATACTGGCCAATCACCTTTCCAGGGTGATAAGTACCGTAATACATGAGGCCCAGAGCGGATTCGTCCCAAGTCGCAACACGGCAGTAAATCTGCGGCGCCTATAACACATTGTGGAAAAAACATCTAGTAGGCGGGAACACCTTGCAGTAGTCTCACTGGACGCCATTAAGGCATTTGACTCTATATACTGGGAGTGGTTAATTGCGGTGTTGAGAGTTTGGGCTGGGCAAACATTTCATCAGATGGGTGGAGCTGCTCTATGCAGTGCCAGTGGCCAGGGTAAAAACGGGGAGAACAGTTTCGGCCCCGTGGGATATCCAGAGAGGGACTAGACAAGGCTGTCCGCTGTCACGCATGCTCTATATATTGGGCCTGGAGCGGATAGCAATATACATTAGGAAACAGTTTTTTGACGCTTGGAGCTGGGGGTAAATGCTGCTAGACTCATGTTTGGGGGACCCGAAATGCAGCGGTAATAGCATTACTGCTGCATTTAAGGGCTACCGCCCAACTCGTGAGGTGGCCCTTTGTTTTGTCTTGAAGTACAGCTTAATGTCCCCCCCCCCCACACACCTTCTGCTATAAATCATCTAGTACACCTTTACAGAGTGCAGTGGGCAGTATACCTTTGAACGAGTGACCGACCACTGTACAACATCATTGAATGACGCAGCTCATGCAAACACGCTTCATACTCGAGTGTCCCTTTCATGGACGCCACAAGTCCAGGTGTCGGCAGATTTAAACATACTCGTGTGATTCGCCCCCCACTGAAGTGCGGAAATTGAATATATTAACTAGAGTCTGTGTTGTGGACATGTTCTAGTAGCAGATTCGTTTTCAAAGCATAACTTGGGTTTTCTCTTTGGTTCAGGGGATCCTCTCGTTAAGTCTGTCAAGCTTGAAGCTGAAACTCATTTCCCTAAAGCGATTGAGTCGGAGCAAATCACAGTAGGTAAGTGAAAGTCATGGGTTATTGCATAATGGAGGGAATGCAGGCAGTGAAGGGCCCCAAGCATAGAGCGACTCTGCGAATGAAAGGCTAGAGTGGCACATTTGGAATGTTCCGCCAAGAATGTGTTGCTGCTATCCTAGGTAGACTTTAACATCATGGGAGGGATTAGTTGAAATAACATGTTACACATTTGGTCTTTCATTTAGTTATTTATCCTTCTCTCCACTTCCCTGAGCATGAGTTTCTGCACCTCCTGTTTGGCAGCAGAGGCAGGACGTCTGCTAATCTCCATTCTCGCTTCATTGGGATGATGCAAGGGATTGGGAAGGACATGAATCTCCATGCAGTGGTTGCATAAATAAAGGGGCAGTGTCCATTCCCCTCACAAGCTTAAGCCCTACTAAATCATGCCGAATGGATTTGATATCAGAGACAGCTATGTTTTGATATCTGCTTTTTTTTACAGAAGGGAGAGGCTCTGTTAATGTTACATAGCGTCCGCCTAAAAGTACAGAACTATTCCATCAAACAAGTGCCAGCTTTAATGCGCACCTTGACCTGTGAATGCTAACGCAAGAACAAAATGCCCTTTTTCTGCCACTGCCTATGTAGCCTCCTTCGCTCCTCTCTCCTGCACTGCTCTCTGTGCTTGGCCTGTGAATGCTAACGCAAGAACAAAATGCCCTTTTTCTGCCACTGCCTATGTAGCCTCCTTCGCTCCTCTCTCCTGCACTGCTCTCTGTGCTTGGCCTGTGAATGCTAACGCAAGAACAAAATGCCCTTTTTCTGCCACTGCCTATGTAGCCTCCTTCGCTCCTCTCTCCTGCACTGCTCTCTGTGCTTGGCCTGTGAATGCTAACGCAAGAACAAAATGCCCTTTTTCTGCCACTGCCTATGTAGCCTCCTTCGCTCCTCTCTCCTGCACTGCTCTCTGTGCTTGGCCTGTGAATGCTAACGCAAGAACAAAATGCCCTTTTTCTGCCACTGCCTATGTAGCCTCCTTCGCTCCTCTCTCCTGCACTGCTCTCTGTGCTTGGCCTGTGAATGCTAACGCAAGAACAAAATGCCCTTTTTCTGCCACTGCCTATGTAGCCTCCTTCGCTCCTCTCCCCTGCACTGCTCTCTGTGCTTGGCCTGTGAATGCTAACGCAAGAACAAAATGCCCTTTTTCTGCCACTGCCTATGTAGCCTCCTTCGCTCCTCTCTCCTGCACTGCTCTCTGTGCTTGGCCTGTGAATGCTAACGCAAGAACAAAATGCCCTTTTTCTGCCACTGCCTATGTAGCCTCCTTCGCTCC